>NW_026087521.1:68737133-71308907 GCF_022539395.1 Myiozetetes cayanensis | reverse complement strand
GAGTAAATCATCTTTGCTTCTTTTCAAAAGTCACTGCCTTTACAGATGTTTCTACTAAATCACTTTGCAGTCTTCCCTTCCATGGAGTTTCTGATGACTCTCAATGGAAGGCAGATTTCCTAGGCTTGGTGAGATGGTTTTAATGAACCCTTTCCAGTCTCTTTTCTCTGAATTGTTGGTCTCTTTCCAAGGTGATTGTCACAGGAATTTCGGGGCCACGTGAACCAAAGACAAAGTAGGTTTCCCAGTAGTCAAGGATCTGTGGGTTCCCATTTCCCTCTGGTTTCCACCTTTTTGTTTTTATACCCATACATTGACAGCAGCCATTGTCTATATCCTACAGCCCTAACTTGAGGCACACTCTTTCCAAAAATGGATGTTTTTGGTGTAGCAGACTGGCCTGGAATGTCTAGATCTAAACTAATTACACATCCATCACAGACTTCCCGTCATCCCGCCAAAACTGGGATGCCTGTGTTTGGTTGAGCCTTTCAACACGACCCAGGCATCTGCATGTCCAGTTCCCTTTAAAATGCACGGGAAATAAATATCCAGCATCACTTATGTGGCTTTGAAAATCCCTCTGCAATCTCTAACCCTCACTTCCCATCTGTAAAACAGGAATAACAGCAATTCCTACCCCGTTTCTGCTTTATCAGTCTTGTCTATGCAGACCACAAATTCTGTGAGACATGAACTGGCTGCTACTAAATATAGGTACAGTGTCTAGCATAGTTTTTATTAGAGCCCCTAGGCACAACAGCTCCATAAATATCCATGTTGACTTTTTCCAGATTAAGAACACATCAATGGGAGCTTTGCTTGAGTAAGAACTGCAGGATCTGGCACCAGTGCTCTAAAACCCTAAATAGGAACGAGAGAGCCTGAAGCCTCTTCCAGCCTCATTCACTGGTATCAATGCTTTTAATACCAAGTTAGCTGTTGTGACATAAAGGGTATGTTTCTCTTGGTGCTGTTTCTTGGAACTGAAGAGCCCTCCTGAAGTTTTAATTTTCTTTACTGAAAAGCCCTGCTATGGTAAATCATCAACTCCCCAAATTTATAGGAGGCACAGCACTGGGTATGTCACGTCCCTGAGCCCAGCCTACTGATTCACTTACTTATGCTTTTGTTCTTTTGCTTTGTAGTTCTCTTGATTTCAGCAACTGTCCATCATTTTCGTGTGGCTTGCTGGCTAGAATGCCCCCTACTATTGCAATAATCATTGCCCTGCTAGAGTGTTTATTGCTGGCTGAATGGCTGCACAGACTGGTAAAATGACCTGCGCTGTATGAATTTTCCCTCAGGTCTCTGGGGCCTCACAATTCTTGAAAGAATGTAAAGGAAGGAAAAAAAAAAAAAAAAAAGGAAAAAAAAAAAAGCAGCTTAGTTATGGGGAAAGGTCAAAGTCAAGTTTTCCTGCAATAGCAGATTTCTTCACATGCCTCTGATACTGAGCACTCACCACATCACCTTCTGTGCTCAAAGAGCAGCTGTGAACTTGCCATGAGACAAGAACTGAGCCAGGTAACGTCTGAGAGCCCATGAAGCACCTCTGCATCAAGAGACTATTGCTTAAATTGTATGTGTTCTATCTCCTACAAAAACATGCCCCCTGCGTGGGGTCCCAACACAAGAGTCGAGGTTTGTGATAGGTGCATTGTAAAAAAAAAAAACCAAACAAAACAAAACCCCAAACAAACCACACATACACATAGAAAAAACAGTGACCAATACAAGATAATACACAGATGTGCAAATAACTGTGGGTAGATTTCCAAAACACGGGCTCTGTCGAACTTTTTATCAGCGGTTTGTTTTCCTTCTGGCTAAGGTTCTGAAAAGTGGGCACCTAAAATTAGTCTCTCCCGGGTAAAAGCTTCAAAAGCATCTTAACAACACAGGAATCTAAGTGCCTTGTTAGAACACTTCCTAAAGGCTCTGGACAACCTCAGCCCTCCATCCACATCTTTAGCGATATGATTTTTAAACGCTTGGAGCTCACGGTAGCTGCCCTTGCAGCCGAGGGTGAGGACTCTTCCGAGAAGCCTGAAGAAGTGGGGCATCCATCACACTTTGTCTCCTGGCCTGATGCTTTTCCAAGGATCACACCTAATATGGATTTGCATGTTCAACATGACTCTAAACTTAAGCCACCATGTTTTTTTCTTAGATCCTGGAGTGGGTTTCTATGCCATGGATACCACACCAGGGCATTTGTAGTTATGAATTCAGACCACAAGTGATGTTCTTTTGGGGAAGATTTTACAGCACTGCTATTCCCATATCCACAGCTCATCACTGATGTCAGATGTGCTCGCTCTAGGCCATAGGGGGTATAAAGGGCACCAAAGAAACAAGCACAACTTCTTCTCTCATGCAAATTTTATTACAGCTGTACAGGGGGGGAGCTGTAAAAGACTTCTGTGTTTAGTTGCTTCTTATGGAAAGAGAGTTTTTTTCCATAATATTAAATAAATAAATAAATAAATAAATAAATAAAGGAAACAAAACCCAAATTTCACCCTGGAAGAAAGGCCAAAGGACTCCTGGAACAGCTATTTGAGAGTAAGCTGTTCCACACTCCTTATTCTACAAGAGCTCCCCGTGCAAAACAGAACAAAAAGCAGTTTTTTCCTTGAAGGAGAATTTCACTTACTGAACAGGGTAGGATGTGGAGCAGAAATCAGTTAGCAAAGAAACATCAAGGCCTGGGTGTGCCCAGGGCAATGCATCCCTTCATCCAACACATGCTCCAGAAACACAGGGAAGCCGTGCCACTGCCTGGCTGGCTGTCTCACGAGGACAGAGGGACAGAGCTGAAGTAAATCCAAGCCAAAGATTGAGAGGGACCAACACAGCTCCAGAAACCCTGGCAGATGCCAAGGGAGAAGTGTCTTTGGTAGCACTCCTCAACCCCACTCACAAACTACTGCTGGTCCTGGGAATGGGAACGTAATTGCTGGGACAGGGAAATCAAAGAGAAGCAGTAAAAAAAGGCAAAGGCAAACCCCAACTCAGTGCAAAACCTCTTCATTTCAGCTAGACCTAAGCAAGCATTTTACTGACTGAATTCAGCCTTGCTCTTGTTTCCATATGGGTCACCTGGAGGTTATGGCTTCCTAATCTTACGTATCCATCTCATGCCTGAGCCGTTTTCAGGATATATCAGATGTCTCTGCACTGCTTGTCAGGCATTTGTTATGATACCGAAGTTCATACAATACCAGTCAGCTTTGCTATACACAGGGTCACACAGTATGTCATCTGTAGTCTCCAAACGAGGTTTTCTGATTAAAAAAAAAAAAAAAAATCTTTATTCACAAGGTGAAAATTCTCCAGGCAAGGAGCCTCTATTGTTACCATTTTCTTTTGCTATTAATATTATTGCCAGTAAGCTATTCACTCTGGAGCAAGCACAATGAAGAAGAGGCACTTGAAGGTCAGAAGGAATCAATATTAATGAAAAGTAAACATACAAGTCATGGAGGAATCACAAACCCAGCTTGAAGCTAATTTGGGTTTTTTATTCCAACAAATATGCATGGTGGCTTTTTGCATTGTGTTCACAGAGTTCTTGTTTGGAAGTGTTGTTGGGAACTTTTGAACTCGCCTTCAGTTTCTAAGCTGCTGCATTGTCAGCCAAACATTTCTTGCTCAGCCAGGGTCCCAGTGCAGTCCTAACTCAAGAAAATGGCAAGTTTTCCTTGGGTGTCCGTGGGGGAGTTCCTAACAACCAGTCTCCTAAGGGCCCTAGAAAAAGCACCAGCTACATTGCCTGCAGCATCATAAACCCTTTTCTGAGCTATCCTTCTGCTAGAGCATCTCTTCCCCACACTGATGTGCCTCATGCCAAATATGGAACAGCCATCAACATCTGTGCAGAGCTCACATTTGGCATGTTTACATGAGTATTTATTCCTCCTTTGTCTTCAAGCAGCAACTACCACATGATGTATATTTGGTATGATTAATTGTGGGAATGTTGCTCATCCCAGCATAGCAGGACATCTCTAATTACATGACATCTTTCTCTCGTTTGTGAGGGAAGAATGGATTTTTGTATCTTGACATGTTGAACACTGTTGGATTGAGCCACTTATCTTATATGGGCCTGCTCCCTGGTTCTTAGGGTTTGCAGATTATGGTTTCACATTAAAATCACACCTGCCTTGTTATTGCAGCAGCATCCTGGAAGGAAAGCAAGTAGAGGAACCTCCACCACACAAAAGCTGTAAGATGATGTTTGGTTCAATGAACCAGTGGTTGGCAAGGTTGTTGTAGGCTATTATAATTTATACAGTTATTTGGTATTTATACATTTATTTGGTATTTGACTGTCCCAATATTTTTTAAAAATCTCAACAATGGAAAATTTAACACACAGTATACATTTCAGATATGAGGAAAGTCTAAGGATTCTATATTTTTGCCCAATTATTAGTTAAAAAATGCATCTTTGTAGATCCGCTTCAAAAGTTGCCAATTTTTTATCTTTAGCACTTTTCAAGTGCATTAATGCAAAGGTGTATTCAAAAATCTCCTAAAAGAGCTGTGAGATCCAGGCTAAAATTCTCATCCTGCTGGACTCCACAGAACTTTGTACAAAATTAAACAGACAGCATGAGAAAACTGCTTTGAAGCACGTGTTTTGAGACTAGACTTTATGTTTTGAGTGGACAGCGTAGCTACTGAAGCCCATACGGTGCAGTTTTAGCTGGGGTCATGCATCAGAAGGACCTAGAAGTCCAACCACACAGTCATGGAAAGAGGGAAATAAGCCTTGGTCATTGAATAAACAGAGCATTTTTTTCACCTCCTTGCAGCAGGACTCCAGCCAGTGTAGCTATTTTATCTAAAGCAAGGTGCTGCTCTCCTGCCCTGGAGTTTGCAAACTCAAGGGGTGAATGCAAAGTAAGGTCCACGTGCAGTTTCATTCATGCACTGATGAAAATCTGCCCAACAGCTTGCATGGCAACCTGAAACTGTATTTGTTTTAGGAGGATAAAGCTTAGTGCTTCAAAGAAAAGTTAAGAATCAGAGATCTGGGGAGACACAGAAGGCCAACATGACGGTCTGAGAAAATTTTCACCAATATGCAAGAGGGCTTGGCTTCTGGTGTCCTGATAATGTTGCTGCACACAGAAATCAAGGACATCAGCGTTCTCATTCCCAAACACAGCAGCGATTTCCCTCTCCCTACTCATTCCACAGTTGCTTTTACTGGGGAAGGCAGAACTGCAGAGGCCAAGAGCAAGTGAACATTCAGTTCAGTAAGCGCTGAACTCCTCAGTCTAGAAACTATATTCTGTGAGTCAGGGCACTTGGACCACACAAAACCTCTGTCCACCTCTGCAAAGCATAATCTTCTGGAAACATGATCTTGTCTTTTTCGTTATGGCTATTGGAATGATAATTACTTGGCTATTAACACTTAATGCAAACTCTTGCAAGCAGTTTCAGCTCCAGCGCTGCTGCTTTGTTTCTCCTGCTGTGGGAATGAGAGGGAAGAACTGGTAGTCCTCCCTCTCAGAAAAGGGACCTGCATAAATCATATCTCAGCAGATAATTCATTGTTGAACTACTCATGGGGTAGCTGGAAGATCAAGTCTCTAGTTTTTATTAACCTGCACTTGCCACTGGTAAGTGTGCAGATCTTTGAGTTAATGATTTTTGTACAGACACAGAAAGGCAGTACACACACACAGAGGACTAATGTTCAAGGCAGCAGCAACACAGATGAGTTGTCCCTTCCATAGCTCACAATTAAAGGCTATCATTAATGGACCTGGACAACTTCCTAAAAGGACTAATTAGTGTTTTAATTGGTTCTCTCACCATCCTATTTTTGTTTGCCCCTACCCAGAGGATCTCCAGCCGTGTTAAGCAGTTTTCCAGTTAATAACTCATTTGAACTTCGCGGTCCAGTTTTTCCAACTCAGCCATTTCTCCTCCTGGTTTATTTAGCTGACTTACAGCACGTAATTTCCACATATTTCTCAGCAGCTGAAATCAACTGAGTGCTGCCACTGTCCCCAGGGCAAGTGCTGCCTGGTACCCTCCCATCCTCTGTGGGAGCCATTGTAGCCCTCTCTTGGCTGATGGAGAGGGGTTCCCTTTGTAAAGGCTCACTGCTGCATTTGTGGTTTCTCTCAAAGTTTCATGGCCAGCCCCTTCCAGTCCTCCCCTTTCCTGAAAGTTTTTGGTTTGGTTGTTGTTGGTTTTTTTCAGCAATGTTTATTTTCCTCTTCCTGCTTCTTTCATTCTGTGACCAAGCCTTTTTCACTCACTGGGCAGTGAGAGGAAGGTGAGGGACTCTGTTTTTTCTCATGCAAGCAGGGGGGGCCAGGGAATGACTGAGAACATCAGAGAAAGAAAGGTGGAAAAAAAGAGCCTGTACCATCAGGCTTGTTCCTTCTAGCCCTCAGAAGAGTCCCTTAGGAGAGTTCATCTCACTGGCCCTCGTTCAGTGTGCCCTGCACTTCACCTGTTTTCAGCTGGTGGTGGAAGACGAGAAAAAAATCTCATGGAAGAGGCAAATCTCATGGCTGAAAGCAGAAATACAACCCAAATCAGAGGGTCAAACTGCTCAGATACACTCCTGAACCAGCCACCAACTCTGCTGTCAAACCAGTCCTTCCCCAGTTAATTGGAAGAAGATACTGGGGATCTTTTACCAATCATTTCACATGTCCTGAAGAGATGAAGGTTACCCCAACCTGAAATGAGGAGTGTCATAAAAGAAAACAATGCATGGGAACATAAACCACGAAAAAAAAAAAATCACACAGTGGCTCCAGCACACCTGTTTCAACTTCCACAGGAGCAGAACAGCACAGACATGAGCTTTGCAAATCCCTGTACAAAAGCTGCTCTGTCCAATTCCATCACCTGGATCAAAATAACGTGTGAGGGAGCCTTGGTAGTGAGTACCAGGTGGATGGGCAGGTCTCAGAGCTGAAACAGGTGTCCCAAGAAGGCACAGTTAAGAGACACCCTGTTTCCCTCTCTCCACAGTAGCCCTTGGCATGCCTAAGAAAAGAAGATGCTTGAACACAGCAGCAACAGTAGCACTGAAAAGAACTCCTGTGTGTTAAATCATCAGGAAAAAAACAATTATTATCCTTTTCTTCTTTGTGTTCTTTTTGTTTTCCTGCCAAATACCAGAGAGAACAAAATAGCATTTTTATTTTTTTTTTTTTTTGCTGTGCAAGGCAAACTTGTAAAATCAGAGGAAAACAAATCCTGAGCAAATAACTCTAAGCAAATAACTGGAGGAAGTGAGGGTGGGGAGGCAGGCAGTGGGAAGACCAACTGATACATTTTCAGTGTTTGCTGTGTTAAGCCTTGAAGTAGGAAAATAAATGAAGAATGGACATCTCCATAATCAAGAAATGCCCTGCTCTTTTTTTTGGTCAGTAATGAAATGCTCACCAAGTTATATCTCAAAGTTATATCCCAAGCCTAAACCTGCCCCTAGCAATCCACAGTGCAGCTCCAGACACTCCAGGGGCTCTCACATCAAAACATCTGTGAGACTGGATCTGACTGAAGAGAAGAAGTTGTGCTTAGAGCTAGCAATGTCTAAAATTCAGGATTTTATGTTATAAACTTTAAAAGCAGAGAAGCATGTGCACCCACATAGCCAGAAGAGTCAACTTTGGCACCACAGTTGTGTCTGAAGCTGGGTCCAGAGCCTGTGGAGGATGCTCCTTGAGACACATGTCCAGGGGATGTTTGCAATAACACGTGAAGGGATCTTACTTTCCCTAGGCTGGCAGGAAGATCACAGCCTGGCACACTAGAGACAGGACCCATCTGACTCAGTGTGTGACCATGGACACCTCAACAGGCTTACAGTCTGCTGGCCAAGCTCAGCAGGGTGTCTGCAGAAGCATCTGTCTGCTCTGGGAGTATGGCAAGAAAAATACCGCTGTACAATATTCACCGAGGGCCAGATTAGGCTCTGCTGGACAAAACTCTGCTATCACCAGGATTTCTGAGTAGTAGGACTGTGTGCTTCTCTGCAGGATTGGAGCCATGCTAAAAGATACAGAGGGAAAGGGGCAACCAGGCCTTTTGGCATCAGTGCTTCATCCCCTCCGGGCCAGAGGACTACCCTGGACCTCAGCAACCTGCTGGGAGCAGAGGTGTGCCTTGTTTTCTGTCCCTGCACACATTCCTGTGCAAGAACAACTTGCTGAGGCTGAGCCAAGACAGCATCTCTTGTTCTGTTCTGGGACTCTCCCACCATATTGGACTCTTTATCAGGGTATTCTTTCCTCTCCCCAGTTACTCCTAATTTGAAAACTGAGCTCCAATCCCCACCTATTGGTACACAAAGGAACCTTCTTCTTTCTCCTTAACCCTGCTGTGACCACAACAGCTGTTACAACACAGAAGCACCTACAAGTTCACAATGTATAAGTCAGTTTTCCCCCTCCTACCTTAAAAATGAAGGGTATCTTCCCATGCAGCAAAGTGAAAATCCTGCCTGTTTAAAATATAAAAGAGCAGCAAGCTCAAAGAGACCTCGAGAGGCCACTGCCTGCCATAATAGGATTAAGGGCTATATCTCAGGCAATGCTTCTGGAATCAGCTGTTCCTTATCTGGGCTTCTTTGTAGAAGCTGCAATCTCTTTGTACCAGACTCCATTTCTGGGCTACCTAACAAATGCTTTATTTGGCTGAGTATACAAAGGCCATATATAAAACCTGAGTTTCTTGCCACTGAATAACCAAAAAGCAGGTGCTTTAATGGGTGAAATAAATGCAACTCTCCTTCCCCAGTCTTTGCTGAGGAGGCTGCCTTCAAGAGCAGATTGCACTTTCTCCCAGCTCCTCCACACCACGCAATGAAGATTACTTTTTTTTTTACCACAATTAAGTCTCTGAACTATTCTGAAATCCCACACAAAGACATTATGCACACATGCTTCCACTTGCCTCCTGTTTACTACCAGGCACATCAGCACAACCAACGCTACGTAAACGTGTTCCCTGATGGTCTCTTGACACATCTCCTGCTTCCCATCTGCAGAAAATGACAGCTTTTATGGAAAATAAGAAAGTGGCTACAAAATTGTGGCATTAAAATGACTTCTTGTACCCTCCCCTCTCGCTCTCCCAGAACAGGCATTCCTCCTCCACCTAATAAAGCGTTCAGACAGTTAATCAGCTCCCTCTCATCCCTGCAGCCAACACATACTGCCCTCCTGAGAGGCTGCAGGTTTGCAGGAGGAGCAGTGGAGAGGAGGACTATGGGAGATATCCCTGCCTGTCCTGCTATCCCAAGCTGAGCACCCTCCCATTTGGAGTCATCAGTCCCTGGAGCCCAGACCCAGCACAGAGCAGGAGAAGAGATAAGGATAAGAAAGTGCCAAGTTTTTCAGTCCCCTTTCTTACTTTTCCAGCTCTCCGTGCTTAACCTAATTTTACAAACCCAGCAGAGTGGCTTTCATAGGCAAAAGCTGCCTGCACAATGATTTCTATTCCACTCACTCCCGGTCCTTTTCTTCCACGAGTAAGAGCCGATAACCATCACTTGCAATTCAATAGGCTTCATATCGTCTCCAGGAAATAATTGAACCCTTTGTGGCTTTCAGAGCAACATTTTCGTATTTTCCCTGGCATCAAAATGCTGCTGGATTCTGTTTAAATGGAAGAGATGGCCAGTCTGCACTAGCTGAGGAAAGAGAAAGCCAAGAAGAAGACAAGTCAGCTGCCTGCAAATAAACAGGCTGAGCAGGGCAAAACCAGCAGTTCCCAACAGGAAGGACCAGTTCTTTCACCATGTGTTAAGTGGCCTCCCTCTTTGCCTCACCCTAAAAAAATAGATGTACTGGGAGTCTGAGCCAAAATCTGTTATTTCACAGGGACCAGTCCCCCACTCCACCCAACTTCAAAATAACCTGACACGTTTCTGCTCTGACATGGGTTTCCCCCTGTCCTTTATTCACTACAGAGCATCATCACCATTACACTCCTGCAAAATAAGTCATTCCAGCTGGTATAGAAATCCCAGATGGCATGTAGTTTGTAAGGATAAGCTAGGGGAAGGAACTGGCTGGGCTTACCACAGTCCATGCCCGAAGTAAAATTAACTGTTTATATTGTGCACTTGTCTGGTGCTATCCAGTGAGAGTTTCTCGGGTACAGAAGATCCCTGGATACTGTCAGCCTGAAACTGGGAGTCCCACCCTGGACATTTTTTTTTGAGCAGACACAGCCCTTTACTTGAGATGAAATACCTTCCTCTGAGCAGTCAGCCCACAGCACTTATTGGGATAGCCCCACCGTGGCTGTACCACTACAACCACTGCAAAACCTCCAAAACCTTTTCTCTGGTGATATTCAAAGACATTCCTGCAGGGCTTTCACATGCCACATCCTTCTGCCTGTCTGCCTTTGGTTTCGTGCCCTGTCTCCTCGCTTTAGTGCCCACAGACTTCTGCTGGAAGCGTTAATGAGAGCAATGTGCAAACAAATGTGGAAAATAATCTCTAATGCCGCAGGGGCAGAGGCCAGCGGAAACCAGAGGATGTTTTCTGGCAAAACAGCAGCACTAAGAGCTGTTCTCTAAATAAATAATGTCTCAGTTCATCCAAGCTTAGCCCTAGCAAAGAGACCTTGGGCTGAAGGCTCTCACTAGTGTTTCTCACCCCACTCGAGGGAAGCTCTGGTGAACAAGCCCCTGTCATTTATCCATGCGCTCAGGTGGGCACGGTAACCAAAGTTCACACAGCTGGCAAAATTTCAGGAGTCCTCATCTTTCCTGTTCCCTTTATAAAAAAGCTTTATAAAAAAGCCCAAAGCCTGCCCACATAAGGGCATCACACCCTGTGGGTTTCTCCCCGTGTCCCAGCCCCTCAGCCCTGCAGAGCAGTTGACGAAGAGCTCTTTCTGAAGCACAGGGGCCACTCAGTGGCTAGCACACCTTGCACAGAAACGTCGTGACAGTTGTCCAGGGGGTTGGTACCGCTGTATGTGACATGTGCTGCGGCTGGAGAAGCAGAGGAAGCCAAGATCAGCAGCCCATTTGTTGCCTGCCCTGATAGATATCCTATTGATAGCTCCATCTCACACTGGCAAAGCCCTTTGTACCACTCTGGGACAGCTGCTCTGATGCCAAGAATTCCTCACAGGCTGGCCAGCCCTTGTGGTGCTACCAGGGAAGCTCCAGTTTCAGCAAAGAATTTGATGGTTGTCTGGCAAGTGTATAAATCATAAAAGTAGCTTTGTTCTGCAACACTTCAAACCTTTTGGGCTCTCTCATATGGCTGCAGTTTGCTGGCACTTGCTGTTCAATTTATATAAGCTAGGCTGTGCAAACTCATCCCTTTCCAGCCTGTAGGCAGCCTGTCACACCACACAAGGGATGCTGCCCCATTATTCCAAGCTGCATTTTGCTGACAGCAGGGCTTTTTTTTTTTTTTTTTTGAAAAGGTGCAGCCTTTTTTCAAGATTTAATTTCACAGGAAACCCAGTGGAATCCAGGATTTTAAAACCAATTCCCTTCCATAAAATCAGGAGGCTGCATCCAGGCGAGCCCTGTGCCCTGGGAAGGAGAGCCAGAGAGCAAAGCTCTCAGTTTTGCCCAAATCAACTCCAGTCCAGCCAGCAGCAGAGCAAGCTGCCTTATCCCAGAAGATGGGGAGGATGCAAGGCAGACAGGGACTGGGAATTTTCCAACCACAGGTTAAAAAAAAAGTCGTAAACAAAGAGGATTCCAGACACTTCACGCTGGATTCCCACAAATCCGTAGGCAAAGCGCTGCTGCCCAAAAAGTCCCTGCAAGAGTGCGCTGTGTGGGTGCAGGAAAAGCCCCCGCTCTGCCTGCCCACAGCATGTGGCATTTATTGCCCACACAGCCCCCGCCAGAGGGCATTGGCAGGAGGGACAGCAGCCAAGCACGTCTGTGCCTCCACACCCACAGCTGCCTGCGAAGGAGAAGGTGGCAAGAGAAACTCCCTTTGTAGACACAGCCCAGGGCAAAGGCAGCATTTGAGGCCCTGGGTGCCTCCAGGAGAGAGGGAATGGGGGCAGAGGCTGCCATGCTGAGCGCTGGTCCCACCCTACCTGCTACCCCACAGCCGGCCAGGTGGGAAAGCAGCGTTATGTGGGCAGGGAATGGGTGTATCCCGAGAGGGCCGGGCCAGGCTTTTATCTGCTGAGAATCTACACAGTGCCTTTGATGTCTGTGGGTCTGACTGGTAGGTTGGTGCAGGAGCCCTGTGATAATAAGGTGAAGCCAGTGGAACCTGCTCAGACGCTCGGCTCATTTGAAAATCGGGATTTTATGGAGCTGCCAAGCAAGGAGAGCATCTGTGCAATGCTACGTGGGGCTGTGCAGGTACCCAAGCCAGAGACACGTGATAAATCAGCAAGGAAGAACTGGAAAGAAAAAAAGCTTCGGTTTTCAGAAAAAATCTCTGAATCTCTTCCCCATGCAAAGCACTGAGTTCTGTGAATGGTTAAAACTGCTCAGCCATTCAAGCCTTTTACTCAGCCTCGGTCAGGTGTTTCCAAACTGTTCTTAAAAAAAACCATTTAAATATGAAGGATGTCATGATGGAGTAAACATTAGTCCAAGCTCAACACACTTTTCCCTTCTCCCCTCAGTAGCTGCACTGCTGGACTCTCCCATCCCAACAGGTCTCCAGAGCTCCTTGCTGGGCTGCAGTTTCCTTTCTGCCACTCCCCAGCAGTGCAGGCTGTGGCACAGGCCTGCAGTAGCTTCTCCCCATGGTGCTGAGGTGAGCTGGGGGAATCAGTCAGTGCAGCTGGGGCAGTGTCAGGGCTCTGATGGGCAGGTGAAGACCCCTGAGTGCTCGGCTCTCTGACAGCTGGAAAGGATGGCATCAGCAGCAGGACACGTGGTGAAGATGGACATGATTACACATTCTCATTGTAAGTGATGTTTAAATGCCCTGTAGTTCCACAAGAGTCCTGGGGAAGGACATTTTTATGAAGTTCTACCCTATATCCTAAAGGAGAAGGGAAACTGCAGGTTGTAGTGAAATGAAAAAAGGACTACCATTTGGGATCCTAGATAAAAAAATTTGGGTGGGGAAGAGATATATTTCAAAGCTCAAGCTATGTGTATATATATATATATTTCTAGATGTGTCTATGTCTGTGTATACATACACCTCTTTAATCAGTGAGATACACAAACATGCAGTGCACACACACATGCCCACGTGTCTGTCCACTGCCCCTTTGCTAAGTGCAACCCAGCACCATGTCCCTGACCCCCTTGAAAGGTCAGCCTGCTGGGGAAATTGATTGTCCAAACCCATTAAAAGACTGAGAGCACATATTTTTTACAGCCAGCTTCCATTCCTGCTGGTCCCCGAGTCTCCAGGCAAGGTGCAAATCTGGAAGAAGGGAGTCCCTCAGTGCTGTCACCCCTCTTGTGTTTGTCACATCCATTGTGCCCTGCTAACGACTGGCAGTGGCACACCACCGTGTGTGCCACCCTGCCTGGGCCATCTGGGACAGGGGCAGCAGGAGACACAGCCTACTCTGTTCTTCAGAAGGAGAAAACAATCCAGATGTTCTCACTGGCCAGACCATTTCCCCTCTCTCCCTCCATCCAGAGTCTCCCATATCAGACAGAACATTAAATGCTCCACTGTATGCAAGGGTGCACTGGTACTGCCTGGTTCCCAACAGCAAATACCAACGTGGACAGGCTGTTTTACACTTACTTACAAGAAAAAAAGGTTTTTCTCTCATTTATCCAGTATGTGAACAAGCACTAACACCACTGAAACCTCTCAAGTAGCATCCTGCAGTAAATGAGATCCAAAGGGGCTTACCATCCCCAAAAGGGGCAGTTTAGGGGCACAGTAAAACTCTAAAGCTAAGGAAAAGCCTAATGGAGGAGGAAGGGGATGGGTGGAAAAACAAAGCACCTACCTGCAGGCCATAAGAAATGTTTCCTACAGGAAATTTAAACTCATAAGCCGTGCATGTCCACCTAAACCCATGCCAGGAAGAAAAAATAAAAGGGGAGGAAAGCAGGGAAGGGATGCAGCTGTAGCAGGAACAGTATTCAATAACCAATAGTCCAGACTCAGATTTAAAAACCTCAGGACATCAGCTGATGTGGAAAAGGATGGGAAGACAGCACTGTGGCAAGGCCTCAGCATCTGCAGCTTGTGCCAGCGCTGTGGAGCTGAGCAAACCCTCTGGATGTGTGATGTCTCATCCAGAGTGACAAGGAATATGCTGTACATGCAACACTTCTGTGAGGGCAAGCATCTGTCATGGCACTGTCCTTAAGCTCCTCTACCAGCATTGCTCACTCATGCACACCAGAGAGCTAAGAAGAAATAAAAAAGGTTATTATTTTCCTTGTGCTTTGGAAAATGCTTGAATAAAAAAGTTTGTTTGTTTGTTTTTAATTTAAGAAAAAAAAAGATGGGAGAAAGCTGGTTGAGTAGAAACAGGTGGGAATACTCACAGCCCTGGGCTGTGGGTATTGCACATCTCTAGTATGTGGTATATCCCATACATTCATTTTTAAACACTGGTAAGAGTTGTACATCTCATCTGAAAGTAATAATTTAAAAATAAAGTGTCCTCTGACTTCATCATCACTATATACTTTATGCAGGAGCTGCCACAGTGGGAAAGATTCAAGCTCCAGCCTGTTCAACATCCAGAGGCTTCATTATGTGCACATTATGAGTATTAGTCTAGTCTTTGCTCTGATTTTTCACTTTCGTGGCTTTCTGCATGAAGAGCACCTTAACATTTCTGATTTTCCCAGGGTTGAGGTAATTTTCTGTATCCTGTGGGATTTACCTTAAGCATGGCTCAGAGTCTTGAGGGGTTTTTTTAACCTTACTATATCTCAGCTTGGCTTTAGCCAGAGCTCATCTCAGTACAAGCTGTATTTTATTATGTATTTTTGTTGCTAACTTGTTGTTAACTCGTGTAAATAAGAGATATGGGGCTCACTCTCTGCCAGATTAGTAGTAATCCAAACAGCAGCCTGAAGCTTCTGTCTAAAAGGCTGAAAAGAAGATGCAATAAACTTCTGTCCTCTTCAGTAAGGGAGTGAGGCCTAAATAGGTGTCATTCAGCTCAGATGTTTTGACCTGAGGAACCCTCTGTTCTTTTGAAAACAGAAACTGGCCCCTAGGAATCGAAATGTCTGCGGTTGTCAGGGGCTTGGGCATGAGCAGGATGGGCTAGGAAGCTGTTATAGGTCCCTCTGGGACTGGAGCAGGATGGCAGAGCAGAGGGACCACTCACCAAGAGAAGAAAATGATTTTTTTTCCCTAGAGTGAGTTATTTATTTTTTTCACAACACAAATAGTCAGGACTGTTTTAAAGACTATTCCTTCCCCTAAGTGACGCCACAACGTGCTACATCACCTGCACCAGAGCAAAGAGGCACTATATCAGAAAATACAAATGTGCTCCAACTGGGACAAAACAAGACCTGTAAAACCTCCTGCATTAAACTACAGGGCAATAAACCAGGAGACAACTCTGATGCACTTTGAATGGCTCAGCAGAGAGGGCTTACAACCCCTTTGGTAGGTGCTGTCTCCAAGGGAGACAGTTTTTAGTTCCAGAACGCTAAAATCAGGCAAAATACAGGTAAAGACAACACCATCCCACACCCCTTGTCAGGCCCAGGTAAATGCTAGCATTTACCCTGCAAATAGGGCAACAGTGCTCTCTTTCCCACAGAGACCTTCCTTTACCCCCAACTCTTGCTACACAGCCACCTACAGAAGCTCCTACTGCAACTGGCACAAATTATCACACACAAGAACTTAAAGCCCTGTGACCTGGAAACTTGTGGATATATCTGCATGTTGATGGCTTGAGTAGCCTGACAGAATAACAGGAATTTTCTACTGCAGCTATTTAGGCCATATTTGTACCAAAAGGTACTGGTTCAAGAAGTGACCTGTCCTCCAGAAAACTACAGATAAATGTTGGCTTGTACTGAAAAGGAGAAGGAAATTCAGAAATGGAGACATCCATGGAAACTGATCTTTAAACACTCCTGTCCAACGTGAGGTGCCTGGCACCCTACAAAGACCATCCAGCCTGGCATGACTGGATCCAACATAAAATGTTATTTCTGCAGCATGGCCAGCCACTCCTCCCAAACACTCATTATGGATGGATCCACTCTCAAAAAATTGTGAATTAATTTTGATGTATTTGTGGGTTTTTTAAGCAGCATCTTCAACTCTGTTAAGCAGAAGGGGGAAAGCAGTAACAGATGTCATCTTCCCCCCTACCTTTGCCCTTTAGCAGAACCACACTGTAGTGTCAGCACTCTCATTACAAAATCTCAGTATCACACAACTGGGAGCTTAGAAGACAAAATGCCAGCTGTTGACAGGCCAAATAAAAACCCCTGGTGAACTCTATCATCCTCCACCTTCAGGACAGAATTGGCACCTATATCCACCTTCACCAAACCCAGCTGTGGTGGCACAGGGGCCAGGGAGAATATTGCCAACCTGCCCCTGTTGTGGTGCCAGGATTCCATCTGCAAGCGACAGCAGCTGTGCGAATTTTATTAGCAAAGGCTTTCGGCCTTTAATGGTTTCCACTGAGAGAATGAAAAAAAAAAAAAAAGCAAAAGAAAACAACAATGCTGTGAAGTGGTTTGCTGCATTGATGTTCTGCAGACCATATGCAAGCACATGCTGGCAGGCAGCGTGGCAGGCGGGGCTTCACTCGTGACGTGAGTTGTGGTCAACAAAGGAAGCTAAAAAAGGAACTTGGGGTTTTCTATTAATCGACTGGGGGCGGGGGGGGAGGGAATGTATGAGCTTACAGGAATCTAGGATGTGTTGCTGCAGATTTACACACAGCACAGGAGATGTGTGCCTCAGAGATAGGTGGCAGATCATCACCCAGAACAAGCGCTCCTGGAAACTGAAAGCAGCTTCCAAGAAATGTTGAAGGTCCAAGCTGCTATTGCTGCAACATTTTCCAAGGCAAGCATGGAAGAACCACACCTGCTCTTCTTGCTCCTCTGGGATGTTTTCAGGTATCAGACACAGTTTCACCAAGAGGGAACAAAGAGAAAATCAACAACTCGTGAGCTGACAGCATAGAAGAGCAACAGGGCTGTGTCTCCACATGTGGCAGGGATTCTGCACCTCAACTCGCAGGTTGAGGGGCTTCTGGATGCCTTGAATGTCTAAAGAGCTGAAAGAATGGACCAATCCTGGCAGCTCCTTCTCTGGTTTAAGGAATGCCTTTCACCCCTCCCCACAAGAAATAGACTTTTCTTTAGATACTAAGAAGACAGTCCATGGGGGTTTCCTGTTTATAAACATTTCATCATATTAACTTCCTCTTAACCTTCTCATCGGGGTTAATAGTTATCATCTCACTAAGAGCTGGGAGAAACAGCACGATTTCTCTTGGAGATCACTGTTTGGAGACTGATTTATCTGTTTGGAACAGCCACCATTCTTTACAGCCACAATTCCCCTCTTTGGAAATCCCCCTACATTTTCCTGAATTTGTTGGGGAAAAAAAGTGTTTCCAAGAGCTAGGGCCACTTTCTGTAGGCTACTCATACCCTCTGAGCAACACAGCACTTCCTCTTCCATAAGAAAATGTCAGTCACTGCTTCTCACAGCAATTCTGTGGTTCAGCCTGAACAAACAAATTGCTTTTTTAGTGAGCCTAAAGGAGTTTTTCTTCCTTTTTTTTTTTTTTTAACTTACTAGGAGATCATTTGATGCTATTGTTCACTTTCAGAAGGAATCCAGGTCCAAGAATGAATGCTGTCAGGTAAAGCCAATCCTGAAGCTGATCGAAGCGATGTCAAATTTGGAATCAATATCAGCAACACTCATTCACCATTTGTACTGTGGTATGAGTCAGATTCATGAGTTAGGTTACAGATTTCACCATCCCTCAGGCTAGCCACTGCCAAAACACAACATGAGAATTATTTTCTTTTCCTCTGCAATGATCTTACAATCTTCATCTCTAAGGGATCTTAAAATAACTGTGAAGGACCAAAGATGGTCAACAAGGCAAAATTCTCACATCATTTGGGTTTGGGACTGCTTAACATCTAGAGATGATACAAAACAACAGAGGAACCAAAGAATCTGTTCTCATAACTTCAGTCTCAGGTTGCCCAAGGGACCATCTTGTCTCACACCAAATCCACTGGAACTTCAGCACCTTGAGCACTGTACCCTCAAAATCCAAACTCAACCCCTTACCTCTAATGATCTCAGCTGGGGTAGGGTTGAAGAGAGTCCTAATGAAGAAACCCTTATTCCTCCACCCCTACTATTTCAGGCTGTACAGATCCAAGATTCTGGGTTTGCTTTTTTTTTTCTCTAATTGTACGTGAAACCAAAGCCCAGGAAACCAGAGTTACTTCAGAAGAACATACCAACAGCTTCCCCATGGCCCCTACAAAATTAGAGAAGACCACTACCTCTTTCTGTGAGTGCCTCTTAGGGGAAACAGTTGGCTCATGCAGTTGTCATGTACAAAGAATTAAAACCCCATTCCCTGTGGATGGAGGGGGCAGAACATTATTCATGACACTCTGCATCCAGAAGAGTGGCCTACCTATGCTGACTGTTTTACTGTGCATGCTTTCCCTTGCTGCAAATGGTTATGTCACACCACATGTCACCAGTACAGGTGTTTTATAACAATGTCCTGGCCAAACTCCAATAATTACATTCCCTCTACCTAAATTTCCTCTGCAGATTCACCCAAGCACAATCATTAGGTCTCCTCCTTTGCCAAAGCGTTCTTTTGTGCAGGGGTAGAGCAGCTGCCACAACTCACCAGAAGCAGCTGCATTGAAGTGCAAGGAAACCAAATTGCCTCACAGGAGTGTGAGACTGCAAAGTGGCATCAGATCCTTCCAAGCAAAAGGTGATTTTGAAATGCAAGACTTTGAGATCTGCGCTCCTTCCACCACGCTCAGTGCACCAAAATGGCTTGAGGAGTGTTGAACCCAGGGCCAGAAAGCATGAGGGACAGGACAAGGATGGAGAGGTACCAAGGACTGGACCCTCCACTGGTGGGGACCAGAGATTCTTAGGTCTGAGCTGGCATGGGTGGCAGAAGGAGTCACGCACAGAGCCCACCCTGTGGGCTCAGGTACCAGAAGAGGCAGTGATTTTTTTTAACAGTCAGCTCAGGAAACCACTATGATTTTAACAGACAATTCTACAAAACAGGCCTGAAGTGCCTTTAGCACAGCCCAAGCCCCAACAGCATCCAAGCTGTCCTTGACTCTGCTCTGCATTTAAAATTGATTCCAGGGATCATTATAATCTGGAAAAAAGCATAACAGAGCTAGATTTAGGACAGAGCAGCTGAGGTGACTGCCCAGCACCCAAAACTAGAGTGGAGCCCCCCTAATCCACATCAGACAGCAGCAAAAGTCAGCTCCCCCAAGGGGGGCAGGGAAGACCAAGCCCTGCCTTTGCCCCATGGCCCAGATGGGGCAGTGAGAGAAGCAGGACCAGGTCAACATAAGCAAGGGAGGCGAGGAACAAAGACCCCCCACAGGATAACAGCGAGGTGACTTAAACATTTACAGGCTCACTCCAAGCAGGGGGCGAGGAGAAGTCAAGTTTTGTGCAAGAGGACTGTAAATTTCCTGTTCAGATCTGTACATCAGGTTTCCCAGAAGTAAAGCCGCTGTTTTCAGAGTGGTCCAGGCTGGTGTACAGGGCTGGTGTCTCGGTGATTGCAATCTGCTGCTGTGGGGCTGGTTTCTGCACTTGCAGGCGCCACAGACAGTGTCAGCCCGAGGTTAATGTGAGCAACTCTGATTGAACAAAACCACTTTTCGAAACCTCATGTTTTCCAGGACACATCCCACCAAAAAGCCACCAGAGAGGGGCAGAGGGCCGTGGTGACCTCCTGGCTGACTGAGGTCTGTGATGAGCTCTACTGAAAGGCACCTCTCTGGAGACACAGAAGGATTGTTGCAAAACAAGCTCTGGGATCACAGCGAGAGAGGAGAGCATTGAGAGCAAGGCTGTGAGCAAAAGTGAAGACATCCTGGTTTCAGTTCCAGCCACAAGAACTGGGTGAACCTGAACCTGACCCAAATTACGTGAAGATATTTGCATCACAATGAAAACACGTTGCTGCTGCAGCAAGGGTGGTTGGTGCCCTGCCTTCCCTGCCCCACCCCCTCCCCACTTTTCTGGAAGAAAGATTTCTATAGCACAAGGTTTTTGCTCAACCTGCCGCTTCCTCATTTGTCCCTGGCTACTTCTCCATCCAGGGCTGCAGGGACTCAGCCTGAGCCCACTGCTCCAGGATCCCAGGCCTGAGAAGAAAGGAAGGACTCCAGCTTCCCACTTCCACTGTCGCTGCAAGTGTGAGGGGAGGGGAAACTGAGGAGGGAACTATTTCTCTTTCCAGATAGCCAGCAGTGTAAACTGGCCAGCTGATGAGGGAGAGAGTGTGAACTGCCCACAGGGAAAGGGCACCATCCCTTTTGCAAGAGCTGGAGGCAGGGCTGCAAAAACTGGCTAACCCCAAACAGCTCCCCGGGAAGTTTGGCACCTTGTTCAGAGTAGCTTGTAAATGCACCAGCTACCACTGGCCCCCCAGCTTCGTGCCCCTCTACAGACAATCTTCTGGTCCCGTTAATTTGTTACTTCCTATGTGTGAAAGCCTTTTCTTCCTGCATTCTCCCCTTTCTCCAGAAAAAAAAAAAATCTCGGTTAGGATTCCCAAACGTGGTCTCCTGGGTTGTCTTAGCATGCACTTAACTTCTGTGTCCTTCAGGGACTTGTCACTGTGACCTTCTGGGGGGGAAAAGGTAACTCCATTATGTTTCTTTTCCATATATAGCCCTTCACCATCTTGCCCCCACCAAAGAGAGAAAGGAAGTAAATACTCAAAAATACTGTGTTTTCAGCAATATATGAAACAAAATTCTTCCACAAACCTTATCTCAGCAAAAGTACATTCATTGTGAAACTTCAGTTTGAAGAGAGAGATTTCCTTGCTAAGAGGTAAATGAAGTGGAAGCTGAAAAGAAACACTGTGCTGGCTGTGCTGGTGGATTGCACCAGGTCGTGTCTTTGAGATGTGTGCTTATTTCCCCCTTTCTGTCATACCCTACTGCATGTACAGTCTTCTTGCTGGTACAAGAGAATGAACAATGGTAAAACACCAGCCTAAGGCAGGTGAAAGTGGCCTCAAATCTTCGTCCAGCAACACCCTTCTTCCACAGCCTCCAAAATAACCTAAGGGCAACAGGTCCTTGGCCTTAGAGCAGGTTGCACACCGCAGTGGCTGGTGCCTGCCTTCCTTATCACCATACACCACAAAGCACCTCTGCAGGCAGGTCACACAGAGAACATGACCTGTGGAGGCATCTTCAGTGCCCATACAGCCCTTGACACAGGTTTCACAGTTTCACACACGCTTGAAGCCCCATGATACCAGGCCATGCATGCCAAGGGCAGGTATGAACTTCCTGCCCCATCTTCAGTGCCCAGTCTCCTACCATCACACTTCAGCAGAGGCACTGGACCAGGACATGTCATCCTGGACAGGGCTGATGGGAGCAGCCTGGGCAGCAGTGGGGAGGCCACGCTGCAGAGCACACTCTGACCAAGGGGAGGGAAGGTGACAATCCTCCTCTCCGGTCAGGCAAGCATGGCAGGCAACTGGCTGGGGTAAAAGGCTCTGTTTTGTAGTACTAAGTGAAGACGTCGAAGGAATCCCATGAGGATGAGTACAGGAATTGAAGCAATGCCTGTTGCAAAATCACAGCAAGTGATTGCCTCAGGCACCGAAAAGGTCTGATCTGACAGCTACTGATGTGCTTGGCTCTCACTCTGGGGGGCTAACACCGACAGATCCATTTACTGCTCCTCTCCACCTGTCCTGTGTGTGTCAGGGTGTGCTCAGCACAGCCCCATGTTGGGCTGCACAGAGGTGTGGGAGCCCATAAGTGGTGATGCCCACACGGGGAAGCAGGCAGGCATAAACTGGGGGAAAAAAAAAAGCAACCTCTCCCGTGTTGTTGTGTTTTTTTCTTGTGCAAAGAGGAGGAAGTGTTTGTAAAGCCTGCTTCCCAGAAATATTTGCCCCTGAGGCAAGAGGTCCTGCTAAGCCTCCCACAGGGACCTTCTGCCTGAGCACATGTGGTGTAAGGGTCACCCGTGGTGCCTTTTATGTTCACCATTTACACAGAAAAAGGACACAGACAGTATTTAACCGAGTGACAACACCAACAGTGGATGGCAGTGATTCTGCCCTCAGATTTGCAGAAACAGCAAAATGTCCCGTCCTTGTGGCACAAGCCACCAGTTTCACAGCCTTTGCTGACCAACATTCCCACAGCATTTGCTCCTTCCACTCTTCTTTCAAGGAAAGTATAACACAGGGGAGATTTCTTACAGGGCTTGGCATGGGCTGTTGGACACACGGTCTCAGTAAAGGTTTTGAAAAATAACTTGCCATGAGTCAGAGCCACATGACTTTGCCCAGCCTCCCATCCCCACCCCAGTGCTGTCCTCCAGCCTTGTGTGCCACAGTGTCAGAGCAAGTCATCTCCCAGGCCACAAGAAATGTCTAAAGGAACAGCAGTGGTGGTGGCAGCAGCTATTTCCTAGCTCAGGAGGCACAAACTCATGGTCTTTTTTTTTTTTCATGGTAAACAGCTGCTTCCTCACTTGTGCTGAAGAAAGTCCTTCCAAAGCTTTTCTTTTTAACTTCTGTAGCAAAACAAAATGAAAAACAGAGACAAATGTGTGAGGCTGCCTTTGATTTTCTGCAGTGGCAGCAACCAACCAGGGGGGTGGGGGAGGAAAAGTAGAGAAAAAAAATTTTTTTTAAAAAAATCCCAAACCCACAAGTGTGGACTATACTGTTCCTCCAGGCAGAGAAGAATGCTGGAGGTGGTATATGCCAGGATGACATCAGGGCAGTGATGCAACTGATCTGCAGCCAGGAATCTTGTGGAGCAGAGAGCCATGCAGCACGTATAGAGAAGGGTGTATGTTTTCATATGTGAAATTTGCTGTTCAGAGTACATACACCCGAGCTGCTGAATGCAGACACTAAGCTGCAGACTTTGTCTGGGCATCTCAGTTAGGTGGAAGGGGGAACTCTGGGTATCAGAGGTCACCCAACGCTTTTCCATGAGAAAAATGTGTTTCAGTTTGCCAGATTTCAGCTGTTTGGGCTGGATTTTTTCCATGCATGCTGTCTGCCCCAGGCTAAGTGGTTTTTGGGAAAGCTTCAGCAAAATGGTTTAGTTGCTTCTCAGCACAAGGCTAGGGAAAAAAAACACATTTTGACTCTGTAACAGACTTTACATATGAAAAGAGAAGCTTGGGAGATTCTGCAATGGTCTGCACACTGGAAAAGGAATATGGCATTTGTGCCATCAGTACCAGACATCCTGCTGCCCACGTGATTTTCTCCAAATCAGCCACATTATAAGCTGCCCAGAAACCTCAGTATGTGCAGGCTGAGGGGAGGCTTTTTAGGATTTGAAAACTCCACATGTGTCCTTCATCCACGAGCCTGGACCATGACAGAAAGAAGGAAGGTGTCTCATTTGAATCAGGGGATGGAGGGAAATGATGGACTAACTGTGAGGGCACTGCCTTCCCAAGCTCTGGGCTCTCCAAAATCTTCTGTCTCACAAAAGGTCAGTTGCTGCCAACCAGTAACAGCTAGAGAAGAAATTCCAGCTAACCTCCTTCCTGCTCCCATTCTTAGCCTCTGCTTTTGTCAAGCATTGCACAGCATATCTGCCATTAACAGTCAGATCAACAAATGCCACAAGAAAACAGAAGTACCGTGACTATTCCTTAAGTGTTGGTGACCATCTGGAATGAGATCTGGTTCCCTGAGTCTCATCTCCACCGACAGCAAAACCTACCAGAGTGTTGGCTTCCTTCAAGGGATCTCTCCAGAGAGAGGGTAGCCAAGAGAAACATGGCCTCTGATTCCTTAGGAAACCTGTTCTGGGAAACTTGCTGATCAACCAGCCTGGGACTCAGGAAGGTCCTTCACATAACACAAATGCAGAAATGGTTCAGTTTGGGGAGTTTGGTTTCTCTTTCACTTTTTTTTTCCTTTTTTAAGAACACTAACTCTATATCCAAGAAATCCTAAGCAGAAAGTGAAGGTGATAAAGTCAAGCCTGGAACAGTTAAGAAAATCAGCATGAAAAAAAAAGCTTATGCTTGACTCTCTTTCCTATGCTCTTTTAAATATGTGTTTTCACGTGACATGACCAGGTATCGATATCCTGAAATATTGCTCATGCTGCTCTGGATGTTTAGTGCAAGCAAACATAAATGTAGTATCTTCTGGTAGTAAATACGTTCAATTTTTGTGAAGAACTAATAAAATTGTCAAAAGGCACAAAGCAGAACTGGAAGTACAGCTGGTGCTCCTTGTGCACTTGCTGAATGCTGCACAAGACAGAACTGATGTGACAGTTGATGTGATCTTAAGCACCAGCCTTCTACTGATCATTTGAAAACTGGTCTTTTTGCTGTTCAATCCTCCTTCTGATGGCTTTCCCCAAACAGCATGGCTGGAAAAATATAAGACAGGCTCTCTACTTTAAAAATCCATTAATTGGTAAAGAAAGGGGGAAACATGTGCTATTGATTCTGTAATTTATGTGTTATGATATCCCGGTGGGCTGACATGTTTGGTGGTGACCTTAGCCTTTGAAATGGTGGATTACAGAGTATAAATCTGCCTCAAGGAGCAGTGGACTTTTTATAGAGAAAATCTTTCTATTATTGAGTTACAGCTTACCACTGCTGAGTGTATTTTTGGCCTAACCTTGAAAGACGAAAAATGAGAGGACTTCTGCTAAAACAACAAGCCAGCATCCCACACAGTGGCATTTCTGCAGATGTTCCAAGCAGGGAAAATTTGGCCATTTTATCTTCACTCAAATTAAAGTAAGTGAGCATCTGAGTTCCTTTCTGGAAATAAAACCTTACACATTTGCAGCTATGAAAGGCGTGCAAGGTGAAGACTGTGTGTTTTATATAGCCAAGGAAGACGCTGTTTTTCTCTGACAAAAAAATACCTCAGATTTTCCTTCCCAGTTACCCATTTCTCTGGCCATGGCACTGCTGTTATTTACCCTTCTCTGCCTTTTGGGAACATCTGGGTAACTGATGCCAGTGCACTGTATTAAAAACATCAGAATTATAAATCTCCTACAAACAGACCCAATCCTCTGCAAAATTTCAGGCTTTTTAATATAAGGGAACCCACAGCGAATGTTCTGATGGGCATAGAGAGAGATCAAGAAAAAAAAGCATGGAAACTTGTGTGTGCTTCTTCTGCAGCACCTGCACGGTTATCTAAGAAGTAACAATCTTTTTGCTCTTCATTCCATTCTCTCCTAGACTAATTTTGTTCTTTAATTATGACTCCTGGCAGCCTTCAGTACAAATGAGGATTTTCCTCCTTTAGGTAATACATGTTCTTGGCTCTGAGGAGGAGGCTTGTCTGTCAAAACATTAGCTGTCTCTTTTATATGTTAAGTATTAATTGTATTTATCTTCGAATTATTTTCAAATACTGGAGGCATTCTTCCCTGTATTGGAATGCAACAAGTGCTTAATTTCAAGTTTTCATGTTCTTCTTGTTCAGATATGAGGCCAAAAAAAGAGTAATTAAATTCTCATTTAAACCCCAATTCCTTAAAGACATCTATTCTCTTCCCACACACAGTCTCTTTACTAGCCCCACGTTTTTTTACAGGAGGCAGGAGCCTGCAACCCATGGGGACAGGTACAGCCCACAACCTCATTTCAGATGGCCTGAAACCACACTATTATTATTATTATTATTATTATTATTCCACCATTTACTTGCTGACAAAGGCATCACTCCTTTATGAAGTGAACGAAACCACTGCTTGGTTTTGTTCTGCCGAAGGAAGAGACAGCAGAGGGAATGTGGTCATGACCGGCCTTCTCAAAACTCCCACTGAGACCACAGAAGATGTGACTTCAATGCTTTGAGATGCCCAGAACCCCAAACCCTAAAAATGCATTTAAGGCAGTGCAAGATGCAGATAAAACTTAGGCAAGAGGCACGAAAACAGAGCCCTGTATCCACAGCAACACAATCGCACCAGAGCTCCAGCAGGCCACTTTTTCGAGGCCACCACAAAGCTCTGCCCAGAACTTGGGATGGATACCTGAAGAGCAAAAAAAAAGCATTTCAGGAACATGTAGGAGGGGAAGGCCTCCACGCCTCGTGGCTTGTGCCACCTTCCCTTGATCCCAAGGGGCAGTCCGCCCTGCCGTGCGTTTGAGCGAGGAGCACGGCACCACGGTGATGAATCCGTGTTTTCCATTGCAAGGAGACATGACTCACAGTCCCCACCACGACCCAGAGATCTGTGGTATCCAAAGCAAACACAGCTAGCAAGGCTGTTCAACAAACAATCAACAATCTCCTGCTCGCAGTCCACCCCGTGAAACGCCACAATTGAAGGTTTTTTCCTCCCTTCGTCCCTCGCTGTTCTCTTCCCTCATTCATTCTCAAAGAGGACGGTCATGAGCAGAGCCTGCCATGCATAACCTCACCTTCCCACCCAAGCTAAGCCTGGAAGAGCCTGTGGAGGCCTGAACAACACCCTTCTTGGTTTCCATCGCATGTCCCAACGCCTGTTGGATGACGCCACTAAGAATATTCAGGAAGAAACTAAATCCTCACCTCCTTCAGGAAACTGCTTTGATTGTAGTGATTTTAGTAACCCCATCTCCCCTTTAGAGGTGCA
Source organism: Myiozetetes cayanensis (assembly GCF_022539395.1). Taxonomy (NCBI): domain Eukaryota; kingdom Metazoa; phylum Chordata; class Aves; order Passeriformes; family Tyrannidae; genus Myiozetetes; species Myiozetetes cayanensis. The sequence goes on along the minus strand of NW_026087521.1, from coordinate 71,282,122 downwards.
GAGGGGAACAGCTTGCACAAGGACCACGGTGAGTAATACCCAAGCTCCCTGCTGTGCCAGAAAGGAGACTTAGAGCCTGAGCTCCAGCATCTGGGAGCCCCCAGTTCACAGCCACCAGATTCAGCATGCAACTGGATGGTCTCCACTGTCACTTGTCCTGAGTGACTCAGAAGGCTGGGAGAAGGAGAAAGAGGGCTGAAGAGCAGGCAGTGACAGTCCTCTGGGCTGCAACACCAGGGATGGGAGCCAGATGCACTCAGCATCCTCAGGCATCATTGGGAAGGGCACCAGCACACCAGCTTTGTCACTGACATGGGAGGACTTCAGGTGCTTCCCTCATCCCCAGCTCACCCCCCTGCACAGTGGTCCACTGCGCTTACAGGTTGCAGACAGCTGGCATCAGCAGAGAATCTGGGTATGGTTTTGCACAGTCTGCAACGAGTTTTTAATCTTTGCTGACATGATCTTCAAGAGTACCAACTGGCTTTGCAGTACCTGCCAGTAGGGAGTGGGTATGAGGCTGCTGCATTCTGGCCATCAAATAGCAATCACATGTTAATGACTTTCAGTTTATTCCCTGTGGTACCTGGTTCAGATTTGTGAAACGCTTGCTAATATGTTTTCAGATTAAATGGACCTTTTCTTCTCTTAATGTATGTGCCTAAAAATAACAGGAGTTGCACAGTCACGTCAAGAGATTAAATTACCCTGAAGTCAGCAGAGGGATTACAGCTGTCTGAAAACAATACGTGTATACTTTATTCAGCAATGGTGTGCTTAGTCAAGACAAATTTAAGTGGTCATGAAGACTGCTTTGTTTCTCTATTAGAGCTTGTTAAACGCTGCATAAAAACACAGTGGTGTGAATGGCCAGACATCCACCACCAAGTCTGTTTCAGCAGTCACCCTGCACAAAGCAAACACAAAAATCAATAAAGCCACCCAGCAGGTTCCAGGTTTGACTTTCCAAAGGGCTGTTCTACACAGCAAAGTGTGTGATGTACAGCCATATCCAACCATACCCAAACCTGCCTGGCAGTTTATATTATAGAGCCGTGATCCTACCAAACTAAATAAGAGAGTGACACTTTCCCTGACACAGTCAAGTGCAGATATCTGATCCTCAGGAGAATCAGGTAATAACCCTGAATATTAGCTGCACAAAGCACCAGCCAGAGTGGTTTTGGATTCAGAGGTAAGGTTCAGTCTGGGTGAGAAGTGTAGAGAAAACAAAGACATTGCAGAGGATAAAAAGATATACTGGGTATGGGGAAAACCACTAGGAACAAAAGGTGGCAGAAAGGGCAATACAAAGACATTTGAGCATTTGCAGCACTCGGTGCTTCTCTGGGATGACTCAGCCCTGCACAGCAAGGTCTCTGTAACCCAGACAAAACCTGTGCAACACATCACCCCATCCTACACTGGAGGTGGATTAGCCTGAGCTTGAAACTGCATTCACCTGAGCTCCAGGCCAGGAGGAGGTTAACACACAGCAGCTCTGCTATGCCTCTGCTTCACCCCCACTTGTTTTGTATTTTCAGCGAGAAGTGGCTGGTGGAGCAGCTGAACCTTGCAAGTCTTCTGCCAGCAGAGTCCCCTCTGTGAACGGAATTTGCTGCTGCCCATCCGCAGCCAAAATCTCACCCTATCCGCTGATCCTCATTTGTCCAGAAAAGTTCACTTCAAAAGCAACAGCTGCTCTTCAAAGAGGCAACAAATTGAGGCGAAGTGGAGAATCAGTGGCCCACCCAGCCTTGGCCTGAGTTCCTGCAAATCTTTAGAGGGGCCCTGGCCCAGACTGCAGAGCAATTGCAGAGCAAAGAGGGAAGAGGTGGGGGGAATGGGTTGTTTGTAACTTTTCTCAAAGAAGGAAAACCTTTACGCTTCCTTTGGAAAAGTTCGTTTCAGTGCAGATTAAAGATGGAGTATTATCTACCTCCACTGAGATCCCACAAAAAACATCAATGGCCATCTGTCAATTCTGAGTATTCCTGTAAAATTACAGACCTCCAGCCTCTGCTGGGGTACTAATGAAAAAGTGAAAATTGGTTTTTCCCCCTCGTTTGACTGAAGAAATGTGAAATTTTTTGTGGCTCATGTAAAAGGCAGAAAACCATATTCAGATTCTTCAGCATAAATCTGATATCCTCAGTTTCTTTTAGTCTTTTGAGATTGCCACTCTGGGTTACCATCACATATTACTGAAAGGTCATACATGACAATAAACTGTCTCTCTCCAGACAGAGAGAGACACTCTGGCAGCCTGGAAAAACTCCATCCTCCCGTGTGCTGTTTCACATGACTGAAAAAGGGTTTATCATATATGAGAAAACTTGACATTTATCGGGCTTCAAAACCAATGCAAACAAACAAAAGCTACTATTTATGCCTCATGGGATTTTCTAACTGCTCTGCCCTGGTTTCATTCACTGTCCCCTCAAGAAATCTGCATTTGATCAGAGACTTTCAAATTCAGGTGGTCCCATCTTCTCTCTCCCTGTACACTCTTACCCTTTCTTACAGTGTAGCTAAAATGGCAACTGCATTCCCAAATGGTTACTCAAGACCCATGGTCTGCAACTAAATGCCCTAACGAAATCTCATCCCTACCAAGGGTCATAGGCTCAGTGGGCCAAGAGGAACAGACCATATTTTGGTTTACAGAGCTTTTCCAAGGAGCATGGCAGCATCCTCAGCCCTGAGATTTGTACCAGGAAAGGTCTAATAGTTGCCACGGGATTCCTGAATCACACTTTTTCCTCTCATCAGACAAAATAATAATTTCTATTTCAGTTTCACCCTCCGTAATTTCTCCACATTTACAAAACGTTGTTTCACCAAACAATTATTTTTTTTTTAAGGCACACAGAATCTACAGAAAGGAATTCAGCGCACTGAACTCTTTGGCCAACGAAGAGACAAACTATAGAGCAAGCACAAAGCACTCTTATTCTAAGCTTACTTGTAAATCATCATGACGGTGCAGCTTCACCCCAAAAAAGGCTTCCCCAAACAACAGCTCTGTGCTGCGTATTTATTATCTCCCAGTGCTTTCTCCTACCAAATATGTTTCATTTACCATAAAAATGTTTCTCTTTTCTAACCCAGACAGGTTTGTAGTACCACCCACCTTGACCACACGTTGGTTAGTTTCCCCGCCTCCCCTCTCCACGCTATTTTGTAAACTGTTAATTTTCCCACCCTTTCCCACTTTGTCACTTTGCTGACTGTGGGTCCTCCCGCCATTTTCTTCACCACCCCCTCGCTCGCCATCTTGGACCGACAAAAGACTTCTGCCTGAGGGGCTTGTCTGGCTGCCATGTTGTTGTCTGGCCGTAGTATGACTTTTTTGTAAGGACAGGGACTTTTTTGCTTTTTGAATACTATTTTCCTTCCTCTGTAATATAATTAAGATCACCCTCCATGTGACCAGCAATTTGATAGCATTTTTCTCCCCTCGATCGCTTTCTTTCCACAGCTTGTGTCCAATTTCGTCCCACTCATCCACATATAACTCCTCAAGGACTATTTTTTTTCATTTTCTGAAATCCACTTTGCTAACACTTTTAATGAAGTTTTGTCAATGCCACGGCCATGTCGAGTAATTACATATTAAGACAGGCGAGTTCCCATAATTCTATTTGTAATTCAGGGTGGGTAGGGGGAGATCACAGGTAAAACAGATTTTCCCCAGCCGCTCACCTCTTCTCTTGTGTGCACAGGTCAGCCCATCTCTAGGTGCGATACCTTCCAGCCAGCCGGGGAGCTGCTGGAATGCTGCTCTCTGGGCCCCAGCACCTGTGCCCAGGTGGGCAGGAGAGTTTCCTCGATGCGAGGAACCTGCAATCCTTCCCCGTGCCTGGGCGCCATTTATGACAGCTCGTCTGGGGAGATGGGGATGTTCACTCAGGGAGGTTCGAGATGGGATCGTAGGTCGAACCAGAATGAAACCTTCATTAAAAGGGCCTCCCCCTTATATAGGGGAAGCAGGGAATTTTCTAGAAGAATGGGCGTGAACATACCAAATATGGAAAGGGAAGGAGGGGCTTTGCCCAAATAAGGCAACTAGGGGAGGGGTCACAACCACATATGGAAAAAGGGAAAGGGTCTTAACCATAAAAGAAATAATTACAGCATAGCATTTTTCAACCAATGGGGGAACAGGAAGGAAGGGACTAACAATTTATCGGGATTTCTATGAGGATTATGGGGCGCAACATAAGAACTTAATATTAACAATATTAAAATTCAGTTAACAAAGTATTCAGTTTTTAAATGTCTTTATTATATTTAAACAATATCTTCATTTTCAGTGGACTCTTCCAAGGTCTTCACAAATCTTTGGTGATGCTCTTCCTCTTCCTCCTCATGCCCATCTCCCACACTGAGTACGAATGATGGGAATGCAAACTGCTTCATTGCTATGCAGTAGAAGAACCAGAGACCCTCTTTCTTTTTTGTGCTGAACAGATTAGCTAAATAAAATACCATCAGCATCACTGTTTCCAGACCAGAACAGCACTTTAAGGTGAGAGTGGCAGGTGGGAAGGACATGATGGGGTGGCAACAAAGCAATTTCAAACAAATGGAACAGTGCAAAAGCAGATTAGATGGAGTAGTAAATAGCATGAGTGAGGTGAGTGATGCAGTAAGCTGTAGAAATTAGAGGTATGCTTTTAGGTTAGATTTTAAATTAATATAGTAGAGGACTTTACCTGCTGCAGTGAGGTTAGCTGATCTTGGAGACTTCCACATGCTAGGACGTGAACTGATCAGGTCTGTCACGCTTTTCTTTCCATGGGGGATCTCAAACACCTGGAAGGAGACAAGAAGGAGGAAAGAAAAGGGAAAAAAAAATCATTGTCTTCAGTTTCTTAGCATCTGGAAAACTCATCTCAGAACAACGTTCTAGCTCCTGCCCAAAAGATTTCTAGACAATGCCTAGTGAATATTTCACTTTTTTTTTTTCTTACCCACAGGCAGAAGAGGTAATTAATGTCTGCAAAATAGTGGTGTTCTCACCACTCAGTGACTGGAGAAGGGCTACAGGTGGGTAAGGTGAAAGGAAAAGATGTAAAAGGTGGTCACAGAGCAACTTCTTTTGAAAGAAAACAAGTGCTTTTGCTACAGAGATCTGTTGGTACAGGTACAGTGACAGTACCTACTACCCCAGGCTGTCCAAGACTTACAAGAGGAAGGGCTGTCACACCAGGTGGCAGCTAGAGCTTGTACTTTCTCATAGGTCCATCACCCTGGGGGACTCTAAATGGCTGCCTGCTTGCAGCATCCTCTCCCCTTTATCATGACCTCATACTGTGCACAGACCACAGACCAATTTCCTACAAAAAACAAACTGTGACCCAGCAGATCTCTCTAGAATACCTCTGGGACTGAGATCCCCTGGCCAACAATGCAGAAACTTCAGGCCATTGACACCAACCTCTGTTTCCCCAGCTAAGCAGCTCTCAGATCATTTGTGGAGCAGCTTTTGATGGCCAGAGATGTGAGGAGAAAGCTAGAAGGCAGAGCCCTGGGCTGCAGTACCAGAGGCTGCCCAGCACCTTCTAGCAAACTTCATAACCATAAGATGGACAGCAGTTGTCCCACACAAGGCTTTAATTGCTGCTTTACTGCAAAGAACAAGCAAGACTACCAGCCCACAGGCCGTGATTTTATGGTAGTGCTGTCAGCTTGCTCATTCCCACCCACTGTGCTGGCCAGGTTGTTAGTGCCAGCTGAGTGATGAATCAGACCAGAAATGGATCCATCTGGGGCAAAAAAAATAACAACAAGCAGAGCAACAACAAAGAAGGCGAGGTGGGAAATCACCAGCAATGCCAGGGGCAGGAGTGAGTGGGATGGATGAGGAAGGAAGGGGATGCCTAAGCCAGCATTCCAGCAATACTCAGAATCACAGAATCACAGAATGGGTCAGGTTGGAAGGGACCACAGTGGATCATCTGGTCCAACCTCCTTGCTCAAGCAGGGTCATCCCAAAGCACATGGTACAGGATTATGTCCAACCTGTTCCAGTGTGCAATCACTGCACAGTTAATTCCTTATGTTCAGGTGGAATTTCCTGTGCATCAGTCTCTGCCCGCTGCCTCTTGTCCTATTGCTGGGCATCACTGAGAAGAGCCTGGCTCAATCTTCCTCCTTCAGATACTTGCAGACATTCACGAGGCCCCTTCTTAGTCATCTCTTTTCAAGGCTGAACAGGCCGTTCCCTCAGCCTTTCCTCATAAGAGAGATGCTCCAGTCCCTTGATCAGCTTTGTAGCTCTACTCAGCAGTGAAACTACTGCCTCTGTTCCAGCCAGACTGGCAGCTCAGGACTTAATGGTCTTACACTGCTGGCTCACCCAGCTCCACCTGTTTGCAAACACCAAGCCTTCTTTTGCATTACTTGGGCTCGGATAAAGATAGCTTTACTAGAAAATAACACTGTATAGTAACTTTTTCCCAAGCCAGGAAGAGAAGCCTCCACTGACTACCAGCCTCTGGCATGGCCCAGGCAGGAGTCAACATCTATCCCACTGACAGCAGAGGCTAAACAGCCTTGACACAAAAGAGATGATTTCTGATGAGGATCATTGCAGTGCTACACAACAAGCTTGGAGGTAGAACACAGAGAATAAAACGCAACTGGAATCAGTGGAGTAGATGAAAACACCCTGCTGCCTTGTCCTCCATTGCCAATAGGACTCTAATTCTCTACTATGCTTCAGTGCCCAAGATTCATCTCCTCCTAAAGGAACTAGAAGGAAATTTCCCAAGTAGGTGAAGGGAAGGTGAGAGAGAAATCCCATGAGCTGTGGTCGGTCGAGTGGCCGAGGTACGGCAGCAGCTCTGTCAGCTGAGCCAGTAGAGGTCTCTCTTCCACTAATCCACTAATAAAAGTAAATAAATGGCTATATCCAGCTGCATATGCATGTGTCCTCCCTTCTGATCCCCAGTCCCCAGCTAGAATAAAATATATATATCAGGAAGCCAGCAGCTCAGATGGGAACAATTTATCACTTTGTTCTGGGGGGGTGGGGAATGGGGGTAAAGTTTGTGGTGTACCAGGTTACCAAGCTTACAGCATCAACTCCAGGCTTCACATCTGGCAGGAAAAATTCACAGTATGGTCAGTCCCAGACCTACAGCTTCTCTCCTCAAAGAAAGTGAGGACCACAGCTGCAACTGTGCCTGCTGGGACACAGCCATCTGCCTTCAGAGCTCTTCCAACCTGCCCAGGTAGCAGCAGGTTGTAGATCCCCAGTTTCAATCTGGGTAGAGCCAGTCATGACAGAAAGGCTTTATCAGGCAACAGTTGGATTTTTGGCCTCCACGTAAAGGACTGCTTGGTGTTTGTGGGAGTAGCGTCTGGAGCACTCAAAATGGGGCGTCTGCCCACGGCTGGAATCCTTGCTTGAAGTCTCAGATGTGAGGCCAAGGATAAAATTGGAATGAAACTCATGTTCCTCCCTGCTGGCTCCTCCAAACAGCTCTAGGCACAGTAGGACGGCCAGGTATATAAAAGCCTGAACTGGCACAACCTGTCTTTGCGGGTAGGGAATGCTAAACCACAAGGTTTGTTGCTCCGTGCTCCTACACAGAGCCGGCTGGCAGGTGCCAAGCTGCCAAGAGGCTGTGGGGCAGCCCCTGCCAGTGCAGCGCAGCAAACCCGCCACGAGCACCCACCCAGGTCAGCTTGGTTCAGCTGGGCTATGAGCTGGCCTCTTCCACTGCAGGGACATCGGCTGTGGCAGCCCACCACACAATGTGTCACCTGCCACTGCAACACACTCTTCTCCAAGAGCCAGAGGACCGCCCCCAGAGACCTGAGAATGGAGACCCACAGAATCCTACAGCACCTCAACAGCAAATAATCTCGCGCCCTTTGCTTGTGGTGGACCTGTGGATCAGCAGGTTTATTAAGACAGGAGAGTACACACAGCCAGGCACAGCTGGGAAATGGAGGGAGTCCAGAGAGGTTACCTCAAATCCCACTCCTCAGTGACAGCAGAGTGCAGGAGCAGTGGGGAACAGGCAGGAGGCAGAGCTGTCCCCTCTGCAGAGGCCACAGGGCAGAGGCACTCCACTGATGCACAGCTGCACCCCTGGTTGGGGGGGAGGCGAGAAGCAAAAAAAAAAGGAAAAACAACTATATCTGTTTAACTTGAGTATATCTCAATTCGAGACAGACATACATGAACACATGCCTGCCCCACAGTCCCAGGGGATGCCCAGGCCCCTCACCACATCCACACTCCTTTGCCACAGCACCCATGGAGCAGGGAGAGGGTGATGACAGGAGATGGGGCAAAAGCTCCCTGGCGACCAGAGCCCCTTCATTACTGGTTGGTTTGCATCACTAGTAACCTCTTTTGGGAGATTTTCATAGCTGCTGTCCCTTTTGGTTTGTTTTCTCCAGGGGAAAGCAGGTAATCCGATGCCGGTTTGTTTTTAGGCAGTTGCACTTTGCATATGGTTGTTATATATTATTATTATTTGAATTATCATTAATTTCATATCACAGGAAATATACATTTGCTTGCCTTTTAAGTAAAGGGAATTGGGAATATTTTTCTTTATTGAAAAGAAGAATAAAAAAGGAGAAAACCACATTCCCCTCTATTTTTTCGCCTAATTTTGAGTCTTGCAATGACTGATGTGGGCAAGGCAGAAAGCAGGCAGGGAGAGGAAAGGCACACAAGCTGCCTGGATGGAGGAGGTGGCTGAGCCTGGATGAAACACAGCAAGCCACAAGTGCTGATACAACCCACCTAGCATTAAAAAAAAGTCTTTTTTTCAGCTCAGTTGGTAAACGAAACATCAGAAGCTGGGGGGCGGGAATCAATATTTTAAAAGTACAGAAAGTCTTCAAGGTTTTCCCAGTAAAATCAAAGCAGAAAACATCTCATTTGGGGGACAGAGCAAAACAATTCACACGATATAATCTCATTATTTTACTGTAGATCATTTTGTTAAAGCCATTATACCATGGGCATTTCAAAAAAAAAAAAAAAAAAAGGTTAGTAGATTACTTTTAAATAAAGAAATAATAATAATTTTAAAAAGGAAAAAAAGAGAAAAGACAAAACACCCTAAGACAATATTGAAACAAAACATGTTGACATTTCTGAAGTGGAATGTGTTTTTTTGAAAATGAAATTCAGAGTTTCTTCAAGTTTTTTCAGCTGAAGCTACTCAGAAGTACAGATGGGTCTGAATGTACGAAAACATCGTTTTCCAGCTAATTTCCCCATCTGAGGAAGAGGAGGCTGGCTCCAGAGCTGAAAAGCAGTGGGTGTTAATATTGACTTTAAGGGCACGTTGCTAGTACTTTCTCTTCCAGCCAAGCGTCTCCAGTGAAAAAAAACGGCCAGATCCACGTCCAAAATATTCCTGCTGAGGAACGGGTCATATCCCTCTCCTCTGGCACGGCAACAAGCGGGTTTATGTAAGGGAAAGCCAACCCTTCAGGCAGTACGGCCGCGCTCCCGCTTCCCCACGGGGCTGCCCCCGTTCCTCGCCGAGCGTGGAAGCCCCGCTCCCGGCGTGGAGCAGCGCGAGGAGGGATGCGGGACCTAAACACGAAGGCGGGGGGATGCGGGGGCGCAGCCCGGCTGCCGGGGAAGCCCTGCAGCCCGCACGGTGCCCGGACCGACGGCCACCCCCAAAAAGGGGGAACCCGGTCCCCCGCACCGCGGGGCGCGCAGGAACGTGCGGGGGCACACGCGGAGGGGGCGCGGATCGACGCGTACGTGTAAAGCGGGAAGCGAGGGAGGGAGAGAGAGCGGCACAGGGAACTAAAGATGCTGGGAAGGGAAAGGGAAGGAGGGGCGAGGAAAGGCAGGGGGATGGCTGCGTGCGCACCCAGCGGGGCGGCCGCGCCTGTTGCATCAGACGGGGCGGGCGGGGCCGCGCTCCGCCATCCCCTCCCCGCCCTCCCCGCCCGGCCCGCGGGGCCGTGCCAGGCGCAGGAAAGCAGCGAGGCAAGGTTGCCTCCAGCCGCCCGAGGAGGAAACGCTGCGGCGAGGAGGAGGAGGAAGGGGGAGGGGGGAAAAATAAAATTTAAAAATTCGACCCCGCTGCGCAGGCCTGGGCTTGGCACCACCTCAGTTCCCCCGCGGGGCTGCGGCGGTGTGGGTCGCGGGACTCCGCCGCCGCAACGAGCGGCCCCGGCCCGGGAGGAGGAGAACGCGCTCCCCCCGCCGCCGCCGAGGAGGGGGCTCCCCCCCCTTTGTTCCGGGTGGGGCGGCGGGGGATGCTCCCCCTTTGTGGCCCTGGCTCCGCGCATCTCCCGGGGGTCACACGGGGAGGAGGAGGCGGGGGCGGGTGGTGCCGCTCCCCCCGGGGCGGGGGGCGCGATGGCGGCGGGGGCGGCCCCAGGTGAAAGCGACGGCCCTGCTCTGCCGCGCGGGGCGAGAAGCCCCATCGGTCGGTCACGGCAACGACAGCAACAACAAAAGAAGAAAAAAAATTAAAAATAATAGCGGGGAGGCGGTCAGAGGGCACATCCAAATCCTACGTGACGGAGAAGCGGGCGGGGCCGCGGCCGTCGCCTCACTCCCCAGCCCGGGGGCTGCGGAGGCCCCCCGCCCCACTCCCTGCCTCCGTCCCCCCGCCCGAGGGGGGGTTTGGCTTTCGCCTGCCGCGGGGATAGGCCGGCTCGGGGAGGCGCCGCTATTTATTTTCCGTCGAGATCACTTTGTTCGTTCTGGGGAAAAAAAATCCAAGGAAAAAAGACCCCAAAAAACAACACAACAAACACCATGTAACTTTTTTTTTTCTTTTTTTAAATTTTCGCGAGTGTTTTCCACGTTTACCGGCCTGAGCTTCGCGCACCCTCCGCACCCCGCGATGGAGCCCCTCCGCGGGGGGCAGGAGGGGCGGGATGGCAGAGCGCTGGGGGCGGAGGGCAGGGTGCCCAGGGCAGGGTGCCCGGCGATCCCTCGCAGCCGGCGGAGGAGGGAAAGTCCATGGCCAGCGCCGGCCGTGCCCGCTCCCTGCCCTCCGCCCTGCCCTGCCCGAGCCGGAGGCCGACACGGGAGCGGGGCTGGCGACGGGGGGCTCGCCGCCCTCTCCCCGTCCCTCCCCACCGCCGGGCCGGCACAGCCCCGCGTTCTCGGGGAGGTTTCGGAGCCAGGGCGAGCCCGGGCGCGGCCGGAATAAACAACAGGATCGCGTTGCACCGAGGAGGGGGACGGACCTGGGCGAGCCTCGCACTGGGCTGTGCTCCCCCTCCGCCCCCGTTTTTGTTCATTTACGTGTTTATTTCTCGCAAGCCCCGCGGATGAGAACGCCCCGGCTGCGGAGGGCAGCGGGGAGGGGGACGCTCGCACCTTGCCGGGCGTGGCGGGCAAGGCCGGGCAGTACCGACACCCCCCCAACCCCCACGGGGGATCCGCGCCCCCTCCTCCACCCTGCGGTGCCACCCATCGCCTTTCTCCGGCGGTGCCCGGCCCTCCGCATCCCTGCCGGGGCTGGGGCGAGGCGGTGGGGACCCGGCGTGGCCGGGCGGGGCGGGGGGCGGCACCGGCATCATCTGCTGGGACGGGGGAGTGCGAGGCGCCATCTTTGAGAGCCGCGGCCGCGGCTGCCGAGGGGAGCAGAGCGGGCTCCGGCAGGGCCGGCCGGGAGGAGGATGCTGCCCGCACGGGCACCCCTGCAGCTCCCCGGGCGAGCCCGGCAAGGTGGTGGCTCTCTCTGGTCCCCCTCCCGGAAGGTGCTCGTTTGGGCTCGAGTTTCAAAGCCTTAAGGAGTCAAACGACTATGCACGAAAAACACATTGTAGTACCTTTTCTGTCTCAAAAAAACCCCAAAAACAACAATAAAAAACAAGCACGAAACCATTATGACACAGGAAATTCCACTCTTTGGCATTAAGAGGGCACATCATCCATAATTATCACAGAGGAGACTCATGGAATCAGAGTCTGGAAAAGCCCTCTTCTCTCTTAAGATCTGTTGAGTCCAACTGTTAGCCCAGCTCTGCCAAGTCGACCACTAAACCATGTCCCCAAGTGCCACATCTACACATCTTAAATCCCTCCAGGCATGGCAACTCCACCACGGCCCTGGGCAGCTTGTTCCAATGCCTGACCCTGCGTCCATGAAGAAATGGTATCGTTGCAGTTAAGGGTGCTGCATCTCTTACTGACACCTGCACTAGAGACACATGAAAAGATACCCAAGGGAAAACTGCTGTTTATTTCTTGAAGGAGTCTTGTTTCCTCCAGTGCCAGGCTGAGGGAGGTTGAAACACACACTAACGAAGACCATATTTCTTACATATGGCAGTTTTCTTTATTGATTGCTTGATGTGAAACAATATCAATCTGGATTTTTTTTTTCCCCCACACATTACAAAAAAAAAAATTAAATTGGCTCAGTCTGCAATCTTTTAAGCACAGCCATATTAATTATCAGAAAAAGGAATTTAAAAAAAAAAAGAAAAGACACCCCCCCCCAAAAAACCCCTCTAAAAAGTCTACCAAATAGAGCATTTACAAATGCACAAAAACATGCCGCTTTGGCTTAATGGGGAAAAATATTGTCTTCTAGATTAAAAAAAAAAATCTTTTAACATAAATAAGTTAGTATAATTTCTCAGTGTCTTTACAGAGTTATGTACACAGGTACACTTCAAACTTTTTTTTTTTTATTTTTACATACAGGTACACAGGCAACGTAGAAATACTGTTTAAAGATGTAGTATCCCTTTTCCCCTCACACACAAACACTTCGGGCAGTGGGTCAGACCAGAAAACAACAATATCCAAGATGCAGAGCAAAAGCCCTCCAGATTAGGTAAAAAAAACCCAAGCAAATAAACAAACAAGCAAAAATTAAAAAAAAATTAAAAAATCAGGCAATATAATCAGGTGGGATGATTTTACACAACTTTTACAGGCATTCAATTTTGGTATATGGATTTGAGGCTGGGGGGGAACTTTTGCTACCATATAATGGAATCATCACAGCTCCCACCTCTTCAGCTTAATGCTGTAGAAAGAAACTTCACAAGTGGCCTGTAATAATCACCTCTGAACAGGGTCACCCCGATGATACATTAAACACAAAAAACAAAACAAAAAGAACACTGCAGACCCACTTAAAGGGACAATTCATCTTTAAGTAATAAAAAACCTACACTGCTTCTCTTCATAGATTTATTTGCTTGCTAGATTGTGAAAGCAAGTTCCAATCAGTCACCCTCTTACAGTCCCTCCCCCCTCCCAACAAGTTTTATGTGCTACATAGTGTAAAAACTATATACACAGGTAGTACAATGAAGCAAATAAGGAAACACCTAATTGCACAATGCTACATCCAATGCTTTTAGAGGCAGGTCTTTTAAGAGTGCCTAAAATTTAGTGTTATTGTTTGCTTTCTCTTGATGTTGTTTTGTTGTTGGTTTTGTTTTGTTTTGTTTTTTCTCAGTGCTTGTACAGGACCTCCATCCCACGGAGATCGGCGATATGTATTTTTCTTTTCCACTACAACTTTACATCTTCCTCGCTTCATTGCCCCCCCCCCCCGCACCGCCACACTCGATGAACGAGGACGCGCACATCATCCTCCGCTCTGCAACGGGGTGGGGGAAAGGAATAAAAAAAGAAAAGAACGAGGGAGAAAGTGATTAGAAAACATCGAAAAGAAACGCGATCCGCGGCGCAACTGGTTCAAACCGACACCGCATCCCCGGGGCGGGCGGGCCCAGCCCGGGCGGGGCCCCCCCCGCCGCCGCCGCCACCGCCCCGTCGGGCCGGGCCGGACCGGAGCCGTGCTGCCCGCACCCCCAGGCGGCCACGGCCCTTCTCACCCCTCGGCGGGGACGGTGGGACCCCTCCTTCTTCCCACCCAACCCCCGCAAATGCCAAAAAAAAAAAAAAAAAAAAAAAAAAAAAAAAAAAAGTGGGCGGTAGTAGCGGCATTCGCATGGCCGCGCAGGCTGCCGCGCTCCGCCACGGCTCACCCCAGCGGGACTAATTTGTTGCAACTTCTGCTTTACAGCTTAATCTCTTTCTGCACAATCGCAAATCGGTTTTTTGTAAACCTCGCTCCTAACCTCGGCTCCCAAACCGCCGGCGCAATTTACCAACTCTCCCCGCCCCAGACCTCGCCTTAAAACAAAACAACAAGAAGGGGGTAGGGAAAAAAAAAAAAAAAAAAAACCAACACACAACACAACCCAGTTCCCATTAACCCGCTCCCTTCCCTCTGCCAGCCTCTAAAACCAAGCCAAAACACACAAAAAAAAGAGAAGTAAACACCCCCCACACACACAAAAAAAAAAAAAAAAAAAAGAAAAAAAAGCAAGAAAAAAACACAACCTTGCGTTGCTCGGGTTTTAAGAAAGTGCCCGGATTCCCCTTAGACCAAACTTCTTGACTTGTATCTCCCGAAATGGGAGGTGGCCGCGACATGCGACTGGCAAGTCTGCCACGGGAGGTGAAAAAGCCTCAGGGGCGGGGGGACACAGGAAGCTCCCCTAAATCCCCCGGCATCTGACACGATGCATCAGCCGCGTTTCAAACTGCGTCCCTCCACCCGCACGCTCCTCGGGAAAGGGCCCTCCTAGCCTCCAGTCCCAATCCCGGAGGGAAAGCAGGGTCAGTCCCACCAGCGCCCGGGGCTCGCACTGCCCCTGCCCCATCCCCCTGACGCTGCGGAGCCCAGCGCTGCGCTTCGCTCCTTGTTTTGTTCTTTTCAAGCCCTGCGCCTCCCACTCCCCACCTTCTAACACACACCCATCCCCGAGCGCTTGCGGAAAGCCACCCTTCCTCGGAGAAAACACCGCTCAGCGAGCCCACAGGGGCCCGAAGCGACCCCTCTAGCGCCTTACAGACTCGGGATAGCCTCCCGGTCGCCCTTTCCTTCCCTTATTTGCATCCTAATGGTGGATCCTAAAGGGAACCTACCTAAACGCTTTACGTTTGATGTCTTCTCGGGCTTGATTTCTTGGGCGTTTGCTCCACTGAACTGGCACTGGGGGAGTCTTCTGAAACCTCTTCTTCTGTTGTGTTGGCTCTTTTATTTTGAGGAGAGGAATCTAGGAGGGGAAGATTAAAAACGGGTGGGGGAGCGATATTAAAATATTTTCCTTCCAGATGTTTTCTCGGCATCCAGGGGGATAGATGGAGCCGAGGGGGAACATTCCCGGATCCCCATGTCAGGTCGGCTACGTGAAGCGAGGAGGGGGAGGGGAGATGGGCTTCTCTCTAGGTAAGAGATCCAAGTTCCCTCTTTTCGGCTAAAATCCATATTCGTCTTTTGCTGAGCACTGTGAACCTCCTCCCACCTGGGCAAGAGGCCGGGTCCCCGCAGAGGGGCGGCGAGGGGTCGGGAGGGATGACCCGCATCTAAGGGCTCTTTCTTGCAAATCATCCCACTCAATGTGGGACCCCCTGGGACTGCAAACAGTACCCGAGCTTTTTTAGGGGGCGGGAGGGGTAGGGGGGGGCCATGGCGAACCAGTGCCCAGCGGGGCACAGCCCACCGCGCCCAGGCCACGCTTGGCAGGGGCGAAGGCGCCGGGAGCCCCGGCGCTGACACGAGTGGGGCACGGAGATGAGCGCCATTGCTTTCATGGGGGTACGTTACCATCGGCCGCGGGTCTTTTCCTCTGCCCAGTGCACTGCTCTGCTAAGTCCGTCTGATTTTCTGAAACATCAGTCTTTTGAGCTACACAGTGAGTGTCCTCTGAGATTCCCTGAGAACCGACAAAAACCACGGTTTGGCAATTCCCGTTTACATCCAAACTCTGGCGGCCGGCGGACTTGCAGACGGCTTTCCGTAGCCAGGGGGTCTGAAGTAGAAGTCAGGCGAGCTCCCCTTCTCCACGGCTTGCCATTCGTACCTGCCTTCCAGCGGCTTGTGATTCTGGAAATCGAAATTCCACTTCCTCTGGCATGCCTCCTCCATCTCCTGCAGGTACTTCTTCAACTCCCTGTTTAACTCTTCGTGATTCACCGGCCCGAAAAGATTCCTGCACGCTGACGGCTTCGGGTACTCCGACTGCCTGGCCTCCATGCGCTCCAGGGTAGGGCTCCCATTAGAAATACGGACGTTTGACATCTCCCCGCTCCCTCTCGCTCCAGGCGGCGGTTGTTGTTGCTCGCTGCTCTCCCTCCCCCGGCCGCCGCCGCCTCTCCGCTGCCCTTTATTTCCCGGCGCCCAGCGGCTCCTCTCCGCGCCTCCTTTCCGCGCTGCCCCGCGCTCCGGCCCCGCCTCGGCCCCGCTCGCCCTCGGCCCGCGGAGAAGGGGCGAGGAGGCGCCCTTGCATAAGCGCCTGCCCGGGGGATGAGCCCCGAGAGCCGGCGGAGCGGCCGCCGGGGAGCCCCGGGCGGTGGAGGAGCGGTGCAGGAGCGGTGCGGGGGGAGCGGCGGGCGGAGCGCGGCGCTGCCCTCCGCGGTGCCGACCCGCCGGCGATGCCGATGGTGGTGATGGTGGTGATGCCCCCGCCGCTCGCACCGCCGCCGCCGCCGCCGCGTAGTAAAAGCGAGACGGAAAAAAACAAGGGGAGACGAGCCCTTTTCTCGGTTGCCCAATATGGCGATTGAAGGGAGGCTGACGAAGAAGAAATTGATTGACAGGACGAGTCTATTTAAACAGCCCGGCCGAGCCATTGGTTACGGCGGCGGGCACCGCCCCGTCGGCCCGGCCCTACCTCGTCGCCGCCGCCGGCTCTAAAGGTGGGACGGGACGAACCGGCTGCTGTTTAGTCGGGCCGAGCCTGGCCTGGCCGAGCCGAGCGGGAGCGATGGAGAAAGAGAGAGGAACGGGAAGGCGCCGCGGGTCCCGCTCTCCTCCGCCCCTCCGCAAAGCCTGGGCCCGGCGGGTTTTGTGCCCACCACCTCCCAAAAACATCTACCCCATCCCACTGCTTGCCGTAGCGGCCCGAGGAATGGTGGCGACTGGTTGCGTTTTGATTCAATGCTGCGACAGGAGTCTCCCCACCGCTCTGGTTTTTCTGGGTTGGGCTCTAGCGACACATCCCCCCCGAGGTCCGGGCTTAGGGGCAAACTCGGCCACCCTGAAGCCTGCAGGGGAGACCAGCATCCCGACCCCCAGCACCCTGACCCCACTGGCTGCCTAGATGGGCTGGTAGCTCCCAGAGTCAAGAGGATCACCCCTTACTGCTTTCTCGGCAAAGAAAGGGACTAAGTGAAGAAATGGCTCTAAAATAACCTCTGCTGGGATTTCAGATGTCAGCAAGCAGGAGAAAGAAAACAAAAACATTAGGGTTTGTCCTGTTTGTGTGCTCAAAAGTCTAGAGAAGACAGGAGTCACAGCCAGGAATTTTCTAAGAAAGTTCCTCTCCTTGTTACAGCAGGTGTGATGAAGATAAGAGCAACAGTGTCTTCTTCTCTACCTCTTTCTCTCCAGCCCCTTTCACAGCCATCTCCCCTCACCAGGCAGGGCAGCCCCTCAGTGTGTCATGGCACACTGGGGTTCTTTCAAGGCACTAAAGGTTTTGATGCTTCCAGGGACCCAGATCCTGTACCTGAATCTTTGAGGGCCCTGAAGGCTTTTCACACCAATCCACCTGGCCAGGTCTCCTCTGCAAGAAGAGCAACCCTGTTCAAATTTTGCTTTGGGCAGGGGTGGGGGACAGGGGCATAGCAGTGACAAGCTGTCTCAGCAAGGCAGGGGTCAGCACAATTAGGTTTTACTGGCTGAAAGGAGAGTCAACAGACTTGGGCTTGAAGACATGGGAGTTTTTACCCTGTGCTGTACTTACACAGACTTACTCTAGTTTAGAGCCACTGAAACCTTTGCTGCCATTGCTCTGCTAAACTGATACAGTAAATTCTGAACACACTGGAGAGGGGGTACAGCCATTGCACAGCGCTCAAGCCCAGGCCACAGCAGTCTGCTGGCCTTCTGCTCACACCACTCACCAGAGTAATCTCAGTGTCACCAGACCTGAGTTCAAAAAAATGATGTGCACAGGCAAACGAAAAAAAGAATACAAATGAGATTAGTTTTAAAACCACAAGGTTGAAATATAATATTAGCCATGTTATTTGTATTTGTGTGCTGGGTTTTTTAGTACTCAGAAATTGCTTTCCAACTCCTCTCAGCAACCACAAGTTCAGACAATTCACTTACAGAAAATTAACACTGACATTCACATGTCTGCAGGACCTGAGAACTTTTTGAAGTTGCAAGTCCATGATAAAACTGTGTCATCTGGAAAAGTGGGGCCTACATCTTCTGTATTTGCAGGATTTCATCTTCATTTCTCTGTGCTTTCGTGTCTTTGACTTCAGTTGCCACCAGCAAGGTAGTTCCATTTCAAACTTTGTTTTCTGCCAGGTGTGGGACACTGAGCTTGTTTTGTTGATCTGCACAAGAGAGTTGTAACGAAGTGATCTGCAAAATATGTCTGGGGGCTCCCTGAGGGTTCATCCTGCTGGTAAGGTGCTGAAGGTGCTGAAGGTCCCACCAGTGACTCCTTAGGTGAGGAGATCCCAGTGTCTGCTCCCTGTGAGTCATTGCTTGTCTCCCTAGTCCACAAAAAAAAAGGCAAACCCCTTGTCCTGTAGGATTATAACATTGTACCAGAGCAGAAACACATAACAGGAAAAAGGAAAAAAAAAGTGAGAGGGGTGTGAAACAGTGGAAAAGACTCCATGCCTCACAGGTAAACCACCAGGAACTCAACGGTAGTGCAACAGAGCACTGATTTATCTGTAGTCTTTGGAAAAGAAATAAAAAAAAAAAAAGTTACTATAGGACAAGAACCTTCTGTGTTTTGTTTTTTTAAGGTCCCCCCCCTTAGCACAAGGGCCTAGGACTGAGTCCCTGGATGCTGTACAAGTATATCGAGCACGAATAATTAAACCCAAAGGGGCGGAGGAGGGGGGTGGGGGAGAAGGGGGACGCGAATAATTTAAGCCACCGATGGAAGCAACAGAGAAAATGAAAGAGGACTGGTCTGGCCCTTGGCTTATCCCTCTACCCTTCTCTAGCACTCTCCCTTGCTCTCCTAAGGGCTAGGAAGAGGGAGAGGGGGAGGGGGTGTACCCCCGCAGCCGTGGTACCCCATCCCGCGCGGCCGAAGACGATGGGACAAACGATCAGGAAAGGGGTTAAAATTGCACCCGCATCCCTGGAGCATCCGCCGCCGTGCTCCGGGCTCCGGGCTCGGGTCTGTCCCCACGGCTCTTTCGGCTCGTCCCCCCTTTCGCTTCGATGCGGTCTCGTCATTCCACCTTAAATCGCTGCCGCTGGAAAGAAAAAAAAAAAAAAAAAAAAAAAAGGCTGTGTCTGCAGCGACCTTGCCATGATCTAAAGTGTTTTGTTTACAGTCAGGCACCCCCGATGGCTGCAGCAAATCGGGAGAGAGTCAGGCGCCCGCCCGTAGTAGCAGTGAAGCGTGGAAAAAAAAAAAAAAATACAGGAAAAAAATATACTGGAGAGTCCCGGAGTAAAAGCTGTGGAAAGATCAGAGCGCCATCGTCTTGCAAAAGAGGGGCACAGCAGTGGGGCTGCGGGGGGAGGCGGTGCGTGGTGTGCGGGGTGGGGATAAGGAGGGGGGGGGGGAGATCCCAAGTGCCCCCGCAAAGCTCCAGCCTCCCCTTCGCCGGTTTTAACTCGCTCTGGGATCGTTTAAGCTGAAGATGCAGCCAGTCGAAGATCGGAGGGGAGGGTTAGAAAAAGAAAGGAAAACAAAACAACAACAACAACGAAACCCAAGCCCCAAACAAAACTCGGGGGAGTGAACCAGGAAGGAGGGAGGAGTGTTTACAGGGAGGTCCGTGCGAAGAATGTCCTGGCTCCTCTAACAGCGTCTGAACACCCTGTCCCCTCTCTTCCCACTGCCCCTCTCCTCTCTCTTGTTTGGGCTTTTCCCCTGGCGGAGCTGCTCGCTGTTTTTCTTTCCTCCAGAATCTCCTCGGCAAGCTTCCTGTCTTCCTCTTGGCCACCCTCCTTTCCCGGCACTTTGTGGGGCTCTCAAGTGAACCAGCAAAGCACGTCTGAACGGCACACATAAAGCACCTGGGTTGCTTGGGATTTAAAATATTCCCTTGCAAATAGTGGGGAAATTGGGAATAATACCTCAGCTCCTCCACAAGCTTTGTCTTCCAAAATTGAGGATAAAGAAGGCAGGGACGTGGCATGACCCATTTGAAAGCTGAAGGCTTGAGGAAGTTTGCTCTTAACCCACCTCAGCTGTTACTGAGTCAATGCTGTTTTCACAACTCTCCAGTTTTTCAAGCAAATTGCTAATTTCTTTAAGTGATGTGGGGTAAAGCCACCGTGAGATTTGAGGTGCAGGCCCCAAGAATTCACCTTAGCACACTGGGAACATTCATAACGTGCTTAACAGGAACCTTTCTGGGCAGGATTAGGGCCCAACGAGGTTCAGCAGCAGGGACCATCAGGGAGGAAAGGGCTATTTCAGCTTACAAAGGCCACCATGGGACATAACCCAGCAGCGTCCAGGAGCAGAGCAGTGCCAGGCAAGGCTAAGAGATGCCACCCTCCTCTGCAAGTGGAGTTTGAGACCTTTTGCTCATTTGATGTAGACTCTAGAGGGAGCCTAAGGACAGAGATCAGACCAGCACCAGGGCTCACCTCCCTCCTGACAGCATCCCCACTGCCAGCCTGGGCTGTCCCCCTGCTCTCATCCCTGCTGCCTGGCACTGCTGGGGACCTCTGCTCTGCTTTCCCCTCACTGCAGGGGGGGAACAGATGTGCCCAGGGACGTCACACACCTGCACAACCCTTGGCTGGGCTCAGGGTGTGAGGACTGGTTCAGGGGATTCTGAGAGGGTGCTGGCTGCGGGTACAGCTTGAGGGTGTCCATAATGGGATTTGTTTTAAAAAGCAGGTAATCTGTCAGAAATGCCTTCTCTGTGCTATAACTCTAGGGCAGGTTGTACAGCTATGTCTGTGGGAGATACAGGTTAAATTATTAGCACTGAAAGTACTCATTCTTTTCTCTTTGGAGCTCTCTGGTTGTCACCAGCCTTCCGCTGACTTGCTAAAGGAGAAGTCCTAAAATATCCTGATTTTATCTCAGGGAAGACTCCTTTTATGGCTCAGACAATTTTTTTTTTCATTTTGTTTGAAGTGTAAAATAGGAGTGAGCTTAAACTGGTCTCGAAGCAGCTGAAGCCAGCAGCAATGCACCCTTCTGTAATCAACTTTTCCTTTTTCACACCAGGGACAAGAATGTTCATATACAGTAACTAAAAATAAATAAATTCACTCACACACAATAATGTTGAGTTATCCCAGCAAACACTACTTTTAGAGAAGTGAGGCTTTAATCAGTAAATTGATTGCTTGCTGTAAACTGACCTAATTTCTCTGAAGAAAACACACCATATGAATGAAAGCATTTCAATCCAGTCTAACTCCATCTGTGTAAGACATTGTAATGGAGTGATTAAAACATGGAATCTGCTTCTCCATTGCCTCGAGGATGGAGCTAAAAAGCCTTGATGCCACAGCAGGGCTGCTGCAGGAGCTGAGCTACTTGCAAAAGCTCCAGGAGGCACCCAGCAAGCCATGGGAAGCAGGTAAACCAGCAAAAAAAAAAGATAAAAAGTTGTTCCAATCAAGAGCACGGCAAGGATTTACTCACCCAGATCAGGTATGCCAGGCAGACCTCGCTTGGAGGCTGGGGAACCAGCCAGTGGACACTCAGGACCCACCTTGGTACCAGGCAAACTGAGCTTGGACACTGGTGAACTGGCCAGTGGGCACCCAAGGGCTCCCTCAGCAAGGCTGTGCCCGGGTGACTGCGAGGGGGACTGTGCCACTCTGTTCCCCTGCCTGCCAGTTCACTCCTCCAGGGCTACAAGGCAACCAGGGAGGAAGCCCGAGGGAGATCTCCCAGCTTGCAAGCCAGCAGTACTTCACGGTGGTGGTAACTCCTGTCCTGGGCTGTAACACTTACCCTTAGCTTTTTCTACTTCTCTGTCTTCCTTCTTTCAAAATCAAGTTGAATTGTCGCTTTGGGATCCAACATCTGGCCTCGTTGGTGCCTTAATGCCGCTTATGGGAATGTTTTAGAACCTGGTTCCCCTCTGCACCCAAGTGGATTGGAACAGACTTCCCATTTAACACATCACATAAGCTAGGCCACTTTGTTAGAAGAGCAAGTTTTTAGCATAAGAATCTTAATTAGAGGCTTCTCATGGCATCTAAACTTCCCTTCCCTCCCCTTCCCTTCTTGTCCCCTCCCATCCCCTCTGCACCTCTGCACGGACCCCCTAAAACCTCCAGCAACGCCTTGCCCCCACCCCAGGGTGCAGAGAGGATTAACTGCTCTG
Source organism: Myiozetetes cayanensis (assembly GCF_022539395.1). Classification (NCBI taxonomy): domain Eukaryota; kingdom Metazoa; phylum Chordata; class Aves; order Passeriformes; family Tyrannidae; genus Myiozetetes; species Myiozetetes cayanensis. The sequence goes on along the minus strand of NW_026087521.1, from coordinate 71,259,834 downwards.
TGTTTGTGAAGTCCCCTGAGTACACAAGGCACGGTGCAAGAGCTGAGTAGCAACAACCATGAACTATTATTGTCACTATGACACTTAAACAGTTTTCCAGCCCCTCGCTCCGCCACCTACGCCTTTAAGAAAGTTTCCCAACAAGATGAATTGTATTCAGTGGAAATGAGTTGTCCTGGTTTTTTTTTTTTCTACAAAGCCCGAAGTGAACCTTTCTGGGAAGGGGTTGATATTTTGTAGCAATGTTTTCTCAAGTACAATTCTTTAGGTTCCCAAGTGATGACACACTGTACAGCAACGCTCTTGGCACAGGGCGTTCATCTGTGAGAAGGGATGCTGGCCCCGTTTCTTACAGCCATTCATTAAATAAAAACACCCCGTGTCATATGTTATGTTCCTCTGAAATGTTAAAGTTTTTAGTGCATGAAATTATGCGGTGCCTGGATAATTTTTTTTTTTTTTCCAGAAGGCAGCACTAATCTCTAAGTCAGTTACTGAATGTTGTTGGACGAGCTTGTTATTTTTCATTAGTGTTGTGTTTTGTTTTCATTTTGGTAGGATCCCAGCTTCAAGCAATAGGCATTTTCAGAAATACTGAACTATGTAAATGTGATGCTTACAGCTGACCACAAAGAGGTTGCTCACCAAAAAAATAACCCAATATAAAAACATCTGCATCTGTTAGAATTTGAGGCATTCTGGGTGCCGTTTACATGAGAATCTAGCCCAGCTTTCCTTTTTCTTTTTCCATTTCTTTTTTCTTGTATTTTTTTCTTTTTTTTTCCCTTTTTTTTTTTTCTTTCCCCAATGGCCTGTATTAATTGCCTTAGGATCAAGAGGTCTGCAAACATCTTCCTTATGTAAACAGAGGAACTGGTCTGGCTACTTTCTAAACCCTTTAAGGAAGATGACCCATCTCACATACCAAAATGATGGCATTAAGTAACAGATTACTATCAGGGCTTGAGATCTGAGTTCTGGTTCTGGCTTCCCTTGGCCATGTTATTGCACATTGCTGCAACTCCTGGCACCTACATGTCTTCCCTCACCGTTTTCCTAATCTGTTTAGACTTTTAGCCGTTGGAAATGCTCTGTTTGTACAGTGCCACATCTTGTTTGTGTTAACCAACCTAGCAAGGGAATTGTACAACTCTGGGATGCAAAAGTCAGGGCATTAACCTACAGTAACAAGAGCCCCCTGAGCCCAGTCACCAACAGGCTGCATCCTGGTTAGTGCTCCTAGCCCTATTCACTGATGATCCAAACCAGCCAAGCCTAAAAAAAGTAGAGTAAGCTGGCAAGCCAAAAGGCAAAAATTATTCCACTGAAGCCATTCTAGTGCAAAAATGCACTGTGGACATGGTTTCAGTGGCTTAGGAGAAAGATGGAAAAAGAGAGCCCTTTTATTTACCAGCACATGCTCTGGGTTTCCCTCAGAAGGAGTTAAACATTTCTCTGAGCCGAGGCCTAATCTGTTGTGGTTTTTGACTCTCACAAGCTGCCTGGTTACTCCCTTTGTTCTGACTGCCAGCAGCTAAACCGGGACACGTATTCAGAGAGGAGTACCTGAAAGCATCCCTTTAAAGGATTTGTCACCTTGTTATCTCTAGTTTGAAAGGCTTTTCGAGAACAACTTTCACTCAGAATGTTTGCAAAGGACAAAGACGGCTTTGCAATTATCGCAGTTTATATTTGATAGCTTGAATGACAACAACAAAACATAGCTAATACTATAGAGGCCCAGGTAATTCCCCTTTTCTACTGTTGCCCCCTGCCCCAAGTCTCCAAAAGACAGGTGGGAAATCACAGAAGCAGCAAAACCTATCGTCTGACTCAAAAATTGCTCCTTGGATCTCTATAACAAGGTCCCGAAATAAGTCCTTCTATTCCTGGTGTTCTCTAGCGTTCTCAAGCCATGTGCAACCTCTCAGAACTCCTTTGCCCTGCCAAAATAACAACAATTAGCAAAAATTAACCCAAGCCCTCGCTTCACCTTGTGGGTGTTTGAGTACTTTTTGAGCTTACAGCAACTTGTTGTTCTAAGTGAGACTTAGGAATCTGAGATCAGCCAGCGCTTCTCAGAGCAGAGGGCAGCCCTTTCTAACCTGCTCCTTGCAAGCCCTCAGAACAAACTGTTAGACCTTGCTAGACCCTCCGTTAGGGTTGCCTCACTCTGGTGGGGTTGGTTTGCTCAGCCCCAGAGTTAGAAACAAAAAACCCCAGCTCTCAGCACTCAAAAAAGGCAAGTCAGCCAAATTAAGCCTGCTGAGAACTCAGGACCAGCTCCTGGAAATCATCAACGTGTCTAAGTACCTTTGAAAACCCATCTCTAATGCTCTAAAAGATGGTTGGCAATAAACCTTCTCAGGGTACCTGATGGGAGAGAGGATGTTGGGATCTGAGGATGCGAAGGTGCTTCAGGGTTTAAATAATGCTGAGTTTCAAAAAAACCCACAATAAATGTTACAATTTCTTCTGCTTTTTGACTCTTCCTCCTTATCCACAGGAACCAGAAGTTCATTCTGTTGCAAAGGAAAGATTCAAAGCTCTTTAGCAGTAGCATGGCTTCACGACCATGAGCTTTGAGACAAAAAACTAATTGGCTAGAGAAGTGAAAAGCTGACTTCAGCTCTGGACACACGATCTGGAGAAGTATTTGGGAAGACTTTGTAAAGCCCACTAGCTTTTGTTCAAAGCTGCTCAAGTCCTGTTTTTGAGAGTGGCTTTAGCACTAGGGCACCTCAACTTCTTCACTCAGTCATGCAGACATCCAAGGTCACATTCCCAATAATAGCTACATGTCGCTACATAATTCTTTAAAAATTCTTTACTGCGAGGGTGGGGAGGCTGTGGAACAGGTAGCTGCATAATAGCTCATGTAGCTACATAATTTTTCTGCTGGTGAAAACCGTTTTGATTTAACTGAACCGATTTTAAGTTGGTCCTACCCTTTCTGTGAATGATCCTAACAGTGTTTTGCAATAGCCATTTATTTCTTTTTACGAGTTACTTATTTTTGTAAGGGTGATTTAGTGAAATCTTTCAGTGAGAACAGCAGTATCTACTAGAGCTTTCTTGTCTCCTTTCAAATTATTAGTAGAAAAAGCTGATGATAATGCTAATAAAATGGTTTTCTCTTGTACATTCAAATACAGGACATCTGTAGCTTTGGCCCTGGGGGCTAGTTACTTCTGAACAGTGTTACAGAGTTTTTATTTAATTAATAAGTAATTTGATTCTTTTCCTTTTCATCTTCTAACAAGTGATAACAGCCTTTCTTTCAGAAAACCAAGTACAATGCTTTCTTTTCCCCAATCAGTACTTAGCTCTAGGCCTGGAAAAGGGCCAGAGCACACAGGGACAGTGTTCCACAGTAACATTTTGTACCTCATTAAAAAATAACAACAACAACAACAACAACAATAGCCAACTTGCACATGAAATAGAATGTCTTTCTTTTCCCCCTTCTCTTATTTTACAAATATTCATTTATTCATTATACTTCCTGTAAAAATGCCTGCACACATGCACATTCACACTGGAATTTTCTGCTGAACAAATGATGTGCTAAGATGTGTTGTATTATTTTTATGAATTTAGTTTGGCTTACATCAAGCTACTGTGAAAGATCCCCAATCTCAAGGTCTCTGGGGCAAGGGATTTCTGGGTGATTGATGGTTTGGATTATTTCAGTTTGGGGGGGTGCTTCTCTTGGAAAAAAAAAAAAATCTGTGGAAACTCATTGCTTTTAAGGTCTCTCACACTGAGTATATTCAAACTGAGAGAATGCTAAGTCCCTCTGGAAAATATTGGCCTGGAAGACTTCACCCATCTGTGCAAATACACCACAATCCAATTAAACTGGCAGCCTTTGCAATTATTTGCAGATTTCCCCAATCTGGCAGCAGCAAACAGATACAGCCCGTATTATTGCATAAGCGAGCTGTCGCAAGCCCCTGCGCCCCACAGCCTGACAGAGCTCCCCAAAAACCTGGAGGAGAAGTGGTGTGGGCTGAAGATGGGCCACACACCACTCCTCAGCTTCAGCAGGGCTGCAAAGGGATGGTCTCCAGTCCCAAAAACCTGGCAAGCCACAGCTGAACTCCCAGCCCCAGCCCCAGCCGGGCATGGTTAAACATCACATTTTGTTCACCATCCCCTTCACAACAAATGTCACAAAGCCAACTGAAGGGGGTTCTGTCCCTTGCCACCCTTGACCCACTTATTCCCAATTCAACATTAAGCAAGGTCTTTAAAATGAAACTGAAAAGTAAGAGAACAAATAACCCCAAAAAAAAAATGATTTTGGGGGAGGAATCATCCAGGTGATTTTGCAGCACTGAGCTAGGTTGTGGAAGTGCCTCAGGTTAAGTTGGTTATGAAGGAGGGGCAGTGAGGGTTTGAGTCTGCACCATTTCAGAAGCAGCCTTTCCTCTCAGGCCCCACAGCCATGAAGATGCCCAAACTCTTCCTTTCCAGAAATGAGAAGGAATCAATCCTTTCAAATCATGGCTGTAACCTCTCCCACAGCACAGAGCTCATACAGCACCCCCATTTCAGATTGCACCTGCACCACAACCAAAAGCTCTCCCAAGTCACCCAGCCTGATGCTTTCTCATTGTCTTTTGGGGTTGTTTCATGTTCAGGGCTTGAAACATAGGTGTTTTTTAAATGGATGTATGTTATTAATTCTCTCTATTTTTTGTTCTCATATATAATTTTATCATTCAAAATTAAAATATTTCACCAAAGGAGAACTAACAGGCTCTAAGATAATCAGTTCAGTGATTCAGTCTTGTCTGAACCTCCATTTAAAAAAGGATTAAAGGAGGATGATGCTCTAGCCATGTGGCATAGGTCTCTCTGTAGAAATGGGGGAGAAAATACGTAAGAAAATCAGTGAAAAAGCAGCAAAGTTAAAGGAAATAGCTCCTAGAGCATCCTTCTCTACTTGGATAACACAGCTAAGGCTTTTGATCTAAAGAATGGGATTTGTTTCCATGACTGCTGATACACCCCCTTTCTTCTTATTCCCATAGAGCATCTTCTTGCCAGCTCCTGCATCATTTTCTGGGAAACTGAGCTCTTCTGGCAAGCTGAAGGTTTCACAGTTGGTCAGCTAACAGTCCATGGAGGTGAAATTATCACTGGCTCATCATTTCTGGGGCAGTTTCCAGTGGTCTGTGAAAATCACAGTGATCACGGAGGACAGGATTCAAAGCTGCTGCCTGCTACAGGATTCCTACTTACTTTCACAGAAGAGTGGAGCACTATCAGAAGATAAGTCATCCCTCTTCTCTGGGACACCAGATGGGTGACTCCCCCTCTGGATGTGCCTGTGTCTGTTCACAGGCTACAGAGGGTACCTGTATGTCCACTTCAGACTGGATGTAAACCTCTAGTCAGTCAAATTAAGCAAGCTGAGTCCTACCCATAGCGCTGGCATCTCCCCGTGGTTTCCATTTGCAGCAGTACTGTAACAGATGCTGAGAATACATTAAATGCTTTCCTAATGTCACATTCCCGTGTCTGCAATCATGGTAATTGCCTCAGTGAAGTTTTGCAATTGCAAACGAGCAGGAAGCCGTCTGCAAAGGAATCTGTCTATTAAGATGTGGCCCCTACTCTGAAAGTGCATGAAAAGCCCCAGCACATTTCTTGGGCTAAAGATTAAAAAAAAAAAAAAAAATTAAAGGTCAGACTCCTGCAGCAATATGGAAAGTATCCAGAATGCACTCCAGTGATCCAAGGAATAGACTGACTTTTGCTTCAGGACTGTGCTAATTAAATACTGCTAACTACATCTGAATAGAATTAAGTCTAATTTAAGGCCCTTTCTGAGCTCCAGGGCAGTGTAGGCTTGTCCTGAAAAAAGAAATTACCGACTGCTGACAACAGGTGTCAGCAACAGGAGTGGCTGAACCAGGGCTGAATGTGAATCAGCTGCAAGTGTAGACAAGGACAAGTTAAGTTCAGCATTGTTCCTGCAGCCATGGTAGCTATTTTGCTACCATTTCCTGCTGTCTCCTACTCTGTGTCTCCCTCCTTGTGTTTCTTTAGCAACATCCCGTGTCTCTTCTTCTCCTCTTTTGCTTTTTTGCTTTTAAAATATATATTAAAGATGGGGGTTTTTCCATGCCCTTTCTCACTAATTTACCCCATATGTGTATATGACTCTTCTCATAAAAAGCTTTCGCCCAACTCTGTCTTTGCCGCCAGTTTTTTATGTTTTGGTTTTATTTCTAATTTTTTTATTTGCTGTCATGCTCTTCTCCTCCTTCCACTGCTTTCAAAAACAGGCCTGTTTAAGACTTCTAGCTGCCCTCCCACACATCTGCAGGCACAAACATCGATTTGATGCAGCCCTTTGTCTTCAGTTTCCCTCTCCATATACTGTCTTTGCCTCTCCATCAAGAAAGCAAGAAAAACAGGTTTGCGGTCAGTATTTCTTAACAGAACAAAACCAGCAGGTTTAAATTCCTCTGGGCTTGTTTGTCATTTGGTAAAAAGAGAGGGTAAGGACCGGACTGACAGCTGAGGACACACACCCAGTCACCCAGCCTGAGCTGGGCAGCCCACCTGCTCTTCCACAGCCACAGGGAGGGGGAAGGCAGCAAATCCAGGCTCAGTGAAAGGAAGGGCAGTTTCATCCATTTCAAAAGAGCCACACCCACTCCAAATTAACATCCCTATTTTAATTTACCTTCATACCTCCCGTTAGAGTAATTTATCTTCCAAGTGACGTTAGGAAATGAAAGTTTTGCCAGGGGTTAAGGGTGTTGGACCAAGCTCACTTACAAGCCCACTTCTGAGTATCCAGCACTTGCACATAGGTTAGATTTCCTGTAGAGGAAGGAAAGTAAATCTCTGCTCCTGATTTGTGACAAGGCTCTATAGTGGGCTACGATCCACACTTGCATCCAGAATAAAAGCCTTCAATTCTGTATCAAGAAAAACAATTGTGCATGCTTACCTTTCCACTGACAGCAAGTGTTATGTTTGAAGGATACACGTGCTTTAACACTCTCTTTGGAAAGCTCAAAAGAGTGAAAGAGAACTGTTGACAGAAACTGGGGAAAAATTGGGCAGAAATTGGGACAGTTGTTGTTGGTGGTGGTATGGAACTGCTGCAGCCATCATTTTGGACATCCCACTTCAGGAAGGATTAACTTGCTTATTGGATCTTTTCCATCTCCACTTTTAGGAGCCAGGGGTTCTAGCTAAGGACCAGTCAGAAAGGATCACTGAGGGAACAAGGCTGTTGCTACAAGACCATTTGCTTTCTCCTGATTTACAAAAGGATATGCCAGGATATTGCATTGATGAAAAGCTCTCCCTTGGAAAGGACGAGTCTGAACTCATTTGGGTCTGAAGTCATTCACATTGACCCAAGTGTGTTTGTTGGCTGTAAGTCTAATAGCAGAAAACTTTTCTAAGGGAAGATGATTCACTTGTACCTGAGAGATTGCCTCCCATGCCATATTTTACTCTTATTATGTTGTTGCTTTTTTTTTTTTGTTTTTGTTGGGTTTGTGGTTTTGGTTTTGTTTTTTTAATATAGTACCTCAGATAAAGGAGGATGTTTATCATAGGGAAACATGTCACTTTGGGAACTGAAATCACACCAGCAAGCTCTATTGTACTCAAAGAGGAACCAGTTCAACAAACTCCTAAATGTGCAAAACAATAATTGTCCATTTGCTCCAATAAGCAACTGCCAACTCTGCCATTCGCCTTCTGCCATAATTCCACTCAGGTTAAACACTTACTTGTGCTCTACCCTCCTGATGTGGGGTGGTGAAGACTTCAGAGATCATTTACACCAGTTTCACAGGATGCTCTGTTTTTCAAAGGATGATGGAATTTTCTGTGATGAACGTTCCTGTCCCTAGCACATGGTTATACACTGGCATGCTGATGACGACTGTGGTGAGGATAAGAGCACCAGTCAGTTGAAAGGTTCAACCAGTCCTCCACTGACACTGGCTAAAAGCAAATACTTAGTGAAGAATGTAGGAACAGGGCAAGCCTATAATGCTGTTTCCCAAGAGTATTCCCCCAAACTCTAATGGTTCAAGACTCGCAAATTTCCTGAATGTTTTTTGTTTGATTACCCAGGATGACTGTCCCTTCTACAAACTTGTTCAGTCACCACTTGTTCCTGTGTGTGCTTTTAAGACCTGCATCTGCTGGTAAGTCCTGGGTCTTTACTCCACCTCATGGGAAAAGCTGCTCCCCCTTGGTTATTCTGAACTGTCACCTTGACAGCTTCTTGGCTTTGTACTGGAAGAGACAGTGAACTATCACCCCTTCTGAGACATAAATGAGTTTAAGAGGCTTCTATCATGGATGTCTTTAACCAACCCTCTCCCAGGCTGAAAAATTAGAGAAGGTTAAAAGAGCGAGCTTAATTAATTCTTGCATATAAGCAAGCTATCCCATACCTTGGATCACATTTGCTATCCTTCTCTGAACACATTCCCCTTCTGCATGTCTTTTCCAAAGTGGGAAGAGCAGAAGTGCTCGTGGATGTGGGCATACCACTGGTTTGTACAGGGGCAGAGCGAGGATTTCTGATTTGCTCCCTAAAATAAATCAGGGTCTTTGACCCCTGCTGATGATCCCTGGGATGGTTCCTTGCATTACAACCTTGTGTTGCTCCCTGGCAGCAGCCAGCACTTAGCCCATTGTTATCCCTGAGAGGCAATGCTGCTTTTTTCCCATATGTATCACCCTGTGTTTATCCACAGTGACACTAATAATATACCCGTGCTGCCTGCTCAGACTAAACTGCTCCTTGCTGCTCTTCGTTGTAAAGGCAACTGGCTCTTCGTGGACTCTTCTCTCCAGCAGATGCTCTAAGAAACAAATAGCAGTGGTGAGAGACCTTATATTTCAGCTTTTATCCCATTACTCTGCCTACTTGAGGTGGTTTGGTTTTTTTTAACTTAAATTATTCTTATTACACACTAATAATTTTGCTTGCCATTTGCACTTCACGTTGTCCCCTTGGATCAAACGGTGAATCCACTAAAAGCAGACTGATTAGCTCCTGGTAGGCTACTATAACCCCAGATCTGGTCCAGGGTGGGGCTAAGAAGCCAAAGAGACCTGAAGCATAACCTGCCTTTCTCAGCCTGTGTTGATAGCCAGGCTTGTACAGAGAAACCAGAACTGTAATCAGACTTATGGTAAATTCCATATGTTTAAAAAGACTTTTCAGGGCTAGGCAGGCCAAGAAGAGATACTGAGACAGGACCTGAAGCATTTGGGATTTGGTTTCAGTTTGTGTCATAGGCACGTGCTTTATTTACGTGTAGAGTGACTACTCAGCTAATTTTACAGTGCACATAAATATGAACTACTTGGTACTAGACCTGTTTTTCTGTGAATGTAAAACATGACTAATGAAAGAAACCCCAGATATTGTAAAAAAACCTGATAAGGTCACAGGATCCAGTGCAGACAGGAACTGGTGGGTTTTATCCTTCCCAGCTTTCCACAGTGATGTCTTTCCAAATGGATCCCCTCTCCAGGGATAAAGCTTCCCTGCAGGCCCTGCCCAGCATTACATCTGCCTCACTCAGCAAGGTCTGACCAGTGATTTTCAAGTATTCCTGTGTTTATTAATGATCACCCTGCTTGCCCCAGAATGGGAAGGACAACCAAGATTTTTTTTATTTCTTTCTTTTTAAATTAATTAGTGTACATGAAGAATATCTCAAAAGAATACAAAATAGCCATGAAAAATCCATAATAATTATTGGAATTCACGGATAAAGGAATTGAACATTTATTTCAGAAATTATCCAGGAGATTCACTAATAGCTTGTTTTATAAATTAATTTAATACCAAATGCAAGGCCAGGCTAGAAAGGTACCTCAGTTAAATTATCCTGCAGATTTCAAAATATTTCAGACCGTGTCAGCAAGAAACCAGAAGAGTTCAGAACCAAGTTCCCAGGGAGGGCACACAAACAATGACTCAAAAAGGAAGTTTGGGAAATGTGGGGAAATACTCAGTAATTACTTTTTGGTTTTGTTTTGCTTTGCTCAAAACAATTTAACAAGGGAACATGAAATACAAAAAAAAAAAAAAAATGAAGCAAACAATAACAAATTAACTTAGCCCAGACTATGTTCATGATTTACGAACACCTACTGCCTCTGAAAAACAAACCCAGCAGGTTTCATACAGATAAACTCTGCTGAAATGCAGGAAGACATCCCTTGAAAACCATGGCCAAAAGGGAGAGGAAATAATGGGGTTTTTTAAGCACCAGACTGATTCATGTTAAAATCAAGGAAAACTCTCCACTGACTTCAAAGGGAGATGGATGGAGAACAGTAGGTGAGAAGGAGCTGCAAGGAAACAATTATAAAGGGTACAATGATAAACCCAGAGATGCTGCTTAAGTGGCAGCTCAAAATGTGGGAAAAAAAGGGATTTTAGGAAACCGAGGAGAGAGGTCACAGGGAGCAATGTAGTCTGTATTCCTGAAGCACCAGGCAGGAACTGGCCCAGCCAGCTTTTCCCTTCAGTGGGGCTGAGAGCAAGACCTCAGCCAAAGGCAAAGTGCAAACCAGTCTTAAAAAGCAGCTTTTGGCAGAAATGCTCCTGGAATGGTGCAGAGTAAAAGTCGATAGCGGGTTCCTTGCTTGAGCCAAGCCAGATAACTAAATGAAAGTACCTTTACAAACTTATTTTCCACCTCCCTCCCTATTTCTCCCCAAGCAGTAGCAGAAAGATGTCGCCACCCACATTTGCACTGTCCTTAGGAATGTGTGTGCCTATTTTTGGACAATTTGGAAACCTTTGGGAACATTCCTTATTAATAAACATACTTTCTAATTTTTTTTCCTGTAATCCTCTGTGAATTTTTCATCCCCTTCCTTTGCCAGCTATTGTGTATTGAGCCATTCATGACCCAAAAGCAAGACAATCCCTGAAACTCCGAGAATCCTAACCTGGCATTAGCATGCAGTGGGGGAATTATTCCCTAGACCTGAAAAGCAGTTGCCTCTTCAGTCAGCTCTGGGCCTGCAGGGTTATATAGTCAAGCTGTTTTGTCTGGAAGGCAAAAATAGGGGAACCTCAAAAGGTTCTGCTCAGAAAACTCTTGAGTCTGTTGTGTGTACAGGGGACAAGGACAAGGAGGAACAAGTTCACGTGAGTCTCTTGCTGTTTACTAAAAATACTGCCACCATGATGCTTCTGATAATTCTGTTTGCAGTGCTGGTCGAGAAAGAGGAAGCTCAGATGGGGGAGGAGACATAAGAAGAGTTTGTTTTTCCCTTCTCCTTGATCCGTAAGGATCATGAAGTCCAACCCTTAGCTCTGCACAGGACCATCCACAAAGAGTCAAACCATGTTCCTGAGAGTGTCATCCAAATGCTCCTTGAACTCTGGCAGGCTTGGTGCTGTTGAGAAGAAGGCTGTGCCAGTTGGTGGGGAAGCTCATGTGTGGAAACCTTAGAGTTAAGGACAACATCTAGATTTAAGCCTGTGATAGCTCTGCAATAAAGTCCTAAAGATGAAAACCTGTACTGCCCTTTACAAAATTTTTGAGCCTAACCCTTCTAACCAGGCTCTTTATCCTCTCCTCCAAATATATAAGCAAAAAAACTATCCCAGCCAGCTACAATGAAAAATGCACAGCAATCCCAAAAACTAAACACCAAAGAGACAATAATGAACAGTTTAAGTAAGCGATGTCTGGCGGGTCGTTTGGAATTCATACAGAAAAGATGCTGTAGGAGAGCTAAACTCTTGGGATGCACTCAGGGTTTGTGTGGTAACTGGATTTCTAATTAAGTTGTCAGGATGAGTGTGCTGTGCCACCCATCTGTGCTGTGTTTATCCTGACAGCACTCCTGTGAGGCAGGGCAGTCCTTTTACCCATTAACTCGTGGGGAACAGAAACTTGGACGTTCAAGTGACTTGTCCAACATCACCCAGTGACTCTCCTAATGCAAGATATAATTCTCTTGCTCCTGCACCTTCCTTCCTCTTGCCTGCACCAGAGATCTGTCCCACCCCATCCACTGCAGCTGCATTAGGGCAACTTTCAAGTGCAGACAAGCAGGGAAGCCTCTCTTGTAGAACTGCAGAGGTCCAAGGGCCTGAGGAAGCCCTCAAAGCTTTCTGTATGTCCAGTGGAGGCACAACGTGATCAGTATTTCTGGGATCCTCAGCTTCCCCAGGCCACATGGAAACTGTGAGCTTCAGTCTGCTCCTCATGCAGACTGCCCTCAACACGAGACAGAGAACGGATGGGTCAGCAAGGGAGGATTTCTTTTTTCAACCACGGGAAAGTTTGTCAGTTTACAGGCTTGTAGTAAACATAAATTAACAAGCAGGTCGTGGTTCAGCCCCTGAGACTTTGCAGCAGCTACTATAGAGTGGGGATTCCCCTTTTATGCTGAACTGTAGCTATAATTAGACCGTTTAGATATTATCTTCCTGACAGAGAAAATTGCTCAGCTCCACAGTGCCTGCTACTACTGATTCTGGAAGTTCCCCCATATATTTATTTACACCAAAGGAAAAATCTGAACTCTGTTTTCTTTGCTGATGGAAAAATCCCCCTTACATCATGGGATACCTACCCTAGCTCAGGATTAGCCTCCTTGACACTGGGAATAAAAAAATACACTGTTTTCTTACCTTCCCCCTCTACTCCCATCCCTCAGGGACTTGCTCTCTTTTGAGTGATGAGTTGTAAACAATACAACAATACTATATACATTACAAACTGTGTGTGCAAAGAGGATGGGTAATTGTTGGGAAAATATGAAATACCATGGAATCACCCCCTTCACCAGAACTGCCTTCAACTCCCGCACAACCTGCCATTTACACATAAAATGGAAGGACCAGACCTTTCTCCAGGCTCCTTTAGGTAAAGCAGAGGACAGCTGAGGTCTAGTCCAAAGACTCATTTCCCAGCTGAGTTCCTCACCCAGCTCCCAGCTTCCCTGGGCACTTACACCTTTGCTGGGGACATCATTTCATCCACTTCACTGTTCCACTCCCAGTGAAATGAGGTTAATCTGTTTCCCCTAGGAGAGCACTGAAAAAAATCTCCTGCATAGCAGCCTGAACTCACTTCCAAAGAAAATTTGGTTTGCGTGGCATTTAGGCATCATACCTGTCAGCTACACTCCTAACCTGTTATTCCATCTGCCAGCAGAGAAAAAAAAAATAGATGCCCGTTTTTAGTCAGTTTTCATACTAATGAGAAATATTGGAACCAAGAGGTTTCAATTTTGTTGCCTTATAAAGGAAAAACGTCAAAACTGTTTAAGGTGGCTGCTAATTAACACCTTTCATGCCCTCTAATCTCATCACAGTGACATGAAAGCAGACTTTACCCCACCTCCTTGGATAGAAATGCAAGCTGAAGTCATGCAGATTGCCTCAGGACATTCTCACCTGTGTTGCAGCCCTATTCCACTGCAGGCAGATGCATCTACATCTTCTTGGCAAGCTTGCTCCTTTCAGAGTTGGGAAAACAGAAGGAAAGAAAGAAAGACATTGTCTGAGAGCTGATGAGAAGTGAATTTGAGTTCTTGTGTCTTGCTATTGTCAAAAAAAAAAAAAAGAGGAGTGTTTGCAGAGATTTACTCTACAGGGTAAATCTTGAGCTCACTGCAGGACGAGAAGCCTAAAATTAGTGGTTTTTTCTTAAATCACTTTTACCCCTGTTCAAGGTGTAATTTTTTGCTTCACATCCCATCCCATCCTAATGGACTCTCAATTTCTTTTCCACCTGCTCGCTGGAAACTTTTCCCAGGAGCTCCTGGTGGGGAAAGAGTCAGCACCGACAGAAACAAAATCATTTAACAGAGGTCAGTGCAGAGAAATGTAAAGAAGGATGGCACCACTGGCCAGTGGCTGCTGGTTTCTAACATCCAGGCATTCACAGGTGCCAGGAGGCAGCTGCTGGCACACACCTCATGTTAGCTGCTTGCTTGGAGGAAGTATTGTTTTGAGGTTTTTCTCTGTAGTAAGGAGACAAAAAAACCTAGAGGGAAGTGGGTTCCCTTGACTCTCCCTTGGCCTGGCAAGAGCAGCTCATGGACGAGCTTTTGGTTGCCCAGGACCTCCTGGTGATGGTTACAAACCATCATAGTGCGAGCCACAGGAGCAGTTTCTGCTCCCTTGACATCTCCTGCCCTCTCACAAACACCTCCCGAGGAGCCTGACTGTGTGTCTGCAGAAACACCCGTGGATGTCACCAGTAACTTCAGACCTCTTTTCTGACTTTATTCGGGAGTCCAACCAGACTAGCAGTGCTACCATCTACATATTCAGCTATTTAACCAGTGCAGCCCTCGGGGTGTGTACTTACATTCTCTCGTAGCTGCGGCCACGCTTGTTAAAGAGATTGTGGCAGTCTGTTCACAGCTGCTCTTCAGTCCCCTGCCAAAGCTGCCACCCCCAGGTCCCTCAGGAGCACTTCCAAATGCACCCCAGCCTAAAGGAGAGGGACCAGGAAAGACTCACTGATCAGACCGTTTCAGCTAACATGCTTTATGTCAAATTAATCCAAAGCTCTGTTCAGAACTCTGACCCAAACCCGAATTTCTTTGGCATTTGGAAAAAAAGTTACCACTTTTACAATTACCTCAGCGCTTGGTGTAAAGTAGTAGACCTGTGATCTAAACTATGATTAATGGAATTGCTTTTAAAACCCAGAGAGGTTGAGCCATTTGCACTGATAAACTGGAAATTTGCTTTATAAATGCTGGAATGCTGTATCAACATTTTGTATCGTGATGTTTCCAGGCTGGCTGCAATTACCACGTTTTCCTAAAACTTTCAGCCCTCAGATGAGCGAACCAATTCTTCACACTTTTACAGCAGCATAAATCAGTATGTTTAGTAGACTTGAAGGATACCAGGTTAGGTTCAGTGCAGAGGATCCCAGACATGTCATTCCCATGTTGGCACACGTTCCCCAGCAGCCAGAGACACGGCTCGTGCATGTAGGGGCTTTCCAAGCTGTTATACCACGTGGGAACTGCACATGATGCTGCCACTACACTCAGGTGGGGCTGTAGATAATGCTGAAAAGCCATACCAGGAGGTGAGATTCACAGCTGCTGACTACTGACACATCACAGCTGGAGGCATCAGGCACGCTCTGCCCTGCCACCTTGCAGTATTTCCTTGCTGCCCTTAAAGAGACCTGAGAAATCTAATTTCGTGAAACACAGGAAAATCAAGTCAGCTTGATTTTTCCACAGCTTTGCATTGTAGAGTTCTCCCACCTTCCTGTGAAGCAGATGTAAAACAGTTATTCCTGGTTATTAGCTCTGGTTGGAATGGGATTCCATGTACCAATTTCCTTATGGTAAATAACCGGGCTCCGAGCTTGCCAAAACTTACATTATTTGTGGTTAGTTCATAAGCACGTGATTGGTTCCACTGAAATTCAGAAGACACTTGGGTATAATTAAGGGTTCAAAATCAGGCCTTTCAGGATGAACTGCCAGGTACAGTGGCTGGAGTATGATGACAGTTCAGCCTGGACACAACACTGTCATTCTGTGATGCTCACGTTGAACACTGGAAGACATGGTTATTTTGCAGATGAATATACAAATGCCTATGCACACTACCAGACTACCTGATAATCGTGGCTTCTGTTTTAATGCATTTTTAGGATATTCTGATAATATGTTTGGGGTTCCCCCCCCCGATATTTAGTTTCTTCAGAGTTTAAGAACCTGCATTTCTTTTCTGCGTGTTATTTCTGCTTGTTACGGTTTTTAATGGAAAGCCAGGCAGTCAAAGCAATTTGATGCAGGCTTGGATGTTCAACTCCATTTTACTACAGCTTTACACCATTATCAGTCCATCACCTTAAGGTCACTTTTCCTTCCTGACTTGTAAAACAGCCTTGAGAGGCAAATCCTCTCCACATATCTTAGGACAGATTCATTTGGCCACAGACTGCTAACACAAGTTAACATTTCCAAACAATCCCTCGGTGATTTAGGTGCCTTTGTCCTACTTTCAGATTTGGATCCACATTTTGAAGGGATTTAGTGATGCAAGGATGTAACCAGGAGAAAGAACTGCTTGAGCTCTTGGGACTTGATGTTTGGGACAGTTAGTCCAAAACATCTGTCAATAAGAGAGGGCTCTAGAAAGGTCTGGGCCAGTGTGTAACTGTCCTTTCCCAGCACAGCATAAGATATCCCTCATCAGGTGCCTCACTTACAAATTAATTAGGAAGAAACCAGCTGTACACATCAATCTGCAGGGAGGATTGAGGAGGGACGTGTCCTGACTAACACCAAAAGAGATATTCTTCCCACTTATATGATAAAGTCATTCATGCAGGCAACTCCTGTTAGAGTTAACAAGAGTTAAATATTACAATAGCTTTTGCTTGCCACCTATCCTGAGGAAAGGACATGAGAAAATAAGGCTCTGGACTGTCAGTACAGAAAGAGCAGGATGTAGCAGGACATAGGCACCCCTTGTCCCTCATCAGCATCTACTATGAAACATTCTAATGAAGTACTGAAAGACACGAAAAAGCAACTGGAACTGGGGAAGAGCTTTGTGTTTTATTCTAAACAGCTTTAGTGCTCTCCTGCCTAAAGGAAGCCCAGCCCATACCGTGAGGGAATGCACTGAGGCTGAGCCAGGGCAAAGCATCTCCCTTTGCTCCTCCCTTCTCCTGCTCAGATATCGCACTTGGCAGCACAAGGGACAGGACTCCAGTGAAGTTCCAGCAAAAACCCTTTGTCTATAAAATACTGCATGGTCTGGAGATGAGGAGAGGAGCTTGTCTGCCTCAGTAGTTCATGAATCCTCTTCTTCCCCAAATCCCTCTCTTTTACACCTTCATAAAACCCAAAAACTACTATATCATTTCTAAAAGTAACACCAAAGACAGGCAAACACGAGCTGGGACACCAAGCTCCATATGAGATCTCCCTGCTCTCCAACAAGCCTCTGGCTCAGCCTGCCGTGAAATCACACCACCAGCTCCCCGAGCATGCACAACCCTCCCTACGAAAACCCTCTGCTCTCAGAGCTCCTGAGAGAAGCACAAACAGTGACATAAGGACTACTGCTGCCTTCCTAATATTTTTGGTGTGTTCCTCCCACTGTTCCTCCGTTCCCTCAAGGACAACTGTGGTGGTGTTGAAAGCCGGTGGCTCTGCTGCTCCCCTCCCCGCTCTCCAGACGTGGTTGTGCCTGCTGAGCCACTGCTATCAATTCTCTCTTTCCATCTGCAAAGCCTTGTGACTCAGATTCTCCAGAAAACCCCTTGGCTCAGCATCACAAGCAGGAGGGATTAAAACTCATGAAAAATGAGCTTGTACCAGCCCTTTTTATAAGTCTCTTGTGGAGGGTCACGTGAGCTGCTCAGACCCCTTGCCCTCCCCTTCTCCCCCTTTCCCCTTCTCTGATCTTCCTGTTATTCTTGGCTGCAAACTGCTGGGCACCTCAGCCAGGGTACTTGGATCAGGAGAGGATATCTCATTCAAAAGCCCAAATCCCAGTGTGGCCTTTTCCTGCTGGAAGCCGTTGTAACTTTTTTTCTTTTTTTTTTTCTTTTCTTGGTACAGTTTTCCTGACCTACATATTCCAGCATGCTGTAACTTATGCTCTATCAGTGACCCACATTTTCAGACTGAAAAATGAAAACTTTGAGGAGACATGCTTTTAGATGTGTATGGAAAGCAGGAACCCCAGCCCTGCGGGGAGGTATCCAAGCAGTTGTCCCAAAAGAAGGCTGATTTAATAGCTTCTTTTTATTCCCCTTCCCCAACCCTTCACCCCAGCTGCTCCTGCTTAAGAATCAAAACAAAGCACAGATCTGCTGCTAATTCAATTTCAGATTGGGAGAGGTTTGGAACAAATCACTCAGGCTGCTCCGGACTGTTCCCCTTTGCCCGCAGCACATCCAAAAAGGAAGGCCCAGCACCTTCAAAAGGGCTCTGAGCTCCTGACACTCCCCAGGAATTAAATGCCAGGACACTTCCAGGATCTGAACCCCCATGCAGGAGCAGTGCTCCCTTTTTCCATAACACATACAAAACTCAGCAACAGGCACGCCCAGCCCATTATCTTTTGTGCCAGCATGAAGAGCATGTTGATTTGGCACCTGCACTGCCTCCAGCATCACCAACACAGTCGTCAAATCTGGTCCCTTTTCTTTCTTTAGGTCTGAGAGAATGCAGTCCACAGTGGCTTCCTCCATGGGCTCCCCAGTGCAAAAACTTCAGCCCTTCTGTCCTGCCTGGCAAAGCTCACTGTGTTTCAGAGCTGAAAGACAAACTCAGGCAACCCAAATTAGGGCTTAGAGAGAACTAAACCATTAAATGATAGGCATAGGCCAGCCCTTAGCACAGAAATGTTACCAGGCATTATGAAATTAGCTGGTATACCGAATAAGGCAGCCTAACTTCCGAAAGAAAATCAATTTTCTCAAAATCAGAAATGGAGAGGAAAGCAGCCTGTGCATCTGTCCACTGCACTCTCCTCTCTTGTTCCTCTGAATGAAGGGAAATTCTGCCACACTGCATAAAAAGTCAGTTCCTGAGACCTCAGCACTCCTCAGTGCTAATCAGCATATCACAGGGGAGCCAGGACTGGACAAAGGCATATGAGCAGGAAGTAGAAATATGAATTTTAGAGATAGCTTTCAAATACCTTAAAATTAAAAAAAAAAAAAAAAAAAAAAACCAAACAAACAAAAAAAAAACAAAACCAAAAACAACAAAACAAAACAAACAAAAAATGAAAACAAACAAACCAACAAACCAACAAACAAAAAAAACTTATTGAATTGGGGTATTGAATTCTCTCTCCTTCCATTCCTGCCCTATCTGGTCCTAGACTGTCAGCAGAAAGGGATCATTTTTTGGATGTGTGTTCAGTGAGAGATTTTGGAGTCTAACAGGAGAGACCCGATTTGGCAATACCAAGTGTGCTCAAAAACAACACGACTGCAAAGCAGTCACCTCACAGGAGGAGAAAAGAATTCAGCCACAGCAAAAAAAAGTTGTGCCTAACTAACCCTGCCCCAGGGCTGGGTGTCTCTATCCTTGCACATCTACCTGTCCAACAAAACGGCCACTGATCATCTGAGAGGAAGACTGGCACTCTTTGGCTGACAATACCACGTCAAACCTCAACTCCCAAAAGAGCATTATGTGCAGAATAGCTTGGAGATTAATCTTCCACAGTTTCATGCAAAAAAACCCCACTCAAGGATCCCTTTGAGAGAGACAAAAATTCGGTTTAGATACCTGGGATTTTCCAAAGAACCTGGAGGAGGCCGCCAGACCCTATTCTTCCAATTTTGCTACAAATAGCCGAGACTGTTTGACGTCAGGTGCCTCGCACTAAAGCCAAAAAGACTCCTTATTTGAAGACAGAGAACCAGAAATCAGGAATCTAAACCTGTTTCTCGACACCCCTGCAGTAAATGGCCCAGATGTCCAGAAGTGAATAGACAGGTTTGAGGTTTCTCCCTCCTCCTCCAAGACGACGAATGAAAAGCTTTCAGGACACCAGTGGAAAGAGCTAAGAGCACAACAGTGATGTGCTGCAGAAGTCCCACTGCACACAGCTGGTGCCCAGCAGGAACCCAGAATCCTCCCTTACAGACTGGGAGGGAGGTGAACCAATGTTTGATGCTGGAAAGGCTCTCAAGCGGAGTCACCAGGCTCCAGGAACATCAGCAGCCTCCTCCAGCTCAGCACTGAGTGTGAGGTCTCTGGCCTGCAGGCTACTGAAGCACAACACCTTTGAGATCCCCAAGATAAGTAAACCTAACAATGCCATGCTTTGACTGGAAAGAAGCCTCCAGCTATAGAAACAGAAGTGGGGAAAGAATCTATTTTTTTCATTCCACCTCCTTTCCATCCTGTATTCTGCAAGTTTTGGGGGCCACAATATAAATGTTCAGCATTTTGGTATGCTGTAAAATCAGGAGTAGCAAAAGCTAGTCCTGAACCAATGAGGAATGAGAGAAAGGCTTTTTTTAAAACTAAATAAGGGAGAAATCACGATACTATTTCTGAGAAGATCACAGGAATATTTAGGTCACTGCTGATCACACAAAGAAACACAACCTGTGCCAGTGCTCAGTTACCCTTAGGTTTGAGGGGGCTGTAATTCTTGTACATGTATTTCTTGTAAATGTCCTGTTTTATCTCTTCCATATTTCTGGTTCCCTGTTCCAGGCCTTTTTTTTCCCAGTTAGCTACGGTGCATCTCTCTCCTCTCTGATTCCCATCAAGATGAACAGATCTCTTATCTCTACTCACACTCTCTCTCTGTGCTCCTGCTTTCACTGGTGCTTCCCCAGTGAAGGAGAAAGCTCCTGCTTTCATTGGTGCTTCCCCAGTTTGTCTCCTTCCCCAGTTTGGCCACCAGTCAGACTTCCACTGAAGTCTGAAGAGCTGTCAAAAATTCTGCTCCTTTCTCTGGTCCTTTTGAGCATCCCCCACCTCTGTAACAACAGCAGCCTGACTGCCCTTCCCCTGCACGAGAAACAGCTCATGAGACATCCAGAGGAGGATAAATTAGGATCATCACAGAAATACCCTGCTTGGCCGTAGGGCTCAGCTTCCTGCCAGACCTCAGGGCCACTGGCAAAGCATGACAACATCTTAATAAAGATCATAATTAATTAACAGTCTTTCACACTCTGAACCTCTGCGTTTTCACAGCCCTCTGATTCTGGGAAGCCAGGATTTCAGCAATGCCCCCACCATCTGTCTTTTGTCTGTGGAAGAATTTAGCCCTGTTTTCAGATGCCAGCAGGGAAACTGGGTATGTTCAGCGTTCTCACCTAGTTATAGTCAGTACTCTGTGTGCTGCTGCTGGAAATAAATGTGTGCCTCTTGCCCAGACTTAAGGAAAGATGCTGTGTGCCAGGGTTTGTTTTTTTTTTTTTGGGGGGGGGGAGGTGTTAAATATTCCATTGAAAAATATGATTACTTCAAATCTGAGGAATGTTTTAGGGAGGCTTCCAACTTCCTTACTTGGGAAATAATGCTACATCTGCCTTGTTCATCTGTTGAAAGAAATGGCAACAATGGTTTAAATGCTTAATCCAGAGGAAAGTGGAAGTTTCCAGCATCACACCAATGTAATCTCCCTCTGTATGTTTTTTCCTTTGTACTGCCCGACATGTTGGGAGTGTTCTCTCATTACAGGCTTTCCTGATGAATAGGTCAGGCAGGAGTGCAAGCCAGTGGAAAGGATTTGGGATGGGATACCAGAGGACTGAGTCAGCCCATTCCTGTGTCCCATTTCAAGTAAACCTCTTCTCTTGGCTGCCTCTCAGCTTCCTCATATAAGCAAAATATGGACAACAGTCTCCTCTCTGCTCCCAGCCAGGTGCATGGAGCTGTAGGAATGAAAAGCCGTGTCTCCTGGCTAGTGACCCATGATTGTGGGAACACAGCACCCTGCAGTCCTCTGCAGTGAGAAATTCACAAAGATTTCTGGGAGAGAGGAAACCAGAAGCACGAGGACCCCAGAAGGTTCAACCCTGAGGGCAGGTAGGAGGGTGGGAGAGGACAAGAGAGCAAGAGTAGGAAGGAGAAGAGAAAGCAGGACAAGCTGGAGAAAACATGCCCCATGACATCTGAGACACTGTGGCTGTTCTTGTAAACAACACAGGTCAGAGAAGATGGGCAGGAACCGTGGTTGTTCATGCAGGAGCCAGTTTGGAACTGGTTTTGATTGTGAATTTTCTCATTCTTTGCCCCATTTGGTTTTAAAAAATCCTGTCCTCATGATTTCTCCTTGGAAACCAGTCAATAATATAACAGCTGACAGAACATCTTTCCTGGAACTGAGAGTAATCTTTCCCTGTGTATATCCTGTATCCCAGTCTTTGGCTCCTCGTAACGTGCCATGTGAAATACTCCCACTTTTGCCTCCACCTTAATACACTTGCCATGTCCTGCCAGTGCCCAGCAAGCCTGCCCTGGAGGGTCAGCAGCCCTGGCATTGTAGTGCATTGTCCTAACTCCCTGCAGAAGGACAATCCCAGTCCTTCTCCAGCTCCTCTCCCACCAGCATAGAGAGGCAGGCACAGACATCACAGCTCCCTGGATCTGCCTGAGCTACACTGGCAGAGAGGGGGCTGTGCTGAACTGACAGAGCAATCAGACTTCTCCACAGGAAACCCATCCTTCCTCTGTTTCTCCTGCTCTCCCAGCCATCCTCATCCTCCACCTTGCACTAGTGGATCCAGCTGGAGCACAGGGTTGTCTCACCTGTGCAGCTCTTGCCACCACCAACTGCAGTCTGGGGGGTGTTGATGGTCTCAAGAACAGTCACTCCCTCCCGAGCTGAGGCCACTCACACCATCACTTCTCTTCACAAAAAGCACCCATAGTAACATGACATTCTCCTTTTCCTCCCTGCAGAGAGGGCTCTTCCCACCTCCCTCCCAAAACAGAGGCTTCTGTCTATGCATTTGCATTTACCATCCTCCTCACACAACCCTGCCTTTTCCCTTTCCTCAGTACAGTATCATCATTCCCTGCACCAGCATCTATGTTACACCTGCACAAGCATTTTTGACATTTATAGCAGCACCCTTCCTTCTTTGTTTTATAGGTGTGCTTTCCTTTTCAGTGTCTGCTCTTGCTCTCCCTGCTCGAGGATGTGTCAAGAGGCAAAGGCCATGGAACTGCTCCATCTCTAAAATGGGATATACTTGCTCAGAAAGTTACTTAGCTATATTGTCTATGTGCTAACTAAATTACACGTAATGCCTTTCTCACTCTTGAGGAAGTAACAGTAGCTTTGTTTCAGTGAGTGAAGGACACTGAAGATAGAAAAACTAATGGAAAACCTGTTTCTGGGGTCAAGGGGGAGGAAAAAGTCCATTTTTTCCTATGTCCTCAAAATCTTAGAGGATCTGGTTTCTGTGACTGAATCTTAAACGCAGTGCAAGAGGATAAATGGAGTGTGAAAGATTGTCTAGCCCCTAATTTTTCCTGTGTTTTATGCTATGGTCAATAGTCCTAAGCCTATTTGAAAATTAATCTCTAGTGAACAGGTCAGTGGAGTGGTGATTCTTCTGTCTCCACTTATCTTTTCACTCATAGAGTTAATTGAAAACAGGAACTTGCTTCGTAATATCTTTCAAGGCACACACTATTAGAAAGCACTGGTGTCATGCAGCAATTTGTCTTTTGGCTCACTGGCACTTCATAAAAGCCACAAGTTATAGAACATACAAGCCCTTAGCTTTGCACAAAGACCAGAGCTGATGTAATAATGTGGCTGTGACTCTTCACATTTATCACACTTGCCTTAAGTTAACAACCCTTTCCCTCCAAACTTGCCATCATCCTTCATTTTAATTCGGTTTTTCGTTCGAGTTATCCAGCTCCAATCCAATGTCCAGGAATACAAACACTTTACTTCTTAATTATTATTTAAATCTTAATGGCATGCACCAATAAGAAGCTTCAAAACTCTACACAACCACAGCTGAGAAAAAAAATATATATTTGTAAAGACCTACTGTGTTGGTGCTTCTGCCTTTCTTAACCTACTTTTCCCATCTAGAACTATAAAATCAGTATTGCATCCCAAAGTGACAATGCCAATGGACCAGAGGGCATGAAGGAAACAACTGGTACCGGACTGGGAGAGAGACTCATTCATGCAACCTTCTCTTTGCTTCAAGCCCTTGCTTCATCCCCTTGTCCTCACATGCTGTCAGTGAAAATACGGTGTAAATTTTATATATTGGGGTGGAGGAAAATGGGGAAAAGGGCTGAATTTGACAACAGTCATGTTCTCATATAATTTTTATGCCTTTTTCAATTGAAATCTTCATCTTTCTGATTATTAATGATAGCTTTCTGCCTGGTTTGTAAACTAAAGAAACCCATAGCCTTTCTCCAGTTCTCCCCTCTCTTCTTGCTGTTGAGCATTAATACAGAAACACAGAAGGACGAAACAAGCAGGCCTTTCAAATTCAGAAATGAAAACTCCAAAAACAGAGTTCCCCCAGTGCCAACAAAACCCCTGCCCAATTCTGCCTCTGCATCATAACCTGAAAGATGGTGTAAATAACACAGTCCTATCTTCCCACGAAGGGTTTATTCAGCCTTGCCTCACAAATCTGCTGAGAGCAACCGAGAAATTAAAACATGTAAACACTTTACTTCTATAGAAATGTTTAAGATTACTAAAACTCAGGAAAATATAGTGTTGATTATGATGGCATATAAGTGTAGATGTGCTGCAGGATTGACCCAGCTTGAGCAGGGAGGTTGGAATAGATCACAGAACCACAGAACACGCTGAGCTGGAAGGGACCCACAAGAATCATTCATGACCCACTGTGGTCCCTGCCAACCTTACCCATTCTGTGACTCTGTTTGTGACCAAATCTGACCATGACTGTCGATCTGTTCATCACAGTAGTGCCTTCTTCACACCTGCACTGCTGCAGAACATGAGCTCTCCCCATGCTCACACCACAAGGGTCACCATCAACACCTACTGGCACCCAAGCCTGGCTCAGACACCCAAGCTGTGCACCAAATTAACTCAATGGACTTTTATAGGTAAGGTCCATGACTAAGGGAATGATACCTATGTAAAGATATATAGATGTAGATATATAGATATAAAGACAGGAAGGAAAATAGTGTATTGGAAGTGTGGGATCTGGCATGACAAAAATGGTATGGAATAAGGGGTGAATGATGTCCTGGGCTTGACTGGGATAGAGTTCATTTTCTTTCCAATAACTGGTACAGTGCTGTGGTTTGGATTTAGGATTAGAAGAACATTTATAACACACTGATATTTTAGTTGTTGCTAAGCTGTGCTTTCTGCAAGTCAAGCATTTCTCAGTGTCTCATGCTCTGCCAGCGAGCAGGAGCACGAGAAGCTGGGAGGGTGCATAGCCAGGACAGACCTGAGCTGGCCAAAGGGATATCCCACACCACAGAACATCATGGCTAGTGTATAAACTTTGTGGAGTTGGCCAGGAGCCACCAGTCACTGCTGGGGGATGGGATGGGCATCAGTCAGCGTGTGGTGAGCGACTCTGCTGGAAATGACTTGCTTCTCGTGGCTTTTATTTCTCTCTCTGTCTCATTTTCATTACAATTGTTATAATTATTAGTAATAATATATTTTATTCTGTCTTAATTACTAAACTGTTCATCTCTCAACCCTAGGGTGCACTGCTAGGGCAGTGAGCCCATGGGGAGGCAGAAGACAGGTAAAAGGGTTGAAAGATGGCAACAAGAGCAGTGGCTTGCACTGCACTCTGTGAGGAGACCACTTTTCCAGCTGTAGTTTAAAAAGGAATGAGTTAAAGGCACCCAAGCACCTGCCACAGGCAAGTGGTGTGCCTGAAAATAAGATTTATAGTTACCAGCTTTCACTATCAAAATTATTTAGGAACCAGACCCTCACTGAAAGAAAATGTCCACAGCATTAGTTCCCTTGCTTGTTGTCAGCTGTTTCTTTAACTCCTGCATGTATAAGGAGTTCAGAAATGTGAGGTAACATTCCTCTGATGCTCTGAAAGCTCGATGCAGGGAGCAAGCACTGAACTACCTGGGAAGTTTGTGTTTCCTCTCAGTTAATTCAAACTAGCACAGAACTGGAGGGAACACAGAGCTGATCACTGGTGACACAGAGCTCAAGCCTCCAGTGTTTGTCCTGCACCTTGGCACAGTCAGGAGGCGAGTACAGATAGGTATGAGCTTGACAGAGCAGGGCTTACAGCACGCTCTTAGGTGGCACAGAAATCACGGGCTGGGAAAGAAAGGACCCTGCAGGAACGTCTTTGCATTTCAGAAACATTTTGGTCTCGTTTTTCAGATGTCTTAATACACCCACGCAACTCAGACTAAGCTGTGGGAACGGTGACAGTGCAGCTTTGGAGCCAAGACCTGGAAAGAGTCCTGAAAAAAAGCGAGGAGTCACATACTGGTTGTGCTGCAGTGAACTTGCACTGACACCGTGGGTTCCACCCTGGATGGGACTGTAAATAATGGAAATTACACCAGGCAGTGCATACACATGGTGTAAGCTCAGAAGAGTTAGAAGCATTCGTGATTAATGACATACCTAAGCACATTAGGAGGGAACTTTCCATGGGGAGAGGTTGTTCTATAATTATCCTCTCTGCAGGCGTTTTATCTTCCTGTGAAGCACCTGGAATTAGAAAAGGCCCTGGATTCGTAAGCTGTCCTGGAATAGACATAATCATGAACAGAGCAACACAGAGTCATTTCTACTTTAATCCTATATATTATTAAAATGTTCTAACAGGAAGGGCCATGGTTGTTTGGTAAATACCTTCTTGCTTCCTGACCCTGACTCACTGGTTTGAATCCATTCCTCCTACGAATGAGGAAAGTTTCTAATACAGAGATTCCTGCAAACCACCTTTCTTAGACCTTTTGCCATTTCCTAAGACCTAATTACCTTAGGATGAGCTCGGTTTAAGCTGCCAAGGGCTTGGCACCAAATGAAGCAGCAGTGGATGTGTGGCTGTTAATAGCTATAACCACAGCTAAGCAGCCCGATGGCAAAGGGCAAGGCTGTGCCCAACCCAGGGAAAGCTTTGGGTGTAGTTCAGAGTTTCTGGATGCCACCTAGAGGATTATCCTTGTCGTTGTCCTCTCTGCTGCTTTTCCTCAGGAAAAGTGCTTTTCCACCTTTCCTGAGCCTTTCAAGGAGTAAGGAGCACCTGGTGGGTACCTGCCAGCTTTGCTCCCGTTGTCAGCTGGGTGCAGAAGGTCCTGCTAAATCAGCAGGTGTAACCACACAGCACGATGCAGCACCACCAGTGGGACCTGGCTGGTGCCCAGAAGGCACCACAGTCCCGTCACACCTAATGATCAGCCCCAGATGGTGTCCCACACTGAACAGGGCTACTCTCCTTTCCATCCTGGAGCAACGTGGGAGACGTGTTCTCCAGAGAACCACACCTAACGTTTGGAAATCAATCTGTGTGCCAGAAGGGCAACCCAGACCTGTCCCTCTCTTTATAGTTAATATATTTAATTTAATTTTAAAAAAATGTTTTATTTCCTGTGGCTCTGGGCCATGTGTTTGCAGGCTGCTGGTTCAGAGCCACTGAGGGCAGGGAATAAGATTTGTGAGAGGATGCTCAAAGTTCTGGTGAATCAGATACAATCCTGAAAAGATAATATGGGGTAGTGATTATTCCAGTCACATCTGGGTTTATGTTTGCTGTGTCTGAAGCAGCCCTCAAGACCTTGAAGCCCAAAGCTGAAGCTTCAGGTTCTGTAGGAACTCTGCCTGTCTGAATGATCTGTAGACAAAGCACCAGTGGGCCTTTCTCAGCTCTGTTTCCAGACCCTTTCTACCCTTTAGGATTCAGTAGCAAAACAAATCTAGAATTTGGCTGTTTGATATGTTTCTCTGAGATTTTTTTTTTTTGGCCTGTCTACTGCTTGAGAGTGGGGGCTGAGTTCTGTGGTTACGGAGAGAAAGAACTGGAACTACATTTTACATGTATTTTTAAGCTGTTCCAGAAATTAAAGATCTGGAATTAGTGTGCAAATATATTTGTTATATTTTGCCCTTCTGGTTTACAAAATCTTTAGAATGCCTGGTATTTCCTCTGTGTTGTCATGTCCCCACCTTACCTGCCAGAGGAGGACGATCAAACCCCATCTCTTCTGTCCCAGTGCCAGCCTACCAAGTGGGAAATCCACCTACCAGTTCCTTGCATGGGATTTGCCAGTTTAGGAAAGGCAGCGTTTTTGTTGACTGTGACCATTTTTCAGGCAACTTCTTCAAGAAAGGGGGTGAAAATACCAGGTAAGAATCAGGTGATTGCCTAGATCATCTTCGTTTTCCAACTTGGCTGACACTGCAAACCAAACTGTGGTAGAAGCAGCGAGGACAGAGGTACCACCTCCAATGTAAATTAAACGTGTCTTCTGCAGTTTGCTTGTTGCCATCAGCCTTCATTGTCATAGAAGTCTTTTTTCAGGCCCTTTTGGTTTGTGCAAGAGTGAGGTTTTCAAGACATAGACCAAGGATTTTGGTTTGGGGAATTTCATGAGAGACACCAGCTTGAAATTGCCTAGAAGATAATTGAGCTCAGGTTTCAGGAAACACATTCTTAACAGTGATGTTGATCTCAGACTAATTTGCTATTTGAGGGTATGAAACTTAATTGCTAGTGAGAGGTTCATGAAGAGGTTGAAGATTAATGAAGAGTGGAACATTGCACACTGGAGCGCAGAACAATGGTATTTAATGAGTGCTCTTTTCTTCTCCAAAGCACTTTACAACTATTACCTAATTAACAGTATAATTTACAGGTAGGAGTACAGCAGAGCAATTCCGAGCACAGTGTTGTGATGGTTTGAGGGGAACTACTGTTCAATTGTAAATCTCTCACTGGGTGCGTGGGAGTAAATTATGCAGATATTTCCAGGGGATATTTTTTTCTTCCGTTTTGTTTTCCCCAGGCAAGAAACATTTCATCAGGGGATGTGGAAACCAAAATACCACACTGCACAGTTTAACGCTTTCCCACGTGATGTTTTCATAAGAGAAAGCACTTCAGTCTATCAGCCAGTGCCCTTCTGCCCAAGGAATCTCGGTGTGCAAGGTGGGCCAGGAAAATAATTTCCAGTCTTGGAGATCAGTGGCTCTCTCAGTCCTTCTCCCAGGCACAAACACACACACATCCTTCTTATTATTAATGCACCCTTAGGATGCACCCTTAGGGTCTGACCCTGTGCTTCCACTGCTTCACTCATCTTCTGCCATCCCATAATGAAAGGTTAGTTTAGGATTAGGATCCGAGGTTGGATTTAATCCTGTTCTGCTTTGGTCCACAGGAACACTGGAATGCACTACATTAAGATCCAAGAATATGCATTTAATTTAGGCTTCCAAAGACAGCCGTGGCCCATTAAGTAACTGTCAATATATTAAAATCCAGCCATGGGGTTCTGTGGACATTGGAGCCTCCAGGATGTGAGGAGCAGTTTTTCTGCTGCATTTGACTCCTCAGTGATGCAGAGAGCCAACCAGTAAGAAAGTAGATTTTTCCTTCTATCTCCCTACCATTTTATACAGTCATATTCCATCTCCATTCTCTCTTTTTCGCTGTGGACCCAGCATGGTTCTGCTCTGTTTTCTGAGAGAGTCTTAAATTCTAAAAGCAGGTCTGATACAGGCTAATAAGCCTTTTCACTTTTTTCCTTTTCTTTTTTTTTTGCCCACCATTAATCAAGGTTGGCTCTCCATGGCAGCTTTTCTCTTCCAAAGTTTGTGGCTTGCTTCTGGCTGTTACAATGACACCTTGGCTCTCCTGGGAGACATTCATAAATCCTTGCCTCCTTTGCTAAAAGTCCAAGAGAAAGAGGTAAGAACCCTGTATTTTCATTGTATCTTCTTGCTCGTGAAGCGGGTAGTTCATGCAAGGTGACTGGGGAAAAAAATGAGGAGAAAAGGAAAGCAAATATTTAGGCAGGCACGTTTGAGTAACAGAATTATTTCCCTCCCAGGTCTCCCTGGCCAGGCATTCCCACTGACAGGCTGCAACGTCCTCACTTACCTTCCTCATGCCGATTCCCATGGACTCTGTTTGGCATCTCAGGTGCAGGTTAGACCATCTGAATACGGCTCTGTGGAATCTGCAGCCTCCTGGCTTCTCAGTTTTGAAACTCAGCTCCGTTGTGTGGGTGTCTGAGCAGCTGAGCCCTTGCTAAAATTCTTCACAGGCAGAAATGGGAATACTGCCTGTTACAGTCTTTTCTGAATCTCCTCTACTAAGCATAGTTCCTAACACACTTCTTTTTCCATAATAAACTAAAGGACAGTTATATAGAATTTTTTTAAATGGAAGAAATAAGCAGTAAGGATCACATTTGGTAACTCAAGCTTTCTTTTCTTACAGTTGTTTCATTCACCTGCTGCTCCAGTTAGACACTACAGCAGGATTTGATTTTCTACCAAGTTAACAGTGCACACTGCTACCCAGGAGAATGCACTCTCCTCGGGACCCCCTGCTTCAGAAATTCAGTTTAGGGCCAGCTCAGGTACCACTGTGCCATGCAGATGTATCTTTAAGGATAATGATAAAGATGCATCACTGGCTGCAGGAATCTCTCTGCACAAATTCAGCAGTGAAAGCCTGCAGAGTTCCAGTCATCCTTCCAGTAATGTTCTGCATTGAAATTAATGCCAGACTTCATGCTCTGAAGACTTGATGGCTCTTGCCAATTTGCACGTATAGAAGGTTAAGGTTTAAAGATCATCCTCAACTGAGATTGGAACAAATTCATTTCTATGATTATAAACAATTTACACCAGGCAAATCCCATGAACTCTAAAGATAAATATCATCTAGGTTCCATTTCAGCTAATTCTGCCCTGTGACCTGAAAAAAAATGGAGTTTTTCATTCAAGAAAGGGAAGCAGAGAAGAAACTCCTACGGAAATTCGTGTGTTACAATCACAGTTCTGTAGTGAAGAGTGATTTGACTTGCAGCTGAAACAAAGATTCAGCTGCACATATGGATGAAAACTTAATGGGTGTTCTCCCTGGGAGCCACAGTGCACACTCTCTGAGAAAAGAATTAGTTTATAATTCAGAGATTGTGCGAAGTTTTGCGCAGTCCTTGAACCTGCAGTTGGACCCACTAAGCAGAAGTGAAGTGCCCCCATATGCATAGCCCTTCTGATGTTGGATAACAGACTATTTTTACTTTTAAGGAGGAAAAAAACTCCACCTCTATTCCTGCCAGGACAGCACTGGGGCAGCGGATCCCGAAGTCGGAGTGAGACGCCGTAGTGCTCAGATTGCACGAGAGGGTCCAAAGCCTTTTTGATCTCAGCTGGATAAAAGCCAGCACATTTCCTCGGTTTTGCTTGGCATTACCACGCTCAAGGTATTAGTTTTGTTCGTTCAGGAGCTGTAGAGAGGTCTAAATGATTTCTTCAACGTGAAAACAAGATTTGAGGGATCACTTACTTACTCAGCAAAGAGGCAAGTCAAAATGAATATGCAAGCTGCTGCAAAGAAATCGACTTACTTGGAAGCTAAGAGGGATTGGAAACATCTGCCAGGCTTCCTCAACCCTCAAAAATCGAGTGTGCAAGGCTGTGGAAACTTAGGGGCATCCCACAGGGCTGTATTCCTGACAGCAGCAGTGAAAACAGAAAATGCCTTCACTGGGATGGGGTCAGGCCAAATCAGCTGGAATCACTTTGATGAGAAATTATGGGCCTTAAAAACACTGCTTAACAAATTTGGATGCTACAGAAACAGGCTAAGACTAGCAGTTAATTGGGCATCAAAAATCAGTGTGTGTGAGAAAATGGTAAAGAACTGTATGTGTAATAATATGCTTGGACAAGTCACTGTACAGTTGGGGCCTTTCCTACTGTCACATCTTTACACAGCCACTTCTATGGATTTATCAGGGATGGCTTACCAGCTTTCACCATCTCAGCTTTACAGGTTTGACACACTTTGAAAAAATTCCCAGCCATTTCTGTGATTTTTTTTTTTTCCCCCAGGTACAGCATTTTGTGCTAATAGCTCTTCAGGACATTGGGTGTCAAATGCTGGGATGCAAATGGAGAAAGCTGAAATTATTTGGGAACATTTCCATTTTTATCAGCAGCCATTTCAGCCCGGTAAATCTGCCCCACACACATGAATTGGGTTGGTTACTTACATGTTAAGTGGAAAATTTGCAGGCATATTCTTGTCTCTTTCAAGTCTTTCCTGTTACCAACTTGGCCAAATCCAGCCCTTAATTTGGGCTGTGCTGTTCCTCCTAGGTCCATGAGTTTGCACAGGGAAAGCTAAGATCAAATTTGCCAGGCATTTATCCACAGTGTTTTGAAATGCTTGATGCTTGTAAGAATGAAGGAGGGGGTTTGGTTGCCATTTTATGCTTTTTTATTCATACTACTAATCTGTCTATGAGAAGAGAAAAGGGGGTTAATAACACTGAAATGTTACACATGTGACAATCTTAGTGTTGCATTGACCACTTTTCTATGGAATATGTTAACACACACTTTTCCATCACCTACTTTTTATTTCCCTTTTTTTATTTCCCCTGACTAGCTGGGATAATTGAATTTCTACAGCCCAAAATAATCAGTAGGTAAACCAGAAAAAGCAACCTATAAAATACACACTCCAAGCTATGCTGCTTGCACATGGGCTGAAGATGCATGCAGTGTTTAATGAACTCGTTTGGAAAGAGCTCTGTAAATGTCAGGTGTTTAGAACAACATGATGATGGACAGCTGATTTTTGTCCCAGATCAAAACAAGCTAGCTGTGTGCATGAAAAGTGGTGTGAGTCACACACCCTGCATTACAGGCCCTGAAGTTGGCCATGCAGGAGGTTAGAATGAAGTAGCTGAGTCTTCAAGGGGAAAAGGAATGCTCCTCTTTATTAGGAGAAGTAATGACTCGATTGCTGTCCCAAAGAAACAAGAAAAGATTTTTCTTTTCACGCTAATTCCAAAACAACTATATTTAAAAGAAAGTGTCTGCCTTAAATATCTTGAAATCAGGGCACTATAGTGTCATAGGAGTTCATAAAACAGTTGTTTAAATTATCAGTAACACGTGTTTTGGATACCAGTGCAGATACTGGACTCAGAGTAGAATTTCAGTGTGCTGAGACTGAAAGGTGGTTGAACACAGCTGAACATTTGGCCTGTCTGTGTTTATAGATGATCTCAGCTGTGACTGTGACTGAGAGTTCAGGGCTAGCTAGGGTAGAAAAGAATTTTCTGCTGATTACACAAGGTGGCATCTTTCTGTTTGCCCACTCATCAATAATTTTGGAAGTGACAGAATACTGGAGAGGAGGATATACAGCAACACAAAAGAAGAGGAAGGAAATGCTGTTTTCATACCAGTGTTTGCAATTGTGTTCTCATACTTGTCTCAGAGGGCCTAGCCCTGCCCTGGTGTACACTATATTACAGCTCCACTGGTCTGGGGAGGAACTACCTTAATGTACCCCAGAGGAGAACTGAAGTGTTTTGCACTGGTCCTCTTTGTTACTCTACAGAAGACATGAACAAGAAGCTAGGTGTGTCAAAGCCACTGCCTCCTTTCTACAAGAGTTTAAAAGGGAAAGAAAAATGGTTTCTGCAATAGTTTTCTCTGTCTGACAGCTAAAAATAGAAACAAACCTCTGAGCTTCATCACCAGCAGGGTAGATAAAGTATATCTGTGGGGTTTTTTTACCATGCTGCTAAGAAAGAGTGAAACGGGGAGCATTTCACTGTTGTGTTCAACTGAGCTGAAAATGGGACAGAGCAAGTCCAGAACACTTGGTTTATGTTTTGTGCAAACGTGGGAATCATCTCACGTACGGATTATTTAATTAAATTCCTTTCAGCAGCAACTGGAGAAGGTTTTTTCACTTGGATGAAAAGGCTAGGAAAAGTTACTTCAGGATGATACAAGTACAGCTTCTTCTTCTTCTTAAAGCTACTCCTCTACAAACTGTTCCGAGGCACTGGTTTCCTGGAGGACCTACCAACTTGTTTTTACCCTTCCCTTTTGGATCCTTGTTATTTGCAATGTCCTCGGTAAATGCCAGTGCATAGATACGTTTCAATAGCAAAATCAGTTGATTTTTCTTCTTTTTTTAGGCAGGTTCTTCTTGTTTTGTTTCTGCACTGCTCTGACCCGGCCTGCCCGCACTGATGCCCCCTGAAATTCCACTGTCTATAATTCATCACTTCCACGCACAAAACACTGGCTCAAGCTGTGGGGTGCTATAAGTTAAGCTAACTTACCGCCCACAAAATGTGTTTCTGAAGTGGATATTTCATGGTTTCCCACTGAGGTGTCACAAATCATATAGGAGGAAACTCCTGCTGGGTTGGGGGTTTTTTCCATTCTTAATTTTCTGAGTTTTTCTATTTAAAAAACGCTGCCTCTCTTACTTGCAGCAATCTGCTGGCTTGGCAAGAAACACGAACTATCAGGTGTTTAAAATTAAAGTTGTTCAAATCAAATTTGCAAAGGCAGGAGGGTCTGCCCCAGTGTCCTGGACGTGGTCCAGCTTTGGTAATTGCATCTCTCCTGACCCGATCTTTCTTGCAGCTTCGTGGCGTTCTTCCTGCCCCGCTGAAATCTGCTACGGGAAAACTGCTGTGACACGACACCTTAAACATCTGCCTCGTTTTTACCCAGGAGTGGCTCTGCTTCAATGGGAGATGAAGTGATTTATAATTTATAATACATGCCGTGCATACACACCGATTTTCTTTTAACAGTGACTTCTGCTGAACTGGAGGAGTTACTTAGAAGCAGCGGGGGGAAAAAAAAAAAATCAGCTCATGAACCAAATATGGATTTAAGGATCTGATCCTCTAGGTCCCTCTTTCAGATGGTCTCTTCCAAACCCATCCCTTTGTCTTATAAGGCGGTGCTGAGAAGTGGCGCGTCCATGTGATCAGCTGTGTTTACAGCAGAACAACCTTCACACTGCCCAGTAATCCCCTCCACAAAGGCGGAGAGCATTCCAAAGCGCTGAGCAGCTTCAACGGCCGGGGATTAAAGCCAGCGCACGCACACCTGCTAAATAAATATTTTTCCCCAGCTTGCTGCGAGCGCGCCAATTTTTTTTCCCCGCACCGTTTGTGGGAAGGGAAGGCTGAAAACAGTGGAGTGCCCAGCTGCGATGTGAGCTGGCCACTGGATAGCAGTGCCCCGGACAAGAAAATTTGGCAGCACTGCCTGAGGACCTCTAGTGGTCCCTGAAGCTTCAGGAAAGGATCCGTGTACCACTTCCAAAATTAAAGAAACCGAGGACATTCTCACAGCATGAGCAGCAAGAGAGGGGACAAACCGGAGGAAACACACAGAGGTGCAAAGACCAGCCCGATGTTTTCAGCTGCTGTAAATGAAACTGTTGTGGCGGTGGTAATACAGTTCATCTGCTGACTCGTTTTCGTGAAAATTAAGGTGGGTTTTTTGGCATGGAGGAAGTGGAGAAATGCTCCCATTATTCCACTGAAAAAGGGAAACTCACGGGATTGGGGTGATGCATATCAGTTGCTCCTGGTTTTAAAGGCTCAAGCAAAATTGTGGTTTAAAATCACGTTACAGCGAGCAGAAAAACCTTATTATGAATATTTTAAAATCTCTGTCTCAGACACATCCTTGGAGCTGCAGCCATGCCACTAAGCATATAATAAATGAAATGCCACCGTGGCCAGGCAGACACCGGCACACAAGATCTCACTGGCAATGTCAGGACCCTGTAAGGAGGGTGTCTTGGGCTAAAGGAGAAGGGGCAGACCTGGAGACAAAGGGTGGAGAGGCCCATCAGGCGCTGGAGCAGTGTAAAAAGAACATAAAGATGTCTCCAGCCCTCAGGGCGCTAAGGTTGATTTCCGTTCAAGAAAGATTTCTGCGGTTCAGGGCATTTCCGCGCGGTTTCAGAGGGAAAAGATGCAGTGAAACTTCATTTGTCTTAAAACTCAGGTTCTTTTAAAAATAATTAAAATCAATCCTCAACTTGGCTCGTCTGGCTGTGGGGCAAGGACAGCACCAAGGGTGGGGAGCAGTGCATCGCCCTCTGCTTTCACCTCTGCCAGGCACCACCTCTGAAGGTCTCTTAACCAAAAAAATTGTCAAGAAAGTTATTGGGAATTGTAAATCAAGCGCAGTGGGGATAAATAAGCTTTTTGGTGCAGCTACATTGAGCTGCAGATCTCCTTTCTACAAATATACCTTTCGCTGAGATATTGCAATAGTAGACTTCAAAGGCGGCCAAGCAGTGCAGGACATTTCTTCACTCAGATTAAAAACATTGCTTAAATTCTTGTGGCTAGACAATTTGTCTTGTCCTTAAAAAAAAAAAAAAAAAGGAAAAAAAGGAAGCCATACCAAACAGCAGAGCAGCACAAAGAGACTGGGATGTAGGACTGAGAGACTGCAGGGAATTTTTTTTTGCTCGCCTGCCACAAATCAAGATCGGCCTTTTTACCTTTCCACAATCTTTCTCCCTTTGTTATTTGTGGTTACCACAAAATTTTGTTCAAAGGTTCTCTCAGATGTTAGAATTAGATAATGTCTCTGGAAAAGGGTGTCGCAGTCTGGATAAACAGAGCCATGAATAAAATATTTTATGCAACGACACCTTTCAGCCAGCAAGGCTTCAGGGAAAAAAAAACCCTATAAAAGCTCATCTTTATTATTTATTATTTGATAGATAATAAGATGTTTTGATATCACTATATAAGAGATAAAGATGTATTTGCATCTTAGACTCAAACACTTTTTGGCCTGATACAAAGCAATCCTGCTCCAGGGATGAACTGGAGCGGCAGGTGGGTAACACCTAACGCTGGTGACGCCTGTTCTATAACAAGGAAGCAACACAAAGCTTTTCCTGAGGGAGGAACCTTGCAGAAGATGTGTAACAATCTTCCCCAGGGCTGCCAAGGACACCCGTGATGGGACTTTCTGGTGTCCAGTGGCACTTGTTTGCATCCCAGGCCAAACACATCATGCCAGGCTCAGCAGAAGTGACTGCAGAAAAACCTCGGATGTTTTCGTGCCCCTGATTTTTCTGTCTTACTGTGGGCTATGTGTCAGGGAAAGGACTAGTTAAAAAGAAAAAAATGGGGATATTCACATTTACAGTTGTCCAGTATGGAGAAGAATAAGGTTGTTGTCCTTCTCCAAAAAGCCTGGTGATATCAACCTCACTAACCTATCTTCCATGACTGTTAAGTCTCAGGCATTTTAGCAGGGGATAGATAGAATCCACTAGTCAGCACATGTTTAGGCAAAAGAATACCTGAATAAAAAAATGCAAGAAGCCACAGGAGCATCAGCCTCAGCAGTGAAGAGAAGACTTTGTCACCAAACCCTGAACTCCACATGTTCACTCACCCAGGCACTTGTCACGGTGTCCAAAAGACAACTGTAACATGATTTGCTTGGCAGCACATTGTTTCCTACTTCCATGTCAGTAACTATTTTCCTGTAATTTAACATGGAAAGAAACTGTAATTTGCATTGCTGAGGCATTAACCTGCCTTCATCTGCAGCCTGTTTTAAGAAGGGGATCCACGCAAACAACTCAACGATATATGTGTAAATTTTGGCATCCAGCAGGTCAGAATGAAGCAGATACATCCATGCACTCATTTAGTAACATCAACTGTATAAAATGCAAATCTTACTCGTGCCATTTCTCAGTCCCCACGGATTCCAGCAGCGTGCCTATGCTCAGCAGGGCTTTAGGATCCAGCCACAACTTTGTAATTCCAGATGCCACAATTTGCTTCAGCC
Source organism: Myiozetetes cayanensis (assembly GCF_022539395.1). Taxonomy (NCBI): domain Eukaryota; kingdom Metazoa; phylum Chordata; class Aves; order Passeriformes; family Tyrannidae; genus Myiozetetes; species Myiozetetes cayanensis. Next base: position 71,222,507 of record NW_026087521.1, on the reverse strand, counting down.
CACTTCCAGCTTTATTTAAAAAAAAAAAAAAACAAACAAAAACAAACCCAACTTCTTCTCTTAGGGAAACAATAATGAGATCATCTGATAGTTTTGTGAAGGTGAGTGTCTGATCAGTGTCTGAAAGGGAGGAAATGACAAAGCACCCAAGTCCTTGTTCTCACAGAGCAAACCTTTGCAGTGAGCATGCCGGTTCATTTTTCTCAAAAAAGCCTCTAACTCAGGGTTTCATGCTAAGTGCAAATGAGCAGACTGCTCTGCCTTGCATATTTGTACACGAATCCAGCCCAATGGAAAAAAAAAAAAAAAAAATCAAAAAAACAAACCCAAACTATTGAAGGCATTGAAAAAAAAAATAAAATCAGTGTGTGGAAAGGGGCTTAATACATTCACAACGTTATTTAGCTCTAACAAAGAGCAGCAACCCCAGATGACCTCCTGGCTCCTGCCTCCACCCAAGTTCCTGGCCTCTGTTCAGCGTCCTGGCAGAAGTTGCAGACATCCGCAGCACAATGCCAAGTAGCTGTTTTGTCTGCAGATATGTAATCGAGATTAGCCGAGTGGTGCTGGTGGGGAGCTGCTGCTCATAAACCAGCACCTCCAAACAGGGAGCTGGCACAGCACCCCCAGCAGAGAGCCCAGCAGGACTGAGCGCTTCCTCGAGCCTTTGGTGGATGGGTGAGAGATGGAAAAACGCCCTAAAATTGGGCTGTTCAGGGGGTTTGGCGCTGCTGCCCCCCAGCCCACTCCACGTCGTTCGTGTCAATGATTAACTCGATGCGGCGGGGGCTCCGCCGTGTGAGAGGGATGCATTGAGCTCAGGGCTCATTACATCATACCTTTCTGGTGTGCTCAGCCACGGATCGCCGACTCGCCTCCCATGGCAAGCCGGCAGAGCTGACACTTGAATGGCAAAGAGAATGTAACCCCTGCACACGGCTTGTTAGCACCTCCCGTGTGCCGGTGCTTTTAAAGAGGCGCCTGAACTGTGCCCGCAATGGAAACGTCTTTTGTTTTCCCGTAGTAGGCTTTAAAAGAAAAAAAAAAAAAAAATCTCGTTTTGGCTTTAAATACTTTTTTTCTTTTCCCTCCCTTTTTCCACCAGAGACAGGAAACGGCTCTTTCATGCGTTCAGAAATGCAAATTATGATTGGCAGAACATTACAACGCAGAAAAAAGAGCTTTTGAAAGAGATCCTGGAGGAGCAGTCAGGACAGATTAAAGGTTAGGCCCTGCACCTAGCTAGCCAATCTCCCTGAGTCACACACCTCCTGCTCGGGAGTTTGTATGTTTATCAGAGAACTGGATAGATCTGCAATTTCAGTAAAATGCAAAGTGGGAAGGGAAAAATACTGGGCTCTCCTCCTTTTCTCCTCCTCTTTCCCCTTCTCCTTTTCTCCTCCTCCTTCTCTTTCCCTTGCTCTTCTCTTTTTCTCCTTCTCCTTTTCTCCTCCTCCTTCTCTTTTTCTCCTTCTCCTTTTCTCCTCCTCCTTCTCTTTCCCTTGCTCCTTCTCTTTTTCTCCTTTTCTCCTCCTCCTTCTCTTTCCCTTGCTCCTTCTCTTTTTCTCCTTCTCCTTTTCTCCTCCTCCTTCTCTTTCCCTTGCTCCTTCTCTTTTTCTCCTTCTCCTTTTCTCCTCCTCCTTCTCTTTCTTCTTGCTCCTTCTCCTTTTCTCCTTCTCCTTTTCTCCTCCTCCTTCTCTCTTCCCTTGCTCCTTCTCTTTTTCTCCTTCTCCTTTTCTCCTCCTCCTTCTCTTTCCCTTGCTCCTTCTCTTTTTCTCCTTCTCCTTTTCTCCTCCTCCTTCTCTTTCCCTTGCTCCTTCTCTTTTTCTCCTTTTCTCCTCCTCCTTCTCTTTCCCTTGCTCCTTCTCTTTTTCTCCTTCTCCTTTTCTCCTCCTCCTTCTCTTTCCCTTGCTCCTTCTCTTTTTCTCCTTCTCCTTTTCTCCTCCTCCTTCTCTTTTTCTCCTTCTCCTTTTCTCCTCCTCCTTCTCTTTCCCTTGCTCCTTCTCTTTTTCTCCTTCTCCTTTTCTCCTCCTCCTTCTCTTTTTCTCCTTCTCCTTTTCTCCTCCTCCTTCTCTTTCCCCTGCTCCTTCTTCTTCATCTCCTTCTTCCCTTTCCCTTTCCCCTCTTCTTCCTCCTCCTCCTCCATCACCGAGGACCTGAAGAGCCAGAAGACTCTTTGAAGAATTTCTCTTTTCCCCCTCTCAAAAATGGTCTCCACTACTGACAACTGGATACAATCATGTCATGAGAGAGGGCACTCTCTGGAGTGCATAAAAAACACTTGGCAGAAACCTTGCTGTAATCATTTATGCTTTGTTCCTGTGACTAAAAAAAAACCATATTTTTCGAGAAAAAAAAAGGTAATATAAAAATAATTGTATATACTATATAAAAATAAATAAAACACTTTCATTATTGGCTACTAATTTGTAAATGGAAAAGTGACAGGGGACAAACTCACTTGGCTCCTCAGCCTAAAAGCATGAGTAATTCAACATCTGATCTAAGAATGGGGGAAACCAAGATGCAGCAAGCGAGCAGAGCTGCTCTCCCTGCCCCCAGGCTCCTTTTTCTGCACCTCAAAACCAGGCTGGGATTCATCTGGCAGCGCAGCTTCACGTGGGAGAACGCTGTGCATACACACTCCCTCTAGGAATAATTAACCAAGGTCAACATCGCTGGATCCTTGGACAGGAAACCTTCAAGAAAAACACAAGCGCTACAAAAGTGGTTCCGGTAACTCTGCGTGCGGGAAACCATCCCTGAGTCAGAGCTGAACAGAACCCTTCGCACAGCAGCGAGGACTTTCACAGTGCTATCATTCCTGGCCCTTGGCTGTAATCTCACACCACACAACATCTCCACCACGAGCCTGACGGCAGCTCCAGGCCCTGAAAACTCCGAGGAGGTTCTGTGTGTGACACCAGCGCTCTTCCCTGCCTCCTTCCCCTGTGGATTTGGCATCCATTCAAGCGGGGGGAGTCCAGCACAGCCATCCCCAGATGCCCCGTTTCTGACCTCCAGGCACTCCAACGCCTTCCTATCTGCTTGTGTCACCCCCAGATAGGAACAGAGCGGGCTGGCTAAGCAGATTGACCCCCCCAGTCTGGGTAGCTGCAGTGCAGGATGCTGGGTGCAATCCAAGTCGGACAGAGCAGACTGTGATGTGATGTGAGCACTTACAATTCCATTTTTTTTTTCCCCGCATCAAATCAGCAGATGGTAGTACATATGGGGGGAAAGCTGCTCCCTTCACTTTGGTTGCTTGAGAGAAACTTCCAGTCTTTCCCAAATAGCTCAGCAAGGACAGAAAAGGGAGATTCCAATAAGCACATGCCATTGCACTTTCCCCTGAAAGTGGTTCTTGAGACTCTGAACCATCTGAACCAGCTGTAATCCTGTCTACTCAGCTGCACTGTTGTTTGAGGCAGCATCCACCTGATGCATTGTGCTGTATGCCAGGACAGCAAGCACAGCCACTGTGCTTTTGCCCAGTGAGATATCAGCATTTTGGTTTTTTGGAGAAGTGGTCTGATTCAGTTTGTAAAGTGCTTCTGAATCCTTTGAGAAGGAAGGTGTCAATAAATTATTTCTATAGTAATTCCTCTCCTCTCATTTTTCTCCTGTTTCCTTTACAATCAAAACCATTCTTCCTTCCTTCTTCTGAACAGGGAGCACCTGATTTTTTTCCCAGCTAATAGTGAAAACAAGAAATGCATCCTAGAGACTTGAAGAGAACTGTGCTTGAGAGCACTGACACGCTGTGAAGATGAGAGGGTGAGAGGAGAGACCTTTGGCTGTGATGAGACCCAGATGTCCCATTCTGGATGTGTCCAGCAAAGTTACTGTGTCAAGTCTTTGTTTAAATTGGGTCCCACAGCACAAGCTTATTTATCAGCATAACAAAGTAGCAAAAGCCAAGGAAAGTAAAAAAATTTCTTGCTTAATGGGAATGAATCGTGCAGCATAATCTGGTGGTACAGAGGATTCTATCATGGTGTTTAATGTCTCTCCCCATGCTGAAAGAGTCAATAGGTCTGTAAAGCCACTGGTAGACAGCCAGGGCATACCATTTAATGGAATGACATCATAAAATGTGCCTTTATTTTTATGAATTTGTAATATTACTATGTGGTTGAAATAAATCACGAGTTGTTTTTAGTGGGGTTCAGTCACAAGCCACAAAAGCAGTGAGCAGAGGGGCTTGCTGCTCCATCTCCCTGCAAGCCATCTTGTAAGGAGCAAAACTTTCCCATCATGGTCAGCCCATGACCTTTTGCTCTTTCAGTATTTATTAAATGCATTTAATAAATAAGTACAACTTCTCGAACTCCCAGGACCAGCTTCTGGGCTTCTGCATCCCAAGTCTGCAGGCAAACAAGAATGGCAGAGTCCCCAGCCCAAATTGGGGGAACAGGAGGGGTCTCCTGGAGGCCAAAGTTGTTTCAGATACCTTGCCTAGTTCCTGCATCCCCTCCAAAATCAGAAGGGTGTAAAGATGCTGCATTCTCACCTAAGTAACAATCTGTAATGCAACATCAGTGAACTGGAGAGGGAATTTCAGCCTCCCACAACCAGATGGGTAAATCAGGAAGTCTTCACAGGCATGCAGCAAAGAAGTTGAAAAGAAGATGTAAAAAATCTGTGCTTGGACCTTCACCAAACCATCTGATTGCCCTAATTACCCACTCCTCCCTTCCATGCATCAGCAAGGAGGCAGCACATTATTTGGTCTTGAAACAAATGGACACTCAAATCTTTCCCACACAGTCACACATTTTCTTATCTCTCATGCAAGTGAGGTCTTTATGGTGCAAAATATTCTAAAACAAACAAACAAAACACTAAATATGCCAGCAGGACATTGTTAGCCATCACATGATAATTTTAGCTAATACAATTTGTTTTCACTCTGCTTCCAGTCCCCTCTGAAAGCGCTGCTATGTGTGCAAACTCTCCCTTAAATCCTTAAATGCCTTTTTTTTTTTCATTTGCACATGCTCAGATTATTTCAGAGGGAGGAAGAATGGCAGACCTTGATTTAGAGACTACTGCTGAAATACTGGCACTATTTGTGTAAAACACCCATTAGTTCCTTCCCATCACCTTTAAGAAACCTTTTTCTTTCATTCTTTTTTTTTTTTCCCCCTCCCCACCGGGTAAATGTTAACAGGAGGTTTATCATTAACCACCTTTGGGGTTTTGTAAGAGTTTGCATTATTAACATAAGCAGTTTGTGTTGCAAGATTCCTTCTTTCACCGTTTAGATACAAATTATTCATAGCCTGAGTTTTGTCTAAGTTGAAGCCAAACTGATTTCAGTTCCCAGATAAGCTCTGCCTCAAAAAGGAACCTCAAAAGGCTTCAGTTTAAGTCCAGTTAAAACACAGGTATCACCTGTGTGGATATTAAAATGTGTGCAGATCAAAGAGATGAATTACTGTGCTTCAAGTTCAGGAAGAAACATTAACTGCAGGATGTTGAATTTGAGGAGATTATTCAATTAAACCATTGCATAAGTTTAGGAAAAAAATCCTTATGGCCTGCCTCTGTCTGCAGTAAAATTGTATCTCTGTCAAGCCTATTCTTACTGTAGCAAGTGCAACAGGTGGGCACGAAAGTAGATCTTCTCATCTGACAAACAAATGCCAGAATGGAGACAAATGAATGCTCTTCCAAAATTGCAGCCCATCCTTTAATACTCCTGTGAAAAGCACTTCTATTTGTGACCAAAAATGAACTAGAAGAGCAATTTTAGTTTATACTCGAAGACTGATAAATCTCTTGACTTCTACAAAAGTGACATCCCTGATGACTCCCGTGTTTCTCTGTCAGCTCAGGTTCACCACTGCTCAGGTGTGAGCAACAGCCACAGAACAGACAGAATCTGCCCAGATCTTCTGTCTAAATGACAATGGATTGTGCAAGAGACAACTCTGAGTGACTTGTCAAAGAGAGACAGTAAACCCTGCAGGCCCAGCTGCTGACTAGTTCTGCTACAGATCTCCCAGATCATTTTATCTCAGTGTGCTTCAGAGTACCTCTCTAAGATAGTCCTTCATACAGCCACAGCAAGGAGGAAGCCACGAGGGGATGAGGGGAGGGAGGAAAGCTGTGGTAGAGACACGGTCGCTCCATCAGCTGCCCACAACCAACCCCGTGAGAGAGCCTTCAAAAGGACAGGTCCACAGGCAGAAACACTCAGCATTCAGCCTGCCAGCATGGGTTTCACAATTAGTCCTTGGCATCCTTTTAGGGAAAGGAAAGTTCTTCCTGTGCTTCTTTTTGTCCTACAGCTCCTGTTTTTGAGCTGGTGGAACGTCTCCTTACCGTGTCTTCTCTATATCCCCCTGCTATGCACACACACACAAACAAACACACACACAAAACCACAAAGAAAGTTCTTATTTGCATTTGGGACGTGGATTAAAGAGGGATTCTGTTCAAAAACTAGAGGGACCTGTGCTCCCAGGACAACAGTCTCTTCAGAGCACTAATTTCCCCCTCCTTCTTTTCCTATGTTTGTCAGTGGAAAAAATTAGCAAACCCTATTTACAAATATTTTTGCCTCTTGGCCCTCTGCCTGATGCTGTACTATTAAGGCTGTCGTTGTTCCACTAAACAATTGCAAATGTTTTTGCACGCATGCATTGGCTTTTGAGTTCAGATATTCATATTCCACCAGCTGCCACTGCCACCCTTTGCTTAATTCGAGGTGAATGCTCTAGACTTCGAGCTCGTCAGAAAATTTCCCCTTTATCACACCAGCAAAATATATAACAGCTGTAAAATTCCTCCATTAGGATGTTTTTTTGCAAACAGTTTTCCTGTCCCAGCCTCTCCTTTGATGATACAAAAAGCTCTGCTGACATGAGAGCAGTATGTCCTAAAGCCTTACACTTCCATCAGACAAGGTCAAAGAGGCTGTAGCCAGTGAGACCTTGGGAATTTGGGTACCCAATCCCAAAAACTGTGTCTTGGAGAAACATTTTCTCAGCTGAAGCCTGACCCCAGAAACAAGTAATCTTCTTCTCTGCATGCCCAAAGATGTCTGAGTAGCTTGGTGTCTAAGCTGAGTTATGATCAAGGAACAAAATATTTCTCCTCCTCTTTTCCCTCAGACTCCTGACCAAGTAACCATTCTCAGAGTGTGTTTTCAGGATTCTCCTCCCTCCAAAAGGCCGTGGAGGAAGAAGGAATAAGACAAAGAAGGATAGTAAAGGAGTCCCAGTGAGGGGTAGGACAAAAGAAAGGAGGATGAAAGTACCCAGCAAATTGACAGAGAGAGGGAGTAGGGAGTGTGAAAAAAAGAACAGTTATTTTTTTCTCCCCTTCCCAACACAGCAAGTTTAATTTTCTTAATCCATTACAGAAAGCTCGACACGTTTATGGTTTTAAGTGGTAAAGACAAAGGCTGGAAGGGAAGCAGAGTAAAGTAAGTTGTATTAGGTCACAGCCTGTCTCATCTCCTGAATCCAAGCCCACACCTTTGCCCACAGTGCTTTAGCTTTTATTCTCGTTCACTGATCTACTGCCCATTAGCTTTCTAAGCAGCCTGTAACAAGATAACAGTACAGATAAAGAGAGGAATCTACAGCCCACACTGCTCTTCAGTTAGCCAAAGGAGATCCAATATTTTGAAAACTCCTACCCACACACAACAGTTCAGAGCACGCTGTTTGGAAACAGAGGGTTCAGGAGCAGGGAAATATTTCCGGAAAGGAAAAAAAAAAATTTCTCTAGTACATTTCTTTTCTTTCAGAAGAAATTTTCACAGATAACCAAAATGGATTCGTGCCCTGTTTTCTTTGCAAAACATTTTTTTCTTCCCTGAAAATACGTGTCAATTTTTGGTAGAAATCTTCTAAGCAAACTTACTTCTGATTTAGTGGTTCCAGACTGCAAACCATAAAAACATAAATCATCCAATTAGCCAGAGAAAGAATTCTAGGAAATACCTTTCAGTGTTTTACCAAAATCCCCTGTTATTTAACTGGATTTTCCTCCCCTTTTTTCCCCCCCACAAATATTTCAGATGAACATACATTTCCCAAGAAGATTTCAGTAGGTCTTTACAGAAAGTCAATTTACCACTCCTGGCTGTGGGTACTTTTGGTGGAAATCTCAGGGTTGCACTCATGCAGCCACGGAAGAGAAATGACATTTTGACTATCTAAACGCTACAAATAAATGATTATTCACGGAAATTACGAGCAGCATTATTTCGAACAACAAACACATTCAAGAACATCCAGGCAGGCTCGCAGATAGTTTGCAAACAGATAAAAGGCCAAACACTTCCATTCAGTAACTTGCTGTTGGTTATTCACACAGCTCTAATAACAGTCCCCTGTCTCCCTGAGACTGCATCAGATGCAGCCCAAAACTGGGATGGTGGTGAAAGCTTCACTATGAAAACCCAGAGCCTCCAAGCTGGGGTTTTTTTTTTACCCATTCATTTCTACAAAACAAAAGAAAAGGATGGGATTATCTTCCCAGAGTTTGATTCGGAGTTGCTTCATCTCAGTGGTATGCAGATATTTCCCTGTGGCTTTGCAGGGTGACCAGGAACACCTGTCAACTTCGAAAGAAAAGCACAAAATCCCTGCAAAGCTGCGGTTTTTGTTTGGTTAGGTATGGGTTTTTTTTTTTTTCTGTTCTATTTCTGTTTTGTACGTTATGACAGCAAACATAGCTTGCAACCAGCATTGTTTGGAAGCTGTAAAAAAAACCAGTGATTGCTGTTGATGGGTGGCTGGTTGCACAGCACATGATAAATGGCCTCCCAACAGCTACACTTTAATGCAGCCACCAGGCTCTTGGCCAAACCCCCTCAGCAGCTCACTGCCTCCCACCAGCACTCCTCAGAGGTGGCATCCACCTCCCAGCTGCTCCCCCTTCCCCTGCTGATGCCATGAAATGCTCCCACACCATGCTTGAGCCTCAGCCAGGCGGGATGCACACCGTGAACATCCATCAGACGAGGGCAGTGGGTGCTCTCCCACAAGGAAGGGAGCTGAAAACGAGCCCTGCCAGCCTGTGGGGGTTCCCAGTGGGGCTTCTCTCCCTAGAGGCAGTTGAGGATATTGATTTCCCCCATCTTCATCCTCTGTAGTCAGTGTGGCTAAAGGAAATAGTTTAGGCTGGTGGAAATGCTCCTGTGTTTCTCCTGGAAATGTTGGTCACAGCTTCACATTTCCCATGAACCAGACAGTGGTCTGACCTCCTGCACCTGGAGGGTTTTAGCAGCAATCCATCTGCATGACTGCCGTATCTGGGTCATTTTGGGAGCTGAATGACCATACTACCATAGCCCTGGGCCCAAACTCACACCACTTGCCGTGCTCTTCACGCCAAAGCAGTACAGCTGTAGCAGTTCCACAGCCAGCAACACACCAGCTCTTTGGTGGCAGAGCCAGTGCCAGGCAGCAGGATGTTTGGACAGCTTCAAAGCAGCAGAACTACACTGAATAGCAAACAAGTTTGGACAACACAGACAGACCCTACATGGAGCTCTCCTCCTCCTCCTCCATCACACCCTTTGGCCAGCAGAATGACAGCTGCCCCAGGGATGTGGGGGGGAAAGCTGAGTTTTGGGGCACAGCATCACAGGGGCTGGCCCTAAGTGCTTCATAAACTGCATGGGCAGCATAAAACATGCAAACACACACAGGGGAACCGTGTGGTGTGGCTCAGGCATTCCCAGTCCAAGCAGCAAGCTCCGGGTCCCAGAGGAAGGGGGCGGGAAAATGAAAGTGAGCTTTTCTTTCTGAGCAGCACTCAGTCTGCTCCCTTCCTCATCTCCAGGACTGAGCACAAGGCTCCCTCTGCTGAGTCTGCCACACAACTGGTGTCTGCTGGATCCAGCATGCTGAGGGAGCTTCCAAAAGCCTCCCATCTTCTACGCTTTCAGCTCAACCTCTAAGCAGGCAGAAAGCCATGGAGGAGCCAGAGGAACACCTCTAGCCCTTCCACAAGTGGGGAAGAAAGGGCTGGAGGTGCAGAACAGGACAACACAACAAGTTTTTCTTGGATAAATGTGTATGTGTGTATGTATATACTATGCCATGGGCACTTACACATCTCTAAATTCTTATTAAAGATCACTGGTGCAGTTCCACTGAAGGATTCTCGCTCAGTCAGCCTCAGTGCCTGGGCTGTGGAACTGCAGGAAAATGCTCTAACACTGCTCTGCAGAGATGCTGTTACCAAGACTGGGATAAAACAATCCCTCCACTGCAAAGCAGATTTTGGAGGCTCCTGTCAGATGCAGAACAAGTGTTGCCCCAGCTAGAAGCTGAAACATGGAATGAACTGGCAATGTTATTTTGTGATTCTTCCGTGTTACCCCAGGAAAAGAAAAAAATCAAAGTAAAAAAAAAAAGAAGTAAGAATGGCCTGCTGTGTATGCAGAGCTCTTTTTTCCCCTCACTGTTACATTGCTCCTCACTTGGCTACACATCTTCATAAATGTACTCTGCTGGTTTCAGAGCCTTACATTTCTACATATCCTTCACCTCCATCCCTCTCATATCATGATTTTTCAAAGCACAGTCCTTTCCCATCACTAAAAAAAAAGTGCCTTATACTTCCCCAGGTACATTCTTATCTTTCCATACCCCACAGAAAAACTTGAAGCCACTCTATTTCCTCCTTCAACCATGCCCAGGTCTTCTGGTTTCCATTTCTACCAAGTAATCTAACTAATCTCTGTAAGAAAAACCTCATGTCTAAGCTTGCTAGGAAATCCAACTGAGGCATTAAGCCCCATATTAGATCCTTCCTCTCCTTAAGTTAAGCATTTGGTACCCACAAGTGAAGTGGATTAATCACATGCCTTCTACAGGGTACACTACAAAAGAGCTCAGTGCTGTAGGTGCAAACTGTCTGCCAGCTGAGCAGGTTTTCCCCTCAGAATCCATCCACACAGCTCCACAACCAGAGAGGAAGATTGGGAGCAGCCTTTTTGCCCATTCCCTGTCCCCACAGCCAGGCTGAGCACGTCTCCTCTGTCTCTAACCCTTCCTCCCTCTGTTTCCAAAACACACACTGGCTTAAAATGCCAGGTCTGGAAATTTAACAGTAAATAGTAACATCTTGCCCCTATATTTTGCCAACACAGTAACAAGATAGCAGACAATATCCCAGTCCCTGAGATATTTATACTGCTAGCATGGCTGCAAAGTATTCCTATCTGTACCTTAAAAAAGAGGGAGCTGAGGCACAGAAGGATTAAGGGCTGTAGTTAGGCCACCTACCAAGGCATCTGTAAGAGACAGATATTTCTGTGATTTAAAAGATTGAAGGAGTGTTTAGACCTCCTGTTCCCAGGGCTGCCAGGCCTTGGTTCCCTACAAGAAGTCATTAAAAAAGAAGTAAGAGTTGTATTCGGTTCCCTTTTCTGAGTAACTTAGCACAGTGCAACACAGCACCTCATTCACCATATCAAATACACTGCTCAGCTGCCTTTCCAAGCCTGCAAAGTGGTCAGTCCAAAGACACTGGACAAACATCCCTGTCCCAGGGCTGATCTCTGCTCCTGCTGCACTGGAATGGTTTGAATCAGGTGTAAGACACCAAACGTGCTCTAGCCCTGAGACACCACAGGGGGTGACTGTCACCAGCTTCATTCTGCAGATGGGGAAGCCAAGGTCTGTGAGGTGAAGCCACCTGCCCAAGGCAACAACGCATGGGCAAAGCCAGGATGAGGTGAGTTTGTCTAAAACACCTGGGGGATGTGTCTACAGTGCCAAAGAAGTCAGGAGCTCACATTTCCCACCTCTGAACTGATGAGAACCTCACATGTTCAGCCTCACAGGGTCCAAAAATAAAACCAATTCAGAACTCTCCTCCTCCCTCAGTCCCCTGTAGGTACCTCTGTTCTAGTCCTGTCCCACCACTGCTTATTTACCCTGCAAGAGCCATGCCTTGCTCTCAGGCACTGCAGGCCAAAGACATCTTCCCTAAGCCAGTGCATTCATGGGCCTGATGCAGCATCCCTGAAAGACAGAAGTGTTCTTGTACTTCATGCATGAACAGTCTGAAACACAGATTGTTCAAGCAGTACCAGGTGTTACAAAGACCATGTCTTTACATCAGCACTTGGGAGCCTTTCTCAATTCCCAGCACTTTGGTAGCACAACACTTTGGTGCCTTGGGACCAATCTATTCGAAAGCAACAAAGACAAACCATTTTCAGTCCCTTCCAATAAGATTATTCATCGTTTCCATCTACAGAGACTCATATCTGAAAGGCCATGAGCATCTACACAGATTTCAGGCATATTGCCTAAAAAATGTACCATCCAGTGCAAGTGGAAAGGTAGGATTTAACCTTAAATGAGCAGAACACTCACCTGGGTATAAGCACCACCACCTAGAGGTAACTCTGATAAAAGGTAACCCCTAAGAGACAGCTGTGCACCAATATATGCCAGAGCCAGGTGTGCTTTGCCAGTGAGCCAGAGCCCCACCTGCAAGCAGCTTCTGCAGCTCTCCCTGCCTTAACTTGGGTCTCACACTTCCTTGGTGGGTTTCTTATCATTCCAGTGCTGATATCCTGTGGCTGCTTTCGTTTTACGAGGTAAGAAAAGAGCTTTTAGCTCTCTCAGGGTTGCAGCAAGATCCTGACCCAGGCATTTAGGCTATGCTGGCAGATGGGAAAAAAAAGGTGTAATTTGGTACCTGCCTTTTAATCCTTTCTAAGCCAAGTTCACAGTTCAAGGGAGGGCTGAACACTTTGAATGAGTAAAGTGTGCAGTGTTAAATCTCCAGCCTTCCATGGGGAAAAAAAAAACCAGTCATGTAATCTTCCTCATTTCACGAAAGAGCCCATTAAGGACACTTCCTTCCCCTCCTTTTCCCTGAAGTGCTCACACGCTAAATGATGCACGGGAGAACATACAGGAAAAAAGGTCAGACAGTATTAACAGCAGGGGAGACATCTGTCTTGATTTTCCTTTCCTGAGAATTCAAAAATTCCCATAACTTTAAACTTCACTGCCGCAGAGCACCAGCCAGCAAAAACCAGCGCAGCACCACTGATTTCAGGGAAACTTTGGTTCATTTGGAAACCAAGACTGGGATCAGCAGATTTGTTTATTTTTTTCATGGTGCTGGTTTGGAAGAAGAGCAATAGGATCGTCATTGTGAAACACGTGCTGAATTTCATCAGAATATGGAGACTTTTTGTTTCAAAGGTGGCAACCTGAAACCAGCCTTGAATATACCCCTAACTATATGTAACACTAGATATAATGCATTTTAATCTGCTACAGGTATGGTCCCTCGGCAGGAACATATTTACATGCCTGGCTATTTCTCAGCATAAGTAATACCTCACTTGGGCTTCATCATTCCTCCTATGAACCTCACATATGATAAGCATTAAAATCCAGTCAAAAAAACCCAGATAAACTGCTCCTGCAAGAATAATCTTGCCCTCTGGAGAGAATCCTTGTGACTCTTGGCTCCCCTTCCCAAGTACAAAGCTGGGGGACAGGTAGAGGCAAGGGATGATAAATTTTACCCTCCGATGTTGATGTCATCAGGATTTGTGCATGAGGACAGAAGTCAGCCTGGGGTCTTTCTGATCATGGCATTCAAGATGTCTCTTGAATCAGACAGGACTCTTGGTTCACCTGCTGCTCAGCTACAATAAGATCAATTCTGATTTTTATTGTCTTGCTTATGAAGGCTCAAGTAAAGATGAACTACACTGAAGCAGGTAGGTATATGACAGTGTAAATGAGATCAGAGACTGGGCCTCTTTTACAAAAGCAAACCCATAAATGCCCCTAAAAATAGAGAAATGTGGTATGAGATGCCAGACACAGAAACGCTGCTAGAAAAGAGAAGGGTTGGTTGGAGCTGTTGGATTTCACTCTGTCTTGACTGAAATTTTTCTGAAACTCCTCATCTGCTGCGCTTTTTCACGTAATTGCAAAGCCAGTTTTGCTCTCCAATACAATGGAGTCAGTCCAAAGTTACTTTACTAATTTCAGAGGGGTTACTCCAAACTTAAACTTAGTACAGAATTTAGCCCTGTTTAATGCCCCAACACCACCCCAGCTTTCCAGCTGTCACCTAGCATAGCACATTTGTTTAATCTACAGCTGCTGTTGCCTTGACATTCCTTCACCAAAAACCCTCCCTTCCTGAAGTCTCATTATAGGAGTGCAGGCATCTCTGGCCCTTGGTGACCAGCAGACACAGGTCATTAGAAGTGACCTGGAGATTTTTTAGTACAAGGAATGTGGGTATGTGTGTGAAATAGGGAAGATAAACGAGACACCAAGGCCTCTTGAAGAGTCACGACCTCCTCCATCCAGTCACTGGGAAGGCCTAAATATAAATAGGTAAATGCAGGAAAAAAAAAAAAGGGATTCGGGGAAGTCTGGTTGTGGTTGGCACTATCATTATCCAGAGGCTGTTCAGGCTCCTGATTCTGCATTCACAGTCTTGAGTTCACCTCCTGCTGAAGGGAAGAAGCCTGTTCCTCCAAAGGGTGATGACCAGCAACTCCTTTAAGCTGTTATTGTTTTTTTATTTACTAGGTGGGGCTTCAAACTCAGAACGGGAGGAGGTGTGAAAAACCTCAGCGTGGAAAACCCGTTGCCTGGTGGCTCTCTCTTCTCCCTCCGGAGCAGAGAAGGCTGCCGGACACCTGGAGCATCCTCCTGGCACAGAGAGCCCGGGGCCGCGGGAGGGCAGCATTGATTTACTTTCCGAAGTGCGTGGGAGGTCGAATAAGTCCGTTCTTCGGGGAGCTTGTAAAGCGCCAACCTCAAAACTGCTGCGGGTTTTTGCCTTGGCGAGCGTGCGAAAAGTGACAGAGGAGCGTCACTAAGAAAGTGCAAGCGCAGCCTTTGCAGATTTCCTCTGGTTTATAAACCATTCAAGTCAAACTCGTGACGGCAAAGCCCTCTTGGCCAGGGGGATGGGACAAGGACCAGATTCCTCTGAACATCACTGTCCCAAAAGCAGATTAACTATAGACAGTAAATAGCAATAAGCACCTGTGGCCTCTGTTTTCTATGTCTCTCTGGAATACATTTCTCTCTTGAGCAGTTTTATGCATATGAGAATTTTCTTTGTCATGCCTGTGGGAAGATAAGGGAGAACTGGATGTCCAGCAATGTCACTGTTGACACTACAGAGGGGCGATTACTTTCAGGTTATTCCCACTGAGAGAGGATTCAAACCAAGGGCTGGAAGGTTTCACAAATAACTTCATTTTTTTGCACAGTGGGAGCAAAGAAAGTACCATATCTGTTCAAGTAAGAGAATCCAGTGTGCCTAGTGAGTGGCAGATGATGGCTATTTTTGTAATAGACACATGTAATAGTCTCACAGCCATTTCTAAGAGCAAATTCAGAAGTGAGGGGAAACAACAACCAATATGTTGCAAAACCTGGTGTCTGTTTTCAGGGCTTCTTTATCATTTATAATATTTTTATTTAAAATAAGTGTGCCATGTTCCTCCCCCCCTTTTTTTTACAGTGGTTAAAAATCAGTCAGAAAAGAAGTTGGTTTTCTAATGACACACTATTCTCCAGGCACAAGGCTTCCTGTCTTATATTCTCCCAGAAATACATTTCACAGCTAAGGGAACATTCAATCCACCAACCAAATGTTCTGCAGATCTCAAAAAATTACCGGAGTTTCCAAAATTTTTGCACAGCTTTCTGACACAGAAGTTACTCGTTTTGCTAGTAGAGACTTACAACGATGTGGCATTTATAAGTAGTTGATAAAATGCTGATGGATAAGCATGATATGTCTATCAGCAACTATCTCTGGTGTGAGAACACCAGTCAAGGATGTTTTATCAGTTGTTGTAAGCAGCCCTTTGACCTTTGGGGCCCTGTAAGAATTGCCTCGTTAATTATTAATCCTGTAACAAGTTATTTCTATAAGTAATTTTAAGATAAAGCCTGACCTTGTTTCCTTCGTGTAGCTCAAGCAGACAGTTCCAGAGCAGGAAATAATTCTCCTCCTGAAGTCAGCTGGGAGCCTTTTCATTGATTTCAAGGAGCCTCTCATCAGGCTCAAAGCACACACACCTGCAGCTCTTCTTGGGTGTATTTCCCTCATAATGCCATTTGGTTGCACCTTTTGGAGGGAACAGGTGGGCCTGATTTGGAACAGTTGGAACGTCAAGAACTCCTAGACCCAATGCCAAATCTGCTAAACAAACTCCATCACAACACTGGGAAGTGTCTACATGTTTAAAAAGGCAGTAGGAGAAAAGAAGTGTATAAGACAAGAAGGTTATTGGGACCCCATGTGGGTTCAAGCAGTGTCACCAGCCCTCCTTCACCGAAGCAGAGACAAGGCAAGGATTTTCGGAAAAATCTCTGAAAATAGCCAGTGCTATTAAATGTGAACATGTAAAAACGTTTATGGGAATTTTTGTATGAAGAATCTTAGTGATTATTCAAATGAGTAAAATTTCAAAATTAAAAAAAAAAAAAATCCTGTTTCTTATTTCCCCAGGCCAAGTGAGAAGCATGCTTTCTATGTTGACCTGGTTGATAAGGGCTCAGTTCCCAGCTCTACCATTTCACTTCCTTTTGCTTCTGTTTCCCAAGCACAAGACAGAGCTCATCAGAGTTTGGCCCAGACTTTTGGAAATCTATTTTATCATTGCTCTTTTCAATACAGCAAGGACCTCATCCCATTTTCAGGAGACACTTCAGCACCAAAGAGACTAATTACCTTTACTGCCTGCCCATAAGGCTTTATCTCTTGAATGCCTACTTCATTTTTGGCTCAAAAATGGGAAAAAAATTATGTATAAGTCCCAGCTGGGTGAAGGATGCTGAGGACCACGTGCTGCTGTTTGACAGGATGTGGCAGGATCCTTCTGTGGCTACAGTAGCTCTGTGTGTTATAAGACAGCTCTGTAGTAAGAAAGATTACGTGTTTAAATAACCCTTGGGCACTTGCCCACAGCGTGGTCGATGCCTCCAGGGAAGAAGTTCCTTCTTCAAAGCAGGTGCAGATCTTACCACTGCTCCTTAATGAGTGGTTCAGCATCAGTCCTCCTCTGTTTCTAATATAAGCGTTGATTCGAGAATGCAGGAGCTATGGCAGCCTCAGACACAGAAATCTGACTCATCCCAGCTGCACTCTGTGCATGTAGGTCACACGAAATGCCATCCACCAGAATGCACAACACAGCACGTTAACTTCAAGGGCCACGCTGCTCTTCATGCATTGCCTGGGGAGGAGACAAAGTAAACTGGTTCATAACGAGCTTTAATTAAACAGAAACCTAGACATTGCCCTACTTTTCCAAACACCAGGAAGAGTGAGTCATATTTCCTCCAGGCAAGTTGCTATTTTCCACACCAAGTGTCCCCAGAGCTTGTTATCCCAGAATTTCACTTTCTTTTCACACGTCTGCGCTCAGACCTTACAGGGGCAAGGTCAGACCTTACAAAGGTCTGAGCACAGCTAAGCAAAGCTATGGTTTTAGCTCAGCTGGGGAACATTTCTCACTACTCTCTGAACCACTTTGGGATTTAAACAGGTGAAAATATAAGGAACCAAACCAAAACAAAAAACACTAGTCTTGGTGGGCTGCCCTTTAGTAGTACAGTTCACACTAGATCTAGAAGTCTTGAGGGATCCTGCCTGAGGTCACTTTGCCCATCCCTCAAACAAAACCAGTTTGAAACGCAGCGTTCTTAGAGAACATGGATTCATTCCCGAGGCCCTGGGCCAAATTCAGCCCCAGGACAACCAGTGGTGATGACGTGTTTGACTGGTAAGTGGTTGGGCTTTGCCATGTGGCTTCAGTGGAGTCACTTTGAACTTAATCCAGTGCTCCTGAGCTGAATTTGACCCAGAGACGTTAAGTGATGTATCCCAAACTGCGTGTCAGAGGCATCAACAGAGGCAGGAATTTGAGACAGACTTTTTCTTGTGCAACTCCAGAGCTGCCTTCAGCCCTCCAGGGCTACCAAACTCAAGAGCCTGATCCCACTGAACAGAAACGGAAAAACTTGTGGTCACAGAATGTCCCAAGTTGGAAGGGCCCCACAGGGATGATCAAGGACAGACCAGAGTTTGGGTCCAGGCATAAATGACAATATTTTCCCCCTGCCTGACCCTGCAAACACAGACTCCACGTGCATCACAGGGAGTACCTCAGCCACAGTGATCCCCATACACAGAAGGCACAACACGCCACATATTTCAGTTTTCACTTATTACCTCTTATCTCTTCATATTCTTCATTTTTCTGCTCCCCCTCCCCACAGCAAACTGTCTAGTGATGAGCACAAAAAATGCCCTTTTGTCACCAGTCAGCTGTCAGTTGGGGTACCTGAACTGCCTGCCTGGGTTTATCTCTGGATTCATTGGCAGGAATAAAAGCTTCTCTAATAGCAGGAGTGTGACAGGTGTCAAAAAAAACCCCAAAAATCTGAGATTTACTTGCACAATGAAAACAGATCGATGCTGAGTGAAATTACTTTGCCCTGCAAAAGCAGTTCCAAAATAGCCAACAGCAACTATGGCTCTGGCAACAATTGGCATCAGATTTAGAATAACATGGGTCATTCAGGACAAACTGGAGATAATGCTTTGGTCTTGTCAGACAAACAAATCTCCAAATAAAAGGACTAATGTTTCAGGCTCTCTGGATATACTGAATGAGGTGTAACATCCTCATCCAGTTTATCAGTACTGAAATTACCTATTTGGACTTTATAAAGGCTTCATTAATCCAACATCCACTGGAGCAGACAATGAGATCTAAGCTCACAGAAAACTAATATCACGAAATATTTCAAGCCTTGATCCTCATGTCTATATGACAAGGAGAAAGTGAGCCCCATTCTTCCAAACCATGGTGCATTTACCACCAACAACTTGCTATTTCAAAACCAGCAAATTCTTGAAATGCACTGTGTGAAATATCTGGAAATGTAGGGTCAAGCTGCCATTGCCACTCTCTAACAGGGCAAGAGTATATTGGAAATGTTTTTAGAAAGTTACATTCCTAGCCCGAAGTTTATAAAATCATGGGTTTGGTTATAAAAACACCTTTCACTGAATACTTTCTCCAAGAGTTCTCTCCCAGCCTCCAACTGCACTGAGCTCAGATGATCTTCTGAAAGGAATGTGTTTTATTTGTTTAGAGAGGTTAGTTCTGCTTAGCACTTTTCCAAACACTTGTTCAGTCTCCCCTCAATTTGACATGAAATTCTGCATCCACACCATCCTTTAGCAAGGAACCCCAGGAAGTTATACCCACACTGTCAGGAAATAACCCCCCTTCTGCATGTTCTTGTTCCTTCAACTGGTGCTGCCTTCCAAGTTCTTCCACTGGAAGATGAACAGACAATCCCTACTGACACTCTCCATGCCATTCACTCTATCAAATCTGCCCACACATTACCTTTTGCTAACCTAGTCTCTCCTTTGTATAGAAGTTATTCTGTGTTTCTGACTTGGTTCCCAGGGTACCCATTCCACCACATGTAATGTAACTTAAAAATGTAAAAATATAGGAAATTACATTATACTAATTACCATTAAAAAGAAACCCACGTTGTTTATTTCAACGTTGTTCCTTGAGAGCAGTTTTCAATAAACAACTCTACTTTTTCTCCACTGTCCTAAAGACATCTAGTAAAAAAATTATAAAAATATACTTGGAGTTCTACACTGAAAAATGAGGGAAAATAAGGGAAAATACCAGTCCTTTGAGCCAGCCTTTGTTGGTACAGCTTATGCATGCATTTCAAGTCAGAAATCCTGAAATAACAGAAATCCATACACCAAACAAATCTCTTGGTCAGTTCACGGGCAGAAAGTTTGTCAGGACTAAAATGATATCTTCCTTCCTTAACCGTACGGTGTAACATAATTTATGGAGCTGTTCTACTTCTGTCATGAAAACGTGTGTGAGGGACGAGTGACTGAGGTTTGAGGAGGGTTGTTACCATTCTGACCTGTTTAATAAAGCGTTTGTGGCAGAGAACACAGGGGAGCGGTGTCGATGCCATTCCCCGTTTAAAAAAAAAAAAGGTGCCCAATTTTAAACACCAAAAAAAAAAAAAAAAAAAAAAAAAAAAGAAAGAACACAAATTCCCAGAGGAAGCTGATTAAATATTCCCTCCACCTCCCTCGCCTCGTTCCTTTCAATCGGCGGGGTCCCATGGCGACCGCGGTGGGGGAGAAGCATCCTCTTCAGCCGCCGCTCCTCGCCATGGCAACCGGCACGTCAGCCGAGCCCCGCGGCAGGCCGGGGGGCTGCCCAGCCCCCGGGGGCCGTGCGGGGCACACGGGGGGCACACGGGGGGCACACGGGGGGTGCCCTCCCCGCGGCGCTGCCCGCGGTGCTGCGGGGTCCCGGCCCGCACCGACCCGACGGGGCGCGGGGAGCAGGGGCAGACACAGGCACATGATCCGCATCCCGCATGACACAGAGAGGAGCCGAGCAAGCAGCCGAACCGCGGAACGTCATCTTTTCCTCCCTTAAAGGAGAGGGGTAGAACGCTCCATCCATCCGTCCGTCCTTCCATCCATCCATCCATCCATCCATCCATCCATCCATCCATCCATCCATCCATCCATCCATCCATCCATCCATCCCCCTCCAGCGGCTCTGCGAACATCCGGGCAGAGACAGCCACGGCCGTGACGGTGCCCCGCGGCTCCCAGGATGGCTGGGACCTTCCCAGAGGTGCCTTCACTCGGGATAACAGGCAGAGCACCGAGGAGACCAGCGCCTCTGGGACTATGCTTTGGAGTAGGTATGTGGAGGGATAGGTGCTGTGCTGAACGCTGCTGGAGCTAAAGGGATAGTTCTCCCCGTGGAGACAATCGAGATGATCTTTTCCAGTAATTTATCTTATGCATATTTACTTACATTCATATAAAACCCTTGGGGTTTGGCAAGGAGGACATTCCTCGGGACAAAATGCTCTGTGGGGCTTGAATTTTAAGCTTATTCTGCTGAAAGCAGAGAGATGGGTAGCATTACTGCAGAATGACTCCCTGTATTTTCTGCACAAATCTACATTCTCTGTATCTATATTCATTATTTTTCAATTATGCTTCTTATCTGTTTTAAACAATCACCTGGCACCATCAGTTCAATGGAAGCAGAAAATTACTTTTACGGTAATGGAGCAAACCAATCTGTTCACCTGGGGGTTTTTTCTGCCTCTAGATACATTCAAACAGCTTCTTCTCTCCTCTTAAAACGGCTGCTTTTGTATTTTGCAGTCATTAATTCGAAATCATCCTTTCTGAAAACGTTGTTTCCCTTTTCCTGTGCGGGTGCCTGGATGCAGCTACTTGGGGAAACCCCACAGGCACAGCAATCCTCGCTGATCTGTAGCCAGCACAGGAAAGAGGGCTGTTCTGCTTTTGCTAATTCAGACACATATTCTCTAAGAATCCACAGCAATATTTCTCCTTTATCCAGCTGGCTTCCAGCATGTCAAACAGCATGTTGGCTCCACAGAGTAATGGAGAAGTAAAGCTGCCTTCCACTTTCAAAAGGCCATTTGTGTGCATGAGGCAGGATGCATAGCCACTTCTTTCTGGCAAAGGTTTTAACATGTGGTTCTTGAAGATTTGTTGGTAAAGTCGCTGCTAATCACTTAAACAAGTGGCTTGGTTTGCAGAAAAGCTGGTTGCCAATTCAGAGGCATCCTTAAAAGCTAATCTGTATCTGGGTGTCTAAATATGGATTTTTTGGAAACTCGATTTATGAGTAAGCTTGATTTATGATTTATTTTAAGCGTGCTGGTCTCGGATGAGTCAGTCAAGGGAGGAATTTCTACACCTCAGACACATTTGGGGAGCTCTGCTCCTTATCTTAAAGCGAGAGCTTGCAGACTCTTGCTCCCCCGCAGTTCTCCTGCGAAGCCTCTGTTTGCAAAGCTGTGCAGTGCAAACCACCCGTGGTAAGCACTGCGTTCCTCACATCTCACAGAAGAGTGTGCTGTGTTGTAGGCAGGGCCTGGTGTTGCCAAAAATCAGTGCAAGTGTGTGGGAGAGAGTGTCTATTTTTTTTACCTCTGAATCAGGAAAGCCACGTCCAAGGACAAACTCAATCCCCATTAAGGAGGACTAGAAGCTTCAGAAGTTTTATTTATTTCTCTACACTCTCCTTGGACAATTTCAGTAGGTGGGACCTATTTTGACAGGAGACTTGGAAATTAGGTTGGTGCCTCTTCTCTGCTTTTTTGTGCCCCCACACTGGGCACAGATCTGGGTTCTGCCATCATTTTTAGACCAGTGCTGCTCTGGAGTTTTGCATACTAGCCCCAGCAGCAGGGAGATAGAATAAAGCTTTGAGACATTTAAACCTGTGGATCTTTCCTTCAGGGAAGGGTGGTGATGGCTTTTTGAGCTTGTTTAGTTGGCTTCTAGGGTGAACTTTTTGATCTTCTGGTCATTAAGGGAATCCTGATTCATCTTGCACAGTATCAAGCTCTGGAGTTATGCATTCTCACAACATATCCACAGAAACAGACTTTCTGTTTCTAATGAGTAAAAGGTTTTGCATGTCAAGATGATGACTGAAAGGACACCAGATTGCAGCAAGGTGCTTTTATACATATAGCCACTAAAATTAGCTATTTTCCCATTTTATCCTTGTGATAGGCTAAGACCAACCCAATCATCTAGCTAAATTCAAGATTGGAAACTCTGTCTGTTAATGTATGCATTCTTGTGCCTTCCTCCTCCAAACAGGAGGTCATACCTATCACATTCTGTGGTGTGTCTGTCATGAAGGTACAGGAAAACACCCAAAGCGTGCCCAGCCTCAATATGACCCCAGCAGCTGTATTTCAGTGTTAACTCAGAATTACAGAAGTCACATGAGCATCCATGCAGTGCATATTTCTGCCAGTTCCTCTGAAATTAAGGTATATTACTAAGAATTCTCCTGTGTTGCTTAAGGTGGGCTTTTCACACAGAGCTGTTGAAAAGAACCTTTTCTCTCCTCTCTTTCTGCAGCCTGAGCAAAAGACGTGGCCGAGTTTGCCCCAAGCATGGATAACAGCAGCGGTCCTTTCCTTCTCCCCACCTTACTGCTCCTGCTGCAGAACACGAGCAACCCTGAATCCTCCATCCCTCCTGCTGGCTATGAGGTGACAGAATCTCCACTCACAGGACCCGGCTCAAGCAGGAACCACACTCTCTTGGACTATGGACTGAGGCCGGGGGAAATGGCAGCGGCCGGCATCGTTTGGGGAGTGCTGTGGCTGGTTTCCGTCTTGGGAAACTTCCTGGTCTGCTTAGTGATCCACAGGAGCAGGAGGACACAATCCACCACCAACTACTTTGTGGTGTCCATGGCTTGTGCAGACCTGCTCACCAGTGTTGTGAGCGCGCCCTTCCTGCTGCTCCAGCTGACCTACGGCAGGTGGATGCTGGGGAATGGGATGTGCAAGCTGGTGAGGTACATCCAGTACCTCACCCCGGGGGTCCAGCTCTACGTGCTCTTCTCCATAGGTGTGGATCGGTTCTACACCATTGTCTATCCCCTGAGCTTCAAAGTGTCCAGGGAGAAAGCCAAGAAAATGATTCTGGCCTCTTGGCTCTGTGGTGCTCTCTTTGCATCACCAGCTTGTTTTCTCTACGGCTCCAACAGCGAGCACCACTGCAACTTTTTTCTACCCAGTTCTTGGCAAGGAGCTGTCTACAGTATCACCCACCTCTTGGTGGTGTTTTTGATCCCATCCCTCCTCATTATCCTCTTTTACAAGAAAGTAATTAAGTACATTTGGAGAATAGGCACAGATGGAATGACTGTCAGGAGGACAACGAATACCGTCCCAAGAACAAAAGTGAAAACCATCAAGATGTTCTTAATGTTAAACTCTGATGTTTCTCCTGTCCTGTCTCCCTTTCTATGTGGTGCAGCTGTGGCACCCACAGGAAACAGACTACAGAAAGAGCTCCTTGGTTTTCCTGGCTGTCACCTGGATCTTTTTTAGTTCCTCAGCCTCTAAGCCAACCCTCTACTCCATCTACAATGCAAACTTCAGAAGGGGGATGAAAGAAACTTTCTGTATGTCTGCCATGAAATGCTACAGAAGCAATGCATACACCATCACCACCAGTTCCAGGATAGCCAAAAAAAATCATGTTGGCATTGCAGATATTCCAGCGACGGCCAAAAGTGTCACCAAAGACTCCACCTATGATGCTTTTAACAGGGAAGCCAAGGAAAGAAAGCTTGCCTGGCCTATTCCATCCAATCCCCCAAATACCTTTGTCTAATAGACTTCATTGCTTTGAAAAGTTACCATGTACCCCCAGAAGAAGGAGTCTTCTCTCCCTTTTGAACCAATGTATAGTTACATATTTTTAACACAGGTTTTAGTGGGGGGGGAAAGAGATGTTTTATTTTATTAAATGCTTTGGGTTTGGTGTATTTGTTCTATTTCATTTCAGTTGTCATGTTCTGCTTTGGGGAACTCCTCTCCTGGAACCACGAGCAATGCCATTCTACAAAACAAGAGTCCTTATACTCTCTATCTATCTGTAGGGGGAAAAGGGAAAGAAAAAACACTGTTTGTGTTAATCCCCACACAGTGTATAAATACCTAAATCCACCCAAAGCCACCTAGACTTCCTTCCATGATGTCCCTGTGAATACCACTGGCACTGCAGCAAAGGAAAACGAGCTCTGCAGTCCCACGCTTGCCTGAGGGCATCCTCCACAGGGGTGTGTTTGAAGAGGTCCCCAATAGGTGTCCCAGAAGAGACAACCTGCCTGGGAGCTGTGGTTGCAGGTGGAGGCAACTCCCACTGCTCATTCCCTGCCAGCACTGTCCTTCCAGCCTCCAGCAGTCACTGGTGGGAATTAGCACCTTCACAGAGCAGCTGCCAAAAAGTGGTGCCATTCAGTAAACCCAGAGCAGGTGCAGAATGACCTAGTCACAAAGTCTGAAAGACAGGACAAACTGCCCCACTCTGCTTGCTCAGACCCCATCTGAGAAGATTTCAGGAGCTTTTTGCCTGAGAATCAAGGATTTTACCTCTTTTCAGTTGAGGATCTCAAGTACTTTTTCCCCTATTCTCTATTTTCTTCTCAACTAGCTCCAAAGGAGTTAGTACATGGTGAATAGTCGGTCCCCATCCACTCTCTCTGTGTCAGTCTTGGGTTTGTAAATCTCTCTCATGTATTCTCTCATTTATTTCTCTCCTGAATTGAGGAGTCTCGTTGTATTCTGTCATTTCTTGCCCAGAAGGGATCAGCCTCTCCTTGGAGGACCCAAACATCCTCAGGTCCCAGCAGGCACTTCACACTCCAGTCATCCTAAAAGCAGTGTGGGCACCTTGATGCCAAGTGTTAAACTAGGCAATAGAAGACAGTGTGCAGGTGTCAGCTATCCCACCACATACTCCTGTTTCAAAATTTCAAGTTCCCAGCTGTTTAAAAGAGACCTCCTCAGAGAAGGATTATTTTTTTTTCTGCTGCTTTCAGAATGTGGCACACCTGGGGTCCTGTTCATGCCTGGAGCCTGAAAGTGCAGCAGTAGGAAAAGTTAATAGAACAAGAGCAGCAAGTAGTACAGGGTGTAATAAAGATGTCTGAGTATCTCCCTTTTCCATCAGCAGGGAGCAGATGTTTATGTGTGTTGGAGCCCCAAGCTGACATCCTCTGAAGAGTCTCTTGTCCTGGCAGTGTGGGAGTGGGGAAACCCCCTTTGTTGAGAAATAATCCTATACATATGGTAGAACACTTCCTTCCTCCTCTACAGTACAAAGTATGGTTGTAAGAACCCTCAGTGACCGCAGGAACACTTCCAGCATGTATTTCACAAATTCAGAAATCCCCATTAAATAAGTATCTGATATTTCTTGTAAAGCCATCAGCAAAAAAATTCCCATGAATTAGGAGATGAGAGGACCTTGAAAATGAGAAAAGACCAGTATTTTCTGTGTGGTTCATGTTCTGAGGCAGTTGCTTCTCCCTGAAACATATGCTTAGTTTTTCTTTGCCATTTAAAATGCTGCTGCTGCCTTCAGAGCTGCTCCACTGCTGAAAAGGAAGGGAGAGAAAGGCAGTCCATCCCCACAGCACCAGTTCCACACTGCAGACACACAGCCTGCCACGTGTCATTTTATGCACAGAGGCCAAAGAACTCACCAGAACAGTGGGTGTGAAACCGCAGACTTTGGAGCAACTTTCCCTCTGGTGAACTCAACCACGTTTTCCCACCTTCCAGAAGGTGTAAAACCACAGAAGGTGTCCAGGAAAAGTCCAGAATTGCCATGACAAAACAGCCAGGGACACAGTGTCCCCAGGCTGAAACAGGTGGTAGTTCTGCACTGAAATTCAATGATTAAAATAACAATTTAAAACAGCAATTCTGTCCAAGAAAACCTTGACTAGAAAAACAAAGCTGGTATACAGGTAGGAGGAGAGCTTGGAATCTTAGATTAATTATTTCATGAAAAGCAACTCAAGTTCCATCTTTCCTTGGAGGGCAGAAGAGGAGTTTGCAAGGGTCCAATCTTCCAAATGTCACCTACCCACAGGACAAACAATCGCTGCCAAGCACTGGTGCCCACACTTGATTCTTTCTTGTAGCCTGATCTCTGCAAGAGAAATGCTCCTAAGTCTTCCCTGACCCTTGCTGTAGTAAAAGTGTGTCCTCAAAAGCTCTCAGTGCTCTTTGGAAGGCCAGCAATCAGTGCCTGACAACAGAAACAAAACTGGAGAGCATCAGTGTTGATCCTCCCTTCTACTCCTACCACCTCCATGTAGATCTTCAAACCTAGCATGACAGAAAAATGGCACACATGGAAGGAACTGGCACTTGAAAGCATCGCTGACAATCCCTGAACTTCTCTCCATCCTCTCTAATTAACTTGAAATTGCGACTTCATGAAATTCTCCCTGATGTCTGAAAATAGGTGCACACTAATAAAGACAGGGGAAAAGAGGTTTTACAGTAATAAAGGCAATCATTTTAATCCATGTTAACAGGTGATAAAGTTACAGCTGGCAGTAGTAGTTCTGACAGACCAAGGCAAAGCTGTGTTAGTAACAGGCACGTTTGTTTTGGTTTTGTGCCTTATTTCATACAAAGAACATGATTCAGAAAAAAATGCAAGGTGAATGCAAGCAATCACAAACAAGAGGCCATTCATCATTCTGCCTACATTCTTTTATTAATACATTCACAGAACTGCAACTGTGCTCATTCCACAAGTAGTCCACGGCAGAGGGATTAAAACAGACAACCTTTGTAATTGTTCTTCAGCTGTCAGCCAGGCTTTTTTATCTGCCAGCATGTGTAGACAATATCAGCTCCATTACAATGCCACTCATTTAGTGGCATTGGATTGAAATGATGACAACATTAAGTGGCTACTGAAAAAAAACCATTATGTAAATTCAAAAAACTGAAGCAGTTAATT
Source organism: Myiozetetes cayanensis (assembly GCF_022539395.1). NCBI lineage: Eukaryota > Metazoa > Chordata > Aves > Passeriformes > Tyrannidae > Myiozetetes > Myiozetetes cayanensis. The sequence goes on along the minus strand of NW_026087521.1, from coordinate 71,195,093 downwards.
GGCTGTTTCTCAAACACCCAGAGCAATCCTCTTTGGTTCCATTGGTTACTACTAATAAAAAATTACTATTTTTTTCCAGAAGGCGAGAAATCCTAAGAACAAAGTAATGAGAAACACACCTGATCCCAGACAGGACCCCAGGTTTAAATGGAAAACCAACACTTTGGTTATTGTATTTGCTTTGATGAAACCTTTTCTCTGTGATGTTCATGAGATTAAAATCACTTTGGGCCAAAACTTTTAAAATGAATCCCCACCCCTAACTCCATGGGCTGTTTCAAGTGTGTAAATCTAAGCTAAAACTTCTCCCTTTGTTTGAAAGCACTGTCCAGGCAACCTAGAATTTTACAGAAATACAAGTAACAGAGTAATCTAAACTAAAAATATGCAACAAGTAATCTAAATCCCAGTGTTTCAAGTGAAAGAACCTGAACCTTCATATCCTCCCCATCTCTACTTCAGTATTCACTTAACCTTTCACAAGAGTTTCCTCTATCTGTGCAACATTTACAGCAGTTGTTAACTAAGTGCATGCTTGGAGGGTCTAAAGAATAAACTTAAAACCGTGCCTTAAGGTACGATATGTCAGTGCTTAGAATGGAATTCTGAAAAAAATTGTGCTGTACGCTGAAATTATTTCCAGTGCTTTCAACTCACCTTGAATTGAGGTAAGGCTAAAAAGATCCAATTAGTTCAGTAAAAAGAAGGTAACATTCAGTCTAGCAAAGTCATTCATTATAGTATTTATTCTAGGAAACAATGAAGAAAACATGAGATTAAAAAATGTTTCATGCACTTCATAAAGTACAGAGAAAGACATTGCCATGAACAAAACAGAATAAGCAAGCCAACCCCCACAGAAAATTCAGAGAGCTCCACTCTCCACATGACACCACATGAATACAAAAAGCACACCCAGGAGAAAGATCAGCCTGAAGAAAAGTGGCAGGTTATCTGTAAATAACCAGGATGAGTAAATCAAGCCCATGAGAGTTTTGCCACTACCTTTCTTATCATAAAACTGATGCCACTTGGTCTCCTTGCAACCAGTTCTTGGCATTACCTTTGGCTGGGAAACCAGGACAACACAGCAGAGCCCATTTTAAGCTGCAGTCCAGGAAAGTACCAGGGCCCAGTAGCTACAGAAGGATAGCAGGGCCCAGTGGGTGAGAGGGAATGGCTGGAAGCAAGATGCAGGGACATGCTTTGAGAGCATACCCTGGGAAACAACCCTTGAAAACAAGGGAGTCCAGGAGGGATGGATGTGCTTCAAACAGGAAGTTTTGAGTGCACAGGAACAGGCCATACCGGTGTGCCGAAAGGCAAGCCGGCGGGGAAGACAACCAGCCTGGTTAAACAGGGAGATTGTGAAGGAAATCAGGGATAAAAAGAGAGTTTATCGACTATGGAAGAGAGGGCTGGCTACTTACGAAGAATTCAGGAAGACAGCTAGATCATGCAGAAAGAAAATCAGGGATACAAAAGCGCAATTTGAAGTTAAATTGGCCACTTCTGTTAGGGATAACAAAAAGTCCTTCTATAAATACATTAATAACAAAAGGAGGGGCAAAGAAAACCTCCATTCTTTGATGGACTCGGAGGGAAACATAGTTAATAGAGATGAGGAGAAGGCTGAGGTACTTAACACCTACTTTGCCTCAGTTTTTACCAGTAAGACAGGTGGCCCACAAGGCAACTGGCCTCTGGAGCTGGTAGACAGAGAGAGGAAAACCAAATAGCCCCCTGTATTCCAGGAGGAAATAGTTAGTGACTTACTGAGCCACCTGGATCCTCACAAGTCTATGGGACCAGATGGGATCCATCCTAGGGTAATGAGGGAGCTGGCAGAAGAGCTTGCCAAGCCGCTCTCCATTATCTTCCAACAGTCCTGGCTCACTGGGGAGGTCCCACATGATTGGAAGTTGGCAAATATCACCCCAATCCATAAAAAAGGCTGCAAGGCTGACCCTGGTAACTACAGGCCTGTCAGCCTGACCTCGGTGCCTGGCAGAGTTATGGAGCAGATCATCCTGTGTGCAATCACACAGCACCTACAAGATGGACAAGGAATCAGACCCAGCCAGCACGGGTTTAGGAGAGGCAGATCCTGCTTGACCAACCTGATCTCCTTTTACGATCAGGTGACTCACCTGGTGGACGAGGGGAAGGCTGTGGATGTGGTCTATCTGGACTTCAGCAAAGCCTTTGACACTGTCTCCCATAATATACTCCTGGAAAAGCTGGCAGCCCATGGCTTGGACAGGGGCACTCTGTGCTGGGTTAGGAACTGGTTGGAGGGCCGGGCCCAAAGAGTGCTGGTGAACGGGGCTGCATCCAGCTGGCGGCCGGTCACCAGTGGTGTCCCCCAGGGATCAGTGCTGGGCCCAGTCCTGTTTAACATCTTTATCGATGACCTAGATGAGGGGATTGAGTCCATCATCAGCAAATTTGCTGATGACACCAAGTTGGGAGGGAGTGTCAACCTACCAGAAGGCAGGAGGGCTCTGCAGAGGGACCTGGATAGACTGGAGAGATGGGCTGACTCCAATGGGATGAAGTTCAACAAGGCCAAGTGCCGGGTCCTGCACTTTGGCCACAACAACCCCCTGCAGCGCTACAGGCTAGGGACAGAGTGGTTGGAGAGCAGCCAGGTGGAAAGGGACCTGGGGGTGCTGATTGACAGGAGGCTGAACATGAGCCAGCAGTGTGCCCAGGTGGCCAAGAAAGCAAATGGCATCCTGGCCTGCATCAAGAACAGTGTGGCCAGCAGGAGCAGGGAAGTGATCCTTCCCCTGTACTCAGCACTGGTGAGGCCGCACCTTGAGTATTGTGTTCAGCTCTGGGCCCCTCAGTTCAGGAAGGATATTGAGGTGCTGGAGCGGGTCCAGAGAAGAGCAACCAGGCTGGTGAAGGGACTTGAGCACAAGTCCTATGAGGAGAGGCTGAGGGAGCTGGGATTGTTTAGTCTAGAGAAGAGAAGGCTTAGAGGTGACCTCATCACTCTCTTCAACTCCCTGAAGGGAAGTTATAGCCAGGTGGGGGTTGGTCTCTTCTCCCAGGCAACCAACAACAGGACAAGGGGACATGGGCTCAAGCTCTGCCAGGGGAAGTTTAGGTTAGATGTTAGGAAGAAATTCTTTACAGAGAGGGTGATCAGGCATTGGAATGGCCTGCCCAGAGAGGTGGTGGATTCACCATCCCTGGAGGTTTTTAAAAAGAGATTAGACATGGCCCTTAGTGCCATGATATAGTAATTAGAGTTGGATCAGGGGTTGGACTTGATGATCTTGGAGGTCTTTTCCAACCCAATCTATTCTATGATTCTATGATTCTATGACTATCTCACCAGAAGCATGGCAGCTGGAAAACATATTCAGTGAAGGAAGTATGGGCAGAAGCAGGAAATAAATATATCTAGCACCTCTCTTCAAGAATCCCTATCACATATGCACGTGCTGCATTACAGAGGGATGCTGACAGCAACATCTTCGTTTAGGTTACAAATTACACTGCTATAAACCTCCTTGCTGAAAGCTTTTGATCCAGTTCCTTCTCCTCCACCCACAGTGCTCTGCTGGGCTTTAACAAAGTTGCTACAAAATCCTTCTCTTGCTTTTCCTTTATGGAACCTCCCAGACTCCCACAGTGGTGAACAACCCCATAACCACCAAAAACCAAAACCAGCCTAACTCTGGGCTCTGCCATAAAAGCAGCCCCCATTTCACACTGGCAATTCCCAAAAGCTGCCATAGCTGCATTTGGGGAGGGTGCTGCAGCGAAAGAAAGAACAGTGCTCCACTTACACAAACACCTATTGCCCCAAAAGCCCCACTCCACACAGCCTCAGGAACACCACCAAAGAGTTGCACGTGGGGAGGAGCAAAGAGAAGACAGCGGACTGGGATCCTTGCCCCTGCATCTGGGGACGCATCCACTCCTCAGAACAGCATTCTTCTGCCAGCTGCCAAGGAATCTCTGCTGAAGGTTCTGCACGGGCCTCCTGTGAACGATGCACCACACAGGGGAAGACTGTTATGGTTAAAAATGTGATTTTCGTGCTGATTCTTTCAAACATAAAGCTAGGAATTCCTATTTAAAAAAAAAAAAATTGGTAGAGGGTAATCTAGCCTGTAGCATGAAATATTACAAAATTAGAAGTAGTAAGATATCCAATTGCCCGTGTTACATCTTAACTCTCTCCCTTTCCATGTACATATCAGGAATATGACTTTATATTGCATGATCTTTTCACCTTCCAGTTACGGAATAACCTTATTTCATTCCCTGGACAAGCACAAGTGAGTCAGAAAGCAGACTCCATAGGAAATCCCAAGCCCAGTGTTTCTCACTTCTGAGGGCTTACAGCTAGAACAGTGGTTTTTTTGATGGAGTTTTTAAAATTCCATTATGTTTTATGTGCTCCATTCACCTCGCATTAAGAAAACAGAAAATGCTGTAAAAGATTAAGGTTCCAGGCTTTAGTGAGATACAAAGATTGAGTCTTCTTTTAAAATAACTGCCTAGCTTCCTATCTAGTGTAGTATCTGTGTTGTCCATGTAAACATTACACAGAGTCTTTGTGCCACCCACAAAGCTCTTTGCTTCAATCAACTATTTGTGCCCAAAAGCACATCCTCATGTTTCCTCCTACACCACAAAAGACATAAAAAAGCCAGGAATTAAAAGCATAGGCTGAACACTTACAGGGATTGCTGCTGTTTGCTTCTGTCTTCCCAGCCTTAGCAAGTTTGGTTGAGTTCTGCTGTGCTTTGCCTTGCTCCTCTCCAGTCAGCAGGGCTTTTATTTCGGAGGGGATTTTCCCTTGGTCCATCGCCATGCACCACTGCTTGTACTGAAATATGCAAACACATCAGGCATCAGCAAACTGCCAGGATCACATTGGCAGACAGAAACAGGAGCTCTGATCTTCACCTTCCATTCATGTAAAGTCCAAATTTACTGAGCTGGAGCCTCCTGTGGAACTGCAGAGCCCTAATGAGCTAAGCACGTGTCCACGGCTGCATACCTGGCCTCAGCAAAATCCTGCTTCGATCAATAAACTGCTGCTCAGTGGCCACACTAGACAGAATGCTGTAATTATTAAACAACATGGAACACTTTGTGCGATTTCTTGCTGCTGACATGCAAGAATACCGTTCCAGTTCATGGCCTATTAAAACCAAATATTTCACATGACTGTGCGGCTGATGGGCTATTAAGAGGTCCTTTCTTACTGTGCAAGGCACAGTTGCAGCACATGTGCCTTATTCCTAGCTCTCTCATCTTAAGTTCTTCACTGCCAAACCCAGAAGCACACCCAAAAACCTGTGGACAGCTGGCTGACTGACTTTTCACCTGATCCTAAACCTATTCACTTGTGCTGTGAATTAGCCCTGTCTACTCCAACAGTCCTAAAGCCGGGGCAAGGCAACATCCTCAGCTCCAGTGACATTTCAGTAGCATCTCAACACCACTGAGGAGCTGTGTCTGATTCCCAAATGAAACATTCCCTTTGGTTAATGCCACTTATTTGGCCAAGGCACCCGTCTTGCATGTGCTGGAAAACAGGACAGCCGTGCAACCATTCACACAGAGGGCACGCTGCAAGGATCAACTTTCCCCAAAGAGAAGCAGTGGCACACCACACATGTATCTCCCCCCCTTGATATACTAACACATCTCTTTCCACCATCTACCTGTTTCTACATCTGCCAAAGGTTATTCAGAACAAACACTTCAAGGAGAACAGACTCAAAGGCAGTGGCACTGTCTTTGCCTGCTTCCTGTTCAAACAGCTGGATGCATCTGATGTTCTGACACCTCCTGGCCAGCCAAATGCCACTGTCAGTCACCGGGACTTTGAGGAAAAAACGCCCATGACCAGAGGTCCCAAACAATATCGAGGACTAGGTTAAATGACTGATAGTTTCTTACCATTTCCAGCTCTTCTCTGAGAGCGCAGATGGCTCTCTCTCTGCTCGAGACCAGCTCCTCCAGGTACTGGTACCTCAGCTTCTTCCTGGCTCTGCACTCTCTTGCGCTCTGGCGACTCCTTTCAAGCTTTGCCTTCAAATCTATTTTGGCCGGTTTCCGACCCCGCTTGCCTGGTTTCTTTACCTTGCCTCCAACCACCTGGAAAGGAAGGGCACAGTGAAGATCCTGTTCTGCAGAGGTAACACTGTAATCACTGATTGCAGCTACTGATGTCTCGAGTATAAAATCCTGCATTTACATTCACTTATTCTGGAGCAATAGGGGAAATCAGAATGCTGATGTAGGAAGTTTTCAGTAAGGGCATTAAAAACACAAGAGTGCATGCTCTAATACCTGCCAGAAATATGAGAAAAATTATATTATCTAGAAATAGTATAGTATGCAGTTTAATATTTTATTTAAAAAAAAAAATATATATCATCAATATAATCCAAAACTCCCTAGTTTCCTGCCCTATGGAATGCAGATTTTGCAACCATTTCCCCCTCTCCTTTGTGGCTCCTTTTTAATAGGTCTGAAAGCTTCTCTTGCTACAACTACAATAAATTAAAAAAAAAAAAAAAAAAAGGAATAGTTTCCTCTGTGTTTACTTTACGCTTCCCCACCCAAATATTTTACTCTTAACATGGGAGCACGGCCCAAGAAAGTTTTAAACAGTGTCTGAAGCTTACTGGTCACTGGGCAGTATCACCCTGTAAGCATTACATCAGCCACACACCCCAGCTCCCCTCTGGAGTGAGGATTTCTCTTTATTTGCATTCTGACCACACTGTTTGAATGGAGAAACACACCTAACACACACACCCCTGCACAGAAGAATTTCACTGCTGCTTGGTGTTTCACCACACTGCACGCAGACAGGACTTTTTCTGACAGGCAGTGTTCAAAATATCAGAGTTCATCACAAAAAAAAGGCGCTTTTTGGTAGCGTAATGCTACGAAATAAGTAACTTTCAATATTCAAATAAGTCACTCGTTCTACAAACTCATCAGGCTGTAATAAAAACAGTAACATAGTGAATTGATGTGCTAGAATGAAGAGGGGAAAAAAAAGGATTATACAACTGAGCCTATTCTTTCTTTGGGAAGTGAGGCAACAATCACATGCCAACATAATCCTACCCTCTCTGTATTGCCTCTCCTAATTTATTCAGGAGTGGCTGCCTACTATAAGCAAATGAAGGAACAGAAAGTACTTAATGGACACCCATGATAATGAAACAAACACAATACATTCAGAAGAGCAAAGGAAAAAAAAAATAAAGCTCTTTTTACACTTTAACTGCTGAATACACCTTGAATAATCCACTCACTCCACCAGGGTGCTCTCCTCATGATTTTCTAGTTCAGAAAAAATCTAGTCTAGTTCAAAGTAGGATAAAACTCACCAGCCACGGCCAAGGCAGGGGGAAGAAGCTGCAAAGAAAGGATTTCCCCATTTTTGGGCATGTCAAGTGCAGCTCTGCACTCTCATGGGAACACACTCACAGGTATGCACGGGATGATCTGTATTCCCAGCTCAGCTGGAGGTAGAAATTCACACTCTTCCAGTTTGGGCTGGAGGCACTCACGATTTGCTATCTATTATTACTATTTGCACTTGGAAGATTTCTGGGTATTACATTACACACTACAATCAAAGCACTTCAGTTCTTGAAGACTTTCAGCACCTGAGGCTTTTCTTTGCCGACACAAGGTGGTACAAAGTACATCTCTGAATTCAAGAGCTAGATAAGGTCTTGTAGAGAGCAACACTCCAGCTCTCTTAAAAAACCTTTGCCACTGAGCTCTGACCCTCTAGAACTGGAGTGAGCTAGCTTTTAAGGCTGGAGCCCCAGGCAGGTGAATAGTTTCCCACCACGCTGTTTCTCACACACAGCAAGTTAAAAGACAGCTTAGCACATTGCAAATGCATCCTGGACCCACCAAAACCAATAAATTGCTTTCCCTTTAGTCACTCCAGAGAGCTTTCTACAGCTAGGTGTACTAATTGCTCTCCCTCCAAGCTCTTTTACCACTGCAGCAAATCCTGCACACAATCCTCGTACCTCTTGGGTTTTTGACCGACCCCAATAATCTCAATTCACACCATCCCTAAAGAACTCCTCCTGTCCTTATGGCTCCTGGACTTCACCCTATAATTTAATTAAGCATCAACCTGTGAAGTTGGTTTGGTAAGCCATCTAATCAAATCCTGCTTCATCATCATCCCTTTTCCCTCACCGATATTTAAAAGTTCCTGCTGTAACCTTAAGCAACCCAGCTGGGGATAAAAAAAAAAGGCCTGGGAAATCCTTTGCCCCCGTCCAACATTACCATATCCCCCTGGCTTCCAAGTTATGTTTGCCTGCTCAGCTGCTATGCTGATGTGACAGAGAGAAGACAAAGCAGAAGTGATGGTTGATGCTGAACATGGCAGCAGACCAAGAAACAAGCAGGCACACATTTTTTGTCCCTTTGTATTCCTCTGGAGTTCACAAAGGGATGTGATCTATTAGCATTCAGCGGTAGGAATTTGGGGTTTTTTTCACGGAGTCATGAGTTCATAAGCAATCAAGACCCAGGACAACATCAATTATAAAATTTGACAAAGAAATACTACTAATGACATGCATTATATGACCAAGCCCCACTTCAGTTCACTCAGACTTCAGAAAATGGAAACATATAATTTTTTTTCCCCTAAGGCACGTGGTGTGATTCTTGGGGTGTCCCGTGCAGGGCCAGGAGTTGGGACTGGATGATCCTGAAGTTTTCTGATCTTCCAATTCAAAGCACACCACTTACAGCAGCAGCAGTACAAAACCCAGCTGGAAAGTACGCCTGCTTTTCCTCCACTGCATGACATTTTATATGCTTAACACAGATTTAACTTTCCCTAGCAGACAAAGTGCTTCCCATAACCATCCAAAAATGTGAGATGCTGTTCAGTGAGCAAACAGTCCATGTCTTAAGCAGATATAATTATGGCTCAGGACCAGACAGGACTGAGTATTTGATGTTGCATCAACAGATGTTGCATCAACAGATGCTCAATCCATAAATGGAAATGCCCCATATAAGCAGTTTATCTGAGGGCTTGCTTTCTCAGACTCAGGTAACACCTAAAACCACTCTGAGCTTACCTATTTAAAGGCTTTTCTTTCACTTCACACATTGCAAGTTTGTGGAAGTTTAGAAAAAGTCAGACTTCGAGACCAACATCCTCGCCCAAGTCCCTGGAACCTGCCTGATGAAGAGCAAACAATCTGAGCTGGAGACCTGGCTTTAAACAGCCCCTGCCTCTTTTACAAGATTAAAGGAATTTGCTTCTTCGTTTAGAGGATGCAGCAATTTATTTACAAGCAAAAAAAAAAAGCCAAAAACCAAGAGCCAGTCCCTTCAAAGGTGAGAAACTGACCTGGAACTAAAAGTGCATGAGATTTGAGATCTACTCTCTCAAAAATCTGAAGAATGGACCTGTTTATTGTCATCAGAACTGGGTAGCAAAAGGTTTTCCTAAGCCTTCCTTTGTATATCCAACACATGTAAGTACATGCCTTGAACTAACAAGACATTTTAAAAAACTGTTGGGTGCATTTCATTAAATTTTCATTCCCCTTCAATAAAGTAATCGATTACTACGTTCCACTGCTAATATTAAGAATGACGCATTATACATTTTTTCCTTCCCAAATCTCACTTTAAATTAAAAACAACATTTAAAATATATTCGCCTCCAAAATGCACTTTTTTTTCTTAAAACTCGATCTGATCATTGATGTTTTGGCTCAGTTCAATCAATTTTTGAAGAAAAATACATTCCGTCTAAACTTTTTGAAAATTAAAGCTATCTCTTTCTGCACAAGGCAAGAATATTTGTAATAACAGAGAGCGACCCCAACTTTTTTTCGGTGGTGGTTTGGTTTCTGGTTTTGCTTGGTTTTAATTTCGCCGTAATAACAACAAAAGTGACCTGACGTTAAAACCTATTTTTATTTCTCATTTCCAGCTACAAACCGAAAAGTTAATTACCCAGGCAAGCATTGCCAGAGTACTCCCTATAAGAACCTTCCGTAATTAATACAGGAGATTGCGGGCTCCAAGGTGGGGTCCACGCAGGCCCTGCCTTACCTTGCTGTCATCCATGCGTGCCGCCACGAGCCCGCCGCGCCGCAGCCCCAGCCCGGCGGACGGACAAACAGACAGACAGATGGACAGACAGCGGACGCTCAGGACACCCCCGGGCCGGCCGCGGCCGCCGCCATCCCCGGCCGCCCTGTTTGTTTGTTTACAGCCGCGGGGCGCGCTGGGAAGGGTAGTCCTTGCCGGGCCCCGCCGCCTTTGGCCGCCGTTCCTGTGGGGAAGCCGAGAACTACAACTCCCGGCAGGCTCAGCGGGGGAGAGACGCGGTGATCAGCCCTCGCCTATGTAAGCGGGGAGAACTACATTTCCCAGGAGGCCCCGCGACAGATTGATTTGTTGTTTCGTTAGTTTTTTATTTTTTAAAATTTTTTTTCTAACGCGCCGTCGTCCCCCGGCAGCTCAGCGGCCGCCTCGGGCCGACCCTGCGCCGGAGCTCTCGGGGCTCTGAGCTGTAAATTCGAACCCCAATCTTCGCTGGTCCCGCTGTGACCGCCCCCGGTGCCCCCGAGTCCCCCCCGGCCGCTCTGCCCTCAGAGCCCCTGGTCAGCCCACACGGCCGCGGGCTCGGCAGCTGAGCAGCTGTGTGATGGCTTGAGCGTTAGATACACGGGAAAAAACCCCAAACCACGAAACAACAAATTAAACTTTCTGCTATTGTTCGCCTTGCTTTACCCTAAAGAGTCCCTGAAGACAGAACCAAGTCTCCCAAGCCGCCTGGACGCTGCACGGGGTACTGAGCTCCTCGGCTACCCCAAGGCTGGAGCAGTCCCTGTAATCCTTTGAGAATACCCGGGTTCCTCTCATTTTCCTATCGACACGTGGCAGATAATGTTAATAACTGGATGCTTGATGCAAAGCCAAGCCGTGCCTCGTCCTGTGTCTGTCCTACCCCCCATGTCCCCTGAAATCGGGCTTCTGCTTGCTCGAAAGACCCACGTGGCCCAGTGAACAATTTCATAAACGTGGTCAATGTTTCGAGCTGGCAGTGAAACCTGAGGCTAGGCATGTTTCATGTTGCTGCATGTTTCCTTTTATTCATGCAACTCTATTCACAGGAGTTTCCCATGACTTAATCTCTCTTACATGCGATTGTTAGGCCTAAAGGCTTTGTCATGGGATTTTCCCCCCTGAATCACAGACCTTCCTCTTGGAAGGATATGCTTTCTAGATGGCAGAGACAAAGCGCTTTCAGGAGCTTTTTTTTCCTCTGTAAGCTTATATGCTTTTCAGTTGTCAAAGGCAAGGCAGTTTGCTCACTTTCTTATTTGCCTGTCCCAAAAACAATGAATCAGTTCTGGCAACTCCCCTCTGAAATAATAGTAATAAAAAAAGCAGGGATGCTCAGTATGTTAAGCAGGAGGCATCAGCTAATAAAGTAGCAGGAATAGCTCACTATGAGCTTGTCTCCTGTGATCCCTCCCCTATCTTTGCCTTCAAATTCTTCAAGAAGGTGGTGTGGTGCCTCACACAGCCTTTGGCACTATCCTGGGGCCATCAGGCTGGCTCTAAAAGTCAGTTGGGGGGTTTCCCCGGTGAAGGGAAAATACTGAGTGGCAAAGAGCCAACACAGCTCACTTAGGCAACCCTCTGTTGCAACATGAGTGGAGGAAGGAGATCAAACAGAGCCCTGATGCTGATTCAGAAAGACCAGGATCCTTTTAACCAGCAAAGGTATAGCTGCATCTTTTCTTTCCACTAGATTATCCCACACTACTTCTGCTTCATATCACTTACGAAGCTGACCTCTCAGCTTCAAACCAGGATGAGCATGAGTTCCCTACCTAAGCACTTAAGAGCTTCTGGATTTTGGCACAGAGCAACCTAAAACAGGCATTTCAGTCTGCTTTTCTACAGCTGTGAATGAAACTGAATATTATATATATGCACATAGAGATAGCACATAAGATAATGACATTTTAAACTGATTTCAACAGCTAGAAGTACCACTTGTTTACACAGCATGTAGTGAACTCCTGGAGTTTACTGCCAACACAACACTGTAAGGCAGACAGTACAGCAAGTTCAAAAAAGGATTAGATATGTTTATGTCTCATAAAGAGGTACCAAGGGGATGTATTCTCCATCATCCCTAATCTAACTGGGATACTGGGGATGTATGAGAGGAACGGATGTAGGAGAGAGCAGAAAAAGGCCAAGTTCACATATTCTGCCTTAAAAGTGTCTCCTCTTAAGGACCAGTAGTCTGACTCAGAAGGTCTTTTTCTGTTGTTTTCTAAGACGTCACCATTTTGACCCCCAATGACTCACAAATGGCAAGATTTTTAAGTAAAACCTCCTTGCTTAAAGTAAAGGCAGATGACCAACTCCTCCTCCCTAACTGCAGGTTACTGTTTTTCCCAGTAAGTGATCATTCCTCAGTGATTCTCTGTGACATCCTCATGGTTTTATTGCTAAACCACAGTGATGGACCCCCAGGAAATTCTCTCTTGTATTAAACCCAGTGTCACAAATCGCCCTTATGCAATATCTATCGGCAGGTTCCTGCCAAAAATTAGTTATATTTATTTATTAAAAGAAGGGTTGTGCTTCTGAGATGCAGAGAGACTTTGAATTATATAAATAAAGTGGGTTCAGACAATACAGTGGCAATCAGGGTATAGTTTAAACATCACTGCTTATGTCAGTGTGACTTACAAAGATATATAACTCACAGGGTGATTTTGCACCATGTGCTCATATTTCCAGTGATGTCAACAGATCCTAGGAGGGTGTTTATTCTCTCTAGAACTGTAAATGTTTTAATTTGGGCCATTCAAAATCTGTTCCCCTGAGAGCCTGCCTGAAATAAGAATAAATCTTGCAAGGTTTTGGTCTAAAGGCTCAGCATTTTACTGAAATTGCTCCACTGTACATTTATGGAGTCTTTAGAGATTCGGAGCCTTTGAGATTAGTTCATTTAGGGATATAAAGGCGAAGATTAACATATTTTCTTGTTTGTTTTCCAAATGTTGTGAGATGTTAATGGCTTTGACAGAGATGCTAACTCATTTGCCATGGGGTAAAGACTGCGTGAACAGCCTGTCTTTCAATCCCTTGGGATTTTGGAGGTCTTTTTGAAGAACCGATAGAGAAATTGCAATTTTCTACATCCTTTAATCTGACACCCAAGAAACATTTCTAGAAATACAAGAAATTCTCTGCCTTTCAGTTTGTAGAGTCTGTTGATACTGAGACGAGAACAACTTTAATTTTTCATTTATACTCATCAGTAAAAGTATTTGTCAGCAAGGAGTGAAACAAAATGTTTATTTACATAATATTCTATATCTTATTGTTTTTTTATATAACCATGGTAAAAGTATACCAATTTATTGGTTTGGATTTTTTTTTCATTAGAGAAATCAGCTACATATTCTAAGGCTCTGGAAGACCTGGTAAACACATGAACAGCACATGCTCACAAGTACATTGATTGATCACCTCCACTGGTGATGATTACAAGAAATTCCTATTTAAAATAAAAGCTCTTTGAAAGCTGGCTTTTAAATCTAATCAGTGTTTGAAGGAAGCACAGCACACTGGAAACCTGATCTGCAGACTGTTTCCTATACACTGTAAAATTAAATGTTGATAAGGGGGTTACTCTCATATTTGCTAAATGTTCTACTTTGTGACAAGATGAGGGGCCTCCTGTAGCTGCAAAGGCTTGAAGTCAGATCTACAAGGGGAGTTCTTCCTGTTTAGCTATTGCAAATGTACTTCCAAAGCAAAATGGACTCAAAGAAAGATAATTTGGAATAATCATCTTTTGTGCTGTGCATACACACACAGAGAAAAGTTACAGCTTTATCTAGCCCAACTAACTTTCCCACATAAACAAAATCTTGAGACAGTGCTCATGATGCTTTTATATTGCTGAAGGGGTAGACCATGTGTAAATTAAAATATTGCACGAAAATGCTCAGGCTGCAGTTGGAAAGGAGCTACTTCACAGTTTCTAGCTAGCAAAAGGGAGAAAAAGAAGTCGGATGATCACTCGTATGATTGGTACTTTCAAATATGATGAGGAAAACCAGGAATGGTTCAAGAAGTTATTTGAAAAACATGGGTTTCGTGCAAAATTTAAACTAAATATAAGAATCTGAGAACCATAGAGCAAGGCAAACAAATCACTGATTAAGAAGATGACAAAGAGTGGGTTCGAGTTCAATGAGGTGCACAAGTGAATAAAATTTAATCTCGTTCCGAAACAACAAACAAACAGAGCAGCACAATGTGCCACGTTCAGGAATGTGAGAGCCATGTTGTATCTGGCACTCAAACAACAGAGAATTATTGCTGCTGATATGGTAATTGCAGAGGTACAGAAAAAAAGTGGGTGGATCATGTGAAATTCATGAAATACTTGAGGTGAACTTACAGCAGGATTAGTCTTTTAGTCATGTACATTGATCTCTATGCACAACTGGTTTACTAAAAAGGCATATTGTTCGTTCTCAAGAGGTTTCAAAATCCACTCCAGCTCGGTGTCTTGTTTTTTTTTGGTTCATAAGATGTTTTGCAACGTTCTCCTCCCCTTTGGCCTACGCAAACAAATATGCCTGCATAGCCATACCTATTAGAGCCAGTCAAAATCTGATGGTAGTAGCTGGCCATTCTGCTAAGAGCATTTCTGGTTGCTTCCCACAACACATGAAATAGTTTTAAACAGTTTTGTCCAGGCCCAGATTCTGTGGCATGGGCTGTGCTCACACGCCAAACATTTACTAATCTCAGTCTGATACTGTTGTCTTGTCCAAGGGCATAAACAAGGTTTCTGCACAGCTTAAGCAAAAACTGAAGGACTTGCATGGCAAGCTGGATCTGCACCCTAACTGGGTCAGAGGATTTCCATGATGGCCTTGACCACTTTCAGAAATGCCATTGTCCCTCACACGAAGGGTGGGGTCATCAAATATAGCATATTTCCCTGATCTGCACAGGTCACCCCATCTCAAGTCAGCATCATAACAGCTAATTTCTGTTTTGCAACTGTATTTAAGAGTATTGGACTTCCTAGTATTGTTGTAACTGCTGACGAGCCGTGTTATTTGTGTTTAATGAGATTTGTGCTTAATGAGACTGCTCAGGTGAACAGAAGTTATTTACAGGATCAAAAGCTGCACCACAGAAAGTGTTGTAATAATTTGTAATAAATGTAGATGAAGAACACACTGCTGGATAACACACAGTTGTTCACAGGGCTACTTCAAGGGAACAGGCAAAATGTGCAGCAGGTTACTGGGAGCTGGCAGGCTGCCTGGCTTGCTGATCCACACAGGGGAAATAAAAGTGTGTTTTTTCAGAAATACACAGAAAAAAAGCACAGCCACCCTCCCAGTACCTGAAAGGGGCTACAAGAGAGATGGAGAGAGACTTTCAACAAGGGCATGTAGTGATAGGGCGAGGGTGAAGGGCTTTAAACTGACAGAAAGTAGGTTTAGATTAGATATTTGGAAGAAATTCTTTACTGTGAGTGTGGTGAGGCACTGGCAAAGGTTGCCCAGAGACGGTGTGGATACCTCATCCCTGGAAGTGTTCAAGGTCGTTGGATGGGGCCCTGGACAACCTGGTCTAGTTGCTCACTTTGGTCTTGACGTCACTGGGAGAAACAGCATTTAAATTAGCAAGTCAGGCTGCTGGTTCACAAATGATCATAGCAAAAATCTAACAGTCAGGAGGATTGACTGCAAATGCCCATAAATATCTACTGGTTTTCTCATTCACATTTCTATGTATAAAATAATTGTAAGCTCAAAACTGTCTCTAGTTTGAAACCATAATTGATTTATGGCAACTGTTTGAAGATTTGGAGGATTAGCTGTAATTATAAGATAAAAATTAGAAAATACTGACTAGTTTGCAAAAATTATTAGAGTACAAGATGAGGGCAGGGGTGGGCTGTGTGTGTATTCCCCTGTGTCTAAAAGGACCATAATTAAAAAGCTACACCTTAACCTTTTTTTTTTCTTTTAAATTTTAAAATACTTTTTAACAAATTTCAGACAAGACTGACTCAAGGGAAGAAGGAAATGGGCTTTGTGAAACACCAGCACTCAAACTGAGTTACAGGTCTCCATGACAGACTGCTAGCAGTTTCTGCTGAGGCATATCTCTACAGGAGCGCTAACTGATGCTATGAGGTGCTGGTTTAGAACATTTACATCAGTCAAAATCACTGAAACTTAGAGGTAAGTAGATAATTATAGATGCTGTGAACAGACCCGTCGGTAGTCATTGCACAGAACCAAATGATGTCATGCTGCAGAATAGCTTTGCCATCACTTCAACAGGCTTTTTATAAAAAGAAACACAGGTGGGGGATTTTCATGTGTGTTTGTTGTAGGTATCTTTGGGTTTTTACCCTCTCCAGCTCTTCATGCAAATGATTATTTTATTAAGCAACTGCTAGAATGTCAGGTATCAACATTAACCAAGGAAGCAATGAATCTGTACAAAGATTGACAGCTCTTTGCTAGATGTTCACTTTGGTTGCAGATATATAGTCCTTAGCTCTCTAATGGCTTGTCAACTGGGAAGTTCCTCAGTATTTATATCCTTTAACTCTCAAATGATACCAGCAAGTAATAGGAAATGTCATGCACTGAGTATATGAGTAATGTTCCCATTAATCAATCGTCCAAAACAAACTGGATTATTAAGCCTGTTTGTAGCTACTGCACTGTAGCTATTTGCAGATGGGTGTACTGAAAGAGCAAGCTTGATTGGTATTAGCTCTGCTCCACGTGGAGCTTTATGGGCAGAATCTCTTAGGAGTTCATTCCTTTTCCAGATGTGCTTTGGCCGGGCACAGGAGAGACTCACAAATGTAGGATAACCCCAAGATGCAACTGTCTGCTTTCTGGTGTCACCATTTGACTCCCACTTGGACATAACTTTCAACTGAATATAGAAGCTGTGAGGAAATGAAAAATGAGATCTTTAATTGCTCTGAACTAGCAATCAGCCCCAGAATGCTTTAGAGACGAGTGGAATTTTGAAAATGAAGCCCAAACAAAACAAACAACTTTTTAATCATTCAATGTATAAGCCAAAAACATACAAAGACTAAGCAACAAAGCCATCTAGATTGATAAACAATTATACATTTCATAATCTGTCCCCACAGCTCAGAAGAAATGAGTATAATACATCCCTTTTGCACCACTCTAGAAGTGCTAAGAAACATTTAACTGGAAATAAATATACCCTGTCGACTTGTGAACAGCTATGAAGAGTGAGGTATGTAATTCAGAATAAGACTCTGGGATTTTTTAAAAAGATATATTTGCTTTTGCATTTGTTACTATGGATTTTGTTGTTGTTGCTGAAGGATGCCATAACTTCATTCCTTAAATTACATATATATGGTCTTGACTCATTTTATTCCAGAGCCTTTTTTCACACCCCTACCTATGTGAAAGGACCTCTCTATGGCTGTAAACGTGATTTGCTACCATAAAAATACCCAAATGCTAAGCACAACAACTTTTATCAACCCAGTAAAATTCTGCTGCATCACAGGCATGCCACTGAGAGACAAAGCAGAGAGAGGATGAGTATGTTTTTACATCCACTGAGACTAATCAGTCAAAATACATTATGTCTTATCCTGTGTTTATTGTGGAGTCTCTCTTCAACACAAATTTAAGCTTGTTTGTAAACTTTATACTTGTATGTGTTATTTTAGTGATTTTTACAGTAAACTCATAATCAGTAACCTATCAAATATCAAATCAAAACCTATCAAATGTTTGGTTTAGCAATAATGAGATTAACCTTACATTGAAATTTCATAATAGTGACAGGACTATCTTAATGTCTGACAGATAAATTTTCAGCCAGGCATACTGATGCACTGATATTTCTCAATGTAAAATAAGAATACGAGGTGCAGGAATCATAAATGCCCCCTCTATACAATATAATAAATTACTTTGCCATCTCCCCTCCAGTGGCTGAAGTCTTTGCTCATTCAGGTGCCGTTAACCAAACAGAAACCACACTCTCCTTGCAGTGACGCCCAGATTGCAGCACTGGTGCAACTGCATCCAGATCTCCTGCTGGCATTATATGGGAAGAAGGTATTTTCAATGAATCATCAATTATAACAGCCATTTTTCTTAAACTGCAGCTGACATCATTTAATTGTAGGTACCAGTACAAAATAACAGACGAATAAACATATAATTTCTGCGACTTAGTAATTAGACAGGCCCTTTGAACAGGGGCTTCTTTTTTCCTTTTATATTCTGGAACTCAAATTGCATTTACCATTCCCCCACAAATGTCTCCACTGAGTGGCTCACAAAAGGCATGTTCCTGTCTAGGAAGCTCTTCTGAGCTTTCACAGCTGCCGAGAAAAAATGTCTTGGAAAGTCACGTCCTCTACTTGAAACTCCACCTCTTAAAAAGCCCTCTGCCCCCTCTGACTTCATAACACCCATTTAGAAGTTTACATGGTCATGAAGAGGCACAATCTTCAGCATAAATTTATCTGGAACTCATCAGCACTTGATCAATGGCTTGAAACAATTTTTAATGACTGGGGAGTCAACAAGCCAGATTTATGTCCTTAACAAGCATATGCAGCTCCAAATAAGTCATGAGAATTCTGAGGCAGACCTTTATGAAGAAAATAAAACACTGTATTTGTAGCCCTGGGCTTTACCCTCCCTGACCTTCTCCTTTTCTTTTTGCAGGCCAAACATAAACCAGGGTTTTAAACATTTCTAATATGTTAGTGATTCTTCCCTGGCTAAAAGGAGAACAAGTGGCAAAGGGCTTTGAAGCATAAATGCTCTTGCAAGATTTTCAACCCCTCCATAGAGTTAAAAGAGTTGTACCCATACCTAATACACAGAAGCCAGGTTGTTCCTGAGCACCAGAAGGGTAGTTAAGAAGGCAATATAAAAATAAGCCAGCAGTCCTTCTCCTCACCTCCACCTTGTATCTAAGAAAAAAAGAAAAGGGAAGGAAAAAAAAAGGAAAAAAAAAAAGGCATGCTCCACAATTTTCACGTGCTTGTTTTCCCTCTAACCTGATATTTCCACCTGTCCTTCTTGACAAACTCTGCTCTCTGTTGTTGACAATTGGGGTAGTATTAGACTGACAATTTTCTGACCAGTGCATTCAACAAATTAAGATACTGTTCAGAGTTAAGAGTCTTTTTTCCTAAGGATCTATTTTTACTGTAAGGCCAAAATATTGATGTTCTGGGTGTTATCCACTTAAAAGTTTACATGACTGAAAGCTTATAAATGCAGGTCATACACCCTTCTTTCCCACAGCATCAACTAACAGTAATTAACTTGGTTTTCTTTCCCATTTTAGAAATCAAGTTTATTTTTCATGTCCATTTGTCTGTCTTTTCCTTTTTTGACATTAGGCTCTTTTTATCTATTAAGTACATTTTAATGATTCCACTGAATAGAAGTCCATCTCTCTCACAATCCATTTGAATACCAATGTAGTTTCACTTGCATATTACTGCAACCCCCAAACTGCATCTTAGAAATAAAATAAAAACTAACCTATCAAATCCACGATGTTTAGGTTACCTGTAGGAGTCAGGAGCTGTTAAAGGGAGGCAGAAGCAACAAAATGGGTCAGGAGAAATGGTGAAGACTCTAAAACTCACAAAATTTCCTCTCCTGTGTAAATATCTTGAAAAGAAAAATATTTTAAACAAGTAAATAAAAATAAATATAAATATAAATAAACCTTCGTTATCACAGGTTATACATTCTCTTTCTACATTCAGACTTTTGAACTGTTTTCCTGCTTGTGAACTTACTTTAGCATGCTGTCAATCCAGTAATTTTGTACTTGCTGGTTTATCTTGACCCAAATGACATTTCATGTATCACAACTTCTAAACATTTTATAAAAGCTATCTTTTTTTTTTTTTTTTTGTATCATGGGTACTCTTAGGAAAACACTTCACAGGAAATTTAAAATGGATTTAAGGCTATATTAAGACTATATCCCACTTCATTTAAAGTATTCAAAAAATTAAAAAGGAGGATATGAATAGTCAAAGACCTCATACATTTTATGTTGCCTTCCTAATAAACACAAATACATTTTACTTCTGATTCTTCAGTGGCCACAAACAAACCATGAGCATACAAAGCTACTCTCCAGATAGTATAAATTAGCATAGCAACCCAAGTGTTAGTTGAGCAATGATGATTTACACCACCTGTGGTAACAGCCCCTCACGAGCTGATTTCAATAGAAGCAAACCAGCCCACAGACAAGTGACTAACAGTGAGTAAGAGCTAAAAGTAAGTGAGGTGGGTGTTTATTGTGACAACTATCTTAATTTCTGGAACGTGTTTGTGATTTTTTTTTTTAGATGTATGAGCTTTTTCTGTTGGTTTTATTTAAATATTTTCTCTTTAGATAAACAGAAAAGTGAGAAATGTTACTAGTTAAGTTTTTCAGTTGCTGAAGATTCGTCTGAACTTGTTGTTTCTTGAAAGCAGTATTTCATTAATCTGTTTCCTGGTGGCAACATGTTATTATGCTCCTTTTCTGTAAATAATATTTATTAGGATCTCCAATTTCAAATGCCTCCTCAAAACTTAATCTTGCTGTTTTATTCAGAAGTGGCCTGACCACAACTTTTTTCTGCTTAAGATGATTAGAATTTATCAACCCCCCCTAAGCTTCAAAAAGGCCATTCATAGAACCAGAAATTATTATTTCTTCTTTTATCTTTTCTGTCTTCTGTTGTATATCTCACTTACAGCTTTTGTATGTGTATGTGTCTCTCTGTTTGCAAACTAAGCCAACAAACTTTTGTGCAAGTGCTGAATTTTAATAAATCTGCCTGCTTATGTAAGTTAAAAAAAAA
Organism: Myiozetetes cayanensis; assembly: GCF_022539395.1. Lineage (NCBI taxonomy): Eukaryota > Metazoa > Chordata > Aves > Passeriformes > Tyrannidae > Myiozetetes > Myiozetetes cayanensis. Next base: position 71,174,113 of record NW_026087521.1, on the reverse strand, counting down.
AAAAGATACTATTTCTTTTGTGAGATGGAAGAGAGGAGAGGGAAAAGAAAGAGTTAGTGGTTAGATTTGGAATTTAAGAGAACTTGGTTCAGTTCTCTGATCTGCAACTGTCTTGCTATACTATCTAGGATGCATTAGTTCATCTTAATAAGTCAGCAGTGACAAACTAATGAGGCTATTCTTACTTAACCATTTTCTAGAGGAATAGAGCTTCCCAAAGTATGATGCCCACATGGAAGGGAAGGAAGGGAAGAACAGGGAGATACTGGGTGTTCTCAACTCACTGTTTTCCTCTGAGCATTGCTACTTGGCACCCTACATCTTTGATGCCTGCACTTCTCATGCTACTCAAATTCCTCCACTCTAGACTGAGTTCTGTGATCTCCCACTGATCTCCAGATACAAACTTTTCTCCCTCTTCTGCTCTTTCCCCACTCTCAGTCCCCACTCTTCTATTCCTACTGGTTTCCAAATCCTCATGTTCCCAGTGGTGCTCTCCTACAAACCTGTGCTGCTCTTACAAGGGGATTTTAAAGCACAGTAAATTCTGTGCTTAAAGATCAATTCTCGGATATTTCGCAAGAGGATCCTCTGGCAAACCACTCCTTTCCACCGGGCAGAAAAAATGATGACGTTACTTGGGCTGTCGTTCATGTTTCCCGTGTTTAATCACCGCTAACTGATTAACCGAGTGAAGTGCCACAAAATCCATTCGCTGGAAGAGGAACAGAAAGCTGTGCCAGCTTTTACAAATAAAGAAAGAGAAACTTTTGTGAAAAGGTGCATGACCTCCAGCTCTTGAAAGTACCAACCTATTCCCCCTCCCTGGCCCCCCAGGAATAGAGGCAGTGAGGGGTGACACACTTGCAGTGTCAGAGTTTGAGGGCTGTTGGATAGCCACCATGATATATTTTGCCCTTGTTTTACCCCATATAGACACTTCTGGTCTTCTTATCTCACAGGCTTGATAAGGAGACACAAGAAAGGAATGCTAACTTTAACTCCTTCGGTGCCATTTCGTCAAAAAAGGACCGGTGAGCTGAAGCCAAAAAAACCCCATCAACAGAAATGTAGCAAAATACAGTTCATAGAATGGATGGAGCTTTGAAAACTTGGGAGGGAAGGTCAGCAGCCAGGGACACCTACAAGGCTGGGTACTCCCTTCTCAAGACTGTTCAGGTGTTTGCCAAACTACTGCCTGACTCTCCCGAGTTTGTGCCTGCAGCTCAGATCATTTCCAGGAGCCCCCTGTGCAAGTGCTAGGGAGGAGGGAAAGGCTTTCAAGGGGGAAAGAAAAAAGTTAAGCTGTACATGCAAACTAGTTCCTGCTCCTGCGAGAGGCATGTCAGCTCACACTCTGTCCACTGCAAACAGGAGGTAAAGAACACAGCTCCTGCTCTCACTGAGGCAAGGTCTGATGCTGCCTTGTTGGAGTTTTCATGATTTCTTCTGTTGGTGTCTTCAGGTTAGCAACAAACCTGTCCAGTTTAACCCTGCAATGTTCTTCCATACCAGATTCTCAGCTCAAGCTCAGCTGCAAAGAAAAAGTTGTTCTTAGTAACAATTTCAACATGCAGGAATTGTGATATCACTGGTTTAGTCGCATCTTTTATTACCTTAGGAAAAAGAAATAACCTGGCTCTATATTGAAAAAGTTTTAACTTGCTGTTCTAGTACAAACTCTTCAGTATATATCCTTTTTTTCAGCCAAAAAGAAAAATATTTCAAAAAGATCACAAATACTTTTCATTCTTACAATTTTGCAGTCAGGAAACTTTGACAGTCCCACAATTTAAACAAACAAACAAACAAACCAGTTACATAAGGTGTTACCGAGTTGAGATGACAAATGGGAAGGGAGAATTGAAATGTCTTTCCTCCTCACCATGCACCTCTCTCCACTGCTCCCCACTTCTCTTTGTGAGGATAACCACGCTGGAACTATTTGTTCCTGCACTTTTCTGATCTGAATAAGCTGGGGCACTGGCTGTTACCTCCAGTTTCTCTGGCACGCTCTCCGATCCCCTTCATCAAAATGGGTCAGTTCTAGCTCTCTTAACCACCAGTTAATTGTGCAGATTTTTAATACTGTGGGCACTTTGGGGGTTTGTGAAAGGCATCTTCAGGGCCACTGGTTAATTGAGACAAAAGGGCCAAACTGCTCTTCATCTACGGTAAGACAGAAACGTGCAAAATAGTGAACAGAGTGATGTTAATTGCTTTACCATAATTTCTTCACTGCTTTTGATCTTTTGTCTCTGTCTCATGGAGCTTGGGCTTCTCTCTCCTGCATGCTTTGCACTCCATCGCACAGGACGTGACTGTTCAGTCTGAGTGCCAACAAGGCTTCCTCATGAGGGACAGCTCACAACTCCTTAACACTGGGCCTTTCATCAAGGTTGTTCTTGGTCAATTTTGTCAGGACAGAGAGCCCACCACCATATAATTTGTTCTGAGTTGCCTGCTTCCTAAAACACCAACCCCACAAACCATTTTCCTGGTGATAATCATGTGCCTTTCCGAAGGTACTTTGTTTGAACAGATAGCCACCAAGAACAAAGGACCCATGCGGTTAATTCTCTCTCTCATGCTGTCTTCCAAGGGTTTCTGGCAGAGGGATTCAAAAACCATCAGAGGTGACTGACTGCAGTTTGGTGTGCAAGATGTCCTGCGCACCCAGCAGGGCTGGCAGGCTCCCTGTGGTGATGATGCCTCTGAGGAAGAACGAACGGCAGAATATTCTGGTGTACCTGCAAGAGGGATGCGTGAGACAGATAGGACCCATCCAACTCCTCGCTAATTCAGGTTGGTACTGGCCATAACAGATACGTATTAAGACAAAAAGCTCCTGTGTAGCTGTGCAGACTTTTGCTTTTTTCAAGTTATTTGCTGCAGATTTTTAATTTAATTTTTTTTTTTTTATTTAACAAGGTTATTTAAAGAGCGAAGGCCCTCCACGTTCCACGTGGCCCACAGGGTGCTCTGCCCGCATCAACTGAAGGGAACCGGATGACGTTTAAGGTCCCTCTTCTTCCCCGAACCACTCCGTGACTATATGACTCTATAACACTACCGCTGGAGGAACTGACGCCCTAACACACCGCAGCAGTTCGGCATCGCACCGCACGGCGTCACGAGGCAAAAGAAGGTCAGATCAGACCGGTATTTATGGAGCCACCCGGGGCGCTTGTCCCCCCGGCCGGTGGCTCCGAGGGCAGTGGGACACCGCGCTGCGCTCCGTGCCCGGCGCTGCCCCGGGCCGGGCCGGAGGGGCGGCTGAGGCGGGGCGGTCCCTGCCGAGAGGGGCCGGCAAAGCGGCGAGGGCCGCGCTGCGGAGCCGCCTCCTCCCCGTCCGGGCGAAGGGCGGGGAAGCGCCTCGGTTGAGTCGCTCCGGGGCCCCGGCTCCTCCCAGGGGCGGCCGGGGGTGCCGCGGCGGGCCGGGGGCAGCGCCTTCCCCTGGGTGACAGCCCCAGAGCCCCGCCGCCATCGCCTCCCCGCGCCGGGGCTGCGCTGCCTCAGCGGCCCCGCGGGGATCCTCGCTCCCCGCTCCTCCTCTTTTCTCCTTCACCCTCTCCCCCCACCTTCACCCCCCCCGTCTGACTGAGTTCATTCACTGGGATTGGTTTCAAATGACGCCATCGCTTTATTTTTACACCAATGACCTCATCCCGGCAGCTTGAAGTTTACTGACCAGCGAAACTCTTTTCTCTCGTTCGTTCCTCTCCTTGTGCCTTGCGCTTCCCTTGTGTTTGTCGTCCTTCGGGTCATTCTGGGAACCGAAGGCTTTAAAAAAAAGGAAAAAAAAAAACCACAAAAAGACCAAAGACACACGCAAAACCCCCTAACCCCCAAACTTTTTCCCTCCTCCATAGCTTTTCAGTGTGTGTCCCCTCTCATCACTATCCCCGTTTAATTTTTTTCTAGCCATCTTGGTGGGGGGTGGAGGAAGGAGAAGGAAAGCAAAAAAAAAGAAAAAGAGCTCCAAAGCTCCAAATGTTTCCTTTTTCTGGTCCTCTCCCCTCCCACCTTCACGCTTCCCACTCTTAAAAAAAAAAAAAAAAGACGAATATATTTTTATTTTTTTAATTATTTTAAAATTGCTGGGGTTTGGTTGTGTTTTTTTTTTGGTTTTGTTGAGTTTTCTTATGCAAGAAGAAGGAAAAAGAGGAGCTTTCCCAGCGACTGGAAGAAGGCAGAGTTGTTTCGGGCGGCAGCCGCGAGGCTGGTGGCAATTAGTTTTATCCTTGCCGAGGGGACAGACAGACGGACAGACAGACGGGCAGGGGGTGACACAGTAAGTGCCGGGAGGCGCACGGACCCTCGACCCGGGGCCGCCCCGTGGAAGCCAACTCGGGAGGGGGCGAGGGGCGCGGGGGGGCCGGGCCGGGCTGGGCGGGGAGACGGAGGAGGAGGAGAGGGAGGGAGAGGGAGGTGAAGGAGAGGCGGGCGGTGGGAGCCCTCCCTCTCTCCTCCCGCATGCCCTTCCCCGCCGCCCCCTCACCTCCGGAGCAGAGCGCCCGCAGTGGACAGGTCGCTGCTGTGGCCCGGGCGGGCTCCGGCCGCTTCCGCAGGTGGTAAGAACGGGGGTGTGAGGGAGGGGGTACGGCACGGGCACGGCCGCCCCGCGTTCCCCTACCTGCTGCCGGCACCCGGCCCCCTGCCGCCCCGTCCCTTCCCCTTCCCTTCCACCTCCCGACATCCACCTGCCTCTCCCCGGGAGAGGAGGGAGCCGGGCGCTGTTCGTGGCGGGGCCGGAGGCAGCCGCGGCTGGAAGAAGGATGGGCAGGAGCCCGCTGGCCCCGCTGAGGGCTCGGGGGGTTCCTCATGAGGCGCGGCGCGCGCCGCTGCCTTGCTAAACTTAGCCAAGAGCGCCGGCTCCGAACGGGCTTAAAATGGTCGGGGATGCTTTTAAAAAGCCCCGGAGGGCGGCCGGAGAAATGTTGGAAGTTCTGCCTTCGACTTGGGGGAAAAAAAAAAAACAACAAACCAAACCCAAACGTTTAAATTGAGGCAGCTGACAAAATGGAGGGCTGCCGCGGCGTCCAGGAGTGAGGCAAATTGCGAATTGTTAACCTGGCATCGCGCTCGCCTCAAGCTCCCGAGCTCGGCGGCCGGCGCCGGGACGCGGCCTGTGACAGATCCACACCCCCCACCCCGGTCCCAGCTTTGTTCGCCCCTCATCCCGGGAGAGCGGCGTATATCCCAACCAGGTGTATGGGATGTGCCTGTGGCGAAGGGATGGCCAATGGCAGGATTTTCCAGCCGCTGGAACCCATTTGGTTAGTTGTCAGATGAGAAGCTGAGGTGGTTTGTTTGTTTGTTTGTTTGTTTGCTTTGGAAAAGAAAAGCCAGGAGAGTCTTTATTTAATCGTCGTTTCAGCGGGTTGGAATAGAAAATCGATCTTTTTGGTTTTCCTTCGAATAAATAGCGTAGTCAAGCGAGCTGTATTGTCTAACTTTTTCTTTTTTTGTTCAAACATTTGGTGTATACCCAACAGAATAAACACATCTATGCTGGTTTTGAAAACTAAAAGCATATTAAACTGTTCCTCTTTGCAAGGGTGTGTGTTGGGGGTCTTAAAGGAATACAAAACCCCAACCAAAACCCCAAAAATGATTTTGTAATCCTTGCACTGAGATTTGTGCTATTCCTGGCAGTGTTGTGGTTTGGTAGATACAGAGTTTACAAAGTCACAACTGACTAAAGAGGAGTTGGTTTAGACTCTTGTGTTTTGAGGGGAGGTGGAAAAATAGTAAGTCTTAATTTCTTTTTATGGTGCTCATCCCACTGCCCATTGGACATTGGAGTATTCATCACAGTTGTTTATGTTGGTTGTCTGGGAGTTTCTGCTCAAATGGGGAGCAAGTATGCAACAGGGAGGTGTACGTGTATTTTTAGCTTTCATTTTTAAGGACAAAAGATGCAAAGAATAGTGATATTCACAAGTCAGTCCTGTGTTTATTGAGTGTGCTTATTAATATTTTGAGGATGGAATATGTAAAAAAAATCCGAGGTGTAAAAATTCTGGTCGTTATGCTTGTTACAGTAAGTCTTCATACACAATTTAAAAGTACCTTTTAAAGTGAGCAAATAAGTAAGGTGCTGGTTCTTCCTGTGCTAAAGGTGGTAACTTCAAAATGCTTTATGCCTTAATACATGTGGAAAGGTCCAGAAAACCAAACCAAGCACTTGAAAATGCAGCATGTTGTATAGAGATACCGAAACACGTCCTTACTCCAGCAGCTCTGTTTTTGTTAGATATAATGCAGATATAATGAAACAAAACACACTAGGAAAACTTCTCTGGAAGATAGTGAGCTCAGTTATGCTTGTTTCTGTAAAATGCATGCTCTTCTTTCAGCGAAGGCAAGAATATTTGCTTTCAGCTAGAATAGCTTCCACTGCCCGTAGGAGTGATACTGGCAGGAGCTGTGCAGGAATGTGTTAAATGCACCTCGCCAGGATCTCTTGTCTCCCAGGCCAGCCCCTGCTCCTCTGGGGTGGGTTCCAGCCCTCAGCCCGTGGGAGGAGTTGTGGTTTGTGTCTGCCATGTGCCTTGTGTACCTTGCCTTGGCAGAGTGACTCTGCCCTGGGAGTCGTGTGCTGCTGGGAGAGTGGAGTCATACGGAGTTACTAGAGATTGGATGACGAGATGGCTCAGTCAGTGTTCTGCTTATCAGGTTAGTGAAACACGTAGGCCTTACGGAGCGCTCGAAGGCTATAAATTCGGGCTCTGTTCTGGACCTTCGTAAGAAATGCCAAATAGACAAATCAGCCCTTGATTTCTGCTGCTTGCGTCAATCTGCAGGTGGTGTCTGCCCCGGTGCGTTGGGCAGTAAGAGGTGTGTGCAGGGGGAGGGCTTTGCTTGGTCACCTGTCTTTTTAAAGTTTGACGCCTTAATCCTCAGGCCTATTCACCAGTTGTCACTGTTTTCAAAGTACAGTTTTTCTAAGATATACAGTAAGCACAGCCTTTTTTCCCCTCTCAAAAGAAGAAAAGGAGGCAGGATTATAATTTCACTTTACATTGAATTTTCTGTGACTTTTTTTCTTTTCATTTTCCTTTTCTATAACAGCAGTCAGGAAAGCATTACAGATATTCTTCAAGTGCTGACAGTCCTTAATAGCCAGATGGCATAGAGTACTTACTGTCAAAGGATGAGGTGTGGAAGGATTGACACATCCCTTCCTTTTTCTTTTCCACTTTTTTTTCATCCCTGGAAAGAAACATGGGTTTGACCTGCGACTCCAGTGAATCTGCCCCTATGGATTTGTTATGATAATGAGTAAATGCTTCTTGCAATCTTGCAGTATTTTGTGCTTGGTTGTGTCATGGTACGTCCATGATTATTAAAGAAGAATTATCCAGATGATGTTTTTCTGGGTAACAGAAAAGTAAGCATGTCCCTAATGTGTTAAATAGTGCATTCACTTTCCCTACAATCCTTTGGGGATTGCTTCCAGCACTAGTGTTGGGGCACGGGGTTTCTGTAGAATATTTTAAATATCAGTATCCACGATATCGTTTCAGTATCAGTAATATTTTGGTTTCTTTGGTATCCCCCTCATAAACAAAGGGTAATGCATCATTCTTTAGGGCTGTCCACTGCATATGTGGCCTCTACTTTCTGCACAAATCAAAAGCCACAGGTGATGGCTGTGCTAGTGATGTGCATCAAGACGTTGTCCTGTACTAAAGCTAGCAATTAACTGCAGATCAGGAGTCATTTGCATGAAGATAAAATGAACGCTGTAACTTCAGGCTGCTTCGTGGTTGTTGCTCGGGGGACCTTATCCTCAGGGTCTTATCACTACTATAATAGTATCCCCACCCTGATACCAAAGCTAATTGTGAGCAAACCTGCTCAGGAGCAAGGTAGGAGGCTGAGATGCCCTGTGCTGCTGCAGCATGCCTGCTGTCTGAAGATGTTGGAGGCAACAGGTCAGTTCGTGTCACCACTTTCTACTCCACCTGTGCTGATCTTCGGATTGGTATTATTTGCAAATCTCTATTACAGTTACTCTGTAACTTCCTATAACACGTGGAGGAAGCCAAAAATAATACGCACTAATGGTAAAGTTTGGAATTTTAACTTCTAGGTTTACACAGCTTCTAATCTGAGCGGTTCTTGGGTTTGCTTATGGATAGGGCCTGTTGGCAGCCATCATGGTCTCCAGTGGAGATGATGTTGGCCACCAGTGAATTCCTCACCAGTCGAAGCAAATCTGCGTCCAGGGTGTGTGTATGGAGGATGAGAGGGAAGATGGGCGTGAGTTCAGGGCCCTGTGTTTCCTTTTGCTTCGCTATGTGCTCTGCTGTTGAGCCAAGACTGACCTACTCGGAATTGGCTCTGGGAGGGCTGGCAGCTTTCCATGTCGTGTCCCTGTGAAATGCTCCAGCAGCTGAAAAAAAACCCAACCAAAATTAATAATTGGGCAAGCTAGGACAGAGGGGAAGGAGTGTTGTTTTAATAATGAGAGGTTTCTGGTGGGGCTGTGGGGATTCAGCAAGGACCTTCCCAAGCTCCCATGGTGCTGTTTTTCTGTGTTTTCACTGCCCAAAACTGTGACATGTATGAAAGGAAAACTCCTGAACTAAGGGTTCTTCTCTGAGGGGAATTCAGTAATCTCTGCTCTTTCTTGGTTAAAATAGGACATATACATTGCCAGTAACTTATACAGCTTTTCTTTAAGTGCGTTCTTGGAACTTTTTCCCTGTCTAGTATGATTTTTCATGCTGCTTCCAATAAGCTAGGATCAGTTCTTTGCACAGACCTCTTCAGATACGTTTTGCACTCTTGTTTGGTTTCAAACTGAATATATAAACTTTTATCATTTGTTTAGCAAATAAAGATACAAAGGCAGAGGTGTGCAGAGGCTTTCATTAGTTGAGAATAAATGTATTTTTTTCTCAAGATCTTTAATACATGCTAGCCAGAGTGATAGTTGGCTAAAATTATGTGAAAAAAATTCTTCATAAAATCATAACTGTGTTCCATTACATTAGTTTGGCAGAAAACTGACATGTTTTATAATTTTGGGAGTGAAATAGTGTTACCCATTTTCATTGTGCTTGACTTGATTTTGCTTTGCTATAGCAGTCTATGAATTGAGCCTGTTGACTAAATGATAGATCAGTGGCTTGCAAAGATAGTCTCTCTTTAGACATCCATGCCTGCTTGTCTGATGTTTTTTACATTACTGAAGGCATTGTGGGAGGCAAAAAAATGAGTCTCAGTGTAGTCTCACTGGAATGAGAACTTTACAGAGAGCATAAACTGAGGAGGACAACGGGGACTAATTGTATGAAATTCCTTTTATGCACACGTTCCTGAGTTTGAATAACTAATATGTGTTCAGCCTGCTGCATTAGAAGGCTTTGGCTCTGCGTGTGTAGAAGAGATGTTGCTCTCCAAATAGGAAAGGAATTCTCCCTGCTTCCACACTATTGCAGATAAAATTGAGTCAGTACTGCCTTTTGCTCCTGCTGAACCCCTAGTAAAGCACGTTTAAAGGCTGAATAATTCATAATGTCAGAGACATAAATGCCATGCTTTTAATAGCCCAGGTTGTTTGTGCTTCTCGATTGCTGGGGGTAAGACTCATTCAGCCCAGACTTTAAAGACTCAAATCCCGTGCCAGGACTGGGGTTTCTGCCTGCAAGATGGTGCTTGCAGGGGAGTGCCTTTCTCCATGGTGTGTGTTTCACTGAGTTTGTACAGTCTCCTCAGCCTGAAAGCCGTCCATCTTGTAAACACTACCTTACCAACACGTGCAGAGAGTCTGAACTGCACTTCAAAGGGCTTTTCTCGGCGTGCCATCCTGCCACTGAGGCAAGCCTTCATTTCAAAGGTGATTTGAAAGCATCAAGAACAGTTGCCTGAAGAACAGCATGAGATTACTCTCCACTCATTCTGTTAATGCTACCTGGAATACTTACAGAGCCTGTCACCTATACGGTTCCCCAAAGTGTTTTGTTGCAAGTGCTTGGGTGTTGGGATTTCATGCCTCCCTTCTTTAAAAATCGTGCTTGGGACACAATGTTTTCTCTTGCTTTCCAGCTTTGCTGTACCTTTTCTTGGTAGTCTGAACTCTGGAAAACTGGGAGGGAAGAGAGATTCATAAAACTGCCAATTTTTAAGCAAGAAGGAAGATAGCTCCAGCAAAGGAGTCTCTTCTCGTAGCAAGAGGACCCAGTACCTTCTTCCCTTTTCTCCCAGACTACTCCCAGGTCACTTCAATTTCCTAAAACTTCTCATGCTTTTACACAGTGAGTGTTCTGAGGCCTTATTGAAGAAAGGTGATCTACAGTGACTGGTCTGTAGGTTCACAGTCCTGTGTCTTGGGAAGCCAGCGCAGCTGAAGGCAAATGGGCACCGTCCTTGTGAGAGCTGGTAAACTTCATGTTCTCTGAGCTGATGGGAGACTTATTTAAGGCATGTTTAGACAAACTAATAGAGCTGCTTGTGCTTCTACTTTCCTCTGCTACCTTGTTTGTTTCTTACTATCTCACTTCTGTTTTGGTTTTACTTGCATGTAACTTTGCAGCTTAGTATGTATGGTGTTAGATTTTTCCTGGTCAGTGTGGAGTGAGGTCTCTTGTCCAGCTGATGAAAATCCCTGACTTCTCCTGGTTGACATGTTGTGAGCATGCTGTTAGCTTCTCAGTCCTCCATTCTGCCTGTTAGACAGATGATCCACGTTGGGTTACCATGCAGTTGACAAAGCCTGTTTCCTCAGCGTGGCTCACTTCACCTGCCTACTGTGATTTCCAGGTGGACCTGTCTGAAGATGCTCGAAAAGTGTATTTATCCAACCCAGACATGATTGTATGAGTAGTCCATCTGCTGCCTGTTTCCTCTCAAAATATAACTGAAAGAAATGAACTCCTTCAAGCAAAATGTGGATGAGAAAGAACACTACTACAGGATCCAGTCTCCAGGATACTGGGCTCCAAGGACAGCAAAAGCAAAGTGGGGAAATACTGCTAATACTGTGATTGTACATTTCCCCAAGATACTCTTTTCATGAAGAGACACACATCTTTCTGCCCCCTCAGATTTGCAGGACTTGAATTTCATTTTTCTTCATCTGAGGCTTGCATGACTTGCCAACCCTCCTGCAGGTGTGACCTGCTGTGAAACAAGGAGACGTAAAGTGTCTTTTCCACTGCTGTCTCATATATAGTTAAACCTACAGAAAGCTGTGGAGGAAGCACAGGCAGGCTGTTCCTCTGACAGCCTTCTGCAAATACAAGCTATTAATGACCATTGCCTTTCATGGGCAAAACCAGTCCTGGCAATTCCTTTGTGCCCTTTCTTTAATGGCGTAACAAGCGAGCACATCAGCTATTTTTATTCAAGCACCCAGACAGAAGCCGGTATGGTACAGTGGCTATGAAGTGTCTGCATAGCTAAGTGAAAATACAGCTACTGTTTAATACTAAGTCTTTTTCTTTTAATTATAGGATATTGAGAGTTCAGCTAATGTCTTTCTAATTGAACTGTGGTGAGGACTTTGAAGATTTTGCATTGAAATAGGCATGAGGTTCGTTTCAGCCACTGACTTTTTCTACTGTTTAAGTCAACAAACAGTAAGGTGAGGACTTAGGGAAGTCCTAAGGTGGGTGGGGAAGAGAAGACTGCTTCATGGTAAAGGTTCAGGTCTTGTCCTCTCAGAAGGTTTTGGGACTATCTGTTCGAATGTGCTGCTTAGTGGCAGGCAGAGGAAAAAGCTGAACACAGTGACACTATTGACAAATGCTAGCTTAGAAAGATGCAGTGTTTGTTTTGGGAATTTTTAAAGGCTACCAAACCCTTTGATGGCGGTTTTTTCTCTTTTTTTTTTTCTCTTTTTTTTTTATTTCCCCCCCTTTCCCTTAAAGAGGCTGTCTGACAGAAAAATGACTTCCATAGCACGATAAATAATTTAAAAAAAATTAAGACTGTATTGATGATTTAAGTATTTGAATATTTCAAAGACAGGAATTTATGTCATGGATTAACATGGGAAGAATGTTGAGCATATAATTTTGTGTGTGTGTGTGCACACTCAGCATATATATATGTGTATATATCTATGTAATACACCCTCCCCCCTGTAGTATTGACATACATTGTCTCCAGTTTGATTTTGGTTTAAAAGAAAAAAAAGCAACAAAAGAAAACAAACTTTTGAGCATAACATAGATGTTAGAGGTCTTAAGGAAAAAAAAAAAGACATCACAAAAATCTTCTTGTTCCATCCAGCAAAGTACAGCATTTCTATTCAGTGCTTAGTATTTAGCCCAACTTGTGGTACTGCTTTTCTGTACAGTCAGACATTATGCTTACTTAGCTACTTATTACTTATTTACTTGTGTTTTCCATTTATGTTAGCAAATTGAGAATATACAAGTCCAGCTTCCCTCTTGAAAGGTCTCTCCCTTTCAGATTGCAATTACTATACATGAAAGCACAGCTGGAGAAGTCTTATCTATTGGTAGAAAATAGAATTACATTTTTTTTGAGGTGAAGTGGGATTGGTGTTAAGTAGATCAGCTGACTTTGGGACAAGATGAAGATAAAGTAATTAAACCACCAACATAGAACCACATCTTTCAGCTTCTCTAACAACAGAAAAATAGGCTTCTATCATCAGTTGCCATTTTTTCATGCTGTTAGTAATTGTTAACTCTTTTAAAGTCTGGCATGTGCAGGTGCAAACGTACCAGCTTCCCTAGGCCCTTGCTGTTTGCCTTATAACATTTTGAAGTTATTTTATACGCTGCCACTGGTGTAAGTGCTCTGCAAGTACAACGAGTCAGTGCCCCGAGGAACTTTAACGTCAATACAGAAAGCTGAATGGTAGTCTAAAGACTATTGACAAGTGTCTCTTTCCACCTGTGTGTGTAGAAGGAGTTACCAAGTCTGGCTGCTTGACACAGTCCCTCTGCCTCTGGCTGCTGCCCTAAGCCTGCTGCTCGGGGTAGTTTTGATGGCTGTTCGTTCTTCACTTGAGGCCACCTCAGTGAATGAACTCACAGGTCCTGTGTCGTGTCTGTGTTTTCTGTGAAGCAGACCAGAAATCCATCCCACTGTCTGCTCTGTAGGCTCTAGGTTGTTGTTCACGCCATGCCAGACCTTAAATTAAAAAACCCTGCCTTTATAACACAGAGACAAAGCTTGGAAGGGAAATACTCTGTAGACTGACCTTTCCTTTCTTCTGTGTTCTGCCCAACTATTGCCCTTACCCAAAAGAAGTAGGTTCAGTTGCAGTGAAAGTGAAACTGAGAACATCAGTTTGGATCCACTGAAACTGATGGAGTTTTCTGAAGGCAGTGCAAGCCAGTGTGCATTTCTGTGCCAGGTAAGATCAAATGCTCACAGGAACTCTGATTCTTCCCTTGTCTGCCCAGCCCCGTCTTTTCAAACTCACTCTTTTCGTGGCTGTCAGGATCCCACAGTGAGCCGGAGCTGGGAAACAGAAATGGCTCTGAAAATTGTTTGGATGTGGTTTATTGATGCATTTGTTTGTTCTACTCGTCTGTACAGTTGGTTTGTGACTGACGTGGCTCTTTGAGTCAGCTCAATTATTATATCAAGAATTAATGTGTGAGCGGGTGGGAGGGACTCGGTGCCCTCTGATAGCCCTGACTTAGCTTGGTTTAGGCTGCCATGGAAGGTGCCCCCTCAACCTTGTCTTCTGCAGGGGCAGCAAGAAGTATATTCATTACATACATGGATTTACCCACTGGAAACCAAGCTCAAGCTATGGAGCTGATTGCTAGGCCAGCACATATGCATATATGCATGTGTGTTTTTATTTATTTTTATATATATATATATATACACTGATATAAAAAACTGTATATCTCTTCATACATGAACATACACATCTGTGTATATACACCTATACTCTGTCCAGAGCAGCTTATATCTTATAAAGCTTTCATTCAATGTCACTTTTTTTTTTGATGGTTTATATGATAAGCAGTTAATTAGCCAGTGAAACAAAATAGCCTTGCAAATAAGGCTTCCTAGGCTCTTTCTAGGTATAATGAACACAGAGAATCTGGATACGTGGTCTTCACGGAACAGTTACTATGTAGTTTTAGTAGTCATAGCTATCTGAGGTAGATAGATAGATTTTGTGCATTTGGTGTGTCTGATCAGGTTATGGTGTGTCTGATCAGAAATCACAAGTTTATTCATTACTTGGTCTTTCAGAGGGGAGTGAAATGGAAACCTCATAGCTTTCTACTAAAAACTTGAAAGCATTTCTGTTATATCAGACTTATTTGGTAAAATGAAAAATCTCTTTTCTGCTTTGGGAATGGTTAGCTAGTAATACCTGTTAATTTCTTCCCCTGATTTGTTTTCCTTTTCTCCTCATATTGACTTTAATGTGTTCAGAGTTGTCGTTTTCCTCGCTTGTTAATTGCTTGTGTCATCTCTGCCCACTGCTTTGGGGGAAGTGTTGACTAAACCTACAGTTCCATTTACTATTCCCATTCCTTTTCAAGTGGTGGAATCTGGTACCTTTTTAATCCTAACTCTGTATTTGTATATACCTTCAAACCTTTAGGTTCTTTGAAACTTTGTTATAGACTACAAAGCCTAGTGAGTCTACATAAAGTTCTTCAAACACTTGAGTGGACATGCTCAAAGACACATGGTCATATTTGATGGTGGGTTTTGGTCAGGTGGAGAACCATGGTTCTGTGTCCTGCTTCACTTCTTGCCATGTGCTCCTTTATGCCTGTCATAAGGTCTGTCAGAGGCTCTGTGTGGCTACTTTTAAGTGACTTGTTATGGTACTGAAGTTGAGCATTACATGTTTCTGTTTTCTACTCAGCCCTTAAATTTTTTAATTCCCTCTTAAATGTTGAGAACATGGCAACTTATATATATGTGTGTATATATATATATACACTTTATACTCTATATATATACTGTTAGTTAGGGGTTTTTTTATTCTGCTCTGATATGTCAGTCCTGACTTAGTGCATTTTGAACTTATCTTTTGCCAGCATTCTGTGTAGGAGAGGCTCTTGCAAAGCAGCCTGTTTTTACTTTCTCAGCTATTATTATCTAGTTGCCGGTATTAAATTTAATGGTGCCCTTCGATTTTTATGTACCAGCTCTTAGGATTTTTCTTATTTTTTGTGTTTTCTGATCTGATACTCTTTGCTCTTCTAAAGTCTTTATCTTTTTTTTTTTCCCCCATCTGCTGTCACTTATACTGCTTTCTGTTTCTTTACCCAGGCTTTGATTCACATTTTTCTGGGATATGCTCATTTGGCCTGTGTAACCTCAAGAAAACGTTACCATTTCAACATAATGACTCTTTTCTTTCCTGGCTTCCTGTTCCCTTTCCTTGTGGAGTGGTATGTATACCTTCTGCAACTTCCAGGCTCAGCTGGGAGCTAAACATGCAGCTTTTCATTTCCTCTCTCTTCTTGCACTGAAGATCTTTTGGACCAGCAGTGCCTTAATCACCATTTCTGGTACAAGTTTTGGTAGTTCTTCCACGAGTGTGGTGAACTTTGGTTGTACTGTGAGTGTTGTCACTTAGCAGTGAGCTAACGCAGTCAGTAAACAGGCTTTCTGACACGGTGTAAGATCATTCCAGTGAGGAGCAGGGGAAAAGCTTATTTTCTTACTGCCAGGTAAAGAACAAACACGGAACAAAAAAATGTTCCTTGGCGTGTCCTGCAGTGGTTCAAAGGCTGAACCGAAATGTAGATTCTCCATCAAATTAAATTCCTTTGTGTCTGGCATGGTATTCCTCTTACTTCCTTCTCTAAACAGAATTGGCTTGACTCTTCCCCCTTTTCCACAGTAACTGTGTGATTCCTTGTTTAGCTTGTGAGAATTGCAAGAGCTGGGATGTTTTTCTGAATTAAAGATCCCAGGTTTGTAGCGATTTCTTCCTCCTTCCTGTTGTTCCTCCCCTCCTCCTGACAGACTTATTTCAGGGTTGGTTTGTTCTTATTTTCCCCAAGGAGAAGACTTTTCTTCATCGTTCTTCACACCAGGTTATGGTCCCTTCTGTACAGAGGGCTTCAGTTGACTTCAGATGTAACCCCAGTGCCATTTTACCAGCTGAAGGAAGAAAGGCTGGACTACTGCTCTCTGCTTCTGTGTCAGCTCTGTTCCTTTCACTTGGGGACCATAACTCTCTGCAGTCCTTCTTGATAGGTTTCCATTTTGAGATGCACTCTGTTCAGAATGACACAGCATCTGTGTGAGCGTGGAATTGTTATTGAAACACCAGGCACAGAGAACTCCTTATCAAAATACTTGTTTCTTCATTTTGCTTTTATCACTGTTGTGAAATGGAAGGATTAAGAAGTGTTACTCCAGAAGTAGAGGAAAGGCATTGGAGATTGCCTCTTTTTTTTTTTTTTTTCTGCAAAAACAGTGCTGTCTTGAGACCCAGTTATTCAAAAACAAGTTGTAATGAAAATATCCTAAAATCCTCAGCTTTATCTTGGTTGTGTCAAATACTTGGTAAAACTCCAAGGTGGTAAATAACTGGGTTATTTTCTTTATGGAGTACTAATCTTGTTTGCTTTGGCATCCAAAACCAAAGACAGCTTATTTTTACTTAATATATATACTTTTTTTAGAACGTCCCTTCCATGCAGTAATAAAGATTCTGCAGAGCCCAGGAGGCCAGTCACAGAGCATGGGTCTCATGTTGTGTTACATGGCTTAAGAAAAAAGTGGAGATGTGACTGATCAAAGGAACAGGTCTGCAAAATTTCCTTGGCTGCAATGTTCTGTGTAGGTGTGAGCAGCACAGTTAAGGCCAAAAGAAATGCTACTGTACTAGAGAAAAAGAGATTGAGTGCCTAGGTGAGTGTTTTTCATCCATAGCTGTGGTTTAAAGTGTCTTAGTACCAAGTGGGAAAATGAGCTGGACGCAACTTAGATGTAGAAGTGTGTGGTGAAATCCATCATGAAAGACGGTGTAGGAGAAAAAGGTGAAAGAAAAGAGGAAGCCTCTCAGTTGTAGCAGATAGTTGAATTCCTGCAGGGGGGTACTGGAAGTTATTTAAACATGCAATGACTTGATTTGTTGGTGAAACCATTAGCTAGTGCCATGTTTTTCTAGATTGGCCATCAGTTAATCACGTTTTCTTTCTGTCACTGTTTTTTATTGCAACGTGTGATGGGTAGAATCCAGAATGTGTAAATCTTAAGTTGCCTGTCTTGTCAGTTACTTCTGTTAAAAGCAACAATTTATTTTTGTTGATGGCTCACATCAGTTGACCCTCACAAGAGGACATCTTTCAAAGTATGTCTTTAACAAATAACCCCACCTTTTCTCTGTAACTTCTGGTGTAAATTCCTGGTTTTCTACTTTTTCTCTTGAGACTATATTACAAGCAGTAGTGTTTTCTTAATGTAGGGTATGGTTTGCAGTGGAGTTTTTAACAGTGCTAAATTTTGAGACAGCAGTCTAAGATGAGATGCCAAAGTGATGGGTTTACACGAGGTTCCTGACAGTCCCCAGAACACCTCATGTAAACTTGTTTCTGCTCCGTCAGGACACGTCCCTTCAACCACTGTTGCTGCTGTGTTCTCTTGTGAACTTAGTGAAATAGTTCACCTGGTGTGTGTTGAACTGAGATTTGCTTTCAGTGTGAGAAAAGTCAAAGCTACAACAAGTTGGCAAGTTTTCTGATCGAACTTTCCTCTCTGACTGTCTTTAAAAGGCCAATCATATGTAATGCTGTGTGATCACTGAACTGTTTGTATATGATGCTACAAATCTGTTTCTTAGTGAGGATGTCAACCTCAGACAATTTAGCTATGTTTATAGTTTTATAACAGATTAAGTAACTCCTCTGGCTTCAAAAATTAAAACCAAATCACAGTTGATCATGGTGATAATCTAAATAGGGTACCAGACTTTCCAGCCCCTGCTCTAGGCCACAGGTGCTCCATGCAGCAGTAGGTGCCAAGTGTAGTGGAGAGGGCCATTGTATTGCACATCTCCGTCTTTGCTGAGTGGTGACAGGGTGAGTGTTTTCTCAGCTGTTCTTTGAGCTGCTGAGCTTTGTCTGCTCGTTCCTCTCGGACGAGACACCTCAAATGCTTTTAAGTAGCTAATGCAGAAAGGGGTCGTGCTTTCCTGTGGTTAGAAGCTCAGGCGCTGGTAGTGAAGGTATTTTCATGGGTAGGCAGAAAGAGAATCTGATGTTCCTGGGTAGATTTGTACCTCATAAATTGCTATATGGAGTGGGGCAGTTTTCCTTGGGAGTCCTTTTTGTGTTTGTGAGGGGCTAAAGGTACAGCAAGGGACATTTTCTTCCCTGCTGCTTTCCTCGTTCCAGTCTACCTGAAGCAGAGTAACCATGGCTCCAAAGTTGTCATTAAGCTTCCTAAGAATACTTTTATTAATTGTGATTGTCTGGGCAGTAGTTTGACAAGGTTAGCAAAGCATGGAGTGCACTTCCTACTGTTAGTTTTTTCTTTTCATGACAAAGTTCTTCGGATTTGGCACAGTCTGTCTGCTGCCAACTTCTGAAGGGCAAGCAGGGATGACTTGGCAAGCAGCACAGCACTGGTAAGAGGATGTTTGGGCCAAGGACTCCTAGCCAAGCTCTTACCTTTTTGCATAAGATTTTCTTTAACGGGAACGCAAAGGAGATGGGATTGTGGTTAAATAATTACTCCTTGATTGAGCGAGAACCGCCCCGAGGAAGGTGCTTATGTAATGAAAGTCCCTATTGTGCTGTGTAAGAACAAGGACTCTGTGCTGAGCTGGTGTGAGCAATCATCACGCTGTTGCTTTCTCATACTTGACTCTGCAGACCTGTGCCGAAAAGAATTATTGAGTTTTACCTTAAACACACCAAAACACTATGGCAGTCTAGCACAAGGGGCAATATTGTACTTCAAAGTGTGCTGCAGGGCTCTGGATCTTTATGCCCAGGCAGCAGGCACCATCCATTGGCACCAGTGGAGCAGGAATTCTTTGTGGATGGCTTCCCCTCTCCGATCCAAGCAGCTCATACTTTGTTTAAAGCCAAAGGTGTACCAGCTCCTGGGGAACACTGTGGATTAATATTTAGTGGCTGAATTAGTCTTTTTGGAGTGTTAGTGTATTTTTTCCTTGGCAAAACTGCTTTAAACCGATGGTGAGAACAAAGTTAGCAAGAATGTTTTAGTCCTGGATAGGCATTGTAGCTACAAATAGACTAGATACATTTTCTTCAAGATCTGAGTCATAGATTTTATTTATTTTGCCTATTCCAGTGTAGTGTAAGCTAAATTAAAATTTAGATGTTCTAAATAATTTTTTGGATGTGTCCTTGATTTTTGCCGTCTCCCAGGTAACAGATTACTTGATTTTGGAAGCTCTTGCCCTAGGCATTACTGCTCTGATTTGAGCCTAGTGGTGTGGCTGCAGAGGAAGAAGCCTGAAGAGGGTGGGAGGAGCACTTCTCCTTCCCCTCTTTCCTGGTGACCTCTGCTTCTGTGGATGCACTCAACTCTTTTCCTGCACATTTTGACCTGTGCTGTAATCCTATCAGAGAGGATAACTGCAGTCAGGAATGAAGTCTTTTCTGGAAAAGATTTTTTGCTTGAATCTGCACATATGAAATGTTTTTGACGGTCAGTGGGAGAAGTTGGCTCCTTGTGCTGTGTTGTTCAATCCATCAGGGTTAGTCTTTCCATGCCACTCAGTGTTCCCTTGGAGAACCTCACTGCATGCAACATTCTAGGAGGCAAACTAGCTAACTAACACTTCTTTGCAATTCAAATAAACTTAAAAAAACCCTTTTACTTGTAAGACCTAAGTTATTGCCTCCTCGTTGCATTGTAGAATGAAACATCTACATCTAGAATTTTGAGGAATGCAGTACATTCTTAGTTGCAGCTGGAAGTGGTCTAAGTTTTTCAGTAACCTGGAAAATACTTTAAAGGAAATTGTATTTTTTCTGTGGTGTTTTTATGGGTTTTTTGTTTGGGTGGACTTCTGTTTGTTTGTTTTTTTCAGAAAACACAAATTTTTCTCCGACAGGCTTGTAAGAAAGGTCTGTAAGGAGAGGAATTTTTTTCTTCGTAAACTGACTAATTTGGAGAAGACAGGCAAGGTTTCAGGAACACAAATGTCACTTAAATCTTGAAACAAAAGCAGTGAATATAAAGCTAGGTCAAGTTTGAGTTAATAGTAATAAACAACTTTATAATCCAGAGAAAAGTTTGTTTATGGGAAGAAAATCTACCAAAAATCTGGTAACTTTGTGATGACTCCAAGATTTTTTGGTTTAGGTATCTGTTTTTGGGGGGCGTGTTCTTTCTTTTAGGTTTCTTTCTATCACATCCTCTCAGTGGTGTGACTTCAGCTAGACAGTTTCCATAAGAAATATGATTCACTGGGTAATTTATGACATACTTCGGGATGTGCTTTGGACTTCTTTTCCTGTTTGGGAAGAGGGGCAGGCTGGATGTGGAGATGTTTTGGAAGCCTTGGCTTTTGTTTCTGTGTCACGGCTTGGTTCTGTTTCACATCTTTGTGTGTGAGGAAGGGTTTGTGCGTTCTGGAGTTCGTGCCCTCCCTCTTCTTATCGCTTCATATTAACCAGGCTCATAAAAGATATCACCTCTCCAGGCAAGACCTGCCTTTCCTGTATCCTTGGGCAGCTGCAGATGCAGCAGGAATAGTGGGGATCTGTTGGATATGCTGTTCTTGTGAACCACATCTGTATGCTTTCTTTCATAGAGTAGCTGGAATTTATTGTGGTGAGGAAATGACTGTGGGATCATGTACCTTCTGCTGATACGTTGTGGGATGTTAAGGATTCATGCAACAGCATCGTTCCATGGATATATATGACAGCTTTTAACATACCGACATGATAGTTTAAAATCAACATACAAAACCCACATAAAATATCTGTATGAGTTGGGAAACACGACCTCATGAACATGAGAGTGGGAGAGCCTGGGCTGGTGTTAACATCTCTTGTAGTGTAGCCCCAAGAGAAATGCTTTAGCAGCATAAAAATGGTCACCCTTTTTTCCTCTTTTACATCTGCTCCAGCTGAGTGTTTATGAGGTTGGGTTTGAGTGGCTGCTGCAGTGGGAAACACAGATTGGCTGTGGTTAAGATGCAAACAAACGTTTAGCATAAATATTTAGCAACAGGCATAAACAGGAGTTAAATGGTGCGACTTGGGATTGCTAAGACAAAACTTACACATGGCCATTTTCAAACAGTGACCTCTTCTTTTTTTTTTTAACCTACCACTCTATTTTTACAGGGCTTTCCTTTACTTCCACCTAAGATATTTTTGTGCCCACAGAAGGCCGATTGCACCTGTCCGTAGATGAGGAGGAAAATGCTGTTGTGTGCAGGGACACCTTTTGCTAGTCAAGATTGCCCAAAGCCCCATCCAACCACATCTTGAACGCCTTTGGGGATGGGGCATCCACAGCTTCTCTGGGCAACCTGTGCCAAGGCCTCACCCCCCTCCCAGTAAAGAATTTCTTCCCAGTATCTAATCTAATCCTGCTGTCAGTGTGAAGCCATTCTCCCTTGTCCTATCACCACATACCCTTGTAAAAAGCCCTTCTCTGGCTTTATCGTGGGCCCCCTTGAATTATTGAAAGGGGGGCTGAATTAGTTGAACACCTGTTTCCCACAGCTTTTAATGATGTTCTTCTTTTTAATGATCTTCTGGACGTTATGGGGAAGGTGAGGCCTAAAAGGGTAACCCGAATATGGACACATGTTCTTAAACTTCTGGTCTGTAAAGTTTAGGAAAATAAAAAAATAAGGGGAGGGAGAAAAAAAACCCCAAAGTGTGCAGTATTTGACAGGAAGCCAGTGTAACTCCCTTGAAACTGGAGTGGCATGCCTGAGTCAGTGAAGTATGAGCTAAGAATCTGGCAGAAGCCTCCTGCACAAAGGAAGGTTGAGGGAGTCTCTCAGGAAGCCTGTGCGCTGCTGAATGTGGCATGTTTGAACACGAGACTGACATCATTGTGAGTTCACAGTAGTGAAAGAACAAAGTATCAGCCACAAATTAGACTGACCTAATTTTTAAGTCACTTGCAGACATTTAATAGCCCAGTATCTTGCTTGTGCAAGCTGTTTATTTCTATCCCAACCTCTGACTACTTAATTTAAACTACGAGTTAACCTTCTAAACTGTAAAAGAAATTGCTCTGGAAGGTATGTATGTGTGTGTGTGTTTGAGCAGTGCTACAGACTTCCTTCCTTGGCTCTTTTTCCACTCTGACCTCAGTTTTCACTTCAAGGAAGTGATTAAGGACCACCCATCGTGTATACCTTTATCCTTCAGGATCAGTTTTTGAGGTAAGAACCTCAGGATTGTGTACCAAAACCTAACTTGTTCCTATTGGCTGCTCACAGGCAGACTGGAGGTCTGGCTGAAAATTATTACAACACGTGCCAGGGGTACCAACAGGAATGTGTGTAGAATGAATAAGTTATTATTAGACTTACCAGTATTATTTATTGCTGTATCTGTGATCACTGACTGATGCTTCTTCCATTGCTGAATACTTAAGAAATACAAAGATCCTGCAGTTTGCAGATGATATACTACCTTCCAGGTATTTTAGTTGGCTCTGCATGCCCTGAAGTTGATCCATTCTGCTGATGTATTACTTCAGTTATTGCAGAAATATATTGAACTCTTCCAGCTTGGGATTACTTTGACAACAGTCAGTGCCTTTCTGGTTGCTTTTTGAAGGACTGTTTCAAATAAAACACCTCTACAAATTCTGGAGAAATATAAGGTCTTGTTTATAGATTTGCACAGAGCTGTGTGTACATGTAAACACACACCTAATGGGGTAATACCAATACATTTTAAGGGAGTATGTTTTGTTTCTCTTTGCTATTCAAAATTCTGGTAGAAGCCCAGAGAGGTTGCTACAAAACATTTCTTGTTGACTCTGGTTTTCTGACTAAGGTGCCTATCAGATAATAACACCATAGTTCACTCCCTTGGTTTGATATTGCACTTTTTTTCCCTTCAAAAAATTTTAAAAAATCCTGCTCCCTTTTAATTCTTATACATTAGATTGGATGGGACTTGGAGCAGCCTGGTGCAGTGGAAGGTGTCCTTTTCAACTCAAGCCATTCTGTAATTCTGCTTCACTGATAATGTTTATAGTGGTGGGGATCATAAGTCATCCTCTGCTCTCCTTTTCCATTGAGAAGTTATTATGTGGCTTCTCTTTTCAGCCATGTGGTCACTGTGTTGGAAATGTGGCTTTGGCACTGCTGTAGGTCTTGCATAACATGAATGTAATTCACAGAAACACTCGAGATCCACTGAGAGAGACACACCAGAGCACCTTACCTGGATCATAGCTCAGTGAGTACCATGGCTTGCTTTTGTTCCTGATTGAAGCCCTGTTGTTACCATCTTGTCAGTTTTTGAAAGCAATTTTTATAAGCAGGCCATCATAATTACCTTTGTGAGTACAAATTAGGCATGAGAATGTGTTCTGTTCCTATCCTGTGAGCTGTTGGTAGTCTTCCACCCTGGTGAGGGTTTTCAGTCCCAGTCATCTGGATGTAGGAGTTTGTTCACTTGTTTTCTGTACTGCACCTGCAATTCAGCACTCACTCTATATCACAGATTGAACCCCCTACTCTGAACAGCCCAGAATGGGAGACTTCTTAGCAGGATTACTGCAACTCTTTAATTTCTTTATTTGTTTTATTCCACCATGTTAATTGGGAGCCATTGGTGTACAGCATTTACCTCCGTGTTTCCTCCTCTACTCCCACTTCAAGATAGCTGGGCTGTACTGTGTTGGTGGACTCGCTGTTTTCCACCATCTATTCTGTTTCCTTGCAGTGTAGATGTCATTTCAAGGAAAAAACCCAATTAAAATTAATTGCTTTACTGAGTAGGACTGAGCTTACGTATGTGTAATGTCAATGTTTTATTTGTCCCAGCATCCCTTCTGAAGATGCTTCTCCATGCTTTTATCACTATGTAGCATACCCTGGTGACAGTGTTAATTTTGTTTAGAGCATGCAGAGGGCTTTTCAAAAATGAGTTTGACAACAGATTTAATTAACACTTATTAGGTGGTTGTTTTTTTTAACTTCTAGATGTTTATCTGTCCAGCCGACAGGACATGCATGCAGCGCAGGGCAGCGCTGTATTTTCAAACACAAGCAGGAAGAAACAAAGTATTAATGTTGACAGTTTGGAAAAAAAAAAAATTCCTTCCAAACTTTCTCATGCCCTGATGTGAAGGGGTTGAATGTGCATGTTGCCTTCCGGGAGGACTGGTGTCATTTCCTCAAGTGGGTGAAAGACCAGAATATTTTAACCCGTGTCATACTGTACCATGGAACAGCTTACAAAACCTCTGCTCTTAAAGGAGGTTGACTCACTTTAGTCATTCAGTTTAATTTAATAGGAGTCAATAAAAAGTCTGCCGCAAGAAATTCATCCCTGCCTTGCCCAGAAGCTATTCTGATTTACTTCCCTGATAAAATTACCATCATTATCCTCTGCTTTTAATCCATTCTGGTCCTTGTTCGAGGGCTTCAGATCCACCTTCTCTTTTCATCGTACAATGACCATGAAGCAGATCAGAGTTGCTTTTATTTCATTTTTGTCTCCTTATTTGCAGGGCCGTATCATTTGAATGTTTCCCCCTTAAAATCTCTCATTAGGCAAGAGGCCTTACTCTTAGAGACTGACCATTATCTGAAGGCTCCGAGGTCTCATTTCTTTCACGGTAAAACCTTTCAGAGAAGTAGCCTGGACTGTTATAACAGCTGTGCTTGATGTTTGTTTAGTGGCTGCTCTTCAGAGCACTCCTCTTTTTAATCTGTTTCTCAGCAAAAGGATGACCATGCAAAATACAAAAGTCACTGTATTGGAACCTTGGTGTCGTGAAAGGTTCTGCTGTAAAGCACCCTTATTAGATGAAGAGTAAAGATAGACTGGAATTTCAGCAGCTTGAGGATTTATGAATCAGTTCAACACTTTAAGGTTTTCCCTTTTTTTAAGTTTTGTGTCTTGGAAAGTTACAATATAGTTGCCAATTCTGGGAAAATAGTAAAAGGTATTTAAATAAGGACTGGAGGATTTATTTGCCAGAAGTATAAAGGTGAGTTTATATACTTTTATAATTCTCCCTAATTGAAAGGATGACTATTTCTTTTTCTGAAGCTAGCAGAAAAGTCCTGGCCTCTTAATGATGAAAGACTTTTTAAAAAAAGTTTGCCTTAAGCACAAATAGCTGAATTTTCCACTTTAAACTTGGGTGGCTCATTCATATTTCACTTAATGGTAATATAGTATCTTCTCTCTCCCTTACCCTCCTTACCACCAAGGCTAAAAATGGGGGGGGGGGGGGAAATGGAATATAAAATGTTTCTGAAAAGTACAGGAAATGTCTGTTCCTTAAATAGCTTTGCCAGGGAATTTCCAAATGTGCTTAATGCTTATGGCTGAACTTGCAGCAGCTCAGTCTTCAGTCATGAGTGGATCCTGTTCTTAAAATGTGACGCCTCCTTCCAGTAAACTGTGTTGAAATTAAGTCTATGCTTTGTTTCTCATCTGCTCTTCAGCAGAAATAATTGTGCCCGGTGGTGAAATGAGGGCTCTTGGGGGGGCTGCTTTAAACACTTGATTTACTTCTATTTATTAAAAGTGTGAAAACAGTATATAGTTTCCTGAGATGGTAGCTAGTTTATTTGTGAGGACTTCAGGGAGGTGTGGATGTTCTTTACATGCTCTTTACCCAATCACCATATATGACTGGTTTGAGATCTCTTCAAGGGCCTCCTGAAACAACCTTCTGTTGTGTGGAAGTGAGGGCTGAGACAGCAAGCAATAAGCATTTAGAAGATAAGCATACCCAAACTGAAAGTTGCAAATTGAAGATTAAGTATTTTGAACAGCGTGTGTTTTAGAGTTCTGTAGTTTCTCAACTGCTTTGTTTTCCTGTTACTACTTGGACTTTAAGTCAGCAATTTATCCATCAAAACAGACTGTCTAGTTCATGAACAAACTGTCTAGCTTACAAAGGAGCTAGAGCCAATTACCACTAGAGCCAGTGGAAAAGTTTTCATTGAGTTCAGCGGGTTTGGTTGGCAACCTTTGATATGATTAAAAGAGAATCAAAACTTGTGACAGGACACATTCAAGAGAAATTTAAAAAAAATCCAGAGCACTGTTTTTTTTCTGAAGAAAGAATGGACACAGTTACCAAGTTTCCTTTTTTTTCCCCCCTTGCAAAATGGCATAGACTTTTGATACCTTCCTGAGGCCAGTATATGTGCTTCCTTTAATCTGGACAAGCTTAAAAGCACTATTTCAATAGCACCGGAGTCAGAACAAATGGAAAATCATGTGTGGTCAACCTCACGTCTGTTTATGTGAAACCTGGTGTTTTTCTTGTATTGCCACGTGAAACTCACGAAATAGCTTTCACTTTCCTTTTTGGGGTTGTGAAAGTGGAGTTTGTACTTTTTTCAGAATTTAATTTGCTTGAGATTTATATGTAGATTTGTGTAATATATCTAATGAATAAAACAACTCCTGACCTGGGATTCACCATTGCCGAGCACAACTGATCCGTTGGTGTAACAGGACTTTTAATAATCTATCCATAAATCAGTTTGAATTAATAACTTCTCTTGCAATTAAGATTGTGTCCTGATGTAGCATCTTGTTCTTCTGGTTTCTCTTCAGGAGTGTTTCTTAAGAGAGGTGGATGTAAGTTTGGTCCTTCCTTTTCTACAGTTTCAGTTCCCCCACTTGCAGTGCTGGTTTGTAAAATACTTTCCAAGGCATTAAACTTTTAAAATGTTTAATGTTTAAAATGTTTAAGTAACTAATTTTACAACTTCTTACTGAGTGGTGAAGTGCTGAAATGCATTTAAACAGGTCTGCTGTTGAAAGGAATACCATGATTTAGGACAGTATCTCTAAACTATGTTCTAACAGTCTTGTGAAGAAGCAGAGATAGTGGCAACAAAAGTCTGCAATTAAGGCAGGGTATGTTACCTGAAATACAAGATAATTGTCCAGGCAAGATTCTTGGAATAGATTCGGAGACGAGTTGCCAGTTCTCTCTCGAGGTGTTTGGCATCCCTGGCAGAGAGGAGAAGTCCTCAGGAATGTATTTATTCTATGGGATGGCCCACTGTACAGTTAACCTCAGAGCTGAATCTTGGTTTTTTTTCCATCTTCCCCTTCTTACAGGCTCTTAGTCTGCTGCAGAGCCGATGGGTGGGAGCAAAGGTAAAGAATGATGTCTTGCAGCAGCAGGCAGAAAGCATCTTTTGTGTGAACTGTGAACTGGCTGCTCCACAGTCATGTCCTGATGAATCAGACGTGAGGGGTTGCTTTGTGGCACATCAGCTGGAAGCAGGAGGAGACGTTCAGCTGAAGAGCTCCCTCCGAAAATGGATTTAACTTTTCTTTCGCCAGTCACCGCCAGCGTGACCTCATGCATCTCTAGCACAATGGTGTGGCTGAGCCTTTGAGTACACAGCTATTACATCATCGCGGCAAATTGGGGAGGGAGGCGCTGAAAGAGGCCTTGTTGTTGTCATGGCCGATGAGATGACCGGGACTCAACCCATTGCGGCTGAGAAGTTGGTGGCCTTGCTGGAGAGCGGTACAGAAAAGCTGCTGCTGATTGACAGCCGCCCCTTTGTGGAATACAACACGTCCCACGTCCTGGACGCCATCAACATCAACTGCTCCAAGCTGATGAAGCGGAGGCTGCAGCAGGACAAAGTTTTGATTACAGAGCTCATTCAGCACTCGGCAAAACACAAGGTAGGAGTCGTTTTCCTCTTAGTCCTTGTAATTGTTTAAAGGAGCGGCTGGAAAGCAACTTGTAATGATTTTTACCTTAGGTATTTCATTAAAAAAGAAAAACAAAAACCAAACCAACCAACCAACCAAAAAAACCACAAAACCCCCAAAACCAAACAAGACTAAGGGACTGAGTTCAGGTGAGACCCTTCCTAACCAAAGAGGGCATTGGTTGCTATTACATTTATTGTTGGGATTCTTTGTAGCCCTAAGTGACACAGTTTAGAAATTACTCAGAATTTTCTCAGGGTTCCTACATGTCTTGTAAAGCACAGTCCCTCAAATGAATGCAATTAAGGCAGAAAAGATTCTCCTCCTCAGGATTCTTTGGGGTCTGGGGTGTTGGGGATGGCTTAGCAAGCAGTCATATGGTTTGCAAAGAAACTGCACCTCTGTCAATCCTGGCTCCTACTCGCTGTTAAAAATGCTCTTCATGGGAGTAGTTTGATGGGTTTAGTGGTTTGATTTGGTTTTTTGTTTATTTGTTTTGGGGGAGGAGGGATGTGGTTTTCTTCCAAATAGTGTTATCAGTGAATAGAAGATAGCTAAACTGTTTCAAATTAATGCATGGGGGGGATTTGTTTGGGTTTTTTTCTTATCCATTGGTATTTGTTTCATGTGCTTTGGATACAAAAATAATCGGCTACGTTCTTGCTTTGACGTGTTAAACATGAAAATGATGATGATGACGATGTTTGGTTTGGTTTGTTTGTTTGTTTGTTTTTTAAAACATAAAGTTGTACAGGTAACCAAAATGTGTGTGGCTTAGAGGCAGTTTAAGGTCTCTTTACTGTTGATGTACAAAACCTCCAGAAGCAGAAACTGGGTCCTTCTTCTAAAAGGCTTAACTTTTAAACAAATCAACCAAGATAGAGCATTTCACAAGTGACATAAAATTAGCTAATGATAGAAATTTGTGGAGTGTGCTTCAACCTGCAGCAAATAATCAATTTACAAACTGGTTCGTGTACAACTGCATAAAAAATCTTTGTGTCTGAACTACTGTTTACCAAATACATGGGAACCCTAATGGAGCTGATAATGTGGTGCTTTTAATCATCTTCCTCCCTTTTTACGCTGTGTTTCAGATTGAAATTGACAGCAAGCAGGAAGTGGTGGTGTACGACCAAAGCTCCAAAGATGTGACCTCTCTCTCATCTGACTGCTTTCTTACCGTGCTCCTGGGCAAACTGGAAAAGAACTTCAGCTCTGTGTATCTGCTGTCAGGTAAGATGGACCAAAAGAGACCTCAGAAACACTTGTATAAGGAGGAGAAAGAGAAAGCTGTCGGTGTAGCAGATGTGCACAGTTTTGTAAGTGCTGATGTAAAGCTCAGTTGTAGCAGAGACTTTTCTGTGGTTCTTTATGCATGCAGTGACACTCATAATGCAGATAGGGCTTGGAAATTGCATCTTACAGGGGATATATTGCACCATTAGGATATGTAAGTGGAAATGGATCAATGCAGGGGTTTTTAGATGCATGTGTCTGCTACTTTAGGTTCAAAAAATAGGAAAAGAAAAGTGCTTCCCTGATTTTTTAAGTATTGTACATGCTAGGAAGAAAACCTCTTCCTTACTGAGTTGGTACTACAACAAGAACAAGGGAAATGATCTCCCAGAGTTATGGAGATTGGTTTGTGTGACTTTTTAAACTTCAGCTCCTGAAGTGGTAGCACTTTATTTAGGTCTTCTCCCTCACTCTCCTTTTTCTTTTTTTTTTCTTTTTTTTTTTAAATCCCAGGTCAAAGCATCTCTAGAAATTCAGCTCCTTATCATACCAGATTTGTATTATTGTATTATTACTGAATAATTATGAGAGAGAGGGAAATAACTCCAGAGATGCTGTACTTACAGTAATCTAAGTAGGGTTTTGCACTGGCTGGGTTTGGTGCTTCTGTCTTATTTACTGACTAGGTAAGAATTACATCTGTGGGTGGTGGACTACAGCATTAAATTAAATAACTCTTCTTTCATATGAGCCACCAAATAATTGTGTGGTGTCTAGGCACAGTAAATGAGTAATGTAAGAGTGCTGAATCAAGTGGTTAATGCTCCCTTAAATTGAAAACTGTTATTTAAAAAATAAACCCAGTCTAGAAGCAGTTCATCTCTTAAGAAATCCTTTTATTGTTTGAATACACAACTCTGCCCATTTGTCCTGAGGGGTTTTTTTAATCACCAGAAGCAGATTACAGCTGCATGCTGCAATCAGACTATTCACAACTTAATTTCCATGATAGAAACAGCTATCTAATAACTGAGAATGGGACCTCGTGGCAGGGAGGAGTTGGAAGGCATCCTTAACAAGGCCAAGCCAGAGTATCATGAAGCTTCCCTTGCTTATATTGCCCCTCCCTTGCTCTTAAAAATCCAGCTACCTAATACATGAAATACAAGAAACCTTCAGGGATGTGGGGTGAAGGAGAAGGAGCTGGATCCAGTCTTATGGAAAGTTCCTTAGTTTATTGATCTGTGGCTCTGGGAAACTAGATAAAATATGTTGTCTCAGCAAGTTGATGATGAACTCACATAAATGTTTATGGCCCATAATGAGAGTAGAGGTCAGTGCACCTTGTAAAAAAGAAAAACCTTTGGACTTGAGTTTTCCCTATGCCGCTAAATCTGATCTGTTTAAAATGGTGACCTTAAATAAACATTTTGGGTAGGAAAATATTTTTTTGTTGGGATAGAATAAGGAGCAATTGACAAATATCTGAAATTCCTGCATCTGTTCTTCTTGCCACCCCCCATTACTGAGCAGTCAGTGTTTTTTTATTTAGATTGTGCATAAAGGTATGTTCTACCCTGGAGATTGTTTTTCATTGAAGTAAATGTTGTAGAGACCTCAGAGCAACCCTTACCAATTAGTTTAATCTGTTGGTATAACCTCATAAAAATATTTATAATCTGGCGAGGAATGTTTTCAGGAATTCAAATACCTGTTTTGGTTCTTAATTTTAACAGTATGCAAAATACTGAGATGTGGGTCCTGAAGGCTCAATCCCACTCCCACCGTGGCATCTACTCATCTGAGTTAAATAAGATTTGAACATGGGGATGTCACTTGATTCCTTCTCTTTCCATATGTTAAGAATTGGATTTACTTGCATGGAGTCCTTTTCCTAAATAATAGTGGTTTTAGGATTTTTCTACTTGCTCTGTAGAAACAGTTGAGAGACTGATTCTTGCCTGAATGATCATTAAGGCAGTAAACATCCAGAGTCAAGAGTCTTGCTTAAATTCTACTCCACTATGTAAGTGGAAATCATTCATGTTCTACATCCCTTAAAAACTTGCTCTTCCTTACTTTTAACCTGGCTTAGTCCTACTCATGCAAGCACACACGTCTTCGTGATGGTTACCTCTAAAATGGTGCTGGTGAACAAGATGAAACAGCTTTGGATGTAGAGCCGTGGTAAATGTCCAGGAAGGACTAGCTAAACTTCAAAGTACTGTAATGCAGGAGCACAGAAACAGTTTTACTGAATTCTCTAAGGATTTTTCAGTGCTGCAAGACCTGAGTGTATTTTGCCAGTGACCAGTGAAGGACATATTTTTCTGTCGGTGGCATTGGGTACTGTGGTACCTCTGAGAACAACTAATACAGAAAACTTACATAATGTACCAGATTATGAAGTGTGTGTGGCCAGAGGGGCAGTTAAAGATACTTGGAAGCCTTTTGTGAGCTTCTAAAATTGCCTTTACAGCTTTACACCATGGTTGGACTGTCAGTCCTGGCACCATGTGAATGGAGGCCCTGGTAGGGAATTGCCCACTAATCTCTTCCCACCTTTCTGCCCATGACAAGCATCAACCACGATGTGATTCAGTGGATTCTCCTTTCACCAGAGCTCTCTGAGAAACTCCTGAAGAGCACAAAGCTACTTTAATAGGGAGAAATAAATAAATTACTACTTTTCTATTCAGTGACAAATGATGGTGACATATGCAGTGGACAGTCAGTGATGCCCTAGGCAGAATGAGTATGTAAAGAAAGAGCAAACAGAATGAGTTCAGCGAGGCTGGACACAGATCCTGGAAACAAAGTAGTGAGTTATTACCTGGGGACTAAACTTCCCAAATAATTGTTTCCTCCTTACCTCTTCCTTGCTTAACAGAGAGTGTGCACAAAATAAAAGACTTGCATGAAGGATACAAGGAGATGGAAGCAAGTCAGGAACTCTCTTGCAGTCATCTTTATCCTGGCCTTTTTTTTTTTTTTTTTTTTTAGAAATATTTGAAATTGGAAGCCCATTTAAAGAAATTTGAGTATAAAAATGCTCGTATCTCCAGGGTACATTTACCATTGTGCTGTCTCTGCTTGCCTGAAGGAAAGCTGAATAATAATCAGAGTGCTCTCTCCCTGCTTTGTGCCCAGAAAAAACATTCCTTGTGGCAGAGGAGCAGGAAATCGTAAGAATATTCTCTTGTAGGTAGAGCTGATCATTTCTGTGTCCTGCAGTGACCAGGGCTGCAAGACTGAGCTAAATTCCCAACTATATGTAAGCCTTTGCAGAGCACACCTTCAGATGGTGGTCATCCATTAAAATAACGAGGTTATCTGTAAATCGAAAGGAGTACAGCAAGAGCGAGGTGCTGAATATCCTGCCAGTGTTTAGAGGAGGAGAGGCAGCTGCACGGTGATGCCAGCCTTCCTGAAATTCTGGCTGGTTGATTCTATCAGAACAAACCTCTGTTGAAAGAGGTAACAATGCTGCTGGAGGAGTGCAGTATTCCCCAAGTGATCCCATAACCTATGGAATACAGCCATTGCTGGTGGGGAAGAGTGAGAGAGGAGATCAACTCTGAATCACCCTCTTCAAAAGTCTCCCTCTCGATCAATTTTTAATGAGAGCCTAGAAAAACGAGTACCCTTGGCTACAGCCAGTCCTTTGAGAGCATCCTCCCACCCCGTGTACTTAAAATGCAGTTTTCGGTGTCCATTTACTGCCACGGTTGTTTTAAGCACTTGAAGAATGGTTTATTACTTTCATATGTGTATCCCCTTGCTGTCTTTTGACGGAGGAGAGCAAGGTTTGACTAGAGCAGAGCTCTCATAACATTTCTCGAGCCCAAGAATAACTTGTTAAGTTTGCTTTTGTTTTGGATACCTCTGGACGCTCGTGAAACTTAATTGACTGCAATTACGGCGCAGGGTTCTTTTGTTTTCCTTTCTTTAAAGGCAGAAAGGGCAAAGTGTGGGTGTCCAATGTGCTCTTTTTACTTGGCATGTGCCACTTGGGTGGGAGGGGACGCCTGACCCCGTTCTCACCCATTCCTCCTCCCCCACCTTGTTTGCTTAACCTGCCTGTTAACCTCGTCCTACCAGCCCTCCAAGGCAAAGAACTTCCCTTGCTACCGGGCTTGTGGAACACCTGTGGCATAACAGGGCCGCCCTCTGAACGTCACCAGCCTGAAAACACCGCTGGCTTTCCCAGAGTGTGGAACCTTGGAGGCCGTGGGATCCCCCGTGGACGGGAATGGGATGATGGGATGGGAGCCCTTCTGGCTGGGCTCTCCAGGCTGGGTTTATGTAATGGAAAATGGCACCAGTCCCTGCAGGGCTGAGCTGGAATGCAGGAATTGGAATGGCCTGTTTAAACCGGAGTGGAAACATTGGAGATTCATAAAACTTATGAGTCAGAAAGTTTACAACTTTTCTCTTCTTAACGGCGAGGAGGAGAAAAAAAAAATCTATATTGCAGCTTTTAGATAAACAGTTTAATGTTTGATGGGAATGCGACTGGGGAAGTGCTGTTAAGTCACAGCATTAAGATCCTCTGAGGCAAAGTAAACCTAAAAGTTAGGGGCTTGTATATTTTGTCTTTGCTATAGTGCTGTTTAATTTTTTTATTATTTAATTTTTATTATTTAATTTATTATTTAATTTTTTACCCACACTACTGGCACTAAGCAGTATTTACAGTAACAAATTCTAAATTGCTATTAGGAGAAGAGAAAAAAAAAACCAAAAGCTAAACATGAGTTATTCCACTGCATACCTTTGGTGAATGCAGACACTGGGTGAGGCTTTGGGTTTAGGACTTATAATTTTAAGTCCTAAATATTATGTTTTAGAGGTAGTTGCAAAATTTCCTGCTTTTTTATTGTTCTTTTCCCTTAAAAAGAATAGTTAAATGGAAAAAGAAAAAGATAGCAACATTGCTTTAAAAAGGGATAGCAATATAATATTTATAAGTTTGTGGTTATGTAAAATGATGAATAATTATTGCCCTTAATGAAGAGGCACATTCTGGATTTGACAAAGGTGGAATGTTAAATCTTCAAGCTTCAATGTCTCTCCTTCTTGTAATGCTGTACATGCATGGAGCCTTTGTTTTTCTGACCCATCACTTGGGTCTTACCTCTTCTCCACTCCCTGCTTTAAAGTAATTGTGTCTGATGCTGAATAACACTGATGTACTGTCAGACATTTAGGTCTTGTGGACAAAGGAAGCAGCTTCTAGTATGTTGTCAAGAATTCATTGCAGTGATGTGAACACCTGTATCTCACCTTTCTTCAATTCCAAGTTAGGTTTCATGGCTGTGCTTAAAAAGGAACAGCATGAAATCCTCACAGAGCAAATGCAGTGTAAGCTTGTTTTTAACTGTCAGAATTTGTATATGCATGGAGCTTTCATCTTTGTAGGGGTTGTTTCCATACTTGGACAGTTACTAGAAAAAGCAAGTTACACCTAAAAGGTCGCCTACTTTGTGTTTCCCTTTCCCTGCAGAGCTGCAGGCACCTCAGCTTTTGCTTTTTAATTTCACACCCAAACTTAATCCACCTTATCTCTGAAGTACAGTCAGATCTCTGTTACTTTGTGCTTTGTCAGTATGCACATGCCTGATTAGCAAGAGCAGCTATCTCGAGATGATTAAGATAAAGCTCCTGGTTCAGATCTCTGGAAACATGTGAGGATAAAAAGGAATTACACAATGGGCTGTTTCAACAGTAATTTCATGAGCAGCTCTAAAGAGATAAGGATTGCCTCCTGATTGTTTGTTGGTTTTTTCCCCCTGTATGTTAGAAACACATGTAAATTGAGACACAGGATGGATGTATGAGGGAACATCTGTGCTGGAGGTTTTAATGTGCTCAGTGACAGATGAGATTTTGCTGGAGCAGCAATGATATCCCAAAGTCAAAGCTGCATAACCTGGGATTACGAGGAAGGGATGTGTGTTGATGTGAATGAAGAACCATGAACAGTGAAGAACATTTGGAGAACTGATTTGTTTAGTAATTGGTGTTTCTGCTTGACTTTTTTTGCTCTTCCCCAGGCCAAATCAGTAATTAATATGTTTCCTGCAAATTTGCCTTGTCTAATTTTGGTCACATCTCTGAGTGGTTTGATACCCCGTTGAAGGAAATATAAAGACAACTTTTACTGGGGAATTTTGCTGAAAATTTTTCATCCCTTCTGGGTTTGGCCCTGTTTTGTTACCTAGAAACTGGCTCCAGAAGTCAAGTGTATTTTCTACAATTAAAACAAACTGCACAGGGCTGCCAATGGCCCTATTCCAACTGAGGTAGGTAAGGAGATTTAAAGAAAAAAAATTTGCCTTGCTGCAAATGTTATTCTCAAATCATGGAATTTGAAACAAAACCCACCACATAGTTTTTTTTTTAAGGCTCAGCTTTCTGTTCTGCATTCCCACCTGCAGACTAAATTAATTTTCCAAGTGTTTAAGGTTTATTTTGAAGAGATGGGTAGTTTAGCAGGATGCATATACAAGTGTGTTTTGTTGGTTTGTTTGCTTGTGGTTTTTTAAAGCAATTTTTCCACATACTGTGACCTAGAGTGTATTTTTCCTATTGGGAGTGCTGTAAATCAAAGCCAGATTTATTAAAAAACTACTGTCTTTTTAGAAAACCTGGTCAAAGAAGATGGCAGGGCAGATAACTTAATATTGGAAACAAATCACCAATTCCATACTTTTTCAGATGGGTTCACTACAGATGCAATAGGTTAAGGTATATTCAAAGGAAAGGAGGGTTCACTTGTGAGCACAGTAAAGATAGGTAATATAATGCCAAACTTAATGGATTTGAGGGCTTTGTGATTATAATAAAATAATAAAAATAATTGCTTGTGCAGCTTCTTTGAAAGGACTTCTCTTTCCAGCTGTGGGGGTGAGAGGATCCAGAAAGCAGCCAACAATGTTCCCAAGAAATAAAGAATAAGCAAATGAAACCAAACGCCAATACTTGACTTCCCCTTCCTCCTTGCCCTCTCAAAGAACCGCTTAAATTTCATCTGAGAGGCATTTACTGCCTGTAAATTCAAAGAGTGCTTCCTATAATGGAGGGGAAAACATTATGCTGCACAGAGGAAACTGTAGAAAGTATGTGAGAGAATTATTTTGCAAAATTCAGTGGACACATGGAACAGGCAGGATCTGTGCTGCCTGAAAGGGAAGTTGCCAAGCAAGGAAGGAAGAATCCCAGGTAATAGAATAGAAAAGAAAATGTCAGAGCCAAACCTTTGCTGTGTCCCTAGCTTTGGTCCTTTAGTTTAGAGCTATGGCTCTGGGATGGGCAGTGCCTTAGCTTGTCTAACAAAATAGACAAGTTAATTATTTGTTTGTTTGTTTATTTGACTGAGCAGGAGTCGGTGTTCATCAGCTGTTTGCTCTAAAATCTGATTGCTGGCTTTTTTGGTTTATTAGATGAAATGGGCACACACTTGGCTATAACCTTGGTGTTTCTGTATTCACTAATGACACAGACTTCTAAATCTAAAGAATATAACATTTGGCAGATTCAGCACATTAATAATTCCAATTCCTTGATGACAAAAAGGTGCCTCGTTCTGAACAGCTTATAATGACTCTTCCTTCAGTTAAAACTCTGCTCATCTCTAATGTGTGGAAGCAGCTGGGGTTTCCCTCTATGGTTTGCAGCTTTCACCCTTACTGGCTGGGTGTTAAATGATGAAAACAGCCAAGAGAACCTGCAGCACAGTGATTTAAACAGCTGCCTTAGGTTCTTCCTCATCCTAGTTTATGAAGGTGAGGAATGAGAATGGGCTGAGCCTGAGGTTTAGTGAGGCTTGGTAAAAGCTAGCTGGCTTTTGTGAAAATGTGTCCAAGTGCAAGTTCTTTGCTGAAGGTTTCACTGGGGTTTTTTTCTAACTGTGGGTAAGGCCAGTTTGGTGACAGCTGGTAGCACAGATGTGTGATGCAGCCCTTGTGAGTGGGATGGAAGCCAGGAAATAGCCAAGCAAGAAAAAGAAATGGAGTCTAGAACAGACTCAACCTCATGTTTTATTCCCTTCACGCTTCACAGCTGCTGTGCCCTGCTGATGGGGAAACAGCCAAGGAGCGTTTTTGGTGGCCA
Organism: Myiozetetes cayanensis; assembly: GCF_022539395.1. Lineage (NCBI taxonomy): Eukaryota > Metazoa > Chordata > Aves > Passeriformes > Tyrannidae > Myiozetetes > Myiozetetes cayanensis. Next base: position 71,136,932 of record NW_026087521.1, on the reverse strand, counting down.
CGGGGATTTTAGGTGGATTTAAATGTGTTATCAGTCATTCCACTCAGTTTAAACTCCGAGTGGTTTAATGCAGTGCTGGGAAATGATAATGAGAATATTTGGAGCCATATTATGGGCAGGGCCTATCAACTGGTGGAGATAAAGAACCAGCAAGCATTAAAGGGAGCAGAGACTTCAGGTGATCTGCTAGGGGAGTTCATGGCTTGGTGAAGTCCCCCCTGTATCCCCTCTCTGCGTCCCCCACTTGAGGTGGAGAAGCTTTGGCTTGGTGTGGCTTTGAAGGCTGAAAGTTCTTCCAGTGTGCTGAAGGAAGTGCATTAATTATGGAGCGGCCCACAAAAGAGTACTGTAGGATTGGAAAAGCAAACATTAATAAATGAATATTGACACTTTCACCAAATTGAGTAAACATTACTTTTTCATAATGAACTCTCAGTATAAATCTAATACAAAAGGAGGGGGTGTTCAGGAAACAGCTTGCTGGGGTGGAGATGAAAAGGTGGGCATGCTTTTGGTATGGTGAGTGCTGTGGCTGTTTCTCTGAAGTGTCATTTCCAGATTATTAAGAACGGGAACAGGCATCAAAAACTTCTGGTATGGGCACCGATGCCTACACCAGCACATGTAAGCTGAATACATACCCTTCTTCTCACAGGTGGATTTGCTGAGTTCTCCAGCTCTTTTCCTGGTCTCTGTGAAGGAAAATCCACACTCATCCCTACGTGCATTTCTCAGCCTTGCCTCCCCGTTTCCAACACTGGCCCGACCAGGATCCTGCCTCATCTCTACCTTGGGTGTCAGCGGGACGTCCTCAACAAGGTGAGTGTTCTGGGTGTCCTGGGGTTCACTTGGGTGAGTGCCCTGGACCTGTGTCCATGCTTCTGTCATCATTCATGGCTACAGCTAAAGCTGCTGCAAACAAATCTCTGTACATCGACTGAAATGCTCAGATCTGGACAGTCAGTGGGGTTGTCTAAAATGAGCTTTTATGGTAGCACTGCACTAAGAAACTTCTCTACTGTTTCTAAGTACAGGTGCATTTAGCAATTTCTGCTCCTAAAGAATAGCACAGAATATTTTTATGTATTTAAAATAGTCAGCAAAGTCATCAAATGTATCACTGGTAGGACGCTGGACTATCAGATGTTTAAAAGAGCTTGTCTCAAATTGCTGTAGGTCTGTATTCCTATGAATATCAACAAATGTTTGCTTCCATGAGGAGGTAACTCATATTGCTTCCAGTCTGAATATATTTTTAGGCTATTTTTCGTTACTTTAAGGGCATTTTTGAAACCCAAGTAATCATATAGAGGGTAACTGTGCTTTAATAGAGAGGGCAGAAGTGGAGGATAGTCAGCAGTCACTGCATCTGCTTTGTCCTTTAAAATCTTCCCTGTCTTTATGGCCAGGTAGTGAGTCAACAATTCAAACTTGATTCACTTACGGATGTCAAAGCAGCTTATTACTATTCCTACCACAAAAGTAATTCGTGGTCCCCAGACAAAAGACAGCAGGAACTGACTAATTAAAAAAAAAAAAAATCTTTGCTTTCAACTGCAGGGTATTAGAAAGGTGCTCTTCTGCTGTTTCGGGGTATAAGGGCAGGTGCTATTCTAGGACAGGGTGGGGAGGGAGGGAACAACTTCTTGTTGTCCTCCGGGGCCAGGGCTGTGTTTGGGATGTGACTGGAACTCCACTGGTGTGACTCCTCAGATCTACTTATTTTTTGTATCTTTTTCCTCTTGCTTTGCCCAAACTCGGGAATTGCTTTGTTCTGGGCAGTGTTCACTGCACTGAATTAGACCTGAGTGTGGGTGGTTTATCCCACCTCTTCGGTGTTCATGGCTGCCTCTGGAAAATGCAGAATGGCTTCCACCTTTAATGTTTTCTATTCAAGTCCAGTTTAAAAACAAAAAACCAAAACCAAACAAACCAAATTGCTGAAAAATTCTAGGAAGATTTCCAAATATTAAGATGTATTTGTACACACTGACCTTATTTTTGCCTTCAAATGCTGTCTGTGAGTTCTCATGATTCCTTCTATTCACCAGACACAATGATTTCTCTAAAATTAAATTGTCTCAAAAATATCTGCATTACTAATTTGACCTGATGGTTTAAAGATTTTGATACTTTATCAAGATGAACCTACCCTTTTAGGATCTTTATAAGCTTATAATCTCTGAGTGAATGGCTAGGGAAATGCTCCTCTTGTTGCAGGACTGTCTGTAGTCATGATCTTTTAAAAATACTGAAGCTCTTTGCCATTAATACCTCTGCTGATAGTGCTTTATTTAGGAAAGATACACAAACACAAATGCTTTGTTTGTGTCCTTCAGCAGAACTGATGATTCATTCAGGAAAGTCTTAGGAGGATTTTTATATTTCTTCTTACAGATTTCTTTCTAAATGTTTAAGTCTGAAAATGTTCATAGTATTTTTTGCAGTGTTGCAATGCTGAAAACCTTGTGAAAATTCTAAGAGAAAAGTTTGTTTCAGTTTTGGGTCTCAGTGTGATACGTTGTGGTTATCTCTGTGGCATTGCAAGAGGGTGCTGACAGTCACTGCTCTTTGTGAAAGAGAGGGAGATGAAATTCTAACCTAGATGGCAGTGATAGTGTCCTTTCTGAAAGTCAGTATGACAGAGAAAAAAAATCTGTGTTGTGGTTATGGGCCTGAACAAGCCTCCTACTTACATCTCAAGGTTTGTACCAGCATTTTAAACTGGTATTTAAACTCTTCTGCTCTCCTGCTTACATAACTATTCTCTTTCTTTTCTTCCAGACCTGGATTTTATTTCCTGGAACAAAATAACATTTTAGGGTGCTATTAATTTTCAGATTAAACAAGTCATAAAATGTAAATAGGCTTACAAAAGAGCATTTACCTTCTTTTCACAAAGTTGTTAGTATTGGGATTTCTGGATCTTCCTCCCATCATAATTCACTTCTTCCTCTCGGGTGCCTTACAAAGAAGGCACTGTTGTGGTTGTTACACTGGAGCAGGTTGCACAGGGAATGATTGATACTTTGGAGTAGAAGGAAGCATAACTCCTTTCTTTAACCTTAGTCCCAAAGACAAGCACTAATATTTTGGGGTGGTTTTTTGGCTTGCAGATCTCAGACTTGGCATCTGCAGGCTTTTTGTTCCCATTTCAATAATCAATTCCACAGCAAAAAACCTTGCATAACTGTGGAACTGTGATGGCTTGAGTGTGCTTTCATATTTCATATTTCTCACCAGTACCTGTGACAGGGCAACCTCAGATATGTGATCTGGGGAACACATACTCAGGTCAGCACGTGGGAAGTGTTTGGTGTCAGCTTGCACAGGGAGAACTTTTAAACCAAAGTAGCAAAAAATTCATTCTCTTACAAGCGATGCTTCAAAGCAGCAGAAGGTATTCTACTGTTATTCCTGTTCTTTGTTAACTTTGTTTTTATGGGATTTGCAGTCCAAATGTTATTTGCATCCACTGGATGTCTCATTAAAAGCTGTTAAAAGAATTGAAAGCTGAGGAGTTTTACCTTTTTCTCAAAAGAATGTCCCTTATACAGCTAAAAGAATTCCAACACAAATTTCAGTTGGGTTTTCAGCTTTGCAATGTGCCAGAGGTACCTTTTGCCTTCTCTAGGCTTAATCTGTTCTCTCTCCTAGGAGCTGATGCAGCAGAACGACATTGGCTACGTCCTGAATGCCAGCAATACTTGTCCCAAGCCTGACTTTATTCCAGAATCCCATTTCCTCAGAGTGCCTGTGAACGACAGCTTTTGTGAGAAAATTTTGCCTTGGTTGGACAAATCAGTCGATTTTATAGGTGAGAAGAAAATCCAAATTCTCTCTCTCTCTCTCTAAAACGGTTTTTTGGTTCCTCTGTGCGTCTGCCTTGCTGTTATGGTTGGAGAAGCCCTGAGTGCTTTCTGGGTGGTATGAAAATACCCTCAGGATCTGTGTGCACAATCAGCATCACTTCATAAGCACAGAAGCAAAATAACACAGCAAAATAACATTCTGCCACTGCATGTTCCAGCATGAAGGAACAAAAACACTTAAGAGCACAACTCTGCTTTCAGGCAGCCTGGTAGAGTCCTAATATATTGTCTGCAGGGAGTGAAGGAGAAATTTGGACATACAGCTCCTGTCTTGACCTGTGAGCAGTGAGCTAGCCAAATCTGAGCTGGCCAGATTGTTCCATCGTGAATGCTTGCTTGTTACTTGGATATAAAATTAGAAACAATTACCTTCCCCAGACATGTAAATAGGGTGGTTTATGTGCACATTAAATTGAGGTGCACTGTAACTGCAGTATGTTTCCTCTGTGTGTTATGCTTTTCTACACTCAGTGCTGAACACTACTGGAGAAAATAAGTGATTTTTTTGTTCAAAGCTTCCGTGAGATTTGTAATTAGGAATTAATTTGGAAGTTTTGAATAATTTTAAACAACATATTGCTTTCTTTGCAAACTTCTCATCATGGTAAATGCTGCAGACTTTGACTCCTGCCAATTTCTTTGCTAGAAAAAGCAAAAGCATCAAATGGCCGTGTGTTAGTGCACTGCTTAGCTGGGATATCTCGCTCTGCCACCATCGCCATCGCCTACATCATGAAGAGAATGGACATGTCCCTGGATGAAGCTTACAGGTAAGAAGAAATTTCCTTTTCATACTAATTCTTTTCCCTGTTGGCTCATTTTACAGTGACTGATGTTATAGGAGCAAGGGTAGCAGCAAACATTTTACCTGGTGGTTCCCTGTCCTCTGCACACTCCTGTTTTAAGCACAGACTTCCTCCAGGAAAAAATGAATCATGTTGAATAGACATCACACAGCCACAAGCACACCTTCCCTGTTTTCTCAGGCTGGGTTTAATGACTGCACACTCATCTTCTGTAGGTTTCCCCAGAGAGATTGTATTTTTAATAATATTTAATTTTCCCCGTGACATGTATGTGTGCTTGTACTACATTTAGCTCCTCAAGGTTTCTTCCCCTTGTTAATTCTTTTGTCCAGGAATGTTTCTTTAAAAAAAAAGCAACCCAAAACCAGAGGAGGAGGGCTTTGGGCAGCTTTCTGCTTTGCAGCCTGCAAAAGCAGAGTACTTATTTAGCTATGCTGGAAATCAGACAGGTAGGAAGTGTGCTTTTGTATTTAGCTTTGAAGTATGTGACATGACTTCTATTACTGAGGTCTTTATCATACAGTTAGAACTCTGGCTCAGCAAAACATTTTCAGTATCCCTGCACACTCAGCTCAGTACATGACAGCATGCTTGGATGGGCACACCTGTGCAATCCTGTTGCCCTTTTACTGCTGAACACCTACGGGACCTGAGAGAATGCTCTTTGTTTTAATGCTGCATTTGCACCTTTCTGTTTTTCTTTTTGATTATCAGTGCCAGTGTGGGGTAGGAATGGCTGGAACTTGCTGGGTAAGGTCAGAATCTGTTGTGGCTCTTTGTCTTGCCTGACAGTGATAAACAGGGTAGGAAGGGCTCGCTGCAGTAACAACAGCATGAGAGGTGGAAGGAACATGTGATGTCATCCCTTGGAACGCTGGGGAAGGGTCTCTTGGCTAAAGCTCAAATGTTGTTCGTGCAAAACTTGAGGAGCTCTTGACTCCAGTCAGAAACCAAGGTAGCAAAGATCCCACTGATGAAGGAAATAAGGAAAAATGATGCACTCAAATCACTTGTGGACATCATGAAGAGTTAAAAAAAATGCTTTCTTCCCTACCCACTTTTTAGCCACCTTTAAGTAAGCTATAGAGACAACTGACAGCCTCCAGCATTATTTTGCTTAAAACTGCCTTTTTTTAACTCCATCCTCAAGTTACTTGTGCTTGATTGAAGCCCTAGTCCAAGCTAAGTTAAGAACAGGCTGTAGACATTGGCAACATTCACTTTGGGGTTATCCTAGGTCTGAGCAGCAGGCTCTTCAAGTAATTCTTGGTTTCTTTGTCCCTTCTTACCAGATTTGTGAAAGAAAAGAGGCCGACTATTTCTCCCAACTTCAATTTCCTGGGCCAGCTTTTGGACTTTGAGAAAAAGATAAAAAACCAGGGTGGTCAGCCTGGACACATTAGTAAGTTGAAACTTCTGCACCTGGAGAAAAGCAGCGAGCACGTGCAGGTTCCGGACGGGGGGCAGAGCCTGTCCCTGAACCAGCTCTGCATCGCTGCCGCCTCCGAGGTGGCGGAGCAGAAACCCACGGACTGTGGCAGCGCAGCACGAGGGCACCTGTCCCCTCTGGAAGATGGCCCGCTGGTGCAGGGCATGAACGGGCTGCACGTCTCCCTGGATAAGGTGGAAGACAGCAACCGGCTGAAGCGCTCCTTCTCCTTGGATATCAAATCCGTGTCCTACTCCTCCAGTGGCAACCGCGTGACCGCAGCAGTTCAGGGCTTTGCCTCCGCCGAAGACACCCTGGAGTACTACAAACATGCAGCTGCTTTGGAGGGTGGCAGCAAACTGTGCCAGTTCTCCCCTGTCCAGGAGGTGTCGGAGCAGACCCCAGAAACCAGCCCCGACAAAGAGGAAGCAAACCCTCCCCAAAAGTCCCCGAACACGTGGCAGCTGGACGGCCAGGGCAAGCGGCAACACCCGGGGAGAGGCAGCGGCGGTGCCACCACGCAGCGGTCGCTCCTGTACCCCCTGCACCGCAGCGGCAGCGTGGAGGACAACTACAGAACGAACTTCTTGTTCGGCCTCTCCACCAGCCAGCAGCACCTGGCAAAGTCTGCCGCCGGGCTGGGCCTCAAGGGCTGGCACTCGGACATCCTGGCTCCTCAGACGTCGGCCGCGTCCCTTACCAACAGCTGGTACTTCGCAGCAGAGTCCTCCCGGTTCTACTCGGCCTCGGCCGTGTTGGGGCAGGGCGGGGGCTGCTCGGCCTGCAGCTGCAGCCAGCTGCCCTCGGGCTGCGAGCAGGCCTGCGCCGTGCGCAGGAGGGCGAAGCAGGGCGACCGCGGCGACTCCCGCAGGAGCTGGCACGAGGAGAGCTCCTTCGAGAAGCAGTTCAAGCGCAGAAGCTGCCAGATGGAGTTTGGGGAGAGCATCATGTCGGACAGTAGATCCAGGGAAGAACTGGGCAAAGTAGGCAGTCAGTCAAGTTTCTCAGGCAGCATGGAAATCATCGAAGTGTCCTGAGGGGCGGGCAACGGCCTTGTTGTGTGTCTGTATCAGAGCTGCTTCCCCCTCCAGGCTGCTCCCCCAGCGTTTGAGAGATCCCTGTAAATCTGAAATCGCGTGTAAAAAGGTGGGGGGGAGGGAAGAACCTCGAGGCTTCGGTGTGAACACAGCAAAAGGTTAGTACTGCAAAGAGGTGACGAGCGAGCTTCTGCCCGAGGACACCAGGGGTACCGCTGGGTTCTTCTCCTCTCCTTTCCTGGAGAAGGGCAGAGCACTTCAGAGGTCTTTAGAGGAAGCAGTTGTATGCAATGGATTGCACAGTTTCAGTGGTTTTTTATAAAGGAAGCTCTCCTGGTATCAACCTTGCTCTGGTTCCACTGAGACACGTTCCTACCTGTCAAAACCAGTTTTGTTCTCCCCCCCTCGTGCCCCATATGTTCACCAGTGCACCTTAGCCCTGACACTGAGCCAACCTCTGGAGGGAGACCTTTTTCCTGTAAGGAGACCGGGAGCAATTCCAAAGGACATAGGGACTGGTTACAGCGAGGCTTGTCTGAACACACAGCTCAGACAAATGTAAATACTGGTGTAACTATTGTTCTAATGGATAGGCTTTAGGTGATTTGCTAGAGAGCTGCTTCAGAGAAAAAAAAAAGTACCTCAAAAATATAAAAAATAAACTAGGGCTTTATGGCTGCCACATGCTGGTAGTCAGTTCATAGCAATGTGAACAAGTAAGGACTAGCCACATTTGTGTTTTTTGTGTTGTTTTTTTTTTTTTTAAGCTGTCTACGCACAAGTGTTTCAATTGGCTCAGCAGCAATGCTTCAGAGAAGATGAATGAACCATACTTAGGACTGTTTCCCCCAGTCTTTTGAAACAGTGTTCATATTTTTTATATTAAGCTGGCTTCTGGGAGAGCGGTAGAGTTGCTTTGGCTCCTAAGCTGGAATGGAGTGGTTGATAGGTAGGGTTACGTGCAAGAGAAGTGGCTGCTACGAGTGGCCACAACATGCTTTTCTTGCCAGTGAATAATTCAGTAGGAGGCTCTTGAAGGCCTTTTTTGGTTTGGGGGTTTTTTGGGCGGTTTTTTTGTGGTTTTTAAGATAAAAATGTGGTAGGCTTTTATCCTCAACTGAGCAGTACCACTGAGGAACTGCTCTTCATGGATGGTCCCAGTCCTGTGTGGGGTGGGGGCAATGCAGGTGGTTGGGTTTTATTGCATTCCAGCATGGATTGGGACTGGCTTTTCATTAGTTTTGCTGAGTTCATCAGATAAAGGGAAGTCTGGCTAGCTACCCAAGGAAAACAGAAGGGGGCCTCCCTCCAGTGTCCCATCTCAGAGTGTGGTGAGAAAGAAAGGGGCTTTGAGAAGAGGCAGCTTGGTCTTTCCCAGCACCCCTCAGAAAATGTGCATTGAGGGGAAACTGTATTGTTTTGTCCCATTTCAGTGCAGGCAGCTGAAAACTGTACATCACACGTAACAAATAATTAACCCAGGCCAACAGCTTTAAAAAAAAATTTGTCAGCAGCAACCTGAAGCCCTAATTCAAGTGAGCAGCTTGGGTTATGTTAGGGGTTTTTTTACTGTAAGTTTAGCTAGTTTGTGACTCAAATCTCAGGTTTTACTATATTGAAAAGTGGAGAAGATTTTGTCATTGTTTCGTTTTGTGGCTAGGATGTGACTTTGATTTCCTACAGTGGACTGTTGAAAATAGCACTGAAAGCTACAGCGTTGATTAACTTGATCCTAAAAAGTGCAAAAAGCACAGAGACAGCACCAGGAGGCTCTGTTTGGGTCGTGTGTAGATGTTGGAAGAAGAGGTAGCCCAGGCAAGGGACAGGTTGACATCACACCTATCAGGTGTTCATTAAACATGCACTTGTCTCTGTTTACGTATCAGGTGAAAGCAATTACATCACAACTATTTTCAGCATGTGTATACCTATGTAAACAGTTTAACAGGGCTCCTCTCAGCCAGATTTCAGGACAAGCCCACATCTGTGGTTTAAATCAGTTAGTGGGGGTTAACACATATCAATCCCTGAAGACAGAAGCAGATTCTTCCTGTCTTTTGTGCTCCTTCAGACCTGTGTGTTCCCCCCTTCTCTGTGTTTGGGTGTTGGTTCTTCTCCTGTTTGAGGTTTGTTTGCTTGACTGCCTTCTGAGGAACTGAAATCTGGTCTTGTGGCTCCTTGTGATTTCCAGTAGTCCCTGAACAAATCAAAGCTGTAGGCTCGGTATTTTTAGGGGATGTCCCCATAGGACGATGCCTTAACCCCATGTCCCGCACAGGGTGGTGCCCTGGCTCCTGTCTGAACTAGAGTCCTGTGCCTGAACAATACTGGAAATGGTTTGCAGGAGTCTGGAAAGCAAAGTGGAGGATGTGAGAGGGGAGAGGTGTCCATGTTCAGTATGGATATAATGTATGGTCACCGGTGTATGGCCTGCTGGGCATATTTGTGTTATGGAGAGCTATTCGAGTGGTTCAGAGAGATGTGAGGTTCTCATCTTGTTGTGTGGTGAGCATTACCTGTATGTATGATGAAATAAAATCAGAAATGGTACCTGTTTATACAGAAGGGCTGAGGAAGGAGTTGTGGAGTGTGCGTTCCCTGTGCCTGTTCATGACTTACATGGCCGCAGCAGCTTTGCACCCCTTGTCGCAGGTAGGAGTGATTTTACAGCACCGGTAACCATTTAGGCCTCTTACCTGTTCCTGAAGACCCCACCTCTTCTGCTCCCTTGGAGATCAACCCTGGCACTTCTCTGCCCTCAGTGTCTCATACAGGTGTGAGTAACCTACTCCTCTTAGTCTTGTTGAAGCAAGTATTTCAAATTTATTAAGTTACCTAGAATGATCCCCCTCCTTTTTTTCTTGCCTCCCATACTTCTTATTTGAAGATTAATGTAATAACTTGTTTAAATACTTATTTTGACTGATTCTGTCACTCCTGAAGCATGCAGAGCAAGCTGCTTCAGAGAACAGCTCATACAAATCACAATGTTTGTGTAACAGCATCTTCAAACTCAGGTGCAGCAGCAGAAGCTTTTTCTTTTCTTAAAAAGAGAATTTCAAAGCCTAATCCCAGAAAGGGAAATGCAGAATTCTTAGCCTCCCTAAAAGGAACCAAACCATCAGCCAGAGCACAAGTAACAACCTATGTGAGTTTCTGTGCTTATTTTCTACAAACAAGATGTAGCAACTCTTACATAGAAAGCTGCAGCCATTCCATGGCAAAACCAGAACCACGCTGATTAAATGGCAAGAGCTGCTTAGCCTACAAAACAGGTTGACATGACAATCTAAGATTTCGCTGCTCCAGCTTCCCTTACCCTACTCCAAAGTCCACTTCCCATCGCAGCAGCTCTGCTCCCTGAAGTTCTGCTTTTTGAAGAATGCACTTGCCACTCCTTTCTGCCTGCCTTGCAGGACTCGCTCTGCTCCTGGTCCACTCCATCCTTCCACTCCTGCCCCTGCCGGCAGACAGCTCTGTGCAGAGACACTCTAATGCCATCTCCAGCCAAAATCCAGGGGACAACTGAGATGTGTCTCATGCATGTCAGCAAGACTTAATTTTCGTTTCACCAAAGTCACCTACCCAGACATTTTAATTAGCTAGCCATACACCTGGCTAGCCTGTATTTGTTTCATTTTCTGAGATAAAACAGCATAGATTAGCAGTTCACATAAAAAATGTTTGGACCAAGTCAAAATGCCCATTTATTCCTGGTTATGTTACTGTCCTGTTGGAGGCCATCGTATTTCATTACCTTCACAGCATCCCTACGAGCTCACTGCTCAGTCTCCACCTGTAAAAATACAGTAAAAAGACAAAAAGGTTTATTCTAGGCAGCTGACATTGGGAACTGACCTTGGAGTGCTTTTCTCTCCTCTCTCATGCCCAAGGATGACTTTTGAAGGCTGTAGGAACGCTGGAGCCCATCCAACACCACCTCAGACCTGCCCTGGCTTTGGGGACTGCTGGGTGAGCAATTCTCCTTCACAGAATGAAATCACAGAGTACTGAGGTGGAAGGGACCCACAAGGATCATCAAGCCCATCCAGGGATCAACCCCACCTCTCTGGCATTATTAGCACCATGTTATAACCAAGAGTTCCTGTGGATGAGGCTGAGAAAACATGTATTTCTTCTACTCCTTCTGTGTGAAAGCTTAGAGGAGGAAAAAACACACCTTAAATATTTAAATATATTTAAATATATTTAATTTAAAATACATTTACTTAAAAAAAACCCCGAAAACTCTTTTCTGTCCCCTTCACCAGATCTTCACAGAAATTGCCCTGCAGATAGGTTGGCACTTTAGCACCCTGTCAATGCATTCAGTTACAAAAACAGAAAGAACAAAGCAAACCTCTTCTGCACAGGTAGCACACGGACCAGCGTGGGATGCAACCAACACCAGTGGCAGCACAACAGCAGTCAGGGGAAGGACCAGAGCACTTCAGGCCAGCAGGGAACCACAGACTCACCCTCTTCCCCAGCTTTTCAGAAGACTGCATATCAAGAAGCTTAGCTCGTACCCCAAACCACAGACCCCTTCAGAAAGCAGAAAAGGGTGGAAAGGCCTGGTTTCAGTGAGCACACCGTATTATCCTGTTCACAGCACTACACCTGTGTGAAAGGTACCTGAGGCCTTCTCCAAGAGTGTTTGGCTTGGAGAAGGGAATCCATAAGCAGAAAGGTGACTTCAGTCACATCTCAGTCTCCTGATGAGCAGCGTGGGAGTGAAGCGACAGTCTGAGCATCACCTGCACCTGAAAGCAGCGTGTAGAGCAAAGCCAACAAGGAGCAAAGCAACAAACAGCTCAAGGAGATGAGGCAGGAGATGTCCTCCCCCTAGCAAGAGGGCCAAAGACTCACAGTTAACGAAGGCCATGACAGTGTTTTAAATAAAACTGTAAACTGTTGCTTGAGAACAGCACCCATACAAGAGACTGTCCTGTGGAACGCAGGTGATGACATATGAGCTTTGGAAGAGGTTCCTTTCCCCTTTCAGCTCTGATTTCTTTCCAGTTAAGCTATTAGGCCTTTCACAGTCTGCCCTTGCTGCCTGAAAGCTCTACCTCTGAGGCCCAGCAGCACAGCCAGTGTTCCTGGAACAAGCATTCTCTCCCATTCTCAGCCCAGTGCCCAGGTGTTTTCTAGCAATTGATTTGCAGCCCTCAGTCCTGCAGCCTTCAGATGGGAACACTACTCATTTGCCCTCATTAGCACTGCACGGAGCAGTGCTTTGATCTGATACGTCATGGCATGAGGCCAGATGTCTAGAAACCTTACAGGAGAGAGCATCTCACAGGAGAGAACATCTCAAGGGCCCTGCCTTGACATCCACTATCAGGATCTTCCCGCTAGCACAGGCTCCCAGCACGCCAGCGTGTGGGATATTAATGATCCCATCTGGCAGACAGCTGAACGTTGCACATTTTAAACATCCAGACAGCATCATCTGGACAAAGAGGACAAAAATGGCTGCAGCTGCTATTTAAAGCAGCTCAGTATTCCTGTGTGTCTGATGGCAGAAAGCACAGACGCATTCCATGACGGACAGTGACAGCCCGTGTGGGCAGGGCCATGACGAGCAGGTTCTCAGGGGTTAAGCCTCGTGTCAGCTTTTAACAAAGCAAGTGTAAAATATGGCAGGAAGCCTGAACAAGGAGGTTGCATCCCGTGCAACACACAGCCTATGCCACTGTACATATCACTGTTCAAACCTCTGGGGTGGCAGCAGCAGGCAAGGAGGCCCACTCTGCTGCCCTGGCTAAAAAAATCTGCTGAGCTCCTTGCCGTCTCTGAAGCAGTCAATTGCCCTTCCCAGGGCATCATTCCAGGGGGCTTCATCTCTACAGGACTCTGCTTTCAGACAGTGTTCAGCAGGCCCTGGGGTCCAACCACCCCTGTGGTTCAGATGCACATCAGTTTGCTGCATCACCGAAATTCACTCTACACTATATGGCCTTTGGAAATGCAACAAACGAACAGCCTGTTGCTTCTTGCCACCAGGCAATAACTAATATAATCAAAAAGCTACTGCATTCTTATTTCCAAATGCTCACAGGAAACCTTTTGGCAAGTCACCTTGTGCCGTACTGGAGGCTGGTCTGTCCCTGACTCTCAAAGAGGGCTGTCCTCACAACTGGAACTGCACTCCTGACATAAACCCACCCTCGGGGTTCATGGGCACTTCAGCCTCCTCACCAGCGACAGCATCCTGGGTCCAGCAAAATACACACAAACCTCCCTTGCCCAGCAAATCAAGGGCTCCTCACTCCTGGTTACGTTCTCTTTCTGCTGCAACAAGAGCTGCCATGCCCTGGTGATGCAGGCTGCTAAACCCTGTTTCTAGACCTAGAAATACTTTTACAGCAGCATGTAAAACATCCCTGGTTTACACAGGGAGAACCCAAAGCTCAGAGAGGTGCTGCACAGTGGCAGCTCCGCAGGGTGAAGACCCAAAGCACTTCTTGTGTCTCTCCACTCAATACACTAGAGGATAAAGAAGCAAGTGCACCTCTCTGGTAGAAAAGACAGCACCAAGGGAACTGGAGTGTCCCAGTCAAAAAAGACACCTTATGTCCAACTTTGGGATGCAAAGCGAGCAGGTTGGTACCAGTGCCTGTCAGAAGAACATGAAATGCCACCAGCTGGGGCATGGGGACATTTGCAGGGCAAGGGGGAAAGGAACACTAAAGCTTGCTTAACGCTAACAGACATATCTAGAACAGTTATTCCTTTAGAGGCTCATAAATTAGCAAGCCCATAGAAACAGAAACCTCAAGGACATGCCAAAACCTTGCCATGCAAAACATGTTAATTATAACAGGCAGATTTTAATAAGCCAGTTCCTGGCTCTCACACTTTCACCTATAAAACACACATATTTCCAAGGCCAGGGGATGTCAGAAACACCTTGCAGCCATCTAATCGTCTAAACCCCAGTGGCACAAAAATCATATTAGAAGGTTCATCACACCCTGTATCCCTTTGAATTTTTTTTAGTAAAAAAAAAAAGATGAAAGAAAATTCCTCCTCTGTAAACCCCAACTAAGTCACAGCAATGAAACAAATGTCTCTGCACAGGCGGTAAAGGAGACAGGAGGGCAAGAGGAGAGAGATGAAAGAAACGTAAATCATCTTCTCCAGACGGCAGGGCAGGGGAGCTCCTGGATTCCTGGCTGTGCAGCTCTGGCAGCCGATGCCCCGGCAGAGTCGGGCAGCGCCGCCCTCTGCTTCCAACACCCGCCAGCGTGGCCTGTCGGGAGCAATCCGTGCCGGACTCCAGAGCGCGCAGGATGGAGAGGGGCAGCCTGCGGGGTCAGCTAAGCCTTCAGCTCCCGCTCAGGTTTCATGCTGAAGGGCTCCAGCCGCTCGCTCTCGGGCAGCATGCTGTTCAGCCGCTCCATCAGCGGCACCGTCTGGTCGATGCCCATCTGGATCCGGCGAAGGATGGCGGACATCTCGTTGACCTTCTGGATCTGCTCCGCGTATTTGGCGTACTTCTTCTGGCGCTCCTGCATGAAGCCGTAGAGGGTCTCCACAGAGAGGTCCATCTGTTTGAGAACAACAAGTAGAGCAAGGCACATTAGGCCAGCCGTCACCAGAGACCTCTGAGCACACATTTCAGCCTTGGATGCCCCACTGGAGATATCAGAAAGGAACAAAAGAGCTCCTCGGAAGGTGCACAACCAGTTTGTCACAAAACGGGATCTGCGGTTGTACACCGGGGAGGACATGTAACAACCTCAGCTCTACACCCAAATCCCTACGTATGTGATCAGAAGATTCTTTATGTGCAGGACTGAGAGCCAACAGGCACTGCCAGGGATTTCCCAATAAACCAATATACATATCCTCCAAGTTACACAGCTCGGGGAACTCGTGGCCTCTGCCCACACCTGTAGTATATTTTCATTGGAGATTGTTCATTTGTAAGCATTAAGCTCTACCATACTTGCCAGTGCTAATTTTCCTTGGTTTAGCCAGGTTACTCTGCAACTAAGCCACAGCTGTTACTACCACTGTCATCTGGAAAATTCCTGCCTCGAGAACAACAGTGGATTGCTACTGTCCCTAATTTTCCTGAAACCCCAAAATAAGGAGTGTTATGAGTGACCCCCGGAGAGACATTAAGTAAATTAGCCCTGCAATTAAACACAGTCAGTCCCCAAACATAGCTCAAGCATGATGACAATGACAGGAACCGCAGTGCTGTTCCTGCCACCGAGTGATGAAGGCAGCCTTTATAACTCACAGTCCAATTTTCTCTTCAGCCAGACCTGCAAACCCCACACAGAATTCAATCAGCGGCTTCCGAGTCAGATGGTTTAAGCCGTTTTACACATTGTAAGACACACCACATATTCAGAGAGTTCAGTGACAGCTCTGCTCCAAGCCCTCCAGCTCACACTTGAAGCTTGACTGGCTCGCTGTAGCTGCACTCAGAGTGCACAGGCTCCTTGGCTCTTCACACTGTGGAGATGTTTTGTGGAAAGCAGCCCCTCAGCTGGGACTCAGCACGTGCCCACGGGGGCTGCTGAGTGAAGGACAGAAACACACACACACTGACCAGGTTTAGCCCACTGCCACCTCTTAGCACTGTTTTTCCCAATCTCTCCCATCTCATTACTGCCAGAGGAAGGAGGTCACTGCTCATGATGAAGCAGCCTCAGCTTTCAGGCTGAGTTCTTCCTCTTTGCCTCTGTGCTTTGCTGTGAATTCCTCCCTCCACACTTTCATGCACGGGATAAAATAAAACCGGCAGAGCAGGAAACTCCAAATAGAGTGGAAGCAATTTAAGCCTACACAGGGGTTTCTGTTAAAACCCCAGCTAAATAATTTAGTAGCTTGGCACTAGCTCTGTAAATTGGAGTGTGTAAAAAGCAGACCGCCACCAACCAGTAAGTTCAATCCAGAGCCTAAAAACATCCTACCTAATGAGCCAGGGGCCTGGAGTGGCAGCCAGTCAGAAACCTGCCAAAAGCCAGCATGCCTCATTAAACTGAGCAGTGTGGGGACCCAGGCAGAAATCTCCTCCAGTTCTGAAGTTCTCCTCCACAGGCAGGTTCTCCATGTGGCCTCACAGCACTGCAGAAGAGGCAAAGCCTGCACATACCAAGCTTTCCAACAAAAAACGCCAAAGGCCCCCTTTTCTCTCTATTCCAGTAATGTCCATCTGCTGACTTTTGGGCTCCTTATGTAAATACCTGCAACGTCCACTGACGGGTGGGGAACGCAGGAAGAAGCTGAAGCTGACCTGCAATAGGAGAAGGAGATGTGGAGTGGCTTCCAGGCTCTCTTCTACCTTTGGGCACCTTCACAATGGCCATTAAAAAAGCTGCCTCCCAAGAACCCAGAGAGGGTGGAAGTGAGTGTTTCCTCTGGTTTCCCTGTACCTAGCAGTCAGGTTTGCCTGCTGCAGGAGCCAGCGACACAGCAGGGACGACTGAAGTTCAGTGACTGTGAGGATAGGTCAATTTTTACTCAGACTGAGCCTGGTATTTCTAACTGTTAAAAAACAAAGCAACTACATGTTAATTCCTGTAGATAAATGCCAATGTCTCTTTGCAGCTTTCCTTGAAGCCTTGAGGCCTAAGTACACACTTACATCCTTCCTGCCTCCTCCCCCTCCAGGCAAGCTCCTCTAGTCCCAGTCCTTGTGCTTTTACCTTTCCTGGCACGCAGTCCCATTCCTCTCTTGGAGGGGTCCTTCATACTCTGAGGGTCAGCCCTATTTACCCTCCACATCGACCAAAACTGGCCTTCAGTGATCCATAACAAGCTGGGAACAGGCATAAGGACCCACTTAATTCCAATCTGTTTAATTTCATACAGTACCAATAAAAAGCACCTGGAGAAGGGGAGCTGAGGTAGAGTCTGCTCCCCTGCCCATAGCCAAGGCAGTCCACAAGACACCCTTGAGGGTCAGTGAGTGAATTTGCCTTCTCTGAACAGCTCCCATCAACTCCCACCTCCCTGACACGAAGCCCTGCCGAATTCTCCTCTGTAAAATGTTCATCCCCAGCTGAGAGGTACAGAAGAGTTTGGAGAGTTAAAAGGCTGGACCTGAAGCCTGCAAAGAAGGAACAGAACAAAGCCCAGCATGCGAGGTCAGAGTCCTAATTCTCATCCAGACAAGAAGTTCTGCCCAATCTGGACTTGAGAAAAAAAAGACGGGTTCTCAGTGAAGGGGTGAGAGCTCCTAATGCATATTTTATTTCATATATATATAGTGTATATATATATGTATGTATATATGTAGTGTGTGTGTATATATATATACCCTATATATATACACACACTATAGTATATATATACTTATTTCAGAAGTATATAAAAATGAACAAGCCTAAAACTCACCTTCCAGCATGGAATAATTTTTTAGCACACCCAGTGGCATTCAGAATTTGTGCCTTTTTCTGTTTGGAAGCTCATGCCTCTTGTGTGGATCAGCAGCAGTAGGGCACTAATTTATGCCTCAGTTTCAAATTTTAAACATGAAATGGTATCAACATGGAAAGAGATTAATAATTACTTCCAACAGCAGGGCAAGATGGATATTTCCCCACTTACATGGGCCCCAGCACAGCCTCTCCTGCTACACCATTCACATTGTCTACCCCTGAGAGTCTCCCCTGCATTACACAGGCCCATTTGTAACACCACACTGATGAAGCACAAAAACAACTGAGGATACTGTCAGACATCTTGCACACCATAAATTCTTGCATTCATTTAAACATTTTTCTTGGCCCACACTGCCAAGCAGAATAAAGACATTAATTTAGCCCACAAAAAGACTGAGGTCAGCACTGGCCACTGCCCAGTTCTTTTCAGGAGACCACACTGAAAGCAACCCAGTGCCCATTTATCTACATCTCTTACCTGGCATGGGTTTACAGCACCTCTGTCATGGGCCCATGAGCGTCCTGAGGTCTCAGAAACAGGGGTCACATCTTGTTAGTTCACTGACTGAGAATGAAAACTGCAGCTAGGCACATCTGCCCCGTGTGCAGGACGTGGCTGCAGAAGTTCATTAAACTTGGAATCAAATTTCTAGAGAGGCACTGCTGACATACACAACAAAACAAATACATCTGAGGATGCCTGGACATTCCCAGCTTCTCCACTCCCTCCTATAATGCCAATAAGGCAAGACAAGTTCCTTTTGCCCCACACTCAGCAACAGCCTTCAAGAGTTCAACCAGACATCCACTTGTCCTGTGTCCTTCTGTCCTGACAATTTGCTCTCATCTCCCACTCCCTGTGGCTGCTGTTCAAAAAGACACAGCTATCAGGGTGCAATCCTTACTGCAGAAAGCTCACTGGCTACAACAGCACTCAGAGCACGAGCAGCCTTTCCTTCACACTGTCAGGTGATTGAGGGGGGCTCAGTGAACTCCTTCCTGCAGCTGCACAAAGCCCACATCACAAAGTGACAGGCAGGAGCGTGACTGCACGGAATATTAGTAAGGATGTGTTGGTGTGAAAATACTTTTCAATCAGCACGCTTTAAACTGAAGACAGCTCCTCTCTCTGTAGTGCCTGGAAACAAATGTGCTGAATGAATGGCTTTTTTTAACCCTTCCCCTCTCTCTTTGACAATGTCACGCAAAGCCAGCACAAGAGATCGTGATGACTTCTTGGTGATGGGAACATCTTCTGTTTCTCCCACTCAGCACACACAGGTAAGTGATAAACTGACTCCAAAAGACCTACAGTGAAACCCATGCCTGGTCCCTTAGTACTACACTGCTATACATGATAGCACCTGTGAGATCAAGATTTAATTACTTTGGAAGGCCTTGGGACACACAAAAGCATTCAGAATTCCAAAGAACAAGAAGGTTCCTTCTCGAAATTAGCTCTTCTGGCTTTATGTAAACCTTTGCCTGCCTGTTGTGTTACTGGACAGGATATGTTTGTCACCACCTCCCCAGCCCACCTCTCCCTCACAGCTCCGACCCAAGCCCTCCCTGCTTGAGAGCCCCCAGCGTCCCTCTGCCAACTGGCAGCCCCCAAGCTGAAGTTATGACTGCTGCTAAAAAAAGAGTCCCGAAGCTACAGTTAAAACAACACCTACCTCTTGCTCAGCACTACTGAACCAGTAGACTTCCAAGGGTTTTAAAAAGTTTCACAGAATAGATGGGCAGCAAAACCTGACAAGCAGCAGCCACCTGAAATCCGGTGCTGCAGATGCTACAGCCGGCTCTGCAGTTTGGATACAGTCACATTCTATGGGTCTTTACTTTCATTTCCCTCAACACCACATATATTCATCATCAAAACAGCTGAACCATTAACAAAAGGAGGTGAAACTCGAGGCACTGCAAAGCAGCAGTCATGCCCTTCTCCTTCAGATGAGCTGAGTAATCACAAACTTGGTCCTGCACCTAAGTTGTTGGGGGAGAACAAAACAAATTTAGTCTTCCCAACCCACTCTTCAGTGGTTTGGTGTTCTGTCCCTGCCTCACCTACCAGCAGGATCAAGCTCTTCTTTCCCCCTGCATGTGTTCCTAGGTTCTAACTCAGTGCTTGCTGTGGCTGTATCAGACTTCACTGCACAAGATTTTTGAAAAAACAGAAAGGAAAAAGAAAGTACACTTTCTGAACTGTCACCAAGAAAAGTTTATAGTATTTTCTAGCTCATTGTCTCTGACTAGTAAAACCCACTTTTTTAGAGCTTTCAATCACTGCTTTCCTAGAACAATCTACATCCACCTAAGAAGCCATCTCTAAAATTTATCACAACTAAAAATAAATAAAATCTCCACTCAAAGAATACATAAGATTATTGAACCTGTGTGTGCAGTGTTCTCACAAAACCCCCCTTTTGTGGAATACAATCCCAGAGAAATTAATAAGAAACTCCTGGTCTGTCTTCAATTAGCTGTTCCTGGAAAAATAAAAATACGTATCTGTAACAGATCTGCTGCCTACATGATAACTTGCACTACTCTTATTTCAGGCTACCTAATAATTCTGCTACAAAACACAACCTTCAATTTCCTCATTTCCTGATTTTACCCTGCTGATATATTACTTGTTCAAACATTCCTATATCCAGCCAGAGCTTGAATACCATAGGACAACAGCAGTTATAAATGTTCCTTACCCACAGGGTTTTATCATAAATTTCAGTTTTGTACTTTTAATCCATCAAAATTCAGCATTTTATCCAGGCTTCTAGAGGTAGACGACACATCCAGTCAGGAACAACACCCACGTGAATTAATTAACAGTAAATCACATGTTTCACTAACTAATGTTCTAATAATGTTCTCACATAGAAACATTCATGCCCTGGTGATACAGGAACATGAAGGAAACCCTCCCCTTCATGAACACCAAGACAGACAGATTACTTGTGCTAAGGCTTTGTAATACTTTCAACATGAAGTCATCTCTCCAAATCACATCTGATTATTGTCAGAATTCTAATTATATTCTAATAATACAGGATGACCTATGTAAAATGAACTCCAACCGCTGAAAAGCTTTTAGCTCATTTTCCTGACACCTCCACACCCCACCCCAATTCTCACTTAAGGGTAGAGTTGACACCTTGAAA
The DNA here is from genome assembly GCF_022539395.1 of Myiozetetes cayanensis. Lineage (NCBI taxonomy): Eukaryota > Metazoa > Chordata > Aves > Passeriformes > Tyrannidae > Myiozetetes > Myiozetetes cayanensis. The sequence continues at coordinate 71,116,215 of NW_026087521.1, read as the reverse complement.
ATTTCAATTCAACACTGAAGCAGGAGGTATCTCCTTCTGATAGCTGATAATCATCAGCTCCACGCACTAATCCTGATGAAAGTGTCACTAAAAGGCTGAGCATACTAGGCTTGGGATCTCCAGTGACAGTTTTTTTAAGCACCTGAGTTCTATAACAGTACAAACCTTTCTGACTGCTAAGGTGCCTGTTTAATTCCCTGCTCCTCCCTGGAAGTTTGGTGGTGGAAAACGGAGCACTGGCCTCAAGCATACACCACAAGACATTATATATTTTAAAGTAACAACTGTGAAGCTTCTTCAAGAGCATTTTCACATTGTGCTGCTGGCTGGTTAAGACATCACCCCACCACTCATGTATTCAAGCTGGAGAAAAATGAGCAAGGTCAGCTAAAGAATATGAAGCTTAACGTGTTTCCAGCTTAAATAATCCTGCACATTTATTTCTGCATGATGGTGCCTGTCGAGACTCCAGTCTTTATAAACAACATTTCATCTCAGATGAGATGAGAAATAAAGAGCTGGCTATATTGTCACGGTCCTCACCAATCAACTTTCGAACTGCCAAGGACTATATTTAAGGTATTGATTTCTTACAGGCTGCTATGTTCCCTAATTCTTTTCTAAAAAGCAGTGTGGCATTAAATCCCTTGAAAATACAGAATGGCAGTAAACACCTCACTCAGCAGAAACAAACCAAACCAAAGACCAAGCAAAAACACTTCCACAAAGCTTCCCCTTCATTTGAGTTGATTCTCTGAACTGTCTGTCAAATGCACTAGACTTGCTTCTCGTAGGAAATAATGTTTTAGCACCTATTCATAACTTTAAATAGCTGAAATACATTGGGAGACATGATGTCATGTATGTATGGCTGCAAAAGTTATTTATTTGCCAAGTAGTAAGGGATTTATTTCTGGACATCTTAACTACCTGCTAGAGAAGCCCATTATATTCACTTTTTTGCTGCAAATTGATAAAGAAAGAAAACCACGACCAACAAACTGAAACAAATAAAATCCATACACATCCTGTTCTGGAATACTTGTTCAAAATAATGAGCTATTCCCATAGAGGAGTTTACAGGTATGAAACAAGCCATAGGCTGCAATTTGCTGCATGACAAACCAATTACTGATATTAATGCCTGCCTGGAGAAAAGTTGTTTAACTATTGAGAATATAAAATTATTATTATTGGCAGTATGGGGTTTCTATGGCAACAAAAGCTACAAACAATAATGTATTTATATTTGTTGTTAGGGCAAAGCATAAGAGACTAAGAAACCAGTTTTGAAATACATTTTTAGCACAGTTTATCTGGGAACTACATTTGCCTCTAAGGGTACACAGGATACTTCAAAAGCACGTCCCCTTTGGCAATGCTGGAAGTCTAATAAGAAAAGCTGAAGATCTTTTCATTCAAAGCTTTTGTGAAAGGATCTTAGAGGGCTTTCATCTTCCTTTTTGCTTTCACAGAAAGAATAGGCCTAAATTTTGGTGTGTGACTAGTAGTGTTTGGATACTGACCTTCAGATATTTTGTAAGATATCATTTTTGAGATGTTTACTGCCTTATGCACCAAAAAATAATCTTTTTTTTTTTTTGTAAGGCACTTAAACCAGACACAAAATCACGGCACACAAAATAACCATGGGCCCTTTCTAAACATTTAGCTCTGTTCCCCAGCTTTTACCTATTCTGCTTGTTTCCCATTCCCTGTTACTCACCATCCCCTCTGACATTACTCTGAAAGTCTCTCCCTGCCACCCAAAGCAGACGTCCTCTACAGATAAGGATTTCATGTAACCCAGTCTTCATCCTGCTTAACTTCTTGCTTTTCCCCAGTCCTACCTGTAGCACTGACCAGCATTTCCCTTCGAATTCATCTTGTACACCTTTCTTTTTTTCAGATTCTAACATTTAGGAGCAAATATGGATCCAGCCAACACACTGCACAGAAATTCTGGATAAAGTGGGAAGTGGGATGGATAGCGAAGCTAAACTGTTTTGCTCCCTGAAGTTAAGGAATGCACAAATGTTTCTACTCAGATCTGCAGTAACTACTGTCATACAAGCACTCTTTTTTTCTTTACTTAATCTCTTTCCTGTTAAGAACCCCTGTAATTCAGGCTGTGTGCCCATTACAAACCACCACACTCAATTATGAGTTGTCGAGGACCAATAAATTTACAAAAGTACTTCTGAGTTGTGACAGAGTCCAGGAAACCTTTCTTCTGGCAACACAGACAATGAACAAAAGCTATCTGCCCCAGGACATTTTGCCAAGGAAAGACTAAAATAACAGTCCTGGCTGCAGACAGGGCGAGTGTAGCACTCTGTATAGCAGGACTACTACTCACTGAGCGTGGTCAGTGAGAGCCTGGAAAGGGAACACACCTCAGACAAATGGTAGGATATCAGGGAATGAAGCTCACCAAGAGTTTGCAGGGAAGTTAAAACATCAGTCACTTGATATCAGAAGAAGAACACTTCAATGGTTATGCTGTTACAGGAAGGAAAAGGGAAATACTGGCTACCAAAATGAGGATAAAAGAATCGACTGTCCCAGCTCACGCTTTCCACAATACACTTCATTTTCTCTTTCATTTTTACTCTTTACTAGCGGCCAAAGCTTTGTGTACATGGCAGAACTAAATCACTGCTGACAAATGGGTGATGCCCAATGTGATTTCCTTTGTCTACACTGGTAACAAGAGTCATACCCTGCTCCAGTTCAGTTGCACCCCTGGCTGTCAACAGCTGTCACCAGTGGTTCGATTTAGCTCATCAAGCAGAGCCCAAACAATTTGGAAAGAACAATTTAAGCCCACTGGGTCCCACCCAGCTCCTCCAGAACACACATGCAGAACAGCCAATGCAATTTAAAAATTATTAGCGAGATGGACACTAAAACCTCACAGATCTGGCAGAAGGATTGAAAGCATCTGAAGTTACTTACATGTTGTGATCAATTAAAAAAACACCCACATCGGACTTATCAGTTCCCTGCATTCCTGAGTTGCCATCACTTTGTCAGAGGAGCCTGTTATAAAGAAGCTAGTGAGAATATCAGTATCATAATTGTATTTATTTCAGATGAAAAATAAGCACAAGCTTTACAAACTGGAAGAAAACCACCACAGCTAATTTGAAAGGGACTCTGCCACTTGGCCTGCAGAAGGCGAGCCCAGTTAATGCAGATGGTACTCACGGAGTCTACAGTGACTTTAAATCATGTCAATATTCCCTCTCTCACTTTAAAAGCCAAAAGCATGACGGTCTGCTTGGGTTAATGCAGTGCACTGTCACTAGGCTGGCAGTTGAATCCCATTTCTGAGACTGTGTGATCTGAGTCACCGACATCTGCAAATATCTTTGTATCTTGTGTAATAGCTGGCCTCAGATCTCGATACACCAAAATAAAAAGGCCATTTTAATGGCTCCCATATTACTCTGGACTGAAAACTTCACGATGACAGCAGCTTCTCAAAACAGCCCATAAATCACATTTATTATTCATTTTGTCACGTGGGGTTTCCTTAACTCTTAAGCCAATAGAGCAACAACAAATCAAGGTCAGTGTTCATACTGCATGAGTAAAAATTAACCATGTCTTCAAATTTTTTTTTACTCTGAAAGGTATTTGGTCTCAAGAACGTTTGACACATGCAACATTGACCAATTCTTCTACACATCTGGGAGTATCTGAGGAAACACTCTCAAACAACATCTCCTCTCACACCAGCCTGTCTTGAGTTAAAAACAAACCAAAACAAAAACCTGTCAGCCATCCTACTGCTTTCAGCATCAGCAATCACATGTGAGGAGGACAGTTCAGTTGCAGGATGCTCATTCCAGGAATTAATTTAATCCCAAACAGTATCATTCAATATTTAAACAGACCAGTGATTTCCAAATGATGGCTGACTGGTAAAAGCAACAGCACAGGAAGACCTTTTTGCCATACAGATCAGAGACAAGACAGCACGTTATGGGCTTTGAAAACAAGTCTTGCTCTTCAAATCCACTGAAGTATAACCTTCTCCAGCCACAGATATTTAGATAACTGTTTCTTTCCTTTTATGAGAGCCTAACCATAGGACGTAATAAAATGTATACCATACAGATCTAAGTATGGGACGCTACCTTTAGAAACATCAGTAACCTTTCACTTCTTCAACAGCTCCTTCAACAGCAGCACTTGCCATACCAGAAGAACAGCCCCTGTTTATGGCCAGGAATCACAGGGCATAACCATTGAACACACAACCCAACAGCAACCACCCTGAGAACCTGGAAACGTCGCTCCAGGCGCACACGGATGAAGTTTCTCCGCAGAGGTTGCTTTGAAGCAGATTTGCTGCAGGTGACACGCAGCAGCCCAGGGCAAGCACTGCATTCCCTGAAAGCCCGAGCCCTTCCCCCCCACGAGGGCACACGGGGCAGTACCTCCTTGATGCGCTTGACGAGCGCGTTCTGATCGAAGGCGACGGCCTCTGCGCACTGGTGGAGATGGTCCTGGTAGCGCAGGCACAGCTGCAGCACCTGCTGCGGGTCCAGCTTCTCCAGCCTGGCGCTGGTGGGAGACGTCTGCCCGCTGAGGAGCCCTGCAGAGGAAAGGAAGGACCAGAATCGATCTGACTGTTCAGATTAGTTCAGGTGCAGTCCAAGAGACAACAGAGCAAACCCAGAAGAAAAAAATTTATGAGGGGCAGTGAGAAACTAATTCAGAGTAATTCATGGATGTTTCGGATTTATAGCAGTGCAAAGAACAGTTTGCCATACGGCCTAGCCCTCCTTGACAGAAACTAAACAGACTCTAAATGCAGGTCCATAATGCACATCAGCTTGGTTTTCAGTGATACGTGAGTCCTGTTTTTTCTCCTCCACAAGCAATCCTAAACTGTGAAAAATGAGCCCTCTCCCAATTTACGTATGCCAGAAGAGGAAGGAGTTGAGATCTGCATTTCCATAAGGGCACTGGACTCAAGCAATTTTCACAGAATCACACTGTTGAAACCAGAGCTCTAAAAATTCACTACTCCCCCAAAACAAACCTGAATAAAAAAATGATCCACCTGAAGTTAACTTATTGGGTGAAATGTCCGTATTTTGTCTACCTTGCCTTTTTTAAAGCTTCAGAACTCTTTCACCTTCTAAGATTCTTCTTTACCGCCTCAAAGACTAGCAATGAACTTCTCTGTTGGTTTGTTTAATATGGAATTAAGATCCTCACCTACTTGCATGACCAGGTTTCACAAAAAGGCATTGGACTTAGAAGTGGGACACTGGTAATGTCCAGAGGAGCAGAATTATGCAGATAAATTTCTCCTGCCCACTGATTGTTGCCTACATAGCTCATCTTGAGAACGTTTGCTGAGCTCAACCGTGCGTGTGCCACACTGACCACCTTCCCCACAGCTGCTGGAAAAAACGATGATGAGCTCTAAGGCCATCCTTTTTTTTTTTTTACTACTTCATTTCCTTCATTTCATTTTTCGTCATCGTTAGCACAACCCTTTTCTTGTTGGGACACCATCTGTAACAAACTGCACATGCACACAATATGCTCTTCCCAGAGCATCCAGCAAGCTGTGTAAACCGAATTCAGTGACTGCATGCACGTGCCCTTTAGGACTCCCATTTTACAGACCCACTGCAAACGTAAGCAAGCATCAAACTAAGCCATTAAAAAGCAATAAATGCCAGTTATTTGGATTGGAAAAGTTCTTCCAATTGGAAAAGTACCTCAGTGGGAAATGGAAAGTATTTACAGCAACTTCATCAGATACAAAGAAGTAGGTTTAACTTTTCATCGACACTCATCATCTTATTCTCTCAGGATGCTCAGATACCCTCTGCACAAAATCTCGTCTTAAGATGAAAAAAAGAAAAAAAGGTCATTTTGTTTTACTGACTTCTCCACTACAACTGTGCTGCCTCAGTCAAGAGGTCAGGAGAGGAGACAGACACTTCACCATTTAGTCTCAAACCCGTGTGTTAGCAACAGCCAAACTGTTTTTTATGTTCTGATAAGAATAATCTCAAACAAAATCTTGGGTTCAACAACATCAGTTGCAAATCTTTCAAGTCTACTTTCAGCTAAAGTAAAAAGCTTTGATGGGAATAAACCCACTGAAGGAATTAAGACTTTTTAAAACGTTTATGTTTTGTGTTCTAGTACTTCCTCATTTCATTAATTGTGATCTTCTATGATATTTTGTCAGGATGAATGTCCAAATAGTGTTGTCAGCTTTTAATACTCTGAATGTTCACACAGGAATGAAGAGTTCACCACACACCTGAGGCAGTTACCTTGTCTCAGCACTGATCAAATACGTGATGCTATCAACCAACTAATTTTCTTTTATAACTCATCTCTCACCAACTTCGGGAGGAAGAAGAAAAGGAAACGCTATTTAGGAGATTTAATTAATGCAAAGGATTAATGTTTAAAAGGGGCTTGTGAAAAACAGAGAGACTGGGAGTGACAGGGCAAGGGACAGTGGTTTTAAACTGGAAGAAACTGAGACCGAACATGAGGAAGACATTTTTACAGTGAGGGTGTTGAGGCACTGGAATAGAGAACTTGGATGCCCAGCCCCTGAAACTGTTCAAGGTAAGGCTGGATGGGGCTTTGAGCAACCTATCTAGTGAAAGATAGTGAAAGATGTTCCTGCCTGTGACAGGCTGGTTGGACCAGATGATCATCAAAGGCCCCTTCCAACCAAAACAGTTCTATGATTTTATTAAATCACTGTAATTATTTTTTTAGCAGATCAGGAGCTTTGCTTCAAAAGAGCAGATGGTAACAGTAAGTCAGCTTGAAACCTGATGCAAGAGCAAGTGCAAACACTCAAATCCCAGCACACCTCAGAGCAACTAACCACTGAGGTACTGCCTCCTCTTCATGGAGGGAAGGGTGTTCCTGGGATTTCTTCTGGGTGATTATCAATCCCTGGCCCCCAAGAGCACAGCTCTGCTCTTCAATGAAAAGAAAACAGCACCTAAAGCTTTCATTTCTTGTCCTTCTTCCCATCTTAAGTGTCTTTCTTCCTACCTTACGTGTCTGCCACGATGAAAAGGAGTCAAAATCTCCCAGGTACTCTGGATACAGCTGACCAGTGAACAGCAAGCTGATGGGTGTGATAAGGGCTGCAGAAAGATTCACATTTCTGAAGCACAGCGGTGCTTTAGGAAGAAATAACTCAATACACCAAGGATGTCGTGCATGGAGAAATATCATACATCACTACAAAGCCAGCTGACCCACTGACTTGGCAAATCTGTTATTGTTTCCATACTCCTTGGCAAGGCAGAGGTATGTTAAAACCATTTCCCTCCTACTTAGTCATCTCCTTGTTGGTTCCAGGTCAACACAGACTTCCAACAAATCACATCCCACCGAGCAGAAGAAAGCTGTTAGTTTGAAAAGCACTTTTATGACTAGAAGTAAAAATTCTTGAAGAAAAGCTTTTCATGCAGTACTGACTCTATATACATAGAGAACATAGTACCCTACCATAGTTACATTCTGCTGCTTTAATGAGCAAACCTAACAGCACCTTGAGCACTTTCCAGCCTGAAAAGTATTAATATTTCTTTTTGACTTCTGTATTTCCACTTGTCAATCCCCTTTTCAATCAGAAACAGCAGGCATTACAAAATAGGTCCACAGTAGTTAATTTATTGCCACAGACAGCAGAGCACATGATGATATGGTCTTGTTACCAGTTTTTAGGCCAGAAAGGGTTGCTGTCATCAGCTAAGCGGAACAAGGGAAGACTTTTAAAGTTACACCATCTTAAATCAGACCAGAAGTCTACACTGCTTCCAACATCTGACAATTCAGCAAGCTTCTGGAGAACCTAAAAAGATTTTTATTAAATATACCCAAGTAGAAAAACATTTTGAAGGTTATTTCTGCTGTGGCTTTCTGATGATTTCCCATTTAACCTGCTAGAGCTTTGTAACCTGTTGCTCTCCTAACACAGGTTTCTTTTTGCCTGTTTTCTGTTTGTTTGGGTTTTGGGGGATTGTTGTTGATTTTTGGGGTTTTGGTGTGTGGATACCTTTTTGTGTCCAGGTCCTTCTCACTGCTTTAACTTCACTGTTTCTGCCTCTCCCGTCCTTCAAAACCACTTGTGCTGCCCAAAACTTATTTCAACTGCTCCCAACCTCTCCTCTTGCTACCCTCATTTTTTATGATACTCCTCTTCATAAAATTAATCCAAGACAGTAAAACCTTTGCAGCTTTTCTATTCCTCACTGAATCTGAGTAGACTACAGTTACTTCTGCATATAATAATATACTATTATACACTATATATAATAATTTAATTTACCCTCACTGAGACAACATTGGCTTTAGCTTAAAAAGAACGAGTGTTTTTCAAGCCTCCAGAAATTCTTCTGTGTCCCAAATCAACCCCACAACTTCCCTCATTAAGCACTTCTAAAGCTCTTCGGTAGAAGCTACCCAGGCTGGTCGGCTTCTTAATTAAAGCCTGGCCTCACTGGCCACAGATTAACCATTACTGCCTTCCCTGTTGCCATTTGCACAGGAAGATTCTTTTGCCAGTACCTTCAAGATTCCAAAGTACCACAAGAAACAGAGGAAACAGATGAAATTCCATCCCTAAAGACAGGGTCTTGTTTGTTGACCATTGCTGCTTGCACACGTTTGGAGGCAGCAACTTTGCTATCAGCTGAAATAGTGAGCTCATTTCCAAACATGCTCCATGCAGGAGCACTTTAAAATACCTGCTGAAAAGAAATAATTGCACACCTGTGTGCAGCAGAATAAAAGGTATTAAAATGTTTGCAAACAGATAATGTAATCAGATTTACAGGGCTCTTGTTGACTAAATGCTTTGTTGTAGGTTTTTTGCTGGTTTGTTTTTTGGTTGGTGGGGAGGGTTTGATTGGTTGTTTTTAATAACACCTGAGTTCAGGAACATCAATACACTCAAATTTGAAAAGCCAGGCCGCCTTTAAGAAAAGGGCATATTAGTAGAAGTCAGTGATAAAGAAATTGAAAAATAAAATCACTACTATTCACACAGAAATCTTCAGGTTGAAATCTGGATGACCACATGATCTCTTTTACAGACCAGTTCATTTTCTAAAAATCTCATTGATAAAATACCTTGCAGTAAATTACATATTCCCTCTAAAAAAACCCCAAGAGTTGGCTTTGTCGCCAGTGTATTTTCACTTCCTTTGAACTGTAATGGGGTGACACAATGGCTGGAGGCAAACTGAACAGCTATTGTACGAGCAAAGAACACACTGGTATTGTTGCAAGGAATGTTGGCTGCAACAGCAGATTCTCCCTCTGCTTTGGAGTCGGCACCATGTGATCATTTACTTCTGCATGGGTGACAGATGGGCTGAGGGCTCTCATCTTGTCACACCGTTTCACAGGCAACTTCTCTGAGCCACAGAACTCAAACGTGCTCTCTGTGTGAATAATCCACCTGCACCTCTTAAAGCACTGTGAGGTATTATGGCCTGTGAGATATGTAAATCACCTCCCCTTTTGGTTCTTCCACCACGTGTCTTAAAAAACAAACATCGAGAGGATTCAAGACATTTAGGCTGCTACAAAAACACAGTTTGCTACAATTCTAAGACAAAACCCCCACACGCTCTTACAGATTTCCACTTGTTAAGGTCACCACCTGCATGTGCTGAGATTTCGGTCTGCAGTCACTTAGATATGCCTGACACAAAGCATACAACTGCACTTTGTCACCTAAAAGCAGCCAAGGTCCTATTCAGTCCACCTCCCCACTGATTTTTCACTTCTAGAGCACAGGAGTAATATGGAAAAGAAGTGGTTTTGACTACACAGTTGCAATGTTGCACGGTCATCTTCCTGCAGTAGACTTCAAAATATAAAAATAGACACGAGGCTGGAAAAAAAGGATGAGGTAACTCACAGGGAAGTGAGAGATGGTGCTCTTGTGTTACGTAAATAAGCTGTGTTTACTCTGTAAATCAACAGCTTCTTCCTTCTGACTCCCAAATTCATGCTCCATGGGAGGGAAGATCCAGCTTCCACCTTCCTCGTCACACACCCAACCACAGCGCTTGCACAGTAAATTATTCACCCCACTAAAACCACAGAGAACCAATACTGTGGTTTTCTTTTTCCTCTGGGGCAGCAAAACGAATCACAGCACCAGAGCAAATACCAGAGTTAGCCCCAGGAGAGGAGGCAGGAGAGAGGGAAGAAAAGGACAGAGGGGGACTTCTCTGTTCTAGCAGCAGCAAGATGTCACTTCCATTATTTTATGCATGCAAAGCACTGAGTGACTCTCAATTTACCTGTCCACCCATCTTCCTTGACATAAAGAAATCTTAACTATCTCCTGTATCTCCCTCTCTCACTGCAAAGCTTGGCTGAAATCTGCCAGCGGTTGCAACATTTTCTAGGCTGTAGATGGAAGTGAAAAGGGACAGTAGGATCAAATAAGCTCAATTTCTTTTAAACAAAATTTAAAAAAAAATCTACAAGCTAACACTCACATAGTTGTTTCTGTTATTAGTAATAAAGATTAGCCTCACAGCAATCTTTGTTTCATTTTAGGCAAAAGTGCATGGATATTCATCCACATGACATAGCCCATACTAGTAGGAAAAAAAAAATCCCAAAGCAGTGTTTAGAGAGCAGGTGACGTGTAAAGTCCCTTCTGAGCACCAGGGCACCCACATGAAGTTGGGGTACATTTACCAGCCTGAGCACACACACTAATCCCAAGTAAATTCAGTGGGGACAGAGCACTTTGGGGCATTTTCTGCAGTTGCAGAAATGTACAAATGTAAATCTGAGAGGTTTGTTTGCAATTTATTGCCACGGCATGGCAAAGCAAAGGGCTGATGAACAGGCCATTTACTGACAGATTCAGCAAGCTCAAGGCTTCAGTTTTCTTTTCCACACATGGAGAAACACATTTTAGAAGTGGTGGAGAAAACTTTAAAGGTAGTTTCACTGGAAGAGCTCCTTCTAAGTATGTAAAAGAATCTGTTGGTTAAACGGTTGGTTGGCGAGCAGTTAGGCTTTTCTTCCTGCCTTTCTAATTCAAGTTATCCAAACTCAGGTGCTGATGTGCTTTTCACAGAATCATCGAGGTAGAGGAGAATTTCAAGATCACCTGGTCCAATGATCAACCCAGCACCACCACAGTTACCCCTAAACCATGTTCCCAAGTGCCACATCCAGATGCCTCCTGAACACTTCCACAGACAGTGACTCCCCCCCCAGCCATTTTTTTATTCTTTCTCAGTCTGCTTTGATTCTTTTCCCACATCCATTAGAACCGGTTTTAGAAGTAATTCTAGGGATAAAATAGATTTAATTTTCCCATCAGAATTAGTATCTAAATAACTGCTATATTTACCAGCATTGTATTGCAACATAAGGGTATCTTCCCTGACCAGAAGGAAACACGGAGTTGGCATGAAATTATAACAACTAAATTTAGGATACTGAAAATTATTTGAAAGCTGAGTTGAGGAGAGAAGGAGATAACACACCTGAGGAACAGAATGGCTCTCTTCCATTTTCAGCCTGTGGTTTTTAAAAGGGGCCAGTCCACCCCCTTCTGCAATCCAGGCAAGGAGACAAAAAAAGGTTCTGCTTCTAGCACCTCTGAGTTCCCTGCCAAACAAAAACCTTCCCCCACAGTGACGTGGGTGGTGTGGAATAAGCAAATCTCCACCCTTATCTCTGTAACTAGGACACTTCTGACACTATTTTTAAAAAACCTGATCATTCAGCTTTGTGGGCCTTATTAGGGCACCTAAAATATTCAAAAGTTACACAGAAGGAAGTGGCCCACTGTGCTCTGAACTACCTCCATATTTACATAATCTTCTGTCAAATACTGTCAAGTGGCAAAGTGCCTCGAGGAAAGACAAAGCACAATAAGGGATCCTTAGCACAAAGTGTTTGAAAATCCCCAGAGGAGTAATTTAAAAAAAAAAAAAAACAACAAGCAAATTGCACCTCCTGAGTTTACATACCCTTTGCACTTCAGTAAATGAACCCACTAGGTAAAACATTCTGAGAGAGTATCCTCTTACTCTTAAGGAAGGGGCCACGGGACTGTGCTGACACCTCGTGCAGTGCTGCCTGGGCACGTGCGTAATTCCTCTGCAGTCAGAAATACCCAGAATACGACAATTCATTTTCCCTTCCACATAATGCCCACTCAACACAGCACAGCTGTAAAAACATCCCCCCTTATTTTTTATTTCTGTATATGCAGTCTCCTGAGGGTGTGCTCACACACAGCATGAACCTGCTGTTTAAGTCCATCATGGAAAGTATCAGTCATTTTCCATCAACACTTCACTTCTTCCCTCTAACGGTTCTAAATATGTGGTAGGTAGAGTTTTGCTCATCCTAAATCCCACCTCTCTCAAGGTACATTAAAGGTCCATTACAAGACTTATAAAGCCTTCCTGGCTGGAAAGCCTCCAACCCGCTGGGAAAAGTCCCCTGTTCCTGTTAAAGAAGACACACTCTCAGAACCGTATCCTGAGTTGATCTTGGGGTGCTCTCTGCTGAAAAGGGGATTAATCTTGTTGCTCTGCCACCTGTCTTTGCCATGCAGAGCAGGCCCCACTCTTGTCCCAGTTCTGGTTCTCACTAAGCTCTTCCACAGATGGATTCAGCTCACCAACCTACCTAAAAACTACCTACTTGTCGCTCCCAGCTCCTCATCAGCCCACCAAGCCAAACACTGTGCTCCTAATACTAGAAAATAAGCAGAATAGCCAAACAAAACTAAAAACACAGAATAGTTACTCAGCCGCTGAGTATTTTATCTGCTATGGCTTTATTAAAAAAAAAAAAGAAAAGAAAATCACAAACAAACGAGACTTTCTGACTCAGTTTATTTTTAGAGTTAACACATCTCCATCGGGTACTGCCTGAGCACAAAGCCAGTTACAACTCTTGGTGAGGCTCCAGCACTGCAAGCTCTCTAGTGATCAATGAAGGGCCTGAATCAGAGTGCATTGGGCATCTCTTCTTGGGTTGGGGAAGGGAGAACAGAAAAATTACCTCTACAGAAGACACGAGCGACAGCAACACATAACAGTACCTAGATCCCCAACTGCCTTAAAATTAAGGTACAAACCAATTTAGAACACATTAGAACCTGAAAGTCCAGAGTCTCGACTTCTTAAGACTCCTAATAATTCAGCAGAACCTGCACCCAGAGGGTCACACGTACCTGAGGGAATCGCACAACGAGGGGGTCACAGCAAAGCTTTGCCTCCTTACGCTGCCACAGGGGCTCTACAAGCCTGGTGATGAGAGCCAGCTGAACGTGTTGTAATCATTTCACTGATTTGCAGAGTCTGTGCTCCAAACAACTCAGTTCTTAAATCCTTTCACACTCTGAAAAATAACAGCCCAATTTTCCACAACTGCTCGGTACCCTGAAGGGCTGTTGGCTGACTGCACGGACACCTTACAGAGGTTTGCAAAGCTGCAGCATTAATTGCTCACAGCAATTAATGGACATGGTGAAAGTGAGGAAAGGGAAGGATACAGGACACAGAAAGCACTTCACATCCCTACTGCTAGAAGGCTCAGCACTGGCTCCTATTCCAGCCCAGGAGAGCTCTTTTCTAGTTTAACTTGTGCCGCTCTAGAAACGGTCTGCTCTGAACTAGAGCGTATGAACACGGAGCAAACACCACACAATTCCTACTTTTATTATAATTTTTAAAACAAATTAATTTTTTAAAAGCCCTGTCATTCTTATGCTCTGCGAGAGCATTCATACAGGGGACAATCAGCAGTAGGTGTTTCAGTACAGACAAATCCTAAATTAGATGCTGTTAAAGATTTAACGTGCTTTTTTTGGTTTTAGAACACTCTTTGTTTTGGTTTTAGAAGCAGTTTTTTATAAAACTGTTGTATCAGAACATCCACTCATATCTAAGTCTTTTTGGAGGTGCTTTCCAAGACCACTCACCTTCAAATTCACCAAATACCAGTAGTTACTTTTAGCTTCAGAGTGGTACCTCTTGAAAGGCAGCATTCACTGTTCTGCTGCCTGTGTGCTGTCAGTCTCTTTTTCTGCAGAGAAAACTCCGCATTACTCGACATATAAAATATGATGAAGCTTTAAAAGAAGAGTACACAGAGACTGAGGGTGAGGGGAGGTCCTCCTGTTCATTGGCCAGGCACTGAAACTACCAGAGGTCACAAAAGCTCAACTTCCTTCTTCAAGCAAAAATTCCCACTGAAGCCAAGCGAGGTTTTGTTGACTGAGGCCCCCAGGAATAAGCCCACAGCACACTCTGACTGGGAGCAGGTCAAAGCCAATTATGCAACAGCTGGCAGGAATCTGCCCCCAGCTCTTCAGAGCCACAGGGCAGGAGGAGCCCTGGAGCATCCTTAACCTTCGTCTATTTATGTCCCAGCACCGAGACCCCTTCCAACAAAACAAGCCACGCTCTAATATATTTTTATTAGCCCAGTTTATAGCAACCAGCATTCTCTTCCTCTTCCTCTTTCCCCTCCCCTCTTCCCACCCTTCCCTCTCCTTCCTCGTGCCGTGTTGTGCTGTTTGTGTGGAAAAAAACGAGCTCCCACCCTTGCCAAGAGTGACATCAACTCATTCTTATCCAGTGATGTCCAGCAGAATCTTCCCCTGATAAACATTTGCTCAGTGTCAGAGCCCCCAAGGTTACTGGCTGCATTTTGCTTTCATTGTCACTTGTTTTCTGACACTTTGCTGCCTGTTACACATTAAAATCCTCCCCCCTCCATGTCTCCGACCTGGAGCCAGAGTGAGGCGGTGAACAGGACATTCCTCCATGCTTACCCGGGTCTTCTCACCACCCCCTTCCCTCCGAAACAAGAGTCTGTTTGTCTCTCTGGGAACAATAAAAAGCTGATACTGCAGAGAAGAAAAAAAAAAGGAGTGCAGACCTACATATTTTAACCTCTTTTTTTTGTACAGATTTCCTTTTATCCTTTCCTAGCATGCTCTAAAGTCAGCGAAGAGACGTAGCTGATTAATGGGCTGATGAACCAGCAGCACTCCACCAAGACTCAGCAAGATTTGCTCCAATAGGGCATCTGTGCTGTCTCGTGCTTCTGGGCTCATTCCACCTGATCAAGAACCTCAGATGTTTTCCTCTTCTCCCCTCCCTCCTTTATCCATCCTCTCCTCACAAGCCACCAGCTTTCTGGAGGAAAGGGGAGCAAATGATCCTTTTCACTGTTCCCCTACCATGTTATCCAAGTTGACATTTACCTGAAGTACATCAGTCTGTGCCTTCAGACAACTAGCACAGAATGAAATTAATTACTGTCTGTCCCAGCAACGTGGAACCCATGAATAATCTCTTAAAGAAAGAAGGAGAGAGAATTTTGCCCAAAACCAAAAGGCTGAGTAAAGGTCAAGAGCCCTGAAATGTCCAGCAGTGAATAAAGAGTGAAAACAAAACACCTCTTGGCCTGGGATGGCTCCTGTCTA
This sequence comes from Myiozetetes cayanensis, assembly GCF_022539395.1. NCBI lineage: Eukaryota > Metazoa > Chordata > Aves > Passeriformes > Tyrannidae > Myiozetetes > Myiozetetes cayanensis. Next base: position 71,100,707 of record NW_026087521.1, on the reverse strand, counting down.
CAACTTCACTGAAAATAAAGCACCTTACCAAAACTTTGACTTACAGCATAATGGATACATTATCTACAACTGCATCTTTCCTTGGATCATCCAGGAGGAAGAAAAATCCATCTGTACAGTTTTCCACAAGAAAAGGTCTGCTGCAAATAGAAGATGATTTTTTTGGTAGCATCCACCTTCTGACTCCCACTTTTCTAGTCCTAAAACCTCCTCTGGTGTTCACAAAAAGGTTGCAGCTGTTCTAAACAGCTTATAAAAACAACCTTCTTTTAGCTTGTATGTGACAGAATGAAGAACAAGCACCTTCAAAAAGAAAATTAAGAAAAGAAAATTAAGTGGCTTGGGTAGAAAAGGGGAGAATGTTTTGGACTGGACACAACCACATCCATTTGATGCTACCTCGTCAGGGGTTGTTTCACTGTCCTAGAAGTGCAACAATCATTGGCTGACATGTAGGGATGCAGCTCCACAGGACACCTGGGTGACAGACACACCTGTGCTCATTTCAGGGCTGAGTTTCTTCCTCAGGTATCCTTATTTACGGTATTTGAAGCATGTGAATATTTCCAGTATCCAGGAATAGGATGTTTGGTCACAGAACTACTCAGAGGAACAAAAATTCCCAAATGACCTGGGCTATAATTAACCATCTAACTATAGCAGCATTTGGCAGACCAAAACCATGTTTCAAGAGACAGACTGACTGCAGAATTTGCCAGAGCTGTCCTCCCAGTAAGATACACCCCTTATGCAACAAGGGAGGTGACAGTTGCAATACAGGAATTCATATGCCTGTGAACAAAAGAAACATTTTTTTTCACAACAGAAAGAGAAAAAAATACAGCAGTGATGTCTCAGGAGTTTGATTAGCTTCAAAGGAACCCTAATAACAAGACATCAGAAGCTTTGCTTTCAACAAAACCATTTAGTATCAACTGAAAGCACACACCATGTACAACCCTGAGGTTCCCAATGCCTAATTATTAAGTATTGGATCATTTCCCATCCTCAAGAGAGAAAAGTTTATATAAATCAACAATAATCAAAGGGAAGTCGTTCTCCTATGGGGACAAGAAGGGTTTGAATCCAGTACATTGATTTCAGCCACAAACTGAAACACATAAACTATGTGTTGTTTTCATTGTGTTTTGGCTTTCCCATGAAGGTGATCAAACAGTGGACCAGGTTACCCAAAAGAGGATGCAGAGTCTCCATCCTTGGAGATACTCAAAATACACAATCAAGCAGGGTTTTGGTCAACCCACTCTTGCTGACCTGCTTTGAACAGGGAAACTGGACTAGGCTGTCTCTGGAGGCACCTGACACCTTCAGCTCAAACCCTAACAAAAGTTAGGGGTTTTAAGGGCACCAGTGACTTGTAAGCAGCGCTTATGTAATCTCTACTGCTCCTAAAGAACATTATAAAACTCCTCAGCACATCATTACCCCTTTGCAGTAGGGTAATGTGTCCTTTTGAGAAAGAGCTACAAAGAATCACTACCAGAGCAGGACTTCTGACTTGCACCCAGCTGTAACTCGGTGTTTGCACTGTGCCCCTTTTATCCCACTTGGTTCATGCAAATTTTAAAAAGCAACATTTTTAAGTGGCAATTTTTGTGATTAGTATACGAGTCTTCCGTGCTTGAAGCTGATAAAGAGAGCTGTCATTCAACCAGAACACTTCAATCCACATCAAGTCTTTCCTTAGAGAGAACTAAGTCAAGCACAGGTGTTTCAGCTTACCATTTCTGTGATGCCCAAGTAAGTTCTTGAAAGCCATCAATGACTATCGTCCGAAATTGTGGCACACAGGAACACCTTCCCCAAGTCACACAGAAACTGGCTGCTAACTCCCCCCCTCAGGCAACTTCTGCTACCTGCACCCACTGGTGTTCACAAAAAGGTTGCAGCTGTTCTAAACAGCTTATAAAAACAACATTCTTTTAGCTTGTATGTGACAGAATGAGGAACAAGCACCTTCAAAAAGAAAATTAAGAAAAGAAAATTAAGTGGCTTGGGTAGAAAAGGGGAGAATGTTTTGGACTGGACACAACCACATCCATTTGATGCTACCTCGTCAGGGGTTGTTTCACTGTCCTAGAAGTGCAACAATGTAGGGATGCAGCTCCACAGGACACCTGGGTGACAGACACACCTGTGCTCATTTCAGGGCTGAGTTTCTTCCTCAGGTATCCTTATTTACGGTATTTGAAGCATGTGAATATTCCCAGTATCCAGGAATAGGATGTTTGGTCACAGAACTACTCAGAGGAACAAAAATTCCCAAATGACCTGGGCTATAATTAATCATCTAACTATAGCAGCATTTGGCAGACCAAAACCATGTTTCAAGAGACAGACTGGCTGCAGAATTTGCCAGAGCTGTCCTCCCAGTAAGATACACCCCTTATGCAACAAGGGAGGTGACAGTTGCAGTACAGGAATTCATATGCCTGTGAACAAAAGAAACATTTTTTTTTCACAACAGAAAGAGAAAAAACATACAGCAGTGATGTCTCAGGGGTTTGATTAGCTTCAAAGGAACCCTAATAACAAGACATCAGAAGCTTTGCTTTCAACAAAACCATTTAGTATCAACTGAAAGCACATACCATGTACAACCCTGAGGTTCCCAATGCCTAATAATTAAGTATTGGATCATTTCCCATCCTCAAGAGAGAAAAGTTTATATAAATCAACAATAATCAAAGGGAAGTCGTTCTCCTATGGGGACAAGAAGGGTTTGAATCCAGTACATTGATTTCAGCCACAAAATGAAACACATAAACTATGTGTTGTTTTCATTGTGTTTTGAAGGTGATCAAACAGTGGACCAGGTTACCCAAAAGAGGATGCAGAGTCTCCATCCTTGGAGATACTCAAAATACACAATCAAGCAGGGTCTTGGTCAACCCACTCAACCCACAAGTGGCAATTTTTGTGATTAGTATACGAGTCTTCCGTGCTTGAAGCTGATAAAGAGAGCTGTCATTCAACCAGAACACTTCAATCCACATCCAGTCTTTCCTTAGAGAGAACTAAGTCAAGCACAGGTGTTTCAATTTACCATTTCTGTGATGCCCAAGTAAGTTCTTCAAAGCCATCAATGACTATCGTCTGAAATTGTGGCACACAGGAACACCTTCCCCAAGTCACACAGAAACTGGCTGCTAACTCCCCCACCTCAGGCAACTTCTGCTACCTGCACCCACTGGCTTCAACAATTACATGGGGTTTGTCCTTCTAAGAGAAGCATTTTCACCCTCCTCTCCTCCAAGAGAAGGGCAATCCCTCCACAATCATCAGACCGTATCCTGCAGGGCTTCACTCATTCATCCAGGGTGCTGCATACCCTGAAATCCTGGAGGTTTCTTCCCATCCGACTGTTACTTCCTCAGGAAAATTTTTTAAACTGTTAGAAGCATCAGTGTAAAATCCTACCATTGAACTATCAAGAAATTATGTTATGATATTATTATCCTGCTAAAGAAAACATTAATGAGCGGTCCTTGACAACATCACTGCCCTTGACAACATCACTGCCCTTGTTTGCAACAGGTCTTTCAAGCAAACATAAGAAAAGAGTGAAAATTCTCTAATTTTCATTTTTATCCAAAGGCATTGGAATTAACCCATAGGATTTTCTTTTACCTTTATGGTTTTTATCTTTTTATCTTTCTTTCATCTCTTTTACCTCAAAACTGGAAGCAAAAATAAATAAATAAATAACGTCTTTGCAGATGAAGACAGTTTATGGAAGCCTAAGCTCAAAAACAAGGGGATAAAATCCCCACTTGTTTCTGCTTTGAAATTTAGGATTGCAGGAAGAAACACCGTATTTCAGCATAGAGGGTAAGCCAATTTAAGTCCAACCTGCTGTCCTATATCCCCATATACAACTGGTCACATCATACTGACCTCTCCTTTACACTGTCACCGTTGCTTTTACAGATGGGTGGAAAGCTACTGCAGGGAACTGAAACTGAAAAAACCTAAAATGTTTAAAAATAAATAAAAAGCTTTGTGAAGAGGTACCAGTCAACACTGAACAAGCAGGAACAGCTACAAAGCCCAGTATAGCCTCTTGCAAAGGATACAGGCTTAGGTCTGGATGGAGCGCACGGCCTGAGCTCAGGGATACACTTAATAGCTTTATTAGCTGAGAATGATTCTGCCTCACTGGTTTGGTTGGAGACTCCCTGGCACTCCCTTGCATTGCCTGAAAGTCAGCCCTTAACATCTAAATTTCCTCCTTACCAAGGCAGTGTGGGTGTTCACAGGAACAGCACTGCTGCTGAGGGTGTATGCGTGTTCCCTGACCACAAACAGTCCTCCCCTAAAATGTATGAAACCAAGAGGTTGCAACCACATTGCAAGCCAGACTCATAAATTTAATTTTTCCAGTTCCCCAAAAGCCTCAGACATAGTTTTCTGAACACAGGGTGCCAAAGTGGATCATTACTGGAGGACTGACTCGTCCTGCATCTCCCCTGGAATACTGAGAGCCTGAGAACGAGCAGAAGCTGGGTATCCTAGTCTGACACCTGGAAACCAGCACAGACTCAAAAACATAAGGCTTGAGACTCCCTCCAAAACGTTTGGTAATCATTCATTCTGACAACTCCCTCTACTCCTAACCCCTAAGCAAACATCCAGCTCCTTTTTGAACCTTATTAAATTCTTGGCCCCGTCAGCATCCTGTGGTTTGACTGTTCCAGCACCTAATTGCAATTCCTAAGTGCTGGAGCCGCCTGCTGCAGTCCTTCTCACTTGAACACTGAGCCCACTCCACCCACGGGAAAGCCAAGAATGTTCCTGATAAAGCTCCTGAGCACATCTGCTCCAGAGCAGAGCGCTGCCTCAGTGCAGGGCTGCCCCAGGCCTCCAAAACCCACACACTGAACTGCCAGGAAGGCAAGAAGGAAAAAAAACACTGTGGCACACTAATCCCTGCAGCAAAATTTGCAAGAAGCACTTAATCACATGCAAAGGCAGAAAACAGGACAGCTGAATCAGAAGAACGAGGAAGGAGATGCTCTGGTTTCATCACAGCACACCTGACTGAAAGATGTGCTCTCTTAACACATCAGTCCCTAGAAAACAAAATAGAAAATACAGACCAAATGTGTCAGGCACATAGAACACACCAGTGTTGTGTCATCTCCTCCCTTCCATCCTGTACATCAGGGAGTCCAACTGTACTGGCCAGTTTCCAGAGTGAAATCACATAGTCTGCTACCAGCACTACGAATTTATATTTTCAGAAAGTCCTCATGTCATAGCCTGAGAGCAATTATCAATGAGGAATTATTGATTTTAATGGCAAATTGTGCAAGCACTTAAGAGGGGGAGGAATAGAAGAAAACGGCAAAGAATGAACAGACTATTTGTTTTTAAAAACAAAAAAGAACTAACAAGAATCTTTGACATCCAGAACAATTGCAGTCATGGCCAAAAAGGTCTAATTTTATTCCACTACAGACCTTTTGTTGGGTACAAATTTCTTACTGCAGTTTGCTGAAGCAGAGAAAAACCAGTACAACCTGCACATAAGAAGTGAACAACCATCCCCATGGTACTCATCCCACAGGCAGAGCCAAAGCCAAGAGAAATGGCTAGAGAAATTTTGCCTTCTGCAAGCTTTCAGAGCAAATACCCTTTGAATGTGCAGTTCTTCAGTGCTGGCCTCACTTTAATGTAGGGCTATGCAACTGCACAGCAACAAGTGTCATTTTGATAAGAATCAAATGTCCATTTTAGAAGAAAAAGGAGGAAAAAAAGAAAAAGAGAAAGTAGTGTGTTTCATTATTTTACTTTTCCATATCCTCCATGAGGGCTAGTTTGATAGATGTGAACAAAAAGTAAAGTTAATGCACAATTCTGATCCCTCTATTAAGAAATCACAAATTTAAAACGCTTCTGAACTACATTCCAGGCATCCTCTCCACACAGGAATTGATTCAGCCACAGACTGGGTATCTGCTCAGATAACAGCGAGATTGTAGTCACTTTGCAGAAATAGCTTCCTTTCAAAGACATCAGAAATCAACTTTGCAAGGTGTGTTTATTTGCATTTGAAACAGGAGACAGTGAAAATTCAACTTTGTGACTACGTTTTCAACATTCAGTGAGAAGGGACAGATAGTCACTGAAAAAAGACTGGAACTACAGGGAGCAGCTGCTTTTCCACCACTACACATCCTGGGGTCAAGTATTATGTAAAGGATAAGGCTCTTCAGGTAGGCAAGACTTAAAATGTCACTGTGAACAAAAAAATAGAAAGGAGAAAGAACACACATGAACATAGGAGTCTTTTGGCTGTTTGATCCTTACAGATTGAAAGAATGTTCCTTCCTTTTGCAAGGAAAAAAAAAATATAAACAAGAGTTGAAGTTTAGTATCAACATGAGATAAGACACTATTTTAAGGTCATTTATTACATTTCCTGTGGAAGAAATACAAGAAATTTTAAGCTTGAAAGAAAATTTTATCACTGTATTTCATTACCAGCATTTTGGCTGGAACACCACTCAAACTAACTGCAAATTTCAGTCCATCCTAAAACTGGTGACAGTGTCCCTGAACGGGAGACAACAAGAACTTAGTACAAGACTAAGTATTCTACTCTAAGTTGTCCTGTTTCTGCAAATGAATAAATGCAAACGTGTACTTCCATTTCAATCACCTGCATTTTGCTACTTTCACATCACAGAAAAAATAAGATTTAATCTCAGAGGAGGTAAAGCAGCATGCATAAGTTAAGACGTTGGTCCATTTCCAGTACCTCTTCTACTTCATATTACAGGTAAGAGTTCTGTTGACTCAGATGAAATCTTTAGGATTAAAAGGAAAAAAATCAATCTTTCCCTTTAGCTTCAGGCTTTGTTTAGCTGAAAGAAATACTCCAAAACTCCTGTAAGAAAGAATGAGAATTGATAAAACCCTGATCAACCTTTTGCCCATGTTCCTTCACGGCCAGCCGAGCATCTGAAGGGCTTTCAGCTGAAGATCGCTGCCCCACCTCCTCCTCACCGATGCAGCAGTTTCAGCCTCTCACTTAAGCGCTGTGTGGGCTCAGCCCACAGGTCCACCTGGTACCAAACCCAGCTTTCCAGCAAGGCCACCAAGACCTCGGTCACTCGGTACGGGTGCAAACAGAACACAAATGTTGGTGAAAGGAGCTGGAAGAGAAAGCAGTTTCCAGCCTGCTGTCTCAGCGAGGTTTGCAGCCACACATCGAGCACTTCTGCTGTATTCCAGTGACACCCCGTGGCACTTCCCTAAGACTGCAGGCTTTCCAAGTCCCAGTCATCACATCATTAACCATACGGGTACAGAACAGCGAATAAAAAACCAGAGAGAGGACACTGCAACGCCGAGCTGAAGGACTGCTGGTGCAGCAATGCCCGGGTTTGTCTTACACAGCAGAGTTACTCTGTTACAGCCTGTGCCCCTGTCCCCACTATCCCACCTGCTGTTACACCTTCCTGCTGGGCACAAAAACTGCCACGCTGCTCTGACACGGTGGAAAGAATCTGGTTTTAATGCCTGAGCTTCCTGGGTCTTTTATTGCAACGGGGAGCTGCACTTGGCACTGCAATATTTCTGTCTGAGTTACGTGAGTGACTTCCAAGAGACATCCTAACTAGCACCAAGAGGACTGCAGCATCAGAACACACCCATCCACCATTTCAGGAGTATAATTTCTGCATGCATCAGCACATAAAAAAAAAACAAAAACAAAAGACACAAGTGAATTCAAACAGCAGCCTAACAATTTTAATGCTTGCTCTTAACCTCGTGGAAAACACCCTCTTACAAACAGCAAGTGCACTTGCTTTTGTCTTTCAGCTCTTTGCCACATGAAGAAATATACTCAAAGTGGGTCACTTAATACTGCACTGCATGACATTTTGCATCTACTGAACACACCAAGGGCCACCCTGGGCGTATCCTGTGTCTTCTCTGAAATTATATCCTGCAATAACAGTAAACATTTTGAAACGTGGGAGACGTAGACATGTGTAACACAGGTAAAAGCACCCAGGTAACTCAACCAATGACACCTGCACACAGGAAAACCTCAAACAAAAAACTCCACAAGCATCCAAGAGAATGAGCTCACACACAAAAGGTGTTCACATCACTGCAGTGCAATATTCAGAATTTAAGAATTTAAGAATTCTACTTCCTACTAATGGATAAATTATCAATTCCTATAAAGCCTAAGATCAACCAGAAACATTCATTTTTCATAAGTAATGCCCTGCAACACTGCTACTGACCTAGCAGCAAAACACAAGCATTCCAAAACCAGCCACCAGTCAAGAGAAAGAATATTAACAGGGGGGTCAAGCAGCACCCCAAGAAACAAGCTACACATGTACAGCTTGTATATACAGAAAATATATGATATATCCTACACATCTAATGGTATATACATTATACATAGTATACCCCATACACACACACTACACATACCATGTATTTATAGTATATTCACACATATACACATGGAAACACACCTGAAGTTTTTCCCTACTATACATGCAGGATATATGTGTACCTTCTACACACGTTTCTAACAGGAAAGTTTCTTTACACGCAATTTTCGTTGATATAAAACATCAGGTTCAACAGATGGAGATATGCACCAGAAAAAGATGCCCACAGACACACTAAATGGAAGGGGGGAAGAGAAATTTCACTCAGTCAAAGATTCCATCAAGTCTTAACTTATGAGCAAGACAGTAATGCTGAACAGAAGTACACAAATGTGAAGGAGAGACAGAAAAGAAAAAAAAAAAATCTATCCCGATTTTGAATTCCTCTGAGAACTCAAAAACTTGGGAAAAAAGTTCTCTATGTGCTTCCTCATCACATGCTTGTCCTTGTTTAGAAAGATTCATCAGCTACACTCCAGTAGAACACACTAACTAAGAAACAAGAGCAGAAAATCCTGTGGAGTGAGACCTGACAAAATCTTGTTTTAAATGTGAAAAACTACAAACATCCATCCTTCCTCTACACGCTGTGCCAGAAAGAAAAATACATTTTTTAGAAAAGTACTTTTCCTGCCTGAAAAACGACACAAAAAGTTAAAAGGTAAAAACAGTCCTCTCAAGCTGCCTAACACAAGCTTATGTTTCCTGTCACTGGAGGACAACTCAAGATCCACACAGCATCACAAGTTTCACCGCTGTCCTCTCTCACAGATTTCTCATCATCTCCCTCTGCTTTTCTGCTGAAGATGTCCACCAGCTATAATGAAAAAAACACTGTCAAATTTTCCCTTTTAAATATACTCAGACCAAAATGGCACTCCTTGTGCTGGAGCTATCTTTCAAAACTCTTCCTGCCACATAACTTGGGCTTCCTTGTTACACTATTCCCAGGTAAACTGTACCCTAGACTTCTCATTTTGTTCTTTGTGAAATACCTTTCTTGATAAATAACAAAGCAACGTAAATACGCATACCAGGCAGCACAGTAAGTAAAGATCTCACTGTGTTAGCCATAATGTACTCACTTACATTAATGATTGACAGATCTTTGCTTAATGTGCCCTTAAAAACATCAAGAACAGAAATGCCACAACCTTACTGAGCAACCTCTTCCCATGTTTTTCTTAGAAATGTTTTTCTTAGAAAAACAGTGGTATTATTCGTAGGAGAAGACTCAGGTTATTTTGGGCAAGAGGATGCTAATGAGCTGCTTGTACACAACAATCCAAAGACCATCGGACAAAACAAAGCAAAACAAAAAGAGATTTATCATCACAGTCTTGTGCAGCAGGCCAGGCAGGCAGTAGCAACAGCTTCAACAATTAAAATGTCTAGCAATAAAATTATTCTCTTAGTACTGAGATTTCCTCCACAGATAACTCAGAACACAAAACAGGGCTGCTGACTTAACTTCAAATAACTTCTTTTGCTTCTTCATGCTGAATACCTGTCAATGCAGAATTCTAGACGTAAGTAGGAAAAAGTTTCTTTCCCAAGAAAGCTTCCATAGAACAAATAATGCTTGTTAAGAAAGACAGAGAGCCTTTTTACCAGGGCCTGTAACGAAAGGACAAGGGAAAATGGTTTTAGGCTGAAAGAGGGCAGGTTTAGAATGGACATAAGGAAGAAAATTTTGTTATGATGAGGGTAGCAGGACACTGGAACAGGCAGCCCAAAGAAGCTGTGGATGCCTCATCATGAGGGGTCTCATCATGGTCAAGTTGCTCTGAGCAACCCTACCTAGCAGGTGCCTTCCAGCACCTGAAGGGAGCCTACAAGAAAGCCAGAGAGGGGTTTCTCACAAGGGCTCATGGCTGTAACTCTAAGGATACAATTTTTTCCTGTAGAAGTTGAGGAAAACCTAGTAAGGAAGATGTAATGGATATGACACTGGCATATTGTTCCCAGTGAAGAGTGCACAGTGCTAAAGATTTCCAGCTTCACTGATCAGAAGCTCAACTCAGCATGGCTAGGAGGAACAAGAGGAACAAGCCTCCCAGGAACATGCATGTTTACGTGACCATGTGCTCTTCCAGTCCATTTTATTTAATTATTAGGCCTCTTTTGAGATTTAAAAGCAAAATAAAACTGCTTGGCTTTGCTTAGACAAAGAGAAACTAAATAGAATCATGAAGCCCACAAGGAATCTAAGTTCACCTCTTCAGCTCCCCAAGCTAGCAGATCACAAGGCACAAGTTTTTAGAATTAGCTCCTAAAATCTTGAAACTTCTTCAGCCTTTCCAGAAAAATAATCTTTCATGTGAAGAATACAGATAAAGAGACCAGTCCAAAACAGAACAGCTTCTCAGCTGGGCCTGTGGCAGATCTCAAGAGTCTCTCAAGAGTCAACTCAACAGGCACACACTGCTTTTTGTACTGAACACAAATATCACAGTCTGGTTGTCCAAGTAATAACAACTACTTGAGGCTGAAAAAGCTATTCTCAAAAGTGATTCAGCATGCAAAACTCCTGAGCAGTCACCAGGTATCACCACGTCTCAGGAGACTCGAGGGAAACAGCAGGCCAAGTGACAGAAACGGAAAGGAAGATGATTTCTGTCACACATCCACAGCTTCAGGTCCAAAGTAAGACCAGAAAAAGCAACACAGTCACCAAGACAACTTAACAAATGCATGTTTAGGAGTTGAAGGACCTGGACTGGTCATCTAAGGCAGTGCCTTCCAGCTTTTCCACCTCAGCCTTTAGGGCTGCCTTAGTGATGCCTTTAGGGCAAAATGGCTCCAGTAACTTCCCTGCAGCCATGCATGAATCAGTGACCTAAACCCTCAGCTGTACAACACCACACATCATTTCTTCCAGCAGCAGGGAGGGCTAAACATCCCAGCTCCGTCCTGCAAGGCATGAGCAAGTGCTGATGGCCATGTATGCCCACACAGCAGGCCTTGCATTTTCAAAAAAACATGAGCTCCCCCAGTGTCCACTGCACAGAGTAAGAACACAGAATGAGTGCAGGGGATGTACGAAAAAAACAGCGTGAGGAAAAGAAACAAAGAAAAGTCTCAGTCCATCTACCCCAATCCAAAAAAACAAGAGGAAATCTGCTCTGTGTTGGAAACTCCCACAAGATATCTTGATTTCAAGCAACTGAATGCATGCACAGGTAGTTATGACTCTGAGAGAGTAACACACGTAAACAGACTAGAGCAAAACTGGAAACTGTGATCCATTATATATCAGAATGTAACACAGCATATCTCATCAGCCAGTGGTACAGGGCAAGCTGGCATGCTCAGAACTGTTCTGTCTTCACAGTAGATGGTTCCACTGCGGACATTACTAGCGCACCTCTAAACCACTTCATCCACTCTTTAGAAGGTCGTGACAGAACAAAAGAAAGTAAGGTTTAAAACAAGCGGGATAGTGAAAAATAGGGACAGAAATATGAACTTCAGTAGGAACCTCAGGATACACAAAGCACACATTCCATTAGGTACAAAAAAAAGATAGCTTTAAAAGCAGAGGAAGAGCAATCACCTACCTTTCAAAAGGGGCTGGAAAGTTGGAATTTCCTGCAGTTTTATGACATCTGGATCATTGCTGACATTCCGTGAGGATTGTGTTCCCGGGGCTACCACCACGATGTCATCCATTTTTGCGCGTTGCTTGGCTGGTAAAGGAGACGCTGGAAGAATATGGGAGGGAGAGGGAACAATCAATAAGCAGATTCCATCAGAATCCAACCCTACGTGAATGTTGCTCTATTTAACACTGTGCAGGTATGCCTTTTATAGTACAAACACATTACAGAGATCACTGGAAGACCCTAAGCTCCTTTCTCTCTTTCCAAATCGGGTTAACAGCTGATTCTGAAACACCTGCAGCACTGACACCCTCCTGACTCCTCCTCCTCCTCTGTGCCCACCGTGCTCCCAGCTCTCCCCCGGCCCGGGCGGTGCCCCCTCGCCGTCACAGGAAGGGCCGGGCCGGACCCGCCGCTGCCTCGCAAGGGAACAGCTGTTCCCTGCTGCACAGCCGGTGCCCCTCGCCACCGCCCGCGGGCAGCCCCTTTCCCCGGGGGCAGCCCCTTTTCCCCGGGGCGCAGCCCCTTTTCCCGGGGGCAGCCCCTTTTCCCGGGGGGGCAGCCCCTTTTCCCCGGGGCGCAGCCCTTTTCCCCGGGGGGGCAGCCCCTTTCCCCGGGGGCAGCCCCGTTCACAGCGCCCTGTCTCTATTATCTCCTGTCTCTATTGCCTCTTGCCCCCTCCCTGCCGTCCCCGACCTGCGGCGCTGGGCTCCCCCGGCCGGCTCTCGGCCTCCGCGCTCTGCTCGGCTCCCATGGCGGTGCCTGCTCGTTCGCCGCCGCCCACGGGGTTCCGTCGGGCCGGGTGACGGCGGCGGCTCCGCCCGCGGGCGGGGCTCCGCTCGGGGCCGCGGGGCGCTGCAAAGCATCGCTAATCTGCCTGCGCCGGAGGTGGAGGGAGGTGACCCCGCTCCGCTGCTTAGTGAGATCACATCTGCAGTACTGCGTGCCCTTCCGGGCTCCTCAGTGTAAGAGGCTCCAGCGGAGGCCACAGAGATGATGAGGGGTCTGGAGCGTCTCTGTTATGAGGAGAGGCTGCGGGAGCTGGGCCTGTTTAGTCTAGAGAAGAGAAGACTGATAGGGGATCTCATTACAGCATATAAATATCTCAAAGGCAGGTGCCCAGAGAATGGTGCCAGCGTCTTTGGTGGTGCCCGGCAACAGGACAAAGGACTAATGGCCATAAAGTAAAACACAAGAAGTTTCATCTCAACATGAAGAAGAACTTCTTTACACGAGGGTGGCAGAGCACTGGAACAGGCTGCCCAGGGAAGGCATGGAGTGTCCAATTGGAGACATTCAAACCCACCTGGACAAGTTCCTTAAATGTCTCTGCCTTGGCAGGGGGGTTGGAGTAGGTCCCACTATTCTCCCTCTCTCAGCTTCCCTTCCTTCCCATCTTAGTTGTGAAGGGAGCACAGCAGCTGCTGGGCAAGGCTGGCACTCCCCTCGCCAGCAGACAAGGTTTCTGCATAGCTTTTGATGGGCCTCGGCTCCCCTGCACCTCATCAGCCTGAGCAATTTGCTTCTGGTCTCTCAGGGAGGCTGAGCACCTGCCCTGCCAAGAAGAGGCAGGAAGAGCAGAAATCGGCCATGGTGGCTGGACGAGGGCAGTCATGTTATCCCCAGTATCTCCTCTGCCCTGCTCATATTAGAGATCACATCAGCCCTTCTCATATTCCCATAATCATCTGTGCCTGTCCCCCCACGGTAGTCTCTGTGCATATTTTCACATTCACTATCATTACAGTACCCTCACACCATTAACACTATCCCAACAGTCCCGGTAAAGAACGAGTTTCATCACCCTCCACCAACCCAGCCAGACCTTTAGCCTCATTTTTTGACTTCTTTCTGCTTGGGCTTCTTCCATCACCACTCTGTAAGCAAAGGCAGGTGGCAGCTGCAACTTGGTCTAACACATAGTAGGAGTAATACCTGGGCTTGCTTTTAGTATTCATTCCCATTGTCATTCACTGTGTGACGCAGTTAATTGGTGACACCTTAAGTGTTCACATTCTCTTATAACTTCTTCTTTAAACAGTGAATGTTACCAGTTTACCAAAAGAGAGATGCCTGGCTAGAAAGAAACATTTTCTTAAACAAGTGCAGCTGAAAATTTCAGATAAAAACTCCCCACCAAGAATGTGAGAATCACAACCAAACATTAAGAATTGCCCCAAAATAGCCATTTGATGCAAAATGCGATGGTGGGCTCAATCTCTTAGAACAATCATGGCCAAAAAAAAGCCAAATTAACAGCTGTATTAACAAAGGGGACTGACTGAGCATCAAGAACATCCATCCCCTGGCATCTAACCATTACAATATATAAAATAACCCGCCCTTTGGTATCTCTTCAGGTAATGTACCATCTCTAAAATGTCTCTTTTAATTACAGGAAACTAAATAAAAGGTCTCTTTCCTGAAAAAGAAGGAATGTGTCCTATGATCCTTTCATTCTTTGCACTCCTTTGTCCCTGGGCTACTTTTACTCCTAAACGCTACCCCAAAAATAATAAGAAAAAAATTAAAAAAGAGGAAATAAAAAAATTCCAAGCAAAACCATTAATTACTTAAGCAAGCAATTTCACAGAGACAGCTGAGGGAAGAATAGCTAAGCCACCAGTCAGTGGTCCTAGGAGACAGGCTATTGTGTACAACTCCCATTGCTCAAACACCCTGTGCTTGGCTGTGATTTGGACAGGATTACTCAGGTAGCAAGGAGTCTCTTACACAGCCATGGAAATAGATCCATGTCCGTTTAGCCCAGGATATGCATATTAATCACTTTCGCTACAGCCTCCAAAAGCAGATCTGACTGTGGGCAAAACCACAATAGCCTGACCAACCAAGAATTTCACCGTGTGGTTTTGCCTTTCTGTCCGATACTCAGGAAGGGCCCTTGGTGTCGGCAAGCAGCTGGAGGAGCGGGAACATCCCCACAGCCCTGCCGGCAGGCAGAAGGGCAAATGGGCAGGAGAAGGGCAGGGAGGAGGCAAGGCAGGGAGGAGGAAGGGAGGACGAGGGCAAAGAAGGGAAGGCAGGCAGGCAAGTAGGCAGGTAGGTAGGCAGATAGGCAGGTGGACAGGCAGGTTGGTAGACAGGTAGGCAGGCAGCAAGGCAGCTGGTAGACAGGTAGGTAGGTAGGCAGGCAAAAAGGAAGGCAGGCGAAGGGCAGGAGGAAGGAAGGGAGGAGGAGGAGGGCCGGCGGGCGGCCCGGGCCCGCCTCCCGCGGTCCCTCCTCCCGGACGTGCCGGGGCACCCGCGGTCTCCCCGAGCCGGCCTCACGATCCGCTGCCTTCCCGTCGCCGGGCGGCAGGGGGACAGCCCGAAGGTGCCCCCAGAAACGCCTCCCCGCCCGGGGAGTAGAGGAGGCACCTCGGCGCGGCTTCCCCGGCTGCCAGCGCTTGGCGCGGCTGGCCAAGAAACCCGCCCTCCCGGGTCACCATGTCCCCGGGTGGCGGCCGGGGCTTGGTTCGCCTGCTGCTGATCACCTGCGTGATGGCCGGGCCGTCCCTGAGCCAGGAGTGTTCGGCGGAGAGAATGGAGAATTCCATCATCGATATAGACCTGTCCCTGCCCCGGGGTGTCCGGGGCGCGGAGCCGCTCCGCGTCCCCAGCGCGGGTGCCTGTGTGCGCGCCTGCTGCTCGGGGCACAGCCTCGCAGGTAACCTCGGCCGCCCTCCCCGCCGCTGCCTGCCGCCCCAAAGCCTAAGATGCCTAGGCTGTATTTAGTAGGCGCGCTACAGAGTGACTGATGTTTTGCGCTGACGTTTTTTTGTATTTAATTTTAGCCCAAAATGAGAATGCTTACCCATCTCTGTGGTGGCTGGTTTGCATCAAGCTCTTGGAGCAGCAAGGAGGCAAGGCAGGAAGTAGAAACGACAGGGGTAGAGGTGACCCTCCCAAGCAGCGAGACGACTAGCAATTCCTGGGATGTAATAGGGAAAAACGTATAAATAATTTTCTTCCCCATGAGTTTATCAAGGAGGTTTTCAGATTTATCAGGATTTGTAAGCGAGAAGTTGTTATATAAAGTGGTGCCGTTGTGGTACAGGTAAGGGGAAGATGAGGGATTAGACTCATCATTTCCCTAACTTTATTTGTACAGGAAGAGGAAGGTGTGACCTTTTGTATTTTGGCCACGGGCCATTCTTTTGTAGTCCTTGGCTGTTTTTCCTGTAGGGATGTTATGAGTTAGTAATTTTCCTCTTACTCACATGAAGAAAAATTAACGAAATAGAGCTCATTATCACACTGCTATAAAAGTTCTTATTGCTGAAACACACATTTATGATGTTTTGCAGGAGACAAGAGGTGTAATTTGATGATTTTTTACGCTGGAAGAACAAGAGCACATCCAAACTGCTACCTGTTTCACTGCCCTACCACAGACGCTTGTCCCATGAAACCTGCAAAAGGACTTGTGAGCTACAAGATAACTAGAGGTAAATAACAGAGATTATTTAATAATAATAATTTAATAATAGACCCCACACTAGAGGACTTTTCCACCTGTGAAATTTCAGTAGTGGCCAGAAAATAGTTTTTTTGTGTTTTTAGTAAAATGTTCTAAGCCAAGCCCTATAAATTGAGAATGTTGCCCCTTTGCTTTGTGGAAAATGGATGGGCAGGTATGTGGTGAGTTTCTCTGTGGGCCCAGCTTCCTGCTTGGAATAACATCATGACCCTTATAAAATTCCTTCACGTTAGATTGAGAGCTCCTCATCATTTGCCCTTGCTTAAAAAGAAGCTGCTGCCATATTGATATATTCTAGAAGGAAGATTTCCTGGATGTAACGATGAAGATCACTGAAAGCAGTGGAAGTACCGTGCCCTTTTTAAAGGGCTCATGCTATGCTGATCAATAATTGGCAATGGTAATCATTATTTTCTGTTTTCAGTAAGGGAACCTGAAGTGCAGAAGCAAACTTTCTAAAGAGATATAAGGGAGCTTTCTAAACTTGAAGAATTTAAATGTCACTGTGTATATTTTAAAGAAAAGAAGTTCATGATGCCTCAGTTTCATTAGTCATTACCTCCCAGAGCTCCCTTATATCTCTCTTTCTAAAAAATACAAATTAAGGAAGGCTATGTTAGTCAAAAAGAGATTTAATAATTAAATACTGGTATTTCTGTTTCCAGATACTCATGCCCCAGAGGATAAATCCATCAAAACTGAGAACTTTTCTTCAAATGAGTATTCTTTGTCTTCGGATGCAGGAACCTTTTTTTCTCACAGTCAGAACAGCCCTCAGAATCATACTGCCACTTCGCAACAATCTGTGTTTCATCAGGCATCTGAACTCGTGAAGCACATAGGCAAGCATTTAGACAACATTGAATTTCATACAGATTTTCCTGAATCTCAAAGGGCAGAACAGTCTGAGAGCTTAGATTCCATCCCAAGGCAGAAAGTAATTAACCTGCCACCCAACATGTTTTCTGCTGTTCAGACTGGAAATCCCACTGCTTCATTCCCCACCACTCGGTCTGGTGCTCCTGAAACCAGCAGTACTGCTCTTACTCCTCTGCCTATAAGTACCACCAAACCGGAATTTCATACAACCCCTCTGCATCCTCGTGTTGCCAAACCTACCATCACCCCCACCACAGCTACCTCTCCTCCTGCCACAGCCTCTGGAGCTAAACCTGGTGCCCCTGTCACCAGCATCGCTGCTGCTCACGTTCCTCTCTCCAGTCCCACAACTTCTACAGCCGAGCGAGTGACCGCAAATTCCAGACCTGCTGCTGCTCCAGCAGGGCTAAGGACTCCAGCCACGTCTCCCGAGCCAACAGCTCTCTCTCGCAATCACACCAGCCATGGGACCCTCCCCTCTTCTTCAGATTCCATTCTCTCTACTGGTGGTTCCCCCACGTCTCCCCAAAACGACCTCCGGGGTGATGACCCGTCTGACTCAGAAGGCCACCTGTCAGAGGGTGTTCTGGGAGGGAAAGGTGTTGTTCAGCTGGGGGAGAAAAGCAGCCTTGTGGCAGCTTTGCTTTTTGGGGTGATATTCTTGTTGCTAGTTATTGCACTGACAGGGAAGAAAATCCACGAGTCTCTTCAGAAGAGGCATTATACCAGGCTGGATTACCTGATCAATGGAATGTACGCTGACGTCTGATGGGCGAGCGGGGAATGACATTTTAAGGAGCATCTCATTTTTGAGAGGGCAACTCTGAAATGGAACAGTAGATGCTGAAGTCTCAGAAGAGGATGGATTCCTTTTTTCTCCCCTAATGGGAAAGCAGAAGGCATGACATGGGTTTGGTGGGGAAAAGAAATGCTCTTTCTATGCTGAACTATAATGTCTATCATTTTTGATTTATACTAAATCCTGAAAATAAACACTCAAATCCAAGTTAATCTAAGAAGGTCTTATATTTAAGGAGAAAAAGCATTCCATGAGCTTAATTTGTACCGTGACAAGATCAGTGAAATAGAAGTACACCTAATAAATTGAGTGCCTGTGCAGCACGAGGGTGTTTTCAGTGCTGTTTGCACCACATACCACAGTGTTACATGATTGCCTGGCAATCCCATTTACTCTATCTGTAGCTTTACAGGAATACTTAGTAATAGAGCTTTGCATTCAAAGTATCCACGTCAGGCAGCATAATCTACACCAAAGGTCCCGGCAGAGAAGGAAGGGTGCCTCCTGAATGCAAGGAAACAATTCTGTTGCAAAACATGAAATGTGACTCACAGCCAAGAGATTGGTACATCTGTCAAGCTTAGTGTGGTGGGAAGCGGGCGTGATCCAAAAATGGCCTCAAGGCAAGTTTTCTGAAAGCTCTAAGAAAATTCCCTGAAAATTCCATTGTTCAGAGATCAAAGAAATGTCAAGAAGTTGAATTCTTACTATAAGGGGGGGCTGCACATTGCTTTACAGCTACAAACCCAGCTGTTCTGTAAATGAAAAGCATTCTGGATAACCTCTTAAAGGTGAACAAAATTACAAATGAAAAGTATCTCAAATTCATCAGCTTGTGGCTGCACTTTGTTTAACCTCAGTTGTGTTTTTTTAATAGACATTTTCAGAGGTTTGTGGCCAAGGAACGTGATAAGAGGGAACAACTTTTCTAGGAGATAAGTTCACAGACTGATAAGTACTGGGTGTAGCTGTAAAAATACAGATCTTAGGTTGACCATAATTCACTCTCACGAGAACTAAAACTTCATGAGAAGCTTTCTCCGTTGCAGGTGAGCTCACAGCAGCTTATTGCGGGAGAGGTGCTGAAAACGAATCCTCACTTCTGTGCATTTCTGCTGTCATTTGTTGGAGGGAAAGATGTTGGTATTAATTGATAAGGTTACAGTACAGTAGCAAAATGTTCAAGAGAAGACAAGCAGGTATATCTTGGGGTTGTTCAGAGCAGTGGGCATGTTACAAATGGGGAATTGTTAGGTGACCAGTTTGGATCTTTCTAGAGGAGCCTTTACGAGCTGTGTTTGAACACTAGAGGGCAACAACAGTTTATTAAATAGAATTGACGTGTTCTGAGGATGACAATTAAAAAAGTTTTAATTAGTTCATTTTTTAACTTTCCAAACAACGGATATTTCATTCCAAAAAATGTTTTATAGGAAAGCTTTTTGTTTACTGGAAGGTTCTGGGTGGAAGATTATATACACATGGTTTTAAAACATCTTACTGTATCATACAGTGTAGAAGACAACAAAACTAAGCATATTATCTTCTCTATGTTAATAACATTAAATCAGATTGCATTATTAGTCATGTATTGGCATTTCCAGTAAACAGAGAAAAAGAGAGAAAATAGTTCTTCAGTTTAGTTCTGGTAGGAGTAAGAAATGCTTATACTCAGGATTGTTTCAAGTAAATTACCAACCAACTAACAAGAAACAACAAACAAACAACGAAGAAACAAAAAACCACCCAAAAAAGAATTACATGGGAAGGCAGTTTCAAACATGGATGTTTTTTCCTTTTTGCAAAACCACCTTAGTGGATTTGAGTCTGACAATAGTGCTTTGATCCTACCATAAAATCGCTGCTCTTTGTCTCCTTTGTGGAGGCATCTTTCTTATGAGGATGGATGGAGAGAGCTCAGGTTGCTTAGCCTGGAGAAGAGAAAGTTCCAGCATGACCTTACTGGGGTCTTTTCCCTGTTCATGAGGGCCAAGAAAAAAGGTGGACAGAGGCTTTTTAGCAGAGCCTGTAGTGACAGGGCAAAGAGGAGTGGTTTCAAACCGAAAGAGTTGAGATTTAGATTGGCTGTAAGGAAGATATTTTTTTTTCTGATGAGGGTGGTGAGACACTGACACAGATTGCCCTGAGAAGGTCTGGATACCTCATCCCTGGAAGTGTTCAAGGCCAGGTTGGAGGGGGCTTGGAGCATCCTGGGCTAGTGGAAGGTGTCCCAGCCCATGGCAGGGTTGCTGGGCTAAATGACCTTTAAAGGGCCCTTCTGACCCAAATCATTCTGTGGTTCTGTGACTCTAATTGAGGGGTAGTACCCAAAGTGGGAGCAACAACTAAACAACTGCTGTATACAATGCTCTGCAAACATTTTTGTCTCCTGCCTTTAAGTGGTTTTGGCCTGTGGCTCCCATTGCTGTTTTTTTAACACTGTGACTGGAACACCTTTTGATATACTGAATTCATGATTTACTGTCCCAGTATATCATAGGCCACACATATCCTAACTGTTTCCTGCTTTTGAAAGTGCCAGGGTTCTTACACCACACATGAAGACAGGACTCTAAATCATAGTTTCTTTCAACACTGAGAGCTTTGCTTATCTTAAAAAAAAAACCCACCTCATTTTGGGAAAATAGCATTTTAAATGTATTATTCAAAGGACAGATTTCTTAACGTGCCAAGAATAAATGGGGACTTTGTTCTGTGTAAGCTCTTTTCAGATTGCTGTAAAGGTGTTAGATTTTTCACAATTGTAATAAGGAAAAAAATTAGTAGAAGATGCATTAAGTACAAAGCTCTGAGACTGAAAAAGGCACTGGAAGGAGCTTTATGAGTCAGGGCTATTCAGACACAATTCCCTGTCTTTTATTCAGTCTTTTATTCAAAGATCCACGTGACCAAATATGGTCTTTGTGGGCTTGACTGGGGAGGGGATAGAAAAATGATGATTTAAAGATTTTTTTTAAAAGGTAAGAATTTTGTCCTTGAAGTTTACTCACGAAAGAGTGGTATTGTGCTCTAGGGCATTCACAGTAACTTTTATAATGCTGAAATAAACTGGATACTATGTCCTTCATGCTACTTTTTCAGACCTTAAAACACATTTTCCATAGTGAAACGTAAAATTTGTCAAAAAGAATATGAGTAAAAGTTCTGAATTGTCAGGTCATTGCTTTTTCCCCTGATAAACCCTGGGTAATGGTAGTTTAATGAAAATTAAGAATTACCAAGAATATGCCTCCATCTTTATTTTTAATAACTACCTAGAAATCAATTAAGGGGGTAAAAAAGATTTGGGTGTTCCTTGAAATAATAAACTGTTCCAACATCTTGCATTTGTGTGGCCTTGCCTTACAAATCTCTTAAAAGAGGAAAACTTCATAAAACATCACAAACACATATTGAACCTAAAGATTAACCATTAGAGGGCAATCTTTTCTGATCTGAGCAACTCAGCTTGCTTTTCTAGTGTATTTTGAGAATTTGACTCATAAAAACAACACCCATGAAGAGGTATCATGGTTTATGATCCACAGCCATATTCCTGAGGTGCTTAGCGTCTTTGATGACCTGAGGACTAATTTTTATATTAACATAAAAATAAAGACATAAACATGAGCATGACTATAAATATGAGATATAAACAAGAAATACAACTATGATTCTTCCTTACAAAGTTTGAACTGAAGAGGGATGAGCCTCTTTGCTTGCCATAAACTGCACTTTATGGTACAGTAGTTCAGCCCAGAAGTGGCTACTGTGAGTGGCAAATGAGCTCCTTCCTACATACAGATGGTGTCTTACCCTGTGTGCATTATATAAATTGAAAGTTGTTGTAGAAGAGATTGCCAATTACTGTGACACAGTGACTTACCTTTCTTGACCCTAGGCATAAATTCTAGTCACTAATCTCTGTGACTAAAAGAGCGCAAGGAAATGTGCAACGCTTTACCCAGCAACTAATTTTTAAACTTCAAAGGCTGCAGTGCAAAGCAGAATTGTTAAATATTATGCATATTGCAAAATGCTGAAGGGGTTTGAAAAGGAAATATTCTTAAATTGTTGTTGCTCAAAAGGCACGCACGTTATGGTTAATAGAGCCCAGATGCTGACTTGGTTTTGAAAAGCTGAGCAAGCTAAAACAAAATAGTGTTTTGGTGTATGTCAGCCTGAAATGTGAGCTCTTTTAAAGGGATGTTCTTGCTGTATCAACACAGCATTAAAAACACTTTACAAATTGTAGAACAGTAACTTTTCTCAAATGACGTTTTTATAACGTGGCTTTGAAATGCAGCTACGGCTAAATATTCACGGGGAAAGTTTTGGGACTTGCCCTGTGGTCTGGTGGGCAGCGCCAAATTAAAAATCGCAATCCTGCACGGTTCATGCTGAGAACCACGACCGCTGAAGCAGCACATCCTCAAGCAGTCCTGGATGAGCTTGTTTCCTTTGCTAGGTCTGCCAGGTCTCCTCAGTGTGACAGGTCTCCTCCAGTGGTTTGCAAGTCCACCCCTGAACAGCTACAGGACCCTGTTAAAGTGACAAAATACGTGAAAGAAAAATGCTGTGGCAGCTCCAGAGAGGCACAGAGTTATGCCGTGTGCTGGGCCCTGCCTACTGTTTATCAGACACTGCTTGGCACTGAACAGCACCCTCAGGAGGAGGGAGAAAGCAGCCCCTGTGTCTGCCACAGGCACCGTGGCCACTCAAACTGCAGCCCAACAACTGTGCCAGCAGCGGCTGCCCCTACACAGAAGAAGAAATCCAAGACAAAATCAGTTTGCTTGGTGAGGGATGAAGAGGAAGCAGGGCCCTCAGAACAGGAGGAACAGGCAGGGCCAGAGATAATCCCCCAGTCCCCGTCCCCGGGATAGGATTTCAGCTGCCACTCAGGGGAGCCCCTGGTGACCTGGCTGCTCCAGTGCTCGGATGTCGTGGCCCACAGTGTGGAACTGGATGGCAGTGAAGCCAAGCAACTGGAATGCCTGTCCTGGGATGTGGGCACTGGGAAGAGGACAGAAACTCTCAGCCTCTGGAGAAAACTCCCGTCAAGTGCAAGGGAGGAGGTTGGCTCTTCTTTTCTGGCCCTCCCTCCTTAGCGGACATTCGTGTCCTGCAAACTAAGACAAGCTAATAATCATTAACTGGCTTAGAGGAAATCCAAGCAGGAGAGAGTTCAAATAATTGAAAAATGGTAAAATGCCCCAGTGTGAGGGGTGACAGCATACAGTGCTCAAAAGCTAAAAATAAAACTGGACAGCAGGGAAGATTGTCTTTAAGACAACCAGGCAGGGGATCAGGCTCCCAAGAGACATAGTCAAGACACCAGAGCGTTTCCAGCAGAAACAGATAAGATATGAGGGGGAATGGCATGTAGAGAAATGTGTTTTGTGATGCACAATTCAGGCTGGAGGTTTTCCTCAGCTGTGCACTGTGAGATGGAAGATACAAAGAATTCCTTACAGGTCTGCAACACTTCTCCAGAGGTTAATGGCAGATTGTGCAAAATTGTGAGTATGGAAGAAGTATAAGGGAACTGTAGAAGAAAAAAACAAAACAAAAAATCACCACCGTCTTTTCTTCGCTGATTCCAATTAAACAGTGAAAATAAATTAAAAAGTCTGCTCCTTCTGCCCACTCCTGCAAAACCAACAAGGGCTGGACACAGGTTATCTACTAGGTTGTCTAGGCTATGTTTTTGCATGGAAAGCCCTTCCCCTCTACTATCCATGAGGATCTTGCTTGAGTTCCCTAATCCTCCCAGCTGACAGCATAGTAACAGAGGAGGCACTTCCATCCAGCAGGCAAGGACAACATTTTGGAATGTAGACCTGGCTCTGGGCAGGTCTTGCTGTTGAGTTGCATCTGAAATACACTTTTTTTTAATAAAAATGATGAAGTTTTGTTTGGTTTTGTTTCTGCACAGTAAAAGTTGAGAGTCTGACATCACATGTCACCAGGAGCCTGTCCTCAGAATCAGTCAGCTATGCCCAGGCCTTTAAGCTGGCCCAGATGTCACCTCCTACTGTAATAGCAAGAAAAGCTATGAAAATATGTGTTGGACAGACACGAAATTAAAACTTAAATGTTTCTAGTAATCCAGAAAATAATACCACCTTTGGAACGTAAGTGTATCAGAAGTTGCTGCAAGTTCTTCTGCTTCATACCATCATTCTGCTCAGCAGCTGTCACACTCTGTGAGGGAGAACGCGAGGTAGGCATTTAAACTTAACGTTCCTTGTTGAAATAATGAAATAGATTTTCTGATCTAGAGGAAAGCAAGCTGCGTTTTGTATTATTTATTAGGAACAAAAGAAGAAGATGAGGAGGGAAGTTTGTGGGTTTTTTTTTTTTGAAACTGAGAGTGTATTACAAAATCTTAACTTCTTAGCTTCTTCGGGAGAAGGGTATGTTTACGTGAATGCAAGAGGGGAAAAAGGCTAAGTTATGTTTAAACACAGTATATTAGCGACTCAGCACAAACCCATCTTACCACATTTAGTTTAACAAGGGGGGAAGAGACAGATAACCCAAAGCACCCACAGAGAGTGCCGGGAAACAAATCACGCACCATTACCTCAGCCGAGCAGCAATCCCTTGCTGACAGGGGAGGGGACTCCTGCACACGCCCTGCTCTGGGAAAGGTTGGGATCGCCGCTGTCCAGCCATGCCCACGGGGGTCCCGCCGTGTGCCCGCGCCCTCAGGGCTCCCCCGCCCCTCAGCGGGGCTCTTTGTGCGCCCGGCCCGGCGCCGCGCGCGACAAGTAGTGCCGGCCTCACGTAGCAGCCGGCGGAGGGGGCGCGAGGGGACACGAAAAGTAGTCCCGCTGGAATGCGACCGCGGCCGCCGCCGCCTCGCCCCGCCCGCCTCCCTCTCCCCGCGGAGGGGCAGGGCGGCGCCGCCGATCGCCCTCCCGCCCGAACGGAGCTCCGCCGGGCCGCTGTCCCCGCCGTGCCGGAGAGGCTCGCCCGTCCGCGGGGAGCGCTGGCGGGGGGCGGGCGCTGCGCCCGGCCGGGAGGAGGCGGGGAAGGAGGCGGAGAGCGAGGGCTGTATCCCTGCGCCGGAGGGAGGGAGAGAGGGAGGGAAGGAGGGAGGGGGAGGGAGCGCGGCGTCGGCGCTGAGCGGCGGCCGCGGCCGGCATGGAGGGCAGCGCCCGCTCCCGCGGCGCCGCGCCGGGCCCGGGGGCCTGCTAGGCACGGGCGAGGGGGGAACCTCCGCGGCCGCCCTTCCCCGCCCCCATCTTTTCCCGCCGCCTCCCCGCCCGCCTGGAAGCATGAAGTGGCAGCGGAGGTGCTGCTCCTCGCCGCCGCCTCCCCGCCGGTGAGAGCGAGGAGGGAGCGAGGGAAGATGGGGCCCGTGCTGCGCAGCCTACTCGCCTGCAGTTTTTGTTCGCTGATGAGAGGTGAGCGGGGAGGGGCAGGGGGAAAGTTGCCGGGCTGGCGGCGAGGGGCCATGTTTGGGCGTGCGGGAGGGGAGCGGCCAGGCCTGGCTGCCGGCGGGGCGCGGGGCCCGGGCGGGGAGAGGAGCGGAGAGGAGCGGAGAGGAGAGCGCTCCCTCCCTCCCTCAGCGCCGGCCGCCTCCTCCTTCCCCGCTTCGGGAGCCGCTCGCCCGGCCGAGCCGGGGGCTGACCGCCCTGCCCGCGGCCAGCGGCCGCCTCCCGAGCCGCCCCATTGTTGTTTTCAAGTTTGTTTTTTTCTTCTTCTTTTTATTTTTTCTTTTCTAAAAAAGAGCTCCCCGAACTAGCTCACGTCCCCCATCCCTCCTCACCCCCCAGCGGTCCGTGGGGCATAGCTCGGCCACGCCTGTGTCAGGCCGGTCCCACTGTCCCCATTACCAGGCTGCTCTCCTTTCCCCCCACCCCGAGTGTCGATCGCGCCGGGAGCCTCGCGTGTTCAGCGTGGGGAGGCTGGAAAATGCCCGGGAATCGGTGCTTCCCCGACACTTCACGAGAGGAGGAATGAGTGCAGCGCTTCCCTCAGCTGGGCTGGCTCTGCGCTGGGACTCCAGAGAAGTTTGTGTTCCACGGGCGAACCGCCACGGATGCTCGTACAGCTTTAAGTCGGCCTTACGGGGGGGATGTCACTTTAAAGCAGCTGAGGATTTTGGTTCTACTTCCCGACTCCGACAAAATTTCTTGTCCTGCAGGGCACAATCTGGAAAGAAAACAGGATTTTTTTTTTAATTTTTTTTTTTTTAATGCTATAAGGCTAACTACTGTAGCTATTTCTCTGGGTTCAGTATTTCTGGGAAGGAATCGTCTGTGGTGTTTGCATACTTCATTTTGCTGTTTACTCGATTTTTTTCTTACTAGATGGGGAAGAGGTTAATTGCTAACAGTTTATCAACGACACTTTGATTTAGAAAATTCATCCATGCTAGAGTGTTTTGGTAAAGATTAGAGTAACTCAGGTTAGGTGGTGTAGGCTGAAGTAACTGCTCTGTCTCCAATTGCTCGGTACTCTGAAAAACAAAGATTTTCATCTCCTCCATAGCCTTTTTTTTCCACTCTGTGCATCTGTTTGCCATATTGTATCCTGTTTGCAGAGATACAAATACACTTATTTAAATAGTACGTGTAAGATTTCATACTTCTGCAGTAGCAGTTAAACCCCAATTTTCAAAAGTTGAGTCTAGAGTACAGGGAGAAACGCTTCCCTGATTAGTTTATTTTGATAAGTAACAATCATGCCCGTTCTTAGTGTACCATGTTTGTCTTTAATGTTCAGCCTAGTTCAAATGACAGCACAGAAATAGCTGCTGCATGTGATGTCAGATAATGTTGTTCCTTTAATTTATTCAAATCTCAAAATAGTGAGGTGTGCTTTTGCAAATTTTTGTATATTTGATGCTTAATAGGACACTTTGAAGAAGCATTCAGTTTATAAATCATATGACTGTCATTTATTTTCTTGTCTCTTGTCTCTGTTGCCAAGGACACTTGTATCTGAGCAGTGTTTTTGTTTTTAATGTGTTCCTGGTTCCCTGCTGTCCAATCACCTACCTGAAGTAATAATCTTCTGTTTTGTGACGTGATAGTAATTTTCCTACTGGCTAATTGTTACTTTAGGTAGAGATAAACAACAGGAACACTTGAGCCGTGAAGAAACAAAAATCAAATTTTAATTATATATCCTCCCTAATAAACAGCATCTGTGCAAGTGGAATTGGTTCAGATAAGCTGTGTTGAGTTCAGAAGAGGTGTCAGCAGTTCCTTAGTGAGGCAGAGGCAATGCCAGCATGAGTGTGAATAAGCTCCTATGTGAAAGTAGAGGTGAAGTTGGGAAGTTCACTGTTTGGGTTTGCGAATTCGGTGCTGTGGAGGATGCCGGGCCAACAGTGCTGGAGACAGAAACTCAGAAATGTAATAGTGAGTGTTTGTGGACTGCAGCATCCTCTCTGCTCCCAGAGATGGCAAATGGACCGAGGTTTACACGACTGAACTGTGGTCATTACTCTGAGGAAACTATGGTAGACTTGTTTAGCTCTCTGGTAAGGAGTAAAATTGGACTTGAAGGAGTACGAGGCTGTTACTGGCTAGAAACTGCTGCACAGGGCAAGGCAAAAATCTGTCAGAAGTCATCCCAGGACTGTGATAAACCAGATGCTACTGATGTTTTCAGGGCAAGTGTTTGGATTTCTAAGAGCCAGCAGGTTACTGTCATGACAGCTTGCTGTGGAGGTTCTGTGGTTTGGGGTTGGGTTTGTTTTTTGTTTTTTTAGTGTTATGACTGGTGGAAGAAAGAGGTCACTGGTCCCTCTTGGCCATAAAGCTCTTGTTTGAATGGGAATCTTATAAATGATGTTTGTGCAGATCTACTGAATATTGCAGACCTCTGTGCTTGAGGTCAGTTAGTGGAGAAATGAAAATGCCTTTCTGGTAAATGAGAAATGATGCATTTTAAAACTTCACTTCCCTCTTACGCATTGGGAAGAGGGTTTGTATTAATCCATTATTATTGTTCTAATATTGTTATTAATTGTTTTTAATCTGTTGTTTCTTGGCCTTCATAAACAGATCATTACTTTTTTGCTTTTTTTTTTTTTTTTAGGTAGATTCGTTTTCATATTTTTAGAAGAGCTTAATGTTCGAGACTTGCTAAGCTGTAACTGGTGGTGTGTGCACGTATTTTTCTACCAGAAGTCAGAGAAGGGGACGAGGAGTAGGTTTTTGCTTCTGAAGCACTCAGGTTAGAGATGAAGTGAAGTGTGATGTTGCCAGTGTGGTTTGTGCCTTCAGGTGAAGGGTCTCTTTACCTTGGACTGTACAATTCTTCATTACCTGATGCCTCAGAAATCAGTGTGCCTTTGTCTGCCATGATTTCCCATGCATTTTCCCCTTTCATCTCTTCATAAAACAATCTAAGATTAATGTGATCTAACGTGCTACAAAACCCACCATTATTTAATAGTTCCTCCAGTTGCATCTGTGATATAGTTCACTTTTCATCAGATTGCTGTGGCTTTTATTTAAAACTGAAAAATTAGGACTTAGACAGTTGGATGGTATTTTTTTCTGTGTCTTGGAGGTCAGGTGAAATAGCATTTTTGGCAAGGTGCACTGAAGATACAGGGAAGTTCTGGGTGTAGGGTTAAACTCTGTATGTCTGGTCAGAGGTGTATGCAGGTAAAGGATCCCTCAGTGTGAGTTATATGAACATAATCAGGTGGAGAGCTTTGTTCTTGTTTCACAGCATTAATGGTTAGGGGAGACATGAACTGTATTCATGTTTCATGTGTAGAAGGGCTTTTTGGTTTGTTTTTTCCTTTTTTTTTTTTTTTCAGGAAGATAGGTCAGGCTCGGGCACATAGGAACCTTTCAAACTCTGTCTTTGGGAGCTGGAGAAATCTGATTCCTTTGGACATCTGTAATCCACCTTTATGATGATGTCGCGTCTCAAAAATGCCCGCATTAAAAATATTTGCTGCGGTCCATGTGATATGGGATTTACTTTAGTTCAAATCGAGTAGAGCAAAGATATTTTTTCTTCCTCCTGAGAGGGTGGGCTAGGAGAAGAAAAGAGGGAGAAACAGGTCTCAGTTTCTGATCTGTCACCATTCATCTCCTGTGGCAGCCAGTGTGCAGACTTAAATACTGTATTCTTTGTCCCCAGCATATTTAACCTCATTAATTTCCTATGAAATGTTAAATACTTGGGTTGCTTTGCCAATGGTTTCTTCAAAAGAGTCCGGTTTCTTCAAAAGAGTCCAGTTCCTTATACTGTAAGGAGGGGTATGTGTTATTGTTGAGTGGCACCAGAGATGCAGTTGTAATTAAAGCTTTTTTGCATGATCCTGCTTCTGGCTGAGCTGGTGGCTCGTCCGTGTCTGGGATTGTGCTCGGCTCCTCTTCCAGTTCTCCTGCTGAGGAACCCTCACATTTCAACCCACTCAAGAGATTCAGGTAGTAAACTGCCACCCATTTCTTTGGTGGCACATGGGAGCCGTTTGGACTTTGAAAGTGGTTGTTGCCACCTTCAAATGTTTCAAGTGTTACGTTGATAAGCAATTTCCTCCAGGGTGGACTTTTACCAGCAAGTGATTTAAGTTGCTTAGGAAGATATGGGGGATGCAACTGCCTTGCAGACTTCAGGGATGGTGTGTTCACATTTACAGTTGGCACTGTGCTGAGCACTTTGTAGGGATGACTCTCCTAGAGTGGAATTGCTGTTCAATGAAAGGAGTATATTCTCTCCTAATCACCTTTAGTCTCTCAGCTTACACCTCACGTGTGGTTTCAGAGTGTGTGCTACTTGCAGAGTCACAGAGTACGCAGCGATCCAAGTGCAGGTGCTGTGTCATTCTTCTGTGGTAATTGGCCAAGGCTGGGAAGGGAAAAGCTCTGACTCTTTCATAGACTGTACAAAAATGCTGGGCATTGACACCCTAAATATTGAATAATCTTTTCCAAGTTATATATTTGGCAGGCAAGCTGAGGTAGAGAGCCTTCATTAAACTCTCCAGATATTCTTGTGGGTTATAAATATTTGTGTCAGGAGATTCACAGTCCGAACAGGCTTGCTATTTGCTCCACATGGACAAACCTAGTCAGAACACCCTGCTTGTGTTTGCAAGCAGAAAGGAGTTTGTTGGTTTTTTTGTCCTGTGAAAGGGTTATGAACATAGGATGATTTTATTTTTCTCCTTATGATTATCTTGCTACAGACCTTTCAATTTTAGTGTAACTGGCACTGTTCCCTGCCAGTTTTGAAATGGAGTCAAACAGACCAGTCCATGAATAGATTGAGAACACTGTCCATACCTTTTTCTGAAATACCTTATTTTTAAAATGCTTTTAAGGAATTAACCAGTCAAAGTCTAGGTTAAAAGAAGCAGTGATTCAGTTAGTAATACTTTGTTTCCTTTGCGAAATGCTGTAAACTATTTGGAGAAAGAAGCGTATCAGTTTAAAAGATTGAATGCTTTTCGAGCATCATTACTTATATAGAGAGAACAATAAGGAAATGTTTTTAATATAAACAGACATGGGAAAATGGCAACATTCATGCAGATTTTTTTAGTATCTTGTTACAGGATCACATTACCCAAATAGAATTACTCCCTTGTGATATAATCAGTGTGGCAAAAATGGGATTATAGTTTTAATTCTGTTTATGAGGGCCATGTGTGGGCTCTTGATGTCAGATTTGAAAAGTAATCATATTTGAGATGAAATTTTAATCAACGAGCTCTATAATTTTGCTTAATCAAAAATTGTTTTCCATCTCTACGATACCGAACTGTAATGTTCTCCTTTATAATCTTCTCCTGATTACTCCCCTCCCTTCCCAGTATGTTCCCAGGGGAAAAATGTAGTTCGTGTGCACTTTGCTGGGTTTTTTAAACTGTTTATGCCTCCAAAACTCCTTAATAATACAGATTTTCCTCTGTCCGTTGTCAGAGAATTCAGGCTTCTAGAAAGTGGCTGATGTGTTTGCTGGAATTCTGGAGAGTAGGAATTTGTAAACCTTGTAGTGACTCTTAATATGTCCATTTAGAAAGTGCAGTGATGTTCTAATAACTCAGAAACTTAACTGAGGCTCAAGAGTTACCCTTCACCCTGTAGGCAATGGTAAAATTAGTGAGATAATTCAAAGTTGTGTGGGTTTGTGTTTATGGGCTTTCTTTTGGATTACCAGAAATTAGCCCTGTTCAGTAAGAAGAAGACAAGATTAAATTATTGAAGTATGTGCACATCTTTCTTTACCCATTAAAACCAATCCCTAGCTGTTCATTTGAACTGGAGTTGTTACTTATTATATTAATCTGTAGTAAACATAGTAGTCTTAAGAATTTGAATGTTTGAAGTGTAATTTTTGGTTTGAGAACTTTTTTCTTCTGGCTCATGGAAAGTTGTTTTAAACTTGCACTCTGATTTTCTTTCAGTTTTCTTACAGTACTATCTTCTAGTGCAGTGTGAATTCTTCGTATTTTTGCAAAATTTTTGATTCTATGGGTCATTCTGTCCTCCAGTTGTTTTGTTTTTTTTTTTTTTGTGCTAAATTCTCTGTTCATGCCTGACTACAATTTCCTGATAGCGCTTCCAAAATCTGAACAAACACAAAATCCCAACCACGAAACAGAAAAAAACGAGTTCTTTTGTTTGACTTGGTTTTTACCTGGTGAGACAAACTTTTTCAGTAAACAGATTGTGTGGATTTAAACATCCACCAGCAGAACTAGGGAAATATTGCCAATGTGTGTGGAACTGGTCTGACTTCATCTGCAGGGTGTTACTCTGACAGCTGCTTGAGAAACTGGGAGAGTGCTGAGGGAAGATTAGGAGGACACCTGAGGAAGTGTAGTGTTGAAGTTCTGCAGACATTTATGTGTGTCAAGGTATTACTTGATTACATATCCCTAAGGAGCTTTCCTGCTTTTCATGCTTTCCAGAGTCTGCTGCTGGCCCTGGAAGGTGCCAGGATGATTTGGCAGGTGATGCTTTCCATTCAGAAACTTGCTTGTGATAGGCCAGAGCTCCACGGTGTGCTTCAGTTCATGCGTACTTTTGCTCTAATCTGACAGGGCTGTTGGCTTTTTATGCCTGGACCTGGGATTTCTATCATTCCCTGCACTCCATTTTATTTTTTTTCCCTCTCATTCTCTTGCCCCCATCCTTCTATCTCTTTAGTAACATTTTTTTTTTTCCTGTATTAAGCAGGCTAAAGGATGACTTATTACTTTTGTACCAGCTAGTCCTGCAGTGTGTCTTGGTTCTCTGTAGCTGTGATCTGGCCTGCAAAACTCACAGCAAAGCTTGGGGCAGATGCTGTTGTTGCTGCTGCTCAGTGTCTTTGCTTCTGCAGTTGAGATGGTTACTTATTCACTGGCAAGTGTGACTGTTCTTGTGACCTTTTGAGTTGCCATCTGAACAGCTCTTGGATGTCCTTAACATGGAGAATATACTTAAGGTTAGCTGAAAAGAGGAGAAAAGGTCCTTTCTGCCAAGTTTGGGCTTCCTCAGGCTTGTTTACTAAACACCTGGTTGGTTGCTGTGTCCTGCAGGTACTTTTGTGAGAAAAAGGAGGTTCAGAGAGAATAGTGCTCTCTGTTCGTAGTGACAGTGGAGTGGGGGCCACTGGTAAATCAATTCATTAGTGTTATTAGGAAAAAAAAAGTATGGAATTGTGTGTTGTGTGGAATAAATTGGGGAAGTGCTGTAATGGAGAACTTGGGGCAGAATCCTGGCCTGTTGCTTGCTGTCCTGAAAACTCGTATGTACTTGCTGGTGAATTTGTTGGTTGGCTGAAAATACAAACTGTCTCATTGTAAGTTTCTTGAGGCTGACTCTCTACTTCTGGGAAAAGTTTATTTTAATTTTCAAATTATCTCTCTTCTTATTTAATATAAGTCTCCCAGGCTTTACTCCCAGTGCTTCCTCAACCTTGTCATTCTTGCACTCACAGGTAACAAATACACAGAATTCCTTACAGGCATGAGCAGTGATGAAGAAATTTGAAACCAGGGGAATGAAGGAAGAGTCCTCACAACTGACAGTTCCAGAATCCATGTGTCAGTCCAGAGATTTTTCATTATGTTCTCACCTTGGTTCTCTGTGGGACATCTTGGGGATGGTTATTGTATTACAGACAGGGAGGTTTGTATTTTGAATGGGTTTAAGGATTAAATTGATGTTCTTTGCTGCTTGTATGTGCCTATTTCTCTGGAATCCTTCCTTGTTGTGCCTCATCCAGGTCAGAGTGTATTTGCTTGGTACATCTCCTCAGTGTCTTCCCTTTTCTCCATGTTTGCCATCCTCGTGGCAGCGTGTTTGCCAGAGCTAATTCACCTCCAGGTGCTCAGAGTTCTTCAGCAAGATCTAAAAAGAGAGGTGCAGAGCAGGAACCTGAACAAGATTTCTCCTGGCACGTTTCTGTGTGAACTGGAGCTGGAAAACGTTGGGATACAGGCACGCTGCAAGAGTGACAGAATGGGATAGTCCAGGAGATGGTGTGGGAGAAGTGCCAGTGCCAATATGAAAGAGAAGTGCAGAACCAACAGCTGGAAGTGAAGGCTGGGAGCAGGGACGTGGCTGCAGTCACATCTTGAGCAGATCCAGCAGGCTGCCAGTGGAAAGGGGGAGAGCTGCTCCCCTTCCAGCTCCCTGCTGCTCGCCTTGTGTTGGTTTTGGATTTTGCTGGACCACTCCTTGAGTTGATTCAACTTGCTAACCCAGTCAAACCTTTCACTGACATAATGCTTTGAATCAGCTTGAGGAGGGGCCCTTAACTAAGTGAGGGGGTAGAGCAGCATTGCTGGGGGTTGGGAATGAGAAAAAAAGAGTTTGGGGAAAATGAACATGTGCTAATTGCTTTAACCAGGCTAAACTCCATGTCAGTAAAAGAGAGGCACCCCAGAACTGTCCTGGATTTTTAAAGGTGGAAAGGAGGAAGTGGGAATTTGTGGAAAAGGCCACTGGACTAGGTAAAGAAAAGCATGACAAATTCTGACAGCTTAAAGTTGCTACTTAAACACCAAAAAGATTAAAAAAACCCGCATTTTCAGCTGGTGAAGTGATTGTTTTATGTTGGTTCCTCACTTTGCATCCTATGGGCAGCAGTATTTCTATGCCTGTAGCAGGTGCTGCAGGCCTAAAAGTCAGATGTACAGAGCAAGAGTGACGTAAACAAGAGTAAGGGAAACCAGACTTAAGGATCTTGGGGATTAGCAACTTTCAGTGTGCTGGGGGGAGTGACAGGAATTGCAGCCAAGAGAAATCTGTGGTACAAGAACTGGAGTTTGGCAGTGAGAAGGCAGTGAGAATTCTAGTTGTAAGGGTAAGACAAAAAAGGCAATGTCTGAACTTTAATATTGAATAGGGTAAACTTAGGAAAAGTCTTACGTGAATATTTGAGTTAAGCAGTTATAGGCTCAGTGATCACTACTGGCAGGAGTTTCTTATGATTTAAATTATTTTTGTTGCAGTTGAAATGTGTTAAACTTGAGGTTTTGTAACTGTTCTTTAAGGGAACATTTGTTCATGCTAGTGGATACAAAAACACCCTTATTTTATAAGTAAGCATAGCTTTTACTTTGTATTGGGTACTTTAATTAAAAGAATAAACTGCATGGAGACCTCTCAGGTGATGGAGGACGTGGTAATATTCACTACTGTTTCAGTTTTTGATTTCCAAGGTGAATGTTTTCTCTTTCAGAAATGCGTAGCTTCTTTTCAGTGTATTGTAGCTTGTTGCATTTACAATATATGCTTTTATGATGTCTACAGAAAGAGGAATAAAAGCATGTAAAGAGTTCAGCTTCTTAAAAAAAACCCACTCTGAGTTGTATCTTTTTTTGACCCATTATAACTTAAAGCTGCAGGACATTGAGTTGTGCAAGGAAGGGAAGGAGATAGCAAAGTAAGGTAATAATAAACCTTAACAGAAAGATTCCACTTCTAATTTAAAAAAAGTTGACTACTTCTCTATGGAAAGATGATCTCTAAATTGAATGGGGTTTTGCACAATTAAAAATTGCTTTCTGGAGAGGGAAAATACAAATACAAATTTGGTATTATTAAAACAAACAAAGTTTCACTCCTCCCTCCTCCTGTCTACAGATTGTCATAAATCAGTTTATATTCAGTGCTTCTAAATTTAGGATGACAGTCTAAGCAATTAATTTTTTAAAAACCCCACTAAACCCAACAAAATCCTCACCCACCCCCAAACATGTATAGCAGAACTCGTTTAATTGGAGGTAGATGAAGGAACTTTTTAGTTCTTTCAGCTTCTCCCAATTCACATGTGACAGTGTCTCTGGGAAATTGTTTAGTGCTACAAAGGGGAGTAGTCTGATTTTCAAAACTAGCCCTTGAATTTAGTCTGTGTTAATATTTCTAACTTCAGTGCAAGTTTCTCATATAAGGAACTGTATCTCTTGTGGCAGCGTGGCCTTGACATTACAGAACTGTGCACATCTTTGGCTCTGTAAATGAAACCCTTTTGGTTAGGACATGCATGCATCCTTCTCCCAGTTTAAAGTGCCCATCTCTGCTGATGAATAAATCTGCGAGTGCCTGGTGACGTTTGTGTGGTGACAGGCAGAGGAGCCTTTGGTATGACACTCCCAGGATGTCTCTAAATGCCTCTGTGCAGTCTGAGTGAAGGCAGGGGAAGGCTGAAATGTTTTCTGACAGTCAGTTTAAAAGGACGTGACTGCCTTATACAAATGTGGTATCTTTTGTAAGCTTCTGTTGAAGAAGGAATGAGGCTGGAATTTGCATCATGCTGTACGTAGCTTGTGATTAAGGACAATTAAGCAGGCATATTACGTTTGAGAAACTACCAGTTTTCATGGCTGCTGCTTTACATTAGTCATCTTAGGTGTTGTTATGAAAAATATACTGTGAAAACTGACAGAGTAAGCAAGTAAAGCCTATAAAATAAAGGCATTGTGTTAGAGAACTAAACAGGAGGGGTAGAGCTGAGTTTGAAAGAACTCAGTGTTGTCCATACCTGTAAAGTTATTTTTCTCCCTACCCCCTCATACCACTTCTGACACTCTGAACCAACATTTGTCTCATTCTGTGCAATGAATTTTGGATATTTTGTGTTATATGTAAAATGTCTGAGAGATATAATTTTGGGGGGTATCAACATGCAGGTGGCTCTGAAAGCTTGACGTTAATTATGCTGTTACTGAAGCGGTGTGTATATTACTAAATTCTATAAAGAAAAATAATCACTGCTTAGGTGGGCCAGCACTGAGTGCTCAGAAAACTGCTTTACTCTTGTCCTTCCGTACAGAACAGTGTCATTTGGGTACTTCAAACCCCCATTTTTTTTCTTCTCTGCCTTCTCCTTTATTGCTATTTCAATAATGCACAGCCCAGAACAGTGTTATGAAGGCACGATCTTGGCTTGTTAACAAAGTTGAGAAGCTTTAAGCCAGCGCTTTTTAGTCAAACTTTTAAACGTTCTCCCCACGGTTTCTTACTGTTTAAAAAACATTCTTAGGTTAGTGCAGGTTGCAGTTACCCTGAGTGACGTTAATGCCCGTGTCTGTGTCCCCCTTGTCTGTGGTGCGTGAAGCCGCCCCGCTGCTGCTGTACGCGAACCGCCGGGACCTGCGCCTGGTGGACGCCGCCAACGGCAGGGAGAACGCCACGGTGATCGTGGGCGGCCTGGAGGACGCGGCGGCCGTGGACTTCGTGTTCGTGAAGGGCTTGATCTACTGGAGCGATGTCAGTGAGGAGGCCATCAAACGGACGGAGTTCAATAAATCCGGGAGCGTACAAAACGTGGTCATCTCCGGACTGCTGTCGCCCGACGGGCTGGCGTGTGACTGGCTGGGAGAGAAGCTGTACTGGACGGATTCGGAGACAAATCGGATTGAGGTTTCTAACTTGGACGGATCGCTGAGGAAAGTTTTGTTTTGGCAAGAGTTGGATCAACCCCGAGCAATTGCCTTGGATCCTGGAAGAGGGTAAGTCTCTGTTAACGCAAAGTAGTTACAAATATCGAAGTTTGTGCTATTTCTTGTTCGTTGAAGGATTTTAGCTGGGTGATGGTACTGTTATTGAAGTTATCTTTGAGCCAGTTTGCATTATTTACTTCACTTTCTATCAGTGTGATTTGCAAGCGGTTTGCACTTCCAAAATTGCATTCATAATGGTTTGTGAACATCAGACTTTCACCCTTCTCATTTTCCTGCAGTCTAATCCATCTCTTATTATGCTCAACTGATGTTTATTTCAGATACAGTTTTATAAGATTGTAATTAATGAAAAGAAATGATTTAGCAGCAAAACTTGAACAGAAGTCATCTTTATCAACAAGTTCAGTTTTTCATCAGAGTTAAATTGTCAAATGTACTTGATCTAAAGTAGCATACATTAGGATTTCATGATCAAGTTGATTTAAGTACCAGACTGCTAGTCTTTTCTGTGTTGGTATGTATATTTATTAAATGTATCCATCATGCTGAAAACATGAGTGCCTACTTGAAAAGGAAATATTGAGAATTGTATAAACTAGTGCAAATATGTAGTCATGAAGAATGCATTTTCTTGGCAATGTCCCACGTAGTAAAAATGAGATGTTTTACTGTCCTATTTTCATCTGAGAAGGCATTAAAATATGAACTGTCTGGATTCTTCTTACAGGCCATCTCCTACTACACATTTTGAGCTTCGAGCTTCTCATTGCTCACATTCATACACTACAACTTACTTTAATTTTTTTCAATTTTAGTTGTCTTAGAAAAAAGAAAAGACAGATCCAGATTCTTAACCAAGTACTACTTGAAAATGCAGTATTGTATACTTGTACTGCTGTTTTCTTGTGTTGTTAGGTCGGTTTGTTTGTTTTAAAATTTGTACAGCCCTGTTGTCCTCATGGGAAAGACTTCATGATCGTAGTTACAGTTCCCAAAAAATTACTCTTTAGACAACTTGATCAGCTCTCTTCATGAGCAGTATTATCAAAATTAACTGGCTTTTCTCACTTCTAGGTGTATTGTTCATCACAAAGGGAACTTAAAGCATCTCCTAGAAGTTGTAACTAATTACTTGCTGTTCAGGACAAGTTTTAAATCAAGTGACTGTATAGAGTTACCTTAATTGTTAAACTCTTGTAAAACTTTTGGGTTGTAAAAAACCTTATTTTTTTCATGCCAGCCCTTTGCAGGAAGCACATACTTTCTTTATGGACCTACTCCTTCTGTTTCTTTGGAAGTTGGAAGCCTGTGTCTGAGCGTGTCAAGCACAAAAGCAATTGCAGTACAGGACTTCCATCTGCACAGTGTAACAAAAAATTCATGGGAACTGGTAGTACTTCTGCAGAGTGGCAGATGTTATACAAGAGTATAAGAAAAGGGAAATGGACAGTTACAGTACCTTTCATTTGGGGAAAAAAAATTTTAAAACCCCAAAAAAATTCAGAATTTCTTTGCGAATTCACTCGTATAGTGAAGGGTTTTTAGTTTGCATGCAAGTTAATATTGTATAAAATGGCCCTTTGGATGTAAATTCCCAAAATAATGCAAATAAGGCTTTGCTTCATACTTTTTCCTGCTTGATGCCATCTCTCCCTTGAGCAGACTGTGCCTGGTTGAATATCTTTCTGCTGCTCCTTTGCTCATACTAAAATTTTGCAGGTGGAAGATTGGGGCACTCAGCCAATGGTTTGCTGTATAGGCTGGCTCGGGTACTAAGGAGTTAATTTCTAGGTTTTATGGGTGATGTGTAGGCAAGTGTTACACTGATATGGAATCTGCAGACTGCTGTGATGCTGGCACAGAGACATAAAGGGTGTATTTAATCTTTCTGCACCTGAGGAGGCTCTGTTTGTCAGAAGATGTTCTGATTGCAAGTACATCCCTAAATTCTGGTCACAGCTAGGATAGTAAACAAACCAGAAGATATTTTTTGATTACTCAAAGATAATTAAGCCAGCGAAAGATCGCAGCAGTATTGCACAGGTTGTCCTGATGAAAATGTGGGGTTTTTTGTTTTGTTTTAATCTCATTGATAATTAATTTTCAAAGTTTCCATCACAAAACTTTGCAGAGTTTGTTTGGGATTTGTCGTGTATGCTTCATGCTATGCTGGTTTCCAGTCCAGTGCTGGGATATTTCGGTGTTGGGTAGATGCTGAAATTGTAAAGGTTTCATTTTATTGCACAGCTCAAAATGTTGCTTTCTTTCTTCATCATCTTCTCTCCTCATGTGAAGGAGAAGGTGAAGGAAGGTAACCAGAAACCCACATATTTAAAAGAGAGTGAGGCCTTGGAGAGGTGACCTCTCCTGTAAATCTTGCTGTGCTGGTTTTCTGTGTTACTGCCACTGTCTGCCTGTCCTCACCCTACTGCCAGGGGTTGCCAGGAACTCAAAGGAACACACTTGCTAGTATATTTTCTTCATTTTGAAGGTATTTTACCTGGGTTTCCCTGTATGAAAAGGGATGGGAGAGATCTGGCTTGTTAAAAATCAAACTAGAGCGCACAAAATTGATATCAATATTCAGATATTTGCATCCAGTCTTTGCTTCAACTGAGGTAGTAATTTCTGATCTGCATGAATAACCTCTGTGATGAGTCCTTGGGTATGCTTCTGTATCTGCATTTTCAGTCCCTGCAATTATAACTTTGCATCCAAGCCTAGGCTTTGAGGACTTGTTGCATTTAAAAAAAAAAAAAAAAAAATCATCATTTTAGACTTCTATGAAGCATGATGTTAATTAAAAAATGTTTGTTGGCACACTTGTAAAAATTAAAATAATTCTAAGACAGCTTTTAATAACTACCAACAGGAACTCAGAGGGAAATTATTTTTATACTTCATCTTAGGGAAAAGTTTTGTTTGCCAGCTCTTTACTGTTT
The DNA here is from genome assembly GCF_022539395.1 of Myiozetetes cayanensis. NCBI lineage: Eukaryota > Metazoa > Chordata > Aves > Passeriformes > Tyrannidae > Myiozetetes > Myiozetetes cayanensis. The sequence goes on along the minus strand of NW_026087521.1, from coordinate 71,060,672 downwards.
AAGGCAGGATGTTTTAGAGGGTCTTGTTTTCCAGAACTGATGATGAGCATTGCAGACAAAGTGTGTTAATGCAGATCTGCACTAGAAGACATTTATTGGCAAAATTAGCCTTTAGTGATTACAGTTTGTTGCAGTGTGGTGTTTTTTTTTTTTTTAGAGTGTAAAGTCTGGCCCCTGTGTTGTAGAAAAGGGAGCAGAAAGTCGCCTTTGTTCTTCTGGAGGAAGTTGATCACTGGATTTATATTGTTGACAAAAAAAGCCATTGATTTATGGCTCATTTTTTGAAGAAAGCTGATAAATTCCCTTGCTAGCATGATTTGAAACAGATTGATAATATTTTTTAGGTAAACTATGGATTAAGTTTGTTTAAAAAAATGAAAAACAGAGCACTCAGCTATATGAAATTTAGGGATGATTAACAAAGAAAAAAGTCTATAGAAGAACCATCTTTATTTGGCTGCATTCCTGGAAAAAAATAAGACTATCCCTGTGGAGAAAGAGTGTATTTCAGTAGTGTCTTCACTGTAGAATGGTAGGATAACAGGGATGCTGCTCCAGAGTAATGCTCCAGGTTTTAAACTGTGTGCTCTAAATGCAGGTGTGTGGGTGAGAATGAGTATGGAATGTGCATTTGTGGTGTCTGTGTCTAGGATCTGATACTCCAAACAGCCTAATTGTGTTCTACCTTAAAACCTAAAACCCCAACCAAAACACCAAACACAAACAGCGATCCTCAGATGCCCATAAATATGGAAACCTTTTTTTCCTCTTGGACTGATGGGTAGAAATATAAAGAGCAGTAACTCCTTTTCTGGACCTTACTGGTTCCATTAGAATCCTTCTAATAACACTTCCAAAAAAACCAAAAACTCCTTTCCCCAGAGTTGTTTAACACATACTTTACATTTTCACTTCTCATTTTCATTCCTCATGGGAACTGTATTGTTTCTCACTTCTATATCTTCATTCCACCTTTCAGTGTGAAGTATCAGTTGTATCAAGTTTTCTTTGTCATCTCGAGCAAGAAATAGTAAAGAGTAGCAGATGATGCAGCTAAGAGCATTGTCAAGTCAAAGAGCTTCTTTCTAAATAAATCTGTGTGAAATTTATTTTTCTTATTTAAAGGATAAGTGTTCAAGCCAGCCCTCATCACCGAGCTGGCAGGCCTAGGATGGCTTGGCCAACTGCTCAGTACCATAACCAGAGATTTGTTTTAGTAAAGCTCTGATTGCTGCTCACAACCACTAAAGGCTTTAGCATCGACCAAATTATATAGTCCTAATCAAGATTTTATAACTACAAACCAAATTTGGATTTAAATGCTGGGTCCTATGAAAGCATGAAAGCGCCATGTGTTCTTGAGGTTTGACAGAAATTTGTTACTTAACTAGAGAAGAATTCTGTCCTTGCATAAAAATGTTCTTTTATTTCAAGGCAGAAATGAGAGCTGGAAAACTGAGCTCCTAAACTGAGGAAATGAGACTTGAAAAACGAAGTTCTTTATATCAATATATTTGGTTCAGTGTCATTAAAATCTGTGATCTCTTGCTCAGCTTATGTAAGTAGAGCATTTTGCCCCCTGTTTAGGAAGTAGCCAAAGGGCTGTCTTGTTGATAACCAGGAAATATAAAAGGATATCTTTGCTTCCAGTCCCAACTTTCCCTGTCTAGGGCAGATTCCCAATAAACCCATATTTCAGTGTGGCCCTGTTGTGGCTCCTTTGTATTCCCTTCATAGAAATGGGTGCTATCAATTGGTCTCACACAAATAATTAGCTAATGGAAATTAAAAAACGAAAGCCAAGGTCAGAATATAGAGGATTTCTGTGCATCAGCTTTTAAATGTCCAGCAGGACATGCCTGAAACAGAGCCAAGAAGTGACTGGGAGAAAACTCAAAAGCTACTGAGCCTTTGGACTTGAATGTTTTACTTACTTATCGGTTTGTGGTCCTGGAGCTAAGGGGTTGGAGTAGATATCAGCATGTTTGGAAAAGATGGAACAGAGAGAAACTTCTTAAGATACTCTGAAATATTTTAAAGTTGATGAAGATCAGAAGTAAAATGTGTCATATTGGACAATGCTGTCCAACAGCTCTTTATAGACTGTCAGAAGTCCTATATTTAAGGAGAGAAAAGATGAAGGGTAAGAAAGTGACCCTAAAAAAATAAACAGGCTTGATGAGAACCCCCCTGAAATCGAGTGGAAGGTCATCTGTCGTAGTTACTTGGTACTTAAACCTCAACGTGAGTGCTGCCTGTCTGATCTTAAGCTCACGAATGATTTGTCATGTTGCTTCTGTTGTTGATTTCCAAGACTGAATTTGTTTGGGGATTGTCATTCCTGAATTCCCAGCTGCCTGCTCAAGTAAGAAAAATAATTATAATTGTTTTGTGCCAGTGAAAGAATCTGCAGAGCCACTTGGCTATAAACTAAATTTATCAAGTAAATAATACAATATTAATAGTTATTTTACCATAACAGATAGTGCCCAAGCTAGACAGTGAGAACAAGTATCTGGTTATTTTTATGCTTGATACTTCTTTTTAATTCATTTTAGTGAAATAATGGCTACCTTTTTCTTTTGCACGTTTATCTTCCTGGCCGATACATTGTTGTCATGAGCTATGAAACTTGCCATTTTCATGATTTTCTGCTGCTTCCAAATAAGTTTCCTCTCAGGTGTGAGCACGGTCAAGGAGTTCTCAGGAGTGGAAGATACAGCTCGTCAAGCATATGTTGAGTGAACGCTTGACTAATGTTTTTTATGACAGAAAAGTTCTGGTTTTTTTTTTTTTTAGAAACAATAAGAGAAATCTGTGGTAACAATTAGCCTTTTTATGGCTGACTTTGAAGACATCACATGCCTTCTTTCTTCGTTTCAGCCTGTCCCTCTGGAATTACTATTTTCTCAGTACCACTGAGAAATGTGTGCTAATCTTCACAGAGATAGTTAGGGGTTTTCTTTAAAAAAAAAAAAAAATCAGTGCTCTAAAATCATAAAATTGTATGAACAATTGGTATACACAGGGTCAACAAAAAAGTTGTAGGCAAACTGTGCACATAACAAACCTTCTGACCTTAAACAGTTTTATTTCACCTAGAATTACCCTGTTTTGCATAACCAAAGACAGCACCGTTTGAAGGTAGCTGTGTTTCTCTGCCTGACAAGAAATCATGTAAGTTAATAAATTGGTAAATTATGGCCTGGTGCAGTCTCCCTCTAGACATTTGTAGGCTGAGTTATGCAATTCATGTGCCTTGTTACGTAGTTCATTTGCTTACAACACTTTATTCAGTGTTCCAGCAATAGGAATTGTTGACAGGAGTGACCATGCCCAGTTTTATTTCAGAACTTAAGTGTCTTATTTTATCCAAGACCTTTTTTTTTTTTTTTTTCCCCCTGGATAGATTTGTTACCCTCTTTAGGATTCGAGGTACTTGAAGTTGTTTTCAAAAACTGAAATTCTCTGTGGTCAGCTGGTGATTTTGGATGCTGTAGAAAAATGGTTGTTGTGGAGGGGTCTTGCCTGTAAGGGAAGTATTTACCCTCTGTCTTCAGGTTTATAGATGATGGCTTAAAAATCACAGCACACTGCACAAAACCTGAAATAGGCAATCACTTAGGGGAACATTTAATTGACGACTTGTTATCTATAAGGGCATGAACTGAGAGCTTTTGATCTAGTAAAGGTCTAAATGTAACTTGGGGAATGAAGTCAGGAAGCCTAGCAACTTCAGCTGAGAGTGAAGTGCTATTTAATTTAAATTTAAATGCTGTAGATAGATAGTCTCTGAGAGGGAAGGCTTCTGTGCCTAACTCTGGGTGTAATGAAGGCTCAGGTCCTAATTAGGCCATGATATAAAGTAACATGCATCCAGACAACATGGGCATTCTTAAAATGCCACCAGCTGTTCTACACAAGTCAGTGTGTAGAAAATAATAACTGTACGGTTGTGGTACGTCATCCGAGCTTCAGAACTCAGTTCTTTAGATAACAAATGTTTAGGTACATTTAGATTTAGTTGAAGACTTTTACATTTAGATGAGGACATCTACATTTAGGTGTAGTTGAAGATTTTATGCCGTGAAATGGCAATAGCTGCAAGGGTGTAGCTTTACAAAAGCATCGTATATTTAGTGGTGTAACATGTCTAAAAGTTTTGGTGTCACTGTGTTTGAGTGGAATGAGTGATTAGTCTATCACTGAGCAAATACTCTGCTTACCGCAACATTTTTCAGTGGGAGGATATCTGAAGGGTTTGGTTCTGGTTCTTCTTTGTGTGGTATATTTGTGTGTTTTGTTTTCACGAGAAGTTTCAAACAAATCACTGTTCCTGCCTTAACTTTGTTTTTCAAGACATTTGTTGTTATTTGGGTGGTTTGTGAGCACAGCACAGTTCTCTTCTCCCACTCCTGCAGATGCCTGCTGGAAGAGGTGCTGAGGTTCTCTCTGCCTGAATGGTATAGGCTTGGGCCAGTGCTGTGCCAGCCTTTTGTGACTGTTTTAAAACAAATGAAGCAGCAGTTGTGCTGTTACATACCCATTCTGACAGCACTGCTTGTCAAACAATTGAGACAAATTAGGAGGGGAAAAACAAAAATGTGTTTCACAACCTAGAATAAGCATAAACACTTTAGGGAGCACTTTGGAGGATCCTGAGACAGACTCTAGGAATGTTTGTGATAAAAGCACTCTTTTGCCGTTGCTGCATCCTCAAGATGCAGAAAACAGGGTGCTCCTGTACCACTGAACTGTCTGTAAAGGAACAGAGATGCTGACCTGACTCCTTAACTCGAGGAGATAGATGATACAAACTACATTAAATGGTGAGGTAAGACCTGATGCTTTCATTAGAGGATTTACAGTTAGTTGAAGTTGGTGTGGAATTCTATTACAGTTTATTTTGGTAGAAGTGGTGATTCATCAAAATTGACATGTTTTGACAACTTTCTCTTACGCTGCCATCCTGGGTCATGTGTTTGGAGCCTTGACCTTCCTTCTCTGTTGCAGTCATTCCAGAGTAGCTGGCTGTGTGCTGGTAAAATGGCTGAGGATTTTCAGCTGTTGTAGTTGTGATCTCACTATTCTTAAATGTTTATATCCACACAGATCTTTCAGTTTTAAATGTGGTTGTCACATGCTGTTCTACTCCAGTGATAACTTGTAAACTCTGGGTTTGTTTCATTGCTTACAACAAGGCTTAGATGAGAGTAAAATACTTAACTGCTAAAAAAAATACTGCCCTTTCCACATCCCCAGTTCTCATTTCTTTGTGGACTCTTCCTCATTTTGGCACTGTGGTTTGTACTGCACCGGGGATTGCCTGGATGGAAGGTACAATTAATGCTTGTCAGGGTCACCAGAATTTTAGTGCTTGTCTTGCAGACCCTGGGAGGCAAGAGTGTGATAGAAGTGTAGGTTTGGTTTGGTTTTTTCAGGAGACAGAGCAGCTGAAGGAGAGATGGAGCCTCTTCCCCCTGTCAGGAGTTTCAGCTTCCTGTGCTGGTTGACCTGTGTACCCTGGTTGTAGATTCTGGTTGACATTTGGGAATGCTGATTATCTGTTGACTGTTCTCATAGGCAATCTTTGGTTTAATAGTCACTAAGCTGTTATATCAGGTTTCCAATTTTTGCTCACTGGTGCTTTTTCTCTAAGGTTACCACAGACTTTGACACTTTTCAAGTCCTATTTAAAGGTCTGATTTTCATGTTGCCTTCTCAAAGTCCATGCCATGAAATGCAGAAGCATTTTTTCTTTATTACTTGTCCAAAGCAGTGTCACCAAATTGCAGCAGCAGCCTTCTAATTCACCCTGTAAAAAAAGCCCCGATGCTCTTTTTGCAATTTGTTGCTCAGTTTCAATTTTGACTCTTCCAGAGCTCAAAATGCAATTTGGTGTGAATTTAATTACTAATCATTAAGATCATGTTACTTTTGCTTAGCTGTAGCTTGCTGTTGAAGTGCAGTTGTGCAGGGGTGTTGTATCAAGGCACTTTTTAACTTTCTGAGTTTCCTACCAAATCCTATGGATTTCTGCTTGTTGCTCCTTACTTCTTTCATGAATTGTTTGGGTAATTTTGGCAAGATTAAAGTGTTATTCTGCACTATATCCTTAAAATCCAGCCTGATATCCATATCTAGGCTCCAAGCTGGTAGTGCTTCCTCATCATTTTGGTCTTAGTTCTTGCACAAGGTCATCAGCAGCACCAGCTTTTCTTAGAATTATAGAACATCCCGAGTTGGGTGGATTTACTGGGATCATCCAAGTCCAACTCCTGGCTCTGCACGTTGGGTTTTGCTGTGCTTAAGTTTAATGTTTCCAACTCTTGATTTCCTCTGTGTGTTTTGTTCTGCAGTTTTTAACAGATGCGCTGTCTGTAGTGAGTGCAAACACAGCAGCAGATATTACATCAGATCAAGGCACATGTTTAAAGTTGCCATTTCCAATTCCTACATGGAAAACTGGGAAGCACATTCTAGCTGAAGAAGGGGGACTGCTGGATTTCTGATAGAACACAGTTGTATTCTAGAAGGATCTTTCATAGCTAACAGTGATCCTTTAAAAGTATGGCGCTGTAAATTCACAATATATTTAGATACAGAAAAGGTGTTTATTTGTTTTTGAGATGTCTGTTCATTTTTACCATGTTCTTAATGCTTGCTTTTAGCATGTAATTTATACATAGGGAGTGTTTTGTTCAACGTGACAGCTCGTTTTGCAAGTTAAACGCAAAGCAAATTACGTTGTTTTGTTAAAGTCGTTTTTCTGTAAAACCATTCAAATTATTTCTTCTGCAGGAAAAGCTTTGAACTAGGCAGGTTTTTTTTTTTTTTTAATGTTTGCTTGGTTTCTCCCCGCTTAACACCTTTAATGTTTCATTCTTGTGAATCGTGCCACATCACGTGGGGTTGGGCTGATGCAGGAGAGAGGTGGAAAGGTGGCAGCCTTGAGCTGCAGGGCCTCTGGCAAAAGCAACTGCAAACAGATGGATCAGTTTTATAGGTGAAGTATTTACTGGGCTAGGAAAGAAACGTTATTTAAATCGGCAAAATATTGCTGAAATCTCGTTTTCTGTTTCTGTCAACATCAAAGTTGCACACTAAGAAAAATGGGGTTTTTTGCTGACTTTAAAAATCTCTGATTTTAAATAAGCTGTGCACTTTTTAGAGGCTGCTTATGCATGCAATAGTTCCCTATATTGTTGTTAAATAAATATAGACTACCCTTTCCCAAAATGTTTCAGTATATCATTGTATCATTTCTGGAGTGCACATTCCCCACTCGCCCTCCCAGGCAGCAGCTGAGTTTCAAAAAAGGTGGCTTTTTATCCAGTTAAACTGTACAAAATTACATTCTGTCCCTTTATTTCTGCTCTTTTTATCCTCTATAGAGAAATCTCTCCTTCCTCCCTGTGCCCCCCCCCCCCTTTTTTTTGTTGTTTGTTTTGTAGTGACCATCATGTAACTTTGGGGTTAAAAAAATAAGGCCTAATTTTCTGTAATTTTGTAGTGTGAAAAGACTTAACTGGTGTGTGCTGCTTTCTTCCAGGAGAGTAAGTGATTTAGTGAGTCCAGTGGATGATCAAAATATAAAAGAATAAAACCCAGCCAAGGCAGATGAAACTGTTTCAGGAAAGCTGAAATGAATTCATTGCTTGCCTGCATGTTCCTTACTGAGGGTATCAAGTTGGTTTCTGTATCAATAAACTGATAAATCACAAGAACAGGAACTGCCTGAAAATGTACTGGACTCCCAGATGACGTGAATTAATTTAATTTTTAAAAAAAAGCCTAAGGAGTCATGGTTGCATGTAAGTAAAGTTGGATTTACATCCCAAACAATAGGATGAAAACTATGAAAAAAGAATTAACAGAGTGCTGGAATGTGATAGGAAGGGTAAGAGTTAGCTTGGTTTGGCAGAACATTCAAGTTCCTTGGGGTTTCTTGTAGGAGTCAGGAATTAAGAACATAAAAATGATGCAGTTGGTGGTGGTGTACTGAGAGAGGGCTGAATGAATAACAAGGGGATATTTTACTGATGAAAGACTTGGGATGATAAAAAAAAAAATCTCTACAGAGGAAAAAAAAACATTGTTGTTCTCCAGTGTGTGAGTGTGCTCTCCTGCCGTGGAGAGAAGAGTGTGTGTTTTAGGGCTTCAATTTAACATACAAGTATGGGGAAAAAAATCTTTCTCTGCTTCCTGTGTTCATGATGTATAGGGAGAAATGCAGAACAATTCTCCCAGGTTTTTATTGAAATATAAAAAAAAAGAAGTTTGATTCTGACTGAGCTGAAAAGATCCTTATGTGTCAAGGCAGGGAGTGAAAAATTATGGAGCTGATTTGTCCAGTTTCATCCCAAGGCTCTTTGAAATGACAGAATTCTAAATCCTCATTTATATACTAAATATTTATGGTGTAAATGTTTATGTTTTTAGTGCAAGTCCCTGTAAAGAAACACATTTTTTCACTGTACAAAGAAGGTAAATTTTATCTGAGGAAGATGATGCTTTCCCCCACTTGTTTTAATGTAGCTAAACATTTTGTTGAGTTCACAGGTGTGTAGATCTGCACCTTTTAACAGGATTTTAAAGAGCTCTTTGAAAAGTGAGTTTCTGTGTGCAGGAACTCCTCCAGGGCCCTGCTGAGCAGCTCCAGCTCCAGGCACTGCCAGAGCAGAGCTCTGTGAGACTCCTCAGCCCTGCAGAGCTACCCAGCGTGCAGCCCGGGCTTCTTGAGAGGCTGTGCCACAGTTACTGCTCCGTGGTGCTTTTGTTTGTCTGTGTGTTCATGTTTTGCAAGGCTGTCACAGCTGCCAGCTGGTTTGCTTTCCTCTGTTTTCTTGGGGTATTTGAAGAACCAAGCTAGGTTGGAAGGCAAGAATTTTTCTTATCGTATTTTGTCACTCTCCTGTTACATTAACCTAAATGTTAGTTTTCTTTTGGCTTACCTGCCACTAAAAGGCTGTCTGAACGTGGCTGGGTCTGGAGTGTCATATCTGGAGTGATTCCTGTGCTGGCAGAATTCTTCAAAGCACACCACCACCATCTTCCTTCTGCCTTGCAGTCAGTAAGGGCCTGGGGATGATGTTAACTGGACACAGAGAGAGGAAATTCTCTCTCCCTCTCTATTCTTTGGGCTTAAACTGGGAAAATTGTTGTTTCAAATACTGGTTTTTGAATGCTGCTGAGTTTTGTCAAGCCTTATTTCCTGCTTGCTCGGGGAGTAAGGAGAAAATGGCTTTTGCTTCCTAACTGTGGAAGGGGTGTCATTAGACCTTGTGTGTCTGGAGACACAAAATGCTTTTTAATGAACCACTTTTCTCTCTTTGCTTGCAATCTGTGGCCAAAAGGACAACTCTGTGCATGTGGCTGCAGTGCATCAGTGTATGCTTGACAGCTAAGTCAAACCTTATTTCCTGTAGACTTTTAGAAATACCTGGATGGAAATGAAAAGCAACCTGTCCTCTGTGTTTTGTGCACATTCTTTAAACCAGGATGCCTGAAAACAGAGGGCATCAGAGATAGCTTGAACACTGGGTTTGTTCCTTTCTGGTCATGAAATGAGAGTGTAGGTTGTTCTTCTGTTTTGATTTCTCACCAGTGACTTTCAGTGGTTTTGCTGAGGTGTTCCTTTCAGGGCTTCTGAAAGCCATCTCCGAAATCTTATTCTAGTTTTATGCTCTGTTATTAATCCTGAGGTAGAGACAAAGCATCATCTTCTGATCACTTCATCACAGGCTTTCTTCTCTCCAAAAGTGGAATGTTTGCATTTATCCCTTATTTTAGGAATTGCTTGTCAAGCCTTTTCAGCACATCCGAGTTGCTCTGTGCTGGACACGCTGATGCTTTTGAGAAAAGCAAAATAAAAAAGGCTTGGGTTTCAATGGAAGAAATCTTGGTTGGTTTTGTCCAGCAATATTTAAGACAGGTGGTTCAGAGCCACTCATGCTTAGCTGAAATGAAAAACTGCAGCTTTACTGGGAGTTTGTGGGCTTCAAAACCCCAAATCAGTGTAAAAAGGAAAAGATTCAATGTGTTAGGATGCTAACAGGTAGCTACTTAATTCACACTCATTGCTCACATAGCTTGCTCCTAGTATGTTCAAGAGTGATGGAGACAGCTAGAACCTGCATATAGGGAAAGGTAATTTGCACAGAAAATGGTGTTGAGTGCATTGAATTGTAAAAGAGCAGAGCTCTCAGCTAGCTGAGAACATCTTCTCTCTCACATTTATCTTGATTGTATCCCTGAAAGATATTTCTTCCTCTCTTTTATGAAGAATTATTCCCATATTTAATTTGCTATGTACATTTTTTGGCTGGTTTATCCTTTTTGTTTGTTTGTTTGTTTGTTTGTTTTCCTATGGCAAAACCTTCTATTTGAAGCAGATCAAAACTGGGAAGTTACAACCGCACAGTGCAAGTGATTTCTGATGCCTTTTTAGGGGAGGTTTTATTGCCTGGATTCACCTCATGCACTGAGATGCAAAAATGAAAAAAATGCTAGATTTAAAGATGCATAGAAAGAAGTTTATGGGAGAAAACCATCAAAACTCTTCCTCTATATGTTCCTAATTTTTAATGGTGGTATAATTTTTGAAGATAATCCAAGATCCTGGGCCACAGTCAAACAAAGTACCACCTAATTTTATTTTTTTTCACTTCAGTCTAAGAACCTTCTTCTCTTCTATAAGTGTACATTCTCTTAATATTTTGCTCTATCCTGTGGGCTTTGATGGTGGCTTTTTTTTTTTCTCTTAATTGAAATAACTGTGTTTGAAAAGGATGGGGAGGAGAGAGAATGGCCCTTACCTTGTCTGTGTGGCTGTCACCATCAGCTGGAGTAGGGCTGCCTCAAAACATTTTTAATGGAGACATTAAAACCCCCAGGCTTTCAAACCAGGGGGAAGAAAACAAACATGATAGTGGAAAAAAACCCAAGCTGCTGGAGAAACTGCACAAAGGTCACCAGAGCTGCTTGGGAAATGTTACTGAATCTTAAAGCCAGTTCTCTCTGCGTGTGTGTGCTTCTCTTTTCTTGACTCTTAAAAATAAATTTAAAAAAGAATAAATATTTGCCAAGGATAACTTCACCTGCAAATGTTCCTTCGATATGTTGCACGTTGGTTTTTGTTTAGAGGATGGGTGGCCAGGCCCCTTCACGCGTGGGCACCACGTGCTGATGGGTTGTGCTTGTGTGATGAGCTGAGTTAGTTCAAAGGTTTCAGGTCTTTCCTAATTCTGGATTGTTTTGACTGAGCCAGGTTAGGGAGCACAGGTGCAAACAGGTATGCAGGTATGCTGGCAGATGTCATGAGGTGATGAGAGCAGTTTAGGACACAACAAAACCACCGTGGGCACAGTTTGTCTGATCTGTTGATAATTTGTGGTACTTCTGTTTAGTTATGCGTCCTGTTAACAACCCCCAAAAGTGTATCCCTTTTCTACCCCCTGCAGAAAAAGGACAAATATTCTTACCTGCTACAAACCTCCAGCCATAATAAAGTGGTTCCTCTTGCTTCACCTCAGCCTTAGTTGCAGCTGGGTAGCTTCCCTCTCCCCACTACTTGTTAAATAATGTTTAAATGTTAGTATACGTTACATGTTTTGCAGCTTGCTTGTCCAGTCTTAAAAGATTTTACAGAGTGTTTTGTAGATTTATACCTGATTGCTTCCCTTTTTTTGTCTCTCTTATTTCCATATCATTACAGGTTCATGTACTGGACGGACTGGGGGGAAGTGCCAAAGATAGAACGTGCTGGGATGGACGGTTCGAGCCGCTCCGTTATCGTTAACACGGACATTTACTGGCCAAACGGACTGACCTTGGATTATGAGGAACAGAAGCTTTACTGGGCAGATGCTAAACTGAATTTCATCCACAAATCGAATCTGGATGGCAGTCATAGGTAAGAAGTTTTTGGTTTATGTATATAGTGTGGTACTTTTCTTAAAGAATGTTGCTGAGGTGATACCGTGTGCTGCGCTGCAGTGAGCTGTAGTGTCAGCACTCACAACATTTGAAGCAAACTAGTGCTGTCAGAAACTTTCATCCTGCCCCATCCTCTGCCTTCCAGCACTGTGAAGTGGAACGTGTGCTCCTCTTCAAGGTACCCTGTAACTCTACTGGAGAGGTTCCTCAGAACCAGTTCCATAAGAAATCCTAGAATCCTGTTCTTAATTATATATATATAGCAGAATGGTCCTTTTTCAGTAGGTCTTCTGTCCAGTGTTGCTGTGGCATTCAGAAGTGCAGAAAATAATCTAAATAAACAGATCATAATACACTGCTATTTCAGTTTCATTAATCCTAGGGGCTGGGAAATTAGTGGAAAACAGTCCTTAAAAGAGAACTATGTTAAAATTACTGTTTTTCTCTAACGGTTTCATAGTGATGATGTCAGTCTTTTTGATCCACTCATGGCTATGTCTTAATTAAGGGTATGACTGTTACTTTGCATTTATCCTTTCTTTGAGCTTTGACAAGTACTGTTTGCAGACACAAATGAGTCACAGTTAGCTTGTGCCCAAGGTATCATGCAGAGAGATGATGTTCTGGAGGTTGTTCTTTGCAAATGTTTTGGATGCTTCAGCTGGTTTATCTGGGCATGAAATAGCCTTTCTTGTGCTCTTTGTTCTGGCCTCTTAGGGGCTTGTCCCATCTTTCACTACAAATACCAATTTGACAGAAAGAAATCAGTTATATTGATAAGATTGTTGTTTTGTGTGGACTGGTGAGTGGCAGCATAGGCAGCCTGCCTGAAGAGTGTCCTCTGCTGTCCTTTGGTGTTTGTTTTGAACTCCACAATATCATTTCATGGCACTTTCTTCTTAATTTCTGCCTTTGAAGAGATCAAAAGTTCGTGCAGTATTTTTATAGTGCTGTTTGTTCATAGAAAGTAACAGGAGTTGGATGCAGTTCTAAATTCGTGTCTTTGGGTATAAATATTGTAACTAACTTTGTTGGTTCAAAACGTGGAGGTGTGGATATCTGTTTTGAAGGAGCCCTTCATTTGCTGTTTGCTTCACAAGAAAGAAAAAAACTTAACACCAAGACAGAGAGAAATATTTCCTAGTGATGCTTCCTTTAGAAAAAGATGACTGGCATTTAGATTTTTAGATCTACTAATCCCTTCTTATGTAGCCATAAAAAGCAAAGCAGTCTTAATGCTTTAAATTGTTGGGTTTATTTTTTAAATGGAGACAGTTCAGCATCAGAAATATTTTGTGGTAGGATGCTAACACATCACCATTTGTGGGGGGGAAGAAGGGAAGTCATCTCTGGAAAGGAAGGCACATATGATTTCCCTGAAGCACTGGAAGCACAGACTGATTCTAACAGCACCTGTTTTTCCCTAGGCATGTGAGAAGGTTCTGAAGGTTCAGAATATAGTCACAACATCTGTTTGCAGGCATTTTCGTTTCATTTTTTATTCTTAGCAATTTAATATTATCAGGAGGGGAAAAAGGAAAGAACTGCAGAAGTTAGGCTGTACTACAGTGGGGTTTTATGTTGTTTTGGGTTTTTTTGCTGTGACGTCTTAGGCTCTGCCTGCCTTGAGAAAAAAAGACCTTTGGGGTTATCTAAAGTTCTGAAGTGATTCTTTTTTTGTTAGATGCTGTCTTTCAAAATTCAGCTTTCTCAAATGATATTTTACAGCTGTAAATTCTGTATTTTGTGTTTTAATTATTTTGTATGTTTTCAATAACTGATTTTCTAATACTAAAAAAGAAAAGCCAATTTCTAAAGACAAAACAAAACCCTTTTAGATCTTCTTTTAAAGTGGAAAAAATCACCCCACCAAACTACCCAAAACTCACAAAGCCTTCAGTCTTTTCTCCTGGTCGTCTCAAACCTCGTGATAAAAAAAACCCCAACCAACAAAAAACACCACCACCTTAAAAAAACCTCAACAACAAACTCCCCTCCCCAAAAAATGCCCCAAACCCAAAAAACCCCAGATTTTTCTGTGAGGCAGCTTGACAAAGTGTTCCTTATTGCAGCTGTTGTCTTGTGTCTTCACAGCTATCCCATTTGTTAAGGAAAACTTATAACAAGTCAAAATAAAAATCTTTTTTTGTGACAGGAGGTGGGAAAGAGTCTGTAGCAGATAAATGATTGTTAAAGCTTCATGTAAAGTGGGATAAAGAGGAAGAGCACAGAAATTTATAACTAATGCCCTTGGTTTGCCAACAAGAGAAAGAAATGAGCAGTTTTTTGTGTCAGAATGCAATAATTAAAAAATAAAATTGATGCATAGAGGAGATGGATTTGGTTTTTGGGTTTTTTTTGGGTTTTTTTGCAGCTCTTGCCCCTGCCCTTAGCAGTTGCTTTTTGTGGGAGTCATTAAACAAAACTGAATTGCAGACAGCTCTCCCTGTGAGCAGAGTACCCAAGATAGGTTTGCCTGCTAAGGCAGCTCTTGAATTAATTTCCTCTTCCTCTGCCCTGCAGCAGCAGTTCTAATTAACGAGTTAACACATTACTGGCTGAAGGGAAATGCACTTACAAGGTCCCTCAGGAAGTGTTTGTGCTAATGAGATGGTTTTTGAGGCCACTGCAAGAAAACATAACTTTCAGCAACTGTCAGAAAGCTGGGAGGCTCTTGCAAGGAGGTGAATGCCTTAAGCTTGCACTTGAGCATTGATTTTTCTAGTTTCTGTTTTCAAGCATCAGCTCGTGCCTGCCTGCCAGATGATTAGTTGGAAATCTGTTGAAGCAGTAAAAATACTGTCACTGCATTTAAAAGAGGTTTTTTTTCAATATTTGCCTCTAATATGTAAAATATGTGACGTTATGTACAAGGTATAAAACACTGTGTTCTGTTCATATCTTTTTGTATATTTCTGTGAGATGAAATTGCTTAACTCCTTCAAGCACCGAAGAGGAGCCAGTCAGTGGTGAGAAGCCTGTTCCAATTTCTCACCAACACGTGAGAGACCGGTGCAGAAGCCAAACAATGCCTTAATTAAAACTGCTAGAATTATTTATCCTACGTAAATAGAATTAATTAGATTATTTGGACACAGAGCCCAGGTGAATTTCATGGTTCTTCTCCAAGGTGCTGCTGAAATAAAATGCTGTAAAAGTGGAGGAGTTTCAAAACATCTGTAGTTGACTGTGTGAGATACCTGTACACTGTGAATATAGCTGGAGTCACTGGGTCACAGGCACCCTTCTAGAATTCAAAAATGCCTGTGTAGGATAAGGTGATCAGCCCAGGTGTATCAACAGAGAAGCTCATCGATGCTTTTTCTAAGACCTGAGGTGGCAAATGCAAAATTAGTTCAGGAAAGCCAAGGAAGAGCGGCTGCAGTTAGGAAGCACACAGACCACTCTCTGGTTAGTGATCTACTGGTGCACTTTCTCCTCAAGTGCCTCATCTCTTCCCCTTGGGCCAGGGGCCTTTCACCCATCCTGCTGCTTGCCTGAGAAATGACCCACAGGATGACTTCGCTTCCCAATCATGGTTTGATTTCTGATTGACTTTTTTCAGACTTTCATTGCAGGTGAGGTTTGGAAATGTCATTGCTAGACCTGTTATTTTTTTTACATACACTTTCTGGAAACACATGGCAATCGTGGCTTAAAGAAGTGGCAAAAGACAAAACTCTTGTCCCACAAATCATGCTTCCTGCTTACTTTCTTAGGTAATTAGAAGCAACCTTGTCTTCTGATAGGAATGTTTGAACAAGCATTCATGGTAAAAATCCGGTTTAGTTTTTTGAGTTTGTTTTGCAGCTGTTTTTGTGAAGTTGGCAGGAGAAGAAATCTTGTGAGCTTCTGAGGGGACCAGAGCTCCCTGCCCTCCTCGTGGCATCCTTGTGGCATGCTGGGGTGTTGGCTCAGTCTTTCATCCTTCTTCATCTGATGGCATGTGGGGTTCATGCTGGGAGTGCTTCGGCCACTTGCTAATATTTCCAGCTGTCACAAGTCGAAGATGTGTCGTTCTTGAAGTGTTGTAAATGCTCAAGGCATTGGGCAGTCTGTAGATGGAGAGAAAGATTTTGTTTAAAATACTATAATTTGTTTCATGCAAGCCTGTTACATGCTTTCTTTAACACGATGAGCACTCAAAGGAGATGGGTTCTTTTTGGTCTTTCTGACAGCCTTAGGAGATGGTTATAGGTATGGGATCCTCCCCAGTGACACTGGAGAAACGGCTCAAGCCACTGCTGACGTACATCATGGGACTGCAAGGGTGGCCTTTGGGGGATGTTTGAAGGGGGAAAAAACGCCCTGCTGGCTTTGCTGATTGCAAGTGAGCTTAGCACCTTGTAGTGGCTTGCTGGAAACAAAGAATGCAGGCTGCATGTTACTGGGAATGCTCATCTTAGTGACGTGCAAGAAACACATGCTGTTGTGTTTGGGCCCAAAACCATCTTCATGTGTTGCGACCTTTTATCTCCTGAGAAAAATATGCAAGGTGAAGAGCAATTGCTTCGAGGCTGTGACTGATGGTCCAGTCAAAGGAAGGGCTCCCAAGTCCCTTGAATAAGGGTCACAGTTCACCTGCTGCACTGTCACGTGAACAGATGGTTGTGTGAAAGTTAGGTGTGTCAGACAGTGGCTGTTGTACCTAAAGATTTGTTCCCAGTAGCACTGGTGGGTACTAATCACATGTAAAATTCTTCTGAGGGTTGTTTTGGGTTTGGTTGGGGTTTTTCTTAAGGTAAGATAGAAATGTGGCTTCTCTTGTGCATGGGAATGCTGTCTTTGGTGTAGGTTTGGTTATAGTGAGAGCTTTGGACTTTTGTTTCTTCTTTTTCATATGTCATAAATTTGTCATAAAGATGTACTCTTCAAGCGTGGTCTAAACTAAAATTATTCAGATCTGAAGACATTTAGTTTTTGAGGGTGGGGTTCATAAAATTTTTTACAGAATTAGAATTATAAAGATACTTGGTGTGGTACAGGAGTGTGTTGTGTTATTCTGGCTTCACTGTTTCACTGGTAGGTTTCAGCTGTAAATTATATCACAATAGTCTTTTGTGTGATGCTGAGTTGGTACATTTAGTTAGAAGCAAATATGTACCTGACTCCAGACAGAGATAAGAAATAAAAGGTAATACGTCCTACTTTTGAATGCAAAATACCAAAAACTAGAAAATTTTGTTTGGTGTAGAATCGGAACACTAGAGTGACAAGTAATGAAATTTATATCTTTTTCTTGTAAGCAGAAAAAAAAATCCAAACCCTGTAAAGATAATGCATCTTTTTCCAGAGGTGAAACAGCAGTAATGTCTGTAGTCTCTTTGAACTCAGAGTCATCAGCAGAAGACACCTTCAAGTTTCTTGCTTTAATATACCCTTCTGTTATATTTTAGCAGAAAATATTTGGAAAATAAAAGTTTTTGTCATCTGCAACCACTTCAGTTAGACTTACTTGCAAAAGTGATACCTATGGTGTTGAGGGTGTTTTCTGTAGTAAATATAGAGATAATTCCTCTCTTCCCTGCAAGAAGAAAATCAGGAGGCTGGTGTTCACAGTATGCCTTATTCTGAAGGAGTAGCAGGGTGTGTGTCAATCCCTTGTGCTTCAGTCTGGGAAATGGAGGGCGATCCCTGCAGTTCCTCAGGAGCTTGGTATGTGGGAATACATGACTGCCTGTGCAGTGAGGAAAGGAGAGGGGAAGAAGTGCTTGTGTAAATAGTACTTGTGTGGCCCTGTGCTGAGCAGGGTGTTGGCCCTCTCCATACTAAGTTTTTCTGTGATTCTGAATAAAGTAACCATAGGAATCGAGCTACTTAATTCCAGTTCTGAGGAACTTGGGTACAGACAGTTAGATTCTACATCGCGAGAACCTGCAAAAACTGTCTTCAGTAATGTTGGTACTGCATTTTTGTGCTTGCTAATGAGCATGTGTTTGTATATATATATATAAAATATATGGGTATTCTCTTTAATTTTGTTTATGAACCTGGAGAGAGGCAGTGACGCGGTTTGCTCAGAAGTGATACCATTACCATGGCAGAAGATCACTCGAATAGTGCTTATAATAAAACCAATAGCTTAATAATTATCATAATAATGAATATAATGAAAATCTTGAAAAGTAACTGTAAGTTACTTTCTTCCCTGTGCTCCACCAGGCAAGCAGTGGTGAAAGGCTCCCTTCCCCATCCCTTTGCTCTGACGCTGTTTGGGGACATGCTGTACTGGACCGACTGGAACACGCACTCCATCCTGGCCTGCAGCAAGCACTCCGGGGAGGACCTGCGGGAAATACATTCCAACATCTTCTCCCCCATGGATATCCACGCCTTCAGCCAAAAGAGGCAGCCAAATGGTAAACCGTCCTGCTTTCTTTTTTTTAACTGCAAGTTGGAACTGGTTTGCAAAACTGACTCTTTCTGTATGGTGGTGGGTGGCTTCACCAGCATCATGATGCACTTTTTCCAATGCAGAGATTGGGAAAGACCCCAAAGAGAAACCAGATATTCTCTTCATTGTTTTTTGGGTGGCTTTAAGTGCAAGGAAGAAACTCCATCTCTTAACTTTTTTTCTGCCTGACACATTTATTATCCTGTTGTCATATTAGTTTTTGTTGTCTGTACCATATATTCAGGCAACACGGTATTTTTATTTTTTTGAGGTAGTAGTTCCTGAGTGGAAAGTAGTGTTAATTTGGCAGATGACATTAAGCAGGACTAGCTCTGCGTAATAACCACTGTCTTAACCATTGTGTTAATTTACTGTGGTTGCTTTTTTTGTATACACAACCTAGTGTACATTCAGCACCAGTGTGCTGAAGAGTTTATAAAGAGAAGAGCAGAGCTGAAACACCGTTCTTGTTCAGAGCTAAGTGCTGCTTTCCCAAGAAAGGAAACATTCAACATCTGTGCATTTTGGTACCATAAATACCCCACTACTCAACACTTGGAAGTAATTTTTCCTTGTTCTGTGTTTATCATTTCCTCCTTTAATCTGTGTTGCTGCCACCGATTCTACCACTCCAATGCCGGCTGCCATGTGTGTCTTAACACATGAGATGAGGTCATTCGCTATCAGAAGCATTAATCTGTGTGATTTATGTTTAACAGCTACAAATCCATGTGGAATTAATAATGGTGGCTGCTCCCACTTGTGTTTGATGTCTCCTACCAAGCCCTCTTATCAGTGTGCATGTCCCACTGGTGTGAAACTTCTCGAAAATGGAAAGACCTGCAAAGATGGTAGGCTTTGTTTTTAAAAAATCCTTTAGATTAAGCACAAAAGAGCCTTTGGAGGGAAAGGGATTCTTTCCAACTTGGTGATACAATGCACGTTAGGGGGGGCAAATTCTGAAGTGGTGCATGCTTTTGAATACAGGTAAAAGTGATTGAAAAATGCCCTCTGCATTTTAAAAAAGAAAGATACTCATGGCCAAAGGGCAGGTTACCACCAGTTACAAAATTTAGGGTGCAGTTCTCTCTCTGTACTAACTCCTTGCAAGTTTTTGGGGAACTCTGTTGTTCCATTTTCTTAGAGAAAAAGATACCTGCCTCCTCTGTTGTCTCTAAAATGTCTCTGACGTTATTGATCATGCATTAGTATTTGGCTAACAGGATTGCACAGCAAAGCCTTTTTAATTTTTTTTTCAATAAAATCTGATGTCTATGTCTAATACACACATACACCTGGAATGTCTTTTCAATTCATAGACATAGACACCTGTATTTGTAGAGAAGTGAAAGTAATGACATGTTCTTAGGGGTGCTGAAAGTGTTTCAGCCTTAAAACTCAAGGTGTGATCAAGATTCAATGCTGCAAGCACTCATGCAAAACTGCTTTTAGTGTCTCATTGTGAATTAATGTATGTGATGTTAAATTGTTACATTTTTGAAGTATAGGTCTTGTGATGTTGAGCTGTGATTGCTGTAATACATTAACAATCAAAATTAACGCTGGGAGATAATTATATAGCTCATAATTAACCATCTTTTATGCAGGTCACCTCTTTATGTCAAAGGTAACTGGAGGAAGAAATGATGCAGCAGAACTGAGTGTAAATAGCTTAAATTAAATATATACAGAATTCATTTTTTTAATTGGAGTTTTGTATTTTGAAAATTCTTCTAGGTTTGTCAGCTGCTGTTCAGCGTTTTCTTTAATTTCATGCTATTCCATGCTCTCTGCTGATTATTTCTGAGTGTTAAAACAAATTGCTGCTTTTATGTGAAAGAACAGCTCCCAGTTTAGCCTGGCAGGATTGTTTGTGCAGTGGTAAATTCTCGCAAACAAAATGTTTTTCTTCCATTTCCACTGGTCTAAGGAACGAGCTTTAATAACACTGCTCTGGATTGGACATTGTGCAATGCTCTCAGGCACGTGGTGTGTTCCTTGGGGTGTCCTGTGCAGGGCCAGCAGTTGTTCTTGATGATCCTGAGGGGTCCCTTCCAGCTCAGGATATTCAGGTTTAAATCTCTGTTGGCAATTAGAACATGTACGTGACTGGGGGGAAGGAGGGACTGACTGCTGACCTGTAAGCGAAGGAAGATGAAAAATGACGCTGAATTTCTCTTCTTTAAGATGGTTTTGCCTTCTAGTAGTAGACTAAAATCAGACTGGTTCCTACACTGAACTGTTTCGTGATGAAATGAGCCCTTTTGAGGAGAGAACCTAATTTCATGCTGCGCTGTTGAGAGTACTGGCCCGGACTGGAGAGATTCTGACGGGTGAATTTTGAGTGTGTTTGTGGTGTTTTTGCAGTGCTTTAGCATTGACAGATGATCCTGACAGCCAAAGGTGAGGCTGGCTGACCTCCCCGAGCAGTTTCCATGACAACCCAGCGTTTCTGAATAATCTTGGTTTATAGGAAGTCTTTTCCTCCCTTGCCTTTCTCGCAGTGTTACTTTCTCTGATTTTTATTGGGTTTATCATTGCACCCTAGAGGAGTTTTACTATTTCTTGTAAGATCTGTGAATACAATAACACACACTAACACACAAACACACACACACACAATTTTGAAACAATTTTCCACAGTGTTTCAGGAAAGGGTGATAGCTTAGAATAAAATCATCTGTTTTTCTAATAAATTATAATATGAATCAAACCAGT
The DNA here is from genome assembly GCF_022539395.1 of Myiozetetes cayanensis. Taxonomy (NCBI): domain Eukaryota; kingdom Metazoa; phylum Chordata; class Aves; order Passeriformes; family Tyrannidae; genus Myiozetetes; species Myiozetetes cayanensis. The sequence continues at coordinate 71,039,623 of NW_026087521.1, read as the reverse complement.
TAAGTAACTGAGGTGTGGGCTCGTAGCAAGGTTTAGATCCCCCATTGCTTAGGTGAAAGTTTGTAAATCTCTGTACCTCAAAGAGAAATGAGGCAGAGTAAGTTTTTTCATGTCCAGATATTCCTCCATCAGTAATGTCCAAAGCAAAACGTCCTTTCTGAGCACCCAGGCACTTCTGCCAGGGAGTTTTTCCCTCCTCTTGTCATATTCTTAGTTATTTATTGTCCTTCTGCAGAACATACTGGGGATTTCTCTTTTTCAGTATTTGAGTTCTGAGTTTGGCAGTGCTACATTTGAATGGTTGTAAAACAAACCTAAATTTTCTTACAGAAATTAGTTTGTCATTGGAGTTACATCCTTATTTGTGCTTAAAGATCTCTCCATCCACGTGCTCCGCTCCTGTCTTTGCCAGTAAGGAATGTACTTGTGTCTTGAATTTGCTCCTGCCAGTACAAATACGTGGTTTGTACTGAGAGAACCGATGGTGACTTCAGCTGAGCAAGGAGGTGTGAGTTTCCTCAGGAAGAAAAAGCACTGCTTCAGGCTTAGATTTCAGCCTTGCTTTGGCCATTCTGTTCTCTTCCAGGAAAAAAAGTCTTTATTCTGACAAAGGATGCTGATCATTCACAATAGTGACTTTACACCTGGGGAAAGACATTTGGGAATTAAATGTTTTGGACCGAATGTGAAGTAATTCTGTTGGGGATGTATAAATAATCTTGATTTCTCAGATACAGAAAATGCATTATACATGTCTTGGGTCTGGCACTTCTTATGTATGAATTCCTGAGCATGTGTCTGTGTAGCTCAGCAACCACTGATGTTTTACATTTCAGGAACTTACAAATGACTGAGGTCTGTATATCATTAAGGAAAAGTAATTAATTGCGAAAGATTAGAAGGGCATTGGACTTCTAATTATGCCACTGCATGTATCTGCATGCTTCCCCTTTTCTCCCCCTTCCCTTGACTTCAGCTAGCTCAGAGATTTAAATTATTTAGAATTTTAATGGTGAGTTTTTGAGGAAAGTATTTGTTCCAGGACTAATGTAACGTACCATCTGTAAGCCTGTAATCCCAGCTTTCAGAGTGCTTAGTAAAAGTAGGCTAAAGCTCTCCAAACTAAGGGTCTGGAGCATTTAGACAAGTTAAGTGACTTGATTTTCAAAAAATTGCTAGCTATCTGGGATATCCTGTGACTTGTCTTCTCACTGAACGGTGGGTGATCAGTGCCTAGCCAGGTAAATTTTGCACGGCTGGTGTTTGTCACAATTTTGAGACCAGCTGTCCTGTTGGGTTTTTATTTTTCCTTGACTGCTATCCAGGTGGTGATGGGATCAGTCCATAAACAGGCCCAGCTCTTGCATTTGTTGTTTTTGCTGTTGTCAGGACGAGCCTGAAGGTACACAGGACGATCTTTCCCTCAGCCTGCCTTGAGGGGAGATGCTTCTCTGCTGCTGGGTTTCTTTCCTCTGGACAGAGTGACTGTTGATATAACGAGGCAGCTGAGCTGTTCATTTGCAAATTGGGTGATGGCTCTAAAGTAAACTTTCAACTTTTTGTTGCCTGATTGGAGGGGTGAGGAGTGGTGTTTGGTGGAGGGATTGGAATGCTGTCCAAGCCTCCAGATAAAGACCTTGAAATTCTTGGCTTGGGATTCCGGAGTGCAAGATGGGTTGGCTGAAAGCTGATCATTTCCCAGTGCTGAGTTAAACACAGTGGGTTACTCCACTCAAACAGCAGTTGCAGCCTGAAAGTGGGATACTGGAGCTGCTGAAATGGGTTGTCTTTGAGAAGAATGGGAAGGTCAATTGGTCAGTTTTAAGGGAGAGTTCCAGAAAAGGCATGGTTATACTCAGCTGAGTCTTTCGGGAGACCTGGCACTGGTTCTTTAAAATAATTGTCAACTTCAGCTAGAACACTTAAATTTTTTTTAAATTATGCCTTATACTTCTTCTGTAGTATGGTAGACAATGTATGGCTTTTTAACTGTTTCAAACTCTGAGGTTAGTGCATTTGCTAAACCTTAGTTTTACTTCATAATGCAAAAAAGTTATTATTGTTTGGGGTTTTTACTATGACTGTAATTGTTTTGTTGAAAAGGTAACTTGGACAAATGACCAGGAAGTTGGCAAGAAAAACTACTAGGGGTTTGTTCCTTACTTGAACCTAAAGTGTTTGGGTTAGTTATGAACTAATACTTCATATGACCATATTTCTGAACACAAGGGGTTTTAGAGCAGAAGATCCCAAACCTGATCTTAATCCATGATAGGTTACTAATCAGAAACACTTGTAATAATATTCTCAACTTCAGTTGTTGAAAGGTGCTGTTTCTTGCAGCACTGTGAAAGTGTCTTGGATGTTTTTAACACAATAAACCTGCTGTAAATGAAGCAATGGCTGCTTTGGCATCTCTCCAAAGTTTGGCATGCAATGAGGTTTCAACTAGCACCAACATCAATCACTGTCTTCTTAAAAAATAAATTTGGCATCAGACACCAAAATTCTCCTTTCATCACCAACCTACTGACTTTGGTTGTTGCTCTTTCAGTCTTCTGGGCCATATTTATGCCTCTTTAAGATCAAGATCGAGGCATGGACAGAATGTGGCTTGGTGATTGTTCATTTTCACTGCAAGTTCATGCATTTCTTTTCCTAAACCTTCCCCTCCCTACACCCCCCATCAGTCCCTGCCAAACCCTTTCCTCTGTTTAAGGAGAGCCCTTGCACCACACTTGCCCTGCATGCATTTTTCACCCTAGCTCAGGTTCCCTGGGGCCTGAGCTGCTCTTATCTCCTTAAGACTCCAAACTGATAATCCAGTTTTAATTGGAACGGGGTGTGGTGGTTGTTTATCCTTCATTACATTGAAATCCAGCAGCAGAATAGAAAATGAAAGTTAATTAGATTAGACAGTAAGTGTGGATGATAGTACCATTAAACCTGCTGTGTTGTCCATGTGGAAACACCTTCTGCAGTGCAAGCTGATCTTAGTTACTTATTGTGATTCTGCCTTTGACTCAAAAACCAGCTCAAAATTACTTTGTAAGGCACTGTTATTTATCTTAATCTCTTCAATAAACTTGTTCTCAACAAATGTGGAAGAATTTGATAGCCCACCTGCTCTGTGGTGGGCTGTCATTGGACACTTGTCTGTTCCCAAATCTGATTGCTCTGATAAGAGTTTCTCAAAAGAGATTTACCTGTGGTGTTCTGTGTTACGTTTTTTCTGCTTCTAAGGCATTGTTGAAACATGCAGCTTGTTTGCCAAGATTGTCCCTTAACCAACAACAGCAAACAGTAAGTGAATTGTCTATATAATTGATTTTTCATTGAGGAAGTTGCAGGCTATCTGTTGATTTGCATAAAGAAGCAGCATCATCCCGACCTGTCTGTTTCAGTGTCTTTGGAGGGAAGGATGTGGATAGAAAGCATGTTCAACGTGATAAATTCTGGCCAAGGAAATGACCACTGAATTTTCTCTATAAACATGCCTGGCTTGTTCTGCAGAAGAACAGCCTCACATCTGAAGCCCTGGAGTGGCATTCCCTGCTGGTGCCCGGTGGTTTTGGTCAGGTCCTGTGAAATCGAGGTAGCTGGTCTAGCCTGTTCTGAGCGGCCCAGGACCAGGTTTATGAGGTGGCTGCGTTTGTCTCGCTCCTGCAGGCGCCACCGCCCTGCTGCTTTTAGCCCGCCGGACAGACCTGAGGCGAATCTCCTTGGACACCCCGGACTTCACGGACATCGTCCTGCCGCTGGAGGACATCCGCCACGCCATCGCCATCGACTTCGACCCTCTGGAGGGATACATCTACTGGACCGACGACGAGGTTCGCGCCATCCGCCGCTCGCTGATCGACGGCTCGGGCAGCCAGTTCGTGGTCACGGCGCAGATCGCGCACCCCGACGGCATCGCCGTCGACTGGGTCGCCCGGAACCTGTACTGGACGGACACGGGCACGGATCGCATCGAAGTCACGAGGCTTAACGGGACCATGAGGAAAATACTGATCTCGGAAGAGCTGGAAGAACCCAGAGCGATTGTGCTGGATCCCATGGCTGGGTGAGGGGCTGCTTGTGAGCAGTTATTAAAATATTACTAATGCAGAGAAGATACTCTGTCTACTTGTACGTAGATAAAACGTCTGAGCCTTCAAAATGAAAACACTGGGATTCTCTAAAAGTGAAAAATCTCTGAGGCACAAAGACTTCTGCTTTATTTTGACCACCAGGGTAGTCATCTTATGTGCCTTTATGTATTCTTTTTAAAAATATTTTTGGGCACTGGGTGGATCTGCTTAGTTACTGTAGATAATAGCAGTGGTTATGTTGTCTTGCTGAGCAGACTGATATAGAGAGCTTTGCTTAAAGGGGCAGTGTGTGTACATGCCAGTTCTTTCTGAATGGTTTGGGCATCCTTACCTAGGTAAAGAAATAGATTTATTTTAGAAATGTAATTTTTTTCTGCATGCTGTGTGGTTTGGGGAAGAGTAGTCCAGAAGAAGCTATGTGAATATTGAAAGTTGGGATTAAGAAGAGTTCTTAAGATTTCGTTTCCTTTGCAGGTACATGTACTGGACTGACTGGGGAGAACTCCCAAAGATCGAAAGGTCAGCGTTAGATGGCTCAGACAGAATTGTGCTGGTGAACACCTCGCTTGGCTGGCCAAATGGACTGGCACTGGATTATGCAGAAAGCAAAATATACTGGGGAGATGCCAAAACAGACAAAATAGAGGTTTGTAATTGTACCTGCATTTTTGATTCCGTGAAGCTCCATGAATGTAGTTACTCCACTCTTTTAGGTGTTCATATTCAGCTCTCTTTGCAAAAATGTGCGAGAAGGATTTGTTAAATAAGTCAATTCTTAGGTCATCATGGGGAAAAAGCTTTTCAATGGGATTAATGTTTTTAGTTTAAAAAAAAATCCATCTTTCGTTCTTTGCGCTGCTCAGCTTAGATGCTACTAAAACATATTTTAAAGAAATAAATCTCATGTCACATAGAGTTGCTTGTACTCACTGAAATCCTCTGTACTGTGCTTCTCCCTTGGTTCATTAGAGTTTCAGCAAGGAGATAGATTTTCCTTTCTCTCTGGCACGTCCTGTTGAAACTCGCAATTAAAAGAAAAAAAGGGGGGACACTTTTTCTTCTCTCCCGCATTGAAAATCTGGCATTTATTTTGTTGTGTAACATGAATGAAACAAATCTGACATTTATTATAATTTGTCAGTCTTGGAGAAAATAGCGTTGTTTAGTATTGCATCAGTTTACTGTCAGAAGCTCCTCTTGAGGAAGCAGAAGACTTGAGTGCTGCCTGGTGCATCGTAACACCACAGCTACCTTTGCTGTGTCCTGGTGTATTTGTCTTTCTTTTGATGAATTATAGCTTTCCTTATGGATTCTCTCCTATGGCAAATAATTTTTAGCACTTCTGTTAGGCACAATATGTTTTGTGGCCTTACCAAATTGTTTTTACTTCTTTATAACTGCGAATCGGTCAAGGTGAAGTCACAGTCATGTGCTGAAAGGTCACATAATTGTTTGTTCTTCTTCAGAGCCAAAGTAACTCCAGTCCTGCAAGGTGAGTTGCTTTGAGGAAGTCCTTGGGAAAGCCCCAGGGAGCAGAGTTTTCTTTGTCCTGAAAGCAAGATTTACAGTCTGTAATGCACCTAACACTACAGCAGCTCTGAGGAAAGAGGGGGAAAAGAGTCTTAGCTATGCTTAGAGATTTATTAATAACAGATCGAGCACTTCAGCCCTTATACTTTCTTGGACTTGAATGTATTTTGCAAAAGGATAGTTAGGCATTCTTTGCTGTCGTGTTTGCCAAGACACTGAGATTCCTTATTCATTAATAATGGTTCTCTTCAATGCTGGATCAGTTTGTGTAGAAATTTTCACCTAGCTCAGGCGTGAGCTCACTGCTGCACTTCTGTCAGAGTGGCTAGAACACATCACAGAATGTTTGTGCCTGTCTGTGGCAGGACAGAAGGTATTTGATTTGGCACAAAGTCTTGTGGGACAGTTTCCATTTCATTGTTCTTCAGTCAGGGTAAGCCAGCAGAATGAGTCTGTTCCAGGTTGCCATGTGACATCTGTGCAGAGCATCAGAGAAGGTTTATCATCCTAAGGTTTCAGAGTTACTCGTGGGGTTTTTTTTTTTTCCCCTAAGGGTCTCCAAGTGTTGGAGTTATGATATTACTGCTACTGCTTCTTATAAAATGTTAACATTTGTTAACTCTTATCAACGTACAGTCAGTCTTCAAACAGTCTGGCTAAAACCTTTAAAGCAACAGAGAGGAAATTCTCCTGCAGTTTTTCTTTGGTGTTTTGGATTTTAGTTTTGTTTGAGGATGTGGGTATGTTTTTTTTTAATTGCAGAAGGTGTTCATTTAGGCATAGATGGCAGAGATCTGTAAAATTATGTGTAAGGTGAGCGACATTTCCACACGCACACCTTTTTTGACAGAAGAAATTGGCCCTTGTAACTAATGTGAGGTGATGGGTGCAGAACAAACCAAAGCAGATGGTTCTTCAAACATGTGGTAAGTTGTGGAAATAGCTAGAGATGTTAAAAGCTTACATGTGTTTCTGGGAGGACTGAGTAAGTCTGTGAAAGGGAATTCCACTGCAGTTTACTGGCAACTAGAATTGCTTTCTGAACCACAAATTACTGAAGTGTAAATTGCTGTAGAAGGTAGAGTCTTCTTGAAAAGTTTTGGTGTGCATTTGATGTATTATGGTGTTCTGTAAGCGTAAGCTCTGTTTATTCTCTGAGAAGGGGTACTGGGATGGGTGGACCTTTGGACTGAACCCCTACAGTTTCTCTTTTCCTGTCTTTGAGGCGATTCTATTCCCTGAAGGTTTGGGGAGTCTTGATTTTGTTCGCTTGTTATGTTAGATTTGGGAAAATCTTCATGCCCTTCCTTAGATGCAGTATTGCTGCCTGCTAACTGCACTTCAGAGGGGCAAAAATGACCTGAAAAGAGAGAAGAACAATTTACTGGGGACAGTAAAGCATTTGTTGTATTAAGTACAGAACCGCTGGTCACGGTGTTGCTTGGCCTGTTCACGTGGATGTGGTACCTGACCCTGCATATATTCCCATATGTGCCCATCCCAGTGCTCTTTTCCAGAGCAGGGAGAAGGATCAGGATTGCTTTGTTGCTGTTCTGTGGGATATCTGTACTTAATACAACAAATGCTTAGATAAATTTGTTTCCAACGTGCTCTGGGCAGATCTTGGGAGTCTCACATGGGGTGCCAAATAAGGCTGTTGTGATTTAGGAATGGTGCTCCCCAATTTAGTGCTCCCACTGAGAGTTTCCAAACCACGCTGCTGCTGCTCACTTGCTCCCCTCTTCCCTTTCCCTCTGCAGCAGGGATGGAGGAAAGCATTGGAGGCACAAAAGGTAAAGACCATGGGTTCTTGATTCACACAGAACTCACCTCCCCCACTCTGCCCAGTAGACAATACTGAGGGCTCCTTCCACCACATTTACTCCACCAGAAGGAACCCCCTCTCCTGGGATGAGACTTCCCTTCCCCTGGCAATGACGTGAGGGGGGACAGAAAAACCTCCAGGTCCTGGCTGTGACCCCTTCTGGCTCCTGCAGAAATGAACCCTCTCCTGCTCAGAACTGAGGCACTGCCCCATATGTAAATAATGCAAATGTGATTAATTTCTTTATTGGGGAATCTCAGTGAATTTCCCCCTGGATCTTATGTAGTGTCTTTTATGAGAGATTAACTTTGTTGTGACAGGCTACAGAAATATATCTCAGGCTGCAGTGACGCCATCAAAATCTCTGATTGCTAAAATGTTACTAAGATTTCGAGTCTTCCTGTTTGTTCACACTGCCTCCTGTCCTATGGGAGCCACGGATCCTGAGGAGAGTTATTGCACTTTCCATGCCCTTGCTATCCAGTTTTTGTATCAGTGTAACAGAAGATGCTTTGGCCTTCCATAAATGTTTTAAACTTATATTTGGAGAAAGGAAAGGACACTGGTGTAGGTGCAAGAAAGAAAAGGTACTTGTGACAAGTTCCAAAAATGAAATTTGGAATTGGACGTGACATCAGAACATATGCCTGGTTCCTGCTTTGCTTTATGTGTTTGTATATATTTTTGGCAAGGGGGGTAAAAGCAGGAGAATCACATTTTTTACTTGCCTCTCCTACTTTTAAGTAGTTTTTTGTACATGATTTTACATACTTTTTGCTTTTTTCCCTTTTTTTTTTTTTCCCCTTGCATGTAGAATTCATCACAGTGCTACCAAATCACACGTTTCTTGCAAGCCACATTTCTGGTTTATTAGTGCTCCATGTGAGGATTTATTATTTGTTTTTTATTTATTTATTACTGTGGTTTTTTTACCCAGTGATGAATGCTATGGTGTTCTGGAGCCCCCCAGATGATAATGCAGCATCAGCAGGGGTTAATGGGGGCCGGCAGGGGGTCCAGCAGGGAGCTTTTGTTGCCGTTTTATCTGGCAGCCTGCAGCAGGCAGGAGCGGGCTGGGGCTCAACAGCTCCCTCATTCATCTCGCTCAGGTTTCACTGCTGATAAACTTCTATTGAAATGGACGGCTGCTATTGTGCCTGCCAGTGGGGAAGGTTTCTTATTGACTTGCTACAGGTTGAAGGCGTTTTCCTGCCGTGCTGTGAGGTTAAAAATGGATGATCTGCTCTGTTGAGGTCTTAGGTTTTCCTGCTCGAGTGAGTGTTTGTTGTCTTTGCACACACCCTACCTGTTTTAAGGCATAATTTGGATCTTAAATGGTAAGCAAAGCTCATATTAATAAAGCCATTAAATGGCTGCAAGCATGTGTTGCTGTGTGCATTAAGAAGTCATGATGATATGGCTGATTTCTCACAGTTTTTCAGTCTTTGCTTCGTTTTTCTTTATTTATCCTCTTTTCTGTTCTTCATTTTTAGAGCCAGCAATGACACTCAGTAACACCTACTAGTGGCTACTGTAAAGAAAGGCCTCCTTTAGGTATTCAACCATTATCTAGAGATTTTTGAGTGCAGCTCTAACTTGAAGTATTTGTGCATTCCCCAATCTATTAGCTGTGCCTGGAATCACCATCTCTAATCCCCGTGATTAATATGGAAACTATTACATCCTGCTGTTTCTCAGCTTAAGTACACAAAAGTCTTCAGAACCCAGCCTTGCTGGACAACAGAAAGCAGATGCTGCTAAGGCTTTTTAGAGCACAAAAACCTTGAACAGAAGTTCCTCAAATTGAAACAGCTGGAGCCATCAGATAACCTCCCTGAGTCTGACTTAGCTTTCTTAGTTTGTGGGGTAAGGTACTAAAAAAAAGTACCTTGGGAAAGAAGAAGAGAACAGAGGCTTTCACCAGTGTACAAGAGCATTAGGAGTTATTTTACCAAACTTAATCTTGTAAAACTGTCCCCTAAACCCACTGTGAGGATTCAGGTTGGTCTTGGTTAGTCTTATTTGCTTTCTGCAAAGCATTGTGTATTGGTGCTCATAGGTCTTAGTGTGCTAAGTAATAAATTGCAAAATGCAGTTATTAGTTTCCTTTGTTACCCCTACATGGCAAAGCATTTTTATTCACTTGTTTATACCACTGAATCTTCTCAGAGCAGCTTCTTTTCCTCCCCCCAAAATCTTATCTTGTTCATTGATTTGGCTCATTTTTTTTCTTAACCTGTTCTTTACAAATGCAAGGGTTTTTTTGTAAAGCATGAGATTGCCTACTTGTCCCTTTACCTGACTTAAGTAATTTCATTAAAAACTGAACCAATTGTTTCTAAAATTAAATTCCATCACTGAGAAAACATTTCTGTTGACATTGATTGATCAGTGAACTAAGAAAATTGTCCTGCTGTTAAAGAAATGAGCATTTAACAGTGTCTGTAGCATGATAGAAAGGGGATTTATGAAGTTAATCTCTATTCTGTTCTTACATATTTATCTTCACTGCAGTCCTATTAGGAATATTATCCATGCTCAGAAAAAAATATATTTTGAATTCTTCAGAAAAACTGTGAGAGCTCAAAAGGAAATTGAGGGTACTGGTGAACTGTTAAATTAGAAATTGTTAATGGTTGTTATAAAACAATTAACAGTAGGAAACTGTAGAGTTGGCTGGAGGCATTTGGGTTTTGAAGGGTTCCAGGGGTTTCTTCTGCCGTTTCCTCAGGATTTTACTGCAATGAAGAGATGACTTCCTATTTAATATCTAATATCTAATTAAATCTAATTTAATATCTAATTCCATAACATTTTAGAGTTGTGGGGAAATGCTGTTAACAGTAAGTTAATGACACTGACAGAATAATTCCCTCAAACTGAGTTGAAAGTTTCAGTTGCCCAGTCAAAGAGAGAATAGTTGATCAGGACTCTTGTTAGAGTGGAAGACTAATAAAACTGGAAATTTAGATGTGTTAATCATATGAAACTACTGCATTCATAACAGTAAAATCATTCCAGTCTGGTTTGTTTACGTTGCTTAAGGAAGCAAGTTGAAAATGTATCATTCTCAAACCCAGCTTGTAAAAATGCTAATGTGATGATTAGAAGGCATTCTAGCTGTCTTTTAGAGTTACTTTTAAGAGAGATGCTGCCCCAGTTTTCTTTTTTTTTTTCCTTAACCAAATAAATTTAATGAGTGTGGTGTTGGCTTTCACTCTTCTGGTTAAGTAAGATTCGTGTATATTTAGATGGACAATGAACAGTCATATCCCTGATTAGCAGTGCCATGAACTGAGTCATTATTCCTTTCATCAAACAGCATGTGTAAGTATTTACCATTGGATAATCAGGGCTGAAGGAACTAAGCCTACCCTGTGAGGATTCCTAAATTATTTCAGGTATAATGCAAGCCTTGCTCAGTATCTTTTCCAACTGTATATCAGAATATCAGGCTATTTGTATTGAATTCAGCATTTCACAGCTGTTCTACAGTAATACTTCTGTGCAGTCATCTTAAGCAGAGCAGTGTTTATGATCAAACCTGTGAGAAATTCACCTTTTTACCTCTGTTTTCGGTTTGTATCTATTCCTATGGTGCATGTAAAACTTGAAATTTCGCAGAGCTGGTGCAGTGATGGCAGAGGTATTTGAGTAGCTGAGGCCCCTGTACATTAAGTTAGGTGTTCTGACCTCTCTGAGGATCACTGAGCTGGTGCCAGTAAAGATGCTGAAGTTCAGGAACCAAGAGCAGCTAAGGTATCTGTTATGTGTCCAGAACTTGGCTGTTGATTTTAAAAATCAGGGCTGAGGTTCCAGTTACTATTAATTTATTATAAGATATTTGTATCTGAAATTAGATGAGTTTATGGATTTTACTCAATGAAGTTCTGGGAACATCTTCTAGCATAGCTGGGGACTTGCAGTAATTTCGTTTTTCGAAGACAGTGTTCCCAGGTGTTGTTTATAAATTTTCATCGTCTATTGACTTCCTTTGCTCCCATCATTCTGAGAAAGAACTCAATGCTTGTTGTTATTTCATTGTTCCTGCTGATCATTAAGTACAGCATCTTAAAAATGTGACTACATTTTCAGCAGTAATTAATTTACTTTGAATAAACTGTATTTTCTTGAGGCCATAGGTTTTCATTCATTATTACTCTAGGATGAAAAAAACCCTTATTCTACAGGCAGGATATCTGGTATTTTTTCTGAGACCATTTAATTTTTGGGCTTTGTTTTATCATGACTTTCATGGGACTATTTGCTCTTTCAGTCGAGGTGGTGTTTATGGTTGCACCACATCTGTTTCCTCTAGCAGCCTCTATTCCCAGTGTGGTTTGTAGTATTGGAATGGCCTCAGAATGTGAATCTCACACCACATTGTGGTTAAAAGCAGCATAAACCTCTGGAGTCACTGCCTCAGAGCAGCTGAAGGTTTCTTGGTTGTGGGATTCTGGGTAGGCTTAACTGTGATGAGCTGACCCATGGGGAACTGGACATGGGGTAGGAATGCATAAAGGAGTATTGGCTGGGACTTGATTGTTGGCTGAATTTCAGTGTACGAGAAGGTGATGCTGAAATTCTTTGAAACTGGTTCATTAGTGATTGTTTCTTTTTTACTTTGTTTCTGTGTATGTATCATCCCTACATCCCTTGCCACTTTTCCTTCTGCCTTAACACCAGACTGCTTGATTCTGGAGCCTGTGGATGAACTGTCATCCATACTCAAATCACCTAAAATGCAGTCAAAGTAAATGCAGACAATATGGTGCCATGGGAAAAAAAATTAAAAATCAATATACACATATGAGAATATTTATATTTATATATATATAAAATATGGTGGTACCTGGCTGGTAGTGGGCAGATGTTTATATTAAGTAAGATTGCACAGGTAAAGTTGCAGTGAGAGCAACTGCAAGGTATGTGTAGGTACTTTCAGATAGGTGCATGTTTTGTGTAGCTGACATAAAGGTGTCTTTCAAAACAGCTTGCATGAGTCAATGCAAAAATTCATTAAAAGCAGATAATTAATCCTTAAGTCCTCCCTTCTCTTTTCCTGACTTTCCTCAGGATAGGGGGGAGCTTACTTGAACAGTTCTTGTTTTAATGTTTGCCAAAGAAAGTTCATCTCACATCCCACACCTTCTCTTTGCCAGGAGTTAAGCACTCCCTTAAATAGAGGATTTTCTTTCTTTTATAAGTACAAGGCAAAAAAAAAAAAGTAATTTTTAAAGTTACTTCTTTGTGATGGTGATGTTTTATTGCTTATTACTTTGTGGTTTTAGTTGATTCACTTCACAACATCCTTCCATTCTGTGCATCTTTTTAGTCTGCTTAGCAAGCACTAATTACCATGCATTAATTAGTTGCAAACAAATGGCTTGTCTCTGTAGTCTAAAGGGGAGGGGGAAACAAGTAATCACAGACAAGTCATCTGTTTTTGAGATACAAATGCATTTGTGGAAGCATACTGTATACACTGCTACACTGAAGGTTTTTGGGAAGCCAATCCCATGAAGTAATTATGAGCAGAATAATTTTTAAGCTTCTTTTAAAACACATGACTCTTCATTCATGTCACTATGGTACTTTTTGTAGTAATACTTGGCATTCGTAAAGTACTCGATCACTTGAAGATGCAAACATATGTTAATTAATCCTTTCAGTGCCTCTTTGGGGAAGTTAGGTATTACTCCTTTTTAGCAGTAGAGAAAAACGACACAGTAAATTCAAGTGTCTTGATCAAAGGCAAGCAATTATTTACAGATTATTACTGTTCCTTGTAGTAAAAAAAAAAATCATGTACTTAATTTTGAAGAATGTAAGACTGGTTTCTTATTCAGACTTGGGAATATAAATATACTCTGTAGATTGTCTTGGCTGTTTGACTCCCAGTATTTATGTGGGGCCTCCTCTTATTGCTCTCTATAACCTGGGCAGAGCTCACTTGGGAGGGACTGTGGAATACAAAAAGCTGAGCCAGAATTCCTTGACCGTTGTAGGCTTCTCTTCATTCCTGTAAAACAGTGTCTCCCATTTAAAACTAACCCAAAACTCGTGTCAGAAAGGAAAAAGAGGCGTAACAGGTGTAAATACTGCTACATAATAATAGTTCCTAAAGCAAATGTAAGGAGTATTGTGTCATAATTTCATATTGTGATCTGCTTATGAGACTAGCCTTATAAATGAGGGATCCTCCATGGCTTTTAGAGTAAGTGCCTGTTAAGAAAGTCTCTTTTATTTTATTAGGATGCTGTATAACATTGATAGCATTATAATGGATAGGAAATTATTTCCTAATTTGAGATCTAAGTGTGGATCAGCTATTTTATTAATCTGACAAATAGTGGCGGATTTATTCTATATGCCTAATAAGTTTGTGTTTGCATATGTTCATAGGTCATGAACACTGATGGAAGTGGTAGAAAAGTTCTGGTGGAGGACAAGCTGCCTCATATATTTGGATTCACGTTGTTGGGAGATTACATTTACTGGACAGACTGGCAGAGACGCAGCATCGAGCGCGTGCACAAGCGCACGGCGGAGAGAGAGATCATCATCGACCAGCTGCCGGACCTGATGGGCCTCAAAGCTACCAATGTGCGCCAAATAATCGGTGAGTTAGGCTCCTAAGGAGGCCAGTGAAAAGGAAATAGGACATGTCAGCAGTGCTGCTCTGCAGATTTGTTAGGAATGGACAGAATGCAGTTCCATGGCATGATAAGTACCAGCAACAGTTTGATGGGACGGGTTAGGTCTTGTGTGAGGTGCTTCAGTTCTCTAACTGGGAAGAATATCAAGCTGGAGAACAACCAGGCACACCCCAAAACTGGTAATTTTCTGCTTCTTAGGGAATTGGAACAGCCCTGGATCCAGTAAGGGGAAAAGAAGGATCATGGAAAGTGGAACTTCTTTCTGTAACAGCTAGCTGTTTATGAACCTGCAACTGTAGCAGCTTTTCATCTTGCAGTCTGAGCATGTGCTCCCAGTATGCAAAAGCTGAGAATGAGCCAGTTTGAGTCTGTTAAGTAATTTTCACATTAACACTAGAAAATCATCTTAAAAAATAATTAGAAGTACTTCCTGTCCTGTAGTGTCTGTGGTGTAAAAAAAGGAGGATCTAGCTTTAAACTGGCTATCACAGGCTATTCAGACACTGATAGCAGTGTAACTGTAGCATCACAGAACTCATCACCTTACCTGAATATTGTGCTGTGTGGATCAGGCTTGCAGCTTCTTGCTGCCACATGTGGATTGTACTTCAGGAAATTAGTCAAATGCAGTTGAGCTGTATCTTTACATGACTGCTGCCACATTATCAGGATGCCCCGAGGTCTGTGTGCTTTAATTGCAGCCCTCTTTCCAACTGTCTGGCTGATTGAACTCACTGAGTGCCAAGCATCTCTCAGTAGGCCAGTTCCAGCATGTGCAGGTACACAAGTGAGCATTGCAAAGAGCTGCTTCACTTCCATCCTAGAGAGATGAGACCATTGAATGGATGTGAAAACAGAGCTGCAAATTTTTCACCTCTAGGAATGCACCTGGGCTGTTGGAATGTACCTGGACCAGTGTACTGTGAAAAGCAGCAGAACATACACTTGCTTGCTTACTTACCATGCTTCAGTGCTTGTGCTGTGAACTGGAATTCTCAGTAGCTGTAAGAGTCCAGATCCTTTCCCCTGATGCTGAGTTTGTTTCACGGGGTAAGGAAAACAAGCCCTGGCTTTCTAGCCAAGTAGAGTAACATCTGTCCAAAGCATTACAGGAAATGAACAAAAATCAGTTTGTTCAGAGAACACAAGGAGAAAAACTGTATGTTTAGTTAAAGACTCCTGGTGTTGTTGATGCACGTGAGGACTAGCTTCACCTTTCCCCTGGAGTCAGGTTGCAGTGGTTGCCTTTGCTCTTGCTGCGTGCTCAGGTACCAACCCCTGTGCGGAGGAGAACGGCGGCTGCAGCCACCTGTGCCTGTACAGACCGCAGGGCCCTCGCTGCGCCTGCCCCATCGGCCTGGAGCTCATCAGCGACATGAAGACCTGCATCGTCCCCGAGGCCTTCCTGCTGTTCTCCCGGAGAGCGGACATCAGGCGGATCTCCTTGGAAACCAACAACAACAACGTTGCTATTCCGCTCACCGGAGTCAAGGAGGCTTCCGCCCTGGATTTTGACGTGACGGACAATCGCATTTACTGGACTGACATTTCACTGAAGGTAGGGATTTATTCCATACTGGCCATTCAGCTATTACAGACTTCTTGAGATACTTTAGAAGGGACTGACAAATGCAGGTCACAAAATCCAAGGGATATGTAAAAGAGCATTTTCTGTCTAAGAATGGCATGCATTCTCTCCTAGAATTCGTTTGTGTTGGGTTTGCACAGTAAGGTTTTGGTAGTGAGGGGGCTACAGGGTTGGCTGCTGTGAAAAGCTGCCAGAAGTTTCCCCGTGTCCAACAGAGCCAATGCCAGCCAGCTCCAGGACATGCCTGCCCCTTGCCAAGGCTGAACCCTCTCAGCAACGGTGGCAGAGCCTCTGGGGTTAAAGTATTTAAGGGGAAAAAGTTGCTACACAACAGCAATTGCAGCTGGAGAGAGGAGTAAGAACATGAGAGAGAAGCAGCTCTGCAGGCACCAAGGTGAGTGAGGAGGTGCTTCAGGCACCGGAGCAGAGATTGCCCCTGCAGCCCGTGGTGCATCCTGCAGTGAGGCAGCTGTGCCCCTGCAGCCCGATGGAGGTCCATGAGGATGCAGAGATCCACCTGCAGCACGTGGAGGACCCAGTGCCAGAACAGATGGCTGCCTGAAGGGGGCTGTGATCCCACGGGAGACCCATGCTGGAGCAGACTCCTGGCAGGGACCTGCAGACCTTTGAGAGAGGAGCCGAGACTGGAGCAGTTTTGCTGGCAGGACTTGTGACCCTGGGTTTCTTTGCTACCTCCATGCTTTGTTGGGTGCTTTATTTTGGTTGTATGCTACCCTTTAAACTTTTGCCAAGAGCTCTTATTTTTTCTAAAGTTTACTGGTAAAAGTACTGCCTGAGAAAATGTGCGAAGCTTCTTCTCTTTTGTACTCTCTCTTAAGGTGTTAAAAGAACTGAAGGCTCTTCTAATAATCCAGAGAGCAGATATTGATAGAGCCTTGTATATTTTTAAACTAAAACTCGCTTGCTTTTAGTTTTTAATGACTTTTTCTGCAATTGAGTTGAGCCCTGTGCCAACAATAACTTACGGACGTTTGCAAGTAAAGAATCATCGAAGCTAAAAACGCAGAGTTTAAATGACTTTGCAAGAGGTGACTTGGCTGAGCTCTTAGGCACTGGTACTCCTTTGAGCTGTGTCAGGGGTACAGATGAAGACTGAGGTATAAACTTCCCTGCTGTGTAATGTCACAAGCTGGCATAATTATCAGGCAGTGTTCAAATGGGGAAGTAAACAAAAAAAACCATCAGAGTTTTTGTTAACTTCTGGTGGGTTGTGAGTGAGGAGTGTATGCAGATAGGAATATTAAGGACATAGAAAGGTGGCCCATGTTTGCCAAAAGAATTTTGTACCATCCCAACATTAGTCCTTTACTTCCAACTGCCTAGGCTCTAATATATTTTTAAAATATAATTCTGGCCGTATCTGCTATCATAGGCTGATCCTGATGGCAAAGAGTTAAAAAAAAAAATCCTTTGAATAAAAAAAGTCCAAGAAGCAGTTCTGCTTAGTGAAATTAAATTTAACCATCAGTACTGAGGCACTTACTCTACTGAGCTCATTGGGAGTTTGGTTCTTTTCGTGTGTTTGCTGTTCTGTCCTAAACTTTTTCATCAGGTGCATTAAATGGTGTTCCATGCTATAACACTGATGCTTTTATACAGCCCTGGGAGAGCCCAAATATTTCCCCCTCGAAGTTGGCACTGTGCTATGAAGGTCACTTTGGCATGTAGACTGCTTAATTCAACCAGACTAGTTATGCCATTGATTTCCCCCGTGAGATGCCATTGTAATTGACACAGAAAACATCCGTGGAGCACAGTAAATCATCATTTCTGAATGGCAGCATTGTTTGCTTTGCAAATAAGTAGCGTGCTGTAAGATCCTCTTTCCTAGGAGATACCTGAAATCTGAAAGTGTTTTAAAATGCAACAAAAGAAAACAACCAGCCCAGTGACAGACTGGTAACATTTCTAATTTGCCCGTGTGTCTTTGTGTCCCCGCAGACCATCAGCAGAGCGTTCATGAACGGCAGCGCGCTGGAGCACGTGGTGGAGTTTGGGCTGGATTACCCGGAGGGCATGGCTGTGGATTGGCTGGGGAAGAACCTGTACTGGGCTGACACTGGGACAAACCGGATAGAAGTGTCCAAGCTGGATGGGCAGCATCGCCAGGTGCTGGTGTGGAAAGATCTAGACAGCCCCCGGGCATTGGCATTGGACCCTGCTGAGGGGTAACTTGCTGATTTAATTTCATGTTTATGACCAGTGAAAAGCAGCATTGTAGTGCTTACTCTGGGGCATGTTAGTGAGGCACTGTGTGGGGATAAGAATTTTTAAAAAAACCCCAAACAAACGAAAAAAATTCAGAACAACCCCCTCCCCAATAAAAAGGGATTTATATTTAGGTTTTAAGTTAACCACAGAATCAAAGTAGTTTTAGGTTTGTGGAATTTGTTAATTAGAAAAGGACTGTAGTATTGGAATGAATATATTTATCATTTTTAAAATTAGGATTCTTTTTATCACAAGTTAGAGTCCATAAAGGTATTAAAGGATTTAATGTGAGAGTGGGGAAGGGAAGGTTATAGTCTGAGAATAAGGAAGGTGTTTGTCTCTTCAGATTAGGGATCCTTTTTAGTTGGCATGGACAAGGGAAGCGGGGATAGAGGAGGAGAGGAAACAATTATATCCACCTATCCCCAAAATTAAAGACTTCCTGAGGAGAAACTTCTCAGTTGGATTCAAGTGCATTGCAAAAAGCAGAAGTAGGGCAATAAGCAGAGAGAGGAAGGAAGGAGCAGGGCAAGGCAAGGTAAACTATTCACCTTCTGAAACAGCTCTTCTACCATGAAATGCTCATTTGACATTAACTAATCACTGCAAAAGCTTTTTGAGGTTATATAGTGTCTATTCTTTAGACTCCCCCTTGATCATCAGTTTTTGAAGCAACTTTTCTCACTGTGCAGTTGGTTGGAACTGAGAGACTTCACAGGTGTTTGTTACTAGAGGTATTAAAAAGCAGAAGGGTGTAAACACTGCATGTGAGCTGCATTCCACTTGTTTGTAGAAGGATATCAGCTTTACATTTTGGAAGAAGTGACTAACTAGTCATCAAGTATACAGCTTACTCTACTGTACAGTGCCTAAAGAAAATGTAAATATGTACAAGTCTGTCCTGGCAGACGAGGCGTAAACGGGCATGTGAGTGTGTAATAGTTTGTACTTTTGTTCTAAATGCCATACAATTTTGGGTTATTCTGCTCTTGGCTGATGTGTAACACACTTGTCACACGGCTGATTGGCTTAGTTGTGTGGAGATGAGCAGTGGCATCTATTAACAAAAGTACCCTGGATACCTGCCTTTTTGTGTTCCTTCGACAGACAGCTGACTAGAAACAGAAGATAAGTGCCATGGAAAAATATCCTGCTAAATAACTGGGTGTAAATGAAGGTGCCCAACTGCCACCTTTTTGTACATGGATTAGTTACTAGTGAAGTACTGAAGTACAGAACTTGCAGGTGAAAACCCAGGTCCAAGCAGTAAAAATACTGTTGGAAGCATTTTGAGGAAACTTGAGTCACTTCCTTGCTTGCATTTTGAAAAAACCCATTTCTTGGTCTTGCTGAGGATTTTCGTTTTGTTTCTCCCCCTGAGTTCTCTTGGGTGAAATGTGAATTCTTTCCTCCCTTCTGTTCTTCCAATCAGGTTCATGTACTGGACCGAGTGGGGTGGCAAGCCAAAGATCGACAGAGCTGCGATGGACGGCACCGAGCGGACCACTCTGGTGCCAAACGTGGGCCGTGCCAACGGCCTGACCATCGATTACGCCAAACGACGCCTGTACTGGACCGACCTCGACACCAACCTGATAGAATCCTCCAACATGCTGGGTGAGCCTCAGAGCCTTGCGAGGCACCACGAGGATGCAGCTGCTTCTTCCGTGTGTTCCTCGTGGCAAATCGTTGCTTAAATAACGCAAAGACGCACAAAAAACCTTCTGAACTTGCGAGGCTTTAACATTTGCTTCTGTAATCCCTGTTCATGTAACCCAACATTTAGCAATTTTCTTGTAGGTGACAGAGTTGCTCGGAACGTTAAAATTATACAAGCTGTACGTATTTCCAGTTATATGTGGGGCAAAGCTGTCAGCCTTCGGTGTTTTGGAGGGTCTTGTTTTGCTACTCTGAAGAGCAACTGACAAATACATGACAAAGGCAGAGAGAAAGCCAAGATGACAACAGCTTATTCAGTATTTTTCACAATGTAATTTAATGCAGTTTGGTTTTAAATCTTTATTGGTATCCCCAGGCATTTTTCCCCCCCCATTATTCTGCATGCTAAGGACCTTTTCCTGGCTAGTACTTGTCAGCAGGGGAGTTGTCTTGTACTGGGCTGTTTTGTGATGATTTTTATAAACTGGTCAGTGCAGCTAAATGGAGGTGGAATATTTTATTCTTTCCCTGTCCCAGGGTACTGTATTGAGGACCCAGGCTCTCTCAGATTTGCACAGTATCTTTTTTTAATTTCTCCTTACCCATAGGAGTGGACTGCCTTGTTGTGTGCCAAACTATTCAGATCAGCATTAACACTAGCCAATATTTAAGGATAAAGGAGTTAGTGTGCTTTAAACAGTATGCCTGCAACAGTGGAACGGAGATAGAAAAAGCTCAAAACAGGAAAATGCAATATGGGAACTATGTGTGATATGAAAGCTTCTCTTCTTCTTACTTACTTTGGTGTGCTGTGGAGGCTGGCTCTGTGGTCCCTTGTGTAATGTGGACGTAGACATGGCATTTGAGTTTCCTTTGCCCTGTGCCCGTGGCTGGTGACGGCAGAGGAGGGGCCGTGCACCCTTGACTTCTCTGTGCAAAGAGGGAATGACTTCTTGCTTCATCATCTCCCATTCATTTTGTGTGACCAGACAGCAGGAGGTGCTGTGGGAATGAAGTGATTGATATAACATGGTATAAATAAATTCCCCCCCACCATGCCCTGCACCTTAAGGTCTCTTAACATTTCTACAATGTACACAATTAACTGTTTCCTGTCCTGGCTTTCTGATTGCTCATTCCTGTTGTGACATTGCAGAGACAAGATAGTTTAATCTCATGCATTTAATTTGTCTCATCATGCAACGGAGAATTTCATTAAGCTTATAACAGTTTTAATTTTGTAAGCAGTGGGCAGAGACCCAAATGTGGTGCAAGAGATGCAGTGTCAGGATCCTGCGTCAAGTTGAGAGGGACCCCGTCTGTTTTGGGGAGGAGGGAAAGGACAGAATCTTTCTTTTCAGTTTGTCCACATATAACTCTGCTTTTTCTCTCTGTTCCTTCTTGGAACCAGGCCTCGACCGTGAGATCATAGCTGATGACCTGCCTCACCCCTTCGGCTTGACTCAGTACCAGGACTACATTTACTGGACAGACTGGAGCCGGCGCAGCATCGAGCGGGCCAACAAGACCAGTGGCCAGAACCGAACCATCATCCAGGGGCACTTGGATTACGTGATGGACATCTTGGTCTTCCATTCCTCCAGGCAGGCGGGCTGGAACGAGTGTGCCTCGAGCAACGGCCACTGCTCTCACCTGTGCTTGGCAGTGCCTGTTGGGGGCTTTGTCTGTGGCTGCCCAGCTCACTATTCCCTCAACTCTGACAACAGGACCTGCAGTGGTAAGCCATAATGAATGAAAAATGAAATGGAGAAGCACATGTGTTTAATAACAGATGCAAGTGTTATACTTATTATCTATTTAAACAGGAAGGCTAAAAATGCTTTTGGTTTTGTATGTCTGTCATACCCTCCTCAAGTGATTGCTTGCTTGTTTGTTTATCTGCTAATTTATTTCAAGTCTTGTCTGACATAAAGGATATGGGATAGTTTGGTGGGGATTATGGATGTTGTGCAGGCTTTAGGAGGTCAGGATTTAATTCTGTGGTTGCAGTGTTTTCTGACTGATGAGATGCTGAGGTGGGCTGCTGTCACACCTCAAAGTGTTCCTTCCTCAGAGAAGTTGAGTTCGGCTCCACGGCCTCCCCAGCAGTCTGATTTCTGATCTCAGTGCAGCCAAGCCCCTTTTTTTTAATTGTTGTGCAGAATTTGAACCACAAGGCCCCTCAGGCTGCGTGTAATTAGTTTCTAACCAAATAATTTATCCATCTCTCAATAGCGGGCTGCCAGCGAAGCTGTCATAATTTTGGCAACCACGCTGGGTGGCTGATTTCCACTGGTGTCATTCAGATTAGTCAGTGGGTGAAGAGATTCATGGTACAGAGAGACAGATTGTATCTTGTCCACATTATGCGTGAGTAGAGAGCTCCAGCTGTTGTTTTAAAGCCAAAAGCAGGACAGATCGTCCCACGAATGCCACCTCATGGCATTTTTTGAAAACCATGCTTTTCAAAGAACTCTGCTTCCCCACACCCCCCCATGCATCCTGTACTTCTCCTTTGCCTTTTGATTGCAGTGGTAATGACAATGGCATGACAGCCAGATTCTTGCACTCCTGACATTCTCACACAGGCATGCGAGTTAAAGGCATGGCTGGCACCTCTCTGGTGATGACTGGGATTTTGGAGGTGGAGGAATTTGACTTCCAGCAGAGAATAAGTAGCAAGATGATCAAAGGTCGTGTTTGCTTGTGAAAGTGCTCTTGGAAACAAAGGAAGGAGTAAAATATAGGAAAATAGACATTGGGAGCAAATAGAACCATTTCCCCACGGTGCAGTTCTAGGCTCTTTGGAGACAACACTTGGAGGGAAAGTACAGGTTTTCCAGAAAGCAGAAGTGCCTTGCAATTAGGCCTGATTGTTCTAGGATGTTTAGGATGTTAGGTCTGTGTTTTAGTTACCAAGGAAACTCCTCTCTGCCTTTTTTTTTCCCAGCAGTCAGAATAGATGTTCAAAGCGGATTCTAAAATAACAAAGCAAGGTGATGATGTTCTCTAGGAGACTTTTGCTTCCTCCCCTTCCCCAGGTGCTGCCTTACCTGTTTTACAGGCTTGTAAATAAGTGCAAAACTGCTAAACTCTGAACTCCTACTGCTAAACTCTCTCCAGGCTTGTGCTGTAAGAGAATTGATTGTACAAACTTCAGGGAGGCTTCAAACTGCATTTCTGGCTACTGGTTCTTGTGACATCTTGCACAGCAGTGGCTGCAGGTGAAGAAGAACCCTTCTCAAAAAGAACCCTCTGAAAGGGAAAATGCTTTAACCATCTCCTCTGATTTCTGACCCAGTTATCTAATGGAGAGAGAATTTTTTTTTCAACAATGCATTAAGTGCTTTGTGCTCTTACTGTAATGTACAGCTGGTAAACTACAGCAAAATGGCATTTCCAAGGAAAAAAACATCTGTCCAGAAAATTTTTGCTGGGCATGTGGAGCAGAGTATAAGATTTTTATTTTTTTTTGGTTATTATTCCCAGATAAGCACCTAGAAATAATAAAGATACATAGATTTGAGAAGAGCAAATACATTTTTCTCCAAAAACACAGCCTCACACACAGTTAAGAGATTTTCCTGCGAATTAGTTTTTGTTTCATTCCAGTGCAGGCAAAAAGAAGGTTTGTGGGAACAGGACTGAACCACTGTCAATCTCTTTTTCCATGAAACCTCTAAATAAAGGAACCAGTGCTGGCTTTTTCTCGCCTTCCTCTGCAAGTAGAAGTGTATCTGGCAGAGGGTTCAACTTCCTAAGGCTCCTTTAGAAAGAAAATGGACAGTTCTTTGAGAGGCACGATTGACCATTCTTCTTTGAGGTGATTTTGACAGGAGTCTTCACATTCATTAGTCTGCCCACTTATAAAATTTACCTTTGCCTGTCACATACATGTACAGACATTTATAGTAGAAAGAGAGCATTTGGAAGGCTTTCCAAATTCATTGGAGGTCAGGATTTTTATGTGTTATTTTGGGGGTTTGCTTGTTTCTGGCAAAGGAAGAGGGAGAAGGGGAATGAAATAACAGGTCCTGTTACTGGTTATGTATAATTGTTGTCATTCTTAAACATCAAAGTGTCCAGTTTTATTGCTGTGTGTAACCCTTCCACCCCCCTTTCTGCCTTTAACCCCGTCAAGCTCCTACGACGTTTTTGTTGTTCAGTCAGAAGAACGCGATTAATCGCATGGTGATCGACGAGCAGCAGAGCCCGGACATCATCCTCCCCATCCACAGCCTCAGGAACGTCCGAGCCATCGACTACGACCCCCTGGAGAAGCAGCTGTACTGGATCGACTCCCGGCAGAACATCATCCGCAAGGCGCAGGAAGACGGCAGCCAGGTATGGGGATGGCACTGCTGAACATCAGGCCAAATAAGGACTGATTGTATGGGAATAATTCAGGTACACGGCTTTCCTGTAGGGTTAATGTCAACTTGGCAAAGCGAGTGGCATCCGGAGTTTTCTGGAGTCCCTCAGTCAGTAAATCTGGGAGGTTGCAGCAAGAAGTAAATGATGGAAAGCCAAGGCCAGCTCCAAGATACTGTTGTGAACGGTGCATTGTTTGCTCGGTGCTGTCGTTTGTCTGGAAGCTGTTTGAAGCCCTTGCTTGAGATATGAAACATGGAGGGGAAAGTTCTTGGGAGAAAAGGGGTGTGTGAGCAAGAAAAGTGCACAGGCAATGGCTCTCAGATGGAGAAGGGGGGACTTATGAGCACACAGCTGTGTGTGGAGCCTCCCAGGCTCTGCTGCAGACAGGAGGAGTTTCTGTAAAACACTGAGTGAGGAGCTTGAAACTAGTGACCTGCAAGAGATGGAGCAAGCTTGGGAAAATGGATTTGACAGGGGAATGCAGAAAAGGTAGAGTAGGGTAGAAGGCAAAAGGTAATACAGGTTGTGGTGGTTTGACCCTGGCTGGATGCCAGGTGCCCACTGAAGATGCTCTGTCACTCCCCTCCTCAGTGAGACAGGACAGAGAAAATACAACAAAAGGCCTATGGACTGAGATAAGGGCAGAGAGAAGTCACTCACCAGTTACCATCACAGGCAAAACAGGCTCAACGGGGAGAAATTAATCGAATTTATTGCAAATCAAAATCAGAGTAAGATAATGAGGCCTAAAATCTTAAAAACACCTTCCCCCCCCCCTCCCTCCTTCCCAGGCTTAACTCCTTCCTCACTGACCTTGGTGTCCTGCAGGGCTGTTTCTCTTACATATTTCTCACTCCTGTATTCTCTGGCCACATTTACTTCTGCCCAATAACTTTTTTCCCTTCTTAAATATGAAATCACATTTATCACTCCCACCATCCCTGCTGGGCTTGGTCTTGGCCAAAGCAGGTGCATCCTGGAGCCATGGGGGAAGCTTCCAGCAGCTTCTCACAGGAGTCACCCCTATAGCCTTCTCCCCTACCAGAACCTTGCCACACTTTATTCACATTTTAAAATAGGCATTTTTACCTTCCTGATTTTTTCAATATGGGAGGAGTGGGAGATGAAGGTGAATAGCACAGATGTGCTATAGTCAGTTTAATTTTAGGAGTGTGGTTTCTCGTCGTGGATGTGGTGATAGCTGGATTCTGCTGAACACCCCTCAGCCATAACTCTTCATTTAGCAATGCTTTTAATTTTGGAATATCTAAATAACACCCAAAACTAATCAGGCATCATGTGTTTGCCAGTGTCAGCAGAATAAACAAATGTAAGGCTTGAAGGCACACCGTTTCATAGAGGTGACAAGTCAAATAAAGTTAGGCAGATTTCCTGGTGAAGTCTAATTTGGGGATGAAATAATGAAAGCAGCTCACCTCAGAAGCATGTTTTCGAAAAGATTATGTGACCCACGTTTAGTAATTTACTAATCCTCCTCAGATTTTTGGAAAAGTTCATGAAAGATGTTCATTAAGTTCTTTCTAAAGATAACAATAAAGAAAAAAAAGGCATGTTGACTCCAGGAGTCTAGACCAGTGGAAGGCAAGAACTTTGAAGTAGTAAGGTATTAGCTGGAAATGCTCTGAAGTCACTCATACAGTGGCTGATGTCCTTTCTGTCTCTGGCAGAGAGAGAATTCTCCTATTCACCCTTCTGTCCCCCAAGTGAGATGGCAGCAGTGGTGGAGAAGAATGAGGCAAGAATTTCAAGTGTTGTCTGGCCTCCCTTTGCCCGTGTTTTTATCCATTCAGCTGCAGCTTTGGAAATTAATGGGGATGTATTTCTGTTGTAGAGTGTTAGATGTGCTGGGTTTGGGTCTATCCAAACTGAACTTAAGAGCTGTCAGAAAAGCAGAGGAAATACAGAAGCTGACCCTGGACTTTCAACACAGTTTGGATTTACTGGTCAAATTTGTGAAGTCTTGCGAGCTGCAATCAGCTTACCTGATTGCCATTACAACAAACCGTTAGGACCAAGTTTCTGTATGTTATCAAAGGTGTTGGTGGGATAACAGGACCTGGGTTTCTCCTTATTCTGCCATACTTTATGGTAGTGTTTTGGTCATCTCCCTTTTCTGAACAGTAGTTTGACATGGTACGGCCATACCAAATAAAATTATCCGTGTTCTATGAAGATTAAATGTCCTTCTGTGTGTTACCCACGTTTTCTTTGCAGAGCCTCACTGTTGTGACCAGCCCAGTTCCCAACCAGAACTTGGACATGCAGCCTTACGACCTGAGCATCGACATCTACAGCCGTTACATCTACTGGACCTGCGAAGCCACGAACGTGATCAACGTGACGCGCCTGGACGGCAGAGCCATGGGAGTGGTGCTCAAGGGAGATCAGGACAGGCCCAGAGCCATTGTGGTGAATCCAGAGAAAGGGTACGTAGAAGCAAGTTGGGTATTTTTGCTGCAGCTTGGTTTCTGTTTGTCAGAATAAAACCAACTTTGGCGTTTGTTAAGATGTCCTGGATTTATAGCAAAAATGAAGATGAAATAAACATTTTTCCTCTAATCCTTCCTGTTCCAGGTACATGTATTTCACCAACCTGCAGGAAAGGTCTCCTAAAATTGAGAGAGCAGCACTGGATGGAACGGAACGAGAAGTCCTTTTTTTCAGTGGCTTGAGCAAGCCCATAGCCTTAGCTATCGACAGCCAGCTGGGCAAGCTGTTCTGGGCTGATTCAGACCTGCGGAGAATTGAAAGCAGTGACCTATCAGGTAGAGTAGCACTTGAATTCAGTGATTCATTTGGGTGCTGTGGGTGTGGGGGAATGCAGAGAAAGGTGTCATCTTTTTCTTCCTACTATAAACAGTCTATGCTGTGATTGTAATCACTCCCTGAATTCCCAGCCAAGGAATGGGCATGATTCATGCAGCATGCCTTTACAGTTTCATGCCTCTATCTGTGATTTGCATTATTAATTGCTACACATGCTATTTACTTCAGTTTCTCCCTGCAAGGCATTCGTGTGGTTTCCCAAAGTTAACTCACAAATAAATTGCAGCAGTTTTGGAGAGGGTTGTTTTTAAAGGCATTGGTTTTGGTGCAGTGAAGTTCCCTGTTAGTGGGAAAATCTGTCCACCAGAGTTAAAGCAACAGGTGCGCAGGTTACTTATGCACCTACCATTTAGGGTGAAAAGATGTGAGAAGAATTGAGCAGATCTAACATCTGTTCTCAAAAGACAAAAAACTCCCCCCTCCAGCTGTGGAATTGTCTTTGCCTGCTCCCTGAGGTTGGTTGTGGTGCTTGCCTGACCTCCTCTATGAACAACTCAGATCACTTAACCACACGAGCAAAATAATAACCTAACAATACACAGAAAAAGAGAAATAGAGTGGTGTTCTGTTAGCTTGGAAAGCTGAATTGGTTCAGGAAAAGAGTCCAGCAAGCAACCAGAAGTGCAGTAAAAGAAGAGGGAAAAATCACATGGTCCAGATTGGGTGAGAAAGACTGAGATGTCTTTCATTTACTATTCTAACCCAGCAAACTGCTGGATCAACTCAGCTGCCTCACGTAACATCAGTAATAATCTGTGATATTAACATATCAGTGATAACATTTCAGTTTTTCTAGATGGTTGGAACTGAGGCTCAGAAAAATAGTAATTTTTTTTCAGTGGTGTGTCAGTGGAAGGTGCAGGGTCACTAGAATCGCAATATCCTGATTGTTTACTGTTTTAAAACACTAAGACGTAACCTGAGTTTGTGAACTGTTTTTGAAAAGAAAAATTTGGATTGGTGTAGCTCAGTGTGTTGTAAGCTGTCCCAGATCCAGAGTTTGCATGAGTAGAGTGACAGGTGGCAGAGTATTACACCATGTTTTATTTCTCTCTTTGTTTGTTATCTGCCCAGAATTAAAACACCAGAGGAGATGGGTCTAAATTCCAGTTCAGTCTGGTTTTAATGATTCTGCTTTTCTTTTTTCTTAAAGATGTGTTTATTTTATCATCAGTGTTGTATTTCAAAGAACACAAGCTAAAATCATTCCAAAACCTCTCTTGCTTTTTGGCATTTGCACCACAAATAGATTGCTGTAATCACCAGGATAAATTGCTAACTGCTGAGATGCATTCCTGTGCTTAGGAATGCTGATTAATAGGCTCTTTTGACCAGCAGAGTAATTTTTCTGCACGTTAGCTTATTAAAAACATTCACAGTCTCTTGCTCTGTCGACTCTGTAGATGCCAGTAGTGACAAAGACAAGGACAGTTAGAATGCCTTTCATGTGATGCAGTCTGTCTTTTCCTCCCTGTCCTTCAGGCATTCAGTTAGGACTTAATATTCTGCCCAAATGGGAGATCCTACTGAAGTTAACCAGAGCCTTCACATGATTTATGAAAAGATGACTGGAATTAACTCCCTGCCATGGAAACTGTTTGGAAATTAGTTCTTCTCTTCCAGAAAATCTGCTGTGATTTGGAAATGTCTAATGGTTCTGGAATTAAGTACTTTTTATTTGGAAATAGAAGGAGCTATGGGTGTGTCCTGATCTTTGCATTTATTTGGTTGGTTTTAAGTCTTCTGGTAAAAGGTATTGCTGGAGAGAGGATGGTGATGCCAGGAGACAAAAGCTCCTCTTAATCACATCTCCCTTTCCTCTGACATTCCCAGTAAAGGAAACTATCTCTCTAATGGGTCAGCTTCAGATTTTATCGTTGGTTTATGGAAGAAGGGATTTTAGGGTCTTGTTTTAGTCACGAACAGTCAGTTACACTTGGTCGTGAATATTAAAAAGAAAGATTAAAACATTAAGGAAGGGAAAATTTTAAAATTTTAAGCTTCTGAGCTTTAGGTCCACGATGCAAAATGATTGCCATGGTCACGGCAGAGCAGGGCATGTGTAGACTCCATTTGGGTAGGTCAAGGTCTTAATTTTTCTATTTCTTACTGTCATCTTGGCATTTTGCCCTGTTCCCAGCTTATCTCTTCTTCTCATGATTCAGGTTTCTGTTTCTCACCTTTTGCCAATTAGTCATGTTCACACGTGTTAATAGATGGTTGCAGTTATTTAGATTGACTTACATCACTCAGTCTGTTAATTTCTCCATCAGTCAGGGTATAACCTCCTTCAGAATCCATCAACGTCTTTCCTTAATCAGACCACTGCTGGTGTTGTTCCAGAGTGGTGGGTGAGAACCTCAGTCTGGCTGATTTGAATTTCCTTGTTCGGCTCTAGATTCTAACGCTTAGTAAATGTTTGCAAGGTTGTTTAACTTCTGAGCTCTGTGTGCATTTAGCAAAAAGGAGGTAAATACGTTTTCCACCATCAAATTTGTTTGGTGGTCATCATCACCGACATACTGTTCATAAAATTCTCAACAAGCAAAAAAAACCTCTTCTTACCACCAAACAAAGCAGAGGGATAGAATTTACTCAAAGTATAAAATCATGAAATGCATGTGTCTTCTGTCCTGTTACATCATCTTGTGTGGGTATGGTAGATTTATGTGGTAGATTTTTTCCTCATGGTATTCAGTTTTTCTGGTATATTTCTTACAGAACTAAATATAAAAACTTGCTGGAAATTGTTCTGTGGATGAACGGATGTAAGGCTATTGTCTGCTGCAGTAAAAGTGAAAAATAATAATATTTTCAGATACCTGAAATACCAGGATCTATCTGTAAATTTTCGAGCTGTAGCCTAAGTGTAGACTGTGTGATGTTGTTTCAGCTGTGGTCAGAATCTGATAAACACACTGAGTATTTGAGTGTTAATGACCATGTCATACCATGGTAAATAAAGGAAGCATGGATTAAACCTCCCTCCTGAGCCCTCAGGTTTTGATTAACATGCTTGTTTTCTGTGTGAGTTACAAAGTCTTCACTCTCTTTGGATGGTCTTTAATGATACCTTTAAAACAACTTTTGACTTTTCTGCTTATGTGGAGTGTTAACTGTGAATTAGGGTGATTGCTAAAGGAACTCAGGAAAGTAAATCTTCTCTAGGAGGAAAGGAGCATTCCCAATTTAGCATGAATAGCTTAGTGAAGGTAATGCAGTCGAGAGAAAAGAATGTGAGGAAGTCAGATGTCGTGTTAATCTCCTAATTCATGTGAGAAATACTAACTACCTTCCCTTCACTTGGATTTCATCTTGTACTAGTTAGCTCCAGCTAATTATCCATCTTCTCATTCCCTGTTGGATGGCAAGACAAAGAAATTGATCTCTCCAAAGAGGGAAAGAAGAATGAAAAGAACTACAAATTTCCATCATATTGAGAAAAGACTGGAAAGGCTAATGAGAGCTGAGCCCCCAATTCCAGGTGCTTCTTAAGTACAGTAGATGTTTTTGAAGCACAAAACCTGTTTTCTTGATGAAAACAGAAACAAAGTTTAATCATCTGTCTGCCAAATGCATTACTCATGCATCAGAGGACCATGGATTGCTTGGGTTTTTATAGCAGGCTTACCTGGTAGCATAGGAGCAGTGAAAAACAGAGATGTGAGTGGTGTAGAAAATGTTTCTGATAGTAATTCAGTTGATTCTAGTTGGACTACTCTTTCCCTTCTGCAGGTGCCAACCGGATTGTTTTGGAAGACTCTAATATCCTGCAGCCTGTGGGACTAACTGTGTTTGAAAACTGGCTCTACTGGATTGACAGACAACAGCAGATGATTGAAAAGATTGACATGACTGGCCGAGAAGGGCGTACGAAGGTCCAAGCTCGTATTGCACAGCTCAGTGACATCCATGCTGTGAAAGAGCTCAACATCCAGGAGTACAGTAAGTGCAGTGCCTGTCTGCAGGTGCAAACAGTGCCTGTGAGACTCAAGCCAAGGAGTGGCCACAGAGACAGAAACCTCTTTTGCCTTTTTGCTGACCAACATCCGTGCAGATGGAAGAAGTTGGTATCAGTTAGTGGTCAGGGTGCTGTTAAGATTGTTTCCTTCAGGCAGTTGGCAGTGGATTGGAAATCTATCACAACCCCAGCATCGTATTTTGTTGCTGATGACAGCTTTATTGTAGTGTCATACAGGCACCTGGCATGTGAGTGTCTCTGGGCACAGTGGAAACATCCTGTTATCCCTAGGAGAGGATTTTCAGGATCATGCTAGGGAACTGCTATGAGGTGTTTGCTCTGCTTAGGCAAGCACAGCTCTCAGGGCTTTTACTGGCAGCAAATGTTTCAATGGACTGCTGGCCTTGAAGGCAAACTGAGCAATTTTTGATGGTGGGAATTCATATTGAAAGTGAGGGACAGAGAACAGTGTTGCACTGGAAAAAGGAAGTGTGTATTAAATAATTTGTATTGAACATGGCTGCACTTTTAAAAGTTTTCTGTTTACCAGGCCTTTCCCTACACACATACTCTTGAAATCATGGGAGGTAGATGGTTAAAGCAGTGGAGTTGCTGTCATCCTGGAGAAAATGTGCCTGGTTAGTAGGCTGTGGTGCATGCCTGGGAGAAATATGAAGAAAAATGTCTGGGGATGCTTAATTAAAACATCAGTGCAGACTGCTACTAGTTTTGTGTGCTATTAATCTCAGTAAATCTGTCAGGAGTTCCAAGAGAAGTGTGTTGTCCTTATTAAACATTAAAATGAAGAGACATATTTATCTAGAGCATGTTAATTTGAGTTTTGGAGACTGGAAGCTTCAGAATTCATAAATTAGGAAAAGTTTACTTTTTTAATGGTCTTTGATAGAGAAAATGAAGTATGGAATCCAAGACATCTTTTTGTATTACTAATACTACTTTTTGCTGCAGAGAACTAATTCTACCTCTCACAAGAAGCAAAATGCTTTGAGTACTGTTTAGTAGATGCCACAGCACAATTTTTACAGTGGTTTCAGATCATGGACAGTTATCAATGTGTGTTATAATTACTTTATGCAAAGGGAAGAATACACGTAACAAAATACAACTCTTTCAGAGATTTTTTTAGTAATGCTCTCCCCGGGGTAAGGAAGTAATGGAGGGAGACCAATGGGCCCAAAGAAATCACTGAAAGGTTGTAAAAGAGGTGGAGATTTCTTGTCAGTCCCTGTCTTTCTTATTTTTAAACTCACAGGACAACATCCTTGCTCTCAAGACAATGGTGGCTGCTCACACATTTGCATCGTGAAGGGCGATGGCACCACACGCTGTTCTTGCCCCGTCCACCTTGTTCTGCTGCAGGATGAGCTGTCCTGTGGAGGTAAGCCTTTCCCATGCTCTGTGCCACTTCAATTCTTAATTGTATGATTTTCATCACTTTTTTCTATCACTCCATCCGTTCTCCTTTTTCAAACAGGGGTAGATTCTCACATTCTGGCACACTGCACTGTCTGTGCCATTTTATTCTTCTCTGTTGTCCTCCTCAAGCTCACCCTGTGTGTGTCTTTCTGAACTTGAGTGCCAGAAGGGCACGTTGCCTCCTCCGTGGTGATGCAGTCACTGTAACCCACACCCTGGTGTCCAGAGGAGGGGTTGAAATGGGGGAGAGGAGAAGCCCTTTGATGCCACTGTGCTGAATGGATTTATTATGCAATCATCTGGCCATCGAGGTGGCATGTGGGCTCACCATGGAATAAATAACATAATCCAGATATCTTCTCAGAGCAAGTTTAGTACCAGGCCAAAAAGCAGAGGGAGGAAATGGGGATTAAAAAAAGGGGGGGAAAAAAAAACCCCACTTCCTTACTCCATGAAATTAACAGTTAATGTAGTAAATGTTAAATAACAGCGAGCAGATGTGTCGAGGTGGTGGAACTTGACTAGATGGAGCAATTTTTTGTTTTAAAAGAATTTTGACTGAGCAGAACTGGCAAGGGCACACAACTAGACACTGAGTCACAGTGCATCCATGTACAGCACATCACATCCTTTTAACATTTTCTATACAAGGACTGACAAACATTTAAAAAGAGAGTAAGTCATCAGCTGTGGATACAGTAGTGTTGCAGGAAAGAGGGAGCAGAAAAGTGTGATGACTTTAAATGAAGAGTTGAAGACCTACTAAGAGAAGGGTGTAGGAGTCTTAAATGGGAAAGGAAGAAAAATAATTGTGTTTTATGGGCCTGTTTCTCTGTTCCTCTTGTTCTTTGTCTGTCAAGCCCCCATTGATGTGAGCCTTCATCAGTCCCTTGGGGCTCAAGGTCTGCACAGATGAGTGTGGAGGCAGTGGGTGTGGAAGTTACCCTGTGCCGTGGCGTGTTTATCAGCTGCTTTGATACGTGAAAGCCGCTGAGCCCTTCACCTGGACGAGCTGTTTGTTCACCCGGATTTTTAATTTTTGTCTGTTTGCTTGATTTTTTAAGAACCACCAACATGCTCCCCTCAGCAATTCACCTGTTTCACAGGTGAGATTGACTGCATCCCCGTGGCCTGGCGCTGCGACGGCTTCACCGAATGCGAAGACCACAGTGACGAGAAGAACTGCCCCGTGTGCTCAGATACCCAGTTCCAGTGTGAAAGTGGACAGTGCATAGACAGTGCCCTCCGGTGCAACGGAGAAGCAAATTGTCAGGACAACTCAGATGAGAAGAACTGTGAAGGTACTGAGGACGCTTTGGTGAAAACAGAGTTGTCCTAAGGGACACGACGATAAATACCAGTGTTATTACTGAGTAGGGTTTGGAAGGATCCAAGGTTCTGCTCGTTTTTAAACTGGTCTATTAAATGGAAATTGTTTCATAACGCCATGCTTTTGTTTCTCTACCTGTGAAGTGGAAATTAAGACTGATCTCTGTCACGGTGGTTTAAACACTGTAAAAAGAACTGTTAAAAAGGGTATGATTTTAAGCTCTAAAAACCTGGTATCTGGGAGTGAACTACTGTTTGCCAGTACAATGAGCTTTCTTCCCAAAGTGATAGTATATTTTTTGAGTGTACTGGCAAAGCTTCAGGTTTATATTCTGTCTTTCATTTCAGTTTAAAAATGTAAGGACAAGTAAAATATACTGTCTCATGGTCAAGGAGCTTTCTGGTTTACAGGAAGAGCACGAGGACAATGAGAAACTGCATTTATCTTTCTTAAACAATTTTATCATTGTGGTTAGGCAGATTTATTTTTAATAACTTAATTCTTTGCTCTTAGGGTGAGTAGGCAGTGAGGGCCAGGTCCCCAGTGTGCACTGTCCTCAGCAGAACACTGAATCACTCACTCTTGCACGGTTCACACTGGGGGCTTTTTGTGTCATCGGCTCCTTTCAGAAATTAAGATTGCAGCATTCTAGGCTCTCCCAAGATACTCCTGATTGTACACTTTGGTGCCTTTGTTTCTTAACAATTTTGAAGAGGAGAAGCCTTTGATACTGTCACTTATTCTGTGGGTGGTTCTCTTGGCAGTGCTTTGTTTGACGGATCAGTTCCGCTGTGCCAGCGGGCAGTGCATCGGGAAAAGCAAGAAATGTGATCACAACCTGGACTGCAGCGACAGCTCAGACGAGCAAGGATGCTGTAAGTGTGTTACCTGAGACTGGAGGCTTGGTTGCAGCATCCAAAATTTGTTTCTCACTTTCCCTATAAGTTAGATTTTATTCCGTCAACCATGGTTTTCTCATCCAGAGAGTTAATAGCAGGTGCTTTTAGAATCATAGGAGCACTCTGTTTATAGAGTAAACCTTCTAAAATTTCTTTTTTTATCTTGAAAAGGTGTAATTCTGAGCTTGATACATGATTTGTAATATGTGATTTCCACTGCCTTGAAATCTCCAGGGCACTACAAGGATACTGCTGCCTTTAAAATTCCAACTGAAAAGTTCATTTTCACTGTTGGTGCTTTAAAAGAAATTTTAAACAGGGACATCTCTTCTTGTGTTAGAGATCCATATATCACAGTTGACACACACGTAATATGAAAATGCAAAGCCAGAGCTGGACCCTTGATCTTGAGAAGGAGTAATAGGAGATGTTCTGTCATGCTGGCAAGTTACTAGTGACATCATCACAGACCTGGGTAGTTACCTTTACTATAGTTTATGTTTTCCAGTTTTGTAATAGAGGATGGAAAATTGGCCCTCCCAGAATAAAATTGCAGTTGTCACCATCCCTCTTTCAGTATGATCAGAGGAGTCTGTTTACTCATCTCTGTGGACTGTGACAGGCTGGTTGAAGTGTGGGTTAGGTGTTCAGGAAAAAGAAATGTGTAAGATGTAAAACACTGACTAGAACAGGAAAATATTTTAGTCTGCTTTTCTTGTCAAATTCACGAAGCACAGGCAGGGAGTTGTCAGAAATGTCATTGCTTAGAACTGGTATTGTAGGGAAAGCCACTCATTTTGACTGTTGAGTAATTGTTCTGGATACAGTTTCCTCATAAAATGGTACCTCTCGAGCTGATGCTCAGCTCTATCTGAGGGTGGGTCAGATGTGCTGTAGGTTAGGTAGTTTAATAAATAGTATCAAACCCCAAATTCATCACTACTGAACGAGAGAGGTGATGCACCATAGGTGAATGTTCACTGGCGAGAAGAGGGAGATATAAGGAAAACTGATGTTGATTTAAACTTTCCTAGTCCGATTTTCCCTTTCCCCTTTCAGACACAACGGAGGAACCTGCCCCACAGCCCAACAACACGATAGGCTCCATCATCGGTGTGATCCTTACAGTCTTTGTGGTTGGAGCAATGTACTTCATCTGCCAGAGGGTGCTGTGCCCACGCA
Organism: Myiozetetes cayanensis; assembly: GCF_022539395.1. Taxonomy (NCBI): domain Eukaryota; kingdom Metazoa; phylum Chordata; class Aves; order Passeriformes; family Tyrannidae; genus Myiozetetes; species Myiozetetes cayanensis. The sequence continues at coordinate 71,004,006 of NW_026087521.1, read as the reverse complement.
TGAAGGGAGATGGAGAAACCATGACCAATGACTATGTGGTGCATGGCCCAGCCTCTGTCCCTCTGGGTTATGTGCCTCACCCAAGCTCTTTGTCAGGGTCTCTTCCCGGTATGTAAATGGGACTTTAAACATTATGTAATTATTCTTGATGGGTTTGTAGACTGAGTTTTTTTATGCTTGTGAAACTTCTTGCAAAGTCAGCGATGACCAGCAATAATTGTAGCCTCAGCTTATTTCGTTTGGTGCTGAAGTTTCTAACACCAGCCCAAGCACACTTTGCTGCTGTTTAAGGAGTAAAACTTCATCACAATGTTGCACTTCATTTAAATGCATTGCTTCTGTATATGTTAACTAAATATGTCCTGTAACTTGTGACTTTGGATCCAGCAGGTTCCTGTCAGAACTGAAGCTCTGTGAGGCTGTTACAGGGTTAAAACAATGCATCAAATTACTTTGTGTAATATCCTGCATAAAGATTCTTTGAGCAGAATTTTTCCCCCATTATTTCGAGCACCGTTTTCCCTTGGACTCTGTGCCAGCGTGCTTCAGTCACTAGCAAATTATTTTGTTGAGCTTCCTTTTCTCAGTTGAATGTTGACATACACCTTTGTTCCTCAGGTATGTCTCGAGGTAAATCTGTCATCAGCTCCCTCAGCATTATGGGAGGGAGCAGTGGACCGCCCTATGACAGGGCCCACGTTACTGGAGCCTCCTCCAGTAGTTCTTCAAGTACCAAAGGCACTTACTTTCCTCCAGTAAGTTATTCTATTATTTGTAGACCTTTAATAACTTTCAGAGAAGTAATGGTGTCTTCTGAGTCTTAACTGATTGACAGATTAATGTTTTGGGTTAGATTTTTAGCTTAATAAACTTGTTTCAAGATGGAGTACGTGATTTTGAAAGGGAAGGAAGATGAGGTGGTCTTTTTCCAAAACAGTCTAGAAACTTTAATTTAAAAAAGTTGTGAGAGAGCTCAGTGCCAGGAAAAAAAAAAGTTAGATTGAATGTCAGGGGAGATGAAAAAAATCCCTATAAATGTTAAGCAGCTCTGGCAGAGAGATCTCCTTTCATTACACTCTGCCATGTGCCTCTGAAGGTAAAGCTATGACTGATTCTGTATAGACTTGCAAGGAATTAAAAGGAAGTTTTGTGTCACGTGTCTTACAAGTGACAGATGAGTAAACAAATTAAGTCAGCATTTTTGGAGAAGAGCTTAATAGTAGCTGATAGGAATGGCAACAAATGGCATTTCGAGTGTCTGTTAAAGAACTGGGGAATAAACAAATGAAAAATCCCATTTGGTTGGCAGGGCTATGCATGCAGTTCTTCATTTAAGGATCCTATTATACAGTACTAAAAAGAAAAATTATAAACTGGTGTTTTCTTGAGTTTACTTTGTATCTTTCCTTTTTAACTGTGGCTTTTTTCCATGTTTTACTCCTTAGATTTTGAACCCACCACCATCACCAGCTACTGAACGTTCACACTATACCATGGAATTTGGTTATTCTTCAAACAGCCCATCCACTCATAGATCCTACAGGTAATTACTGTTACAGTAGCTTCTGTCAGGATCAAAGAGTTAGTGTGGAAAATGCAGAATAAAGGCAGCCTCTGCTCCATAAGAATTGCTGTCAAAGGCCCTAATTCTGCAAGCACTAAACCAGTGCTTCAATGGGTTCACGTGTATCAGGTCACTGATGGGTGTGCACAACTGCAGCGTTGGCTGAGGTAAATCACACACCAGGGTGTTTTGGTGATCCATCTCTTGGGCATACTGCTGTAGGGGGAATGACAGCACTCATCACAAAACTAGCTAAATGCCAAAAGAAACACAGTACCACAATGAGTTTGAGCCAAAAATATTTACCCTGGAGTGAACCCAGCCCTTTTTTAGGCTTCTGTCGAAAATAATTTGTTACGTAATTATCAGAAATTATAAGCAAACACCCTGTGGAGAAAAAGTGCTCAATATAAAGGAGGTCAGAAGTAACATTTAATATTGTGGTCTAGATAAACCACAGAATTTCTAGTTTGACATATTAAGGGTTCATATCTGGAAAAGGTTGCCAACCTTTTGCTTATTTTTACTGACTAGTATCTATGGACAGGTATGCTTTGTTTACTTGAATGTGTCTTTCTTACCTTTCCTTTAAGAATGCTGGAGTTATTTATCATTTTATAGCAAGTTAGAGGAACAAAAACAGAGGAACAGACCTATACTACCCAAGGGTGTAAATGTTCCCCTGGCACATCCCCAGTAGATCTGGTCAGTGAGAAGAGAGTGCTGTGTTTGTCTGTTGAAAGATATGCCTCCCTAACACAGAGCCTTTGGGGTTTGTTGGATAATGAGGTCTCTGGGGCTAAACAGACATCCCTTCTCCATTAGCAGAAAATATGGCCTCTGTTGTGCAGAAGGTCGGACCAGATGTTTATAATGATCCCTTGCAGCCATATAAAACATCTTCTAAAATAATAAGTCATTTTCTAATGAAAGAAACCTGAATTCTGGTAACCAGCATGAGTCTTGCTGATCAGTGGTTAGCTGATGTGCCTTTTGGTACAATAAAATGGTATTAGGGGTGTAGCATAGGGTTCAGTGTTTTCCAAATGCTCCCCCACCCAAAAATAAACATTGATCTTACTGCCTCTGATCTTACTTCTGTGCTAATATTCGGACTTGACTATAGAGGAGCTGCATCCCCAACTGACTGTGAGTTGTAGCTACCATGCACTTCCCTTTCTAATTTGTTTCCTTGGAACTGTATTTGGCTCATTTTGAAAAAAAAAGACATTTTGTGGTAGCAGCCTTTGAGAATTTCATCCCCAGTTACCGCTGTAAGGAATGATTCTCCTGACTGCAGGTAATTTTCAGTTTCCTTGTCTGGGCTTAGAAGTCAGTATCCAGCAATTGCATAACAAAATATCTTCTCCAGGTAATTGCAATGCAGCTATTACATATAGACACGCACACGCACACTCGTGCCCTTCCTGCCCCTCTGTCTTAATTGAGGTAGAAGAAACTGCTCCTAAGTCCTTAGGGAACGTGTTGTCTGTAGATAATTAATAATTATCATCACGTTCACCGGTTGCCGTAATTTGACCGACACTGTGACGTGTGTGGTCGAAGAGAGGAGAGCGTGATGCTGTGCATCGCTGCAGAGAGGTTGCCCTGCTTTCTGTTCCCACCTTGGCTCATCCCCCTGGGCTTCGTTCGCGGGCGCATCCCCCAGATCGCACTGACCCCTTTTTTCCCCGCTCCCACCTCAGCTACAGGCCTTACAGCTACCGGCATTTTGCACCCCCCACCACGCCCTGCAGCACCGATGTGTGCGACAGCGACTACGCCCCCAGCCGAAGGGTCCCGGCAGCCGCGGGCAAGGGCTACACCAGCGACCTGAACTACGACTCGGAGCCCGTCCCTCCGCCGCCCACCCCGCGCAGCCAGTACCTGTCGGCCGAGGAGAACTGCGAGAGCTGCCCGCCCTCCCCGTACACCGAGCGCAGCTACTCCCACCACCTGTACCCACCGCCGCCCTCCCCCTGCACAGACTCCTCCTGAGGGGGAGCCCCCCCCGACCCGCTGTGTGAAAGTGTAAATATACAAACTGTTCTCCCGGGGAGGGGGGGAGGGAGCTCTCGGACAGTGTACAGGGGCGGAGAAATACTGAAGATATTTGTACAGAAGAATTGAAAAAAAAAAAAAAAAAAAAAAGGATATTTATATATTTTCTTAAATAGCGGCTGCTGCTCGTGCTATAAGAAGAAGAAAAAAAAAAAAATTTTGTGTAAAGGAAACGCAGACGGTTTGTACAAAAAGTTTTTATTTTTGCAAGCGGAACACAAAAAACATGCCTTAAATCCAGTGAAGTGACTGAGCACGTTAAGGAAATAGAAGGACTGGGATATGTTACTTGTCCAGAGAGAGGTGATATGTGGGGTTTGTCAATACCAAAAATGTTTAAGATAATTAATAATAAAGAAGTCCATCTCAGAGCAGCATACCATAGATACTTGGAAGTAGCCAAATATCCTCTATGATAACTACAGAGGGCCAACAATTGAAGATAAACTTGAAAATGCAGTCAGGACAGATATTAACCTTGCACAAAAGGGCTTTGTTTTCTACAGGAATACAGCAATTGTAGCAGTGAATCCAGAAAAATAATCACACTTTTTAAAATTAATACACCTCTGATTTTCCTTAATGCAATTAACAAACTAGATAATTTAGCATTTAGAGCTCTCTCCTTGCTTCTGGAATTTTCGATTACTTTTTTGGGGGTGTATTTTAAAATTCATGTTTTTAATCCCGGTTAGGTTTTCTTATCTCTGCTGCATCCTTTCTTCCTGCCTGTGTCACTTTAAGTCATGATATTCTTATTTAAAGTACTGCTAGAACCGGGCTGCTGTAAATTCTGTTTTTTCTCCTATTTAGCCTTGTCATGCAGTGATTATCATGCTATACATTACGTTCTTCATTTTGCCAGCATGGTTGGATTCTGTTTTGGAGCAGGTCAGTATGATTTTCACATAATTGACAAGGGTAATATGCATATACCTGAGTGATTTTTAGTCCCATAAAAAGGAAAACCTTATTTTGACCTAGTGCCCACGAAATGTCAAATATTTTTATACCGCATATAATACAGACAGCATATTTATAAACGATAAATTTAACCACGGATTGTTAGTTTTTCTGTAAATGAGTAATATATCCTTGCAGTACTTTCAGTGTATATTGATTATCACAGTATACAAATCATATATGAATAAATATATATATTATTTTTTTCCTACTAAGGAAGCATTTAACTTTCAGTGGACCAACTGTCCATGAAAAAAAAAAAAAAAAAAAAAGATGTTTTGATCATTGGAAGGGGTTCCCCTGCTGTATGAACTGCTCACGTTTTCTTTGTGTTAGGTAAAGCCAGTTTCTCTCAGTATGATTTTGATGTACCTTTTGACATACCTCCTTTCGTGTGGTGTGAGCTTAATACTTTAGTATTAACCACTGTGAATGTCGAATTTCAAGATATTCTTAACAAAACCATTTTATATTCACATCTCTATTTTTGTATATTATCGCATTTAGCCCCTTCTCCCATCAGCCTCACTGTGGTGATTTTGACAGGGAGATTACTTAATCAAGTGAAAATATTATTTGTATCGGTTAAGGGGCAGCCTAGGATGATATTGACTTCTCCTGGACTCCAGTGCAGTGCTCTGCTGTGACTGTATGGGAGCTCACAGTACACCTGATCGTAGATGGCATTATGCATTTGCACCTTCTCTTGACACCAAATCCACCCAAGGTGCTCAATGCCTTTAAGGACCGGCCCTCTGAGTCTTCTCTCTCAAAAGAAGGTCCTGAGGAGCTTCTGCCTCCCCACCTTTGGGCATGCTATGGGGATTTCACCTTTCCAGAGGTGCCATTTGGGTTTTATTGTTCTCTGTTGCTTGTTTCCCAGCCAGTTTCAACTAAAAGAGTAAAAAAATCTGAAAATACGGCATGGGCTTTAATTCATGCTGTTGACAAAGTCAGTGCCAAGTAACTCTTGCTAGCTGCCACTCATCTGGAGTACTGGATCCTCATTTGGCTTCAGCTCCGAGGAAAACTGTGTCATTGGGATTCCATCTGTAATAAAGGGTCTTTCCTAGCAGTCCAAGATACCTGAAGAAACTTTAAAAAGCCTTGATGATCTCTAAGCTGTTGATCTCTGAATCTGGCATACTAAGGGGTTTTTCTGCCCAGCTTCATTCTAGGTGTCTGGGAATTGTGGTAGCTGTTCTTCTGGCTCTTCCTTGCTGGTGAAGAAGTTTATTTGTGTTCTCCAGCAGGATGGAGGTGGAGGAGGGTGTTGTGAACTATAAGGGAACTCGAAACCATATATATGAAGGGGGGGAGGGCGGCTGTGTCGGGGCAAGGGGGGGTTGAGGCTGGCACGCCAATGAGAATTAGAATTTCTCTGTTGTTTACACTTTTTCATGTGCAGCATTCCGTGGGGTTCATACGTGGGAACTTGCACTAATGAACTCAGAAGAATATTGTGTTGTCCTATCTATCTCAGTCCGAGTGCTTGTACTGCAATGGCAATGATCTCTTCTTGCAAAATACTTCTTTCAGTGTGCCAATTTCTGTTTGAAAAACTCCAGGGTGGTTGAGCTTAAGGAGTGGTATTCTCTTTTCTGCTTCAGTTGGACTACCTTGCTGAAGCTTCCTCTTGGAAGGAACTTACTGCAGGTAAATTTGTAAGTGTGTTGATTATAGCGAGGTTCTTCAGAAGGACGACATTCCCTGCATGTGGGTCATGCTGCCTGCCTTCTGTGCTGGTTTATGTCCACACACAGCCCAGCTGAAGGTGGACGTGCAGTTCAGTGTAGGATTTGATTGTTTTTCTGATACAGATGTTTCAGTTTGTGTATCAGATATTTTGAGTGATCTGCCTCTGCAAGGCTCTTGTGAAGAGGGGGACGATGGTCAGGCTTTGTTTTTCCATTGAGAATGACCAGCACAGAGGACTCATCTGAGTGGGAAGCTGGGATCTGCTTTTGGAAGCACATGTATTTTATCAGTAAATCCAGAGTAAAATTCCTCTTGGGCAGGTCTCCAGATTAGAAAAGCATTGATGCAACCAGTACACACCCCTGCCACAGTCCCAGTGGATAGACCCTGGACTGACTGAACACTGAGACTGAACATTTTCTCTCTGTTCCTTTTTACCACTGAGCCAGTCATGATTCACATTCTGTCCTTCCCTAGTGAGGATCATGTTTTCTCCTGCTTCCCAAATTGACTGAGATGCAGGGACTGTGGATAATACAGACACGTCCATTAAGGAGATTGCTAAAGTGGGTTTGTTAGCATAGAAGGGGTCTCACTGATGTCAATGAAAATTGCTCCTTGTCCTTCAAGCTAAGCACAAATGTCCTTATTTTACAGCATCAGGTGCAGTAAAGCATTAACACAGGTACTCATTGTGCACCTTTTGCTCTCTGTAGACACCTGGGCAGTGTTCAAACCTGCCTGTCTGGTGATGGAAATAACTGGTGTGCCCAGTCTGGAAAGGAACAGTCCTCTGTAGTTAAAACAAAACCCAGCATTATTTGTTGAAAAATAAACTTTGCATGTTCAACAGGAGCTTAGCATGTTTAAATGGCAACATTAATGAGACCTAATCTTGCCTTTTATGTCATGCTGCAAACGTTTCATACCTTCCTAAGGAGCAGATTCAGCCTCTCTGCCTTCCAGAGTGCTAGTGTTGAATGCTGGACTTCTCTTGGTCAGGCTGTGTGTCAGACACAGAATACCTGCTACCTTAAACCTGAGCACAAAATGCTCTGTCAGACCAGGCAGGAGAGGAAGCACATTTTTTATTTGGAGTCCATTTTGCAAATGAATGAAGGTACATGAAAAACAATCTTAATTATGAAGAAAACTGCACCCCAACTGCTTGACACAGCAGGTGCTACAGTCAACTGTAAGTGAAGCTACATGTGGAAAATCCCTGTTATTCCTGTTTATTACAATGGGCTTTGATGGTGTTCTGGTCTCCAGTTCTGCATCGCTTCTCTAGTTATTATAGCCCATCCTCTAGAAATGGCTTGATTGGCAAGCCTTAAACACAGATTAACATCTTTGGCTTTAAGGTAGTTAAACCTGCACCAAGATGAAGAAAAGGCCACTGTCTTGAATATTGAGTTATTTCCAGTTCCTTATTGCTTGGCAGATCTCATATTAATTGATTACCACCATTCTGAGGGGAACTGCTTGAACTACAGAACTCCTTGGTCACACATGCTGTTGAATCAAGTAACTTCTTCAAAATACCTCCTAAGAAGTAATCAATCATTTTTTTTCCTGGCCATTTTGCCTTGAGCACATTTGTCACACAGTATTTACTGACAGAATCTGCTTCTGAACATGTGCTGTGCACGTAGCAGATTATTTATTAGGTCTACAACAGAAAAATAACTGGTTGAGTGCAAAAATAATGGGAGCATTGTTATTCAGAAATTGCTTTCTTAGCAATGAGACTTTTTAAATTGCATTTTGGTGGTGGTATTGCTTGGAAATTACCCTTTAACTTAATTGGCAGGTGACAGATACACCTTGAAAATATGTTAGGAGTGAACTAATAGCTTGAAAATGGCTGCAAAACAGTCAGTTTCTTTCTAAAAGAAGTCAGAATACACTAGTCACTCAAAATGTTTTGTTTTCCATCTTTAAAAAGAGCAACAGTGATGGGTTTATAGCATTTCTAGGGACTGGGTGATTCTCTTCAAAACTGGGCAGGGTAAGTAAAGTGTCCACATTTTATTCAGGACAGAGATTGTCTCAGTAGCAGGCAGGGTGATTGTTACGGTGAAACTCTTCCCCTCTTTTAAATGAACAAGGAGCAGCTTTGAAGTCCTGATTAAAATGGCTGTAGCCTTAAGCCATGCAGTTAAAAGTCAGCAAGGGAAAATGAAAATGTCTTTTTTGTGTGTGTGTGTGTGTGAAGAGGATACCACTAGGCTTAAGCTGAACTAGCCTTGTTTGCAAGTGAAGGATCTGGTGCTGCTTTTAGATTTTAAATCTTTGTTTTGTTTTTTGGTTTGCTTTGTTTGTTCCCTGTTGTGTAAGCTTTAATCACTGTTTGTCATTGTCTTAAAGCCAGCTGGTGTCTCTTGTTCATCAGCTTTGGTACAGTGGTGCTTTGCAAGGATGTATTTATATTATAATGGCCAACATTTGGTCAGCCCTATTCACTCACTAACTTTTTTTTTTTTTTTTGTAAAATAAAGTGCTTTACTTATACGGTGTATATAAACCTTGTACAAAAATCCTTTTCAATTATTACTATAAACTGAGTTGTAACAAATGAAATGTTGATTTTTATAATAAAACCGAGTGAAAAAGGAGGGGTACTCTTCATTTTGTTCCAGCATCTGGAAGACAGGTAATTAAAGGTACAAGTCCACGTGTCTCTTTGTTCTCCACAGAAGTCAGAATGTGCTCAGTTTTCCTTCTGTAGGAGGGCTCTGCAAACGTGCATTTGCAGTGCACCAAGTCCTTGTGTTTTCTGCACACTGTGCTAGGAATGAAGGAACCATTACAGGGCCTGACTCCTGTGGGGTAAGATCGATTAAGAAGGGACCGAGGGAATTATTTAAGAGAGGCTTCTCCTGCCATCCCACCTACCCCCTCAGTGCTTTAGCAGGGAGAGGAAAACAGGATACATAAAACTCCCTGGTTTTCCCCCTCCCTCCCTTGGTACAGGATGAGTGTGGGGAAGAAGGGGCTTCTTGAAGCAGCTGAGAGCGTTCCCTTGCACTCACACACATAGGGGAAAAATTATGGGGATAAAGAAATGAAAGCCACTGGCTGCAGAGCTGACCAGGTCCAGCACTGAAAAAGGCCTGCAGAGGCTGTGCCCAGTGTGAGCCAATTGCTAATTTTGTGACTTTGGAGTTATGCTTGGCTTTCCCCCTCCCTCTGTTTGAGGTGGAGGGAAAAAGCATCCCTGGAACAAAAGAGGTCAAGCTGGAGAAACCCCAGTTCTGTTCCCACACCTTGCCTGGCAAATGGACCACCGGACAGGGAAGGGGGCAAAGGCAGTGCCTTGACTGCATTTTCAGCAGCGAGGGACTTCTGTGCCAGCAGGAGTTACCAGGTGCCAGGATTTGGGGCCAGCCAGAGGGGAGCATGCAAGCTGGAAGAGGAGATGGCACTGGGAATTATCCAAGGCCCCCCAGCATGCCACAAGCCCTTCCTCCTGGTAAGCATCAAAACTCCCCTGTGAGCTGCACCTGTGCACAGCCTCTCTCCTGCCTTGCACCTTCCCTGCCTCTCGTGACGTAGAGTGCCTGATGAGAACCAGACCTTGCCCTCTGAGGGCTTTTCCTGTGGTTTTGTGGCTCATTCCTCAGTGCAGGCTGCCACTGCTCTTGCTGTGAAATCCCATCTGTGGGCGTGATGCTGACACGTTGATTTGACTTCTGGTGGGGAACGAGCAGCAGGTGAGTCCTACTGGTAAAGATCCAGGTTTTAGGCAAACAAACCAAGGAAGAAACAATCAGAAAATGATCCCTACGTGGACAGGAGGAGAGTTTGTAAATGAATTTGTGATTAAAATGGCTCATGAGGCAATAGACGCTTTAAAAATACAAATCCATTGGCGTATTTTTCCTTAACTTTGTGGGTTTGGGGCATGTTCTGTTTGCTGTAGACAGTCATTCTTCCCTCAGTGCCATTCTCTTCTTTCCATCCTGCAGATGTTTTGAGAAACCCAGTGGCTGCAGCACTGCTGTGCAGATGGCTTCATGTAGGCTGTTCTTCTGAGGCACAGCTGTTGGGGATTCATTATTTGATTGGAGAAAACCACTTTCAAACGCTTCTAGTAAGAAGTTGTCCCACCAGCAGCACTAATAATGAAGTCTGAGATGTGTTCCTCTCTCCTGTCCTTCCAGTGTGATGGCCACACATCCACTCTGTGGAGCTGCAACTGGAGTAGTGGAGTAGGAAACACAAATATTCCTTCAGATTTTGAAAAAGGAAGGGAAACAATACTAATTGTCTTTTTTGTTGGCGTCCCTCTGTCTCCCCAAAAGAGCCAAAAAATACTCAGGAGTCAAAAGTTAGACATAAGCGTGGGTTTGTCATAAAAAAGCTGGAATCCCAGGGATTATTTGGTGAATGGCACCAGGTAAGGAAGAGTTCCAGGTCTGTCAGCACAGGGCACGTGGGGATGGATGGGAAAGGGAGACGTGGGTTTGCTGCTGCTTTAGGATACTTGGCTCCTTCCACCACATGGGTGTTTTTTCTCTTTCCATTTAATGTTTGTATCATCCTTCAGCCTTAGATGACTCCAAAATGAGGACCAAAAAGACAGACAAGAGATGTAATCACCGTGTCCCAGTTGTTTCCTTGAGTTGGTTTTCTGTTGGTAATAAAACCTACGTCTTTCCATAAGTGTAAAAGGCAATGGGCAAAGCACCTGTAGACCTGGGAGGGCTTAGCACCTCAGATCCATCATTTACTGTGGCATTTCTCCAACGGTTTTTTCCAATGTACCTGGTATTTTTCTTGTCATTGTGCACGATTAACTGCTGTTTCTGTGAGCAGGTACTCGGTGGATTTGGTCTCCTGGTTCCAGCATGTCACAGGAAGCCAACTGTAAGTCACAAAAAGAATGGTTTCAGGGAGAGGAATTTGTAGTGGGTTTTTTGTTTTGTTTTTGGCAGAATGGTCTTCTCTGTTGCGTAGTTGTGTGAGACCTCTTCATATTTGAAATGATCCCTGGCCAGTCCTATTCCTTGTCATTTTGTGACATGGAAGAGTTGGTGGGGAAAAAAAGCACTGCAAGCAAGGGTTGTATTAAATATGAAGATCCCTCCCCTGTGTCCAAGGGTACTTAGCTAATTGTAAGTCTAAACATCCTTAGAAGGAATTGAATTTCACATGTGGCATCGAGAGTGGGAATCTGCTCCTCCCCCTCTGTTACTGCTGCATTGCAACTGTGGTATTAGTTTTACAGTTAATGATTTCCTCATTGGATCCTTCCAGATAGAATAGGTTCGATGATCTGATGGATCTTTTAGGGCTTTTGTGGGGTTTTAATGTATTTTATATATTATGTATTTTTTCATATACCTAGAAGAGCTCGATACCTTATTTGTAATTAGAGCTGCCTCCACTGTTTTCACTGCAATTTTTTCAGGAAAAACCACAGATACTGGTTTTTGGGGGTTTATGTAGATATTTATTCCAGAATGTGTACAAAGACATTGCTACAGCAAAATACTCAGCTCTGTAATAGCTGTGACAGCACCAATCTTCACCTGTCCTTGGGCTGCTAGAAAGAGGGACCCTGAGGCCAGAAGGTAATTAGTAACTTACTTTAGAGCTGAGATGCTTGATAATGTCCCTGCTGAGTCCTCATGAATAAACTGCACAGTCATATGCATTATATTAGCACCAAATTTGTTCCCATAGTTGTTTTCAGCTGGCTTTGCTTGAGTACATTACCTGTAGATAAAATAATGAGATACCTTCCAACCCTGTGTTTTGAAAAACCCTAGTAGTGGTGGGATGAGCAAGGCATTTAACGCTGGGAATTAGAACATTTTGCAGGTTTTCTTGTTCCTGGTCCTTGTATGAGAGACCCTGGTGCACATGGCCTGGCATTTTGATACACTTTCCCCTGTGGGCTGTCCCACCAGAAGATGTGGCAGTCTCAACCCACAACAAGAGGGGAAAGGAAAGTTAACCCAGGCCGCCACACTTAGGGCGAAACACGCTCTGTGAATCTTAAAACCTTTCTCAAAAGCAGAAAGTGAAAAGAAAACTTAGCCTTCAAAGTGACTGTGAGTCACTCGCCTTCAAAGCATTTCCATGGATTTCTTGAAGTTTCTTTCCAGTGTGTATTGCAGGCATTTTTGTGGGGAGGACAGATTCTCCCTGTCTCACATTTAGTTTTGGTCCATCAAAACGGCGCCCGTTTTGGTTTCTCTTCTGGCACTCAAGGCCAATTTGCATCCTTTAATTGAAGGCAGACACTGCATGGAACATGACAGGCACTGCACACTGCAGAATGGGTAGACAAAATAGTGTCTCTGCTGACTCCTACTTGCCTTAATGAAAAGCAGAGGGCTGAACTCTGCCCTGAACTCTGCCCCTGCTAATACTCTTACACACGGCTTCACGGTCAGGCTTAACAGAGCACATGCAAGTTCCTGGCTTGCCAGTGCAGTTTGTCACAGTTTTAAGGGCAAATTAATTGGTGGGAGGTTCCTCCTTGTGTGGGTAGGGCTGGCCTGGCCCCATCTGCTCTTCACCTGAGAGGAGGGAGCAGGTGCTGGGTTGGTCACTGAATACAGGAGCAGATCTGAACCCAGTGAATGTTCCCAGGGGCTTGTGCCATTCTGGGGTTGCACCACCTGGCATGATTTCCTCTGGCTTACGTGCTCTGCCTCCCAGAGGGACAGAAATCCCTTTTCAGGGAGGGCCTAGGATCTAATAGATACTGTGAGGGTCAATTAGATATCCAGCCTTGGTTTCAGGCTTGGAGTCAGGTGTTTAAACTTTTAATGTTTGGGGGTTTTTTTTATACTTTTGTCCTCTCCTGCCTAAATTTAGGATTTCGCTGTGAGTGCTCAGCTCCCCATCACTTAAACCTGCACAGGAGGTCAGCAACCCTCAGGTTACTTCATGAACTGGGAGGGTACAGCAATAGCTTTGCCAGAGCTGGTTGGTCACAAGGTCACCTTCCCCTTTTCTCTGCTGCTTAGTGTGACGGTAATGCCTGAAGCAATTCATGATTATTTTTTTTTTTAACATCAAGAATAAAAACTGCTTTTCCCATTTAAGTCAAAACCAAACATCCTTGTGCATAAGGGTCTTTTTCTGAGACAGATATACTGGGCTTTCAATCTTCCTACTTCCCTGGCATTTGTTAGTCCATTATTCTATAAGACTTAGCACTTCTGTAGTGCTGTAAATCTCCAAAACTCCCTGCTACAATGAGGAACTTCATTCTGTAAATGAATTTAAGTGGGGGGATCACTGGGCTTGGCAGAGCCCTGTGGAAAGCAGCAGAACTTCCTGGGAATGTAAGTGTGTCTGAGGTACAGTCCCTCCTGATAACAGTGCCATTCTCCACACGTTTTCCCAGCTGGAAATTCTAAGATGTAGGCGATGGCAAAGAAGAGTCGATGTTGTCCCAAATGACAATGTTTGGAACCTCTGCTTGCTCAAGAGGGGAAAAGGAAGTCTTTTCGAGCATTATAACTTGCTTTACTGTCCTCTAAAACTAGATCTGAGGCTCTTTGTGAGGGTTATTCAATGGCACTATTTACTTAGATAGGGACACAAAACACTTGTAGTACCTTGCTCCCCATGAAATTGGCAAGGGGTTTCCCACTGATACGATTTCAGCTTTGCTGAATACATAAAAAAAAATCCTTGAAGTGAAATGCAAAACTGAAGGGAAATGTCTTTTTCCTCCCCAGACCAAATTGTTGCATTTTCTCTCTTTGGACTAAAGTATGTTCAGACATCTGTTTCCAATTACACTGGAACTGAATTGCATCACAATGGCCTTGTCTGGTGTTGCTTTGCTTCATAGGAGTTGTAGTTTAGGTAAAATACTTATCTTTGCTTTGACCCAACATATTTTATTCAAGGAAAATTGGCAATCCCTCCAAAACTGGGAGAAAGCAAGACACTGAAATAAAGAGTTCCCCACAACACAGAAACTCTGGTTTTCATTTGTCCCAGTTCCTGTTCTATGCCCAAAAATGATGTGCCTTGTTGCTGCCTTTTTTTTTTGGTACAAAAATAGTTACATGTCATCTTCAGGGTGAAGAGGGATGCATGCTTGGAGATAAAGGTTGTTTGGTTTTGGGGGTTTATTTTTGTTTGGTTTTTTTAGAAATTATTCTGGGTGTTTACATTCATATGTGTTCAGGGCACAAGTCTCACCTTCAGAAGTAGCTTCCAGTCTGCAGTGCCCAACCAACTGAAAACAGAAATTAGGGACCTAATTAGCTATCAGGAGACTTTCTAATTGTCCTAATTAGTAGACTATCAAGTCTAAGTCAATTCTGTGCTGAAGTCCTAAATCTCTTGATAGATATGGTAAGAACTATCTGAATTTCAAAGTAACTTCCAACTTATTTTAAACAGAAATTTGTGTGTCTATATATAAGAAGAATATTATATTTTAATTTTATTTTCTGTATCTGACAGCTCTTAGGATTCCCAGGTGTCACTGTTTCTGGTTGGATTGTATAATTTTGGAGGGATATTGTTTTGTTTTCTTAAGACATGATCAAAAAAAAAAGAGATATATAAATATGTTCTATTTACTGAATAGAGATGCTGCAAATGTTGAAGAGATTTTCTGAAAGCTGTCTAAGATTAGCTTTAGAATGGATTCTTTAGATTAAAAAAAAAAATAAATCCAGGTTTTAGGTAAGCATTGCTTTTATGCATCTAGAATGTGTCAGTGAGAACAACACTATTAACCAAGTCAGGCTACTACCACTTTTCATACCAATCCTTTATATTTAAGTTATATTTATTATGTGCTGAATGTCATACACACATGGGAGGATGCTTGTCCTTTTCTGAAAATCTTAGCCTTTTGCAAAGAAAAACCGTTTTATTTGCTGAAGGCTGAACGGGCCCTTCAAACATCTGCACGCTGTTAAACGATCCAGAAAACCCCTTCTCCACAGTCACTGAGCCTCTTGTTTGTAAAGATCGACCTCCTCAAGCTGGAGTTAGGAAAGGACTTATTTTTGTACTTGTATCACAGAAGAGAAAAAGGAGCAGCTTGGTAGTAGTTCAGGTCCTGTGGGACTGTGCCAGAGCACTGTGATGACCCTCAGTCGCTGGTTTGGCCTTCCTTGGAGAGTGGTTTCTTCCCAAACCCATTGCTGATTCTTGATGTTTCATGGACCTCTGTTTTTAAGGCCAGAATTGACCAATTAAGCAATTGCTTAAATGTGACATTAACCATTTGGCTGCTGACCAAAGGTGTTTGAAAGCAGAGGAAATCTGCAAATTTCCCAGGTAGAATCAACCTCTGCTGAATGAATTATCACTTTGGTGTCATGAAGCACTGATGCCTGAGGAAATTCAATCACTTCTCTTTTCTTTCGCATGTGTCCTGGAAAGCCAGAAGAGAGCAGCACAGAGACAAATGAAGAAATAATCACTCCTCCAGAAAATGGTAAGATATACTTGTCCTGCAAGTATATGTGTGTGTGTGTATATATGTATGTATGTATGTTGTACTGTGAGTATCTTCAAAACTGATTTCATTCACAGATAGAGCCCAGGACAGCAACACAATATTCCTTTCTCTTCATCAGTCTTGTTTTATAAGCTCTGTTTCCCTTGTTTTTCATAGCAGCTGGCATCATGGCATAGTGAAGGCCAGCCCTGTGCAGGTGGCAGGGTGACAGATCAATGTCTCCTGCAAAAGCACTGCCTTTGGAAGCTCAGTTGCACCCAAGGCCTACGCAGGTGCTCTGTCAGACCTGCAGCAACTCCCTGAATTATTTACATGGGACTTGCAAGTGTCCTCGTCATCCCCAGATCGTAAGTGTTTATTTACGTGCCACTATGGGCAGAAATTCATGCTATCTTTCCTCTGCTGAAGCCTCATCTACAGTCTAAGACCTCAGCTTTGGAAACCTCCTAACTGGGGGCACCATGGCTTTAAAATCACAGTTTAGAAAAATGAAATTCTTAGCTGAGTAATAATGTGAACAGTATTTCATTGTTGCAAACACAGCGTAACAGGTAAGGCTCAGTGCCTGAGGAATAGTGGAGGCACCACTGTTAAGTCGTAATGCTTTGGGATAGGAGGTAAAGGCTGTTGCTGCTGTTGAAAAGTAGGAAAAAAAGCTGAAAGGTAGACGTAATTATCCTGGCATTCAGTCACGTTAAAAAGCGCACATTTTAAGATTCAAATCGCCGGGATCTCTGTGTGCACCGCTGGCACCAGAGTGACACCCTGGTGTCCCTGCTCCCCACAGGAGCCGGGCAGGGCAGGAGCCGGCACCGCCCTGTGAGGCTGTGGGGAAGACCCTTTCTTTGGGGCTCTCCTCTGCGGAGCGTGGGTGTTATCCACCCAGGCAGCCTCGTCTGACAGCGGTATGTTTCCTAATTATGTCACGCTACTGGGAAAGTTCTTATAGAAAGAGCAGCATCGCTTTAAAAGTGCTTTAATCCGGCGTTTACCGAGGCGACACGGCTGTTTTGATGGCTGGCTGACTGCCACCAGGGGAATTCAGTAAAAGCTGCGGCTCAGGCCAACGATTTGCTTTTTTTATTTATTTATTTATTTAAGTTACATTTTAAAATATCGTTTGTTTGTTTGTTTGTTTTTAATTTCGGTTGACTTTGGGAGAGCGGCCCGTGGCGAGGCCCCGTCGCTCCCCCGGAGCCGCCAGGTGGCGCCATGGCGGCGCGAGGGAGCGCTCCGTGCCGGGTCGGTGTGGCCGTGCCGCGGCTCCGCAGCGGGGCCGATGGCTCCGGGGAGCTGAAGGGCTTGTAAGGGACACTTTGAGGCCGCAGTGTTGTTCTGGGGACTGGGCAGGATCGTGGAGGTGTCGGTCACTCGCGAGTTTGGGTGGTGCTTTTCGTTTCCGCACACCCTGCCTCCAGCCTCGCAGGTCCTGCACACCCCTCCCTGACATCTCCGCTCCCTCACGCCCTGCCAACACACGCTCCCACCCTCCCACCTTGAGACCATGAGAACCGTGGCGTTTCCCCGTCAAACTGGGCTGCCTCGGTTCAAAACCGGTGGAGAACCCGTGGAAGAAAACGTGTGGCGGGTCTGTTTTAGGAGGACAGGCTTCGCTTTTGGGAGAGGGGAGAGAAAAGGAAGAATAGGTGTTTTAATTCATCTGCATCGGAAAGATCTTGTTTCATGTGTGTGTGTCTGCCCACAGGCAGCTTTTCCAGCCCCCCGGGCTGCTGCCCTCCCACACCGTGGTAGTGGCTGCCATTTCCTGCTGTCTGTTCATCTGCTCAGGCCTTGGGCTTTGCTGTTTCCTTACCAATTGTAGTTATAAGCCTCACTCCACACATTTCCTGGGATCAAATTCCGCTTCCCTCACACCTCCCGGGGCGCAGTTTCCACTATGCTGCAGCAATCGATCAGTCACCAAGCCATTAAGGACCTTCCTCGTGGGGTGGTGCAGCAGGGAAGCCGAAACACAGAGCAGGCCCAGAGGGGTTTGCACGGTTCCTTCACCAACCACAGCTGTGCGTGGTCTTCCCTCATCTTTGTCAGAGCCTCCTGGAGTGCTGCCACAGGGATGTGAAGTGTCCTGTGTCAGCCCATGTCCAAACAGCGTGCTCTAGAGTGTTCATGTGACGCAGTTTCCTCTGCCATACAGAGCCTGGTGGGTGTTTGCCTGGAGCTGGATATCCCGCGGCATGAGGTGAGCAACAAGTGATGGTTTTTCTCATACTCTGAGTGGTGGTTCATGTCTGCCTGTGGTCTAGCGTCACTGTCAGTCCAGCTGCTGTTCCTTCCACTAAGAGGAGCAACCCTCTACTTGTTGGCACTATCCTTTGTGTGATTGCACAGTGACCTGATCCATCCGAGAGCCAGGGGAAAACAAAAAGTGCAGGGGGGTGGGGGGAAGTTAATTTTCAGTGGGATCAGTTCCTTGCTCCAAACACTTGCATAAGCGAAACAGAAGACTTGGCCTGGGCACAAGAACAAACAGCGTGGGCACAGAGGGAACACAGTGTCCACACCAGCTAAAACTGGTACTGGTATCTTGTATGTCAGAAGATACCCTGAGGGCTCTTGATGGGAAAGTTGTTGAGCCATAATCTTCCACACCTAGACACTTCTGAACTTACCCGGTAAGCTAGAGGCGGAGGAGCTGGTAGTGGTGGTATCATCACACCTTACCAAAGATTTCTTTTTTTTTTTCCTTGAAATACAACACCTTTTACAGGGAGGGAGGAAGGAAGGAAGGAAGGAGAAACATCACAAACCAAAATTCTCAGGGCCATTATGTTCCTGGGTTGTTTTTCTAGTGCTGCACCATTAAATGGAGAAGTCTTTTCCACTTCCCTTTCCCCTCTCCTCTTCCTGTGGCAAAATACAGATGGACCTTAAACGGGGTGGGGTGGGAAGGTGCCCTGTTGATTCCTGTGAAGATGTTGCTTTTGTTTTTTCTCTGTGTCTAGATGATAAGATTGAAAACAGATGTTTCTTTTCTTTACAACATGCAGTATGACTTGTCTAAACATAAGGAAAAGGGCATTTCTCCAGACAGTGCTAAGTTCCATCCAAGGCTGGAGCCATCATTGTCATGAGGCAGTTGCACTGCAGTAGATACTTGGATGAAATCTGCATCCACGCTCCTGCAACATCACAGTTCAGAATTTAATTGGCTTCTGTTTCCATTAAGAACTTATAATTTCCAAGATTCTCTAAAATTATTAAATGAATGAGTACAAAGGGGGGGGGGATGTGTGTTCATCTGCCTGCCTGTCTGTCTTTCCTTCGTGCAAAATAAATGCACGCTCATTTGTTTCAGAAAAATTGTTTGCTGGAGATCCGTCTACCAGACGGTGGTTCACATGTAGGAGATCTGGTGCTTTTTCTAATGAGTGAAAACTCTGTTTAGAGTTTTAAAGAGTGAAAGCAGACAATAGACTTTGCTTTTAAATCTAGGTAGAGTTTGCTGCTGAGATTTTGTCACGATTATTTGTAAGTTGGGATCCTCTGTCTTCAGGGAAGGAGTTTTTGTTGGGCACAGGAGTACCAGAGTGGTTTTGTGAATAGGAATGCCGAGGACACGTGGCTGTTGGCAGGTTAGAAACAGTGAGTCCTGCTTGGCCAGAGTCATCAGTGCCCTGGTAGGAAAAGTTCAAGTCCAAATCAATATGCTTTATGTAAACAGTTACGCAGAAGTTAAGCCGTGAAAGCATTCACGCTAACAGTCAGCCTTGTTTCTCATTGAGCAGTTGGGTTTCTCCACAGGATGTTCCTGAAAGTTTGCAGAGAAATAGCTTTGGCTTTTATTTAGAGCTGATTTCTGCTAACAGGAATAACCCCTGTGCTTTTCCTTGCTTATGTGTGAGTCTGGAAAATCATGATTCCTCAGCAAGTAACATGGATTAACACAGTAACGTTTCTTGCCAGAGCAGCTGACAGTGGCCGGGCGCTACTCTGACAGTGCTTGATGGCAGTGACCCTTTTGCCCTCCTCTTGGCATTTTTGGGTGGCAGTCACATGGCCCCAGAGGTCACACTGGAGAGGCTAATCCACTGCCCAAGGCATCTGCTCCTTGGCAGGCTCTGTGGACATCTGCATAGGTGGATCTACTTTCTGTCACATGGCCAGGGACCTGGGGCCGCAGCGAGGGACCTGCTTTGCTGGGGGTTTTTTTTCTTTCCTTTTGGTTTTCTGGAGCTTTCTGAATAAACCCAGAAGCGTTTCCTTTATAAGGAATGGGCTGTACATCACATTTGTCCCTCTGTTGATCGTGCTGGGAGGAACTGCACTGAAACAGGATCTTTGTTTCCGGCACCCCTGCGGCTCTCCCTGTAGGCAGGCTGAAGTCACAGCCCTCTCTGGGAGTCGTTAACATTGGTTGCTCCAGCAGCAACTGTGCTTTTGTATGCAGCTGTTTATAATTTCAGGTCTGTGAGGGGATGAGTGGTGAACTTAAGAGAAGCAAAGCTACTTGGGAGGCTGTGCTGTTTGCTGGAAAGAAACAAGGAAAGTTTGGGAAAATAAAACAGCTGGAAGGCAGGGAGGTATTGCAAGAAGTGGGTGGTTGCAAAGTGAACCTTATAAGGGAAGGGATGCTTGGTGTCACCAAGTTTAGAGGACTAGACCTAGAAAGGCATACTAGATGACTGCATTTTACACTAGTTTGAGTCAGGGAGCAGGATGGAACAGTTTTGTAACTCTTGTAATGGGCTATGAGGTGGTTAAAGCATTTGCTGTTGTTATTTTTAGGAATAGAGAAAAGAAGTCTTCCACTCTTGTCAGTCACTAGCAGGATGGCAGCATTCACTTTTTCTCCCACTTCCCCAGGCTGATCTTCTGCCAAACGCTTTTCCTTCCTGCTCCCAAGGCTCAGCTCCTCTAGTTTTCATCCCAGGTTACACACAGTCCTTCCCACTCCTTTCAGTGAGGTGATGGGTAGCACAGGGCATGGGAGTTGTGTGCTTCATGGTTTTTATCTGCTGCTTTTTGCATCCTAGGAAGGGTTCCTCTGGGCTTTCCAGCACTGCTGTCGTGGTGTGGGACCTTCACAGTCACTCAGGGAATATTGCCTTCTTGAAGACAGTGTCTTCAGCCATGCCCTCAGCATTTTCTCCATGTTCTCCTAATACTCGTCCTCACGTATCTTCTCACAAGTCTTCTCCGTGTTTTTCCTGCATCTTTTTATCTGTATGCAGTTCTGTGTCACTTAACTTCTCTCCTAATGGCTGCTATTTGGGCTTAAATATGAGTGGAGGTGCCACAGCTCCTTTGGTTGGAGTTTGGCCTCACTGTGGGCTGGTCCTGTAGTGGTGGTTGTCTTGTATGAGTTACATACGGGAAAAATGTAGATTTTTTTCTTTTCCCCCCATTAAACCTTTGTTCCTGGAATCACATGATTAAATTACCACTTTATTTTTAATGTGAACTCATAGCCCTCGTGCTTAAAGAAGAAATCTTCAAAATGTAGATTGTAGAAAGCAAATATAAAAAGAAATATTACGGGAATTATTTTTGTGTCTTAGTTTTTGGAGCCAGTTCATAATGTGTAAGCCCCAAGGGTTTGGAATGCCAGGGAAGGAGCTGCTTCTCTGTTGTCTCCATATCTGCAAAACTATAAAACTTCACGTACTGTCGAGCATAACTCAGCTGCTTACTCATTTCAGCTCCTTAGTTTATTAACCTCAGTACAGCCAGACCTGTCATCTTCTAATGCTGAAGTCAGAAACTATTGACCAGGAAACTAATGTCTGTTCCAGGGATGACCACAACTACTCTTTAGACTTCCTCCATGGAAGTGGATCTGTTAAGTCCATGGTTTGCCCTTGAGATTTTTGTCACATGTTGAAGCCTTGACCACCCAAACAGTATAAACCTAAATTTTACACACAGTGCATAAGGTAGGGGGCACACACCAGGCTGCTTCCAGCTACTGCTTTTTGCTGGATAGAAAACCACCAGAGCTCAGCCTGGGGCCTCGAAGGGGAACATCAACACAAGGGTAAGTCTTCATGAATAAACATAATGTTGTCAGATTTTCCCTGCTCCTCCTCAGGGGATTGTTGTGACTATAAGCAGAGGTTGTAGAAACGACCTCTGGTCAAGGAGGGTTTGTGTTCCTTGTTTCACTACTTAAAGACTCCTCAAAGGGTTATTTACTCCCGACAGCCACAGGGGTGTGGCAGCCTCACCTGCTGTTTCCCTCGGGTTCCTTGGCTTCAGCCTCTGTGTGCCTTTGGATGGGGACACCACCCCTTCCTGCGGGTGTGACGGGATGTTTGGAAAGACAGGTGGGAAGGCAGGGAGAAGTGTGGCTGCATCAGAACTCAGCAAAGCTGCTGGAAGGCCACTTGGAACAGTTGCAGCGCATTGACCCAGTGAGATAGATCTGTGTAGTTCGTTTGGATGTGTGGAGAGGGAAGTCAGGCTTGAAACTTAAACCTGGAGCTGTGTGCTGCATGCAAGTAAGCAAGGGGTGCTTTTCAGGGGTGAAGAAACCAATATGAAAGGTTATGTTGTGAAAATATAGGTGTCAAGTGCTGTATTTGCCACTCTCAAAAGCTATCAAAGGCCCTGATTTCTACCTTACTTCTTCCTCAATACCCATCTTTCATGCAGCAGCAAGTCAGTCTGTGACTCAGCTGCAAAGATCACCAAGCTCTTCCACATCCTTGCCGATGTCCAGGCTGTTCCCAAAACACCAGTCATCAAAGGAAGTCTTTATTTCCACGGCAGTTAAATGACTAACCCAGGATCAAACAGTGGGTCAGTAGCAGAGGCAGGAACCGAAATCGGGTCTTCTGACTCAAGTTTCTCTTGGCTATATCTTCTGGGTTACACAGCAGAATTCATTTGTGCTGTGAGTTTCAGCAGCTGCTGAGACAAAACTTAATTTTCTTTCCCTGAGATATGGTATCTGTGTCATCCTGTTCTCTGCCCACTAGGATGCAGCTTCTTAGCATTAGTCTTTGAAAAGGGAGGCAAGCAGGAGGTGTTTCTAAGTGGTTTCACTCTTTTGATCGATGAGAGAGGTGAGCCAGAGTGTGTTCCAGTGACCTCCTGCTATATAAAAGCTTGGCCTGCCTGACAGGACTTCTGGCTGCTGAGTAGCTGTGAGTCACAGCCTTTACTGCTCTGGTTTGATGCAGATTGTTACACCAGACACTGCAGAAATGAGGTGGCCTCTCGAATATTTGCACTGCTTGGCAAGCTGGGGTAAACAGGAGGGATTCAAGGAGTTCTGGCAAGGGCAAGCACAGCTGGTGTTAAGGCCTTTGCAGGGCTCTGTGTGTGTGTGTGTGTAGGAAAATAGCAAGGCCCCTGGAGTTTTTTTCCAGCCAGGGTTCCTGGGAAAGGATGAGTAATGTGGAGATTTCCTGTGACTTCTGGAGTGAGGAAAAAACCCCGCATCGCCTTTTGAGGGAATCTTCTTGGATCTTCCGCCATCCCACTTTTTCCCTGAGTGGCACAGAAAGCCTCTTTCCTGGGCTCAGCACTG
The DNA here is from genome assembly GCF_022539395.1 of Myiozetetes cayanensis. NCBI lineage: Eukaryota > Metazoa > Chordata > Aves > Passeriformes > Tyrannidae > Myiozetetes > Myiozetetes cayanensis. Next base: position 70,980,771 of record NW_026087521.1, on the reverse strand, counting down.
CTCTGTTTATCACAGCAACACAAGCTGTGCTGTGCAAATCCCGTGCTCTGCCCTGGTTTGCCTGGACAGCCCAGGATCTGATGGGTACAATTCCTGTTTTCTCCTTGTGTGTGTGCTTTGGGAACTTAGCTCCGGGTAGGGCACAGTTCCCAGGGGGTCAAGGTGTGCCTGGCCTGGGATGCTCGGAGTGCTTCCCTTTCATGACTGACAGGACCAGGCCTGTAAGGGAGGGACTGTGTGCCTGCAGAGTGTTTTGCACAGCACCTGGCACGGCTGGGCTCAGGTTCACGATTGAGTCAGCTGGGTGCTGTTGCAGTGTAAATTACTAAACAGGAGTGACAGAAGAGATGTGGGGGTTTCCTGTTGGCAGAGGTATAAAGGAGTGAGGTACCTCAACTCTGAAGTTATTGCTATTTATTATTTCACCTGCAATACTGCCTGCAGGCTGCCTTCAGGGGCGAGTGCTCTGTTGTGCAAAGTGTGTGCATGCAGGAAAGACTGAGCCATTTCCCACCCTGAAAAAGGGTGTTCTCCAAGTTGGTTGAGCTCTTTGGGGGTGGGGATACTGCAGTGGGACAGGGGGCAGTGCATAAAGTAAGGAGTGCTGCTACAACTGAGAGCTGTACACAGGCAGTTTAGACATCAGGTGGATGTCCAGAGATCTGCTCCTATAATTTCTATATGCTCATCACCACAATTTGGCCATGACTTTCTCTAACTAGTATTTCTTGATGTGTGCTTAGCCATTTCATGTTCTGAGTGCTTTACAAATACTGTGTAATTAGGAAAATAACTCTCTATTTGCACAGGCAATTACACAACCTCATGTTCAAAATTCAGCTTTCAGAAATGTAGCCTCAACTGAAATTTCCTTATCTGCTCCCAACTCTCCCAGTTGCTCTTCCCAAAATGATTTTTTTATCCCCTCAACCCCACAACCAGCTGTGATGGTGGTAATAAAGTGAGTACAGCCTGGGCAAATAAACTGCTTGCCTCTGCAGTGTAAAATGTAAGACTGGTAAAAGGAAGTAAGGGCCGACAGGGAGTACGTGTTTTGGATTCCAGCATCAGTCCATTTGCTAAATATGCTGGCTTTTAGCAGAAGAAAATCAATGTAAAAGAAAGGGCTGCATCTCCCAGTGCCTGATCTGCAGTTGCTGATGGTAGAACCACAGACTCAGGAGCAACCCAGTTGCTTCACTTTCCCATAAGCCTTGGTGTTGGGGCCAGGGAAAAAGCTCAAGAGACAAAGCTCAAGACTTATCTCCCTATCAAAATCCGGGGCATTTTTGTTTGGTTTTGCTTTTTTTTTTTTTTCCTTCCTTCTTCTCCTCCCTCTCAAAGGTTAAATGGTTCCCACAGGGTGCAAGAAAGGGTTATTGAAAGCAGCAGGTCCACTTTTGAATATTGCACTTCTGGTAAATCTCTGATCCAGCATCTAGTGGTTAACCACTGATACAGGAAATGACATTTAACATTCTATCACTCAGCCAGAAATGGAAGAACAAGGCAAGTCTGTATGTGGTGAAGATGGATCATTGCCTGCTATCTACCCCTTAAAGGCATATCACGCCATTTAAAAGGAAATGTTTTTCAAGCAGGGAATTTTTTTCCCCCTCTTTGTGTACCTTTCTTGCTTAAGGCATACTAAAAATCTGGAAAACAAATCCCCTTCTTCCCCTCTCCACGATGTTTTTTCCCTGCTAAAATAGGGGCTGTGGCCTTATAAACAACTTAAATCCTCTTTCCTGCTCTTTGGTATCTTTTGGAAGTGTATCCCAGGCCCCGGAGGAAGCTGGGGCGGGGTGTGGGGATGGGGGGAGGGATGAGTGATGGAAATGCGGGTTTCGGTAGGTGGCACCCGCTGCCCTGACAGCGCTCAGCTCTCCCGGGCACGACGCGGTGCTGCCCTCGGTCCGAGCAGTCCTGAGCAGATGTGCTTAAACACAACTCCAAAAGATGCAGCAAGGCACTTTTCTCCTGCTAACAGGATACGTGGGCAAACACTTTGGTGTTTCAGCTGTTCCAGAGGCCAATTCCACCTAATGGTGCACTGCGAGATGTTTTCCAAAGAAAGAGCTTCACAGATCTTGCCAAAGCTTTCCTGGAAGTGAGCACAGGAATACATTAGAAAGCAACATATTAAAGCTACGCCAGTCCTCCTCATCTCCAGGGCTGCATAACATGATTTTCACGAGCCCAAGAGCAGCAAGAAGCAAATTCTTCAGAGAGCCAGTGGGTGATGGTGGCAGCAGAGACCCTCCATGTTCAGAAGTTCAAAGGCTATGGATGATGGCAGCTCTCCAGAAGTCCTGCTGTTCTCTGGCTTGGCTGGAAGTGGAGCGGGATGAGGGGGTGAGCACTTGCATGCTGGAAAGCTGGCTTGCTCAGTCCTGCAGCAAGGATCTTGGACCCTACCAGCCATAACCTACCAGCACAGCCCTCCTGTAGCTGAAGCACCGGCTTGCTCAAAGTGTTTAAAAGCCATCCTCGCAACATCACACTGGTAAATCAGGCAGAGAAAATCAAAATGTCCGTGGCCTAGAGGCAAGCTGAGATTTGTGTTAAAATAGAGGTTTGGTGTGTATGAACTGTAAATGTGGAGTAAGGATCTGCAGTCAGCTGGCATCAAAAATGGATAAAAGAGAAAAGTGTAGTTCTAGCTCTCAGCACACTGACTGTTCACTCAGAGTGCCCATTCTTCAGCCTCTTGCTGATTTTCCTTTCAGTCGTGGAAACCTGCTTGAATATAGAATGCAAAGTGAGAAGGCTGTGGAAGCTGCTCAGAGGAACGGATAAGGACCCTGCAGAAACACACATGCATCATCCACAGAGAGTGAAGATGCACATGCATGCGTGAAAACAGATTATCAGCCCTTAATGCTGCATAGTTTTGAAACCATTATGATGTGTTTTGTGCATCTGAAAGCACACCATGCTCAGGCAGCCTGGTCTGTGTAGAAAAATCTCTTCTCTCCAGCCTGGCAAAGCAGTAGGGCACTGGTCCTGCCAGAAAGTCTGCAGAGACTTGAGCAGGTCTTTGACTCTTCTGAATGTTTTCCATCAAACAGTGACTGTCAGGATCAGAGCCTTGAGCTACACCTGGGGAAGTGCTAGTGTTTATCTCTACACTTGATTGCACTCAATTACTTGCTAAGAACGTGTTCTTTGAAAAAAGATCTGGAGCTGGATCCTTCTCTCATTGTGACTCTGCCAGCTGCCGTCCCCAAAGCTATTTTTAATCAGACAAGCTTCTCCATCCCTGCCAAAAAACCCTCGTAACAATTAATAACAATAAAACGGAGGCAGGCTGGATAAATTAATTGTTCTGGCTCTACAAATCAGTTGCAGAGGCAGCTAGGAGGATCAGCACTACGCTGTTAATGCGCTGTCTTCCATTTTGCTGTAGCCTTGGTCTCCTGGTTCACGCCTGGAACCTTCAGGTTGTGCTACTGCTCTGCACACTGCCTGTCTCAGGTGGGCTGGCAGGTCCCTCTGCACAGTGTGGTGCTTTGGTTTGTCTTGCTGTGGCTGGGAGGTGGGTGCCAGTTGTGTTCATTAATTCTGGGAGCCACGAGATGACAGGGAGCTGCACCCGAAGCAGGCTCAGTGGTTGAGGTTCATTCTCAGCACTGTCTTGTTGCAGCCTCTGGTGTGATAATTTGCCTGCAGGCACATGTCTCGCTGTGCTGTGATCCTGTCAGGAGTTAAGCCACGCTGGGCTGGGTGAGAGTGTGAACAGGAGGCCTCCACGGACAGGCTGCCACCGAAGGCAGTGCAGGCAGTGATCCCGTGGAGCAGGAGGTGGTTCTGTGCACTGGATGACTGACAGGATGACTCTGGTGCTGCTGAAAGTTTCCAGGTACAAGCTGTTGTTGCTTTGCCCACACTTCTGTTACCTTTGTGTAACAAAACATTTCCTGGCAATTTTCTTTAAAATAAATAAATAAATAAAAGCATAGGGGCATGAGTCCAAAGGTACTGTCCTGGACCAGTCCCAGGCTGGGTGTCTGTATTTGGTTTGTCTTTTCCTGCTGGACAGCGTATTTGTCTCAATCCCTGGCTCCAGACTGTTGCTCTTCAGCTGTTATTTCCTACTCCACAGCTGGAAGCCTTCTCTGGTGAGGAGCTGCACAGTTTTAAGGGTTCTGGAAGGAAAGATAAACAGGAAATGGAAAAAGAAAAGATAGGAAAAAAGTAAATGAGCAAACAACCTCACCCCTGCCAGCACAAAACCTGTCCCCCGACAGAGTGTGACTGCATCATAGACTGCAAGGATTACTTTCCCAGGCCTGTGGGCTGGCACACTCACCTCCTGGGGAGAAAAACACTGAAGCTGCTCCATCAGCTCCTCAGCCAGCAAGGCCACTGTGGAGAGCACTGAGAAGAAAAGAACATGAAAGCAGGGACAATAGGATAGCAGCCTGAGAAGAGCCCTGGTGATCTGTGGGGAAAAAGAAGGAGAAAGGCTGGCTTCTGTTCCTCTTGCCTGTTAATCTCAGATCCTTAAGATCCATTTTTTAAGTGTGTCAGAGTGATGTTCATAGGACCCTGGCAGGTGATCAAGGCGAGGCAAGTGGCAAGCTTAGACTAAGGTGCTCATCAAATAGGCCACTGCAAAGCCAAGCAGCAAAACCACTGTGCCTGCCAGCTGGGAAAGCAGCTAACTCTGAAACTGTACATTCTGAAAACTTAGTTTGCTCACCTACCCAGGGTTTCTTATTGTAATCTATGACACAAGTACAGATCTGTTTCAGACAGTGGTTTTATCCCCCCGTGAAACAGAGCAAGCAGCACTTCAGTGAAATCCATGGGTGGTCTCCTGGTTGTGGTGCATTTGCTTCAAAACTTTCTGAGCCCTTAAGTGGTCTGAGTTTTAGAAAACAAGCAGAGCACTAGAGGAGGAATAGAGCTAGATCTTAGAGCTAGGTCTTGTGTGCTGAACAAAATGTAGTCTTCTATTGCATGTATCTAGGTGTTCTGATGGTTTGTGTAAATTATACTTTTAACTTTTTTGTTTTACAAGTGAAAGACACATCAGTGCTGCACTGGGAAAAGCCGTGAACCCTTATAAACAGGAAAGTGATAATGAAGCAATTCAAGGGAGATTAAAGAATGGCTGGAAAACAACAACACGAGCTCCAACTTGCAAACTGGAGAAAACAACTTGAAACTCAAATATGCAGCAGGAATAAATTATGTTGAGGAGATCTAGAAAAGATAGCAGCTAGCTGATTGGAAGTGATGTTTCTCAAACTGCAGAAGTGGGCAGTGTGTGGGAAGGCACCCTCTGAGAAGGCAGAGCACGTGGAACATTGCCCTGAGTCGTGTGTATTGCACTTCTAGGCAGTCAGAGGCAAGCTAGATGGGATTCCAGAACAGCAATCAAAAAATAAGGGGGGGGAGGTTGTATGTGAATGTGCTATCCCAGAATTTTTCCTCCATAAAGTAGTCAGAAGGTGACAAAGAGGGAATAGGGAAACTGTTGCCAGTGTTGGAAAAAAGTGAATGCTTAACCAGATTGCCTTGAGTCTGTATGCAGGGGGATAATCAGGAGTCAGGGAAAATGTGCACCAGGATGTTTGTGATTTCCACATTCAGCAGTCTTAAGATGCCTTTCATTTATAGTGATGAGAAACCAATTTGTTCCCAGGTTCCTCTTTTTTCCATTCTACCAACTTTTTACCTTTCCTAATTTGTGCTGTGAAGCAATAACCTTAGAGCACAGAGAAATGGGAGGGTTTTTCTCAGAATAAGCAATAGTTTTGTTGAAAAATCTCGTTTTCTGGCTGGATAATGCCAAAACATAGGGCAGAAGGTCATGTTGAACTTTCTGGGTTGTCGTCTCAGTGCTCCTTTTGCACTGGGAAGCAGCTCAGTGTTCTTCATGGAGGAACATGGCTTTTAGAAGTTCTCATGTGGATTATGTAAGCCACTTGCATTTGCCATCAGAATTGGCTGCCAGAATGTGAATTGCCCTGGTTATTTAATTGGAACGCTTAAAAGCCCTGCTATCTGGATGTGCCTGGCTGCCAGGCAGCTCCTTGAGAGATGTCCTGTCACTGCAGCTCTGTCTGACCCTGTGCTCATCAGCCTTGACAGCCTCTCTTGCCAGCTTGCCCTCTCTAATATCCAAAGCTGTGCTTGGGAGATAAGGGCTTTGTGTACTGGGTATAAACATGTTGCAAGGCTGGGGTGGAAATTCGTGGGGCTGGAAGTCCGAGAGCAGCTTTGCAGCTACGTGGGGAAAACCTCAGAAAAGGTGAGGACTCCTTCCCCCTGCACACTCAAAGCACCGGCTCCTCCAGCCTCTCACAGGGCATCTGTTCGTGCTTTGTGCTCTGCCCCCCTCTCCACAAGTCCTCGTGTTGAAAGGTTTCTCTTGGTTTATCCTGGAGTCACTTTGGTTGCATTGTCCTCTCCCAGGCACTTCGTTCTTTGGACAAAGTTTACCATTGCTGAGGTGGAGGGGAAATAGCAGGATTGGAGGAGAAACACTTGCCCTGGGAAACCTTTAAGAATCTTGTTTTGATTTTGTCTCAGAGCAAAAAGGCTGTCCTTTGAAATGTCTGTAGTTTCACATTTGTCTTGCTCTTGATTGCTTTGGAAAATTCCCGTGTTTATTCACTGTGAGAGCATTGAGAACCCTCCCACCACCATTCTTGCCGTGAGTATTATCAGATCTTGGGGAAAAGCTGGTTTTAGGGGGAGACTTCATTAAAAGAGAAAGGAAAATCTAGTACTTCCACTTTTATATGGGTGGAATGAGCGGAGCTGCAAAGGGTTCTCAGTAAAGGATAAGTGTGGGTTTGGTCAGTTCAAACCACATTATTTGGCTTTGGTAAGAGAGCCTTGGAAGTTATATAAAGAAATTGGAGTTAGAATAAAGACATCAGCTATGAAAGGGTGCAGAGCCTTTGAGCCTCCTACCCCCTGTCCTCCAGCCTTTGTGTTGTCCCAGACTAATATTCCTCTTCACTCGCCCACCTGCTTGGCAGTTTGCAGTGGGCTTGCCGAGACAAACAAGGTGGAAAACATGAGAAGCTAGAGAATAGGTTCCCAATCACCATCCAGGGGAGGGGGAAGGAGAAGGGAAGGGAGACAGTGGGTTCAGGAAACAAATGCCAAAAGCCTTTTAAGGAATGACGCTGTGCCAGAGGATGGTTTAGCTGAACTCAGCAGCAGAAATGTTTGGGGGGAGGACGGAGGGGGGAAGCAGCAGTAAGTGGTGGACAAACAAACAGAGGAAAGGCACTAAAAGGAGAACAGGCACAGTGACCAAGGGCCTTGAGGTCCTTGCAGGGACTTTAGTGAGAGCAGATTGGGGCCCGGAGCATCTGAACTTACTTTAGCCAGAACTCATTCTCATACCTCCGATATAAAAATTATATCTCTTCAAAGCCATCCTGGACATGTGTGTGTGCATCCCTACCCCTGCCAATCCCTGTACTGTCAAATCCTAGATGATTACTGCATCCCCTGGGGACTTAATTGGATTTGTGCTCTCTAAGTATGCAAACACTTGCTGTTTGGGCTGCACCTTGCCACTGCAAATAGAACCATTGACCTACAAAGTACAGCAGTTTCACCCTTTCTTTCCTCCATCCCCTTTCCTCCTAAGGAATGACTACGGTGCCTCTGAAAGGAAACAAAGCACAGGTCAGGTTTGGCAGGACCTCTCAAATGGGAAATATTCCCTCTTGGGTCTGAGTGGTTAATGATCTGTGTAGCATATTTAGTTCAGACTTCAAAGCCTTTTTCGCTGAGATTGTGTCAAAGCTGATTTGAAACACAGACTGAGCGAAAGCACTCACAGGAAATACAGTTATTGCCTAGAACAGATTATCAGAGTACCTGTGGCCACCTGGGTTAAGCTGCTTTTTATAAATGACTGGATTTCTCTGCTCAACACGCTCTACTGGCTTGCTGTTTGCTGTGGCTTTCTGAGTGGAGGAGCAGCGAGCGCGTGGACTGTGACAACCCCGGGGCTGCTGAGCGTGGTCCCCCTGCATGGTGGTGAAAGCCCATCGACAAAATAGGTTTGTTGTTCAGCTTTGATACGTGTCTGCTCTTTGGCAACACCTCATGGTGTCTGCTCTAAACTGACTGCTTTTGGGCTTGTGTAGGTGTGTGCACATGGAGGTGGCCTGTAGAGCATGTGGAGCAATTTTACCAGGCTCGAGAAGAAATGCCCCAAATCAGGATGATTAAAAAAACCCACAAAGAGCAGAGGGCAACAGAATAAAATTTCCCTCCAAAATTTTAAGAGGGGTTTTGTGGGATTTTTGTAGAAACAGAAATTGGGTTGATTTCTATCTGGAGCTGCTGAGGCTGAAATCTGCATTTGGCTCAGAGGCCACCCCAGATGAGAGGTGCAAACCTAGATTTTGGAAAAAATGAGCATGCCTCTGTTTTTGGATGCCAAGCAACCTGTTTTTGCAGAGGCACTGAGTTGTTTTTTTGATCTCAGTAGGAGTTCTGGGTGCATTAATGCTCATGCAAATCAGGCTGCAGGTATCTGAAGTCAGGCAGCCAAAAGCACAGGCGCCCCAAATTTGCAGGCTGCATATTATGTAATTGCAGCTCCAAAAACTCTCCACATTTCATTTTCCCATGCTGATAATGCTGTGGCTCTAAAATGTTCCTCAAATGGACCTTGGAAAGAGAGTTTAGCCTTTATTTAGCAGGAGAAAAAACATCCCCATCAGTGAGAGCCACTCTTACTGTATTTCTGGTGTAGTCTCCATCTTATTCCCATTATTTGACATCTCCCTTTTAGAAATTCAGGTCAATCTTTAAAAGAAAATTTCCATCCTGAAGTGAAAAAGTTTCCACATTTGACGTTTCTGGAACAAATAATTTTCAGGTATGCCAGACTAAACTTTTTCAGTGCTATAAATTTTGTCCTGCTTTAGTTCTAGAAGAAACTATTTGCTTCACTTGACCTGAACTTGCAGTTCTTAACAGTGCATCTGAAATTTTCCAAGAAAATACAGTATTCACAAAAACAGTTCATCCAGCTGAACCCAGGCAGAGGATTTTAGTCTCATCTGCTTGGTTAGTGATTTTGTAAACTGGCCAGCAGCCTGTAGCCTGGTAGCCAGGTTGCCAAATTGTTCTTTCTTTCTGTTGAATGAACTTCTAGGAACTCCAGTGAGTGAGCAGTTTCTTTTCTGTTGTGTTCCTGATGCAGAAAAAAAAACAAACAACAAACTATTGATGGTGGTGATGCAAAATTTCCAAGTGGATTTTTTTGGGCAGGTTTAAGGAATGAGGGTTGGAAAGTTTGGGCACTGGACAGCCCAGCTGTTCCCCTGGGGCAGCCACACTGCATTTGCAGGCAGCACAAGCAGCGGGGACCCAGAGAGCTCCCCAAAGGGCTGGTGGAAATCCACCTCCCGCCCCCTGAGGTGCCACCAAAGCCAAGGCACTGCTGCGGTGCAGTCATGCTGTGGCAAACTCCTTTTTTTCAATGCAAACAGGGCTCCTGGGGCAGGGCCTGCCACCAGCAGTGCTCTCGGAGGTTGCAGCTGGAGCTGGGCTCTGAGGAAGGCGAGGTTCCCCTGGCATGTCCTCCCCTGCCCTGCCCTGCCGCCGGTTTCCCTCCAGGCACTGAGTGAGAAAGTGAGCGTGGATCCAATTGCCTCGGTGGCACAACATCCAGATGTTTTGAATACTTGTGTAGATTCCTCCTTGTTTGTGATGTGGTTAGGGCTGCTGGCAGCAAGGTGGGGAGCTTTTAACACGATGCCAGAGGAGAGGAAGTGATAACCCACTGTGATAACCCACTGTGACAGATCGGTGTCTGCTGCTCGCTGGAGCCGCTGCTGCTGCTGACAGTGCTGGGTGGGGTGTTCTCCCGCTATCTTTGTCTCCTGGATGGAGTGGACAATCCCTGAGCATTCTGTCCTCTCTTCCTAAGGTCGGGAGATCAGCTCTGCCTCTGTGGCTGTGGCTGCCCTGCTAGCAGAGCTCCTCACCTTCTTAGCTGAACCAGGTTCCTGAAAGCAAGTCCATGCAGGAGGTGGGGGTTTTTTGTTTTGCGTGGTTTTTAAGAAGAAAAAATGTTTCTGCATTTTAGATATAATCCAAGGGCCCACACAAAGAAAAAAATTTTCTAATTGTTCTTGATGCAATGTGTTTGGCAGCCAGAAAAAAATGTGGGTGGGGAATGTATCTACTGCAATGTTCTTCTTGCCTCCTTGTAGGGGGAGGGAAGAGAGTGAAAGCAATTTGTCTTTGGCAGGCACTTATGGTCTTCTGTAGGGCTCAGAAGAGAAGGCTGAAATTGCTGACCATAAATGCAAGCAAAGGTCTGCACACCTTGTGCAAAGACAAAAAGAAAAGGCAGCCTGCAGAGCTAAATTAAATTAATGGATGTGATACCTTAAATTAGTGGATGTGATCAAAATACTGGTGGGAGCTGGCAAGTGAATATCCCGGGGATTTTAAAGCCTGGGAATTCCAACAATCTTGTGTGGAGGTGGTTACTTCTGTGGCCAACTTCTTATCCAAGACTTAAGGGCTGGCTTTTGGAGCGTGCTGGAAGTGTGTGTGGCAGTGCCAAGGAAGCAGCCAGGAGACTGTGCTGGGTTTTGGATAATCAGATGTAACTTGTACTGAAGTGAACTCTTCTCTCCAGTGGAATTTTATCTTGGAAAGGATGGGGCTTCTCTCTAGAGCTTCCACATAGGGTGGTCTTGACATAGGAGGCCACCAGAGAGCTGGCCCAAGTGGGGATCCAGCTGGGCTCTGCAGAGGTGACATCTCTTGGTTTGAGCCCCAGTGGAGGACAGAAGATGTCACCTTTGAGAGGTCCCTACTCTTGGCAGAGCTGGGCTTAGCGAGAGACTGGGTTATCAGCCCTCTGTCACTGTACAGAGCCTGTGAATTTTGTGTGTGGCTTCCCAGGGATGCTGGCAACACTGCTGTGAAATGGGAGATCCCAAGAGAAAAAAAAAAACAAAACAAAACAAAAACAAAACCAGGGCAGTTATTTTGTGGACTGGAAATTGCTCGCTCATTGCATACAGACCACATGTGTGAAGACTGTAGGTTAATTGAAGTCCTTTTAGAAATTGGGCCCTACGTTCCTAGGTCTTGATTTTATAAAGTGGGTTGTTTTTATTTTGTACAACAGACTTTTGTGGTGAAATTCTTTCTATTGAAACTCTTCTAATTTGAAAATGCATGACTTGACAACCCTGGGTGCTTCAGTCCTTGACAGGCCTCAGGTGTGAGGCTGATTTTGTGCTCCCAGTTCATGTGTGCTGAGATGTGGTGGATGTCAGCACTGAATCCAGGTCTCTGCAAAGTACCGTCAAAACCTGTGTTTTTACACCAGGGTGGGAATTGATTTGGTTGAGGAGGTTGCTGTGAGGGTCAACTTTTATTTTTGTAGTGAACCCTCAATTTTTCCAGGGTCCTGTATTTTCAGTAGACACTGCTCAGATCTCTGTGCTGCACAGGTTTTATTGCACCCTAATTTCCATTGGCTTTAGCAGAGGAAAGCTGTTGCTTTGTGCATGAAATTATTAGCATGGGATGGCAGATCTCTCTGGCCTCTTTTCCTCCTGTTCTATGTAATGTTGAGGAGATTTCAGTGGTGGGTCAGACTAAGTGAATAAACTACTGGGTGAAGGCCTGGCCATGTGAAATTTGGTTGCCCATAAATTATTCTTGCTTTCTGATTCCACTGAATTTTAATTTAAGAGTGATCTGGGATGTGAGTTGGGGAGACACATGAAGAGGAAGAAACCTTTACCTGTGAGACAGCACGTTCCACAGAGCAATCACCATTTTGACCAGAAATAAGGGAACAGGCAGCCTCTTTTGCTGCTGTATTTGCTCCCCAAGGTATTCACAGGTGGGGACAAAACCTCCCACCCTAATCTGAGGGCTGGAATGATCATGGCAGTTGGGTTACCTGGGGGGGCTCTCATGGGACCCAAATGACACTCTTTGACCTGGCCTGTTCAACAGGCTAAAAAAGATGCAACAGTCATTGCAACAACTAATTTTTGGGGTATTTTCTTCTGTATCCTCTCCAAGAGAAGGAAGAAGAACAAGGTACACCCATCTAGTCATTACTTGGCTCATCTTAGGGGCAGGCAGCAAAGTAAATTCTTCAAGGGACAGCCTTAACTTTTCCAAACACTTCCCAGGGAAGATCAAGGCACTGTTCATACATGTTTCTGGCAGGGGAAGCCTGCAGGTTTAATTTTGTGATTGAAAACAGCCTCTATGTGCCACAGATTATTGGGTACCGTAGTTTTTAAAAGGAAAGAACCTTGCAGCAATGATTGCACAAACAAATTTGGCATTCCTGCTTTTATATTAAATTTTTTTTATTGAGATGATGTAATTACAAGCATTTTAAAAATTATTTGCAACTCACTGGCCCTGAGAATAGGCTTGTTTGTTTTTGTTTTGTTACATTCATTTGATTCAGTCCCTTAGCCCCACACCTTACTGAAAAAAAAAAGAAGCCATCATCAATAAAAACACTAGAATTTTATTTAAAAAAAACAAAACAAAACAAAACAAAAAAAGAAAAACCAAACCCAAACCTCAAACTCTGGATTTGCACACAGTTGCAGTCTGACAAAAGAGATCTGGAGAATGAATACATGGAGTTTGAAATCTGGGGAGGATGGCAGTGACTCAGTGTTCACAGAAAGGGCCTCAGTAGTGTTCTCTGGATGGAGAGGCAGTCAACAGGTTTCGAATTTAAATCAGGAAAATATTCTGCTGTGGAACTGCAGCATGTCCTGCCTGACTGTCTTGAGGCTTGTTCAGGCTGGTAGCAAGCTGACACAATGAACTTAATTGCACAGTGTGAAGAACCACTGCTGGGTACTGAAGTTGGCAAGGACCTCTGGAGGTCACCTGGCCTGACAGGGCCAGCCAGGGCCGGCTGCCCAGGGCTGTGTCCAGATGCCTTTTGCCCATCTCTTGAGGATGAAACACTTTCTCCCTTTCCCCACCTGCTTTGGTGGCAAAGGCAGAAAGTTTGGCTGTTTTGCTGCTGGCAGATTCTACACTGGGAAATCAGAATCTGGGGGGGAAGGCAGGTGTCAGTGTTAGTGGACAGACACTGTTACCTTTGCTAGGTAACAACAGGCTCAGCATGCTGATGCTGTCTTTGTATTCCCATGTATCTGCCACGTGGTGCTCTATCCTGCTTCTCCTTTTTTATTTTCAGTCATAGCTGATGAACTTGCTTCGAAGAGCCCCAGAGCAGCTCAAACCCTGCAGCTCCCAAAGAGGTCCCAGCAGCTGCAGTGACACCCACGCCTCTGACTTCTGCACCAAACAGGCCTAGCAGGAGGCAGGCAGGTTCAAAGGCTATTTTCAAACTAGCATCAGCCTTGACAGAACTTTTTCTCTGTGGCTGTGATGATGTTTTCTTAGGATGCCCCTTATTTGTGAAATGGGAAGAGTTTCCAACAGGCACCAAACTTTTTTTTTTCCCCCTTTGACTTAGATTCCCTAAGTGAAAGTGATTGCATTTTTTTGGTAAAGATGAACATTTTCCCTACAAAACCTCCCTATGGGACAGCACATGGGATTTTCCTGTCTTACTGAGGATGAACTTTGTTTGATAGCGTAACAATGAGCATGTGGGCTTTTACTGGTGGATTGTCTCTTGTTCTCTGTACTTTGCAGTGTGCACCTTGGCTATAACAAAAACCTGGGACTCATCAGAGCCCTTGCCCAGCTGGCCATGCTTTATCTGATGAACCCCCCAGGACACGGCTGGCCCTCCTGGCTGCCAGGGCACTGCTGACTCCTGTTCAACCTGCCATCAACCAGGACCCCAGCTCCCTTTCCGTGGCACTGCATCTCATTCTCATTGCTCTCGGTGTGTACGAGCAGCCAGGGCTGCCCCATCCCAGGTGCACAACGAGGCACTTCCCCTTGTTGAACCTCACGTGGTTGGTGACTGCCCAGTCCCCTGATTTGTCAAGGTGTCTCTGCAGGCCCTCCCTGCCCGAGGGTGTCAGCAGCTCCTCCCAGCTTTGTGTGGCTGCAGACTTGCTGAGTGTCCCTTCCAGTCCTGCATCCGAGTCATTTCTGAAGATGTCCAAGAGCACAGGGCCCAGGATGGAGCCCTTCAGAACCCCACTAGTGACAGGTGGCCAGTCTGATGTTACCCCATCCACTGTCACCCTCTGTGCTCAACCTGTGAACACACCCACCGTGTGATGTGTTTTATTGTGTACAATGTGCTGGACATTTTGTCCAGAAGATAGACAGCACTGAAAGCTTTACTGAAATCCAAAAAGATTGCATCACCTGGCTTCCCTGAACTGGTTACCTTGTCATAGAAGGAAATCAGGTGTGATAATCAGGCCTTCCCTCTCATGAAGCTGTGCTGGCTGTGACCAGTGACTGCATTGTCTTTCAGGTGTTTTTCAATCCCTCCCAGATAATCTCCTCCATAACTTTACCAGGCACTGAAGTGAGACTGACAGGCCTGGAGTTTCCAGGCTCCTCCTCCTTGCCCCTCTTGAAAACCAGGAAAACATTCCCCAGCTTCCAGTCAGCTGAGACCTCTCCAGATTCCCAAAACCACTCAAAAATCATTGAGAGAGGTTTTGCAGTGACATCAGCAGCTCTTTGAGGATTCTTGGATGAATCCCCTCAGGCCCCATAGATTTGCAGGGATCCAACTAGAGCAGCAAATCCCACACAGTGTCAGGGTTGACTGGGAGTTGATCCCTTAGTCTGTCATCTGTGTGGAAGACAGAGGAAAAAAAAAAGCATTAAACCCCTGTGCCTTGTGTCTGTCCCTTTTGGGAGGTGAGCATCCCCATCCTGTAATGGGCCGAGGATATTTCTATACTGCCCATTGCCATTTATGTACTCGAAAAAACTCTTTTTATTGTCCCCCACATTTCTGGCAGCTTCATCTCCAGTTGAGCTTTAGCCATACAGATTTTCTCCCTGTTGCAGCAAGCAACATTTCTGTATTCTTCACGTCACTTGACCTTGCTTCCAGTGGGTATTCACCTTCCCTTTTTGCCATATTTCCAGGAGAAGATCCCTGTTCAGCCAGGTTGGCCTTCTGCCTCGCCTGCTTGACTTCTGCCATTTGGGAACTGCCTGCTCCCGTGCCCTTAGGAGGTGATGTTTAAAAAGTGACCAGCACTGATGGACCCCAGCACCTGCAAAAAACATGTTTCCAGGGGGCCTTACCTACTAATTCCTGAGCAGCCCGAAGTCTGCTCTCCTCCTGTCTAGATTGAGGTTTTGCTGGCACTTTTCCTCCTGCCAACACTGTTCATTGCATGCCACTTTTTCCTGGACGGATTAACTCTCCTGTTAAATATTTGGAAAAATGGGTTGAAAGATGGATTAGATTAGATGAGCTTTTTCATTTTTTCCCACGTTTAGTTTCTTTTATGGTCCCACTGAAGAAGCTTTCTGCTTAAAAGCAGAACTGGTGCGGAAGTGCTTGCTTTCAGACAGCACGAGATTCCTGCACAGTTTCTCTGTGTACCTTCTCCCTTTGCAAGCATCATTTGTGCTGCTGGATCTTCCTTCCATTGAAATGACCACTGCTGATGGATTGCTGGACACCTGGACACCACAGAGATTCTCTTGTCTTGGGCATCAGGGACTGCTGAGCTTTTTCTGTGACCAAAGGAGGCAGAGTTCTTTGCCTCATGCAGAGCACCCTCGGTGCAGCAAACCAAACTGAAGCACCTTGCAACCAGAACGAAATGCCAAACCAAGAAAGCAACGTGGCTCCAGGGTTCTTTTTTTTCCTTGTCTTTTAAATCATGTTAAAAACAGGCAAGCTGAGACAAGCTTCCTTCATGGCAGAGCTGGAGGGTGGGGGAGGGTAGCAGGAGGCATAAAAAAACCCCCAAATCCGAAAACAAAGCAAGCCAAAATCAACTACAAGATGTAAGTACAGCTATTTGGTCTCTAGTGCTCTAATATCACCTCTCAGACTGGTGAATCATCTACCTCTCCTGCAGCAGAAAATGGTCTTGGAGAGGCTTCTGAGTAATACAAACCATGTGATGAGTCCCTTTGCTTTCTCCCTGTGATGTAAGAACAGTCCTTCACCTTTCACCCCCAAATTGCTAGCAGGTATGAGAAACACCCCTTCCTTTTCTAACTACAGATGCTTCAGTCTTCCCTAGAAAGGGAAAAAGCTTTGAGCTGAAATTCTGCATTGTGGAGAACATTGGGGAGGTTTATATATATATATACATATATATATATATGAAACTTTTATATATATACACATATATGTCTTTGTCCCTGCCCACCCTTCCCCCTGCTCCAGTCTATCACTTCCTTGCTAGAAAGACGGAAAATACTAACTGATAGTCTGTTGCAGAGGTTTGTCACACTTACTTTTCTCCTCCCCAGAGCACTTAGGTGATTGGTTTTGGTCCATATTCCAGCAGTCAGTAGCCACTCAGAGTATGCACTGTGAGCCCAAGCTATGCTGGGATGATAGCCCAGCCTGGATGTGAAGGGTGTCTCCTCGTCATTGGACAGGTATGTGTGGTAAATTCTTTTGGTGGCTTCAACACATTTCCCAGCAGCAGCACGTGTAAATCGATCCGAGCAAACTGGAAGCCTTGAGCAAATCCCTTCTGTATTGCTATTGTTTATGCAGTGTTGTGTCACGAGGCTTGCACAGAAAATAAAAGCACTCTATTTCCATAGGAAAGCATTTAAAAAAAAAAAAATGGCAGCATAATCTGACATCTTGTCCTATGTAAGATAAGGAAAGTCAAACTGCACGTTTATTAGGGGAAAAAAAAAACCAACACCCCCCCCCCAACTCAAACAGACCAAAAAAAAAAAAAAGTAAAGAACTGAAGGGAGACTTTGTAGGAACAGCGAAGTAGTGCACAAGTCCAGGCTTTCTCCCCTTTGCTTTTCTGCCAGCACCACTTCTGCCTGTTTGTTTTGTTAAGGTGCTTCAGGTCCTGTGTGGTTTTTCAAGCTAAGCGGCAACCTCAAGTACTGCTTCTGTGTCGCTTCTTCCCCTCCCAAACCATGCCAACCATGCGGGCAGATGTTCCTCCCAGGGACCCACAGAGGTGGTGCACCTGTTTCCTTCAGCACTCATCTTCTTGGTATATTATTTGTTCATCCAGTTCCTGGGATTCAAGGTGCTCGAGCCGGTCCGTTCGGCCGCTCATGATCTCATCTGGGGTCTTCATGAACCTGCAAAGCAGAGAAACAAATGCATTTCTCACGGGCTCAGCTTTTACATTCATCAAGTTGTTGAGGTCCCTGAGCTCTACAGCTCCTCAGATAATCTTTGCAGTATTTAGTATTTCCCACATTTTCCCCAGCTTACTGATGTCTTCCCTCCTGCATACCTTGAAAGGAAACAAACAAACAAAAAAATCACAGGCATTTATCCCTGCTCCTTGAAAGCCCAAATCTGAACCAAACCCCACATTTTGTTCCAAAAAATGGTATTTATTTCTTCTCCTTTGTATTTATTGTTTGCTGTTGTCACGTAAGGTGATAGTATGCCCCAGGTACACTCATTTGTGGTGTCTGGTGACAGGAACATGAAATACCTTTATGACCAGCATATTTCAAAACAAAAGCACTTGTAACGTGTGGAGAGGCTGCTGGTTTGTGTGGGCCTGTGTGTAGGTGAATGAGAAGAACACGAAACACCAAAGAAACAGTGGTGGAAAAAGCCAAAGGTCCAAGTCAGAACAAGTTCTGGGAAATGGAAAAAGCCCTGAAGGGAAAAGCTTTGGAGCTGGGGAACTGTAAGCAAAGGCAGTCTCTTCCTGTGTGACTGTAAGGAGCGTCATTGTACCGGAGCAGCATCCTCTCCAAATGAACACCACGGCTCCCAGCACTCCTCTCTCAATGCAGTCAGGCTGCAGGGGGCTGGAAACAGAAACGGCCTCTGTGGAGGCATGGCAAGAGTAGGAAATGGGAAAGGACATCCACCAGCCTGCAGATAAGTCTGATTTTTGCCAGGATGCTTATGTGCACTACTGCACAGGGGTAGCATGGAAAAGCTCTGCTCCTTCTTTTTGAATGCAGTGGCACAGGAAGAGAGTGTGGCTCGGGAAGGATGAAATCTCAGTTTCAACACAAATCAGTCCCTGAAGTATTTCTGGCGAAAGCAGGATGAAAGATGTTTATTCTGGAAGCGTTGCAAAATTTCCCAGTCTGTCATTAACAATGTACCAGTTAACACTCAGCAGTACAAAATGTGTTAATGGCAAGAGCTGGTTTTATTTCAGGTTGATGATACGTTCAGTATCCTTGCCCCAGTGAAAGCAAAAACAACCAACAGGAGCCTTGTTACTACCACTGACCCAGAAAAATCACTGCTGAAGCCTCTGGGCAAACACATAGCATAGCCTGGAACTAACCTTTTGCTATCCCTTCTAATCTGGGAAATCATGTGCACATATGCATTTAGGGAAAAAAAAAACCCCAGGCTATGACTCAGTGCTGTGTCACTGCCATTTGTATGCTGGAAGAAGGCTGCTGATACAAATGGTGTCACAGCAGTGAGAAACTCATGTGCAGGAGTGGTGAATCCATCCCTGGCCACACAGTGAAAGTGCAGGAAAGCCTCAGGGCCTGTGCCTTGCTTTAAACCCTGTGATTGCCTGGCTGATTCTGCATGAGAATGAGCTCAGAGGGCTGATGTGAACTGCACCACAGCACTTCAGGTGTTCCTTCTGCTCTGTGTTTTAAGTCATGTCGAGGAAATCAGAGCGTGGGCATTTGTAATAGTGTTTGATTACATTAAAAAAACCCCAACCCAACTTAACCTAACCCAACCCAACCCAACCCAACCCAACCCAGAACTACAAGCTAATTAAGAAACAGCATCTGTGACCTATTTTGTTGCAGAAGACACTCAGGCAATCTATTAGAAATCCTTCTCTGACTCCATTGTACTTAAAAGCTTCACACAGGTATCTGCAGATGACAACTGCCTGCACGTTACTTATAAAGTCACAGTTCCTATTATTTCTGTGCTTGCGAGAAATAGCCAAGAAAGGCACATTAATGACTTGATCTTTTGCAGCTGTTCTTTTTCTCTTCAGATATAAATAGGTCTAAAAAAAAAAATCATCAAAAAGTTTTATTACAGAACTGCTTTACTGTTTTTTTCTTTTTTTTTTTTTTTTTTTTAAGTTTCCAAAAGAAATGAGGTTTATATTCTCATGTTTTATGTTCCTTGGTGACCTTTGAATCTGTTGGTCGATTTGGGCATGTCTGACGGAGGAACTGAGGTCTCCAAGGGCATTAAGACTTTGAGAAAACAGGCAGCCTGGTTGAGAAGAGATGGCTCCTCTTTTGTTTGTGCTCCCACTGAAGGGCAGGCTTCAAGGTGTTCAGAATCATGGACTGCCCCAGGACAATGCAGTCTCCTCACAAGACCACAGAAATCCAGGTACCCTTGGTACTGCTGCTGCTGAAACAAGCTGCTTTTAATGTTCCACCAAAAACAAAGTTAGTGTCAAGCAGGTGATTCTGCCCATGGCTACTTCTTCCCTTCACTCTCCTTCCCCCATCTGTGTTTCCTTCTAAGACCTGACAAGTCATTCTAAAGAAAGAAACCTTTTCAGCTGTAGATAGTTTGAGTGCTATTGCAGTTCTGTTAGCTGTTTAAGAGAACAAACTCCAAGAATGCCTTCCTCCTTCCCAGGCACACAACCAGATCCAGACCATGGACATCAAAGCAGTCTTTGGTCCAAGTTCAGTGCTCTGTGGGTCAGACACACACAGTAAAATTTGCTGGTCTTGTCTGAGGAGAACTAGAGTGCTTTCACCCTCTGCCAGCTTCACTCAAGTTTGTACAAGTTTAATGCTCTTTCAGGCACTGTTTTCTAAATTTTTGGTTGTCTCATCCAATCCAATGCATTAGGTTTTATGGTCCCTCTTCCTTGAAGGCAGCACTGCTGAAAACACGGTCATCGGCGCTCCTCTTCTGTGATGCATCTGAGGAAATGCCTGATCCCTGCTTCACTTTCACTGGCAGCTGTGTTTGAGACCATTTGGAGTTGGTTTTCCAGCAGTTTGGCTGAATCATTTATCTCAGATCTTACACAGTGGCACAGCCTGACTGAAGGGAGTGCAAAGACTTCTCCTGACTCCACTGATCACTGAAACAGGCCTCTGTTTTCCTAAAGTTGGTGTGGTTGCCTTGAAAGCTGGCAAGCAACTTTTATAAATGTGTGGCTATTGTCATCTGTTTTATAGCTGTGGCAATGAATTCCATTCTTCACCTTCAAAAAACTAATGGTCTGTAGAAAGGAATAGCAAAGAAAGAAGATTACCTGAACAAAAGCCTCTGTCCTGGCTCCTTCCGGATAATGTTTAGTTTGTAGTAGTGGCGTAGAGCTCTGGACATTTTCTCATAAGTCATATTTGTTCTGTTCTGTTTTGTGTTTTTTTCAAAAGAAAAAAAGCAAAAATGTGGTGAGATGATTCATTAAAACCTGCCTAAGCCCCAGAAGGAGTTTCAGAACTCTCACAGCTAGCTAAAGTAACCAGGTCAGTTCAAGAAATTACACGTTCCACTCTTCTGTTTTTGCAGGCCCACTGGGGCCCCCACAGCCCTCATCACCAAACTTTTGTGTGTCTCTTTTCAATCAGGGCAATTCAAGCAAGGAATCTTATCAAAAATTCCAAGTCAGGTTTTTCTACAGTTTCTTGAAACACAGATAACAAAAGACTTAATTACCTACAAGAGGAGACATGGAGGGAGATGCTCATGTCAAGTGGGATGTGACAGGCCTGTTCTTAGAGAAAACACATTTTGTAAAAGCCTAAGAACAGTGGCAAATACACTGAATCTGTCAGCAATCCCTGCTCAGAGCATTGTTCCTCTTAAGATTTCCCTGCACTGACTAATTAATGCTTACAGAACACCGTAGAGATTGACACCCCCTTTCTCCTCTTGTTATCCAGGTGTAATTCAAGGAGCCCACTGGATTGTAAATCAAGAAGCTCCTCCCCTTCATTCTGGGGGCTGTTGACCCCACAGGCCAGAGCAGTGTGGTGTACTGAAGCATTTTAGACACATGATGGCACAGCCCGATTATTAACACGCAGGTTGGGTAAGGGCACAACTCTCCATTCCCGGTGTTGCAGCTCTGATGTTCTTGGAAGCAATTATGTCACATGAGAAAATCCTGACCTTATAAAGATTATAGGCTATGTGTGCTCATATATAAAGTCACAGAACAGCTGAGGTTGGAAGGCACCTCTGGAGATCACCCAGTCCAGTCCCTCTGCTCAAAGCTACATCACCCAAGTCATTAATGAACACATTAAACAGTTCTGCCCCCAGAATCAATCCCTGGGGTAACATCACTACTGACTGGATTTTGTGCCATTGATTACAGTCTTTTCATCCCAGCAGATCAGGCAGTTTTCAATCTGCCTCACTCTAGTCTTGTCTAGGGCATACTTAATTAGTCTGTCTATGAGGCTCAAAAGCCTTTCTAAAATCGAGATAAGCTATATCCACTGTTCTCCCTGAATCCACTAAGCTAATAATTTCATTGTAGATGTGTATCAGTGGTCATACATTCCTATGAATATAGTCATGTACACATATCTATGTGTAACTCAGTCCCAAGCTGCAAAAATCAGTAACTGCTTTCCAGAGAACAAAACACAACTGCCCTGTTAAAAGAAACACACAGCCCTGCAGCATCTCGTGTCTGTCACAGGACAGTGGGTGAAGCCTGAAGGTTGGTGAGACAGGGACACAGACAGGCAGCTCCTGCCAAATTATTGGACAGGGCTCCTTGCAGACCACATCTAATCAGAATATCCTTAGCATCAGATTTCGGGAAGAGATCAGATGCCTGAGAGAGAGAAGGACTGTTAATTCTTGCACTCCTTGTCATTTTATAATGACATGCATTGATAACTAAATGCTTCTAAACCCAACCAAGAGGTTTTCTCTAGGAAGACGAGGGTTTGGTGCTTGAGGATGGATGGTTTATATTTCTAATGTATGGAGAATGAAAGATTCCAGCTTCCAGCAGTAAATTTATATGCACATCCTTTCTTCCTTTTCCCCATTTACAAGTGAATCCCGTGATGTTACCAGAGGTGAAAGTGCTGTAGGAGGAAAAACTGCATTGCTTCCTTACCTTGTGGTTTCCCCACAGCCGGGCCAGCCCGTTGGGATCCACTATCCGAAATATTTTGGATTCCTTATCTTCCCATCGGATGAAATTTTCGTACCGGCTGTCAGAAAGCAGCTGATAAACATAATCCCAAAGCAACCTACAGTCTGTGAAGAGAGAAGCAAGAAAACACTTGTTTTTTTTCCTTGGGATTAATTCAGGAAACTTTTGGGTGGATGTGTAGTAAAAGGGCAGTTGGGATCAGGGCTGAAACAGCTGCTGCAATCTGAAATGCAAATGGCTTGGCTGGTACTGAGTGATGTTTGCAAACTGTACTGGAATATCCAGCCTCTTCTGATGCATCCTAGTCCTTCTGCCACTGACTGAGCATCTTCATGGCATTAAAAGCTGTGTGACACGGCCTGCTGACCTGAGGTGCCTGTTTATTGTTGGACTGGGGCACATAAAACTACCCCTGTTATCCCTGATGCTGTTGCTGGCTATTTTAGTGGAGAAATCAAGAATCTTGCAACCTGTTCTCCTGGCCTGAGACTGCTCCTTTCTGTGCTAACATATGAGTTCTAAAGCAGGGGCAATATCACAGCTTTACTTTTTATGCTCCATAATATAAAACTGACACCTTCTGCCATTTTAAATTTGATTTTTGTTTGATTTTTTAAGGTTCCTGAAAAAAAAAAAACCACAAGTATTAAAATTACTTAAATGCTATCGAGAGGTTAAAATATTCTGTTTGGATAATTGAATTTCCTCTTGAAAAACACTACTCAGGTCGCTAATTAAAGGTCTAACAGAGATTTAGGTTTGAGTTTAGTGCTTTTCAGTTTCATGGCTATCAGGACTATCTCTGAAACCTGTCCTGTCTCTAAAACCAGTGCTGGTGCTACAGACTCCTTCTCCCAGTCCTATGAAGAATAAAGCAGTCTGTGACATCTGGCAAAAACTGCAGGTTTCTGTTCTAGCTGAACATCTACCCTGATGCTCATCTCATCCACAGCATCTGCAAGGGGAAAAACGTGAAAGGAAAGAGGTAGACTTTTTAGTTGGAAAAACCTTATTTTCGTTACCATTTTTCACAGAAAAACATTTCCCACAGAAAAATGTCCATTCCCCTCTGAAATTTTCCTAGGTTTTAATTACAAAAATAAAACCTGAGGGCAAGTTTCCCTGGACTGTCTCACACACACAGAGTCCCCTTTCTTCACAGAATGAAGGAAGCCTAAGATGTCAAATTGTTAGATTAACAAGACAGCTTCAGACGCTAAGAAGAGATGAAGGATTCAAGTGCAGATTTGGTTTTTGTTGTTCACTTTTAATTTTCAGAATGGATTCAGGGTAAGCTTGAATGTAAATGTACCTCAAATGAGAAGAACTCAGATCTGCACCTTGAGATCTTCACAAGAAAATCCCATCCCATCTTCTAAACTGACTGAGCTGCTTACACTTGCACAGGTATTTAGCAGGCTGGTGGAATTTGCAAAAAAACACAGCCACCAAAGTATGTTAGGCTGCTGTTTGCTTCAGTGAGGAAACTGAAAATCCTTGAAAACTCTACAACCACTTAAAAACTCGTTTTCAGATGGTACAGTTGTCTATCAGCAAGTTTAGATATATGAGTCAGGTGCAATAATCTAATGAGCATCAGGGCAGCTGTGGTAACTGCAAATAGGAAATAAAAAGCACTAAACACCAGCAGGAAAGACTGAGCTCACTGCATTTCTTCTCACCAGGGCTGAGAGCTCTGAGCTAGCACGGTGTTAGTTTATCATGGCCCAGCTGATGCCTTGCAGCACTTCAGTTATGGGGCTGTCCTGTGCAGAGCCAGCAAGATGGACTTTGATGGTCCTTGAGGGTGCCTTCCAACTCAGGATATTCTGTGATATAGAAAGCTGCATCCTCCAGGAAGGTCAAAATTGTTATGTGAATTTTCAGGAAGGATGGAGAAATGGAGAGGAGAACTTGTACGTGGATGGTTGTTTTGAAGGAGTAAATTACTTGTATGAGGAGGGTCTGGATGGTGGGAATGCCTCCATGACTAACTAAATCACTTCCCTGGCTGTCACAGAAGGCCTCCAAAAAATCTGCATGAGGGGACTCTCCACAGGGTGTGTGCTGGACAGTGAGTAATGGCAAGAAAGCACATGGATGTTGCTGAGGCCAAGCAAGTTTAAAATTGTGGGAGATTCACCAGGAGAATTGAGTCAGGGCTGGTAGCTGAATTGCATGCTGCAATTTCCTGCCTTTTGGCTACAATAAACATACTTGGAAAAGAATGGTGCCTCCCTAGCACAGGGAAACATCATTTCCCCCTAACATGCACACATGTTTTTCCTAAAATGAACTCAGATGGCTGAACTTTGTGCAATATGAAGGTAAAGGGTAGTGCTGGGTCGAAGAGGCTTTAAGGTGATGCAGTATCAACCAATCTAGCCCAAGTGGGAAGATGGCAAATGGCCCAGCAACGTGGCAGGCTCCTAAACACTGGAATTTCCACGTCCTGCCATCTTCTCTGCTGTACAGACTGAACTACATAATTAGCTGGGCATTAGGGCAAACTGTAGGATATTTACAGAATATAAAGAAATCTCTCTCATAAACAGCAGTTTTTATGGTTTAAATGCTGGCTCTAAGCTCTACTTATAGCAGCACACTTGCCTACTTGCTGTAGTTTTAACCTCTCCTTTCACGTGGCAGAAGTGCCCAAACCTCAGCCAGTCTTCCCTGGCATGGTAAAATTTAAATGTCTCTTTTTCTGGTGAAAAGCTCTGCTAACTTACAGCACAGCTTTGGTAATGCTACATGAAAGGGGAGACTATAAATACTGTCATTAAGAATCCCTGGTGACACTCAAATAGGCACTGTGAGTCTGTATTACAGATTTTTAATTTCAAATATTCTTTAAGACTACAGGCACAGTCTTCTAAATATACACCTGAAGAACACTGGCACGTAAATACTTCCTAATGGCTACATGATAAGCATCCCTTAGAACTGAAATACCATCTAAAAATGATCTGTAAATTAAAGATTATGGATCTTAGGTTCCTAGTAGTTTGACATTTTTCCAGCCATTTTAAATCACTTCTGTAGTATCATTTGGCCAAGGTCATCTTCACGTCACAGCAGTGAGAGGTCTCACATCTTTCCTCCCTAGGACTAAATAATGCTGTTAACATTAAAAGCATATACTAAAGACCTCTTTTGTTTAGAATAAAACGTTCCCATGCACTGCAGTGTTTCTTAAAATACCCCCTGTATGAGGCCCCTGTTGTTTAAAAGAGGCCTGTGGTGCAAAGCTGGCCCTCTTCGTGTATCAGCTACCAAAATCCCCTCATAACCACAGAAGTGTTTTGCAAGACCCACCCACACCTTGCACTGAAGATTGTTATATAAAATGCATTTGATCTGGCTGGTGAATGACTGGAGCCCGGCGTGGCTCCACAGAGGAAGAGATGCCAAAGTGACATTGTCATCCTTCCTCTGACATCAGCTCAGGCCTTACCGCTCGCTGAGTAGGTCAGCCTAAAATTTTTCCAGCATGATACCGTTTGGACTTAAATGGTTCTGTGATTTCTACCAGTTCTCCCAAGCTCCCTAACCCTAAACCCTTTATTTTACAAGGTGATTTGTGCTTCACCTGCATTTCCTTAGAGGGATGCAAACGATGGCTGTTCACAACTGAAACTAATGAACAGAGTTTCTCCAGAAGTTCTCTGGCACTCTGGTTTCTGTAAGCACACCTGAAGTATGTGTTGTTAGATTTCTCTGTGAGCTGACTTAAACCGCTTAAACAGAAGAAAACAAACCCTGCAAAAAACACTGACCCTGAGATAGAGCAGTCCTGCTCACCATTGTGTGTTAATCCACGTTCAGGTTACTGCAGGAAAATAGTTTTCTTTCCATGAATGCTGCTGCTGGAAGCAGGATGTTAAGCTGGTACAGTAAAGCCAATATTTTTTGTGGAGAAACCTCTTGACAGACCACAGTTTCTTCAACTCAGTACACTCAAGCTGGGACTGAGGATAGAGGTTGCCAGATCACAATACAACAGTTGTATGTTGCTCCTGTTTTACAAGGAAAACACTGAGTGGGAGATCAGGCATAAGGAGAGCATAAAACCTGAGATCATCGTGCTGCTAAACAGTTGTGCTGTGAGGTTGTAAAAATAACACAGCAAGATGAGGCCAAACTCTGTCTTTGGCAGTAAAAACGTGTACACAGGAAAGGAGGCTCCAAAAGCTTCATATCCCTCATGTGGTCATAGAAAAGAGCACTCAAATCACAAAGAATATGTAAGAGATGGGGGACAGACTGTTTGATAGATGAAGACTTTGAAAGCTATAGTCTGGACAGGAAAAAAAAGACTGTTTTATTCCTGACATGCTCTAGCTTCATTCCGAAGTTTTCATCTATCAGAGTGGCATTTTCAGTATTATCTTCAAGGGCTGCTCTTCTCCTGCTCTACCACAGTGGGAGAAAAGACTCTTGCTAAAGAAACCTGCCTCTGATTCTCCTGGGGCTTTTCCTCACCTTTATTGCTCACGAGGGGCAATGACAAGACAAAGGGAAATTCAGCTCCTGCCTGCTCACATGCACATCTTACAAACATCTCACAACCTCTGTGACATCAGAAAACTGTCCCAACACTTCAGTGACAGAAATTTAGCAATTAAGAATGAAGCTTTAACCTCAGAACTTCAGAGAAGCTGGCAAAAGCAGGAGTGACTTAACTGCAGCAAAAGGCATTCCCAACAAGAGCAGTAATTTTTAACTCCATAACCTGAGAATCTCTGCTATATTCTGACAGTTCAGCCTTGGGTTTAGACTGCTGGGTTTGGTTTTGTTTGTTTTCTTCCAGTCTGTACAAGACTACTACACATGAACCTCACTTTTGTGTTCCATCAGAAAGCCCTGAGTACTCTGAGAGCTTTCCTCTGACTTGGTCGGTCCTGGCATCTGAGTGTCCCCAAACAAGCCCCAAACACTTCCATGCTGAAATTAATTGTTAATGCCATGTTATAATATACAATGTTATAATGAAAACTTCTCCTATGAATATGAACTCTATGAGCTTGATTCTCACTCATCCTTCAGTCTCTAGAGTAGTCTGGCTTTCCACAAGGGGAAATATCCAAATGGGAGTGACAGGGCAGCACTACACCAAGATTTTCCAGGTTCTTTAAAGGCTCTAATCTGTCTGTATGAGTTGCTGCCCTACAGAAAGGAGGCTCAGCTGCCTGAACCCTCACCACTTACACAACTCAGTATGCTAAAGTGAACCACTGTTTTGGTTTTCTGTAGTTTGCCAGTCTGGAACTTGTAACTGTTCAGCTGCTGCGACTGTCTTGGAAAAGCTGTCCCCAAAGTCTGTGCTTCACAAAAGCCCACCAGTCACAACTCTGCTGTCAAATCCTGCTGGGATCATAAATCATGACAGTGATGAAGACAGCACTGGCAGTACAGGTAGGCAATGTTATGTGCTGTCCTGAAAAACAGCTGTGTGTTTGACTCACCCCAGGATGTTGTTTGCCCTCCTGGCTGCCAGGGCACACTGGTGACTCATGCTGAGCCTGATGTTGACCAGCACACCCAGATCCCTCTGCAGGGCTGCTCTCCTGCCATTTCTCTCCCCATTTATATTTGTGCTTGGCAATTACTCCACCCCAGGTCCAGAATCCACCAGCTGGACTTGTTAAATTTCATCCCATCAATCACAGCCCCGTGCTCCAATCTGTACAGACCCCTCTGCAAGGCATCTTGTCCCTCAAAAGAGTCAACAGCATCTCCCAGTTTGGTATCACCAGTAAACTTGTTAAAATTGCATTCATCTTCTGCATTCAGATTAGATGTTGGTTTTAACCCTCTTTACACAGGCATAACTGTTCTTTGCCTCCTTTTCGCCCTCCCTCCCCACCACCCAGCACATGCTATTGCATAGTTAACTGTGCCTGTACAGCTATTTTGTGCAGAAAGACAAATAAACTGATGTGGTGAAACACTTTATAAATAATAAAAGGATTTTGCTGGTACTATGAGTTAAAAAACCCAGAAGATCATCCCACAACTTGACACAGCTGTAGATGTTACATTGACAAGTCAGGAGCAAATGCAGGCACTGGGGCTCTGGTCGTGGTAGCCAAGTTGAAGAGACACTGCTGAGATGCTATGATATAAAGTTTGGTGTCTCTGGATGTTTAAGCTCTAAACATCTAGTGCTACAACTCTAATAGCTCCATCAGCTGAGGTTCTGATCTTCCAATAATACTTTATGGAAAAGAAATCTCCGTCAATGCAACCAGCAGAGTATTTTCTCTGCCATAACATAATTTCTTAACTTGCTGAGAATAGTGTGGGTAATAAAAATCAAAAGGAGGGAAACAAGTGTCAGCCAGACAAAAATGCCCAAAGATTAATTTCTTTAACTCATCTTTCTGTTATGTGAAAGGTCCTTGTTATGCTTGATGTTGACTAGATGGTAAGATATGTATCTTTGGAATTTAAAGTGGTAAGTCTTAAGAAAATAGAAAATCTTCCTCATCAAAGCTGAGGCAGGACCACATCTGTAACAAATTTAAGGCATGTAAGGACAAAAAAGAACAAGGTGTTGTAAAATGTACCTCTGTGGACACGTGTAATGCCCCACAGGAACTGGGTATCACGTTAGGTCACTGCTAACATAAATGCACGGAATGTTTTTGGGTGTGGCGTGTATTTACAAATTTTTCTCCAAAGAGATTGATTACTGGGGCATTCAGCATATTTCTGTTTACAGTTCCCTTATGAGTACAAGAAGCATTTTCTGTAACCTCAGCTTCCTGATTCAGTTTATTGTGATGTCAGTTATTTACGATAACAACACTGAGACAGTGCTTGTGGTTTGCACGGGACAAAGACAACCTTGTTTCTGTAAAAAGGGACAATCCTAGTGTGAGAAGCACAGGAAAGGCTATGCAGTAGGACTCCTAGGTGGTACTTCATTAATCCTGCCAGATCCATAATGGGCTGCACATTGCACTGACAGAGGTTTTTTTCCTTTCCATGGGATTGGACACTAATGTGAATGCAGCTTTTGGAAAACTACTTCTCTGCGGGACAAGGCTTTGCAGATAGGTATCTTGTGGGACAAATGGATTGCTAGTGGGCAGAGAGGCAGTGAGTGTCAGGATGCCAATGATTCAATACCAACTGCACGTTCTGTGGTCACGGGTGAGTCACCCTGCACCTCTGCTTACCCGTCATGAAACTGCTTTATTAATATTTAACTGTCTAAGCCAGAGATGCAGTGAAATTTGCAGAACGCCAGTAAACTCTGCAGGTCACAGAGCAGCAGAAGAGAACGAGAATCATGGTGAGTTATGAACAAAGAGCATCACCTTTGGTGCACTCACCTGCTATCCTTCCAATTGGCATTGTGTGGTTCCCCGGAGGGGACACGGACACCATGATGTGGTTCATGTAGGAGAACTCTTCTCGGTGGGACAGGTTGATTGGCTTGACCTCCCTGTGCAGCCCGTCCTCAGACAGCCTGGGGGGTTTGAAATCGGAGTGCCTGGGGTTCAGTATCAAAGGATGCATGATAGGGCTGGGCATCAGCTGGATGACCCTGGTGTTCTCCTGGCGGGGGCTGGAGGGCTTTTGGAGCACTTCAGAAGGAGGTGGGTAGTGGTTGTTTTCTACTGGGGACACTGAGAGGGGGTAAGGCTCTTGCTGGCTGTTCTCGTGCTGATGCCTCATCCCTGGCACCCTGTCGGCCGGGGAGAGGCGGCGGAGAGTGCTGTCCATGGGGGACTTGAGCGGCCGCTGGTCGGGGTCTGGCGATGGACGGTGGTTGTTGGTGAGGGGTGATCTGGAACGGTGCAACAGTTCAATGGTTGGGGGGTTGTGGTGGACTGTTTCTGTGGGTGGTCTTGAAGGTCTCTGGACAAAGTTATCTGTGGAGAAAAAAAAAAAAAAAAAGTCCCCAAAATACAGATTGTCTGCATCGTGATCAAGGTGTGTAGGATCTAACTCTTCAACTCCTAGCCAGGCTTACTGGGTACTGCTGTCAGCTTGGAAGTGTTGACCTGCAGATGCCCAGAAAAACACCCTGTAAATGCAGAGAGTTACTACTACACATAGTGAAATCTGTGCTGTGAAACAATCTCCTTCCACCACCGTGGATCAACAGTTCCTAGAGAAACATGTCAAGAGAAATCCCATTTCGAGAAGCTGACCGGTACATATGTGAAGAGTAAAATCTGATTTAGCTGCACTAATCCTGTTTCTGTGCAAATGCTTTCAAACTTATCTCCTGCCATTCATGTCTCTATGTGTTGTTCCTATTACTGTCTCACTCTTTGTGAAACACTAGCTAAATTTTATCCCTGCCTTCATTTTAAGAGCATGTATTATCTACATAAGGATATTTTCATCTCCTTTTGTTTAGTCTGTGCTGGCTACTGATGGTTTGTCACATATAAGCACTTACAGGTCTTCACAGCAGGAGGACTTCCAGCATCACATTTGCATAAGCACACTCCCCCAGCTATGATGCTTAACAGCAGGGGGGAGATAAATCACAGCTCTAGGTCAGTGTCTTTATGCACTAACAATCCTCTCACAAAATTAAAACGCTTGCCAGCACAAACTTTCAGGTTTAAGGCCATCAATTCTGACTTGGGAAATTACTGACAAAGAGGAAAACACCCCTGGAGCGCAGTGATTAACAGGTCTTTATCCGAAAAACAAAGATCAGGTTTCAGTGCTGTTTGTTGAAAGCCCTGGATGACAACAGAAGAACACGTGGCTACGTGTCAAAAACTCAAACAAGCAGCTGCTTATTTGTGGCTGCCGGTTTGTTCACTCCATTTTCTCTGATCCTTTAGTTCTCCTGTCAAGGCAGTGATATCTTCTGAAGACCCCAGGGCTCCAACTGCCCCGGAACCCAGGCGGGCACTGGGAAAGGGAAAGGTGTGAACAGGAAAAGCTCAAGTCCTGAGAAAATGTGGTGCAAGGCAGTGACACAGCACCAACCCTTTCACCTACTCAGCAGCCTGAAGTGTTAAAGTCTACAGGAAAACCTGACATTTGAGGCAGAACCTACATTGCTCCAGAGCACTTACTGCACACACTTGTGGTCCCAGGCAAGAAAAATGCATTTGTTGAGCTATTTAAGACATTCAGAATGAAACAGCTGGAGAACATGAAACTTCAGAACTACATATTGTTGTTTAAACACAGAGGAATTATTTTACAACCATACCTACTTCAATGTCTTTTCCTAAAGTCTCCTTTCTTTGCCACAATAGAAAGAAAATCCTTTTTTTTTTACTAAGTTGCAATTTGCTGAGGGAAAATTAACACTTAATTGTGCTAGTTTTTCCCAAGTGACTCTGTGGAACAGGAAGAAGTTATGTCAAAATACATAAATAAATGAATTCAACTATAAATTCTTGGCACGGAGATTTTTTGATTGCTCACTCTTGTGACAGCAGGCTGTAGTTTCTTTTGCTTGTTTTGAAGTTCCTCTAATTTTTGTCATTGTAAAGAGAAGTTTCAAGTAATAGCACAGAGTTTTCTAAGCAAAAGCAGTGGCACCATCAGCAGCCAGAGTGCTGTAAGGAAGAAATCAAAGCTGTTTCTTAATCACTACATTATAAAGGGCTTATGTTTTAAGTGATATACACTTCAAAGGCCAACTCATCACCCCTGTGAAATCCTCTCTAGTGAAAGTTGCTCCATATGTTTAAGGTAGGAGTGCCTGAAAGAGCAGCTCGTGTTTCTGGTTGAAATTTGAGATTTAGAATGGGAACCCTTGTGGGTGAAGGCCAAGCTTCAAGAAAAGATTGAGATTTTACAAACAGTGACTGAATACACCGGACAACTCTCTTGCACAACTCTGCCAACTGAACCTCATCTTAATCTGTAGCACCTTCATCTAAGCTGAAGTAATTTACACAGCTATGTAGAAACACTTTGGAGTGTCCTTATTCCACCTGCTGCTGTCCTGTTCTTGGCTTAATTTTGGGGTTTTGCTGGTGCCATTTGATTCTGGCAAGGTCTGACAGCAGTAGCCCTGAATCCTTCCTTGCAATCCCATGTTGAATCTTCAAATAGATGCACCTCAAATAGAATCAGCACATCTTTTACCCAGTTAGCTTAGACTAGGGAGACATCCTAACTCATTCATGTTCTCTTCTATTTACTCACAAAAGGAGTTACACTTCTTTTTCCTGTATTTTTTTAATTGAAAAAGTGAATTCTGCCTGATGTTTTGAATAAAACTTTCTGCTTTTTAACCTGTGTCTGGCATAGCTTTTTGAACAGGCTTTGGAAAGAGAACAAACTAATAGAAGATAACTGGAGAAGGTCTCGTTCACTCAGTAGAACACTTGATTGTTCTGAAGCTACAGACACAAAGGGAGGAGAGCAGCTTTATTTAAGTAACACTGAAGCAAGAAAATTGCTGAATTCCTCACAGCCTTACCCTACTCCGGTAAGAATGAGACAGAGTTACCTTCATCATGACTCTGGTGTAATGTGACCTCTGACTGAGAATGGATGGAGTTCCCAGGGTGGAAGAAAGGTGTGAAGAGCATCCGAGCTTTCCTTTGCTTCAGGATCTGCTGCAGGAGTTCATACAAAACATCACCTGAAAGAGGAACAGCCAGAAAAAGGAAACCAGAATGTACATAACTGATGAGAAGACTCGTTTAGCCATCTAAAGCACGAACTCGTGCCTCCTGGGTGCTGTTTCCAGCCCCAAAAATGCTTGCAGGGAAATCTCGATTTTTAGTTCTGCTTGCTCTCTTCTGTTTGTCACTGCTCGTGTTACAGACGAGCAGGTTGCAGCAATACCATATTAACTGAAAAGGAACTTGGGTTTCACTTAAGAAAACAGATTTTCTGGGAAAGTTTTCTCAAGCACGTGGAGTTTGTTTTTTTTTAGCAGTTGTTTCTACAAGACTGTAAGCTGTGCACCATTTGTCCCTTGTCTCTATAAACTGCCAATATTCTATTTGTGGGCAAGTGTAGTTTCTCGGTGTGAAAGGAGTTAAAGCCACATTGCTTTCCAGAGTTCAGCTTCCTTTATTTTTAACATCTTGGCTGCTTTTACTGCCTCAGCAGTGACTTTAGGGCATTTGTAATACCTGAAAACTCAATTAGAAACAAAGCCTCAAGAACCCAGCTACGTGACAGTCTGAAAAGTGATTTTACCATAGACTTTCCATAACTGAATACAACAGTGGCATAATCATAACTAGTGCTGTAACACTCCAAGCAATAAGAGAGAAAATTTTTGCCTCTTTTGATTTGGCCTGACAGACTAATGAAAATGTCTTTTTTTTTTACCTAACAAAACAGTTACACTTCTGCAGTGTGTGCAGTGGGTGAGGTTCTCTTGGTTTAACCCTGAGTGGGAACAACACGATTTTCATTTAGCTTCAGTCTTGGAAAACTTAATGCCTCTGTGGCAACCATTATTTCACAGTTCTTAAATTTCACAGACAGTTAATTTCTGGGAAATACTGTGGTAATGTCCTACCTACAGCCATCTAAATTTTTAAGGGCTTACTCAGATATCCTCTAAAAGGTTTATTATCAAGGTTTATTACGGGGAACACACAGAGAGAAGGAAGAAGGAAAATGCAAGGGAGGAGGCCTTTAGTTTGGTTATTTCATCCCAAACTTAGGTAAATAACTGCTTAAGCTTCTGCATAAAGTAAGACTTTCCAAGTCAGAGGCTCTTCTCTGGGAACACTTTATTTCCAGCCTACAAACATTTTTAATCCTGCCCACAAAGGGGAATATACCTTCAGAACTTCCAGGCAGGAAGGGCAGTAAGGGGAGTTGCAGACAACATACCTACAGGTATCCCTTGCAGTCCCTGCCCACATCCCTGCTTTCAACACTCCTTTTGCTTTAAAAGCAGGGCTAGTTTTTTAAGAAAATGATTCCAAGTGATGTACCAGAATTAAGAAAAAAAAAAAAAGAGACATTTCTTGGCATAAGTTCTCACAACAGGTGTTAATGTCTGGCCTCTCCTTCCATACAGAATAAGCATGTGCTTAAAAAACTTCACATACCCTACACATAATCAACAATTTGTGAGGCAGATCCTGCAGGAGGATGGCTGGGGAGAGTCGCCAAGCAGGCTGGAGCAGAATTACTGCCACAGTTTGATTATCAGCTGGATCCAAGCAGCACCAGCTGCACTTCAGCACCCAGCGAGCCCTGCACCGGAAACCTCCTCACAGCAATTCTGTCACCGCTTGGTCCAAGCTCTTTAATCACCCATGGTGACTGAATTACAAGCCTTTGTATTTCACAGGAGTACCTTGTATGGTCACAAAACAAAGCTCATAACTCATATTTAGTCAAACATCCCTGACAAAGGAGGGCAGATGCTCACTGTGACTGTAAAACTGGAGCAGACAGACCGCAGGGGATAGAAATACAGGCAGGCAGCGTGCACGTTTCTAAATCTTCTCAGTGAGTAAGTGAAGACATAATTTGAGCAATAGGCAGACTGATTCACACACCTGTCTGTGCTGTGCCTTGGGCTGGATTCCAGCACATGAGAGAATGTGGCAAAGCAAAACCCACAGGGGCTGTTAAATAGAGGCAAAGTCCCCAAGGGAGGAGTTTTGCAGTCGCTTTTAGCAGCACCTCAGCCAAGTCAACTGTGAGGCAAAATGCTAATACGGGCTGCTTAAAGATCAACTTGATTAACTTGGGTCTGTGAACGGATAAACCTTTACAGGGAAGAGCTGGAAGTCACAAAACGCTGCCAGAGAAGTTTGCTTTCTGAGAGCTCTGCAGGGAGTTTCACCTAACAGACAGGTTGGGGGTTTGGATTGGGATTTGAACTCAAATATGGCGACAACTCAGCTGCATGAGGATTTCATTTCCTCTCTGTCCTTTCTGTCCTTGCCTCATACGAGTGTCCCTGTCCTTTGACAGTCTACTCCCATAAAGGTGACCGTTTCCTCCTATGACCCCCTTCAGCTTCTGCTGCAGCTTCCTCTCTGTTTTCAGTCACAGCTCCCGTGAAGGATTCTCACCTGAATGATAAAGGATTCTCACCTGAATGAGGAGACCTGTATCGGAAGTCCTCTTTGGTCAGGAGCAGCAGGGCCTTGCCGTTCATCTCGAAGGTGCTGCTGTCGATGGGCCTCAGGGAGAACTCCTTCTCTGCCCACCGGAGCCACTGTGCCACATCGTCCCTGCTCCAGTAAATGGGCTGCAAACCTGCGGCAGGAGAGACAGCGGCTGTTACCAAACTGGGGCAGGGCACGGGGATGTGGGTGGGGATCAGTGAATCCCCCAAGTCTCGGAGGGAAGTGTAGGAGAGGAATGTCATACTGATGCAGAATTACTCTAAAATGTGAGATACTTCCTTAGCTTAGGCACCCTGGTTTATCTGTGACATACTGTGAAACAAGAACTGCCCCAGCATCCTGAAAAAAAAGCTCCTAAGATATTATTCCATTTCAGATTTCCACTGTGCAGTGGGGTTTTCCTCCAACTGCCCCTTCTAGTGTGCAGAGCAGGCAGCAGGCAAAGTCCTTGGCCCCATCCATCCTTGGCATGTACCCTTTCATGGAAGAGAGGCCTGCTCTCTCTCTACACCCCTTGTAAATTCGTGGATAAAAAATAACGAGAAGTTGTCAGATGCAGAAGAGCTGTGGCTTCCCTACAGGTGGCTGGGGTCTGTAAGGAAGGGCTGCTACCACAGCCTCTGTGACAGTGTGTCTGTGAGCCATCACCAGTGTGTGTGTGGTTGAGAGAGGTGTGTTCAGACAGGCCCACTGCTCCTCCAGATGCCATCACTGCCGGCAGATGCCATTCCCACACTACACAGACTGCGGCACCTTTAGCGCTGTGTCTCCTGTATAAATATAAAATATTACCGATGTAACTTCGTCCACAGAAGGGGATGTGTTATTTTATGGTAAAACAGCAGGGATATCCATTGGTTTGGGCACAGATTTTCCAGGGTGCCAAGGAGAGTCTGGCACTCCCTTTCTCCCAGCCAGCTCATACAGCAGATAGAGCCTGAGCTACTGTGTTTACTCACAGGGGCCCAACCACGTTACAGTCAAACTCACAGACATTTTGCCTGCTACCTTTATTGGGCCCAGGCAGAGAGGCTTTGGAGGTGAGGACAATTCAGTATCTGTTCTACAGACAAATTTAAACAGCTTCCTTCCCCTGAGAGAAGGAAACTACCCAAGTAGAGAGATTATCTCCAATCCACTGGGTGATAAAAGCGTTTTTGGTTTTTTTTTTCTCCTGGCGAGATGACTCATTGTTTGACTTGCTACAAAGCTTACCCACTGTGCATAGGAACATAAAATTTGCTGTATCTGCTCAGATCTCGGGTACACAGGCTCTGGCAGGAGCCAGTACCTTATGCTTCAGAGGAAGATGAACCTCCCTTCCTTGTATTGCACCTGGCTGATTGTTTGCTGCACATGGGAAGAGATTTCCTTCCTGGCACACCATTCCCTGAGATCTGATTACCCTCTTCCTAGCAGGCACTAAGAGAAACCTGGGAGAGCTGTGCCATTCCTGTTTTGATTTGGTTTTTACTTCTTTAACAGAGAGGCAACTCTTTTTTTCTGTTTTAGCAGGAGGCAACATGCAGTGAATTGCGTTCTGCTGCTACGCCAGATTCCCAAACAATGGCTTTGGAAAGTCCCAGAATCAACAGCTGCATACAGAACTGAACCTCTGTCAGAAAAGGAATTGAGATCATGCCTGAGAAAGGACCAGAGTTGACCTAAGGAAGGGACCTCTGCATGGCAGTAGCAAGAATTTCCTCTGGCTTTCAACTGCACTGTATTATGTGCCACACAGAAACAAGTAGTAGCAGTTATTTATTTTTAAAGTATTTAAATTCTATTCCCCCTATGAACTAGGATCTGCTTATTTGGGTCAGAGTTTTCTGTGGGACCTTTCTTTTTGAAGAGCCTGGACCGAGATGAAGTGTAGATTTGCTCAGAGACATGGAAACCATCATCTGAAACCCCAGAATGAGGTTCACCTTTTGCTGAATACACTGCAGAAAATACACCCCAGACCTCAGGCTGCTGCTAGGCAGCATGCACACTGACTGGAGCTAAAAGAGAACGAGGTAAGACATGATGCAGCCAGACTACAACATAAAAAAG
Organism: Myiozetetes cayanensis; assembly: GCF_022539395.1. NCBI lineage: Eukaryota > Metazoa > Chordata > Aves > Passeriformes > Tyrannidae > Myiozetetes > Myiozetetes cayanensis. The sequence goes on along the minus strand of NW_026087521.1, from coordinate 70,943,486 downwards.
GGGGTTAAAAAACCATCTGAGGAGTGCTTGAAATGCTCTTGTGTGGCTTCTTTTCCCTCCCTCTTTGCCACGCCGTGCAAGTAAAAAAACTGCCCAAAGGAGAACTGTGGTGTAGAAATCTCACCAGACTTGTGATGTGCACTTCACAAGATGAGGCACGAAACAAAAGAAAACATGACTGGGAAAATGAGGCTGACAAGGACAGAGCTGTATGATAACTTCACATGAGGTGTGTGCTCCCTCATATATAACGAGGTAATAAATAAACCACTCCCTGTCCAAACACAGATCAACCTGACCTAGGACTACTTGGCTTGAAATTACTAACAATCAGCAAGCAGCCAGTCTAATTCAGTGTGGCTATCACTAAAATGAGTGGGTGGATGAGCCGTATCTCTCTCTCTCCATCCGTGGTGTGACACCATAATTAAATACTTACATTGTGTGGCAGGCATAAGGTGCTATAAAATGAGTTAACTGCTTTTTCCTGGATGGATTGCTTTCTCTCCTGTTTCCCTCCCTTCCTGCACTGCTGCTTTCCTGGGAAGTTAGTTTCTCTCAAAAAACACAATCCCCCAACTGCATGCCCGTTTGTTTGGTGAGGCTGAACCAGTTCAGTCACAGGAGGCTTTTCCAGGGGTGCAACACCAGTGTTGCTAAAAGTGCTTCAGAAACTGCCATCCAAAAAATAATTCTTTCATGTGCAGTAACAGCATTTACTAAACTTGTATGCCACCTTCTTGGACCTCTCTTAGAAACAACTACTTGGTTTTGTGAAAACAAGGTCATGAGAGGGTTGGCTTTGCAGCTGAAGGGATTTTCCAGCACAGTGTACGTTGCTATCAGTAGGTCCTGAAAATGCTTTCCTGTGCTGTCCACAAAAGAAAACTTAATCCTGCTCACACTATTTTTCTTCTTTGGATGCTGCTTCTTATTTTTCCCTCTCCATCTTCTCTTTTAGTCTCATGCACACAGCGGAGAAAAACGGGCTCAATTTTTATCTCTCTAGCTTTATTGTCTGCAAAAGCCAACAGCAGTGTCTTTAACTAACAAAGATATTCACCAAGCAGAATGAAGTGGGGGAAAAGAGAGCTGTGTTGCAAAATTAAGGGCAGAGTTTTGCCTGATGAACTGACTGCTGAAATCAGTGTGAAGGTTCTGCTGCTTTCAGCAGGTGCAGATCAGACACAGGGGAAGCTGCCTTTCTCCCAGCCTGCCGTCTGGGTGGCCACTGTTGCCAAGGACTTCACAGCGTGAATTCTGACCTGAGAGCCAGAGCTGTCTCTGCTCCCACCTCTGGCATTGCTCCGCTGGTTGAAATCCAGCAAGCATTCCCAGCTGTGGCCTCCTTATCTGGATAGTGTAAAAAATAAACACCAAAACACCTTCTTGAACTGAACAGCTGAAAGCAGGTTAGACAGAGGTGTGTAAACCATCTACAACTGGCTCGGTGAGATTCAGGGCATCTTCTGTCTTCTGCCAGTTTCCAAGCACCACCTCCAGCAGAGCAAAATGCAATAACTCATTGACATGTTTATGAGCTGACAGTTTCATATGCATTAAACAGGGAGCAAAATTCGTGCTCACCTTTCTGCACTGGTGTCTCAAGAGATTATCTACTTCTGTGGCGTATTCCTCACCTGAAATCCTGCTTCTAACACCTGTTACACAAGCTACCTTGTAAATGGTGGCAAGCAGCAAACCCAAGCACAATGGAGAGGGGCTGATGAGGTAATTTACACTCTGGAGTAGCCAGTAAACGTGTTTAGCCCTTAACACCCAGAGACAGAGGCATGAACAAGGTGAGCACTCTGCTCACCTGGTAGAACCTTCTGCACGCTGAACTACACAGCCAGCAGTATTTGCATCTGACCACAGACTTTTGGTGGGGTTGCAGCTTTGGTTTTTGAGGAGACGTAGCCAACCCTGAACCTCGCAAAGCGCTCGCACTCAGCATCTCCTTCTTTGGTTGGGAGGACAGAGCGTGTATTTCACACTGTGAGTTGCTACGTACAGTGCACGTAACAGATACATCTAAAACGTGAACTGTAACGCAACACAGGCTGCTTTCACCTTGACTCACTTTGGAACAATCTGAAGACACAAATCCAGTGCAAAATGCGACGTACAGTACCACTGAGAGCTGCTGATCTGTTTTAGTTTCGATATGAGGACACAGCTGTGAGGACATCAGCATGCATGATGGAAGCATGCTGATTCATGGCAAATTTTGTCTAACTTCTTTGTTCCTCCTCAGCTAGGCTCTCCACCCTGAGGATGATGATATGAGAAGGGAGTAAAGACAGACCTCTCATTTATCCCTGCTTTCTGCAGGGCAGACAGAATTGTTTGCACTCCCACGCCAAAAACCCCTTAGCATGGTTGGGCAAACAGCAAAAGGGACGGTGTATGCAAATCAGCAGCTGGTTTCTGAATGCCCAGGCACAGATGCATCATCACTGGCAGCGTGAAGGAGGCCAGCTCTGCCCACAGCACAGCACTTTGAGCCACTGGTGGGAAAATGATGATGGAGAAGTTCAGACCTGAAAGTCTGCTACCAACTGACTCTGGAGGAACTGATGCTCTCTTTTCTGTTACTGATTAGCAAAATTTTTCCATGGCCCCATAAAGCACAATATGGGGCTCTGAGTACGATGGTGTATGTCAAGCAGGAGAGGGGCAAGAGGTTGTGTTTTTCCCTTCATTTCTGTGTGAAGGCAACACAGTCTGAAAAAAAAACACCCCATAGGATTAGATTTAAATCCTTCTCCCAGAGCACCTTCCCTCCTCTCTCCCATCTTTGTTTGAAAAACTGGACTACCAAAATGCAAAGAGGTGCCATGGGGCTTTGCCAGTTAACATCTGAAATGCTTTTAAAAGTGCAAAATGCTGCCCAGCCTCTTCAAATGACTGTGGTTCAATATTCCTGTGGTGCTGGGTCTGCCTGACCCACTTGCTCTTTCCAGCAGGTGCCACAGGGCCCAGGCACTGCAGAAGCAGTAGCTATTTATTCACTGCTGCTGGGCTGCAGGTATTGCCTTGTCCTGTACAGAGAGCTGGCTCTGCAGTTTCAAGGTCCAGAGATAAGCAAAGGCAGAGAAAATGAAGAAAAGGTTAATCCTGGCTAATCCTCAGAGAGAATTATTTGGGAAGTGAGTACGAACTGGTGAAAGGGAAATGCACGGCAGCACCGGAAAATGCACCTTTACAGGTCTTGCTGAGGAACAAATTACTGGGTAGGGAACAGAGGAGCTGTGTGATGGACAGGAAGAGAGACCATAAGTAAGGCTTGCATGTCCTTTAAAAAGGTCTGAAACTGCCTGTAACCACAATGGAAAGGCTTTGGAAGCCTCCTGCACTGCTAGGAACGGAGGGTGCAACAGCCTTTTCAGTTGTAATCTGAAATCAAAGACATAAGCTTATTTCTTCTGGTATCCTGTGGAACAGGGTGTTAGAGGTGAAACAAAAATGCTCTGTGCTTGCTCCTAGGGCCTTCGTGTGTGCAGACAACTGCAGAAACAAAGTGAACTCTGTGCTGGGTTTCTGCCATGCTGACTTTGCTGGTGTGGTGCCCTGTGACCCATCCCTTCCCCTTTCACTGTGCACAGACCCTGGAAAGCTGACCCCTTAAGGCTTCAGGCTCATAAAATAAATAAAACTGCTTTCCTAATGCAGCCATTGGAAAGTCTGTAAGAAACACATTGATTGGAAAAAGCTCGATTAGAACGATCAAGCTCTAAGCTCTCGTACAGGGAAATAAATCTTTTCAACTGCCCACACCCCTGTGCCAAGCTCAGCTTCCTGGAAGCAACCACGGCCCTTTCTGGAACTGAAGTGAAAATCCCGTGTTCCATCACCTGCTGACATTACACATGGTTTGCATTTGCTGATCAAATGCACGAGTGTGACTCTAAACGAGCTTGCTGGGCTGGGACAGCTCACCGATTAATGACGGCGGATGAAGTCACCTGCACAAAACCCTCAAAAATCTCAAGTCTTGTGTAAATAGGAAAGGAGGGAGGAAAGGCCACACACTACATAATTTAAAATGAAGAACATATTCCTTCTCACTCTATAGCCAAACCCTTTTCATTGCAGAGACACTTTAGTAACCTCTCTCAGACAAAATTACTCAGCTGTGTTTAAGATCCCCCCACCCCAGCAAGCAGAAGAGTCCCTGAACACTGCTGATCAATTCCTGAAGTCCCTGGAGTTGTGCCTGATGTCAGAATAAAGCCTCTAGTGCAACCCCAGTGATTTCATGGGGCGATTTGGGCTGAATTTCTTCTACCTGAGATCCATATTTGAGCTACAGCAGCCACCTGTTCCCCTCCTGTTTCCCCTGGATCTTCCAGAGCTTGCCTATGGAATTAGGATGGAGCCTTCCATCCTCTCTGAGCTGCCCCACTTTGGGATCAGTCAGAAACAGAGGATGTTATAATGCTGGAGCAGTCCACCTGCTGCTGACAGGCAGTCTGTGGCCTGAGAAAAGAATACACCCAGGACAGGACAAACCAGTCTGGATAATGGTGCTGGTAGGTTTGTTGAAGTGGCCAGGGTTTGAGCAACTCATTATTGTTTCAAATCAATCTGTCTTAATCCAGGTCAGAAAATCAGGTCTAAATAAACACTCTTTACGGTTTTTCTGTATTGGTTATGGCCACTGCTGATACTTCCTATTAGTAATACTTGCACATTTACATTACATGGTACCTTTCAATTGCAAACAGATCAGGTTGCTATACACCTGTTTGACAGATGTGAAGAACAAAGTCATTGAACACCTGCCCATACACTAAATCTCTTATAAGAGGGATGGAATTCAGGAACTCGATTCTGCTCCTCTTCACAACTCACCAAATGCAGAGCATCTTTACGTTCTTAACACCTCCTTTTCCTTCCTGCTCTCTGTATCAATTATTTGATGCATCCTGGCAACACTGATGTTCAGGTAAACAACCCAACCCCGTATCAGAATGCACTGTCAATGTGTGCTGGTTTTTTTTCTTTTAACCCAATATTGCCTTGCTCCCTGGCTGGAGTGTTAAAGATTTGTAAGTAATTAGAAATAAACTGATCTCGGTAGCCCTGACCTACAAATGGTTTTACTGAAGTCTTTAGCCTGCTGCCTAATTGTTGTACAGTGGAGGAGGGTGCCCAGATTATTACAGTACATGGCACTAACACTGGTGACAGAACTGAAAGCTCAGGTTTTAGGCACCTGATCAACACCCCTGAAAGACGTGAAAAACTGAAGAAATAGTTGCTAGCTGCAGTGAATACACCTGCCTAAAATTAAGATGGTTACTTTTATTTTATCACTTTATCACTTTAACCTGCCATCAGCTACGTCACCTCAGTCTTCCAGTGGCTGCAAACTTAGAGAGATGCTACCATTTTGGAAGAGAGAGATTAGTAAATCCTTTTTGTGCAGTTGAATCAAGTGGAAAGCTTCGAAATCTCAGTTTCACATATCAACAAAACACCACCAACAACTGCAAGACACTGCAATCCTCTGTATTAAGAAGCTGCCTTTTTCTTACAAGGAAATTTTGCTCTCAGAGGCTCACATCCTGAAGAAGCTGGGTCCCTTTCCAGCAAGGAATTTTGGCTGGGACTTCGTTTCCTAACTCACTGTGACTGTGAGAGCTGGGGAGGGGGGGGGATGTATACAAGGAGCATGTTTTCCAGGCTGTTTCCAGGGAATGTGAGGCCAGCTCCGCTCCAGAACAGTCTATGCCATAACAGCAAGATGCTGCCTGTTGGCTTCCTCTGCACTGGGGCTCCAGCACTCGTGAGCTGCAGCTGCACTTGCAGATTTTGGCAGCACAGCCACAGTCACGGCTCACTTTGCCCGTAACCACTGAGCAAATCACTGCAGACAACAATTTACCAACTGCAGATGGTTAAGGTATGGCATACTCCTACTGGAGCTGGTTTTGCTTCTGGACCTCTTGTTCATGCACTCATTCTCCTTCAGAGTCCTAATGCAGGAGGGCTACGACAGCCTGTTTCTATCCACAAGTATACAAGTTCTCCTGTGCTTTATGTGAAGACTTGCCTCCAGGTGACATTAAATATTAAATTACTGATGGAAATGGTGCAAATTGCAACTCTGCAGACTGCATAGGGTGCTTAGTTCTGATCCACATCTTTAGAGGTAAAAGCCCACTCTTAGAATGCTGCAGACATCTCTTGTTCCCAAGATGCTGCGAACCAGAGTCCTGACATGATTAAAAACTCCAGATTTAGCTCCATTTCTTGATGGTTCCTTAATGAACCAAATCCCTGCAGCTCTTACAAACTGTCAGTAATTTCTCCAAGCACACACACTGCTGTTCTAGAGGAAGGTCAAGTGCTTAAAACAACAGCTTTAGATGCTGGGGGTCTTCTTCCACATCTGAGGGACAAGGACACCGAGGTGGACTCCAAACTGCACTACACCACATCAGCCATGCAGGAGCAGTAACTGCATCACATTTGCAGGGAACCCTTCAGCTTTCCAGTGCAACTCGTGCACAGAAAGGCCTCTTGTGCTGAGGTACTTGTGCTTGAAATACATTGATAATGAGAACAAATTAAGAGTGTGCTCTCTGATTATCAGATGATAAATTATCATGATTATCTTTGCTGCAGCCTTGAGATTTGCTTCCTCTCCAGCATTTAACTCCTGCTTGCTCTGAAGCAAGTCAGCATACCCACTAACCTCTCATACTGGGTGCCCCCCCCCCCCAAAAAAAAAATGGCTTATTATTTCTATGCAAGTCACATGAAGTTGGGGCACTACTGCTTCTATTTGGAACCACTTGAAAATACTGTTCAAGTAATAATAAATTACAGTTATTAACTGGTACAGCATGCAAAATGGTGTCTGATCCTTGTCAGGTTGTAGCTAGGATGCTGTGCTGTGTGTCTCAAAGACATGTGGCACTTCTGGCAGGGAGGTGGCAAACTGCAAAAAGAGTAACAGGTGGATATGGTGACAGAGAAGGGAGAAAATGCTTCAGCTAGTATTGTTACAGAACATGTCATGCCACTGGAAAATAATGCATGCTGCTATATGACTTGAGTTTAATCCTGGTGATGTCACTGAGAAAAGCTTGCTTCCAGGGCTGGAAAAATTACTGCCATGTCAATAGAGGCAAATAATTTACCTACCCAGTTCCAGTAAAGGGTCGAGCTTTGAATGAAAAGGAAAACAAATGGATGAGATAAATCACAAGGAGGTTCTTTCTCATCCTGCCTTTTGGGATTTCTTGCCATGCTAAAGGTAAAAACTCAGACAATCACAACGATGCTGACATCAGGAAAGCAACAGAAGTGTCTCCATGAAGTAATTTCTCTTCCATTCTTCCAATGCTTTCAAGACTTGCTTGATTTACAGAGTCCAAACCAGTTTTCCTTCATTCTTTCATATCGTAACTTCCAAATCATCCCAAGTTTTTGCTCTCCTGGGAAGACTGACTCACAACCAACTTGCAAATGCTGGAATGTTATTTTTAAAATCCACCATTTGGACCTACTGTTCCTGTGCCTGGACTTGTCCAAAGCTGAGCACCTCTGATGCAACATATCCTACTAGGAAACACTTGCCTGGACATCCTCTCTTTGGTGTCACAAACAAATACCCACGAAAGCTGGTTTTGCCAACCGTAGCAGCAATAGCAATTTTTGGAAATGACAGCAGGGAGCAGAGCGAGCAGAAAGACAGACTGGAGGAGTAAAGACTGTAGGAAGCAAACGTGAACATGAGGGAAGGAACCACGTTTTGTGTAGAAAAGATACCTTCTAACCTAACTTTCCAGGTTGCTTTAGCCTGTTTTTATAATTCTTACCTTACAGAAATTACTGAGCTAACAGATGCACATCAGTTGACATTCCCAGGTCTTTCCTTTCTTCTTAACAAGCTGCAAGTGCTAAACTACTTTTCTAAAACGCTTTGCTTGTTGATGTGATTTTGATTTGTTCTTTTCCCCCACGTGACCGGGGTCAACTGGTTCAGCACTGACAGCACGGTGCAGAAATGCAGACACGGGCACATTGTTAATTTGAGGAGTGGGAGAAGCCTTTCTTCAGCAATTTCACACAAAATGACATTAGGGAATGCAAAGTGCCAAGGATTTTTCCCGTGAAGCCCTTGGAAAAAATCTGCAGACTCTAGATCTAGTCTCACACCACTCTGGCAGATGATAAACACAGAGCATATGTGATCAGATGCTGTGTGTTCATGAAAACAGAGTCCTCCGTGTGGGACACCACGCAGAGTTTCTGAGGACATGAATGCAATTTCAGGAAATATTTAAACCCTTGTTATTCAGATGTCTGGATAACCAAACAATGGAAAATCAGAAAAAGGCTTATTGGTGAGCTGGCTTATTCCTTAATAAATTACAGCATTTCTTTCTTATATCTTACATCACTTCACCACCTCCCATTCACTGCTAAACAGCATCCCTGCAGCAGTTGTAACAGCTGCTAACCTGGAGAAATCACACTGGGAAACAAGTTGTTCTCAGTAAGAAAAGCCTTAAAATTCCACACAGGAACCAGTTCTTAAGGAAAGAAGTTTTGCAAACCTAACAATGAAAATGGGACCTGGAAGAACGGATTGAGACACATCACTAAGCCCAGGGTCCAAAGCAGGGCATGCCAACCCTTTTCTCTGTGTGTCTGCACATCCTTCTGCCTCTTCAGTTTTGTATCCAGAGAGGGGATTTTCACACCAGAGGCCAAATCAGCAGAGAACTCAGCCCGAAGCTGCACTCAAAGCACCTGCATTTAGCAGGACACAGTTCCTCAGTTCCTTTTCTGATGTTTGGTTTTTCCCAAAAACACACCCGTGAACGCAGAGCCCAGACTGTGCTGCTCAGAGAGGCAGATGCAGCGCTAAAAGCTGCTAAGGATATCAGAAGGTTCATACTGCTGATTTCCAACCTAATGGCTTCCTTTTGTGCTAAATACCAAAACACATCACAAATCCTGACACACTTTGGTGTCTGGGAAAGATCTGTGTCAGGTTAGGTGCTGCTTTCCTGTGTTTCCCTGTGGCTCAACCAACTGTGAGAGGGCATTTGACATAAGAGGGAAGAGCAAGAGAGCAGCACACCTTGACCAGGCAGGTCTTCTTTTTCTTTCTCTCTCCACTCCATCAGTTCTCAGGCATTTCTCCACGTGTCAGAGAAGCACTGGGAAAACCTTATCTGCAGTTAATCACAATATTCATTCTATTATACACTTACTAATTTATTTTTATTTCTTGTGCATTCTGGTAACTCTGTTCTTACTATTCCCACTTATACAATGTGAAATAAAATTGTGCTGTCAGTGCAAAAAGAATTCTGCTTTCTCTGTACAGTTCCTTTCACATTCAGTCAAAGTGGCTGTGTGTGGAGTTTTTTCTGCTTTTAAAAGAAAGCTTCCTAATTACTTTTGCTTAAAGTCATCGAAATTTGTTCAAATTAAAAGCAGTTCTAAACAGAAGCATAAGCGATACTCATACCTGCATTGTCAAAACTGAGATAAATGGAAAGAAAATTGCAACACTCAGAGCTGCATGGGTTAACCCACACTCCTGTGAGCAGTTCCAGTGATTCTGGTTGGATGTCTCACTTGGATAACTGCCATGCAGGGAAAGAAAGGGCTGAAAAACTTGTTGATCTCTTAATTTTTTATTTTAAACACATTCTTAACTTGTGTGTGTGTGTGTCCTCAATTCCAGATTTTTTACTCTGAAAAGGATTTTTGTCCAGAGAGTTTCCTTGGATTGTAACCTCTGTGCTGATCTATTAAGAGGATGTGTTTGATTGTTGTTTTTTTCTCCCAAACCCCCAGCTAAACAAAACAGAAGTGATGCGGTAAGACCGTGGATTTTGCTACAGGAGGCAGCATTTTGGTCTCCAAAGGCATTAATTGAGGGAAAAAGACAAAACAAGAGTTCACAGCACTCAGGAGAACGGTGAGACCCTAACAAAGTTTGTTTGAAGATGCAAAATCAGATCCACTGAAAAAACAAGGCTGAAGAAATTTGGAATATTTAAATGTTGGCACTGAATCAAGATACAACCTCCCTTTGGTGCTGTGGTTTCTTAACACCTTTTGTAGGATCGACTTTGAGTTCTGAGTTAAGACAGATTTTGGGGCAAGCAAAACTTTCAATAATTGTTAGGAGAATAGGTTTGATAACCAGTTATAAAAGCTCTTTTTTCCCAACTGAGAATATTTCGGAATAACAGTACAAATGCTACACTGCTGACCTCTTCTTAGAAGGATTTGTTTTAAAGACACTACTTTTACAGTATGAAAAAGAAAGTTTCCTGACAGATAAGGTCTATTAATGGCCTTCACTTCTGAGCTTTACAATTTATATTTATATACAATATTTACAAATTAAGAGTGTGAATTCTCAGTTCGTTAATCTGCCAGTCGGGTCATTTTTTGCAGCCTTCAGCTGTTTCTCTTCACTAAAAATATTTAATAATAATTTAATAATTATTTTTTAATATTTCATAATAATCTGTAGCGAACTTGAGTTTTCCCAATACTTTATCACGTTTACACGATACATCACAAATTTCCTAGCGCACTATTAGCATTATAAATTATTAACATGAAATTACATTTTTTGGGAATGAAAAATACGAGTGATTTACCCTCAGCTAACCGTGGCACACTGACTCAACAACTTTCTCCTGCAATTCTCCTGACTGAGGTTCACCCCCTGTCCTCTTTACCAGCATTTAGTGAAGTCATCCACGAAGCCCCCGGAGCCCACACTTTGCTGCACGTGTTTGATGCACACGCCAAGGTCACGTCACTGAAGGACCAATGTGCACACCAGCAATGTTAATTATGATATTTCCTCATCTTTAAAACCTTAGAATAAATATACTGAGGGTAACTTTGTTTTGTTTTTTTAAGTATCAGTAATGGTGAAAGAAAACCCCTCTCAGAAATTCCATCATGGCATCCTAATGAAACCTGCGTGGGTCAGCAGGAGGAGGGGGAGCACTTCTGGATCCAACCCACAGACCTTTGCCAATTTTTTGCTAAAGGGACAAGTGGGAGCAGCAGGAATAAACCACCAACTTTCATAGGAACCAACAGTGTCAGGAGGGCACGAGACACCCTGCCACCACCCTGACTCATTTTTCCAGCAAGCTGTGCAGCAGCAGCTGTTGAGCTATGTACCTGACAGAGGAGCAAAGGCCAGATTAAGAAATCTGTCCTTCCAGCTCGACTTCACATCCCTCTCTCTTGAATTCTACTTGTGCCACCGTGCAATGCCAATCTCCTGACCAGCCTTCCTTGCTCCAGGCTCTTCCTCCTACCCCACCCCAAGTCTGACTTCTCGCTGTTGCCCGTGAACAGGCAGATTTCTGTCCCATCCACACCGCCCAGCAGTGCAGCACTGAGAACACAGGAGAGACTCTCTCTCTTCCTTCAAGTCTGTTCCAGATCTCAGGGCACTGGTCACTGAGAGTTCAACACCAGTGTATTGTCCTGGCAGAGAAATGACCAGCCACAGCAGTTAAAAACCAGACAAACCATCGAACACCAGTTCTTGTACTGGGATGCGTCTGGAAACCTGATAAGCAAGTGGTTCAACCACCCAGCAAACAAGCCTGTAATTTTTCCCAGAAACACAACACAGGGACTGCTGATCATAACCCTGACGCTGTTTCTTTGCTTCTTTTCTCTGCAGACCTGAGACCCAGCGGTGCCTCCTCATTCCTGTCTGCCCCGTAGCTGAGAAGCAGCACCTGCAGTTTGGGGTCCCCCGTTAGGCAAGAACTGACAGCCAGATGGCCAATCTCACCAACCCAAAGAGTGGCTGGCTGGACCAGCTGGCCAGCCTGCACACATTTCTGAGTCAAACAGCAACAGTTGAACAGTTTGAACAGGCTGAGTGAAGGTTATATTGAAATTATGCCATACTGAAAACTAAAAGCTTAAGACATCTGCTTTTCCCAGACTGGGGGGAGCGGACATAGAGAGGATCCTTCAGGACTTCACAGTTCAATTTAACTTGATCTTAACCTGGATTTTTAAAATAAGACAAACAGGAAAGAAATGAAGCAAATGAAATGCCTTCACCAGCTTCAAGAGTCTGAGCTCTGAGGAGAAACAGGAACATTAAGGTCAAAATGTCTGGAAGAGTGTTCTCTTTTCCATCTTTTGGCAAAAAATTGCCACAGGTTCCTGGGATAAATCAATTAATGCAAGCAACAAACCCCACTGTGGAGGCAGTATTTAGACAATAGATCACAAGTGGAGATGAATGCTACCAACAAGGGGACTTAAGGAATGTCACCAATAACGAGTAACTTTTGTGTGAGGAATTGTAAAAACTGCCGTAGGTACAGATGAATTCAGCAGACAGCATGGAACGCTGACATATCTTAGGGGCAGGGGGAAAAATCCGAAGATTTGAATGGGACACAGTAGAAAGCAGAAGAGCAGAGGGTAGTTTAGTGAGAGGGAAGGTCAAAGTATGGTTTGTGGGGCAGGCACACCTCTGGGCTGACAGAGGAGATGTCAGTAGGGTCACAGAGAAGCGCTAGCATCACAACATTATCTACGAGGGGAGCAGTTCCCCTGTCCTATCAACCCCAGGCCGCTCAGGACAGTGGTTGCCTCTTCCTGCTGCCCTATCTCCCCTGGCAGGAAGAGCCAGGTGACAATGCTTTCCTCCTTTCCTCAACTGCTGCAGTTTGCAGGCTCCAGTGTCTTCGTTATCTGCCCCTTGCAGCCTCTCCTCTGGCAGGAAGCTTCCCCAGAATTTTCCATCACAGGAAATTTCCTGTGGGGAAGGAAGCACTTAGCGAGCAAACAAAGAGTTCCTTGGTACGACAGAGAAGTGAACAGCTGTAAGAAAAAAGCCAAATGCTGAAGCAGCCACTACCTAATAATGGGTTTGACACCCCCCGGCTCACAAATCCCCTTCTGTGTTGGATCTAATCATGCTTTGGACGTACTGTTAGAAAAAAATACACGTCTCCAGACTGTGCAGTTTCCCTCCTTATAAAATCTGTGCTCTTGGTGTCTTTTCCCTTCTCTTGTCCCCTACTCTTTCTGCCCTTTGAACTACACTAATTTCCTCCTATTATCCGGTTGTCTCTTCCTTCCTTTTTACTGTAGCATTTTATGTTAGCATCCTGTGCCCCTCCTAATTTTTTTGTCTCCTCACCCCTCTCTTCAGAATCAGTCCCTCTGCCCCCCTGCAAGTGTTGTTTCAGAGAGCTGGGGAAAGAGATGCACTCTCTTACTATAAGCAAAAACAAAGATGACTCAAAAAGAAGGGCACTCCACGCTGGAAATGTGGCAGCTAACACAACTTTCTGGCATCGTGCACGTGGGGTATGGCTTGCCTGAAGATTTGCCTGGCAAGTTTTTAAGTGCCCAGTTCAGGTTCTTCTCCGGACCTGTGTGACTGCAGAAGGCAGCGCTGACTATTTTTCACTTTCCACCCTCCTCGGGTTAAGTGCAGCTGTGGTCAAGGGACTTCTGCCAAGAGACCCACAATGCTCTGCCCCACGGGAAGTTCTAAGATCTCTTCCTTCACAGGAAATTTCCTGTGGTCCAACAGACACTCCTCCTCGGCTTTTATCACTCACACACATTTGTTTTGGCAAATAGCTGCTCTCAGGAACAACCAGAAATGGACGAAGCAAAAGCAAACGCTGCCACAAAGAATAAAAAAAAAAAAAAAAGTTATGGTTGGAGTAACAAGCATGGCCAAAGTAGATCCTGTCACACGTGAAAATACGGAGCTGACTTGTGAGGTTTTCTGCCTTAAACATTACTCAGAAATGAAGCCTGACTGATACACACAGATGCAATGTTTTTTAAGGTTCCACACGTAAGTTTCCTTTGCATTTTAAAAACAGTTTACTGAGGCATTTCCTTGGAAAGGTTAGGTGGTATGAAATGAATTCTGGATCTTTCTCTGCAAACTTCGTGTAATTATGGCTCTAGTGCTGATCTTACCACATCATCATCAAGAAAGTTAAAGGAAGAAAATACTTAAAAAGAAATGCTTTAGTTATATTTCACCAGTCACACCCTCCTGTAAATCAGAGACTCTCCAAATCCTAAATCATTGCTCACAAACATAATACAGTCAATATTTTGGAAAGGGAAGATATTTCAGTTTCAACCTTCCAAGTTCTTTAAGTTATTAAGCCCAGGAGACGCTGGGTAAGATTTTCAGATGCCTTTCCACACTTCAAAATAAAATAAGGGCCATGGGGAACTTCTGGAAGTGCTCAAAAGAGATCTAGACTGCATATGTACCCCTGAAAAACCCAAAAAAGCACCTATTATTACCTTCATTCACCTAAAACCAAGAAAGTTGAAGAGCAAAAGATTCAGAGTGGAGAATCTTTTTCAATATGAGGACAGTCAAGCACTGGGACAGGTTGCCCAAAGATGTTGCTCAATCTCCATCTTCAGAGGTTGAAAAGACCCGACCTGATAAAGCACTGAGGCGCTTTGTCTCCCCTCACAGCTCGCCCTGCTTTTGGCAGGAGGTTGGAGCAGAGCCCTCCTAAGGTCCCTTCTAACATGAATTATTCTGTGATCCTAAATCTCTCTGTAAATGCGACTCACCATCCTGTAAGTTCTAATTTGCCACTTCTTGAAAGGAGAATTAGAGCTTACTGTTCCATCCAAAAAAAACCCAGAAGTTTTGAATGAACTTCAGTGAAAATAAAGGGAATGGATGATATCCTGTAAACAAGGTTTTCAAATCATTTAGTGAATGCTTATGATTCTAAACTGTTCTGAAACTCTGTTAGCAACTGCAGTCCCATTCGGTCCTCTTCTCCCTGGATCAGCTCCTTTTGCCAGGTTTATTTTATCCTGACAGCAGACTAAGGATAACAGTCAGCAGTAGCCTGAGGTTCCTTCCTACAGCCTTTTCCTGGGGTTTGTCAGCACAGAATCACAGAATAGTTCAGGCTGATCTTAAGGGATCCCTCCTGAGTCAAAACAGGGTCAACCAGAGCAAGTTGCTCAGAATCACATCCAGTTGGGTTTTGAGTATCTCCAACAAACAAGGGCTCCAGAAACTTTCTGGGTAGCCTGTTGCAGTATTTGATCATCCTCCCAGTAAAGTTTTGTATTTCAATTTGGGCCCCCTGACTCTTCTTTACTTTTCCATCACATATTTACACATCCTGACAAACATTCTCGAGGCTGAACAGCTGCAGCTCTCTCAGCCTCTCCTTTCATGTTAGATGCTCCAGACCCTTAATAAACTACATGGCACTTCACTGGGCTTCCTCCACTGTGTCCATCTTCTCCCATCAAACATGCAAGGTCACAGCCAAAACTTTTCCTTAAGGCACTAAGGAGAAGTGTCAGAGTTAAAACAGGAGGTATTACAAAAGATGCTTCCCATTTCCAAGAAGGCAGGGTGACAACACAGATTAGACCACGACACCCATGACTGACAGTTCAGCAGTTGCAGTGAGTTTTAGCGTTCACTTTTTGCCCTGAAGGTCTAATTACACCACAAAAGCTTTAGCGACCTATTTATTACGAGTATACAATTGCACCATTTCCTGGAATATTTTGCTCTCTGGAGCAGACAATTTGTTATACTGAAAGTGCCAATGTTACACCCTCTCCAGTAAAAGTCATTGCTCCTACACATTTTGAAAAATCTGCCGTGGGCACTGCACAATCCACGGAGAACTTGGAATTTGATACTCAGATCGTCTGTACACGTGCAAGTACCTGAGGTTAGTTTCCTCTTGGGGTTCCAAGACTTTCTTTCAGGGACATTTAGATGTGTATTAGGACTTTTTTTTTCCCCCCCCATTACAGCTCTCTAAAAATGTGCCTGGCTTCTCACTATTTCCATTCTTCCAGCTTTCAGACACAATTTCCTCACTGGCAGCTCCCTATCTTCCTCTCTCATTCTCAGACAGTGAGACATAAAAGCACTGAAATTTAAACACATGCTTAAACACACCCATCTGCAAGTAAAACACAGAGAAAGGAAGAGAAATCCAGTGCAA
Organism: Myiozetetes cayanensis; assembly: GCF_022539395.1. Classification (NCBI taxonomy): domain Eukaryota; kingdom Metazoa; phylum Chordata; class Aves; order Passeriformes; family Tyrannidae; genus Myiozetetes; species Myiozetetes cayanensis. The sequence continues at coordinate 70,927,464 of NW_026087521.1, read as the reverse complement.
AGTAGCAGAAGGTTGACTGTAGTTTCTGAAGCAGACACAGTGCACAGTGAAGAAGAAATACACCAGGGAGCCATGATGATGACTGGCTGTTTGCTCAAGATCCAGCTTTTAAAATCCATGGTAGGCAGCAACAAATTTCTGCAAATCACCAGCAGCTGATGAAGGAGATGTATATATATATATCTATATATATACACACACACTCTGAATGACCTAATTAATTCAATCAGCACAGCCAGGTGTAAACCAGGAACATGGATGTATTAGGCCCTGTTGTAAGAAGCTCTTCCAGAGTGGGGCACAGTAAAACCTGGGAGATTACAGCCTGCAACCACCAAAATGTGCCCTCCTAAGGAAAACACCAGGAAGATGGCCTGGTAGGAGGAAAATACTACAGCTTGTTCTCCTCTGCTTTCAACAGCATTTTGCTAAGGGCTTGGATGTGTTTCAGACTGCAGGAGCAGGAGAGGACAGACAGGTGAGTTTGGACAGCTGACCTGTACTCCAGACAGTGACAAACAGGAGCCTTCACTAATCCCTAGAGGAACAGCAGGTGGCTGCAGAAGCTCAGTGCCATCAGATCTCCTTGCCCAGCTCTTTCATTCCCTGACACCATCCTAACCCCAGCAAAACCTCAGCTCACTGCAGTGGCCTTCCCACAGTCCTGGGTGGGCTCAGGAGACACATCCACCTCCTCCAGCCTCTCCTGGGCCTGGCTCTTCCAGCAGATGAGTTACACCGATGGACACCACTTGGAAATCATTTCCTTGTTGTAATCTCGAAGCCAGCTATCTATTCTCTGCTTCCTAAAAGTTGTTGTTACTCTAATCTAAGCCAAAAAGTGGCCATAAATCACTCTGGTAAAGAAGGTGTGCAGTCTCCCTCGTAGTATATGTAGGGTAAAAGCCAGAACCTTTAGTCTACAAAGCACAGGGGTCAGCTGTGCAGTTAAAAACCATATATGCCCATCATTTATGTGGCAGAAGCTGGGGTAAGGTTGACTATAAAGTGATGGACCAGCAGCAGGGGTACGAACTCCTGAATTTTGGATGAGCGGTTGTTTTCCTGCAGTTTACTTGAAAAAAAAAAAAAAAAGAAAAAAAAGCAGATGCTGGACTGTTACTTTGTAGAGCAAATTACTGGTACAGAGTTTATTACCACCTAACTACTACTGATCTCCATCACGCTTCTAAAATGGAAAGCTACGTCATTTTGTCAATGGCATGGAATGCTACCAAGGCTTTAACGTTGCCTCTATGCCAGGTATGGACAATTAGCATGTTGTCAAGCTCTTTGACTCCTTAAGCCTGTGAAAAGTATGCCCAACAAACAATTTATTCATAAAAGAGACTTAACCTCTTAATGGTTATTTGCTGAAGAGCATCTTGCTGTGTTGAAGAGAACGATGATGGCTGATGGCTGCAATCCTTGTACGTGTTTTGTCGTTATTGTTTTACTGATGACTGAAGTCCTAACCGTGAAGAAAACGCCGGGAGCTGAACCGACTGACAAAACGCTGAGTTTTATAATTTTCAATTTGTTCAGCTGACAAGGGGATTTTTCTTGGCTTCCCTCCCCTTCTGATGTTGCACTCCCCAGTTAAGTTTTCTCTATCACTTTCCATGTATCAGCAGTGAAGTGAGAGCTCACTGCTGTGCAGACTGGAGGAGAGCTGCTGGACATGACTTCACCTCAGCCATGGCACAACCTTGAGACAGACAGGCCATCCTGAGCTTTTACAACATGTTTTGCTCTCTGGTTCCTCCAGGCCTGGCAGATTAGCCCTGAGCTCACAGATGCCCCTGCAGCTGTTCAATGACATGGGATGGATGTGCATGGCCAGTTCCTCACGGAGGACAGGGCAGATCCACCCGTTCACTGAACAGGAAACACGGAATCGCCACCAAGTGTTTATTTATGATCACTGCTAGAATGATTCGGACTCAACCCAAATCTATTCTGGAAATACTGGCTCTGAACCAACCCCAGCAACATTGTTTTTTTGTTTTCTAATGCTCTTGAAGATACCTGGACTTCAATGAGAAGCTTATCTTCTCCACTTAAAATGCCTTACTTAGGCTGGAAATTTTTTTCTGCATTACAGGACTTCTTCTGTTAAGCCTCACTTGAAACAATCAGACAGCTCTCAACTAGCAACAACTTTATGTCTTTTGTAACCCACTCCTCTGTGGTTGCAGACACCTCTTTGGCACTGCCAAGGAACATGCTTTTCAGAGACTGCTCCTGTTTTTAAGAGCCATCTCTTTATATTTACCTGTTTAGTAGTCATCTTTACATTTCCCTGAAAAGTAAATGGTTGGAAGTCTATGACTGACAGAAAGCACCCAGGTCAGTAAACCCCCAATAATGTGAAGTGTTTCTCTTTTGTTACACAAGTGCCAACACAATGCCAAGGCCTTTAAAATAAGAGAAATATCAGTACTGGTCTCAAATACCTTATTTCCTTTAGCACAAGTTCTGTGCTGCTGCAGATCTATTTGTTCAACTGCTGTCCTTCTGAAATGACATCGAGAAGACCAAAACCCCTTTTACATCAAACACAGTCAGATCAAATGCCTCTTAAAAATGAATTAAAAATATATTGCCTCTCATATGACAGAAACACCGTGGAATATACAAAATCTGCGTTTGAAGAGAAATATGGAATAAAATCCCACAGAAGAAACAACTTCTGTCAATGCCTTTTGACCCACAGTCCCTATTCTTCCATCCTCTTCAGACAGAACTGTTGCTAACGCCCCAGAATAGCAGAAAGAAGCACCTTTCATCAGCAGATTTAAACATATTTCCTAAGAGTTAATGTGTTTATCCTTGCAAAGGACCTTCTTCTAGGTAGGGAAAGTAAGGAGCATCATGCAATAAAGTGTCACAGCCAGTAAAGGATTGCAGAAGACTTGATAACCTGTAGATCATTAAATACAGCAAATGGGACAGTTTTTACCAGGAATACAAGCCTTGGGCAAACTCATGTAAGTGAAGAATGACACAAAAACTCTCTGTTTGACAGTTCAGATAAAGAAATCACATCTGTCATTCTGCTGATGAGCATCAGCAGTTGATTATCACCCAATAAAATGTAAGAGTGTATCGATTAGTTTATATTCATTGATTAAGACTCCAGAAAAACCAACTATTTCTGCTGGAATAAATATGTTCTGCACACATTTGCAAGTCACACGCTGCCAAATATGCCAGTTTTCTGTCTGTTTGGGTTTTTTTTTGCTCACATCAACTCGGAGAAGGTACAAGGACAGCAGGATGTATGCCAAGCAGCTTGCTCTGCTGCCCCAAGATTCAGAAGCTGCTGAGACCATGCTAGGTGGTGACTATCTACCTTTCTCTCTCCTTTTTCTTTCTTTGTCTTTCTTCTACCTTCTTCTTCTCAGAATATACTGTAAGCTGGACCAAAAAATTTCAGTAAGTGCCTTGTTGTGTCTGAATAAGTTAAAGTTTGAGAAGTGCCTTACTTCGTCTGAATGTTTTAAAATTTGAGTACCTTATTCTACTTAAATGCTCTAAAGTTTGCAATAAAAAAGCTGTTATCGAACCTTCTAAGAATTTGGTTGTTTCTCCTGCACAGGAGAAGATTTACCCAGGGTAAATCCAACTCCCTTACCCTGAACCCATCAAGCAAGCTGGGGTGTTACAGGATCACCCTTCAGAAAGCATTCCCAAATTGAATCCTCTCTACAGCAACCCTGTTCAAAACACCATTACTGGGTTTGGTTTTCACTCACCCAACGGCAGAAACTGGTGTTGAGTTGTTTTTTCTTACCTTAATCACTTGATGATCTCCATTTTTATAAGCTTCATCCCTACCACAGCCAAGCACCCTTGTAATAATGAAAGCTACAGCACTGAAAGACAAAGAAGGTATTCTGCCCTTACAAGCATAACAGGGCCTGATGTGAATTTATACAGTGGAAACAGCAGCAAAGCAATGCAGCCTGGTAGTTAATTTATGGGAGCATCCCTAGGATGCAGCCTGGTGGGCAAGCTTCGGGTTTCTAGGTAGGAATATAAAGTTAGTTGATTTAAATACAGCATATTGCTGAAAGCTGAAAGGTGTATCACTGCCAGGCTGGTGCCTGAGTTGCATCTTTCACAGAAATATTTGCAGTGGAGTTATTACATCCCAGAACTGGCTGGCTGTTGCCACAGGCCATGCAGAATCCCACGGAAGCACAAAGGAAAATCTGTAAGGCACCAGGAGACACTGCACAGCTTTCACACCTCTGGCAGCACTGCTCAAACCTTCTCTTGGTGCTGCTGCTTTGAGTGAACGGTGAATCTCAGGCACTGGCCCTCCAAACAAGGCCTGTGGTTTGGCACTGCACACAGACACTCAGCCAGGTACTGTTCACACCCTCCTGTGTGTGTTCAGTCAGTGAACACGGAAGAAGAAAGGTGTATTTATTCTCTCTGTTCCAAGAGCTACAGAGAGTGCACAGTCCTTCAATACCAATGCATCAGCCTTCATGTTTATTTAATCACTCACATTGTTTCTTGAAATTGTGCAATTCAGCCCATGGAAATTTCCTTGTTTGCACAATGCTGTCATGTTAATATTGTTGGGGTTAAACTCAAAACAAGACATTGCAGGATGATGATTTTAAAACTAAAAAAAAAAATCTCTTATGGTAGAAGTAGGAGGGGGCAGATTTTTATGCTTTTGTGTTTTGTTTTGTGGTGGTTGGATTTTTTTTTTTTTTAAGTTGACTTCCAGTAAGGCTTGGAGGTCATTTTGAGTTGAACAAATTGCAGTCACAAGTCATGCTCTTCTGAGCATAAGCAACACAATTCCCAGAGTCTGAGACGTAACAGCTAAAATGGCATTTGGAAGTTCTTGCTTATCCGCTCCCAGATTTCCTGGACAGTAGTTTAACACATGCTGGAAAAAACCTGACTTAGCAGCAATGATGTACAGAAGTTCTATTCTACAGCTTTTCTCTTTCCTGACTTGGATTTCTCATCCATTCACAAAACCCCGTCCTTGACCCCTCGGCAGGTACTACAGAGCTCATCAGCAGATAAAGCATCATCCTGAATTTCCACGGGAAAATCTGACTGTCATGCTCGTTGTACTTCTCCCTCCCTTCATTTTAAGTCGTGGCATGAAGCTGCACAACCTCATTCGTGGCAAATTAACAGCAAGCAGGCTTTGTTTCTACTTATTTTGTTAAATCAGAATAGTTTTTAGTGTTTTCCAACCAGGACCGTGAATCTGTAGTGCTAATGACGTAAACATGGCTGCTGATGGTGGATTAAAAGAGGACCAACGGGGATTATGTTGATGACCTGTACTTTTAAAAAAATATTCTTTCCTTTTCAAAGAGTTAATAGAAAAGAGCTGCTTCTAACTGTCGATTTTCATTAGTCAATAGTACGTCACCAACGGCCTCTTCCAGGAAATGTGTAATCAGGGCACTCCCTCAGCTCGTACTGGATTTAAAAATAATAATAGTTATTTCATATGACTAACTTCCTTAGAAAGGAAATTTCCCTAAGAAAAATATCCCTTTGTGTCTCTTACCATTTTTTCCCAGATATAAGCAATTTTAGTGTCAGTGGTTGGAGAGATATCACATCCCTTCACCTGCTTCAGGAAAGCCAACTGTCCATCTGCAAAAGCATTTAAACCAGGCAGCCACGGTCACGTTAGCCTAGCTAGGCAGAACTGCATCTCTGACGTGTGGAAAAGGGACAAGGGGGATTCAAGTGATCACAGTTCCAAAACTGCCGAACTGAGAAGACATTCTCAGTAAAACCTTCAAGTATTTTCTTTCCAAATTCTGGTTTGTGGATTTGAGGCAGTCAAGAAGGCTTTGAAAGATAACTGAGAAAGTAAACCTAGTGTCAGCAGCCCTTGTTTAGACACTGCTTGCAACCCTACCCTGGAAAAAACTCAAAGAGGGTCATTGGAAAGAAATGCAAATTATTAAAGACTATGAAAAATTTGACTTTGCCTACGTTATCTGTGCCTTATGCTGAATTTTAATTCAGGTCTTCCCTACCACGTTGTCCATGTGTTAGCAAAGTGAGTTATGTGGGGAGTTACGTTACCTTTTCCCTTCAAGCAACATTTGTTGAAACACTGAGGGACAGATTTCCTGGAGAAAATCATTACATACTTCAGCAGTTAAGAAGTTAAAACATTTTCATATACAATCTGGCACAGTGATTGAAAATCCCCAAATAGGGATTGTGCAAGAGAAGAAAGTCGTGTCCCTAGTTTTCTCTTTCTCTGTGTTCTCCATGCCAATCCACTTTCTCATGGGAAGCAAGCGCAGCTGGTGTAGAACTGTCTCTGTTACCACGTTGAAATGCTGTCATAGTGACAGCTTGGGCAACACACCAACTAGCATTGCTGCACACAGAATTCTCCCTTCCTCCAGATTCCCAAGGGATGAACCTATCTCAGCTCCTAGGGTTGACTGGAAAGCTCGATTTTGTTCTTAACTGAACAACTCTCTCAACACACACATATAGATATTTAGAGGAAGTAAAACACAGTTGGAGTGTTTACATTTCCTTCCTGTTAATACCTCTTGCTGCAATAGAGGTGCGAGTCTAAATTACACTGAGGTGAAGAAGGAAGCATTTCAAATGATCAGGACAAAATCCAGCTGGATGAAACATCAGCTCCTGTCCCGACAACCTGCGAGTCAGAGCAGTAGAAGAAGAATACTCAGAACAGCTACCTTGAAATGGTCTTTGGCTCACAGATTCCTTCCCTAACTTTTGCAACACCAAACCTGCTGAGCTTCCAGCAGCATTGCACCGCATGTCACGATGCACTGCAGGAGAAGCAAACAGTTTAGCGGGAGAAACGCCTGCAAATATTTGGTATAAGCACCCCAGAAGCAGAGATTTAGAGTGATCTGACTCAGGGTAATTCAGAAGATGAAAACTCAGCTTGATTAAAGGAAAACAGAGGCTGAACGTCAGCCTCCTACGGGCAAGGCTTGAATTGTCTCACAAAGGACGTCACGGAAATTCCACCAAAGCGGACAAACACGTAACAAAATGAACTGTCCTGGAGTAGAGACAGGTACTACAGCCTAGCTTTCTCATTACAAGCAGAAATAGATGCTACATGGAAGGACAGAGCTCAAGGTAAGGCCTTAGAACTCTCCAGTCTTCCCTTTGTCCTCAAAGACCCAGCACTGTAGGAGCTATTCCTGTGACAGGAATAATTGCCTGCAATTTATTGAAACTCCATCACTGCCAGTTTTTAGCTGACTGGAGAAATCCCCATTGACCCAGTATTTCCAGAAGTGAAATATTAAATTTCCACCTTCTGCCAACCCAGCAAGAATGTCTACTAGGAATCTTTGGGCTTTCCACGTGGAAGTAGGAACAATACTCTTATGGATCAAGTCATGCGGTTGTGATTTTCATGTCCCTTTTCTACCTCATTTCCTTCCAGCACTCTTTTGATATCGTGCCAAGAACAAACAGCATGAGTGTTTAAAGCAATAAAAAAAAAAGTACAAATTAAGTTTCCTCCCACCTGCCTTTTACTGGAACTCACTATCGTGAAGCTGAACAATGAGATTGTTTTAACCTGATTAACAACACAAACCCCTCTGACAGGCAAAACCTTGGTGAAACTGGCCTGTTCTATAAGCAGCCCATCAATTGTGCTCGTGTTGCGGTGTGTTTGTATCAATCACAAAGAGCCAAGTTCTACATTTCAGACTCTACCCTTTGCAGATTTGTAAAATATCAGTAAACACGTTGTTACTGATGAGGTAACTTCCCAAATTAACACTGGAGTCCCATTTCTTGGATACCTCCAGAACTACCAATCCCAAGAATTTTAGGAGGCAACATGCCTTCAAAAGAGAGAAGGTAAAAACCTACCAAACCTATAAAAAACACATAATATGATTACACATAATATGATTACATACCCCCCATGTATTTCTTCAGGATCCTTTGTGTCTGACTTTTGAGCCACGTGAACCACATTTTCTAGTTTGTCTTTATGCAAGCCAGAAGCTTGCTTTAAAAGATACAAATAAAACCTCGCATTCTTTCAATGTCATAAAAGTCCATCATAATGCATTTTTAAGAGAAACTTCCCCAAAATTACAACAGTTCTTTTAAAGTCATGCACTGTTCTGCCAGCAGTTTCAGTGTTTCAAAATTCCTAAGAAATTCACTAAGCAGTGGAAAGGGATAAGGCCTCCTTAGCAGAACAAGGCACGTAAAACACACCGATTCTGGGGAGTTCTGCAAAGAATTAAAACAGCTTTAACTGCCAGCCAAACAGTAGGTAGGGAATAAAAATGAAGGCTTTCTCTCAAGGGACAAAAAGAAAACACCACACTTGTATGAGTGCACGTCAGATCATTTTGTGGAAGTAGGCACTGTGAGCAGAATGACCTGACAAGCTTACAGACAACACAGTTGAGACACAGAAAGGTAGCATGAAACTCCTGCTTGTTTGTTCCCCCTGCTGCATGCCATCTGAAATTATACCCTCCATCTGCATGTACGGTGTGTTGGGCAACCCAAGCAGTCCAACCAGAGCTCTTCACCTGAGCTCACAGCTGTAGGTGTTCCTTAGGGTACAGATGCCAATAAGCACTCACCTCCCCTTTTACACAGATTGGGACAGAGCAGAGCAGAGAAATAACATGAACTGCTTTGTGCCTATTGAAAACAGCTTGGGCTCTTTGGGGATGCCCTCCCTCCACTGAGCCCTGATTGGGATGGAGCAAAGGTCTTTTATTCCTCTTATTTAACAGGAAACAGTTATCTGCAACCCTTCCTCCCAGATATTTTCATAACTGCCCCAAGACATTCCTTATAGGTAGTTTAACGACTTAAACTCTGTTGATACCCCCAAATTCTCTTCGCCGTGGCACTCAGTTTTCAGGGCAGCCCCAAGCCCCTTCTATGACTTACACACCACGCCAGCCAGCACAGCAGGGCTTAAACCAGAAGTGCCTGCTCCATGGAGGAAGCAGCACACTTAGAAAAACAACCTCCACCATCACGCTGCTTTGCCTGTTGGATAGAGGGGGACACAAAAGTTAGATGGCAGTGAAGCAAACAGCAGGGGAGGAGGACAGGGAGATGGAAGGCAGAAAAGCAAGACCCACAGGGAGGAAGGCTGGGGGGAAGGATATGCTCCACTGTGGAGGATCCTGTCAGGATGCAATTTGTTTTCATTCTGCGCAGGAGTATAATGGTTATAATAGCTGTTTTGAAGCGAACCAGGCTGGTATGTCTTTAATTTATCATTTCATTATGAAACGGTTTCCCTTCCAAGAAGCCTTCAAGTCAGGAAGCTCTGTCTGCCCACACAGGAAATTCCTTTGCAGCAACTTCCCCAAAAAGGAAATTTCCCTCAGAAGTGAGCCCAGCTCATGCCTTTGAGCAGAGCTGTTTGAAGGCTCTGGCATGCAAGTCCCACAAACAACCCTGCCTGCTCACTGCAGCCAGCATACCTAGGATCTGCAGCACTGCCCTTGCACAGGCACGTGGAGACCCCACTGCACTCAGCTTTTCTCCTGCTCCCTTCTCCCACAGAGAAAGACAGGAGCATTAAAAGGGGACAAGATGCTGAGTTTTTAATAGGAAAAAATACTTTTACTCATGAGAGAGGCACAGGACACACAGCTGAGAAAGAGCAGAGGAAGAGGAGGGGGAGCTGTAGAAAAGCTTCGTGAACTATTCTAATCTCCTGCTTGGAAATTAGAGGGAAAATCCTGCACCCTATCTTAGATCTCTTAGATCAGTCTGTCCCTTACACATACTATGGGTTTTATTTAACAAACGTTTGCAGTGAAGACTCGAAAACAAAGGAGAGGGGAGGGGAGAACACACAGAGGGAAGATGAATTGACAAAAATTAATCTCAAAGACATCTCGTGAATCATTAAGTGTGAGAGAGCCAAGAACATCCAGGCCAGAGTGAACAACAACATATGGTATTTTATGAAGCACCTTAGGAAAGGGGAGACGGATCAGAAGCACTACCAGGCTTTTTAATTTACCATTTCAAATCGCAAATAACACTGAACAACTTTTTTTAATGGCTACGCCTGTTGTTCGGGGGAGGAGAGGAAACAGGACTGAAATTTGTGTTATGTGTTAAATGGATGTTGGACAGGGCCACAGGAGGGGCACAAGCTGAACTGGATCTTGGGCTGGAAAACAGCAGGAAAATGCAAGCAATCCTATGAGAGGGGGAAAAAGGCCAGGGATAACAGAATTGCTGCGGTGACTACAATCCACTGGACGCCTCTATGCTAGGGGGAGAGGATCTCCACACTTTCCCCTCAGTTTCAACTTCAAAGTTTGTTTTTCAAACACTCGGTGGAGGAAATCTGGTCCTTAAAGCCAGAGCTCCAGGAGGTGGCTCTGCCTGCCCTCCTCTCCCATTCCCTCCTTTACCAGATAGCTTTGCCCTGTTCTCTCGCCAGCTAATTTACATGACTTTTTTTTTCTCTCTACTGCTGCCCTTGGCATTACATTCAGTGATTCAGTCAGCTGTTGTGTAAAGAGACTTTTGTCAGAATTGCTTAAAGGCAAATCCCCCCACTTAATTTTCTTCTGTGGCCTCTAGCTGATGAGTTAGTTATCACCTAAAAGAGCCCTCTGGTGCAGCATATGCGTAGTGAATATATATCTGCTTGGATGGCATCCACACAACTGTCAAATCACTGGAGATTTCATACCAGAAAAAATCCCTCACCCATCTAATCAAATGTTTACACTGGTAGAGGCATACACAAAAAGCATAAGGAATAAGGAAACATGAAGCAATCTCTACTACAGTGTATATTACTTATCTCAGCCCCTGGTAATCTGTGGTTTAAGGACGTCCCTGAGCTGTTGTTGCAGTCAGCCACTGCTTCCATACTGATCATACGGCCTATCCCTCTCTCCACAGGTTTATCTGATTCCTTTCAGAAATCCATTTACACTTTCAGCCCTGAAAACATCTTCATTGCATCTTGCTGCAACGATTTCTTTCATGCAGCGATGCATCCTCATTCCTGTTTCAGACATGTTGCCCAATGATTTACCTTTGATCCTGCTGTTCTGTAAGGAATGTGATGTTCTGGTCACCTTCTCCTCCATACCACACATGATTTCATAGCCACATGATAACTTTCTCCCTGCCAACCCATTCACTTACAAAACTACCTTTTCCTCAAACTGTTTCCCCCTCTAGTTTTGTGGGAATGGGAGAATTGGGGAAAATAGTCTGCTCTGGCACATTAAAAATGACCACGTGGACGAGACCATCACATCCTGAACGGGAGCCTGAACAAAATGAGTTGGAACAAAAGGAAGATGTTAAGACACCTCTCTAGAAATTCATGAGCTTCAACAAGACTGTGTCAGAACTTCAACCTCCTAGCAGTTTTGCTATAAAACTGTGAAATCAATGCAGAGTTGCTATACAAATTTGAGACTGGTGACTGATTTTTGACAAATATCATTGCTTAACTCTACAATCAAGAGAGATTCACAGGTCTTACATAAAACCACACGAAAAAGTTATGAGCTACTCACATCAATAATTGTTTTCTGCTTAAAAACCACAACATCCTTCTGAATGCAACATGCCTGTACTGTGGTCCCATATAAAGGAGCTGCTGTCTCTCCAGAAAAACTGAAAAAATGCTATTAAAATAAGAATAATTTACTTTAATCCCAATTGTGAGTGACACTGGGAGCAGTCAATTTAGTAGATGACCATAACTTCAAGTCATAATGACCATGCCAGGCATTTTATTCATACAGAGAATGTCCCTGCTCTTCCAGTTGTCAAGATCTATTAAAGTGCCACCGTCCTGATGCTCAAATTTAGAGCTGGTCAGGAGACACGTTTTGTACCACAAATTGTATTTTTACAGCCTTTACATTTTTTATGTTATATTGACTTATAAAACTGTACTGTGAAAATGCTTCAGAGTGGGGACCAAGTCATTTCAGGATAAAATTATCAGTGTGAGCTACCTTTATTCACAGGGGGTTATACTCCTCTGATTATTTCAGCTTCCAAACTGGTGCCAAGACTGTTTGTGGATTACACTTCACATTAGTACTCTTTGGGAAGTAGCTTATGGTGCACTCAAGAAAGCATTAAAGGCAGCTAATTGAGCCCCACCTACAGTTTTAAGCCAACTCAGAAATTTCAAACATACAGCGCTGCTGACTCTGTACACTTGATCCAGTAAATATGGACCAGAAATCCAGTTCAAACCTGGGCCCATTGTCTCAAACACAGCCTGACCCTCCTGTGACTGCAGAGACGTGGGGAGGACAGCACTGAGAGCCTGCCTGGCAGTGCATGTGACACAAAAGGCACCTTCCTCTGTCTTCTACATCTTTTTTTTCATCATAGACAGTAATTTTAAAACTCTGCCTAAAAGAAGTGGTTGTAAGACATTCTATGTGTTAATTAGCTACAAAAGACAAGGGAAAAGTTACATTCACTGGGCATAAAACCTAAGTGCTTGAGGAGGCCTCCTTTCTGGAGGATCTAAATATATACATGTACACAGAGATTTATGTCAAATTAAAAAAAAAAAATTCAAAACTTCTCAGCTTCGAAATGAATTTTGATTGTTAACTCTTGTCTGAGCTTCAGTGGGTTTTGTGTGCACACATTTCCTCACTGCCAATGATGGAGGCACCAGAAAGGCCACGGGCAAGAAGCTGTGCTCTCAGGGTTTGCCTGGACTAGCGAGATTCTCCCAGAATTCTCACAAGAAAACCGTAATTATGGAAAACTCACCATAACGCTACAGATCCAACCAATTGAAAAGACATCTGGATTTACTTTCGGGTGTTCTGTTGAACTGAATGAGCGCCAAACTTTCTGAGATTCAGAAACTGCACACAATGATAATGGTGTGGCAGGAGGCCAACAGCAAATTCTGTCTCCTTTTACAGCCCAGATGCTTCAGGTCTGCCCATCACAAACACAGCTCATCTCTCCATCACTGTTAACCTCTGCTGGCACTCCCAGTGCCCCTGTGCTTGCTTTTCATTCTGTGTGATTTTAAAACTGAGACGGTGTAAAAACGGAAGATCTATAAAACGTCCCAGCTCTTACAGATATTAAGTGCTCTCTCCTGTCCCTATTTTGCTGAGATCCAAGGCTTCAAATCCTGCACCGAACTCGAACAGATTCTACTGCAATACCATTCATCACCACCCCACACAACGCGCTGCGTCCCTGAGAACACAAAGTGGAAGTGGAGAATGACTCCTGGTGAGTTGGTTACGCTTAACTTTCAAGAAGTGAAAAACCACCAAACAAGCTGTAAAGCAGCGATGAGACAAACCCTTTTAGTATTTAAAGAGCAGGAAAAAAAAAAAAACAAAAAAAACCAAACCTCTAATAAAAAGTTCAAGGTGCCTTGAACAATTGCACACCCAGCAACGCAATAATGGCTACAGAGTAAGGAAGCTAAAAGCCCAGAGGTAGTAAGACTACTAAGGAAGTTTCCAAGGAAGTGAGATACAAAGACGTGTAACATAGGGGGGAAAAAAAAAAAGGAACAAAGAGGTATTTGTGTACAGAGGGTTTTTTTCTGACAAAATGCGTTCACTGAATCATGAAGAGGAAGTGAAAGCCAGCAAAGAGGTTAAAAATTGAAGGAGACAGATTGCTTAGAGTAAGTCAGAACAAAAGGGAGAATAGGAAGGAGGAACTTAAATACATAAAGGGAGATTTCCCCCACTAGGAAATACACAAGGACCCACTCAGGCGGCAGAACTGAAATGAGTAACTGTTTTGTGGAGCAGCAGGAACCGGCGCTACTTCCTTCTGCACTCCCGAGAAGGAGGAAGTAGAAAGGGAGAAATTCTCAGTATTGCATCAACCAAAGCAGCACACTCGTTCTTTCATCTCCCTTCCCCTAAACACTGGCCAAATAAGTAGAAGCACAGCGCAAACCTACACGTTTACTCACACGCATACACACATTCTCAAAAAACTGTGAGAGGTACTGGAGTCAGTGAGATGACAACTATTCACTTCAGCAGGTCCAGAAGGTCACTTCTCACACCCATTCAGCTGGCTCAACAAACCATTTTTGTTTCAGTTCCAACCTAGGACTTGTGCAATTTTACTCCCGAGGGTCAAGCCCTGATTATGCTTTCTGAGCCCTCCTCCTGAACCACCCTGCTCATGCCCAGGGTGGCTGAAACGCTGAAATGCTCTGGGAGTCTGTGCAGAGGGAGGGTATAAATATCACAGAATCTCTCTGCTGGCTTGAGTTGATGGAAATGTTCTTTAAAGCTCAGCATCAAAGCATTCACTTTATAAGCTGTAAGCCTTGGTTCTTGTGCCAGCAGTGACTTCTCCCCATAATTAATTAATGCTGTATTAATTGTGCACGTTCCACAGGCCTGTTGAGGAGGTGTGGCAAGGCCTGCACACGCAGATCAAACCTTTCTGGTGCAGCCAAGAGAGGAACAGAGGAGAGAGGGGGTAAAACCCCTTCAGGTACCTCCAAAGGAAAGCTGTGTACCAGCAACGTGCTCAAGGGCTATGGAACCAAGGTCTGACCTGCCATGTCACTCCAGCAAACAATGAATGATAAGGGCAAGGAAGAATCTTCCACCAGCTGTACCCTTTTTGCAATCTGTTTGGCCCTGGGCCAGCTGGGAGCACCATCAGCAGGCCAAAAGGAGGGGCCCATAGCAGCTGAGTGACCTCACGGGTAGGATTTGGCCACGAGACCCTGTGAAATAGCTGGAAGGAGAAAGGGGGAGGAGGAGGAGGAGGAAAAGGGAGATTATTCCACCTCCTCTCTTCTGTGCTGGGACTCAACTCCCTGCTGACTGAATCTGAGGAAGTTGCACCCTCACCTTCTTGGGGCTTTGGCCACGGTTCAACCAGTGCTGTAATGGACAGAGTCCACTACGGCCACCTCCCCAGGAAAAGCAGGAAGCACGGTCATGAAAGGAACAGGGGACCTGAAGTTGTGTCAGAGAGGTTGAGGTTGGATAATAGAAAAAGGTTCTTCACCCAGATCGGGTGGGCAGTGGAACAGGCACCTCAGGGAAGCGGTCACAGCACCAAGTGACAGAGTTAAGGAGCACTGGGATGATGCTCTGACACAGGGTGTGACTCCTGGGGATGGTCCTGGGCAGGGCTAAGGGTTGGCCTCAATGATCCTTGTAAGCCCCTTCCAACTCAGCATACTCTGTGATTCTGACTGGTACAGCTGGCCTGAAATCTAACCTGCAAAGACATTCTCACACTAACTCTGGCACCAAAGTTATTCATCTCTATAAATTTTTGTGTAGGCAAGCAATTATTTATTTTTCTGAAGGTACCGTGTTTTTGGCAATTGCTTTTTAAAGAACAAAGAAAACCAAGACTGGTAAGGGAAGATTTTAGCTGGAGTTCCAAAATGAGAGGCATGAAATTAAAAATACATTAAACAGAACTGTAAGAAGGGGGGAGATAATGCAGGAAAGTCAGAAGGTTTATAAACTAACAGCACAAAATTGTCTCAGCTAGTTACTTTCAGAAAAAAGGAATTTATGTCTAACCAGGAATTTGAAACAGCACATCCACAGCACATGTGAAAAAAAAAATGCAGGTGAAGATCACACTACTTATTTTAAGATGACAAAACACCTTAACAAACTATATCTAGAGAAGCACTAAAATATAGGCACATAGCAAAAGCATGAAGAATTCTGCTTAAAGCAGGTAGTACTTTCCCTCCGTGAGGAATGCAATTTATATTTACCATATAAAAGGTGGGGTTTTTTTCTTTTATGGTGTTGTCAGAAGCACTAGCAGAGATAAACAGACATCTAAACTTTATGTAATTAAATGTACTGATGCAGATTAAAATCTTAATTCATCTGGAAAGCCAATGGGTGCCAAACCTAAGCCCTTCATCTGACACTGTCCCTTTCTTTCAGTAGTTCGAAAGAAAAGCGAAACATTTTCAAAAACAAAAATGCAGCTATTTATAGCTGCATTTATTGGAGCTGTTTCCTTATCAGGAAGTATGTAGCTGGGAATTACTATCTGCCTGCATCGGAAATTCTTTCAGGGATACAAAAACCCAAAAAGGAAATTTCCCTTCAAAGATATCCTGCAGGTTTTTTTGCTGCTGGTGGGTTTAAAATAAAATGTCAACGCTCTGACCAGCTCACAGCCCCTTTGGGACATTTGTTTTGCAAACAAGAAGCTTTAAGACACCTGAGGGAAATATTAAAAAAAAACTTCTAGAGAACTGAAAGAGAATGCTGGGAGCATATTAATACGAAAATAAACCTCTTTTTTGCAGGATGCTGAGATTGTGCAAATTCATTACCAGCATTATAATAGCTTCCTTGGAAATAAGCATATTCCTAGAGCTTATCTTTACAGAAAGCCTTTGGAAAATTTATCACTGGCAAAGAGCTGATTCTTGCAGTGCTAACTAGAGCTGGTTTGTTCAGACCGGGTCTTCAGTGGGGTCAGTATAGCTGACATACCCACCTAACACCCCCACACTGTGCCTGTGGACTCTAAAGGCAGGAATAATATGTTGGTTAATCATTAGAGACACCAATGTAATTTTTACTTGTCATGGTGTGATTTGACATGTTCATTTTGTGGCCTGTACAGTTGTTATAGAGCTACTTAACCACGCTGCCAGTGCAGAATGGACAGGTTTGTTTTTCCAGTGGAATACAAAAGTATAGGGAGATCAAAACCAGAACAAGCAGATGGTGTAAACAAAGCAGGGTGCTTAGGGCTATTCCCGGGGTGTGACTTTTATGCACAAAAACTCCTGAGGAAAGATTTGGAGCTGAGCAAGTTTCCTAATGCTTTGACTCTTGAAAGCCAATCCGTGGCGATTATTTATTAACTCACAGCATCACCAACCATAAGCCTATCAAATATATATTAAAAATATATATATATATCAACTTCTTGAACAAGGATCACTGCTATATTAATAGCAGCGTGCTGGTCCTGCACAGAACAATTTACATGAGCGAGCACATTCAAATATATTCATCCCATAAAAGACTCTGCACAGGCACTCCACAACAATGGAATGGCTGGTGCATAAATGCTTCTCCCCTCCCAAGTGTCTTTGGAGAATGATCTTAAAAAGAGGCTCCTGGATGAGGTGTTGGAGTGGGTCTCCGAATCTGGATGGCATCATTTTACCAAAAGTGTCTTCAACAAACTTACACATCGTTTAGTCCTTCTGCCCCAGCACTAAAATGGGGAGTTGTAAAAATGGCATAAACCCCCATTTAATGGATATTTTGCTAGGCTGTATTTGCACCAGCAGGCGTGCCAGCACAGGAGAGGGAAGACACAGCAGCACAGCAGAAGGAAATCCAACTTTTCATAAAGGGCATCAAATAATGTGGGGGTTTTTTTTCCTGTGTGTGTATACACAAAACCTATCACATGAATTCCTGGGACCTTGAAGCCACCAGCAGGTTTCTCCTCAGACAGTTCTGTTAAAAGAGCATGCATGTTATGCATTGTTTCTGCAGGGGTTTTTGCTGCAAGGCCCTCACCACAGAGTGGTTTCTTGTTGTGGAGTTGTTAGTCACGGCTTACACACAGTTTTTCTCTTCTGTGTTTTCTTTAATTGCAAGGCTGTTTATGAATGCTGCGTTCTTTGCATTCGTTTTATTTCTTACCAAAAAAATAATAAAAGAACTTGGAAGCATTTATAATACAAATGAAAAATTAAACAAGCACACTCGGGGTGGAAACAGAAAAGCAAGCTAATTTTAGGTTGACTAAAATTGACAGCGTCCCTTTAAGACAAAGTTAGAAATGCTTCAAACCCAGCAATACCATAAATGTCCCGATGGTTTTGCTTCTTATTCCTCTCCACACTTTCCAGGGGAATTCCACCAGGGAGCAAGCCTGAATCCCAGATTAAAGCGACATCCTTTCCCCCTGAATAAAGGTGAGTGTGTGTTTTGGAGATTTAAAACCCTGAAGTGAAGCTTTCCAGAGGGGGAAAAGGCTGGCTTAGCACCACTGGGACTCCCACACTGCCAGCTCTGTGTACCCTGCAGCACAGGCCTCTTGAGCTCCCACCTCAGGACTGTTTTCCAAGTTCCCACCGAGGCAGGAAGGATCCTACCCCTCCACAAGCTTCCACTAGGACTGTCGGTGCAGGAAACTGCTGTCAACCCTGGGCAGCAACCAGGCATATTTAAAAAATAAAAAGCACTCGGCTCTAGAATAATCTCCCAAGAAACAGAAACCATCCAGTGAGCTCCCTTCACAAGTTTTTTCCACGCTTAACCTCGATGCTTCTGCCACTGTGACCAGGCAGCACTCTGGAGCTAACAGATTTAGGGTTCAACTCACCAGCTGTTTACATCAGAGGTGGCAAGTGAAGCGGCCCTGTGTCATTCCAGTGCAACCCCAGGGACAAGGGGCTTTAGTTTCCTACAGGTGATGAACAAAGACCGTGCCAGAAATGTGCAAAGCAGGATCTTCACGATCCAAAGGCCACAGCCTTCCCAGCTGGATCAGCAATGGGGTTTTACTCTGCCCAGTCCAATATATTCCAGATGAAAAAACTGCCCAGCCATGGCACAAGAGTGACTCTAAGACTGGGCTTCCCACCCCTCCAAGTTCCCTGTTTGTAAAATCACCTAATAATTTTATTTTTTTTTTAGTAGTGGGTTGGTATTGATTAGCAGAGGACAAGCTACCCAGAAAGAGAATGATGTACAGGGTGAAAAGGAGATTAGGAGGAAAGGCAAGCACATTAAGAGGGGGGAATGAGGGTAATAATGTCAGAGAAGAGCAAAGAGGGGTCTAGAAGGAGCCAAACATTTCAGAAAGAGGCCAGTCCAGGTCCCACTAAACTCAGTGGGGATTTAAGCACTCATTTCAGTGGGACCAGGATTATTCTCAGAGTCACTAATTTGACATTCTGGCCACCTCTCAGAACCTTTGTCATACGAAACTTTATTTTATTTTCCCAGTATGTGCGTCAGTCAGTTTTGTTCCAGAAAGATCCTTCCAAAGCAAACATTTTTATTGCTTTCTGCTCTAAATGTGGCTTAGGGTGAAGGGCTTTTTTTCCCATCTCACTACATACTTTCAGTTCAGTGCACTGAATATTCTAGCCACTAAATAACAATATGCCTAATGCTTCGAAGTAGTTTTCCATCTGCTAACCAAAACTGTAGAATAATCAACAGGTGACAAAGGATTAATAAAGGGAGCAGCATAATTTATAGACATTTTACAGGAGAAAAATGGATCCTTGGCAAACCTGAGAGAGTTGTTGCTTCCCCTTCCTCTTGTTTCCTGCATTCTTTTAATAATTATAATAATAAAAAGAAAACAACTGGTGCCCTTAAAACACAAACCCCACAAACGATACAAATAAGCACCAAAGCGTGATCAAGAGAAAGAAGCTGTTAATAAACTGCTTTCAGGTATTATAAATGCCTTAGTTTAAAGGAAGAGCCCAACTGAGAGCCCAACTACCTGTCCTACCCTACTACTCATGTCCCCAGTTGGGACAGACAACTTTTTTTCAGTGTGTGGTACAGAAGTAGGGTCACAAAGATGCCAAAGCAACACAGTTCCCACCAAATCAGAGTATCAAATAATACTACAAATAGACACGTAGGAAGAGTCCTATGAAACACTCACTGAAAACTTAAAGCCTTTAATATAATCATGGCAGAAAACCAAACAAATTTCCCTTCTGTCCTTCTGATACAAATCAAACACACAAATCAGCAGACACGTGCAAGGGGGAACGCTCTGCACAGAATCAGAGCATGCAACATGTCCTTTCTTTGCACTGATATTGCTTTTGTATCTTTTGTTGAAGGTGACAAAAGAAAACCACAAAGCCTCTAGCACATATTTACAGCTGCTGTTATGGAAGGCAAACCACCTTATTTTAATCTTGTGTATCACAAAAAAGGAAAAAGCTATTTTCTCTCTGATTCGGAGAGTATTAATAGACACAGGGAAGGGCTCTCATGTCCATCTCTTAAATGCTCTATCCTCTATGGAGTTCCAAGGACTTTTTACTACAAAGTATCAGCTGTGGCAGAAAATAAGCAACTAATGACATTTTACCAGATGAGGCAAAGAGATTTGCTTTAATAAAAATAGAGCAAAAAAAAATACAAACCCCATCAAAACACCCACCAACTCTCTCTGTGGCAGTGTTAAGTGCATCCTCAGAGATAAGGGGCATGCAAATATTTTCAGAGGACTTCCACCTATCTTCATTGTCACAACACCTGGGCAGTTTCTTGACTAGTTTTCTAAACATTTAAGAGTCTTTGCACTCATGGTTTTTTTTAATTTTACAGTGAGGAAGCTAAAACAAGACGTCCAAGATCACAGAAGGCACCGAGGGCAGAGCCTTGTGTGAGAGCCAAACTTGCTTTTCTCTTCAATCAAGGAAAAGGTGCCTTCATACCACGCCCAGAAAAAGGGGTTTGCCTACCTAATCTAGCTGTGTTGGCCAAAGAGGAGTCCTCCTGTGCAAGGCTGCAGTAAAGAGGGATCTGCATTCTACTCTTCTAAATTTCACACCTCTCCATTTCCCAGTCTCTGGATAAAATCAGCTCAGCATACCTGAGACCCATTTGCTCACACCAAACAACGAGAAGTAATTTATTGCACCACAGGAAATTTTTCTACTCGTTATTTCTACACGTGGTATCAGGAACACTACTCTGGAATATCATCCTTTAAGAAGGATGTCTGAAGTGGAAAATGGTTCACAGAGGCGATGCAAACAGAATTTAAAATCTGGAAGCTCGACAGGAAGATTGACAGCTTTAAAAACCTCTCTTCCTATCCAGTTGAGCCGAGAAAAGGTTAAGAAGTGACTATCTAAAAGCACCTATATCAGCAGTAGTCTTTTGATAATATTTAGCAGGAAAGGAGATAATGAGATCTAATAGTTGGAAACTGAAGCTTGACTAATTCAAACTATAAATAGGGCACTTAAAAAAAGCAAATAAGGAGGATAATTAAGCGTTGAAAGAACATCTAGAGACCTTATATCCTCCCCATCGCTTAAGTCTTTTACATAAAGAGCAGAAATCTTTCTGCACCTGTTGTGGCTCAGTGGCTGGACTCAAACACAGCAGCTACTGCACGAAGTTCTGCAACTGAAGTTATACTGGAGATCATTTTAGGAATTCAGAATGGTCGCTGCTGGCCTAGCTATGAATCTGTGTACTTGAAAACCAGTGGTTTTAATAGTGTTTGGCTCTGTTGGCTGATGACAACGTTCTGTGTCAATACTGACTGCACACTGAGCTGCAAAATACTACATTGCCACAGACTACAACTAGTAAGGCTATGTAAATGTGTTCCATGTTGTTTATGGTCTCAGACACTAACTATACAGAAGGCTATTTCACAGATATTTCATGATTAATCATCTGTGCTTTTACCCTGCAACAAGTCAGACTGATGTGGAAACACTAATGAGAAAGAAGCCTTGCAAGTTTTTAAAAAATGTGCCAACCGAAAGGACAGGAAAACCAAAACAAAAATCACGGTGAAAAAAAATAACACACCTAAAAATACTGGCTAAAAAGTCTTCACTGAGATGAAGCCTTATAAGCTCTACATCACCCAGCATGCTGGCTAGCTGATGTGAGGGAAGCAGGTAAAACAAACCACCACTTTCAGTATCAGGGGTCTCTGCCTTGCTGCCTTACACATCTGCCACACACAGCAGGGAGTACAAAAAGCAACTGTGATCAGAGTGGAGGGGACAGAAAGGGGTTCCCACAGCAGAAGTAAACAGTAACAACTAATGCAATGAGGAAAAGCTCTGGGAATTAACAGCACCCGTGGGGAAAAGAGCTGCTGGAGAACTGTTTCTGTGTTGGGGGAGTGTTCTGCGTTTAAGTTTTGGGCAAAGCATAGAAATGCCCTGTCAGTGTGGCATTAAGTCCTCCCTGGCCTAGAGAAACAGCTCAGCAGCCACATGGATGTGCCAGACCAGCCAGGCCTGGGAGCTCATGGATACTCAGGCAGTGGCCAGACAGGGTCAGAAATGTCCCATTCCTGTCTGAAAGCAGAGCAAAGGTATAACCTGGGCTGTGCAGGACCATGCAGGATGCAGCACCGGCAACAAATCATCTCGGGGCAGAGTAACTCGGTGGCCAGCAAGGGAAGAGAGCACAGACTACAGAAATGCTTGAAACACAGTTTTCATCCAGAAAAAGAGTGTGTGTGTGTGTAAGACAGCAATAAGAACGTCTTGTGATAAACATGGACTTTACTCCCCCGCCCCCCCGAAATCCCAAACCCATTTCCCAGTTGGCAAAACACAAAGTTTGGCTTGCTCCTGGCCCTCTTGCTCACTATTGCTCGAGTAACTCAGGAACGTAACACCTGAAAAAAAAAGTTTACTTAAAGCATTTCTATTTGCATTAGGACTGCCTCTCCTCCAAACAGGAAAATTCCACTCTTCTTGTCCGGGTCCTATCTCCCTAATTCACCTCTCACTTGCCAGCAGTCCTTGGCCTTTACTATTTCTCAAACATTAAATCATCTCAGCAAGGAAGTACGTGGCTCTCACCTTGCCCCCAGCTCCAGTTTTTGTTTCAATGGGAGCGATATGTCCTTCCTCGTTCACAGCATCCTTTTGTGCCCAGCTAAGCTCACTCTTCCTCCTTTCCCACTGCCTCTGTCAGCCCTCATGCTCTACACCAGAGGCTCTGGGCACCCTGAGTATTTGAGAACCTAAAAAATGCCCAGAGCACAAACACATTCCACTTGCCACAGCTTGTGAAGCTGACCTTGTGTCGCAGCACATAACCAAGCAACTCCTCCAAAGTGGAAGAAACACAGCACTTCCTGTCAAAATAAACCCTCCACGCTCGTGCCTGTCGCTGAGAAATGACAGGCCAAGCGCTTGGCAAGGGGAGGAGAGGGGGAGATACAATGTGCTGGATTTAAGAGTAATTCCCTTTAGCTAAAGACAGTAGCTAGGAAAACCAAACCAGCTAGAGCTTAGAAAAAAAAAAAAAATAAGCATAAAGCCAGGGACTTCCCTGCTGTCTTCCACAAAACCAGAAATAAGTCCTCAGCCCGCCCTGCCCCCTCCAAGAAGCCTCAGTGCTGACACTCACGCAGGTGTGCTGGCAGTCTGACCGCGTCCTCCTCCATCCTGATGGCTTGAGGCACTGGCACATGGATTGGGGACGAGGTGTAATTCGGTGCCGGGCTCACTGGAGGGGTGTACGAAATTCTCTCCTGCTGTTGAAAAGAAAAAGGAGGGGGGAGAAGAGAGAGGGGACAACGTGAACTTTGGAATGGAGGTGTGAAACCAAGGCAGGGGAGGGAGGAATGGGTGGAAGGAAGGAAGGGGATGGTGAGCAGCACCAGGGATGCACCGGGCTGCCCAGGGGACCACAGAGCACAGCACACAGGCTGTGTGCTGCCCAGCCCTTCAGCCAGGGGCCAAACAGCTTCTGGGGCCACGGCTCGAATTTTCAAAAGGTCCAGGAAGTTTCCAAGGTGCTTCTCGGAAATTTGCCAAGGCGGGAGAGGGAAGTGACCCATAAGAGGGGAGACTCCGAGGGTTTTTTATGTCAGTGAAAATCAGACAGCAACTCCAGAATACCCCTGAAGTGCCAAAACCACCTAATCTTACACTAACAAATCAGTTATGAACTAAACAACTTTGTTATGCATTTAACAGTATTCCTTCCTAGCATTTTAAAGACATCAATCAATTACTTTTGTCTTTGCTGCAGAAAAAGATATCACTACAAAATACATCAAGTAACGTAATACTTCTGTTTTTGCCTAAACTAGTTCCTATTATCTTCTTTGAAGTAATTTGACTTGCAACCAAATAAGTAAGTTGGCATACAGAGAGCAGCTATGCAAGGACAGTCACAGAAGCAAATATCACAGAATATTCTGAGTTGGAAGGGACCCACAAGCATTATGAAGTCCAACTCTTAAGTGAACAGCCCATACAGGGGATTCAAACCATGACCTTGGCATTATTACCATCAAGATTTAACCAACTGAACTAATCTCAGGGTCACACAGAGTTAAAGGGCAATTTGTGAATGTTGCATTAGTTTCATAATTATCACAGGTTTTTATTTACAAAAGCGCCTGACAAGAAATCGAAGACTGAAACTTCATGAGATCTGATGGGAAAATTCTTCCATATTCTAAGCCTGTACTCCAATCACAGCACAAATTATACCCTTTGTAAATAAACACAATCACAATTTCACAGGAACATTAAAAAAAAAATTATCATATGATCCCTGAAAGGCAATTCATGTTATTCTCCAAAACCATGCCACTGAAATTTAACAACAGCAGTGCAAAGGGTATGGATTTACATCCCCCCCATGCACAGGAGCAGAAGGAACCACCTTAATTTCTGAGCATTTACAGGACAGCCTCTGTGGCTTTCAGCTCAGGACTTTTTAACCAGAAATTGTTCAATCTTATGATCTTTCTGACCCGAGAGCACAGCACCAGTACCTTGCAGGATACAGTCCTGTATTGGGGCCATTTTATGCTCACAGAAATAAGGAATCATCACTTCAAAGACAGGCTAATTGGCTTCAAAGGGCCAACAGCAGGTGGAAAGTGAAAACAGTAAATGAAATTAAATCGAGAACCCGAGCACTTCCCTCAGCATCCAGGAGGCACTGGATCAAGTTGGGATATTATGCTTCCAGTACCTGCTGCCTTTCCTGACCAACCTCCTAAAGGCCCATACCTTGATTTATACCGTGACAGTTTCACTGAGATTTACTGTTATAAACAAATGCATCAGATTAACTGTTTCCTAGTGTTCTAAGGAACAGGACAGTCAAAAACCAAAGATATGGAAATGCTTACTTTTTCCACACACCTTGGATGTTCCCAGTAATGTGAGTTAGTAGTATTTGCAGAACACATTTCACGAGGCACAAAGGGGAGTCAGCTCTCCAACTTCTGTTAGTGCCTTTGAAATGCCCTCTCTTACTAATCTAGCATTTTTTTCCCCAGCACCTTTTGCCTAAATATCAAAGCAATTTACAGACATTAGGTAGAAGTCTTTTTCTTTTTATTAGACACATGGACAAGCTGAGTTCCAGCAAGTGCAAAGCTCAAATGAGCTGAGTAATTTCGGCACTAAGCTGCCTTGAAAAAGAACAAGCATGTGCCTCTCGAGAGCAATGCATTCAACAACTGCATGCTGAAAGAGCTGCCCTTGTAACTGTCCTGGACAGCTTTCCAAAAGGTGTGGAATGGTAACGGCACAGGGAGGTCAGGGCACCTTGTGGACAAAATGAGCTGTTTGCGGCACGGGGCAGTAACGGGGCTGGGAGCAGAACGGCAAAGATCAGTCTGATTCTGCAATCTCCCTCTGTGCTTCAGCCACACACAACTCCCAGCCTGCCCAGGCACAGTCACATGTGCTCCTCCAGGTTTTTGAGGCTTCTGAGAGTCGTATTTCCAGGAGTTAACTGTTGTGTTCACACCAGTGAGAACAGATGTGCATTAATCTTCCCGACTCCAGAACTGCCCAGTGCATCTCTCTGTGGGATCCATCAAACAACCATGGCTGGCGTCTCCTGCTTCTAAGGTTATGCCACCAGATACTCTGCTACTAAGAACTTCTCTGAAAGAGCTTCCTAACTAGTCAGTTTAATATTTCTCTTTGTATTAAGGCCAAGAATGGTAGAGTTGTTCAAGCCACAGCTTGGGAGGAAGGAGAGGCAGTGCTGGTAGAACCGGCACGAACCTTGTGTGTACCTGGGCAAACACCCCTGCTGGAGCTTAATCTACTGGCAAAAGAAACTAAATCAATACACACTTTGCGTGATCCTTTGAGATTTTTGGTGATGAGTGCTAGGAAAGCACTTGGTATTACCACATTCCATATTTGCCATCTGCCAGGGGACTCTATAAACATTTAAACCTACAAGTGACCAAGTGCTCAGCCCCGAACAACCAGCAATTTCAAAACAGCAGCTCCCTAGTATTTTGTCAATAGCCACAAAGAAGTGGATAAAACAGCTTGCATATATTGATTGTAATCATCATTTTTATTGATTTGGATTCATTATTTTTATTTCTTTGGTTTCTTCAGCTCGCAGTGTCAGGGAAGTTTCCCCATGAAATTTCACCTTGACTACAATAACTGAACAGATGCATCAAGTCAACTTTTAGGGAGGCCCTCCTTGGGGCCAACTTACTCCTCCACTGCATGTAATGACACTACACAGGCACAAAGTAACCAGGAGTGAAAGCTGACACATTTGTCCCCCAGGATGCTGGGTGGGAGCTCACGGGGTCTGGTTTTCCTGCTGTGGATCCTTCCCAGAGTGTCTTGAGTAGGACAGAGGAGAAGAAACAGAGAAAAGGGTTGTTGGGAGGAAATGAGGGGTTTGCAGGAGAGATTCAGAAGGCCCTGAACATCCAGGCACTCAGCAGGGCAGTGCCAGCAAGCCAGCCCCAGAGCAGCACAGGGGACAACAGCAGAGCCAAGGAAGTTAATCATTAGGGAAGCACGCGAGGGGAAGCAGAAAGGGAAGGAAGACACATGCAGTGTTCACCAGCATGCAACACTAGAGCTGAACATGAAAGTCCAAAAGGCCATTATGAGATGACTTAAAAAGGCCTAACAAGGAACAGGAGGAAATCAGAGCCCCTAACACACTCTATGACCAAAGTCCCCACATTTGTCAATGTTAGAGCTTGCATACTCCACCTGCTGCCAGGGAGAAAGGCTCAGGCTCCAGGAAAAGCAAACTACAGCTCTGCAGCACCACATCACGTATTAAGATCTCCACTTCTTTCCCCCAGTTGCCATCATCTTCTTAATTTCCACAGCAGACATCTCATTTTTTATCCCATTAATAGAGCAATTCATGTCAGATCTACAGCAGCATAATCAGCACACTATCAGTAATTAGAGAAATCGAAACAAACACAGCTCTCTGGAATGGACCTTTTGCAAAGCAGCACTGGGAAAAGATTAACATCTCATTTCCTGCACACAGAGAGCAGAGATTGTCTCTGTAACCTCAGCAATTCTGGGAGGTTCAGTTCCTCCCTGAGTCCTTCCTTCAGCCTGTCCTCCTGGGTCAGGGGCAGGGGATGGTTACCCTCTCACGTCTCAATCCTTATTTAAGTAAATAAAAACCAAGCATGGAGGTGCATCACAAAGGGAAGGGGAAAGGAGACAGTGGGAAAGTTTGTGCTTCTCCCATAATGAGTACAGCCACTGCTGTAATTAAACTGAAATTATACAGACAACCATATTGATGCACTTAAGTGTTTTGGAAAGGCAGCTTGAGGAAATCAATGTTGTCACTGAAAATGCCATGACAGAGTTGCATTATTATATAAGCACTCCAAAACATTTCAAATTAGCAAATACCAGTGAAGCAAATAACTACCTGAACCACATGCTCAAAAAGTTATTTCTTCACTGAGGTCACTGCTAATATGGGGGAAGAGAGAATAGAACAGGCTGTGAGAAGATACTATCAGGTAAAACCAGAGGATAATACTAAGACATAAATGACTAATCATTTAATTAATTGTACTAAGATTTTTATGTATAATCAAGAATTTTATCCATAGATATCTCAGCTGGGCAGCACACAATACACAGGAGGCAGATTCTGGTGCAGAGTTTAGATGGGGAATCACTATACCCCAAATGGGGTATAACAACCTCCCCTCTGCCAGGGGAGGTTTAGGTTGGGTATTAGAAAAAATGATCACTCTTCTTCACAGAGAGTGTGATCAGGCATTGGAATGGCCTGCCCAGAGAGGTGGTGGATTCAGCATCCCTGGAGGTTTTTAAGACGAGGCTGGATGTGGCACTGATTGCCATGATCTGGTAATCACAGTGGGCTTGGATCAAGGGTTGGACTTGATGATCTCGAGGGTCTCTTCCAACCCAGGAATTCTGTGACTGTATGGGACTACAGCCCTTATCTTTCCACCCACCCTTCTGCAGCAAGGCTCTAAGAAGAGGCAGTAAAGATGGGATTTAGCCCACCTGACCTACTACTACTTGAAGGCAGAAACCAGCCATGGATTCAGCTGCCTGATGTTACGAAACTCTCTATCGCCAGCTCTTTTCCACCTGCAACTCCAACAACTGTGTTATGTGGCTGTCACTGTAACACTCCTCTGAAGACCTTGCTGCTGACCTTTGTTTGAGCAGGGCATTGGGAAAGCTTGGCCACTGCTGTGATCCACAGGGTTCCTTGGGCATTTCTCAGGGTTTTGTTGGTGCACTGGCTTCACAAAAACACCACAGAAGGTTCGAGACAGACAGTTCATTGCACAGCCAGGAAAAGTACTGTGGCCAGTGAGTCAGCAGTGGGGAAGCAAGGAGGGCAACACAGAAGGACTTTTAGATAGCTGTGCCTCAGGGATATTTCACTGCACGTTTTGTGTTCTTTTTTCTAAAACAGGGAGGGCTGGGGAGCCTCATCCCTGGACCATATGCTGGTTGTACAAGCCTGCCTGCCTGCATGGGAAGTAACACCCTGAACACCCATCACTGGAGTCACGTGCTCATTTCAGTGCAAGATTTCTGGAGGCCAAGAAACCGAGATGGGAAAACCAAGGGAAACACGGTGCACAAGGAGCTGCCCTCTCGTGTCACGGGAAAGCTCCTCTTCAGCATCTCCAGGCTGGCCTGGCAGCACAAGTGTTTGTACTGGGGTGCATTATGAGGCTGTCAAAATACTGCAATTGCTTACTATGCAAACACATTTTCAAGGACAATCATCACTTCTGGTCTTTCTATCAGGGATGTGCGCTGCTTTCTGAACGTTTTGACTGAAGCTACAGCTACTGGGAACAGGATCCTTCACAACAGAAGGTTTCAAACCACAGGTGAGAACTGTCACATGGACACGGTCAACTCGTTCACTGCCCTGGGATATCTCTGTGCCCATCAATTAAGTAGTGGAAAAATCATAGGAGAGTAATTCACATAAAACTCACAGGTTCTTTTAATCCTCAGTCACTGATGGAAACCGAATTCCTGCGGAGTTACAACACCCTGAAATACACATTTTAAAAATACCATTTACAAATCTAACAATTGACACTTCTTGGTCCCATCGCGCACCTGGACTCTGCTCCCATCTGAACCTGCAAAACTCTTATGTTTGTCTGATTTTTTTTAAACAACGTTTCTGATCCTGATTTACATTAGTGGGGAATTAAAATCCACGTATGGGCCTCAATATTTATCTTCTTCAGTTCAGTAACTTAAGTCTATCATCTCTCTCCTTATCTACACGAGATCACTTTGAACCTGAGAGTCGACAGTGTGTGCATGGAATGCTTGAGTGCTCGGGAAATACTGAACAGCATCCACAGTGAGAGAAAGACGGCCAAATAAAATACCCATTCTCAAAGACTGCCTTGACAAGCTAGTCCAGAAACAAGAAATTATGTTTGCCACTATAAAATATCAGAAAGATTCAGATTATTTGACTCCCAGCATATCACATGCAGAGGGAGTTCCTAGAAAGGGCCATACTTACACTGACCTTGACTACTGTTCATAAACTGGAAATGGAAGAAACAACAAATTACAATTTTCCTCTCCTACTATTCCTTCACCTACTCCAGCTACTCACTTTAACATGAATGAAATAAGATCAGCGTGACTAAAAAAGAAAAGTCGAGCTGAGAAAGGAGAGTGTATAAAAACACCTGGGAGGATTTCACTTCGAAAACTGCATCCTGCACATCTGCAGGCTCTTCATTCTGCATCATACACACACATCCCCCCCATATATGCAGGACAGACAGGTTTTACAAGAGTCAAACAGTCAAGCTTATAAGGGAGGAATAAAGGAACTAGAAGTAATGGAGCTTTCTGTTGATCAATGCACCAGACATGAAAATATTACCTAGAAAAAGTAAACAAACCACCTCGGGGACAGCACAGCAAGATCTTTTATTTTCTCTCAAACACAGTCCTTCCAGCACAGGGCCATCAAGGATTGGCAGAACCTTTAAGGAGAGTTTAAACAGTTGGTCATGGTACTGCATAACTGATTCAAAAGAAGAAGAGAGGTGCTCTCAGATGTGTTTGAAAAGAAGCTGAAGCTCACGAGCCAGGTACATTCTTAAGAAGGGGCACTGACAGGAGGAGAGCAGAGCCTGAATCGGACAACATGTTCTGTGTTCCGGGGACAATGACAGTGTCGAGGGATGGCTCACATTAAATGCTTTCTCTCCATTAATGCTGGACACTGTAATAACTTGACCATTACTATTACCAAAGCTGCAATGTCCCTGCCTGCAGCTAGTAAGTAATGAACTAAGCAGGTGAATATTCTGTTGCGTAAGGAGAGCTATTAGCAATCCTTTCCCAACCACCCTGAAAACAAGAGATGCCTTCCAGGTATGACCTATCCATGTGACATCCCACACAGTGCCTGTTCCTTCAGTCTGGAAATTCCAGTGGCACCTCCAGCACTCAGAAGAGGAATAGAAAGTGGATCACCTCCTATAGAGTGGTTCTGTACAAGGCTGGGTGGCAGATGTCAGACTGCAAAGCACAGGACAAAACAACTTCTGCAGAAGAGGTTTGAAGAAAAATAGTAAGAAGGACACAAGTCTGTTCCCAGTCCTGCTATTGATGCTCCAAAACAAACTGTGACATTGCCACAGCGCTCACTGCCTTGGTTGTGACAACAGGTGTGCCCAGCCCTGTGACAAATCTCAGTTTAGCTGCTCTCCTTCTGCCATAGCTTTTCCTGTTTGTTAAGTTCCCCAACTGTTTTAATTGTTCCTTTCAACCTCTGCATCACTTTTTGTTCTTCCTCAAATTATTGTTTTGTTTTAGCCCATGATCCCAAAGCATTGGTTATGATGTTGCTCCTGGCAGAGCAGAAGTGCTCAGGTTTCACTCTGGCTCTCTTCGGCTCGTTTTCACAACTCAGCATTGCTGGTTCACATCTGAACAGACACTGCCGTGAGAGCCACTCAACCCTTACCATGAGACTGCTTCTGACCTGGCAAATATTGCCTTGCTACACAAGTAGCAAGTTTGGGAATCAGACAGCTGAAATTGAGCAAAATCCAGACATCTTTAAGAGGAAGAGTGCAGTGCTAGCCTTGAGCCCATTTTAACTCCATCTGAAGGCTTGTTCATGGTCCTCATTAATACACTATTTAAATATGTCCTATAATACCTTAAGCACTTTTTCACAACACAGAGAAGTGTTATTACACTCACCTTTACAAGTGCAGGGATCAAAACATATGCAGATAAGGTGGCTAGCTCATTCAGGTGACAGAAGCTGAGCAAAAACCTACTTCAGCACCTTAGAAAATAATACTCTCTCCCAAGAACTCTACTGGGCTCCACTGTTAGGACTTGACATTTGGTAGCACTCAGAAGCAAAGTGAAACACAGAGCCATTGTCCAAGGCATTCCAGAAATACCGAGCAGAAGGCGGCCCTGAAGAGCTCAAAGCTGAAATAGTTAAGACACTGAAGCACTAGAGGAAGGATCTGTCTGAATTCTGGTTTACAGTGAGGAACAGAGGTGCAGGAAGAAGCAGCAAGTTGCCTAAATCCCATTTCAGCCCTCTACCCACACAGCCACGTTTGTGGTGTTATGCTGCTGCTGCTCTAGAAATAGAAGGATGAACCACAAAAGAAAAGTAAAATGACATGGACATCTTGCCAGAGCTCTCAGAATGCATCATTTCACTTTGCATTTGAGCATTGATTTTAAACGTGCCCCCCGTGGGAACCTCTGATTTCCAATGCTCCTCTTTGTCAAAGCATCGACCGAGATCTCTGTGCTCACAGGTGGTAGCGAAGATGGATGGCTTGCATCGTAAGGGAGCTTCAAAACCATTCCAGAAACACATCCCTCCTCTGCCACAAGAATCAGGACAGAGGCACTCCGACCCTTCCCATGGTTATACAGGGGCACAAATCCATCTAGGAAGGCAGAATTCCTCACCTGACCCAACTCACAGCTCGACAGTCTCGGAAACCAGCAAAGCTCTCTGCTGGTACAAGCGAAACAGGAGGGCATCAATCACCCCAGCTAACCAAGCAGGGTGCTTTTAACACCAGAGCTGAGCTGTGAGACTGTCAGAGGAAATGGGGGAAGGAAAACAAAAAAACCAAACCTGCTTACAAGAAGCACGAAAAATGCTTCTTCTGTTCCTATGGCCAAGAAGGCGACTGAGACAATACTCCCAGCATTTCAGGACACACACATTCCTTCTAGCAAGCAACCTGCAAGCCCCTTCCACCACATGCCCTCCCCCATAGTCCTCCTCGTAAACAGCAAAGGCTGAGGTTTTCATTAGGAGAAAATTAACCTGATTTTTTTTTTAAGCTGGCAACAAAGACATATGACTTTTCCTGGCATTTCACCTGTTTATACAGGACCTGCCAAACTGGTTGTGTGATTTTTAGGCTGCTTGCTTTTCCACAAAGTCCCCTGAAAGGCAGAATAACAGAAAGCAACTACAGAAAAAGTTTAGTTATACAGGTCCAAAGATCAAACCTTGGTAATACAGTTGGAAAATCAAAAATCAAACCCAATCTTCCTAAATTTCTTTTGACTATCCTAAGACCATAATTGTTTGCATTTATTATGTGTTGAAGTTGAACAATGCCGGGATATGAATGCCTTAACTCTAACACCAGATAGTTCAGAATCCTACAAAATTATGTTGCTTTATTGTCCTGCAATACACCAGACAGAAAATAATTCATCAGTCACAGCAGCCTGGCTATAACTCCACTGCCAGAGGCCTGAAGACCAGAAGTGGTAACAAGTGCTGTAGTAAACATTCCCCTCAATACATGCAATCTTGCTAGCATCAAAATATCATACCAAAACCAGCCCTTTCAATTGCTACATAGGTTTAAATGTTGAGGGTTGTTGATGAGGGTTGTTTTGGTTTTTTTTCAGAATAACGTCTAGAGCACAACAGCACACTGTACTGCTACACTATCCAAGGGGAACATTTGGTCTTCGATTTGGAAGAAAATTCTGTTTTAATATTCATTTTCCTGTCCACGTGCAAAATAAAATGCAAGTTTAGCTTTCTGTTAAGAGCGCTCTTGTCTTGGTCCAATATAAAAAATCTCGAACGAAAATGCTACGGGCATGAGGAAAAAAAAAAAATTAAAAAAATAAAAAGTAAAAATCAATTGAGTGTACCCAAACCAGTCACCCACACAGCCTGGGGTGCCCCACTGTTTACTCAGGTGTCTCTGTCTCCTCCAGTGGCACAGAAAGCACAGCCTTCCCCTCCAACACTCTCTGCTCTCTCACCCTCCAGGCCACCAGGCACACACAGCGTCTGCCACTCAGCTGGCCCTGCTTTAACTGACAGGGCAAATACTCATTTTCACGGGGCTGTACAATAAAGGATGAGATAAAACCCTGAGTAAATACACGGGCAAAGTTCGAGCGCACAGCTGCTCCTCGCAGGCTGCTCCGAGCTGACACACCTGCCCCTTTGGCAGCTGGTTCAGCTCCCCCAGGTTTGGGCTCTGCAGGGCTGGGATCATCCTGTCAGCCAGAGAGACCCCAGAGCCATTTACAAACGGTTTGTGAGGGATTGACAATCTCACTGCAAGACAAGTAAGTGGGCACCGCTGCCTACACACCTGCAAGCAAAAAGGAATAAATCATTCACCAGATTCCGGCTGCACCAGGAAGAAGCTGTTTGAGAGCCCTTCGAGTCCACTTAAACGAGAATGAGCCCTCCTGACCCTGCAAGCCCCGCACAAACACCACCCTGATGGTCGTGAGCTGCCCGAGCTTGTCCAGGTCCCCTGGCAGCCACCATGGAGGGATTCATGGAGGCACTGGGAATATCAACATTCATCACCACAGTGTGTAAGAAGGGATCCCTCAGAACAGACTGGATACGTAACTTTGTCAGCTGCCACCAAAAAAAAAAAAAAAAAAATTATTTCTTTATTTATTTACACCAAAATCTTCTCCTCTTCCTACCTCCATCCAGACTGGAATCGTACTACATGATCCAAGGCCCCAGAGTGGAAATACTAAAGCTACTGATACATTTAAAAGCTGAGTAAGCCTGGTCTAGTTGGAAACATGAAACTTTTTATTGGCCTAGTTGATGTAGATGAGAGAGTGGACAGGTTCTCAAGAAAAGCTCTGCTGTCTTTCAGCACATTCACCCATGGAAGCACATACACTTATGCTACACATGCATATTATTACATATCTCCATTGCAAATTCAATCTTAACATCAAAATGTGTAGTATTAACCAGGAACCTGTGCTGGAACTTATCTCAATCTGCAAGTGTGCAAAAATAAATGCAAGATCTTAACACCTGATGTTGCATGAACTAATCTTAAACTGTGAGCAAGCAGGTGCATTCCTACCGAAAAAGTAAATACAGGTTTTGCTGAACACTGAGAAATTGCAAGTGTGGTATCTTCAGTGAGCAGAACAGATTAAAAAAAAAATAATGCATCAACCCTGTTGGGGGATGCACATACCACCCTTGGTACATCAGAATTTACTATCAGATGTACACAGAGCTCCTGGTTTGGAGAGAGAATGAGGAATCCTGTCACCAAGAAACAGGTGAGAATTCAGGGGCACAAATTCTCGAATGCGTGGAAGAAAAATGGGAAATGGGGAGAGCCACAAATACAACAGAGAACGTGAAAAAGAATCAGATCTTGCTGATGAGGATGGAAAGGAAACACAAGATACCAATGAGAGCAAGTGAGAGGAAACCCCACAAGCCTCTGGTTTTTAGAAGCAGCACTGCTCTTACCTTCAAGGTTTAATATAAGAGTTGTGCAACTCAGAAGAAACACAAACATCTCTTTTGTTAAATGTCCTGGGTTTCCTTCCCACCCTCTATGGAAACACAAATTCTAAGGGCACTAGATATTCAGATTTCAGACAGAACTGCAAATCCAAACACCTCAACAAGTCCTAGAGAACAGCCCTAGAGATCAGAAAGCTAGAGGGATTTTTCACCAGTCAGAACACCTACAGGTGCCTGTTAACACAACAAAGAAGGCAGTTTTGTTTTTGTTTTTCTAAAAGAAAACCATTTTATTCCACCCTCACACCCCAGCAAAATTAGTCCTTCTGATTAAACCAAAACTGGAAGATTTCTTTCAGTCAGCAACACCAACTGCAACTGAAACATTACTCAGGTAAAGCCACCCCCATTCTTTACAGAGACACAACTCAACACTAATGTTGTAATACAACTCATTGCTGTGCAATGGCTCATCTAGAAGTTCTTCTGCCCTGTATTAATTCAGACTAATTTATCTCAGTATGTGTGAGAACAGACACTGCACCCAACACACAGCATGCCCTGGGTCTCAAAAGTTTATCAGCCCAGGAAAACCACCCCAAGTGATCACCCTGAAGCCAGTGTCAGCCAGTAAATTTTACACCGGGGTTAGTTAATGGGTGTCAGTTGTAATACCTTCCTTTCAATTTACACTGGACCATAAATTCCCATCTAGTCAAAGGTCAAGGTTTAATAAACAATTGCAGGGATTTAACTCCTGTTCCTTACCACTCTGCCATCAGGAGTTACAATTCCAGAGCAGACCAGGCAAAAGGCAATGCATGAGTGATCTTTATCTGCTCCAGAGCAAAGTCCAGGAGCTCACCTGAAGCTCAAACCCCAGAAAAACTGATTCTCAAGTTAAAACAGAGGCATTTGATGAGTTACACACAGTGACTGCACCAGCAGCTGCAGATTTAATGGAACTAGAATGGCTTGCACTCTGATATTTTCGTAACAAGGAGTTTCAACCACTCAAACTCAAGAAGAAAGCAACACTCCACTAGAGATAAGGATGTGCATACAAACAGAAGAGGGGGGAGTGGGGAGACTGGAATTATCAGGTATACTGCTAGAGCAGCGAGGACAAACCTTCAGTGGTCAATCTATCAAGATGCTGGTTTTTTTCTCTACTAAAGGATGCTATTTAAGGCAAGCAAACTACACCACTATTCAGAACAACAAAAACAAGGGAAAACCCACACCACACTCCTCAACTCCAACAAATCCAGCACGAGTGATACAATCTGTGTTTTCACATATTATTACATTACATTTGTTACATTTAACATTATTACATTTAACATTTCTGTGTTCCTCATATGCAAAAATTACTCACAAACTTCTGCCAGTCAATTTGGACAGTGATGAGGGGAATCTCAGGCACAAGTGCTTTGTTCACTGACAAAGATTTATAATATAAGTAATATAATATAATATAACTCCTTATTCAAAGACCTTTGAACCTGGGGGGTGGGGGGGGAAAGGGAGGAAATCTTCCAGGAAAAAATAAACAAACCAGAAGTTATTTCTTCAGTTAAAAGTTTACTTGCACTGACACAGTACCTCCTTCACCATCGTAAAATCCTCAGGTCCACCTGAACCTTGACCTCATTTTCTTCAAGTTTCACGCAGCAAATAGGCTTTCAGAGAGCTGGGACTCTTCTTAATATGCTTCCCACAGGAGTGGCTGTTCCCACCTCCCAGCTTGCAGTTGCTGAAGCACGTGTCTACTGTCACCTGTGGCAAGTTAAGATTCCAGGTGGGAAATTAGCAGCAGAGGCAGACAGATTCTCAGGAAGCAAAAGATGCTGTTCTCACGATGGCATCATTTGTAATGAAAAGTCACAGGAGAAATCTCCTCTCCCAACTGTGTCGAAGCAGAATTTATTTATCAAGCAAAAATCCTGACCAAAGTTTCTCCTCGGAGGTTCTACGGAGGAAATATTACAATGCATTTCCTTTTAAACCAGTGTCAGCTGCTCCTGTCGCACCACAAACATCTGAGCAGGGACTCCTTCATAAACGTTCAGCATCAGGCAGTTTGGGATGCAACTAAACCATGGGACAAGGAAATGGCTCCTGCACTGAAGGAAAAGCCTGTTGTGACACGATAGGTCACAGCTACCCCTTTAGACAGCGCTGAGAGAGAGAACCAGCCTGGCTCTCACTGCAGCCACTCCACCAACACCCATATTCGCTGCCTAATCCCAGTTCACGTCCTGCACCGTGTCCCTCCAAGCAAAATATGAAATCAGCAGGAAACAGAGAGAGTTCAGGGACTCCACGCTGCTGCCGAGTCCAAGCCTGCTCATTCACCACCACAAATAAATTTAGTACAGCAGAGAGGGCCTGACAGAAGGGGTGCTCTGCACCACCAGGCTCACGAGCCCATTGGCTTCAGCTCTTTTCTGTCCTCCCCTCCACTGCCCTTTTGAACCTGAAACACAGTCTACAGGCAGATGGGAACAGCACCTCAGCCATCCAGCACTTCAATCCATTCCAGTGGTACCTAAGTTTGTAGCACAATTTAGGCCATGAGGGGAAGGGGTCTTTTTGTCCCCCCCTACACACAGAACAAGAGGACTCTGCTGCAAGCCAAAGCCTGTACTAGGAACACCGAACAAGCCCTTTTCTACCAACAATAAAGTCCCACTGTCAAAAATTCCTACCATCTGCTTTTCATTCTTCCCTATAATGGAAAAATGCTATTTTTAAAACAGAATTTGTCTGCAGTCTTAACTTCTTTTCTTTCTAATAAACATTTTTACCTCCATAAGTAGATGTCACTCAGAAAACAGGCTGTAGATACAGGGAAAAGCTGGCTCAGGAGACCACAACCAAGAACACTGAGAGGTAAACCTCCCCGACACTGGTATCTCCACTTCCCAATTTCACTATTCAAAAGAAATGACACATTCTTACTAAAAATAAATAAACCTGATATCCAGCATCCATTAAGGGAAAAAAACCCCAAACTGATAATTTTGATTGAACTGGATTAGGAAGCAACTACAGAGGCAAAGCTGAGAAAATAAAGAGCCTTTCATAAGCAGTTGTACATGAATTTATGTATTTTAAAAAAGGGACTGAATAAGTCTCACTTTAAGCATGGTTTAAGGAGGTTTTGTTAGCTGAACTTCTGCTTTATTTATGAACTACATGCTTTAAAGTCAACACATCATCGTGCGGGTGAATGCCTAAAAACTGCCTTGTGAAATGTCTGGAATTAATATTGTGTATGTGTAGTGGATTAGCCAGACCTCAGGTTAATTGAAAAGTCAGAGTGTTAAAGGAATAGCTAAATAGACAAGAGTAATGTGGTAGCTTTGAAATGAGCTTAAAATGCTTCGGCCTACAGGTCTTGTCGGATCCACGCTCAGAATAGAAACTGCGAAATCCATTCACGGGATCTGTACACACATTACAAAAAGAGTTAATTTGCTGAGTGCTTTGATTCACCTGTAGTAGTGCAAAAAGGCAATGACACTCACAGCTTCTCCTCCCCGTGACTCATCAGCACCTCCACATCACACAGGGCTCCCACTGAACTGTGAGAGTGGGCAGGTTTGCTCAGGGATCCCAAAGATAACGCACTTCCAGGGCTTTGAACTCCCTGGGCCATAGCCCACATTTCCCATGCACTCATTCCTAAAGAAAGGGCACCACTTGAGCTCTCTCCCTTGCGTGGGATCCCCATCCTGTCACCAGATCTGCGTGGTATCTGCACAGGCACAGTGCCCCACTGAAGCCACAGGCACAGAGGGGCATCTGCACAGAGCTGAATTTAGGCTCAGGAGTTCAGCTGCTGCAGATGAAGCCACTGCCCAATTTTTATTCTGGAGTAGCTCCCTATACAGAGACAATTCTGGAATCACAGTATTTTTGTTCCAGCATAATTATGTTGCTAGTAACGTGGGCAATTTATTCCACGCTTCATATGATGGTTTGTATTCCCTGAGGGATTTATTTTGTTAAGTATAAGCATCATTTAGTTTTTCTTCCTTTTTTTTTTTTTTTTTTTAAGGATAGAAATCTTTCCATCTAAAAATTCTAACCAGATGTGAATTTCAGACTTCCAAATTTGGGAATGTTCAGATCAAGAGCTGTTGTTCGAGTCTTTTAGCCATAATAATCACTGCAAACATAAAAGTTTTCAATTATTTCCCCCTCAAACCATCAAGATGCTCAACCTTTATTTGGTCAAAACCAAGCCCAGGTCTGGAAAATCCCAGGAGACATTTACAGGACCCAGGCTTAAACCACAGAGCCTTAGATTACATGAGTTTTGCACAATTGTGGTAATTTGGTTATTAAAGTTCAGCAAAACTTTTGATGTAAATCTCGTGTATGGCAATTACTTGAGTGAGCTAAGGCTCAGTTTCAAAATTAGCACCTGTACCTCCCATGGATTTGCATCACAAATTGCAGGTTTCTAAGGAGGAGAGAGGATGTTCCTCTGCCTTTCTTTAGCTGGGCTCTGTCACTCTAATCCTGACCTTCTGAGGTGTTGAAGAGATGAGCAAACCCCTTCTGAACCATCAGTTCTGTCTGCCCTCTGCATCTCCCAAAACAAAAGAGGAAAAATGAGAAAATATTCCTTGTACTGCAGCTCTAGCTTTCTGCTACTTAATAAATTTAATTCAGCCTTTTATTAAATGGTTTAACCATTTAATAAATCGTAAGGTAGACATTATTTAAATCAATCTTAACCCTTCTGGCTATGGAATTAAGATGTTAACCCAACGCTTATCAATTTAGTAGTACCTTTATGGCAGTGACCACTTGAAAGTAAATGTCACAGTGAACAGCATGTACTGCACATAACATTATGATATATATAATCTATATTGCACTTAGTGCAGCATATAACAATAACATAATACATTTGGACTAAAATTTATGAGCTGGAAGTTATGTCAGTCACAATTAGGAATGGAAACTCCCACTAGTTCTAATCAGAGTGGATTAAGTCCTGATGCTAAGACTGCAACACTCACAAAAATCCTGGATCTATAGAGGGAAAGAAACAAAATTATATAAAATCCTGAGATATTCTCCTGAAATTTGTTCTCTCAAACAATCTCCTGGAGAAAATCCAACCCAGGTATAATTCTGAATCATATTCTTCCCGAATCATATTCTTCCCAAATCAGTGGCCAAGACCCTAAGATGATCAACATGCCCAGGGGGATACAGTGACCTGAGGTTGGTCTTCATCCTGCTGCCTGAAAGGGTTTGCTTGGTGCCCTGTGCTGTCTCTCTGTGACTGTTCTGAGCTCACCTGGAGGTTCAGGAGTCTCTTTTCAAGGCAATGGCATCTAATTCCTCACAGTTCAGATGTCTCTTTGCTCCACCTTCTGTATCCCCAATGATAAGGCAGGTTCTACAAGTGAGATGTTGACATCCTTTACGCCAGCTGTGTCCTGGCTGACAGCTTGGGTGATTCCAGTGGGTTGGCATGAGTGGGAACAGCCCTGCAGTTTGTGTTCAGTAAAAAACACTGTTTATGATGCCCTGAAAGAAGGAAATGGTAAGGAAGCCATTGCCATGCTTATCATTAAGCATATGCTTAAATGTCTTACTGAACAAACGCCCAAAGCACCAGGCTAAAACCAAACAGGTTGTCAGTCCCATCTTAGGACTGTGGGTGCTAAATAAGCACCCCTTTTCACCCCTGCTCCTCTCCTCTGCCTCAGTTTTCCCATTAGAAAAACCAAGGAAATTACACTGATTTGCTTTTCAAGGCCTTTGGAAACAGCAGCTGAAAGGTGAACCAAAAAGCTTCCTCACTCCACCAAGGACCCAAGGAGGTGTCTTTCAAGTAAGGAGTTTAATCAGTCTCAGGAAGGGCGTTCTAAAAGCTGGAGGAAGGACCCAAAGCATCACTGGACCAGTAACAACCATCCACATTACAGATCTGCACCAGGAGAATACACAGCTACCTGGTCCCTCCTGCCAGGGTCAGAGCATGACCCAAGACATGATATGAGTTTTTCCTCACATCTCCTCCATAATTTTTATAAGGGCTGAAGGTTCACTACAGACACGTGCAGACTTCCCAGTGTTCATCAGGTCTGACTAACACAGCTGGAAGAATTTGTTTAGCCGGTGGACAGCAGTGATTTTTACAAGAGTGACACTTTGCTGCACAGCAACACTTAGACTGCACTGCCAACACACTGTCTGCTATTCTCGTCCATGCAAAGCACTGATACAGCTTCAAAAAGATTTCCCTTCCTTTCTCTGGCCTGTACTCCCACACTTTCAGGAAGCTGTTTGAGCCTCCCAGCCTCTCATTTTCTAATCTGCTATTCCTATATGGACACACACACACACACACAGACCTCGGCAACTCTGCTTCAAACCACAGGGGGCAAAGCATCCCCAGCCACCTCAGGACCATGGGAGTGGGCAGGACTGCACATGAACAGCCAGCAGCACTGCTGGAGGTGTCAGTGGTGAGTGAGACCCGGGTTCAAGAAATGCAGAGCAAGGTGCATTTTTTTTTTTCTCATTGCAAAGTGCAAGCAAAATTTTCCAGGGGTCCCCCAGGGAAAGAAAACTCTTCCAGGAACCTCACCCCTTGCCCTTTCTCAACTCATTTAAGAACCCACATTTTTTCACAGGGATAACCCACAGCCAGGCAAGATGCTCAAACAGAGCTTCCTCTCCCTCAGCACTTCCAACTGCCTTTCCGAAAAGCTTCTAAGTGCAGCTCAAACTGGCACCCAACTTCCCAAGAAAACCTTCTCTCAGGAGTAAAACATGCAGGAACAGTCTTTGGCAGTAAGGGGAGCAGAAAAATGTGACTGGTGAAGAGTTGGAGATAATGATGATTATTATTATTATTTACTGGGCTGAAAACATCCTCCCACACACACAAACACACCTTTCTTTGTCTGCTGCTCGAGCTGATCTAATTCAAGAACAGATCTAGCAAAAACAAATCTCAGAAACTAAAGCAAGCCCAGCAGGAGAAGCTCCAGAATCCTCTGGGCATCTGCACAGATAACCTAAG
The DNA here is from genome assembly GCF_022539395.1 of Myiozetetes cayanensis. Taxonomy (NCBI): domain Eukaryota; kingdom Metazoa; phylum Chordata; class Aves; order Passeriformes; family Tyrannidae; genus Myiozetetes; species Myiozetetes cayanensis. Next base: position 70,885,599 of record NW_026087521.1, on the reverse strand, counting down.
AGGGATATACAAACAGCTGCTGCAGCCTGGAAAGGGCCTGTTCTCAAATAAGGCAGCACACACAAATTGTTTCAGCCTACAAAAGGAAAATGAAGGCAGTAATGCCTGGGAGCTGACTGTGAGGTCAGAGCTGCTGCCCCTTAACACAGCTGACAGTCCACACCACCAGTGACACAGGACCACTGGCAGGAGAAGCAGGGAGAGCAATGCACAGATATTCAGCAGGGCTGGTGTAGAAGCTACATTTCTAAACTAAGGATTTCTAGTCTTACCTAATTTGTTGCCACCCCCCCAAAAAAATTCAAAATTTAAAAATTAATACTGCACTTTTGTATCTGATAATCACAATGCCCCAAGAATTAATGGCTATCTGTTCACCAAGAAGGGAATAGAAGTTCCTTCCTTTTTTTAATTAAACTCAACAAAACCATTCAGCATCAAAGAAAGGACGTCACAAATACCTTTCACATCAAACAGCACATATACCAAGTTCCCAGGAAAGTCAGGCTCAAAGAGCCAAGGAGTCCTTCATGGACTGAACATAACACTTCCATGTTTGCACGTGCTGAGGACACAATTTTAATAGAAATTCTAAAATCATCTCTAGATTAGGCCATGTGGGACAGACTTCCTCCCCTGCCCCCGGGAGGGTTCATGCCTTGCTGCATGGTTAAACAGGTCCAGACTGTCAGTCAGCATCAGTGGTACAGAACAGCAGAGATCTGCAGTGAACGTGGGGAGCTTTGGCTTTCAGTGTTTGCAGTTTTATTTCAGGAGCTAAGTAGCTGAGTGCAAAGGACACACAAGCATTTGCAGGGTGAGTTTTTTGGGTTTTTTTTTTTAGCCAGCTCACTTTCTAGTGCTACCTGCCCACTAACTGCACTAGCACAGGATAGTGGAGAAATAGCTCAACTTGCACTGAAGGTAAACATTTAGTGTACAGACTGTCCCACAGCAAGGTCCTGTCTGCCAGCTTACTCATTTCTTAATGGCTGTGTGGAGAAAACCAAAGCCCAGGCACTCAATAAACAACCCCTTCCTCATCAATTTTCTCAGCTATTAGGAATTAAAAAGAAGAGTCAGGGACTAAAAGGCAAAAAGGTTGAACTATCCAATCAAAAGAGTCACTCCAACACAGGCTTCAGGCATGTCGATGGAATAAATTCATGGAATTGCCCCTGGATTGTATAACACCTGTTCATCAGCCACCCAGTGGCTCATGTGGGTACATATTTGTTCCATCTAAGGAAACCCATCCTTGTCTTGCAAGGAACTGTGTTCACTTGTCTCTTATCAGACATCAGAAGAGGTGTGGCTGACACAGCAAGAAGCATTTAAATTATCTAAAAATCTCGCTATTTTTTCCATCCTCCCTCAGACAAATCTTGGGAGAAAACCTCGAGAAATAAAACAGGTCAGGGAACTTTATGCCAACAAATAGCAGCACAGCCCAAGAGGAGAATCAAGGAACTTCCCAAACAAAATTCACTGAGAAGTCCTTCATAACCTGAAGAACATTCCTCTTATGAATTTCAGATGGTCAGGTTACCTCTGCTGAGGAAATATCACAACAAGATCAAGAACAGAGCAGAAGGTCTGATTCACAGGAGAGGTTTTCTCAACTGTTATTTTTCCACCTGCCAGAGGCATCTGGACAAAGTCAAGCACCAAAGTATTTAAGTTCCTAAATGGAAGTGCAAAAGCACAGGAGTTCTGGTCAGCTCAAAGGTCTGTCGAAGCTGGTACCACATTTCCAGCAACACCCAACAGGATCAGAGGAATAAACTCTCCCTTGCCCACAGCCCCAGAAATCCACAGGTTAGGGGCTTTCTGAGTTTTTTTTGTGACCACAGCTGTTATCTTTGCAATATCTCTCCATACAATGAGAAATAACCCTTTGCAATTCAGCTTCTCCCTCTCTAAAAGCCACGTTTTAGACCATCTAAAGCAAATTTTTATGATTTTCACAGGAGCCTGCAATGGACCCAGCTGCTTGACATTCCTGCCACAGCAAACTCCTTGCCATCACTTCCTAATTCCTTCCCTTTCAGCCCCACCCTATTTTCCTGGCTCCTGTTTTTCTTCCTACAGTCCCTCCAGCCCCAGATATATAGGAAGACAGATCCCAGATCTCTGTTTGGTTCAAGCCCCTCCCTTCTCCACGTGTGCAGAGTCTCCCCCATGGCAAAGCTTGCATCTTTTGCTGAACACTTTTAAATTTCGGAGTGTCTTCTGTGAGCACAGATGGGCTGAGAGCAGCACACCTCAGGAACCTCGGAGGAAATCAAGACTAGGATAAGTTTTCTCAGAAAATCCACGGGGGAAAAATTCTGAATTAAAAAATGTCTATTTTTCAAGTATATGTAGTAATTTTCTTTCCTCCAGAAGTATAGATACCAACCAAGTCATTCATTTTTTTTTTGAGCAAGTAATTTGAACAAAAATATTCTGCAGACCAGTCAAAAGTGGCTCTTTTTCTCAGCCATACAGAAAGCAATCCAAAAATGGAACTTCAGCCATCCCCAAGAGCTGTAATTCTAACCAATTCTACTAATTAATTCCCTTAATTTTGGAGGGTTTCTTTTAAAAACTGAGATTTTAAAGTTCTTTTTTCCTCATTCAAAACAAACTGAGAAATGTGAAACTGAAGTGTACTGAGATCCAGCCATAACTACATCAGCAGAAAGTAATTTTGAAGGTAAATCCCAAGCACAACACTTAGTGCCAAAGCATTCAAGAAAGTTCTACCACTCAAACAAGTGAGGCCCACTATTGCACACCCGGACTCCAAGCCAGCTTCTAGTGACAGATACAGGTAGAATATTTTCTTCTTTCACTTTAGTCAATTAGTTCATTACAATGACTGGTTTACCCAAAGTTGGAAAATGCTTCAGTCACAGAAACAGAAAGTTTGTTTTCTTCCTGCGGTCAACCAAAATGAGGGGGGAGGGAGCAAATAATAGGAGATGAACATGACAGAAAACAACCAGTGTGATAAAAAAAGGATAGTATTTCATGTGCTTAATAAAAAGCTTGTTATTTATTACGTAATATTAGCCCAAAATGTACCAGATACTTCCATTTCATGCACAAAAATAAAACCTTTCTTATTAGAACTACTTTTAATGCTCAGGGTTTTGATGTAGGAGACTGCACTTGTAATTAAATTCACTGCAAAGCCAAGTGTAGTCTATCAGAAACAGCACATAAAATTAAAAAAATAAAAAAACAAATCAATCATCCAGAAAAGAAAGTAATTTGTTATTTTCCAAAATAAAAACCTAACCAGCCTCTTGCTAGCAATCTCTAGTTCTAGCAATCCTGACTTCACAAGTCTCTGAGTCACAAACTCTTCCTCAGGTCTCTTCCCATGAACAATTAACCAGTCTGCTTGAAATCAAAGACTGCTGGCACTGAGACTGAGGAAACAATTCAGAGGAGACGAGCACTTCAGACCATCCTTCCAGGGTGCAAAATTTTACACTGAAGCATCTGAATGCCTGTACATCACCAGAGCAAGGCTATCTTGCCTGCAACCTGATTCCCAAAAGAAAAGAAGTCTCTGTTTCAGGGAAGGCTTCCCAAACAGAAAACACAATCTTTCCCCAGGGAAAGGTTTTCCCCTCATACAGGCTGTTAATCTTAATATCTTCCTCATATTCCTCTACCCTCTTTTTAAATCCATTTGTACTTTCAGCCTTCACACCATCCTGCAGCACTGAGTTCCAGAACTTCACACAGATGGAAGGAGTACTTGTTTTAATCTTCCTGGCCAGTGATTTCATTGCCTGCTCTAGTTTTGTACTATCAGAAATTGCTCTCCACACTACACTGTTGTGCAATTTTACAGATTTCTATTATAACTCCCTCAGCAGTCTCCAAGCCAAAAAGGTACTTTGCAATGTAGTTTTTTTTTTCCTATGGAAGTTTCCCCAGGCAACTTCACTGCTCACTCCTGTGTCTTTTTCAGTGCCACTGCAAACCTGCCTAATGGTCAGGAGAGCAGAGCGTAATCAGGACTGATACACATCACAGATTCAAACTTCAGTACACAGATCATTTCTATTTTACTACCTGCTGCTTTCCCACCATGCTTTTACTTGCCTATTTCACTCCAGACTGAAAACTGAATTCAGCAGTCTCTCGTATTCAGTAATCAAACCATTTCCCAAAATATGAACCCAGATGCCAGACCAGTTCTGCGAGGTCAATCAGCAAACAGAACTGAACAGCTCAAAGACACCTCACTGCATCTGTTAAGCAGAAAAGCCTTAAAGAGCACCCCACTCAAAACTACCAACAGAAAAAACCCAAACCCTGCAATTTCTACCTACTTCTCCAAGCCTGCAGCTACTGCCTGTCAACACGGTTCAGCTGGCTGGACTAATTGGCACTGCATACACTATCAATCCACTCTTCTCATTTTGAGGTTGTAATTTGTCCCTGTTGGGAGGTCATAAAAGCCAGCACATGGTCAGCCATGGATGGCCCTGATGACTCAGCTGGTGTGAGGTCATTTGCTAGGACACTATCACCAGTGTATTTGGGCTCAGTGTGGACTGTGCAATGTGTGAGACATAGCTCAGCCTTCTCCTGGAAGCTGCTCCCACAGTCTCCCCATCTACTCAAGCCATAAGACAATGACACAACCACTGAGAAGCACCTTGTATACCCATCAGCACTCCTGTTCCTGCAGCTTGGTGCCCTTCCTGGCACTCTCAGCAGCATCCTCATCCCTCTGGGAAAAAAAAAAAAAAAACAGTTCAGCCCTTCATTTCCTCATCCCCAAGGAGATGGCAGGTCTGTCACTGAACTGGGCATCCAGCATGTCTCCAGTCCTAACCCACTACAACTAAAAAGGATTAGCTGTCATGGTGGGAATCACAACAGAGACCTCAAAGGATGCTCCTAGAAAGTGGGAAGGAGCTCCTCAGTATGGCTGTAATGCTGGCTTGGCTTCATTTCACCTCCAAGAACATCAGCAGAGCTTCAGAGTGCTCCACCAATGACGGGAAGTACTTTTATGCGAATTCCTTTATAAGAAAAAAAGGAGAAAGATAAAAGGAAAATTCAGTTCGCAGATACAGAATGCCTTGTTGTAGCCCTACTAATTGGATAAATCTGTCTCTGAATTCTATCTATAGTACTGCTATCTCTGGCACTTTTATTAAATAAGACACTTCATTTACCTGGTAGAACTCCACGCTCCTAGATTTTCACAGAATCTTATACCCATGTAAAAAACATTCCTATTTCTGTTAATAGATGTTTTGGAGGTTCTGGCTCAAGACACAATGAAAAAATCACTTCAGCCACATTCAGCTGAAATTCAAACCATACAAAGAATTGCAACTTCTCCTGCATTTCATCAGTTTTAAGGATACTTCTGACCGGATGCCAGCTGGTTTTCTCCTGATTAAACTCTCAAAACAAGTAATTTACAATTTCTTGATCAGACCCTACTAGAGCTAGCCAGAAAAAGCCCAAAACAAGACCTATGACAAAAGCAGAAACAAAAAAACCCAAGCAAAAACCGCCCAAGAAATCACTCATTGTTCGCACTGTACAATCACATTTATTTTAAAATTAAACATCTAAACTCAGGATTTAATACTAGCCACTTGTCAATAGTTCAACAAGCCAGGTCCAGCTGTCAGATTGAACATGTGGAGCTGTACCAATATCTGGCCCTTGCAGTTCCACCCAGTGCTACTCCTGTTCCATGTGCAAACATTCCACGGAACACCGACACACACACACTGCAGTCAGAACCTCTCTCATACCAATTTTTTTCTCCAGACTGCCTTAACTAGGGAAGTGTTTGCAAACTACAGAAGAACAGCATGGAAGCAAAGACACTGCATGTGGCTTAACAAGGAATAACCTTTGGAAAATCATTCAGGTGAAGAATTATTTACAGCTTTCCTTAATTGCTATACCCAGTTCACTTTGGAGCTCAGTAGCATTACAGAAGATGAGCAATAGCATCATCAGTAAAAAGCTTAACTCTAGTCTTGAGACTTGCCAGAAGACAACTCCCCAACATTAGAACCAATATGGTCTAAATTTGGCTTGGGTTGTAGATCTGAAAAATACCCCCCACTTGCAGGAATCAGTTGCCACAACTCCACTATTAAAGGCACAGAAGTTTTGGTGGCCTGTCCGGTCTCCTTGCTCAGGCTGTACCTGAGCACATAACCTGGAACTTGGCTTGGCTTTTCCATGAATGCCTAGAGGAACATCCCACCCGTGGGCTGTTCTGGGTGGCATCCTTCCCTCAGGAGGCACAGGGACACCTTGTGACCTAAACATTTGTTCTTGTGACAGTGCTAGCAGCTGATCACCATCCACTGTCTTTACCAGGGGGTCCTCCCTTGTCGGATGCTGAAGTTGCATTTGATCCAATAGGAAGTGATGCCCTCCTACCACCAGGAAAGAATAACACCTGGAACAACTGAGTGTGCAGCCACAGTTTGTTTCCACGCTGCATTCCAAGTACTAAGCCTTGCTACTGCCCTGCCTAGGTAAGTTCATTATTATTTTGTGTTTGTTTCACAGATACAGCCAAAGTGATCGTTTTCAGAGAAGCCCTGGATTTTGAGTTGCTGGTTCTCCAGGGATGCCCTGCTCAAGGCAGTGAACTACAAATATTCCACAACAAGCACAGGAAAAAAAACCCAAAAACAAATTATCCAATTTTTGGGTTGTAGGTCAGAACTACACGACTGGCTAAAAACACAGGTTGCCTTAGGGAGAGCCCTTTGCCACAGTAAGCACTTTATTATGAAAGCTTTAGTCAGAAGACTTCACAAGACACATACTCAAGAACCCAGATAACTTTTCTCAAAGGCAGAAACGTCACTTCTGTGTAGCTAGACAAGATTTCATCTCCTGCTTATCATAATTTTTATCAGCAGAGCACCACTCAGCCACCTCCCTCCAAAAGACACTTCGGGATGCATATAACTTTTCATTAAAGTATACTCTGTTTCTCTGGGGCATTTCAGATTCAAGGTTCTGGTTTAATGGGTTGCCTCTCAGGAAAACTGCCCTCACCTGCAGTGACACAGTGAATACTAATGCCTGGTGTTTAATTGGGGCAGTGCTAGTCAAATTTTCCTTCAGAGGGATTCAATTTAGGTGGTGCCAAGGAGTTAAGTGATTGATCAGGTGTTAAATAGTATGTACTTCTAAACACCGGTCTTCTACCTACACCCACTGAGCTTAATGAGTTCTGCCATTGGCAGCACCAGAAGGATCCTCCTCCCAGTAAAGAAGTTAATAGTAAACATTAAGGCATATATTCGGCATTAACAGACACTCAGCCTTGGCTAAGGGTAACAGGATTCTGGCTGGGTGATGCTTAACAGTCCTTCAGCATGAGAAGTCTTCAGTGGGAGAGGGCTCTTTGCAAAAACAGCATCAGTGAAGTATTAGGAGACATGACCCATCAGCTAAAAATTAAGTCAATCAGGGGAAGCCAGCTAAGACTGAAAGCTCAGACACTTTGCTGACTCTTTGCCCTTCGGCTTTTTTTATTTTTCTCCTCTCCCTTTTTTTAAAACGATTACAAAGTACATCCTCCAATCCAAAATGAGCACCCATGAGACAAGTCCTCGAGCTACAGGTTTCTGTGCTGACACTCCTGCAGCCACCACATACAGGTTAACACAAAACAAAGTGCCTGTATCCACCAGTGTGCATCTAGAAAAAGTCTCCCCTGACACCAGCTGTGAAATCTGAAGCGCAGTCAGGCTCTGTGCCTTCACTGCTGCCCACAGAAAGCACTCTCAGCTCAAGCATCAGCCAGGTGGCACACAAGGGAGCCTGGGCTCAGAGAAGCCCTGCTCTGGGAGACCTGAAGCAGCCAATCTCCCCCCATCGTCCCAGGTTTAGTTTCGCCACAACTCCACCTTTGCAAAATGTTTACACTCTCCTGGTGGCTCAGTTCTCCCATCTGTGGGAGGAGAGGTGAGGCCAAAAGGATCACTTGCCAATACTGTAATGAGTGCCAACACTGTGGTAGTGTTTACAATAATATAATCAGCTAACTACTATGGCTGGGGATCAGAGGAACAAGTTTGCTACAAACACAGATATTCCAACAACTGGGGGAAAAAAAAGTGTCTGAATATGACAACCACACCAAATGCCCCCTCTCAACCCATCCCACAGCCAAAGTTTTCAGACTCGTTTCTCAGAGAAAGGAGTTGGTAAGAACCTGGGGTATAAGCAAAGCACTGGCCTCAACTCTTTCCTGCAGCTTTCCATGGTTCGTCATCCCAGGTGCTGTGGCATCTACTGCATGCACCCCTGTCCCATGCCAGAGGAGGAAGAGGAGAAAAAAAATCCAAGCAAAAGAACAACAAAACAATGCATTTACCAGCACCACTGCTTCCAGTTCACAGGCTCCTAATGAAACCTCCTGACACCCTCGTAGCACAGCACTTGCCTACTTTTCAGAACAACACAGCAGAAGTTGAGGTGCAGTGGGGACCTTGCTCCTTAAGCTCCATGCCACCAGCCAGACTGAACACCGAAAAAGCTATCAGCTGTGCACATATAATCACACTACCAGTTAAAACACTCCTCTTAAATCCAGCTGCTGATTACAATCACCTTGAACACCGCTTGGTTGGAAGAAGAGTCCAAAACACAACGGTAGTTTGAAAAGCTGAAGTGAAAGTTACCCAGAATGGTTTGACTAATGAAGAAATGCTTTCATTTGAAGTTCACATTTCTGTCTGAAAAGTTGTACTTTCTATATTTGAAATTATCAAAATAACCACCAGAGAAGCCAGGAACAGTAGGTTTCTGTCCTCTGACAAGATAATTGGAAGGGTCTGCATGTCAACTGCACATAAACAAACTAGACATTAAAAAAATTACAGTAAGTTCAGATCATGATGTTTAGCATTGGTCACTTTAAAAAAATCAGTTTTCCAATATCTGTCTAAATGTAATAAGAAAATGTGGCGTTTATTCATTACAAGACTGAAGCAGAAGTTTGCTTCTATCTCTCCTGCCAGGTAGCTGATTCCTTACAGCAGAATTCTATAATGTACCTTACTACAGCTAGGGAAGAACCAGTTTTACAGTTCCTGAAATCAACCGTAGAATTTCTCCTGACTTCAGTGAGAGCAGAAGTAAGCCTTGTATTTTCAAAATGACACACTGAAAACAAGGAAATACAACTAACATGACACCACGTTTTCATGACATTCATTTGTGTTCTTCTGTCCAGAGAACACATCCTACCTTTCCACGGGGTTTACTAAAAAGAAAAAAAAAAAAGACAACCCGTAGTTATATCTCATTTTATATATCCAGGAATTCAATGAGTCAATTGCCCACGTTTTGCCTGCATGAGCATTTCACCGTCCTGTAACGCGCATACAATACCCCATTATCCAATTTGTCCGTCTGTGCCATGAAAAGTCAAACGAGACTCTGAGCCACGAGACTTCACGGGATACAGGCCTGACTGCATTGAACTCAGCGAGAGAAAATACACCCAGAAGCTTTCAAATTGTGTTCGTACCATATAGAACGCAAGACTCCCCCGAACGCACACCCGACAAGCGAACAAAAAGAGCATCACGCCGAATAAGTGTTTATTCCAGGCTCTTCCCCTTAGAGAGAGTCTGGAAATCATCTCTTCCTTCCAGAGTGGGAGAGACAACCAGGAAAGATCTCTCAGGCAGAATTAGTCAGGAGCAGAAGGCAGACTCCTGGCTTGCAATAAGGCAGAGTGTCTCCTAAATGAAACACAAAACTGAGGGGTGAGGAAGAGAGGAAAGCACTATTTCCACTGGGCTACTAGATGGGAAGGGTCTGGACAAAAATGGAAACTCGGTTTTGCTCCCATTGTCTTAGCTTCACGCTACCTCCACTTTAAACAAGAAACTTCACGGGGTAACCCCTTCTTCAAGAGGCTAAGGCACGGAGAAATACATTCTCCAGCCCCTGGGAGAGAGGGCCGGGCTGCGCACTCCCAGCTCCCCTACCTGCCGGCCAGCAAGTGATGCCAGTAATTGCGGCGCCTAAAAATAAATAATACTTACATAGGTATCAAGACAAAAAAATTAAAATTTAAAAAAAAAAAAAGAGAAAGAGAGCCCTACATCCCACTGCTGTTGGGTGGGAGCAGCAGCGGCTGCATCTCCCCGGACGGCAGAAAACTTTCTCCGAAGTTGCCGGCGGAAAAGGCGGGTAGGCAGCCCCGGGAGAGGCTGGCTCTGGCTCCGGGGCTCCCTTTAAAGCTCCCCGCCGTGAAGAAGCACGCCGCCGAGCCCGGGCCGTGTCCCCACGGGCGCTGACAGCCGCCGGGAGCCGGTGTGGGGAGCGCCCCGCTCCGCGACCCGCCAACGCGGGGGGGGCACCGACCCGCCGGCCCCGCACCGAAACCGCGCGGGGGGAAACAGGGCAGAGGAGAACAGTTATTGTCATCAAAACAACCCCGGGCAGAAACGCAGCGAAAAATCCACCGCCCCGAGGCGCCGGCGGGAGCGGAGCGGCGCTGACAGGGGCCGGACAGAGGGACGGGGGCTCTTACCTTGATGCAGCACTGAGCGGGAGTCTCGGACATCTCTCAGGAGGGACTCCGCGGAGCCCGGCGGGGCAGGCGCACACGGGAAGTTCTCGGGCTTTTCCCCCCCACTTTGCGCTCTCCCCTCCCGGCCCGGCGGCCCGGCCCGGCCCCTCAAGGGGGAGTTCCCGCCGGCGGCGCGGCCGGGGCCGGGGCTGGGGCTGTGGCCGGGGCTGGGGGGGCCGCCCCGCCGCCCCTCAGGGCCGGCTCCGCTCCTCGCTCCTCGCTCCGCCGCCCCCCGCGCGCGCCTCTGCCCCGCGCGCTCTCCGCCTCACGCGGAGCCGCGCGGGAAGGGCGGGGAGGGGCGCGCAGAAGGTGGGGGAGGGCGCGGCCCCGCTCCCCGCCGGTGTTTTCCTTCCTGGAAAAGAGGGAAACCGAAAGGCGGCAGCGGGGGCCGGGCCGGGCCGGGCATCACGCCCCGCCCCGCGCCACCGCTCATTGATCCGGAGTTTCGGGGCCGAGCCTGACGTGGGTTCCCGGCACCCGCACCGCCCCTTAAAGGGGCCGCGCCGGCGGGAACGGCCGCAGCGGGCAGGGACGGGCCGGGGCGCGCCGGCGGCGGGGCCGGTGCCGCCGGGCGGGCCGGGAGCGCGGCTCGCTTTGGCCGGCGCTCTGGGGTGCCGATGCGGGCCGGTCCGAGCGGAGGCGAGGCCCGAAGGGCGCAGTGGGGGCCGTGTCGCTCTGTATGAGCGTTTGACCCCACGCGGTGCCGCCGCCCCCGCCAGAGCTCGCGTGGGGCCTTTCAGCCTCTCCCGCAGGTCCCGGGGCGGGCAGCGGGTGGATGTGGGTGGATGTGGCCGCGGGCGGACCCGCGGCAGCGCTGCGAGCCTTGTTTCGCCGCCAGGGCCGCCGCTTTAAGAGCCCCGGCCAGGAAATGCGGCGCGGGTCACGGCGGGGCACGGGAAGGCCTCGGAGGCGCCGCCACCCCGTTTACCCGGCCCGGCCCGGGATCCCCCTCCCCGGGGGCGCTGCCTGCGCTCAGACCCCGGCGGAGCTGGTGTGTCACCCGCCGCGCGTGGGACACGCAGGAGTGTGTGTGATTTCCAGCCCCGTCGGTGTTGACGCTGTTTTCCATCACCCTCTGGCTTCCGGACACTGCAGCCCCAGCCCTCGTGACGAGAGTGAAAAGGGTAGGGGGGGGGAAAGGTGAAAAAATACCTCGGCCATATCTTCGTCTAAATCTCTTTGTGATTTTACAGGCAGCTTTTAGTGTCCTGGCTGGTTTGGGGTTTTTTTATGTACCCGCTTATTGCAAGTCCTGAACGTGCCTGGGAGCAGATGACTGCTCTGTACCCACCGCAAGGCAGAACTGCCTCGGGACTCTGCTGTAAGGATGCTGTGCACTGGGATAGGACAGGCTCCTATTAAGTGATTTGGTGCTACTGAAAATAGCGAGCGAGAGGAAATCCAACCTCCGTATTTCAAAGCAAACCTTAGCTTACCTTACGTGCTGCCTGCTTAAGCGTGGCATGCTGGCATCAAATGCAGTGCTGCTTCACCTGCGTGGCCAAGAAGCTGGACTGCTGAGGTCTCCCAGTAGGCACTCCTTGGTCCATTTTGCAAACCAGGACCAAGTCCTTGCAGCCTCTTTACGCCTTCATTTTGGCCAGTCCTTGAAACTTAATGAGGAAGAGGGAGCAACCAATGACCCTTTTTTAATACAGGACCAACTCAGTAATGAAGGATTCGTATTTGCGTGTCTTCCTCAGTGTGGCTGAACTGCTGGAGTGGAGCTGTTGCTGTTGAGAATCACAGAATCATCAAGGTTGGAAGAGAGTTCTGAGATCATCCAGTCCCACCTGGCATTACGGGGTTACAGTAAATCACATCACCCAGTGCCAGATCAAGACACCTTTTAAACACCTTCAGGGATCGTGACTCCGCCTCTCCCTGAGCAGTCCCTTACAAGGGCTGACTGCCCTAACAGTGAAAAAATATTTTCTGTTACCCGATCTGAATCTCCCCTGTCTCAGTTTAAGGCCATTTCCTCCAGTCCTCTCACCATGACATTTTGCCTCTTTACTTGCACGATTACCACTGGCTTCCCCCAAGGGCTGAGTTACTGTTCTCTGTCTCATGGCAAGTTGGGGGGTTTGTGTTTCCTTATGTTAAATATAGAAATTCAGTGTGGAAAAGTCCTGTTAGGTCATCTACTCTGCTCCTCTGCTGGTACAGGATTTACAACACGCGCATAACTGCTCTTTCATTTTAAATGCCTCAGGTAACGGGGCTTTCACCACTTTCTTTTGGAGTCTGCTTCACAGTCCAGAAAGTCCCATGGTCAGGACTTATATTTTCATCTGTTCAGTTTCAGCCAATTACTCCTGCTTATAACCATGTTTTGTACTCCCCTAAATAGCTTTTCTCATCTCTGTCTGTTTGTGTCTCACACACAGGTATGGCCATTTTCCTAGCCATTGCTACTCTTTCTTTTTATCTCCCTTCATTAACCAGTCCCTGCAGCCACTTGGTTTTTTCCACTGCCCTCTAAATGTGAATGCAAAGGGTGGTACCTGAAATGGTGAATGTGTAGAGAGAAGGCCACAGGTATGAGTGTGGCACCTCTTTAGCCAGAAGTCAATCCCACTTGAAGCTGCTGTAAGAAAGCTGGGAAGGAAATGTGGCTGGGGAAAACACACACCCCACCAGCCTGTGGTCCGTCCTTACCAACAGAAGATATGCCTTAACCATGCTGGCTGTGACTGAAGAACATCTGTGAACAAGGAGGACCAAACTCTTTGTAACGTGTTAGCTTTTCTGCTCGGTTCTGCCCTTGTTTCTCTGACCTGATTTCTTCCAGTCTCCCTCCTTAATTCCATCTCTTAAGACCTGAGATTATATGGTCCTCGCCAAATCTCCTGGTGTGCAGTGCGTCCATGGTTGCACGACAGTGGTTCTGAAAAAGTGAAACTTCTCCAGCTCCCCTTTAGATCTGCAAGTCCATTATCTCTTGAACAGGCTCCTGGTTAGTTTCCTTCACTCTCCCCTAGAAGCTACCACTTAGCTTATCTTCTTAGAGGACCCATTAGTTAAAAGCAGGATTTACAATTCAATAGAGCCACCTGTCATCAACACCCTATCCAGAATTCCCCTAACTTTTTGTTCAAAGAGATACCAGCACCACTAATACCGGGAAAAGGTACCATGGCCTTAGGGCTCTCCCAGGGAGGGGGGTTGAGTGGCATGCTGGGGGACAGCAGCAGGATGAGAAAACCCATAGACTGGAGTCATGTTCTTTCTCCTCATAGTGACCTGAAAAATCTGGCTTTAGATGCTTGTATTTTCTGGTTTAAAGCTTGTCTCTGAAAACAGAGCGAAGCCTGAAGTAAAAGAGGCAAACCCCCTCCGATCCTCCACCCCAAACACCCTCTCCGGGCCCTGTCCCGAGGAGGAGGGTGGGATCGGAGGGGGAAAAGTTCCCACCCCCCAGCGGGGGATCCAAGGGGTGCGCCAGGTCCGGCCATCGCGGCTTTATTAAAGCGGTGTCCCCAACCCCGCGGCTGCGGGGACACGGGGGACAGGGAGATCGGGGTGTGCAGCGGAGGAGGCCGGAGGAGCCGGGGGGCCCGGGGTGTGCAAGAAGGCAGCGAGAGGGGCCAGGGGGAGGCGGCGTGCGGGGACAGCCAGGGCGGAGGGGGAGGAAGCAGGGGAGGAAGGGTCGGGGTGTGCTTGGCTGGGACGGCCGGGCTGCCCCTGCGGGGCAGAGACGGGACGTAGGGGACGACCGCGCTGGGGAGGAGGAGGAAGGGAAGGAACGAAGGAAACGGGAAAGAGTAAAAGAAAAGGTAAAAACTAAAGAAAAAGCCGCCGCAGCAGCGAGAGGCCCGAACAGCGTTGCTGCTCCCTGCACACTGCCCGAGCAAACACCGGGATGGGTGGGTGAGCTCCGGCGCTTAAATCCCCCTCCCCGCCCGCCCCGCGCACCTGTGCGGGTCCTGTCCCGGCCCCGCCGCTCAGAGCCGGCAGAGCCGCGCTCGTCCCGGGGCGCGGACGGACCGACCGGCGCTCGGAGTCGGAACCACGGCCCGGGGGCAGCTCCCGGCGCTGCGCCGAGCCCGGGCCGCTGAGCGGGGACGGCACCGGCGGAGCGAGGCTGAGGATGAGGCTCGGCATCAGGACGGGGATCGGGATCGGCGCCTCTGCCCCAACGCGGGCGGGAGGAGCTGCTCCGGGGTGGTCGCTGGGACCGAGCCCGGCGGGGCCGCTCGGGCTGGGGCTCTGCCGGGACCCGGGTGCGGGAGAACGGCGACGCTTTGCTGGTGCAGAAGCTGAGCTGGGGCTGGGACCGGCCGGGCCCCAGGAACCCCCCGCCCCGCAGCGCTGCCCGCGCCCCCCGCGGGGTCGGAGCCCCCCAGCTCGGATACCCCCGAGACCTCCGCATGTCCCCCCGGAGAGAATATCTCCCATCCGGAGAGAACATTGCCCACCTGACCCTTCCCTGCAACCCCAGCCCCGGGGGGTTCCCCCCCTGCAGTGCCCCCGGGAACGGGGGATCTGGGGCCCGCTGGGGCTCTGGGCACGGGCCCGCTCCGGCCGCGGGGAGCCGGGGCTGTGCTGGGTCAGGGAAGAATGGTGGCGGCACTTTCCTCGTTCCTCCCGTGCTCCGGGACCCCGAGCGGAGCTGCCCGGCTGTCCCCGTGTCCCTGTCTGTCCACAGGCAGCCCCAGGAGCTGGCACTGATGGTGCCGCGGGTCAGGGCACAGGCTGGTCCCAGCTCTGCCTTTGGAACTTCCGGAATTTCCAACAGCAATTCTTTTCTCTGACAGCAATTCCTTTCATCTGACAGCTGCCAGGTGAGACCTGAGGCTCTCCTTCCCCTCCCCTACTTTCTCTGTAACTCACACCCTCTCGTGGCAAACCCTCTGGTTTTTAAAAATCCAGTTGAAACATTTAATCTTTATTTGCAGATGGGGAAGGTACCTCCTACCTGGGAGGTAAACGGCTACAGGAGAGGAAACCGACAAATGCTCCAATCGGACGCTGCCGCGTGAGTCAAAGGAGGGAAGGACCGCAGGGAAATCCTGTCGGGAAATCCACCTTTATTAAATCTCTGCAGCTCCCTCTGTGGAGGGAGCTTGGCTGGCTGGGCTGTGCCTGGCTGGGGACAGGCACAAACTCATTATTGCTGCGCTCCAGGAGGTTTTCCTGCCCTGTCCGGGATTTCCCCACCGGCTGTCGAGGTGCTCGTGTGACAACCCTTTCCAGGGACAAAGGAGCCTGATGAGTCCAGAGGGTTCCCTCGCTCCGAGGCACAGGCGTTGGTCGAGGGTGGCTGTCCAGCCCCACCTGCAGTGGGGTGTCTCCTCCAGGTGAGTGTTTGGAACCCAAAATGCCGAGGGGGTCTCAGGTCAGGGCCACTTCTTGGGCTCGGAGCTGGACGGAGCCCTCAGCAGCTCCTGCTTCCTGCCAGGAATGTTCCCGGGGCTCCCTGTGCGCTCCCAGCCGGGCAGGGAACGCGGGGCGGGAGGAGGACGGAGCACCAGGCAGCGACCTGGCCCTCCTTGCGCTTCCTCTTTCCAGGGCACGGATGAGCTGTGCCCTGCACTGCCCTGCTCCGGAGGCACTCCCAGCACAGCTCGTGGCAGCAGGGATGGAGCAGCTCCAGGCCAGCACTTCCAGAGGGCACAAGATGGATTTGTCTCCCAGGCCTCAGCCCGTGCCGGGAGCGCATCCGGCCACCGCCTTCTCCTGGGGGAACACACCCCCTGGAGCCCAACCCAGGGGGAGAATCAGCTCAATTCCAGGGAACTCGCTCCAGTGCCCCCCAGGGACACCAGCGGGGCTGGGGGAGGAGGGTTATAAACAGCAAATTCTGTGCAATATCAACCTGTCCTTGTCCTGATCCCGCTGAGCACACCTGGACCCTTGGCTGCTTCCTGGCAAACCTGGCGTTGAAGCGGCAGCTCTGCAGGGGAAGATCTGGGCTCTGTGAGGCACTGGGAGGCTATTCCAGCAGGAATTCCACATGGAACTGCGGGCTGTGGGTAGAATTCATATTTCTGCAATCTAATTAATAACTGTTTCCACTTTCCCAGTGAGAAGAACATGAACTCACCAAGGCCTGACAGTCCCCTGCAGCCAGAGCTCAGCACACATCCAGAGAGGCAACTCCATCATCTAAAAGAAAATATAAGAGGTGGTTTATTTTGGTTTAAAGTTATTTGAAGTTCTTCCAAGCAAAGCAAGACTTGCTCTGGTTTCAGGTGGGTGCCCAGTGAGCGGGGGGCACAGGGCAGGTCATTAATGCTCATGGGGATGGTGCTTTCTGGGGGAAGAGCAGCTGACTGATGGCCCAAGTCCAGTTGCTGCCCCAGGACTGATTTGCACAGGACAAACCCTCTGGCAGGAAGGGGTTTTGTTCCCTGTAACGCTCTTTGCCCAGTGTGTCCCTGTGGGCAGTGCCAGGCTGGGGACAGGCACAGGGAGCTCTCAGCACTCTCTGCTCCAAACAGCCTTTGCTGGCCCTGCAGCCCCGGGGATCGAGGGGGCTCAACAGATGCCTTCTCTTCCCAAGAGATTACCTGCAGTTTAACACCCACAATTCTCTGTGTCTGTCACCACTCATTCCCTCAGGTTACCTCCATGTGTCCATTCCCTCCCATGGAGAGAATGAACCTCCTTTTTAACCCCCAAAATCTCCCCTTCCAGCCCACTACCGATTACCTCTTCTTGAACACAAAACAGTCATTCTCTCCCCTAGAGATTACCTCAGGTTTTTACCCCACCTGCACACTCCTCATTACCTCTTTTTGACCTCCAAAGATTCACTGTCTGCCCTGCAGATTTGATCAAGTTTTACTCTCCACAATTTCTCTGCCTCTCCCCTACTTACTGCCTCACTTTATTCCAAAATGTTCCTTCTCTCTGCTGCACATTCCAACAGATTTTAACCCCAGAATTTTCCCTATGGGTCCACCACTCAGTATTTCATTTTCACCTCTCAATAATGATTCTCTGCCGTGGAGATCACCTCAGATACTTCCCCCTCAACAATTTTCCCTACATGTCCACTACTGATTATCCCAGTTTACCTCATGATGGACATTCTCTGTGCCCCACATGACCTCAGATTTTAACAAAGGGGACAGGTTTCAGAAAATGGTTCTGCAATCTAATTCATAACTACTTCCACTTTCCCAGTGAGAAGAACATGAACTCACCGAGGCCTGACAGTCCCCTGCAGCCAGAGCTCAGCACACATCCAGAGAGGCAACTCCATCATCTAAAAGAAAATAAAAGAAGAAAAAAGTGTATCCCTGCTGACAGTGCCAGGCTGGGGACAGGCACAGGGAGCTCTCAGCACTCCCTGCTCCAAAGACAATTCTGGGCTCCTGGGCAAACTTCCTCTGGCACTTGGTTTTCTCCAGGAGAAATCATGGAATTGCTCGTGGCAGTTTGGAGATTAAGGTATCCCAAAGAGAAGTAAAGAACAAATATTCCTGGAAGAGCCCTTGGGATCTGCTGGGCTGAACTGAGAAGGGCACGTTACCTGCACTGCAAATACAGGACAACCTCCAGCAAAACCACGACGTGTCCATGGAGGGTTCAGAGGTCTGGCGGGTTGTTTGTGGCTGATCCTGAGCAGCCCAGGCCATCCTCAACCACCCCCACCTCGCTGCTCCATCCCACACCCGGGGGGAATGTTGATATCGTGTGAAATGCTCCCCTTCCCTGCTACTCCGTCCTTCCTTACGCACCCACGGAGCAGGTTTGCTCCACCCTTTGTTCCCAAGCACAGCTCTGCAGCCCGAATCCCAGCTCCCACAGACACCCCCCGGGCTCCTGAACCAACCCCCAACCCAATGCTCAGGCTCACCCACGGGGACCCCCCCGCCCCTCTCAGCACAGCCCGACCCCACAGCTCGGGGACCCCAAACGTGTCCCTCTGACTCCCCGCACCCCACGGGCGCCCCGCCGGGCCCCGCTCACCCCGGGCACGATCTCATGGACAGCCTGGAGCTGTCCCTGCCGCGGCTCCCGGGGGGATCCCGGCCCCTCTGCGGCTCCCGGAGCGGATCCCGGCCCCTCTGCGGCTCCCGGGGTGATCCCGGCCCCTCTGCAGCTCCCGGGGTGATCCCGGCCCCTCTGCGGCTCCCGGCGGGCCCGAGCGAGTCGGGACAGGCAGGGGCGGGGCGGGGGCGGAGCGGAGCAACGCCGGGGGCCTCGCGCCACCGCCGGGGCTGCCCGCTCCAGTGCCTGCCGCCGCCCGCCAGCCTGCTAACCGCGCCCGGCGCCGCCGAGCGCCTCGCCCCGTCCCCCGAGCGCCCCGCCCGGTCCCCACGGTGGGAATCACCGCGGAGGGACGGGCTGCGAGCACAGGGTGCGGCTCGGGAACGGGGCGGAGGGCAGGCAATGGGAGAGACGCCTCGCTGAGGCGGAGGAGGGAGGGGGGGCCTCGCGCCGCCATCTTCGCTGTGGCTCCCGACACATTGCGGTCGCGGCAGCGCCGTCTGTGCTCTGGGACTGCGGAGCGGGGCGGCACCGGCCTTAGCGGCACCAGGCCGGGAGTGCCCCCATTCCGCACCCCGGGAAAAATCCAGTCCGGGTTTTCCCCCATTCCGTACTCCGGGAAAAATCCAGTCAGGTTTTCCCCATTCCGTACTCAGGAAAAATCCAGTCCGGGTTTTCCCCATTCCGTACTCGGAAAAATCCAGTCCGGGTTTTCCCCATTCCGTACTCGGGAAAAATCCAGTCCGGGTTTTCCCCCATTCCGTACTCCGGGAAAAATCCAGTCCGGGTTTTCCCCATTCCGTACTCGGGAAAAATCCAGTCGGGTTTTCCCCATTCCGTACTCCGGAAAAATCCAGTCGGGTTTTCCCCATTCCGTACTCAGGAGAAATCCAGTCCGGGTTTTCCCCATTCCGTACTCCGGGAAAAATCCAGTCCGGGTTTTCCCCCATTCCGCACCCCGGGAAAAATCCAGTCCGGGTTTTCCCCCATTCCGTACTCCCGAAAAATCCAGTCCGGGTTTTCCCCCATTCCGTACTCCGGGAAAAATCCAGTCCGGGTTTTCCCCCATTCCGTACTCCGGGAGAAATCCAGTCCGGGTTTTCCCCGCCCCCCGCCATCTTCCTTATTCCCCGTTCCCGTCTTTCCCGTTTTCCGTCTTCCCCCCTTTCCCGGTCGCTTCCCGGAGGACGCGGCGGGACCGGCAGTGCCCGGAGCTGTGCGGGGTCCGGCGGGAGGGGCTGGGGGGCTGCGGGGGCCGTCGGGGCTCGCTGCGGAGCGCTCGGGGCTCGCTCCGTGCGGGGCTCGTTCCGTGCGGGGCTCATGGGGAGCTCCCCGTTCCTCGGGGAATGCCCCGTCCTGCCGAGCTCGGCACAGCGCGGGGCGGCTGCGATGGGCAGAGGCAGCTCCTGCTGCTGCGGGAGCGCTTGGCAACCCAAAGAGGGACGCAGATTTTGTCCCCTGCTTACGGGGCACGATTTGGGGGCTGAATCGTTCCCAGGGACCTGTCCGCTTGAACGGGGTGTTTCCCAGCGACGTTCCAAGCGCTCCGAATGCTGGGATTTGGGTCTTGCGGTGATTGCTCGGTGGAAGCTCTTTGGAGAGAGTGGAGTCAGGCAAGAAAAGCTGCTGATTTCTCACAGGTGGGTTTTAGAATCCATTTTATCCAGGCTGGGATTTTCCCTACCTGTCCACCAGCGATCGCCCTCGTTTTCACCCCAAAAGTTCCTGCTCCACGCCTTAGGACTAGTGAGGGATTTATCGTTTTCTGCTTCTCCGTTCTCCCTGTTTCCCTCCCCCCTTCCTAGTTTGGTTGGTTTGGATTTTTATTTTCGCCTGGTGTGGAGCACAGCGCTTTTTGAGGATTTGGGAGTTGGTAACTGCCTGGGTTCAGATCAAGTTGCAACCTGAACTCCGTTTATGAACTGCTCTGGGACCTCCCGCTTTCCCCTCTAGTTTTAAGTGGTCCATGCATTAAGTCTATTCTTAAATTTGCTGTTTGGGGTTTTTTTATCCTTTCTCTTCCCCTCTTACAGAGGTGCTGAAGGTTTACCCCTCAGTCTGCTTTCTGACACTGTGTGGAATTTTTTCCAAAAGGGAAAAGCAGGAAGTTGGTTTCCCAAAATGTATTCTGCAGACAAACAGTTTGTTGCAAACGATTTGCTGCACTGGTTTAGCTTTTTATTTTATTTGCAAACTGTTTTACAACAGACAGAATTTTACAGTGTTGTTCTCCTGAGTTATTTAGCAAATGCCTAATGAGGAAAATCTTCATCTTGTGGATTGTTTACTAATTGTGTTTTCCATATGTTTATATGTTCAGCTTTTCTGTTGAGGGATGTCATCACTTTCATCATATGCTTGAGGACAGTTTTTCCCACAAATTATTATATGTAGCATGGTGCTGGGAAAAAAAAAATGTCAGCACTAAAATCCTTACCCTCTCCCAGAGAAAGTAAGAGATTTGAGACCTTGCATGCTGAAGATTCTGTAGAACTTTGTTTCATACATATCTTGAAAAATACGTCTTTTTGCAGCTCGTAACTCTAAAACCTGGTGATGCTAAAGCCAGTGTTCTTGGCAGCTTTCATCTCTATGTGGGGCTTATTCTCTGTCAAATATAAGCATTCATTTTCAAGGAAAGATAGCCAATTACTGTGTCCACACACCAGGCATTGCAGTTTATGTTGTGGCTGTGGAGCAGACTTAAGAGTCTTCAGATCATATATATATTTTTATATATATATATATATGTATATATACAGTCTTTGCCCTTTTCCATCCTGACTTCAGTTCTCTTCTGTCGCCTCTTTTCATCCTCAGCCTTGCATTTCCACTTCCCTCCTGGTTTATGTTCCCTGAGGCCCTTTCAGCTTTCTGCTGCCCTTTTTCCATAGTGACCCTTTAGGGTGGCCTGCCAGGGTTCAGATGGGTGGCTTTTCAAGCTCTTAGTTGTACTATTCCATATGAATATAAATCAGCTTTTGTGAAAATGGATGTTATGGGAGGGGGGGGTCTGTCTAAAAGGATCTCTTTAAAATTTTAAACATGCACTCTGTAAGTCTGGAGTGTCCCTCTACATAGCATTGGTATTGTGTCCTTCTACATTGCCTGGTTCTCTCTCGAGCAGAAAGAATATTCAAATGTATAAACACAGTTTTAATTAATATTATAACAGGAACAACTATAGGAAATTATTATTTTTTCTAGAATGGAAAAGTATCTTTACCTGACTCCATGTCCTTTCCCTTTTGGTTTCTGGTGGCACTTTTGGACCTCGATGCTCCTTCCTGACCGAGGCTGGTAAACAAGTTGTCTGATGCTGAAACTTCTCCACCGCATTCCTCCCCTTCCAGCCTTGCTTTAATCATGGAAACAGCTCTGTTTTCAGTCAGCTTTATTGATAAAATAGGTTTCCTGTACAGTACACAATTCTAGCCATAAATCCTTTCCAAGCCATCTGAGTTACAAAAATAACAGTTATGCCATGAAAAATAGTCACTCCACACACTGGGAAGGCTCTTCAGAATCCTGAAGTGATCAGGGCAGGGGGGTGAGAGGGGAGACATCTCAAATGTGAGGGCTGGGAGTAGATAAATTAAGTCACATTTCTCTTCAATTTACAAAAATAAACACTAATCAAGCATTATTTCATAACAGAGCAACCTCCAAGTACTGCCACAGACCAAGAACCCTCCTCTGGAGCGGGAAGCCAAGCCAGAATTCAGCCATGGAGCTGCATCAGCATCCAAGGGGTGGAAACGTCTCTGACACCAGTCAATGGCTGAAAAGATGCTTCCAGAAACAGGAACTTCAGCAGCTGAACCCAAAATGTCTCAAAGTTTGCAACAACAGAACACTCCAGTGAAAATAAAAAAAGATGTTACTTCTGGCAAGCCACGGCAGAAATGCAAAACCTAAATCAGAGCAGCACTGGCAAGGTTTTACAGAAAGTAACAGCAGGTGAGAATACTCTGTGCTGGAGCTAAAACATTCCCCAAAAAACCCCCCTTGGATGTTGAGCAAGTTTGGAAATGGTTCTAACTTTGTTTCCCTGCAGGTGAATGTCCTCGGTGTGTTGTCAAGCCTAGAAGGTGCCCTGGGAGGAGAAGCAGCAGTTTCTCCATTTACAAAAAGTGCTGTGAAAATGAGCTGACCTATCTGTCCTTTCAGCATCTGCATTGATTGGGGCCCAGGAAGCTGGATTTAAACTGGCACCCTTGGAAAGTGCTGGATCTGAGTTCCTTTTGTGGTGTTGTCCCTGAAAATCAAACCTGCCTAAGTGGTGGTTTCAGATTAGTTCAGCTCTGCTTAACTCACCTTAAAACCTTTCTGGTGACTGGTTAGTACTGGAGAAAGGGAAACTCAGACTATTAATTGCAGGCTGCCAACCTTGCCCTGAGCTGCTCCTCCTCCCACCCACCTTTCTGCTGCCACTCCTTGGGTGCTTCCCACTTGCTGAAGGAATAGATTGGACTAATGTGGCTTCTTCTGCCTCTGTGCCCTTTCCATCAAATAGGTTGGTTGCAAAATGAGGATTTATTAAAAAAGAAACCAAAGGTAAAAATGTGGATCATGCACAAAGCATATTCAGAGGTTACTGCCTTTTAGCCAGAGATTGGATTTGAAATCTTACCTTTTCTTATAGAACAGTTGCACTGAGCAATAACTTATATAAATTACTTGAAATCTCACCTTTTCTCTGCAAAATGATTCCATATAAAAGGAATTCCCGTTAATCCATTTCCTGCTGGAGTCAGACCTATGGCAAGGAGTCTGTCACACCAATGTAATTTATTTCACACAGTATAAAAGCCACTGAGCTGGAGTTTGACACATCCTCTTGCTGGTGCCCTATTCAGGAACAAGTGCTTGACCAGTGAGCCCTGCTGCTCCCTTGGCAAAGTGTGCAATCGAGGCCTCCTGGCTCCACAGGCCTTAGCTCTTCCTCAGGCTCAGATCACTGCTTGTCACTAATCCCGACAGGGAGGTGCTCTCTGATGCATCCTCCTTCTTGAGGTTCAGGAACGATTCTCTAGTGATTTGGAGGATTTCTCTCAAGCCTTTGTTTTCTTGCTAAAAACAGAGGAAGAACAAGGCATTTAACAGGACCCCAAATCACGGGAATTACATTAGCAACCTCCCCTCTACTCCAAACTAACGCAGAAGGACAAAAATCCTTTCTCTTCTACCGCTGAGAGCATCGGGTTTCTGACCCTCCTGCTCCCTCTGTGAGGGCTCCCCTCTGCAAAGCTGGAGCAGGGGAATGGCACTTGCACCCCTCCCACCAGGGCAGTGTAACACAGCAGGAACTCCACGGAACCGGCTGTGCTGCCATTCCCTGCCTTGCTCCAGAGGTGTCCCACCCTCACCTCGAGCTGGGTGATGCGTTCCTGCTCTTTGCAGCCGTGCCTCTCATCGATCTCGATGGCCTTCCTCATCACTGCTGCCATTTCGCTGATCTGGTCCACGTGCACCTGCAGCTCCTGGCACAGGCAGGGTCAGGAACACAGTAATGTAGCAATACTTTTAACAACATGAAGCATTAAAGTGCATTTTAACAGACCTAAGTGGTGACACTGAAGTTGGCTACTGTGGTCCTATCTATTTTGTCCCACACTGACCCCTTTTATGAGAATTTTCTGAACTGTGTCTCCCCCAGCCTCCAAAGGGAGTCAGCCCCGTGCTTGCCCTGCCAAGGCCCTCCTGTGCAGCAGGAATTGCTGTGCATCCTGTGGGATATGCAAACCAACTCAGCTGAGAGCAGCAGGGTCTGCAACATTCTTTCCAGTTGGAAACCTGATCTCCAGGAGCAGCCCATGGACAGGTATCTCTTCAGGACACCAAGGGCCGTGGTCATCCTTTCTGTGGCTGTGGGAGGAAACTCCCATCTGCCCTTCACTCTTTTTAGATCCTTCTGCTTCAGTCCACCTCCAATTCCAGCCTCTGTGGGATCTGGGTTTCAGAGGTTCAGGAAACACGGAAAGGTCATTGCTGCCTTTCCCTGCAGAGCCCCTGCCCCTCTGGAATTCACTGCTGCTCAGTTAAGCCAGAGGGTGGAATGGTGTTTCCAGAAGCTTTTGTCTGGCATTGTCTTTTTCTCCACTTGTTTTTTATTCCAACTGTACTGCGATGCCAAGTCTTTGCCATTCCACCTGCCCAAGCCCTGATTCAGCTGTTTCCTCCTCCAGTGCCCACTCCCAATGGGAGGGGCCAGGGAAAGAACCTGCTGTGAATCTTTATTTGCTGCTCAGTTTCCAGCGCAGGTGATGACATAAAACATTTTTTCACAGAACCCCCAAATTTAGCTTGGCAGGAAGCTGTGGTCAGGCAGGGATGGGCCTTGAGAAGGGTGTGGGTTTTTCACATATTCTGCTCTCCTCCCTCCTTTCTATTTTCCAGCTTCTGTGCCTCTGCATCAGAGGGATTCAGGCCTGTTCCAAGGTCACTGATGTCAGATCAGATATGAACAGGAATCAGTGATCTCCTGTAAACAGGCACTAAAGGTAAGAGCTGGCACTTGAGGAAACAGCCCCTTCTGGTACAGCTGAATTCCTTGGCTATAATGGATTTTTTACTTAACGAGAGAGAAGTGTTTAAAAAGTGCTTCAAAGATTGTTCAGTCTTACTGAATGTGAAGGTTGAGCAGGAGAGAAAGTAATGAAATTCCAGAAATCCTAAGTGTCAGGTTAAGGGTGATAAATCCCTTTCATCAGGCATTCTTGTGGGATCAGGTTTAACAAAAATATAGAAGCCTAAATCTCCTGTCTCTCCATAATACTGTGTGATATTATTTTTATTTTTCCTCCCTTTTTCCCCAAGCTTTTAATCCACTGGAGTGCTCCTAAATGACATTTCCAACTCCATTTGAGGATGGATATAATTTTACCTCTGAGCCTTTAAGAGCTGTTACACCATGTGCTGAGGTAACTTCTGCTGCTGTAAAGGATCTACACCTGTCCTTTTGTAACATTTTATCCTAAAGATATAGTTCAGACCCAGTAATGTTTTTCAATGTTCCAAGGGACTTTTAAAATACTTTTTAAAAAAATTATGATATTTAGGGTAAAAATATTTGAACATTGGATTTCCAAAGCTTGTTCTTCCTAGTAAGCACAGGTTCACTAATCACTTGTTGGAGCCAAGAGCATTAAGCTAAAACCAGTCTAAAAATGTGAATATCACTGAGATCTGGCAGTGCAGTAGGACAGTGGCCTTAAAGATCAAAGTAAAACAAAAGTAAATTAGGTAGATACAGTAATGAAATGCTATTTGTTTAAAGTTAAAGTAAGTGAGAAGCTGATAAGGTTGAGTTACTCAATTGCTCAGGTTTCCTGTTCATGTTGCATGGACTGGATTACAAAAATTAGGACTTGCTGGTAGTACAGCAATACAAAAACTGAGACAAAGTAAGCTTTGAACTGATCCACTATGAAGTGTTAATTTAAAAAAGCAGTGGCAAAAACCCCCATGAAGTTCTTACCTTGGAATGTTGCTCTTTTAGCTTCGTTATTATACTCGGGTCATCTTTTTTGCTGGCCATAAGCAGCCGGAACATCTGTTCTCTGTACTTGCTCATGATGAGCTCCAGAGCAGACTGATGCTCCTCCAGAGACGTGCGTAGTTCTGCCAACAGGATTGCAATTCAGTTAGAGCTTAACAAAGGACCAGGACAGGAGGAGAAGTACATTCCCAGTGCACAGAATTCCAGAAGGAATTACACAGCTGTGCTCACCCCCCAACTTGTTCTGACTGCTCCTGAGTTAGTTGTTTTTACCAGGGAAAACACATCTCCAAACAGATCCCTCTACTGCAGAATTAAGTTCTATTTATCGCCTCACTAATTTCCAGTGGTGCAACTGGAACTTGGAAAGGACAGAATTTTCATGTTTCACCTTTATTTTCCTGCTGCAATTCCCTAATCTGTCTGTTTTCCTGCTGGATCCCCATCACCAGCGTGGACCGAGGGCGATGTCTCGCTACTTCATTGAGCTCCTGGATTTCTTCTTGGTACTGGGTATGGAAAAAACCAACAAGACACAATATTAGTGAGTGAACACAGCTGGCATTACACAGCAGGTCACAAAGCACCACCTCCCCTGTCAGGCAAGGTCTGTAACCAGCAAGACAATGTTTGGTTTTAAATAATAATATCAAACACACGCAGTTCTGAAGGTGTTGTTGACATGCTGTCCTTTAGAGACATAAAAGCATCACCTCTGTTGTTTCAAACAAGTTTCATTCCATAGATGTGTGTAGTGGGTGTTATTTAACCTTCAGTTAACACAGGTCAAGTTCACCATCAGGTAATTCCAAACTGAGAGAGATGTGGTAGAGACAAAGCATGAGGTGTTAACCTCTCCATACCCACTGTGGCTTCCCAGTCCCTTAAACCACAAGACTGTGTGGGAACAAGTCACACAGATCCCAGTGAGTGCATCCTGACTCCCAACAGAAGGGTAAATTCAATACTCTTATCTGAAGCCATGAAGCCTCAGCGTGACGAATTTTACGGGGCTGAATCACATGCAGGGTTTTATTGTTTTATGGCCCTGTTAAGATATCCTGTGCCTTATTAAAGTGACAGGAGGAACTCCCACGTGGAAAGTCAGGAGACACCTTTACCTTCTCCAGGAGCTCTCTACTGAAATCTACTCAATCCAGCGCCACGCCTTGCCCAGCTCAACCTCAGAACAGGAACGACCACGAGCGAGAAAACCTTTTTGCAGGGTCCAACTCTACACCCAACCAATTTTCAGGTGGCATGAAAGGATCACCCGATCCTACAGTGATGGTGATTACACGCTGAGGTGCCGGCAGGGTGCCTAAGACTGGGGCAAACAAACCTGCTTCATGGCCTCGACCCTCTTGTTGAGCGCCGTGGTCTGCTCGATGAGCGCCTCGGCCGCGCTGTCGTGTTCCCGCAGCCGCTCCACCAGCGCCTTCGCGTCCGCCAGCGCCTTCTCGATGGTGCAGCTCATTCCTGGGCGGCGGCGAGGGAAAGGGACTGCGTGATTAAAATGCACTTCCCACTGCAGCAGTTGTGAGGAGAAATTCCTTACAGGCACAACTGCCAAGCTTGCACAGCCCTCGGACATCCAGCATTTCCAAAACGCTGGCCTTTACACTGAATTTTTTGGGGTATTCACGTGTTTAGTCGGTTAAGTTTCGAGACCACGATTTTCAGCCTTTTTTTATTTTCTTTTCAGAAACTCTGCACTTGTTCTGCTGAGAAGGAAATCCACCTCAATTCCTTCAGCATCAGACAGCAGGGATATAGGGGCTTATGAGAGTTATGGGCCTTATTGACATCAGGCTTAATATTTGCTTTAGGAAAGGTTCTAAGGTACAGAAGGAATCAGCTAAACTCATTTCTCAGCTAGGCTGTTTGAGAAAGTAAAGATTTCTGTAAGGATTAAAGATTATTGAGGAAAAAAATGCTTCGGGTTGATTTTTTTTTAACTTTTTCAGGCACCTTTACAAATCATGGCACAGGATCTTTAAGCCAAGCTTAAAGAAATCCTCAAATTTACCTCAGTTGACCTTTTCCCACTGTTAGCAGTTGAGCTAAAACTGGGAGTTAACCTGGACATTCAGGGGGAGAAAAAAACCCCAGTTAGTTAAATATAATTGATTTAAACAAATTCATATGGCATATTGTTTTTATGAGCACGCCTACAGGAACTAAACCTAATTATTCCTGAGCTCTGCCCTACAAGAGATGCCCAGTTAGGAGCAACCTTGTCAACAGGTAGCAGGGCAACAACTCAGCCCAGCAACACTCCTCCTACACATCCATTCCCTGGCATTTCCTGCTATTTACCAATGGCTTCCATTAGCAAATTAAAGCAAAAGCAACGTTAAATAATAAAGATTTCCGTGCGGTTATCTCGTTTTCTGTCTCTTCTCTCCTTCCTATCCTCACTGGAAACCACCTTTTCCCACAGCCCCGGGTTTTCCCACAGGGACCAGTTTGGCAGCGCTGAGCCAGGATGCAGTTTCCAAGGAATTCAGGCAGATGAAGAAGTCCACCAGCGTTCCCGGTGGGACATGACCATCCCGGGGGTGTCATCTCCACATTCCCGGTGGGACGGGACCATCCCGGGGGTGTCACGGCCACATTCCCGGTGGGACGGGACCATCCCGGGGGTGTCACCGCCGGGAGTGGCGCCTCCCCCCGACTCAAAACCCGCCGCAATCGCGACACCCAGGCACGACAGCTGCGGCTGTCGCGACACCGGCGCCTGCCAAGACGGGCACCTGAGGGGTCCCTCGCCCGTCCCCACCCGCGGCTCTGATGGAGAGAGGGGGGCTCCTCCTCCCTCACGGCGTCCCAGCCCTGGGGCGGCCCGCCGCGACCCCGCGGCGCTCCCGATCGCCCGGCGGCGGCCCCTGCGGCGCCCCCCGCTCCCGCAGCCCCTCAGATACTCACTCATGCCGGGGCTCCGGCGCCGCCGGGCTGAGCCCTCAGCCGCCCCGGCCGCTCACAAATGGCGGCCTCAGGGGCCGCGTCCCGCACCCGCCAGGGGGCGCTGCGGAGCGGGCCGCGCGCGCTCTCGCGAGAGGACGCCCCGCCCCAGATCTCGCGAGAGGTCTCGGTGCGCACCCTGGGGTGTCCCGAGGGGTGGGGGTTGAGCCAAAGTTGGGAAATTTGTTTTAAAATCGTTGATGGAGCGGCTGCGGCGGGACAAGGGGGGTTAGAGGATTGCGTTGTGAGCGGGGCTGGACCTTCTATGTAAGGATAGGGAGAGAAGAGGCCCTGGCACAGGTTGTCCAGAGAAGCTGTGGCTGCCCCATCCCTGGAAGGGTTCAAGGCCAGGTTGGATGCAGCTGGAATAAAGCACAGAAATCCCTCATAAAGCAGAGAATTCCTTCACAGACTGGAATAGAACACAGGATTCCCTCACAAACTGAAGGAAAAAAAAGCAGGGAATTCCCTCACAAACCGGAACAAAGCAGGGAAATCCCCCCCAGACTGGAATAAAACACAGAATTCCCTCACAAACTAAAAAAAAAAAAAAAAAGAGGCAGGGAATTCCCTCACAGACCGGAACAAACCACCCGACTCCCCTCCCCTCGGCGCGCAGATCTCGCGAGATCTCACCCCCTCTCCTCCGCCGGCCCCGCCCTGAGCTCTCGCGAGACCGTGCGGCGCGCGCGCTGCGGGCGGGGCGAGGGCCCGGGAGGCACCGGGAGCGGGGATCGGGACAAGGATCGGGACAAGGATCGGGACAAGGATCGGGATCGGCACGAGGAGCGGGAGCGGCGCGGGGAGCGGGGCCGGGCGCGGCCTCGGCATGTCGGGCGAGTGACCCCCGGCCCGGCCCGGCCCAGCCCAGCGCGGGCGCTGCCGCCGGCGGAGCCGCGGTGCCGGCGGCGCCGGTGGCCGCGCGGGGCCCCCGCGGGCTGCGGGGAGGGCGGAGCGGGGGGGGCTCCGGCCGCCTCTGCCTCCCCCGCGGGCGCCGGGCGCGCCGAGCCGAGCCGGGCCCCGCGGGCCCCGCCGAGCCGCCCGCGCAGGGCGAGCAGGGCTCCGCCGCATGGAGGGCGCCCGGCCGGAGGCGCCCGCGCCCGGCCCCGTCTAGGGCGGCCCGCGGGGCTCGTCCCTCCTCCGCCTCCTCCTCCGCCGAGCGGGGCCGCGGCCGCGCCCGGGCGCGCCGGGGAGCGGGAGCGGGGCTGCTGCACCACAGGAGGAGCCGGCCCAGGTGAGCAGCGGGCACGAACCTGCCCCTCGGGCAGCCCCCGCCGAGGGCGAGCTGCGGCCCCGGCCTTGAGTTGTGTGGCCCTCGTTGCGTTGGTGTTTTAGATTCGGGTGTTTTTTTTTTAATGTGGGGTTTTTTTGAGGGGGTCGTGTGTTGTGAACTCAGCAGAATTACGTGGAAAAATGGGTAGCTGTGTTGGAAACCGATAAGCGTGTCGGTGGCGCCCCGCGGCAGGACGGGGGGCGATGGGAACACGGAAGGTTCCCCCTCAGCACCAGCAGGAGCTGCTTTACCCTGAGCCCTGGAACAGCTGCCCGGGGAATCTCCCTCTGTGGAAACATTCCAGCCCCACCTGGACGCGTCCCTGTGACCCTGCCCCGGTGGACTGGGTGGTCTCCAGAGGGGCCTCCCAACCCCAGCCGTTCTGGGCTTCCCCGAAACCTTGTGGAAACCTCTGGAAGCTGCGTGCATGTGATGGGAAGCGCGTGGTTGGAGTTCGGTGCTCTTGACTAGTCTAAGCTTAGTTTTCATACGTAATTTGGGTCCCTGGGCAGAGGTGTCCAAACCTAGCACGAGGGTCTGATGCTCTTCCAGAGGTATTTCTCTCAGTTGAGCTGTGGGAGAGGAAAACCCAGGCTGTGGATTTGGAACAGGATGGCTGGGAAGAACGCAAGGAGAGATCTTTTAAGCCTTGCTAGATAAGAAACATTTACACTGAGATTTCACTCTTGGTGTATTTGTCAGTCAGAGACTGAAGTACAGATGCAAATACGAGTTTAAGAAAAAATCAAGATGTGTTTAGCAAAGTAAAGGCTGAAATAAATCACTTTAAAATCTGATTGTGCTACTTCAAGTTCTGTAAAGCTTAATCATAAGTTGTGTTTTTTTCCATGTAACCTTTTTTTAGGAAATAAGCTTTCAGTAGGAAGCAGTTGCTGCTTGATTTTTTTTATTTTTTTTATTTTTTTATTTTAACTAGGGAAGTGGGGAGGGCAATGCTGTGAATTCTTGTTGCCTTCTCAGCAGTATAATCTTTTTTTCTGCTTTTTTTCCTCCTGAGAAAAAGTCGTTAGAAACCTTGTCTGCTGAATATGGACTGGAGTTCTAGAGAAATGTTTGTCTCCATGTAAATAGGTTCTTAAAGTGGGGGTTTTTGTGGTTTTTAAAAGCACTGAAGAGTTCTGTCAAAGTTATAACGGAATCATGGACAGTTTCTCCCTGACTTTGATGCCTTCTTTCTTTCAGGAAGAAAATGAAAATATTTTCTGAGTCTCATAAAACTGTTTTCGTGGTGGATCACTGCCCCTACATGGCAGAATCATGCAGGCAACACGTTGAATTCGACATGCTGGTGAAGAACAGGACCCAGGGAATTATCCCTCTGGCACCCATCTCCAAGTCCCTCTGGACCTGCTCCGTGGAATCATCCATGGAGTACTGCAGAATAATGTATGATATCTTCCCTTTCAAGAAACTGGTGAGTTCTTGCAGCCTTCTTGATACTCTGAGGAATATGTTTTATTTTGAAGTGGTTTTAAATCTCTTAACTGTTGGTTAGATTGAAATGTGAAATGTAAGTTATTATTTTAAAGTTTTTCCTGCTGTGTTGTACTGGACATTTACCTCGTGAGGCACTGTGAGAGTCCTTGGAGAATGATGTGCAGTATTGCAGTGTTTTATTTTATTTTCTGCTGAAAATATTGCTTGATTATTGACATCCTTAATAACCTGCAGTTCTGGTTTGGTGCAGAGACTGGCTTTGTGTTTTAAAAATATCAGCAAAAAGGAGTGTAATTCGTGTTTGTTTGGATTTGGGGAAGTAACACTGTAATGGCTGTTACCTCACAGGTGATTTTATTTTCTGATCCTTTCAGGTGAACTTCATTGTGAGTGATTCTGGGGCTCATGTCTTGAATTCTTGGACTCAAGAAGATCAGAACTTGCAGGAGGTATGGTTTGCAGCTGGTCTTTTGTAGGTGTAGCTGAATTGTGGAATAAATAGCAACATTTTATTACATTTATGACAATAACTCTGGTTAATTAAAATATTGGTGGGTCTGGCCTGAAGTTGTTGCATAACAATTTCAAGGCTGGATTACCCTACAAAATTTTAAGAGTCTTTCACTATAGATTTACATATTAAAATAAATAATATGAAATTACCTATGTATTTCTTCTGTGATTTCATGCTACTTATTAAATTTCTTCTTTTTTTTTTAAAATTTGCATGATAGGCAAATAAACCTGTAAGTTCATCATAATACACACACAGAAAATAAACACAAACCATGAGATGCAGCTGATTTTTATTTTTTTTCCCCAGCCAACAAGAACATTGGTTTGAGGCTTAAAAAAAAAAACACAAACCAAAAAAGTCACACAAATAGAGAACAAAATCAAATCCCAAATCAAACCAAAACAACAAGAAGAACAATCAAAGACAAACAACGAAAAAAAACCCAAATCAAACCATTGGAAACATTAATTGTAACTGTCCTCTCTGTTATCAAATTGTTTCGTACTGAAAGGGGCTCATCCTCTGGAAAACTTACATAGGGGAGGAACTGAAATTCGAAATTCTCAGGAATTAAAGGCAAAATGGCAACTTCAATAACGCTGGGGTGTCTTTCAGGTACTGGATAAAACTTGTGATTATAAGCAGGTATAATAAATGTAAATAAATGAGGATATTACATTCTCAAGGCTCAGTAACAATGAGTAAATTGAATTGCAGAGGGTGATTTACGATGTTTCCCAGAAGGGCCACCAACATCAAGTGCTGATTTCTCATCCTGTCCCTTCATCTCCCGACAACATTAATTGGCACGTCCAAGTGCTGACATTCCAGCTGGGTGCCCAGGACATTCCGGTGCTCATTTCTTTCCCTGTTTCCCACCAGCTGATGGCAGCCCTGGCAGCTGTGGGGCCCCCAAACCCCCGGGCAGACCCCGAGTGCTGCAGCATCCTGCACGGGCTGGTGGCGGCGGTGGAGGCCCTGTGCAAGATCACCGAGTACCAGCACGAGGCCCGCACCAGCCTCCTGGAGAACGCCGAGCGCGTGGGCAACCGCGGCAGGATCATCTGCATCACCAACGCCAAGAGGTCTGGGGGGTCCTGGGGGCGCTGTGGGATCGGGGCCTGCCACCCTCAGAGAGTCAGCTCAGTGTTTGGGTGCCTTTGCCCTGCTGGAGGTGTCGTTTGTGGAGGGCTGGAGGGAGGGGAGTGCTCGCACTCTGAGCTGGAGGATGGATGGTCTGGCACTGAAAGGAATTCCTGGTGTTTTTCCAGTGACAGCCACGTTCGGATGCTGGAGGATTGTGTTCAGGAGACCATCCACGAGCATAACAAGCTGGCAGCCAACTCTGACCAGTGAGTACTGCTTTTTACACTCTTACTGTTATTATTGACCACTGGGTATTGCTTTTACACACATTATTATAATCATCATTACTACTATTATTACTAATATTACTATTGACCACTGAGTATTGCTTGTTACAGACATTATTATTATTATCATTATTATTATTACTAATATTACTATTAACCAGTGGTATTGCTTTTTACACACTTTCATTATTATTATTATTATTGTGATTCTTTTGCTTTTCACACACTTATTATCATGATTGTCATTATTATTATTATAACTATTATTATTATCATTATTATTGTAATAACCCATATCGTCATCCTTATTGTCTATTGATATTATCAGTAATTGCTAATATTTCTTTTTCTTGTGTAAAAATATATATTCAATATATACTAATATGTTATAAATATGTATTAACCTATAACTTTTTAAAAAATGTATTTTGGGGCTTAAATATATTTGTATACATATATTAAAAATGTTTTTGTATTTATAAATAATATAATAAATCAGTAATAATATTAATATATTTAAATATATTGTGTGTATTTTATATAAATATAAAACACATAAATATATCAAAATAAGACATATAATTACATTGAAATATGTAAGTAATGTATAAAGTATAACTATGTGTTAATATTAATAAATACATGAATATGCTACTAAAATATTATTTATATTATTGTTATTACTATTAGTTATATTTATTAAGAGAAACTTAACTGAGTTTTTCTCACCCTGCACATGCCTGGCATATCCTCCATGAAATGTGCATTTATTTTTTTTTTTAATAAAGGAAATCCAGGTAAAGTCCAGGGAATCAGGTTCTGAGTCCACTGGAAAGACAGAAAAATGGTCTCATTATTGTAGGTAGAGATGTGGAACAATGTCCTGATCTTCCCAAACTTCTAGCCACATTAGAATATAATCTAATAATAGTAATAATACCTATCTGGATTATTTGGGTAGTTGTTTCCATGTTCATGGGATCCCTTATTAACACCCACCCTTGGAGGCACAAATCCCCTTTAGTGGCACTTTTCAGCTGGGAAAAGCTGGCCAAGGTTGCCCCAGTGATCTGTCCAAAAAAGAAACACACACTGCTGGAGCACCTGAAGAGCCACAAATGTTATTTTTGTTCTGATAAAAATCATTAGTGTAACCTCGTTTCTACCCCTGGTTTCTACAGGGTGCTTTCAGAAAGAGCACGTTGTTCATACATGTTTATAAATCAGAATGGATTTCATTTCTAGGCTGAACAAAATGTGTTTTATTTTCCAGTCTAATGCAGATTCAGAAGTGTGAGCTGGTGTTGATCCACACCTACCCCGTTGGAGAAGACAGCCTGGTTTCAGATCGTCCTAAAAAAGAGGTGAGGAGCAGAAACAGAGAAAATGTCACCCAAGATGAACCATCTCAGACTTTGTGCCAGTTATTCTCAGTTGTTCAGCACCAAAACCACGTGTGGTGGTTGTTGGAAACCAAGTACATACAAAATATTCAGTAATATATTCCTCAGTTTACTCTGCATTTTACTGTGCTGTTTAAGAATGAGAAAAGACACAAGAAAACAAGTTTTCTCAATGGGAAAGGCATCTAGTCCTGCATGTTATTTATTAAATAAAAAGGACTGTAGCAGCTGCCTTCCTGAGATTCTTTTCTACAAACCTCTGCTGTAGTTGTGCTAAAAAAAGAAAAAATTAACAGGAGACAATAAACTGAATTTTAATTCCCTCTGTAAGGCAGTCACTGGGTTTGGAGATTTTTTTTTTGGTTGACTGGGATTTTTTATTTTTTGGGTTTTTTAAATTTTTATCATTATTGTTTTTGGGGAGGTGATTGTTGTGGGGTGTTTTTTTGTTAATTTTTTTGTTTGGTTTGATTTTTTGGGGTTTTTTGCTTTTTTTTTTGGTTTGATTTTGGTTTTGGGGAGGTTTTGGTTGGTTTCGGTTTGATTTTTTTTGTTGTTTTGTTCTGGTTTTGGGGGCTTTGGTTTTCTTGTTTTGGTTTGGTTGTTTTGGTCTTGTTTGGTTTGTTTTGGGATTTTCTTGTTTGGGGTTTTGTGCTTTTTTTGTGCCTTTTTTGGTGCTTTTTTGGTACCTTTTTGGGGGCTTTTTTGGGGGCTTTTTTTTGGGGCTTTTTTTTGAGGCTTTTTGGGGCTTTTTTTGGGAGCTTTTTTGGGGCTTTTTGGGGGCTTTTTTGGGGGCTTTTTTGGTGGGCTTTTTGGGGGCTTTTTGGGGGCTTTTTTGGGGCTTTTTTGGGGCTTTTTTGGTGCTTTTTTGGTGCCTTTTTGGTACCTTTTTTTGGTGCTTTTTTGGTGCTTTTTTTTGGTGCTTTTTTTTGGTGCTTTTTTTTGGTGCTTTTTTTTGGTGCTTTTTTTTTGGTGCTTTTTTTTTGGTGCCTTTTTTTTGGTGCCTTTTTTTTGGTGCTTTTTTTTGGTGCTTTTTTGATGTTTAGTTGGGGGTTTTTTTTGTAGGTTTTTTTGTCTTTTTAAGCCCTAACCCAGTGTTTTTTTGTCTGAGGAAAAATCAGATACATCTCATGGCTTGTGTTTGTTTTCTGTATATTTATATATATATATGATGCACTTACAGGTCCATATATAAAAACTCCTTTACTCCTGTTACTCAGTAGCTAAAAGAAAGAAAAATCCTAATTAACAATTAATGATCAAGATTTTCTTAGCACTCCTAAATTTTTTCCACCCATTTGCAGTAACTGCATCTGGAGCAAGTGGCATAACCTCAACATTCTGAATTAGGAATAATTTCTGCTTCTTCCTTGTTGTTTCCCTTGCTGTGGGTTTTTTGAGTGGGAGTTTTTCCCCTCTCCCCCCAAACTCAGCAGTGTAAATACTTATTTTATGAGTTTGGAATGAACTGTTCCATGATATCAGAGCCTAATCCAGGAATTCCACGTGTCCCTTTTGTTCCAGCTCTCACCTGTCCTGACCAGTGAGGTGCACAGTGTCCGTGCAGGGAGGCATTTGGCCACAAAACTGAATCTTTTAGTGCAACAACACTTTGATTTGGCTTCAACTACCATCACAAACATCCCCATGAAGGTAATGTTGTGTCTACAGCTTTGTGTGAACTTGCTGCATCACTTCTAAATTTGTTTGAAAACTTTTTGATGTTCATTTGAATTGAATTTTTACATTGTTTTTCTCTCCATGTCATGTTTTCTGTTTTGTTTTTGTTTTGTTTTGTTTTTTATTTTATTAGCCCACATTCAATGTCTGTGACCAGGTTAGTAAAAATCAAGAAGGGGGAAATAAAAAAAAAAATTAAAAAATTAAAGAAGGATCACAGAACAAAAAAGTTGTATTGCTGAACCTCAATTTTTGATCTGGCAATACAAGTTGTTGTTTCAGTTCCGTTTGTGTTGCTTTATATAAAAATATAATCTTATTTACCTCAGATTAATTTGTCTGTGATTCTTTTGTCTTTTCCTAGTTGTGTTTAGATATTCTTGACCCTTGTGCATTCTAGTGGCATAGTGAGTCTCTTTTTTCCTCTGTTTCATTACCACGCCCACCCAACATAAAGGTGTTTGTAACTGAGAGCTGGGTTGTGATTAAGGCTTTTCCAGTAGGATTTCCAGTTTGAAGAAGGATAGAGCTGGTTAAGAGACATATTAAATTAAACATCCTGTGGTAAAACTCGTTTATGTCCCTATTTTAATGTTTTTTGCAACTGAGAATGTCAAGGATTGAGTTTACAGCCATTTTCTGAGCAGGCAGCAAGAGAAATTTCAATCAGGAGTGTCAGTATTCAAACAAACAAAAAGGGCAGGGGCAGGTACCTTCCACGATTAAAAAAACCCATTACCTTCTCACACACTCAGTCAGCAATTGCACCTTGGAAAACTAGCAGCATTGTATGGATTTTACAAGCTAAACCATGATATTAAAATTATTCTCACAGCTTTAATGAAACTTTGAACATGGGGCACGGCACCAACGTGACTTAAGTTTGCAAATACCTTGTCTGGAACTTTCTGACCTGTGTGCTGCTGTTATGCCTCTCCCTTCTGCCTTTGTCCTTATAGTGATAGACTATGTTGGGTTCTCTGTGGTTTATTTTTCTCTTTTTTTTTTAAATTTTATTTATGTTTTTAAACTTGGAATAAATTACCGAACTTACTGTTCTGTTCTTGCGAGTCCTCTGTGGCTGTTTAAAGATGCAGTGTCCTCTGTGCAGAACCACATTTTGAAGTTGTGAAAGTGTAAAGGGGTGCACTCTTAGATCTTTTTTAAGTGGAAGGAAATGATAAGAAGTTCAAAGTGTGGGTTTTGGCTTGGATTCTTGAGATGTTTAATTATGAACAGTAATTGTGACTCTGCCCTGCAGTGACTGTTCGTTGCTCAGAAAGCTGTAACTGCTGGTGATATCCAACATTATCGTAGTTTTACTTCCCTAATTTAAATAAAGCCTAATTGTTTACCTCTTTTGCACTATGCACACCTGTAAAAAGAGGAATAAAAAAAAAAAAGGAGGAAAAGCAGGTGGCTGCACCTTCAAACAGCTCAGAGAGCAAATGGTTTCCTCAGCCTTGCAATCCCATTGTTGTCTGAGGCGCTTTGGAGACCTTGTTTTGTTTCCTTCTGCAGTGAAAGGGAAATGTAGAATGATTCTTTTATGAGAGGGTGGCTTCTAGCTGAAAGAATTACATTCCTTCTTTCTGCCTTTCTGTTTTAAAGGAAGAACAACATGCTAACACATCAGCCAACTATGATGTGGAGCTGCTTCATCACAAAGAGGCACACGTTGACTTTTTAAAGAGTGGTGAGTGGAAATTGCCCTCCAAAGGTGGCTTTGGGGCAGCCACCCGGAATTATTCACAAACAAAGGTTGGGAGCTTCAAATCCATGGAAATCTCAGGCTCGAGGAGCAGATTCTTCCATTCCTTGCAACCCAAAAAACTTCCTTTGTAGTGTTGGCATTGGGGTTTTACTCGTTTTTGGCATGTTTTAATACAGTAATAAGGACGTGGCAGTGGAAAAGCAGGTCACATTCACACATGTTCAGGATGTTTCTGTGAGATTTGAAATACCTCCTATTTTCTTTCTGAAATTTGGAATTCTTACCCAATATTCCTCTGCAGTGAATTTTAAATAACTCAACCCGAGGTTAGAAAAACATGACACTAAGCCTTATGCAAAATTATTTTATAGAGGAAACAGTGCTTGATGTAAGATTTTGTTAAGAAATCAGATTAGAACTTCTGTATTAGTGGAATTAAAAGTCCTGTGGTCCATAAATGACCATTTTGGGGAGCTGGTGCCTTTTTTCCTCTTAAGGGGATTATCATTACTTTGAGGAAAAGAAGGAACTCCTCTGTCATCTGTCCCCCATACTTTAGTGGAGTGTAGGATTAAAGATTGATGGAAAAGAATACAGTGTCACAGTAATGATTTGGGACTCACCTGAATTTGTGTTAAGATGTTGGAAAGCTTCGAGTTTTATTGGAAGGGCTCAGGAGGAGTTTTGTAATAACTTCTGCAGGTTAATAAGCACATCAAACTAATCTTTCATGTGTAAATGTCTGATATGAAATAAAACTTAACTTGTAAGATTAGACTCGACCCTACCCACTTTTTTGCCAGCCCAGCAGTGTTGCCTGGTGATGTCCATGTTTTTCCTTCCAAATATTGTGGATTTGGGCCTCTTCAGGGACTCTGTAATTCTGAAACTTGATGCACAACTCAGTTAATTCTTTCCTGAGGCGACATGAGCCAAAGATCATAAAGACTCTCAAAGCCCACTGGAAGAACTGTAGTTTATTGTAAAAGAGTATTGATAATGTCTAATTTAAGGCCTTCAGGTGGCTTTTGCAAGACCAGTGAGCCCTTGCATGAAGGGATTTTAGTAATAAAACATGTCTGGTCAGGACATGCTCACGTTCATGTGTGTTTTATACCTTAAAAGTTCAGAGCTGTTCAGCTGCAATGAAGGAAAGGTGGTGGATCAGCCCCTTTGTCTGCCTCTCTCTGCAGGTGATAATCACGTGGGTGGCAATAGCAGGGAAGGCACTTTCAAAGAAACTGTGACGTTGAAGTGGTGCACCCCTCGGACAAACAGTGTGGGTAGGTAGCCTGGAACCTTCCAGAGCTGGGTTTGAGCTGGTGCTCAGCCCTGTCCCCCTCTGTGCCCTTTTAAGCTTTATAAGGAAACTAAATGTATGCAATGATAGTATCAGTCCCTCTATCTATTTTCTGATCTGACTGAGGGAGAGATCTCTGCCTACATCTGAGTAAGGGAGGGAAAGGGAATTCCTGAGGTAACACAGGAATCCCCTGGAGACTGTTAGCAATAAATGCTGACTCACTGAGCCAGCAAGTCAAAAATACAGATAAGAGGAATAAGAGCGGGCAAAACTGTACAGGGAAATACATCAGGGGATAAAGAGCTGAGGGGGACTGGGAATCCTCCCAGTGAACCATTCCAAGGAGGTGGTGAAGGGAGCAGGCTTTGAGATTGAGAGGCACCCAGACTTTCTAGTTCTGCTGCTGGTTGTGAACTGACTTCCTCCTCCTTCCTTCCTTTTATTTTGTGGGTTGTTTTTCCTGTCTGTGGAATGACACTCAACCTCTCTGCTCACTTCTGTGTTTGTTTTTCAGAGCTGCACTATTGCACTGGAGCATACAGAATTTCACCAGTAGATGTAAATAGCAGACCTTCTTCATGCCTTACAAACTTCCTCCTCAATGGTAAATTTGTGTCCTTGGTTATTTATTTCATGTTTTAATTTTCAATGCTGCAGTTAGAGCACGGAGCACATGTTGGTTTGTGCATCAGTAAATGTCTACATACTGTAAAAATACCAAGCTTATTGTAACATGTCCTGTAAGTAAGAGAAGAAAGTTGTTAAATGTCCTGAAAAGCAAATAGAATAGTTCTGAAACTTCAAGATGGGAGAAAAGAAGTAAAGAAGGAGCAAGTATTAAAATCAATGTTGGTGTGTTTGCAAGCAAAATTGCATTACAAACATCCTTTCAGTGGAATGTTTTCTTCAGTCAAGCCACTTGAGTGTCTAAATGTGCAGTGGTTTCCTTAAAAACGATATTTTCATGTATTTTTCTCTTAAGATTCTATAACGAAAAAGTGTTTTGATTAATAAAAATGGTTAGAAGCAAAATTAACAGCACATTTCAGATATTTTTGCTGTTTTTACTCCCTCATAACGAGCAGCTTATTTGGAAAAATGCCCCCTTTTATGCACAGTTTATTTTCCTGGAAACAAGGCAAAGGAAGTTTTATTGCTCTGTCTCCAAAAAACTACATCCATCTCCAAGCACTGACAGCGGGTATCAACTGATGCCTTTACACTCAAGTGGTTACTTTATTACTTCTTGGAAGTTGCTTTTAATGAGGGGGTTTCACACCTATTTCTGTAGCTTTAATTCAAAAATTCAAAAGCAGCAACTGATAAAACCCATCCCGGTTCCCAACAGGTCGCTCGGTTTTGTTGGAGCAGCCACGCAAGTCTGGCTCCAAAGTCATCAGCCACATGCTCAGCAGCCATGGGGGGGAAATCTTCTTGCATGTTTTAAGCAGCTCCAGGTCAATTCTGGAAGATCCCCCTTCAATTAGTGAAGGGTGTGGCGGAAGAGTCACTGACTACAGGATTACAGTAAGTTTTGTTCTTTTTTTTTTTTTAATCTTCTGAACCGTTGCTCCTCTTGCCCATCGCAGTGGGTGGGTGAAGGAAGCCTTGGAGCACCTTCTGGAGAGCTGGAGCCAAACTTTGTGCTGCTGATAGATACCTGATACAAAGCAGTACATCTGCTGGTTGCTCTGCTTCGTGAAACACTTGCTGTGTCAAAGAAGGACTCGCCTCTTGTGCAGCCTGAGTGTTTGCATTTGTCCTGGGTCTGGAGTTAACATTTGTCATGGCAAATTCTTCCTTGGGGGTGGGATACACGTAGGGCTGTCTCCCAGTTGTTGTCAGAAGGATAGATTGCACAGGAATGGTTTGTACAGTAAATAGAAAAGGTGAAATTGTCAACTTTGAGCCCTGATGCAGAGCAGACGATCAGCTGGCGTTAATTTTGCATTTCCATTATTATTTTCCACATAGCCTTTATATCTCTTGTAAACAAGCAGAAGTGGCCTCTGGAAAAATACAGTATAACTCTCACCATCCATGAAATACCTTGCAGATCCAGAAGGCCTCCTCCTGGATGTTTAACCCCTGTTTCTGTGCCACTGTTTTTGTGTTCACCCTGATAATTGTTCCACGTGAAAGCTGGAAAAGGGCTCAGGTTGGCAGGGCCAGGGAGAGCAGAGGGGGTGGTGCAGGTTAGTGATAAACCCATTCAGTGAAAGTTCCTGTGTTAGAGAAATGCCTAATTGTATCTTGTTTGGTTATCATTAGGATTTTGGTGAATTTATGAGGGAAAACCGATTAACTCCTTTTCTAGAGCCCAGATATAAGATCGATGGAAGTCTTGAAATTCCATTGGAACGTGCAAAAGATCAGTTAGAGAAACACACTCGTTACTGGCCTATGATTATTTCTCAGACCACCATCTTCAACATGCAAGCTGTAAGTAACCTTTTGGTCTCTTCTAGATTAAGTTTCACCTTGCCACTTGGTGAATTATTAGCTCTGTTTTCATGATAAATCCCCACAAAAATCGGTTTATTTTTGCTGGCATGCTCTGTATTTAATGCAGCAGATCATTGGGATGCCATCTAAGTGGGGGTGGAATGTTTGAGCTGGGTCAAGAAAAACACACATCTATTTAGACCTGCTCAGAGTTACTGCTAAATTTAGGAGAAGAAGTTGGGATTATGTTGTGTGTTCCATGGTTCCACTGCCTTTCATTTACACACAGATTGTCTCACTGGCTTCTCTTTTGCCTTGCAGGTGGTGCCATTGGCCAGCGTGATTGTAAAGGAGGCAATGACTGATGAGGATGTTCTGAACTGTCAAAAAACAATTTACAATTTGGTTGACATGGAGAGGAAAAATGACCCACTGCCCATTTCAACAGTTGGTACCAGAGGAAAGGGTCCAAAGAGGTGACATGCATCTCTCTCTTTGTTCGTGCTGGACTTCTGTTAGAAATACTTCATTGTTTTCATACCAGATTTTCAAAATATAGCCAGAAATAATATATAGTAAACTTAAATGTTGTGTCTGCTGTGAATCCTTTGCCTGTGTCATTGAGGGGCTGTCACAGCACTGTATGTTGGGGAAAAGAACTCCCATCAATTTATTACCCAAGGACTTTAAAGTGTGCTAAAAAATGTGAAATAAGAGGTAGTCATTGTGATGGATACAAATTGGACAAAGTGGAATTATTTCCCATTAAAAAAAGGAAAACTTAAGCATGTTATAAACAATGCTTTCAAATTGGGACATGTTAAAATACCCCAAGCCTTTTGAAACAGTTACTTTAAATATGGGCTGAAAAGACATTAAGATACAGATTTGCCCACAGGACTGGAAGTTATTTACAGTCCTTATTTCTTAATCCACAGAATTTAATAATAATTCATTTGCATGTCAGTACATAACACTGCATATTTAGCAGGCACCTGAGAGGTTTCAGAAGTGCCTTTTGGCAGTGAGAGCTGGTGAAAACTGTGATGTCAGTGGACAGAAGTCATTTCAGTTTAAACTTGGCTCTGGGTGTTAATTGGGAAACGCGGAATGCAACGTGCAGGTGGACAGACCTCCAGTACAGGAGGACAGGGAATCTATTTGGAGTTAGTTTTGATTTTTGTTTCTCGAGGATCTGCCTTTTCATTCAGTGTGTTCAGTGACTGAGGAAATGCTGAGTGTTCCTTTGCCTTTCCATGGCCTTTCCCAGGGATGAGCAGTACCGGATCATGTGGAACGAGCTGGAGACCCTGGTCCGAGCACACATCAACAACTCTGACAAGCACCAGCGGGTCCTGGAGTGCCTGCTGGCCTGCAGGAGCAAACCCCCCGAGGAGGAGGAGCGCAAGAAAAGGGGCAGGAAGAGGGAAGACAAAGAAGATAAGTCAGAAAAGCTGGGCAAAGACTACGAGTCGGACAAGCCGTGGCAGGAATCAGAGAGGTGCGTTTTCCAAAGTGAAACGAAATCGGGGCGTAATAATTCTCGTTGGTTTGGATCAGTAAATATTAGCAGGCTTGGGAAGTGGACATCTTATTACAGTGGACTTCTGAAATTCCCATATTTTACAGGCAGTGTGGTTCTTGGGCCGGTTGTTGCCCACTTAGCAGGGCCTTTCAGCTTGAGGAGTCGCTGCTCTTGGGTTTTACTGCAACCACACCACCTATTAGACATTAACTGCTTTATAGAAATACAGAGCATGGCTCAAAACTCAGGCAGTTCTCTTCTTTTAAGCTCTAGATAGTTTAGTGTTCAGGTAGGTGAACAGCGTGGATTGATTTGGCTCTGCAGTTGAACATCAGGACTGATGTCCACAGTCCTACTGTCTCTAATTCATGTTGCTGCTTGAGCTTGTCCTAAATGTTAAGGATCTATCAGTCTATTCTGGTTTCCTTCTTTCATACTGTTTTAAAGAAATCAAAAAGCTTAATTTGCATGTGTTTAGTGCATGCTGTGATCATTTCACACAGGAGGACCTTTTCACCTTTATTGCCACCACTCCCTCCTATGACCCTTCATGACTTTCTGTGCATGGTCAAATCCATTCCTACAACTGAAACTTTTAGTTTCAAATGTGGAACAAAAACAGGGACTAGGATGAAAGGGGTTGCTATGGAATGGGTCTGAATTCACCTAGAAAAGGTAACAGGAAATTGTGTGGTATCAAGAATTATGTTGTGCTCAAGCAAATTTTCCTTCCCTCTCCAAAAGGTTAAAAGGTCTTTTGGATCGGGAGAAAGAAGAACTGGCAGAAGCTGAGGTTATCAAAGACTCCCCTGATTCTCCTGAGCCCCCCAACAAAAAGCCTCTGATTACAATGGATGAAATGCCCACAGTTGAAAAGGCAAAAGGTAAGCCAGAAGAAATGCAACATTTATTACGATTTCTTTTAAAGATAGATGGTGTTGCATCAGTCTGCATTTTCTGAAGGAGCGAGGTGAATCATTTTGGAGGTAAAGCTAAGTCAGTTGAGATTCTGCATTTAAAGTAGAGTCCTCCTCATGTGGAACAACTCCTCAGTTGGTATCACT
Source organism: Myiozetetes cayanensis (assembly GCF_022539395.1). NCBI lineage: Eukaryota > Metazoa > Chordata > Aves > Passeriformes > Tyrannidae > Myiozetetes > Myiozetetes cayanensis. Next base: position 70,840,841 of record NW_026087521.1, on the reverse strand, counting down.
TTGCATGTTTTGTGTTTATTTAGCCTCTTTTATAAGGTTGTTTAATATTAGTGGTTTTGTCACGTACCATAGTCTGTATGTTACTACCATAATCTGTAATTATTTTAAGCCATGATAATGGTTTAAGAATTCAGAAATTAAATCACTTAGACTCTTTTCACTTGCAATTTTAGGGCCAATGTCCTTGCTGTCCTTATGGAGCAACAGAATTAACACTGCCAACTCCAGGAAACACCAGGAATTTATTGGTCGTTTGAACTCTGTCAACAACAAAGCTGAGCTGTACCAACACCTGAAAGAGGAAAACGGGTTTGTATCAGTAAATAAATCACTGCAGAGATTCTTAGTGTGGAGGAGCACTTCAGTTTACAGCATTAGACACTGTTCTTCTGAGGATTAAAATGGATAAATACATTTCTTTGCCCTTAGTGTTGGTGGAGAGCTACAGACCAACCTCTCCATTCTCCAAGGTGCTGGCAGTCAGGGGTCAGTGTGAGAGGGGTGAAGTCCTTGAAACAAACTGCCAAGGCTCATGTTTTCCAGATGGATTCCCTGGTCACATGAATATTCTCCAGCCTTGGGCATATTTTGTCTTTTGGTGAGGTTGATAATGGGTGGCTTTTCAGGGTTGTTGCTGGAATGTTCCTGCACAGGAACCTCTCGGGTGGCTGCTCAGAGAAGTCATAGGAGGAGATAAGATTGTTGGGGCAGGGGAAGGCAGGATGGTCAGTGATGTAAAAAGCAGTTCTGGAAGTCTTTAAGGCTGATAGGTTTCTCCTGAAGCTGCTGATGGCATTTCCAATAACAACCCTCACTCCTTGTTTTGCCTTTCAGAATGGAAACGACGGAAAACGGAAAAACGGGCCGGCAGTGATGGCTTCATTCCGTCCCTCTGGACAAAAACCTGGCCAAACCCCAGAAATATTTAATGCTGGAATTGCTCTTGGTACTGTTTCAATACAATTGTATAGCTCTGGTTGGATTGGTTTTTACCTTTTTTCTATTCCTATTTTTGCTATGAGAGAACAAAATCCGCGTATCACGTGTGCAAACAGGAGCTTGTCCCTCAGTGTTCCCACTCGTGCTTTGGGATGAAGAAAACCCCTGCTCCCATGGACTAAATCAAGGAATCCAAAACATTAGTCAGCTTAAAAGTCCTTTCCCAGAAGTACTGGGTAGTATTTCCAAATCAGTGATTGTTTTAAAAAAAAAAGGGAAAAAAAAATTGGAGTGATTTGTAATAAGCTCGATAACGTTGTTAATTTGTGGTTCATGAAAACTTTTATTTATATGAAACTTCCTCAGGAGTCCAGAATTATGGAAAAGACCTCACACTGAGTCACTGAGCTGAGAAAATGCCAGTCTTGGTTTGCAGTTAAGGGGATGGGAGGGTGAGGGGTTTTACAGATAAAAACTGTTGGTTTTAAAAAACTGTTGACTTTTAAAAAATGGAATGGAAATGGTTTTTAGAAAGCAAGGCCTTTCAGGTTGTTCTGTCGGAGGTAAGGCTTTGTAAGCAAAAGTAAAATAAATTTTTTGCTAATAATTATTTTTCTGATGGAGTGTGCTCTCTAAGACACTGGTGGTTTTAGGTGTGAGCTCTTTGAAGAGATTTAGTCTGAATATGAATGGCTGTGCAATGACAGAGTAGGTTCTTTGAGTAGAGCTGCTTTTTCTCTTATTGGAGAGCAGAATTCTCAGCTGGGAAAACTTCCTAAGCCTGTGATCTAATCCTTTCCAGCCTCTCCAAGTGCCTGAGCTTTCCTCTCATCTGCAGCTGGCTCCTGTAAGCACCTGAAGCTCTCACAGATTCGATATCTCACAGTTTAAGTTGATTTAAGGCGCATCTTTGTGAGATTCTCTGAAACTAAATCAATATATTTGTGTTTCTTTGCCTGAAACTTCACCCGTGCACAGACCTGAACACAAATACCACGGAACTCTGCTTTGCTTACATCAGTATCTGAGCCCCTTTGTTCAGCTGTTCTTGACTCATTTCAGAGGTGATTATTTAGCCTCTGTGATGCAGGTGTGTTTTCTTGCTGTGTGATTTCAGGGCCTTGCATGGTAACACTTTTGATCACATATCAAAGCTGATGTAGCTTTTACAGAAGCAGTGTGTCACTTTTGGAGATCCTGGCCCGAAGACTTTGAATTCCTTTGAATAAAATATTCCTTGAAAATAGGGTGTGCTGGAGCAGCACATCTCTTGATATCCCATGTCAGATGTTCTGATGGAGAAAACTGCCACGGAATTCTTGTTTCTCATAAGTTTTGTGCTGTTGTTAAAATATGTATTTGTTTAGCTTGTTTCCTAACTCCATTTTCCACATTTGAAGCATCTGCCAGGTCAGGCTGTTGAGTGATTAAATGAGCAGGGGGTGACTGTGGGGTTTGTATTTTACAGGCTTGGAGAGTCTTACAGGGACAGGAGATGCTACAAGGGCTGATGTTTCCTGCAGTCATCCTTTGGATTTATATTTTACCACTCTTAGTTCTATGGACTGCAGGTGCAGGGAAGATTTAACTGAGTTTTTAAAGAGTTTACAGGTTAAAACGGGGAGTTGTGGATTAAGCAGTTTAATCCTAGTTAAGTAATTGCAAAATATAGCCCATAATTAAATTATGGATTACATTTTGCACGTGTCAGTCTGTTAAACTGGAAGGATTAAAAAAAAACATGAAAAGCTTTTAGAAATTCTTCTACAGAGTTTTAGGGATTCTCTAAGGCCCTGTGGCCTTTGAAAGGGTGGAAGTGGACAAGAGAGTGAGTTTTACACCTGTAACTATTAAAATGTAGCTTAAAAAGTACATTACACAGGAAGAGTTGTGCTGCGTATGTGAGTAATAAGGACAGCACCTTCTAGTACAGATTGTCCCTTTTATTGGTAGATTTTGTTTTTAATATCATTTACAAGTCCTTCCCTTGAGCCTCTGGCTGTTGCCGTGGTGGGTGGTCACACCCTCCCCGTAGCAGGGAGGGAGTTGTTATTTTGGTGGCTGGAAGGGTGGTGTGATGTGGGGCAGTGGGATTGCCCTGGGGCACTGGTTTGGGGAGGTGAGTGGTGCCCCAGGTGGGATCCCCAGTGGAGGTGGAGCTGAAGGCTGCACTCGTGGACAGGGGCTTTGCTGGCTTTCAGCACGTCCAGTTCCACGTCAGCCCGGCCCGACCGGGAGCTCCTCTGGAACAGCACACTCTGGGAGCCGGGAATTCTCCTGGGACACTTGCAAAGCCAGCAAACCAGGATTACCAGGAGCACCCCAGCAGTGGCACAAAGACTGCTGAGTAAGGCAGGTGGGGTGTCCCCAACCGTGGAGTCATTCTTGAAGGGTATGCCCATGGAATGGCCTCGTGGTGGCAGAGCAGAGGCTGCCGTAGGAGATGCTGAAAATCACATCAATCTCCTATTCTGGCAGCATTGCCTGGACAAAGTGGGGGCTGATGGACCCGCCTGGCACCCCTAGTTTCTCCAGTGCTCCCTGGATTTCGTCCCTGGCACACCAGGATCCGTCGGCACGGGCGCACAGCGAGCTGTTGTACCAGGAGATGAGCGCGGTGCCAGACCGGAGAGCTGTCACCACCACGTCCCTGGGGCTGCTGGAGTTCAGGTACAGGGAGAGCTTCTCCAGGAACAAACCCAGCCTGCTCCTCTCCCTCAGGAAAGAGCAGAAGCTGTTCCTGGCGCGGACGGTGTAAACGTGGCACGGGGCCTCGGTGGGCTCGAGCAGCTCGACGGTGAAGGACTCACAGGCCGTCAGCCCTCCCGAATCCACGGCAGACAGCACGAACTCCTGAGGGGAATACTGCAGGTCAGCATGCAGGGGATAGCCATGCAGGGTCTGCTGGGAGGTGTCAAACTGCAGCCAGCTCTCTGATCCCAACGGAGAGCTATCGGCCGGAGCCACTCGGAGAGACAGCCCAGTGGAGTTCCCGTCTTCCTCGTCATGGGACGTGTTGGCAGGGACAGGGAAAGAGAAGAGGCGTCCAATGGTCGCTGTTAGGGGTGTCAGTGGAATGAACAACCTTTGGGGAAGTGTTTGCTTGCCCTTTGGAGAGGAGGGAGAAAAGGAAAGAACTATGAGGGGGAAATGACTTTCTGGTCATCTGGAAGGATGGTGAAGAAATCTCATCAGCCTCAGGGTTGTGGAGCGTGCTGGCTGGAAGGGATCTCTGGAGGTCACCTGGTCTACAGCCCTGCTCTGAACAGGAGCTTGGCAAGGCAGATGAGATCAAGCAATGGCTTTGCATAGCTGGATCCTAAAAACATCAGGGGATGATGGGTCACAAGTCTCTGTGGGTGACAGGGGAGGTTTAGGTTGGGTATCAGGACAAAGTTCTTTCCCCAGAGGGTGGTTGGCACTGAACAGGCTCCTCAGGGCAGTGGGCACAGCACCAAGGCTGCCAGAGCTCCAGGAGCCTTTGGCACGTGGTGGGATTGTTGGGGTGTCCTGTGCAGGGCCAGGAGTTGAACTTGGTGATCCCTGTGGGTTCCTTCCAGCTCAGCAGATTCTGTGACTCTGCAACCACTTTGGAAAACGATTCGAGTGGTTTTTAGCTACTTTTTCTGATTGTTGAAGTGGAAATGTGTTGGTTATCTGGAGTTCCTGTAGCATCCCCTAATGGGGATCCCATGCTAGGCCTGGGGTGACTTAGACTGGAAATACATGGGAGATAACGATGGAAAATCCAATCAAACATTCTGTTTTGTTCACTCTCTTTCTTTTTTTTCCCAAACCCAACACTAACCAAGATTGATTCAACATGGAATCAGATAATCTCTAAAGCAAGTAAAAAGGTGGACAGCAGGAAACAGGCACAAATTTCTGAAGGAACAACTCTTAACTCTCCAAATTGCTCCCAGCCCTGATGTCCGAGCGCTCTGTCGTCGGAAACGGAGCTCGTGGACGAGGTAATTATTAAAACATGTTATTGTTTCATCTCTCATTTCCAACACTAACCCTGGATTTTTTTTGTTTGAGGGTTTCATGAGGCTGTGGGTGTCCCAGCATCACCCCAGAGCTCCCTGCCTGGGCCAGGATTCCTGGGAGTGCTGCACATCTGCCTGGCTGGAAGAGCTCCAGGGAATGTGGGAGTGGACACCAGGTGAGCCCTGGGATGGTCAAGTGTGGGGATGAATTTGAGAGGGAATCTCCTCTCTGTGACTGCCAGGCCTCAAGAAAGATCAGGATGCAGGGAGTCCTTGCAACCTGTGACAAAAATGGGCCTCTCTTCCTGCTGTTTCTGGATCTCATCATGTATTTGTGTTTTACCATTTACACTTTGGGATAATTTGCAAGGTTGAGTAAAATCATGCCCTGTTATCTTCTCCCTATACATTACCTAAGGTAAATAACAGGGATTAATTTGGGACATGAATCTTTAGGCCATAATCATTTGGGGACTGCATGGAGTTCTAGCATGGAGTTCTGCTCTAATTTTTTTACTCCATAGGATGCTCATCTACTTCTGCATCAATTTTGATAAATGTTTAATGTTCTGTTCTTAAAAACCCTCCCCAGTGTCCCCCAAGCATCTCTTCAAATGTTTTATTATCCTTATTGTGAGAAAGTTTATCTAATGTCCAACTTAAAATCATCTTAACTGCAGTGGAAGGTCGTTAGTGCTCCACCAGTTCCCAGGGGACACTGTGAATGCTACTTTCATCTTCTAAGCAAAACATTATATAAACCTGCCTGTTTACTCAGTCTTCTGGACTCATTATTTCTCTCTGACATGTTTTCTAGACCTTTGACCATCCTTGTGTTCCTTTGGACCTTTTTTAAGGATCTTTCCTTAGAATGGCTCGATCATTTGGCTGAGCTGCTATCTGCTCCAAGCTGAGCAAAAATCTGCATTCCCTTCCTAGGAATACTGGTGCTGATATATCCCTTGGGCCTGGAAGTTGTGCTTTTGCAGAAAAAAACTGTGTTGAGCTGTTCTGTTGGGCACTCAGGGCAGGAAAGAAGACAAATAGAGAGTCAAATCTCAAACATACCTGGTGTGCTGCTGGGCAGGTGAGAAGTGGCATTAAATAAAGTCACCAGAGGGGCTTCTACAGCAGCTGGCTGGATGCCTGAGGTTTGGTGTGGCTCCAGGGGAGGCTTGGTGACATTTGGCAAAACCCCTCTCGTTCCCACATCTTTGTCTGAGTGCAATTCCTTTGTGCCACTGGATGAAACACTTGGAGCTTTACTAAGGACAGTGCTGGTTATCGTGCCAGGAAAGCTGCCTGGGGCTTCAGGACTGAGTGTTTGTGGAGAGAGGGATGCACTGGAAAGCATTTGAAGTTCTGGGAAGTGGCTTTTTGCCCTGTCACTGCAGTTTGGCACTGCTGATGCTGACATTGCTCCTGGCAAAGACACGTGGAAATGGGTCTTAGGAAGAAAAGCCTCTGCTGAGCTGTGGGGCCATTCGTGGGCAGTCTTTGTCACCCAAGTGTCCCTGGGCCTGGAAAGCTGCTCTGTGCCTGAAGTGATGTCCTGTAGGGGATGGTGTGTGGATACTTCTGATTTATTAGAAAGCAAGTAGGAGTCTGCCCCAGGCAGGTGAGGCTCCAGCTGCTCCGACAGCAAGGACATCCCAGAAGCTCCAGTGGGCAGCACTTCCAGCTCAGTGAGGAGAAACCTCGTTCCAGTAACCAGTGAGGGTGAGAGATCTGGAAAATCAGAGTCTGCAAACATCACAGGTCCTGGTGGGTTAGTTGGTGTGTCCCAGGCTGAGCCCATCCCTAAGGTGACCGAGCTTTCTTGACTTACAGGCTGGATATTATTCTGCATCTTGCAACTTGCTATTGTTACACTTTCTCCCCAGAAAGGTGAGGAACTCTGGGTAGGTGATGCCACGAGCTGTGTGAGGAAAGGGCTTGGTACAGTGAAGGCCAAAGGCCTGGGAGCCTCTCCTGCAGCTGGTGCCTGGGTAACCCTGGTTGGCTTTAATGTAGGTGTTGGTGTGATCATTAATCCCCTACACTGTCGTCTTGCAGGCCTTCTTTCATAATCACCTCTCCTGAGGATTCTCCAGCCTGCAATTCCATAGCCCAGCAGCCGGGAGAGGCGCTGGGAGTCCGCGTTGCGCTGCAGGACTTGGATGAGCTCGTGGAGCGCGGCAAACCCTCCACACCTGACGGGCCAGGAGAGCCTCACCTGGGGGTTCCTCGTGAAGTCCACGTGTTCAGCCAGCACAGCCAGGCTCTGGGAGCCCCTGGGAGCTGGGCCTGGGAATTGCAGCAGGGTCAGCAGGGAGGGCTCCAGGTGGAGATACTCGGCCATGGTGCAAACCAGGGGCAGGCGTGCCCGGATTTCCAGGGCTTCTGCTCCAGCAGAGAGAACGATTTCAGCAGAAGTGATGGCAGCTTCCTCCCCACACCTGGATGGTGAAAGTCCACCGGTCTAAGAGTCATTTTTCCACCCCCTGTTTTTGTGAAGATCCCAGTGTGGATTTAATCTATCATCTTATGCACATTGTAATTCTAAGTATTACCTCTTAATCCAAAACTTCCTCCTCCTGGCTGTGTAAATGTTTCCCATTCCATTAACTTCAGTGATCATTAAGTTTGATCCCATTGCTTGTGTAGAACGCAGCAACAAGGTCTGAATATACCAAACACTATCCTCATGATGGAAATAGTTCACTTCAAAGATATTCCCAGTCCCTTAGACATCAAGTGTAGGTACTTGAGGAATTACCATCAGTCATAACAGGTAGTGTCTTGTGGAGGAGAGTGTCACTGGGAGCCTGCCTCTCTCCCTGCTGACAGAAGATCTCCAGTTAGGAGCTTCCAGGCTCAAGGGAGGCTGGATGTGGCCACCTGGAGAATCAGTGTCCCAGCAGTTGCAGTCCTCATGCCCAGATTTGCACTGCTGCTCTGGGGCAACAAAACCTCCTGCTTTTAGATTCAACAATATTTTATGAGGTTTTGTTTTCTTTTTTTTTTTTCCCTGTTGTCATAAAGCCCCCCACCCTGTGTCAGTTTGAAGGACCCATCTCTTTCTTGGGATTGCTTTTCCTCCTCCCCCCACAGATTAGGGTGGCAGTACTCACTACTGGCTGTTTGGCATGTATTCCAAGTCCAGGGATAAACTGCTGTCCTGAACGTGGATGCTGAAGTTTCCAGCAGCTCCTGGTGTCTCCTGGGCACGGATCCTTCCAGAGGCAGCGATGCTGAGCAGGTACCTTCCACCCTCCCCTGCCATCGGCAGCCCTTGCAGAGTGTTTGTGGTGGAGTTGAATTCCAACCACTTTGGCAAAGCTGCACCACTGGCTAAAGTGACCTGCTCCCTCAGAGAAGCAGAATTAGAGATAGGAAATGGTGTTACTACTCCAGTTTTACATATTGCAAGCTCTGACTGGACAGAAGTCCAGGAACAGCTGCTAAAAATGGTCCATTTCGGAATCTTAGAAACCACAGTACTTTGATTTTCACACAGTACCTGTTTTGGGTGTTTTTTAGCAACACTTGCTGGCCATTTCCAAGACCCTTCATTATTCAGGCTGCAAGTAGATAAAACACACGCTGTGTGGAGGGGTTGTGTATTTGCTGCCTCGGCGGTGAATGATGGGGAGATTTTTGCCATCGCTTCTAAGTGTTTCTAATAGATCTGAGGCAAATTTCCAGGAGGACATTTCTAGTGAGTTCATATCAAACACAAAGTGAATGTTCACTGCAGGATTGTACCAAGAAGTGCATTTAAATATCATTACCTTGCACTGAGTGACCGTTCCCTGCGAGGCGAGCACTGGCACTGGGTAATGGAATATTTTTCCCACAGGCACAGTTACACCTGGGATTCCTTGCGGGCTCTTTGTTTCTTCGCTTCTGCTGTTTGATCCCTTGGCAGCCACAGCAGGTGAGCTCCCACAGACAGACACCAGCACGAGGAGAGGAGGGAGCAGGGGTAGGAGGCCTGTTGGGGGTGCCCGCTGGGTCCCTGCAGGGCTTGTCCATCCTCATCCAGCGCTGCTGCTGCTTCAGCACGCCTGGGGTCTGCAGGGCAAGGGGAAAACCCAAACCCATATGCACATGCACTTTATTTAGGCAGCTGCACCTCATGGTGCTCTGAGATCTGTGAGACTTCGTGTTGCATTTGGTCCCTTTGGGGCCGTGGTGACATTTGGGGAGGGCTGTGGGCTCTTAAAAAGCCTCAGCACTTACAGTCGCTGTTTCCATGAGGGAACACCCCGTAGCACAAAGCCAGCTGATGGTGCTCTTTAACCCAGTTTCCTCCAGCCTTGCTGTTGCTCCCATCTCTGCTTCTGTTGTGACAAAAGCCCGCTGAGGGATGAAATGCTACACTGGGGCCTTCAAGAAATGGTTTAGGGTGAGCGGCTCAGTAACCTGACCCTCTGGGGTTCGGTGCTGGTGTGGTAGCAAAGGGAAAGGTGAGTGTGGCATATGGCAAACAAACCCTGAGGGCAAAGGCAGGCTGAGACTCACTGTCCTTTGCTTTGTAGCATCGAGGGCTGGACTTTTTATTTGCTACATTTGGTGCTGCTTTTTCGAGATAAAAGCGGTAATAAGGACTCTGACAAGCCCGGGAATGGGTTCCAGCTTGCAGTGTACACAATATGCCTGGTCTGGCCTGCTTAGGGAACAGCCTTATTCAAAAGCACACAAGAAGAAAGTAGCATTTGATTGGATAAACCAACTGATACAGCTGGAAAAGCACGGACAGATGTTTTGGAGCCAGACAGCAGCGCGGGGAGTGACCCTTTCTTGGTACAGGAGGATGTCTTGGAAACCACAATCCTCTTTGCCTTGGCTCCACGAGCTCAGTGGCCTCGGATCAAGGAATGAGGTCTTGCTCTGCTGGCTTCTGACAAGTATTTTCTTCCTTCTGTTTGCAGTAGTTTCTTTGGAGCAGTTGCCAGGCTTTCTGCTGTGCTCTGCTGTGCACGAGTGGAGCTTTGGATGGAGGGTGAGATGGTGATGTAGGGTCTGATGGAAAGACAAAGTTGTGTGATAACTACTGAAGGACAGCAAAATCTCTTTCAGTTGCAACCACGATTGGCTCTGAATGAATCAGCAGTTTGTGTTTCTTTGAGGATGCTCAGTTATGCTGAGAAACAAGTTGCTGCACTCTCCCCTCCATTTTTCACTGTCAGCATCTCCATGTTCCTTTCTCCTGCAATCCCTGCAAACATAATGGCATGTCCTCCTTCACTGACTGTGAAAAGAGTGAGTAGGTGGTGGGGCAGAAGTTCAAGTTGGAGATGAGGACTTTTATTTAGAGAATATAATTCTTATGCAAGGGAATGGGTGCTTGACAGCTGACTAATCTCTCCTAACGAATTTGCCTCCTGAGAGCTGAGTAAATATTGCCATGTAACCATGTATGAATCACCAGCCTGCTCTGAAATGATGGGAACACTCTGAGAATTCCATGGTTGCTGTGAGCTGACAGTAGTCCAAGAGGAGATCTCCACCTCTTAAGTCCAGGTATGGAAGAAATTCTTCCCTGGGAGGGTGGGGAGGCCCTGGCACAGGTTGCCCAGAGAAGCTGTGGCTGCCCCATCCCTGGGAGTGTCCCAGGCCAGGCTGGATGGGGCTCTGAGCAACCTGGGCTAGTGGAAGGTGTCCCTGCCCATGGCAGGGGGTGGAACTGGAGGATCTTTCGGTCCCTTCCAACCCAAACCACTCTGGGATTCTATGAAACCCCACGTGCTGTTCCATGTCTGAGTGCAGGAGAACACAGTGAACAAATGGGGCTCATTCAGAAACAAGGACTTCTGGCTTAAGGCATTTATTTCCCACCCAGAGCCAGGAAATATCAAAAGTACTTGCTTCACTTCTAGCTGCAGACACTCTCTTTTCCCTATGAGCCTGTGTTACATTTACACAGATACCGTTCTGAAACAGGGAGGGGGGGTAACCCTGCCCTAAATCTTTATCTGCAACACCAAAGAACACAACTGAAGGATGCACTATCTTCTGTTTTCTTTTTGGGTGGTCTTGTAACGTGGAAACTGTGACTGTCTCGTTTCCCTGTGCTGCCCCTGCCTAAGGCACTCTCTTGTCAACTCCTTAGAGGAAATGGGAGCAAAAATCCAATACTTGTCTGTCAGTGCCCAGCAATCCTGCTGGGTGGGCTTTGGGGTCTCCCAAATAGCCTGGGATGGTTATGGCATCTACCACACAGCTGATGTGTTCTTGATGAGGTTGTTTTTTTGTATCTGTTAAACCTCCCCAGCACCTGGAATCAAATAATTGCTTGGCAATTTCAGCTTCCTTTCAAGTCTCTTTGATGTTCCAGCCTCCTTCTCCTCTGCAGAGGAAATCCAGAGCTTTTCCCAGTGTCCCCAGAAAACTCAGCGAGCGGAAGGTGATTTAATAACAGCATTGAGGTGGCCTGATGTGTTATTTTTTGCATGGCTGAGGCCTGGCAGTGCTGACAGCCCTAGAGTCCACACCCTGAGGACGTGCCAGGCAGTTTCAGGGCAGTTTGTGTTGCCCCAACAGGAGATGTGGTGGTGCTGGTGGCACATTTTCTGCTGAACTGTTCAGCATACAGATTTTCCACCTTTGACTTCCATTACATTCCAGGAAAAGCCTCCTGTGCTGGAGTTGCCTGGAAACCTGTGCAGATACGCCTGCAAACTGGCTGTTGGTGCAGCTGAGCCTTGTGCAAAGCACGGGAGATGTTTTTGTTTGGAGTGTTGCAATAAACAGCTTTCTGGAAGGCTGGAAAAACCTGGGTGTTGGGAAAGGCATAAATGAACATGATGGAAAAAGGGAGCCTGTATGTCCCTGTGGGTCACAACCATGTCACTCCTGTGTTGACAAAGGCAAATTAGTGAGAATGTCAAAGTTTTGGTGTCTGGGATAAGTGTCAGAAAAAGAGTTGGGTTTCTTTTCATGCCTTCTCACCTACCCCCAATTTAATCATTTTAATCCTGCTGATGTTTTATCTTTGAGTTGCTGCCTCAGGTTTTTGGGGTTTTTTTCCTCCTATTTTAGAACAAATGGGGGAAAGAGTGGAATGGACAAAGAAACAACGTCTGAGGGAAAGCTGCTTCTTAAACCTTGTCTTTGCTTGCTTCCAGTTCTCATTCTGCTCTGCACTGGGAAAGTATTTTCACTTCCCACCTCACTTCCCTCCCAACCCCTTATGTTTCCTCTGAGAGAGACGTTGCCAACGTGGGAAAGTTTAAACATGAAAGCCCAGGGATGAATTTATACCAGGGTTAAATTTGGGTTTAACTACCCATGTGAACACTCTTGTTTTGCTACAAGCTTTTTTATTTATTTTTTTTCCAAATTATGGTTTTCCTCTTTAAAGCTTAGCTGAGGACATTGCAGACTGATTAAACTGAGCTGGAAGAGGTTGGAGTGAAAGGACTCAGGCACTTACAGAGTTACAGCTCCATATCTAGCAGATAAAACTTTCCTGCTCAGACAAGCCCTCACTATTTCATCTTAGTTGTTGGTTGGGTTTTGTTTTGTTTTGTTTTGTTTTTCTCCTGGGAAGAGTTAAAACCTGAGAAGAAAGAATTCACTTCCATGATTTCATTTTCTCAGGTGCCATATTTTTTTGTTTTTCCATTTCAACTTCTTTGAAAATGAGGAAAAGGGATTAAATTCGCTGTCCTTTTTCTTTTAAATGCAAGATCATCTTTTGGTAAAATTTAAAACAGTATTAAATGTTGGGCTTTTCAAAGTTGGGGGGTGGGTTATGTAGGAAACAAGGAGCACAAGGTTTTTATGGCCACACTGACAGAACCTTTCTTTGTGGTGCCTCCCCCAGGCCCAGCTTCTGCATTCAGCTGCTGTTGCTGGCTCCCCACAGCAGGTTTTCAAACCAGTTCGCTGGAATAACCTCCAAATGGCTTTTGTTTCACTCAATGGACTCTGTTTAGCCTTGCTCTGAGCTGATGTGACACTTTGGGACAGTTGCCTTCCCCTGGCACCAGCCTCGAATTTGGCTCAAAGCTCTCTGCTCAGTCCTCCACGTGCACAGATGCTGGTGCTGATGCTCTGTCCTTTCATTAGGTGGTTCCTGTCTGCTTTGCTGGAAAGAAGGAAAAAAAATCCCATTTCCCCATGACCAGAAGTGGATCCTTCTCCTAAGGAGAGTTAATTCAGCCCCGTTAATTCAGCCCCTCCTGCCTGGAGGTGATGAGGGAGGCACAGAGGAGGTGCCCGGAGGCTGGATGGGGTCAGGGTGTGCAGAGCAACTCCTTCACCCTGGGGCAGTTTCCGAGGTGCTAAAAACAGTTTGTTCACCCCTGTTTGTTGTTCAAAGCCAGGCCTGAAGCTCTCTTCAGAAAGCAAGGAACAGCTGAACCCCTGTGCCTTTCTTGTATGGCAGGAGCCTGTTGACTGATGGGGATAGGAAGCAAATTTCCAGCCAGATCCCTCTTACCAATTCCCACTCACACCCCCCCCCCGATGTTTTTCTTTCAGTGTTTGTTTTACTTTGGCAATTAGCTAAACAAATTGCTGTCTGAGCAGCGGAGCTGATGGAGTCTGGTTTCCTTCACGTTTTTCTGCAGCTCCCTTAATGATCTCAGCTTTGTCCTCTGCCATATTTTCCATGGGTAAGGACAGCCAGGAGCCAAGCAGGGCTGGTTTTGGCTTTTCCCTGCCTCAGTGGGGACATGGGTTGGAATTTCTGCCCTTTGCCCGACTTACAGTTTTCAAAAGAACCCCCCTTGAAACAGCATCATTTTCAAGGCATCCATGAGATCCCTCCCCTTCCAAATGCTCCATACTGGCTAACAACGGGATCAGGCATTTCTGGCTGGGGAGAGGATCGGGTTCTCAGAGGGGACATTGCACAAGTTCCATTTCCTCACCACGCCGAGGTGGAAGTGAGTTCCTGGAAGCCTGTTTTGTAAAAAAAGCCCACTTGTTTAGTGAGTCCCTCAGGGCCCTCTGGGCGAGCTGCTCCTGCTGTTGCTCAGAGCTCTCGAGCAGAATGAAAATCCTTCTCCTCAGCTAAACCCTCGAGGCTGCCTCTGCTGCGAAGAGGCAACAAAAGGAGGGGGAGAAAGTGTGACATCACTTAAAAAGTCCTTTTCTCTTTAAAAGAAAGGTGATTCTCTGATAGTTACAGTAAAAGCAGCATTTCTGCTCATTCTTGACTTGATGACAACGTTAAAGCTTCCTTTCAAACGGGTTGCCCGGAGTTACCTGTGGGATTCACTTTCTGCCTCGATATTTTTTTTTTTTATTCAATTTATGCCAGTTGTCCTTTTGTAGGTGAAATCAAGTGTTGCCCAGAAAAGCAGAGCTGAGGACAAGCGTTGTGTGTGTGTGACTGTGGAGCTGTCTGAGGGAGCTACTCAGACAGGAATCTGCCTTCGTGCCTTTGAGGAATTACATGACTTAGCATCGCATCTTTGGTAGGGGATTGAATGTAACCCCTGAGTATTTACCGTGCCAGAAATGAAAGAAAAACAATTTGTCGGATTTTAGAGTGGGTCGAGACTTGCTCCGAGGGCCCGGTGAGTGTGTGCATGACTCACATTGAGGTGTTCAAGGGCTTTTACTGAGGCTTGTCAGTATAATAAGGAGGGGGGGAAAAAAGGGGTGGAAAGGCAGTTCTTGAGGGTTTGAGTGAATTTAACAGCAGGGAAAGTGTCAAACACACCGGGGGAAAGGGCTGGGCATGTGCATTCCTTACAGATCTGTCACAAATTTGTGCCCAGTAGTTGGAGGAGGGTTTTTTTTAATGTTTATTGAATGTAAGTTGAGGCCAAGAAGCACATTGTGGGCTCTTGTGCAAAGGAATGCATGATAAGGTTGAATTTAGGGGATGGGGGTTAAAAAAAAACCCAAACCAGTGTGATTTGTGTAAAGACCTCTGGTTTGAAAGGAAATTATGCATGAAATAATGCAAGAAGCTTTTAGCTGAGCTTAGTAGCTGCTCTTATAAACAGGCAGCAGTGTCTTTGTGGGGCTGCATTTTCCAAGCCACATCTCAAAGGCGAGCTTTGCTGCTTTGGTGAGACACTGGCTAAACTGGCTAAGTTTTTAGGAAAACTTCGAGTTCTTTTCTTGCAGTCCTCCAGAGCTTCTGGGGGAAAAAAAAAAGTTATTTATTTATAGAGCTGGATCTAGGAGCCTTACTTCAGGCTCTTATTTCTGCAAATATCAGTCTGGCTATTTCCTTTTTTTTTTATTTTTTCTTTCCAGGCTGTTGTGCCTGGGTGCTTTTATCCTCACACATAATGTTTGTTCTCGCAGCAGTCCCTGCTCCCAAAGTTGCCAGGGTAACAGATTTCCCCGTTGTTTCCTTCTGAAAGCAGGGGGAGAGTTACCACCAGGACCTCCTGGCTGGGGGCCTGACCAGGAGCCAGGAGAGCAGGATTTCATCCTGCCTTGGCCCCCTGGCATTTGCCTTTGCCCGAGGTGCCCCTGGCAGGGACCAGCAAAGCATTTCAGTCTTTTTTTGTTTTTTGTTATTATTTACTTGTGTGCCTGTTGTTGGGCAGCCACCCCATCCCTGCCTAACAACCTCCAGCATCCAAAACATTTGCCTCAAGGACTCTTTGCCCATCCAAGGGCTTTTCCTCCCACCTTGCTGTCCCCAGCTCCCCTTGCCCACACGCCGGCTGGACTCCAGACCTTCCTGCTTCCCCAGATCCCTTTGTAGCTCCTGCCATTTGCCTCTTGGTGTCTCCACTTCCCTTCTGACCCCTGTGGACTTCGGGACTGGTTGGCTTTCAGGGCTGTACCTCTGTTTATCTGTCATCTGTAATTGCCACCAGGCTACTGGGCAAATGTGGCCTTTTTTTGGGGGGGGGACACGAACCATATAGAGAAAGGAATCTGGGTATGTCTCACAGATATTTGCTTTGTTTATGTTGCTTCTACCCTACTTTCCTATTTCTGGAATATGCCTGGACACGCCAACCCAGCGATGATCAGCTTGCATTAAATAAATTAACTTCATCCTGCTTGACATCATCACCTCCAGCTCATCCACCGAAAGCACCTAAAGAAAAGGGCACTTTTGGATTTGCCTTTTGGGGATTTTTTGGCTGGGTTTGGTTTGGTTGGGTTTTTTTAAGGAGAAGTTTTTTAAGCTCACCCTGCAGAGCAGAACCAGGGGCAGGGAAGGGAAATTTAGGTTGCACATATGGAAGAAAATAGTGTGAGGGTGGGCAGGCCCTGGCACAGGTTGCCCAGAGAAGCTGTGGCTGCCCCATCCCTGGAAGTGTCCAAGGCCAGGTTGGATGGGGCTCTGAGCAACCTGGGCTAGTGGAAGGTGTCCCTGAGTTGGAACTGGATGATCTTTCAGGTCCCTTCCAACCCAAAATGTTCTGTGGTTCCAAGTTGAATTTGTGAGGCCGGGCCACCGAAAAAAAATCCTTTATCTCCCAGCTCTGCCTCTGTGTGTCTGCCAAGTGATAATTGGGGGGAAGAAAAGCCCAACCCTCCTGATACCCATTTGGGCCCTGACTGACAGATTTATGACAGGCTGCAGTTTCCTCCATTTGTGTGGCAGTGGGTGATTGTGTGTCCGCCCTCTCCTTCCAGCTGGATTCGGGGCACAGGAAATGATCCAGCGAAAGGCTTTTGGTGACAATTAACAGAATTCCTGCTGATAACTCCTTTTTTTTTTTTGTCCTATCCCTCAGAATATTTTTACAGCCACCCCTAATTGGTTGCAAGAGTGGCACTGGAGGTGGGTGGTTACGAATATTTGAGCAGTGCGTCATGGATCAGCTTTTATTTCTCTTGAAAGTACAATTTATTTTTTTTTTAATCTCCCTCTTGAGTATTCAGTGACCAGAGCAACATCAACATTTATTTTTCTTACCAGGTGGTGATACCCTAAGAATCATTCCAGTTTGGCCTCAAGCAAGGGTTGTAAACTGCTCATTTTGCCAGGAACAGCAAGGGCTCAAGTCCTGGGATCACAAGGTAGTGTCAGCTTGGGAGCATATATTTAACTCCTCCCCCCAATTTTTGTCATGCACTCCTGTGTGAGGCATCTCTCTTGCAAAGAGACAAAAATGAATATTTATTTGTGGTCACCTGTGTCAAAAGAAGGAAAATGCTGGTGTTGGATGTGCTGTCTCAGTGGGATTTTAAGAGCTGCCTTAAATGCAATGTTGGAAACCAAATATCTTTCCTTAGAGCTTCGTGGTCTTCAGACCTGAGGTTTTGTTTCTCGCAGTGGGTGAAAAAAAAACTAGAGTCTGAAATCTTCAGTATTGGTTGTTCTCTTAGAAAAAGAGGAGGAAAACAAATTTTTTTTTTTTTTTTGCAGAGTTGATACACGTGGGGATTAACCAGCTCTGCTTTCTGTAGGTAAATTACAGCTCAGGAAATTAAATTTAAAGTGAGGTAGATATTTGTCCTTGGGAATTTGACACCTGGAAACAACAACAAAAAAAAACCCACTTTATTTTGAGAGCTTAAGGAGCTGCTCTAGGCTTTTGTGCTGGTTTTATGCTTGAAGGCTTCTTTTCTCCAGTGATGTTTATTGCTTTATGTTTATTATGTTTATTGGATTCTCCAGACTGGGGTTCACTGGAGAAGGGCAAAAGACAGCGAGAGGGATCAGGTTTTTCTTCTGGATTGTTCAGGTTGTCAGTGACTCCTGTGGGAAAACAGCCTCTCCCTGCCTGAGCAGGGAGCAGAGCACAGGCACAGTGCTTTTATCTGCTCTGGAGCTGGTGTGAACACTGACAGCTCGGGCCTTTTGATCTGCTGGAGCCTGGCTGCTGCTTTGGCCTCTGCAGGAGCAAGTCCCAGGGTGGAGAGTGGAGAGGGAAAGTGGTCACAGAGGGTGGAAAACAGTCAGTGGTGAGACCATGGAAACGACAGTAAGAAAGTGTAGGAAAAAGGGACAGAAGCTGGAAGAGTCAAACATTGCAGTGGCACAGGAGAGGCCACGTCCCAGCCTGGGACTTTTATCCAGGGATAACTTGGGCTTCAGCCAGAAAAGAGTGTTTTCTTTCTAAGTGTACCATGATTTCAGTCCTACCAGCTATTGGTACCTGGGGAACAAAAAGCCTTGTAATATTAAGTGAGGTTTTGGACCTCAGAAAATCTCTTGTGAAAATTCCCTTTGTTCTCTTACAGAGGTCCCTGTGCTCCCCTTCCCTTCCCCCACCTGCACAGAGACAGGTGAAGAAGGGCTGGAGCCCTGCTGTTCTGCTGACTGCATTTTGGGGGTTGAATGACAGATTGAAGTCTGTCTGGTACACACCAGTGCCATCACAGGCAGGGTGAGCACAGCAGCTGTGCCTCACCAGCACACAGGGGCCATATGAAGGACCAAGATCTCCACCTTTTGAGTCCAGGTATGGAAGAAATCCTTCCCTGGGAGGGTGGGGAGGCCCTGGCACAGGTTACCCAGAGAAGCTGTGGCTGCCCCATCCCTGAGAGTGTCCAAGGCCAGGTTGGATGGGGCTCTGAGCAACCTGGGATAGTGGAAGGTGTCCCTGCCCGTGGCAGGGGTTGGAACTGGATGGGCTTCAAGGTCCCTTCTGACTTAAATTATTCTATGGTTCTGTGTAAATCCTGAGCAGTTCCACTAGACCAAACTGCTGCTGGGGACTGTAAACCCGTGTTCTGTGGTGGGATAACCACCCTGTGCTTCATTTCATCACCCCTTTTCTAAAGGAGGCTGACAATGTCTTGTCCTCCCCCTTGGCTTGGTGGAAGAAGATGAGCTGGCAAAGCCAGCAGCTGCTTGGAGCGCTCCAGACCTGTCTATGCACATCCTCGCTCCCAGATTCCTAGGGTTTCCAGAGCAGCTAGCCAGAATGCTGAAAAAGCTTTCTCTTTAATCTCTTGATCTCCCCTCTGTGTGTTTTTGCCAGCACAGGTAAAACAGAGGTGCACGCTCCGAGCTCTGCATGTCCCGCTGCTTCCACCAAGGTAAACAGGAGACAGTCACAGTAATTACCAGGAATGAGCTGAGCCAAACATCCCGTCCCTGCAGCTGCTTCCTGGGACACAGGAGCAGGCAGGGCAGGGAAACTTGACCTGCCAGGATATCACCAGTGTCTCTCTCTGTTCAAACAAGAAATGAGGTTCATCAGTCCTTGCTCCGGGTAAATTCCAACTCGAGCGTGAAGGTGAAGTTTTGTGTGGCTGAGGTTTGCTGGGGTTGCTGTGCTCTCCGAGATCCATCTTGTACACACATCCTAAATTCCTGAGGTGGTTCTTCCCAGGCTGCTGGGAGACCACAGCCTTAGGCATCGCTTCATTTCTCACTTGTGGTGCTACAGACACTCCAGTGTTTGCTCAGGTCCAACCCTTGGAATGGGACACCACCTTTAACAAGCCCCAGAGAAATCTCTACCGTGGGATGCAGTTCTTGTGCAGTTGAAAATCCGTGTGTTGGCTTTTATTTTATTTTCTTTAATGTTCTTTTTAAGCAAAGAGACAATCCAGCTGGAAATAGAGAGGATTATGTGGTATCACAGAGAGCAAGAAGGAACCTCCTCTGGTTCATCCCCCCAGGGCAAACACCATTTGTTTCTGGACAATCCAGCCTGTAATTTTGGGCTGCTCAGAGACAGAACAGCTCGTGGGAGCTGGGAAGGAGGAGGGGGCTTCCTTTGGATGCAGTCCCTGGAGCTGTTTTCCGAGAGGTCTCTTATGTATGTCTGTGCATGGAGGGCTCTCATCTGTTGAGCAGGTAGTAAATAGATGTAATCCAGGGTGAGGAGTGCAATTATTTGGCCCTCTCCTGCTGGGAGTCAGAGATTTCCTTCTCTCCCTCTTCTCCCATGTTTAAGGCCAGGTGTTTTTGGGTGGATGAGGCAGCAAACCTGAGGCAGAGGCTGGAAGGTGACTCCTCAGACGCAGTGCTGAAGGTGGCTGGTGGAGCAGGGCAGACTTATTTACCACAGAGCTTATTAACCATCTTAACTTACCACATATGCAGCTGTTGGATTTTTGAGCAATCATCAATAGAAGCTGCAAAATAAGTGCCACAGGCCAAGTTATTTTCCACTCCAAGGCACATTTGCTTCACTTCTTTCCTGTCTCTAATCCAAGCCATGAGTAGCAATGCTTCCCTCTCCCAAACAGCTCTCACACAAATGTAATTTTTAAGCTTGCTGAAGAGCAGACACAGCTCACCTATCCTGCCTGCCATCATCTTTGGCCAGGTTTGGGGTTGTTGTCTTACCCCCAGTGCCCCTGTGAGGAAGCACAGAGGTGAGTCCTTTGTGAATGTGGGATTTGGATTGTTCTGCAGAGTTAAATTTATTCCTGTTTCGGAGATTGGGGACCTTCAGGCATCACAACACCCCCCAGGTGTGTGTGTGTGGGGGTGGGGTGATACTAAAAAATAAATTAGTAACCTCATTTTGAGGCAATTATAGCTCTGTCTTTGGGGAGATTTAGCTGAAGCCCTTTGCAGTGGTGTTACAAAGCTTAATTACATGACTTGAGGTGCTGTTGGATGGATGCAAATCTTCTGGGCATGATATCTCTCCATTTAATCAGCGATTTGTTTGCCATTTGGGTACAGAAAATACTCAGCTTAAAAAACTGGATGAATACACTTGAGGTAAGAGTGGGAAATAATGAAAAGCAGCTGATTTACTCCAGGTGAAGAGCATCCAAGAGCTCCCTGGTGTAGCTCATTTACTCTGTGCATTGCACAGTTCATTCCACACCCCAACTGCACGTGGCTCCTCGTGCTCCCTGTTTCTGGTCTCACCCATTCATCTTTAGCTTTGTTAGAAACACATATGGGCTCCTTTGTTTCCCTTCAATTTGAATCCTACTTTTCATTTTTTTGGGGGGGGATATCTCTTTGCTCTTCGTTAGCATCGTTGTGTGTTACTGATAAAGTGGAACTTCTCTGGGAGGGAGTGTAAGAATCCTGGAGCAAGTGCCTGGATTTTGGTCAGGGAACACAAATCATCCTTTTCACCAGGGTTTGCCACCTTGTAATGTAAACATAAAAATAAAGAAATCTTCCTACATGCCTGCTTCTCAGGCTAAATTTACAAATATCTTCCCAGATATCCTTCCCTTCCTCACCTGTGCTGTGCCCTGTGTGGGTCAGACTTTGCTTTCCCTCATGGAAGCTGTCCAGATGTGTCGTTCATTAATGCAGAGCTTACAGATAAGTGGGGATGGGGGGGTAAAACAGTTTTTCAGATGAGATGGCCAAGAGGAAACTTTTATCCATCAAAACACGCTGAAAGATTCTCTCCACCGCTTCCCAAATCCTCCGGTGCTCCCAGTTCGTGGCTGATGTGGGAGAAACGAGGGACAGGGGGAAGCAGCAGGGAGACATCACCTGCCCCTGCCGTGCAAGGATGGCTGTGGCAGAGATGGAAAACAGGAAGGAGAAGGTAGGAAGAGAAGAGCCAGGATTAGAGCAGAGCTGGGGGTGCAATCCTGCTGCAGCTCGGAGTGGGTTTGGCAGCAGGCGCTGGGAGGAGGAGGAGTGAGCTCATCCCAGCATCCCTGTGCTGCGGGAATGGGGGGCTGCTGCTGCTCCTCCCTGCAGCACAAATGACACCAAGGGTCAGCCACATCATCTGCACCCCCTTCCTAGTCCTGGGGAAGCAGTTCCCTGTTCCCCTTTCGCTTCACCAGCCCAGCTGCCAGGGGTGCGGCTCGGGGGATTTCTGGAGGCTCCGGTTGCCACGGGAAGTTTGTTTTTCTCCAAGACGTCAGGTAACAGATTGTACCACGAGGGGAAAACTGATAGAAATCAGCATTTTTTTATTATTATTTTTCTTTTCCTTTTGGGCCTTCTGTTTTCCACTCGTTTCCTCATTAAAATGTTCTCTCTCCAGTAAACCTGGGGGTGAGTCCCCATGCAGTGTGTGCCCTGAGATGATCCCACTCCATAAATATCCTTGTGAGCACGTTTTTACACTCGCAGCTATGGAATAACAAATGTGCAGCGGGCACCGCTGATGTCCCTGCCACCACAGAGGAGGTGGCAGTTCCCACGGAGGGGGGGTGGGAGAGAGCCAGGGTTGTGAAACAGAGGTGCTAATTGTGCCGATGTCAGATAGCAGGGCTTCACTTTTATGTTTCCCATCTGTTTTCAGCCAGCGATTTCGCAGTTGCTGCGGCTCACCCGGGAGATGACGTCAAGTGCAGCGCTAAAATTTTTCGGTTTATTAGCTAATTCCTGCACTTTCTCTGCCTGTGACGTGGTAACAACGTGCATTTCTTCTGTGCTTCTCAAACAAAATCCTGCTTGGCTGGTAGATTAATTTATCTGCTGCTCTAACTTTGCCTTTTCCAGACTGACCAAATGGAAACGGTGGGTAATGGTTCTGCTTTTTTAATGCCCTGGTTTGTGGCTGCAGATCAGTTAAAATCTAATTTCCTGAACTGCTAAAGTAGCAACTAAAGTTGCTACTAAGATGCAAACCATCTTGCAAGAGCTACTGAGAAACAGAAGGTTATTTCACTGGTTTAGTATTTTACATAGCGTTGAAACAGGGATTTTATCAAGCACCCACATCACTTATCTATTTAAATCTCACGATGCTGGAGGATCTGAAATTGCCTGTCTCAGCTTTTCAGGATTCAGCTGTGTTATGCTAATGTTAAAAGTGTTTAAGGAAGACAACCAAATGAGGAACATCTAAAAAATAAAAAATAAAAAAAAATCCCACAAAATAAACCCAAACAAAACAAAAATCCAACCCTCAGGGACAAAGCATGAGGCATTCCTAAATGTAAAAGCAATTCAGATATTTCCATGTGATTGTTATGCAGCCTCCTTTTATGTTTTCGAAATCCCAGGTAAATTTAGCAGTTCGGGATTCAACATAACTTTTAGGCAAGACTTTTGTTTTAATCCATTGCATTCTGGACTATCAGGAAGAGAGAAAGTCCAGTCTAGGGATCTGAGACTGTCCAAGAGGGTTTCTTGTACTTCCCTGTCCAGTAATTCTCCAGACACAGTAATTCATAGAAAAAAAAATTAAATCCTTCCTGATTTCTAATTTTTCCTTCCCAACATATTTCTGAGAAACTTCAATACTCGGTGTTGTGCTTTTAAGGGAGGGTTGAGAGAGAGGAGTCATTTCTTCAAATGAATTTTAATGACTCCAAACCTCCATAACTTACTGGAATGCAGTGAAAGGACACAATTCTGGAAAAAACAAACAAACAACAACAAAACCAAGAGTACTTAATTTTGCAAAAGCTTTTCAGTAAGAAAATAAAATTCTTGGGGGAAAAAAAAGAAACACACCCAAAGCAAACGACATCAAAATAATTTTTAAGCAGCCCTGAAGTGCAAAGCTTCCACAGGTTTCTGATAAAGTTAGGAAAGGTAGGGAGGTGTTCCTCAAATACACTTTTCAGGCTCCATGATTGCAATTAAATTGCAGCCATACTGCAATTACAGATATTTTCCACTTTTTTTTTTTTTTTTAATATATTAGCTCCTACCTATTTCCACTTTCTCCAGCTTGGCAATACAATGCAATTTTTAGGCTTCTTACCAGAACTGTTGTTTTTCTCGGATTTTATATTATATTTATGGAAATTTGTGCAAAGCTTTCTTAATTTTGGAGTTAAAAAAAAAAATACAGCGTTGAGTTTCTGTGAAATGTTGCTCTGTAGGATTTAACGTCTAATTATTTTAAAGAACTGCTGGATGTTACCTGTGCTGTATCCACACTGTAACCACCGCCAGGGGGTCAGCTGGTAACAAAGTGTTAATGAGAGGACTCAAAACACAATTGCTGTTTAATTACGGTCACTGTCCAGGTCTGATGATTGTTCTATTGCACAGCCTGTGGTTGGGGGTGGGCTGGGACTGAAAAGGAGGCTTTGTTTTGTTTTGTTTTGTTTTGTTTTATGAAGATGATTCACTTCTTCCCCTGCATTTTCAGGTTCGAAACTCCTGAAGTCTCCTGACTGCCATCAGAGGAGAAAATTCCAACAAGGTACATCCCCCTGTCTTTATTTCATAGGGAAAAAGCTTCATTTTTAGGCAGCCGAGCAGCAAAGGAAAGCCCAGGAGACACTGCCTGACTAACAAATCTGTGGGGGCTGGCAGGGACTTCTGCAAGGTTGAAAGCAAACTTGGTGTAACTGCTGGCACTTGTTCCCTGCAGGAATAGTGAGTCCATTTTTGTGCCCTTCCTGATGCTCTCTCTGTGGTTGTTGGGAGCCGATAGAAGGCAACGCTTCAGCTTCCTGAGCCCTCCAAATAAAGCCCCCTTTCTCTGGGGGTGTTTTCCAGAGAGAGAGGCCCATTGTCCTCCCTGCTTTGCTTGGGTGTTCGTATTTTGGCTCCTTGAATGAACAGCTTCGGTCGCTGAACGGTTGGAAACTTATTTGGGAAAGGCTTGAGTGTATTGCAAGGGGAAAAAAAAAATATCTTCACTTGAATGGCTTGGAGCTGCTCTCAGGAGTTTATTTACATAGCTGCTGCATTGTGCCACAGCTAGAGGGGCAGCCAGGCTCCCTCTTCAATCCAAACTCCCTTTGCTTAAGTAATTAAGTCACAAGCAACTTCAGTTTTCTTGATTTCTAAGTTAACACATGTATTACTTTTGTAAATTCGGATATAGCAAAGAGCAGGGCAGACAGTCCCTGTCTGTGCATTCACACACAGTGTGACCCAGTGAGGATGCAAAGCTCACACCCGTGTCCTAGTGAGAGCTGGCCTCCTCTGATGTTGAGAATAACGTGTTTCCCTCCGAGAGAAAGTCCTCCATAAAACAAGGTGTTAGGAATTCAGCCGGAACTTCCTCTTCCCAACAAGCCAGGTGGAATGGAGTGGGCGAGCCAGCACTGAATGCTCCATATTTTGGTTTTCTCATTCTCAGTCAAATAATGGCTCTTATTTTTCTTGATTTGCTGCTTTATTACACTGCTAAATCCCATCTATCTCTGTCAGGCCTCCTTTTCCCTGAGGTGTTCTGTTGGCGTGGTATTTTTTGGTAACCATGTTTTGCACGGCACCAGGACCTGCATATTGTTTTTAAACACCACCAGTAAAGAGTTAACTCCCAGCAGGAGGGAAAAAAAAAAGGCCAACTGAGTCCCTACAGCTGGATATCTATCAAGAAATCACCAGTTCTCTGACGTTTGCTGTGGGCAAAGGAAAACAAAGCCCTGCCGGCCATAAATCAATCCCTGTGTGCGGGTACTGGCAAAATGAGCTGCTCTGGCACTCTCTGATCCAACCTGTGGGCCAAGAAGTGCTGTCTTTTCTACATCCCAGTGTTTGGAAGTGCCCCTGTGCTCGAGGAAGAGCTGGGGTGCCTCAGAGAGGAACATCCAGAAGGTGAGATGGGCATCTCCAGCTTGTGTGGGAAACTTCCTCAGGTGCCTTTAAAAGCCAGGCCTTCCTCACATAAGCTGCTAGTTGTGCCTTGCTTGAGATAAGGACATTAAAAATATTCCAGCTTTGAAATCAGAGCTGGATTTTAAATATCAGAATGTCTGGAATGGTCTGATATTTCTTGGGTTTTTTTTATCCCCTCGTCTTTTAGAAGGATGAGAAACAAACCCAAGGTTTTTGGGTCCAAACTTTCATATAGTTGTATGGGGTGCCTACCTGATTTTTGGCCTGCTCCCATTCTCCATCTATTATATTAAAACAATTAAAGGCATTCTTCTCTTCCCCCCTTTTTCCCCTGCAGCTGGAAAGTCTCCTCTGCAAACAAACATCAATGCTGCCTGTTGTACAAGCCCCTGGTTGGTTCAGTTTGCCTTTGCTGGAGTGGCCTTTATATCTGTGACTTCATACAAGATGTGTAGGTGTGGGATTAAAACCTTTCCAATCAGACCATCTTCAAACACATAAAAAAAGCTCAGCTTGTGTCAGGAGCCTCCCCTGTTTGGACAAGATGAGCAGGAAATTCCGACATGTTCCTGAGACGTGAGGGGTGGAAAAGGAATAAGAGTGTGATGATGTCAGCCTGTTTATTTGGTGAGTTTTTGGAGTCTGAGGACTTCCTAATATTGTGTGTTTTCACATCTAAAGTGGGTGCTCAACGCTGCAA
Source organism: Myiozetetes cayanensis (assembly GCF_022539395.1). Classification (NCBI taxonomy): domain Eukaryota; kingdom Metazoa; phylum Chordata; class Aves; order Passeriformes; family Tyrannidae; genus Myiozetetes; species Myiozetetes cayanensis. Next base: position 70,814,923 of record NW_026087521.1, on the reverse strand, counting down.
TGGGGTGTTTCTGGTGGTCTCCCTGTGGATAAACTGCTTCTCTCCTGCGCCTCAGCACCACAATGGACATCAAAGTCAGGCCCAGAGATCGTGGTAAAATTCTCCCTGCATTCAAATACTGCCAAATACTTCCGTAGAGAGAGCTGATCTCAGAACACCACTGCAAAAACTCACTTGGTTCTCTGAAAATAAGTACCAGCCTTCAAATGAAAGCTGAGGAGGGAAAGGCTTCTTCACTTTTACAGTGTACACAGCGATGTGTGCACCAGGGCTGTCCGTCAGCACTGACTGCTGATTCCCCAGCCTGGGTCCTGTCCCATGGCAAAGCCTGTGCTCCCAGCTTTGGAACAAAAGATCACCAGAGATAACTGGTGGAAAACACATCCCAGCTATTGACTAAGCAGCCTCACCTTCACCCTGCAGCAAACTGCAAGGTTCAAAACTGTAGTAAAAATGTCCCCTTCGCCAACCAATTTGGTTTATTTCTGCTCCAGATAAATGAAGCAATATTCCATTACCATCTCTGACCATGCTTTATTTTTTTCTATGTGGACTTGTTATGACAAAATCTCTTTCATTTTAATTAAATTTTTCCTAGATGTTATCTTCATAAAACTAGCACTCAGAGAGGCACAATCACTGTTTTTAATAGAAGAGGGTTAATGCTTGTAAAAAATGCTGGAGTAGCATTTGACACTACTTTTGTTTGCCTGTCTGCAGGGAGAGGATGAGCAAGGACTCCTCAGATCTGCTTTTCCTGGGTGATCTTCGTACCAGTTTAAGTCCTGCTCTGCCAAAGTGGGTAAGTCCTTGGTTGTTTTCAGCACACAAATAATCTGGTGACTTCAGTGAGGTTGTTGGAGTGTTTCAGTGACAGGGATTTAATTGCTTAAATACTTGACTGCCTTCTGGGTTTGACCTTTGCTTTTTTTTTGTTTGGTTGGTTGTTGGTTTTTTTTTTCTTTCTGCAAAACTGATTTCACACAGCTCATTTCTAGTTAACAGCCACCGCTGCTTGGAACTGGACTGAGATTTCATTTCATTTCTATCACCAGAGAGCTGCGAGGTGGTAACAGCTACCAGCTGCTGGCACCATCCAGCCTGAGCCAAGATGAGCAAGCCTGGAAATGAAGGAGAATTCAGCCTGTGCCTTGATTGCCTTGGGCAGGGGGAAGGGACAAAGATGACTGCAAGTGCAGGGCTCCTATCAGCCATGGCAAGCAAACAGTAAATATTTTCTAAAGTGACCCGAATTAACCTTCTTGTCATGGCAAAACACACACGGGCAGAGCTGTCAAGGACACAGCAGCCCTGCTTTCCTGCTGACAGCCTCCAGTGATGTCCCAGGTACCAAAGGACACTTCAAATGGCCCCAATCACCTGTGTTTAGGCAACAGAGTTATACCTTCCTGACTGAGAAGGGTCCCAAATGGGGATTTGCACCAAGGACAGGCAATCTTGCTGCTTGGCCAAGTTCTGAAGTTCATTCTCAGGAAAACTCCCACTAATCTAAGGCACGCCAGGATTTCATTTACTGCTGGGAAATGTGAAACCTCCCTGGCTAAAGTATCTTAATTAGGCCATTAGAGCCCGGTATAAAATGGCTGAGATAAACAGGGGCAGGAGGGCACAGGATATTGTCAATGCATTGTAAAGCCTTTGCTGCTCAGCCTGGGGTTCAAACTGTCCAGAGCCACATTTTCATGGCATAAAACACCGGAGCCCTCTGTGTGGGGGCTCCTGGGAGGGCCCCTGGGTCAGTGCTTTTCACTTGGCCTGTGGGCAGGGAGCCACAGCTTCTCTCCCTTCTGCTGCCCTGTGCTGCTTGGACTTTCAGTTTCTAATTCTGGTGTGTTTTAATTTAGTGCAATTTTTGGATTCGCTTTGGGTCAGTTTGAAGAGCCTCATCTTAGGTTTTCCTGTGCAGGGGCTGGTTGCAGAACGGGGGATGTGTTACCTGTTCTCTTCATATTGCTTTTCCAGAAATGTTGTAAGAGCTGTTGCTTGTCACTCCAGGAGACTGAAATCAAAGAATTTGGTGAATCTGGGGCCTGTGTTGTATGTGTGTGTACAGGAGGAGATGCAGATCATAGAATCATAAAATAGAATAACAGAATGGTTTGGGTTGGCCATCCAGCCTGGCCTTGGACACTCCCAGGGATGGGACAGCCACAGCTTCTCTGGGCAACCTGTGCCAGGGCCTCCCCACCCTCACAGGGAAGGATTTCTCCCTGATATCTAATCTATAACTACTCTCAATCTGAAGCCATTCCCCATTGTCCTGTCACTCCATACCCTTGTGAAAAGTCCCTCTCCATCTCTCTTGTAGGCTATGAAGGTACTGGAAGGTGCTATCAGGTCTCCTCAAAGCCTTCTCTTCCACAGGCTGAACAACTCCAACTTTCTCAGCCTTTCCTCACAGTTCTTGGGTGGTGGTTTTGAATACAAAAGTGACGAATCCAAAATATTCACCATAAAACAGCAAAAGACTTGTAGAATGGCATAACAGGTTGGTGTTTTTTTCTCTACATCTAGATGGTAAAAATTTCTTGGTTTTACTTTGAGACTCATCATTTCTGATGAGAATTTATGCCCAGAAGTGAGATGAGGCTGGAAGCTGTAGATGTGGGAAATCAAATGCAAGTGTGAAACTCTCAGCTTGTTACTCACTACCAGCAGTCTGCACATTCCTGCAACTGGATTTGTATTCTTATCGTTTGGGAGTTAGTACTTGATCAGGCCCTGAGATCTGCGTGAGTTATTGTTTATTTTTGTTGTTGTTGTTTGATTTTCTTAATCCAAACAATCTGCTGGAAAGAACACACTGGGTAGCAAATACTATTTGCTGGGTTTTTTTCCTCTGGTGAGTGTGGGGAGGCTGCAGTGTCCCTGCTTTCCTGGGCAGAAAAGGCTTTCAGAGTTCTCTCTGCATTGAGGGTGGGCATGTTTTTTTTGTTGTTGAATTGGTAGTAATTATCTTATGCAAATATGTGCTGTTGGGCCTGTTCAGCCTCGAGAGGAGACACTGAGGGGGACCCCATCCATGTGTGTCAGGGGCTGCAGGGAGGGGGCAGAGGATGGCCCAGGCTCTGCTTGGGGGGGCCCAGCAATGGCACAAGAGGAACGGGCAGGAACTGATGCCCAGCAAGTTCCAGCTGGACATGGGGGAGAACTTTGCTGTGCAGCGACCGAGCATTGAACAGATTGCCCAGAGAGGGTGTGGAATCTCCCTGACTGGGGAAAACCGTCTGGACACAGCCCCGTGCCGTGACCTGACCCACCCTGTGATCCCGTGAAGTCCTGCACGGGGAGCGCAGCCCGCTTTGCTCCGGGGGTCTCCGCCGCCTCCCTGCCGGCTGAGGGGGTGCAGGGGCTGCGATCCCGAGGGTGTCCGGCCCCTGCCCGAGCCCGGGGGTGGCTGCGGGGCGGGCCGGGGGCGGGATGGGGGGCGGAGGAGGCGCCGAGGGGCGGGCGGGGCCGGCCCGGGAGCTCCGCACACACCGCGCTCATGTCAGCCCGCACCGCGCCGAGCCTCCCTGGAGAGCCCTCCGATTTGCCTGCATTTTAATCCTTTAATTTATTTCATTTTTTAACATTTTATTTTCCTGATTTCTGGTTTTTTTTTTTGGTTGCGCTTTTTTTTTTTTTTTAAAGGGGGGGGAGGAGCGCGGAAAAAAAAACCACCCCCGGCTTCACGGAAAAAAAAAAAAAAAAGGAAAAAAAAAAACCAAACCCAAGGAAAAAAAAAATGAGCCAGAATGTCTGAGAAAATGTCCAGCTTTCTGTACATCGGGGACATCGTGTCCCTGTACGCCGAGGGCTCGGTGAACGGGTTCATCAGCACGCTGGGGTGAGTGAGAGCGAGTGCGGGGCTCGCCGCACAGGAAGGGGCGGCAGCGCGCCCTGCTCGGCGGAGCGGGGAAAGTAGGAAGTGCTGGGGAACGGGAAGGGATGAGAGAGGAGCTCTCGGGGCCGGGCAGCGGGGCCCGGGCCCCGCCGGACCTTGTCCCGCAGCTCCCCGCACTCCCCGCCCGGCTCCGGCGCCCCCGGGAATACCCGGGGTTCTGCAGACCCCGCGCTGTGCTGAGCCCTTAGCACAGTCAGCACGCAGAGCTGCCCTTCACCTATCTGTTTATTTATTTATTTATTTATGTATTTGGTTGGTTGTTTATTTATTTTACTGTAGTCGCACCTCTGAGAATTTCTGACAATTTTCCTTGCTCGTCTTGCCCGTGAATCAGCTCGCTAAAAGCCTGCACGCCTTCGCTTCTGGTTTGTGCCTGCCTGAGGTCTTGTCTTGTGGTTGTCGATGATCAGATATTTACGATCAGATAGTTTAATTTAATGGAGATGCTCTTTTTTTTTCCCTTCCCCCCCCCCGCCCCTTCCCCCGTGAGCTCTTCTTTCTCTCCGCGGGGTGAAAGGACGTAGTTTAGCTGTGGCTGCTTCGCTGAACTACCGCTTGCTGATTCAGTTTTTTATTAACCTCGGCCGCTTTAAATCACCTTCTTGGAATCCTGGAGGGAAAACCTCAGCGACTGATGATGGCGATACATTGATACGTGCCTTTGAAGTTTGGCTGCAGTGAGGTGTCCCGAGGGAGCCGTGATTCCCTCTGATGTTCCCAGGAGAGCTGCAGTAGTTTCAGTAACTCTGTGGCATGTCCGAAGTAAGCATGTCCTGAAACCTTTGTCACTGGCAACGTCTCCTGCTCTGCGTGGATTGTGGCGATCCCGTGGACAAGGCAGCTCAAACTCTGGTTAAATATCACTTGGTGTGGTGCTGCTATTGGGAAGGAGCTGGTGTTCAAGGTCTTTTATATCTTTTTTAATCTTGTTTTTGCATCCAATCCTCGCTGTTCGCCCTTTTAATCTGTTGGCAAGTGTTTTTCAGTGGTTTGTTCCTCTATTTGTGAATTTGGCGCCTCCTCTCACTGACTCTCTGTGTTGTCTCACATCTCCTTTTGTTTTGCTGACCCTTGCAATTTTAAATCCTGCCTGAAAATGTTTGTTTGTTTGTTTGTTTTCTGCAACTGTTAATCGCTGGACATTGTTTCTTGCTCTTGTAACCCCAGCACTTCTTTTTTTTTTTTGGTTGACGTATTTCGCCGTTGGTTTGTTGTGCTGTTCTGCATCACCTCTGCCTTCTGTTGTGTGGAGGAAGCTACAAATTGCCGTGCTTTGCTTTTCATTGTGCTCTTCCTTTCTGAGAACACCTGCATGTCCACAGTCACGGATGTTTCTGCTGTGACTGATGCTTGTACGTCTGTCACTCCAACACGTGTTTTGGCATTGCTGTGTCACAGTTTTAAAGCTGCCGAGCCCCTCCCTTATCCCCTGGAGTTAAGGCAGGACATTCACTCCCAGTTTTAAAGGCGAGAAGCAAAGATCAAAGCTTGTCTGAGGCACTTGGGAGCTCTTTACTAGAAGAAATAATCGAGCTCAAGCCAACACGCTGTCCAGCTCAAGAAAACTGCTTGGGATGAGTGCAGGACTCCTGTGTGCATCTCTCCTTCAGCCACAGGCCAGCAGTGCAACAATGCTGATGCCCCTCTGTTGGCTTTTCAGTCCAGCTTTTTTGTGCCCTGCTCCTTGGCATGGTAAAAGCAGCCCCAGAGCCAGGGAGGCTGGAGGGGAGGAGCCGCAGGAAACTTTTGAAGTCGCCAGTGGAAAAGCTCCCATGTCTGCTGAATGGGAATGCTGACCCCTCTGCTGGTGGTACCAGAGCTTGGACTGGCATTTAGAGTTGGGATGCCAGGTTACCATATCTGTGCCAGCTGTTGCTGCCTTTGGACTGGTTGCAGCAACACAAGAGGCAGAAAAAACCTCGTGTATTCAGGGAAAACTTGCCCAGCTGCGCCTCGCAAACACCTGAAAAGGGGAACCCTCATTTTCCACAGGTGTCTCTAATTAGTGAGGACAGGGTGGGGTGGGATTGGGAATGAGTTCTCTTTTTTCATTGGCTGCTGTGGGTCCTTGCTTAATTACTCTTGCCTGGGTTACACCTGAAAGGCTGCCGGGCGGACCAGCCTGTCACCTACAGAGCCATTGGGGACCCTCCTGCTGCTTCAGGAACTTGAGATCCAGCTCAGGTCTGTGACTCTGGGGCAGGGGAGAGAGTCCTGTTTATTTTAAGCTGTCAAAGGCTGATTGTTTCCTAAACAAAGTGTGAGCAAGGCCATTCTATAAATAGGATAAAAAGGTGCCCAGCACCTCTGAAATGCAGGGGACCAGTCTGCCATGAGGGGACCTCGCTCCTTGAGGGGTTGAACCAGCTCAACAGGTGGGTTTTGAGGGAGATTTCTAAGCATAGGCTGTTTCTTGCATTTTGGAGTATTTTTTTCCTCACTTGCTGGTGCAGAAATTTTCACGTGCTCAGCTTTTCCTGAAAACTTAAAGCCAAGAGGAAGATGTAGCTGAGCTGTTCAGGTCATGTGTTGGGTCAGGTGAACAGCTCCTCTAACCTGAGTGTGGAAATATTCCTCTTGGGCAGTTTAGGAGGTCCTAGCTGCCTTTTTTGGGAGATGGGATCTGCACCCTTGGCTCTGTGTCCAGGTGAGCCTGGTGAGGGCGGGAGGGCCTTTCCACACCTCCCTCTGCAGTGAGGGTTTGGGAATTGCTGGAACAAGATTCTGTGAGTGGTACCCAAAGGGTTGGGGCACTTCTCTGAGCTGGAGGAGATCTGTGTTCTCGTCCTCCTTGTCTCTGGACTGTTCCATGACCATGAACAGCTGTTGGATGTGGGGATGAGGGCTCTGCTTTCACATTTGATCCCTCTTAGTCCGAAGAGGAAACTGAACCTCTTCCAGACCTGGGTTAGTGCTGTAGGCTGGGATATGGGCAGGGAAGTCAGGCAGTGCCTGCTCCAAATTCTTCCTCCTGTATCCATATTTTGAAAGTCAGAGGTTGTGCTCAGTTTTTTTTGGAAGAAGAATGGTAACCACCAGTCTCCAGGAGGATGTTCCAGGCCGTGGATCCCACACAGAGAGGGGCATCTCTGGCTATTGGTACAGGAAAGGGTTTTAGGGCTCAGTGTTCTCAGCAGGCCTTTGGATACCTGAGGCACTGACAATCCAGACAGTCCTCCTGCTCTTTTTTCTGCTTGGCTTTGTTTGGTGTGGGAACCTTGAGGCCACCTTTCCCAGTACTTTGGCTGTGAAGGCTGGGAATGAAAAATTGTGTTAATCACCTATCAGTACAAGGAGGGGAGAAAAGTATTCCTGATGGGAGATGGCAGAAGGAAAAAAAGAAAGTAAAGACAATGGCCAGGATCAGTTTGTAGGAAAGTTTGAGGATGAGCCTTTCAGTCCCCATGGGGAGCTGCATTCCTGCCTCACCTCCATAAAAGTGCCTCTGTGCCACAGCAGGGAGAGATCTCCTGGAACATAATCACTGGAGGATGAAGCAGGACCCTCCTGCTCGGTGATACAGGGCCCTGGATGATGAGGGGTGCTGGGCTGTGTTTCTCACTGGCAGCAAAAAGTGTGTTCTAGAGTATTTTTACTGATTTTCCTTAGTCTAATGTTGATTTTTTTTTTAATATCTCCTCTTAATTTTTCAAAGAGCTTCCTGGAACGTTCTTGTGTGAAATATCACAGGTTTGTTCAAGCTCCTTCACTGGGTTTTTGTGCAGGAGTTGTCTTTTTGAAGTTGGACTTCACACGCGGGTTGAGTCAATCAGACTTGGTGAAGAGGCAAGGTGAAGTTAGAAAGTGCTTTAGAAACAGCATAAATCAGAATATCCCAAATATAACAAAGGCTAAAGCTTGTCATCAGGCTTATTTTTCTAACCCTTCTCTCCTACTGTCTGAAGCTGTGAGCCATGGTTAAGGAAGAGAGTATCCATCCTTTAATTAATAGCAAATTTTTCTTTCATGTCCCAGCTGAAAAAAGGTAATTAGTCAGGAAAGCATAAAAAAGCCTGAAGAAAGTGAGAGTGGCATAACTAGAGTTACTCATAATTTAATTCTGGTATATATATATATATATATATATAAAATCAAATAATACCTGGAAGGAGAGAAGGGAAGATGCATTTCATCTTTTCTGTGGGCACAGGTACCTGTATGTTTTATTCCCTAGGTGCTTTATCCTCTGGACTAACGGTACCAATGAGATTTGATGGCTTTGATTGTGTGTATTTTTTTCTTTTTAATAGTGTGTAGGTTTGGCATTATCAGAAATACGTTCTTGTGGCTGTCTTTTTAATGCAGCAGCCCTGCTCTGAACCCCGCAGCTGCTCTGAATATATGCTAATGTACACTTTTCAGCTGCTTCTCTGTGATAACTTCCTAAAGCATAAGCTATATTAGATGCATTATTAAACACTTCCATTGATCTTACAGTAAATGCCGTGTAAGTGGAGTTGTAGACACGTAAATACAGCCGTGTATCTCGCATACCTTGCCATGCAGTGCATATATCAAAGCTTATATCCTCTGTAATTACCCACTCTCACTAGCAATTAGGCACGGCTCCAGCTTTGCCATTTATAGCAGCCTTTATTTTGATGCTCGGTTTCAGATGTTGTAACAACAGTGCCATCCTTAAATAAACAATGAGACAAAGCAGCCTTACGGGAACGCAGCGAGTAACGAGCCCCGCAGGGCTCAGACTTGTTTCAGAAGTTTTGCCTTGTGCACAGAGCCCAGCCCGGGTGTGAGGTGTGTGTGTGGGGAAAAAAGCATTAAACTTAATTACAGTGTTGTGATTTACGAGACTGTGTGCTGGGATGGAACAGCCTCGGTGCAGAGAGCTCGTTATGGAGCAGAACTGGGGAGAAAGTTGGGGGTGGGGAAAGAACTGATCGATTAAGGCAGGAGGGAGTTTACCTGGAAGCTGTGTGGTGGTAATGGAAATCAGGGAGGAATTTTGAATTGAGACACGACATTACTACAAGTTCTTGTGGGGAATAGTCAGGAGAGAGAAGGAGGGGAGATTGTTTGACCTGCAGGACTTAAAGTCTTTTTTTTAATATCCCTTTTCACATAATGAGAGGACTAACTAAACGAAGCCAGTCTTGACGTGGTTCTTGGTGTCGCGAGAAATCACGGCCACCCTGTATTTTAAAACTACCACAGGAGAAGGAGTCAGGTCAATCTTTGACTTCCCCCAGCCTGGAATGTGATTTCCCAACTGGTGTTTGGAACCCTGGGCTGTTGGAGGTGCAGGTGGTGGTGGCTGCTGTGAGGCTGAAGCCTCAGCCTTGTTTGTTGAGCAATAACGCAGAGCTGCACGTGGATTTACTGCACTTGAAAGTCTGGTTTGTGCTTGCTTTGAAAGGTCTGTTACTTCTTGTGTGATGTCCTTGATAAGGGGATATTTGTGGCCAAACTGGGGAGAGGAAAATGAACCGTCCTTCGGGATTGTACCTTTTTTTTTTTTTCTTTTCCCTCATGTGTGTTGTGTTTTAGGCAGAGATGCATGTTTTAATTATGTTAAGGACATAAATTCCCTTATTACTGATTCTTTTAAACTTCCATTGATTACTTGTAAGCCTAATTCCAGCTAATTACTTGCACCAGTCGTTCCACCACTGTGCAGATGTGTAAACGCTTCCTGACATAAATCCTGCTTTCAGCTGTTCATGATGCCAAACCTTGATGCTTTGGGCCTGCAGCTGTGTGGGAGGTGAATCCCAGTTCCCAGGATTTCCAGCTCCCTTTCCTTGGGGAGTGTCACAGGGAAGCCTCAGTTGTCCAGCTGCTTTGTGATTCCTCTCTCTGGAGAAGTAAAAGTACCTTCTGTTTTCACTACCTCAGTTCTCCTCAAATATGAAACAAACTTAAACCAAGGAATTCCAGTCTAGCAAGGTAAGTTTTTGCTGCAAAATTGGGAAAAGAGTTAAACAAGAAAGCAGGGTTAAAATGGACCTGTTATTCATGTGCTCTGTTAGGTACTGCTGGAGGTTTTGAGGGGCTGTTTTGGCTGTGGAAGCCAAAATGTTGTGTCAGGACTGGTCTTGCTGCTCAGCTAGTGCTGATTTTGTGACTCTCTGTGTACTTGGATATTCCAATTTTATAGGGAAATAGTTGATGGAAGGAGGCTGGAAGGGCATATCCAAGTGTGGTTGTTATCATTTGACACTAACTGGTACTAAAACCAGCAGTCAAGTTTTTATTCTTTGACTCCTGGCAGATAAAAATCAATGTCATTTAAAAGAAGATCAACAAACAAACCCTGAAACGAGGCTTTTTATATGAATCTCAAAATACAGAAACTTGTTGTGATCCAATGCTTGGACTTCTTATCTTGATTCCCTTTTAGGAGCTTGTTTGAATTTCAAACAAGCCTTTTTATTCCTGGACACGAGTTAATGAGTGTTGCAGGGGCAGCTGAACTCCTTGGTGGAGAAAAGCCTGGAAACCAGAATGGTCAAACAAATGGAATGTCAGAAAGTGCCCTGAGTTTAGTAGTAATTTTCTTCCATCAACTTAAAATCAGAGCTTGACCCCCAAGCAGTGCTTTTTGCATGGCCTGGCTGATTTTTATTTTAAATTTAACTGAGCTTGGATATCTGACAGGCCCCCCCAAGATCTTCCAGGTAACAGGAACAGTGGCCTGCTTTGCTGGCATGTTCTCAATCGCCTTTTCAGTCTGCCTCGTGTCTTTTAGTTGTTCAGAAACAATAAATAAAGAGAGGAAACAAAATGAATGTGTTGGGAAAGACTGGACGTGGCTTTTGAAAACAGAGAGCAGATCTTTGTGCAGTTTTGAATGCTGAAAAATGTTCGAATGCATCACTAAGCAAGGTCCATTCTTCCCATCAAAGAATAAAAGCTTAAGGCTACTTGAAAATCCTTTTTTAAAAAACCCCAACCTAACAAACTGCATGGAGTGAGAAGGATTAAGTGCCTGTTAGTAGTATTTTCTCTGATATTTTGGGCAGTTTATTGAGGCTATCACCTTTTGCTGAGGTGGACTCAATACCAGCCTGAGGGTGCCAATGCACAGGCTTAACTAACTCCTCACCCAAATTTGACAGGGCCCAGGGAGTTTGGCCTCTTTACAGAGAGATGAAAAGTCAGGCTTAGGTGGAGAGTTCTGTGGAATTTTGATGTTCTGAAACGAGGTTTTACATCAGTCTTGCTGATGCAAAAATCAGGTAGGGCCATCTCTGTAACGCTTCGCAGGCTGAAGGCAGAACTCAGTAAGTCAAGCTTTGCTGTCAGGCAGGTTCCATCAGTAATGAACTGATGTAGAATTATTTTGGATTTTAGGTTGCTTTAAGAGCACTAAAGTTATTGCAGTAAACACAGGAAGTCCAAGTCTCAAAGATATCCAGTTATCTTTGTAGATATCCTAAAGTATTGTCCTAGCATGTCATTTATAAAGAATATTAGAATACAGGAAAAAAACCCCTTGTCTTTAAAGGATAAAAATAGCATACAGAAAAATAAGAGGAATTTAATTTTTGGTGGTGAGGAGGTAACAGTTTATTTGTGCCAGGCTGGCCAAGTTCAATGAGGGGATGGAGCAGCTCTGCTGGGAGGAAAGGCTGAGAGAGTTGGGATTGTTCAGCCTGGAGAAGAGAAGGCTTTGGGGTGACCTAATTGTGGCCTTCCAGTGACCTGAAGGGAGCCCACAAGGAAGGTGGAGAGAGACTATTTCCAAGGGCCTGGAGTGACAGGACAAGGGGAATGGCTTCAAATTGACAGAGAGGAGGTGTAGATTGGATATCAGGGAGAAATTGTTCCCTGTGAGGGTGAGGAGGCCCTGGCACAGGTTGCCCAGAGAAGCTGTGACTGCCCCTGGATCCCTGGAAGTGTCCAAGGCCAGGTTGGATGGGGCTCTGAGCAACCTGGGCTAGTGGAAGGTGTCCCTGCCCATGGCAGGGGGTTGGAACCAGATGATTTTTAGGGTCTCTTCCAATCCAAGCCATTCTATGATACTATATATTATTTTACTGAGTAAAAGTAACCAACAAAATAATGTCTCATGACATTATTTCCTGTGTAAGTGATCTGAGATGTAGGTCCCACACCTGGGAATTTGTAGACTTAAATTGCAGATGTATCAGGAGGCACTTTTAATAACCTGTTGAAATAGAAACCAAGTTAAGATTTCTGCTCCCTCGGCTGGATCCTCAGGGATGTACTAAAAGATGGATTAGGATTTGGTCATGAGACCCTTCAGAGGCTCCTCAGACAGGGCACTGCTGTGGCCCCTGGGCAGCTGCAGGGTTTGGGCCAGAGGTTTGTGTCAGGGATGGCTTCTCCTGCCGAAACAAAGCAAGGTCAGGACCCGGCAGGCAGTAATTCCTGTCTGTATTAACTTTTGCAGTGGAACAGGTTTTTCTGCCACTGAACCTAAGGACCAATTAATGCTGCAACCCCCCTGGAATATCTAAGGTAGGGTAAAGCCATTTGCATGGCAAGTTTGGTTGTACCAGCTCGTTTGAGGCCACACCGTGGGGCCAAACTTGGTTTCATCTAGATCTGTTTCCTTTCCCTGTCAGGTTAAAATCCCTCCTGTGATTGGGCTGCTCCTGATGGAATTGTTTTACTTGAGCTGGAAGCAGGACAGTGCTGGTTTGAGTCTTCAACTGTGGATCTAAAGTATGTTTAAGAGGAAATACTGGATTAAAGGGTGGGACACGAGACTTGCTCAAGGTTGTTGACAAATTGTGGAATATAACCAAAGACTCCAAGTTCTGGGTCAGTGCTCTTTTTGTAAGTGTTGATCTGCTGAGCTGTTCAGTGCATAAATTGTTTTGTATTGGTTTATCTCATGGGAGCAAGGCAGTTGTGACAAAGCTAGTTAGTGTATTAAAGTTTCCTTGTGTCCAAAGTTGTTTTATTTTAAGGATGCGTCTAAAGATGCAGAGTGAGGTTTATCACGACAAGAGAAAGGTGTGCTGAAGGGAGTTTAACACTTGCTCGTGCTCAAATGGTGGGTGGAACCTCTTTGACAGTGGTAAATACAATTATTAATGTTCTTCATTTGTAATGGAGGGAAGAGAGAAAATCCTTCCTTTTTTCTGTAGCCAGATAACTGAAAGAATGGAAGTCATCACCCAAAGCACATAACTTGGTAAAGCCTGAGGAAAAGCTGAGTCCTGCTACCCAAGGAGCTTCTTAGAAAGAAATTCAGCACCATCAGGGCAAGCTAAAGGGGCCTGAGGGAGTACAGAGAGGATAAAACAAAAACCTCAGTCAGAGCCAGAGAAAAATCTGATATGGTGACCCAGGGGCAATAAAAATGACTGTGCTGCTGAACACTCTTCTCCCTGAAAACTGTTATCAGAGAAACTCCTGCTGTCTGGTTTGTCCTCTGTCCAGGAAAATAAGAATTCACAAACCCTTGGACTTGGTTGGTGATCTTAGAGGTATTTTCCCACCTAAATGATTCTGTAAAATTATCTCCGAAGAAATGATCGAGAAAATACCTGGAACCATCTCAAACTTTTCTTTAGAGCAGGAACAGCCTTTAAGTCTCCAGAACTGACATAATTGCCCGTGACTGATGACAATAGGGTGTCATGGGATGGATCCAGCCTCCAAAATGGAAATTTGGGACTGGTATTACAAGTGGAGCCGTGGTGCAAGAAATAATATGCACCCTCAGAGTAGAGCAGAGAGAATTGATATGGTTTCTAATACAAGAGCTGGAAGCCTTGCAGGTGGAATCAAAGCAATAATGAAAAAGTCACCTGGAAAAAGAAACTGGGGGCATCAGTAGGAGTCAAAGCAAAAAAAAGTTTCCTGGTGGCACTTTGAATGATGATTTGCAGGTGAAAGTGAAACCTCTTCTGGGCAGCAATTAAGAACTGTCTGGGAAAAGAGCAGGCAATTTACCCACTCTCAAACAGCAGGGCGGGGGTCACTGAGCTGGTCAAAAATATTTTTGCTGTGGTCTCTGATCTGTTTTTCTACAAAATACAGGTGAGGGAGGCTTTGGGTTGCTTTGTGTTTGAGCCTCAGCACAGACCTGACTTTAGGAATGGACTTGCAGATCAGTTATCTGGGTGTAGAAACGTGAGAAAAGACAACAGGGACTTGAGAAGGTGACAAAATATGATTTTTAAACTACCTGGGGAGAGCTCCTGTTGGTGCTTAAAATTTCAGACATTTTGATTCTGATTTGTCTGAGGAAGAAGTATGAGATCACTTCAGTTGTAGGAATTACCAGGGCTGTTCTTGCAGCTCCCAGGTGCTCAGAGATCTGGGAGCAGCAGGATGATGACCCTGATGCCTCACCCAAATGAACTCTTCAGAGCCCACTTGCAGATAATGCCTTAGGCAGAACATCAGAGAGTTATTTCAAGGAATGACTCTGCTGAAAAAGGCATCACTTCTTTTCTTGCCTTCTCAGAACTTGCAAAACCTCATGAATTAAGATGCAACCCCCACCCCGAATCATTCACTTGATTGTTCCTGGAATGGCCTTCAGAGCAGCCAAAAAGAAAGCGTAGTGTCCCCTCAGAGTGGCAACATCAGGGTTTTCTGGTCACCTCAGGCAAGCTTGGAATTTAGAAATGAGATGGTGCACAGGTGGCTCTGTTCATTCAGAAATTGCAGTGTGGCTTTGAAAGTGCTGAAGTTTGAGGGGGTTGTGAGAGTCGTTTAAAAACCGTCCGATTTAGTGATGTTCTTGAGCAGGATGTGGAAAACGGTGCAGGAAGTGTGATGTTTGCAAGGCAGATAAAAGCAGACACAGCCCCAGTGCAGCAGCATTTTGTGGGGGCAGCCCTGGAGTGAATTGCAAGTTCTGTGACATAGTTGGTGATTTATGTCCCAAAATCACCCAGTGCTTGTGGAGTCGGGCACCAAAGGGCGCTGCAAATAGGACAGACTCGGCTGAGTGATTCTTGTGAGTTTGGAAAAAAGAATTAAGATCCACCTGTGGATCAAAGGGAAATTTGAATTCCAAGTGTTTCACTAAGTCTTTGAGTCTGTAGGTTTCCTCTCTCAGTGTGCCCACAGGCTGATGGGTGTGGGGAAGGGTATGAATCCATAATTATTCCTTTCAAGTGTCTTATTTTATAGATTCAAGGAAATTAGGGCACTACGTCCCATTGCTTTTGAGGAATTTAAAGCAGGAGTGGATGAGAGTATGAATTATGCTCCACAAGTTATTTTGTCTCAATATGAAGCAAATCTCTTTATTAGAAAGGAATTCTGGTGGGATGTGGACTGTGCAGAGGATCAAACACGAGACTGGAAAAGCCTGTTTGAGCCTGTTTGGGAACACCAACAACTTGGATGCAATTTTGCAGGAAAAACCTGTGAAGTCCAGGGATTGAGTGGATGTGAGTGAGACGTAGTGAATCAAGGAGAATTTAGCCCCAATTGCACTTTGTGCTTCCTTTTCTACGTAGTTACAGAGAGATGTACATCTCTAAAAATAGTCTGCCCTTGTAGTGACAAGTGCACGGGCTAAAGAGACCAAGTTCGTGTCCAGATCAAAGAATGAAGATTTCCAACCAGCTGAGGTCAAAGAGCACCTTTTCAGTAGCTGCTTTTCATCTATTATCTTGCTTTAGCAGAGGTTATGGAAGAACTAAAGGAATTTTATCCCTTTAGCCTGAAAGGACTGAAAGTATCTTGTCAGCTCTTCTTTCCAATCACTTCAGTCAGCTGAGGGTAATGAAGATGTTGTATTCCCAGACTTTGCCCGAGTGCTGAAATGTCTTCAAGTATCTTCAAATGCAGGCAGAGTGGAATCTGTACCTTGGCTGTGGGTATCTAGGTTGGTGGGTGATGTTTCCTGTTGGAGGAGTCTTGGAATTTCCGTGTTCTGGCTCGTTTTGATTGGTTTGATGCGATGATGGTTTGAGGAATCAGACCTGATTCCCTGTTTTCTAAGGATTGCTGGGAAAAACAGAGGCAGTTTTGTTTTGGTTTTTTTTTTTTTCTCCCTGACTTTTACAACCAGAAGAAATAGGGTCTTAAATATCTTCCATAAGTTCTCAGTCTACTCCATATAAAATGGAGAATAATTTTATGGGGGATAATTCTGAATGAAATGAAGCAGGTTATTCAGTTGAAGAGAAGAGGGAGGGGGATTTCCCTACGCATTCAGTCAAGTGTGTTGGGATCTCTTCCAGGCTGAGGGGGTTTCCAGCATTTAATCCCCTTAGTGGAGGAAGTGGAAGCCCGTTTGGTCTCTGTTACCAAGCTCTGGCATCCTGAAGGAGTGGTTTGTGCTGGCAGTGATGCCCTGCAGGGGACATTTTGTGCCACTGCCACTTCTGCCGCAGCGCCTGCAGTTTGTGTGGTTGGTGGCAGGATGTCGAAGGGGAAATTGAGCTGAGAAGGGTCCACACAACTCGAACAGATCACAAGGGATTATCTGTTATCACCAAACAGCTTTTTGCACACTTTCTGGTTCTAGGGAAGGTTGAAAAATTAAGTGATTCTGAGTCTGGGGATGCCAGTGAGTTTTGGTTTCCTGTGAGCATGCAGGAAGGAGGAGAGTCTGTGCTCTTTGCCTGGATTGGGGATTTAAGTCAGGAATTTGATGACTCCACCACTCCCCACTCCCTAGACTGATCTTTTTGGGACAGACCATGAATGTGGAGGGACTGAGGATTGCCTGGAAGGGACTGATATGTTCATTGTAATTGTATGGATCCAGTGACATGAGATCCTTTCTGTAAAGACCAAACACTCCAAGGAGAGGCAGTGGGCAGGTTGAACACTTCCCCAACTGGCTGGTGGCTCTCTGTGCTCTGGAGATGATGGATTTTCTATTGGGAGGCCGGTGTTCCCACCTTAAACTGGCACCTGGGTGTCCAGCTGAATTTCTGTGTGTTTGGATTTCTGATTTATCAGCACTAAATGCAGGAGCAGCTGCTTTCAGGTGGGTCTTGGCCAGAGGGGGGATTGCTGGGGGTGCTGCAAAGTTTCGTTTTGCATCTTCTACTGTAGAAAGGAGGGGAAGTGGGATATCTGTGCCATCCTTTGCAGATGGAGAACTGAGCTCTTGCTGGGCACTGTATTGGCAGGGTAAGTCAGCAGAGAACCTGATGCAAATGCCAATTGAAAATCTGCTGCTCCACAGCTCTGACAAGATCTCTAGAAAAGTTAGTTGGCAGGAGCTAAGGCATAACTTTGGCGAGTTCAGTGCTGTGATGCCTCTTTTGTTCCAATTTGGGGATGACAAGTTAGATACAAGCTTTTCTGTTGTATAAACACAGAGCTTTATACACAAACAAATAGTTATTTTGGGTGCTCGTTTCCTATGAAAAAACAGTTAAACTTGAAAGGTAAAAATAAACAAAAACGTGTTCTGAACCTCCTTCAGATTAAAGGTTAGAGAAAAGGAAACAACAAAGGCTCAAGCTCACTTCCAATTCACACAATTGCTGACACGAAGCTGCAGACCAGCCAGATGAACTGCTCGTTGTGAGGGGCAGGAGCAATTTGTAATCCTTTTAAGTTACCAGAGTGTCGAGCAGCACAGACATGCAGTGCAATAAATCCTCGTCTCTGCTTCAGTTTTGCTAAGAAATATTATCTATTTAGGCTTAACCAATATCTGTTTCTATCTTAATGGATCACAAGAGAGCAGTTAACTTCTGAGGTCTTATTTAGGGCACTGTGCTGATGGAAGGATTTATATGTGAGTTAACTGTGGTGTAAGATTATGGTGCCTTTTGCTTTGGTGAATAGTTTTTCAAACCACTGGATATGCATTTACTCTGAAGGCTGGTTTTTTTTATCAGTGGCCTCACGTCACTGTTCAGCATCCAAGCAGTTTCTCTGAGTGCTTCTCAGCCCTCTCGAGGCAGTATGAGTTGATATACTCTAACAATTGAGCAGATGATTTGTGCTAAGGGAGTTGGCTGTTGCTCAGAGACCCTCAGGCTGGGAAAGGTGAAATGAAGGAGCCAGAGTAATGTTTACTTTTGCCCTTGCCTGCCTTTGGGTCAACTTAATCCTTTTATTGAATGTTGTGATCTACGAGTCTTGTAACTCCAAAGGGTGCCAAGGGAGGCTGTTTTATTTCCATGTGTTCAAAGCAGGAAACAGTGGGGAATTCTGCTTGCAAGAGGGATGTGGGGCAAGGCTGCAGTTCCCAGTCAGAGAGAAAGCTTGGGCAGAGCCTGTCAGTCTTAGCAGGAGGCCAGACCTTCTGCCAGTCGGGCTGGAGCGTCTCAGTGTCCTCTGAAACGGAAGTGTTAATCAAAATATGTCAGACCAGTTGTTTATGTGAGTGGCTGAGATTATCCCAGACAGTGTGGGGCTGTTTGACTTGGAGAAAGAACTGCCTAAAGAAAGTCCTCGAAGCTGCACCACGGAGATAGCCAATTGGCTTTTGGATTATGTCATAAAAGCTGGGAAGGTGATAAAAACCCGAGCTGATTTTTGGGTGGGGTGCTGGGCTATCTTTTCAGATCAGCTTAGAGCTGTGGAGCATTATTTACTGTGCACAGATGAATGGGGAACAGGAGCTGAGGCAGTGGGTATGTTTTTAATCTAATGTGCCAGGCAGCAGGTTAACTTCTTGTGATAATGTGTCCAAGAGGGGGTTGTGGAGTGATAAGGAAAAGCTTAGAATAGTTTGACTGGGCTGAATATTATTGCACAATATTAGATTAGAACTTTTTGAAGGGGGGCTGTGCACACCAATTAGTTTGTTTGACTTGAAACTAGATGTGAACTTTGGTATGCTTTTTTGTTTTTTGTGTTGTTTTTTTTTTTGTGTGTGTGTGTGTACGTGTCCAGGTTCCCCTTGCAGAGAAAGTGTGAAGTAGACAGTCACTATGGGAACCAGGGTGGCAGGGATATAAACCTCAGGATCTGGGGCTTGCCTGGAACTGCATTTAAAACCTTACACTGACACAGAGAGCTGGAATACACTGAGCACCCTGAAAGGTGGAACGTGCTCTTCCTGAGAAGAGCTGCTAAAATGTGTCCCATTTACTCACAGTTTTCCCATTAAGAAAATAAGAAAGAGTGGCCTGAGAGAGCTGAAATCTCTGAAGAGGTGAAACAGGGATTTCTGTTGCATCTCTTTCCTCCATGGGTCCCTATGCAGGAGTGAGTAACCATGGCTGCTTACTCCATCAGCCAGCACATTCTCACCTTGCTCTGGGTTTCTGTGGTAGCTGCAGTTCTCTGTAGTCTCTGTTGGTAGCTTCTTCCAACCAGATTCTTTCTTTTCCTGCTCACGTTGTTTTTCTCCCCCTCACTCGTTCCTCACCTCCCCGAGGCCCTGGAGCCCTGTGGCTGTGCCATCCCCCTGCCAGCCTGTCTCACCAGGTCAGATCTTGCCCCTTCCCCACCCACCTCTTGCTTGAGGGCATGTGCTGGACACCCGTGGGCATCAAAAACCCCTGACTGTGGCGGGACCAGCTAAAAAACAAGCCGACAAAACCCCTTTCTGTTGACAAAAACCCGGAGCAGAGAGCCCTGGCTGCGGAGGAGCCGATCCCAAGGCTCCCCCTGTGCCTCCTGCCCAGCCTGCCCCAGGCAGCTGCTTGCCCAGCGCTGGGACAGGTCCTGCTGGCCAGTGGAGAAGGGGAAATGTTATTTTTTTCCCCGTGTATACAATGGAAGGAAGCGCCGCAATAAACGGAGCGAGGTAAAAAGGCTTTCCCGGCACGTTATTACCTTCCAACACTTCTTTATCCTGTTTCTCCCCTCCAGGTCCCGCTTGGCGGGACTCTCCAAGGGGAAAAGGTGCTGGGCAAGGATGGTCCTTCCTCAGGCAGTGAAAGCACTGCCTTGTCCTGTGAGGAGGATGAAGGGCACCTCTCCCTTTGATTTGGGCAAAAGCAGGTCTCCTGCACCTTGGCATGCTGTGGAGCTGGTTTGGAGAAGGGCTGTTTCACTGCTGATTAGCCAGAGGAGTAATAAAAGTGTCCAAAAATCGAGTTAAAGACAAGAGGGGTGGGTGGGAGGGTGGAGAGAGGAAATACTTGGAGATGTCTGCAGTGCTTCCTGTTTGCTTCTGAAAATTATGAGTCAGATCCCCCAGAAACAAAAGAGAGGGGTTTGAAAAATGGTGAGATGTTAGAAGAGTAACCGTGCGTGCGTTTTGTTCTCGTGGTCTCCTGGCTTCTGAGCTTTGAGAGCTGCAGACCATTTCTCACATTTCCATGGGCAGTGGTGACAGCAAGGAACGCTTTTTTTTCCTCCTCAGTGAAAGCAGAGGGGCTTTTAATAGATATTAATACAACACCAGGAAGCACAACAATAGGAAAGATACCAAAGATCCCGAGATTAGGGGTAAAATGTGTGATGCCATCGCAGTTCTTCTGCAGTTGATTGCTTTGACTCGAAAAGCTTTTGCAACGTGAGTGAGGTGTAACCCTGGAGCTGGTTTGCCTTTGCTTTATGGGATATCTACTTTGGCACAGGAGGGAGAAAGGTGCGTTGTGTGTGCCTGGGTTGTGTTTGTCTGATCCAGAAAGGGGAACCACGCTCCTTTTTCCCAGGTAAAACACAACCTGCATGGTTAAACCCACAGATTATTTTATGGGCTCTGTAACACGAGCGTTAATAATCGTGTGTACGGCACTTTAAAGGCAAAATGAAGTGGTTATCATTGTTCCACTTATCATATCACCGAGTGCAGGCTTCTCCAGAAAACGGGATTTCTTTGTTTCTCTGCCAGTTAACTCCCAGTAAATGTATGTAAGTGATAAAAGACTCCAGTGCTCCAAGCAGAAAGTGATTATTTGCAGGCATTTTCCCCCTCCCCCGTTGCTGTGTCGGGATAAACTGTGCGAGGAGACCTGGAAGCACTTCCTTCATCTGAAAAGAATGCTGCCAGACTGGAGGGCCTGAAAGTAAAAGGCCAGACTCATTTCTTTGGAGCAGAGCTCGTTGTTAAGACACACCTTGTTGGGTGATATAGCTGACTCTCTGGGGCTCAGCAGAGTCACTGCTGAGGGCACAGGTGGGCCAAAAAATGTTCTGCTACATCTGTCTCAGTAGATTAACATGTGCTCTGGGGTGCTGGGATGCAACAGCCTGTGCTCTGAGAAAGATCTGAAGCAAGTTTTGGGGTGTGAACCTGCTTATTATGTCATTTTCCCCCTTCAAAATGCTACTTCTGGAGGTTCACCCAAGGAGCTCGGCAGCGCGTGGGCTCTTTCTCTGCCGTTACCTTCATGAGGTGTACGTGGAGCTGCACAGAAATCATTATTTTGCCACTTCTGGCTTTTTTCTTGACTCTCCTGCTTCCCAACTCCTTCCACTGCTGAAGGAGCATTTCCTCTCCAGGTTGTGCTCTGTGCGAGTGTGTGCAGGTTGGAGCCTTTTGCTGCACCTGCACCCAGGAGCTGCTCCCACCCCAACTGGGAAAGCAGCTCTGAGAGAACCTGGAACAGCTCCCAAAATGATCTCTCCCAGTAGGAAACTGGCTCTGCTCAGTTTAAAAACAACTCTGTAAAGAGTGACTGTAATTTCTCAGCTGGTTTTTGTTTGGAAGATGTTGTTTGGGTTTGCTTTTTGTTTTTTTGTTTTTTTTTTTTTTTTAACTTGCTTCAGAAGAAACAGAAAAGCAAAGAGAAGTTGCAGCTGGGCCAGGTATTTTTGCGCAAATTTGTCAACATTTATTGTTGCAAAATGAAAATAAAAATAATAAAACCCTCTGTGGAGAGAATTGGAGCAGGTGTTGGTGTGAAGGTAGCTCTTGTTATCCTTTAATAGCTGGTGCATAATTCCCATTACCATCAGTGAGAGATGAAGTATCAGAGGGTGAGCAGACCTCGTTCAGGGAATTCCTGCAAACCAAAGTCATCGTCCCTGGAGGCAGAAGTAAACCAGCAGCAGGATTTTGGGGAGCTTGGTGGTGGTCATGTTGTTAAACTGAGAGCTGCCTCCTCTCACCTGGAAGCAAATCCAGGCAGTGCCGTAATCCTGGAGCGCTGCCTGGGCAAGAGGAGGGTGGTCAGGAAAGGTTCCTGTTCCTGGTGGAAAGCTTGGGTTTGTCCCTGGTTCCAGGATATAAAACACCCTGTGGAAGGCGGCCTTGGCTGCTTGGGGGCTTAGCATGGGTGTGGTTGGCCTTGAGGACGGTCTCTCTGAAGGAAGGTGCTCAAAGGATGTGAAGAGCACCGGCTCAGATGCTTTGTTGCTGTAGGAAAGGGCTGTTTGACTAATTTCAGTGGAATTCCACATGTTCACACTGGCTTGGGACTTGTCACCGTTGGAAAGCCTTCCTTCATCTGGTATCCTGACGTATAGCAAAGTTTGTAATACGGGGTGATTTGGTGTCTGCGTCATCTAAAAAAAGAGAATTGTTTTTTTTTTAAACCTAAGCAAAAAAATCAGGCACGTAAACTTTGCTGTTCCTGTGTGAAATAAACACTGCAAAATGGGGAAAACATCAACGTTTTGACTGAGCTGTGTTTTCCATGCACATTTTTACGTAGGGTGACAGGGGTTGATCTGCTGGGTGGGCACTATTTGTGTTACAAAACAGAGAAGAACTCATCTCGTTGTCCAGGATTTGTGTTCCAGCTCGTGTTTGCAGGATTGGTAATGTGTGTACACATTTGTGTACGTCCATGCTTGTGTGTGTGTGTTTGACTCTGGTGTTGTCCCAGAAATTGTTGATGTTGGTTACAGACCTTACAGGAGCACTCGGGGCTGCTTTGTCTGCTTGAACAACAATATTTTCACATTGTGCTGTTTCAGCAAAGTTTCCTAATTCTCTCCTTTTGCTTGTGCTTCCTTTCCACGGTGAGTGGTGCTGTTTTGATGAGTAGGTGTGAGTGCCTTCATTACCATTTTCAGGGATGAAGTCACTTTTTGATCACTGGACAGATACTGGTGTTTCTCAACAGCCTTTTTCTAGGCAAACCTTTCTCTGTGGTTTCATTAAATGCTGTTAACAGTGAAAAAATTCAGCTTTTCTGACTCCCTTTATTAGCACATCATTCTTCAAGCCACCTTTTCAAGTAGCCATTCACAAATATATGTGAAGGAGGTGTAGGCAAAGCTGAGAGGAAAAAAAAAGGCACAAATTCTGGTGCAAACTGCACACAGAATTTCTTTTGATTGTGATTATTTTTCTCTACTGCTGGCTCAGCTTTACTGTCTCTGGCTGAATGGGTAACTCTGCAATGAGTTCTGCTTGCCTACTTGATTTTGGGAGCAGTGACCTCTTCCCTGAAGTCACTGTGTGCCATGGAAATTTAAGCTACTCGGTCTGATAGGGACTGATTAGTGAACTACTTGCCTAAAAGTCATGGCAGGCTTGCACAGTCCTAAAAATCCCATTTTTTAGTTAACAGTGGTCCCAGTGTCAGTGTTTCTAATGTACATTTACACGGAGAGAGCTGAGTTGCAAACCTGTTATGGGTAGTTGTAAGTTGGAGTTCAAGATGTAAGCAGAGCGAAAGTCACATGTTTAATCTTGATTTTTCTGATTTGCTTCTGACTGAGCACTTGTGTTTGTGCTGGGCCAAATGCTAGACTTGCTACACAGTGTTTGTGTTCATTGTGTGGCTGCCTGGAGTGAGGATTAAGTAGAAGAGCTGCAGAAGTGTGAGTTGTGTGTAAAGAAGTTCCCTGGAGGACAGTTGAGTGTGAGGTGCTGATGCTTCCCCTTCTTTAAACTTCACCCTCCTCCCCAGTGCACCCAGGGGAAGGTGGGATCATTGGGGTGAAAACTTGGCCTCAGAGGGACATCAGTGGAAATTTTGCCAGTAAGTTCAAAGAGAGCCAAGATTTCACCCAAAAAAGAAAATGTTAGCAATGGAAAAGTTGTCTGGTGTTCCAGGGAGATGTTGTGTTAGTGGGTCTGTGTTCTGCAGGCCACTATTGCCTTCAGAAAGCTCTCTTGATATTCATTTTACCCTTTCCATTTTTCTTTAGCTTTAAAAGAATTTCTCAATACAAACTTCATCCGAGAGAGTGTTTTCCTGGGCAAGTGTTTTCCCGTTAAATGCCTTCAGGCTCTCGTAACATCCTTCTGTGACAGACTCTTACTTTTCACGTTAAAAGAAAAAAAACAGAAAAGAAAGAAACAAAGGAAGAAATGGGCCATTTCCTTGGGTTTATGGGAATGTAATTTGTTTATCAGAGGCAGGGAGATGATAGACTGAAGCCAAAACACGCCTGGGAGCAGAGCACACCAGGATTTTGGAGAAGTGTAGCAGGACTTTGTGTGACCGGGGAGCGAGCTGGGTGGGATGGGCTGGCACACCTCCTCCCATTGCCAGTTCCCCGTGGAATCACAGAATATCCTGAGTCAGAAGGGAACCACAAGGTTAAAATCCAACTCCTGGCCCTGCACAGGACACCCCAAGAATCCCCCCGTGTGCCTGAGAGCTTTGTCCAAACACTTGGACGCTGGAGCTGTGACCACTTCCCAGTCCCCTTTTGCCAGCAGAAAATAGATGTGCTTGGCACCACTGAAAAGTGGCTTGATGTGAGGATCTTGAAATACTGTGCAAATGTTTATTTCCTTGGCAAAAATGAGGATGTCCAAGCCAAGCTCAGCAGCATTTTCCTCGTGCAGGAATGGCTTACCTGTGATGCAATCCAAGAAAATTGCAAAACTGAGACTAAAATCTGAGAACAGTGTTCCCCCCTTCCCCTTTAATCTCCAAATAACATTTTATTTTCTTGTAATCGTTTATTTTAGCTCAGTTCTTATAATTTAATTGAAATTGCGCAATGTTTTAAATGTAAATATAACTATGGAAAGGGATAAACAAGTTCTACCGAACAGAAGCTTTTGCAAGCTGAAAGCCTGACTGGCTATAACACAATACAAAAGAAAAACAAAGTGACATTCAGGATTTATAGCTGCATTGCTTAATTGAACAGGAAAAATCTCTGCTTTTATTTCCCCCCCTCTGACATGCAAGCCTGCAGGTACAGTTACAAGAATATGTGAATGCATTATCAGATAAGGAAAAAAAAAAACTTCAAGGGCTAATTATTTGTGCAGTTGTTAATGTAGTTTTGTTTTCCCAGAGTAAGGGTATTCATTTAACAGCTTCTTTCAACCTGTGTTAAGCTTTGTGTTTGGGGCAATTAAAATTTGTTCAGAAAGGAGAGGATAACGTTGCTAAAATCTGGGGCAGGCAGGAATTAGACTTTGTGGTCTCTCTCAGTGCTGCTGCGCTTCATTGGCACGTAGAGCAGTTCTTTAAATGTTGTTCTCTGTGGCCCTCCTGTTTATCAAAAGGGATTTTTAGCATGGAACCTTCCTAAATGGTGCAGAGATTTAATAGGCCTGCTATAAGTGCAAGGAAGATCCTTTTTATTTTCTTAATGGTAGGAGGCCCTGAAAGGTCAGAGATGAGAAAAGGTGACAGTGAAAAATGTTGGCTTTGCAAAGAGACACGAAAAAGGACAAATTCCATATAGTGGGGCTAAACCATAGAGCTGTAAATGTCTTGAAAAAGGGCTGGTAATCAAAAAGGAGCATGAACTCACATTTTGGGAAGGGTGAGGTAGATTTTTGGCAGGAGGCTGCTTGGAGCACACAAGAAGTGGGCTGACCCAGATGCCTGATAAGAGGCTCAATGAAATGCAATGAAAAGTGGGTGGACTTGGAGAAGAACTGGGTGGACCTGATTGTTTTGGCACTTAGGTATTTGATGCTTGATTTCCAGGGCAGCACAATTTTAATAACCTATTGTTCGTTCTTGGTTGGTTTCTCAGTCGGTGTGACCAGCACCTCTCTTCCCGCTGCTTCCTGGGATGTTCGGAGCACAGGAGGGGATTTGTGGGAAGGGAAGAAGTGTCTTGGGTGGCAGGAGCTCTGCAGAAGTGTTTCTGCTGAGGAGGTTGTGCGTGGGAAGGGATGTCTGAGGAGCAAAGCAAGGGAAGCCTCGGGGGCTGCTCCATGAGGGAATGTCCAGGTTATGTGGTTTTGGGGCGCAACCTCAGCACGATTTGTAAACTGATGTTGAACAAAGACGTTGCCTGGCTCTGCTTGGCAGTTAAAATGCCCAGCTCCTCTTGCTGATGCCTGTCATCCACTTTTGCCCCTCTTCCTGCTGCTGTCAGGCCCTGCTCTCAATTCAAAGAGAGTAAAAGGTGAACAGCTGTGTGCCTTAGATTGAAGCTGTTGCCTCTAGCTTAGTTTATTCAGCTTTTTGAGGAGCAAAATACTCCATAGATCTGTAAAGAGTCCCGACTCTGCTCATGCCCACATGTAACAGTGAGACATCAGTAGCTGGTCTTGTATTTTTTAACAAGTTAACACACACATATGTGTAGTTACGTGTGTAAGAGAGTCTGCGTGCTTGTGTGTTTGTTTAGGTATTGTTTTACTTAGGATTATTGACTAGGAATATTGGCTGGAAATTCTGCTGGTAGGAACAGACAAAACACGTTTCAGGATGGTATTTTTTAAACCGAAGGCACAAAGCTTGGATAAATGATATTATGTGGCTGATTTTCTTTGACAACCTAAAAAGCATCTTACGAGAGAGACCTAAAATTCATGAAACCCATCGTAATTCCCTTCCTGATTGTTTTTTTGTTGTTGTTGTTACACTACTTTTTGTTCTTTCAGAATGCCCCTGTATCTCAGTAGTAAATCTGAAACAATGTTATGAACAATCTTTCTAGGATTGTGGTTATACAACTGTTCCTTGACTCTTGCACTACAGCTATGAATTCCTAGAAACCTGTGGTGGATTTACCTTTAACCTGTGTTAGGTAATCAGGGGAGACTTCCCCAGCACATGTGATTCATACCCATAAACCCAGGTACCATTATAGACTCTTCTGCCAACACACCTTATCAGCTATACCCATACCACTTAGTCCTGCTCCTCCCATCCCTTTGTCCTTACTCCTGCTTTCCCAAATACACAGCCAGTCCCCGCTGGTTCTTCACAGACTCTTTCTGGGTTTTAATTTCAGTGCAAGTCCCTCTAAAGTTGCTCTACCTGGCAGAAAGATTGAGTGGGAATTACTGCAAGTTATCCTTTCCAGTGCCCAGGGAGCAGAGCGGTGTTAGAAGCTGTCTGGGAAGTTTGAAGCTGTTTGTGTTAGACAAGTTCTGAATGCAAGTGATGAACAGTTTTGGGAGAAGTTGATCCTGTCCTTTTGTTGCTGAAACAACAAAAATGAGAGGCACTGCATTTGAAAGTGCTTGAAAATGCATTTACACGGGTGCCACCTTATCCACGGAGTGCACTGCTGTGAGGAATGACTGACCTGAATGGAATACACATGTGGGGAGAAGGGACAGATTTAGCTCCCCCAAATGAAGGGAGAGGAAGACAGGTGCAGAACTCTACAGGTCTGTGCTTTGACCACTTCCCAGGATATGCTGCACTATCCTGGCTAATGCCCAGCTCAACTCCTGGGCATTGCATCATGATGAGGAGCTGCCCTTGCTTCCCCTGCAGGGAGTGGAAAAACTTCCCTGGCTTCCCCGGGACAATGGCTGGGCATCTACGACAAGCAATTTCAGACCCTAATTCTGCAATTAGTGAATACAAAGGGCCCTGCGTAAAGTCCAGGACTGTAATTACAGTTTTGACTTTCCTGATGATTTATCTTAAGCACCAGGGAACTGCTGTACAACTTAATTACAACAGTCACTTGGAGGCATTGTGCATAAACCAGGTATTTATTGTGCTCAGAAGAAGAACCTGCACAGCTAAAAATTCGTATCGTGCATGTGCAGGGAAATCCTCTGTGATTTGGATGCTGCCAGTGCATGAAAAACTAAAACACAGCCATGTGTGTGCCAGGTGCTGAATGACAGTGGAGAGCACAAAGCAGCACTGTCTGCAGTGCAGACGAAGAATTAAACAAATTGAAGTTTGTCAGAGCTTCTCTGGTGGTATCGTGGTCAAGTGGCTTGGCTATTGGCATCATAATTTGGATCAGTATTTAAATAGCTTGCAAATGTGATGGTATCATACAGTAATTCCTGCCTTTATCAGACAAGTCTAGTCTGGTGCCCTTTGGCCTCCTATGCAAAGCAGCAAGGGAGTGATCAGAAAACCTGCTGTGCTGGGGTCTGACAGACACCACAGATGTCCAGGACCTTTGTAGCCAGACCTGTTCCTCGGTTTCACGCCTCTCAGACGGATCTGCGTGCAGGTTACAAAGGTCTCGAGTCGCTGGTGGTTTAACGCAGCCACCTACCAGGCCTCAGGAGCAAACCAGCAGCTGCTTTTGGCTCAGGATAAAAGTGGGATCTGAATATTTTGAATTGGGTATCAGAGGAAGTGGCCTGTGTTTGAAGAGCCTCTTCTGTTCCAGTCTACAGAGCAGGCTGAAGTTTGGCATCACGTGCAACTCAGCTCTCGCTCCAGCATCCTAACGGGCACCTCCGTAGTAAACAAGCAGCTGTTGAACTCTTTGAAGGTCATACAGCTGGAATACAGAATAAATGATATTATGTGGAAATTCTGGGGATTAAATTGTTGGAAGGCTGCTAACTAGACAAAGCAATGCTCTATTTTTCTGTCATGTGTTGTAAGAAACAGAAGGTGGGAGAAGCTGAGGCGCTGAGCGAGTGCTCAGGAGATGATGCTCCTGCTCTGTCCCTCAACACATCAGTTCAATTTTCTGTGCTCTCTTTTCATGTCTACAGGACAATAGTAGCAGCAGTTCCTTTCTCCTTTGTGGTGTCTGATGTCTTTGGTTCCTGATGGCTGCAGAACTCAGTTATCTTTGTGCCTTTAGAGAATGCTTGAAGGCGAGTGATCGATATTAATTGTTTCGTGTCTGCTTTTCTGAAAGGCCGACGTGTTTGAGCAGTGCAGCTGACTGGCTCAGGCTGTGCAGCATCTCAGTTGGTGTTGTCAGCACCAACACCTTGTTTTCTGTATGGTTTTTGGTACAGTGATGTGCCACGATGAGAGTTTTGCATTTCATCCCCGGTTGTGGTTGTCACAAGGGTGCACAGGACGTTCCTTGTGAATTATGGTTGGCTTTCAACATGTTGCCCTCCATCCCGACAGTGCTTGAGGTCAAACCTGATGGGTTCATCCTGAAAGACTTTGAGGGATTTTGCTGAGAGTGGGAAGTGCTTCCTGGCACTAAAATCCTTTGGCAAAGCTTCTGTTAAGGTAATGCTTTAATATCACCAGTCTGTGACTCCAGGTTTTGGGTGCTGTTTGTAGAAAGCTTTGACCCTTTAGATCATGGACAGAGGGCATCTTGCAGGACTGACTCTTGATTTGTCATCAGTCAGCTTGGTAGAGGTGGAAAATTCACAGGCATGCTGGGGGATCAGCCTTGCTGCACTCGTGCCTAGATGCGAAGCCTTCCCCAGCTTGAGTGAAAACATCTATTGTGTCATTTGGCTGAAGCCAAATTGTGCTTTTTCTGGCAATTTCCAACAAAAATGCTGCTGAGGCTCTTGCTGTGAAGTGGCAGGGCAGTAGTATGTCCTTAAACATGATTTTCCTGAATAATTGTTTGAAACGGGCAAATTATTCACAGGGTGCTTCCTGAAAGGAAGCTGAATTTATGCTTAGGAAGTTCTGAGATAAGTTTAACAATTCATACTTCTTAATTTTATTATTTAACTTATAAAATATTGCAAGAAATATGTTAGATTTGTTATTTAGATCTTCTGCTGTGGATTAAAGTAAAGCTTACTCATTTTAGCAAAGGAAAATGTGGTCCTGGGAGTTTTGATCGGAGCTGAACCTTAATTCCACGTTCCTCCTCAGAGGAAAGATTGGGAATGGTGAAGAAGAAAACCTGGCAGCTGCAGAAAAACAAACCGTTTCTGATTGAGGGTTAATGGGCTCTAATGAAGGAAAACAAGAATTTTACACTTAGCATCAATGCCTGTGGTGTAACAAAGTGGGATCTGAAACATAGGCCATGCTTGAGT
The DNA here is from genome assembly GCF_022539395.1 of Myiozetetes cayanensis. NCBI lineage: Eukaryota > Metazoa > Chordata > Aves > Passeriformes > Tyrannidae > Myiozetetes > Myiozetetes cayanensis. The sequence continues at coordinate 70,785,191 of NW_026087521.1, read as the reverse complement.
ACAGCGCAAGAAATCCTCTCTCTTGAAGGAAAATGTAGAGTTTTCTGTTCTTAGTTATGCTTAGTAACTGAATAATAAGAGTTTGTAAGGTATTTTTTGCATTAAATCAGAGAAATGTGTAAGCTTTTGTGTCTGTGTTTATATACGCTGGTGTCAAACACGTTTTAATGAGTGTAATAACTTTTTGTTTCCCTAGGTTAGTGGATGACCGGTGTGTGGTTCAGCCAGAGGCTGGTGACCTTGCTAATCCTCCAAAGAAGTTCAGAGGTCAGTAATTGGGGATAATTTCTCTTTAATGACCCGTTGATTCACGTTCCAACTCCTTGAGCACTTTGCCTTTTCAGAGGTGTAACTTCCCAGGTGGTTTGTGAGCACCCTGGGGAAGTTTCAAACTGGAATGGGAATGACAGATTTCGAGAGATAACTACAAAACTTGCCAAGGCACGAGGGGCAGGTGGAAAATATAGGGAAGGGACGAATTTTCCAGGAGTCCAAGAGCTGTTTGCTGCTCTCTACACTGAAGGCTGGGTGACAAACCCTTTGCTCCAGCCCTGCTCTTACTGGGAGCAGGGAAACAAGCTTGTGAGGTCCAAAACTACTCGAGCTGCCAGATTGTTTATTTCTTTTAAAGATAAGACAGCATTTTGAAGGACTACCCCCACGTTTTTTGTCAGCTTCTTGTTTTGCTTTTGCTTAAAGCCATATCTGATTTTTTTTTCAACTTGACCTCGTAGATTTTGGATAATTCTGCTGTTCTGCTTGTTGGAAAAAATAACAGTGCTCTGATAGCATGTGGTTTGTACTTCTTGAGTGCTAAAAAATACTCTCAACTGTGCCAAAGCAGAGCCTCCTTTGGCTTAAAAGGGCTTGGATTCACACCAGGTATAGAGGGCAATGAGTTTCGTGGCTGCTTGTATTTATTTTAAATGATTTTTAAGGTCCCTTCCATCCCAAACCTTTCTATGATCTCGAGGGGTTGCACTGACATTCTTAATCTTATTATTTTATTTCCAATGTTTCTGTATATGCTATTATTGAAAAAAAAAAAAAAGGCATTTAAACCATTGAGAGACTGAAATTCTGCTTTCCCAGAACATTCAAGATTTTTTTTCCTTTATGAATTCAGGAAACATCAGCAGTTGGTTCCAGTTCCAGCTGTGAGCATTCAGCCCATTGGCAGATCTTGGAAAGTGAGAAAGTGAGGATGTGTGCTGAGGAACCAGGACTAATAAATTGCAGTCGCTTGCCAGACTAAATTACTTCCTAGCAGAGGTGGGGGTGGCATCCAGTGTGGCTTTCAGGCTACCTGAGCGTGATTTCACCCTCCTGCTGCCTGGAAGTACTTTTGTAAATCACAGTTTCCAGGTTGCACAAAATTTCAGGTGGGGATCCTCTGGACGGTTTTCTGTCACTGGTCCATCCTGATACGTTCCTAAAGTTGATTAAGTTCCGTGTTGACTTTTTGGGTTTGGTTTTTTTTTTTGTAAGTGATTCCAACAGCCTCAGGTGTGTCTGGGCCTTCTGCTGCAGGGTGAGAACTTACTGAACTGTCAGCACTAATGCCTGGCCAGCAGTGGTGGCAGCACATGTGGAGGTAGAAGAGACGTGAGGAGGGGATGAGGCACTGCCAAGATGCACAGCTGTTCGCTGCTGCTGGGGCTGCACTCCTGAGTTACATCCCAGCTTCTGCAGGGGGATGGTTTGGATTAGCTGTAGACAGTTTTGGCTCTGTTCCCTGTTGTAACCTCGGTCTCTTGCCTGCATAACACGTCCCTTTATCTCAGGCTGCCTCTGCTCCCTCTTCTCCACAGCACTTAACTTTTCCTTCAACTCAGATCCAGCTCTTCTTGGGGATCCCCTCTTGTCCCTTTCCCTTCCTGCCCCAAAACCTGTTAATAGCTACTTTCCTCCTCCCCCCTGCTGCCTCTTACCTCCCTTTGCAGCCTCTTACAGTCCCTCCTTATCTCTTTCCAGTCTACTGCACCCAGATGTCACTTAATTTTGGTATTGGCAGCATTGTGGTAGCGTGAAAATGTGGATTAGCTGCAACATAAAGTCACAGAATGGTTTGGGTTGGAAGGGACCTTAAAGATCACCCAGTTCCAACCCCCTGCCATGGGCAGGGACACCTTCCACTATCTCAGGTTGCTCAGAGCCCCATCCAACCTGGCCTTGGACACTTCCAGGGATGGGGCAGCCACAGCTTCTCTGGGCAACCTGTGCCAGGGCCTCCCCACCCTCGCAGGGAAGGATTTTTCCCTAATATCCAGTCTAAACCTACTGCCAGTTTGAAGCCATTCCCCCTTGTCCTGCCACTCCATGCCCTTTTTAAAAGCCCCTTGCCAGCTTTCTTTAGGCCTCCTTTAGGTACTGGGAGGTGCTATAAGGTCTAACACCTACAAGAGAAAAATAAATAGGTGAAAAAGTGAGTTTTGTGACCTTAATTGATGCAACCCACCACTCTATAACATATTGGGACTGCATCCAGTACCAGTTTCCTGCTGCTTCAGGTAATCAAGGTGCACTCAGGGGGGTGGCTGCAGCAAAAATAAAGCCATTGTTTGCATGTTTTCTCTTTCACCTTACAAGTCAACTTCCAAGTGTGGGAATAGCAGGAGTTTTGCTGGGAGCTCAGCAGAGACTTGCTGTCTTAACTGGGATTTAGTGCCTGGTGCCACAGAGGTGTCTCCCCTACAAAAGCCCCCAAAAGCACATCTCTGCCATGCTTTGTTAAATTTTGTAGCTCTGCTTAGAGCACCGAGGCAAAAGAGTTGCTAAATGCTGTTCTTATAACCAGGAAATGTAAGCAAAATGCATATTTTTTTTTTTCTCCCCAAGCTTCTTCTGGGAAATAGCCTTCAATTAAAACAGCAAAGTTAATAAACGAAACAAAAGCTGCTTTAAGTAGGTTCTTGACATAAAAGGAAGACTTAGGCACGAATGATTAATTGAATGATTAGAACATAAGCAACTGGAAATAACATCTAACAGCAGGAGGAGTGGGGCCTCTTCAGTAACAGGAACTGCTGTCTGCATGGTTTACAATGTTTTTATCACTGAGAGCTGAACTGGCGTTGATTTGAGGTCAGAGCACGACCTGGGAGTCAAAGAAGTATGAGAAAAAAACATATTTCTAACAAGATGTTTAGATTCCAAGGACTGACTCTGAAAATTAACATCGGAGGACCGTGCTTGGTCTTTTTTTTTTTTGGTAATACTTTATCAACCCTTTCCCCAGCAGAAGAAGAAGAAAAAAAAAACAAACAAAAAAACCCAACCAAAACCCCAAAGACTGTGGGTTTGAACTATTTATCTGTCTCCTACAGAGTTCACTCAGAGATCAAATTAAGGTCCTGAGCTGTCGGCCTGAACTGAAAGCCCGTGAAAAGCGCCGCCTCAAAATAGCAGTTTCATTTCTGTTACGTGTTTTGCTTTCTTTTCCCTTTTTGAGTGGGTGGCTGCTATTTCTGGTCGTTTCGGAGCACCCCAGCACCGGGGTGTTGCTCAGCCCAGGCAAGGTGTGCTTGCTTTTTCATTCTGTGTCCCCACGAAGCAGCCGCGCTCCCAATTTCCCCCGGTCCCTGGGATGACCCCGGAGCGGCTCTGCGGTCGCATCCAGGAGGGCAGAATTTGGGTGTTTCCTGAAGGCTGATGGAAAAACAAAAACAACCACACCAAAAAACACCGATCTTTCTCCTTGTTTTGCTGTTGAGTTGAAGTGGAGCTGGTGGGAGCCAGGGCGTTTAGTGCCGCGATGGAAACGCTGCAGGGCCGGGTTCGCAGAGATTAGGAAGAACAGCGTGTGCCAAAAGTCGTGTGCCTTTGAAGAAAAGCCGCACCGTGAGCCCCAGAACTGCGAGTTTCCTCAGCCTGTGACCTTAAACAGGCTTCGGCGTGGTGCTGTTATCTCCAGTGGGAAGCACTTTGAGCTTCCAAGGTGTAAAATAGCACAGATAAGACCCTGCTGCTTGGGCAGATTTAGCGGCTCTGGCAAAAAAGGAGCACAGGTCTGCCTTTTATTTGTAAAACTAGACCTAAGTTTTTACACTGCTTTAAAATTCTTTACGTTTTGTAGCCCTTTTTACTCGAGGCATCTGCAATGAGAGTGATGTTGGAGTTGCTAAATATCCTCCCTTGTTCAATTATTAGTCTGATCTAAGCGTTTTCTGACATTGTTCTTTCCTCTTCTCTCCCTTCCATTGCGTTGCTCTGTGCCCTCTCCTTTCTTCCTCCCACCTGCCATTTCCCTTTTTACTTGCCTTCTACATACACTTTTGGTTTATTTTTGTGTTTTCTACCTCTTTCTCAGTTCCACAATTGCTTTCATTTGCCTCTCAGACCCCTGACAGCTTTTTTTTCTTGTCCTTCTTAGGACCCTTCTTTGCCCCACTCCTTGCTCCTTCACATTTTCCCCTTTCCATTCTCACTTTAGTTCTTTATCACCTTCCTGTATTTCATTTTTTTCCCCCCAAAAAACATGTAGATTTGTAGACACTGTGATTTAATAGCCACATCACTTCCACTTACCCATTTCTCAGCCTGCTGCTCTTGGTAAAGCCACGTGATCATTTCTCCAGTTCTGCAAATCACAGAAATCTTCCATCGTGGGCAAGAGTTGAATTTCTAACACTTAAAAGACAAAAAAAACCCAAGAGGGGGAAGGAAGAGAAAGCATCTGACAAATATTGTTCCAAACCATCTTTATCCAGTATCAAGGAGCATTTGAAGGGCATGAAGGAGTTATTTTCCTTTTCAGACCCCCTGAGTGTAGTTGCTATTTGTTTACCTTTGATAATGTCTATTTAATTAGAGTCCTCAGGAGGAGAAACATTTATGTAAAACCCCATAAAGTAATGAATTAGGAACTAGGATTGTCTGAGAATGTCTGGAGAAGTTAGAAGGGATGGTCTGTCTCATCAGTGGATTGCTGGACTGAGCTCCAGGAGGGCTGAGCTCTTCATCTGCTGTGTGTGCTGCAAAGTTGTTTTCCGATCTTATGCTCCAGTTTCTCCTCATTTCCCTGTTTATTAAAATTATAACATCTCTAGGGCAGGCACTGTTCCACACCCCTGTGATGTTTAGGATCATGAAGCTTGAATTTACATACTATTACTATAACTATTGTTACTGTAATTAAAAAAGTGGGGAAAAAAACCCCAACCAAACAAGAAAAAAATAATGAGGTGAGCCACTTTTAATGTAGCTGAAATCCTAAAAACCAAAAATCCAATAGGAAAAAGCTCATCTGGAAGCAAATAATTCAGTCTCTAAGTTGAGAAAAACACAACTGAAATAATAATGGCTTTAAAGAAGCTGGAAAGAGAGCTAGACTGGAAGTCAGGAGAGCTGCTGAGGTTATCCAGCCCCTGCCCCCCACGTTTCCTTTTCCTTGAGAACTGTCATCAGGAAAAATTCACCCCCCTTTGGGAAGAGGAGCCCCAGGGCAGTGACTGCCCATCCGTGCACACCTCGGGTTCCTCTGCGGAGCGGGAACACCGCGGGGCTCTGCAGGAGGATGGGAAGAGCTGTGTTTACTCCAGGAGCAGGATGTGTGGGGAGTGACTGAGAAGTGAAGGCTGGCCCTATAAAAAGAAGGTATTGTGACTTCAGAGGAGTAAATGTTTCATGGAGCCTCCTGAGAAGGGGCGTTAATTATAGATTGGGGCACGAAATAACAGCAGAGCTTTTGTCTTAAGGGCTGAAATCCCAGTCAGTACTTCGAGTAAAACCAAGCAGTCAACTTTGGGTGAATCATGAACCTCTGTTTCCAGTTTATAGGACTGTCACTGGGCAAAATAAACCCCAAAGTCAGGGAATTTCACAAAATGCAGTTTATTGCCAGTTAACACAAACTTTCGGTTACTGACTGCACTCTCCTCAGGGTGTACCCCCTCCTCTCCTGTTTGCACAGCCACCGTTGCTCAGGTGGTTCCTCCCTCCTTACCTGCTTTTTCCCTGGTCTGTTGGATGGTGGTGACCTTCAGATCGTGTCGCTTTGATTTAAAAACCCACCCAAACTTAACAGTAAATAAAAACAACTTAGTGAAGGTGCACAGAGACCTGAACTCTGTGTTAACCTCCTTGGTGGCCTGTAGGTGAATGTGAGTGGGTGCAATCCTCGTTGTCAGCAGTAGCCAGAAGGAGCTGGGCAGCCAGGGGGACATCAGGATTGTCGTGCCACCCTGCTTGTGGGGTCACTGCCATCGAGCTGTGTTTAAGCACCGGTATCCAGGCACTTCTGGGCAAAGAAACCCGACCAGAGCACACTCACAAATGGAGGAAATGTCTTTCAACAGGACTGAGCAGTGTTCCTTTGAATCTCTCCCCAGACTGCCTTTTCAAGGTGTGTCCCATGAACAGATACTCGGCCCAGAAGCAGTACTGGAAAGCCAAGCAAGCCAAACAAGGAAACCACACTGAAGCTGCACTGCTGAAGAAACTTCAAGTAAGAGACATCTGTGTTCGAAATCTTATCTCAATCTGCAGGCTGTGGAGTTACAATGGCACGAGAAAAAAATTAAAAGTGCCTTGGGAACCACTGTGGTGGATATTATTATGCCACCATGGCAACTCTGTGTTCTCCTTAACTCTCCTACCTCCTGACTGGCATTTGTTGCCCCTGGCTTGGTTTTTTTTGTCTTGCTTTGGGCTGGGGGTTGTGCCTGTCCTATAAAGCAAGGTATTGCTTCCAGAAGTTTTGAGAAGTAAAAATGGCACATGGTGTGTGTGTGGCCAGAGTGACACAGCCATTAGTGGCAGGAGCTCAGAGTTTGTTCTGTGGCTCTGTTTGACCCAGAACTATTGTGCTTAGCCTGGATGTTGCCAGCTGTGACCTACTAGTTTTGTTTTGTCACAAAGTCCATGTATTTGTAGGAAATTAAAATCCCTGGAATTACTTTTTATGCTTGAAATTTTTTAAAAATTATGGTGTATCTAAGGTGTGATCCATAAATTGTGACTGAGCTTCTGTTCTGGATAATAAAAAAAAACAGAATCAGCATCAGAATTTCGGTGCTTATATTTTCAGTGCTTGCATTTTAAATGTGATGCCCTTTCCTTTTTCTCTGTTTCAGTAGCCAAATTCAGGTACTGATGTTGTAAAGTTTAAAGCAATGTAATCCTCTTGCAGCATGCAGCAGAACTGGAACAAAAGCAGAATGAAAGCGAGAACAGAAAGCTGCTGGGCGAGATTGTAAAATACAGCAATGTCATACAGGTAAACCCACCGAAATCCCTCTGCCTTCCCCCGGTGTTGGAAGGCAAACAGTTGTTTTATTTCAAGGTCACAGTGAAAATGAAAGTAACCGCTGCAACCTGGATTGCCAAGGGTCAGGTAAACACAGCTTGGTGGAGTTTACAATGTTGTGCTTTTCTGCCTTGTTTTAAAGCCTACCAGGAGTGCTGCACATTTGGAGTTTAAATAAGATGTCACAATAAAAATTCCGTGTGGGATATTTGGCAGCTGCAGTTCGGGATCTGAACGTAAATACGAGCCTTTTGTTTGCAAGGTGTATTTCCAAATCGTCTTGTAGAGGTGCTGCACAGCTCCTTTTATATCAGCTGAAGTGATTTGTATTTCCTGACACATAAATGAGACAGGAGCTGTGTTCTTAAGTGCAGTACAGCTTTCCTGTAATGGATGAAATTCCTGAAGGTAACACCATAATGGACCTGTTTAGTGTGTGCTGTAAGATTGATCGCTGACACATTTCTCTCAACCTGAGATACATCATCAGTTTAGCTTTCCTGAACTGTGCTATACTTTGATAACTCTCTTCCAGCTTTATTTTGTCTTTACCTATGTGATGAAAAATCGCTGCAGTGGGAAAACCTGCAACTCCTCCTCTGACTGGAGGGAGCGAAAGCATCAGCTGCCCTAATTATTTTAATTATTTGTTTTAATTACTCTGTGTTCACAGCTGCTGCACATAAAAAGTAACAAGTACCTCACAGTCAATAAGAGGCTGCCAGCCCTGCTGGAGAAGAACGCCATGAGGGTGTCTCTGGATGCTGCAGGGAACGAGGGATCCTGGTTTTATATCCAGCCCTTCTGGAAGCTGAGGAGTGAAGGTGACAACGTAAGTGGAGGTGCTGAATGTGTGAGAGGGAGAAGGCAGAAAGTTCCCAGAAGACACCTGATTTCTTCGCTGCTGGACTGTTTCATAATGGGTTAATTTCAGGGGAAAAAAAAATACTTTAAGCAATGCTTGGGACTGTTGGTTTTTATGGGTAATTAGAAGCTGTTTCCAAATTATATGGTGTGGAATCTGAAATGTTGCCACATTCATCTGAGCCTCTGCTGACCTGTGTTGGGGCATCTTTGCCAAGTCTGCCTGTTATGTGCAGTTTTACAAAGCTCATAGTAACTCACAGAGTAAATTTTTTTTTTGAAAGGTTGTTTTTTTTTTTTAATGTTCTGGGCAATGTTTTTATTGGAGAGGCCAGTAGAGAATGTCTCTAGGAAATACATCAGTCTGTATTCCCCCCCAACATGAAAGGGGTATCCGTGACTGGAACTGGGTTGAGTAGTGTGGGAAGTCTTTTCTGGGTAGGTCTCAGTTGGAGTTTTGCATCTTGGTAAGAGGAGGGGGTACCTAGCAGAGCTCTTTGGTGCAGATCTGAGAAAGACCAGCTCTTCATTCTCTTGGCTGTGGCTTGGTTTAGTGCCCACTGGGGAGAATTCAGATCTGGGAAGGCCACGTGATGAACCTGTGTGGTTTTATAGCGTAGATCTGGCTGGGAATGTTTGCCCCCTCTTGCCTGTGCAGTGATCGGTGAAAGCCCTCTCAGGATCACAGATGGGAATGCCTCTTCTCTCCTGGATTTTCTCTTGTTAACTTTGTGGTTACCCAGCTCTTGGGATGCCATCCAGGATGACTGTGGTTGCTCGCAGCTCCTTCAGGCAATCTGTTGTGGAGAGGAGAAGGTCTGCATTCCCAGCTCCTGGTCCAGTGTCCCTAAAGTCAAAGTCTTTTCCTGCTTCATGTAGTGATCAGAAGGGTATGTGAAAATGCCTCTTTTTCCCAAAGCCTGTTGCAGAGAACTAGAGCAAATGTAGCCCTCTGTGGGGGGGGGGATTCTGCATGGCTTTTCAGGAGGGGAAAACAAATGTTGTGGATCACACCTTAACCTGGTATTTTTTTCTCTCTTAGGGAAGAAAGAAAGGTGACTATTGCTTTAAGGTTTTGCCTTAATTTCTTAGAGTAACACCAGTTTAGCATCTTCTTAATTTCTCATGCCTGAAAAATAAGTGTATGTCTTGCTCTCCAGAGAGAGCACCTGGGATTCCCAGACTCTGATCTGCAAAGCCAGTGTGAGCCCTTACAGCTGGAAGCAGCAGGATGATCCCAAGCCTTATAAGTCACCCTCAGCACTACAGAGTTTTTTTAAAATTCGATTTTACACTGTTGTGCACCCTTGAGAGTTTGGAAGCAGATCTGCTGATCTGGAAATGTTGCAGGTGATCAGTGATCGCTGTAACATCCCATTCCAGACACCTCTCTCCTGGTTTGTTCCCTGTGGGGCTGTATCTGACGGGCTCTGTGGGAAACTCAGGCTCACTCCTAGCTCGGTGTCCTCCTTTGGAACCTGCCTGGTGCTCACTTTCTGTCACCAGGTGTTGCCATTATAATTTATGGAGGAAATTCTCGAGACCCCAAGTTGTCGTTCCTCGTTTCCGCCAGGCCCAAACAGATCTGATTATTTTCTCTGCAAACTTCCAGTGATAAACACGAGTCCTTTGGTAGCTCGCTCATAACTGCTCTGGCACATTTCCAGCCCTTCAGCAGACCCAGAAACCAGGCAGCTGTTGAATGAGGGACAGGGTTAGCAAGTGATGGGGGAAGTCATCATTTGCTTCTCACAGATGGAGAAAAGCTCCAGACTTTTACCCCACTCTTTTCCTCCCAGTTATTCCCAGGCATGGAATAACTTAGACCTCTCAGTGCTTGGTTTCTGTCTGGAAACTTTGTGGGGTTTTAAATTTGTTCTCAGTTTCCTGTATCATGGAAATTCCCTAAGAAAACATTTTAGGAAGTCTTTGAAACAATAGAAGTGGGTGTTGAATTACTGCTTGGAGGGCTGCTGCTGTGCCAGGTTACCTGGGCAAGGTGGGTCCAGATATGCCAGATATCCTAAAAGAAGTTTGGGGGGAAGCTGTGGTACAAGAAGTCGTGTGTGTGACTCTTCTGGGAAATCATCACAGTTGTTTAGCTCTGTGAAATATTTTAGAACTGAGTTTTCTGAAGGAGGGTTAGCTTAGCTTCATTAGCAACTGATTAGTTATGCAAATCAGTGAAAGTAATGAAAGAATATGGCTGAAAATTTACAGTAATTGGCATAACTGCAATATTTGCTGCAGACTTTATTAAGTCTTCATTATTTATGAAGCTCTGCTTCAGTGAAAGATGTGGCTGATTAAAGATAGAGCCGGTTCCAGACTGATTGAATAGCAAAATAATTGCTGAAATTTGAAGGGTGTCAGCTGTGCTGCTGGCAGGTGTGGTTATCACATCAAAACCAGGGACGTGGAGTAGCAGGGCCTTCTAACTCCACTGCATTCACGACTGAAGGTTTAACTGGTAGGTTTAACTTGAATTCAAAACCTGAATTCTTAACTGGCTTCACTGTGAATTTAATCATTTGTTGGAAGTCTCTTATCTAGACCAGCAAAGATAAGAGTTTTTTTTTCAAAGGGGTTGGGAAGAAAATCCTCCAAAGCTGTGTGTCTGAGCCAACTTTTCGTGGCTGTGTGTGAGGAAGAAGTCCCAGAGAGCTGTCAGACTATCACCCACTGCTGGCCTACAGCACACCGTGTCCAGCTGGGCTGAAGGGTGGCTGAGAAAAATGAGCAAGAGCCATTGTTTTTGGGCATGCTGGGGCATTATTTGGAGCCAGGAATACCTGGGGAGGGGATGGGAGGAAGGCAAGAGGGCAGACTTGTATGAGAGAACAGGATTTCTGTTGTTTTCTGCATCACTGGTGGAGGGTGTCTGGGAAACAAGTGCTGTGAAATTGCCTTTATCCCTTCCTTCCCAACCACTTGTGGAGGTTTGAAGCCGAAAGGAAAAGAGCATTGGATGCCTTGTTGCTTTTTTGGCAGCCAGTAGAGCTGACCAGCCTTGAGAACAGGTTGCTGAGGTGGACTTGGAGCAGGGGAGGAGTCTGAGACAGCAACCATGACCCCACATAACAGCAACCCCTCAGGTGTGTGCCCACAGCAGAGCAGAAAAAGATACTTAATGACGCTCTTACTAATTAAAGTTATGACAGTCCTGATGTACGTGCAGTGATTTTGAAGTCCTGATTCCCCTTTGCAGGGTGCAAGCCTGGTGGCATTTTGGTTAATGAATTGTCTGGTCATAGCTTCTTAAAACAGGCTGTAAGTAGTGTGTGTGTGGAGCATGGCATGCAGGAATGCACTGCACAAGTAAATCGTGTCTTGAAGGCATCTTGTCATTATTTTGGTTCTGCTGTTGAATTTGTTCCCATTATTTGGGTAAAGTGGGATTTCTGTGTGTGGTCTGAGCATGATGACACTGTCCTGTGCTGCTGTTTATTTTAGCTGTGTTGATAAAGAACAGGCAACCTTCCTTTTTTTCACCTCTGCAATAAATGGGCCAAACTCACCTGTGCTGGAGTGACAGGGGGCTGAGTTGGGCTGTGCTTTTCCACAGGAAATGTGCTGATCAGTGCAGAAAGCCTTTTTGTTTCTTTGCCTTCCGAAAGAAAGCATGGCTTGTGCAGCATTTCTTGTGGTAGAAAAAAAAAAATCACATGTAGCCACTTGTCTTCATGTCTGTGTGTGCTTAAAATTGCTGTGAACAACTTAAACAAATCAGGACCCACCGCCGACCAGTCTGTGTGGATTGATCTTTTCTTTATTATTTATTTCTTTCCCCTCTTCCAGGCATGAATTGAATCCTCCATATGCATGTCTCAAGCAGTTTTTAGCTCAAAGGGTTTCTCCCTGCCTGTATAGATAAAGAATTGCAAGGGCACGGGAATTCGCTTGTGGGGAGTCAGCCAGGAATTCCTCTTGTGGAAAAGAGGTCCCTCAGCTGATGCACCTGCTGCCTGTGCTGAGCTCCAGACATTATTTATTTAGAAAGTGACAGCAGAGGGGATGGAATGTGTCCTCCTCTCTCTGACTCTGCAGTGATTTATGTTCCCCTCTGGGCTGCAGTCATTGCAGTCTAAATCACAGAACTCCTGAGCCTGTCCTGACTTTTGCCAGAAGATTGGCCACAGAGCTGGGGAGCCACGATTATTTTCCAAGCTTTCCCTGCCTCCTGGCTGAGGCAAAGAGTAGTTAATGTAATTTTTAGATGAACTGAAGTTCATTTAAATTGGAATTCATAGATTCATATCTATTTCACGGTCTTGAGTTTCTGCTGGAACACAGGTGATGTGTTTACTGGGAATGTGAGGAGGATTCATTAGTGGGAAGTCTTGAAGCCTGTGATTGCAGAGCACGTGTGAACAGAGCTGCTGTGTGAATTGCCTGCAGATAAATTCACCCAGTGCCGTTCCTAGAGCATGCACTTGAGTCATTGTCTAAAAATGTAACATCTCTTCATCTTATTGGATAACCACGAAGGTCTAAAAATGCACTTTATTTCTGACTTGCAGGTTGTTGTGGGAGATAAAGTTGTTCTCATGCCAGTCAATGCAGGGCAGCCTCTGCATGCCAGCAATATTGAGCTCCTGGATAACCCTGGCTGCAAAGAGGTGAGCTCAGGGCAGGGAGGAGGGGTAACTGCTGGCCTGAGATGTGTTGTAGAAAGGCTCAGAGAGTTGGGATTGTTCAGCCTGGAGAAGAGAAGCTTTAGGGTGCCCCATCCCTGGAAGTGTCCAAGGCCAGGTTGGATGGGGCTCTGAGCAACCTGGGCTGGTGGAAAATGTCCCTGCCCATGGCAGGGGGTTGGAACTGGATGATCTTTAAGGTCTCTTCCAACCCAAGCCTTTCCATCATTCCATTCTACTCTTTACTGGTAACCAGAGCCCCCCATGGCCTCTAAACCAGAATTAAACATTGGTTCCAGTCTGACCTCAAAAAAAAAACAAAACAAGAGGAAATATTCTTGGTGCAGTTGTGCCTGGCACTGAAAGCTTTGTGAGGTTTGCTTGAGTATCTCAGACTCTCACTGAGGTGAGTCCTTGTCCTGCATCTTTTCAGGACGTTTTTGGGAGGCTGTCACCAGACAGAGCAGCATTTTGCCTGCTCAACCTTTTGCCAGGATCAACCTCATTAACACTTGAGGTCTTCAAGGTCCCACGTTAGGAACTGTACAAATACCTAGCTAAACCACACCTAGTGGTGTGGTCTTTTAGAAAGATAGAATGTCTCAAAAAGAAAAGGACACCTCCTAAGACTATAACTGTTTTTTGTTGTTGTTGTTGTTTTCCTTTTTTTTTTTTATTTTTAAGGTAAATGCTGTCAACTGCAACACAAGCTGGAAAATAACTTTGTTCATGAAATTCAGTAGTTACCGAGATGATGTCCTGAAAGGAGTAAGTATGATTATTTTTAAATTGTTTTTTTGAATCTGAAAAATTAGACTGTATAAGACTGTAGAGAAATATTACCTGGTGAATAGAAGAAGAAAGGAGGACCTTATGGAGCTGTTGAGGATCCCTCACTGCTGCCCTTCAACGGGCAGAATATTTTTCCTTTCTGTTTCTGTCTTACTGCATGACATTTGGATTGTTCTGGCTTCCAGCAGTTTTTGAGGAGGAGTTTGAAAGGGGAAATGGTGTATTTGTGTAGACCTATTTGGGGACAGTGTTTCAAGCCTTAGGAAGAGGCAGAAGGAAACAAAGATCATGCCAGCAGAAGAAAAAGAGAGAGGGGAGCTTGTGTGTTGGTTGCAGAGTAGAAGAGTTGAGATGTGATGTTACAAAAATCTCTTCACTCTCCCTAAATAATAATAAGAGGCATTAGAAATAATTTAAAAAACAAAACAAAACAAAAAAACAACCAATCCACTAAGGTTAACTAGAATTAAAAACCACCTTTAGGTTAATTGTTGCTCACTCTTCATTGGTAGTACAGGTGTAGACAATGAGTCCAGCAGCTTTACCTACCACTTCATAATGTTTTGTTTTCATGTGATTTCAGGGGGATGTTGTCAGGCTGTTTCATGCAGAGCAAGAGAAGTTTCTGACCTGTGATGAGTATGAGAAGAAGCAGCACATTTTCCTCCGTACCACATTACGTCAGTCAGCCACTTCTGCAACGAGTTCTAAAGCACTGTGGGAAATAGAGGTATTTTTTTTCCCCCTTCTTTTTATAAATATTTCAGGGCCTGAAGGCCAGGGTTCAGTGAAAAGACTTTGCCTCAACATGAGTCATTCATAGGCTCTTGATATCATCATACACCTCCCTGTGACTATTACTATTTTATGAAGCAGTTTGTGTGGGATGAACCCTGAAGAGATGCTTTATTGCTGTGCTTGGGTGGGGAGAGGCAGGAGGCTTCCTCACTCTATTTACCTGCACTAAAATGAGGAAGAGACAAATTCCAAATTCAGGCTTGACGTAAATGGTGTGATTTTTATCGAAACCAATCAAATGACGCTCGTCAGGCTCTGAGTGTTTGCGTTTAACCTCGTGTGCAACGTGGAAAATGGAAATTTCCGGCCAGCAGGAAGTCTCAGAATTGTCATTGAGTCCATTCTTCTGCAACAGGACACATTTTAGAGTCAACCTGAGCGAAGGGGATGTTGTTGAATGGGGGTGATTCTGAGAAGATGGTGAACAAATGTTTATTTGTTCTGCTGGGAAAGACTGGAAACAGCCTCAGATCCTTGTCATTACAGTAACGTAGCTTCTGCAGCCAGAAGTTCTTGTGTGATGGACAAACTTTCTGCATGTAAAACCAGAGTCCTTAGGCAAATGGTTGATTTTTGCCTGGGCTGTCTGGAACAGAGTGAATTGCACTTGCAGCTGTTGGAGATTACTCCTTAAAAGAGTCAAGCACTGCTGGGTTTGAAGAAGGCAAATGACCTACAGCTCAGTAGAGGGGAAAAAAGAAATAACCTCTGATATCTCAAATGATACGGGGACACTTTATCACTTGAATCAAAATTTTTCAGAAGCCCTTGGTATTGTCAAAAATGAAGCTGGTATAATTGGGAGAGTAATTCAAGATGGTTTGGATTTTGCTCTTTTAAGTAGTGCCTGGTAGGGTAGAGCAGCTACACTCTGCTTTCTCAAGCTCCAGATTCACACCACGTCATTTGAAAGGAAAAATCTGGCAGGGAGTGGATTAATAAGAGCATGGAATGTAATAGGAGGAATATTTCCTGGCACCTGGCAAAAAAATTCGTGCCATTAGCTGTTACCTGTGGTGAGCTTCATCTAAGCACAGAGTTCCTCTCTGTGGCAGGTTGTTTGTAATGGTGCAGCTTACATAATTTCATTTGGAACGAGGTGTAAGGAAAGTCAGTGATCTAAGCATGATCTGGAGGAGCACGATTCAAATCTGTCCTTCTTGTTTTAGGTTGTCCATCACGACCCTTGCCGGGGAGGGGCAGGACAGTGGAACAGCTTGTTTAGGTTTAAGCATTTGGCAACTGGGAACTACTTGGCTGCAGAGGTAAGGGTGTCAATTAAACAAATGTGTTTGCAACTTGGCTGGTTTATTGTCTGGTTAGGGTAAAATAATGTTGTGACTCCCCAGCAGAGCAGCTTAAAGTCTTTTAAGACCTGTTATTGTCCTTAAAAATCAAATACAGCCGTTGACAAGCTGGAGTAGATCAGATAATCCCAAGGTTATGAAATGGTACAGCCTTGGATTTTTTTCATGACTGCAAGAAGCTGTGAACTTTTAAAGTCCCATCTAATCCATATTAACACCGGTCTGTGTCCAAGTTGTATCTGTGGAATGAAAAACAGGTTGGTTTTTCCCCACACTGATTTAGTTAGGTCTGTGCAGGATTGCTTCTTTTCACTTGTGAAGTATGAGTGTGAGAATTTACTACAAGAGCCAGTTATAAATCACTGTATGTTAGGGAATCCCTGAGAAAAGACTAACTGGGTTGAGTTAGTGCAACTTCTGTATACAGACAGCTCCTCAGTATTCCCAGGGTGCTACTTTCATTTTCCAGCTCCTGTCACAGCCTGCACTGATTTTTGAGAGTAAGAGCAAAGAGGAGCTGTCAGACCTTTACTTATGGCTAATTATGTCAAAATCAGTGCCAAATCATAAACAGTGGACTGCTAATAGTAGATAATTTTCAACAGGCAACCAGCACTCCCACCTAAGAGTGGGAGTGTTTTCCTTTCTGCCTACAGTGAGAGATGCTCCTAGTAGGAAGATTTTACTCAGAATAGCTAAGCTGATAGAGAGTCAGGAAAGGCATCAAACACTCTGATGGGCTTCCTTCTCCCACCACACCAGAATGATCTGGCTTGGGGATTTTTCAGGAGAAAAAGTCTTCAGGTGAAGAGGTGTCGAACCCCACCTTTCTGGAAAGAAAATCCCCATGGGGAAGACCTGTAATGTGGAGAAACAATTGGTAGAGTGAGAGCTGGAGGAGCTTTTGGGCTGTGACTGGAGAGCAGCATTAGTGACTGTGCCTATGAAGTGTGAAATACCTGCTGGTGGAGATATTAAAAGGCACTGCCGTAGTAAAAAACTGTGAACTGTGTTTCGCACAGTTCATATGTCAGGCACAACACACCAGCCAGCCAGACACGTCAGAGATTTATGAGCAGGCAGGCAGACACCTCATGTGCGTGATCCAACTTTAAATCAATTGGGCAGAGCTTCCTGAACACTTATCTGCGCTCCTGCAGCACGGGGAGATTACTGATGGTATGGATTATCAGCAGCGTCACACGTTGCCATGACCTGATTTTGTTTAAGCTTCCACGATAAAGATATCCAGAGTGGAATAATAAGTACAAACACAGGGACAGAATTCCCCAAATCTTTTAAGCAGCCTGTTGTTGGCTAATGATTCTGTCACAGTTTGAGCTGTTGTACATCAGGGTTGATCACTGTTTATAACAGTCTTTTCCTTATTCCGTCCTCCCTTAAATCAGCTCGATGTGTACCGTGGAGGCTTCTCCAGTGGAATCTACACGGGTCAGGCCTCAGACAATGAGCAGAAGTGTCCTTCACCTGGATGTCTCTGCTCCTCCACAGCTGGGCTCATGCCTTGTGGGAGCAGTGCTGTGCCAGATGTAAACTGCTCCTTCTGGTCTGTGACTTGGTGGGTCACTGCTGAGCCGTGTTGTGGAGGGATGCCACTGCAACCTGTCAAGGCCAGGGGATGGATGATCTAGGGGCTAAGAAAGATTGAAGATACTTGCCTCAGAGGATTCAGGAATTTAAAACTGATAAAGTTGTTTCAATAGTGCAGTAAGTTAGGAAATTAAAAAAAAAAAAAAAGTGAGGCAGTAGAGTTCTTCAGTAAACAAAACATATGGGTGAGTACTTGTAAACCTAATTCTTATAAACTTGAGAGAATCAAGCCAGGATGTGTAAGGCCTAAATTCCATGGTCCTTGGTATTACAGTCTTCTACCCAGCTTTTGTTACCTTTGACCTCTGATACCTCTGACTTCCAACCCAGTCTCAAGCAGTAGCATTTCCTTTAATCCTCTTGGCATTATTTAGCCTAATTTTAATTACTGTGCTCTGAAGTTCTTTTAAGACCTACTAATACCTTAAAGCAACCTTGATCCTTCTGCCAGACTCTGGGCTGAAGGTGAGCCACCCTGAAAGCCCCACTGCTAAAGGGGTGGGAGACATTTGGTGACTGCACAGACCTGCGTTGGCACTGGAATGGGAAACATTAAACCACAGGCTCAGACAGACGTTCCCAAAAGATTTAAATCATGAAAAAGTGGAACCAACCACAAAAAAAGCTGAAAAATTGGAGAAAGAAATTGTCGTCTTTTGTGAGAGTTCCTCTGTTGGGGTCAGGAGGGCTTGATTTCACCCAAAACAGCTGAGCCAGATCTTCAGCAGGAGATTTAGACACTGAGCCACCAGCTAAGATCCAGGCTGCTGACTTTTCTTCTCGTCTTCACAGTCTCAGCAATCTCTCAGAAAAATAAGTTCTGAGAAGATTCTTTTTTTAGCCCTGGTTACAGCAGAATGACCCAAGTTATTGCCGGTCTTGGTATTTACGAAGAGAGGCTGTAAGGTTGTGTGAAAATGAAGTGTTTCACAGTAACAAAGGTGGTCCCAAAAGTCTTTTTGGTGCCTGTTCCACATGCAGAATGCACCCATATCTATGTGTGTGTGGGAGTGAGGTGCAGTTTACTCGAACAGCCTTTGGGATGTTGCAGGTTGGGCCCACACAGCTGTGCCTTTCTGATGAACACCCGTAACCTTTTCAATATTCACGATAAAAACCACTCTGAACCGAGTGTCAGCTTATCCATCATGCCAAAACCAAAACATGCACCTTTAATACTGTCCTCCATGTGCACAGCATCTCCAGTTCTGTGATTGTCAAACTAGATGATTTGTCCTGAAACTGTTAACGTTTGCTGTCTGAGGCTGTTAAACAGATATGTGTGCCCATGCACACACAGGAAATGCAGGATAAATCTGCCATTTCAAGTTCAACTCCTCAGGTGAGGTGAATGTGGCTAAAACAATTACAAAATATATGTGCATGGATCAAACATTGCAGTAGACAATGGATAACCACAGTGGGTTGCTTGTGAAACGTTGTGAACGTGGAAACAATCGCAGTGCAGAATTTGTGAGGAAAAATCTGTGATAATTCTGTTTTACTCAGTTGAATAGATCAGAGTTACCAGATACCCTGGCCAAGATATGGCAGTAAAGCTGGTGAGGTAATTGTCTTTAGCACTAAATTAGCTGTACTATACTAAATGAATTAAGGCAATGCAGGTAAGACAGCCCTCAGTGTTTGCATTCCGTGTGCTTCTGTAGAACTGTGGCCATAAACAAAGGTTCAAGTTATTCCGTGGAAAACTCTGGCTTTCTTAGGGAGTTTGCTTTCCTCTTTCTGTGAGAGTGAAAAGGCAGGGTTTAAGCTGTAAAATGGATCAGCTCTGATCAGAGTTTTGTTCAAAACTCCTCTTGAAGTCCCACATGAAACATCCTTCCAGCTTTGGGATTTTTTTTTAGCACTAAATGCTCAGTGGGGTTGCTTTTGAAGATAGGAATGGTTGAAGCCAGTTGACCTGGGCAGCACAGGGTTACAAACACGAGGTGAAATGACAATTAGATGAAGATTGTGAATTGAGCAGGAAGTCCAGGTCAACAGCTGTCCCTGAGGTGGTGTTGGCAGGGACCTCCAGGGAGTGGGGAAAAGGGAATGGATCTGTGCTGGAATAGGGTCAGTGAGCTGAGGCACCAGGGGCACGAGTTGTTTGGGTGGGATAACAAGAACTGCTGAAGTTGTGGGACTGTCAGCTGGTTTTCACCTTGTTCTGGTCTAAACCACTTGCTGAGAACTCTTGGATCAATGGCTAGTAAAAGTTACTCATGTTTTTCTTGTCTTTCTTGAATAATTTCTTCCCATATTATCTTACTTTACTTTTTGCCAAAATTGTCCCAAACCACTTTTTTCTTCTCAGAGAAACTCATGTATGTTATTCACCTTAGACTGAGAATTGCTGTTAAACTTTGCTTTTAAATGCATTTCTGTTAAGTCTCAGGATTAAATCCATTTCAGGAGGGTTGGAACTAGAGATCTTTAAGGTCCCTTCCAACCCAAACCATCCTGTGATTAAAAACATTAGCCAACCGTATAGTTGTTATAATAATTTCTTTATCCAAGTGGACAAAGCCATGCTTTTTCCTAATAAATGTAATCCTGTTGTAAAAATCCCTTGATTTGGATCATGGTGAAGATAGCTAAGAGCATGTTTAAGTTCATATTGGTAATTAATAATAATCCTCTCCTGCCTTCTGAATAGGACATAGTAAAGAATGTCACAAGAATAGAAAACACAGCATTTAATAAGATTTTAAAAAGATGACGTGTTTGGATGGGTAAGAGTATCCTCGGCATTAGCTAAGATAAAAGAAATGTAAAATGGAAACTAGCTCTTGAACTCGAGGCTATAAATCAGGATTAACCTCTTGGAGCCCTGGAGAAACTTCCTCTGTAGTTTTATGGCCTTTTCCTCCACCTCCTTAAACTGCTGTGGAAAATGGGAGTCCTGCATGGGATGTTTTATTAAGGCAGCTGAGACTGAATAGCTGAAGTCCATATTTTAGGCATTTTGTTATAGTGGCAGAGATGATTTGTATTTAGGAACCACTGTTATTTTTTGGGGTGGCACGGAAGCAAACCTTGGCAGAAGGATTTATCCACCCCACTGGTCGTGCAGCTCAGGCGGAGGAGGAGAACACAGCGGCAGACGCTCTGTGGTTCCTACTGCCTTTAGAACGCCGTGCCAAATAACCGGCTCAAAATGGCCTTGTTTGAGAGATGTGCAGGTACCTTTTGCTCGAGGAGAAGAGTTTGCAAACCGGAGAAGGTACCAGGAGGTGGCAGCATCCACCAAGGCCTTCACACATCTGATCTGTTGGTACTGCGGGACCTCCTTACCTGGAGGCCGCTTCAAAATCCCCCTCTGGAGCCAGTTTTTCCCTTCATTAAATGTTAATTCAGCATTGAGATGAACTTCTGTCTGTTGGGCTCGGTGATTGGAGAGGGTTTGCCAAGGCGAGGGGGTGAACCCAGCACCGTGAGCCTTATTTCTGTTTTTCACCGTCTCGCAGGAGTGGAGTTTTGTTTAAAAGCTCTGCAAGGAGCGAGGGATAATTTACAGCTACACTTGAAGAGATGGAAGAGATCCAGAGACTAGAGGAGGAGGAGGATGGATTACTGATTTACAGAGCCAGTCTGACCTGTTCCACAGACTTGGATGTGGCTTTTTAAGGTGGCAGGGTTAGAAGCTGTCCAGAGCTAGATTTTTTTTTTCCAAGGTTTTTAAGAATCTTGAGAATGCAGCTAAATTTCTTGACCTGACTTGCTTTGACTTTGGCGAAAGTTGAGAACAACATTTGCATCTGTCGGTGTGCAAACACCTCTATAAATCTGGATCTTGGAGAAAGGAGCTTTTTTTTCCTCCCCTCAGCCAACTGGACCTGAGACTGTTCAGCAATGCTTTTTCAGCAATGCTTTTTCAGTCCTGCCTAACTTGGCTGCATTTAGGCTGTGTTTGTTTACGTACAGGCTCTAGGAGGAAGGAAGTGCAAAGCCATTAACACAGTGTTTATTGTCATGTAGTCACTGCACAGGGCTACTTCTGTTATTGGAAATGCAACATCTTCTGGTGCTGCATTTTGATGTGTCCCAAACCAGCAAATGCATTATTTTTGGGGTTGTTTATTACTTCAAGATCACTTGAGAAGCTTTTATTCCATTATATTTGGGCCTCTTTATTTGTGATGCTCGATGGAGGTTTACAAGTCTCCCCTCATTTGCTTTTTATTGCTGATGGGGTTTTTTGTGCATGTGTTTTTTGTTTGTTTGTTTGTTTGTTTTAACAGTAGAAATACCGGCCATATTTAATTCAATCATCCTTAGTTATTTTTGTGAGGACCACTGAAAGGCATTTGGGATATTAACATTTAGGACATGACTCTTGGAGAGGTGAGGATGCTTTTTCATCTAGCACAGGTTGGTGTGGAGCTGCTGGAGCTCAGACTGAGGCTGTGGCTGGCCCAGCATTCAGGTTGGACTAAAGGATTTTTAAACTCAGATGATGATTATCAGGAACACTTTGCCAGTGCTGTGGGAGGTTTGAATGGAGTTTATCGAGGTAAAGTCATAGCCAGTCTTTCTCTGGCAAGTTAATAAGGTGGCAAAAGTCCTTTGAATGTCACTGAAGTCTTTGAAATTGCGCAAAAGTCCTTTGCATTTATCGAAAGCTAATCAGTATGACATTAACAAAGAACAAAGCAAGCCTAATGAAGATGAAAGATTTGAAAAGTGGATTAGTTTTCTTTTGTGCTGGCTTTTTTTCCCTGAAACACTTGGCCTTGTTGACTGGGTAACAGGCTGGTCATCAAATGAAATGGGAACTGTTTATGTGTATATTGAATTAGATCCTTTCATTCTTTGTCAGGGTTTCCTTCACAAATGCAGGTTTTAACCAAGTCATTAAAATGCTCATTTAGCTGAAATTTGGCAATCTAATTCCTTTCCCTGACAAGATGCTTTAAATATCCTTTACCTAGTCAACAAAATTTGATTAAAACCAGCATGGGTGTTTCTTTCCTCAAACTCCTTTCTCTCCCTCTTAATTGAGTGTCCAAAAATACCCTGTTTGGGTACTTTCCATGCATTGCTTCAAGAAAGCAGCATTCAATATAAATGTGAAATTTCAAGCTGTTTGTCCACAGTTGCTGGACTGTAAAGCTTATCTTATTACCTGAAAATGCAAAAGGAGAGATTAAAGCCAGGAATAACCTGTTAACAAGAAGTTGTTTTGCACAATAGTAGAACCTCAGGAAATTATGCACTGTCAAGTCTTGTGGATTGAAAACTGTAAAGATATAACTTTGACTGACTTGAGCTTGTAGAATTTTACACTCTGTAAAACTGTGATGTCTTCTGTGGTGCTGTGATGGGAAAGAAAAGTTGATAGGGTAGACCCATTTTCTGGAGTTTGGGAGGTTCCGTGTAGGCTGGAGGATGTGTGGAGTCTGAGTTTATGGGTACAACTGGAAAAGATGTGTCTGTGGTGTCATAAATCACTGTCACTGGAGCTGTGAGAGCTGATTACCTTAGTTTTGCTGTTGGAGGGAGTCCAGAGGAGGGACACCACGATGATCAGAGGGATGGAGCAGCCCTGCTGGGAGGAAAGGCTGAGAGAGTTGGGATTGCTCAGCCTGGAGAGGAGAAGCTTTGGGGTGACCTAATTGTGGCCTTCCAGGACCTGAAGGGAGCCTACAGGGAAGATGGAGAGAGACTATTTCCAAGGGCCTGGAGTGACAGGACAAGGGGAAATGGCTTCAAACTGACAGGGAGCAGGTTTAGATTGGATATCAGGGAGAAATTGTTCCCTGTGAGGGTGGGGAGGCCCTGGCACAGGTTGCCCAGAGAAGCTGTGGCTGCCCCATCCCTGGGAGTGTCCAAGGCCAGGTTGGATGGGGCTCTGAGCAACCTGGGCTAGTGGAAGGTGTCCCTGCCCATGGCAATGGTTTGGAACTGGGTAGTCTCTGTGGTCCCTTCCAACCCAAACCATTCCATGATAACATGACATCAGTTTCAGGGTCTTTGATACTGTTTAGTTTTCAGCCATGAGGAGGCTGAACTCTCATTTTGGGGCACCTTTTTCTCTCCCATCTGTGGAAAGGTAAAAAATGGCTGTGCCTAAGTTCGTTGAAAAACAAGCAGTGGAGGATTAGGATTTCTGGATTATTCTGCGTTGGAAAAGAAGCTGTTGAAGATATACCCTAAAAAAGATCTATACTCAAAAAAAAAAAACATACAATCAAGCTGTTAGAATAATGATTTATACAATCACACTTGCTCTGCAGTTTGCAATGCATCATGTTCTTACTGAGTATTGACTGCAGGCACCTTCCAGTGGCATTTTGCAGAAATACTCAGCACTGTATTTCAGCTACACTTCTGTAAAGTGCAACTTCAGCACCCCCAGTAACACGAAAAAAGCTCCAAGACTGGTGAGCTTTAATGAGGCCTCTTTTAGCACAGTATTTTTCCTTTCTGAACACCTGCAAAAAATTTTTACTTGATCTCATTAGCAGCGAGGGAAAAAAAAATTAATGCTGTTGTTTTCAAGGATTCTTTTGTTTTGGAAGCTTATTGAAGAACACCTAAGCTATCTTACATAAATCAGAAAAAGCAATAGATTTTGGAGTGTTAAGACTGTCAGGGTGTCTTTAGGTCATTGTGTACTTGGATATTGAAAAGGACTCAGAACAGGTGTAATATGACAGACACCACCACATGATTTATGCTCCCTCTACCTGGAGAATATAGGATGGGATAACAGCTAAAAGTCTGATTTTTTGTTGGTTTTTTCCCGAGAAATCCTCAGCACCAAAAACCTCAGCTAAAAAGGAAAATAAAAGTGGCAACTGCCAGGCACAGCTGAAAATGGGGCCACGAATGTCAGCCCTAAAACTGCATCCTGTCAGGTTTATGGTTGAATGTCAGGATCTCAAAACTTCCTCCAAAAGCACATTTTCAGTTTTATTATTTCCGTAACGGTGGGGCACGAAAAACCATCATAAAAGGATGTACTTGATTTTTTTTGTTTTCACTGGAGCCTTCTGTCTCCCTCACCCTCAGTCCACAGGTGAACTATTTTGGAGATTTCAGGGCAATCTGTTCAGTGATTTTTAGAGTAGGCAAGAAGTGTCGTGGGAGGGAGATTTTCTTAGTTTCTCTTGTTGTGGCTGTATTTTGTAAAAAAAAAAAAATAAAAAAATCCTCATTATGTTGAAAGCAAGCAGCTGAAAGACATCAGAATTAAGGACCTAATTCATCCTAGGTAGACAATCGAACCCTTTAGTGAAACCCTGTAGGTTTTTTCTGTTTCAAAATCAAGCCTTTCTTCAGGCTCATGATATGGAGGGGAGTGGGTAAAGGGGTGTAAATGGTAATTATGAATAAAAATCTTATAGGCTTAGCAAAAGCTCTTCACAAAAGTTGTCTGCGTAATGCTAGATGTATGATAATATGATATTGAAAAGTTTTACTGGGATTCATTAATTTTTGCCCTGTGCAATTCACTTCTGACTCTGCCAGACTGGCGATGCCAAATTCAAGCCAAGAAAATGACTGTACTTATCTGTAAGATGTGTACACACTGTGATTGCTTAAGAACTAAATTGCCTTATATAACTTATAACTTCAGCATTTTCAGTGCTTTGATGGCATATCCTGTGTCAGGGAATATTGGTAAATATTGAGGCAAAATAGTGTCTTTATGTAAGTCAAATCTTGAAAGGTTTCGTGTGCAGCCAGTGAGTGGGTGTGTATGTTTTTATTTATTTGAGAGTGTGTCTGCCTACATAATCACTCATCTTATAGTCTACATATTTCCCTTGTCAAAAGTAGTATCATATTAAAGGCTGTTAAATACTTTATAGTGTCTCTTCCATCCAAGCCTCTCATATTGCTTCAGCTATTAGGTAATGCTTGGTAATCCTGGTATGACATGGAAAACACGATTCCCCGTTGCTAATGGTTGAGCAGAACCACAGTGCCATGAAACTCATCTGTAGTGGCCCTGCCATCCCTGTTGCAAAGCTGGGTTAACTCTGAGCTCACTGTCTTCCTGTACAAATCTCAGTGGACATAAAGGGTGTTAATTTTTTTATCTCAACGCATCTGCTCCGGGTCAGTCCTGGAAGTGATGACGTGTGTAAGTGTGCAGGTGACTAACTTGCTGTGTTTAGAGTAGTAACTATCCGTGATTTCTTCATCAGCCCTCTTTGGTTTTTGGTTATTTGAGGCTCCTCTTGGTTGCAAGGTGCACTTTTTTTGAGGTGTGGACAGAGCCAGCTAAGTCAGAAACCGAGTTGGTAATTCTTATCCTCTCATTCTCGTGCTGCTTCTAAACACTCCACTGTCCTTTTGCAGCGTGGATACATCGCACAGAACTGAACCAAACCCTCTCCCCCCACCTGTGAAATGTCCAAAAGCTGCCAAGATATAGTAGATAGGTACCACAGAATGAGAGTTCAGCTTCCTCGTGGCTGAAAATTGACTTCTTTTCTTTTCCAGCTCAACCCCCGCTATCCAGAAGGTAATAATGAAGGAAAAGCTTTGGTAAGTGGAATTTATATGTTCATATAACCTGGGAAATGCTGTGCCCTCAACCCACTTTCTTTTTATTTACATTTTATGGCTGCTGGGACATCTTTGCAAGGATCCAAACTGCCTTTGCTGCAGCAGGGATGGGTTTGGAGGAGGCAGCAGCCTATTTCTGTACAACATCAAGAGCACGTTAGGCTAATTCTGTCTAACAAGGCAAGGCCAGACATGTGGTTTATAACCTGTGAAGGAAGTGGTGTTAAGACCTTGGGGGAATCATACTGTTACTAAGACAACAAATATTCCAAAAAAGAGTCGTTCCTCCATCAGATTCCCGAGACTGCCTTGAAAACACTGAGATCTTCTTTGAAAAATTTCAGTTTAATTTCGTTCTGCCTTCCTCCTGGCTCTTGTTCTTTAAGAGGATGCATTTTAAAGTTTTTTTTTCTGCATGGGGGAAGAATTTTTTTTAGTTTTCGTGAAATGAAACCCAAGGTTCTTACATAATCCCGTGCCTCGAGGACTGCAATTTTAATAAAAACTGAGACTTTTTTAGGAGTTGACAACATTAGTTTTCTATCTTCAGTGGCATTTGGTAATAGAGGTAATATAGCAATAAAAGCTAAGCTGTCAAGAGAAATGAGGCTTCTCCCTTCCAAAAGTACAGAAGTTCCACCAGTTGTTTCTGTTTTGTGTAGGGATGACACCTGAGGTCCTGGGAGCTCTGTAACCATTTAAATTCATCTGAATAGTCACATATTCCCTGGACTGGGTAATGAGGAGGGCCCGAGAGTAACCTGAGCATGAATGTTAAAGGTGGCTTCTCTATCACTTTGGCTTATCCTTCCTGGCTGTTGGTTTCAGCTAAAACCCCAGGCCAGATAAATCATGTCAGAGAAATACTTCCAGTAAAAACTTAATCAAAGCTGATTGATGACCAAAACTGATGTCTCCGTGGAAATTTTAACTTGCACGCTCAGCGCTTCCTTGTGAACGGTGTTTTGTGAAAGAACTTCTAACAATTTTTGGTTACACCTCCGTGTAAATCCAAGCCTTACAGGCACTTGTAGCATGGTAGGAATCCCTTTGTAGTCTTGTTGGAAATGCCATGAGTCAGCAGTGGCTGTTTTAAGCCTTCATTCTGGCCTTGAGCAACTGAGGGATCTGTACAGAAGCTTCAGATCCCTGGGCAGGAATTCCTCTTGGTATAATGACACTGTTCTGAATTATCCCTCAGAAGTACAAGGATCTTGTAATATTTGGGGTTCTTTAAGGGGTCAGCTGTGTCAGTCTTGCATGCAGTAGCACATGCCCTGGAGCACAGGTGCTTTCCTTGCTCTGTGGTTGTCATCTGGTGTTTCCTCTGCCTGGTGACTGATGGACTGGTTCTCACTGCCAAGTCATCTTCTTTTTCAGGTTCTGAAGCAATATTTTGAAATACTGCCTGTGAAGTACATCTGCTCTAGAGGGGGAGGTGGAAGTGGCCCTACCCCAGCAAAATTTGAAGTCTGGGTAGCAGGGAAATGGGAAGTGAATACTTGAATCCTTAGGACTGAAGTGCTGAACTTACAGCCTGTGCCCTGGGGACCAAGAAGGCCAATGGGATCCTGGGGAACATTGGGAGGAGCAGGTCAAGGGGGAAGATCCTACCCTTCTGCTCAGCCCTGTGAGGTACATCTGGAGTGCTGAGTCCAGTCCTGGACCCCTCAGGATAGGAGGGACATGGAGCTCCTGGAGCAGATTCAACAAAGGCTGCAGAGATTATTCAGGGACTGGAGCATCTCCCTGAGGGGGAAAGGCTGAGGGAGCTGGGGCTGTTCAGCCTACAGAGGAGACCCTGAGAGGGGACCCCATCCATGTGTGTCAGGGGCTGCAGGGAGGGGGCAGAGGATGGCCCAGGCTCTGCTCTGGGGGCCCAGCAATGGCACAAGAGGAACGGGCAGGAACTGATGCCCAGCAAGTTCCAGCTGGGCATGAGGAAGAACTTCTTTGCTGTGCAGTGATCCAGCCCTGAACAGATTGCCCAGAGAGGGTGTGGAGTCTCCCTGACTGGGGATACTCCAGAACCATCTGGATGCAATCCTGTGCCATGTGCTGTGGGATGACCCTGCTGGAGCAGGGAGGTGGGACCAAATGCCCCACCGTTGGTCCCTTCCAGCAGTGACTGACTCTGTGTTTTTCTTTTCTCTGCCAGTCTGGTACCACCTCCATATCTGTTGTCTGGGTTTTGAAGGCAGCACAGCCATCTGTGCCAGCTCTTAACTCCTAAAGGTGTGACAGGGCTTCTTGTGCATGTTCCCTGCCTGGTTTACAAGTCCTGATCACAGTTGCTCAGGCAACTGAATTTTCGGAAGCAGCAACAGAGAAGGAATTTCCGTGGTGCAGTCGTGGGCACTGACACCTGGGTTCTGTCCAAGTGCATCTTTTCTGCCTTGCCTCATGTGACCCAAAAGTCTGAAAGGGTTTTGGCTCCAGAGATGATAAATATTACTGGAAGCCATTAGGACTTTTGTTCCCAAGCGTTAAAGGTATGTTGGGACTGCGGTTCATTGCTCATTTATGAGCTGCTGCTTGACAATCCAGCCAAATTGTCTTGTGAAGCACTGCTTTTATGTCTGATAAAATTTGGCCTTACGATGAGTTGATTAATATTCTCATGTCTAAGCTCCAGAAGATGATTTTTTTTTTTTTTTTTAATGGGCAGACCTTCCTGTGGTTCAAGGGTCTTATAAAAATAACAAACTTCTTCACCTCCTGAAGTCCAGGAGATTGTAGTATAGCATCAAAATATGGTGTTCTGTGCTACAGCTCCCGTTAAATCCAAAACTGGTGTGTTTTGTGCTGCAAAGGAGGCTGTTATTTCTAAGGATAGAAATGTACAACATCCAGGAGAATGCTCCAAACATCGGAGAAATGTCAAGAACAGCTGGAAACCTGTCTTTTGTTAGGTGCCTTTGCATTAAGGACTGTCTTTGGATAGGTACCTTAACTCCATTTGTCCTCATTTTCAGGAGAGTGCTAATTCTAACCACTTCCAAACTGCCTTTTATTGTTGAGATTTTTCTTAGAATTGAGACTGGTATGTGTGTCCTTTTCTTGTAAAGAAGTTGGGCAGCTCTACCATGGACTTCCAGGTGCAGTTTAATGCATCTCCTTTGACTTCTGTTTATCTGTCTTTATGAATTCCAAACATTCTGCAATTCTAACTTTTTCTTTTCTTGCTACCAACCTAAGAGATTTTTCTTCTGATAAGCAATGCAAATATTATTTATTTTTTTAAATTTTATTTTACCTTCCAGGATCCAAGTTTATTAACTTATAATTTTATAGTATGGAACACGGGTGATGCAGTTCAAACAAGAATAGAATTGGGGGATTCATTGGGGTTTTTTAAAGGATTAACCTGGCAATAAACAACCTAAAAAAAACATTGAAAAGAAGAGAATAATCATCAGCTTTAAAATGTCAGCATCTCTGCTTATATAAAGCCAGCAGTCAGACCAGTGGAGAAGCTGGGGGAGAAGGGGAGACAAGGATGCTGGCACATTATTATTATTCTGCTGTTGCACACAGGTCTGAATCAGCTCTGGAAATGCATACATTGTTTCTTACAGAATGTCTCTGGCTCCCAACAACAGGGTTGCAACGTGATGTCTCCACTAAAAATGCGATGACTCACAAATGAGTCAACAGTGAAGGTGTTCCAGGAGGCTACTGCTGTGCTGTGCCGTCTGCCAGGGCTCTGGAACGTGCAGGAGCAGGGCTGGCTGTTCATTTGCTCCATTATCCTTCCATATAGAATATTTAAAATAACCTAACCTGGGCAGTTCTGCTCACGTTACTGCTCTGGGAAAAGGCCTGTTTTCTGAGAGCCTCCTAAACTGGGTTAACGTACTGAGATACCACATTGCTCTGGCTTGGACAGGCATTTTCAGCACTCTGGCTGCTATTAAATTTAATTTCTGCTGAAATCTGTAGTGCAGCTTAATGTATTCGTTCAGGAGCAGGGCATTATCCTTGTCTGTCTCCATGCCACCAGAGGTGTCTTCACCCATTGGAATTGCAGATTGGGCTTCTAAAAGAAAAGGTATTCCAGGTCTGTCTAAAAGAAAAGATATTTCACCTCTGTCATGGGTTTATATTGCTCTTTGCAGTTGAAACCAAGGAAAACTCCATGTAAATCTCCTAAATTTTTAGGTGTGGTGTCTCACTGAGATGAATAACGAAGGTTTGGGGTAGGTCACAATTAGCAGTTCTGTTAAGAGCTGTGGAAAGGGTTTGTCTGCTGGGCTGCAAGTCTCAAGAAAGGCAAATCTCCTCACATATTTCTCCTTCATCCTTGTGAGTGATTTAACCAGTGCACAACAAGAGTGAGGTGATTCCACCTTCTTCACCTTGGCTATGGGTCTGATTTGACTTGGGACAGCCCATCTCTAGTTTGTGATTAGTTTGGGACAATCAAAGCCGTACTTGTTTTCCCTCAGGGAATTTACTATTTGTTAATATTTCTGCCCGCCCATTTTTAACTGTTTTACCCACAGTTCTTGCACCTCCTCTCCATACTCCCAGCACGTTATTCACTTGGCTTTTTGTTTTTTGTAAACTCTTGGGAGTGCTTTCCTTGGCTGTCACTGACCACATCTCCATCATCTCTGAAACTGTTCCATTGGCTTTCTCTTCATACTGCTTTAAGTTAAATTTTCTTCTCTCTACTTTTGATTTCCTTTGCAATTCTTGTCTTCCTTTCTCTCAATTGAATCCAGTTTTTCTGGCTGCATCTGCTCATATGCCACTTTTTTTACCTGAGCAAATGTCACGTTGTTTTCAGCTGATGAGGAACTCAGTGCTTTCTCCTGAGGTGATTATATTGTCTAATTAATTTAAAATAGCCTAATACTTTCACTTCTTCTCACATCCTCACACAGACTCATCTGCTGATTCAATAATGGCCGGGTTTAAGTGCAGGTTCTGACGACTGCTTACTAAATTTAATTTATCATGAGAAGCTTTCTGTGTGCAAGTGCCTGAGCATTCTCCCTCTCCCACACACAGACAGGTGTGTGCACATGGACTGACACATAAATTGAGACATAAATACAAATCCCTGCATGTTGATATGTGATGACAGCGTTCCTGTCTCCCACGTGCTCCATGTATACAACTTGTTTTCAGAGCTGCCAAGTTGAAGGACACACGGGGTTTTTTTTTTCCATAATTAATACTTAATGCCCTTAGTCCAGGTTGAGCTGTGAGGTTCAGATCCTAAAATAACGTAATAAAGGCGAGTTCTGAGGTTTGTGGTGGAGTTCAGTCTGGAGCACAGCTCTTGTGCAGGGCTGGTTTTGCTCAGCTAAGCTTGGCCTTGCAGTCAGCAGTTTGCAGACCCTGTCTTGCCCCCTCTTGAAGCAGAATTTCCTTTTAGACTAAAAACCAGATCTTGCTCCTGTGCCAGGTTTGATTTGACAGCTGTTAAGCCTGGTTGGTGGGGTTTAGGCCTGATGAGCCGATTCCATTGCTCAGCTGGATTTATACAGTTGTTGGGAGGACTCATGGTTAGTCAGCCCCAAACTGCAGGGTGAACTCCACTCCTGTCAGAGCATTGTGATTTAACCCCATCTGCCAACTAAAAAAAACCCCAAACCCTAAAAAAACCCTCAAAACAAACAAACAAACCAACCCCTCATACAATGATGAAGTGTCCTGCCTTTTTGTATATCAGTCATTTCAGTTTGGAAATTATAGTGGAGAGGGTAGTTTCTGGGAAACCAGAATGTAAGTTATGGGAAATATCAAAAAGTCTGGATGCTGTTCTGAACTATGCTGTGCTACTCACCCCTTTACAGACCTCTTGAATTTTAAACTGGTTTCCCAGTTTGCTGTTCTTGTTTGGAAATGTAGGAAGTAGTTTTCATTTAACATCAGACTTTCACATGTATTAAGCTCTTAGAAGGATTCTTTTCCAGTTTGTGTGCCTTTTCTCTGTCTCTGTCCTTGATAGAAATAATGGGATGGAAAGCTGGCATTTTTTAGGCTTGATAATGAAACAAATGGGTGTTTTGGAAGGATTCACAAAGCACCTTGAAATGAGATAACTGGCCCTTTCTTACATAGTTTCACTCATCCTTGATTTTTGTTGCTTAATCTCAATTGTCAACATGGATAATCAAAGCTTTGCCCTTGATTATCCCTTACAGTTTGGTTTTAATCAAGTTACTAATGCAAACTGAGTGCAACCTGGCCTTTTACATTGCTCTGTACAACTCTTCCCTAGTGCTGCATTATAAATCATTATAAAAGTATTTCAGGTTTCCAGGGTTTGGTTCCTACCCCTCCCCCAATTTTGGCTTTCTTCATTCCTCTTTTCTTCTACCTCCATGATATATATTTTGTGTACATGAAGGGCCCTGGGCTACCAGTCTCTTAATTGGTTATTAGTCTTTTGTAATACATGTAACTCAACACCCCAGAGGAGCAGCTTTTACTTACACCAGGAATTCTCTTGGTTGCTGGGTGGGTACGGACACAGACTCTGAACTGCTCCTTCAAGCCATGATGTGTGTCTAGGGAAGGTGGAATTTGGAGTCTGTGAAGACAGAGGCGTGTAGGGAGCTAAAGATGAGGATGTCTGGGTTGCAAAATCCCCACAGACTTGGAGCAGGTGGTGGGAGGAGGATGGCACCTCAGATTCACCCGCCTCGTCTGAGCAACTCTGTCACCTGAAAGCTCCTCAAAGGGAACAGACTTCTCCCCTTGCAGTGGGTAAAATCAGACCTGTGTTGGTGCTTTGTGTCCCCCCCCTTCCCAGGACAGGTAGATCTTAGTGGAGCAGATATCCTGGCTCTTACTGTTTGGAAAGTGTGGGACAGGATGAGAGGAAACGGCCTCAAGCCATGCCAGGGGAGGTTCAGGTTGGGCGTCAGGAGGAATTTCTTCATGGAAAGTGTTGTCAGGCATTGGAAGGGGCTGCCCAGGGAGGTGGTGGAGTCATCATCCCTGGAGATGTTCAGAAAACGACTGCATGTGGCACTCAGTGCTATGATTTAGTTGACAAAGTGGTGGTCTATCAAAGGTTGGATTTGGTGACCTTGGAGGTTTTTTCACCCTAAGTGATTCTGTGAAAATGCGATGCTGTGATTCTGACCACACAAGAGGAAAAAAAAATGAGCAAACTTAACTAAAACAACAATGGATTTAGGCAAATTGCTTGATTTTTAAATCCCCTCCCCGCTTTAATGAAAAAATAAAAATCTGATTTTCATTAATTCTCTTCTTTGAACTTTCCAAACCAGCGCTGTGTAGTTCCATCCTATGGGAGTGAGGGGACTGCAACTGCTGCAGGTTTTTTGAAGTTGCAGGTGCCAAGTAATGGCACATCCAGTGCTGCAGCCTCTCTGTAGCTCATGGCCTGCTGTTGTTCTAATGACTGCCTGAGACCTCACGTGCCTGGGGCACAGTGCACCCTTTGTGTCGGCTGCAAAGCCAGTCGTGGCAAATTCTTGCTAGAAGGTAAAAAGAGGAGAAAAAAAAAAAAAAGAAATTACAATTCAGATTGTCTGCAAGGTAAATGGAGGATTTATAATGCAAGCAAATAACCCTTGTGCCTAATCAGCAGAGAGAAGGCGACCTTCCTGCTTCAAAGAAGAAGCGCCAGGCAGGGGAGAAGATTATGTATACTTTGGTCTCTGTGCCACATGGAAATGACATCGCATCTCTCTTTGAACTGGATGCCACCACTCTTCAGAGAGCTGATTGCCTGGTTCCAAGGTAAAATAAAAAAAAAAAAAAGAAAAAGGGAATGAAAAAAGGGCAGAAAATAGTGCTGCATTGACA
Organism: Myiozetetes cayanensis; assembly: GCF_022539395.1. Lineage (NCBI taxonomy): Eukaryota > Metazoa > Chordata > Aves > Passeriformes > Tyrannidae > Myiozetetes > Myiozetetes cayanensis. Next base: position 70,751,622 of record NW_026087521.1, on the reverse strand, counting down.
GGGTTTCTCCCTGGCATTATGCTGGTGAGTAAAGCGGGGAAAAAAAAAATAAAAATCAAACATGAGCAAGTATTATCCTCCTGCTGAAGTTTGAGGGGTGTTCACGGGTAAACAAGGGATGTATAAAACATGATGCTGCTGCTGTGACTGGGTAAAATAATTATAAGGATAAAACAAGTGACACTTAAAGGGAACCTGTGAAGAGAAAAATAACGGGCTAAATATCGCACAGATACGTGTGAGGAGAGAACTGAGCTCTGAAAAAACCCTGCTCCTAATGGATCCAGCTGGATTGTTCCCAACAAAATAACGTGTGTGGTGAACTGGGCTTCTGCTTCCCTGACAGATCATGATGCCACTGAAGGCCTTTGTTATTCAGATGAATTCAGCAAGTGTGGCTTCTGGGTTTGAATTGTCAATATCGGAACTGCTCGGCTGTGCTGCGTAGCTGAGATGGGCTGGATAAGTCACAGGGTGGTTGGCTGTGACTGGATGGGCTTGCAGACACTCGGGGCTACTTGTCACGAGGGTGGGTTTTAAAGCTGGGTACCCACAAACACTGCTGTATGTGGCTTTGGAGTGTGTTTGCTGTGCTGAGTTTCGCCAGATAATTCGGTTGCTCGAGTCCTCGGAGCCCATCAGCGCAAAAGGGAGAGCGTGAACGAAGACCGCAGTGAATGTGTTTGAAAAGTAAAATTTGGGGTGAAAATTGCAGTTGGTTTCTCAGCTCTGCTTTTTGATAATACCCCAGATTATCATATGGAAAGAATTTTGCAGGATCTCACGTCTGCTCTTTGTTCACTTGATTTTCGGCTGAGAACCGGTCCTGTAAATTCCTGCTCCCTGGAAGCAGGGTTTGCAGATCATTATGGTGAAGCTGTGAAACCACGGTCAGCTTTACTTTCTGGCTTTTGTTCTGTGACAGTTTAAAGGGGGTGGTTACTCTGCAGGAGAGAAAAACAGTGAAAGAATTGGGTTTGTTCGTGAAATGTGTTTCCATTCAGATGGGATTTTATAACATCTCCCTTTTAATTCTTTTTTCTTTTTTTTTTTTTTTCTTTAAAGAATATTTTACTCCTACTTAAAAACCAGCACTCTGCATAATCCCAAGATGCTGTTCTTGTTGCAGCTCTGCCTGTTGTTTGCTTTGTCCTCCTTTAGGAACTCCTATGTCCGACTGAGGCACTTATGCACCAACACTTGGGTCACCAGCACCAGCATTCCAATAGACACTGATGAGGAGAGGCCTGTGATGTTAAAGGTAAACACCTGTATTTTGGGATTAAAACCCCCAAACTCATTCCTGAACCTGTCTACCAGTGATCTGCCTTCTAACACGTAGAATATGCATAATAATCAGGATAAAGGTAAGGGCACTGCTTACCCTCATTAAACCAAAAACCGTTGCAGATCGGGACGTGCCAAACCAAAGAGGACAAGGAAGCTTTTGCCATTGTGTCGGTTCCCCTGTCTGAGGTCAGAGACCTGGACTTTGCCAATGATGCAAACAAGGTTTTAGCATCAACAGTTAAAAAGCTGGAGAATGGAACAATAACCCAGAATGAAAGGAGGTTAGTGAGTTGTTTGTTTTGGTTTGGTTTTTTTTTCCCCTTCTAAATTAACATTTGGTTACTCATGACATCATGACCTCACAATAGAATGTAATTTAGTGATATCCTCGTGGACACAGAAGCAGTTGGGAGAGGACACTTTAGTGCTGAGAGTGTGAGCCTGGGGTTAGATCCCACCTCTGCCACAGCATCCAGGCTGATCTGTGCATCTCTTCTCCAAAATGGGGGTAAACAGCACTTCCCCAGCTCACTGGCCACATAAATAAATGGGTAAATGTGCTTGTCTTAATTTCCTTTGATAAACCACTTCTGAGCTGCAATATGAGGGGTCACTGCATCTGATCCTCATGCACAAGAAGGCCACCTATACAACAGGCAGCACAGCAGGGCTCTTGGTCTGTGTGAAGTTCATGTTCACCTCATATTCGTGCTGCAAAAGCCTCAGCAGGAGGTTTTAGTGTGACTGAGAAGCTGCCCCAATAAGTCCCTTTTCTTTCTTATTTCTGTTTCCCCCCATTTTCTTTTCCTCTCTTACATAATTTTGGTGTTTTCCCCTTGTATTCATTCCCACCTGCCCCTGAATTAAGGGATTTTGCTGTAGCCAAATGTATCCCACTGCCAGTGATGAATTTCACTATTTGTCTTCACCTGCCTGTGGTTAAACTGCATATAAGACAGCTTCTCTGGCAGTGTTAATTTGTAACCTGTAATGCATCATATACAGGTCCTTTTTTTTTTTCCCCTGAAGATGTTAATTTTTGGTGATAAAACTGGATTCTTGCAGTGAGTTTCCAGTAGCAATTAGACCAGATGGTTTAATATCATAACAGGCAGATCTGTAATGGCCTTGGGTGTTGGTACTCAGCCTCAAAAAGCTGAGTGAAAAAAAAACCAAAACCCAAACATCTTTTTGCTGTCTTATCACTGCCCTGCTTAGATAAAGAGGAGTCCCAACAGTTTATTTCTGGTCTACTTCATCCTACATCTGCCTTTTCTGTTCTTTTTTTCTTGGGGGACACACGTACCTTGCTGCTCTCCATCAGTGGGCTGAGACTTTCTTGGCACAGTATATATATGAAAACAGTTATATATGAATATATATAGTTGAAAAAGTATATATATGAAACACTTTCTTGGGTCAGTAGGGAAATTATCTAGTGGCAGAATGTTTTTCTTCCTCTAGTGAGTCCATCATCTTGTTTCATGGACCCATGATAAAGCATAAAAATCCTTGCTAGGCTGTTTAAGTTTCTTTTTTACTGCTCCTGGGCTTTGAGGCCAGCTGGTATAGATTTTGCATCTCTGAATACTGTGTATCAATCCAACATCCTGCATTTTATTCCTGCTTTCCCTCTGGTTGTTGTTTAATGCCTTGGTAAACAGCCCTGTGATTGATTTAAGCTTCTGCTGAAGCAAGGCTTGGGATCCTTAAGTACATACCAAGCTTAACTTTGCAGTGATGGGAGTCCCATTTTGCCAGGCAAAGCTTGTTATAAACGTGATTTTTGCTCTTAGTGAATCCTGGCAAGTGTTGAATGACCGTATGTAATCATGATTTGTCCATCCATCCATCTATCCCTCCATCCCAGGTTTGTAACCAAGTTACTGGAAGATCTCATTTTCTTTGTGGCTGATGTGCCCAACAACGGGCAGGAGGTTTTGGATGTGATCGTTACCAAGCCCAACCGGGAACGACAGAAATTAATGAGGGAGCAGAACATATTGGCTCAGGTACGTCCTGCTGTGTTAATAACTTCATTGTGTTTGCCAACAGACTGTAGGAGACAGAGAGGTGAGAAACTGTTGGTTTTGGGTGACCTGGCTTGTGCCATTTGTGTGTGGTTGGACTGGGTAGATGAGACACTACTGGTCAAGGCTCATCTCTTGGTCCCTGAATCAGAGTGAAGCACAAGGGGCTGTGTCTGATGGCTCTTAGTTTCATGTGATGCTTTTAAGGCTACATTTGAGAGCAAATTGTTCACAAATTTTGAAACAAGCATGCAGCACTGTCCCAGTCCTGCAAGTGTTCCCCACATAGGAAAAATTCCAACGCCCTCCTAGACCTCTGGCTTTGTTTGTATGAGGGCAAAACTTGCAAGTAAATCAAAATTAATGTTCTCTTTAAGTTGCCTACTGAAATAATTTAAAAAAAAAGGTGGGGGGGAAGGATGAAATTGGACAGCAGTCAGTATTGTCTTCCTTTTCTTTTAATGTATCTGAAGTTAAGGCACTTAACAGACAGTGTTTAAAATTGGGGATAGCAGAAATAGAGAAAGCAATGTCAGTCAGGTTGGTGGGAAAGCTAAAGCTGAACACAAATGCATAAAGCTGTGATGTCTCAGATTTGTGCCCCTACTCGCATTTGGTCGGGGCTGTTTAGTTAAAGTTTAGCAAAAGCCTGGGTTTGGTTTTCATTGTCATCCATTCTGATTTTGAGCAGATATTTGGCATCCTCAAAGCTCCTTTCAAGGACAAAGGTGAGGGATCGATGCTGAGACTTGAAGACCTGGGTGACCAGAGATATGCTCCCTACAAGTACGTGCTGAGATTGTGTTACAGAGTTCTCAGACACTCCCAACAGGACTACAGGAAGAACCAGGTCAGTGGTGCTGAGGATAATTTTCCTCCCGATTCCTGTAATTATATATCCTGGATTTGACATCGCTCTCTGCACTTAAAAGTGGGATTCTGTGGTGAAAAGCCTGATTTTTGTAGGTTAGTAGTGTATGAATTGAAAGTTCAGCAATGAATAGCACGAGTTCACCTTGTAGTTTTGCAGGCTCAGACTGAGACTGGGGGCCACTGCTTCCTTCATGAACTTCCTGCTATTAAAAAATATTCTCTTGGAGTCTGGACTATGAAGTGGGAAATCTGCAAAACTCTCTGTTTCTGTGTTTGTAGAGGGAATGGCAGTGAATCAGAGCAGAATTTGTTCTGTCAGGTAGCCTGATTTCCCACTGCTGGAGACCCCCTATGAGCAAAAAAGGATTTCAGAACAACATGGACCAAAGGGACTAGAGATAAAAGCTCAAACTGCTGTGTGTGGCTTCTTTGTTTTCTTTCTAATGCTTTACAGAAATATTTTTATCTTGGAGAGAGAGAAAGGAAGGAGGGAAAACTCAGGGAAAAAAGCTTCTTAATATAAAAACCTTTTTTTTTTTTTTTTCCTTTTAAAAAAATTAGCTGCCATTTCTTGAATTTTGTATATATTTCCATGCATTCATTCCTCTGCTACATGAAAGAATTAGAAGAGTTGGTCATCCCTAATATGGCATCTGTTTCTTGGGGTACATATTTGAGGTGTTCAGATGTTCTTTTGTTCAGAGAGGAAAGTTTTGAGGGTTATTTTGATGAACTGAGCTGAATGCCTCTGGTTCTAAAAGAAAAAACATTACTGCTTGGTGGTTCACCGTGGGGAATTTTCCTTTTTTTCAGGAATATATTGCTAAGAACTTCTGTGTCATGCAGTCCCAGATTGGTTATGATATTCTGGCAGAAGACACCATCACAGCTTTGTTGCACAACAACAGAAAACTGCTAGAGAAACACATCACAGCGAAAGAAATAGAGACATTTGTGAATTTACTCAGGAGAAATCGAGAGCCAAGGTTTGAAGTGGTCCACATCACTTTCTTTTTCTCTACTGATAGGTTTTTGTGTTTGCAGTAGCTGTGAATCTCCCTGCTATTCCTTGCTCTGATGTCTCTTTCTCCCGGTTTTGATGTGGCAAACAGAAAAACCCACATAGAAAATATCAGGACTACCTGTCAGTCTTGGGGTTTGACCACATCTGCATTTCAGAACTAGGACTTACTTGAAAAGAGGGTCTTTATGCTTCACAGGACTGTTTTGAAAATTTTGGTCTTCCTTCAGATTGGGACAAGGAGATACAAACAGAAAGTTTAATTTCTCCTCTGTGGAACTGCCACCTGTGTTGTTTCCCCTGCCAGTAGTCTTGGTATAAATTACACAGATGGCAATTTTTCCAAACCTTTATTAATACCAGTTTTCCTGCAGGTTCTGATTCCAGGTCAGACCTAGAGCAGTGAAGATCTCAGTAAACGTATCCTAGACCAGATTTTGTCCCAAATGAAAAATTCTGGCCTTGAACTTTACTCATTTGATTTTTTTTATTTTTTTTTTATTAGCTTTAGGTCAGAATATTAAAAAAAAAAGGATTTTTTTTTTTTAAACTGGAAAATCTATTTTTATGGCTGATATTGTACCTGGATTTCTAAGGAAGTGGAACATAGGATACGTGTGTGTGTGTGTGCCTGCTCATATCTGCTCCCCCAGCAGCTCTTGAGCCTCTTGCCCAGTTTTGGCTACATTTGCTGGAGGAATGGTGGGCTCAGGGATACTTAGTTCCTAGGAATGTCATGGAAAGAAGAACCTACATAGAGGGAAGAGGCCCTTTTGATATCCCAGTGAGGCAAAGGCTGCAACACTGTTAATGCAGACAGAGGAGTCCATGGAAAAGAGACAAAACCTCAGGAATGCCCCAACTGCGAGGAAAGCCTCAGCCTTAACCTCGTTAAACAGCAGATCTAAGTCTGAGAGGAAAAATTCACAGGAATTCCCTGCAAAGCTTCATTGCTTCTGCCTTACATGGAATGACCTCTTTGAATCCAGAGCTCCTGTCCTCAGGTCCTGCCAGATCTTCACTCTTCTCTGGTTGCCTGGAGTTCCCTGGAAGTGTTCAAGGCCAAGTTGGATGGAGCCCTGAGCGACCTGGTGCAGTGGCATCCCTGCCCATGGAGTGGAGAGGTTGGAATTAGATGATCTTTAAGGTCCCTTCCAACCCAAACCCATCTGTGGTTCATTCTTCACTAACTGTTGACTGTGTCACCTCAGAGGTTTTTAAAAGGCAGCTTTGGAAGGTGGAGTTGTGGTGTCCTCCAGTGCAGTGGAGCTCCCCAGAGGGCACGTGGCTGTCTCCAGCACAAGGAACATCTTCTTGCTGCTTGTGATGGGTGAGGGTGTGTGCTCTTGCTTTTGGTTCCTGACAAGGATGGTGACCTTCAGTGGAGTTCCCCTGCCAGCCAGACTTAAGACAGCCTCAGGCTGCTCTTATGTTGTGGTACAACCCTTTGACCTTTGATTTGCTGAGAAATGTCTCACTTGGTGATATTTTTCTTTTCTCTCCCTGACTGATTGTTCAGCACCACTCAGGGTGGCTCTCAAAGCTGTTACTCATCTTTTTGTGTTGTGAGCTACAAGAGTATGAGTTGGCAAAAGTTGTTTGTCAATAAATATTGTGATTTGTGCTCCCTTGAGCATCCATACTCTAGTACTGACTGCTAGGGATTTCTACTGCAGTGTTTCTGAGTAGTATTTTAAATCTCATTTTCTATTGCATCTGTGGTTTTTTTTTTTTGCCTGCAGATTCTTGGATTATCTGTCAGACCTGTGTGTATCCAACACCACAGCAATACCAGTAACTCAGGAACTCATCTGCAAGTTTATGCTGAGCCCAGGGAATGCTGACATTCTCATTCAGACCAAGTGAGCATCTGTAACTGGAGCACAGCACCTCTCTGTTGCCTGCTCTGTTGTTCTATCCGTAGCAGTTTGCTGGTGGCTCCATTGTGAATGGTTTGTGTTTGCAGGCTGGTTTCAACACAAATGGACAACCCTTGGAATGCCCAGTCATCTCAGATGACATGGATGAAGAGGAAGTGTGGCTTTACTGGATTGACAGTAACAAGGAGCCTCATGGCAAAGCCATCAGGCATCTGGCTCAGGAGGCGAAGGAGGGCACGAAAGCTGATTTAGAAGTTCTTACCTACTACAGGTAAAACTGTTTATTCAGAGAAAATGCAACCCTCTGAAACCCCTAGTGCTGTTCTTAGCCAGTTCATTCGCCAGTATCAAAAAAGAAAACCGGGTCATGCCAGAAACTGGGATTAGAAGTTTGTTTCAGGTTTTTCTTGCAGGAGGCGTCACAGTCTCTGCTGTCTCTGCCAAGCAAATCTAGAGTTTCCTCTGCTCATCACAGCTCTCTGTGTCTCTGTCATTTTGCCTCTCACCTTTTATTTACTGGGCTTTAATTTTAGGTTGTGCTGCCCTGCAAGCAAGGCACGCTCTGAGGGAGGACTGTCCTGGGGGTCTTGAGGATTAGAGGGGAAAGGGGATAACGGAACAGTGTCTTATACCGATTGAAAACAAACAGTGCAAGTGCTCCAACCTTCCATTGAACTGTTTCCTTTGACTTCCAGAGGGAGCCCAGTCTTCATGGGGGCTGGATCCTGACATGAACATTTTTAATGGCAAGTCAATCCCTTGCTTAGTAAAGTCACTCTTGTCATTTTTGAGGCTTTATACCAGCAAGGCCGATATTATGCCTGTAAACCAAGAGTTCGAGGGACAGCGTTTCATTTCCAACTGCTCTCCTTGAAGAGCTTACCTTTTTTTTTTTTTTTTTCCCCCCCTCAAGGTACCAACTGAACCTCTTTGCAAGGATGTGCCTGGACCGCCAGTATCTCGCCATCAACCAGATTTCTGCCCAGCTCTCCGTAGACCTGATCCTGCGGTGCATGTCTGACGAGAGCCTCCCCTACGACCTCCGCGCTTCCTTCTGCCGGCTGATGCTGCACATGCACGTGGACAGGGATCCTCAGGAATCCGTGGTGCCTGTCAAATATGCCAGATTGTGGACTGAAATTCCTACTAAGATCACAATCCATGAGTGAGTTGAAAGGCTGAAGCACAGAAGCACTTTGTAGGGATGGTCTCGGGACAAAGCGGTTGTAATGTCGACAAAAGGTGTTTCTGTTGCAGAGCACAGAACTCTTAATTATTGTTGCTCTTGGAGACTTCCATGGGTAAGTTTTATTTTTCACTCTGTTTTTATGGGTGTTTAGTGTTCCTTTTTTTCTGTGCCTTGCACTGTAGGTATGATTCCTTCACCGACTCTTCGAGGAACGAAATGAAGACCAAGTTTGCACTGACTATGGAATTTGTAGAAGAGTACTTGAAAGAAGTTGTGAATCAGCCCTTTCCTTTTGGAGACAAAGAGAAAAATAAACTTACATTTGAGGTACTTCTCAGCTATCTACATCCTACTTACAGTACTCCTCATTTCAGATGAGTTGAGATATTTCAAAATAAAGGCAGTTGCAGAATAAATGTTGGTGCAAAATAGCCCAATGAAGCACCAGTTCCTAATTTCAGTGTTCTTGGTGATGACTGTTACTGCAGAAAATGATATTCTTGTCTGCTGTCAAACAGCTGTATTTTTCCAACCCTTCCCACCTTCTCTTGAGGTGGTTGCATTTCAGTGGAGGGAGAAGGGATATGTGGGGGGATGAATGGCCATATTCTCTTTCTTCCTACGTTAGGGAAATGTAAGGATTCTTCAGTATAAGTAAGCACTATTGTCTCTGCAAGATATTACACTGGAAGAAAATAACCTAATGCTGTGGTTTAAGTATTGTGTGAAATTCCTGACAGAAACTTTAGATAGGCCTAAATTTTCTAGATTCAAATAACATTGAGTAAAGGGGAAATTTTAAATCAGTGGGGAGACCTGTGCTAATTTGAGTGCACTCGAGATCTGAATCTCCGTGGAAGCTGCTGTGTGAAACGTGGATTGCACAGCTGAACACCACAAAGGTTGCCAACAACACTTCCTTCATTTTTGATTTCTTTTTTCTCACAGGTGGTACATCTGGCTCGGAACCTCATATACTTTGGCTTTTATAGTTTTAGTGAGCTCCTCAGACTGACCCGGACGCTGCTGGCAATCCTGGATATCGTTCAGGTTCCTATATCGTCCTACTTCGAAAGGCTGAGCAAGTTTCAGGATGGAGGTGAGAAAAGCAGCAAAAATCTGTTCTTCCAGTGTGCAATTAAGGGTTTTTTTAGGTTGGAAATAATTTATGGAACATCTCATTACTCTTTCAAGGTTGTTTATTCACACATAACCCACCTACAGGAATGTATTGCGGGGTACACTGAGGAGGTTGGGTAAAAAGGAACCTTCGTGACTTGTGGTCACGGCCTTGGTGTTGCTGCTCCTTTGCTTATTTGCAACTGAACTCTCAGATTTGGTTCTGGGCCTCAGTGTTCCTTGCAGTGAACATCCCAAGCAAGCTCAAACAGCATCTGCCTGGGCACAGTGGCACAAATCTTTATCAGTCATCTTGGCAGTTCACTGAAAGGGAGAACAAGATGTCACTGGTGCCCCAACTGAAGAAGCACCAGAAGGAAGCCCAGAGGAGGATCCTCTGCATGTGTTAGTCAGTTTAGAATATCCTTTCTTTAACCCCAGGACTATCCTGTATGACCCCCACTGCCTTTTCTTCCATGGCTTTCAGCTGGGTTGAAGAATGACCGTGCCAGGAAGGTGCTGAAACTTAGCAGTTCAGTTTTCCTGTGTGTGTGGAAGAGAGGTGTGGGCTGAGGATCCAGGAGACTGACTCATGGCAACTTTTGTGTTAATATGTAGCTGGTGTTGCCAGCCCCAGCTGGCTCACAGCGCCAAAATGGATGAGCTGTCTTGTTTGAAACAATTATTTTGTATTTTCTCTGGGAGGTGTTTTCCCAGCTTTGAGTTTTTCCAATCATCTTTCTGCTCAGTCACTCCCACAGATGCCCTGCAGGAAAGGGCCATCCTTCATGATGTTTTCCTCCTTTGAGGTTCACGCATTTTGGAGAAGTTTAGACTGTCAGTGTCATCTCTGAACCCTAGGAGTTTTATGCTTGGTTCTCTTATCTTCCCTCCATCACTGCCAGCAGACTTTCCTGCAAACCTCTGGAAGTCTTTCCTGCAATGCAGTGCACACCAAGTCCTGCTGGAGCTGGCTGCAGTCCCTCCACAGCTCTAGAGGAAAGGACTGTATGTTCAGGCACTTGGAATTATGTTGTGCTTTTTTGTCCCTGAAAGACTGCATTGCAGATTCTTTCTTAAATGTCTCTGGACACAGTTTGGCTCCAGACACACTGTTGGCAACATGGGCCATGCAGATGGGGTTCTTCTCTTGAGTTCTCCCTCTGCCCAAGTCTTTAATCCTGATTATACATCTCATTCAATGTTTTTACTCACGTTCATTACCCATAAAATTGTGTTTCATCCTTAATTCCCTTCTATTTCTGTTGAAGGGTTTCCTTCCTCTTTCACACAGATATTCTCTCTGTTAGAAAACTGAGTTGTTGGAACTTGTTTTATTGGTTACCTGTCTTGGTATTTTATTGCCTCTTTGAACTTACAGTACTGGTCTCTTAGGCCATTAAAAAGGACTAAAGTAGAAATTAATTAAGTCTGGGGTTTTTTTGAGGTTTTGGAAAACGTGTTGGCATTTTCTAAAATCAGAATGGTCTGATTTTTTTTTTCTTTAAAGTGTTTTCTTATTCATAACTTCCATAAAATACAGACAGATGGATTGTTCCCTGCCCTCCTTCCAGTCAGGAAGGGGTGAGAGTGACTTCTTGCCTTTAAAGAAGGTCAGAACTCACTCTTCCATACCTCTCCAGACTGCAGCAGATCCAATACTTACAACATTGGAGATGTCCCTCCAGCACATTAATGCTCTCGGGATGTGCAGGTTTACACAGCTTCTATTTTTAAGGAAAATTACCTTCCTGGAGTTGCAAAACTCATTACCCTGGTGTTCTTTAAACAAACAAACAAGCAAAAAGGTGAGATTGTATCTGTTGTGATGTTGTGTGTGTACTGCAGATGGATGGAAGCAAATGTTTAAGTTTGAGAGTTTATAAAAGTTGTGGGGTTTTGTTTGGGGTTTTATGTTTGTTTGTTGGTTGGGTTTTTTCCTCTTTTTTGCACCCAGTCAGTGATTCCAAATGTCTAGGCATTAGATTAAATCAGTGGGAACACATATTTCATTCTTTGAGCTTAGGGCTTTGAACTGTAGCTCTGAACTCTAATTTTGACAAACACTGACAGCCAATCATGATGCCTGAGATTGGTTATTGGTCTGAAGAAATAAGTTTAAATTTTATCAAGCATTAGGGGTGTGATCCTGTAACTCTGATGTGGGAAAGGGCTACCAAATACCAGCTTTGGTATTCTGTATATTTTAATTTTCATCGCTATCTTATTGTAAATTTGCATAGAATAATATTAAATGTATATTTAACAGTGATATTTTGTTGATAAATATGCCAATTCAGAAATGCAGTTATTTTCAGATTCTAGGAGAAGAGACTTGAAGGGTGGCTTGACCAAATGGAAAAGCCATGTAATTCCTATTCTTCAACTGCAGTAGATAGAAGGTGGCATCCCCACAGAAGAATTTTGGTTGAGATTTATGTATTTCACGTGGCAGGTCTTACCTTTTCATTCTCTTAAAAAGCAGTGATTTCCATAGGAAAATCAGTGCTGAATAAATTCGGGAACAGATAGGTTATTCTGCCTTTCCATTATTGCCATTGACTTGTTCCGGGTCAGGAACAACAAAAACTTCCAACACCTGGTTGCTGGAATATGAATTTATAGAGAACTGCTGAGGTTCCTTCTTGACTGGTTCAACCAGTTCAGAGAGCTGTAGTCAGGATTTTGGGAAACTCAGTAATGATGGGTGGAAGAATACGGTGAGGCTTGGCTGTGGGAAGCCTGCCTGGAGTTTTGCACCTCAAGGTTGAAACAACCAGATGTCCAACCAGCTACCTGGAGCCTTCATCCATGTTTAATATTTATTTCTTAAATAAACCCACTTATTTCAGTAACACTGCTTGCTAACTAAGGAATTATGTGTGACAAGTGTTGAACTGTTGAAGCAAATTTGCAAAATGGGATGTATTTTTAGGCTTAGTTGCACGAAGACTTAATTAACCTTTTACCTTAAGATGTCATTTTCTGTGCTGTGCTTAAGTTTTGAGCCACCTTGGTGGCTGAGGGTAGTCCTTGATATTTTGTGTGAGTTTTTCTCTATTTTGGTTCTGAGAAGATTCTGAAAAGATCATGGAATCATGGTGTGATTTGGGTTGGAAGGGACTTTAAAAACTGTCTCATTCCAATCTCTTGCCATGGCCAGGGACACCTTCCACTAGCCCAGGTTACTCCAAGCCCCATCCAACCTGACCTGGAACATTTCCAGGGATAGGGCAGCCACAACCAACCTGTGCCAGGGCCTCCCCACCCTCACAGGGAAGAATTTCTTCCTAATACCCAATCTACACCTACTCTCTGTCAGTTTGAAGCCATTCCCCCTTGTCCTGTTGATCCTCATATTAATGTAAATGTTATGCCTTGCTTGCTTTAAAAAGCTTGATTTTAATGCCACTGTCAGTTCTTTCACCCAGAATTAAATCAGCATGCGTGTAGTTTTCAGGTGTGACCTTATTTGACGGAGACAGATTGGGCAAAGTTGGCTGGAAACATTTGTGAGAAAAGATGCTGGAAAAAGTAATGATGTGTATTTTTGGAAATGCTTCTTACCTAGATTGCATCCTAAAAATGAATTGACTTGAAAATGTTGCAACCAGGTTCTTTTTTGTTTCAGTCAGTGTGTCTTAACTTTGAATAATTTTCATGGTTATTTCATGGTCATTTGAAGCTTTTTTCTGTTCCTTTCCCCCCCCCTTTTTTTTTTTTTAGATCGTAAAAAGAAATAAATATGGGGTTTACAAAATATACTGCTTGTATCCTAAAGAGGCATTTTTTTCCTTAAGGACAAAGGGAGGACTTCATTTAGTAGTTCTGTCATTCTGGCACCTTTAAAGAACATTATAATCTCTTGCAGTTTTAATTAAAAGGTAAAATCATTGCTTTCCTAGTAAGTGCACCCTGTTGTATCATTCCAGAGTAAGGAACCAATCTGCCTTGTCCAATACTGCTGATTTAGCCTCTGTGAATTAAAATGCACATCTTTTCTCTGGGTGCTATTTGATCTTTCAAATAGCTGATTTTAGTCAAACCATGCAACTACAGCACGTGTCAGGTCTGAAAGATGAAGCAACGTGGTAGGAGAGGTAGGTGAGCCACAGGTTTGTCATGTGGCTCAGTGCTATTTGGTTGTTTGGGAATGAGAATAAGGACATGCAAGGAAATACATCCTTGAATTTAAGCTTTATATGTCCTGAGATGCAGGTCACAGTGCTGGGCATCAATTGAAAAAGCCCTCAGTGGTGCAGACTGTATCTGCAGAGTATCTGCAAGCTAAGTCTGTCCCTCAGGAGCTCTGTGTAAATGGCTACAATTTTCATGAGGCAGAGTCTGCTGATATCAGTTAGAGCCTTTTGGTTCCCTCTGCTCAGTCTTCTTGGGAAAAAAAACTGTTTTAGAAACTACCAATAATAAGCTCAAATGGCTCCTGATTGTCACGTGGAATGTGTTGCTCATGAAGTGAAATGCACAGAATGCATCATGAAAAGTGTGTGTTGTGCTGCAAGCTTTCATAGAATAGAGTCACAGAATGGCCTGGGTTGGAAGAGATGTGAAAGATCATCTTGTTCCAACCCCCCTGCCGTGGCAGGGACACCTTTTGCTGGACCAGACAAATGCCAGGAGCTCAGTCCCTCAGCTGCAACTGAGCAAGAAGTTGGGTAGCATTTTCTTCCAGCCCTCTTGGCTGCAAGCAGAGGTGCACAGTGCTTAGAAGCACCAGTAAGGCCACTGGGACAGGGCTGAGAACAAGGTTGGACCTGCCTTTTCTCTGGTTCCAAGAAGGACCAGGTTCCATCCATGACTATTAGAAATGACCGTGTTGTTTCTCGGCCTCGTCTCCCAGCTGCTCTTTTGTCTGGTTAACAATTGGAAATATCTTCTTGAGGCATACTTTGATTAGCAGAGCTAATGAGGCAGTGGCTGTCCAGCAGACTGGAGCAGTAACTTAAACCAGTGGTTTATGAGAACAGGAGGGTTACAAGAGGAGAAAAAAAGATTTAACCCTTAGGAAAGTTACCTGTGTGAGTCACAGATATCTGCAGAGCACTGTCAGACCAAAGGGGAGGTCATTCTGAGAGCTTAATTCTGTGGCATGAACCATTTCTCTTTCCCCCTTATTCTCTCCCTCATCATGAGCCCTGTGCATTAATGTGATTCCAGAGGCCATCGCTCTTCTAGGAATCAATATCCCTCTTGCAGGTGTAGCTCAGCTAGAAGGCTTGATTCCCACGATGCTTTTTACCTTCAAGGCTGGCACACTGATGGATGTTTTGGTTTGTTTTTTTTTTTCCTCTACCTCGTGTCCATGCTTGACACTGCTCTGTGGTTTTGGGGATGGGCAAAATCAACAGAACCTGCAGAACATCAGGAGGAGGTGAAGTTTGGTGGAGTTTCACCATGGCTGGGCAGCAGTGAGTTTGTGTACCAGAGGGGAAGGCAGGTCAGTGGAGGCTGGAGAGGCCAGATTTCACTCAAGGAGTGGGTAGCAAATGTATGTGCGTTGCATATTTCAGGGTTTCTTTTCCTTTGTTTTGCCTTATTATTTCTGAAGGCTATAAAGTGTAGAAGTGACACCTCGCCATGTGTCCTTAATGCCATGCATTAGGTTTTCTGGGAGGCTTACCTGAGGGGTCAGCTAGTTATTAAGCAATGAAGAATGGTTTAGTGAAGACATAAAGTGTGATTCTTGGCCTGTTTATGGTAGGTTCTGAAATCTTTATGAACAAATTCTGTAGAAAAACCTGTAAAAATTAATACCTCTTTCACAAACAGAGCTGTAAGGCTTAATGCTTCTGGCAAATAATATACAGCTCTAAAGGGCTTGAAATAAAATGTGTTCCTTTAGGTGCTGAAGTATGGTTATTACGTGTCTTAAAAATGGCTGTAACTTTTCATGCAGAAAAATTAAACTGCATGAAGCAATGCAGCCAAATCAGCAGAGGCAAAGAAATGTAGAGCTAAAGCTGCCATGGGGCTCTGAGGAAGGTGGAAGATTTCCCTGCCCATGGCAGGGGGTTGGAATTGGATGATCTTTAAGGTCCCTTCCAACCCCAAACCCTGCAGTCTCTGATTCTCTATGGCAGCTCAAATTTAGGTACTTACTTGCCAGAAGCCCTGAGCATCCAGCTTTTCCCATCCCTAATGATGCTTCTGAGTATTAAAACCCTTTTGAAAATATAGGGACTCTTCAAAATTCTGAGGAGGGAGATGAGCACTGTGGAAAACTGTTTGAGCTAAAAACAGTTTTGAAAACTGGTTCCTGGCAACCCATCTTTGACCCCTCTGTGTTGAGGAAGGCTGAACAGCGATGTGAATAAGAACCTACCACACAGTTCTCTGCACTTTGTGTGAAGTACCCCAAATCCTGGGGGTCCTGGAGCCCAAACTGAGGATCCTGCACAGCAATTGGCTGGGAACAATTTGAAGAAAAGGCATGGATTGCCAGCTGCCTTTGACAGTTGTTTTTCCTGCTGAAGATGGTATTTTGTCACTTACCATCCATACTGCATTGCACAGCAGATTGTTGTTTACTTTTCCATTCTGCTTTTAGAATTTTTTTTTTTTTGCAACCAGTAAATGACTTATCAAGAAAATATGTTTATGTAGAAAATGAAGTGTCAAATTATCCACTGTTTCGATTACTTGGGTGGTTGTTATTTTTTTCCCCATAATTGACTCCTCTGAAAAGCCTTTCTTCTCAGAGAGGTCGTTGTGTTGTCAATCGTGCCAAATTGTATGAGATTATGTGCTACAGTTTTGTGACAGAAACTGATACTCATTAGGAAGTTGTGATCACCGTAATAAAAAGTAATGAAAAGGAGAGGCACGGTTGTCTTTCTGAAACATGACAAGCATTCTCTTCTTTCCTGTTCTTTCAGTGCCTGCCAATCTGCAGCTCCTTTAAATTACCACTTAGGCAGAGTGATTTCTTTATGACTAACCTTGTGAGACTGTACATTCAGTGGGAGACCTTCCTTAACGGGCCCACTGCTTAGGGAAGGCTCCTGGCATCTGGCTTGTCTTGGCAGAGGGGAAGGGAAAAACTGGGAAAAAGATTCGTGGAGGTTGCCTTGTGCTGTTTCCCTCCGTTGGTCAGTCCCAGCTCTGAGCACTTGTGCCGTGGTTTGCCAGTGAGGGAGGTGGTTGGTTGCACACACCAGCACTGTGACATTGCAGTGACCATTGTCATGCTGAGGTCAGCATGTTAAGGGTGGCAGTGCCACATGAAGGCACAGCTCAGGCTTCTCTGGCAAAGTGCACACAAAAGTAATCAGGGTTCTCATCTGCTTGCTCCCTCTCCTGATTTAGCTCAGTTAACCAGCTGAGGCGCTGAGTTAATTTTTCTTTGGTCATTGGTATTCAGGAAGCACTTTGGAGCTTTGACTAAGATCAGGGCTCCCTTATTTTAGTCATTGTGTGCATATGTACTAAGAACTTAAATCCCTTTTACTGAGCCAGTGTATTTTGTCTTGCATTGTTGCAGGCTTAGCTGACATAGTCAGTCACTCTTTAAGCCTCAGTAACCTTCCTGTGTGCCTTACCTCAGAGACACACACCCTTCCCTGCTGAGAGAGCTGTGTTAAAGCCAAGAGGACACAAAAGCATAGCAAGGAGAAGCAGCTCACTAGCAAGACTGCTGTGAGCCCTCGTGTCTGTGAGTGACAGATTTAAATCCGTGCTTAACTCAGTCTAGACTTGCAAGGCTGGGCTGAAAACACTGAGCACAGTGAGTGCTGGTTACTGGGGGGAGAGTCTTTTGGAAGAGAAGCTACTGCCCCCTCTTTATGTCCATGAATGATCCCCATGGCTTCTTTCACACAGTAGAGCAGTTCCTCTCACTGTTGAGACACATCAGCTGCCTCACTGCCAGTCCTGAATGTGCTGGTTGACTGCTGTCTGCTCCTTAGAGATGGCATTTCATCAGCACCCTGCAAAACATCATTGTTAAAATACCTTTCCTGAAAAGAAATGCTGAATTGCTCCAGTTGCTGCAGCATTTCAGCTCTGGGAGGGTTCTCCCCAAACCTGCTCTGAGTTAATTGAAAATTATAATCAGAACCAGGCCGTTGGTTAGAAAGTTTTTGAAGATGGGTGTACTCCTGACACCTTGGCTCACTGCTGTTATCAACAGAAATCATGCAGTATTGAGCCACGACCCATTTCAGCTGTAAATACTGAACTGGATTAAGGAGACTTTTCTCTCGCTGGAATCCTTTCCCGTGCATTAATGAACTGCAGTTTGAAATGGCAGGGATAATAAGCACCACCTTAATCCTCCCTTGCCTTCCTGCTTCTGTTTGTTGAGAAGCAGTTGCATGAAGGTCAGCACTAAAGGAATCTTGTGCACAGAGGGTTCATCCTTATCAGCGAGGCTGTTGGGATTTGCGCTGGTTTGTACCATCTTTGACCACTGGTGTTCTGTGGCTGAGAGGAAAGGACAGCAGTAATTTCTTTCCATTTCCCAGATGCTTTTCTGGGCTCCAGTATCGCATTTAGTGCCTCGCAGTCTTTGTTATTTCAGGCCTCTCGCTGTCCTTTTTAGAGGCGGAGAAAGCGGCCTCCTCATTTATGGGGGCCATCCTGAAATGGGGAGAGAGTGGCTGATTCCTTGGTCATGGAGAGAGTTCAGTCCCCTCCCCTGCCATGCCTGTGCAGCACCCCAGTGACAACTGAGAAAATAAGGCAGGTGTGTGCTCTAGGCAACATCCCAGATTGCTTTCTCTGGGAATTTGAGGTCTTCCCAAGATGTTGTCTGACTCCTTATTCAAAACCCGCTAACTTCTTTGCTAACTATACACTGAGTACACTTCGGTCTCGAAGGGTGAGCAGGAGCTTTTCAAGATAAAGTGGAATTCTTCTGCCTCCCTTAGGACAAACTGCAGTTTCACCTAGTTTTTGAAAGAATATCCTCTGGACTTGTTTTAGGCTTGAGGGGTTTAATTATCATTAAGCCCACTGAGTGAAGATGTTCAATAAAGAATTCCTGAGCGTTGCAAATGCCCTCTGTTTATATGGAGGGAAAGGGCTTCTTTTGAAACCACGCTGTATGACTTCTAAACTGAGATGTAGAGCAGAGGTTATTACAGGCCAGGAAGCAGCTGTGCAACCTACAGGTCTTGTGACGGACGTCAGCATCAAGGACGGGATGAAACGAATAATGTCATTTATTTCACTGTTTGAAGACAAAAAAGATGCAAAAAGTCGGTTTAACTGAAGGTACTTGAAGGGTTGAAGGTCCTCCACTTGGGCCTGCAGCTTTACACAGGTGTACTGAGTGGTGCTCAATGCAAATAAATGTTTAGCACACTGGGAGAAAGGGGCTGGGGAGTGGGAGAGAAAGATATATCTGTACTCTATTGTTCCCAAGCTGTTTTATTTGATTTGAAAGGAAAATGCACCATTTTCATTTTACCACAAGAAGGGTATTTGGAATGATTTTACTTTATGCTGGTGTAAGCAGTTAGAACTTTCTGTGCCTGCCTAAAGTGAGGACCCAGCCCTTAGTTTGACTTCTAGCTTCTTTTTCCTGATATCATGCAAAGTCAGAAATACATTTTCTCCTCTCCTTTGTAGGGACTTGGAAGTGTTATTTTCAAAAGACCAATTCAGAGCGATTGCACACCAGACCAGATGCCGAACGGGACCTCAAACCTGACACTAATCTGCCTCATTCACTTTGAAAAAGCAAATTCTTTGTGCCTTACCCTTTTAAAGTCAGGGCTGAAGTCATCGTCTTTCCCTGCATGCAGTACTTGAGCTCTGTGGATTGAAGAAAGAAGGGCATAAGAGGAGGATATTGCCAACAAAAACAAAATAGAGCTTGGGCTTTTCACAGCAGATTGTCTGGGAAGAGGGTCTCTTCAGTGGGAGTAAAGCTTGTCCATGGTGTGGTGATTAAAGTGTACTAAAAGACATACAAGAACTATTCAGGCTTCTCTCAGCAAAGATCCATTTCCTTCAGTCTTTTCTTTGGTGTAATCCAGGTCTTGGCACTCTCTCTGTGAAGAGTTCTGTCCTTCCCTTCCTTCCCTCCATTCATTCCTCTCTGTGCTTTGCAAGAAAGGAATGTAATTCATGTAGGTAGGTAGCACGACATCCTCATTCTTTCTTCTCCCCACCTTTGTGAGAAGGTAGTCATTGATTCACTGAGATGCTTTTCACATCAAAATTCACTGTAAAGACCAGTGTAATCTGTGGAAACAGAGGTATTTCTTGGTACATTTTGCTGAAGCAGCATCAGTGATAGGTACCATTGCAACTGGACTGGATAAAGTTTCTGCCACATGAGTATAAAATAATTCTCGTATAACTTTTTGTAATAAGGAGTTCTTATTCAGTATGCCTCTTGAGACTGGAAGGGGGTTTGATGAGATGGGGGTGCGTGTGATACACAGCTTTGTAAGCAAGCTTTACTCTTGGCTTTAGTCTTGGCAAATACGTATATTTTTGTTTAATGCGTAGGAAACAACGTTATGAGGACCATCCACGGGGTGGGAGAGATGATGACCCAGATGGTGCTGAGCAGGGGGTCTGTGTTTCCCATCAGCACCGCTGATATACAGCCAAGCATTCACCCGAGCAAGCAAGCCAGCCCTGCAGACAGCGAAGACGTGATCGTAATGGACACCAAGCTGAAAATCATCGAGATTTTGCAGGTAATAACGACCGGTGAAATGTTGCGTAGCAAACGTTGCAAAGGTCTTCACTTATTCACAGAATGGCAAATTCTTGCTGTTCACTGGGCTGCTCACTGTAAAAAATAGCTCTTTGGTGTGTGAGGAAGAAATACTCCTCTGTGTGAACAGCACACGTTTGCTTTGTGCAGCAAACCCCAGGTTCTGCCTTGGGCAGTTCCTTAACTTATGCCCTGAAGGAATGTGTCAGTGTTTTCTGTAGATTCTGTGGATCTGTTGGTACCATTTTCACTTTTGAAGGAGCCCGTTGGTTCTGACTTCTCATAGGTGATTTAGATTCCTCTAATTGCTCTCGTCATCTGAAAGGCTCTCAGTTGTTAGAGTATCCTCAGTACTGCCTTCTTTGGTTTAAAACTTATGGTGAAGGACAGTGCTATGAAGTAATCCCCCAAATAATACCGGTCTTGTCTATCACTTTCTCATTTTCATTTGTTTCTGTGGCTGACTTTCTCTCCTTACTATCTTGCTTTACTGATTGATGCCCAGGAGGACGATTCCAGGACCTTGTCCTGTGCATTCTCTGAGAGAATCACATTTTGTCTCATCCTTTCCTTTTTCCACAGCACATTCAGTGCAGGAGCACCCAGGATTGGAGAGCGTTAAATCCTAATTTGTTACTTAACCTGTGGTTTGTTGGTTATGGGTTTTAGTCCCATGGTCAAATTACTGCACATTAGCAAGTTTCCATATGCTGGGTGAATCACAGTAAATGGGCATATGTATGATCCTGGTTCACAAGAAATACAAAATAATTTGGTTTAATTTAATATGCAATGAAGGGGGATTAATTTAAATCACATTACCATTCATTGCTATTCTTCTTAAAGAATATTTATTGTATTATCATGCATAGCTAGTACCATGGTGATTAAAGCTATTCTATTCTAAGAAATATTTCAGTTTATAGTAATTTAATTCCCCATCTATCCTCCTATTGCTTTAAGTAAAGGCTTTTTTACTTATGAGTTTCTGTCCTGCCCTCAGCCAGAATTAAACAGATGGCCTGAGAGACTTAGTTGACTATGAGTGGACTTGGAAAATTCTTATTTTTAAAAATCCTACTTGTACAGTTACCCTGTAACTTGATAATGGAAAATAAACAAATCCTGTTGCGGTGGGTCTGGGAAGTGTGTTTGGCTTTAATAATAAACCAAAGAAACAGGTTGCCACCATTTGTCACCTTTCAGATGACCTGTTGCCTCAACCTTGGTGAAGAAACATGTGCTTTCATCCTCACCGGTTGTCAAATATGTTAAATGATCTTGGAGCTGTTTGATTGTGTGCTTGCATTTCCTGTGGGCAGGGAGCATCCCTGTGGGATACACTGGAAGTCCAGCCTGGCCATTTTCCTCGCTTTTCCGATATAAAAGTAGCACTTCCAGCTCTGAATCAGGATTTTTCCTGTATGGCTTTCCAGTTTCACAGCTGAGGAACTGTCTTTGCTCTCTGCCCCACTTCTTGTCTTCATGGGGCATTGGAAGTGCAGCTGAAATGTGGAATAATTGGTGTCAACATGGGTTGACAGAAGAAAAGTCTTATTTAAAACTATTTTTTTTTTTTTTTAGTTTATTCTCAGTGTCAGACTGGACTATAGAATATCCTACATGCTGTCTATCTATAAGAGAGAGTTTGGGGAAAACAATGAAAACGTTGATTGCTCCACAGCATCCCCACCTGACACACCAGGGACTGCCTCAGGTAAATGTTGCTGTTGTGTTGCAGTGTAAAATAATTCCATGTAGAATTAGACTGCAAAGAATGAGTTTAATTAGACCAGAAAGACACACGCTGCTTGAAGTGGAAAACCAGAAAATGTTAAGGAATTCCACAAAAATAAGATTTCTTTGCTGGCCTCTCCTCCTCTAACAAAAATGCGACTCCTTTTCCCCATTGGGACAGTTGGTTCTCTTATTTGTGCTCTTCCCAAAATGCTGCACCATGAAAAATGGAGTGGAGGGTAGATCAGGGGAATGCTTGGGGTTGGATGAGGACAGATTTAAATGGGGTGAATGAGGCACAGGAATGAAGTGGCATTTTGGGGAGACTTCCCGTGCTCATGGAAGCGATCAAAAGGTCTGTGTGAACACCTGGAAGTAGGAGAGAATTGCTCTGATTGGAGGTGGGCACATCTGTAACACAGATAAGTTATATTAAAGTTATATTAAAGGTGTTCTAAAGGAAACTGCCAGTGTGGTGAATGATTTGGTTGACGATAAATATTCTAAAATTCACATATGTGCTCTGGAGGGGTTGGCTTATCTAACAAAAAATGTGTAAGTTTTAATAATCTCTGTCATTTGTGGCTCACTGCTGGTGGTTAGTACAGCTCTTAGCACCATGTGGTTTTGGATCATCTCTACAGTTTGGCCCTTCCTCAGAAATAGAAAGGCCTGTTCTGTTTCTTCCCTGTTACTCTTGCAGACAGCAAATTTTGCCTAGTTGAGGAATGACTAGTTAGACCTTTCCTTGATACCATCTGCTTTAAAGAGGAACAGAGTTCCATTTGGCTGTGCAGATTAAACAGTGATCACTGGCTTTTTTTAATTTGTTTGTTTGTTTTAATTTATTTTGATTTTTCTTTTTTCCCCCAGCAATTGTTCCTGACATAGATGAAATTGCAGCTCAGGCTGAAACCATGTTTGCTGGCAGGTACATTCTCTGATGCTCCACCTCTGTGTGTGTATATCTGTTTGTTCATGGTGATATTTCTCATTGACAACCTCTTTATTCTGTGCTTGTTTTCACACCCCTTTCTCTCCCTTTGCCTGCTTGTTACTGTCCATAGACAGAAAAACACCTGGATTTCAAACAAGAAAACAGCTTAGTTGGTCTAGATGGCTGGGGATTGGAAATGACCACCCTTTTAGCTGGAAGAGAGTTGGTAGAAAGTTGTCTGCCATGTTCCCAAAGGCAGCTGGGGAATGATGTACAGGAGTATTGGGCTAAAACACAGTAATTATTTATTTATCTTATAATACCTCATGCAGGTGCTCCCAAAGAAAGCTTTTTTTCCCTAGTGTACCTTCTGGCTGTGGCCCCAAATTTCTTGGATCAGCAGGTTACTGCTGACCCTCGGTGTTTCTCTTAGACCTGTTGCAATTGCACTTTTTGTTTGAACCTAGTTAGAAAGTTATGTCAATACTAATCTCTTTCCAATGACTCCTCAAATCAGGAGTGGACCACTTGCCGTGATCTTCTGGGACCACCAGAGGCCTGCACATCACAAGTTATGCTTGCAGAGTTTGGGAACAGGGGGAAAAAAAAAAAAAGGCATGGAAAACACTCACACTGGAGAGTTATTACCATTATCACTATATTGGTTTAATTTTGTGGGTATAATTATACCAGTAAAAATTAATTCCATTTAGACAGGGCCGTAGACTTTAAAGGGTTTCTGGGGAGCTGCAATGTGGGCACTGTGATCTTTCCTCTCTCAGTCTCTTATGCCTTCTCAATCTTTACCAGCAGAAGCAATGCCTCCAAGTCCTCTCCCTGAACTCCCATAATGTAAAACAACACACAGCCTTTGGCATCTGCATCTTTAAAATGAACAGAGAGACCCAATGGTTTCTTGGAAACGTTGCTTCTGCTTTGATATGTTAAGTGTAAATCTGTTTTCTGCCATTCCACTTTATGAATATGATTCCAGAAATGTGATGCTTTTGGCAATTCTTGCTATTTTTGATCTTCTTTTTTCTTAAATGAAATTTTAATAGCAGCTGAAGAAGGAAGGAGTGAAAAGAAAAGGGTCAAATTAATCTCTTGTGAAATGCAGTTTACTTCATTTAATTTGGATTGGGGATGAGCTTGGCACAACTTACCCAAAACATAAATTAATGGTTTTGCAATATGGATTTTAATCACAATATTTGACACATTTCACATATACTTCCCTTGCATTCCATGGTGTCCATTCTGCTACAAGATTGCTGCAACAGCAGCACATAACTGCAGGATTCAAGTCCTTTTAAAGTATGTTAAAGTGATATTTATAATTTCCTTCCTGTAGCGGATTGGGTTTGATCTGAAGAGCTCTGTCAAATGAAGGCTGTGTGTACAGGGATACTTATATATATAAAGCTTTCATTTTTTTTCTGATTTGTTTTACTTTATTGGGTCCTTTTTCCCCCCCCTCATTTTTCTTGCAGGAAAGAGAAGAATGCAGTCCAGCTGGACGATGAAGGGGGCAGAACTTTCTTGCGGGTCCTCATTCACCTCATCATGCACGACTACCCTCCGCTGCTCTCAGGTGCTCTGCACCTCCTGTTCAAGCACTTCAGCCAGAGAGCAGAAGTTCTGCAAGCATTTAAACAGGTAGGGATGGGCACAGCGTTATTCCAGGGTGCTGGAATGCAGGGAGTCTTTCCAAGAGGCAGCTTTGCCATCTAAACTGCTGGTTGTTGCACGACGGTGTTGTTTCCTTAGGAGGTCCAGTAGCAGCAGACTTCTTTGACTGTGCATGTGCTGCTGTATATTAGAGTTGTGCACCCAGAAATGGTTGTTTCTGTTCACCCAGAAATAGTTACTTCTGGCATTGCATCCACCAGGGAAAATGCAGGCCCGTGGTGAGCATCTCACACAGTGTCGTGGTCCCTCGGGGACAGAGTCAGCGCCTCGTGTTTGGCAGGCAGGGCACAGGTGTTGGCAGTAAGACTTTCCCATCCTCTGGGCTGCTTAGGCTGGGGATAAAGCTCTTTTGTTACCCATGTGGTTCTTTGCAGCTCTAATTCAGGTGTCTTTTCCACCGTGCTCCGCTGCCTGATAGAGATGTGCCCGAACAACAGGAAGGCAGGAATAGAGCCGAGCCTGTTTCCAGCTCTGATTCTTCCCCTTGGATAACAGTGCATGTGCAGGCTCCATGTGTCGGTGGATTAGGATGGGGAGATCTGATGTCATGGGGCTGGGTGACAGAGACATCTCTGTTACGTAACCCTTCGGAGCATCTGTTGATAAGACCATCTGATGCTTATTTCAGGAGCTTGATAGCCTGTTGTCTCATCCTTATGTAAGACCGGGAAGGTTCCTCTTATTTAAGAGCAGATGAATGATAAAGACCTGAAAAGCTTTTGTTTAATGTTTTTGTTGTGCAGCATAATGGCCTCCCACCAGATATTTAGAGTTAGACCATACTGGTTAGTGGCATAAATAGCTGTTATTCCCAGGTAAGCAAGGACCGAGTTGCTGAATGTGTTTTTGTAAAGGAAAAGGCTAATTGAGAAATAAACAAAAAAACAAACCCTGCAGAGAACATGGGGTATGAATGTCTGCAGATGAGCAGCATTCATAAATTCTGTATCATAACAAGGTTCTGCCAAGCCAAGAGGGATGATGATGAAAACTTTGTTACACAATAGTGAATATTTACCTACATGTAACATTGTGTTTTGTTTTTTTTTTTAAAAAGAATTATCCGTATCAGTGTTCTTGTTTGCCATGTGACCCTAATCTTTTACATAACTATGATTTCTTTGTGGTGTTTATTGATTTACTGTAGAGATTGTTGTTAGGTTTTTTGAATGTTATCTTCATTAATAATCTTGGTGAAACAGTGAGCGTTACAAAGAAAGAAAACGGGTAGGTCATGCTAAATCAAGAGCTACAAATAACTGACAAAACCCAGACAACTTGAGCAGTACAGAAAAAAAGGTAAAAATGACATTAATCTAAGTAAGAGGCAACCACTCAGATGGTGAGAAATTACATGAACCTGAAAGTCAGTTTGTCAACTATATTCAAGTACATTTTCTAGTCTGGCCTACAAGTTACTTTTCAATATTTGATTATGGTGATGTAGGTGATCATTAAAGTTACTGACCATTCTGACTTTTCTCTGCATGCCCTGATTCCTTGTCCAATCATCCTTCTTTTTGTCTTTTCCTTCTGAACTGCTGTGCTGCAGGATTAGCTGCTTCTAACGGTAGGTGCTTTAATAGCATGTAAGTGTTGTTTTTAATGCCACGAGGACGATAATCAGTGCACCAGAGCTCACTCTCTGAGCTCGTAAACTCCTTGTGCTGAAAACGTTTTGCAGTGTGTTAAAGAAGGTGAGGGAGCGTTGTAAATGTTACATCTACTCTGTTATGCTCCAGTCTCTGGCTCTGCTGAAGGTTTTGGATGAACGGGGGCCAAAAGCCTGTGTGTGCCACGCTTCTGTTTCATAGAGGAGGTTGCATGAAGCACCTGGAAAGAGAGGCTTAGAAAGGGAACTGTCAAGCAAATTACCCAGGCCTAAGTGCTGGTGCTGCTGCTGCTGTAATATCTTTCCAATGTTCTCTGTTTCCAGGTTCAGCTGCTGGTGTCCAATCAAGATGTGGATAACTACAAGCAGATCAAGGCTGATCTTGATCAGCTCCGTCTGACTGTGGAAAAATCAGAACTGTGGGTTGAGAAGAGCAGCAATTACGAGAGTGGAGAGGTGGGAGACAGTCAGACCAAAGGGGGAGAGGAGCCACTGGAGGTGGGTTCAAAGCCTTTCTTGTCAGAGTTGTTTCAATATTGATGGGTGTTTTAAGGAACAAGTGCCAAACTGTGGTCTGGTTAACCAAGGTAGCAAAGTGAGAAGGTGCAGGATTCTGGCTGAGCTTTAGGAAGAGATATAAAAGGAAATAAAACTTCTTTTATCAGGGTGTTCAGTATTCTTTCCTGCTGCTTTCAGTAACTGTGTTCTTATGTCCCAGGCTAAGGGAGCAAACCACAATGTGTGGCAACACTCCATGGCCAGGGAAGCAATTTAGGAATCACCTGTTGGCAGATGGGTTGGTTTGCTGGGAGAAAGAAGGAGGAGGGAGTGTCCTGCACCTAAGGGAGATGAGAACAATCAAGCCCATGTTTTCAAACATCACAAGTAATTTCACTCTTCACCAAACATAAGACTTGACCTAAGAATGTTGAGATTTTGTGGGTGAAGTAATGTTTTGGTTTCTTTGGCCCTTGTCATAGCACACTCTCAGGATATATGGTGATATGAGAAACTGCAGAACTTGATGTGGGACCATGAAACCTGATTTTTTTTCTTAAAATTTCCTTGGATTTTTTTTTTTTAAATTTTGTTTTTCAACGAAAACTGAGGTCATCATGTAATCACTTTCTCATGCAAGAATAATACTTAACTCCAGTGTGAGTCTTTAAGAAAACACAGAGTGTTGCAGGACTTGCTGTGATTGAGGATTGTGGCATGAGAGTAAATAGAGCAGGCTTTTCCACCAATATTTATTCCCACTTTTCCATTTTCGTCAGAGGAAGTGGGGAGAGATGAAGAGCTGCGATTTCTGACAGGGCACTTTCCTTGTTCTCTTCCATGGTGGAGTCTTCCCTGGTGTCAAGAAAAATGGGTAAGGAAGACACCAGGGGAAGCTTAGTAGGAAGCCAAGTGGAGATTATACAGCATTGTGGAGGCCACACATTGAGGAAAAGGTGGAGCCACCAAGAAGAGACATTTGTAGATATCTGTGACTACACTTGGCCTTTTTAAAAAAAAAAGGCAGATTCTTGGAGGCTTCATGTGGGGGAAAATCTAACACTTCAAGAAAGACTAACAATTTCTTGTGACAGTGTATGTCTTGCTCTTTCTCTGATCTAACTTAGCTGAGTTTAGTGGTGTTGGAACCAGGAAGGAATCTGGGCTTTATAAGCTCAATATGTGGGATTTCCTACTTTCTTTCCTTGAGCATAGCTCTAGTAGGAAAAGAAATCTTCCTTATGTATTTCATGAATGAGAAAGGTAGTGGGGAAACAGGATGCAGAACTGCAGCAGGATTACAAGGTTGTTTAGTTATAATACATTCTAAAAGTGGAATAAGATCCTCCTTATTCCTATGGATAGTCCTGATAGCAGAGAAACTCCAGGAAGAGGGAGTGTTTCAAGCAATGTGCTTCAAACAGAGGCACCTCTCAATGGGCTATTTTCAGTGGTTTTTTTCCCAGGAGGCATCCCTGGGTCTGTGTGGATTAGCAGTGCTCCAGTAGATGCACAATAATATCTCTGGCAGATCAGAGAGATTATTGTATCAGAACAGTGATACGTAATCTGCTGGTTAAATCATCTGGTGGTAATTCCCTGAGAGCTGTGCAGGATTACAATAGCTCAGAATCTTGTCCCTTTTTTTTTTCCTGTTAAACTATTCTTTAACTGTCAGCAAATGTTTTTACCTTGCCAAAAAAAAAAAAATCTTTTATATAGTCATTATTCTCTTTGAGATCTTAAGGCAGATGTTAGAGGTGAGGTGCTGCTCATAATCTACAACGTGTGAAGCAGGTGGCTGGGCTTCAAGCAGATAAAAATCCCATGAGATCCATGCTTTCTTGGAATGGATGCTGGGTATTCAGCACTGAGCTGGATGAACCCCATGGTCTTTAGGTAATGGGCTTCCTTTGCCTGTGCTTAATTTTTCCCAAGCAACATTAAATTGCACACAGGGGTTTAAATGACATTCCATTAATGTTAAGCATAAGTTTCTGTCCTCACCAAAGCACGTTGATAGATGTGCATGAGAGTTTTAAAATATAATTTTTTTTTTGCCTTTGGGCTTCTGAGTCTTTCTGGGTAATTGTTTCCACCTCTCTACCATAACCTGTAGTACTATTATTTTATTTTTCTCTTTTTGGTAGTCATATGACTCCAGAAGTGGGATCTGTGGCAAAAAGGCCTTGTTCTTCTAAAAGTGTCCAGATTTCTCCACGGGAAAAATGGCAGATCTCACATCCATGCAGGACTGTCTTGATAGAAACCTGGAGATCAGAGCTGTAGGAAAGAGTGCTTGGAGTTAGGTCAGACCTTAACTGGACACTGTATTGGATTAGGAAGAAATGCTGAAATTGGTCTCATGTAACTGAGCCTTGTTTGAGAAGGGCAAAGCAGATAAAGCCTCTTCCCTTGGTTCTCTCTGAGGGTGGGATCAGGGTGTTCCCAGTTTGTATGGACACCACGGGCTATGGAAAGTGTGATCTGTATTGTCCTGCCCCTGGAAGGGGGTAGGGAAAAAAAGGTGGAATCTGGGCTTCCATTTGGGAGCTAGAAAGAAGAGGATCCTAAGGCTGACACCGAGTGATGTCCCAGGAATTTTATCAATATAGGAAGTAGTCTTTTTCAAAAAATACCATTTCCTAAAGGTGGGTTAGTCAGGTGAGAACCTTTCTCAGTGAGGTCCCTACGCCTCCCTGTTCCCCATGGAAAAATGTGACGTAGGACGTCTATCATGGGGCATAACGAGGCAAGATATGCAACTGAGTGCCTTTGGCATCCCAGTGGTGTGATTATCTTGATAACTACATCCCTGGCACACTTTTACAGGTTCAATAAACAGATTTTTATTTTGTTAAGAGAAAGGCTGGATTCAGCAGTTTGATGCTGATCACCACTTCCAGATAAGACATACAGTTCACATGGATTATAAAACTGCTTTGATTGAGGAAGAATGCTGATAAAGCTAACAGGTAAATTAATCTTGGTTAACCCACGGTCCCAGAACGGAGGAGGGTGGTTAATTATAGCAAAAAGCCTGAAATATCTTGCATAGTATCGATTCAAACAGCTGGAGAGATGGCAGCCTGCATACTAACAAACCTTAAACAAATAAAATCCGCTCTTGGAGCATAGATCAACACGACCACTCTGAGCAGCGGTGCCGACACCGTTATAAACAGCCCCCCTGGCCAAGAGGTGCAACTGCTCTTACCTCACTGCAGATTCGGGCCAGATGGGATTTACACAACTCCTCAGCGTCACCATCAGCTAAGAAAGCTCAGAGAGAGGTTTTAAGACATACAGACATTCAGCTTGGTATGCAGGTGTGTGTTTTAGGAGATTTCTCTTCTCTGAAACAGTAGGAAGTTGGAGGACACAATGAAACTCAGAAGTGCACCTGTTCCTTCTTTTTTATTTTTTTTTTAAGCCATTCCACTGGTTCACATCCTTGGGGTTATACTTTCAGGCAGTCTCAAGATTTGCTGCAGTTTTTCTTCATGCTTGATAATGTCAGCATCCAAAGGCCAGTCTTTCAGTTCTTTGTGTTTGCAGTTAAGAAAGGCTTACCATAGCTGACAGCAGGAAAAAAAACCAAACCAAAACACAGCACTGCCAGTGTTCTTATTTATGTAGATGTTCTTCCATGTTTTGATTGAGGCATGCATGGAAAGGTGTGTGGGTGTTGGCAGATACTTGCTGACTCGATTTCTCTTCTTTACCATACCCAGCTGGGGCTTTCTAAGAGCCAGGGCCCAGAGCATACGGCATCATGACTTGATGTGGCAGCTTAACATATGGGTTCCTATTTGTTTTTAAATCCTTCCCTGCATCATCCAGAGACTAAGGACAGAAGCATCCTCTTTGTGGGAGGAACATCTCTAATTTCCACATGCTACTTGTTCCTGTACTGTTCCTGTACTGTTGAGAACTCCACCCTACTTACCTCAACTGCAGAGGTCGACTGAAGCTCTTTCTCCAGACTTTTTAGTGCTCACATGCACAGATTTTGTAATCTTTCCAGATGCATTACAGATTTTTGGAATGTGTGCTCAGTGCTAAAATACACTTACGGTCCATATTCTCACAGTATTTAAATTCCTTGGGATGTCTGGTCTGATTTAGGGACATATTCTGGTTTAGGATGATCAGAAGCATGAAAACATAAGAGTAATTGCCTCAAATTGCGTTGGAAATTTGAAACAGGAGTATTTGAATGTGAATCTCTTCATTCATTGGAACAGTGGATGAAGAATAACCAAACATTTTTCTTTGTTATCTGTGTTATATCAGTTCCTTTTGAGCTGCTGTAATAGTTCTTCACTGGCTGTTATCAAATACAATTAGTTCACGTTGAGGAAATCGCAATAAATCTCCTCTTGTCGTGTGCTCTTTTATTACAGGAGTCCAACATTTTGAGCCCAATCCAGGATGGGACCAAAAAACCCCAGATAGACAGCATTAAAAGCAACAACTACAATATTGTTAAAGAGGTTGGTACACCCGCCAAGAAACTCGCTTGACATACCTGTTCCATAGCTGATTCAGTAATTGTTGTGAAAGGAAGTGTTTTTGTTTGGGTTTGTGTGACAGGACCGGTCCTTTGCTTGCTCTCAGGCTTATTTATTTGTTTGCTTGTTCGTAGATTTTGATTCGACTCAGCAAACTGTGCGTTCAGAATAAAAAATGCCGGAACCAACAGCAGCGATTGCTGAAAAATATGGGCGCCCACTTGGTCGTCTTGGACCTTCTGCAGATCCCCTATGAAAAGGTTATTCTCATAATTTCAGTGGTAAAGAACGTGAGCTCAATGAAAGGAAAACATCAGGAGGCTCGAGAATCAACATGAATACCTTTTAAAATTGAATTCGGTCAAAAGTGGTAAACGCGAAATGATGGTTTCCTACCTTAAGAATAATGGGTTTGGGCTCAGTTTAAATGTGGCAGCTTATATATATAAATATATACTTCATGTTTACTGCCTCGGGTGCCTGGATGTCATGGTGCTGTCATTCCTGTAACAGGCAAACCCTGGATCTGTAATCACTGCCCAGTGAGAAGTATTTGGTTTAACAGAGCTCCTGCCAGGGACTCTAAATCCCACTCTTGGGCACTGATGTGAGTGTAGATACATCAGATGGACCAAAACCTTTCATGGATCAAATATGAAATAACTTCTTTGTTTCTGTGGTGGACATCTCTAACCTAGTTTCACTTACAAGTTTGTTTGTTTGTTTTTTTAAACCAAGATAACGTGATTTTGTGCTGATTTAGTGGCATGGAGCATACAAATGAATGATCTGCATAGCCTTTTAAACAGCAGATCTTTGCCAGGTCTTGCAGGAAGCACTGAGAGAAGATAAAACCTACATTTTCCTCGGTGTTATGATACAAACACTGGGTTCAGGTGTCATCAGCAAAACAGTGCTTGTCCACAGAGGTGGTTCATCAAATCATAATTAGAATACCACACGAGAGGGATACAAAATGGGGATATAAAATAGACATATATTTGTGTGGGAGTTTGTGTATGAGCATATGCATCTGTGTAGGTGTCCACACATATGCACACATACATCTGCTTCTATATGTAGCTATGTAAAAGCCAAACCTTTGCCAAAGCTTAAAATTCACGTGGGCTAGAGAGCTTTTTTTTTTTTTTTTTTTTTAAACTAGGAAATTATAACCAGGCATTAGGAAATCTTACTTGGGGTTTGTGCTCCTACCTGTGATTTCCTGTGGTCAAGCTGATTCAGAGTAAGGTACTGAGTAATGGCCTCTGAACATCAGTTGCTTTTTGCCAGAGGGAGAATTCCTGCCCCATAAAGGCTCAGGAGAATTGGCTTGTTCCTGTCTGAATAGACCTTGTGTGGTTTTAACAAGTACCTTTAGGTGTGCCCAGTTGATTTTGTCTTGTCTTGTCTTCCTGCAGAGTGATGAAAAGATGAATGAAGTTATGAATCTAGCCCACACTTTTCTTCAGAATTTCTGTCGAGGAAATCCTCAGAATCAAGTTCTCCTCCACAAAAATCTCAACTTGTTCTTAACTCCAGGGGTGAGTATTTAATTTTAAGTGGAATATTATAACTGGAAGTAAATTTGGGCTTGGTGAAAAATTCCACTGCTAAATAAATAATTTCATTAAGTTACGCTCTCTCTCCTCTCCCTTTTCTCTCTCTTCTCTCCCTTTATTGTTGCTCTTCATGTCATTGTTTTTACTGTTCACATTTTTACAAGTGGGAAACAATATCACCTGTGGGCTTTACTGGCAGTATCCTTGGACATGTGTCACATCATCACATGGTGTTTAGCTTGAGTCTGATGCTGTCACTGTGCTGTCACGAAGCTCGTGTGACAGCAGGATCAGACCCATTCATTTTTGCTGGTGGTGCTCCCATTTCAATCAGCTAATCTAAAACTCAATCTTTTGTTAAATCACTGCCTTTACAATACACCTTTTTGTCACAATTCCTCTGTGTGTACATGTATGTGTGTTTGTAGATATATTCATATAGGATGACACTTGCTCCATGGCAGATCTACTGAGCAAAGCATGCTTTTATTAGAAAAAGTTGTGAATATAAGGATTGTAGACCCTGGCCTGTATATACTAGGAAACCTTTGTTCTGTTGTTTTTTATTTATGCTTTTTGTGAAGTGTGTGAACGGCATTGAGTTCACCACAGTGGGGACCAGTGCCCAGATTCCATCCTGTCCAACACTGACACTTCACTCAGGTGCCAAGTAGGGAGCTTGCTTGCACACTTGCCTTTCTGGGTTTTTCTGAAGTTGATTTCCTGATCATCCTGGTCATCATCACAGTTCTGGTGCTTTTGTTCACATTGTGGAGCAAACCTGGCGTGGATTCCTTTCAGATGACACTAAACAGACAGGGATTCTCTAGGAGCACACTTGACCCTCGTGAACCTTTAGTCCAAGGGACCAAACTAGAGCAGGTTTGAAGCAAAAGCCTCAAGAATGCACAAAATCTCCTCTTGCTACTGATCTGTTCCCCTTGTTCCATTCTGTTCACTGACACACAGCCTTAGGCTCCCTCTGTTATTTCACGTGGGGAGAGATGTTCTCTCAGGCAGTGATCACTGCACATGCAGTGATTGGCCTGCTGGAAATGCCTCTGTGAGTCACAGAGGGACCCACAGCCACTAATCCTCTCATGTGGTTGCCTCAGTGCCAGGTTTGATGGTGATGGGATGAGTGTGGTCTCAGGTTCCTGTATACCAAACTCACAGAATCACAGAATACGCTGAGCTGGAAGGGACCCACAAGGATCATCCAGTCCGACTCCTGTCCCTGCACAGGACCATCCCCAAGAGTCACAGCATGTCCCTGAGAGTACCATCTGAACACTTCATGAGCTCTGTCAGCCTTGGTGCTGTGCCCACTGCCCTGGGGAGCCTGTTCAGTGCTCAACCACCCTCTGAGGGAAGAACCTTTTTCTGATGTCCAACCTAAGCCCCCCCTGACCCAACCTCAGGCCATTCCCTTGGATCCTGTCACTGGTCCCCACGGAGCATCGAGTGCTCTAGCAGTGTATTTATGTGTGTGTCTTCACCTTCCACATGGACACAGGTTTTGTTTATGCCCACTTTAGGACCATTTTGTACTCACAGGGAGGTGTGGAGAGATCTAGGCCCCAAGATCATTGCTTAGTGACTGGGCTCTGGTGCATCTTGGATCTTCCCAGTTTCGACCAACGTGCCTCCCTCTTCCAACCCCAAAGCGAATCCGCTCTTCTCACAAGGCTGTCTTGATTTTAACCCGTTCCAGCTGCTGGAAGCTGAGACCATGAGGCACATCTTCATGAACAACTACCTGCTGTGCAACGAGATCAGCGAGAGGGTGGTGCAGCACTTCGTGCACTGCATCGAGACCCACGGGCGGCACGTGGAGTACCTGCGATTCCTGCAGACCATCGTGAAGGCAGACGGCAAATACGTGAAGAAGTGCCAGGACATGGTAATGACGGAGGTAAGAGAAGGGTTCTCGTGTTAACCACTCGTGTATTTCGAGGTTGGTGGGTTTTTTGTTTTTTTTTTCCTTGGTGCCTCGCTTTAGAATTTTAAACGGCGTCACAAATAATGAATATTTTAGCAGACGTTTTTGGGAGTTTGATCTAATTTTGTAAGGCCATCTGTATAACTACTAGAAAGAAAACATGGGTGTTAGCATGGTGATACAGAGATGTCTATTTGTAGATGATGTAGCACGGAAATTTCAAAGTTACATAAACCTTCATTTTCCTGTACTGTAATTTAGGGTCTCTTTTACCCACCTTGTGGCACGGTTTTGCCATATAAGAGGCTCTTACCTCTATGGATTTGTCTAAATAGTGTTGTAGACTAATTTTTTTTCAGCATGTAACAATTTCAGATACTAGTTTCTGCCTTTATTTTGTTTTGTTTTGTTCCAGAACATTTATGTGAGAGTCAGTAGAGCTACTCTGGCTTTAACTAGCTGGATTCTGTCTGACCTGGTAGATTCCACTGAGTGGTTTGTGGACAAATCTTTATGCCAGTAAAGTTCCTAGGAAAATACCTAATTGACTTCTCTGCAATTAGGATTTGACATATAGTGAGCATGATAAATGAAGTCTTCAACTTGCAGACACTTGTGCATTTAACTGTAATTATGTTAGCAGTTCAGTGAGATTAATCAGTGGTTAAAGTTGAATATGGTGAAAAGTCCTGATAGGATCAAAGTCCAAAGAACATTTTTCTTTACTTTACAAAGTGCTTTTCTTTTTTTGTTTTGTGTGTGTTGGTTTTTGGTTTGTGTGTTTGGGTTTTTTTTTGGTTTGTTTGTTTTTTTGCAAAGAAATCACAGATAAGCTCTAGTTGTGGCATGAACAAAACTAAACCCTGCTGAAACTTTATTCCACAGCAACAAGAGGGAAAACTTCTAATTAAGAAAATAAAGCTTCAGCCTACATGGATAACCTTTAATGGAATCCACTTCAACCTTTTCAATTTGACTGAAGGGTTTTTTAACATGCAATATCAATTACAAGCCTTTGATTTACATAATTCAAACAGTTCTTGTGCCTTTGTGGTTTTAGATTTCCCCCCTTCCACCAAAGCTTCTTGTAGGGTTTTACTTCCTCATCCAACAGAATTTTTAGATTTTTCTCAATTTAAATGTATTTTGTTGTTGCCCTACAACAGCACAAAGATAAATTGTCATATTACATTTTCAAGCTGGCTGCATGATTGAAAGTAGAAATGAACTTGTCATTCACAATATGAGTCCTACAGGAATTTGCTGGGGCGGGAGGGAGCGAATTTTGATGGAAGAGGGTAAGATGATGATCTGTTTTTTTAAAAAAAGTAGGAAATTACAGGTAAGCAATTATGTTTTGTCAGAGAAGGATGCTAATAGTGAAATTTGGGCGGTGCATGACTGGCAATCCAATACAAAGGGAACAGTGCAGCCAAATGGTTGGAACTTGCCACAGAGTCAGGACAGTTCCTCAGCAGAAAACGGAGATTTTGTGACCTTAGACAAGTGGTGTAGCTTTTTTTGTGCCTCCAGATGGGGCACATAAACAATTTACCACAGGACAAGACAGAGCATGACTGTACAGCATGCCTCAGCCACTGCTGTGTTTCCTTTCACCCACAGGAAGTATATTGTGGCTTATTCCTGTTTCCTGGGAGGGAGGGATGAACCGACCATATTTACATGTTCTAGGAGGTGCAGTGTCATAAATTACATTGCACATTCCCAATCTGGCTCATTCACTTGTTCTCCTCTCCTTGCTCTCCGTGTCTGTGGAGTGCTAGTAATGATGTTTACCGACCTGAAAGGTTCCTTAGGGCACTTTTTCTCATTACAAGCCTGCTTTGAGGTTCCTGCAAGAACCATGCCTGTCAGTGCAAACATTATTGCAGAAGGGAAAGCAGAGTTTACTGCTGAACCAGATCAGTGTGGCAGCAGGGTTTTCTATTACCTGTAGTATTCTGGAGTAATATATCACAGAGCATCAACAGCTGCTCCAATGACCAGCCTTTATTATACTTCCATGGAGTTCTTAATTTGTTGAAAATATACTTCAGTGGAAGAAAATGCTGCTGGTTTGGTTTTGGTTTGGTTTTGGTTTTGGGTTTTTTTCCCTATCACTGATAAATATTTATTTATCATTGATAAATGTCAAGCAATACTGGTACAGAGTAGGTCTGGATTGGACATAGGAATGTAACTCTAGAGGGTTGTCATCGTCTTCTATGTGCAAAATGTACCCAAGTGGAAAAAAGCTATGGGAATGTGGTGAACAACTTAATAGAAAGTGACAGAGATTTTACCTTCCTAGAGGGTTTGATGTGTATTTTTTTATTACTATTTTGTCCTAAGAGCACAATGTCAAACATCAGTATTAAAAAGCTAGTTCAATTTTCCAACATTTTGAATGCTTGTATTTTCCTTTTTTTATTTTACCATTGAGTGCAATGAAATTAATGGGTCCCTGTACTGTCTCCTTCCTCTTTCCCAAGCTCTCGTCCCTTTAAAAACTTTTCCTGTACTGTGGATTGTCCAGAAAATGTCTGAAAAGTCATGTTTTAGAAACCCAAAGACAAATGAGAAATAGGAATTGCAGGAAAGACTGAATTCACAATTCATTCCAGCAAAATGCCAAAGTAAAAATAAGCAAGAAAGGGGGAAAACACAAACAGAAAAGTTGAGAATTCAGAATTTGAAATGTTGAAACCCTGGGAAATGTAACGGAATGTTTTTTGACTTCTCTTTCTGGGAGACTGATTTTCATTCCTGCTCTTGCTGCTTTCCCACCCTTGAACTCAGTAAGATGGCTTTTCATGCCACGTGTGGATTAGATGTGTCAAGTGGCTAATTCACAGAATATGTGGTGCTGGCAGGCTGTATTTTGTGTGCTAGGAAAGGCTTGTGGGAGTTTATTTTCACCCACACTATGCTTAAAGGGAAAGGGATGGAGAGAGGGCAGGACTCCTGCCCCGTCCCAGCACTGCTGGAGCTCGTGGAGCAGCACTGGCAGTGGGATCTGGATCCCCTGGAGATGAGCAGTGCAGCTGTAGCAGGATCAAATATTTATCACAGACACCACTTTTCTGTTAAATGGGAGTGCTGACACGACACTGACAATGTCATGACCCACCTGTC
The DNA here is from genome assembly GCF_022539395.1 of Myiozetetes cayanensis. Lineage (NCBI taxonomy): Eukaryota > Metazoa > Chordata > Aves > Passeriformes > Tyrannidae > Myiozetetes > Myiozetetes cayanensis. Next base: position 70,713,901 of record NW_026087521.1, on the reverse strand, counting down.
ACATCTGCATGGGCTGGGAAGAATCGTCCTTTATTTCTGATGCTGAGCAAGGTGGGAGAAAAGGTGGGCTCCACTCTGGGTGAGCCACAGGCTTTCTGTGAGAGGCAGCGTGCCTGTCTATAAAACAGGGATAATTGTGCATCCTGGCCTCACAGCAGGAGGTTAAGAATAATTAATTAACTTCAACAAACACTCAGAATGTAGGAATAGTAAGGATGGCAGACCATCTCAGGTAAAACAGAGCTACATAGAAATTAAACCTCAAGTTCACCTTGCATTAGCTCGCTCCTTGGTGAGTTATTCCAGATCTGCATATGTGTGGATAAGAGCAGAAGTTTGGATATTCTTTTGAAATGTGCATTTGGTAAGCCACCCCAGGGTAAGTTTTGTTTGGTCATTGGGGTGGTGGTTCTTTTTGCTAGACAGTCTTTGCATCCTTAAAGATAGAACGAAATAAGAAATCAAGAAAATCATAGAATCCCTTAGCTTGGAAAAGACCTTTTAAGATTGCTCAGCCCCAAAATTACTGCAGTGCAGGGTGCTTAAAACTTTGATACGTCTTTCAGCTGATCAATGGCGGTGAAGATGTGTTGATATTCTACAACGACCGAGCGTCATTCCCAGTCCTGCTCCAGATGATGTGTTCGGAGCGAGACCGAGCCGACGAGAGCGGCCCTTTGGCGTATCACGTCACGCTGGTGGAGCTGCTGGCAGCTTGTACAGAGGGAAAGAACGTCTACACAGAGATCAAGTGCAATTCCCTCCTGCCACTGGATGATATAGTGAGGGTGGTGACCCACGATGACTGCATTCCTGAGGTAGGATTCACGGCACGGCAAAGCAGACGTGGCGGTTTTTTTTAGAGACTCGAGGTTTTGTTGTTTATAATGTACTGACAAGTTGAATATTTGCACAGAAAATGGGCTGGAAACAGGTGAATGGGTGAGAAAGGATAAGATAGTGTTCTCTTTAGCAGAAAATTCCTTCTCCCTTATGCTCTGGTTGTCAGCCCTTCAGGCCACACACCTTGTTTTGTTTTTCTGGCTGTGTCAGGGTTTAATGCTCTCGTAACTTCTGGCTGTAGCTGTGAAGACCCAGCTGAGTGGTTGGTGAAGGCAGCGTTTCGTTGCTGCCTGAATTTGTTGGAAATGAAGTCAGTGAAGAGTTTGAGGTGAAATGTCATTTTATTAAATTTAATTGCAGTCCAGCAAATGTTTTTTACTCGCTGCATGTCGAGGCACAATTCTGGAGCTACTACCTGTCACGCTTCAGTAGGGCTGGGATGTTATTTGATGGAAAAATGGGGCTCATGGCAGCTGAACTGGGACCTGCAGGCGTTGAGACTCCCTCTGTGCCGTGGAAAAGTCCCCTTGTGATGAACTGATTCTTATATTAAAAAGAAAAATGTTTGATTTTGCTCAGAAGTTCCTCCTAACGTTCATTTCAACAGATGCCAATTAAAAAAAAAAAAAAAAAGCCCAAACAAATGAAACCTGAAGGTCTGATCTGAGTTTTCTCCTGACTGCATTAAACATATGCAACTATCTCATCTCCTTTGACCGTGACAGGAAATTTCCAGTGTATCTGCATATGTTTATATTTACTCTATACATTTCAGGCTCTGGCTATCCATTTTTATGCTGTGTGCAAAGCAGACTTAAAATGCTGGAGAGCATTGCAACTGCAGTCCTCCTCTGAAGCCTCGTGCTGCTCTTGCTGCAGTCCCACTGCTCCACAACCTTTCTCTTTCATTTAGATCCCAGAGTGCTGCATTAGCACTGTGGGAATACAGGGACTGCAGTCCCAGCTCTGCCAGAGACTTTTTATTTTATATTTGGCAAGCCCTGTCACAAGGCATCAACCCACCACAGTCAACCCAGCGAGTGCAGGGGTGTCCTGCATTTTGACAGCTCCTGGATTTGGAGCCAGACCCTTCTAGCTTTAATATCATATTAAATATCAGAATTATTATTGGGTTTTTTCGTGGGGGTTTAGTCATCAGAGTGAGAATGTTTGCAAAACCTCTTCATTTTTCTTCATGTGATCTTTCAGTGAGTCCATTAAGGCAATGTGCTGCCGTGCTTCTACTTAAATCTTCAGTACCAAACATACACATTATTGTGGTTATTAATGTTTGCTGGCACTGGAAGGATCATCTTTATTCTTCAATATTTTTGCAGATAGAATTGTTTTTACTGTTCCATTTTATACTGATTGTGTTCCTGTTGTTCCTGCAGGTGAAAATTGCCTATGTTAATTTTGTTAACCACTGTTACGTGGACACTGAAGTGGAAATGAAAGAAATCTACGCCAGTAACCATATCTGGAAGCTATTTGAGAACTTCCTTGTTGATATGGCAAGGGTGAGCTTCACAACATGTTAAATATTATATTGTATTTGGTGAAGTTATTTTATTTTGCTGACTATTTTTATGCACGGTCGACAGTAGGCTAAGAGTGGTTTGTTGTTTTTATCATCACTTAACCTGTTAATTGCTAGCAGTCTTCTCTTTCTAAAAGGGCATATTTCTCTTTCCTTCCAGGAAAATAAACTGAGTGCAGGTACAGGGCTGAGAGCCTTTACATCTTTTGAGAGCGTGTGTTACATGTCATTATGGTTGTGACTAAAACAAACCCCCACATCTGTAATCTCTTCCTTCATTTTGTTGTTGCAGTGAGGATCAGGGACCAAGGTGTTCTTTGGCTTATGTTCCCTCTTTAATCTCACTTCTGCCACAGGTTTTTGGTGGCTGCTGGGCTGTATTTGATCCTTGATGCTGGACAGTGTTTTGGAGATGTTATAGAGCATGTTGTGATAGTACCTGCCTATCTTTTCCCACTCTGTGGTCCACTGCATTTTATAATACTGAAGTTCTCGCTTCTTGCATTCTTCATTTTGTTGAAATAAATTAAAAAAAAGGTTAAAGAATCTCAGTTCACTCCTGCAGCCGACATGCACCCCAAAAGTAATAGTGTGCCACAAAATAATTTCTATGAGACCTATTGGGAGAAAATACTATGAATTCTGGCTAAAAGAAGAATGATGCAAACAGTTGTGCTCTGTGATAGGCACTGGGAGCTGTTCATTGCTCTGTGAAACTTATAAATGGTTGGGTTTTTCCTTTCCTTTTTCTCTCCTTCCCTGGGAGCAGGTTAAGGTAGGGATGTTTGTGCTCTCTCTTTTTGCTGGTAGCCATTTTCAGCAGTAATTAGTCCTCGACAAGCCCTGTTTTCTTGCTGTTTGTCTTGCCTCTGTGGACGTGTTATAAAGTGAAAGCCCTTCTGGACAAACCAACCTCTGCTGAAAATTAAGATCAGAACCATCCTTGGAGGGGCATTCTGACTTTTAACCTTGCTGGTTTTACCCCGAGAAGTATTTTCTCCTGTTTAATTCCCTTTCTGGGTCGCCTTTTCCTGACGTGTCCTGACCCTGACCCTCCAAACAGACCATCCCCTCCTCCCCAGCCCTTGAACGTGACCAATTTTCTGTGCCCTTGAGCTACAAACAGACGTGTAAAAAGAGGGCTCTGTCCACATTTCCCCTCCTGAGCCTGGAGACTGTGCTAAATGATGCACAGGGTTGTCCTGATGGCAGCAAGCACCGGGCTGGCTTTCACATTCCCTTCTCACAGGAGAAATTAAACTCCAGGCCTTCAGAGGTGAACACTGAGTGTGTGATTAGCACTGCATTTTGTGTGCAGGTGCTGTTGGTACCGGGTGGCCAAAAAGCAGTTTTATTTTGCTCTCCTGCAGAGCCCTCGGGGCAGATGCCTAATTAGTCCTCTTTATTTCCTGGTTAATGGCTAAAAGAGCATGTCAGAAGTGCTCTGGCCTGTCCTGCTCTCCAGCCAGCTCCCCGTGTACAGGCTTATTTTCCAGGTTATTGAGTGTATTTGTTCAGGTTTGGTGTTCTGGAGCCCAGACAGAGCCCATGTGTTATAAATACATCAGCGTTCTGTAGCTATCAGGACAGTTAGAAGGCTGTCAGCCTCATGAAAGATGTTACAATAGCTTTCAAAGCATTTAGAAAAAGAGCCCTTTGATCCTCTGTGTTCCAGTGAGCTAAAAGGGATGCTTTTGCGTGGGGGAAGGGGAAATGCTTTTCTTTTAGCTGCTACAAATGCCTGTCAGTGGGTGAGTTTGTGAGCTTTGAGCTTGAGTCTGTTATTAGAGAGCACTAAGGTGAAAGACAGAGTGTGTTATCCTCAGGTTGGATTCCTTCTGGGGTTTTATATATATATATATATATATAGTTATGTATATAGTTATGTATTAAAAAAAACCACGAAATTTTTTAGTCTGTTTCTGGATTGAGGAAGGAAATATTTAGCCCCCAACTGTCATTTTCCTTTCAACAATGTGATACATTGCAAAGCAGGCACGAGGCGGATTCGTGTGTAAATTGGGTTTGCCAAAAGCAGTCGCGCCTTCAAACGCACCCTGTTCCTGCAGCTTCTGCCAACCTACTTTCTCCTGTGTGTGACTTTGCAGCGCTGCACTGAGCAAAGTGGGTGCTGCTGCTGCTGCTGCTGAAGGAAAGGCTTCCCTTTCCTGCGTGTGGCCCAGCCTGTAAGTCAGCAGCTGTGTAGTCTGAGCAGGATTAAAGGAAGAAGCAGGATCTGACAGCTGTAAAGACACCCTGGCTTTCACTGCAGAATTTTTTTTTAAGCATTATTCATCTGAGTTTTGGTCCCAAAGCCTCTTAAGGGGCTTTTTAAACACTGTTTTCTCAATCCTCATCTCCATTTCATGCATTTCAGGGGTGGTTTTCTTCCACGGAGAAAGATCTTACAGTCCCCAAAGGGCAGAGGGATGAGAACAAATGAGAGGATTTCCAAATTGCTTCTGCGCTGGGAATTTCTCAGACCACTGTTGGAGCAGAGTGGCATCCCCACACACATGGCTCTGCTTTTCAGGCAACTGAAAGGGGAAAGCTTAAAAGTGTTTTGGAATTTAGTTCTGGTGATTTCTGAATTCGCCGTGCTAGCAGCGCGCAGCTCCCTGTCTTCCCGTTGGGATTGCAAGTGCTGAGCCTCAGAGCTGCTGGTTCCAGCCAGAATTGGCATGCAGATGAATTAAAAGCAGAAGAACTTTGAGAGGTTTTTAGTTCTATGATCTCTCATTTTGTTGTTGTTGTTGAGACAAGTTTTGATTATTAACTGAATCATTTACCTTCGTGAGGATTGGGGGTGATAGTGGTGTCACACTTTCCCCAAAACCCAAGGGCTGAAGAGTTTGCTCTTTCAGTTTAGCCACTGCTGCTTCTCTGACCAAGATCTTTCCTTTCCTGGGGTGATAAAAAATGCACTACGTGGAGGCATGACTTGTGTGACACATTTTAGATGAGCAGACAAGCAAAGCTCCTCGAGATGCCTCATTTCTCTAGGTCTCAAGATATCTCTGGTTATTCCTCTGCCTGCCACATGACAGTGCTTGTGTGTTAGAGCCAAGGTGCTTCTGTGTTCCCTGAACACGAGTGCTTTGGGATGTCACATCAGTAACCTTCCTTAAAACATTTCCTGGTGAAATTGCTGTCCTGTAGCCTCCAAGTGTGACAGTGGCAGTGTGTAATTAGAGAGAACCTTTGCCCCGTGTGAGATTCAGGTGCTGTGGGTTATCTTCCTGCTTCTGTCACCAACTTTTTCTCTGTGACCTTAAGCAATTCACTCAGCTTCTCTGGACTTCAGTGCCCCAGCCCTGGAGCGATGCAGTGGTAAGTGTGTACCACTCAGGGTCGTGACTGTGTGTTTAAAGGCACAGGCAGTAATGCCATGCTCCCTCAGGAGTCTGTACACAAAATAAATTCTGCTTTTGCATAGGTCCCCCAGAACGCTGCAGTCGTCTTTGGCGAAAGAGAAAACAACTTTGCCTTCATTTCTTGTTAAACATGACTAGAACTGCTTATTTAAAGGCTGTTGAAGACATAGTGTGACTACAGCCTGTACTCCTTATTTGTCACATCTTGCCTTTCTCACTGTGTTTGACTCTCTGTAGACTCCTTTCAGTACTCTGTACACTGACATATGCAAAGTCAACATGACTCTGTGTGGATGTTCACAAGTGCTGAAGGGAAATAAAGGAGATACTGAAGGATGTAATCCACCCCAGTAATTTTTTCCTTTCTTTAAGCGTGACATCTTTATGTAGCAACAAACTTTTAGTGTTGCACCAAAGGGAGTCTTCAGGAATCTTTTGTACAAACCTTCCCACGTCCTCCCACCATTTAATCATCGTTCTGTGCTCCAGAGTTGTCCTGGTACCATCCATTCCCTTCTTTCATTGTTTTAGCTTGGCTTTTGTATTGTCCCCATGTGGCTTCCCTAAGTAATGCTGCCTGTCTTGCAGTACAATCCTAAAGGCTGCTGTACTGACTGTGCTCTTTCCTTTCTTTACCTCTTCTTAAACGTTTTTCCTGAAAAAATGTTTAAATTTTCCCCGCTTCGCCTTTGCCACCCAATCGTGGTGAGTAATTGTAAAGAGAAGTTAAACACTACATGAAATCTTTCTAACCTCAGTTGTTTATGTCTCATCTGTCTCTAAAGCTTCTTCCAACCAGCCCCACAATGGGAGGAAAGGTCCATTTTCTTCTTGAATCTGTCTAAATGTGTAAGTGGCTTGCAGTGTGCTGATTTAGGGGGGGGTCTTTTCTTCATGGTGTGGGAGAGAATAGACAGCCAGCCAGAAAGAGCTAGTCCAGAAGAGAAGGGAATTCAAAAGACAACGTGGACCTCCATGAAGAAACATAAGCTCTCCCAAATACAGCTGGAGTACTAAGATAGTCATCCCTGAAAGAATTTGTATAAAAATAATTCGGTTTTATATTAAGAAGAAATATCAGATGTGTTGTAATAAATACAAGACAAAAAGGCTTGCTCATTGAAAAGAACTAAATCCCCTTGTTTCCTCCTTCTTCCCTTCAGGTTTGCAACACGACCACGGATCGTAAACACGCAGACACATCTCTGGAGAAATATGTCACTGAGCCTGTAATGAACATTGTGAGTGGCTTCTTCAATTCTCCATTTTCAGACAACAGCACCAGCCTCCAGGTAAGGAAAAGAGACACAGACAAATATGTTATTCGGTCCTTTAATGAGATACCTTCTGTTCCCTGCATAGGAATGCTGTATCTTTTCATCCTCCTTTAATGTCTCTGTCCCTTCTCACACCACTGACTAGCAGCTTAATTCCTCTTTAAAACACTTAATTTAATCACTTCCATCTCTGAACCAGCAGACAGCTCAGTGTGGTCAGATTTACATCTGGCTCTTGTTGAATTCGTTAGAGGGGGATCCTTGCAGAATAATGGCCTGTCTCTGTATTTGTGTGAGAGAAGTGCTGTGTCCCATGACAGAAGGGACACATACCTGAGAACTGGGAAGATTCCCCTGTCCTTCTTACTCTCTCTTGTGTTTGCCTGTCATTCTGAGGAAAAACTGCATGATTTGGCCTTTTTTTAGAGGTGCAGCATTGATTTCTGTTTCCACCAGTCCTAAACTTCAAAGAGAATTTAATGGAGCTGTGACATCAGTCTATAAGCTAAAAACCCCTTGGTTTATGTTGTGTCAGACCCTAGGGCAGCTGTGGGGAGATCCTGAAGGGTAAAAATTCCATGTTTATCTTTTTGTTTTCAGACACACCAGCCTGTTTTTATTCAGCTGCTGCAGTCTGCTTTTAGAATTTACAACTGTACCTGGCCAAACCCAACGCAGAAAGCCTCAGTGGAGTCATGCATCAAGACTTTGGCTGAAGTGGGTAGGTGCCAGGTTTTGCTTTTGATCATTGCTCTTCATGTTTTAAAGTTCAGGCTTGAGGTTTACCGGGGTTTAATTTGACTCTACCCTCCTGAAGTTGTGATTTCAGAAATCCCACTTTCTGAGGCCGAATTCTTCCTTCTTTTGTAACCCACTCAAGTCTGTCTCATCAAATAGGGTTGTTAAGGTGAAACCTGTGGGTCAGAGAGATGAACTTGCTAAGTGAGTGATGATTGCACTTTCAGTCGTCAGTTTTAATTTGATGGTTGAAACTCTGGATGATTTTGACTTTTCAATGTCAAGCAAGTTAAGATATCATTTTTCTCTTCAGTTCCTGGGAGATGCATTAATATCGTCAGGCAGTCCTGGGCTTGTTCAGATTTTGTCCCATCAAGGAGTTGGGGACTGAAAACTTCTCATCCTACAGTAAAAAATATTCTTCGCCAGTGCATGGCTAAGAGTGGCAAAAGTTCATTCAGTTAAATTTCTGTAAATACAATTTTAAGTCTTCTGCCATGACAGAAGAAAAGGCTTATTCAGAATAGTTTCTAAAAGTCAGTGAAGCTGATTACTTGTAGAATAAGGTTCAACTCAGTGTGAATGAAAATCTGAGTAGAGGTAGAGATACATAGAAACTGGCTAAATTCTACTGTTGATACCTTTTTTAAAAAGTATTAATAAGTAATGATAAAACAACAGGAGAGGGTCCCTTAGCCATCTGCAGCATCTGTGGCATTGTAACAATAAACTCTAAATTTAGGCTTTTGGAATAGCTTTACAGAAGTATCATTTAATATTTCAGCCAAAACATCTCATTAACTTTTTTGTGGGAGTGAGAATAAGCAGTTACCTAAAAACTTTAGCAACCTTCAGTTCTTTTATTTGTTGTGCAAATGATTTAATTATGGATCCATCTGGCAAGAGAACTTTGGAAGTTAAAGACATTTCATTTCCTTTATGCTACAGCTTCTGCAGTCTCCCATACAGCTCCATCCCTACAGATCCTTGCTTGTGTGTTCAACACTTATGTCCTTGCTCTTCTCTGCCAGTTCTGGAAGCAGTCATCAATAAATCACTTCTTTTGGGAATCTGGAGAAAGGGGGAAAGAAGTAGGGCAGGTGAGAGTATTTCTGAGACCCAAGCACAGCCTCTTGTGCTCCTGAAGAGCTCAGTGTCTTCATTTCTCTAGAGCTGCACCTAAAATCAAATTCTAGCTCAGAGAGGTCGCTGTGTTGTCTCACCAAGATAAGGGCATTTGGAGACTCCTGAGCATGGGTTTATTTTCCATTTGGCTCCGTGCCTGCAGCGCACAGCTGATTTCAGCATGAAAAATTCACAGCAAATTACAGCTATCCAGAGCTCTGGTGATTTATGGATGAGTCAGGCCCAGGGTCTTGCTGTGCTTTCTCTTCTCCCATGTGCTAGGGCAAGAGGAAATAGCCTCAAGCTGCACCAGGGGATGTTTAGATTGGATATTAGGAAACATTTCTTCGTGGGAAGGGTTGTCAAGCGTTGGAACAGGCTGCCCAGGAAAGTGGTTGAGTCACCAACCCTGGAGGTATTTGAAAGATGTGCAGATGTGGCACTCAGGGATTGATTTAGTGGTGGACTTGGCACTGTTAGGTTACTGGTTGGGCTCTATCTTAAAGGTCTTTTCCAACCTAAGTGATTCTGTACTGGTGATACAGCCAACCTGAAATCGTCCCCACATCAGCCCAACAGGGAAACCGTGGGGTCCCCTTAAGGGAAGGCAGATCCAGCTTTATGGCCAGGTGAAAGGGCTGCTGGTGATGGGAAGTCTTCTGTGTGCCTCTTGCTCCTGGGGGAGCCCAGGGGGAAAGCCCTGCAGCATGTCATGGCTGATATACCTGGAGTCTCCTTCACATGTGTGACTTGGCTCCCTGTTTGGTTTAGAATTTAATTTCTACCTCCGCTACAGTCCTTTCTGTCGTTCCATTTTCTGTTTTATGGAGGTGGTTTAGAGTTGGTGTTTTATAAATAAGCTCTTGTGCTGTCCTGTGGGTCCAGCCTCCTTCTTGCTGCTCTGGATTCCCACCCCTGGGACCGCGGGCCGTGCCTTGGGCACTCTCAGGCGTGGCAGAGCGGAGCGGAGCTGTCGCTGAAGGGCATCGTCCCGTGCCCTCCTCTGGGAGCCCCCAGCAGCCTCTGGGATTGCAGTGGGCTGGCAGCCTCAGAGCTGCTCCCTGAAGGCACGTGCCAGCAGCCACATTGCTGATTTCCTTGCCCATGTTATCGTAATCATCAAGGATTCGTCGCTGACGGCAAAGTCGAGCACGGTAAAAGTGTGTCGTGTTAGAAAATTACCACGTTTTTATTTTGTGTTTTATTTTGACAGTGCAGAAAGGGAGTGCAAGGGAAGAGGTGAGGGGGGTTTTCTCAAAGAGCAAGATATAGCAGGAGAAGAAGCAGAAGGTGATTTGAGAAACACCCTTGTGCAGAAGTTTCGCTGTCACATGGAGATTTTAAGTGCTGGTGATGCTCAGTATTTTTAGGCACAGTGTCAAATCGTGTCTTGCCTGGGCTAATTGAGCAGTCCTGCCCTTTTTTTGTGGCAATATTTGGAAAAACTGCCCCAGCTGGGCATAACCAGAGGCTCTGACAGTTGAGGACCTTCTGTGATTGGGTGTTCCACCACCCAAAATGGTGCTTGGCTTTGAGAAGCCAGAGGCATCTTCCATGACAGAAGCAGCCTTGTTGTGCCTCTTTTGCTGGCTGTGTATGTGGACCAGGTTTGGATTTTGGCTAGGCATCTATAAGCACCCTCTTGCCCTTTTTATTTTCCTCTTCTGGCTTGAGAGTCTGACAGCTTTAATGTTCAGGCCTTTGTGTTTCACAGCAGGGTTTAAAAAAAAAAAAAAACACACTAAAGAGATTTTGCCTATATCAGAGAGATATGGAGTATTGGGCAGATTTATAGCAGGCACCAAAGACTTCTGATGGAAAATAAGTGCAGTATAGAGTTGAAAGAACAAACATGATTTTTTTGTGTGTGTGTTGCTGTGTCGTTGCCCTGGATTTAGAAATGAATCTCAGGAGGAAGAAAGCACATACACAGATTTCCCAAGATATCAAAGATCCATATAATGTTGCACTTTTAAAAAGACCCATTTCAGAGCAAGTCTAAGCATATATTTTTTGCTCAGTGCTTACTAGTTTGTTGCTGGCAGGTGGATGCAACTATTGCCTCAGAGCTTAAGATCATTCCATCTGCCTTCTGATGAGCGCTGTAAGAATGTGCATTATCTTCCAGGACAGCAAAATGACGTTACAGAAGATTTTTTTTCCTGATAACCCTGGCACTTCAACTCCACTTGACCACCAGGGAAAAACTGCATAAGCTTTTCAAGCTTCACTTGCTGCTTTGTCTTCAGGCAGTTTCCTGCCTCCAGTTGAGCAGGAAGCAAAGTTCCTCTTCTTCAGCAGACTCCTCTGTGGCTCCAAGCTGGATATCCAAGATTGGTATCCAACATGGACACCGATGGGCACCAGTTTTTTTACTACCCAGTAAACATTTGGCTGCCTGGCATGAATAGAAACACCTGGGAAATAATATACCTGTATTAATGTGTCTGGTTCTCATGGATTTCTGAGGCAGGTTATCACAGTAATGAGAATTAACACATGAGACATATATCACTTTTTTTTTCCCTCTGTTATTACATAGGACTGAGCTTTTGCTTGAAAATGCAGTCCAAAAAAATGAATGATTAAAACAGCTCTGATAAAACAGTGGCAAATGAAAATCATTTAAAAGGTTCCCAGACCTTTGTGAAAACCGAGAAACTAAGACATCTAACCATTTAATTTATTTGAAATGAATTCCTTATCAAAGGCCTTTCAGTTCCTACATTTTATAGTCTTTGCAAGGTTGGGAAGGCTTGGAGGCGTCTCAGTGTTTGCATTTTAAACCATCTACTTTCCATAAAGATTGGGGAATATCGCCTGCCCTCACACCTCAGGTTTGTATATCTTAAATTGCATATCCTAAACTGTATTGGAGCAGGGTCTTTCTCCCAGGGCTGACTGATCTTTCAGGGCATGAAAAGAGAACTTGTCTTTGCTTCTTAATTAAGTGGTGATTCCTTTATCTTCACCTTGGAGCACCAGTTTTCTGTTACAATTGCAAATGCAGTTGTGTTGTACTCTTTCTTGTCTCTGCAGTATCCATTAGCTTTTCCCACTTAGGTTTTTAAACACTGCATCTTCCCTCTGCTATTGTGTGTATCCCAAGGATTCAGCCTGTGTGTGGCTGTGCTGTGACCACCACTAATGAAATAATTGGAATTTCCCAGATGACTGAACAGTAGCAGATAGGAAACCTGCATTTTGTTAGACTGTGTCTCTTGGCAAACCCTTTATTAAAAAAACCTGTTAGCAAGCCAAATCACATGAGTCATTATCAGATTATATTCTAGGATGATGTGCAGGAGAGGCAAACAGAGAATCCTTGTTTCCATCCTACAGAATTGGAGGCAAGGCATGTCAGATTGCCATTTTCCTAAGTTCCAAACTGGAACAGGTACAGAGGAAGCACTGCTGGGATGGTCAGGGGAAAGGAGAACTGTGTTTCAAGAAGGGGCTGAGAAAGCCCCATGTGTTTTCCCTACCAAAACAGAGGCCTGTGTTTTTGCTCTTTAAAAGTACTTAAGAAGATAAATAGCCACAGAGACATTTAAGCTGAAGGACAGTGTTGACCCAAAACCAACTGGGCATAAATTACAGGAGGTTGTAAATAACCGAAATAAATTTAGATTGTAAATCAGAGGGCTGGAACCAACTTTGGAAGGATGTCCTTGGTCAACGGGCTGAGAGAAAATGGAGAGGGGAGGGATGGCAAGATAAGCTCCCTTCATTTTAAGTGGGGCTCCATAAATTTTCCCAAAGATATTAAAGAACATGGGTTGTCTGTAACAGAGAACAGATGGTCTGAAGGAGTAGTGAAGTCCTTTCTACTTGAGTATTTATTCCCTAATTTCAGGTCACCAATACCCCTTTTGTACAGAATCAAAAAAAACCTCTCCTGTGGTTCTTCCTGACCGTGCTTTTATGGCCTCTAAAGCCCCTTACTTTTCCCTGACAAATTACAAACAGGAAACATTAAACATAAGATCTAGGTCACATTTTATTGCTTCTTTGGAATTATTGTGCATATTTTAATGTCCATATAGATGAATTTTCCTATAACAATTTTTTTCAGTCCTGAAAATACGTTTCTTTCGCTTCCCATTTGAGTTTTAAAACCCGATTTCCATTTTCTAAAAAGCCAGACCTTCATTTTCAATTTTTAGTTCAAATAAAATAATTATCCTGTTGTTACTTTTTTGACAGCGAGAAGAATAACATTTCAGATGAAGCACATATTTTATTCTATTTTAACTGTTTGTGTTTCCCTAATTGCAAGAAAAATTCAATGATGATCTTTTTACAGGCTGATAAATATTTTAGCGTAGATTTTCCGTCGGAAAAAAAACCACATCCAAGTGAAGGGTACAAGACTGGCAGGTTTGTGTCTTGTCTACACAAAGCTTTTATTTCCCTTAAAAAGTCTTGCCGTCTCTAGCATTAGTGTCTCTCCATCCAAATGCATTTGTTAAGCAGTCAGCAAATGATTAAGGAGCTGGAGGGACTGATTTATGGAACAAAATTAATTGAACTAAATATGCATCGCTCCGTTACGTGACAACTGGGAAGTGTGGGAGAACGTGATATAGCTGTCTGCAGCTACCAGAGGGGTGTAAGCAGCAGGGAGAGGAGAGGCTTCACAGCCAGGCACAGCTGTGGCTTTTTCATGACCCACACCTGGTGCTCCCAGGGGTGAAACACCTGCGGGTGCCCCCAAAAACCCACCCCAGGGATGGTTTAGGAAGTGCACTGAAAGAGCTGTGAGGCCCCCAAATGCTGTTGTGTTTTGTATACATTACAAAAGGGTAATGGAGTGAAATTTAAAATTAGGGAGCGCTGGGTGGAACAGCAAGGCTCCTCATGGCAAGGTAGATTATTCCGAAGAATGGGCTTCCAAGGAAAATTACAGGCAAGGGCCACTTCCTGGAAATCCTTAGAGCTAAACTGATCCTCAGGCTCAGGCAGGGAGCACAGTGAAAGGACAGCGCTTCAGCAAGCATTCCTGAAATAGGTCCAATTGCTGGGCTTCTGTGCAGAGAGATACACGCAGGTAATTTAACCAGGTAACACCTCTGCCCATTCCAGCCTTTCTGGGAGCAGCTGGATGTGCTCCTGGGGCTGTGGGGGAGTCTCTCTCACTCGTGGAGAGCGGCTGGAATTTTAGCTACTTGATTCTCAGCATTAATGCTGAGTCCCTTTTCTTTTGAGTCCCTGCCCCAGAGTACTTTTTCATTGTTTCAACAGCAAGGGGAAGCAAAGTTGCTGATGCACTGGGTGCCCACAGCCCATCCAGCACGGAGCAGAACGTGTTACAGGCTGGATTTGCAGTACCGTGTTTCCTACCATTTCCATGGGTCCCCTGTGCTTGGCTCAAGTGTGGCTCTTGCTGGTGGCATAATTGGGGGATTTCCCAGCAAATTCCATTTCCTCTGGCACTGGTGAAACGGTGTTGTGTGTTCAGGGTGTAATCAGCCCTGTGCACCGTGCCCTGGGTGTAGGAATTGGGCAGTATAAAAGCTTGGGACGTGCCCTTCGCTGCAGGACAGAATTTACCTTTGCTGAAGACGTCACAGAGTCACAGAATATTCTGGTTTGGACCCACAGGGATAATGGAATCAATGTTCTAGTCCATCCTGGTAGGGTGTCCTGCTGGATACTTGTGGTAGCACTGTACATACAGCCATTTGCTTTTTCCCAGGTTCACTAGTCAGATGAAAGACAGAATTTTATCCCCTCTCAGCTCCTTTGTCTCCCAGCTCTAACCCTACTTTGCAAGTTTGAGCGCTGTCCAAAAGTATTTCTAAGTGGAACAAAAATAAACATGCTCTTAAATATTTGATGTTGATACTTTAAGGGAGATTGACACATTTTGAAGAGGAAAGCAGCCTACAACACCTAAATTAAAAATAAATATTTATGTTCACATTTGTTCATCAGCTTTCCAAAGTGTAAAAATATGTTTCATGTTGTTTTAAATAATGAAATGTGAAACAAATGAAAGATAAACTTTCTACAAGCTGCAAAGGAATAAGAAGACAAAGGCTTTGTTTATAGCTTAGACTTCAACGGTGCCCTTTGACAACCAATACAAATCTTAATTACAAATGGAATTATACATGTAAGAACTGTTCAAAACAAAGGAGTATTTTTTTTCTCTCTCTGGTTTTCTTTGTGATAGTTTTAATTAGCTGCAACTCTTTGAACAATCACAGTCCTTGACTGCTCCTTAGACACTGATGGAAGTTGTTAACTTCAAATGGCATCTATAGGACTGCAAAAGTCTGGGTTTTCCTCTGAACAGGGTGCCTCCCCATTGCTAAATTTATTCTTCAGTATATCAGGATTCTACATGCATTCCACTTAATTGAGAAGTGAGCATTGTCCAGTAACATTCCAGTGATTGACATTAGGACACAATAAATTGGATTAATAAGCTGCAGCACCTACCCACACTGGCAGAACTCTAATGGACTTCTCTAGTAAAGTAAGCACCAACAGGGCAAATGTGTTTTGAAAAATAGCCCAGTTGGAGAATATGGAAAAAACCCAATCATTAGAAATAATGGCCAGCCATCCGTGGTGTTTTCCGCATGTTAATCAGGAACCTGCCTTCAAAACAAAAGGAGAGTGGAAAGGAAAAGTCAATTTGTCTCTTCCCATCTTGACCTAAAAAAAAAAAAGGTTTATTTTTTCAATTCCCTGTGGCAAACTATTTAAATGAAGGTGCCTACCAGAAGCAGGAGATGAGATCTCTCTCTTCCATCCCAGTGGAACAGCCTAATCCAGAGGAGGGTGCCCTGCACCTGTGGGAGCCGTCAAAGGGATGAGGGCACCCCTGACAGAGCTCCCTCGCCACAGTCTGAGACCAGAGGGTGAGGTGTCACAGCCAAATTTAGACTTATAATAAATTCTGCTGATACAGTGTGGTGTTCAGGGGGAGAGAAAGTCTGTGCCTTTTGGGATCTGTGAGTCAGAGCTTGGGATCTGGCAGCGCTCGAGCCTTCATTCATCCGTGTGCCTGGCTCCGCTTCCACCTGCTCCCCTGGGGCTTGATCCATAGGCTGGTCGGGAAAGAAAGGCTCCTGTTGACTTCACAAATTCAGGCTCTCCAGTTTTAAGAGCTGGGGAGGAGGAGTGGAATGGTTTTGGTGCCTCTCCCTGCTGTGGAAAGCGTGAGTGTTGGTGGGGAGATGCTTCACAGAAACGTTGAGCAGAACTGCGATACAGGATGGTGCTTTTTATAAAATTCACCTTGTTTCAAAAAGGAAGACTAAAAAATCAATTATTGTTAGTCATTATTCCAAATGAACTCGAACTGCTTCTCCATTTTGCTTCTAAGTTTTTATTAAGCATGAACTGTGCCATGGAAATTAAGTGAAATGACACAGAATGCAGAGCCTGAGCACTGGAGTGTGACCTAATCTTTTCGAGATATTACTGCATGGATCGTGGAATCACAGAATGGTTTGGGTTGGAAGGGACCTTAAAGATCATCTTATTCCAACCCCCCTGCCATGAGCAGGGACACCTTCCACTTGGCCAGGTTGCTCTGAGACCCATCAGTTAAATTTTTTAGCTATCAGATGTTTATTAACTATTGGATTTATTGCAGTGGCATCCAGGAATCCAGGGTTTATCAATCCTGGCAGTATAGGAAACCCAGAGAGAAGAGGAGACAGTCTTTTTCAAGTTTAATTTGTATGCACTTGGTTTCTCAAGGTCTTCACAGGAGAAATGCACAGAAAAGAAGCAAAGGGCACTTGGGATAAATTGGATAAATGTGCATATGTCCACTAGAAAGAAGGATTTTAGAATTTGCTTCTGAATAAAGTAAAACTAGCTGTTGAAATAATAATGCATCCTCCATTTTATTACTCTTATTAATATCTCTGGATCAGATTTTTTTTTTTTAAGTTAGTAAAAAAAAAAATTTCTGTTTTAAAAAATAAATGTATCTATAAAAATACATACTGGAAATTATCCCCATCTCATTAAAATTGGTGCAGCTTTCTTTCTTTAACAAGATTATGGCTGATTCTACCACTTAGGTAGAAGTAGGTAGGTAGTATCTTAGGTATCCTTATTTTTAGATATAAGGCTCCTTAATTTTAGGATCTTTGTTTTTAAAACCTGTTGAAGTGATATCCCCCTACCCCTTAACTTCAGGAACACTCAGATTTTGCACGTCATGACCTTCATAAGATTTTGAAGTTTTTGCCACTATAAATGTGTCTTATTTTAACTTTTTTTTTTTTTTTCCTGGTAAAGCAAAGAACCGTGGGATTGCAATTCCAGTGGATTTGGACAGCCAGGTCAACACCTTGTTCATGAAGAGCCACTCTAACATGGTGCAGAGGGCAGCCATGGGGTGGAGAATGTCAGCCCGCAGCGGACCTCGCTTCAAAGAAGCTCTTGGTGGGCCTGCCTGGGATTACAGGAATATCATAGAAAAACTGCAGGTACAAAACCAGCAAGTGGCTTGGGCAGTGGTCCCGGTGCTTTTATCTCACATGTGCCAGATGTGGAAAGCCCCAGGAGTCACACCATGGGCCTGAGAGGATCATCCAAACTCTTCTGGAGCTCTGGCAGCCTTGGGGCTGTGCCCACTGCCCTGGGGAGCCTGTTCAGTGCCCAACCACCCTCTGGGGGAAGAACCTTTTCCCAACATCCAACCTAACCCTGCCCTGACACAACCCCAGACCACTCCCTGGGTGCTGTCCCTGGTCACCCAGAGCAGAGCTCAGTCCTGCCCCTCCTCTGCCCCTGCCCAGGAAGCTGGAACTGCAGTGAGGTCTCCCCTCAGTCTCCTCTTCTCCAGCTGAACACACCAAGTGCCCTCAGTGTCCTCACAGTGGCTTCAAATCAAGGCCCTTCCCCATCTTCATTGCCCTCTTTTGGACACTCTCTAAGGGCCTCATATCTTATATTGTGGCGCCCATAACTGCACATGGCATTCAAGGTGTGTTCTCCTCGAAGTGGTCCACGGAGCAGGACCTCCTTTCTGCCTTCTCATGGCCACGTGTCCCTGTTTGGCTGCAGAGGAGGCAGTGGAGCTTTTAGGAGCTGTTCCATCAGGTTTGTGTCACTGGAGATCACCCGTGAGACGGAGATCACCTCGTGCGCGTCGAGGTTAAACATCACGAGGAGTTCTCTTGCAGCTCTGAAGGTTGTTCTCCTCTCTTCCCCAGGACGTGGTGTCCTCCTTGGAGCAGCAGTTCACTCCCATGATGCAGGCTGAGTTCTCGGTGCTGGTTGATGTGCTGCACAGTCCAGAGCTCCTTTTCCCTGAGGGGAGCGATGCCAGGATCAGATGTGGTGCTTTCATGTCCAAGTAAGTGGCGTGCAGAGGGGCCTGTTTGCTTTGCTGGGAAGGATGGCAGGGAGTTAACGTTTTCAGCAGCTCTTAACTCTGATTTTCAGCAGAGACTTAAGCATGCAGGTGCCTGAGTTCACTATTGGAAGCTTAACCTGAGGGGTTTTGCTGCATGTTTTATATTTCTCAGCAGTTTAGGGGTCTGGAGAGGAGCAGAGAGCCTTGCTTACCTAGAAATGGGATGTTAATAGCTTGTTAAAACTGTGGCAGGCTCAACTTCTGTTTTCTCAATGGGCTACATTTGCTATTAAGTTTTCCAAATCTACAGCATTAACTGAGACTTTCCACAGTAGAATTTTCTTCATAATGAAGCAGTAGGGGGCTCAGGGCTAGTGGTTTTTTTGTTGGAGGGTTTTTTTTGGTATAACAAATAGATATTTTTTATTTTAAACTGCCAACAGTTCCTTTAAAATACGGTTGACTGGCACCCCTACCTGGTCTTGAATTATTAGATGTTTTATTTGCAGTCTGTGCATTGGAATAGAGTCTTGCAAATTTTTTATTAGTCCTCAAGTGAGATGCCCCCCCTTGCCCTTGAGAAACTATAATTTAAACAGAGATAAAACTTGGGGGAAATGAATGCATTTGGCAGCTCTCCTGATTCCTTGGCTGTTTGCATATTCTGCAGGGGTAGTGTTATAACAATATACTTTGTGTATTTGCAAAAAATTAAGCTAAATTTTGGGGTTGTCCCATCTCATGCCCTCTGTCCAAACTCCTGTCCCAAGTCAGCACCAAATCATGCCTAGGGCTGATGGATGTGGCCCATGCATTGCACAGACATTCCTCCAGCAATGTGTGAACAAGTGCAGGGACCTGTGCATGGGCCTGCTCTGCACAGACAGAAAGGCTCCTTCTAATACCAGCTTAATCTGACTAAAATCCAAACTCCTGTCACAGCCGTAGCTGCAGATGGAAATGTACCCTGTTTTCTGGCTTGTCAAGTTGTTGTGTGAGTGTAAACAAAGGTTATGTTTCATCCAAGTGCCTGTATTTCTGGACACTTCCATGAAAGGTTTTTGATGATCCTTTTGGCTGGATACCATTTGCTAATTGTATCATAAATATGTTATAACCGTCGTGGAAGTTGGAAGGTGTAAAGGTTGTAGCTTTTAAAGGTTTTGAGATGCATGGTGAGCGCTGGTTACCTTTAAATAAAGGTTAAAGTGAGTTAGCTTTAAATAAAGAAAGGGTGAAATAGCAAGTTTGGATCTTAATCTGGAAGCCCTCAGAAAAAGTGGATGTAGAATTCTGCCTTCTGTATGGGCAGTAAGATAGGCAAAGTGACACAAAAAACACCTCGAAAGTCCCATTTCCTTTTTAATTATGATTTCTCTTGACTACTTCTATTTCCTTTCCTTGAGGAAAAATACAGTGACAGGCAAGTTTTGCATAAAGAAATTGTAGTATGGCTCAGCAACAACGTGCAACGCTCTTCAAGGTTTAATATTTTACTTTAAGGTTGATTAACCACACAAAGAAGCTCATGGAGAAAGAAGAAAAGCTCTGCATTAAAATTCTTCAGACATTACGAGAAATGCTTGACAAGAAAACTAACTTTGCTGAAGAGGTACCGCTACCACTTTAATATTAAATCTAGAACTAACAGCACAGTATTAAAATGTTGGGTGTGGGACAGTGACAGAACCTGACAGGATTTCACTTTTGTGCATGTTTTAGAGATAACTTGGTGTCTTAGGAATGTGTGGTGAGGTAGTAAGTTAGATTGGAACAAAAGAAACTATCTGCCTTACACAGTTTTGTGTGAGGGACTGGGCAAGAGTTAAGGCAAGGAAGATCAAATGAATCAGCAGTAGCAAGTATTACTATATATTGGATATCCTGTATTTCTGGAGACTAGTCTGCTTGTTTCACATCTGACTTTACTATAAAATCAGTGGAAATATAAGGGATTTTTAATTGCAAGTGCACAGTTTTTCCCTGCTGCCTGTGGTGCCAGACTTTTGTACTCCATACACTTCTTAATGCTCGTAAATGTGTGAAGGGAATGTGCAATGTTTAAGCAGAGCTGCCAGTTTATGGGAAGAAGTGGCATAGTCTGCACTCTGTAAGTGTCTAATTATTTCTTGCACTTCTCTCTCTCCCCTTATTGGCCGTTTTTCTCTTCCAATCCCAAGTTTTTCAAATATCTCTTTCATTCTGCCTGTGCCTTTGGGTATCAGTAGCTGTGGATTGAGATTTACATGTCAGCTGTCCCTTCTCTTTGAGCCGTGCCTTCTGTGTGGTTTCCTCTTATCCGTATTTCTGGGTATTCCCCAAATCCTTGCAGTCTTATTCACCCTTAAATATGAATCACAGAGCTATTATCTAATCTCTCAGTGCTGACATCAGCCCTGCTCTACACAAAAACAGCCAGCATGAGCAGACAAAACCAACCCCATCTGCACCTCCTCGAAGAAAACTGTGGCTAGGCCTGGTCAGACAAATTCTTTATTTAATGTCATAACAAAAATCTCTCAGGTGAAGCAGATATGATTATTCTTAACTATTTTCACACTTACTCTTAAGAGCTCTGTGGGCCCATAACACCGCTGTGTCACATGGGAAAATTGATTTGCTTCTGTATCTGCATGCTTTTCGCCAAAACTCCCCAAAATAATTGCACAGACCCACTAGAAGTTAACCTCATCTCAGGACTACTGGAGGGGAAAAAAAAGCAACAATTTCAACGTATGACTTCAGCAAAAAAATTGCCCGTTTTAATTGCTCTTTGTACCCTGTTGTGATGCTGATAAGGCGAGACAGAGTGAAGCCATCAGAGGGAATGCGCCCCACTGGTGTGCAGGGGCTTTTCACCTCTCCAGCCCAGCTTCTCTGGAGTGGACACAGGAGGTGTATTCCCACATCCCTCCACCATCTCCGTGGGGCAGGGTGGGTGGAAGAGCTCCTGGGTAAACAGAACAGTCTCCCTCGTGCTTCCTCTCGAGCCCCACTGGTTTTACACTGCAGGACGTAATGAGTCAGTGCAAACAAATAAATGAGTAAACAAGGCTTGTATGGTTTGCAAGTGCTTCCCTGGCTTGCTGCTCTTATGAGTCATTGTTCGTGCCACGGACTTTGGAGCAGTAAAAATAGCACAATGAATAGGCTCGTGTGCGTGTTTCCCATCTTGCCTTTTTTTTTTTTTTTTTTTGAACCGTGATCTCACTGCCCACAAAGTTATTCAACTGTGCTATGCAGATGCTTAAAAAAAAAATAAAATATATATATATAGTAGTAAATGCCTAATGGTGATACCAGAACAAAGCTACAGAGGGGTGTGTGACATTTTAACAGGAAGACTGAGTTTTGTAAATCACGCGTCACAATGGTGGGTTTTTTCTGTGATAAATCTGACAGAAATGGTAAACCTCCAGTTTCTGTAAACTTTCCCACGGAGTAAATCAAGGAAGAAATAATGAAATAAAATTTCCTCCTCTTTCTTTCTCATCTCACAACTGAGAGCCTTCTACTGCGTCTCTCTCTTCGTTTCACCAGTGGAAGGCAGCCTGTTTTATTGAAGGAGCAGGAGGAAAATACAGCTGGAGAGGTTCTCATTTCACCTGTTTTATGGCTGTTCCTGTCCCCACTCTGTTGTTGCACCTCCCCTTGCTGATGTTCCAGGTCTCTGGTGTTCTCCTGGCTCCATCCTGGGATGGATTCCTTTGCAGCCCTTGCTCGTGCATTCTTTTGCTTAGTACTGCAAAGTTTAATTTTGGAGGTTTGATTTGAGGTACGTAAACGACACAGAAAACCTCTTGGTCATTGATTGGCTTTCATAAGTAATAGTGGGTGATTATTGCGGTCTCCTGGGGGTTCTAAGTTAAGCCCCAGTCCTGTTTGTATTGATTAGGTGATTAACTGGAGTGAAACTTGATCTGCAGCCCTTCTCTTGCAGAAGGCTCTTCCAGAACAGTGGGAGAAGTGTGGAGGGAGTTGACATTGCCTCTGTTCAGACAGTTACTGTGGTATCTAGAACTACTTATCTAAAAGCCTTCTTCAGGCTCACTGTTTAAGCAGAGAAACAGGAGGGACAGAAAGGACTGTGTTTGGACTAGATCTGCCCCATCTATATTTGGGTTCTCATTGCTGACCATTTTTATACCTATTTTACAAAACCATAAGGACTGGAAGTTTTGATTTTTTTTTTTACCCCCAGCAAAATCTTTTTTGTCCTTCACTCCAACACTTGATTTCAGTTCAATTTCTGAACGAATGGTGCCTCTAGACCTACTTACACACCTCAGTTTGAATCTGAGTCACCTTTCCAAAAGCATCTGAGGCACGGAGACCACTGATGTCTGTTCACTTTGCAGATGACAGGAGCAGTTCAAAATCTTAGCGTTGCCTTGCTGCCCTGCTGAAAGTGGCTGTCCCTGCACAGAGCTGGTGGGCCAGGAGGGGCAGCCCAGCTGCTTCAAAGGGGGTTCAGAAGCTGAAATCAAACCGTCCTCAGTGAATTGGATGAAGTTGTTGAACCCTTGTCCTTATTGTGCTCATATGGCAACTTCTTAACCCGCTCCAGCTGCTGGCACATCAGTGCCTTGGCCATGGACAAACCTCTGATTTCCCAGCTTTTCCTAAACGAGGTCAGCATCTCTGGGGGTAAAAAAAAAAAAAATTCTCTCTGATAATGTGTGTATATGGCAAGTTTAGTGTAACATTACTGGCTAATGGGTGATAGTGCATTACAGAATATGGCAGAATCCAATCCAATCCTCCCTGCCAACTGGCACTTCCTAAGGGAAAACACCGTTATAAATGAATTGAACCCTTCAGTAGGGGTTGCCTGTGCTGCAGAACACAGACTTCATACTTTTTTCCCCTGCTTTAGGTGTTGAAATGCAGTATAAATAATTGAAAACTGCGTTTTTAAGTGTCAGTAGAACAAAGGCCGTGTAAGCTGCTTAATTGTCAGAAATAAGTAGTTGTGCTTTTTGCCTTTTTTGGAAAAACCCATGAAAAATGTTGGTTTGCTCTTATACTAGTTCATGATTTAGAATCACAGAAGTAGCTTCGTGGCCTTTGTTTTTGCAGTGTTAAATGTTTCTGCATTCCACTCCAGGTATGAAATGTGAGCTCTCCTCTCCTCCTTGTTTGCAGCAACAGCACCAAATGTACACGTGAAAAAACAGTGCAGCCCTGGTGTATTTTATTCCTGTAAGATGTGGTCCCCAATGTGGCCATGCAGGCTCTTGGTCACTTTGTGCCAGAAGAACTTGAGTCTTTTCACGTGGAGCTGTTGACAAAACTCCAGTGAGTTGGTCCAAAGCAATAGTCCCAGTTCATTATTGTGTCGATCTCCCAGTCAGGCTGAAACCAGTGGGAGCTGCAGGTCTTTTTCTGCTGGGATAAATGGTCTCAGTGTGTCTTAGAAGCCAGGAGATTTTGCTGGGAGCCACTACGGTGTCCCAGCATTGCAGCTCTTGGAATCACAGACGTTTCCAGCTTAAACTGCATTCCATTCTATAGCCTCATCTTTTCAAGATGATTTTACTTATTTGCATGTGCAAATTAGGCAGCATTCAGATAAATAGCACTTGTAGGTAAGGAAATAAGGGAGAAAAAAGAGAATAATTCTGAATATGTGGGGCTTGTTGAATGTATTCTGCCTCAAAAGGATGTTTATTTTAAATGGGAGAACGGGTTCCAAATTCCTTTATTTGTGTTAGTACTCACATTTTGGATCAGTGGCACCGCAGAGGCATTCTGAAGAATTGCATTTAATTTTTCCCTATTTCTGCTGTCAGTTTTATTTGTGCTGATGTATAAAAATACCTATGCACCAGCCTGTTTTTCCCCATTGTGAACAGCTCTTCTCCTCAAACTAAGCTCAGTGTGGCTGTGAGGTAACAGAGGGCTGGAAATACTACAGGAGAACAGCTCAGTGCTGTTTGTATTGATTTTTATTTATTTATTTTTTTAAATCACTTCTGTGTTTTAGCTGGTAAAGGACATTTTTGCTGGATCCTACATTAAAAACTCTCTCTTTGGGAAACCAGCCACAAGTTCGGGGTGGGAAGGAACTGGAGGTGCAGGGAGGAAGAATGGTTGGTTACCTCGAGCGGTGCCAGCCTGGTTGTGACCAGCATTATTTCCTTCTGGTCCAGTCAAGAAACTGCTGTTGTGGCTTTGTCATGACAGTCAGGTGCTAAAAGTTGAAGCACAACCGAGACAAACCCGTCCCTGTGAGTGATGCTTTACGTGAAGGTGCTGATGTGTTGCAGAACCGAAGCCGGCGCTAATTTATTGCAGCGGAGAGGATTCGTGCCTGGCTATTGCTGCGAATCCTCTGAGCCAGTAATTGCAGTGGCAGGAGCATCAGAGCTTTCAGACATGCAAGACTAAACACTAAATGTGGCCAGGCCCTTGGAGTGTGGTAATTTCTCGTTATACCCGTACACTGACATTTTATAAAGAGAGAAAACCTAGGAAAAACCAAACTAATGAAGTTTCGCTTTCCCCCCTCCTCTTCCAGGCTTCAAGCTGGAATAATTAAGCAAAGAGATAGCACAGGGCATGTGATGGTGTTTGTTTGTGCTAGCCAGGTGTTTTTAGCCACAGTGCTTAGTGCCTCAGGCCACTGGAACACATTGTTATTGCTGCACATTCCTGCTGCTTTGACATGTGGCATCAACTGGAATCTTCTGAATTAGCATCTCTCATCTCTGGGTATCCCTTATCCCTCCCAAAATGGGCATCCTTTTGGACTGAAGGAGGATGCTGCTGTTCTCTGGGAGGGACAGCCCCCAGATATTCTGCTGGGTTTCTAATCCCACACTTTATTATAGAGAGATGCGTTTTGTTGCTGATGCAAAAACATGTAAGTACGTGGCATATGAAAAGCATGACTCCTTTTTAAGGGGAGATATTTTTTCTTTCTCTAAGTAACAGGCTCCAGGGATTTGATCCAGCTTTGGACTGTCACCTGCTTGTGTTCAGTAGCCTGTTCAAAGTCACTTTAGTTGGGCCGGTTGTGAGGTGCTTACAGGGGTCTGTGTCAGGCATTGCTCTTGTTGACCTGGACAAAAACTTTAAACTCAAATTCATATACCAAGGACAGGGGGGAGACAGCCCTCCTGAACTCTTATGAAGTGCAACATCCTGATCTAGTGAAAGGCAAGAGCACTTTAATCTGCTGTAGGGGGGAGTGAACACATGCCTGACTACTTTGCAGGGCTGGGTGCATTCATGATTTTGCCCTCTCTTTTATATGTATTATATATGTACAACTGTCTCTATGGTCCATATATATTAACTCCAGGTACTTTTAGCTCAGGTGATAGTTGAGTGAGCAATGATGTTCACTGCCCACTGGTACTTTTTTTGTTCTTTGTTTCAAAACCTTGGTTATTTTGTCACAAATCTAATGGCAGGATGCCAAGGCTGAAAAACAAGCGTGGTAGTGAACACATTTCATCCAAAAGACAGCAGTTTCTCAGCAGCTCATATTTATCAAGTTTTAAGAATAATAGTGTGTTGTTATCCAGTTTTATTTCAGACATTATTGAGCTCCAAATCCCGATTGATAAATTCTTTTGGAACTTGTATCATCTGCTTTTCTCCCATCATCATCCTTCCTCTAAAGGAGCATCTGATATGTAAAATATTTTTGGTAGGTACTGATTTAGACAGCCTCATCCAAACCAATAACATCCAGCAATAACAAACTGGAGTAGCTTGTTCCTTGCTCTGAACTTCAAATGACCAACTTCTGCTGTGGAATTCCCCCTTTACACGGTGTATGTGGCACAGGGATGCTCCTTGTTTTTCCACTCCTCTTTCACATCAATTCCTTTCTATGTACCTGGGGTCAAGAACAGCAGAGCAGCAAGAAGATCTTAACTAACCACAGACCATTTGGCATTCTTCTCTACTGCTCTTACTTTTAGTTAAAATAAAAAGGAGAAGAGTACAAGGGAAGAGAACTGTTTAACAAATGAAACTGTCAGAGCTCTGATGGTTCCTCCGATTCATCTCACCTTACTCAGGTACAAAATCCATGGAACTGATCAGGATCCTTTATGTGAACAACAGCAGCTGCATTTTATTTTTGTTGTTGTTTTGGATACACTTGGGATAGATTTCACTAAAGACTTCATCTAGAAGTTAAATTCCATGCTCACTGCAGCTATTTCAATCAAATTCTACATCATGTAGGCATCAGGATCAAGGTTTTCTTTCTGTCTGGTTTTATTTATATATTTTAAATTATGAACAGAGCAAGTCAAGATTTTTAGGGAGGTAGAAGGTTCCAGCAGATACAAGATTGGCAAGGGTAAATGACCAAAGGTATGTTGTAAAATGAGTCAGCAGTTTTATCATGTGGTTCATGTCTCCAGGTGTGTGGAGTTTTGTGTCAGAATAGATTAATATGCATAAATGCAAATGTGAATATTTGTTTTAGATTATTTATTCCTATTCCATCTCTTTTTCTAATGAGCAGCATTTTGCCTCCATGGTGGAGTCATATTAGAAGATAAATATTTGAGTGTTCTTTCAGTGTCCTCCCATATTGTTCTGTTTTTAATGGGGTAGATGTTTTTGCTTACAATATAAAGTATCTGTGTTAATACTCTGAGTTACTTAACATGAGGAAAAACATAATTCCCCTGGCCAACCTAACTTTAGTGACTGATACTTGTTTAAAGGGTCCAGTTGACAATCCAAGGGGTCTTTGTGCTTATTCACAGGTGCAAGAGGGGCTTCTGCACCCTGCTTGTCTGATGCTGGGAGGAGCTACACTGAGTAGGAAGGGAGTCCAAAAGAGCATATGGGAGATGAGTATGGAGAGAGAAACAAACTGCAGCCATCCTGAAGTCTGGGATAGCTGTAAGGTTGTTTTTTTGGGGTAGTTAGGAGAATAAAACTGCACAAACCTTTTTCCTGACTGTGATTCTGGAGGATGTTGCTCCCCACACACTTTTCCACTCCCTTTTAAGAATTAATTGCTATACAGAAAGTCCCCATTCCTGAGCAGTTTCAGCATCGCTGCCAGGTGATGATGATAATTCTTCCTGGGGAGCACAGAGGAGTGCTGCAGTATCGCAGAGACCACTGTGTGGCAACTGTGGACCTTTCAAAAATGTCTCCTGTCTGTGGGAGCAGGTCAGCTGCTGCTGCTGCTGTTTCTGCACAGCTCAATTCCCACAGCAGCCAAATGTCTGCAGTAGTCGTGGAGGGGGCGAGAGAAAATGTCTCCTTTTGGTTTTGTATTTCCCTGGAAGGGGGAAAAGGGTTCTTTTGTTTTCTGGGTGGGGTTTTTTGTTGTTGTTGTTGTTGTTGACTGTCACAAATTTGCTGCTGCTTTATTTAATATGTTGGAGCAACAGCCCTGTTTGTACTTTGCAGTCGCACCAGAGATAGCAGTGAGCAGAATTCAATGCCTTGTATTAGGGATGGCCAATGAATATTTATGATAGACCCAGGGAGCCAGTAATAAAAATGAAATCGGCATGATGCCACTGGATCCAAATCTTTGATCTCTGTTTTAAGAGAAAATACAATAAAGCAGGGGATAATGGACTCATTATAATGGAATGGTTAGTTATGGTTACTTAGGGCAGTGTGAATAGGTGGCATTACATAAACTGCTCTGGTCCAGGATTTACGATTCAGAAACGTGTTGCAGACACTGAGTTTCTACAGAAAACATCAGTTTATGATATTGTTTTGGTTTAGTCAGTCCCAGGCACAAGGAACTAAATATCTTTCAGATATTAGGATGGGCTGTGCTCTTGCCTTACTAGGGGGAGCAAAAGCCCTAAGGACCAGCAAGGCCCTTCTGCTCGACCTTTTCCTCTGCTTCTGCTCCTCATTCATCATCCTGTGAGCAGGTAGAGGGAAGGTTGAGCATTGCAGGGAGGTGGAAATCAGGCTCCAGTCCCTGACCAGGCTGTCTTGCTGGACACCAGATGCGAGGGCACACTTGGGGTCATGGGGGGAGAGGGGACAGCTGCCGGTTTGGCATCACCAGGAGGATGCAGAGGTCGTGGCTGGAGATGGATGCTGCAGCAGGACCCACCTACGTCCACCAGGAGCAGGGAGAAACTACTGCAGTGTGCTGAAACAGCTCGTGGGAAGCCTAATGAAGGAGCTGGTATTTGACAGGGACAGGCAGCAGGAGCGAGTGAGCTATTTTTCTTTTTAATGGTTGCAATTACTTGCTTAACACCCCTGCCACACTGAGCAAGACGCAGAGGAGGGTTGATTCCAGGCCATAGATGAAAGCTGATCCTGAAGTCTCTGTCTAGCCAGGCAGGAGGAAGAAATGGAAACTCAGTGTTTTCTGATTTGTTTCAAACTGATGTAATTTCTAAGGGACTTCATCACTAATGACATCTGGCAAGGATTTAGTCCCTAATGTGACCCATCTTCCCCTTTTCAAGAAAAAGAAAGTATATGCTATAGTGAACTTTGGAAAACAGCTATTAAGCAACCACAGTAACTGCTTCTGATAGGATCTTTTTTTTTTTTTTTTTTGTCTGATGAGGATTTTACCCAGCATGTTTGGCCTTGGAGGAGAGCCTGGATGGTATTGCCAGCTGGAATTGTCAGAGCTGCTTTGTCTTCTGTCCCAGGAAAACAGAAGCCTGGCGGGCAGTCACTCTCGCTCTTATTTCATATCCCTGCTTAGTCAGAGTTGCCAGCCCCGAGCACTGAAAACCCTGAGTCAGGCCACAAACAAATCACGAGATTTGGCTTGAAAATCATGAGATGTTTTAATTGCAAGTAGTTTGTTTGGGATTTCTTTTGAGTCTTTAGAGTATCCGTTCTGCCAGTTTTATCGTATAAATCCCAGAGCTCGAAAGTATGCTTTGCTGAATTATGCATGTGTTTATTTACTGAAATGAGAGCCAGGTTCCTTTATGGTTACCTGACCTCTGGAGTTCATGGGGGAAAGACCAGAATGTCTAAATGGTGTGGGATGACCAGGTTGCTCAATGAGGGGTCTGTTGTGGGTTGGTGATTGCCCTGAGGATGATGAGTTTCGTTGTCTCAGTGTCACTTTGACCCCTGGGCTTTCTCGCAGGGAGCTTTTTTTTTTTTTCCTGTTGGGCAGCACCTGGAAGCGTCCTCTCGGTTCAGGGGCACTTTGTGCAGGTTGTGCCCTGTTTGCCTTGCAACAGCTTTTCATGGGCAGCTTTTCCCGTGGCTCCTTGCCAGCGAGGGCCCAGCTAATCCATCCTCTTTCCGCTGCAGCTCCCCCCGTCGCTCGGGTGTCGCCCGGAGCGCACACGTGCGGGTGCCGTGCAGGGTCACGGGTGTCCTGTGCTGGCACGGCCTGGATGGCAGTGCTGCAAGGCAGGGAAATGTGCTCAGAAGGTCTGGAGCAGTGTTGATAACTCTCAGGTACAGAGCTGTCACTTCAGCTTGGGGGAGAGCACCTTAATAGCACTGAAAATTCCTTTTGGCAGAGTTGTCCGAAACATTTTGTCCCCAAGTACTGAGCAGTTATGCTGGCGATGTCTCCTTATATTCCTTTTTTTCTGCAAGATTTTTAACCCCCCCCCTTTTTTTTTCCTTGCTACTTTCCTCCTCTTTCTTGCAAACCCCTTGATTTTTGACTCCTTATATGTATATATATGCATTTGTACCCCATTACTCCCCATCCAGTCTGCCTGTCCCTGCTGCAAAAGAAATTTAGATAACCCTGACTCACAAGTTTTTAAATATTAAGACTCCTTCCTGACTAAATGGGAACAGCAAGCTTCCCTTGAACCAGGTGTTTTCTCAGCTCTAGGGTTCCTCCCTTACTGGGTGCGGTTTAGCACTTTGGGGAACCAAACTCTTCTTAATATACAAATATTTGACTGTGGCTCTCTAAAATTGAAAATCTTTGCATTTAAACAAAATGCTGGGAGTCCTGCACATGGTTGGGAAGTTCTTCTTTGACTAATCAGGGCAGTGTTTTCAAAGGTAGAAATGCTCCTGGAGAACAGACTGTGCAGCCTGAGCTCCCTGGATTTTGCAAGGAGACCCATGTTAACTAGGTTGCTTTTGTGAGGCAGAGGATGTAACAGTGGTAAGCCACTGCTTCAATAAAGTGTGTGATGCTCAGTAAATTTACCCTGGATGGCACAGAAGATTGTTCTGCTTGCGTGTCACAGTCTTTATTAAATTTGTCCTGGTTGTTGCGAGCGTTTTGTTCGTGTAGTCATGTTAGTTGTGACAATAAAACTGACCATGAGGGGCCTTTTCAAAAACGGAAGTTGAAGCATTTCAAGCTGTCCTTTTCTTCTTTTTTGTCTTCACATTTCAGTATTTTTACAGTGAATAACAGCATGCATGGGAGAACCTCGGATCTTATTGACTTTGGATTTTTGTTGAGCTGGGATCAGGAAGTGGCAGATGAATTGGCTCCTTCTGGAGTCCTACCTGATGCTCAGGAAAGTTGGTCAGAAGGGTTTGCTCCTCCTGAGTGTGGTCTGCAGGGAGTCACTTGACTTAAATGGTGCTGTTTATATAAAGAGATTATTTTCATACCTGTGATACTGAAAGAGCTTGTTTTAACTCAGTAACCAATTCTAGCACACTGAGTAATCTAAATACAGGTCTTTTACTTCCTTTTCTTTTAAAAAAAAAAAAAAAAAAAAAAGGTAAAAAACCCAGGAAGTCAACTAGGTGATATATACTTTATGCACTTAATGTAAGGTTTGAACTCTAAACAATTCCCTTGACTTTTTAAACCATCTTTCCTGTTTTTGCACATACTTCTTCCTTTTCTCCATTTTGTGCTGATTTTCAGCTGAAATAAAAGAGTTTATTTGGGAACAGGAGAGGAAGCGTTGCTGGAATAATGTTTTCTTTTGATCTGTCCAGAAGTTTATGGCTTCTGTGTCTCAAGTTCAGTACTTTGATCACTATCTGTTTTGCTACCAAGCCCTGTGCAGTGTGAGTTTACTACTGAGGCAGCTGGGCCTCTGCCCCCTCTTCCCCACCAAGCCCCAGCGAGAACCGTGAGGTAATAAAATCAGAGTAAATTAAAAGTGTTTTCTCAAGCCCCTCTGCGTGATTCCCAGCTATTAATTTCCCACTGCAGCTCTGCCAGCTGAAAAGTAGCTGCTTTCTTGCCCGGGATGGTGCTGTGCACATCCAGCTCCATCTTCCAGCAGGGGCCTCCAGAGCCACGGGAGGTGGCGGAGCAGCCGCCGGGCAGCTGCAGCAGCGCACAAAGGGGCCCTTTCACACACGTTCCTGCTAGAAAAGCACATGTGCAGCTCAGACAAGTTCCAGTGCCCATCTGACTCGAGCAACAGCCACCCGGGGAAGCTGTCAGGGTTTGGGATTTTTTTTTTTTTTTTTTTTCCCTGAAACTGGTCAATAGATACGTGGCGCTAATGCGCGTTTCTGACTTGATGAACGGTGTGTTTGGGCCCAGGATTTCGTTCAGTCTAGATTTTTTTTTTTTGTGTGTGTGGTCAGGAGGGTTGCTGAAGGACAAGGGAAAGGAACTGATCTGCCCTCTGATGGGCTACTGGGATGCAGCACTGCTTCTTGCCCCCGAGCCTGCTGTGCAGGGCTGTGCCGTCACCGTGGACACGTGTCAGTGCAGCAGAGGGTACTTTGAAGCATCACAGGCTAACTCCCATTTTGGGCTCCTCTCCAGAGGACCGAATGACTCACCTTCAGAGAAGGTCTCTCTGAAAGTGGAAGCAGGGCTTTTGAATATGACAGTGCAGAACCTCCCTGGTTGGCAGGACGCCCGTTTTCTCCTCCCTAAATCAAGGAGTGTGCTCCTGGCCTTTGTGAATGAAAGATTTGTTAGGAAAAAAAAATCGGTATGAAGCCTCGACAAACACTGATTTAGTAGGCTTGGCTTTCTGTATAAATTCCTGTCCTGAAGTTGGCTTCTACTGGGAAAAAAACATGCTTTTTAAAATTTGCTGAAATGTTGGCATACAAAAAAAAGAGTCGCTTCTTGAGTTGTTTAGACTCCAGAGACTCTTCCTGCTGTGTTGGCCACCTTGACTTGCAATGCCCATTCTCCTGAAGGAGGAATTCAGAGTCAGGGTGGCTCCAAAAATCTGCAACCCAAGGAGGGAGGGTGGTCCAACAAAAGGCAAAGCAGAGGGGCTTGTATGTAGCACTGTCCCCTACATACAGGTGCTGATGCCAAGTGTGGGTGGAGGGGCTTGCAGCTTCCAAGTCAGAGAGCTGGGTGTTGGTAGGAGACCAGCACCAGCCAGGATGTGTGTTAACCCCACACTCCTCCCAGCACTCGGCTGGGATCCGTGG
The DNA here is from genome assembly GCF_022539395.1 of Myiozetetes cayanensis. Taxonomy (NCBI): domain Eukaryota; kingdom Metazoa; phylum Chordata; class Aves; order Passeriformes; family Tyrannidae; genus Myiozetetes; species Myiozetetes cayanensis. The sequence continues at coordinate 70,681,393 of NW_026087521.1, read as the reverse complement.
CTGTTACACCTGTGGGAATGCAGACCTGGAGATGGTGACACTGCTGGGGACTCCCTTGCCTGGAGGGCACCTGGCCCTTGTCTGTGTCACACGGGGAGGAGCGTGTTTTATCCCCGACAGCCAGTATATATCCATTATTAAATAGCGCCTGCCTTGTTTGTGGAAAACCCCTCTGGGTGACACCGGGGACGTTCCAAACCCCTCTGGACGCGCTCCTGTGTCACCTGTCCTAGGTGACCCTGCCTTGGCAGGGGACTTGGACTGGGTGATCTCCAGAGGTCCCTTCCAAGCCTAACAATTCCGTGAGTGGTACCTGGTGTGGCAAGTACACACCAGACAGGAGAGGGCTGCTACCCGGAGCCCACCACGCGTGCTGGTCTGGCTGCTCAACAGGGTGAAAGCCAGGCACGGCTGGGAGCAGGACGTGGAATAAGAGCGACCCGAGCCCCGGGATGCCGCGGCAGGTGCGCGGTGCGCCAGGTGTGCGCGGGGGGGATGCTCCGGGCCATCCCTGCCGGGGGAAGGGATGCGGGCGAGTGCGAGGCGCCGCGTTCCACCTTTAATACCCGCCACCCCGGCTGTAATCGCCTTTTCCCCCGGCCAGCGATTTTAATGAGCTGTTTGTGCATGTGACCGCGGCGCATGTGAGCGCTGCGCGGGGTTATGTAATGGGCGCAGTGTCTGGCTCCGGGAGGCGGCCCCATAGCCCCGCACCCGGGCTCGGCCCCGCCGCCAAAGGGAGCCGGTAAATCGCTCCCGCAGATCCCGCGGGATGTATTTGCATGGCACACGCATCGCCGCGCCGCCGGCGGGAGCCGGGAATGGCGCGTTATGTAACGCGGCTGGGAGCGCAGGGAAGCAAAACAACAGCCTCCCCCTCCTTCCCCGCTGCCCCCGCCTCGCCAGAACATCCCGCGGCAGCCCCCGCCCGCTTTGCCGCTGCCTCTGGAAGTGGTTTGGCGGTGTGGGGGTGATGGATTTGGCGGAGGATGCTGGAGCGCAGGCAGCGAAGTTTGGGCGTGCAGGTGGCCTGCGAGGAGTTTCCATCCATTGTTTTTGTGTTGGAGGCTCCCCGGTGGCGTTGCGCAGGGGTGCCTGTGTGGGGCTGCCAATGTTCTTGCCATAAACCTCTCGCCTTTTATCCAGTTCTCTGCAAAAAAAAAAAACAAAAAAAAGGAAGGTCCTGTGACTGCAGGGAAGGGGGGAAACCACCAAATGTGGAGCAGTTTATAGTTGAAGCAACAATTTTTATTAATAACCAGCTGAGGGACAAATTGACATAACAGAGCTGAAAGACAGAGAGGTGATTCCCCCCCCCATCCCCACCCTGCCACATTCACCCCATCATTCCTCTAAAGTATGATTAGAAATCCCATCGCTCCTCCTCTGGTGGAAGCTAATGTTCATTTTCTTGCCCTTGAAAAGAATAATAGTGCTGCCCAGGAGCTGTGAAGAAACCAAACCCCCCAAAATTTTGAGCTGTGTTAAATCTTCCCTGCTTTCTAAGGGCCGGAATATACTGCTTGCAGGCAGTCTGATTGCATGGCAGTCAAAACATTTTCTTCTTAAACATTTCCCCTGCCACCACTACAGTAAGAAAATAGCCGTTTATAAAGCTGTGCTTGCAACAAAATCCAGTGCTGTTTGATCAGATCTGGTATCCCAGCTGTGCATTTGGGGAATATTCAGCAAATAATGATATCACTTTATGTGATACACATTCTATTATCCTGTATTTATTGTATTTCCAGGAGGAAGTTATTGTTGGACTTGGTTTTTGTATTAGTAGGCATCATGAAATGGTATTTTTTTTTCCTGGTGCTTAGAGGTTTTTCCCTTCGTTTCTGTTGCTTTTCCTCTGTTCTTTCACTTCACCTCTCTATACAGAGCGAACATATCCGTGTTTAAATATACATTGTGATGTATAGTTACATAATCCTGTCTTGCAAAGGACTGAAAAAATGATCTCTGGCTTTATCTTCTGACTCTTTTTTAAAAGTAACAGGTTTTGTGTATAATCTAGCACCATCAAAAGACAGAGGGAGGCACGCTGCAGCTTCATAAGGATGGTTTTCCACAAATCAGAACAAAAATAATAGGAATTATGCACCAACAAATATCATATGCCATGCTTTTGCTAGCCAGCAAGTCTTAAATCCATGTGTTTGCTAACGAGTGGATACTGAGTGTATTTAATGAGTTGGTGGTGCAGTTGGTGACTGCTCATTATCATCAGAGAATTTAACTTGCTGCAGCAACTCAGGAAATAAATTAGTGTGGCTCAGACTCCGGACTGTGCTGTGGGTGAAATGAGAACTTTTCCTCTCTGCAGCTTTAGCAGTCTTTGGGTTTTCCTGCTTCATATTAGCCATTCTGAGCTGTATTTCAGCTCCTTTAACCATCCACTGCTGATCCATCCAAGGAAGTGGTCCCACGCCCCACCTCTCCCGAGCAGAGGCAGTGCCCAAGCAGGTGAACACATTCAAGAGGTCTCGACAGTGGGAGATGCACAAGATGCTTCCTCTCAGAATAAAGGACCGCTCTCCCAGGCTGTGGTGAGAGAATATTAGGACTCCAATTATCACCTAACAGGCATTGCAGGAGGTAAAGGACCTCTAGAGGTACGGAAAGCTCCAATAGAGCAGGTCAGGTTGCTCATGAACGAGAGCATGTCAGGAGTCCTGGTACAGTGTTAGACTGACCAAATGAAAACACCTTGTTCAGGTGCCACTCGTGGCAAGAAAATACTGCAAATCTTCACATTCTGCAGCCTGCATTTTGTTGGGCTTCATTCCTTAGATACCAATGTGCCCTCAGATCTGCAGGTGAGTAGATAATCAGAAGCTCAGCAGATAAATGGTAACAATGAAATTTGTTTTATTTTGGAATGGTTAGAAATCCAGTGTCGCTCTAGGGTATAAATACAGTAGGAGAGGTTTTGTTTGTTTGTGCTTCAAGACAAAAGTTCTTTATCCTTGGGATATACAGTGAAAGAGAAACCTGATTCATTTGCTCCCTCCCTGGTGCAGTTTTAGAATCTGGTTCTGATTGCTGGTGCTTGGCTGCTATCTCAGTGCTGGGACTCAGAGATGTATGTAGTGAAACTTTAAAGCTGTGCCTAGTTTTGGAAATGTTCACCTGTTTAAAAAAAAAAGAAAAAAGATATCCAACCTACAGAGAATTTTAAAAATAGCCCAAGTCCTCCTGGAATTCAATTACAGATGCCTGCCAGCTGCTTCCCCTGCCTGGGACACGCGTTTCGAGCTCCTCTGTTCCTCTGGATGCTCCTTGCAGGGGAACAGCCCGTGTGACATGACTGATGAACAGAGAGATTGGAGAGAGAGAGACAGAGAGAGAGGTGCTGGGGTGTGGACCCCTGCCATGCCTCCATCCCACCTGCTGCTCGGGCTGTCCTTTCATAGTCACGACTCGAGCTGTGCGATTGTTGTACAATGTGGATACCGGCTGTGCGGCCACTGCTGGGACTGGCACTTTATTCTCATGCTATGTGCAATGACTTTTTCAAAAGCTTTTTATTTAGCCCCTGTAGCAATGTGTCTTACAAAAAAAAAAAAAAAAAAAAAAAGCCCAAAAAAACCCATTATAAGAATCCCATCTCCTTGGATCTGTATTCTGGCTGAGTTCACAGGCACACATCACGTCCCCCATTTGCTAAAACACTGAAGTGCAGACCCTGAGCTAAACTGCAGGGTTCATTTCCCCTGGAAATATATGCAGACTGTGATATATTTGCCCATAAGTGCCTGTGCTGGATTCTCCCATAATATGGACGCTGCCCTCAAGGAATTGTTGCCAAAGTTGTCATGCAAGGCCAGAAGAAGAAAGAAAAAAAAGAAAAAAAAAAGGCAAAAAACCCAAACTGTGCTTACTTATTAAATTACATGTACTGCCTTTTGTTGTGCATCATCCTTTTTGGTCTGGTTGCAGATGATTCAGCTGTCCAGTTCCAGGGGAACATTTTCCAGCAATGTAGTTTGGATGTAATCCTCTTTCTGGTATTGTCCTGTTTTACCCCCATAGGCTTTCTGAGCGTGTGTGCCCATCTGTGTGTGGCAGTGACAGGAGCTTTCCACCCAGTCTAGCTGTCTGCAGGATCTCACTGGTTCTGTGCTGCCTTGCTCTCTTGGGTATCGTTTTACTCTTTGATTGGGAAGAATATGGTTTGAGGGTTTGTGGCAGAAATTCATTTACTAATTCATAGGGGAGGGAAGTGGGGGAGGGGAGGAGAGGGAAGGGAAATAATTCTTTGGTAGAGAACAACAATCCTCCAAGGACATAGTTACAGCATTTCTTGTTAAAGTACAACGTGTCTGTTTGCAAATCGTGTAGAAAACGCAGGGATTCTGTGGCTTAGGCTGTTGCCTGCTTAACACACAGCTAAGATGCAGATACAGCTGTTCTGAGCTGAGCACTTCCCTGCTTGATGTCTGGGTCCCACTGATTTTCAGGAGCCAAATCTTATTCACGGGTCTTCCCGTGCTGCGACATGGCTGCCCGAGAGCTGGAGTCGAGGATGCCGTGTTCGGGTTGAGATTTCTCGGTGATTTTTAATTTTGGTGCAGAGATCCCAGCAGAGCTGATTTTAATTAAGAACCTGATCCGGAGCTCCTGCGTTTAACGGTGGGATGTGCCTGCTTACAGTGTGCAGTGCTGCCCTGCCTTGGGGATCCCTAGGCTAGCTCCAAATTAGCTCATTAACTAATTTCACTGGCAGAACTGTGCAGCTTCCCTTTCTGGTGCTACCTTTTTTGTGTTTTCTGAGGTTCCTCTCCATAGCCTTGTATGGATGCACCCACAGCCTCTCGTGAGCTGAGGTCACATTTGATTTGATGTTAAAATCAAGCAGTTTTCTTGCTGTTTGATATGTAGATTTGTTTTTTCTTCAGAAGATTTTAAGTTAGGTCAAAGGTCCGTGCTTCCAAATTTTATTTTTAGAGGAGCCTGATACCTGTGTGGTAAACATGGTGAAGCTGATGTCTGAGAAGCAGAAGTGCACACAGCAAGTCCCTGGAGCTGACAGATTTCAAAGGGCTGTAGCTGGTTGTGTAAGCCACTAGCTTGCATGGTTTGATGTAATGCTGTTTCCAGACAGTGTGGGGATTGCATGTGCCAGTGCTGTGTGTTGCCAGACAGAAACCACAGCAATTCACCCTCAACATAATTACCACCTACAGCAAGGCTAGCAGCTCCTAAATGAGGAGGAGTGGGATTCTTTATCTAGGAGAACACCAAGGAGTTTATGTCTTGCTGTAAATCCACCTAATCTCTTTATTAGAAGGGCAAGGAATAGTGACAAACCTGAGCCAACATCACACATAATGAAGTATTTTTTTAAAATAATCTCTTTGATGTTAAACTGTAGCACAGGCAGAATCCAGAAAAATCAGGTGGCACTTCTTACAGTGATGGTTTCGGACATGCAGCAGAGCTTCTGTTACATGGGAGGCTTTAATGTGCATTTTCAGTACCTCGTTTCCCTCTATCTGGATGCAAAGATTAATATTATTCTAAGTATAGCTTTAGCCACTTGCAGGCTTCTTTAGGATGGCTGTTTGCTTAAAATACTGGGGAACGTTGTTAGAGGGGAAAATACCAAGTAAAACATTTGTAATTAATTTTTAATTTCCTTTTCTTACCTACGTTACTAATTCCTCTGATTAATATATTAAGAATCAAGTTGTCTTATGACTGTAGAGGTTGCTTGTGTGTGGATGTGGGGGGGGTTGTATCCATCATGCAAAAACAGATACTTGGGATTTGATTGTTTTGCTGTGCTGGTAGGAGTAACAAATCAGGGGAATGTAAGGTGGCTTCCTTTGCACCTGATCCAAATCCCATTAAAGCCAGTAAAAAGATGTCTAATGTTATTAGACCCATGATGGGATCACTCCGGCCACGCTTCCCTCGTTCCCTTTCTGCTGGCGTTGCCTGCTCAGTGTTCCCTGTGGGCTGGTGTCTGTATTCCCCTCCTTTGAAAGAAAGGGAATTAAGAAAGGACCAGCCCTAACAAGTAGGAAGTTTTCTACCCCTGCCCACCAAGTAACTGGTTTAAAGGTTCCCCAGTCACTGCACCTGCTCCTCACAGTTACAAAACTCAGGTGGCTGTAGTAGAAATGTTGATGGGGAGAGCTGCACGGGGACCTGAGCACCCAAACATGCCAAGGGGGCCCTTGGCACTGTGTTGCTTTCAAATCTACCTACTTAGTTTGCAGCTAGAATCAATTACTTTGCCATTTACGTGATCTATATCGTTCCTTCTTGTAATTAGGGCCATAAAGAAAGCCTGATATTGAAAAAGTGGTCTCTTGTGGCACAGATCAAGGGTATTAGTCATCTGGATGAAGGGAGTTTAGTTTTTGCTTGTGCCCCTTCTGCATTTGTGCAGTGTGTTCCCTGAAGACTGAAAGATGGTTCTGTGCTGGGAAAAACTTAGGGTGCCTTCAGTGCAAAATTTTATTACAGCGTGCAGGAACACACCTGGTGCCAAAAATACTTGACAGAGCATGAAAGGAGTCCACTCTCCTCTGTTAGGTCTGCAGAAAGTTGGGAGAGTACATGCTTATGAAACATTGTGGGTACAGCACATCAGTGTTCAAGTGAATCTTATGAGCTGAGCGCACCTGACAGACACACCTGTCTGCCCTCCTTGTCAGCTCCAACTTCCCTGCTTCCTTCTTAGCCTGGAATTCGCAGCTCTCCCAGCACGTTGTGTGTGCCATAGGAAGGCTTTGACCATTACAGCTTTGCGTTGAATACATCTCTAATCGTGCTGTAGAAGCATCTTTAATTAGAGTGGTAAGAGCACCACGCTCGATCCACATGAGCTCCTGGTTGTGCAGTGGTTGATACGATCATCAGTCTCTTTGAAATGGACTTTTTAATCCCCTGAATGTAACCCCGGCCTCACCCGCCCCTGAACTTCTTTTGTGTGTCGTTTAATACCAAAAGCGGGAGAAAGCATCTCAAGTGATTTCCTGTGAACCTCTGCTCGAGGTGAAGGAGGAGACAGATGCACTCCCTGCCTGAAAAGTGCTTGACTGTGGGACCAATAGATCAGATAGTTTGGTGCCCACGAGTGAATACCTTTTGCCACTGCTGGGCACAGTGGTATGAAGCACAATTTCTTTTCTTGAGGCTGTCTGTCTGCCAGGTGGAGTGGTAGTTAGGCCAGGAGATGGGCTTGCAGTTGTGAAATCTGTGGCCTCTCTAGGCTGCTGAAGACGTTCAGTGGGCACACAGCTCGCTGCCCAGCACGCACATTTAGCATCTCCCCACAAAGAGTTTTTGTTTAGTTTTGTTTTAGTTTTTGAAGGATGTGGGAATATGTGGTAATATTTCACGTCAAAGAGCTTTATTGCAGTCAGCATGGGTGATGCCTTAAACCCTGGGGTAGATGTTTACAGAGTAACTTGTGCTGTTAAAGGGAAACTTGAAAATAATGGAGTTTTGCTGACTGACTGCATCGTCTTCTGCCTGTGCCGTGTTGGCTCAAGTTTAGAGTCCTAATTTAGCTGAAACTTTAGGCAGGAGGACAATATTCTGAGGCAAGCTGCTTACCTGCAGGTCCCATTATCATCAGGAGCGTAGCATCTTTCAGGAGCAGACTGTAAATTAAGGCCTGCAAGATCTGGCCGTGTCCTCCCAGTCCGGCTTTTGTCTTTTGCTTTATGATACGAGAATTATATTTGTGTGTCACGAAACAGACCATAATGGTTATCTCAGAACTCATTGTTATTTTGCAGTGTTTTTACGAGGCCAGGAGCCTAATGCTGCAAAGTTGTTTGTAATGTTAAGCTTTTACACCTAAAGCAGTGAGGTATCCATGGTAACTGTGTTGCCTGTACACAGTCCCCTGGCTGCCTTTTCACTCAGGTCAGAGAACGAGCATTCCCAGATACTGGCTCAATTTAGTCTGCCTTAAACATCAGGTATTTTTAAGAAGACACTGGCTCTGACTTTTTTTTTTTTTTAATAGAATTTCATCTTAAATTAACCATTTGAGCCTCTGCGTTCTGCTCGTGAAAGGCAATCTAAAAAGCCTCTACCACTGTAAATGTATCTGTAGCTCAGCCCTACTCAAATTAAACCTAAGTCTTGTGCTGAAAATGTTAAAGGCTTTGCAGCAAGGAATTTCCAAATCAAAGTTTCTGCTTCACACAGAAGAAACATCCTAATGGGAAGTTTACAATATATGGTTTCTACGTCCTCTGTGAGTATTTGGTATACTCAAGTTTCCTTTGGCTACTCTTGTAGTTGAATCTAAGGTTAGACTCCAAAGATTATCCCCCTTCCTTCCCAATCTTCTTGTTGATATGCAGAGTATATGTTCATTGAAGATTAGCTTCTGTTCTAATCTATAATGACTTTTTGCTGTTGTCTGAGGTACTTAGCTGCATACACCAAAACCTGAGGAAAATTCTCATCAAAACTGGATGCCCTGCTTGGAACTTTTGTCCTCTGCCAGCCTATTTCCATTTTCAGCTTTTCCTGTCTGGTTTTTTTTTTTTTTTTTTTGGACATCATTTTGCTTCATCGCGGTTTGTTCCCTCAGTTCCAATGCTTTTGCTATAGTGAATCATCAGGTGTGTTTCTTCTGAGAGTTTGGATTAGAGATTCGAGTGTGGAGGAGGAAGAAAAGGCTCAACTTTTAACCAGATGCTTCTTTCCCAAATGCTCGCTTTGCCCTTTTCCAGTCTCCTCCAGAGCTGCTTTGCTAAACAAGGAGGGATGATTACCAGAGCTACCGAGGGGGAAAAGCTACAAATCAAGTGTCACATGGATTATAATGTGTCATTGGCACAGCCAGGGGACAGGGAGGAAAAAGGCAAATTCAGAGGGGACAAGAAGGAAGAAAAAAAGATGGAAGACAGCAAAGCAGGGGAGACAAAATCCAGATCCTCTGCCGGTCTTCCACATCGTCCCTTCTGCACTATATAAATCTGTCAGGGTTTTGGCTGAGTCTCAGCAGCTCAGGGTGCCACAGCTAGAATACTAATACTTGCTTCTACATACAGTGAATTTTAGGCCAGAGAAGGACATTAAGGATGTCGATGGAGGCATCTGTGTCCTTAGCAGTCAGAAGGCCATTTCATCATCAAGCAAACTCACAGGGAGACAGAAAGGCACTAATATGTATAGGAAACCGATTTATGTAACAAAGTCTCTGCGAAGTTGTAATTAATTAAAGGAATTAAATAACGGTGACATTCTGGTCAGTGTTATTTAGGGCTAAATGAGGGATCTGGTGCTCATAGGCTGTCATCAGAGCGGGGAAATCTGATGCTGTGGCTGTCTCAGCCATGCAAAGACATTCTTTTGTGTCTTGGAGGATGAAGCATTTTGGACATAGAAGAACATCTGTGGGAGGGAGAAGGAGAGTTTGGAGAGTTACCTGGCTGAGCAAGGGAGTGTGGGTACCTAACTCAACACCAGCAGAATGTCTCTCTGAAGAAGGGAGCCTCGAGCTTCTCTCTAAGAAGCTGCCCTTTGTTCAAGAGCTAACATGTTCCTACTCGCCATCATTTTTGTATAAACCATGGTATGTTTGCTAAGCAAAGGTGAAGACAAGATAAAATGCAGACCTTTTTCACGTTGGGATTTTAGTAATGTACTCTCTTGCTATGGCAATTCTGCATTTTGCCTATTGAAGTCAGGGTTCAAGCTGGTATTTTGGGTCACTGTAGTGCTCTGCTCTGCACATCTCCTCATCAGAGATGTCATAAAACCTGATTTTTCCTTGAATCTTCATCGGACTGCACTGGTTTCTGGATCCAGTACAAATAGACTTGGGTACACTTTGTGTTCCCTTTTAAACCCACGAGGATTGCTAAAGAGGGTCAGACCAGAGGATTAAGAGTGTTTCTCACTGTGTGGCCATCACCAGATGCCTCACAAGGTCTAAGAATCCCCACTGTAGGCAGAGTTGAAGTTTTCTATTCTTCCTGAAGCCTTGGGATAATCCTTAACAGTAAGACCATAAATCTGTGGCCCCTAAAGCAAGAGATTTTGTCTTCTTTCCCATAGTTGTTTTTTTAACATTTGCTATTGTAACTGGTTTTGCTTGTTGTCTATAGAAATGCTCAAATCCTCTGCTGAGTCTTGCTGAATTCTTGCCCTCAGTGACTTCCCATGGTAATGAGTTTTCTGCCATCTAATTAGAAGTGGGATAATAATTATTTCTTTATCACTTTTTCATTGACCATCTTTACATTCTGTCGGAGGCCACTTTTTGGGTGGGAGAGGAAAGAGGAATTCCCAACCTCCCTGTCTCCTCACCATTCATGCTTTGCTGTACTTTTGTCACATCTTTCCACCTCTTTCTGAGGTGAGCAATCTCAGTCTATAACACCACAGTTTTTCCACAGCTTTGTGTGCTCCCAGCACTTCTCTGAGCCTTCCAGGAAATGGCAAATTAGATGAAAGTGTGTCATTGATCTAACTTAGAGCTCCAACTTTGTCTATAGAATTTCCCACCCTGCTCAACGTTTTAACAAGGGGTTTTTTTCTAGCTAAATGCAGCTAAATGCTGCATTCAGAGCAGAGGATTTTACTAATAATCAGAATAGCCTGAGCAGGCAGTTAGGTAGCCCCTAAAACTGCTGGTGGCTTTTGTTTTGCATTCCCTCAAAGCACTACCTGGGTGCCATGTGTTTACAGTTTCATTCCCACTTGCTGGAGCTTTAAAGTTCATCTTGGTTTTCGTGCTGAACATGGTGAACCCTGATGTTGGAATGTCTGTAATTATGGCATTCATCAGAGAGATGTCATTAGTGGGGATATCAGTCCTCTTGAAACACAGGAATAAAAAACCTGCAGTTCCAGAACTTCACAAGCAGGTTTTCTGCAGCCTCACTGTTAAATCTATGCTGTACTTAACATCTCTGAAGAAGCAGATGACATTGTATTTCCATAGCTACATGCTGTGCATGTAGGAATGTTTCAGTGATAATATATTTCTCCTTGGAAGCAGTAGACTTTTAGGCATTATAATGGCAACAGCTTCATAATGAATGTATACTAAAATCCCTTATGATGAAACAACTAAGGCCCATGTGCAGCAGTCTTATCTGGGACGTAAATAACTCAGCAATTTTAGCAAATATTAAATATAAAGGGGCAATTTAGTGTTATGGGTGAGCAGCTTGCATATTAAATTTTATACAAACATGAATCTGTCCTTTAGTAGTAGGAATTTGAAAAGCTAAGACAGGCTCATGAAAATGTGTCTTTGTCTCCCCCTTGTCTCTATCTTTGAACCAACTGATTTAATTTCAAGCAAATTTCTGGTAATTTTTTTCAACCAGTTCTAGAGTGGCTTCAATTTTGTGTGGTTTTTTTTTTTTTTTTTCTGTTCAAACTAGAAGATAACTTTTTCCTGATCTTGGGAAAGTTAGCATTTAGAAATTGCTTTTGCTCCTAAAATAAGACAACAGCTAAGAATCTATTGAGCTATTGCCATGACAGCCAATATGCCTCTGAAAGTTATTAAAAACAAAATGTTACTCTCTTAACAACATTTCAGTTTCATTCAGCAGCTTTGGCTAATAGAAATAGTTTATGAAACTTCTGCTGCAGCGTTGCACAAAGTCGGAATTATTTCCATGGCAGTCTTCAAAGGATGTTATTAGGTTTATTTGTTTAAACTGATGAAATCTTAGACTCCAAGAGTGGAAAGCTAATATTGGCCTCTGATTTAAAAAGGGAGGATTGAGAACTGCTTTGGAAACAGAGAGGTTTTTCCTCCTGAAAGATGCCCTCAAAAATCAGAACGCCTGTCTGTGACTTGGAAGAGAGGCTCTGTTATAAAAAGTTCAGGTGTGCCAGGAAAGACCAGCCCTAGCACCAAGTCACTGCAGGTCTGTGAGTCAGGAGGTAAAAGCCAGGGTAAACCCTGAATAACCTCAGAGAGGTGCTTATCCTGCTCACTTCCTAATGGCATTACTGGGACTTGAGATAACCTGGCCTAACACAGGGTCTGAACCAAGACCCGATTCCTCGTTCCTGAGGAAGGAACCTGCCAGGTGCCTTTTTTTCCAACCTCCCGAGGAATCCAGCGCTGGGGTTATCGTAGAGCCCGACTCTGTGTGCCAACACAGCCTTTGCCAGGGCAGAAACAGAGCTCAGATCTTCAGTGATGATGTTTTAGCCATAAGGTTATCCATTTCTTATGCTTTGTCAAGGGGTCCTTTCCTTTCAGTGTGGCCTTACCTCGTAATCCTGTACTGCCATGAATTCTGAGACACTGGGGGTGGATTTGCTGCTTGGGGAAGAGGGGATGTGGCTCCTCGTGGTGACAGCCAAGTGTCAGCAACTCTGTCCTTGCTGAGAGTCAGCAGCAAGGATCTGGGCTCCTCTTGGCGTGCACTATCAACAAATCTGCTGGAGGAGGTTGCTTAATATGTAGTTGATGTTTACCACCCCTGGCAGTTGAAGTCAAATTGGGCTCCTCGAAATGATGAAACTGCTTGGGTTTGGTTTCCTAATGGTCGAAACCTCACCCACATATTTTAGTGGGGTTTTATTCTTTTTGTTTTATTTTTTTTTTTCTGGCTTTCTGGCTCTGGCCACACAGATTTCACATTTCCAACTACTAGCACTTTACTCTAGGTGCTGAACCTAAACCTCATGAGGAGGATTATACAATTGGGAGAGTTGACAAGAATAGAAAATTCCCAATCAAGTTTACTGGAAATTTATTCCAACTACTGTTTTGTTTTTTTTTTAAACAGGGGAACATGAATTATAAATATTTTCAAATTATACCTGTCAAAATGGATAGCTGATAAAGCACCAGACCCGTGGTGTTGTCTAACTTTGCTCTACTTTTCTGTTAGTCTGAAATGCCACCTAATTTCATGGATACAGTGAAATCAGTGCAGCAGCTGGCTGTGCTCCAGGTGGGAATTGTTCTCCTCTGTTGAGAAATGGAGAAGGATGCTGCGTTTTCTTTGCAGCACAGAGCAAAGGGACAATCTGCCTTTCACTGCAGTTACCACTTAGGACATCTTGTGCTGTATCCTGAATGCCTGAAGTCCAAGAAATCAGCAATAATTCGGTGTCTGTTCCCATCTAAGAATGCAAGAGGCGTTGCTCAGACCCATGAGGTGTGTTGGTCATTTTGTCAGGCTGGTTTTTGAGGCATTCTGGTTGCTGATCACTGTCAAAAGCACACCTGTAAATCGTGGAAGGACAGGATCTGGCAGGTCCCTGTATGGGAATATCCGTGTACTGAATCTGTTTCAGGCAGGAATGAGTGGCATTAGAGGAAAAATGGTTGGCTTTGACGAGGTCTTGGGATTGGTTTTGAGACAAGATATGTGTTCCTAGATTATTTTGCAAGGTAGTAAACTCCGAGGATGTGTTTGTTTTAATGTCTGAATATTTATTATTAAGCGTGAATATTTGTATATATTGGAGAAAGTGACACAGGTCACAGTTTAACGACATTTACACAGTAAAACCCCCTTCCATGAAGTACTCATTTAGCACTGTATCACCATAACCCAGAACTCATGTCAAATCCAATGAAAAATGTCCAAAAACCTGTAAGCTGGATTGCAAAATAATTCTGATAACCTGGTTTAGGAAATGCATAGATTCCTTGAAAGGTAGCAGTGAAATGAGCACCTGGAATGCCTTAGAACCAATTCTGAATTTCTGAGGTGTCATCATCAGTATTCAGGGTATCCTAATTCAGCCTTCCAGCACCTGAAGGGAACCTATAAGAAAGATGGAGAGAGACTATTCCCAAGGGCCTGGAGAGACAGGACAAGGGGCAATGGCTTCACACTGACAGAGAGCAGGTGTAGGGAGAAATTGTTCCCTGTGAGGGTGGGAAGGCCCTGGCACAGGTTGCCCAGAGAAGCTGTGGCTGCCCCATCCCTGGCAGTGTCCAAGGCCAGGTTGGATGGGGCTAGTAGAAGGTGTCCCTGCCCATGGCAGGGGAGGTTGGAACTACATGAACTTTAAGGTCCCTTCCAACCCAAGCCATTCTACACTTCTATGTTTCTGTTATCTTTAGTAGTAGATGAGGGTGAAGTTGAGAAATCAGTGGAGCTGGTGGTAGGTGAAAATGAGCAGGTGAAAACTGAAATAGAGAATTGCCTCCTGAGCCAATTTGAAAGCCCTGAGCTAAGAGATGAAGATCCTGCCACATCTAATTCCAAACAGGACAGGCACTGGGTCTGCAGTTCATCCCTTAGCTAGTAAATCAGGTATCTGTAATGCCTTGACTTTGAAGTTCACCATAATAGCAGCACAGTGAAAGAGAATAATGTCATGAAACTGCTATTTGGCCACTTGTATTATTTTCCCCAGCTACCTGTTTCAAATTGCTCATAAAACACCAAAGCCCAGTAGTGCTCATAAGTATTCATCTGGAAATTAAGTGTCTGTTTCGGTAAATATCCACGTTAGGGCACTTAGGGGTAAATTTTTTCCTTGCAGAGCACGAGGAGTTCCACACAGAAATCCTGTTAACAAATAATAGGATTTGTGTGCATAACTCCCTGTGCATCACTTTGAAAGTTTACCCCCTGCAGCATAAGAGTTGGATAATTTTAGTCTTTGAAAACAGTGCTTTTCAGATCTGGTCTTTTCCTCCAGTACGTTATTGATGGTGCAGTCATAAATGCTTCTGAATAATCGTGATCAAATCTCACGTTGTTTTCTTTCAGCGGTGGAGAACTTGGGTTGTTGTGTTTCTCGGTGCTTTGTCTTGTGCCGGGGGAAGTTGCAAAGGAAAAATTACAGAGGTGCAAACATGACCTGTTTTGTAAGTGCACAATTTATCACTGCGGATGGAAACCCTGTCACCCAGTGAGCAGCAGCACAAGTGACAGATATAAACAATAATATTTGCCCACAGCAAAGCCCTGTTCACTCTATATAAATGCATATTTATGTGTGTGGAGATCTTACGTTTGGACAGAGAAATGGACATTTGACAGCTACTAATAGTTTATGACCCAGTAGAAAAAATTACATAATTGCAGAATGAAACTGTATGTTAAAAAAGTTTTCTTCTCAGGCTAAATCTGAGTGCCCCAATGCTGAGGTTTTCACTAATCCAAATAATTTTTTTTTCTTCTGCTGTATTCATAGTGGAGACACTTTTTAGAGATAGTGCTAAAAAAACCTTTACTTTTAATATGACACTTTCCTCAGTTACTTCAGGGTACAAAATTGGCCAGTCACCAGGCAAAACTTGGTTTATCTTGCAGTGTGTCCAGTATCCTTTTCACTATCCATATTGAAAATAGACTGGCAGTAACATTTGTTTTGAAATATTCTGGCACTTCAGCTTCCAGCTTTCTATGGAACCTGGAATTGTGAAGGAAAGAAGAAGTAAAAGGCAGCTAAAAAGAAAAAACCCAATTAGCAACTCTTTTAAATCACTGTAGTTTGGTTTTAGAGAAGGTCAGGCTTGTGTTTTGGTTTTTTTACCTGAATCTCTGCCCTAGCTACAAGCCTTGAGTTTATCAGTATTTGTGATTTAGGCAGTTTGTATGGAGACAAGTGGGATTACTCCCAGTTTTTGTGTAGGATTGAACAATGGCACATTTTAAATGTGGGGTGTCTCTGCCTAATGAGAGACAGCTGAGAGGTGTGGGTGGCCGGTTCTGCTCTCCGAGGAGAACTGTGTCATGAAGTCTGGTGCATATTTTGGGTTGGCTTTTTTTTTTTTTCTTATTTTATTTTTTTCTTTTCTCAGACTTGGATAAAAAAACTTTTGCCTGGCAGAGTGCGTGTCTGCTCCTTCTCCTGCTCAAATTGCTGGCAAATCCCCCGTTGATTTTAGTGGGAGCAGAGCTGGACACCAGCTGGACCCAACCTCATATTTAGAAGTGCTTTTTTTCCCTGGGGTGCCCCAGCGTGCAAGTAACTCTGCTGTTGGGTGTCATGTTTTATTGGTGCAAATATATCACTTTCAACTATCAGTTGGCTATGAAAACATCTTGTTGGGGGGAAAAAAAAAAAAAAAGATCAAAACCAAGGAAAAAAGCTCACTCCATGTAAAAACAAACAAACAACTCCCCAAAACAAACAACTTCCCCCAGTTCGTGAACCCCCCTGGAAGTTGCTGGCATCATGAAAACAGAAATTTTCCATTTTCTGGACATAATAGGAGTCAGGGCTCCGGGGCTCTCTTCCAAGCTCGTGCTTGTGCAACACCATGCGTGTGGTAGCTGTGGCCTCAGCTGATCCCTCTTGGAAATGAGGAGATGGCTGTGTCATCTTACATTACAAGAGCAGGTTGAATCATAATTTAAAGGGTTATAAAACTTCCATGCGTGGTATCTTCACAGAAGCCACTTGCACAAAATTACTCCTCCTGCCGTGTTTTGTGTCCAAGAGAAATCAGGGAACAAAATGGTTTGAAAATGGGTGAAAAGCAACAAAACAAACAAACAAAAAATCATCCTGAAGCAGGCACTAAGACCAAGCAGTATAGGAATTTCATTTATAAATTATGAGGAGAAAATGTAGAGGGAGGTGTTTTTTAAACAGCCTTCATAGAAAGCCAGGCTTCTAACCTCATCTATATTTACTACAGGAAAAGGTGGCCTGATGTCCCCATAGATTTATGAGAGATGACATATTTTTGTCACCCAGCTTGTTCTCCTAATGTAGACCACAAGATCTTCAAATAGTTTCTGTCTGAGGAGCTACCTAGTCGTGGTTTAGTAACTGCCAGCAGTACAGGCTATCACACCTCTTCTTAAGCTGTTCCAATAGCTAAATGCCATTACTGTTACATAAAATAAAAATAAAATTCATAACCCACCAACTGAATAACCCAGCTGCCTCTGCTTCTTTTCTAGCTGAGTTCCTCCATCTTCAGCTTCTCACCAGCGTGTCTTGCACCTTTTATCTTTAGACTGAAGTCATCCATTGTCAGATTTCTCGTGTAGATAGTCAGAAACAGAGTTCATGCTTAGCCTGACTAGCTCAGTAGATAGAAAGCCTTGAATTTCTGACGAGGAGGCATGTTTTATTCCCTGATCACTCTCGTGGAGCTTCTCCAAGCCTAATCCAATTTGTCAGCATCCTTTTTCAGTTGTGGACACCAAACTTGTGGTGTGGCATTCCTGCAGCAACGTGCCCCTGCACGTGGAGAAGTAAAACAGTCCCACAAATCCTACAGAATTGCTTTATTATCATTCGCAGAATCGTGGGATTGTGGGAGTTGTCTTTTTTTTGTCCAAGACCTTTCATTCTTCCCCAAAGTAGCTTCCTAGAACAGAATCCTGCATTTTTTTGGTGTTCTGCATTTTAATGTTATTAAGACATACAGGGCTTTGGACATGATGAGGCTTCTAGTCAGTTTAATAAATGATGCCTAAACTGTTACCAGTGACTTGACCTCATCCCCTCATCCCCCCTCCTGCTTTTTTTTGTGTCCTTTCTAAACACTATTAATAACTATTTTCTGTATTCTTCCATTTCACTGGGGAAAAAAACCCCAAACAAATCAGGCAGACAATAAATACTTCATGAGTTGCCCATTAGAAGACTATGCAATTGTTTATGATTTCTTGCTTTAAACTGCACGTTGAATTGTGTCATTTACTTGTTAAGCCACTTGATAACTATCCTTGTGGGCTTACTTAATCAAAAATTTTGCCTGACAGGATTATGTCACACCGCACAGTTTATCAAACTTTACCAGAATGATATTTTCATTATTAGCAAAAGCAGAAGATAATCTTCAGAAGCTTCAGAAGGTCTGTTTTTGTAAACCTGTAGTGAGGCAATTATTGCAACACGATGCCAGTATTAAAACTGCCATCAGTTTACAGGAGCTTCCTTTAATTTTCTGTTAATGGAATGCAAAATTAGCCATTTGTTTTCCCCAGAATCCATATCAAACTCACTGCAGAGGGTTGGATATCAGTAAGAAGTGTAAAAAGTACTCCCATGCACTTTTAGAAAAGTAGCACTGCACGTGAGATTTCTCCCAGTTCTCTGGCATTTTATATCTTTTCCAAACTTCCTGAAAATCTGTATTAGGAGACCAGAGATCCCAGACAGCTCCTCTTTTATATGTGGCTGCAAGTTAGCTGCTTGTAAAGATTGAACATGCCTAATCTTCCTGTATCTTCCTGGATTAATGCTGGAATACGCTCACAACCTCATCCATTGTATCACAGAAATGCCTGTTGGACGTGGCTGCCTTCTCTGTGTTATCACTGATAATCTGAGCATTTCCACGTCATTATTTTCATGTAGGGTGAGAACCAGAAGAGATCACCAGATCCCTCTAGTTGGGCCTTCAGAACATCATAAATAGCCTTCCAATTCCTTAAGAAGTGTGCAGTTATTTAGGACAGATAATTTTTGGCAGTGTAATACAGTCGTGAGCTGGTGCTGATGCACAGGTATCCACAGTAAGCTTTAGGTATCTGTCTCAGCCATTCCTTCCCGGTACAGAACACCCCATCCTTATGTGGAACCAGCCTTTTGCAGGCTCAGAGAAATAAAGTGAACAAACCATTGTATTAAGGCCTTTAAATCAAGTTTAGAGACCAACAAGTATAATAAAATAGGGACCAAGAAAACGCAATTTGTTTGTGTCTGCATGTTCCTATTGGAATAATTATTCCCTATTGGAAACTTTTGTCTGTCAATCCCTAGCTATTTAAAACTGCAACAACAATATCCAGTTGTTGCTTTCTTGTGCCCTCAGTCTTTATGCTAGCTTTTGTTAGGGACAATGCAGTGGCATTCATCAGCAACAATAAGACTGTTATGTTTCATCGTGTTTTTTCCCCAAGCTATACAATGTTCTAGCCATTATAGAAGGCTTGCAGTCAGCTGAGCGATGTTTACATGCCACTTCCATACCCTAATAAGAGGTATAAAAGAAAGTGCAATTGTAGCCAGCAGGGGAGGGGTTCAGCTTGGAAGGCCGGGACTTCTGCCACGCGTGGAAAACGTGGTGGGGGAAGACAGCACCGCCCTGCCCCGTGTGCTTTTATTTCTGGCCTCTGCTTTAGTAACGTGGTTGTCAATAATAGCTGCTGCAAACTGCTTATTCATGCTGCTGCTGTGATCGTTTGCTTTTGGGCAGCGTTAATTTTGTGGCCGGGCTAAGTTCACGAGGACATCAGTGGCGTGGCTCGCCCCGGCACAGCAGTTTGTCTCGTGACTGCGTTTTTTGGCATTCCCATAAAAGCATACCCAGACACCTACGCCAGCAGGATCAGCACTTTTGCTGGGAGCAGGGTCTTTCCAGCTTTTCCTAGCATGGTGCCTCGCACGGTTGCAGGCAGGAGGTGACGGGCACCGCTGAGATGCATTCCTGGAGCGTTTTTTTTTTCCCGTGCATTTCCCAGCCCTGGGTTTGCGTGGCCAGGCTTTTTCTGCTCTTTGTAGTGGCAGCTGATTTCACAAGACTCATGGAAGTCATATGGCTGCCTGAGGTCATGGCAGAGGGGAGGAAGATTCCGAGTTTGCAGGCGTGTGGGCTGAGCCTGAGGGCGCGTTTTTGGCACGGCTGTCGGGCAAAGCAGAGGTGCCACCGCGTCTCTGCCTCGCACGCATGGCGTCCTTGACTCTTGGCACTTTGGCTTCTGGAACTGTGGCTGCTGTCTGGGTTCATGGAGGTGGAGAGAAGGAGTGAGAGAGAGCAGGGATCCTAATAATTAAGACTTGCTTCTTGGAACAAGTCTGTACCTTAGTTCGGTTATGGGGGAAGCAGGATTCGCCTTCCCATTGCAGATGGATAAACATCTTCATATTCCTGTTGCTCCTGATGTCTCTGAGGGCCACGAGGCAGTAAGAGCTGAGGTGTGCTCAGTTACTCGCTTCCAAGCAATCAGACCCCAGTGCTAAATCATGCAGTTTTTTAGTCAAAAGCTTTTTCATGGTTTTACACTCTCTTCTGGATAAAATAAAGGCTGTTTTGATTGAACAATAAAAGCTTGTGACCACAGGTAGTATTCTTAACTATATATAGATGGCTTTTGGTGTTTCTTCCCGTGACTGCACTGTGACTGTTTCTATAATTTGCCATTAGTCATCCACAGACTGCAAAGATTGCTGGTTGAGGATGTTGACTCAAACTGAGTGGTTGATCAAGTGGTATGGCAAATGCCAGCCTTTCTGATGAAAAGATCCTGTCTCAAGGCAGTGCTCATTCTGGATCAGACCCTTAAGAAGGGTTTTTTGCTCTGTGATTCCATTTGTGTGATACAGTTTTATGATTCTGGGATATATGTGGCTGAGAAAGCTCGAAGAGGGACTTCATCCTGCTTCTTAGTCCATGTTTATCGGTTCCAGTGGGAACTTTTTGCCCCTCAAAACATTTGTCTTCTTCAGGATGTCAAGAAAAGGAGCTTCACTTTCCTTTTTTGGTCACAGCTTCACTTTCCTGCATTTTGGTCACAGCTGGAGACAGGATGTTGAGCAGGAGGAGCTGGTGCTCTTAGCCATATCAAAATTGCTTATGAGCTTGGTTAGCCTACCCTGTCCATGCATGCAGGGTTAAACCCCATCAGAAACCAGGCTGGGAAGGCATCTGTCTCTGTGTGAGCTCCTGGCTTAAGCTCACCTGGAAAATCCACCTAATAAATTCCCTGGCACTGCACTACAGAGGTGTAGGTGACACTTCTAATTTTTCTTGCAGCCACTGTATTTATAGCTTTTGATATTTTACCACAGGCCTTGTACTTTTCTTGGCTGTTTGAGGGAACTCTGTACAGACTATTAACAAATTAAAAGATCAGAATGCGAGAACTAGGAAGGAATGGCTGGTTTGTGTTGTCAGGTGACACACAAAATCCTGCACTTGTTTGGGGTGGACAAACCCGTTGTCTTTGAGGGCAGTGAAGCTCCACTGTGGCTCTTGGAAATACTGTTAGCAGAAGGGGTAGTGCTTCTGGTGGACGTATTTTTTACATTTTTTTCTTTCATTAAAACCATTAGTTGAGTAAAAGTAAGGAAAGAGCTGTTCCGTTTTACTGCCAAGCTGTTCAGATGACCAACTTTCCCCCTTCTGTGGTGATCACTGGAGAGCTTGTGGAGTCTTTTCTTTATAAAATCTTAGGTTACACATGTGCCTACAGTTGTTGTGTCACCTCCTGCCTCTGTAAAGCTGAGTGTTGACTGAAGGTGTTCCCAAGAGACCGAAGGCAAAATAAAAATGCCAAGTAATTGGTACCCCTGGCTCTTGTGTTCTGCAACACAAGACATGTTGGATTAAGCGAAATGAAAGGGAAGATCTTCAGAGAGCTGCATGCAAATTTTGACTGGTTGTGGTTTTGGAAGTCAAGGAACAAGGAGATACAGAGAATGCTTTTTAAGCTGTTCTATCAAATGTCATATATCTGTTTAAATATTTCATGTGATGTGGCTTCTTTCAGACAATCAGCTGAATTATCTGAGATCAGAGAAAAGGGAGTGATACTATTCAGCTGCAGAAAATAGGAAGAAAGTACTGCCACGGCAGGGTAGGGCACAGACACAATGACTGCAGTGTGTTGGCTATTTATGGAACTTGTTTCAATATACACATCTTACAGATAGCCAGTCAGAATTACTGAGGTGGTGGTATTTTATTTATAATCAATAAGCTTAAAAGAAACTTAAAAAAAAAAAAAAAAAGGAAGTTTACACAACACTATTTTAGAATTCTTCCCATGGGATTTGTTAGGTAAGACCATTAGATGTTTGTTTTCTGGACAAATTTACTATTTGTGTGCTTACTAATTATAATGGAAAGGCCTAATAAATTATGTATCTATGTTAAACAGCTTGCTTTTCAAACAAAGGAGATCGGCCACAACTCTCTCATTCCTTCTATTTTTATCTTTCTCTTAAAGGGCAACACTTTAAGGAAAATACTCCTGTATCGCTACTTTAAAGGGGAATATGGAAGTGGCATGAATGGGCCCCTGTCTGCCAGCTACAGCAAAACTGCTCAAGTGGGAGGTAAATCAACACAGATCGTTTCGAGAGAACAAAATTAGCAGCACCGGTTTTTTTCTAATAGGCACATTGGAAGTGCTCCAGGGATTCGGTTGGTAAATAAATACAAACGTGTTCTACGATCAGTTAGAAGAGAGGTAGTACCAGACTTGTCCTATTTTTAAGTTGCAGGCACTTGTCTCAGGTGGCTTCTGTGCATTTCACGGAGTCACAGAATATGCTTTGGTGGGAGGGAGGGACCCACAAGGATCACAGGTCGTTTGGAGGTACCAAAGTAGGCACCAGTGAATCACCATCTAGAAATTCAGCAAAGCACAAAACATATGAACAGAGATGTTGCTGTTTCTGGAAGCTAAATGTTGTTGCCTTTTTTTTTTTCTTTTTAACAATTCTAGACCCTTTATTGATACATGAAAAAAAAAAAAAAAGATATAAGGAAAAGCTTCTTGCAAAAACACTGGTTGGACAATGGAACAGATCTCCCTGAGAGGCTGTAGGATGTGTCAGTTCTTGTTACAACTGGACAAGACTCTGATGAAGCTGCTCTAACTATCTTGAGCAAATAGTTTGAGCAGATGGTCTCTGTAGGGCCATTATAACCTAATTTTTTTGCATTGTTGTTATAGAAGCCACCCGAAATAATGCATGTAACAGGAAAAGAGACAGAAGTTGGGTACAGAGCCAAGTCAAAATACTTGTCATTGCATTTTCAGCATCTGTTAAAGGCATGCCCAGGTTTGGGAGCATTTCCAAATGTTACCCCACTGTTCTTCCATGGCTGCTTCAGTGCAGACACTGGGAATGTTTAGTTTTGATACCCTGCACACCAAATTTTGCCCCCTAACAAACAGGAGAGCAAAGATTTACTTTTTTGTTATTATTATTCTTTCTCTAAAAGTTGTGTGTATGGCTTCGTCACAAACAAAGCCTCCACCATTTTAATCAGATTAATCAAAGTAGTACTGACTGATTAAAGCAGTACTATATTTTTCCTAACGAGGTAGACGGAGTTATGTCTTTGTAGAAGGAAGTGTAGCAGGAAAGATGATAATCTGTGATAATAGAAGATGGTTGATTTAATGAGCTAATGCAATTCAGCAAGGTTTCTCCAACCCACTCCTTTCCTCTGGATTAACTCAGGTCTCTGTTCTTAAAGAACGTCATCATGACGTTAATGATTTAGGAGTTCTGTTGGCAGCAGCACTTGGCTGGAAGGTCATACCCATAACCAGAGTGGATTTAGCAGGATACAATCTTTGTGTAGATTAGGCCTGAGATGGAACAGCAGATTTAAAAGTGGGCTCAGAGCACTGACCATACTCACAGTTTGGTGTGTGCAGCAGTAGAATTTAAAAAGGGCTTCGGTGAACAAATCCGGTGTCGTTTCCAACTTCCTTATTGTCTGAATATCACGAAAGAACAATGGTTTGGGGTCTTGTTTTATTTCTTTGTCTTAGACCCAGTGTTGCAGTTTCATACAAAAATCTTTGGTCTTTTATCAGGGGGGAATTTTACCTGAAAGAGGATTTCAAAATGAAATTTATTACGTTGCTATTGTGTGCATTATTACTACTGTTACTACTACTGATAGATCCCCTTCCGTGTCCACGTGTGAAACAAACACGAACGGGATGTCTTTTATCTGATTTGCAGGTGGATTTTCGGGACAAGACTCGGATAAATCCGGGGTGACCATGTTTGATATTCAGTGCCTTCTGGATAAAGAAGGCGCCTCAGAACTGGTCATAGACGTCATAGTAAACACCAGGAACGACAGGATTTTCTCAGAAGGCATTTTGCTTGGCATTGCGTTGCTGGAAGGTGGAAATACGCAAACACAGGTACTTATTTAATATACCTATTCACATATTGGTTTTCAGAAGCGCGGAGCCTGGAGACAAATAGAAGGAACCTTTCTGCTGTGAGTTCTGTGGAAAGTTTGTCACTGTAATACAAAGGTAAATATGCCCTATTGCTGTGCAGTATCTCATAGTGTAGAATTCTTGAACAGAAGAACGTTCTTCAGCTGTCCTTTTCTCTGTGCTTCTTTTAACCTGGTCTTTGCCATATGAGCATTGCCTCAATTTGTTTTATATCGCTCTTTGTAAAAATTAAAAATAACAGTGCTTTTAAGTATATAGCAGCAATAAATAAATATTTTCTGAAAACCTTCAGGGATGTTTATCAAAACCCCCAAAGAGGGAAAAACCTGTCATTTGAGAAGAGCAGTATCCCAGTCCGTTGGGAAGAACTGCTTTAAACTATGGATTCTTGGTTTTTGGGAATTGTATCCCTCTAACCCAACTTTAGCCAAATAAGAGGATCAGGGAAAGAGAGAGAATTGAGATGATGAAGGATTGGGAGAATTGGGATTGTTCAGCCTGGAAAAGAAAAGGCTTCGGGATAACCTATTTGTGGCCTTCCAGAATCCAAAGGGAGTCCTACAGGAAAGATGGAGAGAGGCTATTTCCGAGGGCTGGGAGTGACAGGACAAGGGGGAATGGCTTCAAACTGACAAAGAGTAGGTTTAAATTGGATATTAGGGAAAAAATCTTCCCTGTGAGGGTGGGGAGGCCCTGGCACAGGTTGCCCAGAGAAGCTGTGGCTGCCCCATCCCTGGAAGTGTCCAAGGCCAGGTTGGATGGGGCTCTGAGCAACCTGGGATAGTGGAAGGTGTCCCTGCCCATGGCAGGTGGCTGAAACTGGATGGTCTTTAAGGTCCCTTCCAACCCAAACCATTCCATGATTCTATGATTGTTTATCCTTGACAATGACCAGCAGAGTTATC
The DNA here is from genome assembly GCF_022539395.1 of Myiozetetes cayanensis. NCBI lineage: Eukaryota > Metazoa > Chordata > Aves > Passeriformes > Tyrannidae > Myiozetetes > Myiozetetes cayanensis. The sequence continues at coordinate 70,656,654 of NW_026087521.1, read as the reverse complement.
AGAAGAGAGGAGAATTGCCGTGAACCACTCCCTGCATTGCCTATGAGAGGAATCCCATTTTGTATCTTTATTCTGTAAAAAGATAATATGATCTGTGACCCTTAGAGAGTGTCCAGAAAATGATAAAGGAATGAGATTTTTTTTTCAACTTTCTAAAATGAATTGTTAGTGGCTGTGAAAAGCTTTTACTCTGGGAGACAGTTTGTAAACTGCTGCAAAAGTTACTCAGCCTGCTTGACAGTAATACTAAGGGACTGTACTTGATAAGCTAAAATATTAACTATTTAATATTAAACTCTGTGTGTAGCACAAAAATGTAATATAATCCAAGCTATAATATTACATATTAGATGTTCCATGTTTCCTCTTGTTGTTGCATGATAACAATTACTTTTCACTGTTATTTGTAGATGGAATATTATTACTCTAGTGAGCTGCAGAAATGGAGAGCGTCACAAAATAATTTAACTTCAAGAGTAATACTGTGACCTTTTAAAGATTGCAAGTAGCAGTGTTCACCATTTTATCCCAATTCTGAAACATTATCATCAATCTTTGTTACCACCCTTGTGTATCACTTCGTGAAAGAACTGGCCGGGCAGCGGCCAACATTTGTTTTGTTTTGTATAAGTGAATTAATTACTCATCGTTTGTTTAGCCAAAAAAAAATAGTGTATTTCTGTATTTCTTCTTCCTTAGGAGACTGATATCTGAACATTTTTTTTTTTTCAGTATTCAACTTACCAGCAACTGAAGGAGCAAAAGAAGTCAGAGAAATTCTTTAAGGTGCTGTATGACCGCATGAAAGCTGCTCAGCAGGAGATCAGGTCGACGGTGACAGTGAACACTATCGATCTGGGGAGCAAAAAGAAAGAGGATGACAGTGACCTCACCGTATCTGTTCCCAAAAAGAGAGGTAAGGAGGCAGCCCTGTGAAAGAGGGGAGAGGTGCATTTTATATTGGAACTGCACCGCTGCGTTGAGATGATCGATAGGCTTCAATATTAACCATTGCTAATTTGCATCTTTTGTCTGCTTTCTCTGAATTATAGTCCACCCCAGGCTGGCTGCAAGGAATTAGCTTTGATGGAATCAGTGAAGCTGTGCCAGTTTGCATCAATAAAAGATACAGAACCATATTTTTAGAGAAGCAGAAGTAGAGGCTGCTGCTAACGGGGCTATTTCACAAGAGCAAGCGCAGGAACTGATTTCCCACCCTGTGGTCTTGCCATTGTTCTCATCATTTATTGTATATGGGAGAGAAATAGTAGGGCTTTTTGTGTTAATGTTCTGTTTCACTCTGGTTTGTGGTTTATTTGGAACATGCTATCCCTGCATGAATGTTGCTTTGATATTCTTTGTAAGTTGCCTGGAGGTCTTTGAGAAGTTAGGCACCAACAAAGGAAAAGTTGCATTCATTATTACTGTTTTCTTATTGTTTAATCAAATGAGGAGAAAGAGTTCCAAAAATGAAGGAAAATTATCTTCTTTTCAGTTAAGGATTCAACCCTGCATCTGAAAGAGGGTATGAAAGGACAGTTAACAGAGGCATCTTCTGCAACATCCAAGGCTTACTCTGTGTACAGGAGAGAAATGGACCCGGAAATAGATCTCATGGGCTCAGGAACAGATGCTGCAAATGCAGAAGAGAAGTCCACAGAGGAAGCCATCATGAGCCCTGCCATTGCAATCATGCAGCCAATACTGAGGTTTCTTCAGCTGCTGTGCGAGAACCACAACCGAGAGCTCCAGGTAAAGTGGTTTTGAGCTGAGCTCCACGTGAAGTATTACAGGGGCTGCAGCTTCATAGGGAAAGAAAAAACACCCCTGTGCCTGGCTCCTGGTACAGAATAGAGCTGTCTAAAATGTTGTTCTTCTTTTGGTCCAAGGATAAAAGAACCCTTTTCAAGGCCCACCTTGGCTGAGCTCATGTTTATGTCCTCAGAATTGCTTGGGGACTGCAGTGTAGCCACGTGGCACTGAGAAGTGTCTGGGTGTCCCTCTTTAGTCGTGGTTTTGTGCACAAATGGTGGATCACTTACCACGGACTTGAAGACCACAGGAACTTTCTGGGCAGTGTTTGGGTACCGCTCTGTTCCCAAGGTGTTACGATCGAAGGCTTTGAGATGTGCGTCCCTGCTATCGGTTCTTTTGGGAGAAGTTCCTGTCCCCATAGCAACTTCTGCAACATGAATTTTCTACAATTATACCCAGTGTCCAGGAGCCTCCCTCAGAGCATTTTTGGGGGCTGGTTTGAGCTGGGCTGCTGTTCTGGGCTGGCACAGCCGAGGGGTGGCTGTGATGTGCCACCAGAGCTGCTCAGCTGTGGGAACAAGCTTCCCAGAGCAGGGGTGTAAATAGGTGGGTGAGGGCAGGTGTGCAGGACATAGATAAGACATTTAAGGCCAGTGCAGATGTTTGCAAAGCTCCCTTTCCTAAGCCCTCCTTACTTTACTGCTTTTAATCAGAATAGTTCTCAATTGCTGCACTGAGGCCAAATACATTTTCTATAGTGTACTGATATACAGTGGTCATAATTTGTATAAATTGTACATATAAATTGTACCCTTTCATGTTTTCATGAAAAAAAAAAAAGACTGTGTTTGACTTGTCTCTTTTTCTCTCTCTTTTTTTTTTTAATCATTTTCTCCATCCGCCAGAATTTCTTAAGACATCAAAACAATAAAACAAATTACAACCTCGTTTGTGAGACCCTCCAGTTTCTGGACTGTATCTGTGGAAGCACAACAGGTGGGCTGGGCTTGCTGGGGCTTTACATCAATGAGAGGAATGTGGCTCTTGTCAACCAGACGCTGGAAAGCTTGACTGAGTATTGCCAAGGTCCATGCCATGAAAACCAGGTAGGGCTCAAATAACTCCTGGATTCAGAGGAGCGTTCTTGAATGTGTGGTGTCTGGGTGCTTGTCATAAAACTTTCAGTGTTGCTAATGACATAAATTCACTTCCAGCTGCTGTGACTGGGCTTAACACACAAGCTTTCATAAGGCCTGAGCGATCCTTTTAAGTCAGAACTCAAACCAGACTCTTCCTGTGGTGTATCTGCTTCCACTGAGGATTCCCAGTCCTTTTGGAACTAACCCAGCAGCACCTTTAATTATGATGGCAGCAGTGAAATGGATGATACTAAAGACCAGGCTTCTGATCACCTCACTCCAGTCCTTTTAAGCCATATAACTGTGACTTTTGGTAAAAGTCTCTTCAGTGCTGAGCTGAAGAAATATGGAGATGTAAAGAATGTGGTTTATATGCATTTGATCTGAAGAGAACTGCAGTAAAGTTGTAACACTGGTTGAAATTGCAGAATTTTTACCATGGATTATCAATTGGAAAATTGCAGTGGGCAAAAATTACAGAAGCAATCTTTTCTTTATGGTAGAAATAGCTGAAGAAATACATGCAATATTAATGCTGCTTCATTAATGTGCACAAATGAAATGTGAAGTGCCATTATTGCCTTTGCTGGTAATCAACTGCCTTTACTTAATACTTTAAAAACAGACAAACAAAAATCCTTTAGTGGACTGAATTTTGAACAGTCATATTCAATCCACTTAGGAATGGGAAAAACAACTGTAAAAAAAACCTAACTACAGGACTGGAGATGAAAAAAAAAAAAAACCCTGTTACAAGTTAACATCTTCTCCAACAAATTTACTTAAGGAGCACTGGAGGAACACTGACAGTGGAAGGGAATGGTTAGTTACCCTTCATTACTTAGACCCCTCTGCTGGAAGTCACTCAGGATTTGAGTTATGCTTGTTCACACCAACTACAAGTCCAATTCAGTGTATTTCAGAAGCAAATGCTCAACACCCATTCTCATTTTTTCCCTCTCCCTCTCTTCCTGGGAAGCTTTTTCTTTCCTATTGTCCACAAACCTCCTAGAAGGAAAAAGCACCACAGGGTTTTGTATAACTGACACTTATTTCCAACACTGAGAAGGTCCAGGACTCCAGCTGTAAAGGCATCTGGGAAGTACAGTTTTGAATTCCACGTCCAGAATTCCATGTCTATCAAGGAAGATGGAGAGGGACTTTTTACAAGAGTGACAGGACAGGGAGGAGTGGATTCAAACTGCCAGGGAGTAGTGTTAGGTTAGATATTTGGAAAAAATTCCTCACTGTGAGGGTAGTGAGGCCCTGGCACAGGTTGCCCAGAGCAGATGTGGCTGCCCCATCCCTGGAAGTGTCCAAGGCCAGGTTGGATGGGGCTCTGAGCAACCTGGGCTAGTGGGAGGTGTCCCTGCCCATGGCAGGGGAGGTTGGAACTGGATGATCTTTAAAGTCCCTTCCAACCCAAACCATTCCATGATTCTGTGAAATGCCCTTCTGTGCAGAACATGTCCAGGTATATGGAGAGACCCTTGGTCTTTGCAAACAATTCGTGCTGTAACAGTGATACTAGAGCTGGTTGCTGAATGCAAATTAAGCATTTGGATGGACATTTGGATGTGCAGATTTGGCTGTGCCTGCAGTTGAGCATGTCTTCCGTGTCTGAGTCTGGCACGTGTGTTCAGCTGCATCTGGCAGCGCTCCTGCTGTCTGTAACTCGTACCACTTGGTGCCAAACCCTGCATGATTTACTGGGAGCATATTTTAGCCTGCACCACCGCTATTCCAGTGGTGTGCTTCACTGCTGGCAGTGTTGGGGTCAGTTCTGTGCTACACAAGCCTCCCCCAGCAGCTCTTGTGGTGTGTTTTTGGGATGCCCTGCTTTGGCTGAAGGGTTCATTGTTGTTGCAAGGTCTCTCAAGTTCTGGATCCTTCTTTTGGAAATTTGTTGATGTGCATGTTTGCTCCCTCCTGTTATCCTGTCTCCTTCTTTCCCCCTCCTTCCCTCCCTCTCTGCTGCCCCTGCCCCACTCCCTTCTCCTTTTTTGCAGACCTGCATAGCCACCCATGAGTCCAATGGGATCGATATTATAATTGCACTCATCTTGAATGACATCAACCCCCTTGGCAAATACTGCATGGACTTGGTGCTTCAGCTGAAGGTACAGTATATGTAAATTTGTTTATCTGAATTTGAGAATAGAAGACATACCTATGTGTGAGAGCTCTAGGCAACCTGACATTTACTTAATCTCACCGTAGCATAGTATACTCAGCAGCCTTTGGAAAAAAAAGAAAAGAAAATTGCAAATTAATTCAGCTCAGCTTCTGAATCCTTATCAGACCCCCTACCACAGGCCTTTTGACCCACTGCTGTGTTTGGGAGTATGCCCTGAGCTTTTTTTTAAAAAAAATCCTATCAAACAGGCACGACGTGAAAATTCTGTACTGTGGATATAAAATCTTACTGGATTGATAAAAGCACTGCAGAGGCATGTAACAATTCTGGCATTCTCCCTGTACACTGAACTCTTAAAAATTACCTGAGAAGGAGATGTTGTGAAAAAAGAGTAATACTTCAGATGACCTTCAGCGTCAAATAATGTTGGAAACGAGGTTCAAGTAAATTGTATATTATTTCCCTTCTCAGTGTCCTCTGAGGGGAGACACAAAGTGTAGAGTGTGAGGGCAAAGACCAGAGCAGGAGGGCTTGTAATGTGATTTTGTTCTGTATTCTGTGGAGACTTGGATAGGCTCACAGATAAGTTTCTCCTGCTGTGCAGAGGGGAGTCCTGCAGCTGCTCTGTCTGCCAAGTAGGGGAGAATTTGTCCAGGAGGAGCCTTTTCTTGCCTTCCAAATTAAGTCTTTCCATTGCAGATGGTCTGTTTCCTCCCCAAACCAGCAAATACTTTGTGGTAGCTGCGTTGCATCATATTGGCAACATTATGGATGTCTAGTAAAGTAATTAATATAGCTGTATATCCTGTACAATAAAACACTGAATCAACAGTGCCTTACATATGATTTTAATAACTGTAATTACATTTCTGAATGACAATGTAATTCAGGCCCCCCCTCAAGCAAAACACTTAAGCAGACCTCTGACTTTGAACATGCAGACAGTTCTTCTGAAGTCCAAATTTCAGGCTCTGTAAAGATCTAGCTGCGTTCACTCCGGTGCCATTTTCATTTGCCATCATCACGAAGCTACCAAGTGCTTGTAGAACATCTTTTCTGTGTAGTAACCAAAAATGGAGTTCAGGGACATCACTGCAAGGATGGCCCTGTTCACAGGAGGTTTGTCCGTGCCTTACTCCAGTTACTTAAGCAGCAAAAATTGTGCTGAATGACACCAGAGCTTCAAACTGTGGAAATGATTCCGATTTTACAGAATCACAGGGTCATTTGGGTTAGAAGAGACATCTTGAAGTCATCTTGTCCAACCTCCCTGCTCAAGCAGGGCCAGCCTAGAGCAGGTTTCCTAGGCCTGTGTCCATATCTCCCCAGCTGGAGGCTCCACAACCCATTGTGGGCAGCCTGTTCCAGTGTGTGATCACTCTCACTGTATTTTCTTGTGTTTGGGCAGAATTTCATGGGGATTTTGTTTTGTCTCTCGCTCTCTCACTGGGCGCTCCTGAGATGGGTCTGGTTCCCTCTTCTACATTCCTTCCCATTAGGTATTTATACATTGATAAGATCCCTCTAAGCCCTCTCTTCTCCAGGCTGAGCAGCCACACTCTCACTGACTCCTTATATGAAAAATGCTCCATTCCCTAAATAATCTTCGTGGCTTTTTGCTGGACTTGTTCCATTAAATCCATATCATCCTTATAGTGGGGAGTTCAGAACTGGCCACGTTGCTGGGCCAGATGTGATCTTCTCAAGAAATCAGATCCAAATCAAGAAGTTGCTGGTTTTGATTTTGAGTGGCAACACACTGAAATAATAAAGCACCGAATTTACCAAGCAATGTTTAACGCTGACTCTCTGTCAGTGTTCATAGGCAACTTTGAAGTTGCAAATGCATAAATCTTGCAGTGAAAATAGAGAATTCGAAGTACATAGGCCCATACATTTACACATACAAACAAGCTCAGACACTGTTTCCAGGGAACATTGCATGCTGAACTTATACACTCCCAACCAGAGCAAAGGCAATGCAGAATGACATTTTCCCATCCCATCTCAGTTTAGCCTGTTTTGTACGTAGTTTTTGATGTGGTATTTAATTGTGTCTCCATGGAAAAAGAGAGTCTAATACAAGTGTCTTCTTGGTTTTTCTCATAGCAGCTTATTCTGGGATAACAAGTTGCTTCATTCATTAATTTATTTTTTCTAATATTTTTATGAGTAGGTGAGATGATAGCCCAGGTAAAGAGAAATGAAGGCCAGAAGTGCTTTGGGCTGCACTGTTTATAGCATCCCTGGAAAGTGATTTTTTCACTTCATAACCAGCATGTTATGAAGAACTTTGTACTGTACATTCCAAGCACTGGACCTCTTTTCCTCATTGATATCTGGGATTGGAAATCAGATCCTGGGGTCTCAAAGCATGCAGAAAAGGAGGAATAAGTTATCAAATGACAGTGTCAAGTGATCTGAGAGAAAAATCCTGGAGGATGTGCCTGCCTGCTGTAACTCTAGGCCATGACATTGTCACCTTTGCTGAGTCAGTAGCGAGAAGCTGGATGTTGATGACGCAAAGCCCCACCCATCCTCTGCCTTTCCTCATTTCCTGGAAGCTGCAGAAGGCTTCTCTCTGCCCCCAGGGTTGTCTGCACTGGGAAATAGCTTCCAAGTCCTCCTCACCCTTGAGGGAGCAGACTGTTTCCCTCCCTTCCTTCTCGAGCTGTCTGGTACCTGTCATGTTCCCTTCCCTCCTCCTCAGTTTGAGATCCCACCAGTGCTACCACAACTGGCTTGGTCAACAAGACTGCAGCAGAAAAGAAACCATCCTGCTCTTCAGAGCAGCTTCTTGTTAGGAGTCTCAATCAAAAGTCTGTCCTTTCTCTCCACCTAGGTTTTGTGATTCTGTGCCCACCAAGAAGAAACTCTGTGGGCTTTTATGTGTGAAACCAGTGTGTTTCTGCAGAATAGTTCTCAAATTGTGATTTACAAAAGGCTTAGAGAGTTGGACAGATTTGGCTGGGTTTCCCTGGGGGACTACAAGTTGTGTGATTGGTATGTTGGTGCTCCATGTTTTCCTCTCTGCTGTCAAAATTTGGAAGTACAGAGGCTGCTTAAAACACAAGTTGCTTGAACGTGTGGAGAGCAACATCCTTCTTTTCACCTCACTCCCAAAAGCAGCCAGTTGACAAAGAGAAGGTTGTCTTTTTGTGCTCCCCTCCGCCCCAGGAATATTTGGTAGTGAAACCAAATTCTAGGAATGCATGAAGACAGTTCATTTTACAGCCCTTCAAATAATAGCCAGTTGGACTTCTTAAAGAAACCAAAGGGGAAGGAAACCTGCCTGATTGATGAAACCTTTCGTGTGATATGTTTTGTAATTACCTCTGGTGATTCTTGTTTTAATGGAAAGCCAGGGCAAAAATTGCTACGTGGGCAGTAAGGGGAGGAAATGGAATTTAATTTCTTGTGCACAGTCTACAGCAAGGCTCTGTATTTAAGTCAAATATTTTTTTGGTGTTTAAAATGCTTCTTCCAATATAGAGTGCAGGATTAATTAGTCTTACTAAATATCAGTCTCACTGATACAAAAATGAAAAAAAAAAACCACCCTATTAAATATGTCAGTAAAATAAAAGATGCAAGTGGTTGAAAATCTTATCCACTAAAAGAAGTGGTCCTCATAATCTCAATTAAAACAAATGCAAGGGTCATTAATCCATGAAAGAGATTCAAAATTTGCATTAACTTGGTTTTGTGTCTCCAGAACAATGCCTCCAAGCTTTTGCTGGCTATCATGGAAAGCAGGCAAGACAGTGAGAACGCTGAAAGAATCCTTTTCAACATGAGACCAAGAGAACTGGTGAGAAAACTTGTGAATATTCATAAATCTTTTGGCTGGGGGAAAAAAAAAAAAAATCTGTCATTAGAACATTTTTTAAATGATCTGCATCTAAGCTGAGAAGTGTTGGCAGGGTATGGTGGCACAATGTATCAGGATGGTACTAATTCACAAAAAGCACTTTAAAAGGATCAAGCACGCATGATTTCAGTCTTTACAACTTCATTATTTTTATCCGTTCCAAGCACTTTTTCTGTAATTGTTTCCTAACTAAATTATGATACTCTGGTAGACTGTCTCCAAGTACAGTTTGTCAGGCAAGGGCTGGCAAATTAAGCCTGTACAGTTTGTGAAACAGTGCTAACAGAAATATGTGTGCAGACGTAGAATATACATAATATATGTATATTAAATAAATGTCTCGTGAACAAAGAGAGTTACAAACATTTGGACGAATATACAAATATATACAAATGTGCAAATACATTTGTTGCTGTATTTTGGAACAACCCTGATGTCTGTGCAGGTCTCCAGGAACTTTAGGTGGGTTGGAAATCTGGGGGAGTCGTTCCCAATCCAACTGGCTGTGCAACAGCAGCAACTGAGAGATCTGTGTTTAAACACAAGAGTTCTTTTCCCCTTCTTCATTGATTTCATCTCCCCCTGTTTGGGTTTGTGTTTCAGGTGGATGTGATGAAGAATGCCTATAACCAAGGCCTGGACTGTGACCACGAGGAGGAGAACGGAGATGATGGCATCTCCCCGAAAGATGTTGGCCATAATATCTATATTTTGGCCCACCAGGTAACGTTTTATGGGTTGTGTGACTGGTTCGAGGAAAGTGCAACGTGGTTAAACTCCACCTTGCCGTGGGTGGAGTGATGCACTTCACTTGTAAGAGAGAAGTAACAATGTGTTTGTTGACATAAACCAGCAATTTAACTAAGTTAAACCTCCTGGAGTAACCTGGAGAGGTGTCCCTACTCAAGGGAACATCCTGTATGCCTTGGTACTCTGTGGGACTTGGTGGGCTCTGTTTGGGTGAAATAACGACGTAGAGCAAAGCAGTCACTGTCCACTTAGCTTTGTCTTCTTTTAACATTAACAGCTCATTTATATCAATCAGATCATAAATCATGTTATCATTGCTGGTGTATTTTAAATAGGAGCTTCAGATTTGATACCAAGTGAACCTGAATTAAGAAGATCCCGATTATTTTAGATTTAGTTTGGCAATAAGAATAATTGGGTCTTTTCACTGCTTCCTCCTTTAGAATTCCCTTCCTTCCACTGCAGAATTATGCTGTAGTGCCCTCAAGCTTTTTCGGATCACTTTTGCTTCTCTGCTGGTAAAGGTAGAACGTACACTGAGGGCTCTTATTTAATGGGCTATTTATTCTTCAGAGCAGTTGGTGTCAAAAACAGTTTATCTTTCAATTATGTTAAGAGTATTGAAAAGTTTTTATTTTTAATTAAAAAAGTAAAGACCACATATTTCTTGATTATATCGTAAATGACAGCATTTTGTAATTACCTCTGTTGATTCTTGTTTTATTAGGAAGCCAGGGCAAAAATTGCTACGTGGGCAATAAGGGGAGGAATAAGGCCCTTTCATGTAGGGGCCAAATTTTTAAAAAGTGGTTTTACTAAGTAAGAAGAAATCAACAGATGGGGATAGGAACTGTTCTATTTCATTAAATGTTGTTAAGAATTGAATATTCAATGGAAAAAAAAGAAAAGAAAGCAATCTATAGCTGCAGCAGTATTATGCAATGATTCTTTCAAGCAAGGAATGCAGAAACAGTTACTAAATTATGCTGATGTGCTTGCAGCACATTTGAATAAGTTGGTATTGTTACTATGTTCATGTCTTTGTGGTTGACCATGTTCCACTCCTGTGCTGTGTGAGTGAGATGCCCGTGGAAGATGACAGTATTTTCAGAAAGCAGCTGTAGCTCCTCACCTTGCTTGGCTATTTGCTCCTTGTCTGAATGCTTGTAATGAAAATTTAAAAGCCTGCCAAGTGGAAATGTTGGTATTTTCTGCCTGCAGTTTGTGTTAAATGACTTAACAGGGTCTGTGGCATGGAAAATATGGTTTGGGGGAGTAGAATATAGGCCTAAAACTATATATGAAATTACTGCTGGGGTCATTTTAGGAAAGAGGTCACTACCAAGGTGAGTTGTAGATTATTCTCTGTCCCTGCATCTGTATTCACGGTGCTGGGGGGGGGGTCCATGATGCCACTCTCCAGCTATTCCTGATCCATAGTCGGCATTTTGGTTGCATAAGGGTGGATATTTTTACAGCAATTTACTGAGCTCCTTCCTGTTCTGTAAAATTAAATGTCATGACTGACTCTGTATGCTGTAAAAATATTCATCTTAAAAAAAAAAAAAAGAAAAAAAGAGACTGTTTTCTTTTTCTTGCATTTCTGTAACTCAGTACGTGTGTTTACAATAGCTCTGCACCCATGTCAAGCCCCATATCAAAACAAAGCAACGGAAGGGCAGGCAATTTGGGGCCTTTCTGTGTCCTCTGCTAATGAAAAGTTAGAATTCTTGGCACGGGCCTGCTGATCTTTGACCCCAAAGTCTTTCCATGTGTGCCCTGTCGCTCGCCCTGGGATGGGCAGGATACGAGCGTGGTCCCTCCTCAGTAAGGCCATTGTTGCCGGGTTCCTTTGCTGCTTCTCTCTCCAAACAACCTCTGCTTTGCTGTGTCAAAGTGGCTTTTTGGTGCCTGGGCCTTCTGCTTGGCTTAGCTGACCTGATTTACGTATTGTTTCTTTGCTCTCACAGTTCATCTGACTTAATCTTTTTTTCTACAACCAGTGTGGCTCTTCAGTCACTTTCTTGATGCTTCCTTGTGACCATTTGCTCCAGTTACAGCTCTTTGGTCCCTCTGTAACAGCAGACTCAAGACCAAGAGTTCCTCTTTTTGCTGTTCCAGCCCTCAAACACAGACAGTTTATTTTGGGGAGCTCAGACTTTCAGTTTTTGTCGTTGCGCTCTTCGGGGCGATGGTGGGTTCTGCATTTTTGCCACCGCTACATCCTTCCTTGCCCTTCCTGTGGTTGGCTTTTACCAGAAGCAAAAGGCATTCCGGTAAATGTTTGACCCGCGGTGCGTAGAAAGTTTGCGCACATGTCACAAGCAAGGCTGAGATTTCTGCTGGTAAATCTCCTTTACAGCCTCCAACCCCTCCACGGGCACGCGTGTGGAGGTTCATGTGCTCGCTGGTACATGGTGTACACACACACACAGAGGTGGCACAGCAGCCATGCCATGCCAGTAGTCACACATCTTCCACGTGTTTCTTTGTCCTCCCTTTCCTTTCCTTTATTTCCTCATCTTCCTCCAGCCTGCCACGTGCCGTAGCTGTGCTGCTTCCCCTGCACTGACCCCAGGCTGTCTGGAACACTGCTGCTCCTCCTCACTTCTCCTGTTCTAGGTGTTGTATGGGCAGAGAGGAGAAGGGAGTGCCGCTGAGGGAAAGCAGAAGTGAGTTGTCCACGAGGAACTCCCCTGAGCTGCAGCCCTGCTCTGCTTGCCTGGCTTTGGGGCAGGGGCTCCGTCCAGACGCAGCTCTTCTACGTGGAGGAGAGACACAAACCGGTGCTTGAGGTCACACCCTGGAGAAATAAGCCTATTATTGCTAGACAGAAAGGGTTCACCATTCTCCTGAAAATCCATGGAGGAGGTTGTGTTTTCTGTGTCTAATTCAAATGTCATGCTCAGAGCCAAGCCTCGAACCTGACATTGCTCATTTCTTACGGTAGTCTCAGGTGAATGCCAGGGGTGCCGTGGAGAGTTCCATCACCTCTTATACCTCTTCTCTTCAAGCCTCAGTCAATTGGGATGGTATTTTCATTGCTGTCCTTTCAAGAGATCGTGTTAAAGCAGGTCACACTTTGTTTTGCAAAGCCAGTAAGGATGTCCGTGAAGAGACTTCATCTTGATGTGATGTCTGCGTAGAGATTTACAAAAGCTTTTGACACAGTAGCACAAAAAAGTTCCACACTTAATGCTTTTATGCAGAAGCATTGGTGTAGGAAAATCAAGTTTTTAAGCGGCAGGAAAAAAAAAAAGAAATTATAACAGGCTAAAGAAATCCTCTGGCATTTCACATGGCTCCTTGAGCTTGCTGCCTCTTATTTACAACGAAGTATTTCAGAAGTTTATAAACTCAAAAATACCTCACTGGAGCTAGCAGTGTTTCTGTGAGGTTCGTGATCCCTTTGCATTTACTGTGAAGTAAGATAAGGCACCAGCTACAACCCCAGGCTCCTGTAGTTTGTATGCATGTATATGTGTGCTTGCTGTCAACAGAAAATACTTTGGAGTGTTTCTCTGTGTTTTTCAGCTAGGTGCAAACTGTCTAAACCAGGCATGAAGCCCAAGCTAATCCACTGTACCTTTCAGCGGGGGCTTTATTCATGAGGGTCACGGGAATGTGAAATAACTTTGCAGAGCTCCCAGCCAGCTTGCAGCATGGCAAGGGTGCACTTTCATCTGCCTGTCCTTGATCTAGAAGGATGTGAATGGGAAGGGAGTAAGGGAGCAAAATGTGATACCGCAGGAAAATTTTAAATTTTCGATGCCCTGTAAATTCCTCCCTCTGGTTCCTGAAGCTGTTGCAGGAGTGTAGGGGTACTGATGCTTTCACTGATGCATGTTCTGTGGTCTCAGATCAGCAAAATGTTTTCTCAGCTGCTTGGTTTTAAGTGTATGTTTAAATGCATTGCTGTCTAGAGGAGCACAGATCATGGAATGTCATGATTTCCTTGTCACCTTCAGGTAAATAGCAGGTTGTTTGGTTGTTTTTGTTTGTTGGTTGTTTTTGGTGGGGTTTTTTTAAGATTAAGCTAAAATATTGTTTATATCTCATTGGAGTACCAAAACTATTTATATTTATAAAATTTCCTGGTGCCACCAAGACTTAATGAAAAATCATTTCCTCCACCCCATAAGGTCAGAAGAATTAACACTGCCTGCTGTCAGTGCAGGCATACAGCATAAATGAACACAAGTTTGAACCAGGCTATCCTCTGATAGCCTAACACAGCTGGAAGTGTCCTTCCATTTGTAAGTTCTTAAAATAAACCAAGGAAAAAGAGGGGGATTTGCTGGGAACTGTAAGATTCTTGCTGCAGGTACTACCAAGCAGACTGTAGCAACTTGGACATCACAAGTCACACACCTTCCTCTCTGGTGCTGATTTTAAATGGACTGGGCAAAATAATTCATTCAGCCTTATGTATCTGTTAATATATTAATAACTGAATCAAGATTTCTTTATCAGACTTGGCAAGCTTTATCAAACTAATGTCTTACTGCTGTGTTTACTTCACGCAGTGTATTCCTTCTTAGTGCAGACACATGAAGAATATTTGCTGACTGGGCATTTAAAATGGTAATAATTGATGGCATGGATTTACGCTTTGAGAGTAGGGACACGCTACCAGTTATTTTTTTTTTAAGTTACTATTTTTGACGTTTGAAATAGGACTGGTTTGAGTTGGATGTGATGCGTTCGTTAAGGAGAAACTAGAGTCGGTTTCAAACAATTTAGGTATCCAAATATGAAATATTCTAAGCAGCACGATGCCATTTGTTAATGTGGGTCTGTGTTTGCTGTGTCTTTCCACAGCTTTCATCAGATTTGAGTACACCAAGGGCAGGGACCACCCTTTATTTTCCACATCAATGCTGTGCCTGGAACTGCATGGCTTTGGGACCCTTATGTGCTCCAGCAGAACAAAGAAATGGCAATAATAAAAGTGCTTTCATAATTTTATTTTTTTTTTAAGACTTAATCCTCCTTTTTGTAGGATTTTGGAGCAGCTAAAAGCTTTCCTTGATTTTGTTTCCCCCTATCTTAAGGCAGGTGGTATTACCTGGTGTTACAGGTGAAGACACCAAGCCAGAAGCAGGTACAGACAGCAAGTCCTGAGCTACCAGGGGAAGTAAATATGGCCTGTTTGATCCCCAGTGCTTTGCTTTAACTGCTCCATTGGCTTTCCTTCTACTCTCACTCAATCCCAACTACTTAACTAATGAGGAAAATTGGCATTTATTGGGTGGTACAGCTGAGAAGAGCATAATCACTGAGCACATTAATGCTCCAAAAGTCTTTTAAAGAGACATGCTACCATGTATTTCTCAAATAAACTTTCCTGTGCTGCTACTGTTGTGGATTGCTAAGGCAAGAAGAGCTTTCCTAAGATAATGGATACAAATGTGTGTACGTGTGTGGGGGAGAGGTCCTGTTGGGTTTAAGGGTTTTTTTGTGGGTGGCTATTTTTGGTGTTGTAATTTAGAGTAGCTCTTGGATTTCCTTCACTTTGCTGGATTTTAGCCTTTTGACAGATGAACTTAGACCCTTGGTCCTCCTTTTCCCTTGAGTTTGTGTGTGCGGGTATAAAATAAAATACAATTATTGGAACATACACTGTAAGGTAAATGTGGCTCTTGGTACTCATCCATTTGTCCTGACCTGCATATAACACAGGTCAGGTCAAGGGATTGCTTGCATAAAATGATGGGTACCAATTTTCTGTAGTTTACTGTGTGAGGAAACACTGTAAATGTGAGCCTCCAAATGTGGAATAGGATTGCTGCGTGTGACTTTTCCTTTAGGATGAGAATCCAAAGCTTTCTGAACTGGGTGGGCTGTCCCAGGCTGACAAAACAGTATTGTGCTTGAAGGGTGATTGTGGTCAGGCGTAAATTTGGGGTGAAATTTGACCCTTTAAAAAGAAGTGTTGATAAAAAAGGCAAAAATTAATGACTCGATAACATGCATTGACAAGCACCTTCTCTGAGACACAGAAAGGAAGCACCTGAAAGGTGGTTTAGGACAGGGAACTGGTGGAACCATTTACAACCCCCAGTAGTCTGCAGTGGGCATGGACTGGCTGAAACAATAATACTGTGCTTATCCCACAGAAATAAGATGAACAGATGCCAAGTGCAAAAATCTTGCAAGAACACCTTCACCCTTGATAGTGGTGTTGCCATTACTGGCCTGTAATATTTAACTGAGAAAGATCTTCCTGTCCTTGTGGGAGCTGGGAGTTCCCAGAGGATTTTGCTCCAGAAGGTAGGGTTATCCTCATCCAGTTGGGAAGTAGCTTTCAGCTCCAGCAAGGATCCTCCAGAAGAGCTGAGATCTGGGGACTGCATTGGTTCACTGAATTTTTTTTTAAGCTTGCTGGCTCCTTTCTGCTTATTCTCTGCCTCAGGTAGATGTGTGGCCTGTGAGTCCCCTAATTTATAAAACATTAGGTTGTGCCTGGGTTCTGCAGACACAAGATTTTGAGTTGATTCTGTTTCGTCAGTGAAGTGTCTTGGTTATATTTGAATTGACTGGTACACTCTAAAAAAAAATTAAAAAAAAAATGTGTTGTGTTTAGTTTTTGAGAATATTATTTGGGAAAAAAAAAAAAGACCCAAATACAAAAAAGTCTGAACTTGTCTGGTGTAAATAGATTTGCTGTTCCAGAATCACTGGTTATATTGAGTAAAAGTATAGATCAGTCACATTCTGTGCACCAATGACCATTGTCAAATTCTGCAGCTGATGTGAACAGGAAGCAATTGGCAGGTATTGTTGGAGGCTGCCTTCCCAAGCACCAGATGGCAAATGCAGAAGAATACTGTACACATTTAAACAAACAGGACTACCTTTTGAGGCCAGAAGATGATCAAATCTGTCCCGTAGGATAAACTTGTCCTTCAGGATGAGTAGCTGTGAGTTGGTGCAATAAGGATTCTCTCTTTCTTCAGGGTGGGTAGAATTTCTCAAGCTAAAGGATGTAATTTTTTTTTGCAAGGCTTTGCTGAGGTTTGCAGGTTTTTGGGGTGTTTTTTTTTGTTTCTCTCTCCTTAACAGAGAAGCTCTTGCTGATAGCGATGCCAAAACAAAGGGCTAATGGGAACCAGTCCCAGGAACCGTGACTGTCAGGGGACTCGTATCCTTGGCTGCCAGACCTGAAACTTCTCATGGAACTTTTATTCTCCACATGTTGTTTTGTAGTTATCATCCTGATGAGACAGGCCATGGCATCAAAATGACACCGGCTAATTAAATGTCAGCAGAATCAGAAGCAGTTGCAAGGCTTTTACACCGAGATTGCCAAGATTGAAGCAGAAGCCAATGAGGCACATCACCCTCCTTGAGGCTCATTAGGATGGTATATAAGTCCACCTTCAGCCAGCTGAAGTGTAGGGAGGCAGTATGGAGGCTGCCACGAGGGTTTGACACTAACGAGCACCTGAAAGATTAAACAAAGTCTCTCTGGCTGATGTTAGGTCTCAGGTTAAAACTTTGGCAAGTTGTGCTTCATTGTTAGGTCTCAGGTTATAACCTTGGCAACTTGTCCTTCGATGTTTTCTTCCCCGCCCTCCTCCCTTCTCCTTGGAAGCATTCCCCTCAGAATCCTGTTCTGACTTTGACAGGGATCTACGTGGGGACCTCTGTTTTCCATCTGGTGTCCTGTTGACTTAGGCTGCTAAGAGCTCCTAGGATTCAAGCTAGAGCTTTTCTACTGTAAGCTGGGCCACAGAGGTTTTAGCTTATGTTGAATTTTCTGGTTCTGCTTCTCTAGAATAAGATGAAGTGTCTTCATATGTGTGTGATTTATTATATGTGATGTTAAAGAGCGATATATCCTGTTTGACTGTGGCGACCGTGCATTTCACTAGTGCACAGGTGGCCTCAATATTTCTGCTTTGTGGCTTTCTTCTTCTATCTGTAACTTCTGTAATCCTTGTGTTTTGTGGTTTACAAGATTTTTTTTTGTCATTGGGAAATATGTTGTATTGGTGTCGGGGCCCAAACGTTACACCAGAAGAAATATCCTTTCTTTGTCAAATGTCTGCATTGTGAAATCTTCACATTAGTCTGTGGTTTTACTCTGAAAATTGGCTGTGGGACAATGAAATACTGTTTAAGACATTCTCTGCTCTCAGGCTCTGTTTGCAGCCCTGTACTAGCAGTACCCACACTACCTTTTTATTGCTGTCTGAAGCAGCACGGGCTGGGCAGGGTGACTTTAGTCCTCCTTTGGCTCTGTATCACCGGCGGGGGAGTTACTCAACTTCCCACTTGGAAAAATGGGCCTTCATTTAGCCATATCCACTGCTGGTCTGTGTGGGAATGCCTCCACTGGAAGTAGGCAAGCAGTACTGATTCATGCTGATTTACACTAGCAGAGAGCTTGACCTGTTGCCCTCAAACCATGCTCTTACCCTAGAGCTGCCCGCTTGTGTTTGGCGTGCACAGTCTTCATTCAGAGTGATGATGTACAGGGGAGGAAGGACATCTTGACTTAAAATGTTACTGTTGAAATTGCTTGGAGAAGTGTTGTGTGGAATTAAAAATCATTTAACTTGCAAACGGAGCAAACTCAATCCAGAAGCCGCTGGGAGGCGGTAAATGTGGAACCACACGGTGCCATCTCTCCAAAGTCACTCCTCAAAGCAGACTGCGCTTTCAGTCACCCTCAGCTGCCCTGTGTACATTGCCTGCCAGAAATGTATGTGATGTAGCTGCTTGCTTTGCTCAGATTGCAACAAACTCCCCTTATTTTGGAAGCTGAATTACACAAAGTGTTGAGTTTTTGCTCTGGAGACACATCTTGGGCTTTTCCATTAGAGGTAGCCATCAAATGAAGTAAAATGCTCTTTTTCTTATATCCCAAGCACCACTAAACCACTTCACTCTAAGCTGGGAGGAACTTGCTTTGTTTGTTTTGAGGGAAAGTGAGGGTAACCTTGGAAATATCATGGAACTGAAGTCTGGTCTCAATAGTATCAGAGCAGTTCTAATAGGCCTCTGATTAGGCACTGTGAAATCCTACACCTTAATTAAAATCAGGGCTGGGGGGGGAGGACACATCTCCTCTAACAAAGACATACTTTTTTATGTTCAGTAGTCATTTAAGTAATTACAGGTTAACAAAAATAAAGAGCATTAAACAGAATGTCAAAATATGTCTGTTCCTCGCAGTTGCTCCGTTTTAACTCTCGTCTCCTCTGATGTCATAATTTAATTAGGTATCTCAGTCATCACAGAGTTTTCCAGACAAGAGCTGAATTTGTAATCTACAAATAGGCAGAGCTCAGCTGCCATCCTCTTTATTTCACTTGTTTAACATAGTGCAGAAAGCCGAAAATGAGGTCCACCTTGCACTTTTTCTGAGGCAGCTTTATGAGATACTGAATAAAAGAGTCCAGCTGTGAAATTTAGTTTTAACGGCTGATTATGCTTTTCTACACCCAAAGTGAGAATGATCAGTTACCTTTGATCACCTTCAGACCTGCACACAGATAAGCATCTAATCAACCTGGGGTTAAAGAAATGGTTTCTCTGCCTTTTTCCTATGGGCCAAGATTTTCAGAGTTTGTTTTACAAATGATGTAGCCTCAAATGAACTTGGTCTTACCAGCCTTTTCTTTCTCTGGAGTCTGCAGAACACTACTTAGCTGCTGGGTGATTGTGTAAAACAGCCTTAGTTGGGAATGTCTGATGAGGAGAGAGATGAAATTTTTACCTTTTTGCTCTCCCACCAGGAACTGTAACTTTATAGGTGCCAGGTGAAAGTGCTCTCCTGAGGACAATGGCCATAACACCAAGCAACTCATCATTTTACTTTCTCTGCTCTCTGTTTCTATGCTCCTTTTTTTTTTTTTTTTTTTGAGATGTTTTGCTTGGCTAATTGGAGAGGGAGGCAGAGATTCAACAGCACGATTGAAAATGCTGGAAAATCTCACTGCTGCAATTGCTTGAAGGAAGACATCTCTCAGTTCCTGTCCATCTCCACACTTGTACACTGCCCTGTTTTGTACCCCAAAAAGTTATACACATCAGGCCCCAGCAGGTAGTAGGAAATCCATGTCTTGTGTGAGTTTGGCAGATTGCAGCTTCAGCAGCTTACCTGGGCCTCAAGTTTTTAGCTCTGAATGAGCAAGTTAATGTTGTCCTGCATGTTGAAAAGGTGGGATGCCAAGAGGAGTGGGTATGAACAGACTTTTTACTTTGCCATTGCTGTAACAACTAACCTGACCACAATAAAGGCTGTACTCAAGTGCTGAGCCGTGAGACCAAGATGCAACTGAGGACTTGAGCCTCTGTAATGTTCTTGGTTAAAAATTGGCTTATCCCAGCCTCAGCAAGGGCAGTGGATGTTCTGTGGCCTCTCCCAAGCCACACCTGCACGTAGCAAGTGCTGGTGGTTATATCAGACATGGGTGGTGAAATGCACCCAGCTGAAGGGCTCACAGTTTGGAGAATCCACCGTGGCACTATCCTGCAAAATGTATGAGGTGAGGGTGAGAAAACATGAGGAGGGAGCCAACTGGTTCCTGTGTGGTTCAGGTAGGCCCTGAACTTCCTCAGGTATGAGTCCACTCTGGAAGTTTCAATCCATGAGATACTTTCTGCTCTGCTCGTGGTGCCAGAGGAAGGGAGGTTGGCTGCCACTCAACCTCTTCTGGTGTTATGGCTTACAGAAGGAAGTGTGTCCATACTTAAAGACCTAAAACGGTGGTTCCCCTCACCACACTGCCCCCAAAATAAGAGTCATAAGCAGTTCCTCCTTCTGTTTGTTTACACTAGCCTTGCTTTCCTCTAGAGGCCACATAAGGGACAGAAGTAGATGGTTGTTTGGCAGAGAATCACGTTCTGAGAAGAAAGGAAACATAGAAACTAAAATGCTTGGTAGCTGAAGGATTTTTAGGAGTTCCTGAAAAGGGTGTGCTTTTCACAGCTATCTTATCTTATATGTATATATTTTGTATGCATATAAAGGCTTTTATATAAATAAATATAGATATAAATATAAATGCTTTTAGAGGTGAACAGTTACCTTGCTGTGTGGATTTGGGATTCATAGACACAAATCTCAGATTGTATCTATACAGTGTTGGTGAGCAATGTTTTATTTGCCTTCCATAGAAGTTGCATGTGGTTGGCATCTTCTGCCTCGTGCTGGGAAAAAGTCTAGTTGTGATAACTCTGCTCTCTTTTTCTCCCCTTTTCCATTGAACTTTCTTGTTATGTTCCTGTAATCGTGTCTGACACTTCCATCATCTCCTTCTTTCCTTCCATCCTGTACCCTCCAAAACTTTGCTTACAGTCATCAGGGGAGGCAGTCTGCAAGTGCAGTTGTGTCATCCCTGTTGGAATATCTCTGGATTGCATGCTGCTGCCCACATGCTGTGCTCAGTATGGTCAGTGTACACCAAAATCCAAATGTGACCGCTGAGCTGGTTTGATTCGAGAGGGCACAGCTGACCGTGACAATTCACACATGGCCTGCAGAGACATTTCACATACACTCACCTCACATTAATTTTGTTTGGTTGCAACATCTTTTATCTGAGCTGAACTTTCCACGCACACACACACACTTTTTTTTTTTTTTTTTTTTTTTTTTGCAAGTAAAAGAAATTACAGAGAAGATGAGTGGAAGCAAAACTTGTCGAAATCTTAGCAAGTCGTTTTGTCTTCTGCTGGTTTTCATCAGGGCAAAGAAAAGAACAGCAAACACACCACAAAAATAGCAACAAAATTATTGTGGAGGGGGGACTGCGAACATAACAGTGATAGAGTTCACTTAACTGTGGTGGCTTCTCTTATAGGGTAATATTGAGGTGTTTTAATTTCTCCCTTCCCTGTGAGGTAGATCACTGTGACCCACAATCTGTAGTGGAGGGCTGGTGTCTCGGGGGTTACGTGAGGCCATGGAAGACCCAACAACAGAATCCAAAGTGTCTGGACCACCCAGGGGCTCGCTCACTCACCACAAGCCATCAGGGAAAGATTAACTCTAAAGCCTTTTCGGTTGCTCTGTACGGTATAATCATCTAAATGAAATCAATGAATACTTGATTTGAGAGGCTCCCATTGCTCCATCCCTGCTGTTCCTAATGTTTGTTAACAGATTGCTTTGTGGCAGAGTGCAAAGGTGCCGCTCTATAAAACCGTAATGACTTCTGGAAAGGAAGTTGCCCTGTGTATTGCAGAAAGCACCATTCAGCTTTGATTGGAACGTGGGGAGTTGAGAAGTTGTTATTGCTCTTAGTACAGCCAGTTGGAATAAAAGTTTCTGCTGGGTTATGGTTGAGATGACATTTCCTTTTCCTTTGCTTTCTCTCTCTCCTTGTTTACCGGCGGGTTGGGAATGTTCTCATTTGCCCTGGGCAGGGAGCTGGCATGTGGTGAGGTCCTGGCACGCCGAGGAAGGGGATCTCATTTTCTGTCTCCTCTCCTTCTCTGTCTGTCACCCATCCTGTTTGCTACTCCCTTAACTTTCTCTTCGCTGTTGTTTCTCAGTCCTTGGGGTTTCTCTTGTCAGTCCCCAGGCATCTTTTTTATCCTTTCCTGCTCTCTAAGCAGAAAATAAAGTGTTCAGTGAGATGTGTGGGTTCTATCCCCCTGTGAGGGGGTTTGGTGGTGCCAGATCTCACACTGCCTGGCTCCAGGAGCCAAAGGGACTGAGAAGAAAAAAAGAGGAAGAGATTTCGGCTGGAAATGAGCCCCAGCTGCACAAGCCTGTTTGCACAGCAAGGTGAAACTAAGCTGAGCAGATGCAATTATTCTGCTGTTGCTGCAAGTAACATTTTGTCTCGTTTCTCCCTGGTGAAAGACCACTGGCCTTCGGGCTGGCAGCCCACCCTGCAGCATGTCTGGTTACTGACAGGGTAGGGGTGAAGATAATTCACAGCAGATCTCTCAGATGTCACGCACTGGACATCAGGTCTGCGCGAGCACTCTTGCCTCGCTTTCCCCAAGGTCTGTGGTTCATTAACTTCCAGGATTGTGGAGTGGCCTCTGTGCCCTGACAGGCTAGAGGGGCTCACTGGCACACCAGAGGGTTGTCTAGTGAGCTGAGCTGGGGCAAGGGCAAGGGCAGAGAGGGCACTGTGCAGTTCTGGAGCTTACAGACACTCCCCCCATCAGGTTTCCACCCCAAAACACACCCCAGTCCCCAGCACACTCCTGATGCTGCCTAACCCAGTGCCCTTCTCCTGTAGGGTGTGCCAGGTATCTCCCCATCAGTAACAGCCTTACAGCTGTGAGAAGAAACTTGAGGGAATTGTTAACAAGGATAATAATTCTCTAAATAATATTTTTTCTATTTTTTTTAGTCTGTAATACTTAATACCGTAAGTGTATATTGTTTCAAGGCACAGGAGCTATTTGTGTCTTTGTTTCTGCTTCTCAGCCAGTTATCCAGTGCTCTTCTGTAATATTCCATCAACCTCTTTTAGGAAATCAGTTTAACATGTTTGACACTTCACCTGTGAAGCAGCTCTTCCATGAAAACCCTGATTGCCTACAGGACACTGAGCCTCACTCGTTTAGATCCCCTTGTACCATTCTAGTCATAAAAAGTCACCTTTACCCCCCAGGTCTGGCAGTTGATGCTGGAGAGTGAAATATATCTCTCACAATTAGGGGGACTTCAACCCATCGTTTCTAGCTTGTATTTCTTGTGCTGCTGTCCAATGTACAGGCAGCAGAGTGTAAAGTGGAGAATAACCTTATCTTTTCCCAGAAGTTTTTCCATATGCAGACTTGTATACACATACATATTTGGCAAACCAGTGTACTATCCCAGGTCAGTGAATTAATTACAGGCTGATGAAATGAACGTTCAGAGCTTTAAATCACTTTTTTCTTTGAGAACATTTAAATAACTTCATTTTTTTTGTTCAAGGTAATCTTGACTTCAAAACAAAAGGCCTGCAGGAAACCTGTATATTGTTAATTGCCAAAGCTGGGTCTGCTGTGGTTTTCCACACTGCTGATCATATATGGCATCCCAGATGAGTAGCAGATCTGATTTTATAGTCGTGTTGTGTCAGGAGTTTAGACTCAGTATTACTTGTAATTCTGTCATTTATCTCTCCTGTTTCTTTATTAATGTCTTTAGTGTTCTTGCTCTGTCCTCAATCTTTCACATTTTGTACTGATGCTTTATTGCAGTGTTTTCCAAATTTTTTAAGTAAAAATCTTTCAAGATGAACAACAGTCCTTCCCCAGGAGCTGACTGAAAGCCAAATGATCTTTATTCATAGAGCTATTGCCTTACACATCCCCTCTTTGGAAATCAGTGTTCCATTATATGGTATTGCTTCCTTGTCCCCCACATTCCTTGATGAGTAGTACAGTGTTGACATCTAAAATATTGTCACTGGCATGGCTGATGGGTGAGAAAGTGAGTGACTGAGAGAGTTTTCTCCTCAAAGGTGATTTTTTCTGGGGGTCTTTGCAAACTCAGGTTCTAGTGGTGGATATTTTTTTCATATCAGTTACACTTGCTGTAGATTTCTGAGATGTGTTTTCGAGTTTGGCTTTGCAGACATAAACGGGGGCAGTTCTTTTCATTGGAGTTGCTGTTGGCCACATCCATCTGGTGTTTTGTCCTCCAGCTACCCCAAAAGATTTGTGATATAACACAGGAGTTAAATATGAAAAAACCATCATTCAGAGCCTGCACGGCCTTTACGTGCCACTCACAGACCGTCACCTTGGGTGCATTATAAGCCTGGAAAAGCTTTCCATGTTTTAGGTTCACGGTTTGCCACTGTATTGTTGTTTTCACTGGTGTGTCTCGGATCTCACAAAAAGCTCTGTGCTGGTCAGGGAGTCTGTTGACACAGTCCTCCTTCGCCCATGTGGGCCTTTGAGCTCGTTATGGGGCGGAGGAGGGAGTGCGAAAGCAGAGCTTCAGAAAACACTGCAGTTGCCAAATAACATAGCATTTCTGAAGCTGCTCTGTGTCAGACTGTGGGCCTCTGCTTCTGACCTGAGCTCTCACAGACTGCTGTCCACAAGAGCCTTTCATCACTGTGACAGTACAGAAATATTAGCAGTAGTTATTATTGTGTCGACATAGAGGAATCCATCCCATGTAGGAACTACAATAGGAGCAGAAAATAGATGGGCCCTTTGCCCTGAGGTTACTCTCTAAAGGTCCAGAGTACACAGAAGGTAAGAGAGATTGTGGAAGCAGAGAGAAATGAAGTTATGAGTGCTTATTGCCTAGGAGAAGATTCAGCTCCATCACCTGAAGATTGCTGGTGCCTTTAGGCAGGTTCCCCTCCTGAAATCTGCTGCAGTTCCTCCAGCTCAGTCAGCAATCCCTCGTTGTTGCTGATGTGTCTTTCCTGGCAGTCGAGGTGCTGGCACAGGAGATCCTGGCCTGTTCCTGGGGTCATTTTGTCCAGTGCTTGTGTCAGGAAGCCCCAGCTGTGCCGTGCTGGGCTCTGTCTCAGCACGAGACAGTCGCAGCCTGAAAGAACAGCCTCATAAAGCACAGTGAAGATCACTGAATAAACACTGTACTAAAGTGTGTGGCTGCTGTTCACATGAAACCTGAGAGCAAAATATGCATCAGCACTGTCCCAGATCCCCAGCAGTCTCTGAACACCCTGTTCTAGTCAGTCCCACGAGAGGGCTGAGATGATTTTCCCTTCTAGTCCACGTGGCGAGAGAACTTCTGTTACTGATTCTTACCAAGCAGTACTTTTTAGTGTAAAGTTATGGACAGTTAAAAGCATATCAGGAAGCAATACCTGGAGATTTCATGTGGTTTACAAATGGCATTTCCAATTCTGTATAGAAATTCAAGGATGATTACAGAAAGTTTTTTGTTGTACTAATGGAAATTTCTGAATCTGTGCCATGTCCCTTTCTCCAAACTGACATGCTTTTAATAGTAAGAACTATCAATACATCCTTGACTTATTATTTGTTAGAAAACACAAAATCTTAATGGCTCATATTGGAGAAATAAAGGTCAGGGTACAGGTAAAGTTCCTCTGTACTACAGAAGATTAAAAAATGGGAATATATTTGCTTCTGGTTATGCTAATTCATCACTCCAAGCACGGTGTGATTGCATTCTGTCTAGTCAGTTCTTCTCTTTGTACCTTAAAGAAGAGATACAGCCAAAGTAAAGGGCGTTTGGAGATAGACAAGGAAAATAATTGAGTCACAGGGAGTCTTCTGTTTGAGGAGGGATGGGAAAGATAGGGGT
This sequence comes from Myiozetetes cayanensis, assembly GCF_022539395.1. Lineage (NCBI taxonomy): Eukaryota > Metazoa > Chordata > Aves > Passeriformes > Tyrannidae > Myiozetetes > Myiozetetes cayanensis. The sequence continues at coordinate 70,630,780 of NW_026087521.1, read as the reverse complement.
TGTTTTAATTTAAAGAAGAGACAAATAAAGAGAACGTGACGGTGGTGTACAGAATGATGAATGATACAGAGAGGGTGAACTGGGCACTATTGCTTGCCCTTTCTTAAGTACAGGAGCAGAGGGACATCCAGTGAAGCAGAAAGGCAAAAGCAGTTATTGTGGTTAGAGGGAAATTTTAAGCAGAGACTGTCTTATTTCTACAAGCTCATCTTGTTTTTTCGTGATTCTAGAGCCTGTATTGAGGGGGATGCAAAAGACCTCTAGAAAATGAATCCAAGTTGCCTTGCTAAGCAGTTGTTGTGAGAATACTGCAAAGGCTGCTCACTGGATCAGGTTATGTGGCTTGTACGAAGGAGAAGAACTAATCAGTCTTAAAGGACCTTTTTAGTCTCAAAAATAAGTGGATGTTTTAGTTAAGACATTGATGTGGGTAATGAGGCTATCCATGCATTTACTAGATAGAGTAAAAAATTAACTGATAAGGGCAGAAATCTACTACCAATGGGAAGAATATTCCTCTGCAGTTGACCCCCATGTTATGTTTTTTGTGTGCCTCCCTGAATGAATCTGCTCATGGGCCTTTTATAAAATGCTGATGTTCTTCCACACTGGCTCAGGGCCAAGCAGAATTCTGTCCCTAAGGAAATTGTAGGAAGCACATTTATTCTTCTTGAATATCCCCTTCTTTTATTCTCTTTTCTTTTGGATGTTCTATTTATTATTCTATATATATTCTATATTATTATATATTTATTATTATTTATTAATTAATACGTTTGTATCAAGATCCAGAAGAAAACGGTAGATTCTAGGGAACTCTAAACAGAGTAAATTATACATGTACCTCCTCCATGCCTTACTGGGAAATGAAAGAGGGGATGGGAAGACATGCAAACATCTTACAAATGAGTGAGATCATTTTCTCTTTAGATCATTACAAGATCTGTTTGGATCGATCCACTGTTACTGTTAGACTTGATCCCTGACAGTCCTTTTGCAGCTGTGCTGTTATTTTTATCATTCCTCACCAGACTGCAGTACATCCTGGTCCACCTGTGGTGATCATCACTTCAAAGCCTGGCCCCTGTGGTCATTTTGCCTCGTTTCTGATGGCTGTGTCTAGTCTGTGGTGATAATGTCAGTGTAGTGATTCAGATCTGGGCCTTGCCTTTCCTGCCTCGTTTTTTTTCCCCACCTTAAAATAGGTGAAACACCTCATCCATCCTGGATGAAACCCACTCAATGGGATAAGGGGAAAACTGCATTTTCACTGTGTCCTCACGCCTTATAATTTGGTCTTTGTCTCTCACTCACCTAAGGGAGGTCATGAATGCATTTGCCAACTTTCTCGGTTTTAAACTTTCTGCAGCCATCGAGCCTTTAAAAAGTTTACCCTTCAACACAGAACAGATGTATTTTATGAGTCATATAAAGTGTATAATTTATAAAAGCTTGTAGAAAACACATATCTGTGTGTGTACATATTTGCTGTGTATATAAACTGTGCAGTTTAGAGTGTATTTTCCCACCACTGCAGTCCAGCTGCCTTTGAAGTAGTTGTGGACATCATTGCCATTGTTGCCAGCCCTGAAATGCCAACCTACAACCTGGTTTAGCCTTTTGAAATCGCAGAGAAAAATTAATTGGAAATGTGATTTTTGCACTCAGAGGTATGCAAATTTTATGTCTAAACTCAAGTGAAAAGAAGCATTCAGTCTAATTTTTTGGCATTTGTCAAAAGCCCTCCAAAAAACCATCTAGGCTGCAGGCTAAGCTGCCTTTCATAAATCTCAGCCGAAGACTTGCTGCTGACTTTTTAAGACTAAATTATTTCTATTGTTCTCAAGTAATTACATTTTTGTTGTTATCTGTGGAAAGAGCCCCACTGGGCTGAACATGTAAGTATATGGGAATGGGGGGAAGGAGGATTTGTGGTAGTTAAGTGGAGATGATAAAGCTGAAAACAGAGCAGCAGGACATAAATCAGATTTTTCTTCTTTTTCTAGTTGGCTCGTCACAATAAAACATTGCAACAGATGCTGAAGCCAGGGTCAGATCCAGATGAAGGAGATGAAGCCTTGAGGTTTTATGCCAAACATACTGCACAGATAGAGGTAAAGAATTGCTCCCTGGAAGATTGAACATGGGACAAGTCTGCATCTTGTGCATGGTGTATCACCTTTTCTTAAGCTTCTGAGCAGCAAAGCTTATTCAAATGGAGCAGATTATTTATGAGGAGAAAGCTGAATAATGTGCTTTTGGCTGTGGGAGAAAAAGGAATGCACCTATATCAAAAGTGGCTCTAAATAATCATTTTCCAGGAGCTTTCCTGTGTGTTACCAAACATGCTTTGTTAGGGAAATACTGACTGTGGATAGTAGCTGTGTCATGAAGTCAAGAATAATCTTGTATGGTCCATCACTCAAATAAATAATCATGAGTTTCAAAGCCAGTGATGCTGGCTGATCAAATTAAAAGTCTGGCTGGAGTACAAAGGGGTTTTGAAGTGGTGTAGACATTCAGTGTGGCTTTTTGTTTAAAAGACTAAGGCTTGGCCTGGTTCAGCAGTTCTGTTCTCTGTTTTAAACTTTACACCTGCCACGGGTTGGATTTAGATCAAGAACCACGGAAGGTATTTAGGTTCTTAATTCTTGAGAGCCTTTTTGGGCTCCTGCAGGTTTTGTGGGATCACAGGCACACCACGGCAGGAGCTGGGCTGCTGGAGCAGCCCGAGCCACGGGGACTTTGTCAGGAGCAGAATTTCCGCGGTGCAGAGGCAGCTGCTGCGAGAGCCTGCAGGGAGCAGAGGCATCTGGCTCTGCCTCAGAAAAGCTGCAGCAAGCCCAGAACTGGCCGAGTGTGAAAAATGCACAGCGTGGTTGCTCACAGGCCCAGCCTGAATCTGCTCCAATGACCTCTGAGCCCTTCACTGGGCTCCCAGGCTCCTCCAGCACTGGAGCTGAGCTTGCCTGGAGAGGGAGAAGTCCTGACACATGACTCAGGTCCATGTTGTTTTGCCTGATAGTGGTCATGTTATCCCCCCACAGAACTGACAGAAGCTCCATGGCTGTGGTTGTCCAGAGGGCAGCTCAGAGCTCCTCTTAATATATCCTAATACTTGGGGCACTGCTGAGATATCTCTTGGCAATTATCGGCCGAGTTATCTGGGTAAGGTTGTAAATTTAGGCATTAAACGAGCACTGTGGTCAGCTTTTCTGTGGCCAACAGCTTCTTCTGCAACCCAGCGTTGCTGCTGAACAAAACAGATATCCACAGGTCCTTCTCTGAAAGCAGACCTGGACCTGTTTAGTGTGTCAGATATTATCTCCCCTATATTAAGGTATCTCATTTCTTTGATTTGAAAGTCAAATAGTGGGGTTTTTTTCACCAGTGGCTGTACAGAGACATGGGCGTAGGAGTTGAAATCAGTTTTTAACCCATTTCTGTTTTTTTAGTAATGCAGAGTCCACAATCAGAATAGGGAAGCAATTTTGATGACAGTGGGGTGAGATGAAGTAAAATCCAGCTCACTCACTGGTAACTTGGTCAGTCCTGAAATACAAACAATTCAGAACCTTGGTTTTTGATGAGTAAGAAGATAAAAAACTGACAAGATATGGGTGCTGTTTGAGTAACAGGGTGCTATTTTTGCATGTTCACCTTCACAACTTATCCCATCATAGAAACAGACTCAAGGTGAGAAAATAATTTTGTAATCTGAGCAGAAAGCCCCTGAACTTCTGCACTTTTTACTGAGAGAGTTTTGTTTCAATTTGCTGCAAAACGGAAGCATTCTGAATTAAAAGATTTTTTTGTATTTGGGGATATCTGGACCTGGGTTTTGCTTGAGACATATGTTGACCACCTTATTCAGGCAGGTGTTTGAAAATAAAAAAGTTGTTTTACTCCCATTTTGGGACTTTATTGTGATGTTCACATAATTTATGCATTAATTTATGAATAAAAGGGGAGCGGTGAACAAGAAAAGATACGACAAAATCATTGGACAGCCACTGATCCTGACAAAAATGTGTATTTTTATTTATAGATTGTTCGCCACGACAGAACAATGGAACAGATCGTCTTCCCTGTCCCCAATATTTGTGAATTCCTCACTCGGGAATCCAAATTTCGAGTGTTCAACACAACAGAGAGAGATGAACAAGGCAGCAAAGTCAATGACTTCTTCCAGCAGACAGAGGATCTGTACAATGAGATGAAGTGGCAAAAGAAAATTAGGAGTGAGTATTGCAATTTCAAAAAATGGCTTCATTGTGCTAAAAACCTGCTTTTAAACCTTAAAATCCTTCCGTTTTAACGATACACTTTTCTCTGTTCACTCTGATTCCACCACAGGCAAAGCTGTTCTGGGCTTGAGAGCGTAGGTCAGCTGAGACACTTGCATGCCACCATAAAAGAGGCATAATGTGGAGCAGTTAGTAATGTGTTCAAGATGATGTTTTGGACTCCAAAAGTTAAACTGAGGGATGGATGAACTGGGTGTAGCTCCACTCAGCTCAATAGCGTTGCACCTAATTAGGCCAAGGCCCCCTAATATTTAACAAAAACATGTGTAGCTGCATATTTGAGGTTTGCAGATTCCTAAAAGACCATTAAAGAACTTGTAAATGTCAGTCACTTAAAAAACATCTCTCAGCAGAACCTCAGCTGCTTTAAATCTGCCCGACTCCCGTGGAGTCAGATCCCCTCTGCCAGTTCACATCAGCCTGGCATGAGTGGGCTGCAGGGTGTCCCAGTGAGCCCACACTGGGGTCCCTCCCGTGGCAGTGGGAGAGGCTGGCAGGCATGGCCGAGATCAGAGCAGGGGCACGAGGAGGAGATGGGCGGTGAAGCCAAGGCAGATATCCTGAGTTTCCAGTTTACTTCACTGATGGGAATGAGGTGCTGGAGTGCAGTGCTGGAAAAGGGACCTGGGGGTCTTGGTCAGTGGCCAGCTGGACACGAGTCAGCAGTGCCCTGGCAGCCAGGAGGGCCAACCCTGTCCGGGGGAGCATCAGGGAGGGGATTGTCCCGCTCTGCTCTGACCTGGGGCAGCCTCACCTCGAGTCTGGGGGCAGTTTTTGGGCACCACAAAGTAAGAAAGACATTAAGTCCTTAGAGAGTGTCCAAAGGAGGCAACGAAGATGGGGAAGGGCCTTGATTTGAAGCCGTGTGAGGACACTGAGGGCATGTGGTGTGTTCAGCTGGAGGAGACTGAGGGGAGACCTCACTGCAGTTCCAACTTCCTCAGGAGGGCAAGAGGGGCAGGGACTGAGCTCTGCTCTGTGGGGACCAGGGAGAGGACTGAGGGAATGGCTGGAGTTGTGTCAGGGCAGGTTTAGGTTGGATGTTGGGAAAAGGTTCTTCCCCAGAGGGTGATTGGGCACTGAACAGGCTCCCCAGGGCAGTGGGCACAGCCCCAAGGCTGACAGAGCTCAAGAAGGGTTTTGGATGATACTCTCAGGCACAGGGTGTGACTCTTGAGGATGCTCCTGTGCAGGGCTGAGGGTTGGGCTTGATGATCCCTGTGGGTCCCTTCCAGCTCAGCGTGTTCTGTGATTCTCTCATTCCGTCACAGCTGCTGGCCCTCACCAGGACTGGGGCTGCTGCTGATGTCCCAGGGACAGGAGGCTCCTGCCAGCTTAGCCACTGTCAACTCTACCCTTTGCTTTTGGAGCAGAAAGTTGTATTTTTACATCACAGAATCACAGAATTGCCTGGGTTGGAAGGGACCTTAAAGATCATCCAGTTTCAACCCCCTTGCCATGGGCAGGGACACCTTCTACTAGCCCAGGTTGCTCAGAGCCCCATCCAACCTGGCCTTGGACACTTCCAGGGATGGGGCGGCCCCAGCTTCTCTGGGCAACCTGTGCCAGGGCCTCACCCACCCTCCCAGGAAAGACTTTTTTTCCTAATATCCAATCTAACCCTACTCTCTGTCAGTTTGAAGCCATTCCCCCTTGTCCTGTCACTCCAGGCCCTTGGAAATAGTCTCTCTCCATCCCCCTTGCAGGCTCCCTTCAAGTCCTGGAAGGCCACAATTAGGTCACCTCGAAGCCTTCTCTTCTCCAGGCTGAACATACATAAAAGTAAATGAGACTCATTCACAGCTGAAATGCAGATTCTCTAGGAGTGGTTACACATCAGCTGCTCACAGCAACTGATCGAGAAGGAAGGGAGGAATAGGGTCTGTGGTCAGAGCAGCAGGGAGTTTGGGTAGTCAAAGCAATATTTAGCAACCTTAATGTGATGGAAACCTGGACATTGGTTGCAATTTTCATGAATGTCGGTTCTCAGGCAACAATTTTCATCAGCAGTAACAAGTCTTCAGCATGAACCCTATCAGCCCAAGTCGTCTTCTCTTGGTGGCACTCTGAGAACTTGTCTGTGCTGGCAAACTGACTGGAATAGAAGTAGAAAAAATAAATGATTCCAAAATAACTCCCTATCTGCACAGTCTGTTTGGGAATAAAAGTCACTGTCTTGTAGAAAAATTACTTCAGTAACAAAATCATATCTGGGGGTTTTGCTTAAGAAACACAAATAAAAGAGCCCAACTCAACACTTAGATGGACCAGACCTGCCTAATGCTATAAACAAAGAAAATTGGTTTATTTTTATTCAGAACAGAAATTCCTCAATTCCTTTCATCAGTGGAATGGCTCACGAGTCTCTGTGTTGGTTTTTTTGTATTTGAAAAGATAATACAGGTTGAGGCTCAGGTCATTCTGTAGCCAAGTATCTGTTAGCATGCAGTGTGTGTTGCTTAAATTGACAGATGTCATTTGCAGTGGCTCCAAATGCTTAAATCTCAGCAGTCAGCAGTTTGAGGTTATCACAGTGAAATCTGAATGTTTGCCTAATCACCATTAAAGTCTGTTTAGACTAAAGCCCGAGACAGCCACTTGGAGTTGAAGGAGTCTGCTGTTCATAAAAAGTTAGCTGGTTGCTCTGCATACTTCCAGGAGGTTTTCAGTACTTTAAAACCTAATTAAAAGGGATCCATCATTGCACTGTTGCACACAGAATCCTGTTTTAAATGTTCATTTATGCATATTGTAGTGCAGTCACATACATGAAGTGCTTGACTGGGTCTTGGCACCCTCCGATTTTGTTCTCAGCCTTCGCGCTGAATCTTTGATGTGGCTCTGGACTCAAAAGTCTTAACCCTGTTTTGCCCTGTTTCCCTTTTTAGCCCTCTCTAACTAGGTTGTAGGTTCTTTGGAATATGGACTGTTTCTGTGTGTTTTGACAGCATTTACATATGGAGGTCGTGGCTTGTTTGAGTCCTTCTAAGCAGGAGGACAGAGCTGTTTGTCACCAGGTGACCTTGGACATCTGAGCATCACGCAGGAAACACTCAGCTTTTGCAGTACCAAACCCCAGTCAGACCAGATTTTATCTGCTTCCCAAAGCAGACCAAGATGTTTTCAGCCTGACAAAGGTTGGGAAAATACCAGAGTATCGGAAACTGTGCCTATTCCATCGTTCTTTGCATAATGTCAGCAGTGCTCTTGGTCCAGTTAGGTTATCTGGGTGACCCATTCTAGATCTTCTGGTTGACTGGCATTCAGAGTGCTAAAATCTACTTTTTGTGTGCCCTACAGTTTCATAGGCAGCTGAAAAGGCTCTGTTGCAAAATATCCAGCCCTAAAATCTTACCGGGGCAAAACTCCCATATATAAAATAAACTGTATTGTGATCTTTGGATTAAAAGCTCTGTTTGAAGCTATGTTTTATGGCAAATCTATGTTTAATGTTTGTGTATTTTAGTTAATTTTAAAGACCTACATTAATCTGTGTTTTTTAATTCCCTTCAGACCATTGCTGATTGAGTTTCTTCCTGCTTTCACTTCATTGATTGCTGCTCTTTTCCCTTTCTAGATAATCAAGCCCTGTTTTGGTTCTCCAGACACATCTCTCTCTGGGGGAGCATTTCCTTCAACCTTGCTGTGTTCATCAATTTAGCAGTTGCTCTCTTCTACCCTTTTGGAGATGATGGAGATGAAGGCAAGTGGAGTTTGGTTTTATTTTTCCTTTTAATTTTAGATGCTTTCATTTGTGAGGTTGACAAAGCAAACTGCATCTTCAGGTGCTGCAGAAGCCATCCTGTGTCTCCTGAGTAGGTGCCAGATGTTGTGTGAAACGTTGGTAGTTGATCTTCTGCGTTTCACGTGGCCCACGCAGTGTGGAATAAAACAGACAGAACATAAGCTGAAGATGATCTAGATGATCTCAGCTAATTTATTTATTTTTTTTTTAATATTGCCATATTGCAGTGTCATTCTGCACACACTCAGTCGCAGTTTCTGAAACGAAGCAGGATTCCTGGCAGCAGAGGGACAGAGATTCCTTAAAAGTCACCAAATTGAATGACTTGCAGCCTTGAAAACATATGGAATAGAATGATTTGAAAATAAGCTTTTTGGCAGTGTTGTTTATTGGGATAAAGGGGCATATCTGTTGCAGAGGACAAATGCATTATATAAAAATGTGCTTAAAACCTATGATTCTGTCTCTGCTTCATCCCATGTCACAGGAAATATTTAATGGAATTTATTGTTTGCTGTAAATGCAGCAGACTAGCAGGAGGCCTCTTCGAAGCCAAAACAAGCTTAATTGGGATAAAGGAGACTAAATAGTTCAGAATACTGGTAATGGGAGCAGAACCATTCACCTCTGGGTCTTTGATTCACGTCCAGTCCGGTCAGTAATGTGACTGAGAGTCACCTCTGTCTGATGGCATGTGAACTGGGCTGGTGGAAGCAATCCAGCTTCTAGTAGATACATGTGCTTTTCACAAACACCACAGCTGGCACGGGCAAGCATTCCTGTTGGCTGGCTGAACAGAAAGGCAGCAGATTCAAATAAACTGGCAGGGGCACCACGCTGCCCTCTCACCCCACGGGGTTGGTCTCTGCAGGTCACACCTCCACGGCCTCCTGTAGCAAAGCAAAGTTTGCAGGGCTGGGCCCTGGAAAAGGGAAGCATTTGTGCTCTCCTGTTTGTGAACTGAGGGAGTCACCAGGCAGTGCACACGTTCGAGCAGAGTGGAGGATGAGAGGAGAAGTAAAGAGTTAAAAAAAAGTAAACCTTTCAAGCGACTAAATTTTAGCTAATCTATCCTCATGGAAATCCTCTGGTCTGCAATCAGTAGATATTAATACTTATTTTGAACTGCAGATTTATACAGTATTAGTTTAAGTGGCCCCAGTAATCCTGTGATAGCACATTTCAGGAATCCAGTTCCAAGTGCTTGTAAAAGCCAGAGGGATTCCTGAGAAATAAACAATACATGTCACCAAATGGGATTAGCAGGTCGTGAGGCAGCCTCCTTAATTCCAGCCTCTTCCTCCACCAAGGCCTGACCTGACAGCTGGAGTTTGTCTCCCATTTTTCCTCTCCACTCTGCTTGAATCCACCTGTCTGAGGTGCCTGTGCTGAGCTAATCACCCAAAAATGCCGCCTTGTAGTAGGTACCTGCAGCTCTTATGTCACAGGACATAAGCAAAACTGTTCCAGCTGAAGACAGTGCCTGAAGGGAGCCCACAGAAAAGATGGAGAGAGACTATTGCCAAGGGCCTGGAGTGACAGGACAAGGGGGAACAGATTCAAACTGACAGAGAACAGGTTTAGATTGGATATTAGGGAGAAATTCTTCCCTGTGAGGGTGGGGAGGCCCTGGCACAGGTTGCCCAGAGAAGCTGTGGCTGCCCCATCCCTGGAAGTGTCCAAGGCCAGGTTGGATGGGGCTTGGAGCAACCTGGGCTAGTGGAAGGTGTCCCTGCCCATGTCAGGTGGTTGAAACTGGATGGTCTTTAAGGTCCCTTCCAACCCAAACCATTCCATGATTCCATGAAGACTCCTTGCCTCTTGAGTGCCTGTCTGCACGCTATTGGTACAGATCCTGCTATGTGAAATTGCTGGACCTGCAGCAGGGAAGAAGGAAAAGTGTTTGAAAGAATCACAGAGAACTTTGGCCTTACCTTTCAGATCCACTTGAAAGATATTTTTTAGGATCCATTAAAAGTTTCCAAATCTTTTTGGCGGAGAAATTTTCTGACAGAGGCGACCTTGAACCCCCCGCCGAGGATATAAACACTCCTGAACTTTGGAAAAGTTCGGATGCCATCTGAATGTTGAGGCCAGGGCCTCATCTCATTGTTTTCTAATCCCAGTGATGCTGCTCAGCTGTGCATCTGTTGCCAAAGAGATAGCATGATTGCTATTGTGAGTTTAGCTAAATTTTCTATTCCCTTCTCCCCCGTCACTGACCTCTCGGTTCATCCGATAACAATAGAAGTCAGTGTACAAGTGTGACAGTGCCCTGTGATCTGAATGTGCTTTTTATATCACAGCAACATGGTGTGTTTCCAGGGCTTTCAGCAGAGGAGAGAGGGGAAATTAGGGGCATCTCTCAAAACGCAGGGAGAGAGAGAGAGCCCGGAGCCAGCATCTCGCAGAGCAGCCGAGACCGGCTGTGCAGGCAGCGGCTCCCACGCCCTCGGGAGCTCGGCAGGACCTGGGACCCGCTGCCTTCCCGGGAGCGAGGCACGGCTATTCAGCTGCTCCCGGCCATGCAGATGCTGCCTGTCCCTGCCCAAATCCCCGCGGCTGCCTCCCGCTGCGGGAACAGCCTTGCTCCCGTGCAGAGGCGGAGGCTCCCGCTGCACACCCGCCAGCCGGGCGGGAGAAAGATGCTCTTCCAGCCGGGGCGCTTCGGTGCGGCTGGGGATGGAAACGTGGCACTGCAGCGCTGTGCTGCCCCCAGGACCGGCTGTTTTGCAGCTGAGCAATCACGGAATTAGAGCGGAGGAGCCCTAATGATCCCTGCAGAAGGGAGCTGATTAGCAGCTTGCTCCAGGAGGAGGGTAAACTGCTCCATCTCTGAGCAGTCCTTGGATTTTAATGGAAATGTCATTAGCTGCTCTTATTATTACCTGTGCAGAAATCAACAATGCTATGAGAATAATAGCTCTTGCTGCAATCAGGGCAAGTCGTGGTCAGCAGTTGCAGTGCATGAATCACGCTTTTGTTGAGATATATTGGCGGAGGAATTGATCTTTTGGGGCTGTTTCTTGGGGAAAAATGGAGTCTCCAGAGATGCCTGTCTCAAATCTCCCTTTCTCCTCTGCACAGGCACGCTCTCACCGTTGTTTTCCGTGCTCCTCTGGATAGCAGTGGCATTTTGTACAGCAATGCTGTTTTTCATCTCCAAGCCCGTTGGTATTCGCCCCTTTTTGGTGTCTGTTATTCTCAGGTCCATATATACCATAGGGCTCGGGCCTACCTTGATACTTCTTGGTGCTGCTAATGTAAGTACTTAAAAAGCAAGGGGAATTTCCCTTCCAGCAGAAGGAAAGATGTTTTAAAAACCCCTTTGATTAGAGCTGTGCGAAAACTTCTTTTTCTAGTTCACTGGTTAAGCCAAAAAAATAAATCATTTCTAGTCATCCTGAAACAGCAGTGTCAGCAAAGTGGGAAGCTACGAAAAAAAAAAAGCTCTTTTGGGTTTGTGCATATGCAAATATTTTAAAATCAAACCCAATATGAAATGTAAAGAAATATTGCTATATAAGGGCAATCAAATATTAAGTCATCTTAAAAGAATCATTTTCTCTACCAGTGCACTCAGCAATATTGACACCAATTTGTGATATGTTTCTGTGACCTTAAGTATATTTCTGAGAAGAAAAGCGTTTTCAAAATTAAAAATTCTCTCATCCCTTGGCCAGATCTCTTAACTTAGACATGAGTAATCTTGCATGCTTACTGAGCTTGGTGAGATACACAGTGGTGCTCTCAAGGCATCTCTTAGATTTCTGCCTGACTGCTACAGCTCTAACTCACCTCAGTATTGGGCTATTTGCCCCTAGTTCTGTGGGAATTTCACACACTTAAAACTACCCAGACATACAGTCGAAGGTCAAGGCAAGTAAACTGCTTGTCCATGTCAAATTTGGGAACAAAAAAGTATGCTGGGTCCTCATTGCTTGTCCTGGACTGCCAAACAGGTGAGGTTAGACCTCACCTTTTCACTCCTGCACTGCTGTTCAAGTGCAGGCAAAGCTCAGGAGCGAGGGAGAGTCTGATGCTGTTGCTTAAATGCTGTGCTTCAAAAATGCTCCCAGGTTTGGTTTTGTTGTTGTTGTTGTTGTTTTTAGGGAATTTATATTGAAAACCATGATCTGATGGAAACAGTAGATCTCACACACACACCCCCACACACCCCACACACTTTCTGTTGTGTTACTTTTGTTCTCTTTGTAGTAGCACTCCTAGCTGCTCTACCAGAGTCTAAACTCAAAATCGTTAGGAATTCACTCCCCAGTTGTTGGTTTGGTTTTTTTTTAATGCCTCATGACATTAATCCCACCCACCTACTCACTCAAGTTGTAGAAATAAATCACAATTTATAGAAATAAGTCAAAATGAGGCACAATGCAGTGTCAGAGAGCTGATGTCCTTCCACTTGCTCTCATGGGCTTGTTCCCAGCGCGCTGGATTCCTCACACCTCCCTTCAGCTGCCTAAAAGATGTGCATTTACTCAAACCAACAGGTAGGCAGCAATGCAAACAATAACCAACAGGGTATTTTCTGATGGAATAAACCTGGCCTTTGTTACCCGCTCCCCCACAGCTTTGTAACAAAATAGTGTTTCTGGTGAGCTTTGTTGGGAACCGTGGCACTTTCACCCGTGGCTACCGGGCGGTCATCATGGACATGGCTTTTCTCTACCACGTGGCGTACGTCCTGGTCTGCATGCTGGGCCTCTGCGTGCACGAATTCTTCTACAGTTTCCTGGTAAGTATGTGCTGCTGTGCAGGGGGAAAACTTTGCAAAAAATAGAAAATACCGTTACCCGTGCAGCTGTCTTCAATTTCTTCCTGACAATCAAGCCAAATCGTGGGTATTTTTAGCACGCCGTTGTGTCGCTGCCCCTCAGGAGCTGCTGGGTTTTTTGTTAGAACCTGTTCCTTGTTAGGACTTCTTTTATCTGCTTTAGAGTTGAAAGATTTGCCCCTTTCTTTTCAGACCCATCGTCATCGTCAAGCCCACTCCTTTCTCCCAGCTTTCCCCGTATTCTGTGCCCCTTGATCCTGTACCTTGTGTCAGTCGTGACATTTCTGGGACAGGAGTTGCCCGCTGGTGCGTGCATCATGTCTATACCAAAGTATCCCATTCCTCTCAGCCCTAATAAAATAAATAAAAAATTTAAAAAAAAAATGACTTGGGAAATGGGGATGGCATGCCTCTGGTGCAGCAGGGAGATCCATCACTTTAAATGTATCCCACTGCATTTTCTTTTGTTGCCATTACCCAGATGGAATGCCTTTTTATAACGTGATACAGGTGCAGTGAAAATGAATCACACAGAATTATGCTAAACTCCACTAACTGCTCCCTTCATGCTGAATAGCAGTGAAAGGTGTTTCACTGCTCTTGTTTTCTAATCCTGTTGCTCTGTACTGGATAGTGTGAAACTTGTAGGGAGACTGACTAAACTGTGGTTGTTTATATGGGTTTGCTTTCCTGTTGTATCTTTTTTTCTCAGCTTCCTGAATCGTGGTGAACTTCACCACCCAGCACTTCAGAGATGTGTTAAGGACACTAAAAATTGTCAGGGGTTCAGTGCTTAACTCTGGTTGAGCTCCTTTTTGAAATCAGACTTTCTGGATCTTGACATTAAAGTCTGCTTCAGAGTTTGGGCAGATTTCAAAGGAGTCAAGATTTGTGGCTGTAGCTGCAGGACCTTTTTCAAATGGATGTTAACTCTCCTGCTTAAAAATGCACAGCAAATTACCTGCTGTTCCTTCAATGAGTAAGGTGAACTCTGTCTTAAAATACTTTGCAAAGTGTCAAGTAGTTTAAGAAACATTTTATGGAGTTAGTTTTTCCAGTACCAGTGTCCATTATTCATGGACATTATAACTGTCCACGTTCCCACGTTCCTTCACGGTGTTCACTTACTAGTGGGTGAATCCTAAACTCTAATATTTGTTCTTCATTTAAATCTTTGCCTTGTATGGAATGAGTGATAACTGCCTTCCCTCTTTCTTCCTTTATTATTAATCCTTTCACAAGGCTGTGGATTTCAGCTCTTGTAAATTGGGGCTAATGCCTTCTTCTGTGGAACATTTTGATGAATCATAGTGTGTCACTTTACATCTGTAATCTGAGTGTTTTGAAGTGGAAATACATACATTATAGATAAGGTCCAAAGCACTACAGAATGTAAATAAAATTGTAAGACAAAAAAGTTATAGGTTCTTGTAAAGCTCCTGTCACATTTAATTGCTATTTTAAGCCTTTGGCATTTAAGGCAGTATTATTTTAATATGTACTTTTCTTTAAAGTTAAATGCCAGGAAAGATGTAGTGCAGGGTAAGGAAGAATAGAAGTTTTCTAGTTTTATACAAACAGTGCCATGAATTTGCTTTGACTTAAAAAGAGGTGGCTCTGATCCTTGTACATGTGAACAGCTTTTAAATGATGCCACGAGCTCAAAGAAACAGTTTACAGACATTTAATTACTTAATGTGTATGAGTGCAGTTTTGAGTTGCAACCCATAATAATAAACTATCAGATGGGAGATGAAAAATTAATTTGTAGGTATAGATCCATAATATAAAGACACTGTTTTTTAATTTTAATCTAGCCTGGGTTTGGACATGGGGAAACAATGGATCTTGTTGGTTGCTGTTACCCATGTCTGGATCAGGCTCGTGCTTACTTTGTGACTTTTGGTTTTGCTGTAATTTATCTTAAACCCTGAAGTTCTGTGTTTGTTTTACTCCTCCACAAGTGTGCCCAGGTCCCACTGAAATCAGTGGGAATCGTGGCTTTGTGATGCCGGGAACATAGAACCCAGCTCAGTACATGTTTCAGTAGTTCAGATTGTTTTCCTATGTAACATCCATATATTGCCTCATTTGTATTCATTTTTCCTCTACTCTGTGCCTTTCCCAGCTGTTTGATCTGGTGTACAGGGAAGAGACATTGTTAAATGTGATAAAAAGTGTTACCCGGAATGGTCGTTCAATTATCCTCACTGCAGTGCTGGCACTTATCCTGGTTTATCTCTTCTCCATCATTGGCTTCCTCTTCCTGAAGGATGACTTTATCATGGAGGTCGACAGGTTGAAAATCAGGACCCCTGCTGCAGGTATGGGGTTTTTTTTTTATATTAGAATTTGCTCCCAGTGTATCCCTTTTCTGTCTGCCTAACCTAACTTTCACCTAAGGACATCAAATTGCTTTATTTGTGCCTGTGGGAGCAGAACTAATTCCATATACCTTGGCACCCAATTAAGTCTCTGTGTAAAATTGAATGTGTATATGGTTGTTTTAGGCTGGGTTTATTTGTTGGGATACTGCAGTCTAACACCTTTGATTTTTAATGTTTGCTTTTCAAACTCGCAATAACGTTAAAAAAAAACCACAACAACTCTTATTTCCTGATTATTTGGAAAGTGGATTCTGTTGGTTCTCATCCCTCCTTAAAAGCAGCTCATAGTAATTTCTGTGTACTACATGAGGCATGTGATCTTAACATGTTCAGTAGCTGTATTCATTTGATTACTTTTTAAGCTTCATCCAGCAGAAGTTTATTACAGGATTCACACGTCTACTGATAGGAGGTTTCCTGGAGCATCTTTTAAATTTAGTGTGTATTTCTTATCATTATTGTATAATCCTGGCTTTGGTAAAATCATTGGGAGGTTTTTAACCGGTTTTAAAAAGGCCAGAATTCCAGCTTTCTGGCGTAAGAGGTTTTACCAACGTGAATGGAGAGTTTTTGGTAGAAAAGAGCCGGGTCTGTTCTGTTGAGCACTTTGTATGTGCTGCCAACCAGCCTGCTGGGAGCATGGGCAGAGAAGTAACTGTCTGCATAGAAATACCTGAGAACAGCTTGTGATTAAATTCCTAAGGGCATGATTTTCCCCAAGCTTGAGCTCTTCAGACTTGCACACAAGCACGGAACAACTGGTGGGATCCAGCTCGGACTGTGTGCGCTCGGTGTTCGCCAGCCTTTCCCTAAAGTTGTTATTTCAGGATTTAAAGCACACAAACAAGGCAAAGGTCATTCGAGACTCATGGGCATGGTGTTCTTATATAGCTGGTTTGATACCATATGGAAAAAAAAAAAAAAGGAAACCCGACAGATTTCTTTAACATACCATAATTTTTTTTTTTTTTGGCCACTGATCATCCTTTAAGGGCTAAGTTGGCTTATATTTGACTTATTATTCATTTCTGGGACAGAATTTATGGTGTGCAGTTTCATTTCAGAGGTGGTTGTGACCATGTTTGTGAGAGGTGAGGCTGCACACAGCACTGGTCCGATCCGGTGCAGGAGCTCCTGTGTAGCTCGCGTTGCTCCCGTCGAGTTCTTGGCAGATTTTTGCGGTGTGGGTATGTTCTTGCTGGCTTCATACACTGCCATTTCTGATCAAAAAAAAAAAAAACTCATCAGGAAAATATGCTGACTGCATACTGATTGGAACACTGTGCTTCCCAGGACAAGTGCTTTAAATTTTTTCTTTATAAAGTAGCAGAAAGGGAAAGTCAGAGTGCGTGTTTTCTCCCTTACACATGTTGTCTTAATCTGTTACTTTGGTTGTATGATCTTGCCTTCTTTTTTTTTTTTTCCCCTTAAACCTTTTTGTACCTCTGATTTGAAATGCAGAAAATTGTTGAAGATGCACAAGATAAAATTGGCTTGATAAAATCAAGCTGATGTACACATTTACCCTCCTTGGGAATGTTAAATTAGTGTTTTACACAAACCCATACATATTTACAAATGAGTACAAACTGTGTTATAATCCTTGAAAACTCTTAAATATTCTACATTCAGGATGACTGAACATCAGCTTGGTGTCCTTCTTGTCAGCTTTTGTGAATAATTTATCTAATGGTTTTAAAACTGACATTATTTTCATATCTGACAGTTGTTTCATGCTTTGAATATATTTTGTTCTAACCAGAAGCAGCAGCATTTGATGTAGATTCATTAATTTCAGGAGATGAAATGGGAATAGCTGTGATATACAGTAAATATAAAAACTGTGTTTTTGTTCACTGTGATTGCTTTGAGCTGTTGAGGCAAACTCTTTGAGGAAGGAGGAACTGGTGGTATAATTTGTGCTGTTTTTCTCTCTTAACTTTCCAACTCAGTGATGATTCGCTTCTAGAAAATAATGATTTAAAACTTAACATCAGTGTGATACCTGTCTTTTTGTCAACATCCTGCTCTTCCCACAGGTATTGGTGAAGTCCCCACTACAACCTTGACATCAATGATGAGAGCCTGTCCAAAAGAGAACTGTTCCACAAGCATCCCACTTATTAACCCAGGTTTGTACAGAAGTTCCCTCAGGCTGATGATCAGTTAGAACCGAGGGATCCTTGGCAGTGTTCAAAGCCAGGCTGGATGGGGCTCTGAACAACCCGGTCTGGTGGAAGGTGCCCCTGCCCATGGCAGGGTGGGTTGGACCAAGATGATCTTTAAAGGTCCCATCCAACCCAAACCATTCTAGGATTCTGTAATTTAAGTATTACTATTGCAGGGACTTTTGCTTGTGTGTGAGAAGCGATGATCGTCGTCGTGAGCCAGAAGTGCTCAACTCCTGCAAGGCTTGGAGCTGAGCTGGCAGCTTGCTATTAATGGGAGTGCTTCCCACACCTGATTTCCAAATGCACTGACATTAATTTTGTTATTAAAAGAGCCTGCTGAATCATTATGCCTGAACGTACAGGTTGCTTCGTGCCAAGTGACTTAGAGAAAAAAGCTTGCTGCTTTATCATCTGCAGCATCCTCTCCTGCACACACTGAGCCGCTCTTAGATCCATTTAGGGCCACATAAGTTGATTTTCGTGGTGTAGCACATATATCAGCAAGCTTTTGTGTGCTCTTTCTTCGTACATCTAGGCCAAGGCTGTAGTGGAGCCATAAAACCTAAGAATCCAGGTGCAAGAATGTCTGTCTCCCAGCCTGTTCACGTGGCACAGTCTCACTGTGGTGGTTGGTCTTTCACTCCAGATATTTAAGCTTGTTTTAGTGTGTTGTGGCCTTTGCAGTGGAGGTGTGTGCACAGTGGTTGGTCCAGAGGCTTAAAGCATTTATTGCCACAGTTGCCTGTGGTTGCTGGGGGCTGAAACTGAGGGCATAAATGGTCCCTTCCTGCCCTGTGTGCCAGTACAACGCTGTTTCATAAGCCTTATTCTTCCACCACTAATTTCTGAGTTTTTAGGATCAAAGGCTTCAGGGAGAGGGTTATAAAAGTAGGCTTTTTCTCCCCAGCTGGTGTGTAAACAGGCCTCATAAACAACATGGGAAGCTGTCTGACTAGATAGAGAAAACAGTCTAAGAGCTATTGGCAAAGCTGCTGCATTCAAAGAGTAATCAATCAGTCAAAAGAGACGCAGTGTGGCTTTTGCCAAGCTCTTTAAATGATAGAAATCTCACATTTCTTATTGTTCGGGTCCTGCTCCTTTAAAATCAAACCATAACGACAGGGAGCTGTACAAGACATCTAAGGGCACTGTCAATTAATCTTGGAGAAATTTTATTTATCCAGTAACATTAAAAAACCCAGCATTCAGCAAGAAGAGTGATCCACGTGGGCACTGGTGTGTCTCACCTGCCTGCGTGGTCAGGAGCCAGGTAGCTGTGGGCTGTCAGATGAGGCTGTTTGAGGTAAATCTCCCTCTCATCCCACTTCCTGCCCTGTGAATTAACATTGTGGGGTGGCCTTAGTGCTTAACCTGCTCTGCCTTTGAATTAAACTTAATCAGAAGACAGCCAGCCTAATGCTGTCCAACCACTCATGGGACACTCGCCAGGCTGGAGCTGGTTGCAAATAAACACCCCTGAACCTCAATTAATGTCAGTGTTGGGTCCTTAGCAACAATTCACTCTACAGATCCACTCCTTTCTTTCAAATATGGCGATGGTTGGTGACTAGGGGGGCTGATCCTGGGTTGTGTGTGAGTGCTGCTGAGCAGCAGAGGCAGAATTGGCTCCCCCATTGAAGGCAGCCCTTGTTACTCCACATCTGGGAGTGGAAATAAGATAGAGAAATGGATGTCTGTGCACTCCTCACAGCCTACATTGCTGCACTATAGGTTTCTGCCAGCTTTGGGCTGTCTGCTGTGTGATTCTTTGGCAAAGATCTTGCAACCCGAGCCCTCCCTTCTGGGTGCCATGCGGGATGCTGACTCTGTGTTGCAAGGTGTGCCAGTCAGGTGATGCATCTTGCATCTCTCTGAAGCCTGGGCTTGCTCTGAATGTGCATCCCAGTGGACATGGAGAGTCGTGTGTTAGGATTACTGGTAGATAATTCTCTGATGTTGCAGCTTCCACTTCCCAGCCCTGGTTTGTCCTCGCTGTTCACCGGAATCTGATCATCTGTTGTTCCCAGCACCTGACTTGTGAACAGTGAAAATATTGTAGCTACCTAAAGGAAGCAGAAGCTGTGGCTTTTATCAAGGCTTTTAATTTGTGTTGCGGATGGCCACCTTCTCAAGCACAGATTTTGGCTCTGAAAAAAAAGATAGAGTATTGTTTGGAAGGAGGAAGTAAAGCAAAAATTAGTTGATACGATGAAAATCACTGTGCTGGTAAAAAAATTCCAGATATGACAGGATAAAAAAAGGTTTCTTGCTTCAATCCTTTCAGTTTCAATATTTAAGCAGTTACTTTTAAATCTGGAATTCCTAGTCATAGTAATGTCTTTAGTGACCATATAGTTTAACAGGAGGTCTTTCCTGATGTCTGCTTTTGCTTTTCTTTTTGCTCAGAGTTCCTTGAATCAGGAGTTGTTTCTCAATTAATTTGCTTGCAGAGCAGAAGCAGTGGTGGCAAGAGCAGCAGATGCCAGCACTGTTGTGCACATCCCAGTCATGGGATGCGTGCCCCACAATTTGGGGACCCCATGTCTTAAATCCAAATTACTTGTCCGTAATGTGAGTGCGTTCAGTCAATTCAATTTGTCCAAGTCTACCCCAGTGCCCCAGCTGATGTGGTGGTTTGGGGCTGTTAAATATGGGTTACAGTCAACTATCACAGCGGGATGTTGTTATTTATTAAATTATGTTACAGTGAGTGCGTGAAGCAAACCAAGTGTGAATCGCTGTCTTAAGCGAGCGTGTCCCTAAAGAGAAAGGGAGGCAGGAGAAATGGCAATCACAGCCCTGACCCCTCAGTGCAAGCCAGCAGGACACATGGAACAACTCAAGCAGAGCTCTTCAAAGGGAGGCTGTTGATGCAGCCCCAGCATGGGAGCGAAGTGCGTGGTGGGAGGAATTCTGGCCAGTGCGGACAAAATCCCCCCGGGGAACTGGTGTTCCAGCCCAGCTCCTCTGCACGTTCAGACATCTCCTGCACAATAGTACCCTCTGTGGCTCAGCCAAAACCAAGCAGCAGCTCTGCAGCAGAGATAAGAATAGAATCCAAGTTTTCAGGCTGAGGTCAGGGAGAGCCTTTCATTTAATGTGTATCAGACCCGTGTGCTGGTGGAAAGATCGTGGACAGATTTACTCATCCAGAAGCCAGCCCCTCCTTAATGGTTCGAAATGCTAACATGACTTGGCCTGTGCATATGAGTAGGTAGAGGGATGATTTCACAGGAAGACAATCCCTTCACAAATGTGCTTCTAATTCTGTGTTTATATCGCTTCTCCTCTATGCGTTTTTAGGAGGCCCAGTGAAACCAGTGGGAGCACTGCCATGAGAAGGGGTGCTGCCACGAATAGAGGTGGCAGCTCTGGGACATTAACAGCAGCTCTGGTGGGATTTTCTCCATCTCTCTCCAGGCTGAGTATGCCTGGTGTGCCTAAGTGTGTCGGCAGCAGCGACGTTCACAGGGGTGGGGATGATCAGTGGAGTTCTAACTGAGGAATATGAAAGGCAGATGTGCATTGCATCTGCTTTCTGCAACAGAGAGCTGTGGCTTTGCTTGGTGAGTGATGTGACTCCTAAAGCTGCCGCTCTCCTGCCTGCAGGTGAAGAGGAGGAGGAGGATGGAATAGAAAGGACCTGTGACACCCTGCTCATGTGCATCGTGACCGTGCTAAACCAAGGCCTGAGGAATGGTGGTGGTGTGGGAGACGTGCTCAGGAAGCCTTCCAAAGATGTAAGTGTTTTGGCTGAGGAAGTGCACTGCTCCCTGTGCATCTCCTGACTGCCAAAGTCAATTTTTGGAGGTTATAGACAGTATTTGTATCTAGTCTGGTCTCTTGTCACACTGTTGATTTATCCATGTAATTTTTAAATCCCAGATGGAATGTTTAATGGGAAGAGCTAAGCTTGGTGTGATGATGATACTTGAAGAAAGGAACTCTAGGTAGTTGTTTACCCCTTCTGGAAAACTGAAGCTTATCATAACCTTCCAAGCACTGCTAATAAGTCAGCCCTGTGAGGCACATCTGGAGTGCTGTGTCCAGTCCTGGGCTCCTCAGGACAAGAGGGACATGGAGCTCCTGGAGCAGATTCAACAGAGGCTGCAGAGATGGTTCAGGGACTGGAGCATCTCTCTGAGGGGGAAAGGCTGAGGGAGCTGGGGCTGTTCAGCCTCCAGAGGAGACACTGAGAGGGGACCCCATCCATGTGTGTCAGGGGCTGCAGGGAGGGGGCAGAGGATGGCCCAGGCTTTTAAAATGGATTAATTGATAAATATATGTCAAGACCCTCCACTGAGTCACATAATGTGTATTTTTAGCTTATGTTCCATGGCATCTGCCCTGGAATAGGTCCTGTTGTTTACTTGCACTCAGATAGCGTGAATGTCAAAACAGAATTCTGTATATCATGGCATATGTCGTGTTCCATAAGTTTCCTCAAAAATTCAGTTCATTTGAGGACTTCCCTTAATATTTAGGTGGGTTTATGTGTTTTTATTTAGGTTCAAAAAGAACATCACAAATAAAGGCAAAGCAGCACTTTGCTTGATGAGCCACACCATAACACAAGGATGTGTTATAAATAAATTAACAAGTAGGATCTCAGCAGGGCTTGCAAGAGTCCAGAGACAAATAACTGGGATCTGGATGGAAGAGCTTCCTGTGCTGGTGATAGAAGTCTAGGTCCTACCTCACAGCCTGGGAGGTTCTTCATGAAGAAAAGTTTATCCCCATGAAATCTGTAAACACTTAAGACTTTGAAAATTACCCTTTCCACTTAGCAGCTCTTTAAGGCTAATTATATTAAAGCACTTCCCAAAGGCTAATACTGTTATCCCAATGAATGTGTGGGAAACTGGAGAAATCTGGTGACTTCTAAGTCAGGGTAATGGGGAAGAAAAGGTCTGGGGTTTTATGCCTCTGTAGCCCCTCTCTATTTCTGAGAGTAAGGCTAGCAGAATTTGGCATATGAAAAGAAAGATTTGCTTTGCCTGAGCTAATGTGAAAATGTTGTTTAATATTTTAGAGCTCTGCTATTTTTATATCTTATTGCAACCTTATTGTTGCAGGAGCCCTTGTTCGCTGCACGAGTTGTTTATGATCTTCTGTTTTACTTCATTGTCATAATTATTGTTCTAAACCTGATCTTTGGAGTCATCATTGATACGTTTGCTGATCTCAGGAGTGAAAAGCAGAAAAAGGAGGAGATACTAAAGACAACCTGTTTCATCTGTGGTAGGTGCTCCTGATTTATTGAGATATTTGATGGGGAAAGGAGTGAAAATGAAATATTTCTCAATAAATAAAGTGTGAGTCTAAGGGGTGGTTATCTCCTACAAGGAAGTCTGTAAAAATGCCAGGGTTTGATTCCAAATTTATTCCCTCTCAGTAGGAGAAAGATTTGGTTTATGAATCAAAAGCCAGCTTTGCTAAGAGGTGGCTTCACAGTCTCCACCCCGAATCTGAGGGAGAAGAGCTGTGTCTCACACTTGCATCATCACCACTAATGGAGATGGTGCAGCTGCTGACTTTATTTCACAAAGCGTGATGCAGATGAAAGTACAGATTGCTATTTCACAGCACAGTGCATTCCAGAAGGGTAACAACAGCAGAATCTGCCTGTTTCAGAAGGTGATATGAAACAGGGGACAAGAAAAAATTCAGTGAAAATCAACCCCACAAAGCCCATGGATAAATCACGCTTATTCTGACGTGCACTCACAAAGAGGGCACACCTTCACTCCCCTAGGGGACCTCAGAAATACCTGATTCTTTGTAGGCTGGGTGTTGTTTCCATGGTTGTACTGACAGGGATGAATGCTGTGCAGAGCACAACATCTTTAGTGTCTTTAGCACAACATCTTTGTGGAAGCCTCCACAAGAGATCCAGGGAGAAAAGCACATTGCTGAGTCCTGTCCTTCCTCACCCTGTTACTCTTCAGAGATTTGACCCGTGACAGGGAGAAACCAAAACATTTCTTACGACTACAGCTCTGTAAGGACAGTGTGAGTTCAAAGCTGCAGAGACTCACCCTCTCTGCCAGGCTTAGGCACACAAACAATCCCACCCCAGCTTAAGTGGGACTGTTCATATGCTTGATGCTAAAAGTGTGCATAAATCTTTGGAAGATCGGGACCTGGACTGCACACTGTGGTCTTACCAATATCCATCTAGAGAGAGGCAGAGCCAACACTTGTAAAAGCACTTTACAGCCCTCAGCATATGAGGCACTGTGAAACTGTAACATATTTATTATATTGTTGTTGTTATTAAGAGGAAATATCACAAAAGAGGATAAATGCTGCGCTGAAAGACTTCTGTCAGGAGTGCCTTCTGGCCTGGTGTTTGTTGCCTGGCAGTTACTGTATGCAGTTATAGCTTTTAAATTAAGCTCCTTCAAATTTATGGTCCTTTAAATTAAGTTAGGTCCCTTTCTCTCTAACATATTTAACAGATTTGAGTATTTTTATGTTGAAATTTATTTTTTGGCTTTACGTTCGTGTCTTTTTTTTTTTTTTTTTTTTCTTTTGCAGGACTGGAGAGAGACAAATTTGATAACAAGACCGTTTCGTTTGAGGAGCACATAAAGTCAGAGCACAACATGTGGCATTATTTGTACTTTATAGTCCTTGTCAAAGTCAAAGATCCGACTGAATACACCGGCCCGGAGAGCTACGTGGCGCAGATGATTGTGGTGAGTCAATTTGGGCACGTGCTTTGTGCAACTGAGAGATGCTCCTTGCTGCTAGAGCAGGGAGTACCTTTCTTTTTCCCCCCCCACCTCTCTCTGAATAATAGGAGGCATCGATCTGTGTTTTTAAAGATCTTTTCACGTGCCTCAGTCTGTGACAGAGCCTGATCTTAACCGTAGTGAAAAGGATGGAGGGCGCAGGCCGCAGTCTCCGGTTTGGCGGCCGTGCTCTCATGCTCTGTGGGTTCTGCTGCCTCATTAGCCAAACCCGGGGCAGGAGATGCATCACAACATCTGCTGCTGCTCCGGCTTTGTCCAGTATCCCTGGGCTGCTGTCCAGAAAAATAACATCTCCTGCTGAACACTGAAGCACAGGGTCAGCGTTGAGGGCTAGCGCTTTTCTCCTATGACTGCTCTGAACAAGCTGTTGAAAAGACCAAGAAGAGCAGCTGCAGGGATTTGAAGAGCTACAGAAACTGCCTCTTGAAGCAGGGAGAGTATGACTTGGACTCAGAGAGAGAAATGTGATGACACTGGGGCAGAGAGATGTTTGATTGCGTTTCGTTTCGAGCCTGCTACCAAAGAGGGTTCATTCTGGTGAGTGAGAAGGATGGATCATCAAGACTGCCTGGCTCGGGGCTTCATTTTTGAGGAATTCTTCCCGTCTGCTGGGATATTCTGGTGCAGCATTTCCTTCCTGTGGACTTCCTGGCAGGTATTGCACTGCTCAGGGCCTGTGCCAGGGTCTGTGGTTGCAGAGCTGGCACATGTCTGAGCCCCAGAGGAGGGTGTAACCGAACATGCATCAGGCTTTGCTGTTTATGCATTTCTGGAGCCACATTTCTTATTAGAGCGTCTATCCTGTTCTCCCTCATCAGGCCTTTGACTGGACATAGTACCCAGCCTCATTATTGAGATGCTGGGCGCCCTTTTAGTCCTCATTTTAGCCAAGGGGAAGATTCTTCTCCTTTAACTTCAGCTGTCTTCACGTCAGGCACCTGCATTCAATCGATCCCAGCTCCCTGCCTTGTCAGCGCAGGGAGCTGGGTTATTTATCCTGCCTTCAGATGGGTGTCTGGGAGAGCTGGGGTGACTCACCTTTCTCACTCCACTGAGAGCCTAAATGGTTAGTTTAGACAAGATGCCTAATTGGGAGCTGGCTGAAATGAGAAGAGATGACTCCCAAGCACCGTGCGGGCTTACGCAGAGCTTGCCTTGAAGAACCCACATTAGTGGAATGGCTCATGTTTAGACAGGAGTGTGTGCTTGACTGCTTGGAGCTGCTGTAAGTGCTGTTATCCCTCCATGGGAAAGTGGTGTGGCAGGCAATGTGCTCAGGTACAGAGGAACAGCCTGTGTCCATCACTTCTGAACCGTCAATCTCATCGCCCAGCTCAGGGCATTTAATTTACAGTGTGTGCAGTAATGGGTCTACACTTCTGCAGTGTGATGGCAGAGAGAGAAAACCTAAACCAAAACCTAAACCAAATCCTTACAGCCCCTGTAGCGTTGCAAGAGATTATTCACAGTGGCAAGTTGTCCTGTGACACGTGAAAATATTTTAGCTTATCTCAGGAATGCCCTTTAATCAATAACATCTCCAGACTCTGGGGCTTGTCTCATTTGTTTAGTCCTTCTCTACTCCTCTTCCTCTCCCTGCAGTGTTAGTGTGATTTTAAACTTTGTGGTATGTATGTTAAGTATTAATGTTTAATTCCAAGAGACACATTAATATTCATAGTAAGTGTATTCATCCTGTGGCAGCAGTGGTTTGACTTTTCTGATGTAATTCACTAGTGTATTTTACTTTTACATTAATGGTGGGAACTCCTGTTTGAATGTCTAAACTATTAACAGAAAAGCACCAAAAGCTCATGTGACCTCAAGCATTGAACTGATTTCTCAAAACCCCTGTTCCTCTGTGGCAGAATGTTGATGTAATCCAGATTTTGGGATTATTAAACCCTCTGAAGGAAGACTTTTTTTTTTTTCCCATGGGTATATGTAAAGTTAAAGGTTGTTCTGGATCATAGGAGAGGTACATATGGACCTAGAAGTGTAAAGCTTACATGGAATGGAAGCAGGAATGAAGGAGTGAGGGTTAAAAAAAAAAAAAGAGAAAGAAATGTTTGAACAAACTACAAGTGGCTGGTGTGGGATTAGTAATTGTGTCTTTGTGTAGTTTAAATTCCCAGCACAAAATCTAGGGAAGGTGCGCTGCAGAAATACTAGTGCTGCATAGCAGAAGCAATTGGAACAAAAAAGTGAAAAAAAAGGGCAGGACACTTTCCTTTGGAGCCAGAGAGTCTCCTGTATATCACATAGTATGAGGAATATTAAGAAATTAAAGAAGTTAATCTGTCTGGAAGAATGGAGGATGATGATATTCAACTGGGAGAAGAGATTTAGAGATGCAGCTTTGCTCGGGACTCAAAGAGTTGTCATAAGGAAAGCTCTGAGAGGTATTTTTGCAGCTATTGGTTGTGCTTCACAGAATGTTAGTGATGAAATTACGTGCCAGGCGTGTGAGATGAGCTGCATTCTGTGCAGAAATTAAGCCTGAGTGTGGTTTGTGTCCTGAAGACAGAGGGAGGAGCTGATTCACACTTTGTTCCAGACTGAAAGCTCAGTGACCATACTTGGGATGCTGGGAGGGGAGACCAAGTTCTGGTTAGGACCTGGCAGAAAAGAGCAGACTTCAAATTAACCTTTCCCAAGGGGCTTGTCAGTGGAACTGACTCATTGCTGAATAAGGCTTATTGGGGGTGTGTGGGATTGCAAGAAATATTTATAAGGTTGTTGGAATAACAGGGAAGTGTAAGGACCTCTTTGAGGGGGACCAGAATGAGATTTTATATTTCATACTCTACCATAATATAGCTGCAAAAATTCTGTGATTCATCCTTCTGGTAAACCTCTCTTAACTCTATTTAGTTTTTGTTATGATTAGGAATGCCTTCTATGGCTGCTTCTGTAGCTTTGATGGACCAAACCCCAGTTCTTTGTTTTCACAGCCAGATTACTTAGAGAGAATTTCTACCCAAATCAAATCTTCAAGGCTCAGATCTATCCTTAAATACAGGGTCAGAATTTTGGAGCATGCTGCAGTAACTTCTTTAATGGGAAGTAGAGTTAAGCTCCAACTATCATCCTCACTACCCCCACAACTGTAGTTAGGAACCAATTAGTATTTGCACTTGTCTTCTACTGTCTCACAGAGTATTGCAAAAAGTAACGTTGGAATGATTATCAGTATTAACTAAGCACCAGAGAAAAAAGTATCAACAATTTCTCATGATCTCACTTCTCCGTTGCACAGCCTCGTCAGAACCCAAAAATATGACTGACTGCTTTATGACCCTCAGTCTTTTCTATGTATCATTTGTCCAGCAAACAAGTGGTTTGAAGCCAGAGGCCTCTGGTTTGAAGGCTTGCTGATATTACAACTGATTGAAAATAGGAATACTGTGGGTTTCTTCTTTTGGAATATTATTTGAAAGGCTGGGTGCCGAAATGGAAGGGAGTCTTTTATGCATCATAGTTCACTTCTCCAGTTTTCTCATTCAAGAAGGGGAAGAGAAACACGTAGGAGATGTTGTACACACCCCTCACTCAAAGGCAATATTTTTGCAGGTTTCCAGGTTTGCATTTCTTTTCCAAGGGTGGTTTGTTTCGAGGTATTTCCATTATCTTGCGTGTTTCTGGCCTCAGAAGACCTTGGGGCAGAGGAGTTTTGCTTTCTTCATCTGCACTGTGGACATTATCTGCAAACTCCTGGTGTTCTCTGTGATTTTGATTTTCCCAGCAGCTCTTTGTTGGCTTCAGTTCTTAACATACTTCTCTGAGCAGTGACAGAAGTACTCAGTAGCTCTCCAGCTTTCATAAAGAAAGGTATTAATTTTTCTTCTTCTTTTTTTTTAAAAGAAAGCATCAAGCATAAAATGTATTGTAAAGCAGCACATAGTTTATGCACATCAAGCTTTTCAGGCCGTTACTTTATGGAGATGTTGGTGGGAATAAAGCACTTCAGCTCTTCCAGCGGTGCCCATTCTTCTTGCACACTATCTTATATCACTTATCAGGTGAAATATCAATGAATATTAAATCAGGGTAGTAGGCTTTATTATTTGTTTGTTCTCCAGGCCTTTTTTATGAAGTCAGGCAGGTATTGTACAATATCCAAAAGGACCGAAACTTTGAAAAGCTGGCTTGTACATGCCTTGCATTTGCTCTGAGAAGTTGCATGAATGACTCCCCTATTGAATTTTCATTCCTGCAGAAGAAATTCCTGCTGATCTGACCCATTTGACCAGAAGCACCATCCCTAGCAAAGCCAGAGAGATGCACATAACTTGCATTATATCGATACAGCAATCTTTGAATGTTCCCTGTGTCCATTTGTCGGAGGAGACAATTTAGTGCCATAACTGGAACAATGAAAGTTGATGTCCAGATTTTTAGACTTCATTTTTGAGAGGTGTAATTTGTACACACACATCTCACCTCAGCTATGGTGGCTGTAAATGGAGAAATGGAGGGAAAAAAAGATGTAGATGATTAGTTACTGAATTTTTTGCAACAAAACATATATGAATTACCCTGTGATTTGTGCCTCCATTAATTTGCAAAACTAAAAGGCTATTGGCATAGCAATTACATTAATTATTTTGCCCACTGGAAGAATGAAAGACTTGAGCAAACGCAGCCATAAAAGTTTTGTTCTTGAGTGCTCTGTCCACAGTTCCTAGCAAGTTTCATAATGGCTTTTATCAGCATTAGTGTGCTACCTGTCATAACTACATAATTACAGCACCTAATTATATTATTACTTATTTACACTAATTATGTAATTGGATGTAATTGGTGCAATTACATAACTCCTCAGATGAGAAAACTGCTCTAAAACCAACCTATGCTCCTAAGAGTAAAGGATACTGCCATGAATTAGACTATCCCTCTGAAGCAAGGCAATCTTTGGTGGGAAATTAAAGGTTCTGTTCTCTGTTGTGGTCATTGGGACCACGAACTTTTTATTCCCATCAACGTTACAAGGGTGAAGCAGAAGGTTGAGCAGCACCCGCCTGGAGTTCTGGTCAGTGGTCTTGTCATTCAGTTCTTTTAAAAGCACTTCTGTGGCACAGCAATGAGCTGGCATTGGTCATGTGACAATACATCTTAACTTGCTTTATTTTGAATTTTTTGAAGGTGTCACATTTTTTATGTATATTTGGTTTTGTTTTAAATTATTAAATAGAAGAAGTATTTAGCAAATATTATGGCCATTTCCGTGTCACGGGGTGGGGGTGGGGGGAGAATGCATTCTCTATTTGAAACATTCCAGTTGTTTTGTTCGTTGTTTTTAAATACTGAAGCTTGAAAATTGAGCTGAAATTAGGGCTCCCTTGAGCCGGTGCTGCTGTTTCTGTTCTTCCTACCTCCAGCCTCGTGTTTTTGCCTTCTTTCTCTATTAGATACCCAGAAGTGGGTGTTAAATTCAAAAGCAGCACTGGGAACGATGCCAAGTGAGCCACTGAGAAGCCTCACAATAGTTGTCATTGTGCCCATGCTGTGTGCTGGGCAGCGCCAGCCCTTTCCCCTCAGCATCCCCTCCCTCTCTCCTGCCTTGCTGCTCCTCAGTTTGCCGCCTTCCCACCTCGGGAGCGGAGGTGTGATGTGACACCCGTGGCAGCACCAAGCTGCTCCCAGGGTTCAGATCCTGGCCAGAGTCGCTCCACGAGGCTGTGCCCTTTCCCCCCTGGTACAGGAGCAGGGAGAGGGGACAAGCTCGCCCCTGGAGCCGGAGTTGCTTGCGTACAATCCCTGGCACACCCGTGCGTGGCCTGCGAAGGCGTTTTTTTTCCTGTTAAGTTGACTGTCAAAACAGCCCAAGTGTGAGGCAAGTGGCACCTACAGAGCCCAACAGCTGCAGGTCAGGAGCCTGTCTGCCCGTCCCCTCACACCTTGGGAAAGGTTACTCCAGGGTTAGTTTAGTGAACCTAAAGTCATCTCGCTGGTGCCAGACCCTGGTGTGCTCCCCCCGTGTCTGACGTGGTCAGTGGCCGTCCCCAGGCAAACCTCCTGGAGGTTCTAGAGGAGGCAGATCCAAAGGGAATTCGGACAGGGGAGGTGGAGGCAGTGGAAAAAGTGCTGTGCAGAAAGGAGAAGAGCATGCTGACAGCGGGGAGGGGAGGAGCAGGGCTTGTGGAACAAGCTGTTCTTTACTGCTGTCGATTTTTGTCAAAGAGTGTAATAAAATAATATGTACTAAGAGTGCTGTTGACCTCTGCTCTTAAAATATAACTTCTGTAGAGAAGAAGAAAAAAAGTTCTGACATCCAGTATTTCTCTATTCTGTTATCCATCATCTTTTTGAATTTTGAGGGTAAAAGATTTCCCTGCTAGTTTTTGTCTCTAGTCTGTAGATATTCTTATTACCTCCAAGGATCACTAAACACTGGACAGGTAGAGAGAATAACCTAAACCAGAGAAATGTCAATCCCAGGTGAAACATGAATGCTGCAGAAGATACACTTGGGATGTCAGGGAGACGCTCCGGGTGCTTTTCACGTGCACTCTGGTGATTCATCCCAGGCAATTTAAGAAGTTTCCTCCCCCAGATGTCCACCATACCCCTGTGTCGCAACGAACCACAACAATAGCAGAAGGGGGAGGACAGAGAGATGTGTTTGTTCGCTCCTGAGCTGCCGCAGTTCACAGCCCAGAGTACTAATGTGCAAATTGATGGCCATTGAAGTCATGCCAGTCTGAACTGCGCTGGTTGAGGAGAGGACAGGGCACTGATTCTGCTGCCTCTTCATAGGTGGGATGATATCAGCACTCAGCTGATCGGGGTGACCCTTTCAGCTGCCACAGCTGAATCTGCCAGGGACGAGTGAGCTGCGATTTTTCGACTGTCTCACGGTAGATAAGCTGTATTTTTAGGGCTTCTTCATTATCATGAATTCCAATTCGACGTGGAGTTCCTGATCTGGCAGCTCACAGGCTTGAAAATCCTTACAGGACTAGTGCACACAAATGCTGTGCTGGAGTGGGGCGTGGAGTTTATAACTTTTGGGAAGCTAATAATGCTCCCTTTGTTAGGGCTGAGTTATTTTACTTTTGGAGACTGGCTCTCCTCCAAAAACCAGCAGATGTTATCAAAGCAAAGCTTGCAAGGATGAGATGTATGTACATATCATTAAGCAATGAAACTTTTTCTTAATTGCTTTTAAAAGGCTGATAGGATGCGTGTCACGTTATGAGTAATTACTTACCATGGCAGTAATACCAAGAGCACAAAAGCCGGCTGCTAAATAAGATCTGAGGTCTCGCAGACAGGCTAATTTCCTAGGAAATGCAACGATAGTTTTGTCTGCACTTGGGTTTTCATAAAATAAGCAATTAAAGAAATATGCCTAAATAGATGATTTACTGCTCTTTTTTTTTTTTTTTTTTTTTTTTTTTTTTTTTTTTTTGTTGTTGTTGTGCTCAAAATAGAAAAGCAAGTGAGAATGCAGCTCTCTGTGTCTTTTCACGTGGGCACAGACCCTGTGGCTTCGGTTTAGGTGCACCAGGTGCCAGAGAAAGTCCTTTTTCTGCATCAAGGCCTGGCTCAACTTCACAGAGGATCTCAGAGCTATCGAATAGTGATGCAGTCACTAAAATAGAGCATATACCACTGCTTGGGTATATGAGGGGAGGTCCCTCTACCCTCACATATCCAAGTGTTATCCAGTTTTACATGCACAGAATATATTGAGGTACTGTTGTTGTTCTTTCTGCCATGAGGTATTTTTCTATTGCTGCTTTTGTTGTTGAAAAATAATGATAATTTCTGTAGGTAGTCCACTGCTATTTTTGCTTCTCTGTACAATTTTGCCTCTACACTATTATCTCAGGAAAGTGCTGAACACCTCCCTCTCCACTTCATAAAACAAGCAATCACACTAATGTGCCTAATTAGCTGCTTTCCTGCTCATTTGTGTGTTTGTCAAAGCATGAAAAGTTAGCATCACGTGAGGACTTTGCATCTTTGCACAAAGCTCGTATTCAACAAGAGAGCTGAGCATCTTCTTTTCTGCTTGAAGGGCTCTGCATCTCCCAGACCCAGACACGGGCTCTTTGCTCTGCCGTAAATAATTCAGCTGACCTGCTTGGCCAGGTGATGTGTGAGGTGTGGGTAAACAAAGGGAGAGGTGGGCTTCATTCGGTCCCTCCACCTTAAAAGCTTGAGGTTTTAGTGGCTTGAAGTTTACATACAGCCTTTTCAGACAGGCAGAATTAATTATCCTGTTGCTGCTTGAACAGGAAACCGTGGATCTGATCTGATCCTGCCTCCCTAGAAGTGATGCCATTAGCTGGAGCGGGAGAAAGATGGATATCAGCGGCAGGTGCTGCAGCAGAGGCGGCTTTGCTGCCTGTGGGGAGGGTGTGGTGATAACCTTCACCCCCAGCTGCCTCGGTGAGGGAATGGTTGTGCCGTTTCACAGAACCCTGGTCTTTGCTTTTAACCCCTCACATTCTTGTTGACTCCTGAAGGGACAATCCCAGCACCAACACAACCTTGTCCTTTTTCCTCTGTCCTTTGAAATCACTTCCCAGTACAAAGCTATAAAGTGATTGCAAGTTACAGAGTGGAGCCTAAAGCTCCCCGAAAGCATATTCATTGAGATTTGGGCTTCTTTTTATATCCCCCTGAGGTCCAGAATCAGTGTTTTGATATGACCCATCACTAGTCTTTTTGTCCCCTGTGGCATTGTGGCTCAGTTGTAAGCTTAGCTTAACTTCCTCTGTGTTTGAAAGATTTGGCCACCTGTCTGTTGACCACTATTTAGGCTTCAAAGGCTGATTTAGCTGCAAAGATGAGTTCTGCCTTGGTGATACAGTGCAGTCAGAGCCCCCTTGTCCTCCTTCCAACTCCAGCTCATTCAGTTTGCTAAGGAAAATAAGTGAGCCGAGTCGGGTTCCTGTTTGTTTGCTCGCTGCTGGCCTTAAAAACTCGAGGAGGGGGTCTGGACAGGAGGCTGTGTTCCTTGAAGCTTTGCACATCCCCACGAACACGGGGTGGAGGTGTTCCAGCTGGAGCGCCCTGGAGCCGAGCAGCGCTGCTGGCAGGACACGGGCTGCGGTTCCCTGCTGGAATCCACTCTCGCCTTGACCTGCCAGAGGCTGGAGCTGTTAACTTTCCAGGCAGCCTGCAAAAGCCATCTTTTATCCCTTTGTTAAAGAAGCATGTGGCTGGGGATGGATCTGCGTGCGGGCAGACCTTTAGTCTGTGATTCCAAATGAGGGAAAGGCTCTCCAAGGCACTGGATAGGCACCTACTGTTGTGCTTAAAATCCTGGCAGCAGCAGAGCCAGAGTTCTCCCGGGATTGGCTGTGCAGGGCTTTGCCTGGTGAAAATTGGGCCTTAACTGGGATAGCAGATAGTGATAAGGAGGTGAACCCCCGAGGAGCAGTGTGATGAGCAGATCCCGAAACATGTCAACCGAATTCATTTGATTTTGCTCCGTGGGAGAAGCAGCAGACACAAACCACTCCAGTGCTGTTTGAGAACATTATTGCAACATTTGAAAACAATTACTGTTCTTTGTATTGCAGTGGTATACTATAAGCTTCTGGCTGCTTGAGCGGGAGAGAGGCTGAAAAATTGTCCACAGCCAAGGCAGATAACTGCAGATGCTGAGGAAGGGAAGGGCTACGGGTTTCCCCAAAGACATGAGGGCAAGCAGTGAAAGATGAGTTCAAGGTTGTTGCCTTTACCAGGAACACCATTTGAAAGTAAACAGGCGTGACTTTGGTTGGACTCAAAACATTGCAGTGAGATTCTGCGAGATGTAAAAGAGGGAAAGGCTACAAAAATTGCCTTTCTGCTTCTGAGCTCTCATAGGGCAGAGACAGCAAGATTTTGGGGGGGGTTGGGTGCAACATTGGCGTGAGTTTGATTTACAAGGTGCTACAGACATGATGAAGTTACTCGTTTTCTGTATCTGTCACAGGAAGAAAAATCCACGGTTCTGTGTTACTCTGTATGGATAAGTTTCTGAATTTGTGTAACTTTAGACTCATTGTGCCATTTATCTTTTAGGACCAGCTTTATGAGGTTTGTGTCAGGTTTTTCTATCTGGTTGCAAGGGTAGTTTGTGGAATCTTCTCTCTTTTTAGCGTGGTGGATGTGTGTATGATAAAAAGCTAAGATTGCATCATCTTTAATAAAAGAGAAGATATATAGCCTAAAGAAATCAGATTAGTTGCAGAGAAAGAAATCAATCAGGTTGGCAAATTGCATCTGTGGGACAAAGTGCAAAATGTTTGTTTCATAGAGTATTTATTGAACAAATTTGTTGAGAAGATGGTTAAAAATGCTCTACAGAAAAAAAAAAAAAACCTGGGAACCATTTTGTTCAATTTAAATGACATTGATGTATTTTTTACATCATGAAATCTTGCAATATTACCAACAACAATCCCTGATAAAGTACTTTACACAATTGCCTCACAGGGCATTTTGAGATAAAAGTATATATTGGGGATTGTAAATCGGCTGCATCCAATTTATATATAATGGAACCCACTACAGCCATCCTCCAAAATTCAATAGATCAGGAATCACGTTACACTTCTGTGAGTTTGGGGTAGTAGGAGCTCTAAAGAGTCTCCAAAACAAACAGGCCACTTTAAATCATATTTAATGAACCCTGTGTATTTTATACACGTGTGATTAAAATGTTTTGTTTCTGTTTTTCATTTTGCTGGGTGCTGCTGAAGGAAAATCGTAACTCCGGCTTTGTGAAACCGATCATCTGCTTGTTCTCAAGAGAAAATGCAGTTTAACTGAACAGGGCAAACCATATTTAAATGCTGGGGGGAAAAAAAGAAAAAGCAGATCTGTGCAGAGGATCCATTTTAATATTTTCCTAGCAATGAAAGCGAGAAAGCTCAATGAAAATGCAGTATAGGCAGATGAAGGGTCACAGAGTAGCGTGGTGGTTTTTTTCCTCTTACTGATCTATGCCTGCAGCCTCTGAAAACGGCACACAGTGGACACAAACCCGAGTGAGTAGATTTTTCAACTTCAGGGCCCAGTTTTACTGGTTTCCACCTACTTCCCAAAGGGAATAGGAGTGTTTTGTACTTCCTTCCCCGTGGGCAGGTGGCACCTTGTGGGATCACTGTGCCACAGCCAGACCTGCCACGGGGCCAGTGCTGGGCCATCGTGTTTGCACGAGCAGAGGAATGTGCAGAGCAACCCATGGGCAAGTGTTTGACCAGAGCAAGAGATCAGAGAGCAGGTTGGTAGTAGGTTGATGGTGTTCAGGCCCATAAGGCTGGAAAGTGGCCGTTGTTTGGTGCTGTTTTGTCAAGAGATGCTTCACAGAGAAACTTAGATTTTATTTTTTTTTTTCCTCTCCTCTGAGTGATACTCAAGTATGTGCATTTATGGTCTTACAGGTCTTTTCCAACCCTATAAGTTCTGTGATTTTGTACACATATAAGGCACGTGCGTGACTGCATCGTTACTTCAAAGAGCAGTACTGGGTGGTGATAGGTGATAATTCTTATTAATTTCAAAAGAAAGTGTTGTTCTTTCAGTTGTCTTTTCACACCGCCCCATGTGCAAAATACATCAGAGTCAAAATGGGCCTAAAGCAGGAACATCAGATCAGGATTCAAAATGCCTTGGCTCTGGCAGTATCCTAAGCCAGAACAATCGCGCTGCAATCAGCAAAGCTCTGCCTGTGCAAAGCTGAGAACAAGGTCAAGTCCTGAGCTTCTGAAAAACGAGTCTCCAGCTGAGTCTTTGTATTTCCCAGAGATTCTGTTACACCAAATTGAAGCTAAAGCTGGGAAATGGACAGTACTTGCAAAATACAAGGTGACAGGACCAGACAATTAAAACTAAATGTGGAGGGAAAAAAAACCCACCACCATAAATTTCAACAAGTACGCTCCTGAATCCTGTGCTACAAAAGGTAGGAAGTAGAGGTGATGGTTTGGAGCCTAATCATGGGGTTAGGACCTGCTTCATTGGATCAAACCAGCAGGCACATTGACAAAAACAGGTCCAAATTGGTGGTGCCCTCACCAGCTGTGTGCCCCTGAGGAGCAGACGTCACCTGTGTCCCCAGCAGGGCCCGGTCCTGGAGGGTATGTTTGCATTGCAGTGGGATTCGTGCCACCTGCTTTTGTCTGGAGTTCAGTGTCTGGAGTGCGCCTGCCAGCCTGTTCTGTGAAGGAAAATCGATATGAAAAGGAGAACAGGGGAAGGGGGAGCTTCAGCCCTGCTGGTGCAAGCAGTGTGGGAGTGTGGGGGCAGGAACCGCCAGGGGCCGGAGAGGCATCGGAATTCCGGTCACTTTAAACACAGCCAAGGGGAAGCAGAAATGCCATTGCTGTTTGGCTCTGTGGGAGCCTGTCCGGCAAACCAGCGGTGAATTCACTGAAACGATGTCAGGAGCAGCAGGGGAAGGAGAAGGAGAATGAAATTAGAGCTGGGAGGGGATTGTTCAGCTCTGCTCTGCACTGGGGCGGCCTCACCTTGAATATTGTCGCAGTTTTGGGCACCGCAATGTAAGAAAGACATTGAGCCATTAGAGAGTGTCCAAAGGAGGCGACAAAGATGGGGAAGGGCCTTGATTTGAAGCCCCGTGAGGACACTGAGGGCACTTGGTGTGTTCAGCTGGAGAAGAGGACACTGAGGGGAGACCTCATTGCAGTTCACAGCTTCCTCAGGAGGGGCAGAGGAGGGGCAGGACTGAGCTCTGCTCTGGGGGGACCAGGGACAGCACCCAGGGAATGGCCTGGAGTTGTGTCAAGGGGTTTAGGTTGAATATTAGAAAAAGGTTCTTTCCCCAGAGGGTGGTTTGGCACTGAACAGGCTCCCCAGGGCAGTGGGCACAGCCCCAAGGCTGCCAGAGCTCCAGGAGTGTTTGGATGATCCTCTGGGGCACAGGGTGTGACCCCTGGGGATGGTCCTGAGCAGGGCTGAGGGTTGGACTGGATGATCCTTGTGTGTCCCTTTCAGCTTGGCATATTCTGCGATTTTGGTGGCCGTGGTTGGGCTGTGTGGGCAGCTCAGCCCCTCTCCTGTGACAGGGCTGCCAGGGACACTGTGGCACTGGAGGAACAGAGCCTGAGGGGAGAGACAGAGACCTGCCAGGTTCCTCTGCACACAGACTGCCATTGCATTGTGCTGTTCTTCCCCCACCGAGGCAGCTGGAACTAAACCAGAGCCTCCCATGCTCCCATTAGAAGGTTCTTTTTTTAAGGACATGTGCACTTAATGTCAGAATATTGAAACCATACCCACGTGAATAAAGTTAGTAAGCCAGTGATTCATGGCTGTTTCAAACCTCTATCTAGCCACAGTAAATTTCTGCTCGGTAGTGACAGTCTGTGTCCACATGCAGGCTATGATTTACAGTTCTGTGTTTTGTATCAACAACATCTGTTTAACAAAAGAGAAGGGGGAAAAAAAGCCAAGAACATTTATTTTCTAATCTCCGTACCAGATGTTTCATTATGCACAAGATCCAGGGATTATATCAGAAATAATTTAATTATTTTAAATGAATAATCTGAAGTGTTTTTCCTAAAGTATGTCTGGTAACCACTAACAACACAAAAACACGGGAATGTGGAAAAGTAAACTCATGTTTTGCACAAATCTATAATTATATCTATTTTAAGGACACAAATATTAAGGACCACATCCTAGCTTTAGATGGTGGTGTTGGGATACTTGAAGGTTTGCAGAGGAGAATATCAGTTCTCGGGGTTATGATAGAGATAAAGTGGCAGAGAACAACTGAAACAGCAGAAGAAAGTAGCATCTGAGAAATGAACATGTCTTGCCTCCAAGAGGGGTGTGAGAGCACATTCCAGCTTATGGCCTTGGCTGGGAAAAATTATTTTCATGATTGCTTCCATCTTTCGGAAATGCCAAGTTCCTTAGGTGTGTTTGGTAAGCAGAAATATTGGGGTGCTTGTCCTTTACAGAACTTCAAGCTGAGTGTTGAAACTGCCCTGGAGAGCATCAGTGAAAAATCTTTGCAATTTGGGGTTTATTATGGTTCCTCACCGTAATTTTTGCAGGGATATCGTAAGTGGGAATGCTGATACAGAAACACTGAGACATTTATAACTGACTGGCCTGGATATCAGTTTTGAAGAACTCACAATTACCCAGAATTACAGTGATAGGTTCTGTTGCAGCCCTCAAAAAGTCAGCCAAGTTAAAATGAAAGTGAATGCATCAATGACACTGCTAAAGCAGATGGTTGGTCAGTGTTGTGGTTTCAACCTTTTTTTCAGGGGGAAACAGGTTTCTCTATTTTTCTGTGAGTGGTGGGAGCTGTAACGTATCAATCCAGTACAGACCCAGCCAGAACTATTAGTTTTTTTGTTGCATACAGATTTATCTGTAATTGCCAAAGCTTATTTTTATTTTCTTTGAATTACTGTCGTGGATGCATAACAATTCCTAATTTCCCTCCCTATATTCTTGTGCAGCACAGATTGCTTATCAAATACAGTCTTAACATTAAAGTGTCAAACAGGATTTGCAGAAAGCTATTTGGGTTTGTAGTTTAGGATGAACGTTTATCAAATTGTGGATTAGCTGAATCATGCACTGAACCAAATTATTATTGTCTGTGATTAAATCACAAAGTGGTTATTGCCCTGTGTCATCTAAAGCACACGATAGCTTAAATCTTCTAAATCCCTTTTTAAGGTGGCTGTAGGAGCTACATAACTCCAGACTTTTAGGACCAGGCTCTGTCCCTGGGCAGAAAAATAATAGCTTTCAAAAGGTCACTTGGACTGATCCCTCTCTGCTTATATGGGCAGCATATCTGGGAAGGGAATGGATGGACTTATTTACATTTCAGACATAGAGAATGATTCTCAGTAAATAGATCTCTTTGTACCCAGCACTCAAGTATTTATTCAAGGTGCTGGCTCGGAAGAGGGGAGTGAACAGTCTGTTCATTCCTGTGCCCGAAAGGGCACACGGGCTGCCTGCTGGAGAGCAGCAATGCCAGGGGTCTGTTTTGCCTTCATGTCAAGGGCACAGTGGGGTGGCAGAGGGTGAAGCTGTGCCCACCTTCCTGGCAGAGCCGCTCCTCGGCCGTGGAGGCCACGGGGTGACCGGCACCGTCTCTTCTCAGCGCTGGTGCAGCAGGGTTTGACCACCCCAATGGGCACTTGAGGGACTGCAGTCTCCCTAAAGAGGCTACAGTCTTCCCAAAGCTCGAGGAGGCTTTTTTTTGGCTGCTTTGGTGGTTGCTGTTCGTGTGTGTGCCCGTGTATTCCCGAGCGGAACTCCATGAATAGCCCAGGGCAGCACGCCAGGGTGCTGGTAGCAAACCTTCGTGGTGATTGATGTCCGTGCTCCGCTTCTGCACCCTTCAGTGACCGTAGAATCTTAGAATATGCTGAGCTGGAAAGCACCCCCCAGGATCATCATATTCAACTCCTGGCCCTATGCAGGACACCCCCAAGAACTCACCGTGTCCCTGACAGCGTTATCCAAACGAAGTGTTTCTTGAGTTCAGACAGTCTGGGTGCTGTGACTGCTTCCCTGGGGAGTCTGTTCCAGTGCCCGACCACCCTCTGGGTGAGCGACCTTTTCCTCATATCCAGCCTAAACCTCCCCTGGCTCATGGTGACTGATGTCCGTGTTCCTCCTCTGCACCCTTCAGTGACCGTCCAGCTGAGGAGCAAAGAGGGCTCTCAGCATACCCATTTTCCCAGCCTTGCTGTTAGGCAACAAAACCCTCTGCTGACTGTCTTGCTCACCTCACTGAGTCACCAGGGAGTGAACAATCCATGTGAGACAGGGAATGGCAGGCTGGAGGATGGGGTGGCCCCTCTCCTGCCCTGGTGCGTGCAGTTGGGGAGGTCACAACCCAGGAGGAGTCACGAGCAGTCATGGCTGCTTTTCTTAGTGAATAGGTAGGAGGGAAGTCCTGAAATGGCTTGTTTTCATGTTGCAACAAGGGGTCACGGGGCGGAAAACGCCGAGAGTCACTGCAGTAGAGGCTGCTGGAGAAGTGAAAGCCTGGCACAGCTGATGGTGCCGTGGCACTCGGAGCCCGTGGCAGCGGCACCATCTCAAAGTATGCATTAGGCTGCCTTTGCTCCTCAGCTTCATCCCCCTTGTCCTACTCTTTGACCTATTTTCTCCTCCTGTTATCTAGTAATCTATTTTTTAAAGGCTCAGCCCAGTCTCTCCTGCTGGTTGCAGCTGATCCATCTCGCTGCTAGCCTGTGAAACCAGCACCTCCTAAAGAAACATCCCTCTGCCAATTACTCCGGAGGCATGGATTCAGCTCAGCGTGGGAGCTCGATTGAAGCCAGTTGGCTGTGCCAACAGGACAGGGATGGCTCAAGAGAGACTTCATACAAAGCACAGAAACTCTCTAAATGAATTTCTTCAGCCTCTTCTCCATCCATGCTCAACCAGAGCTAGCAAAGTCGGAAAAAATGGCAATGTTCTCCCAAAGGGAGGAATTAGCCCACAGCTCTGCCATGCCCCTGGACAAGCCCACGGAAGGGAAGGAGAGTTGCACAGAGAACTGCAGGAGGCAGGCGCAGACTTTTGCTCCGAGCAGGAGGGTTTGAGGTTTCTCGGAAAACACAAGTAGCAAATCCCCTAAGCCCTGTGCTTTCTCAGGCATGTGCCCTCGCCGTCGGCACCTCGCGGCTACGTGTACCCAGAGTACCTTGCAGAGAGGTTTCACCCCGGGTGAGCTGAGATTCCCGCTGGAGTGCTGCCAGCCGAGGAGGGGAGGACGGAGCACGCTGGATCGCCACACGAAATGTCTGCTCTGCTCGTGTGCAGTCTCTTTGGCTCGCAGCCTTTTGGCAAGCCCCCACCTGCCTTTTTTTTTTTCTTTTTTTTTCTTTTTTTTTTTTTTTTGGCCTTCCCCCAGCTGAACTGGCGGGGAGAGAGGAGGCTGCAGCTCCTTTCTTTCTGTCCCTGCAGCCTTCCTGTCTGGCTGGACACAGATGTGTGTTTAAATGTGGATTCTGCAAGGCACAAGTCATGCTTGCGGGAAGAGCGGGGAGCAGGAG
Source organism: Myiozetetes cayanensis (assembly GCF_022539395.1). Classification (NCBI taxonomy): domain Eukaryota; kingdom Metazoa; phylum Chordata; class Aves; order Passeriformes; family Tyrannidae; genus Myiozetetes; species Myiozetetes cayanensis. The sequence continues at coordinate 70,589,602 of NW_026087521.1, read as the reverse complement.
GATGCTGCGATCCGTAGGTGGGCTGCCGTGCTTGGGCTGCTGTCCTGTGCAAGGATGGAATAACAGTAACAACTAGCAACATTACTGCGTTCAACCTGGGTTGTTTAGAAAGAAGATTTCAGTGCATTTTAACAATTAATTATTTGTCCAGGAGGCAGCTACTGCGCTTTAAAGCGTCCCATCCACATACCTCGCCCTCTGCGAGCTCATTAATGCTGGAGCTGTGTCACCTCACACTAACCTGGTGGCTGTTGATTGAGTCCCGTGACAGCTGTTTGCAGAGGTTTGCCCTGCTCCCTGCCAGCAGCCTGCCTTCCTCCTCCAAATTGCCTCTCGGTTCCAGACGGGCTTCAAAATGTCTGAGCGAACGCTATCCTGGGCAAAACGGTTGGATTTCTAGGAGTAATGGCCGAGGCGTGACGGATAACATCCTGCAAAACCCCAGGAGAGCACCTGCAGCGTGGAGGAGGCTGAGGTTTTACAGCTTTAAGGTGTTAGTTGGTCAAGGTGAACCCTGGACCGAGCCCGTAAACATTTAAGTCCCAGAACAAATGTTTGGGGTTGTACAAACATGTTAATGACCTCCAGTTAATTGGCAAGCAATTACCTTGAGGTAAAAATAGCTTTCCCGTTGCTGATCTGTCACAGAGTGCGTGTTCCCCTGTGAACATTCGCAGATCACTAAAATTTTCGGCTGAGGAGCCTGGTCCAATTTTGCCTTCTGGATCCTGGCAGGTTTGTGATCAAAAAGTTTTTCTGTCCCCAGCAGCAATTGCTGTTTGTTTGTGGCATAGGCTCAGCAAACAGGGCTGGGTGCCAGAGCTAATCTTCATGCTGCCCTTTATTTAATAAAGTCCTGCAGTTCATATAATGCAGTGAAAAAATAAGATAATATTGACTGGCAAAAGCATGTGGTTCAGCAAGGGAACGTACCTGCTGTGTGCGCTATAATGGAACTGTTGGTGAAGGCTAGATAAGTATTTTTAACTTGAAGACAGGTTGGCAGGCTAGAATGTGTCTCCTACTGAATTTTGCATCTTTCTGATATTTTGCATGACAAAGACACGCAGCTGGACTGATTTCATTAGATGTGTGTTGCAGGTGAGAACCAAGAAGGAAGGTTCTGCCTGCTCCCAACACAGCATTTGGGACTACCGAGTGAGACTAGTGGACAGGTGCTTGACCTGTTGCCTCTCTGCTGTAAGAAGAACCTGTAGAAGTCAGTAACATCTTTTCATGAGGTCTCTGGTCCGTGGAAACCCATGAGCTTCTCCTGGAACTGGGATCAAGTCCTTGCTTGATCCTCCACGATACTTCAGGAAAAAAAAAAACCCAGATCTTCTTGGTCTGTAATTAAACCACACCTGGGTTTCTTTCCTGGAAGAGATTATCACAGCATTTCTAGGAAGGCAAAGCTGGGCCCACGGGAACGAGTGGAGTCTGCCACTGAGCTCCCGTGACTCTGGGGCTCGCAGTGGCCGAGATGAGCCAGCACGTGGTGCGGGGTGGTTCCAGCTGGAGCCACATCTGCTCTGTGTGCACCATGGCAATCTGTGGCAGGGGGAGAGGTGCTGTGCGCCCTCCACCCGCCCCTGGTCATCCCTCTTTCCAGGAAATGTGATGTTGTGGTGAGGAGGAAGGAAGCAGGTGGCGCTGGATGCCTCGAAGAGAGGCGAGCCCACTGAGCCAGGATGTCTTGCATCTGCACGGATTTGTGTGGTGCTCCTCTGGATGCTGCAGGGTGGTGGAGGGTCAGTCCACAGAAATCTTTCCAGAGCAGCTGTCGGTCCCTGCCTTGTGTCTTGGAGGAGTGGCAGATGGAAAACAAAACCAGCAAAGTGCATTTCACAATCCTGGCAGCAGTTCTCGGCAAACAGAGGAACCGCAGTGGTGGAGTCTCAGATTGCTCTCCCTGTGCAGCCTGGCTTTGAAACTTTGCTGTTGTTTTGAGTCTTGAAAGGGCTCCTGGTCCCTCAGCTGGCTCCTGCAGCCTTGCATTTGGTATCTTCAGGTGCTTCAAGCAAGAGGAGCTGTAATGGGTGCAGATACCAGAGCTTTCCAGGAAACATTCAGATACAAGTGCAGCTCTGTTCTCTGTAGCTGCCTTGAATTAACGTTCTGTGCCTGTAGTGGCAGACAAATTTGCTGGCAAACATTTTGAAAAAAAAAAAAAAAGGGCGTTGATCCAGAAAGTCACTGTGCACAAACTAAGCTTAGTGTAAATGAGTACACCTGTGCTTGACGCTGGGCACGTGATGAATGCTCTGCCAGGTCCGGGCCAAAATAAATTTAAAATAAATCTGGGAGCGTACTGGTGGGAAATGAATGCCGGTCTTGTAAGCGGGAGCGCACGCAGCAGAAATAGGAGCCTCCCGCCCCGCGTGTCAGCCGGGGATATCCAGCAGGGAAGGTCACGTGCGCTCCTCTCGGGCTCACCAGCGGGGCTGGTGAAAACAGGTTTTGATTTGAATGAGTTATGACCCATTGAAAATGGCATCATGCGTAACCACAGTAAATTGTCGTAATGAGATCACGAGGCCGGAGGAGCGAGCGGCGAGGAGAGGGGCCTCATTCCACCGGCGCTCACGGCTGGCAGCCCTGGGCTGCAGACCTGCTCCCTCCCTGGTTTGGTGACAGGGCCAGAGGTTGCACAGCCAGGCAAAAAAAACCTCGTTAGAAGTTTTGAGTTAAAAAGGAGGAAAAAAAGCTGAAGTTCTACCAACTTTGGTTTTGTGTTTGGTCTTGTCCAGGCTGATCGAGGAGACCGGGATAATGCAAATAGTGGAGAAACATGAATGCCATAAGTGCCTCCATGTTTCCCGAGGCTTAGCTTAGTTGTTTCTAAATCACATTGCTGTAGGAGGGGAGGGTTTGATGATCAGGGGCACTGCAGAGCTGAAAGGACATTTTTCTGGAAGCACAACAAAGCAGTGCTCACTTGGTGTATCCCTGGGCTCACAGCTCTGCCAGGCCAGGCCTGCCTGGACCCTGCTCATGTGCAACTGCCCTGGGCTGCCCAGCTGTGAATGCTGCAGGATCATCGCTGGCTTTTCTATTTTCATAGAGAAAAAAAAAAAAAGAGGCAAAATCTAAGTTTTGATGCACTTAAAACTTCACCAAATACCTGGACAAAATAAGTAGCACAGCTCTTGCCTTCTGGGAGTTTTCTGGGTGGACTTTGGGAAAGAACTCCTTTTTACTCCTCCAGAAAGAGGGCTGTTTGTGTGGGGCTATTTGCAGACTCAGAGGAGTGGAAGAAACATTTCCAACTCATTCTGTGTCTCATCTCAAGCCATCAAGTGCCTGTGTCTGTAGAGGCCCGTTACAAAACACAGTGCATATGACCTAACCACATCCTCCCACTGCCCCCAAGGTGGAGGGCAGAGGTGCATTGGTGCAGGACCTGTTTCCCGTGTCTCGTGCCTCCAGGCAGAGAGGGTTGCTGGCCACGTGGTTGCCACTCCTCTTAGTCTTGCACCCTTCAGTCTCCTCCGTCTGTCAAGCTTTGCAACACAAATATCCGTGCCCCTGAGCTATGGAGACAGTTCAGGCTCATGCAGATGCACGGCACCTTCCTGACTCATATCATCTATTCACAGGGTTTTTAGCATGACTGAATCTGTAGCCTGAGTCCATGGATTGGGAAACACCTCAGTTCAGTGCCTGTTCCATGCAGTGCTTGGTCCTTAGCAGGTTAACTTAACCCTTGGCAGTGGGCTTGTGCTTGCATTTACCTGAGATACACAGTCTGAATAGCATGTGGAAGCCTAGGACATTCCCAGGAGCCCAGACCTTCCATTGTGGGCAGCTGAATCCAGGTTCCTCTGCTCTTGCATCAGGCATGAGCCTGGAGGCCGGTCTGGAGTGGACTCATCTTGTTTTCCTGGTGTTGGCTCGCTGACATTGCTGCAAGGACAGCCAAAACAGATGGAGACCAGCCAAGCTGAAGAGACAGTGGGGAAATGTGTCCCTGCATACACTTAAGAGCAAAGCATGGGGAGCACTCAGGCTCTCCTGGTGCTGGTGAACCAAAGGAGTCTCCCTAGAGCTGACCCAGTGGGCATTTCTGCATGCCAGAGCCGTGGACGAATGTGCCTGCACTGCCCATGCTGCCACACAAGTGTAGCTGTGGGCAACCAAGGTTTTCCAGTTGGTACCTGCTTTGGAGCTAAAGAGAACCAAGAGTAAAAAAGCTTGTGTGAAATACTTTCTGAATTTACTGCTTAAGCTCATTTGTTTTGGGTCATCCACTGAGTAGAAGTCCTGAGTTTTCATTCTCTGGTCTCAGCACTGCATAAACCCCTACTAACGTGGCTCATTTTTCCAATACCCATGTAGGAGAAGAATTTGGACTGGTTCCCTCGGATGAGAGCCATGTCCCTGGTTAGCAATGAAGGCGACAGTGAGCAGAACGAAATCAGGAACCTGCAAGAGAGGCTGGAGTCAACCATGAGCCTTGTGAAACAGCTTTCCAGTCAGCTCGCTGAGCTCAAGGAACAGGTAAGTGCCCTGCCAGGGGTAGCAACGTGAGCGCGTGCGGGTGAACGCGCTCCCTTTCATCAGGTCACAGTCAGGACACTGTTACAAAAGAGACTTTTGTCTTAGAAAGGTTTTATCTGTCCCTCCAGTGAGCTCTCTGAGTAGGTGCACTGATACGGGTCTGGAATGAAATTGTACTCTCTTAGCAGCAACAGAGAAGAGGTAAGGAGAAAAGCCGAGGGGGAATTAGTTACGAAATCCTGCTGGGGGGTGTGCAAGGACAGAGGGAAAGCTGCAGGAGCAAGGAAGGGCCGTGCATGTGGAGGTGCTGCACAGCCCGGCACTGAGATGGGCGCCGTGTCAGGAATAGCTGCATACTGATGGGAGCCAGGAGAAAAGCCCTCTGTGTCCCACACTTGGATTTTTTTCCCCCCACTAAGAGTATCAACAGTGCTGTTGTGAAAACAATTTGCCCAGCCTGTTGCTTTGCTTGTGTCACCCTTGTCTTGGTGCCCCTCCTCGGGCTCCCCGTCCTCTCCCGTGTGGAGCACAAGCTGCTGGTCCCCCTTAAAGCCCAGCTCCTACCTAAACCACCTTCCAGGTTTGCTCTCCCTTCAGGATCAAAGGGCCAGCTCCCTTTTTTGCTACACATGCCGTTCACCTCTGGTTTGCTCATTACAGTTTCAGGAAAGCATCTTTGTGTTTTCTTTATGGGAAGCACTTCAGTGGCATCAACAGAGTTATCTAATTATCACCCTTCAAATCCCTCCTTAAAACTTTTTCCCTGTGAAAAAGTCCACAAAGGTTTAGGCTGGATGTGTTGAGACCATTGCTTATTGTGCTTACCCACACCATCCTGGTGGGATTTTTTTTCATCCCCCTCTGGCTGGATCTGTTCTCTCCTGGCTTAAATTTAAACTCTGTGTGGCTGGGACCATCTTTTAATTCCGTGATTGTACAGCATCAAGTGCAAATGCTGACCCCTCTGCAGGGCTGCACAGCACAATAGCAGTGCAAATAATACACTGCAAGACCTGTGGGGGGATAAGAATAATGCACAAATGAGAATAAAATGTCCATACTTTGCAGGAAACAGATCTCCCACTTCAAAGACGTCTCTTACTTGTAATTTTCAGTGCTGAAGAAAAGAATTCCACTCCCTGTTGTTTTGCTTATATGTATCTTGCTCTGTGACTGCTAAATAATAGTAAAAAGAAAAAAAAAAAAAAAAGAGAATCTCAACTCATCTCTCTCTGCCTTTCCACCTTAGATGACAGAACAAAGGAAGAATAAGCAGAGGCTGGGCTTTCTTGGATCAAACACACCCCATGTGAATCATCACATGCCACCACCCTGATACCACGGGGAGAAGCCGTGACTAGCCTTTCATCAGTATTCCCGCTTTATTATAGAATAAAAAAAAAAAACTGAGATTGAGAGGAGTGAACAGTGCCTATTGTTGCAAAGTTAAAAACAACCAAGTGCCAAGATGTTAAGTGGTTTAGCTCTGGGAACAATTTGTAGCTGGTTTGTTTTTTTTTTTCACGGTTGAAAGGGACCACAACCTAGAATGTGAGAGATACGAGGGAGGCTCGTTTGTATTCCTCGACTCGACGGCTGCGACCGAGGGCGGGCAGCGTTTTGGGAGCTGATTTCTCCCGAAAGCACTGGGATAACGGACCTGAGCAGAAGAAGGAGGGATGTTTATTGACACAAACACGACAGCCCGCATCAGAATCAATAGGTCGTCTCTGGCTTATTTGCCAAATAGCAACATTAGTCCTGTTTACTTGGCGTTTACTGGTTTTTTAATTGCCATAAATACGCCTGTCGGGTGAGCAATAACGTTGCTTCGAGTAACTTCTGCTTGGAGGGAAAGGGGAGAAGCCTCAAAAGACTGGAGGGGGAAAAAAAAAAAAAAGGAGAAAAAAACCAGAAAAAAGAGTTGCAAAGAGAAACATTAACGCTTTTGAATTTTAGCTGTCACCATGCAATTTCTTATTTATAACACGGAGCACAATGGATCTACAGCTGTGGGAATGTTATGCACATAACACTGACAACATAACTGGAAGTGATTTCTTTCTCCTGGCTTCAGATGTTCTTGATTAATGTGGCCATGAGGTTTCACATACGGAGGAGTTAAAACTGTGTTTTAAATTCAAGTTCCAATGGAGGATTCAGGACAAAAAAGAAAAAAAAAATTATACCTGTAGTTTGAAGCGTGTATGGGATTTTATTTTTTTAAAAAAGCTTAGAAATGTCTTTCTGTATGGAGCTGTAATGGTGTCATTACCTTCCATAAACTCATCTTCAGTGAGAGTTGACTTGAGTAAATAAGCACCGAATTCTGCCAGCTTTTCTTCTGAGCTAAAACTCGTGGGGTTATGCTTTTGCTTGCCCTCCCTGCTTTTAGGGGCTTGCAGGCCTGGCCTGGCTGGTGGGGGACAGGGGGGCAGTATCAGAGGAGCTCCTCCCAGCTCTGGGCTCTATGAAAGGCAGCAGCCAAGTCACCTGTGCAGGGTTCTGCTCTATCCTGTGTTTCTTGGGATGGCTTAAAAGAAAAGTTACAGGGTTTCCACAGAGCCTTAGAGGGCTCTTGTGTCCTTTAGGAGAAGATTTTTTGGGTGGCACAAATGGGAGTTGTGTTCTCAGCTCACTTTCATTTTCAGTGGGTTTTGGTTACCAGATTGTCTTAGTGCACCTGAAAACGCACCTCTGTTACGTGGAGTTGCTATTTAAACCAAAATATTTTTGCAGTGATTTTTTCCCCTGTAACGTTTTCATTTTGTTATAAATACCATTTTGGTCAAAGGTGAAAATTTTTTTTATTTTTTTTTTGGTGACAGTGATATGGCTGAGATAAAAATAATAATATACTTTAGGGTCTGATTCTTCTACCATTAAAACATTTCCCACTGGTTTAAACTACATCCTTCAAAAATATCAGAAATGGCACAAGGCCAGTGAAAGTGAGTGGTGGGAGAGTGGATTTTCTCCCCCTCTCTGCTGGTGGGCTCACAGCCTGGCTGCTGCCAGACATCAGCTGCTCCCCAGGCCAGAGGGAGTGTGTGGAGACAGCAGGAGCTGGGTGGAGCAGGTCAGTGCCACGTCTTTGCCCCTGAGGCTGGAGGAGATGCGGCTGTGGCGTGGTGAGCTGGTGGCAGGGAAGCTGCCAGGTCAAAGCAGAGCGCAGAAAAGCAGCTGTCTTTGATATTTTAGGGATAAATCTTGGGGGTGCCTTTCCTTCACGCTTGCTGGGTATGAGGACTTGATGCTACTGCTCTGGCGTCGCTGTGGTGGTGAAAACCCCTTCCATGAGCCTTGCTGGTGAGTGAGGATGGGGCTTCATGTACCAGTTAGTGTTTAGCACCCAGGGACTTGCAGTGAATTAATTCTGGGACTTTGCATCAGCCACGCACTGTAACCAGCCACTGGTGTAAGACACAACCCTGCTTGCCTCTGACTAGACCTGCTGTATGCCACAAAGCCAAAGGAGTTGCCCACAAATGTAAAGTCAGTGCTAAGCTGGTGGAGATTCAGACCTTGCAGCTGTATTAGTTCAAGTTAATTTATGCAGTTCACCAGATCTAGTCACAGCTTCTGTTGCAACAGCAATTTCCTCTTCCTCACACGTGTGGTTATTAGAGGCATATAAAGCACAGTTCAATTATAAGATAAATTAAACTATCATTATTTATTGAGGGGGGTGGGTGGTTGGCTAATACTGGAATTGCTTGGCACTTTTCTTGTTTACACTCAGAAAGAGCAGCTGCGCCGCTGCACACCAAGGGAGGTTTCTGCTGCTGGAGCTGGGAAAACTTGAGGCTTGATGCATTTGTGCCCTGAGCTCAGGCCTGCATTTGGGTGCTGCTGGTGCTCTCTCTGTCCTGCACCCCAAAAGACGTCCCTCAAGGCTCCAGAGCCCGAGTACTGCTCCTCAGAAGCGAGAGCTGCAGCATCAAAAACGAAGAGCCGACAGATGTTGGCTTGCCCTTGCCGTGGTGCCTTCCCGGTGTCGATAGCTTTCCAGGAGAGACCTCTGTAATCAGTGACAGCAGGTGATGCTGCTTGCACAGATTGTAAATATATTTTGCTGAGAGTTTTGGCATTTTTGCTGTTTCTGCCAAAACTTAGGCCCCGCCCTGCTCTCGTCCATGTGAGCAATCTGTGCACTCACATGGGGTAACTTGAACAGGAGGCTGCTTGTGTGGGTAATAGTTGCAGGGCCAGACCCAAGACTTAAAGATTGTGAAATATCCCCATCAATGAGTTTATAACAAAAAACACATTATTTTATAGATATATTTATATGTATATCTTTGTTTAATGCAGCTGGGGTATCCTCTTCTTAGGCAGGCATCATTTACCTTACCTATTTATACGAAATGATTGCAAAAGTTAAAACATCTAAGAGCTTTTAATGCCTTACAGGGATTTATAATTATAAGCTCCTTGACAGTTAAAATCTACTTAAGTAAATATGTCCATGGCTGCTGAATGTAACTTTTAATAAAGTGTGTCATTTTATATATGTCTGTCTCACTTATTTTAGGTGCTGAAGGGGGGGAAATGTGTGTTCTGAATTGAAGACTGCTGGGAAACCCAGGCTTGGTGGTCTTGGATGGGGTGTGCATCCATTTCTTGAGATGTCATCAGTACAGTCCTGAGTGGATGAAGGCTGAATCCAGCAATGAAAGCAAGGATTTCTTTTATTTCAGGCACAAATTGTTTTGTTCAGCATGATGGGTCAGATTGCCATTTTTTGCACTTTTTTTTCTTTTTTTTTCCTTTTTTTTTTTTCATGTTTTCAGTGTAACTCTTTCAAGTAGCACGTTTAGAGAGAGACCCTGAGGACTTTCTAGGTGAGAGGATTGAGGGAGGAAGGCAAACAGCCTAAAATCACTGTCCCTCTCAACTCAGGCTGAGGAAATCTCTGGTCTTGTGGAAAAAAAAAAAAAAAAAGCACCCTACAAACCTGTGGCAAGTAAACTACAACATGCAAGTGCTTCTTTGCTTTTTTCCCCTGCTATGTTTATTACAAAAAGTCAGTATTTGTGAGGATGAAAATGAGGCCTCTTCTTAGTGAGAAAAAGCCTGCTAATTAATGAATAAGAAAAATCCTATTAAATAGAGCGTGCTGTTTCTCCTGTGCACTTGTTATACCAACTTGCTGTGGCTTTGAGTAGAATCAGCTTTCTTTTCTATTCTCTGGTACGAGTTTAAAGTTAAATAGAAAGGGGCTGCTTGCTGCTAGGTTTATTAGATGGTCCTGCAAAAAGGATATCCTAAGAGAAAACGGGGATTCGTGCAGCTTTCAACCCAAAATCACAGTCATATTTAAAAACAAAAAGCCCCCTGAACCAGCATTAAGCTCCTAAGCCCAAATGGGAGCATTTTTGCATGGGCTGATGCCAGGGCTCTTTTTTTTTTTTTTTCTTTTTTCTTTTTTTTTTTTAATGTTTTCCCCAAAGGTACATTTCAATTCAAGAGGCATTGCAGGGAGGAAGCGTCTCCCTCGGCACTGTCTGCGCAGACGTCAGCGGGCTCACGGTGTGGCCTGCAAGTGAATTCAGCTCCTCCGTTTACCACTGCTGTGACAAAAGCACCTGTAGACAAGGATGTTTCCATTGGAAAGGGCGTGCTTGTTTTTTTGAGGAGGGCTGCCAGGTTTATTTTTAAGGGGAGAAAACTGAGATTTAAGGCTGCTAACCTCGCTGCTGTCCCGGGATGCCCGCAGGAGCGACCAGCAGCCTGGCTCCTGCTTGCAGGTGCCCATCCTGAGCGTCCCATATTTGCACAAAATCACTCAAAGGAAACTTGGAGCTGCAGGGATTTTAAATGTGCAGTAGTGTGTTGCTATCATCAGCTCACACTTGCCCTCTCTATTTATGTGCTGCACTTTTTTGTAGTCCGAAAGGCAGAAAGCTGCGAGGCACAAGACAAACAGCCTTTATAACTTTGCTATTTCAACGTGTTTCTCTTGCTGCAAACAGCCAACAATTACCCTTTTTTTTTTTCCTACAGTAAGTTTCTTACTCCTTGACACCCATCTCTGTGTCTCCACCTTTGTCTGCTGCCACTCAGGCGAGGTGAGACCTGGGCACGTCCAGAACCACCTGAAGAAGCCAAATCAATAAGCTAATTGTGTAGGAGCATGGTCAAACAGGCAGTTTCTCATCCCTATGACTTAATAACTCCGTTTAAATGTTGTAGATCATCGACATCCAATATCTGACTTGCTTACAAGCAGGAGGTTTTTCTCACAGCCCTTCTTGTGGTAAATTACTGCACGATCTTCACCCCCTCGGCTGGAGCTTGAAACCATCCATAGCCTGTTAAACTGACTGTGGGGATGGCAAGGCTGATAGGAAGAGACGAACGCCTTCTCTTCCAAATTTTAACTGAGTCTGCTGGAATAAAACTGTGCCCTGGTGGTGGGAGCCAGCTGACATCCTTTGGCTGAGCCCCAGCCCTGCTGTGGCTTGTGGTGGACAAGGGCACTGTCACAGCCGTCCTGTTGCCTTGGGAAGCAGGGAGCAGGCCTGCTGCCACGGCCAGCAGCAGGGAGCAGCCATGTGGCCTTTGCCAAGGCAATACACGCCCCTGTGCCAGGCTGTGGAGTCAGCAGAGCCATTTCTTTGTGTGGGGCCTGCCCCTGCCATTCCATCTGGATGGCAAGAGCGGTGTAGGGATCCAGTTACAGCCCAAAGACTCCGATTCCCTTTACAAAATACTCCCTTCTGGCCCCCCAAGTCTGCAATGTGCTCTGTAGGCTTTGTTCCCAATAAAGCTGCCACAAAAAAAACCAAGGACTCTGGCACATCATCATCATAATTTCTCGTAGCGGCCTTCAGCTGGGTTATGTCGACCTGAATTTCACAATCTCCTCCTAGGAGCACTTGCTCCCTTACCAAAGGCATAAGGGCATATTCCCTTGCTCTTTCTTTGCCAGCATTATGGCATGAAACGCCCGGGGACTGTTACTCTGAACCTGGGCACCGTCTGTAGAGGCTCAGCAGAGAGCACAGGGCAACTTGGAAAGGGGGGTTAAAAAAAATTCATTTTCGGTCTCGAGCTGGTGTCGGATGACAGAAGCTGGCTCGGAGCTCGCATCTTTTTTATTCTCAAGTCCGCTTTTGCTGGCTGTGGCGCTGGTTCCGGCCCATTTGCGGCCCAGCAGGGAGCTGCAGCAGCGGCTTCGACTGGGCACGGGAGTTTCCACCCTGACTGGATGAAGCCAGCAGAATTCCTGGTGCCTCCAGAAAACCCTCCCGAACCCTCCGCCTTTCTGCTTCGGGAGCCGAGGGCGTGTTTGTGTTAAGCGTGGCCGCGTGTGGTTCGCACACACGCAACCCAATCCGGGGGTATTTGGGAGCGCTGGCTCGCGGGAGCACGGGTGGGTTGGCTGCGGCCCCAAACAAGCAACGCTGGTGTGAGCGCCGCCGTCCCGTGTGAAACGCAGATTTTTTTTTTTTTTTTGCTGCCCGTGGCAGGACTTTGCTGCTGAAAAAAGAGGAGTCAGGAGAGGAGAGTGTGGTCCCTGGAGCTGTCACGCTCTCCCCAGGCAAGCGTAAACGTCTGTCCAGGTCCCTGGTTGCTCAGCTGGGATGTGGGAAGGTGTTGGGGGTTATCATGCACCTAGACACGGGTTGTGTTACAGATACAGGTTATTGTGCACAGAAAGAAAGGGAAGGAAGGAAATGTCAAGGGAAAGTCACAAGGGTACAAGAAAACGTTGTCAGTGACGGTGATTTTACTGGTGGGATTTATTAAGTTTTAGTTTGTAGTTCTTGTGGAGAGCTAGTGTTACCAGAAGTTGCCTGTCTACATCTTTGTCCATCTTGGGTATCTTTTCAGAAGAGAGGATTTAGCCAGAAGCTCCTGGTCCAATGAAAAGTCTGTTGCTCAGGGTCCTTGGTCCATGAAATCTGGGGGGTTTTTTGCAAGTTTGTTCACAGCACCTCACTTGGGATGAGTGCTCTTTTACATGGTTAGCACAGATCTAAATAAATACAGAAATATAAACCGAGCTGGAAATTTACTGAGTACAAGCTGTCTTGCAAAATTGCCTGTGTTTCCTGGCCCTGGATGGGATGGAAATACCACAAAACTAGCTTCTCTCACAGTAACGTGATACTTCTGCTTCCGGGCTCAGCTGAAAGCAGGACGTGGAAGCACACTCAAGAGAGGAAAAAGAAGAGCAAAAGCAAACTGTAGTCAAGCTCATTTTCAACATGGCAAAATCAAACTATTAATGAGGAAAGATCAAAAAGGAATGAGGGAAAAGGTATCTAACCTGGCTTGATCCAACCTCCAGCACAGCACTTCACCTTCCTCAGGGTGAAACAGGGACATCCATCCAACCTGCCTGTGTCACTGCTCACCCAACAGCCTTCAGCAGCCCCCTCAAAAGAGAGGAAGGGAAGGTCTGTGTCCCCAGCACTGCCCATGTCCTGGCTGTCCCCTCCTGCCTCTGCCAGCAAGCGTCCTATTAACAGCATCTTCTGAGAACTGATAGAGACCACAAGTGTGCTTTCAGTCAGGCCAGCAAATAACCTTCAGCTAAGTCTGCCCACGGCTGCTTTGGATCTGGTGATCTGCATTTAGAAATGGTATTTTTAAATGTTGCCTGAAGCCATTTGGTCCCCTCTTCATTTTATGTTTCAGTTGTCATTTATAGCTTATTATACAAGCCGTTCAAAAGCCAGACAGACACTGGAGGGGAAGCCAGTGAGTCCTGAGCTGCCACACACTGAAACCTCTGAAAGTCTTGCCCTGGCTTTCAAAGGTCTTGGGGCTGGCACCCCCACCAAGGGAGCTGCAGCTCCGAGGATTCCTGGCTCTGGGACACACCCCGTGCATTCCACGTTTCCCCTGGAGCCGGGGAGTTGCTCTTGGCCAGAGCCAGGCAAGCCCCTGGCTGGGGCAGGGCAGCTCTCACAGCCCGGGCACAAGGAGGTCAACTGATTTGCTCAGGTCACCAGTGCGTGAGCAAATGACTCATCCCAGATTTTCCTGGCTCCTAAACCTTTGCTCAGACCACAAGGCTGCTTAATGACTTAGCAGGGCTCTGAGGAAGAAAGCTATAAATTGCAAACACGCTATGGCTAAATGGCTGGTGAGGGTGTTTTCCACGTGCCACTTACAAATCTAGAAGAGCTAACTAGTGCCTGGGAGTTCCTGACAGAGTGGGGAAAGCCAGTTGTTTGATGAAGCAATGGTTTCATTAAACATAAACAAACAAAAAAAAACCCCTGTTACTTTGCCCCCTGCTCTGTGATAAAATCTTTCCACCTCCAGCTCTTGTGCCTGATTCCCGTGCAGGGCCCTGTGCTGTGACCCTGAAGGTAAAAGTTGCCTCTTGTTAGAGCTAGGACTAGTTTGTACTGCCTCAGCTTAAACCAGCCCAGGTCACAGAGCCATCGAAAAGCCTCAGGTGGGCAGGATGGCCTAAGAGGGGCATGGTGCCACAGTGCCAAAGGGCACCCTGATGCGCCTCAAGGCTGAGAGTGACATCTTATGGGAGGACAGATGTCCCAAATCAGCCTCAAACACAACTGCACAGCCCTCACCAGCATGTCAGTGGTGAGAGAATGGGCATAATTATCCAGCTCACTCCTATGGGATGGCTTAAACCCCAGCAAAAGTTCCTCATCATTTGGGAACGGTGGCCAAACAGGCTAACCTTTGCTGGGAAATGTGCTGCTGCCCTTTGGTGACATCTCAGCTCACTCTGGTGGCACCCTGATGCTGGCAACCATCTGAAACCCAGAAGTATTTCCTTGAGGGAGATGCCTCATGGTTTCCTGTTGCTGGTTGTGCTGAACTCAGAAAGCAGCTGTGGAACCAGTAAGTGCAGACAGGCGAGGGGGCTGCAGATCCCCCAGGCCAGGCTGCTCTGGCCTCTGAGCATCCTCGCAGTATGGGGAGTTATTACCACATTACTCTATTTTAATAACAATCCATTATTTTTCAAACATATGAAACAAAACAGGGCACTGAGCGTCAAGCTGTCTGAATAGGGATTTTTTTTTTTTTTTTAAGGAAATCCCTGGACATCAATGGGCAGACTGAGGGAGTCAGATGCCACACAGAGAGGGGGGCCAGACCCAGGCCCCCTGTCAGCCCTGCAACAAGCAGCCCAGGACAGCTGGCACTAATTGGCACTTTCCTTGGCGGTGGATGAAGTGCCAAGGAGACAATGGGGCCTGGGCTGGTCTCTGGTGCCTGGAGGTGATCCCCAGCACTGACACCAAAGCTGTGTGGGAGCACAGCAAGGAGAAGCTGCAGTCACTGCTCTGCTCAGAGAAGAAAAGACTTTTGGAGAGTAAGTGAGTCCACCTCCATATGATGTGTGCCCAGCACCAGGAGACACCATGGCACAGCCATGAGGGCAGGGAGCACGTGGTGCTGCTGGCCACTGAGCACCAGGGGTGGTGTGGCAGTGGCCTGGTAAAGCTTGTGGTCACGTTGAGTGGTCATGGGCAGCTGGCCCAACCCATGACTCCCACTGAAACCTTCAGCACAAGTGTCCCCATGCTGGAAACTCACAGCAGGAGGGTAAAGGGCTTATGAAAAGCTGTTGCTCTCTGCAGTCGTGCAGAGCTGGAAAGAAATTCAAGAGTGAAGCTGGGACACCTGGAACACAAACGGGCTGCTAGAAAGAGCAAGAAACACCTTCGTAACAGAACATAACTTGACAGGGAGGGAGATAAAGAAAAAATAACTTTTTTTTAAGAAATAAAATTATCCTCTAAGTTCTGGATTGTGTTATAACAGGGCTTATTGTGTGTATGAGCAGTGATTCCATCAGTACAAATTTTTTTTGGTGAAAAGTTATATTCCCCATCTTAGACTTATCCATTGGCAGCTCAAAGGCACTGCTTCGTTTTGAACTTTGTGAACAAATTCAGATGGGGGGAAAAATACCCATTCCCACTTTCCAATGAGAAGTTCACCATGGTCAAAAGTGCCCTGAGCTTAAGCTGCACTGAGAGTCCAAGCCAGTTGCAGTCCCAGCAGCGTGACGTCTGAACCCCTGTGTTTAGGATTACCTCCCAGGTTCTCCAAAACTAAGGACACTTTTTAAATTATTTCACAAAATACAAGCCAAGTAAATGTGTGGATAATTCTTCTTGTTTGTCCCTTGGATTTGGAACACACAGTTTAGGCTTTGGTCCCTTTCCTCTTCCTTCAGTACAAACAGGAGAAGCAGCTGAAGGACTTGGAAGCTGCAGGGATGAAGTGGAGCTCTTGGGCAGTAACTAGAGCCGAGCCGAGGGAGAACAGCTGCAGGCTGGACACCAGCAGACGTGTTCAGGGCTGTCCCCTGGGAGCAATGGGTGGGGAGGGGTGGTCCTTCACCTCAGGAGGTCCTCAGCCCTGCTGGTGCCAGGGATTTGTGTCCCTGCAGCGCAGCTCAGGGTGGTTGTGCTGGAGGGACACAGCTGGAGAAAGTGTCCTCCCTGGGGAAGAGGAGTTGGGGGGGGTGGAGAAGAGGTGGCTAATGAGCTAATAGCATGCAAATGAACGTTTGGCTGGAGTTTACACACACAGCTACAGCTGCCTGGCAGTGCCTAGAGAGGTAGAATCACGGAATAATTTGGGTTGAAATGGGCCTTTAAAGATCATCCCACTGCAGTGAGCAGGGACATCTTCAACCAGGCCAGGTTGCTCAGAGCCCCATCCAACCTGGCCTTGTGTGTTTCCAGGGATGGGGCATCCACCACCTCTCTGCGGAGTCTCTCCCAGTGCTTTACCACCCTCACTGTGAAATACTTCTTCCTTATACCCAATCTAAATTGATCCTCTGTTAGTGTAAAACCATTACCCCTTGTCCTGTCACAACAGGCCCTGCTAAAAAGTTTGTCACCATTTTTTTTTGTAAGCCCTCTTTAAGTACTGAAAAGCAGCGGTGAGGTTTTCCTGGATCCTTCTCTTCTCCAGGCTGAACAATCCAAGCTGTTTCAGCCTTGCCTCTCAGCAGAGCTGCTCCATCCCTCTTCATGGCCATCCTCTGGTACAACAGCTCCACGTCCTTGCTCTGCTGGGCCCCCAGAGCTGGAGGCAGCTCTGCAAGGGGGTCTCCCCAGAGTAGAGGGGCAGAATCCCCCCCTGCCCTGCTGCCCACGCTGCTCTGGGTACAGCCCAGCACACATTGCTGGCTCATCCAGCCCCACAAGCTGATGTCCAGCCTGTGCTGATTTTCTCAGATCCAACACCTCCTTGCCTGCATCTCTGGACCTCCCTTTGCAGGGAGGAGACAGGATTTTTTAGCAATTGCATGACTGGTGCTTGGTGTGTGCCTCCAGGGGTGAGGCCCAGGCCCAGCCCAGCCCAGCCCAGCAGCAGGATCTGCACTAAACTTTATAGCACAGCTGCAAAAAACCCCTATTGAACTCTCCCTTCCACCTCTCTGTACCAGTCTTGGCATCCCTGGGGATTTTCCTGTCATAATCCTGTCTATGCCATTGACTTATACAATAGTAATTGAGCTTCAAATTTAATTACAGTATGGGAACAAGCTGTCACTTGATTGAAGACATTTCCTTGACTATTTATTGAAATAAATAGTTTTACCTGACTTTGCAATTTGAAATGAAAGGACTAGACATTGGGAACTCTTTTATGGCTGTGTTTATATCCTTCCTGTCAGGTGCAGCTCTTCAATGAAAGAAACCAAACTCTGGTTTCCAAAATGCTCCCAGAGATTCCTCTTTTCCTAAACCTCCATTGGTTGTAGCTCATGGAGAGTTTCCCATCCACTGTTTCATACCCAAAGCCAAGAAAAATAGCAGTGCTTCAGCACCTATAACGACTCAAGTGCTTTAGGCAGGTTTGTATCATATGGGAATGCCAAGACAAGGGATACAGGTCAGAAAAACACTCATGATTGTTTTATCCCATGATTAAATGGAGCCAAGAGAGGTGGAAGAGGGCGTGCTCTTGGGCATCACTTTTCCCAGGTGTGCTGACCCCTGTGGGCCTGAGGGAAACTGAGGCATCCCAGCCCCATGTGTCCCAGAGCTGGGAGTGGGACCTGCATCCCCAGGGGCACTGGGACTCCTGGAAGGCAGCAGGGTTGGTGGGAACAAGGTGCCTCCACATCTTGGAGAGGATGGACCAGCGAGAGCAACGGGGACCTGATTAAGCATTTCTGTGGAGCATGATTTTTGTGTGGCCTCTTCCCTTTAGTGATAAGGCTCTCAAATTACCCTTCCACAGCTGTGGAACATTCACACTCGCTGTCTGAGAGAGAGAAAACAAAACCCTCAGCACCACTTTGGTCCCAATACTCTTTTCTCACAACCAGTTTTACGTCCAAATGAAAGCGAGCACTCTCCAAAAACAGACTAACAGTTGTTTTGCAATTTGCAGGCTCTCTCCGATCCCTCATTTCAAGGCCTTCCTAATTCCCACCCAGCTGCACCTGCTCCCACGAGACCAGGGGACACTGGGCAGGAAGGATTTGCCATATCTGCAGGGTCATGCCCTGGGCAAGAAACGTCTCTAATTAGAAGGATTGATGCATACAGAGGGTTTAACTGTTGCTTTTACAGGGATATTTGGGTCTTCCAAACAGGCACTGTGTCCACAAGTTCTGTCCAGGGAAGCACAAACACCTGGCACTGGGGCTGAAGATGCTCTGAGGGTGAGCCCGTAGTTAAAGGAACTTGGCTGCTTCTCCAAAAAGTGCTGGGCAGCATCATTTGTGCCAGAACTGCTTGCCTGGAATTCCTCTGTGTGACTATCTCACCTGTAATAAGCAATCCATTCCCTCCAGCCTTTACAGTTACCCTCCATAGTGATCAATGCCCCGGGCATTTAGTTTTAGGATAATATAAAGTTATCAGAGAGCAATTCTCCCCTGCTGTGACTTGATGTCTCCCTCCACGACTTCACACTGTGAAATCCATCCTTTTCCAGGACTGCTGCAAACCCTTTGGGTGTGTGAGCCAAAGGCTGACACCCAACTGCACCTGGACCTGCAGAAAGCCCAGCCCCAGGTTCTCAGCACCTACCTGAGACCACCTCAGACTTTGGAGAAACTCGAGATTCTGCCAAAATTCACAACCGAGGCCCATTTTTACTTTGCTTGGGTTGTTTCCTACCAGAAATTCTTGCTTTGTGAGTAGAGACATCCATTTCAAAGCTGATGCTTATTTTGTAGTCCCAGCCTGGTAGGGGTTTTTTTGTACCCGCTTTGTTATGGGTGAATCACACACCTTTGCTGACACTGTCTCACACCACCTTTCTCACATCATCTTTTGGGCCTGGGTAAGTGTTGGAAGAACTTCCCCTCATATCCTTCCAAGGGGACAAATGTTTTTTAACCTGTGTGCAGGCAAAGTTTTCCTGCCACATACATAAACTGAGGCAAAGAGGCAGACCTTGTGAAGAAGAACCAGGATGGTTTCTGTCCCATTAAGGGAATTTATGAGAACTCAACATAGTTTTAGGGGGGCAAAAAAGTGTTTACTTAGATGATGGACGTCTGTTGAATATTAATCTTTTCTGGCTATATTGCAGGCTTTCTTAAAGAAAGCCTAAATTATTCAGGAGTATTTGCATGCTGAGATACAGCAAATTTACAGGCAGTACAAATCAGACTCTTGCATCTTAACATGAAGGGAAACCGAGTGCCAAATTTGGCTTCTTAATACTTTATTGGCCACCTCCTGCTAAGTAAAATAATTAAGCTGCTCATTAAGATACAACATACATCACGCTGAAACAATGGCCACTTTAATCCTTTTATAATCTGCAAAATAACTGCGAGATGCCACAAATCCATATTTTAGGCGAGCTGCTCTTTTCACCCTGTTTTACAGGGCGGCAGTGATGGGGATGAACAGCAGGGATGCAGAAGGCTCTGCCGCGGGAACGTGGCGGGGGAGGGTGGTGCTGACCGAGGCTGCCCCGGGGGCTGTCCCCTGCTTTGTCACCGAGCAGGAATGTCGTCCCCCCGGGCTGTGCTGGCGCTGCTCCTCACTCCCATCACCTCGCTGGAAGGGGAAGCGCCAGCCTTATTTATGTAACAGCTGCTGTTTTTAGGTGCTGTCACTCACACGTTCGCTGGAAAACATGGTACTTGAAGAGCTGCTACGCTAGTACAGCGTATGCCGGAGGCAAAACTATATATATATGTTAAAAAAAAAAAAATGCTTGCAAAAAAAGAATTAGAACAGGATTATTGCAGCGTGTCAGCCTCCCATCCAGTGCAGCGCCTCGCCAGGGCCACCTTTTAGAAACTCTCCTTTGCTTTGCAGCTGGAATTGGTTTCATTTCATTTCTCCAGTCAAGAACCTAGGAGATCTTCACAGGTGATCCAAATTCCTGCTGGGCAGGTGTCAGTGACCTGGTGTGGAGGAAGGAGCAGGGACTCAGCAGTCAGGCAAAAGCAGCCCCTGTCAGGCTGGGGCCAAGGACATCTCACCTTCTTCTGCTGTCCTCCACCTGCCTCAGGGTCACTGGTTCCTCCTCATGTCCAGCTCAGGGTAAAAAATACCCTCTCTCGAGTTTTAAACGTGTGCTATGCAGCCTGAAATCCAGCAGTGCCAGTTCTGAGTGGAGATATCCACAGGGGTTTCCATCAGAAGTCCTGTTCATGCAGTTATAAACTGTAATACAAAACCAGAGCTGCTGCTGGGAAATGTCCCCTTGGACAGGGCAGTGTGTGACCTCCATGGATGTGAAGTCTTTCGGTGGCTCTGGCTCATCATCAGAGCTCATCCATCAGATTTCCAGTGCTTGTCCTCAAAAGCAGATCTCTGCTATATTTTTAAGGTTATTTTAAAGCCAATACATATATTTTCCCCCGCCACCCCAGATTATAGAATGTGTGTAGAGGTGAATGTGTGTAGAGACACCTTGTCTGGAATGGAATGGAATGGAATGGAATGGAATGGAATGGAATGGAATGGAATGGAATGGAATGGAATGGAATGGAGTGCTTGCTTGAGTCAGTGAAAACCTGGCTACTGGTTCCAGTGGGCTTTGTGCTTGGCTCTCACACTAAACTGTCCTACATGTCCTAACTAGCACCTCACAACCCCTGACATTTCTTTTCCCTTCCCCATCCATCTCACATATTTAATACACGTCCACGAGCAGCTGAACGTGGAAGAAGGGAGAAGCCTGAGAGAAATTAGGAAAGTCAATTGAATAGAGTAGAACAGAACACAAACAGAATATTTCAGTTGGAAGGGACTTATAGTAATCATCCAGTCCAACTGCCTGAGCACTTCAGGGCTTAGCAAAGGTTAAGATGTGTTGTTAAGGGCATTGTCCAAATGCCTCTTAAACACTGAGAGGCTCCAGACATCGAACACCCCTCTAGAAAGCTTGGTGTCTGGCCATCTTCTTGATAAAGAAATGTTTCCCAATGTCCAGTCCAATCCCCCCTAGCACAGCTTTGAACCATTCCCACAGGTGCCATCACTGGATACCAGTGAGAAGAGCTCACCCAAACCTCTTGCAGGGGAGAAGGTGACAGATGAATGCTTGGTGGTCTCCTGTGTACCTGGGTGACGCCACATTTTCTCCCAGCTTTGCCAGTCTGTGTGCACAGATGTGGGAGGAGAAGAAGAGAAAGGCTGCAATGGATGGACATGATGTAGAGGGACACATGGCAGACACCAATCTGCCATGTGTCCCTCTACTTGCCTGGACCAGAGAGCTAGGAAGGAATTTAGGGCTGGTCCCACCTGATGAACCACTTCAGCTGTTGCATGGAGCAACCAAGAAGCCATGGCCTCAACCCCAAGCCTCTCCTGTGTGCTTCAGTCCTTCCTCAACACGTCTGGCCAGGTCCTCAGCTGGGGTAGATCAGTCTCTCCTTTGAAACCAGTGCTTTGACCTGCAGCAGCTGTGAATTTGACACGGCGCCGTCTTGCAGCTCCCCCAGCTGTGTTTGATTTACATCTGGATCTACTTGGAAGTTCACGTCAAAGGAAGGAAGGGGTAGAAGCGGCGCAGGAGGGACGGCTTGGAAAATGCCCTCTGCTGGAGGGAGCCAGGCCCCACGGAAAGGCAAAGGGATGGGTGGTGATCAGGCACTGATTTTCTCCCTCTTCCCTCGCCCCTGACGATGCCAAGCTTCCTGCAACTACTGATTATGATGATTACAGTGTTTCTGGTGTGTATGTGTTTGTGCACACGTGTGCAGTGGTTTCTTGCTAAACCCCACTTCGGTTGGACGCTGCCAGATGGTACAAAAAAGCTTACCGGAATTTCATTTTCAAATAAACCACAGGCTTGGATGAGCTCATGTTGTTCCACATAAAAAGCCACAAAATTCAACAAAGTGATGTTGTTTCAAGACGGGAACATGTCAAGCGAGAGAACCATCCGGTCGGCTCTGAAAGAGCCACACACACTCCCCCACCCTCACGCTTTCAGGAGCTGTTTACGTACGAACGCCGGGCACACGGCGCTGCAGCTCGGCTTAAACACCTCCCCGCAGCTGATGTCTGTGGAGCAGAGCCCTGGCAGAAATGGCTCGGGAACCACAGCTGCCTGTAAGCCTTCCTGTTTTATTTTAACCACTCCTGAAAGGCCGGCGGCCCCGAAGGAACTCTTTCTCCACGGGGACAGGTACAGCGCCACTGCTGCGGGGACGTGGCTCCGGGGAGATGCCCTTGCTGTCGTCACTGGGGCAAGGGAGGTGACCTCCCGCTCAGCTCTCACAGCCCAGAGGCTTGGGGACCATTCTGGGAACCAAACTGGGACCAGCTGCCCATTTTATACGTAGCTCTCTGCTGTCACAGCTTTGCCAGAAGTGATTGCCCCAGGTGGGGCAAGGACGAGCAATTTGGACACTGAGGGATAAAGCAGCAAAAGGTCTTTCAGCAGTGCAGCGGTTCCTGCTCTGCTACACCCAAAAGCAGAGCCCCAGAGGTCTTCTCTCCCCCAGTACCTGCAAGGTGGGAGCCACAAAGCCATCAGCAACAGAGGCTGAGCAGGGCGAGGATGCAAGTCACCCACAAGAGGAGAGCCCTGCCCAAAAACCCCACTCTCCCTTCCTCACCCACCCCGAGCTGCCTGGCAGAACCTGGGTATCTAACTTCTCCTGTGCATTCAGCCCCAGACAGCCCAGTGCTGGCATAAACAGCCCTGTGATTTAATAACAAACAGGCAGAAGCCTTCTCTCCCCAGGGAAAGAGCCACCGCCAGCCTGTGGCCAAGGAATTAGGTCTTGGCCTGGCTAAGGGTGTGCGGCAGAGCTGCTGGGGAAAGCGAGCCCGGCGCTGGGGGCCAGCAGCCACAGCACAGCCTCCCACGGCATTCTGGCACAGGGCTGCGTCTGCAGAAGGGCTACAGCCTTGCAGTGGTGAGACTTGCAGCTCCTCAGCTGTAGGACCCAGAAGCACAGCACCAAGAGGGGCCCATTCTCCAGCCAGGGAGAGGCCAGCGCCACCGCCCCGAGGAGGTGGCGGTGGAATTTCGCTGTGTCCCAGCACTGCAAAAAGTGCTTGGAGCCACATTTACTGCAGGAAGAACTTGGTTTACATTTTAAAATGCACCTTGCTGTTGGCATGCTGCTGTGGATGGCTCAGCAAGCGCCGACTTGGGCTGATGGGCATTGCCCCAGACCGCCCTGCCTTGGGCTGAGGGTCCTTTTTCATGCCTATTTTCAGCTGTTGCCATGCTGCCTGTTGTTTCCAGGGCTGTGGCCTTCCTGCTCCTGAGGAAGCATCCAAACACCAGCAGAGACATGCAGCAAAGGCATTTTTTTTTCCTCCTCCTTAAACTCTCGGGCCTGCAGGATAGATTTTGTTTCAATTGCATCTTTATAAATAACTTTCTATTTCGCAGCACTCACCTACTCGTTTTCTGACCTAGTTCGAATCAATATCACCGATAATTATCTGTCAGAGCATTTATGCATCACTGGAAGGTGACTAACAAGGAAAAGTTTTTTGGTTTGGTTTGTTGTTTTGTTTTTTTCCAGGCCACTTTAAGTGAATTAACCAAACACGAGTGATAGTAGATGGATGGAGACTAGGTAATCATTTTTACCCATGAATAAATGCACTCCCACAAGGAGAAGCAATCAGGGTATTCCTGATAGCTCCAACAGCCCCAGGAGGAAGGTCACTCTGTGGGACTGTGGCCTCTCTTCCTGAGCCATCCTGCCTGATGGACATCTCCAAGGTGGCTGCCACACCCCTGGCTGCTCCTGGAATGCCTCCATGTGCTCCTGCACCAGCCCTGCTCACAGCAACCTGCCTCCCCAGGGTGTTCTTGTCCCCTCCTCATCCTCCACCCACCCAGAGCATTCTCCTGTCTGACCTTCATATCTGACCCCTAATCTATGTTTGGAAAGTTTCCTTTGTCAGTCAAAGGGACTGTCACTGGATCTGCTGCTGGAAGGATGAATGAATACCTCGGTCAAAATGTGTGCTTTATACTGGGGAGCCCTCCTGCCTCTCCTTTTATTTCTTCCATCTTCCCCTTGCACTGGTATTAAATGACCTCTATTAAATGAGCTTCATCTTAGCCAGAAGTAGCCAACTTATTCCTTGTTTGTGCAGCACCAAGTGCTCTGGAGCCACTATTCACTGCAGGGATGTCATGTTTTTTGGCATGTGAGCTATAGACACCTCAAATATTAGCACACACAAAGCCCTGGATAAGTCTTTTTTGCTGAAGCTTTTTCAAGCAGCTCCATGTGGTTGCTCAAGGAAGAGAACGAGCCAGGATGCCCAGCTTGCTTTGGAGGCTGAAGAGCAGCAGCTAAGGGAGCACAGACCTTGTGCCAGTGGAGTGGTTGCATGATAATCAGTGATAAATAAATCATAAGAAGTTCATCTGTGAAGAACTTCATCCATTTTCTTCTTTACAGTTACTGTGACTCCATCCAACAAAATAACATTTTTTAGAGCACGGGCAATAATTTACATCGGTGTAAATCAGAAGTTCTGCCCCCACCCCCGGAGGGTGATTCACACTCTTGTTTGCAAACACGAAGCCAAGTACCCCAGACAAAAGGTTTGTAGCTTAGGGAGGGAAACAGCTGGAAGCAGGAGATGGCCTGGCTTTCTGGGGCCATACAGGAGGTCAGTAGCAGAGCCAGGTTTGTGTTTCCCAGACTCGTGCTCTGCTGTTAACACACACAGCATTGTGCTGCCAGCTTCCAAATGACAGCTGGTGGCCCTGAGCTGTGACAGCCTGCTCAGGGTCTGGATCCCAGCATGGACATTTGTCAGGTCTGAGAGCTGGGTCCATGATGGGTAAAGTCATTCCCGCTCCTTCTCCTCCTCTCTCCAATTGTCTTGGGGCTGGTTTTCCCACGTGAGCTTCGCCTCTCGTGGTGCTCAGGGCCACACAGGCCATTTGCTCTACGTGTGGGAGCAAATATTCACCATGGGAGCAAACAGCCATCAGCAGTGAATCTCCTAATCCCAGAGGATGACCCTCAGGTCCATTCTCAGAGAGGGTGTTCCTCCCATCATCAGCTGGTGGTGTGGCCGAGTGCCAGCGTCCTCTGACCATGGTGCTGCTGGTGGGGACACAAGGAGATTTTGGGTGTAGGCTGTAGCTGTCCTAGAGAAGAAGAGGAGGGAGAAGAAAAACATTTCCATATTTTTATATTTTTTTTCCCCTTTTCTTGTAGATTTTTCTGTTTTCCTTGCTCTGGTCCCTCACGATGGAGAAACCCTATATGCTGGCCCAGTAAATCTGGGGAAACCCCACCAGTTCCAAGCAGGAAAGGCCAGAAGAGTGGGATCAACCTGCTCCTTGCAGATGGCGTGGCCGTGCTCAGGCATTCACTGGAGCAGAAGGTGGGCTTGGGCTGCCTGTGGCTCCCAGATTGCTGATGCACCGCTGAACAGGGCAGGTGCTCGTAGGGGCAGGGAGTGAAATTCAGAGGATTCCATACCCTGGAGTGCGAGGCTTGGAGCTGTGCTGCTGCCACAGCTTGCTCCAGAAGAGGCAGCTTTCCCAGAAGCCGCGCTGTTCCCCCTGCTTGCACAACGCCTCGGGGGTGTGTTTGCCTGGAGAGCCCTCAGCCCCCGCCGTGCTGCTTTGCACAGGCACTTGTGCCCTTGGGCAGAGGAGCCCTCAGGGTGCCCCCGGCCCCACTGCTGCCTGCAGAGGTGAGGAATGGGGCCACTCCCGAGTGCCAGGGACACAAAAGGTCCCGCTGGCTCACCCGGAGGCTGATCTTATGATTTAAGGCGGGAGGGGCTAATTCACTGTTTTGGGCTGTGCTGCTTCATCCAGCACGGTGTGGGTGTTTTGTTTTGTTTCTCAACTCCCCTCTGGGGCACCGCCAGTGAGGGCACCTCTGGGACGACGAGGTGCAGCTGGGGGTGATGGGGGGGGGCTTGCAGGATGATGACTCCTCCTGGGAAAGTGAGTGGAACCCCTCCAGCCAGCTGGGATGCCCAGGTGCAAGGTGAACTGCTGGGATGCAATCCTGGCACGGTACAGAGGGAAAACCTCTGCCAGCAGCCCCCATCACCTTTGGCTGTCTCTGGCAAGAACAGCTGCCCTCCTCTGTGCCGTGCACACAGGCAGGCTGTGCACTGCCAGCACCAGCTGGGCACTGGGGCTTTCTTTTTCAGTTTATTGCGTGGCATCTATTTTAGCAAGTAGCTGCTCTCGAGAGGTTTTGCTCGTGGAAACACCTGCCCACTGCTGTGCTTGCCCCAGCCAGCCCCCCCGGGCTCTGCAGGCAGCCGGTGCTCCCACCCCGTGGCCCTGCCTGGCAGAGTTTGTGTCTCCCCACGAAGCCCACAGCCCCTCAGTCCATCACTAAACTTGTCATGCCTCGAAACTGGGTCTCCCCATGTCACTGCAGGGGGTCAGCTGGGCCCTCTGTCTTCTTTAGGGGCATTTAAATAGAAACTTGTTTGGAAAAAGGGATTCACGTCCTCCCCACGGCCCGTAAAATAAACATCTCCAAACGGCAGGTCCCGGGTTGGGCTTATGCCTTGCTTCAGCTGCCTTAGAGCTTTTATAATGTAGGTCCAGACACCCCACAAAGGGGCCTCCAAGGTGGAGCTGTGTTCCAAAGAGAGATAACAACACACCTCACAGCTGTGGAAGCAGCAAACATGCCAGGGGGGGAACTTGTTCTGGCCTGGGGAAAGTTCACGTCCAGCCTCCTTTCTCCTTGCACCTTTGAGCTCCAGCCTGTGATTCCACACGTTCTTTTCCAGAAAGAAGTATTGATTGTGGGAATGATGGAGCAGGCACTTCAGCAGGGTTCTGCATTGCACCACATGCTGCCAGCCCCCAACCAGCCCTCAACATAGGCAGGAAAGGAGATCCGGGAGTCAAGGGGCTCTGATGCTTTCATTTTCAGAGTCGATCAGCAATTCTGGCTGTCTTTTTTTTTTTTGGGGGGGCGGGTTCACCTCAGGACAGCTTCAGCAGAACTGGCTTGCAGAGGCTGCAGAGTCCTCCTGCTTTGAGAGTTAAGGCCTTTTTTGGCTTTTCAGGTGTGGAAAAAGAGAGTGGGTGGCTCTGCCGTTGCTGAAAAATGCCGTCCAGGAACGCAGCTGTGCGTGCTCCCTCGAGGCTCTCCCTGCTGCAGTTGGCCTCATCCTCCTGCTGCTGGCTCAGCAGCATCCCCCCCCAAACCAAGAGCTGCCACGGTCCACAAGCAGTGACAGAACAGGTTCTGTGTGTGACAACTGTCCCTGTGTCCTCTGTGGGATGCGTTCAGGCCAGGGCTGGGATGGGTGGCTGCAGCATTAAACCTGAGGAGGTCAGGGAACCAGCTAAGCACCCTGTGAAGAGACCTTGGTATCTGACAACTTATAATCAAGTTTCTCCTGCTCCCGCTTTCTTCATGCGTGGAGTCTGGTGGGAAGAGAGCCATGGGAGAGCAGAGGAACAATGATAGTACTTCCCATGGTCAATCATTTTCTCACTACTGCTTTGACAAGCCCTCCCAAATCCTCTCTCATTAGACCAGGACTCAGACAAAAGCTGGAGGACATTGAACATCCCTTTCATGGAGGCAGCAGCCTCTCCATGGGTGGCAGGTCCTGCCTCTCACCGAACTCTCCTCCTGGAGAGCCTGCTTCCCTCCTGGCAGCCTGCCCAGGCACTGCCACAGCTCAGGGATGAGAGACCCTTCCCCAGTGCGCCCAGCGAGTTTCACAGAATATTCCGAGTTGGAAGGGACCCGCCAGGACCATCCAGGCCAGGTTTCTGGCACCCACCATCCCCACTGTAACCCCGTGCCGCCCACGTGTCACGGCCCAACAACTGGTCTGTGCCCTTTCGCCTCTGAAAACAAAGCTGTGGGTGATGGTGAAAAGCAGTGAGATGGAGGGAAGGAGTGCAGGGCTTCGACTTGCCTCTCCCTGTCTCTCTGGCTGCTGGGTCGAGCTGTTTGCTCAGCCAGCCCTGGGATGGTGCAAACCAGCCCGGCTGCCAATTGACGTCAGAGGAGCGCTGGTGGTTTGCGCGAGCTCAGGGACTGCTTCTGCTCAAGGTGGGTTTCCAACACCACACAGAAACGCTCAAATCCCCCCACTTCCCCTCCCTCTGCTCCAGGAAACAAGTGCCTTATTTCATTCACTGGCTGGTTTGGTTATGGCACCAATCCCGCCCATATTTTGGCTACTTGGATGTTTGCTGAGGACCGAGCAGCACAGATAATACCAGCAAAGAGCAGGGCAGTGAAACAAGAGGGGGAAAATAGGGTGAAGCCAAGTTTAATCTCCTCTGCCTCAGTTTGTGCCACATGTTTGCAGACAGGACGAAAGCCACTTATTTTTTTTTCTTCTCACATCGCCTGCAATGTTTTTGAGGCTTGTGAAAAAGCGAGATGCTGAGTTCCTGCCATCCTTCTTCTCTTCCTCTTCAAATCGCTGCGTGTGAAATGTGTCTGGGCTGAGGGAGTTCGTTTGAACTGGGTGCATTTCCTCCTGACTGCTCGAGTTTTCCTTCATCCACTTCAACTTTATTTTGTGTTGTACTGATTAGCTGCAACCCCCCTGTCTTCCCTTGTCTCCAGCGGATTTGACAGTGACAGTGTCAGTACATTTTCCCCGAGCCCAGACCAATGTATTTAACTGCAACGTATCTTTCCAAACCCAGAGTGATTCCTATGGGGTGTGCTCGGAGAAGTCAGTGCATTAACTTCCATCAGCTTTGGGTCAGGCCTGTGCTCTTGAGTCAGTCCTTATGTGTTGCTGCCAATCTCTTCAAGATTGTCCAAAACAAACACGCTTCGGGTGAGATCAGTGCAGAGACCATCACGTGAAAAGCTCTGTGATAACAACTGACCGCGTGTTTGCTTTCATATGGCATTGACTCTTATTTCCCTGATTATTTTTAGTCTTTGAGGCCGTTCCTTAATCAACCCACTTTCTTTAATAGCCAGTGTTGTCTCTAGTGTGCTGCAGCAGGGATAATCATGCTTTCTGTTAAGGATGGGGAACATTGGTTAGCCCACAGCTAGAAGCAAGTGAGAATGTATTTCCTGCATGGGCTGATCCACCACTGAACTGAGCACAAAGTTTTTCATCCATTTCAGAGACCTTGAATCAGGTCCTTACACAGCCACCGAAAGAAAAACCCCATCAAGCTCCAAACCAGCCCAAACCAACACATTCCTTTCAGTGGAAAAGCCTTACAGTAAGATGTGCCTTGCTCAGACAAAGACAAATTAACAAAATCTTTACTCCTCTTCTACTCTACCTGCTTTTTTCCCTCAGAGGGTGAGGATTTGTGGCCCTGAAACTGTCCAGAGATGAGGAGAAGAGCTCCAGTTGGAGCGAATGGCATTCCCATACTTGAGAGAGGAGGTGAGGGAGAAGAAACACCCCCAGCAGATTGATTTTAAAGAGTACAAAAGGCTTTGAAGCCGTTTGGAAACATGGGATATTGCAGTAAATTCATGAGGAGGTGAGTGTTAAATGGAACATGCCACCAGGTTTTGTATTTTGACGCTCAGGGGCTGCTTGCACCGAGCCCACAGACCCTGTGCCTTTTGCAGGGCTGGAGGAGGATGTGCCAGAAAAAGTCCCATGTCTTTGGAAAATGGAGAAGCAAGAGAAACACTGAAATCTGGGTGGAGTAAGTGAGGAAAGGTTTTTTAAAAGTAAAGTGGAGATGCAACTCCTGTTAATTCAGGAATGCAGAACTTGCCAGCTGAGATCCTAAAATCTCCTTTTGCGGAATCTGCAAACAGTAGCCTTGAACAAATACATATGGATATATGAGTACAGCACATAAACTGCCCTTCCTCACAGCCCAGTCCAGTCAGGTTGCAAAATTTAACTCCTTTGGTGACAGCAAAGTCTGTCAGCAAGAAGCCTGGCTGGCTGGGTCCCCACCTGATGCCATCCATGGGACTTGGACCAGTCAGAAGGAGCCCATGGACAAATATATTAATTTTCGTGTTCCTGACCTAGCAACACCTTGGATCATGAAAACCCAAGGTGTTTAGGGTGCCTGATTTATGGTGGTTTATTTCCTGTATTGCTTCACTGTTTCTCAGCGTGTCAGCAGCAAAATGGGATGGGAGGCTTTTTTTTTTTTCCCTCAGCTCCCCTTAGTTCTCCTGTGCGTGCCTGCTGCTTGCCTGCCTGCCTGGATTTGCAAGGTGGAAAGGAAAGTGTAAATGTCTATTTTCTTTTCAGTGTGATTGTTCCCTAAACTATCCCACCAAATCCCTGGTGACCAGCATAGTGTGTATAAACAGGAATAGCTGCGGGGCTTGCTCGACTTGGGCGCATTATGGATCTGGGCCACCAGCTTCCCCTGCCCTCCCTGGGTCAGCACTGGCAGCTGTGGAGCTGGAAGAAAATGTCCCAGAAAAAGACATGAGGCTGGCTTTCACAGCCCTCTGCATGTGTGCAGAGCTGCAGCTCCAGTGGTGATGCTTCCAGCCAGCCTGATGGAGGACAGCTCAGGGAAAGGCTTCCTCTCATCACAGCTTTGGTGAAAGAGAAATCCCACACTGAAGTGAGGAGAAATCCCTCTTCAGTCGGCTTTGGGCCAATTAAAAAAAGTTCTCTTTACACAGCCAGGAGAGTGAAATGGGGTTAAAAACCTGCCTTGCTCAAACATCTTATTTCCAGGACAATCAGGGCTCTTGAAGCCGAGGGCTGCCTTAATCAGTGTCAATCTCCATATCTCCCGTTACTTGAGGTCAGCCTAGTGCTTGTCATTCATAATCCATCTGACTGAAGGAGAGGTGTGTATTCAAACCACCCTCTGCAGGTTGTTCTCCCAGCTCAGGCTGGGCTCCTGCTCACATTTGGTGGCTGGATCTCAGGTGTCCGTGCCAAGCAGGAATGCCTGGGTGCGTTTGGATGAAGAAGGGGGTCACTGGTGAGCTTTGGTGGGTCTCAGCTCCACGCTCTCTCTGCAGCCAGTCGCTGCAAGCTGGCCTTAGTGGCTGTGCTCTAATGTGAGGATGGTAATTTATGGAGTGGGAAAGCACTGTGGTAACAAATTAAATTGCCTGTACCGCCTTTAAAGAGAAAGGAAAAAGAAAATCCCCAGCTCCCCCCTAGCAAGTTGGAAGTTTAGATGAGCTTTTCAGCAGTTTGCTTGGACAAAGGTATGGAAGCCAGGTACCAAAACCAAAAGAAAAATGTACCCTGGTCTTTGCAGATGCAATCATTGTTTATAATTGACTACAGAGGCAATTTAGCCTCTAGAGGATAAATGCTACTGAGTAGTGATTACAGGAGGCAGGAGTGACTGGGAGGGGGAACGGCAGAGACCTGAGATGATCTAGCCCAAAATTCATCCTCTTGGAGCCCTTGCTACAGGTGCTACAGTCGGCGCGAGGATGAGCTGGGGAAGACGTCAGCTGAGGGTCTGGCACTGCCTGACGTGACACAGGACAGGGCTCCCACACTCCCCAGAACAGCTTGGCCCAGCCCTGGGATCCACGTTACAGGCTGGCAACGGGAGACATCCCCCACTTCAGCTGCCTGAGCCCGGCAGGGAGCGGCGGGTCCCCGGTGCCTGCCGTGCCACCCGGTGCCTTAAGGAGGCTTCGAGCTTCGGGACTGAGCTGCGGTTGTTCCTCTGCACCTCCCTCGAATCCCCCCAAGCCAACACCCTCCTCTAAGAGCGAAAAACATTTTCCAGACGCAAGCATGTGTACGTGTGTGGGTGGGTGGGGTGCAGGGGACTATGAAAATTTCAAGGGGAGGCATGACATCCTGGCTTTCTAAATATAGGGGACCCGAGCTGCAGCTCCTCTCACACGCTACCAGCCTGCTTTCTCTTTCGAAAGGCACCCCTTGAAGCAAAAACTGCACTGGCTGGTAGGGTGGGGGAAAAAAAAAAAAAGGAAAAAAGAGTGAAAAAAAAAAAAAACACACTAAAAAAAAAAATTAGTCCTGTTAGCTGATTGCAGCTCCCAGCGCTCTGGTGCAGAGTTGTTGTTCGGGCAGAGCTCCAAGCGGTGCCCACGCGGAGCGGGCCGGGCCAGCGTGGCGCAGATGGCCGTCACGTGAAGGCGGTGGTGGCACCAGCGGGGTGGTGGTGGCACCAGTGTGGGGCCAGGACCCGGTGGTGCTTCCCCTTCGCCCACCAGCCCCTGTCCTTCCAGGGGCAGCAGGGGAGGGGAGAGAGGGGAGCAAACCCTGGCGGGGCTGAGGATGTGACATTTTGGCTCCACGTCTCGGTTCCCTTTTCGCTGCCGTCGCTGCTGCTCCAGTATTTGCATAGCACAACACCAAGACGCCTCAGAGCCAGGGGAGAGTGGTAGCTGCTGCTTCTCCTTTTAAAAAAAGCAAGCAGTTATCCATGGGACAGCATCGCTCTCTGCGTGTGCTCGGGGTGGAGGAGGAGGCCTGACACTGAGGGGAAGGGATTGTGGCCTTTGGAAAAGTTCTGCAGGGCTGAATTTAATCGAGACTGATGATCTTTAAGCCAAGCTATGAAATCCAGAGGAGAGTTATATCCCAGTAATAGACCCTATTAGAGGGTCTAGCACAGTCTATAGAAAGGATCTCCTCTCTATTAAATTCTCCAGGGCTTGAGTTCCCATTTACACAAAGGGCCCTTTTAGCTGTATAAAATGGCCATAAAGCAGGTGTAAAAATGATTGATGCCATCTTTACAACCTCTTTGCACTGGGAAAATGGTGTAAAGTGGCCAGGGTGCAAATGAGAATCACACCTGGGTTTGTGAGAGTAAATTACATCAAGCCCTCCGCAAATTCTGTGTGTCCATAGAGGTTTAATCCACCCCTTTCTGCAGAATTCATCTAGGAAACAAATTTCAAAGGCTTAAAAAAAAGGTTTTCTTCTTCAACACCTCTGTCCTTTCTAAGCCCTTTTAGTCCCAGTCTTTCTCCTGGTGCAGTCCATGTGGACTCTGACACCAGGAAAAGGCTAGGAGGTGTCTGGATATGCTGTGGCAGGTGAAAATCCTTTAATTAATACTTTCCAAAATACTTGATCCGAGGAAAATACATGTTGTAAAACAATACCCAGGGGAAAACTAGTTCCAAAAGCTCCCGTGTCCGTTTCCCCATCCCTCCTGTTTTGACTTTAATGCTCTTGAGATACACATGAAGAGGAAATAAAGAAGCTGATCTTCACTAGATCAAAATGCCCTGTATTTATTCATTAAGCACATAAAACGCCAACGGAATACATGATGAGTATTGCTTTCTTCCAGAGCAAAGGGTTAAGTGGCATGATTAGTGAACCCGTGGAGGGTGTGCTGATATTGGAGGTGCACAGCTCGTTAAGTGGAGCAGGCTGGGTCTTCCACATCTCCCTTCTCTCCCCCATCCACCCCCTGAAGGCATTTCCAGTGGCTCTGGGATCATCCCCACGGTGCCTTCCGTGCCCCACAGCGGTCCCAGCAAATTTAAGCCCAGGGGTGAGCAGGCAAAGATCAGGAAACGCGAGGCCAGCCTCTCTGGGAGCCCAGCACCTGGGAGGTGGTGGGAGACAGGGAGTGAAAACACGTGGGTGAGACGGAGGTCAAAGGATTAAGGGGACAAAAGGCCGGCTCTGGTGGAAATGCTGCTGGGTCAGGGCTGACCAGCCGTCTGCCACAACAGCTCGGGCTGCCAGCCTGCCCTCGGCGCAGCCTCAGCTGCAGCGCTGCACACCAGGCTGTGTTCTGAACACGAGGCACATTTGGGATGGGCAGGGTGGGAAGCATGCCCTGCTCTGCCAGCAGAGCCTTCCCTGTGCTTTGCCAGCCCGTGGGGACACAGCGCACAGTGCTGAGGGTGGGAGGGAGCCCCAAAGCTCAGCTGTCATTCAGCCTGCCTTTGATCCCTGTCTTGTTGTCCTCTTTGGGATGAGAACCACACATATCTTTGGCTGGAGGGAGGGGCAGGTGCACCAAGGGTCGTGTAGGTGGGAGGAAGGTATATCCTCTGCCCTACACTTCCACAGAGAGCACGGCTGGAGTCGTGTGAGGGATGGGGGACAAACCAACACCGAGCACAGGCAGCAGGTGAGAGCCTGCCCTATGCACCCATCTCCTACAGGAGGATGGTACTGGCACAGGTCCACAAGGGCTGTGCTGGTAGCATGTCCCACCAGAGCTGTGCTAGGTGGGCTGGTTCCTGTGATATCCCACATGGGTGACCCCACCGCCGATGCTGGCACATGAATCTTGCATCACCAACCCTCCTGCAGGCTCCACTGCTTACCCTGAGCATGCCTGGGAGCCAGGCTGAGGACTTCAGATGGGTGGTGACGTGTAGGCACCCTTGCAAATGTGCCCTGCAGTCAGGCTTATGAGTGATTGTTACTTTTAGGCACATAGAAAAGGCCATTTGGAAGCTGATCTCAAAAACCTTCATCTTCTGAAGCTCCTGGCTTTGAGGCTCAGCAGGGAGCACCTTGGCGATGCTGTGTCTACTCTTAGAAGCACTTTCCATGACAAAAACTAGAGCCCACACACCCAACAGCGTTCCAGGTGAGACTTTACGCTGTGGTCTTCTGCCCCTGGAGGTATGCTGGTCTATCCCTGGGATGATGCGTGCTCACTATATGGAAGAGAGTTTTTGGGTAGGATTAGAGCTCCTCAGACAACTAGGTTTTGCCAGACCAGGTTTTTGACTTCCTGATGGCTATTTTTGCTGCAGAAACAGAAAGGGCTTTTTTTTCCTCCTTTGAAGCCTTATATAATTTTCATTTTCTTCCTCCTTTGCTAATGATTATGGCACAATCTTTCTGGCGTGTGATTGCTCCGCCCCACCTCAGAGACACCCTCGCTCCGGCCAGGATCGGGAAATCCCTAATCATGGCAGGATGTGAGCACCAGCTGTCTTGCTCTTGCATGGGTATGTACCAGCAGGCAGTGCAAAATGCTGCCAATTCAGAATTGCTCCTAAATTGGACGTCCATGCTGTGCAAGTGGAAATGACAGTTCAAGGGACAAACCAATACAGTCATCTTGGTATAAGGCTAATAGCATGTAAAGCACTTCTAGAGCTGCACTTTCAGGGTGAAAAAGCACCGTTTGAAGGTGCTTTGTTTTTCTGTACTCGTTAAGAAATCATTATTCTTTTGCCCTTGTGATTATAGAGTATGTCTTTGGGAGACTGGCAGTCTCTTCTTGCTTCCCTCCCTCCACCCCATTTTAAAAACACCCATTGTTGCAGGGATATGTCTCTCAGGGCTGTTGGCCCAACTCCACTGCTGGTGTGTAAGGCTGATTGTCTTCAGAGGAGTTACACCAAAAATGCATTTGGCCTTTTGTGCCTGGAGGATAATTGGTGGAACTGGCTAAAATCCGGGTTTGTGGGGCTGCCATTACAGCAAGGTCAATGTAATTTTCATTGTGATTAGTGATTTGGGGTCCTCCAATTTAGGAGTGCAACTCAAGCTTCCTTAAACTGATCTTTCCTCCCAAACTTCCTCCCCAATCTGTCTGGGGTCTCAAGCAGAGCTCACCCAATCACCATTAGTCAACTCACCCATATTGTTATTTATTAGTAATTGGGTTAGGTAACCTATATAATTAGTCACTCTGAAAAGTCTTATGTATATTTTATATGGCAGCCACCAATATATTCACTTTCCTGCTGGTCTCAACCTGCATTTGAAGAGGTCTTGACCTCCCTTATTGCTTTTCCAAATGCTAAATTCCTATCACGTTAGTGTGGATTACACCCAGAGCATCAAGATGTGATATATTCCCTAAGCATGATCAGCACAGCTATAATTAAGCAGTTTGGATCAGATCCTCATCTGGTGGAAATTGGTGTAGCTTCTCTGAAAGCAAGAGGGAAATGGACCCTAATTTGCTGTAGCCCTGCAGACGAGTTCCTAATGATTTTATCTATGGCTATTAAAGATAGTCTTTGGTGATTATTTGTACAGCTGCATCTTTAGGACTTTGTGACCTCAACATAAGCTCAGAAGAGACCTCTTTGCCGGAGCAGCCGTATGAAATGCTCTTAAAATGATTGAAAAACACATTCATTAGGACCGCATGAAGGTTTTTCCTCGTCGAGAGCCTTGCAAACCCTCACCCATCCGCGGCGTCCGTGATGGCAGCACACCGACATTTCCCATTCCCTGCTTGCCAACCCCCTGCCAGCCCAGACCCTACACCTGCTGTTTCTGGCCCTCAGCAGCAGCAGCAGTCAGAGGGTGGAACCGAACGCCCACGTAGAAGACCTGGTATCTGTGTTTCCACATCACGAAGCAGGTCAGGAGGCACACCAGGGCTGCCACCAGGTTGAGGGCCATCTGCAGGAGCAGGTACAGGTTGAGCATGTTGGTGAGGCTGCCACAGTCAGCTGCGTCCTGGTAGGTGAAGGTCCTGCCCAGGGGATCCGCAGTGTCCAGCTTGCACTGGCAGGACTCGAGGACGGTGTCGCAGGTAAATTTTGTCATCTGCAGGTAGTGGTGCGCGGCAAAAGCCACCGCCAAAACACAGGCAACCAGCCCCAGGGCGCTCAGGAGAAAATACATCAGCTGGGAAAAAGGGAGAAAACAAGAAGATGAAGGAGGTTTTTCCAGCTACACAGGGGCTGAGGGATGCACAACAAGTGCATGCACATGTACATGCAAGGAGTGCATGCGTCCAATGGACTGTCTGGAGATTGGGTGCTTCGAGACAGCTCATGATGCCAAGTTCAGCATGTCAGCTCAAGAACTAGTAATTCTGCCTTTTCATATTTTATATGAATTTTGAGACCAAGGAATTGGTGTCTCTACACAGCCAGAAGCTGTAAAGAGAGGGGAAACAACCTCCTCTACCACTGTACCTGCATTGGCGAGACTCGTAGTCATTAGCCGAGATAAATTAGTGCAGTTGCCTTCAAGCACAGCTGAGCAGACTGAGGCTTGGGCTGACATCTTATCCCAGGCTGTGCTGAGCAGTAGGTGTTTCTGAAACTCTGCTCATGTGTTACTCCCGGTTCGGGGTGTGTGTGCCCAAACAAACCTGATTTATACTTGCAAATCAGGCCAGCGAGGTGGCTGATCTCCTGCTCCTGGCCCGGTGAAGGCAGCCAGCCTGCTTGCTTCCCAGGCCCTGCTGTGGAACAGGAATGCCAATCTCCACAGGAAAGTGCAGGCTGTGCCCAACCTCCTTCCAAAAGTTGCCCCATAAACGTGGAGAAATCTTTCAGAGGCGTGAAGGAGCAGCGAGCTCCTTTTGTCTCCCAGTGCTACGGCGTGAGGAGGACAAGGGTCTGTTCGTGACCTCCACTGCTCCTCACAACAGTGGCAGCTTGAAAAGAGGGTGGCTTTTACCAAGGCTAGCTCTGCAGAGCCCACCCCCACAAACACAGAGCAACTCAGAGCCTTTGACTCTCTGGGATGCACCTGAGAGCTTTGGATACCAGCACATATGGACTTCCCTTGCTTTTGATAGCTGGAACTGGTAGTTGCTGCACTGCATGCAAAGCATGTGTGAATGTATATTAAAATAATATTTCTGTGTTGAGCCAAAATAGCGTTTTTGGTTCTGTTCAGCACTGTAAAAACATTTATTTTTCTTGGCGTCTTATCTGTCAGACACATGGCATGGTTGGGAATCTGTTATTTTAAACAGCGGCTTCTCTCTCTCTTAACCTCGACACTGCAAGCAAAATATCAATATAAAAGCATTTTTTATGACCTTGAAACTCCAAGTATGTATGTCTTGATAAAATTCACACTCCTGGTGTATTTGTCTTATATCTGCAGTGTGAATCAATCTTCTATTCACTTGCCAGCTTGGGAAAAAAAAAAAAAAAAAAAGCATTTGGGCTTATTGCAGGTCCTGAAGCACTATATACATTTTTCTCCTCATATCACTGAATTCTTACAGAAAGATCTGAGTTTCCAAGACTTGGTTACTATTCAATCTAATGACTTCCCCTGCAGCCTTAAACCAAGGGCAGCTTCAAAATGAGGGTGGCTCTTATTAAATGCAATTACTTTACCCCTGCAGCTTTCAAGGCAAAGGTCCATGGGAAAGGTGAAGCCGGAAAATGAGGCCACCTCCTCATGTAAAGCTCACAGAAGATGGAGTGGTGCTGACTGATGCAACCCCCTCCAAACAAAGACGTGGTAATTCATAAGCTGATGGCGTTATTTTAAAAGATGGTGGGTGCAAATGTGTCTGGTGGGGAAAAACAGAAAATGGGCAAACACGTCGGTTGTTCTGCGAGGTAGAAGTCCTGGTGGGCTGGCTGGAAGTCCCTGGATTCATCCCAGCAGAAGACAGAATCAGGCCTCCCTAATAAATGAGATACTAAGCCAAGACTACACGATGTGCCTGATTCTCCCTTGGCAGGTATTTCATTTAGCTGCCAGCTTCTATCCAAAGTCAGGACACAACAGCATGGAATCCACAGCCTAAGCCATGCTCCAGGTACAGTCAGCGAGAGTCTGGCTCTAGAGTTCCTAAAAGGAAGGAAATCTCAGCATTCAGATGCACCAGGCAGCTCTTACAGTAATCCTCAGAGGCAAGCAGAGGTGTGTGGGGGACACAGGGCAATTTCCAAATAGCTAATTATTCTCACAAGAATCTCTCTGTGAGCTGCTGAAAATGAACACATTTCCAAATACCAGAGGTGAGGCAAAAGCAAACAGGGCCTGTGAGGGAGCACAAGACAGTGAGTGCTGAGATCCCATCAGCAGATTAATCACATGCCAGACCTGGAGGCAACTTCAGCATCACAGATACTACTGCCTGGTGGGCTGTGCCCAGGAACCAGAACTTGCCACTGGAAAACTGGTTTTCAAGAGCCTCAGAGAAGCAGGCACTGTGATTGCTGCTTAAACTGAAGGAGAAAAGGGAAGCGGGGACAGGCAGTGTATGGTGAGGTCAGAGTATGGCAGCTCATCCTCCTTCAGGTTCCTCATAGGGGGAAGACACATTTTAGCAATATTTACTGGCCACAGTTTTGCTCCGTGGCTAAAAGAAACGACTGATCTAGGATGGATCGAGTTCCTTGTGGAAAAGGCTTCTCACAGTCATCAGAGGTGGAAGGAGGAGGTTTGCAGGCGTGGATCAGGGGGACTCCTTTTGAAGGTGGTGGTGGTGGCTCAGGCACAAGGCTGTGCAGGGGACAGGAACCGTGGTGTGTCACGGCATGGGCTGTGGGGCTGGGTGGGGCAGCAGCAGAGGGTGTCACGCTGCTGTGGGAGATGCTGTGACGAGGACCACAGGCAGATATTAGCACACAGCCCAGGAAGTCCATAGGATGTCTCCAGATTTTCCTGTGAGCCCGCTGTCCCCCCTGAAGGGCATATCCTCCCTCCCTTTGGGGGGGTCTCCCCTTCTCACAGGGTGCCGTGGGTACCCACAGCAGCCTCAGGAAGGCACTTCTGCCGAAATCAGTCCTCAAACTTCCTTCTTAAACAGGATCCAGGGCTCATGCAGGTGTGAAATGAAAGAAGCAGCTGTCAAGAGGGAGGAAGGCACAGAGGACTGCACAGGTCTCCTCCTGTTTTCTGCCCCAAGGCAGTCACACAGTGGCCATACGATCACCTTGGGGGTTGACTAAAATCCCCAGGCCGGTATGTGTGTGATCCTCTTCCCGAGTGATCCTTGGGCTATGCAAGGGATCTCGGGGTGCCTACTGCACTCCAGGGAAGCCCAGCCAAGATTTCCTTGCAGGATGATGCAGCTTTGGTGGGAACCAGCCACCAGTGTGAGGGCCTGGGCTGGGCAGCAAGTCCCCAGAAGGACAGTCAGAGCAGATGGGGCTGCACTTGGTGATGGATGAAGCATCAGGCCCCCAAGAAGGAGAGAACAACCCATTGTACAATTGGCTCTGTCTCATGATTGTAAATCTTGCATCCTCAGCCTTGTGGAGGAATAGCTAATGTTGGGTTTTAAGTTCAGAAACAGCTCTTAACTCACATTTGAATATTTGAGAAGTGATACTGGAGATGTGACCAAAGCCCTGGAGGGGACTTTTAGCTCCTACTTTGGTAAAATACCTACATGCCCTGCAACCAGAAGCCATTTGTCCTGAGAGTCACTGTGGGATTCCAGCTCCCAGAGGGGACATGGGACAGGAGAGGTGAACAGCCCTGCAGTGATGGAGTTCTGTGGCATGCCGCAATAGGAGATGCTGGGAAGGGGGATTCAGGGGCAGAGGGTGCTGTGGGGGACTATTGACTGAACCAGAAGTGTTTCAAGGGAGATTTTAGCTGTGATTCTGCCAGGTGATGAGGAGTGACCCACTTTTACATCACCTGGGGAGCCATTTAAAAACGCTTATTTTCTTACGGGGGTGAGCGATGGCTCACACTCCTCCCTGCCAAGGGTGGCAGAGACACCCGGGCTGCCCAGCCCGAAACGAGGGATGACTCCCTTCCTGCCTGGATGCCAAGTTCAATTTAATGCCGCAGGGCAGGCAATAAAAAGCCTGGCGTGGCAGCTCCCGCCCAGCCCAGCGGCTCCCTGGGCAGCCGTAACACTCAGCCTGGGGGTGTAAAGGTGACGGGGCGAGAACGCAAAGGCAGGCAAAGGGCAGAAACGATTGTTCTTCTTCTCCCTTTCTTTGTGTAAGTACGGGAGAAGCTCGAGAAAGTCACAAAAGACACGCCGGGGTCTAATTTGTAAGGGAGGACGGGTGCCAGGATTGGAAAAAGCTGCTCCCTGCGTTTTGTTTCCTTCTGCCCTTTCTCGGCTAATAATCACTGTTATTTTGTGCTGCTTGCGTCGGTATTTTTCTCGGTTGTTACGCGTCTGCAAAATATTAAGAGCCTTGAAAATTACAATAATAAGGAAAAATAATCCAGAAAAAAGAGGTGTTAGAAACAAGCATTCTCAGCCTTGCTCTTCTAGTCGCTTACCAGCGTCAGCAAAGCAGTTTTGGAGGCAAAGGTGGGGTGTTGTGTGTAGTTTCTGCTCAGATGGGAGTTTGCTTTGTAGGAGAATGAATGTCCCTGTGCTTTCCTAGTACTTTCCAATTAAAAATTAAAACTTGATTTAAGTGGATGCCACCCTACTTCTTACTCTGCTCGCTATCTCTACTTAATCTACCTAAAATCTCAATCTTTCACTGAACACTGCTCAGATTATTCCAGCTTTGTCTATCCAAATCTCCTTGAAATTCCTAAAAATGGCAAATAAAATGGTATCTTGTTCTGATGATTTGAAATGTTTGTTATTGGAGTTTCCCCTTTATAGCTACAGTTTCTTCCTTGGCTGCCTGGAAAGTAACAGAAAACCATTCTTGCATTTCAGGTGCATTCTCATTTCATTTCCTGTGGTCTTAAAAATATCCCCTGCACCAACTGTTCTGATTATATTTAATGGCATAAGAAACAAAAAAAAGTGTTCAGAAAAAGTCAGGGTACCTTTACTGTGAACTGCACACACGTCTTCTCGTCGGGTTGGTACGAAATACAGAGCATAACAAATCCCACTAAGGACACCAGACAGACCTGCAAGGGAAAAGATGTAAAATGTGTCAAGGTTAAAAACAAACAAAACAAAACAAAACTTAGAAAACACAAAAATACTTTATTTATTTATTTGTTTGTTGGTTTGATTGATTGATTGATTATTTATTTATTTATAGCCAAAACACCTTTCTGTGGCCATAACTCAAGAAGGAGCGTGGAAGCAAAGTCATCAAAAGACACAGCCCAGCAACAGCCTCTAGGATGTTGGTCGAGTTTTTGTCTACAAAACTAGCTATCAGAAAAGAGCAAAAGGCTTATGAAGGGCTTGCAAGCCCAGAGATCACCACCCCATGTACCTCTGGGTGCTGATAGGGCTTTTGTATCACCAGAGCAAGTCGTAAATCACTATCTAGAGCTGCTGCTGGATAAGAGGCAACACAGTTTATAGCAGAGGTTTTCACCCTCTCCTAGAGCAGACACCTTGCTTACAAGACATCTGTCTCCCCTGCAGTCTGAAACTGTGTTTTAGCCCCCTGGCAGTAATTGCTGAAGGTTAACAGTAATGGAAAAGTATTTATGCACTTCATTATTCATTGAGTTGTCTCTGTTATTAATTCTGGATTTATTTGCAGGAGCAGATGCTCACGGGTGGGCATTTTGCAGCCAGGGAAGGAGGGAAGATCCAGCTCTGAGGAGCTACCCCAATAAATGTGATTTGCTTGAAAATGGGGGGACACTGGGTATCCCCCACTCTACTAAGCACTCCAGTCCAGAGGCCTGAAGTTGTGTCAGGGCAGGGTTAAGTTGGATATTAGAGAGAGGTTCTTCTCCCAGAGGGTGGTTGGGCACTGAACAGGCTCCCCAGGGCAGTGGGCACAGCACCAAGGCTGACAGAGCTCAAGAAGATTTCAGATGACCCTCTCAAGCCCATGGTGTGACTCTTGGGGATGGTTCTGTGGAGGCCCAGGAGCTGGACTGGATGATCCTTGTGAGTCCCTTCCAAACTCAGCAGATTCTGTGATTCTGTGATTTTGTGATGCTGGCAGCATCTTGGTTATAAATCCCATTAAATTCTCAGTGACTACACCAAGATTCTATATTTTTCTACCCTTTTTATTTTACTCTGGGAGTTTGGAAGGCTTACTAATTTGAGACTTTCTGCTTTCCCAGAGCAATGGGATTTGCCCTCTGGGGCCAGACCCAGGTAGGGCCATGCCATGGACCGCAGGGCTCTGTCCCAGCCCCACCTGCTCACTGCATGTGCTGTTCACTTCCAGATTTCCAGCTCCAGAGGGGACTGCTTGACCTGCAGTGAAAAATCCACAGCTGTCCTTTTAGACAGCAACAGCTGAACACACCTCTCTCATGATCTGATGTACAAAACACCAAACTTTTGGTGCCTGGATTGCTGGTGTAAGGCCCCAGACAGCAGCTCTGCAAAGGAAGAGTAACTCTCAACACAGGGAGAGCTGTTCCCTCAAGAACCTGTGTGATTAATAACACTTTTCCCCATAAAGTTTTATTTCATGTCATTTCAGTAGGACATGAATAGGAAGTATTGCCTGAGAACATTTCTAAAGAAAGCATCAGTATTATTTACTCCTTTCCATGTCATGTGTATTTATATTCTGGTCCTGTGACTTACACACTGCCTCCAATTTATTTGTTTCTTTCTTTTTATTGTTGACAGCCATGGCTGACAGGGTTGTCAGGGGAAAAAACAACCTTTCTTGTCAAAGGTCCTTCAGTGCTGGTTGGTCTGCTGCTTTTTTTTTTTTTTGCCCTGTAGTGGTTCTATCTGACTCAACCATGTTTTATTTCTCAGGATTAATTGCCTATGTCCTTGGTCCTTTGCACTGTGTATTAATCTTTTAATTCAATTAACATGCCCATAACACTTAAATCTTAAGGAGATCGTATCTCTGGCAATATCCAAATGATAAACTCCCCCAGTGGCAGCAGTGGCTGAAGGA
The DNA here is from genome assembly GCF_022539395.1 of Myiozetetes cayanensis. Taxonomy (NCBI): domain Eukaryota; kingdom Metazoa; phylum Chordata; class Aves; order Passeriformes; family Tyrannidae; genus Myiozetetes; species Myiozetetes cayanensis. Next base: position 70,546,377 of record NW_026087521.1, on the reverse strand, counting down.
GAGAACCTGCAGCAAGAACTAAAATAAATAATGCTTAAATACACTCGCTTAACGTCACATCCCCCAAACACACGAGAAATCAAAGGGGCTTCTCACATCAGAGCTGGGCCTGAGCATTTTCAGGACCTGCTGCTGAAGGATCTTGTTATGAGCAGTAAATCAGATTTGCTTTGCTTCAGCTACACCAGTGGGCATTTACACTCGCATGGACCGCGGGCCAGATTTGCCTCCAGGTTCCTCCCCATGAGACATCACGGGACTGCTCCCACTCCCTCGCTCCCATTCCTTCCCCTTCAACCACAGAGAGCCGACAGAGCTGCTCTTATTTCCGAGGGCACAGCCAGACAGACACCAGCGGTGGAATTTTCTCCCTGCCTCAGTACAACTCCTGGCAAAACCCCTGCCAGCTCCCATGTGTGGCAGGATCAGACCCCCTCTTCAGGGAGCTTCCCAAATGCAAAAGGCCGTCCTTTAAAGGGATTTCCACTCCTGCACGCGCTCTCCAAAGTTCCCCTGAGATTTAAGTTACATACTCAGGGATACTTGAAGAGGCACGTTTGTAGAGAGGTATTTATAAAAGATTACACCGGGTCAGGATTCTGGCAAGTCTTGGCCGCGGTATTTCAGAAGGCTTAAGTATTTTTTTTACAACAATGTAGCAACTTTTTTTTTTTTTTTTTTTAAACCATAGATGTGTATTTTTTCTAAGTGGCGGTAAAAAATAACGTTGCTGAGAATTATGACTCACATATGTTTTATATTTCGGTTCTTTAAAGGCAAATTCACTCCTTGGAGGAAACCAAAGTATGGAACATTTATATAGGAAACAGCTTTATGCTTCTATTTTATACATTATTAATAGATCAGTTTTGAATTATACCTGTGAAGTGCAACAGAATAACTATAAAAATCCTCCTGGTAAATATTTTTTTAGGACCTGCTAAGTACTACAACAGCTTCAGGCACGTTATGGATGCTGCTGATGCTGATTGCTAAGTAGCAGCAGGTAATCCTGCATCCTAGTCCTTCCATAGCCACTGCAATATCCCAGCGTGGAGCACACTTTTCCTGTGCCTTATTGACTAAGCACACAACACAAAACGCAACTGAACTTGTTTTAGCACATGCTCGCCAGCAATCGATGTGCATTTGTTACACAAATAGAATGGGTTCTGTGAGACCCGCAGGAAGGGGCAGTTAATTAGATCAGCTCTGGGCAAGCCGTTATCTAGAAATCTGGAAATCTGCATTTCTATGCCGAGAGAGAATTTCGACTCGACTCGGGTTTATTTCAAGATCCTGTTTCAAAATTTCCATATGGGCACTCTTTGCTGAATGGGTAGTGATGGGAAAGGTTATCCAAGGAAAGAATTTAATTTTAGGGAAGCGCTGTCTAGAAAAAGACCCAAATGTGATAGAGAAGCATTTAGGAAAGGTAAGGATTTCATTTCACTTAAGGCATACCCTGTGAAATCCCCCAGGTCACAATCCAGGGAAAACAGCTGTTTACTAGTGCTGGCTGAAAAACTGAAGAGTTTATGCTGTATGAAATTTTTAACACTATTTCTCTTTTTTTTGTGGGAAGTAAGATATTCCTTCCACTGGACAGGAATACCTCAGGGCTCAAAAGTGACTTCAGAATGTTTGATTTTCAGCCCACAGTCAAAACAGGGTTAGAAATTTTCCAGGTTGCTCTCCCTGTTGAGCCTGTTGTCATGAGAACTGAATCGAGTTCCTATAGATTTCATCAGGAACGGGACCAGATTTAGGAGTGGGTCCCAGTGGATTTGCCTGGGAGGATCCCTGCTCGCTCACATCTGGTCCTGCAAGGACTGAGCACAAGGTGTGCACGAGCAGCACCAGGACCCCACGTGGCAGTGATGAGGATGGCTGTGTGTGGTGTGTAACTGGGGGGAAATACGAACAGGTAGGGCACAAATTTCCGCTGTGGGTTTGCATTCATTATCTTTGCACAGCGGCATTTTAACGTGGTTTGCTTTCATTCCGGCAGATTTCAAAACCACAGATTGCTCTAATCTGTCTCCATCTCTCCCTCAGACTCTTGTGAAACCAGTTTTCCCTTTGTTATTGCTACAGTTTCAGCCCAAATGTAGAATAAGTACCTCCCACCCAGAGCATCTCGAAAACCTTGGCACCTGAGGCTGGCAAAGCCAGAGAGCTGGAAACACCCACCAAGACATGAAGGAAGGGGGCAAAAACCTGCTTCAAAGGAGCATCTTGGGTCCAAGCCACGTCACAAGACAGATGCTGCAAACACTCAAAAAGACACAGTATAGCTCATCTGCTCTTTATATGGGGGCTTGTTAGCTGGGAGCAACCTTTAGGGACAGAAAGCAGACCTGCTGGAGGACAGTGCAAATACACACAGTGCAAAGCCACACAGGGGGACTCCTCTTGTTTAATAAGAATGCAGGCTCAAATTTGAGGGGGGAAACTGCTGTTAGTAGAATCAGGAAACAAATTTCCATTATGGACAAGTTATTTTATAGTTGCTCACTTCAAGACACTGTGGATTTTTCTGCTTGTAGGGTCAAGGGTAAAGAATGATCTCTCGTAGCTGTCTCTTAAGTCTCTGGCTCACCCTCAGAGGTGACACTTGGCTTGATGGCTCACCCACTTTATCAGATGTGGCAAAGCTTAGCTCCCATCTACACCCTGGGATAGGCCACGTTATCCACCAAATCTAACACTCCCACTGGACACAGCTTTGATGCAAGAAAGAACACGTCACTGTTGGCTTTGTAATTATAAACCTGGATCACCTCTGGTGCCAGACATCTCCACGGGCCACTGCAGACAGCAACACTGGAGTTCAGTCACTTTATGAGGTTTGAGGAAGCTCTGAGGAAACTGAGATGTCAGTGGGTGCTGCAGGCAGCTTTCCCTGCCAGCTTTGATCAGCCTCAGGTCAGCCTGGGTCTCACTACCACATGGAAAAGAAGCCAGTCTGCCACAATGAGGTATTGTGCCTTAATGGGGGTTTTTTCCCCCTTCTTGTTAAATTTAAAGACAGTCTAGTTGCATATAAATTACTTCCAGAAATAATAGCTGTAATAATAAGGAAAAACATGTATATTGTGGTTGCAGGCAAAGGCCGTCATCATCTAGGAAATCATTCTCTTAACAGCCATAAAATCCACAATAACTGTCCATCCCTGCCCCGCCTACAGAATAAAATAATGATGTCTGTACTACAGGTCCCTTCAAGCCATGCAATAACACACCCTGGCAGATGCACAACTTTCTTTTAAATCCTGTGAAGCCATCAAACCCCTGCAAGGACGTTCAAAATCAAACGGCATCATGTTTTCCCGCAACGATCTTTGCTGCTTGGGTCAGTTGCTCAGCAGTGAGAGCGGCTCATCACTTGTGCTAAGGCAAGATTTAATTCCCACAGCAAAGGCTGGGATGGCTTGCACAGCCAGGAGCTGCAGCTCCAGTCCATTACTGCTGTCGGATCAGAAAGGCAGTCCTGGGTGAACAAATGGCCCGAGGGGACCAAAAAACAAAATAAAATAAAATAAAACTGGGAGTTCCCAGTGATTTTCCAACAGTGATTTTCAGCCTGAGAAGTGCAGCGTGGCTGAGAGCACTACCTGGGCATCACCCGTGGTGTGAGGTGTGTCCGTGGATGGGAAGCTGAGGAAAGCCACCACCTCCACAGTCATGAGGTTATCCAGGGCTGAGGAAAACTGTTTGCTTTCCCCCGCCCCTCCAGATTTTACCTAGGCTTTTGGAACATTTTTAATGCATTGCTGGATTATGTAATCCAGCCAGGAATTCTGATTTCCACCCTCTTTCCCCTTGAGTCTGCAGCTAGACCAGGGGCCAAACCACAGAGGTGCCCAGGATTAGACAAGCCCTTGGCCAGATATCACACAGACCTCAGGTATGCAGATACCTTCTCAAACCATTCTTTCTGAACATTAAAACCTTTTTTTTCCTCCCATCAAAAGTTTTCCACTCGATGCCTGATCAAAACAAAAGTTTGGACTTGAGCTGGCCAATGCATAATTCCTTTTAGAAGATGGTGAGATTTAAAGGCAGAGGGCTCTGAAGAGTACAGCTCTAGTGTTACACACATATATATATATAGCTCTAAACAAGCACTGGGAACCTCACCATTGCATATTTTTAGGCAGCATACCTCTTTGGATACAGTCCAGAGTTTCATAGGCTTTGGAGAAGGTTCAATTAAATACCTAAACTTGCAGGCTCCTCTCTCAAACCGTTTGATGTTTGCCCATGGCTAATTGAAGCTAGGCTGTATTAAAAAAAAAATGGATGCCTGAATGACTGTAATCTCCTACACCTGCTTTGATGGCACCAGGTTTTAAGTGTCACCTTTTATTAAAAATCAGTTTCCCTAATAACAAGCCAAAGTTAAAAACCCAGCGAGGCTGTGTAGGAAGCAAAGCCTCGCTGAAAGCCACCTCCACAATTGTCAAAAGCAACAACAAAAAAACCCAGCAAGGGGCCAGGGCTAACAAGAAAGTGTCTCTCTGCTTTCAGGCTTTAAAAGAGAACACATTTCAGGGTGGCTTAAACAGTCAGTCATCCCCCATATCAGAATGGAAAGGGATCAGTTGCCTCTTGCTCTAGCTGGGGATGCTTCCCTATTATTGACAGGCACAGCAAATCCCTTCTTCCCCAGAGGAGCACAGGTCTAACCAACCCCAGCTAATCATCAGGACACATTTACCCCAATTTCTAACTTAGATCACTTTATAGCACAGTATTATCCTTTTTTTTTTTTTTTCTCCCAGGTGCCTGTATACAATGCTTCATCCTTTCATCATCTGCCTCACAACCACATTCCCAAGGCTTCACACTCACACACACCACTGTACCCACATTCAGGATGAAAATCCCAACTCCTGGTTTATCCCTGTTAACATCCTCTACCATTTCAAAGTTCAAATACCTTGCACCATTCCCTGATCCAGCCACGTAGTGCACTCTGTCTCTCTCTTTCCTTATCTCCTGTCTCTCACAACTGGATTTTTCCAGCCATCACGGGGTCTTCATGTCACCTCTCCTTGTCTAGTGAGATTCTCAAAGCAAAGAATTTTTTTTTCTCCTTTGCTGAAGGCTTTGCCTTAAGTCTTTTTAAAGGTTCTTCAAAAAAAAATTATGATAGTTTACAGAGACGTAAACATTTCTCCAGGTAAATGAGGATTGATTAAACTGCTTTTTCAGTTAAAAGTCTGCCTGCCTTTTGCACCACAAAGCAAAGCACCACATCAGCCTTACTCCACCAGAGCAGAGAAATCAGTGCTTGAATGCTGATCCCAAGAGGAAATGATCCATGTCCATCCCTTCTGGCCTGAGGAAACACTTGGGGAGATTAAGCAGGGAGAAGCATCAAGCTCCTGGACTGGGAGCTCAGCCCCCCATGACAGAACTTTTGAGATGCTTTTTCCAACAAAATCAGTGACAGCTGGAGCCACAGTTGCTGCCCTGAGCTACTTGAGGAACAGGTTTTCTACATGTTTTTAAAAGCCCCAATTTTATGAACATCTATGCCTATATATATTTATTTTTATATTTAAAATAGCTTTCTGACAGAAAGAATAAACACCCTGTATAATCATCTCTGATGAGCACTTCTGTAACTTTCTTAACTGCCCGAGTCTGCAAAACAGGGCTGGAAGGGACCTTGCCTGTGAAAACTCTGATACTCTCCGCTTTTGATCGCAGTGGAAATAATCTAAGAGCAGATTTTTCAAGGGGAAATACATCTTTTCTCCTTCTGGGTGCCAAAAGGCCACAAGCTAATGAAAAAGAATGAGAAGGATACCATTAATATCTACTGTTTCTGCAACACTTCCCATCCCAGGATCTCAAAGCGAGGGGTGACGGATGGCCACTATTAACCCCACTTTGCAGGGGAAATCACAAAGTCTCAGCAAGGTTAAGCAACTTGCCCAAAGCTACCCAGCAAGATACAGGGGAAAAAAAAAAAGCCCTGCACTCATGGGTGGAGCTGTGAAGAGTTTTTCCAAGCTCCTGCAATACAGCAAGAAGGAGGAGACTACCAGGGTGGTCCAGCCTGCAGTTTCACTGATTTTCAGGGTGAAATACCTCTGATGCAATGCAAGCTGCATCTCTTCCTTCTGCAGGAGCTCAGGAGGTGCCAGACACCCCTTGGAACCCCCTGGACTCCCTGTCAGCAGATCACTGGCCACATTTATTGGTATCCTCACAAACTGACACAGTCAGATTTGGAACCCATTTAATTCACACTGCCTTGCCTGGTTTTCCTCACTAGCATTTATTTTACTCTATCTGCTTTGCTAAATAAAATTCCTTTTCATTCATGGTAATGCACTAAAGCACTTGATTTTCAGCAAGGAATGGTGTCACCATTTTGCCATTAATAAAGAAGAAGAAGAAAAAAATTAGCTTTCAATCAATCAGGGTCTATTTAACACATTAGCAATTTTCCTTCATTTTTTCTGTCATCCTGCATTAACAGACTCGGGGTCAAATCCTGCCCTGGTGTAATTCCAAAGGAGTAACACCAGGAATGAGCTTCACCCATTATCTCTAATGTTGCTAAAAAGGTCTCGATAATAGATTTTTTAAGTTCTTGATTCTGAATACTAATCAAGTCCTTTAAAAAAGAGCACTTGAGTGGGATGCTACTAAAACAAATATGCTCTGGTATTTTACACCACACTGTTCTGCTCTGCTGCTCATTTCTGGGTGAATAGATGAGCTTTGGGAAGTCACTTTCTGCCATGAGGTTTGATCTCGAGCAGCACATGGGTCATCCATCCCTACCTGTATTCCCTCCATGCAGCTCAAGAGGCAGCCCATAGGACATCCAGCCTCAGGGAGGTCCCAGCCAAGGGTCCTCCTCCAAGTTTCCCCCAGTTCTCCAGAGGCTGGTCCTCATCACACACCCCCATCACAGCTCACCTGCAGCACCCTGTGACCCACACACCCAGAAACTCCAGCTCAGCAGCTCCTGGCCATCTCCATCCAGTGCCCCAGTGGGCACCAAGTACCTCCAAGACATCACAGCACAAGAGCAAAGTAAATGCAGCACCACGTCCTGCCCTCTGCCCCTCAGAGCTGTGCTTTGCTCTGCTCCCGTGGTGCATCGGCCACGGCCAGCAACCCACACGGGATCTCTTGCTGGGGCTGCACCACCACCTCATCCTCTCCTTTCTAGCACCAGGTTTCCCTTTTGTCCCCCTCTTTCCCTTCTGCTTCGGGCTGAGGGTGCAGGAGAGCAGAGAGTGTGGTTGTCCAGGAGCCTGCCTGGCCATGCGCCCCTGGCACTCAGTGCCTGTCATCACCCTGAGGATAAACAGGGGGACAACCAAGAGCCATTTTGAGCCAGGGAGGGATCAAACCACACTTGAATGTGCTGGTGACTCACCATCACACCAGAGTCCCCAAGGTGAGAGTCACCGTGTGACTCAAAGCGGAGGTGCAGTCACCCTTCCCCACGGGGCCCTGCCCGGGCACCCCGGAACACGAACCAAAACAAAGCCCTGGCCCCCACAGCCAGCACAGTCCCAGGAGATGAGCTCCCCCAGGGGTTATCCTGGATGGCTGGTGAGTGCAAAACATCACCACCACAACTGAGAGATGAGTTTTGCTTAGAGCTGGGGATTGGCTCAGGATCTGAGGGAGATCAGGCATACGTGGATGTCTCAGATGGATGCTGCTTGGGCACACTGATGACATTCACGTGGGCCAGGGGCCACTTCCATGTCTTTTCTCATATCCCTGGCTGTACACTTAGTTCAGTCCAGCTCACTCTTTCCCCAACTCTTCTAGTGAAAAAGCTATTTCAATCCTGGGATACTACTAGTGCTGCCGGGAATAATCTGACCTCCAGAATCCCCAAAATAAACAAGAGGAGTGAGCATGTCACACACTGCTATTTTACCATCTGCATTCCCCTCTGGTTTGTAACTGTGAAAACCCCAGGAGGAAGTTCTCCTTCCCAGCAGGGACAGGCTCTTGCCCCACAAAACATCACTAAGCTCTTGGGTACCTTTTCAATCAGAAGAGAAATATGAAGAATGAGATGAGCAAGAGGAGGAGCTTCCTTAGGGAGCTCAGGCCTTGCTCCTTCCACTCTCTGAAGGGTCACCCAGCAGGATTAATACAGCAAACCCCAATCAGTTCAGGTGATCAGGTAATCTCCAGCTAGCAAGGAATTAGATTCCCAGGAGATGCTCCCACAGCCGTTTAGCACTTGGAGGAATTTTAAGTACCTAAACATGAAGTTTTTTGCTTGGAATTTTTGCAGTCTAACAACATCAGGATATACTTTCAGGATATATTTTCCCGCCCAGGGAAAAAACCCTGCCTGCTAAATTACATCCACAGCACATCCCAGGCTCACCACCACCACAACCCCACATGTCCCCTGAGCACACCCAGCCAGGGGGGTCACACCACGTGTGGCCCCCGCACACCCCCTCCCCACCTGGGTGCAGTCTGCCCCTTCCACGAGGGAGAAGTCAGGAGCAGAGGGGAGGGAGGGGGTTAAATCCCGGCGGTTCTCCAGCACAGCACAGCGAAGAAGCTCAAGGGACAGCCATTCCTCTCCTCGCCCCAGCCGAAAGTTGCGAGTTACAGAGTTATGCTCTCACGCCCAAAACCTGATGGTTATGGTTTGGTGGGGAAAGAGGGCAGGCAGCGTAAGTTATCAACATTTTTCTTTTTTTTTTTTTCAGCATCACCAGGCAGGAGTTCACCGCAAAGCACAAGCTAATATATACATCTAGTCAAACAGCAACCCTGTGTTTTATTTCAGGTCTGTTGGGTATCGCAGGGAAGAATACGAAAGACCGTGTTATTCTGCAGGAGCGGTTTCCTCGGGAAAAGCACACCCAGGCACTTAATCCCGGGAATATTTATAGTTAGCATAACTCAAATGGTGTTGTGCATGCAGTTGGTTAGTCTAAAGTGGAGCGTCATGCAGCTTGCATTAATGCTGGCAAAGGCACTTTATGGAGAAACAGACTTTATGCTTACAATTATCCCAGCCCAATATGGAGTGTCTCTGACTAGCAGAGAGGAGCTGATGCCTGCCATAAGGAAGCCCAGCACTGTTACAGAGGTGCCTAGTGCCAACTGCAACAAAGCAAACAGCAGCGGGAAACGGCAGCCACAACAAGTGTGGGATTCCTCCTCCTGGCCAGCTTTGGGATCCCCCTTGGCTTTCTTCTGCTTCTTCTTCTTCTTCATCGCCGGCTCCTGCGTCTTGCTCGAGTCGGTGCTTTTCTCCCCTTCGGGTGCCTTCCCTGCCTGGTTACTCGGGGACGTGCCGTGCTGGGCTTTCTTCTCCCTCTTTCCCATGCCGAGAGGAACTTCAGGATCTCACGTGTGTGTGCACGCCCGATGGGGGTGTGATTTGATTATTTTTTTTTCTTTTTTTTTTTTTTTTCGCCCCCCGAAGCTCTGCTTTGCGCCGGCTGAGCCGTTCCTGGTATTTGAACCAAGGAAGGCTGAACAAATATGGAAAACATTTGGAGCAGGATTGTCAGAGCTTCGAAATGCCACATATAGCCCAGGGAAGAGGGGGATTCGAGGGGGGTAGCGCACTGCCAACGTGCAGGCGCCGGGCTGGGGCCGTGCACGCAGGGACAAGCATGGGAAGTGTGAGCACACACACGTGTGTGCGTGTGTTTTGTGTGTGTGTGTGGTGTGTTTGTGGAGGAGCCGGCCAGGCAAACAGCGGGCAGAAATTCCGCAGCGCCAGCTGATGAGCAAGAGGGAAATCTGTCTCACCAGGGAGCCAGGAGCAGGCAGGTAGGAGCTCATCCCGCCTCGGCTCCCCTGGGGATTGCCGGGGAGGGGGAGCCCACGCTGCACACCGTGCACGTTTTGTGCACCCGCTGGATCGGATTAAATAGGTGCACCCCAGTGGGAGGGAGCTGACTGCCTGCACGGAAAGCGCGGAATTAGCACAAATGGAAATTCAAATGAGCGCCCCGGGGAGCGGAAAAGGAATCCTGTTGTCTTCCCAAAAGTTGCAAAAGCACAGCTAGGCGTGTTTTACGATGAGGGTGCTGCTGTGCAGGTAGTGGTGGAGCTTGGAGCTGGACACCCACCGAGCACTTTCCCAGGGCTGCAAGTTATCCATAACAGGGAGATTGTTTATGTTATCTCAAAGAGAGAGGGATGTCTTACTGCGGACATGTGGTCACTGCACTTTGTCCATGTGTCACGCTGCTGTTCAGGGACAGCACATCAACACAACTCTTCTCGGTGGTGACCAGTGACAGAACAGGAGGGAATGGCCTGAGGTTGCGTCAGGGGAGGTTGAAGTTGGATATTGGGAAAAGGTTCTTCCCCCAGAGGGTGGTTGGGCACTGACCAGGCTCCCCGGGGCAGTGGGCACAGCACCAAGGCTGCCAGAGCTCCAGGAGTGTTTGGATGATCCTCTCAGGCCCATGGTGTGATTCGTGGGGATGGTCCTGTGCAGGACTGAGGGTTGTTCTTGATGATCTTTGTGGGTCCCTTCCAACTCAGCATATTCTGTGACTCTCTGATCTGAAGAAGGGGGGGGATTTTTTTTTTCCTGAAATGCTCAGAAATCGTTCTGCAGCTGAATGCAGGACTGGGAGCCCTGGCAGAGCCTCTCAGATGCTGGTGGGGCTCCCTAGGGGCTCACCCGTGGAGGTGCCTGCAGGACTGGGGTCTGCAGGATTAGAGGTGGAACTCTGGGTCTGTGAGAGGAGGGAGAAAGAAGAGGTGGTGGGTGAGCAGCCTGGTGCCAGGGGCTGTGCCAGCAGCCGCGTGTTCAGCCGGGCCATGGTGCACGAGCCCACACCAGGGAAGCCCGTGGGAAGCAGGAGGTTGCCGTGCTGAGCTCACACCACAGGAATTACTCAGAAGCTTAGGGGTAAACAGGTGCTCAAATGCTCTGTTGGCCCGGGGCCGAGTGTGTACAGCCTGATGCATTGCCCTCCCTGGGAGCCAGGAGCGGTGTAGGGACCAGCAGAGCCCTGAAACTCCTCCTCCGTGCCAGCTCCATGTCCCCACCATCACAGGGACACTGTGAGGACACCTGGGCTTGTGCTGCTGCCTCACCAACACCAGTGTGAGCACCTCAAGTGGACCAGCCAGCTCCAACCCCACCGCTTGGCTCTTTGGGTTGTTTTTTTATCCCTTCCTGTAGAAGCAGGTGGCACTGGGAGGAGTGGGGCAGGTGGGAAGAAACATCAGAGGTTGGGGAAATCACCACCAAAGCTGCCTTTGGATGCTGCAGGGCGGTTCAGCTGGGATCAGCCAAAATGCTGAAGTACTCAGAGAGGATCTTACACACACGCTGAGGAAATCTTTCCTCTGACATACCGGCAATGCCTTCTGAGAAACTGCTCTATTTCCAGCTCTTTATGGCACTTTAACAGCAATGAACTGTGTCTTCTGCATTAATAAATTATGATGTCACTTTGTTTTATGGGTTAAGCAATATCCTCTTTGGTTATTTATAATAGCAAACGGATGAAAGAAAACTAGAAACAAAGTGGTCTCAGATGATTTCTGCACACATAACTCTCGTGCACGGGAGCAAGATTAAGATGTACTGTTCAAACAAGGAAGAGGAAAAGAAACAAGAGGTGAGAAGAAATACTGAAGAAAACCCTTCTTCTCTAGTCATGTTGCCTAGTGTTCTGTGTTTTCACGGTTTCTCACTGAGATGTCTTGGCACTATCATCCACTTTTTCAAATATCCTTACAGTACCTTGCTCTCACTGGTCTCTCCTGTCTCTCAAAGCCACATACAATTGTATTTAACCATAGCTTTCAGAGGAATGTGGTGTTCAAGGATCATCACCAAGGTCAGGCAAGGAAGCAGGGGCACGTTTTACTGATGCCCAGCTGAACATCTACCTTAATCATTTAATGAAGTTAAATTTTCTTTCCCTGTATGCCCTTCCATTTCCCTAGTTCTATCCTACAGATCTTTACTGTGGTTTTTCCCCCAGGGAAATCCCTGGTTTACCACCTGGATTTGTGCTGGCAGCTGGGTTTATGACTGCCCTCTTCTAAAAGGGGCCAAAATCCAACTGCTTTATTCATGCCAACAGTCACCCTGGTTTCAGCAGGAGTAATTGCCTGAGGAGGATGAACAGGATTTAACCCAAAGTCAATAAAATGAACAAACACCCTCCTTACAGTTAGTAACAGCCCTTGTTTATCTCTTGGCCCAAGAACCTCTCTTAAAACAGGTGCCTGAACATCTTTCTGCACAGCAAGTATCTCAAAAATGAGGCCATGCTCCATGGGTAGCCAGCTGGATATCTCCCACAGGGTGTAGGTGGGAAATCTCCTACAGGGTGTAGGGTGTAGGTGGGAAATCCATCAGCCCCTTCAAAAACTCCAGTTATATGGCTGGTGTTCAGAGTCCTTAGGGCAGGACAAGTCCGGGTCAGTTCAGGGGACAACTTCTGTGCAGTGAGGGAAAGGTTTGGGTACAAAACCATGAAACATGAGCAACATAGACCAGAGTTTGCCTTCTCACAGCTGCAGGATCCAGAGGAGCTGTACCACTTGGTTTTCCCAAGGAAACCAGAGACATTATTTGCCATCTGCCCTGGTCACACTGGGACAGGGAGCCAGTCCTAAGCTCCCTGCATTATTAGAATCATATATGCCATCCCTAATCTCTGCAGCAATACACAGTTATTAGTGGTCAAAAACATCGAAAAAATTGGGGACAGGGATGTTTTTTTATTTTAAATGATTAAACAGTGCATGCTGTGTCTGGCTTTCCTTGCAAAGTCAAACATGCCTATCTTACATGCTGGAAAGTTTAATGGGCATGGGGAAAGGAGAGGGATGCGGGATTGATCTTCCATAATTATTATCTGAACCAGATTGTGTTTGCTGATTCCGCTTGGCATTAACAATTGAGTGTAAAGCAGCTGTGAAGGAACTCACAGCACTGGCGAGCAATGACAAATTAAAAGAATTACTTTTTTAGAAATTGAAAGATTAAACAAGGACACTGAAATAACACTGAATTTTCTCGAGTAATACATCTTCCGGATGTCACTTGGATTTTCCCAGCCACACAAGAATAATCATTACCCTTTTATGCCCAAAGGCCCTGATTAAGTATGCTCTTAAATGAGGCACATGCTTGAATACCCTCCCTGGATGAGGATGTTTTCTGATTCGAGCCCAGCTACCATCTCTCATGTGGCACGCAGTTGTAATTTCGTGTCCTTTACACAAAATGAGTCATGTTGCACAGCTTTTCCGTGGCCAGACACTGTCCTCTGCAAAACATGGCCTGCTCTTGCCCCTCCCTTTGCCAAAAGGCAGCGCCAACCGGGGTGACGATGACAGCAAGTCGGACAAGCACACACAGCATCCGACATGGAAACGGCAAGGTCTGGGCTGCAGCTTTGCGGTGACACAGTCTTTCCTACAGCTTCTCCCACGGCTGAGGACACACAGTGCTTCGTGGGACTCCAGGAACCTCAGATTTTTCCCCTCTGCCTTTTTTTTTTTTTTTTGCACTGGAACTAAAAGCGGGCCCGGCGTGGCCGGACTCGCGGGGGTGCACAGGCATGCAGGCTCCCACAGAATCGCCTTTGCACGGATATTTCTTCAAGGCACGGGCAGCCAGGCCAAGTGCCAAGTGCAGGGTTGCAGCACACAGATCCAGAGCAGCAGAATTAGCACGGAAAAAAAGGCTTGGACGGGGCTCTCTGCCCCAAGGACTGTGGGACATTCGTCTCCCTTCTCCCCAGAAGCATCTCCAGGGTCTCCCAGGGACCCCCTCAGAGATGCCACCCCCAGCGCTGCAGCTGGAGCTGGGAGGGAGCCAGATGTGCTGCAGCTGGCCCAAGAATCACCATGGAGAGGATCAGATCCTGCCTCATCCCTGCTTCTTTTCCCCCCAATCCCCTCTCCCCACATGCAGAGCCTGACCAAGCACTGTCAAGCAGCCAAATCTCAGCACAGGGACTGGACGATCTGTTTAGTAACACGGGGTTCCCCATTAAAATTAAATGATGAAAGTTCTCCCCTGAAAGCAGAGGATTGAAGCCAAGCTGTGTTTTCCAAAAACTCGTGCCTGTTGACGACGGATAATAACAATACATAACTCTTGAAAGCGCAATGTGCAGCTCAGGTTAGCTTCTTAAAGTTCAGGTCATCTGGAGGTGAGGCTTGTTTTTGACAGGCCCTTTTGAGGCCAGTTCATGTTGGTTTGTGTGCCTGTAGGCTCTGCTCTGAGCACTGGGTTGGGCCAGACGACCTCCAGAGGAACCATCCAACCCACGGTACTCTTTATGTGTGCTCCATGTGCCCTTCTAGCACTGCCAGGGATAAGGCCAAGGTATGAAGCACTTCATTTTACCTGGATGGGGTGACAGACGTGGAAAGAAGTAGAACAGGAGTTTTATGTCAGGTTACTCCACACCTGGAGTGTGTGCTGCACATTTAACAGTGCCCCTCACTCCCTCCATCGCATCTGACCACGAGGCAAATTTGTGCATGCAAAAGAAACCAGGTCCTCTTTCAGACTGGGAATAAATTTTGTCTTGCAGCCTTCAAAATACCTGTGCCACACCAGTTTAAATTCCTAAATCTTTGCTTTTGCTAAAGCTCCATTACATATCCCATGCCTGAAGCTCCTCACCTCCAGCTGTGGTTCCTTGAATCCAGACAATGCCCCAGGCATTTATGGGGGTTTCCTATATAAAACTTCACAGTCATTGAGCTGTCCATAATGATCTGACTGTTTCTGTCCTGTCTTCTACTCTTGCAGCAGGTTCTTTGGGATGGGAGTCATAATTTGACATGTTTCTGCAGGAGGCCTGGGGAGGATTATAGAGTCATAGAATCCTGGGTTGGAATAGATCATGGAGTGCAACTCCTGGCCCTGCACAGGACAGCCCCAAGAATCCCACTGTGTGCCTGAGAGCATTGTCCACTCGAGCTCTGTCAGGCTTTGGGCCTTGACCACTGCCCTGGGGAGCCTGTTCAGTGCCTTTTCCTACAATCCAGCCTAAACCTCCCCTGGCTCAGCTTCAGGCCATTCCCTCAGGTATGGATCCTTATGTGTTACAACTGAAAGACCCAGAAAATTGAGGTGTAGAAGTAAAAAGCAAGGAGGTGCAATACTACACGAAAGCAAAGCTACCTCCTGTGGCTTTGCTGCACATTACCATGCTCTGCCGATTTTATACCAGCCTAGAGCCCTTTGCATCTCCCTGAGCAGAGTTAAGGAGTTTAGAAAGGAGGGACAACCAGTTTACAAACACTCTGTGTCCTCTCAGTGCTGCTCCTGTTTCTGCAAAGTTTATTTGAAGAGGCTACTGTCCATCAAAACACATTATTATGATCCCGTGGCTGTCAGACCTTCCCAGCAGGTGTTAATTCCTACCTGGTTAAAGAGAGGCAGATCCTCTCAGCCACGTTCTCGCCGAGGGCAACGATTAGGTCTGGTCTGTGTGTGTGCTCACCCACATGCACACACGCAGAGCCACGGGCAGGGCTCAAGATGCTGCCTTAAACAACATGCAGAAGTTCCAGGAAACCTGCCTGTGGCTTTACACCAGGACACAGGCACTCTGGGCAGCAGAGGGAAGGGCAAGGGCTCCTGCTCTCACTTTTCAATAATGAGAGGGATGTAATGAAGGAATAGAAGAAGAAGAAAGAAGCCCCTGCAGTAGCAGCACTGCTGCAGCCACGTCCATCACTTACACCCCAGTATGAATAAATCTCATCTATAATTATTTTACTGGTTCCATATCACAAATAGTTTTCATTTAAAGGGACAGGTCTCACTGTTTCCAAGTGAAGGCAGTGCTCAGGGGTCCCAACAGCACATGCTGTCTGTCATGGGGTATCACCTGTGCCTGTGACCTTGACTCAGCAGGCATTGCAGTTAATTGCACCAAAACCTCTCTAGAAAAAAACCTATAAGCCTCTCTGGGGTTTTTCTCCTAGTATGGAGACCCTTACCAGGAGGGCAGCCTGGCTGGGGCCATATCCAAGACTGCTGACAGCAACATCACCCTCATGGGCTGCTGATCTCCATTTTACCTTGGAGAAACTGCAGTTGCCTCTTGCCCATCCCAGCAGGCAGCCCCTCACCCTTACTGGCAACCCATGGAGGGTAAGCAAGCAGAGGAGAAGCCCAGCTAAGGGCTTTGGGATGCTGACTGTCTCTGTAGAGGGTGAGAATGGGATGAAAAAGAAAAGGAAGGCATGGCTTTCATGTTTAGCCCTCCATTTCTTCCTCACACCCCCAAACACAGAGCTAGGAGACCACAGAAAGTGGCAAGATGGGCAGACTGCAATAAGTCCTATGAGGTGGAAAGATGATATTTAAAATCTTAGCTCTGGCTTTGCTCAGCTCTGAAACCCAATTTCTGACTGCACAGGTGGGACTCAAAGCCAGGGTGGAGGGATCAGTGGGTGCAGGAGCCCAGGAATTCTCCATCATAGCAAGGGGTCCCAAATGTGCTCAGCTTGTCCTGTGCAGCTCAGTGCCTTGCAACGAAACTAGAAAGGCCTTATTCTCTGGAGGTACATGGAAAAAACTGCTTCTGAGCTACCAGCAGCTCTGACAAGGTGCTCTCTCCAAAGATCCAGGGCAAACTTCGTGGAGCATATGCACATGTATCTCATTTCTTGGACTTTCTGACATTTGCAGACACTCGGGGCTTTGTTTCTGCAGCTGGCTCAAGGTCTCAGGCTGGCAACTGGGCGGCCTCACTGTGTTATTCACTGCTCCAGACGTGCTTCAAGGTCTGATGTACTCACAGTTGCCCGACATACACATGTGGGTGCTCCAGAAGGCACCAGCTGGAATTTTCTGAGGAGTGGTCCAGCCTTTTGACAGCCGTTCCACCCACCGGGGTCCACCGTACGTGGCGGCTTTTCCCCGCGTTGTCTTTGGAGCCCCAAAGCATCTGAGTGCTGGAGCCAACCTCCTCAGCCCAGCTGAAGTTTGGATGCTGACGTCAGTGTGGCCAAGGTTTGCCTCTCGGCTGGTTCAAAGATGGACCCTGTGATCTTTTCTGGAGACAGGAGACCTGAGTGTACCGCGGTTCATTTCTTCCAGTCTCCTCCCGAGCTTGTTTCAGCAACCACAGTGTTGAGCAGATGCTGGGCCATAATCTTCTGCCCCACAAAGAGCTGCTTGCTCCCAGAAATCAGTATCCCTTTACTTCCTGCATTGGTGTAAACCAACCATACATCATCTCCATAAATGACCAAAACTGCCTGGTCTTCCTCTGAGGCAAAACAGAGGCCTGAGGCTCGGGGTAAACCTACGTGACAGCAGATTTAGGACTCTTAATGTCTGGCCATCTCCCTCGAAAATGCTCCCTAACCCTGGGTCTCTGCACACTCCACCTCTCTGTGGACTCAGTCTCCCTCTGATCAGCAACACCAACGTGGCTTCGTGTCCTCATGTAAAAGGGTTCTTGAGGACACGGGGCTTTCTGCGCTGCCAGAATTGCTGCGTGCGCTCCACCAGATGTGGAAGAATACTCCCTCCCATCCAAAGTTACCCTGAGTGTTATATTTTCTTGGCTTAGCATTGTTATGAAATGTCAGTCCTTTGCAACTTGTCTGACTCTCTTTTGCAACGCCCCCAAGGGAACGCAACCGCTTTTGAAGCACTGGTTGGGTCCGGCAAGGCCCACGGACTTGCATCATCTTTCCCTCTGGAAGGATCATCTCTGCAAGGTAGGTGAGACATAGCAGGGTGGGAGAGGAAAGCAAGACGTGCTGAAAGCAGATCTGGAGGGTGGCTGCTAGTGGATTTGTCTGAGGGCTGCCTGGGGACTGCTTTCAGTTAGCATTTGCCCGTCACACAAAAGAGGGAGGAGTGCGTCGGGAAATTTCCTGATGACACAGACATGCGAGTGCTCGTCAATACACGAGAGGCCCCAGCCTATCAAACAGGAAGAACTGTGTGACCTTGCGGGTGGGAACAATGGGAATAGGATGAAATTCAATTGTGCCAAATGTAAGGGGCTGGCACGTAAGGCTGAAGTGCCAGAGTTTCTCTGGGAAAATAAAAATCCCGGTCGCAGGATAACTGTGGAACGGCAGCACGGCACGGCCATGGGGAAAGGTAAATGTGAGCAAGGCTGCACATAAGGGTTTCCCACGTGGACCTGAAAAGTGCTAGTGATGGAGAACAAGTGCTGGTGGGCCCTGTGAGGAGGCTGCACACAGCTCCATTCATCCCTTTTAGGGAAAGATGGATTGCGACAGGACCAGGCGTAACGAAGCGTTGGTCGGGTGCTTGGTGGGGGACGGAGACCCCACATAACAACAGGAAACTGGAAGGGATTGCCTCGTTCAGCCCAACAGCATTAAAGGTTAGGGAGGACACGACTGGTCTATAAATATCTCGTGTTAAACTTAAAACAATGTTGGCACCAGGACAAATGGATACAAATGGCCGTGGGTGCGTTTAGCCTGGAAACCGGAGGAGGAAGGTTTCTAACCACCGGAGCAGCGAGACTGGGGAACAGCAAGAAACAGCTCGTTGTAAGACATTGTGGAATCAATTTTTTGAATTGCACCAGTTGACACGGTTGCTTGAGATGGTTCGGTGAGGCAGGAAGTGCCTTCCCTTCCAAATCCCTGTTGTGGGCAGGTTTTTGGTGCCTTCTTGCACGTGCAGGTGCCCTAACTGAGCCATGGGAGAAGGCAAGGCCCTCAGTCCCCTGACTAGCTGTGTTAGGGCTTGGCATAATCTAGCTCCTAATTTGTTAGTGGCAATTACTTTGATTTCACACATTTCTTACAAAATAAACTGGAGTCTTACATCACTTAGCAGTTTGGGGGGGTTTTTGTGTTTTGTTTTTGGGGTTTTTTTTGTTTGGTTGGCTTTGTGTGTGTGTGTGTGTGTGTGTTATTGTGTTTTTGGTTTTTGTTTTAATTTTTTTTTGTAGTTAATACTTTGTACTTATATAGCATCTTTCATCTTTCAAAGTGCTTTATATACATTAATTATTTAATTCTCCCCATACCCCCTTTGATCTAGGCAAGTATTACTATGCTCAGTGTACAAGGGAGGCGGGGGAAGCAAACATAGAACAAATCCTTGCTGCTAGGCTCATCCTCCTAGGATTGATGCAGTTTCGTGGCTCTAAAAGGCAAGGAAAGGCTACATGATGTGTCCCATGATGCACACAGGGTCCACAAGCAATCCAGTGGTGGAGCCAGTGGGATAACTCCTCTGGATACCCCCTTATTCCAAAGAGGGAGAGACAGGGAGGCTGCCAGAGAGGGCTTGGGTGCAGGGCCAGCATGGAGTGTGGGATGTACAACAGAGAACCAGAAAGTGAGGTGTCTTGTGCTCCAGAGAAAGGCCCAGAATTCACTTTAATCAGAGCATGTAGAACAAGGCTATGACGGTGGAGAGCTGACTAAGACCCAAGGAAGAGGAATAAATGCAAAGAGTTAAAAGCAGCAAACGAATAAGAGCTGACATTGATCTGTGTAGACATGCATTGGGTGAAAGGATGTGAATCTTCCCTTGCAGTTAAAAGAAAATAACAACTGATGTATTTTTGATTGTTCTTGTGTTGAATGTTTACGTCATTCTTCAGAGTGACTGTCAGAGGCTGATTTGGAGATTTCATTGGTAAATAACTGAGCCACTTTTCTTGCAAATTCACACAGTGATGTTATTTGTGTGTTTGGATTGCTGTGGCGATGTGAGGGTGCTGCAAATGCACTCTGCCTTATTCCAGAGAGAAGTCTCACGTTCCCTTTCTCTTTTTCAGCGTTTTAAAGGACATTTCAGTCTTGCAGGGGCAAACAGTGCAGTTTGTTAAGCAGAGCAGGAGCCTGGGAACGGCACAATTGAGGTCTGGCGCTCGTTCTCACATTGGTTCCGTGTCTGACATTGCACAGGGGTAGTAGCTGCCTAGTGGCCCAGAGTGGGATTTAAAAGACCAGGCTACTGATTTTGACAGATTCTGATTATTTCGAGGCCCAGAGAATGCTGATTAGCACTTAGCTCACTGCTCAGCCTTATGGGACAATGTTGTTTGTAAGGGAAACGTGGCCCTGTGCATCCTCCTCCTGGCAGAGCAAACACAGCCTGTGCCCAGAGCAGCTTCTGTGCTCCCCTGGGACAGTCAGCACTACAACATAATCACCTTTTTTGGGGGAAAAAAAGAGGAAAGGACCTGAATTTAGTTCCTGCAGCAAAATCTTCCCCTGTTACTGCTAGCATTAATTCCTAGAGAATTAAAATGGCTAGGGTTTTTTAATTTCATGGTCATTTTGATATGCTAAATGGTGCCAAGAGAGTCAGTGGGAAATTAACAGAGTTCAAATCCCCATGGAACATGGAAACTGTGGTTAAAATAGTGCTGCTAAAGATTAGTAATTAGCAAAAATTATTTTAAAGCGTAGCATTTTAATTAGCTGCAAATGCTGCTCGCTCAGCTTCGGTATTACCCAGGAAATTTGCTACACCTAAGACAGTTGGGCTCCTCACCTGCACAAATCCCTCAGGAATCCGTGGGTTATAAACGTGAGGCCCATGGGATTGTGCATTAAATAAAAGGGAAACTGCATTAACAGAACAAGACTGAAAGCACAGTCTTCTAACAAGCACAGTAGGGCCAAAGATGCAGTTGGGACTCTCCTGTTGTGTCACTCCCTCCTGCCAGAGATCCCCTGTGTTTCTTATTATTAATTTCTTATTATCCACTCCTTAGGACCTGTGTTAAAACAGGGCCCTTGTCTATCCCATTCTAGCTTATCCCAGCTGACTGCATCCATGGGCTTTCTCAGTATTTGGTAATGGTCCTTAATTCCAGAAAACCTCATTCTGCAGTGGTGGACTCGTCCCTCGGGAAGGCTCTGCATTTTTTCCAGGCCCTTTCTCTTTCTTTGGAAAGTCACACAGTGTGAGAAGAGCGAAGAAACAGATCTCAGTCCCCAGCCTGATGGGGAGTGCAGGGCACTGGCAGTGTAGGCAGAGGCAGAGGCCACCCAGATGATGAGAGAGAGAAAATGAGAGGAAGCCTGTGCTAGGAGAGTGCAGCCTCTGCCACACTGAGTAACGGGGGACTGAGACACCTCAAAGCAAAGCCACACTCAGTGTGGGATCCACTGACTGGCTGAAGGAAGGTGCTGGGTGCACTCATGTTTGGAAAACCTGCAGATGGGGACGGGCAGGAAGAGGAGCTGGGGCAGAATGGGGCGTGGGAGCACCCATGTAAAAGCTTATCCTCTGCCTCTGTGGGGCTGCGATGCAGGACGTCAAGGTAAGATTGTTAAACAGCCTGATGGGGTGGCCCTAGAAAGACCAAGAGCTGCTTGTGTTGCCACTTCAAAATGAGGAACTGAGGCACAGAGCAACTGGATTCTGTAAGCTCAGGCTCTCCTGAGTGTAGCAGATGCACCAGGTACACCAGGTGCTTACTTCCAGTTAATGCCAGTGGGATGTGCAGGTCAAGGCCTGTCCAAGGTCATATGGGCAGCCTGTGGCAGAGCTAGGACTTGTCCTCCCGCCATCTAAGCCTTTACAACAAGGTCTTTCATGGCTTTAATTCCTCTGCTTGTAGGGGAACTAATAGCTGTACATTAGAAACACCACGCCGAGGGAAATCTAAACTTCGGTTGCCCTCTCTTGTGGCACCGTTACCACGATTTCTGTAAATACCAAAGGGCTGGTACAGCCAACAATCAGGCAACAGAGAGAGAGACAAGTATGATGGGGTCTGTCCACGTGGCTGAAAACCCACTGTGGTTTAGGGCCTCCTGGAGCTGGACCCCTCAGTGTGAGCCCACAGGCATTCAGATAGAAGCTGGCAGGTTACTGGCAAATCGTGTGTTTCTGTCCTAAACATCTCTTCCATGTCATCGCTGCACAAGAGCCAAGAAAGAGTATTGCTTCTAGAGTACACAGCAACAGTAACATTTGTGAGATCTCAGTTGGTTTCAGATACTTCCAGTTCAAGCTATGTTGGAAAAAAAAAGCTACAAAATGTTGGGGGTTATCAATGCACTGTAACTACAACCACAGGAAAGTTCAGATGGGAGGGCCAGCTGTGTGGGGCGAAGGAAGCAGCAATAGATCTATCTTCTAAACCAGCTTTGGGAAGTGAATTGAGTTTGCACAGGCCAGTTTAATCCCAGCACTTCCAAACCTCTCAGTGCTTCACTGTGCAGCTGCAACAATGTGCAGCACAACTTTCTGGATGTAGTTTTTCAAGTCACACAAAGGCAGAAGTCCCGTGGTCTCCCACCACGCTGGCAGCCCCACGGCCCATTAGCAACGCTGAGAGGCACCAGGTCAGACGCCTCAGACAACACAAGGCCTGGCAGCAGCAGGGAGGTGCCTCATGATGGGAGGCGATGGAAAAGACCCGTGGCAAACCCCTGACACGACATGGGGCCCTCCTGCCAAATTTCAAATCCCTGCTCCAAAGCCAGTTTGAGCCATTCAGCGAAAAGGTCACCAGAAGCAACTTCATGTGGTGTGAAACGGCTTCTTCTTGCCTCTTGTGCTCGGTGCCAGGAGTTCTGGCTGAGCCCATTTTGGCTGGATCTCTCCCTCAAAAGATGTCAGAGGCAGGCATACAGCACGGAAAAAATCACCTCAAAATGTTTGGCAAAGCTTCAGTTGACTGAAAATGGGGTTGTATAATGGGATGTCTTGAACAACTTGAGAAGCAAACATCCCTGCTAGCACTGCCTATAGCGCAGTCGACTGTACAAGGTGTTTAAATGCCATTTTTCGGTATTTTTCCAGCTGCAGCGTGTTCACCCAGCCTTAAAATGATGTCAGTGGTATCTCTGACTGTCACCCACCTCCTGCCTGCACAGTCCACTTCACATGGGCACAGTCATGGGGAGCTGTGCCCTTGGAAATCCTCTGCTCTGGGAGCATCAAACCTTGAGCTTTAACTCCAAGGTGAAAGGAAAAACAGCCTTTTGTCTCATGCATCCCTAAGCAGCCTGAATGGGTGACAAGAGGGTCCCTTTTTGCAGTGACAGTGGTGTTTCCTGGAGCTCCCTGCTAGCCTTACATGATGTCTCAGGGACCAGAAGTTCTCCTCTGGGCATCCCAAAGCTGAACTGGTGGCACTGGAAGTGCTCTCACAGGCACTTTCAGAGGCATGATGCCATCTGAACCCTCACTCCCATTGCTCTCCATGTGCCCTGTAAATACCATGTCTGTGTTGGATTAATTTTTTTTTTGTTGTTTTTTTGTCTCTCTGATATCTGTAATTTCTCCTAAAACTCCTCTCCTACTCTTTTTACACCTGTTCTATCAACCAAAAGGGCTGAGAGCAGACTGACTGCTGCCAGCACCGTGGATCACAACCAGGGATTATCAAGATACATTTTCCTGCTGCAAAAGGAGGTCTCTGGTGCAAGAGAGGCCTCGTGCTCCTGTGCTAGCAAGTCCTGGGACGGGCAGGTCAATGGTCTCAGTGGCACAGAGAAGGTGAGGGGCGAGGTCTGGCCTTGCCAGGGTGAAATAGAAGTTGCAGGAAGGAGCTGACAGACCCTGGCTGATGTCCCTGCTGCAGGTCTTGGCTTGGATCAGGGCAACAAGAGCAAATCTTATTAGAAACTTGGCTGAGACAGTTCCTGATTTCAGCACCGTGGTGTCCATAGTGTGACTCCCTGTGCCCAGACCTCAGAGTAATCCACACCACATCTGCAGTCCTGGGGAGGGCCAGGAAAGGTGGGTGAGGGATGCCCTGGAGGGAAGGCAGTTTTTTGCCTCAAGGGCCAAAGAAATTCCTGCTCAAGGTGGTAGGAAAGCTCTTGTGCAAAGGTGGATCATGGGGTGGAAGGGAATATTAATAAAGGTGGTACCGACTGACTGACACAGAGAGCAGAGAGCAAACCCTGAGGAAGGCTGGTGCAAGGAAATCCAGGTTATTGTGGGAAAGGCAACGGGAATGCTTGATTTGATTTTAAAAATAAGCAGTGAATGGCAGGAGGAATGGGGATGTGTTCAGCAGTGCATTGCAAGATTGGGATTCGCTGCCACCGGAGATGGCCGAGGCACAGAGCTCACAGGCCTGAAAAAAAGGCAGGGGCATTTATAAAGGTTGTGGACATCTCCAGGGTTACCTCATTTGAGATAATCAAGCAGAAGGGACATAAACCAGAGCTCTTCAGGGGACGTGCCAAGTGATAAATGCCCAGGGTTAGGAAAATATTTTCCTATAAGCAAGTTAGGATTGCCCCTTCTGGCGTTTCTTGCTCTGGGTTTACAGGATTTGGCAATTTGGCAGCCTCAGGGAGAAGACAGAGGAGTAGATGAGCTGAGAGCCCAGTCTAAGGCAGCGCTCCCTCTGCTCCCACATCCTGCTGCGTGAGAAAGCATGTGAGGAATTATAATTCCCTTTGGACATGTGACCCAAATTGCAGCGGGAATTTGCATTCCTGGTGCCTACTTCCATTTCACATCTTCCCCCCCCCCCCCTTGCACAATAACACCTGCAAGAGGGTTTATTACCCTCGCTGAGAGCACAGGCTCAACAGTCTTTTCAGAGACATTAAGGAGAGTATCTACAAAGGAAGCTGAAGAGTAAAAAGGAGTCAAAAATATGTCAACGCCATGTAAAAGCTTATCCATACAAAACAAACTTGCCAAAGGAAAAATCAGCTGTCACTTTAAAACCTGACATTAAGTTTCTCAAATCACAGACCTTAATCAGGAGTAATACTTGAAGAGGAACAAAGAGAATTTAAGATGAAAAATCAGGACAGTCGAGTGCTCGGCTCAGCGGGACTAACTGCATGACAATATGGATAAGAATGATAATTGCATTAGCTTAGCCTGAAATGACTGGCCAGAGCTGGCTTTTTTTTTTTTTTTTTTTGGTCAGCTGGATTTTTGTAGTGGCTTCATTTACTTTTTAAGCAAACTTGGAGAGAGAATTACAAATAGATTAATGCACGCCCATCTATTCTTTAAAGGAATGGGGCATTTCAGAAAGTCATCCCAAGGCTGGCTTAGAGCTCTTTAAAATGCAGAGGCCCATATGGGTTAAACCAGGGGTTCTTTTAAAATAGGATTACCAGGAGAAGGTAGCTCCTACTGATGAAAGTTGAGGGATCCAAAACCACAATGCCCTCACTTTATTCCATGCATTGTACTTTGACCCCAGGCCCCAGGCAGACCCTCCCCATGGTGACCCCCTCACTTAATCCATTTTTACATCCTATTTGCTTTCTTAAAAATTGAGATGACTTCAAACAGGCAATAAACCTCTGCCCTTTAAAAACAACAGAGAAGGATAACTCTACCTAACCTACATTTTCTGCAACAGGAAACTGTGTGTTTATCTCCCAGCTCCACAGTCACATTTTGGTTCAAACTCAAGCCCAGTCCCAAGTCCAGCTGCCAACTCCCTGCAGATGGGACCTCCTGTAACCCCTGGTGGGAACAGCTGGGGGTTCCCAAACCAGTGTTCCCCCAAACCAGTACACTGTGGGATGGCAGCCAGGGGAAGTAGCAGCCAGTTCAGACTGGGGAGAGGAGGCAGACGTTCCCCCACAGCCCATGTGTGGACCACTGGTCTCACCTGTAAGCCTTGCTTTGGCAGAGCGTGGATTTGCCCCCTTCGAGCAAATGGGGAGCTCGAACAATGCAAGGGAAATGTGAACAGTGGCAAAAACCGGCTGGTTGTGGCAAATCTGCTGCTATCCCACGTGCAGCATCAAATATGTGGCAGTGGAACATCTACACAGGGGAACATAAAGTCTGCAAGACCGGACTGCCCTCATTTTTGGGGCAGGAGGCAGCACAAGCAAGGGCTGCATCAGCCACAGGGGCAAGCCCATCTGGGACCGATGCCTCTCTGCAAAGGGGAACAAGTTACTTTTTCCTGTTCAGCACAAAACCATCCAGGACCAAAATATCCCTGCCTCTAACTCCTCCTTCAGCAGAGGCAACTTCAGAGCCCTGATGCCGCCCCGCTGCCTGGCAGGCAGCACAATTCTCCCGCAGCCAGTGTCGGGTGGCTGCTGATACAGATAATTTCTCTGCCCAGGATACCTTCTCTGAGCACCCTGGCTCCTGTGCAGGATGCTGGTGTGTCTGTGGGGCTGACAGATGAGCAGAGAGGTGGTCTCTGCTGTCGCACAGCCTGCCCTCACTGCCACCGCCGTGACCCGGCCAGCACACGCGGCTCCGGTTGCGACACAGCCTGCCTCTGTCAGTGGTTGCTTTTATTCGTCTTCCTCAAAGGCTTAAATAAACAAGAAACAGGTTAAAAACAAAATCTTGGCCCTGGCCCCTTCCTGAGCTGGCTGTTCCATGATGGCTTCCTGCCCCGCGCGCGAGCTTCCCCCTCCGGGGGAAGAGGCGCCTCGAGTGGGAAATCAGGCCGCGCACCTGCCTTTGATATCCACGCCAGGCCGGCAGAGCAGCGCCCTCCACACCACCCTCAGCACCCTCCACGTGGAGTGGGAGCTCGAGTGTGCTGCTGGGAGCTGCGAGAGGTTTGCCTTCCCAGGGTCACGGCGCGAGGACGCCGGGATGCTCCGAGCCAGCCGGGCACCGGCTCCACGTGAGGGGCATTTCCAGAGGCACCAACCCCGCACGCCTCTCCAGAGCCTTCCCCCGAGGGGAGGGGAGGGGAGGGAAATTTTATTCCACTTGCAGTATGTCATGAACATTAAACCAATCTCGGAGAAGCCCACAGAGTGGAAAGATTTTGCCCTCAGGACCCGCAGCGCACGTTGCTCTCGAGTGAAGCTCCCTCAGTCACTCTGGCGACATCAGGAGCTCGCCGTGTCCACCCCCTGCCCGAGGACACCGTATGACAGCTGGGCAAGGCTCCCGGGGCTTTCGAAACACTTCACGTGCACAGAGTTGCCTCACAGCACCTTTGTGATGGACGTTTTCTATTCCTGCCCGTTCAGAACTTTCAGAAATAGATAAAAAAGATGCCAAGGTACACAACGAGATGCCGTGCCAGGCAAGGGTGCATTTCTTCCTGCCCCCAGCTCTGCACTTGCTTGACAAGGCCCAAATGATTTTCCTCACAGAGCTTTCGAGGGTTGGTTTTCTGTGTGCACTAAAGAGCTTTATGTCCATCATATTGCTGCTAAAACATGCCACTATCTAGCGCTGGCAATATGTTCCTGACGAGGGCTTTAAAGTGTTATAGATAAGTTTTGTGACGCTTTCCATTTAAATTAAAATAGGTCAGGTTAAACTCAAGGGAAGCTGATAGCTGCACTTTCATTTTGTTTCATTTTATTTCCTCTTTATGACCAATGTTACACTAATAATCAAACCTCTGATCACAGATCCCAAAGGCACCACGTTGCACGCAGGACCAGGCTGGGAACTGCCACCAGCTCTCACAGTGCTGGGGTTTTATCTGCCAGAGAGTGGCATAAGCAGAGTGATTGACACCAAGATGGCATCCAGGGGTCTTCTTCCTCCCTCTACCGAGAAAGTCTCTGCTTCTTGTCTCATCTGTGACCTGAATTTTACAGGCATGAAGATACAGATCTGAAATTTGCCTGATTCCGGCATCCACTGCTGGTACTAGTGGGATCTCAAGCTGCCAGCATGGACTTTGCCAAACTGAGACACATCCAAATGCTTTGAGGAGACTCTTCCACTGGAAAACCCCAGAAAGAAGACTAAAAAAGCATCTGTTGAGGGTGATGTTCCTGGGAGTGTGTGGACTGGCCTTACAGAAGATGGAGACTTAAAGGAGACATCCTGTCCTGCTGTAGGCACTTGCCATTACCCGGTGCTGGCACTCAGCTCCTGCCCTGCTCCTGCAGAGCCCTTGTTACAGGACAGCCAAACCCCCCAGGGGCTCCCCAGTGTACAGGTGCCTCAGGAAACTCCTCTAAATGATTCTGGCTACACCAAGAAAAGGTGCTTAAAATGAAAAGTATAACACAAATGATAATGGTAATCTGCAAAATGGGAAAGTAATTAAAAAAAGAAAAAATCTAAGCTTTCTTGTCTCCTTCACCATTAGGTTTCTGAGGCTTAGCAATCAGAGAATCACTGGAAGGGACCTTAAAAATGGTCTAGATTCCAACTACACTGGGGATTTTAAAGAGGGTTTTGTGCCATACAGCAAAGCCCACAGGTGAGACCTCCTCGCAAAGGCCTGGACCACTGTGCAGAGCTGCACATGGGCTGAACTTTGGCCGTGGCTGTTTTAGAAAAGTCACAGAGTGAAGTTCAAAGAAAGCAGTGAAATGGCTGCATGGCTTCTTCTCCCAGCAGAGAAGACCTGTGGGGACCTGCTACCCACCCTGCTCTGAATGGGAGGGTGGGATGAGCATCACCCACTGCTTTCCTTGTTTTGGATGTCACCTGCTTATTTCCGTGAGCCCTGCACCTCTCCAACCGATTGCTTCCTCCTCACACCTTGTCCAGGACAGAAAAGGAAATAAAGGGCAATAAAACAGAGCACCGACCTTCCCATACCAAGGACCTCTTCCAACTCTGACATAAATTCACGAGCCTTAATGGGAACACGCTGCAGACTTGGGCTTGGTGATTTAATTCCCTGCTCCTTGCCAAGGCCACCAGCAGGCAGGGCAGGTTTGTGCTTGGGTCCCGGGGATGCAAAGTATTTTTATGAAGAGACGATTTGGACCTTCGCAGTTGTAGCAGGGGGTGAGCGAGGGGGAAATGACACAGCAGCAACTCCTGCCTGAGAGCAGGGGTCCCCAGGGATCCTGCTGGGATGCACAGGCTGCACGCTGCCTTTTAGCCGGGCATCAGTGCTGAGCCAAGCTGTCGGAGGCAGCAGATGCCAGCGCATCTCACAGGTGGGCTGTGTGGGTGGCACGAGCCTGTCCCCATCCTGTGACACACCCCGGGCTCTTTTCCCGAGCGTGAGGGTCCCTGCTGCTCCCCAGGGAACAGCACTGCTCCTGGGGACGGCCCAAGGTCGCTGCCACCCTCGCTGTCCCCCCGCTGTCAACGTGGGGGATCGGGACCCAGCGTGGCCTGGGTGGGCAGGGGCTCATTGTCAGGATGTGCCTCGGGCACGGCGCCTCTGCCCAGCCCTGCTTTCTGACCGCAGAAAGAAAACATTTGCCCAGACACAGCTCGGCCCCTTGCCACGTTGAAAGCCTGGCTGCTGGCAGCCTGAAGGGGGTCATGCAATACCTCCCCAGCAGGACACAGAGGACAGGACTGGGACACGAGTTAAGCCAGGCTGGTTTTCAGAGCCTTCCTGAAAGCCTGTCCTCATAAAAGGCAGCTGTCTGGAAACCTGCTGACCCGAGGGGAGGAGAGTCTCCCTGTGAAGGAGGGAGGCTTGCCAGGCCTGCCACTGCCACTGCTCACGTCCAGCCAGCGCTGTGCAGAGCTGGTGCTCCAGCAGCAGCCGCCTGGCACAGCACGGGGCAGGTGAATAACACCGCGGGCAAGTGACCCCTGCACGCAGGATCTGCAAGAGCTGCAGAGCCCCACACACCACGGGGTAGCTCCCTGTGGCGCTGCACATCCCAGGGAGCACTGCCAGCACAGGTGACCATGCCTGCCATCTGGTCTGGGAGCAAAGGCCGCCCCGGAAACAGCAGGGAATTCAGGAGGAATGGTCGAGGGGGTATTTCCCAGTTGGTACAAGGTCCAGAGGTATCCTGGATACCTCCTGACAAGCTAGGATGGGTCTAACGGCTGTCTTACCCTTCCCTCTGGGACAAGGGGTTTTTAGTGATCATCACACATGCCTGTCCTTTCTCTTGGGTGTCTGTGCTGATCTCTGTCCTGTCCTGCTTGTGCTCTGGGGCTGGACTGCAGCTGGTGCCTGTTCGAGGTCCACGGGGAATAGTTGGGCTTGCCTGTCCAGTGCTGTTTGTTTGTTTGTACAATGCACAGGGCTTCTCCTTGCTTGCACACTCCAGGTAGATCTGGGGTGATGACCAAAGCAGACAGGCACCAACAGATTCCCTGGTTCCTCCTCCTGTCCTTCCAACTAAAAAGCTCAACACTTCCAGACCAGAACCCAGGAGGAGTCTCACAACAGGAGACTGGGTCTTTGCTCAGAGCCAGGTGATATCTTACTCAAAACTACACACTGGGCTTTTCCTCTGTCATCTCTCTCATCTTCCCAGCACTTCCCAGCACTTACCTGTCCGCAGCCAAGAGTCTGGAATGGGGTGGGTTTTGTTTCATAGAGGGGGGTGACTCTCCTACCTGTCCTTGCCCCCCTTGGATTTAGGAGGACTTGTCCTCCCTCTCACACTTGACCTCTCAGCCACCTCCTTTATCCAAAGGAGCTCAAAATGACAAGGCTCTAATAAACCCACCACACAGGGAACAAGGGAAAATAATTTAAGGGGCGATGAATGACACATTCCTACTTGCCTGTAATTACACAGCGTGCTTCAGCAAGGTATTTTCCTGTCGCTAATCCGAAACATTTGTACTCCCCTTTCTCGTAGTTTTCTGCTCCTTCATTCCCTTCCAGAGCCACTCCCAGAGTGCTCTTGAGGTGCATTCAGTCTGCCTCCAAATCTCTGCCCTTTGGAGCTAGTGGGGAGGAAGGGGATTTTTTTGCTTCAGCTTCTCCAGCCTTGGCTTTCCACAGCTACATTTGCAGTGAGGGAAGAGTGGAGGAAGAATAGAACCAACCCTGAATTTTTATTTTCCCAGTACATTTTCTAATGGGCCTTGTGATAGCATGGGACTCCCCCTGTACTCTGTATAGCACCATAAATATCCAGGTCAGTACCATATGCCCTTATACAGCGTTGCTCTAGGTTTGTCCTTTTAAAGGCTCTCACTCTACTTTTTCCAAGACTATAAAATATCCCAGATTTCCACTTAATTAAAAAAAAAAAAAAAAAGAACATGTGCTTATATGCATGATCCAAAACTCTTTGTTCTTCTCCCAAAAGTCCATAAAAAGGCATGCAGAAGTCCTTAGGTTTTCACCAAAATGGTGAGGAAGTGTTTTGCTACTCCTGGGGCCTCAAAAGGACTGGAATATGCTGGGTGTTACCACTTGATGCAGTTCTGAGGAGCAAGCCAGTTGACTGGAAGAGTCTGTAAAAAAAAAAAAACACAAAAACAAAACCATCCCACCAACCCTTCTGGCCGTGGTCACATGGAGATGTTTTAGGGATCCCAACCACCTCACAGATCTGCTGAAATGTTCTGGATTCAGCGTTTCTCCCTTGAGCCTTGTGCAATCCTCCCATACCTCCTAGGACTTGGAGGGAGAGGACGTCTTTCACTCGGACATCTGGCACCAGTGTCCTAACAGACAAGCTCCAGGGCATTTTGTGAAATAGTCTGCAGCTCCCAGAATCTGCTTCAGACAGAAACCCAAGGACAACCAGGCAGTGCAGCCCATTAATGGAATGAGTCTGTCAGATACTGTTTCATGGTGTTGTCTCCCTGTTTCTGTGGGATCGTTATGTCCAACAGGGGCGTTCGTCTCCCACATGTATTTTCTACATCCTTCCTGATTCTTAACCAATATAGGATTTTTTCCCCTGAGTTCAGTTAAGGCTTGTTGGAAACGTCCAGAAACACAGTATGGTTTTAAAAATTCACCAGTTTTAAAGTAATAATAATCTCAGAACTTCCTGCTCCAGACACCGCCTAACAACGTGCTCTACACGTTGTTTCCACGCACTGTAACTTTCATGCCATATTTCACCTTTTTCAGCATGGCCAGAATGCTTTTCCCTTTGTACTGCAAAGACAGACTTCACAATGCTCCAAATGTATACCCTCATCCCAGGAAAGCTGAGTTTCCCTGCTCATTTTCTATCTGCATCCTACTGTGATTCTTTCTGTGCTGAACCTCCTGGTGTGAACTCGTTCAGGAGCCCACACTCCTTCTCTGGCATCGCCCTTCCTCAGTTCTCCTGGGTGAGCTAGAAGCATTTGCACATCTACATGTTGTTTGAGAGGAAACAAGCATCTCCCTCTCTTCATTCATCCCCTTGAAGAACCAACTCTTCTATTCTGCATCCAGGATGTTGCTGAATTCACCCCCAAAGGTGGGCCCGGATGAGGCATCACCACTACTCCACTTACACCCAGAGGTGTTAATTGTGCAGTTGCCAAATTGCCATTTTCCTTGGGCAAAGGAAACTCCAAGGTCCATGGAGTGAGCTGTTGCAGGGGTTCATGGCCTACCCTTACTACAGTGTTCCTCCTGTGCAAGGACCAACAGAAATCATCAGTAAACTTAACCACTGTCAAGAATTGCACAGGTTGGAACTGCTAAATCTCATCCTTGTTGGCCACTGAAACGCTCTCCCTCGGTCACTCTGCCCGTGCAAGGTTTTGCAATGCTACAAACAGATCTACAAACAAACCCTCTGTAACAGGAGCAGAGTCCTACGGGCCTGCACCTCCTGCCAGCTCCCTGCAGTGTCAGTTTTGCCTTTCTCAGTGGAAATTCCCCATCACCAGCTTGTGCAGCGGACAGAAGTTACCTGTTTTTGGAACACCTCCCCTTCCTTTGGGACCAGTTACAGGCTGTCAGCCTTGAACTCATCACAGGCCATGTGTAACTGCACCTACCACTTCTTGTTCAAAGGTCTCAGTGTGCACCCATAAATAGCCCAGGCACAAGAGACCTCTTGAAAGGCTGGGGCCATCCAAGGCCTCTTCTTGGCATGGCCATACCTTCCCCACCAGCCTCTCCAGCGTAGCTGGTGCATTGCGTAAGACCCTGGCCATCAGTAAATTGACAAATTGGGCTTCACTGGGAAAGCAATTTTCCCACCTTTCTCTGCTTTTTCTTTTCTGCTTGCTGACATACAGCTTTCAGATCTATTGTGACTGACCAAACCGAGCCAAATGGCATCATCCAAGGGATGGATCTTCACTCACAGACACAGCTCCTTCCCAGGGACTTCAGAGTGGGCACTTCGGGGGAAGGTCGTTTTACTTGTTCCTGTTTGTTGCTCCTGCAAAACATCCAGGAGACAGATGGAGATCATTTCTGTTTCACATGCACAAGATCTCACTGACCTGTTGGGTAAGAGTCCCTGAAGGTCCCAGGGCTCCAGGCAGCTTCCAGACCCTCCCATCAGTCAGGGCTGGCAGCAACCTCAGAGTGGAGCCACCTTTATTCTTCACTGTCCCAGGAGGCAGGACAGGCTTTCATCGCAGACCAGCTGCCTGCAAACAGTTTGCTTCACTTGAAACAGGTCTTTAAGGGGAATTTCCAAAGTGATGGAGCAAGGCACAGTTCCTGGTGTTTATCAGGACATCATCACGCCTGACTTTTTGCTCCAGTGCCCTTGTTTCACCAATCTGACTTTTCCAGGTTTGGAAGTGTCTACACTCTCCTGAGCGATTAGCTGGGTCAAAGTTAGCCCAAGTGCTGGTCTAGCTTGGCTGGTCTGGTAGACTTTGGCCCATTTCACGCAGCCTAGGAGTGCCTCTGTGACCAAAGTCCCCCTTGTAAGGTTGTTGTACCAGTCCCTCACAAAAACACGGTCCTGACTCCGTCCTCCAAGCCGGATCTACCCCCATTTCCCCATTTTGCAACCCTGTTGCACGCTGTGTCTTGGCCCACCACCTTCCCACACTCAGGTTATTTTATTTCTGCTTCTGAATTCAGCTGCATTTTTGCATGGCCACTGTCTCTTGCTTTACATACATCGGGGACGTGTGGTAGTCTCTGAAATGGAAAGTTCTCTTTTCTCCTCTCTGCGTGAGCCACAGAGCTGTGCTGACAGGGCTCCAGCGACTGACCAGCTTCTCCCCAGTGTCTGCTTCCTGGCCCAAAGCTCTGCTGCAGCCCATGATTTAAGCACCTTGGCACATTCCTCTGCCTCTCACGGCATCTCTGGCTTCCCATTAAACACAGGGATATCATTTCTGGCTCAGGAAGTCTCCGCACCGCAGGCCACCGGGGCCTGGGAGACTGGCCTGGGGAGCTTGCACTGCATGCTCTGTTTGTCTGCTCCTCCCAGGGCATCTCCTGCTGCTCTCCAGGACAGCAGGACCTTTTTTTCTGACCCAGCTCAGGTTTTATAAAAAACCCTCCTTTCACTTTTTCCCCGGTCTCAATCTGGTCATCCCGTAACTGAAAAATCTATTAATAGGTCAATGTCCAAGTTCCCCTGGTCGGATACCTTGTTACTCAACCAAAATGATCCCGATCCTTCAGCTGAATTCTCTTTGTCCCCCACTTTGCTGCACACTGCCGACCAGCTTTAATTTGATGGTTGATTCCAGTCACACAGCCAGCCCAGATAATTCAATCTCTTTTCCCAAAGGCAAGTGCTCACTGACATAAGAGCTGACCCCATCAAGTCGGCTCTTAGGCCCCTATTTCAGAGCCATTCCCTCACGCCGTGGTTACGGACTGAGTTGGATAAACCTCCCAAAATGTATTCTCCTCAAACACCCAGCACTGATTCGGCTGGGACAAACAGTCTGACTCCTTCCTCCTGCAGACTGGGAATGGTGGTGAGTGCTGGTGGTAGGCGTTGTGCTGGCTGGCTCTCGTCTGCAGCAGGAGGCTGTTTTTTCCTGCGGTGACCTGCAAGCCTTTTATTTCCTTTTCTGACTGATTTTCTCAGTTTCTTAACTCTTTGCTGTGGTTAATCTTCGCTTGTAAATGGGCCAAAGCTTTTGTTGTGCCTCTTATTCTCTGGAAAACATTATTTTTTCCATGATAGTCATGCCGCCGATCACCTCTTTGATCCATCCTGCCCTTTTAAACTGGGAATCTTCCAGGAGAATTTCACACTCTCTCTGGACACTGAAGCCTTTTATCCTTGTCTGCAGGTGACCTCTTATAAACCTCTCTTAGAAGTTTCCAGATGTTGAACTCCCTTTGCAAAGTCTCCAGCTGTCTCGGCTCATGTTTTGCATCTTTGGTAATTTTCAATTTCCGTTCCCACTTGGTTCCAGAGGAATCCCAGAATTAGGACTTCTCCTCCTAGAAGCTGACTCTCTCCCTGGACATTCTTTCCATAATTTGAAGATCTGCAGGTTGTTCCAGAGAGGACGAAGCTGGCAAAGATGCTCCAGAAATACTCCAGGTGTTCCACAAGGAGGTGCTCCAGAAATGCTGACCCCCTGCTCCCCACCCTGCATGTTCCTTATGGAAACCATGCAAAGCCCTGCTTTCCTGCCCAGGGGAAGAATCAGCTGGAGGGAATGCTTTTTTTCCAGAGTTCAAGCTCCCTTTGAGTCAGCACTCCCCCAGGAGGTCTCTGTGTGCTTTATTTCAGGGTTAGGTTTCCTTCTTCTGTTTGGGCTATGCCTCCACTTTTCTGGATGCTTTCTCCCAGTCCAGTCGGGAGGAGAGGAATTTCATGCTGATGGTGCTTGTTTCTCTCTGTTGATTAGCAAGACAGCCTATAGGTCCATCTTAGGTGCCCCACATGGATGCCTAACCTGGGGCAACCAATGCACCCTTGATGGCTCACGCTGGCACTGAGCAGAGTGTGGTCCCCCTTCCCAAGGGACCAGCCCTGTATAGTCCAGCTTTATCCAAAGCAGTGGCCTGAAGCTGTGTCAGGGGAGGGTCAGGTTGGATCTCAGGATAAGGTTCTTCCCCCAGAGGGTGGCTGGGCACTGAACAGGCTCCCCAGGGCAGTGGGCACAGCCCCAAGGTTGCCAGAGCTCAGGGAGGGTTTGGACAATGCTCTCAGGCACATGTTGGGATTCTTGGGGTGTCCTGTGCTGGGCCAGGAGTGGGTTCCTTCCAACTCAGGATATTCTGTGCTTCTATGAACCAGTGTATCAGTCTGCTTTCCTCACCAGCAGCAGATTCTCCCATCTGCCTCTGTAGCAGCCCACAAGCCTCTCCTTCTGACCCGCACCCCTATAACCTATAGGCACGTGGCACCCATGTAGGTTGTTCCTGTTTAGCCCCCAGTTTAGCTGCACGGACAGCGTGGAAATGCCATCAGGCCAACAGGGAGAGAGCTGTACGAGCCCGCAGTGCCGCTTGCTGCCTGCCAAGCAGGAGCCTCAAACACCTCATCAGAGCCTTCGCTGCTCCTGAAACCTCATTCGCACTTTACATATGGGCAGTGCTGTTCAAGCAGCCCCCCCCCCGCATACAAAAATCACGA
The DNA here is from genome assembly GCF_022539395.1 of Myiozetetes cayanensis. Taxonomy (NCBI): domain Eukaryota; kingdom Metazoa; phylum Chordata; class Aves; order Passeriformes; family Tyrannidae; genus Myiozetetes; species Myiozetetes cayanensis. The sequence continues at coordinate 70,510,353 of NW_026087521.1, read as the reverse complement.
GTTACCCTCCTGGCCAGATTACCTGTAAAGCACCATCGTTAGCAAGCAATAACGTGAGGTTCCCGTCTCTTTTTTGGCAGGCGGGGGCGTGTTTTCTGTTTATTGGGGTGATTCTCCCGCCTCCTTCCCCCTCGCCTCTGCCAGCTGCTGCGGGATCCCGGGGTTCGGGGGTCACGCAGCTCAAGGAGGGAGGGAGCAAAGCCGAACGAAATGAAAGACAAGCGCGGTCAGGGCTGGCGGCGTGGGATAAACACATCGCTATGGATCGCCTCAGCTGACACTTCCCGCCGGGAATACCGAGGAGAAACCCGGCAGCCCGGCTCTGCTGGGGGATGGTGGTGGTGGTGGTGTCCTCTCCCCCCGCACCGCACGTGGGGCCGGGGCCGCTGCTCTCCCCGCACACGCCGCACACCCCGCACGTTGCAGGGCCACACATGCCGCGCCAGCGTGCGGGCACGGCACGGCACGGCACGGCACGGCACACGCGGGGACACGCGGGGACACACACGCGGGGACACGCACCCGCGGGGACACGCACACACAGCGCCGCTGCACGGGGCGCGGGGAAGAGCATCCCATTCCCTCGGGCAGCGGCACCCCCTCCTCCCGCTGGAGGGGGGAGCACGGAGTGGGGGTCCTGGCAGGCTGCCCGACCCAAGGGGAGGGGGATTTGGAGGCTGCCCGGGCCGGGGGTGCCCGGTGCCGCCGCGTGCCAGCGCCCGCAGCGGCGGGGGGGCGGCGGGGCAGGGCCGCCCGGTGCCGCCGGCGGCAGTGATGTGGCAGCAGGTCGCGTCACGTTGCCGGCCCTGTGCTCGTACCAGTGTGAGACGGGATTAGGGAGGCGGCTGTCGGTGCCGCCGCCGCCGCCGGCGGGGAGCGGGGGCTGCGCGGGCGCGCCCGGCGCGCAGGGACGGGGAGGGCGGGGGGAACCGCGGTGGGGTGGGGGGGGTTCTCCCGCCCCGCCCCGTCCCGAGGCTGCCGCGGGCCGGTCACGCTGCACCGGGGACAAATCCTTCTGCCAGTGTCACCCTCTGCACGGGTGCGGGCTGCCCGAGGGCAGCGTCAGCAGCAGATATGTTTGTATTGCAGATATACGTGGGTTTTATGTATATGGGGCTCTATACGCGAGTATATAAGGAGCGCTTCTGCCGCGGTCCGGCGTTGCAGGCGGACCCGGCTCCCGTCCAAAGGTCGGGCGAGGGAGACGCCGGGATCACCGCGGGGCGAGAGGTGCGCCCCGCGCAAAAAAACACGCGTGTCTGTGCCCACGCATCCTTAAATCTATATACAACGTATGGCGAACGCGACACCCTAATCGCCCCCTCCGCAAGAGAGGGGCTCGATTATTTCCCCTTCTTCCCCCCCCCCGCCACACACCCCCTCCGGGCATGTTTTTCACGGGAGGGTATCCTCCCCAGCCATAAATTAATAATAATAATAATAATAATAATAATAAAAATACAAAAGTAAAATTATTTTTAAAAACAACGTTAGAAAAATAATTTAAAATAATTAAAAAATTAACAAAACCACGGCGAGAGCGACGGCAATCGCGGGCAGCAACGCTGACTGTGACAGCGGCAGCGACACACGGAGGGGGGAAGCCGCTGTCTCGCAGGGCGGCCCCGGGACCCCCCCCTCCCTCCCTCCTCCCGGTTCTCCCCCTCCGCCGTCCCTCCCCGGTCCCGCCCCCGCCCGCGCCGCACGTGAGCCGGGTGCGGGGCTGGCTGGCGGCGCGCGTGCCCCGCGGGCAGCGCGCGGCGGCGGCGGGAGCTGCGGGCGTGTGCGCGGAGAGCGGGAGCGCGGGCGGGCGAGGCGGGGGAGCGGCGGCGGCGGCACTTGGAAGAAGGGGAGGGTGGGGAGGTTGGGGTTGGTGGTGGTGGTGGTTGGCGCGGGGCGGGGGGGGGGAGAGGACGAGCCGCCGCACACTTTTGGCCACTTGCACGGGAGAGGGGGGACGGAGGCTGCATGTGCGCAGCGTCGCTCGCGGATCTCCCGAGACTGATCTCAGCATCCCGCAGGCTCAGTCAAAAGCAGCGACGAAACATCAGCCGCTGCCAGACATGGATGAAGGAATCTCCCGCTTGCCGGAGAGGCAGCTACTGGAGCATAGGGATTTTATAGGGTAAGGCGGCGGGGCAGTATCTCCGTCTCGTGTCTTTACGGCGTTTTCGTCTTCTTGGGAAAGTGCTGCGGAGCGCCGGGAGCGGCGCCGGCTCCCCGGCGGGGCGCGGGGCTCGCCGCCTCCCTCCGCGGGCGGACCCGGGCGATCCCTCGCCCGGCCCTTCGGGCAGAGCGCTCGGCGCCCGTGTGCCCATCGAGGAGGTGCCAGGCAAGCTCCCGCTGCACTTGCCGATGCCGGATCTCTGTGTTTTTCTCCAGGCTGGACTACCCTGCCCTGTATATGTGCAAACCCAAAAGAGGCGTGAAGAGGGACGACAGCAAGGTAAGAGTAAGTTTTCTGGGGCTGTTCTCGCTTAAGCGCTTAATTGGGGGTTCGCTGAATTTTATGGCTCAGCTTCACTCCCAAGAGCATCCCCGGGGGGGTCTGCGCGTTTAACTTGCCCCCCGAATTGCAAGCGGGTTTACGAGCGAGCTGGCACGGCGGGGAAAGCGGTGCCTTGGCGATAATTTGCGCGGCATGTGGTCCGCATGACATTTGTTTTGGTTTTGATCGGCGTTCCGAGGGAACTCAGCCTAACGCTCGGCTTTTCCGGGTCTCGCTAATTAGGAAACGTACAAACTGCCACATAGACTGATAGAAAAGAAGAGGCGAGACAGGATTAACGAATGCATTGCCCAGCTGAAGGATTTGCTGCCCGAGCATCTCAAACTGACGGTAAGGTGCAGGGGAGCGTATATGTACATGCAGATGCAGGCGCCGGCAGCCTGCCCGCTGCGCAGCCCCCGGGACTCCGGGCTGCCTGCCCGCCGTCCCGGCCCTAATGCCCCTCGGGGACCGGCTTCTCCGAAGTTAGCGGAGGCGGCGTTCGGCGGTAGCCAAAGCGTGCCGGGAGGTAGCCAAACCGCCCCCCTTCCCTCGCCTTTGCAGACGCTGGGACACCTGGAGAAAGCGGTGGTGCTGGAACTGACTTTGAAACACTTGAAAGCGCTCACAGCCTTAACGGAGCAGCAGCACCAGAAGATCATTGCTTTGCAGAATGGTAAGCGGGGCCCGGGGGCGCACCGGGGGCGGGCGGGGGCCGGGGGCATCCAGGGGTGGCGCGGAGCGGGGCACCCCAAGCCGGAGCCGCGGGCAAACGCTGTCCCCGCTCGGTCCCCCCCGCAGGAGAGCGGTCCATGAAGTCTCCGGTGCAGGCCGACCTGGACGCCTTCCACTCGGGCTTTCAGACGTGCGCCAAGGAAGTGCTGCAGTACCTCTCCCGCTTCGAGAGCTGGACCCCCCGCGAGCAGCGATGCGCCCAGCTCCTCGGCCACCTGCACTCCATCTCCTCGCAGTTCCTCCCCGGCCCCCAGCTCCTCTCCCCGCCGCCGGGCCCCCTCAGCAAGGGATCCTCCTCCTCTTCCTCCCCGCCCGCCCCTCCCTGCGCGCCGGGCCACAAGCCGGAGGGCCAGGCTAACTGCGTGCCCGTCATCCAGCGGACTCACGCCGCCGAGCTCAGCGCCGAGACCGACACGGACACGGACAGCGGCTACGGCGGGGAGGGCGAGGCGCGCCCCGAGCGCGGCCCCGCGGCGGCGGCGGCCGGCGGAGCGCTGCCCGCCCTGGCCATCAAGCAGGAGCCGTCGGGGGACGAGCTGCCCCCCGCGCCCAAGCGGCGGAAGCTGGACCGCGGCCCGAGCCCCCTGCCCGGCCCGCCGGGGCTGGCGGCGAGGGGCGCAGAGGCGGCGGCGGCGGCGGCGGCCGCGCTGGTGAGACCCGACGCCGCCCTGCTGGGCTCGCTGATGGCCCTGGGCGCGGGCGGCGGCGGGGCCCCCTTCGGACAGCCGGCGGCCGCCCCTTTCTGCCTGCCCTTCTACTTCATCTCGCCCTCCGCCGCCGCCGCCTACATGCAGCCCTTCCTGGATAAAGGCAGCCTGGAGAAGTATCTCTACCCCGCCGCCCCCATCCCGCTGCTCTACCCGGGCATCCCTGCCCAGGCGGCCGCCGCCGCGGCCGCCGCCGCCGCCTCCTTCCCCTGCCTGTCCTCGGTGCTCGGCCCCGCCGAGAAGGCGGCGGCCGCCGCCGCCGGGCTGCCCCCGGCGCCCCACCTCCCGCACCCCTTCGCTGCCGCCGCCGCCGAGCCCGGCGAGGAGCCCGAGCCCGCGGCCGCCGAGGAGCCCGGGGCCGAGGGCCCGTGAGCCGCCCCCGGGGGCTCCCCCGCCGCCGCCGCCCTCCCCTCGGACCGAGGGGCCGCCGGGCCGGCACCCGCACCCCCGGTTTGCCGCGGAGGGCAGGGGTCGCCGGGGTGCCGGGGCCCGGCCCCCGCAAGAGGACCGTCGAGGATAAAATTTGCTACTCAGTATTTTTTTAATGTTTGGCTTTATAAATGCGTAAATAAGGAAAAAAAAAAAAAAAGAAGAAGGAAGAGGACATAGTAAGGATACTTTTTTTTTTTTTTTCTCTATATAGAATAACTTAAATGTGGCACCTTATTTGGAATGGGTTTATACAGTGTGTCCGTATGTCCCACTTGGGAACTTGCACTTGTTTGTCCGGGAGACCTGGGTGGGTTCAGGGTGAGGGCAGGGGGCGAGGCGAGGGAGGAAGGGCAGACCCCAGCACCTGTGCTAGCACTTTATCGAGGACCGGAGCGTGGAGGGATGCACCCTGAGCCCAAACCTGCAGTGCCTTGAGCACCCGGGGATGCCGCTGGCTCCAGCGAGTTTTGGGTGTGCAAGGGAAGGAGGGTCAGACCCATTACATAACCTTGTGTTTATTTTTTTTTATTTTTTTTTTGGCTAAGGTATACAGGTGTGGCAAGTGCATTTGTTCTCACCCCATCTTTATTTAATTCAGTATGTTTCCGAGAGATTCCCCCCACCCCGAACCTTGCTGTATAAAATGAATGTTACTGCACTGAACTACAAAAAGAATCCCCCTTCCCTCCCCCAAGAAAACACAGAGCAACTCATCAGCCTGAACTCATTCTATCCTAAATTCCCAGTGACACAAACTGGAGGCCGTAGGTAAACACCTCGCTGTGCAATCAGGAACGATTAAACCAGTTGGGGTAAGTTTCCCATATGGGTTCTCCCCTCATCCCATGCTCAAAATACTGCGATTTCCCTTTCTGGAGACAAACCAGACGCCAGATAATCACACAGATAAAGCTTTTATAATAAGGCTTAAACCAAGACCTTGCCTAGATATTTTTAGTTTGTTGCCAAGGTAGCACTGTGAGAAATCTCACTTGAATGTTATGTAAGAGGTGAGACACCACAGCCTGGCGAGGAGTGTGTGCGTGTCCGGGGTCCGTCAGTCCGTTTGGTGCATCTGCTGCTGCTGTTGCTACTGTTTTGCCTCAAACGCTGTGTTTAAACAACGTTAAAAACAAAAAAAATCTTACTAGCCTACAGAGTGGCTGTATGTAAATAGTTGTTAATACATCCAATTAATGATGTCTGACATGCTATTTTTGTAGGGAGAAAAAAAAAATATGTGTTAATGATATTTTGAGTTAAATATCTTTTGGGAGGATTTGCTGAAAAAGTTGCACTTTTGTTACAATGCTTATGCTTGATACAAGCTTATGCTGTCTTAAATTATTAAAAAAATAAATCCTGTCTGCAAGAAACCAGCTGTTTTAGAACAGTTTAGTATGTGATATATTAGAAATCAATCTTTATATTCAGTATTTTCCAGCACTCCATGAATTCTATTATCTAAATATTTCCACACTATTTTGTGATTAAAAAAAATTCTTACTAAGGAATAAAAACTTTAATACACAAAATGGGGTTGTCTACTAATTAAAAATTTAATGATAATACATAATAATGGGTGCATTGAGCTTCAAACTGTATGACTGTGTGGCTGACGATAATTTAAATTCACATTTTTGATCTGGGTTCAAATTTGCTTGGTTTCCTTTAACTCTCTTTAGCAAGCTCTGGTTTAAGATGTGCATGTTTCACAAAGCAAAGTGTAAAGCATGTGTGAGGAACACACCGTGCTTCTTCCTGACTTCTACTTTTTTCCTTTTTCTTTTCTTTTTGCAAAATATTAATCTTTGGAATCAACACTTTACAGCCCTGGAGCTGCACGGGGAGCTCTCTTTGCTCACGAGGAGCAAACTTTCCAATTTGCCTGACCACCTAATGACGTATCGTAATCTCTGCAGGAATGAATGATGGATGTCCCAGCTTGGAAATACTCCATGAAAACTGCACAGTTTGCAGAGGGGGGAGAGCAGGAGGGGGAATAGAGTGGTGGAAGCAGGCAAGTAATCAGCATGGAAACGCAGCACCCCACAGACTTCCACAGATGTAATATCTGAGCCTCAGATCACCTTTTCTCGCAACAAATTCTTGCAGAGAAATGAAATTAAGGAACCCCTCAGACAGAAGCCAGTGTTTACGTAAGAGGGAGATGAAGGAAGCGTTCCGTGCTCCCTCTGCTGGTTCTCCAGTACCGCTGACTATCTACGCTGACAAGGACTGAAGTTGGAATGGAATAAAAAAAACTTCCCAAGACTTGTGTTAATTCCAGCAATCCTTTAAAATACAGGAGGAATGATAAACTGGGTGAAAAATAAGCGGGCCTTTTAAACTACTTGAGTAGGATCGATAAAGTAATATGGGATTTCAGTCTTCACGTGAAAGCTATAGTAAATACAATTCCTATTAAAGATATAGGCAAGCTCTCTGCTGTACAAACACCTGAACATAGGCCAGGCTTTACAAATCTTTCAAATTTCCAGCCTTTGGGAATATGAATCAGTTTAGATTTCATTGGGCTATAAACCTAGCTCCTTAAGGGGTTTTATCAATCTCAGTATTTACCATGCACAATAACAGGAAGGCTTGTTTTTATTAGGCCTTGAATCAAACGTGCCAAATGACTTCACGCCAAGTTGCAGCATCAGTGGAGTCTATTAAATTTTATGACATAAAACATAAAGACAAAATATGTGTGTTCTGATAATCCCAGTGCCTAACAAAAGCAAACACAGGAGAAGAAGGGATGTAATTGGGGCTGATAACCCACTGCTGCCAGAGGCAAAAGGCAAGTGACAGGAGGGACCCTAGTGTCAACCTTAATTATTAAATTTCAGGCTTCCTCAGATCCCTTTGGAGCCTAAATCAATTTGTATGTTTTGCTGAAAAAAACCCACTCGAAAAGAGCCTCACAGCTTTAAATATACATTCACTTATGGGAGTGCTAAGAGTGCAGGACTGGGCGCTACATTTATTGTATACACTGGAGTCCATATTCCCTTATCCCATAAACCACAGGATAAGGGATGCAAGCTTAATTTCTTAAGCAATAAACTTTGAAAACATCTTATTATCCAGTATATTGTATTTATGACAGGTTCCATTAGAGGGTGTTAAATAAACATGGTTGAGATTGTTAAGTCAGTGGAAGGTAATATCATGTACTTCCCACTGAAGGACATGGAATTTTTATATTTGGAAGGGTTACAGTTACAGAACTCAGCTATCAGCCCTGTTTAAGAAAAGCCTGACCCTATCAGTTAACCCTCGTGGGTCCTATTCTGGAGCATAATGGGGCCTTGGAGTAGGTCCTAAGCCTGTGTTTTGGAGCTACTTTAATTTTCACCCCTAGTCAGGGCAGACCGAATGTCTGACATCCAGCAAGCCTGGGGACTGTGTGCAAGGTGTGTTTCAGCAACAGTAGATTCCTAGTCTGCCCTGCAACCTGGGTCTTGCAACTGTTTCCTTTTCCCTTCCAACCTCAGCTGCTGGAGCCATGTGATCCTTGGCTTATTTGAGATGTTTCCTGCCTACCAGTTGCAGAAATGAACGTGGAAGTACAACCTCAGAGCAAACAACTGCCAAATTGCCCCTCTACTGGAAAAAAAAAAAAAAAAGGATTTTTTTTAGAACCAGTTTCACTCAAGAAAGTCTGAATCTCTATTTAATGCCTCTGGCTCTACTGCAGGCTCAGAGCAGCTCACCGAGAAGCAGCAGAGAGAAGCCAGTGGCTCACCTGCCGCCAGCAGCAGCTGCTGTGCGAGTCCTGGACACGTGTGGGGTGGATGTGAGCGAGGAAGGGCGAGCTGCCGCTCTGGCTTCACTCCCTGCATCCTTCCTGTGGCTACACATCTCGGTCCGCAGGGCTGTCAGTCTGTCACAAGCACTGAATTCATCACAGCCTCTATCACGGCTGCAGGGAGCTGCTCTGCCTCGGACCAGGCTGTTCTGCCTCACTGAACTTCACAGAGCACCTGCTGCCTTTTCCCGGGATGTAAAGCATTCCCCTTCCCGCCCGGCGCTCCTGCTGCCCCAGAGGAGGCAGGCGATGCCCGGGACAGGTGGGAAGAGTTCTTTCTCCTACCTCCCTAAAGGCCTATTGTTTTGGGGGCTTTTTTACTTTGTATTTTTAAACGAGGTGGCCAAGTCGCTCTCACGACTGAGCAATTTCTAGACAACAATCTCAGGGAAAGAGCCAAGTAATATGGCAACTTCTTCCTCAGCAGAAAATTGTCTCCCTGAGCATGTTTGGAGTAATACCTGCCCCACAGAGCCAGCTGAGCCGACAGACACTGAAGTGGAGTCTGTTCTCACTGTACTTTATCCACAAGGTTGCCAAGGCTCCAGCCCAGCAGTGGGTGGCAGGTAGGCCCACGGTTTTCTTACACATAATGTTGTTTGCAAAGGAGCCCATTTACGTGGGAGCAGCAGTCCCTGTACACGGGCCTAATTAAAGTGTTAAGGGCTCCAGACTTGGCTAGAACCACTGGTTTAGATCCCGTGAGCAGTGACCCTGATCAGTATTTCTGTTGTACAGTGATCACAGCTTCCAGTAAAGCTCATAAGACTGGACCCTGGGTTCCAGCTGCAGGACCTGGAATATCAGTATCTCCATCAAATACAAGTGGGAACAATCATAAACCACCCAGGGCAAACTTTGCAACAATAAAGTAGCCTGAGATGCAGGAAAAAAAAGCTTCTCTTCACAGAATCAGAGGATGGGTCAGGTTGGGCAGGGACCACAGTGGCTCATCTGGTCCAACCTCCCCGCTCCAGCAGGGTCATCCCAGAGCACATGGCACAGGATTGTGTCCAGATGGTTCTGGACTATTTCCAGGGAGGGAGACTCCACACCCTCTCCGGGCATCGAGAATCTCCAAGAATGTTTGCGGAACTGCCAGCTGGAGAAACAGAGCATCTCCTTTTAACGTGGAAGTTGAACTCTTTTATTCTGCAAAGGGACTGAGAGGCTGAAAAGAACTAAAGACGAAAAATCTTTTCATACTCTGCTTGAAACAAGAGGAGGTAGTGTTAAACTGAGGGAGGGGAGGTTTAGGTTGGATATCAGGAAGAATTTATTCACAAATAAAAAAAAAAGGGTGGTTAGCCATTGGAAGGGGGTGGCAAGGTGGTGGCGGAGTCGGTGTCGCTGGAGGTGTTCACGGAGCGACTGAGATGTGGCATTTGGTACCACGATGGTTGGACTCCATGACCTTAGAGGTCTTTTCCAGCCTATACGACCCGGTGAAAAGGGAACGGACCGTCCCGCTCGGTTTGGCGCGGACGGCTGGAAAGCGGCCAAGGCAGCACCCACCGGCAACCCACAGGGCTCGCACGGGAGGCGTTCCGTGCGGGGACAGCGCTCCCGGGAGGCACCTCGGGGAGGCGGGGGGGGGTGAGGATGAAAGCGATAAGGGGCCGTTTTGCTGTTATTTCACTCGGGAATCCTCTCCTTTCCTCTCCCCGTCCCCGCTCCCGCCCGCCCGCCCCTCAGGCCGCCGCCGCCGCCACCGGTCCCGTCACGCGCGCGCCCGCGTGACCGCCGCGCACGCTGCCCGGCACGTGCGAGTGGGCGGGGCCAGCGGCGGCGGCCGAGGCTGCCATTGGTCACCTTGTTCCCCCCCCCCCCACACACACACACAGAGGGCGGGGCCGCGCGTGGCGCCTCAGAGCGGGGAGGGAAGTGGGGGGGGGAAGATTCTCCCCTCAGGAATGGCGGTGATCTCAGAGGGGTCTTTTTCCAACCTAATCGACTCTTGCGATTGTCCGATCGGACAATTGTCCGATCGGACAATCACAAGAGTCGATTAGGTTGGAAGAAAAATCCCTCTGCGAGCAACCGCGCCCAACCACCCAGCCGGCTCCGCTCTTGGCTTAAACACCTCCAGGGACGGTGACTCGACCGCTTTCCCTGGGCAGCCCGTTCCAATGTCTAACCACCCTCTTTTTTTTTTTTTTTTTGTTGAATAAATTCTTCCTCACGCCCAAAAAATAAACCTTCCCCGGCGCAGCTTAAGGCTCTGTCCCCTCCGATGAGTGTTGATGGGATATGATAACGGGTGCGGACTAATTAATTCTGTACAGAAAGCAACAAAGATCAAGAGGTTTGCCGCCCTTGAGGGCATCAGATGGAGGGATAATATAAAGTGCCATCGGGGAACACCTCAGCAGACTGGTTTTTTTCACTTAGATTCTTCTCAAACAGCAATATTGTTACTGTCATGGAATCACAGAATGGTTTGGGTTGGAAGGGACCTTAAAGATCATCCAGTTCCAACCCCCTGCCATGGGCAGGGACACCTTCCACTAGCCCAGGTTGCTCAGAGCCCCATCCAACCTGGCCTGGGACACTTCCAGGGATGGGGCAGCCACAGCTTCTCTGGGAAACCTGTGCCAGGGCCTCCCCACCCCTCACAGGGAAGGATTTCTTTCCAATATCCATTCTAAACCTACACTGTGGGTTTGAAGCCATTCACCCCTTGTCCTGTTCAGCCTTGTAAATAGTCTCCATTTTTCTTGTAGGGTCGTGTAGGTCTATGGATATAGCAAAATAAGGTCTGTAGGTGAAAGCAAGACCTTCTATTAGCAAAAAACTCACCCAGAACCGGAAAAACTAGACGGGAAAACCAGACTAGCTTTCAAGCACCCCCAGCCTTTTCATAGCAGCACAAAAAGACCAGGAATTCCCCTAGCTGAAGATGCTATGTGTTTTATGTACCTGAACTTAGTTATTTAGGAGCTGCCAGTCACCCCTCACCCTACCTGTCACATACCCAGTCCTCCCATGTATGTGTGTTACAGATGGACCTCCACAAGCCCAAGGCTGGAAGACCAGGAATGGCAGCCCATGGACCCTCCTGCTTGTGCCAGGGAAAGGCACGGATACAGTCCCAGCAGCTCCTGCTGGTTTGTTCCCTACCACAGCCTAAGGGCCTGGGAGCAGCCATCGATCCCAGCCACACCACAATCCTGCTGATGCTCACATGACACAGTCTGGACACAGGAGTCACCAGATTCCATGTGATTCCAGACAGCTGCCTGGGACACAGACTCACCACAGCCCGTGGGACCAAGAGAGAGCCTCGTACAAATTAGTTAAGAGGATACATCTCCACCCTCCAGTTGCTCTGGGCTCAGATGATTATCACTGCCTTCTACTCAGAGCTCTGCCCTGGAGCCTTTCTCAGAGGGAGATGCACAGATCAGTGTTTTTTCAAGGGCTGAACTAGATTTGCTCCCTTTATTTCAGAACTGCTGGCAGTGGCAGTGCTGACGTGGTGGCACCTGTTGGACAGCACAGCATGATCAGAGGAGATATCACAGTCATCTGAGAAACCTGGGCTCCAGCCCTGTTTTGCAGAGTGTCAGTGCATTTTATGTTGCAAACCCACTGGAATAAAAACAGATTTTCACAGGAGCTGTGGTAGGAACTGGCACTCTGGTTTCCTCTTTCCCCGTGTGAAGATTCTAATCAAACAGGCTAAAGCTGTTTCTCCAGCAACTGCTTAATTATTCTGTGCAAACTAGGGCATGATCCACCAGAGAAACAGCACACACGTCTCCGAGAGCAGCTTTTGGCACAGGGAGCGGGAGATGCAGAGGTGAACCCCCTTGGAGGAAGGATATTCAATCTCAGTCACCTACTGCGAGATAAACGTTCCAAACTGTGACTCAAAGGCAGGGCTGCTCCTTTTCCAGCTTCAGCTTTTTGTGTGAAGAGTGGTGCCCTCTGTTGTTCCAGGGAGAAGTTGCTGGGAGTCAGGGATTTGAAACCACGGTGGGGTTTTTTTTCCAGTACCATCCCACAGATGCTTGGTTTGGACACACACAGGCAGTTTGCTGGGTCTGTCATGCTGAATGCGCTCAACCAGGACTTCATTTTCCAGAGTGAAGTCAGGAAGGAGATGAAAGAAAAAAACTGTTTAATGACACTGCTTAAAAATATTAGGAAGTGTGTGGAATAGGTGAAAACTCCTTATTACAGGTGCTACCAAGGTGACTGAAGAGTACAGGAACGTGTGTGGACAAGGGACAGAGTTAAGGCTGCTGTGCATCCTTCAACACCTCCTGATCCCTGGGAGAAAAGGTGCTACCTTTGCTTAACCTGCTGCCATCAGGAGGCCAAGAAAAACACGTCTGTGTGAACCTGGGCTGCACGTGTCCCCGCTCCTCAGCACACCAGAGAGCAGCTGTGTGCCTGCACTGCAGTTTGCTCTACAGGGCCGGAGAAATAACATTTGTAAAGGTACATCCACGCCTGCAAAACGTGAAGCGGCTTTGCAGAGTGCCCAACGCAGCTGGTCACGGGGCCAATTCCAGTGCTGTAAATTACAGGGCAAGCACAGTTATTTAAAGTGACCTTTGAGAGCAATCTGCGTGCCGTGCCCCAGGAGCCACCTGTGGGAGGCACGCTCCCATCAGTGCCCTGCCAGGCCCTGGAGGTATTTCCAGGAGTCCAGCTGTTTGCTGTGATTGCCGAACATGCCGAGTCTGCAATAACTGCCTTTAAAAGTACACAGCAACGTCACGGAGTTGCTGGAGTTTAGTAACCCCGGGGCAATACACTCACAGGGGTTGAGGGCAATTCAGCTGCCTGTCAATGTCAGGGAGAAGGTACTGCATGTCCCCTTTCGTTTTCCTCAGGCATCACCTGTACCTTCAGCAACAAAGCTGCCTGGGCTGGGGCTTCAGTTCAGGGCTGACCCAGCATTTTCCCTAATGGGTACAATCAAATCATGTGTTTGTACAAGCCTGTGAAGAGGGGATCTCCTCCTTTCCCTGGATGTTCCCGATGCATCCACGTGGCAGTGCCTTCAAGATGCAAGCCCAACCCCTTGACTTGAAGGCACCTCCACCGTGCAGGACAGTCTCAAGCTTCTGGCTGACAAGAGAAGCAGTAAGCTCAGTACAGTCAGCTGAACAGACTCAAACTTTTAACCCCAACACAGCCACCCCAGAATTCCATCATTCAGATGGAGTTCCTGACAATAAAAAGCCTCAGTTACCTTTTCCACCTTCCAGTTTTAATCAGACAAGGAGGCAGGGAAATGCAGGGAAATGCAGTGAGCCCATCTCCTCCTGTGCATTACAGAGAGCATGTATTTCTATAGCCAAAATGAGACAGAACAGTGCCAGAAAGATTCCCCTTATTCCTAGTTCAGGTTCTAAGAATATTTTATGTCTTGAAGGTGAAAGACTGAGGTAACCCAAGTCGTGATGATCTGCACTACACGAAAACACAAACCTGACATTTTAACACAGAATAGCTTTTATAATGGTTCTTAATTTTGACTCACACTTCTCAAGGCTACTGAGCCTCGTTTTGTGGTTGCCCACAGCACCTGAAGTTTGTGCTTATCCTGTATGGTTGCACACTGGGGGCAGGCCAAGTCCATTTTTCCTACCAAAGGAGATGTGTATGGCTAGAAATAGGTGCCTCCTGCTGTTGAGTTCCTCAGGTGACAAACAAAGGTAGCAGCAAGAACTTTATGGAGCAGGACTCAAGATAAGGTGCAGCAGGACCGATTATTCATTGCCTTGTCAAATGCCAGCAGCTGCAAATGATCTTTAATGCAGCACAGCTGAGACTCTGTGCTAAGCCATGCTGTGAAGGGTGTTCATTCTGTGCAGGACTCCGGAGAAAGTGCTGCTGAAGTGTTTGTGAGTTAATTAAATTTATTTGGAGCACGTAGGAAACGCTTTGGAATCAGGAAACAATCAAACAAAGGCACCCTCCTACAGTTCTAACTCTGTTGCCCTTTATCTCTTCAGCTCCTAATACCAAAGGGCACTTGGGTATCTACAGAAAACTGTGACATGGGAACCTGTCACGCTGCATTACTGGTTACATGCACCTTGTTAGAACATCATCAGACCTGTGGGAAACCCTGGGACATTTAGGATCACCAAGCAAATCTCTGCCTGTTCAGCGAATCATTTCTATCGATTAGGTACAACACACTCCCGAAGCAGCAAAAGGACTGAGGCTACCTCTAGTAACAGCATGGCTTTGCAAAAAGAGAGCTGAAAAAAAGCTGAAACGAAGTTCTTTTATCCCTTTACTTGCCTTTCCTTTTTGCCCGTTTAGAAAAAGCTAAACAAGAATTCACCTTCAGAAACCCCCGGCTTCCCTCTGCACGCCTGCATCTTCCTCTCCCTGCCAGGTAAAACTAACTCAGAGTGACTTCCTGTCATCCTCTTGATAGGATATAAAAATACACTTCGTGCAGCAGTATCTGGATGGCACAGCCAAGTTCAGGACCACGTTGTGCTAAGGACTGTTTACCAAACAAATAGGAAACGAGACGCTGCTCCCCACAGGGCCTTCCGTATATACAGACAAAGTCAAAGGGGATGAGGCAGTATTATCTCGAGCTTACAGCTGGGGGACTCCAATCCAGAGGGATTATAGTAGCTTGCCCAAGGTCACACACAGGAGATCTGTGGCAGAGCTGGAAAATCAAACAAGAGCTTCCCAGGCACAGGTAAATATGCCAGGCATGGGATAATCCCTAAAATGGAACGTTTCGACCCACATCTGTGCAGGTTTCAGAAACCTCCCAGGCCTGCACAGAAACTGCAGGAACTGCATCATTTGTGTGTCAGCTACACACACACTGGGACTGGGATGTGGTTCTTGGCAAGTACCACTGGGTCCTCTCAGAAAGAACCTACTCCAGGACGGAATGCCGGGTGTCTCACGCGACTCTCTGTCACGTGCTGTGTGTTCCTAGAAAAACCTGCTTCTCGTGGCGCGGTGCGTGCTGCGTGTGCTGCTGCTCTCTCGTGTGGGCCTGCTGGGAACTGCAGCGCTGGCGCAGCCAGAGGGGACAAAGTCATCAGGAGCCCTGCATTCCAGCAAACCTCTCAGGGCAGCTGGTGGACACTGCTGCCTTTCTCATCCACTGTGTTGCTGTCTCCTCCGTGCTCCTTTGCTACGTGACACGAGCTACACGACAGTGGAGAATCTCTTCAGCTTGCCAGAAGGGCCAGTTTCTACCTCACTGACCAAAGTTCACCTCAGGTTGATTGTGACTGCTGAAGCCAAATCATCTTTTTTGGGCACGTAACATTCCATGAGCTGGGTACACCCGATAAAAGGGATACGCTATTGCAAGTTGCGACAGGCTGTAATTCAGGAGAAGCTCCATAGGCAACCACGGAGAAATTCCAGTTATTCCCCATTTAAAGGCTGGCCTGAATTTCACTGTAGCAATAGCTCCTGATGGTACCCTGTGACACCATGTCACCTGCTTCAAAGCTGGATGATTCACTGTCCATCACACCAGTAGTGAAAGTGACCTCGGGGTAAATATGAATGAGGTTCAAGGTGTTTCACTTGGTCTGCATCTCACTTCCCTCCTCCCACCACCTTCCCCTTCTTGTTTTGTTTTAACCAGAAGCCCTCCTTTTTAAAATACCTAGGCAGGTAATTATTTGCACTTATTTGTGTTGCATCGGGTAAGGTTTGTTTTAAGTGGACTTTCCTTTCCAGAATTGTAGAATGAATATCCTGAGTTGGGAGGAACCCAAAGGGATCATCAAGTGCAACTCCTGGCCCTGCACAGGACAGCCCAACGATCCCACCATGTGCCTGAGGGCATTGTTCAAATGCTTCTTGAACTCTGGCAGGTTTGGGGCTGTGGCCACTGCCCTGGGGAGCCTGTTCAGTGCCTGACCACCCTTTGGGTGAAGAACCCTTTCCTAATATCCAGCCTAAACCCCTGACCCAGCTCCAGCCATTCCCTCAGGTCCTGTCACTGGTCACCAGAGAGAAGAGATCAGTCCCCTTGTGAGAAAGTGGAGGAAGCCCAGCTGGAGCTCTTCTGAATATTTTTCTCCAAACTTTTGCTCGTTGAAATATCAGAAAACATTTCTTCCCTACAACCTGACCCAGGATGGAATAGTAGATCTTTTATACTGCACTTCTCACTAAGTCTTCCAATTACTGCCTTCCTCCTTTTGCAGAGGGGTAGAACAAGACAAAGTGTGTAGCTGAAACAACAAGCACAAAATAGCTTTTGCAAAAATGATGGAGAGAAAGGGAAGACTATGGCCTGAACAACAGCATCATGCTGTATTTTTCAGGAACAAAACTTACTTAACCCGTGCAGATCACTGCGAATACTGGAGATAAACACCAAACCTCGAGCTCCCACAGCCAAAAACCCGGCCTGGTGCAGCGGTATTTTACCTCTGTCATCTTCCAAATGACTGAACAGAAGCGTGATGGTACTGTGATGACATTCTGTCACTCTGCCAGAGACAGCACAGATCCCTGCAGCCTTTCCATAGCCAGGGATTCAGATCCGAAAAGCCTCCAGAAATCAAACTTCAGTTTGCACAAGGGACGAACGCCTGTCCTAGGCAGGAGTCAGTGCAGAGCAAATACAGAGGTTCACAGGAGAGAAACTCCAGGGCTGTCTGCATGACAAGGAGGTTTCCCGCCCAGGGGAGGCACAGACAGACCCACCAGAAGTGACATGAGGACACTGGCAGTGCCTAAGCTGATCAGAAAAGTGGTGAGGTTGCTCAGTTAAGTTTATTATCCCCCTTTGCATCAGTTCCTTGCTGCACATCCACATGCCAAGGAGGTTCTTCCCAAGTCACCCCCTGGACAGTTGCTCATGTTTAACACATCAACCCCGCAGTTTGCTGACCCGACAGCACACGGAACAGCTGCAAAGGATGGGGAAAAAGTACACTGCATACCCACCTGGAAAAGTGGAACAGAACAGACCAGTTGAGGCTGCCTCCTTCCAGTATTTCTGGAGAAAGTTAATGATGAAGCAGTGGCTGACCTAGAAAATACTCATTAACACTAGCTACAATACCAAAGGTAGCAAATATATCATTTTCAAAAAAGGCAGTAATGGGGACTGTTGCTCATTGTGCCCTACTTCAGACACGAGACATCTTATTTGAAACAATCATTAAAAATTGGGATTATAAAGAAATGCTACCTAGCTGACACCGATGTGACAGGCAGAAGAATTCAGTACAGCTTCTGAATGAAATGGACCATTAATCTGGTCTGGTTTCGCAATCATTAGCGGCCCAGTTACACTGAGCTAATAGTTAGTGCTGCAGCAGCCACATACAAATACACCACTTTGTTCTTTAAAGGCAAAGCAAAAGATCAGAACCAGCAGCTGTGGGCCTGGCCCTGCTGAGCACGCTGGGAAACCTTGGGAACCACAAAACCCAGCCAGCTGACTTGCACAGGGGCAGAAAAGGGGAGCTTTCAGGAGCAGAGGGCCCCCACAACTTACATGGCCCCGACAGCATGAGTGTCACGTGTTGGACTTCCAGTGGAGTTCATGACATTTTCTCATCACCAGTCAACAGTGTTAGCTCATTGCTCCTCACCTCTAATGAGATTAGGCTCCAGTTGGCTTAGGAAAATCCATTTGTTGGGATATTAGACTAAGGACCGCATTTGGATGGCTTAAATCACAAGTCTCCAGCTGTAGCAAGTTCCCTGCCTTGATTAACTCAAATGATCTCAAGCAATCATCACACCCCCTCAGGTCCTCAGCACAATTAAATACACCTGAATGAGGCCTGCAGTTCCCTGTTCAAAGCTTAATTTCTTTCTGCTCCCTGAAGGATCAAGGCACCCTGCATTTGTTGTGTGGAGATTCTGTGCGTTCACTTCCCCTCCCTGATCACCTCCAAGCAAACCTCTACCCCTTTGCTTTAAGTTACACGTCTTCTGAGTCGCTGACCAATTCTATCTGTTCAGGGTTAATATTAATCCTAGAAGCAGTTCCTCAGCTCAAAGCAAGCTGCTCTACTCTCTTGTAGTGCCTGGGCTTTGTCTGATTAAGATTACAGCATGTGCACGCTTATGGCAGAGGACCTGTCTGCCCCAGAGGCCCCACGCCCAACCAGCTGCGTATCCCACACCAAGTAAACTGCCATTTAGGATTGTTCAGTGTCCTAGTGCTCGACACACAGCCCTTTTGTGAGGGTGTCTGAGCTGCAGACGCACCCAGCTTTACCTTGGCCCTGCTTTCAGGCCCAGTGTTCTCTGACAGAGCTGTACCGTGAGACGTGCGCGAGATGAACGGTGCAACTCCAGCAAACCACGAACTGGAAAGACCCAGAGTTTCAGAGGGGAATTTATTGTATGGGAGCATATCCAATATCTTTTTTTTTTGGTCAACCATTCATGAGAATAATAAAAAATAGAAGCTTTTTAAATGACAAAAAATATAGTTACATATAATACAGATTTTCATCTTGCATTGAAGCAGAGCAGTAATAAAACGCTCACTCGTGTTTTCACAGTTAGTCTGCGTTGCTTCTCTAGGTTAAAGCGCCAGCAACCCAAATCTTCCAGTCAGAACCCCTAGTTAGTAGTTTCACGGGATGGTCATGAGGGTGAACACTCTGCATTCTGGATACCCTTCACAAGTAGAGGAGGCACACTCCCCATCCATGGCAGAACTACTAGAATTTTCAGAGGTACCAGCTATGCTTGAGGCGTCCTTGCTGCAACTGAAAGACTTTTGTATCAGAACTGTGTTTTTAGGCCCCAGTCAGAAACAAGAATACTCAAGAATGTGCTTAAATCCCCTTAGGTTCAAAGGGCTCAGAGCTGATCCTTTGTGACCACCTTGTTCTGCCCTCACAAGCACCATGAAGCACTAACCACTGCTTGATCACATGTGTGAAGTGCTTGCAAGACCACAGAGGATTTAACATTCTTCAGCACTCCATTAACTTGAGACCTAAAAGCATTCACTGCATGCATACAATTAGGTATATACTACACACACTTACCCCCAACCTCCCCCCAGTATTATTGCAATAATTCTTTGCTGGTATAACAGCTTATATATATACACCAAGTTTCACTTATTTAATTTTCTATAAACATAGAAAAAAACATCTGAAGAGAGCTAGAACAGCTTTCAATCAGTCACTATATTGGCATTGAAAGCTTTATTTTGAAAACTTTAAGCAGCAATACTGAATAAATAGACAGAACGATTGTTTTGTCATCTCCATACAACCGATGGCCTTCATCCAAAACATTAAAATACTGTAGCAAACAGAATAAACATGCAGTGTTTCAATGTTCTAAAAAAAAAAAAAAAAAAAAGAAAAAGAGGTGTAATATAAAAGTAACACTTTGACACTTATTTTAATACAGTACAGACCATTAAGAGACTATTTTCTGAAAAAAATATCTGAATACAGTTTTGTTATTTACATGGATCATTAAGGCCTAATTCACTCAAGTTAATGCACATCAGGAATTTATATGCTTCAAGGTAACTCACTAAAAATTACAGGATCGATTCTTTTTCTTTTGATCATACTCACATGATCCCACCCAGTTCACTAAAATAATGCAATACTCTTCACGCTAAAAACAAGGCAATTGCTGCCCCAAGAGGAGATTTTTATTTCAGTAAAGGATATTTTCCCTCTTACCTAACACGTTTGCATATTGCTAATGCTAGTAGGGGTAGTTCTCTTCTTCAAGAACTTCCTCCCAACTTGCAAGGGTTCAGAAAAGCAAGTAATCTCAAAGCTAAACATACCATTTCCAGAAGCAATTCAGGCACTTGGGAACCTAAGTCCCACTAGAAGATCCTGGGAGGCGTGTTCCTAGCTGACTTTTCAGAGTGGGACTTGGGTTTCTCCCTCGCTCGGGCATTCGGATTGTTCACCTTAGCCTCAACCTACTGGCTTTTCAAATGGTCACCCCCCCACTTTTCCCCTAACAACATAGCATCTCCAGCAAAAATAACCTGTATCCTCATGGATGAGAGAGATAACACAGTTAATTTCCACTAGTAATAAATTACAGGAGTTCTCCATATAAATTCCCCGTGCACTGGAAAATAGTGCTTTGTGTGTTCAACTATTTAACGCAAGCAAAAAAAACCCCGTTTTTATCATGCTGCCCAGTCAATAACATGGCACTTGTTAAAAATCAGTATGTGTAGCTTCCTTTCTGCTAATGCCCTGTAAGTAGGTTTGGGACATTTCTGAAAATGAGTTTTTTTTCTACAGTTGTAAAGAAAAAGAGTGAGGTTCCGCAGTTGATCAGAAGCAAAATCCTAAATGCCGTAGTGTGAGGAATTTTTCTAACTGTTACACACTGCTCAATTCACATTTAATGCAAGGGCATGCCGTTTCTTTTTGGTTTATTTACAGAGAGGGTGAAAATGCTACAGAACTTCAGCCTGGGTGAAATTCAAGAAGCAAGAGGAGTATGGTGGGGGCAGGGGAATTTGTCAAGTGTCTCGCAAATGGCAGGTTTGGATACCGAAGCCTCTCCTTGGCCACATGAGTGGCTGAAGCTGTGAACGTTTTTCAGATCACCTTGACACGTGCCAAAAGCCCTGACAAGGAGGGTCCACTCAGGGATGGTGGAGTGGCCACTCCTGAGCCAGCTCCAGGCTGGCCCCTCTGTCAAACAGCTGCTGCAGTCA
Organism: Myiozetetes cayanensis; assembly: GCF_022539395.1. NCBI lineage: Eukaryota > Metazoa > Chordata > Aves > Passeriformes > Tyrannidae > Myiozetetes > Myiozetetes cayanensis. The sequence continues at coordinate 70,489,522 of NW_026087521.1, read as the reverse complement.
GCAGGTGCTACTCTTGTAACTTAAATGGCAAATTCCTCCTCTGATTCTATTACAAAGCCGTAATTAAAGCCCTCCAGAGCTGCTCTTACCCTTCCCTTTAATCCTTTTCTTCCTCCCTCCATCCTAAATAACAATGTGGCAGAGAAAGAGAGCAGTTGTTGTGATGCAAGAGCCCAGTCCAGCTCCAACTGACACCTGTGGGAGATGGACCAGTCAGAAGTGTGACAGAAACGTTAGCTGGGGTTAAAGTATGCTGATCTGCCTTAAAAATACTTCATCTCAGGACAAGACTGTTTCCCCCCACCCCCATGCAGCATAATTTGGGCCAGACTTTGCAAGGTGCTGAGTGCCTCAGTTCTCTAACATCAAGAGGTGCTGAAGATGCAAGATATCCACTGGAGAGGGCCATTTCACTTCTGTAAATTGAACCCAGAATGTAAGGCATATATGCTCAAGTACCTTGGACAGATATTGTCCCCAAACTATGTATATTTTACACTTTTTTTTTTATATATAGATATATATATATGTACACACATTCTTTCTTTTTTGTTTAATACAAAGTTACGGGCACAGTAAACATGAGCACAGAATTGTGATAAAGTAACAATAAAATCTGTGAGCACTGCAAAGATTCCTCAGGAAGGAACATATGATTTTCCAGTTTGCTCACAAGGGAAGATGGAAGAAAGAAAAAAAAAAAAAAAAGACCTGATGATAAGTTAAACAGTAAAAATTCAGAGTCCATTTGGAAAGGTCCTTTATATATTCACAGCCTTATCTGTTGCTGTTAATCTAAATACAGCAGCATTTTTAGAATATATGATGCTATTAATAAGTGGAAAGGGAAAAAGATGCAATAAACACTCAGGAATCCTTCATCTTCTACTGTATCTTTTAAAACTTCCATTTGTCAGGAAGCTCCTTTTTTTAAAAAGGAGACTTAAATTAACATTTATCTGCACATCAAGTAAATCAACACAAGAGGATGCTAGGAATTAAGTATTTTTCTGTGGCAAAAAAAAGCTTGGAGTTTCCTACCAGCAGTAAAATCCTGACCCTACTAAAGCCATCAAATGAGCTCTGTCATTTTGCCACTGGCTAAGCCCAAGCCTTCAGTACTGAGTGAGAGGATGATGTCCCCCCCTCGTGCCAAGGGCGTCTCCAAGGTGGGGATGGTGCTCTGAGTTGCTGCTAGAACAGAAAACCCAAACACAACCAGGGAAGGCCCATCCCTTCTCTAGCTCATCCATGAGGCCAGCCTCCAATGTTTGCAGTGTCCCACTGCTGCCAGTCGCTTTCTCCACAAACCTGGTGTCCCCTTTAGCAATCCAACATCAAGGTCTGTAACCAACAAAATTACCCGGTGTTGTCTTAAACTTCCTGCAGGGAAACCACTCTGTTTAATCCTCGCTCAGCTTTGACTGCACTAGAGCGACACCAAGATACGAAAATGCTCCCTTTTCACATGTTTTGCAAAAAAATGACCACCAAACGTGTGAACTTCCTGCTTTGTGAGCTTTACGTTCTGCAAGTGACGTCTTTCAAAGGGGCTAAACCTGGATGAAATCCTGGCCCCACTCGCATCAGGGAAAGCTCTGCTATTGACTTCGAGGGACTCTCTGCCAGGTTTCTTCCCTCCACAAAACTTGAGTGAATTCTGGAAGGCTGGAAGAGGATGCCCGTTTGTTTTGTGTCTTTCTTCTCCTCCAACAGCAAGATTTACCTCAAAACAACAACACTGTAATGGCTTAGTGGGAAAAAAATAAAGTACAAAATCACACACAGTGAGAAGCCTCCTACTCTCTTTTGGTAAGATATATGAAGACAACTTCTTACATTGTTCTTTTCTCAAAAGGCATATACAATGTGGCAAAATATTTCAAATATACATTCTATATAATAAAATATCATCTAACTAGTGCATCCTCAATTATATGCTGGAAATATTTTTACCAAGCCAAGGTTTAAAATCCATAAATCTTTTTGAACACTAGGTGCTTCATTCAAAGGCAGATTCAACAGCAAGTAAAACCCACAAGCTCACTTTTCAAGCCTTAAAAGGTAGCAGTGGATGGAACGTGACATATTATGACCCACAACAGAAATGAACAAAGTTAGTGGTGAGAAACCACTGCAATGGTTCAGCACCCCACAGAACTCTGCATTGCAGGTTGCTGTACTTGATCAAATTGGGGGGGTGTTTGCACACACAAATTAAAGTCACCTTGTCAGACTGACACACAGCCATACGTGATTACTCACAAGTTAAAAATAAAAATATAAAAGGTCAACATTCACAGGTCCATTGATTAAAGGGAATAAATTAAACCTCAGGGAAGTTGCATACACGGTTTCCTTCACCCTCAGTCTTCCATCTACGCCTATACACGGGACAATACCTTCCCAAACACTTCTCAAGTGGCAAAAACAGCGGAGGTTTCTGCACTCTAGCTGTGTTGACAGCAAGGTCATCCTTGCCAGTTCGGAATCGAGACAAGCTCCTGTCTCTTTAGCATCAGTGCACAGGGTATGGCTCCGAGTGGTGTGTTGGAAGAAGAAGAGGAAGAAGAAAAAAAAATAAAAAATAACACGGTGGCGTAACAAAAAAACCCCGAACAAAACAAGAGAAAAACTTCTTCCATTCATCATTGGCAGAATAAAATAAAGTGTATCTTGTCCAGGGTACCTTGCTAGGTCCTCTCCAGAAGAGGTATGTACTGTCATACATAAATGCCCTCCGGGTTAAAACCAGACGACAGGGGATTCTGTAGGATCCGAAGGTTGCTGGGGAGCTGCCTCGAGGAGCCAGGGCGCTTCAGTGACCCAGACTGAAATGTTGGCTCTGGACAGGAAAAAGAAAAAAAAAAAGGCAGTCAGAAAAGTCATCATCAGGGGGGAGATCCATAAAACACCTCCCCTCTTCCTGCTTAGTGTGATAAGAAAACAAACAAACAACAAATAAACCTAACACCACACATAACAAACAATTGAAATGCCTGGGTAGGAAGGGATGAGATATATGGTGCGTGATTCCTACTCATTTTAAACCAGGAATATCTACCAGAAATAGCTGTCCATAACCGATACTCTCCTATGGAAAACATGGTAATGTGCAGGAAGGGATTGTACCTACACACAACTCAAAGCTTCAGCTTCCTGCCCACTCAAAAGAGACAGTTCACACAAGCACTGACATTTTAAGGCCTGGCTGCCTTTTGTTCCTTCCACTCCCCCCGCCTTATGCTCCCAGTGCCTTTTGGTTGGAAAGTTTTCCGAAAGGAGAACAGAACCACGCCAAGGAGAACGGCGAGGCAAACGGCCCCCTTGAAAGAGGAGCATTGTCAAAGCACACAGCTGTGCCTGTGCCACAGCTCTGACACACATCCCGTGCTTCTGTCCAGGAAAATCTGAATCCAGCTGTGGGCACGTGCAGGTTGCCCTGATCTCGCCAGGGGCAAAGTCAACTTGCACGTGCCGTAACAGCCATCTGTGCAGGGCTTCTGGATGGCTGGCAGCCCAGCTGGATTAGCTCCTATTCCCGTGGGACTGCTGCTGTCTGGGATTTCTGGAGATCCAGACACATTCCTTTTCCTACTCTGACAACACCAGAAGGGGAAGAACCCAGATGAGCAGCACTGTCAGAAGCGCAATGATCCCGTGTGCCAGCTTTACGTGCCCACAGCCACTCTTGAAAGCCACTGGCTTAGATGGGACAAACACACACCCAGGCACAGCAGGAGAGAAGTTATCCACACACTGCTCTTCATTTATAGCCTGCTAAATCCTTGGAACGGAAAGGAATATCCGACAGCGTGCTTTGTTAGTGCTCTGCTCAGGGCCTTCGCTAACAGAGCGCTCCCTTCTCGCACCAGCGCTGCCCTTAAGGCAGTGCCAGCCCCTTCTCCCACCCACCCAAAGCATTCCCCCAGGGCTGCACCTCTCTCCAGCTCCACAGGTGGGGCCTCCACCTCCACGGGGTCTGCCGGCAGCACCGTCACCTTCGTTCCCGTCTGCTGGATGAACTGCTGCAGGTTCACCTGGCGCAGCTCCTTGGTCAGCTGCTCCAGTTCCTGTTCCCTGTCCTGCCGGCAAAGAGGAAACGTCTGCTGAGCACGCAAGGCAGCACTTCAAGACTCCATTTACAACTGGGCAACTCCTTTTGACAAGAAAGCCTCTATTTTTAAATTCAAATGCAAACTGAAGAACTAGCAGGTTTTTTTTTTTAAATCTTGTAATTTAAAGAGCAGGTCAACACTCACTATGATTTACTGGAATCACAGAATCAATTAGGTTGGAAAAGACCTCTGAGATCATTGAGTCCAACCCTAAGTACAGGTGACTGCTGGGGTTTTTTTATATGTTATGTTTTTGCATTGCTCCTGGGATGACCAGCAGATGTTTCTCATATCACCTGAGAACAATTTCAGCACATCAGATGTAAGCCAATAAAGGTCATAGTGTGCCCTCTGAAAAAAAATAACCAACTGAGCAGCAGTCTGGCACCAAATCTTAGTTCTGCCTGAAGTGTCCAGCATGGCTTGGACATCTCTGATCTTAAAAGTAGTATAATTGCTTTCTCTTCTTGTTCTTTGCGTTTTCTACTTAATTTTTTATGGACAGAACCTTCTCACTCTGCAAATGTTTTGTGCAACGAGGCCAAAGCCTGGCTGGTTCACCAGCCCTTCAAAGCACAGAAGATAATTTAGGACTTTCCTCAAGGCTCTGTAGTTCTGGCAAGATATATGCAAAACTTACAGCTCTGAGAGATTACGACAGTCTTAGAGCTACAATTGTTCCCCTGCACACACACAGGTTGAGCTTCATTAGCAGAGAACTGCATCTGGTACTCTCTCCACAGTCAGGATGGAATTCCTACTATCTGGCCACAAATTACCAGAAAACTCTTGCTAAAAAATGCCACCTTCCTGCTCTTATCACGGGAAATCTAGTGAATCGAAAATTTCTTTATTTCCTTGCTGAAAGGTCTATAAAAGACACCCATGCTCAACTTTCCTCTTTCAAATCAGCAGTTCCGTAAATATTAATTTTTAACTTTCAGCATGCAAGAAAATATTTACTGCCTTGCGAGAAAATATTTCTCTGTTTCCTCTCCCCCCAAACTCCACAATACAGAGCTCAGTTTATTTCCTCCTGGACTTTAGATTTGTGCAGCTTTACGCTTTAGAGCAAGCTTGGAAGATCTGAATTTAACAGGAACTTTCCCAGGAAAGTAAAACCTAGCCTAGAAAAAGAAACAAGCCAGAAATATTTTGAACCATATTTTTGATCCTCCATAGCCTCAATAAATGCTACTGAGGACAGGTAAATCACATACAAGAGGACCTGATGCTTTCCATCAGTGCAAAACCTTAAGCACAGCCTGGAAACTTAAAGACTGATAAACATGGCCAAAACTGCTCAGAGTTTTCACCCGTTTTGCTTTGGATGAAAAGGTTACTTTTTTTCCCCCTCATCATTTGGTAAAACCAGCTTATACTGACAAGGCTGTAGCTGCTCAGCAGTAAGGATGCAAAATCCCTTTACATATTCACAGCAGAATCACCTTGATGCAACTGCAGCACCAGGGAATATACTAACTGTGAATCCTGGGAATCAGCAAGAAGCACAGCTCCAGCTGATATGGTGCTTCATCCAGCTCCAAATCCCAGGAGCTCCAATCTCTCCTTTACCTCATCCAGCTGCCAGCTGGATTTCCATTTATTCTTTCATGCTCTATCAAGTTCCAAGTGATATCATTAACTTTAGCAAGGAAGCAGGGCCTGGGTTCTCCTCTGACACCAGTGCCACAAACACCTGAAGGTTTAAGAGAAAATAAAATCCTGAACACCAGCAAGTCAGCCAGGAAAAAGGGGATGCTGTTCTTTAAAACAAAAGCCCTGTAAGGTAACAGCTACTTTAGCTCTACATCCATCTATCCAGGTGCTGTTCTTTTTAATTCATGTCTTGTGGTGGCAGACAAACCTAGCAAGGATCAGAAGCTTAGCCTCAGGAAAGGCTACCATGGTGTAAATTGTTGTTTTTCATCTCAGATGCTTTCAATGAGCAAATTACATGCAGGTGAAATGAAACCTGTCTGCCCTTCCAAAAAAAAAAAAAATCTGAAATGCAATCCAAAAATGAAACACTTTCCTCCTTTTACCCCAAATCACAGTGGTAACTTTCTCGTGGTTTTTTTAAATCTGCCTAAGAGGAATTTGCCACGGTCATGTCTTCAACTTTTCTTTAGCTACAGATAAAAAGACAGTCTTACCTGTAACTTCTTGGTCGCTTGGCCCAAAGACCTTTCTACAGCTTTAATGCCATTCTCCAGCCTCAGACTCTGCTGGCCCTGAATATCAATTTCACCCTTCACCTTCTCGATTTTTTCCTTCACCTCTTCTTCATTCACTTGGGACTCCTGAACTTCCCGCTGCAGCTTCTCCGCTTCAAGGCCGCTCTCCATGTTGTGGATCTGAGACACGTAGTCCTTGAGCTTGTTCTCGCACTCCAGGATCCTCTGCCTCATCTCCTGCAGCTGCTCCTTCAGCTGCTTCTCGTTCTCCTGCTCGATCTGCAGCTCGTTCTCCCAGAACTCTTCCTCCTCGATCTCCACCTCGTTCCGCTTGATCTTCTGCTCCAGCTTGAGGATTTCTTCTTCCAGGCTGGCGTTGTACTTCTGCTCCCAGTAGCGGATCTCGGCCTCGTTGGACTCCAGCTGCTTCTCGATGCACTGCAGCTTCTCCGTCTGGAGGTGGATCAGCTTCTTCAGCTCGTCCGCCGTCGTTTTACAGTTGTTGAGCACCTTTTGCTTGAACTCGGACTCCTTGCTCTTCCCGAAGATGTCCATTAACCCCTTGGCGCCCCCGGTGAAGGTGAGGGATTTCCTCTTGGGCTCCCTCCTCTTCATGGACTTGTCCCCGGGCGGCCTCAGCTTGGCCAGGGGCGGCAAGCTCTGCCGGTACAGCGTCCTCTCGGGGATGCGCGCCACGCTGTCCGACGTGGGCCGCTCGCTCAGGGAGGGCCCCGTGCGCCGCAGGATCAGCTGCACGTCGCTGGCGTACTGCCCCCACTTGTTGAGGGACACGATGGGGTTCTCGTGCGGCGCCAGGTGCCGCTCCGTGTCCCGCCACTTCTCGATCAGCGTGTACCGCCCGGTGCGCCCTGCGGGGACAGCACAGCGTCAGCGCGGCCGCGGGACGGCGCTGCGGGGACACCGCGGGGCGGCACCGTCCGTGCCCGCATCCCGCACAGCCCCGGAGGATGTCCGTGTCCCATCCTCCATCACTCGCACAGCCTCGGGGGTGTCTGTCCATCCCTCATCCCCCCGGCACAGCCCCGGGGTGTCTGTCCATCCCTCCCCCCCGCACAGCCCCGGGGGTGCCTGTCCATCCCTCCTCCCCGCACAGCCCCGCGAGGGTGTCTGTCCATCCCTCCATCCCTCCGCACAGCCCCGGGGGTGTCTGTCCATCCCTCATCCCCCCCGCACAGCCCCGGGGTGTCTGTCCATCTCTCCCCTCCCCGCACAGCCCCGGGGGTGTCTGTCCATCCCTCCCCCCCGCACAGCCCCGGGGTGCCTGTCCATCCCTCCTCCCCGCACAGCCCCGCGCTGTCTGTCCATCCCTCCTCCCTCGTACAGCCCCGGGGTGTCTGTCCATCCCTCCCCCCCGCACAGCCCCGGGGGTGTCTGTCCATCCCTCCTCCCCGCACAGCCCCGCGAGGGTGTCTGTCCATCCCTCCATCCTCCGCACAGCCCCGCGAGTGTCTGTCCATCCCTCCTCCTCCCCAGCACAGCCCCGGGGTGTCTGTCCATCCCTCCTTCCCCCCGCACAGCCCCGGGGGTGTCTGTCCATCCCTCATCCCCGCACAGCCCCGCGGGGTGTCCGTGTCCCGCTCCACGCCCTCCCCGCCCTGCACTGTTCTCGTGTCACAGCACACGCTGCCTCCCTGACGGTGCCCGCACCTCCCTGAGTTCAGCTCCAAACCCTCTCCCCCGCAGCAGCAGCAGCAGGGAGGAGCTGTTCACACCCGCACAACCCCAGGGCTGCCGCCAGGTTTGGAAGGACTGGTGGATTCACGGAATCACGGAATGGTTTGGGTTGGGAGCGACCGTGAAGATCAATCTCATTCCACCCCCCTGCTTCCACTATCCCAGGTTGCTCAGCATCCCCACCAACCTGGCCTGGAGCACTTCCAGGGATGGGGCAGCCACAGCTTCTCTGGGCAACCTGTGCCAGGGCCTCCCCACCCTCCTGCAAAGTTTAAGGCGAGTGACCCAGTGATGCTGGCAACCACCACATAAATACACCCAGTACAAGGCTCTAGAGGAAGAAAACATGAACAGGAGTCCCACATCTTTCAGCCACTGAGAAACATGAAATTTAGGGGAGGAGTGTTTGCTGTTAAACTCTTTCATCAATGAGAGGCAGCTGTGAATGACTGACAGAGCCTCAGTCCCCCAGTTCATGCCTCCCATTCACTCAGACACTGGGGAGAGCCAGCCCAGGTCCCAGCAGTGTGATGCCAGCTCAGGTGACCCCTGGCAGTGCTGCTGCTGTGACAAACCTTCACTGAGGGGAGCAGAGGGACCAGAGTGGCACGGGCTGCCTGAACTGCTCTCTGCACAGGCTCCTCCTCTGGAACAGCAGCTCTCACATCCCCTCTGGGATACTCAGCCTTCAGGAAGCAGCTCAAGTCCTTTAGTAGTGCTGGGAGTTTTTTGTGAGCACTCTGGTGATAGCTCAATATACAGTAAGTGCAGTCTGGTGTGCTTTTTGAGTACAACTTCATTTGTGCTGCCACCCGACATGCTTAAATTCAGCTCAGCAATCTTCCTCCCCTGATACCCCTCATGGGATTTTTCCAAACCCTCTTACTACTCTGAGATACAGCACTCTCCAAATGCAGAAGAGAGTTTCCCTTATCAAAGTGACTTCACTTAAAAGCCACACAACAGTGTTTACAAAAAGATGTGAAAGATCAACTGCTTTTAAAGCACGTGATGCTAATGAATTTCTGAACAGCTCCACAATTGCCATTAACCTTAAAAACATCATTAGCCACTTTAATGCATTACCTATATCCATTTCCAAGAGAGATGATCATTCAAATGATTTATTTCAGCACATAAGTGCCTAAAATACCTGCCATACATACAGCTATAGAGTGGAGGAGTTGGAAGACATGTAGATATCAGTGGTAATCCATTTGATGCATTTTCTTTCCTCACACCACCTGCCCAACCACCACTCGTTTTTCCAAAAGGACAAAAATATCCTAACCTCAGGCTGGAGATCTGCCTCCCACCTCCAATCACAGCACTCACGTGGACCCCTCACCTCGGATTCGCAGGAGACTGTGGTAATCAACCTGCTTCCCCCACCCCTAAAATTCAATATTGCCTTACAAAGAGCTTCCCCAGGGTCCCCCTGATCTCACTTTCTCACAATCAGCTCAGGACGCAACGAACAACAACAAAAACTGGCTGTGGAGGCCCCGCCAAGAGAACAGGGCAGCTCTGGCTCCTGGCTCATCCCAGAGGTTGTTGGCTGGCCAAGCTCAGAGACCAAAATGTCCACGTTCACTTCCAAGTCAGGAGTGAGGGCTTAAGGATTTGACGGGTAGAAACCAACAAAACAAGGCAGGCAGCATGAGAACAGCAATCCACCCCCCTGAATGCCTTGTTTGTAAGTGGCTGTAGGCAGGCACTGAGGGGGGGAAAAGAGGAAAAAAAGGGAAAAAAAATCTATCAGCACACTAACATGCTTGGCCAACACTCTCAGAAACAGATTTAAGGTTTGTTTTAATAAAGTACTTCAAAAACAAGTTTACTCTGCCAAGATATAAAGTGAGAGATTTCTGCCAGCTCACAATATTGCTCATTGATCCATGAAGATTTATAGTTTGTTGCAGGCATTGGTGCTGTTGTAGGAAAAATAAACCTAGCACTGCTTGCCACAGCATATTAACAATAAAACCTCTGAGGAGAAAAATTCAGTGAAAACACACCCCAGAACCCAGGACAAAGGTTGCACTTCAACTGCTCTGTTTTGTTACTCTTAGAAGCTTTCAGCTTGTAATCATGGTTGTGCTACTAATGCTTGTGTTGTGTCAGGAACAGTCAAGTTCAAAGCAGTCTGGAAATTGCAAACAGGAGTAGGTACCACTAGGGGAGCGAGCAGCGTGCAAGTTTCTATTCACTCTGCTATTAAATTCATCATTTAAAAGAAATGTAACAACAGATCAAAAAAAAAAAAAAAAGAAGAAAGGAGGGGAGGAGAATAAAGCTCTAACAATCTCAACCAAAAGTGAATTAAAGAACTAAGCAAAGCACTTGCCAAGAACCATTTCCATCTTAGCTCAGGGTTCCAAATCAACACGCAGCCCTAAATAACGAACGCAGCACTCAAAGAGCCACATAAAAGGAAGTGTTTTGTGGGAGTAATACTTACACTACTTACACCCTTCAACAACCACACCTGGAGTCCAGCACTGGTCTAAAACAAAGCTGTCCTCACCCGAGATCATCACCCAGGTTTAGGGCTCAGCCTATGTACGATGCAGGCTAACAATGCCCAGACAACCACAGCTGTGATGTTGGCCTGCATTAGAGGGGATTAATTCACAAATGAAAGGGTGAATGAGTTAATTCAGAACTAATGACAGAGTGTTTCAGAACACAGGCGTCCCTGCAACAAACTGCTGGTTTTGATGTGCTACCACTGACAAGGAGGAAAAAAAAAAAAAAAAAAAAAAAAAAGGCAGCTTGCCTGGGTTGTTGCCAAGGAGCAGCTCCAGGCCTGCGTGCTGCTTCTTGCCCTGCACGTTGTCCGTGAGCTTTGGGACACACAAAGCACCTGGCAGAACTCAGCCCCACCTCACTCGTGCAAACCTTATCACTTTAAAAATGAAGTTACAGTTGTGTTCACGTAACAAGCCTCGGATCAGCAATGTACAGTGTCCCCTAAACTACAGGGTGTTCCTCCCAGCTGCAGATTACATTAAATCTCAATGCAGAATTATGAAGTATTTCCAGATAAAGGTCAGTGACCAGTTCAGGAGTCAGCTCAGTGAGCAGCCAAAGCACAGCCTTAGTTGTTGTCCTGATGTTCACATGGGTACCTGCCTTGCCAGTGGATCCCTTGTGACTTCTGAAATCTAACTTTAGCAATATGTACAACTAGAACATGTTGGAGTCTCTTTTTTTTTTTAGTACATCTGTCAAAGCCTGTTGCTGAGAATGGCAGAGAAAACAACCCAGACAGCCCCCAAAAAGCATCAGCAGTGCTGTGTTCCATGTTTCCCTGTTCAAAAAAACAGCAATTCAGGGGTTGATGGAAGCAAAAAAGCCTCCACACCCTATTCCATGGTCAGCAGGGGAAGGGGAAAATTCTGCTCCCTCAGGTGAGATCCCCCTGCAGAGCTGCCTCCAGCTCTGGGGGCCCAGCACAGCAAGGACATGGAGCTGCTGGAGAGAGTCCAGAGGAGGGACACCAGGATGATCAGAGGGATGGAGCAGCTCTGCTGGGAGGAAAGGCTGAGAGAGTTGGGATTGCTCAGCCTGGAGAAGAGAAGCTTTGGGGTGACCTCATTGTGGCCTTCCAGGACCTGAAGGGAGCCCACAGGGAATTTTGGACCAAGATGATCTTTAAGATACCTTCCAACCCAAACCATTCTCTCTTTTCTCTTCTTCATTCCCCAGAATGAAGACCCTACATGAATATGATATTACCATCTCAAAGCAATCATCAAGAATTCATATCTGTTTTGCAAGACAGCAAATAACAAGCTGTAAAAGAAGCAGGGGTATCTTTACATCTCTGCAGCACGCTGCATCTGCACCAAGGGACAGTGTCAAGTTTAGGAGGTTAAGTTCCCACCTACAGCTCCCTAAGCACACAAACTTGGGATTGATGTAATTTGGTAATTTAAACACAGATTCCATCACAATGAACGGTGATTAAACTAATGAAATACAGGAACAGGGTAATTGAACAGGGTTTTTTTAGACTCTCAAGTGGCAGAGTTTTAAATTACACTCCATGAAGGCAGCAGGACCCATGTAACTATTATTCACTTTAGGGTCCTCTATGTGCTTTAATATTTGCAGCTTACACAGTAGACATGAGTGACTCCTGCTGCAGCCAAAAGTGAAAATGAAACTCCAAAGGAAAGAAGAAGTAGCAGCAGCGTTTCTCAGGCAACACTTTTGGCAGGACCGTAACCTGAGAGGTCATCAATTCTCTTTTTCAGGAATTATTCAACCTGTTACTCCCCCCCAAAGAAGTCCATCATCCCCTACATTTAAAGCATTTCAGGCACTACATTTTCTTGGTATGAAGGCAGGATGATACACCAGGAAAAAAAAAAAAAAGGGGAACTGTGCCTTATCTTTCCCATCAGGCTACAAATGTTTATGCCGAGCAAGATCCATCTTTTCATTAAGTGCCTCCCATGCTTGAAGAGCCAGGACCTACAGCAGTGAGTCAGTGCAAGCAGGTGAGTCACTGCCCTGGTCTCACAGGCTGAAGGATCCTGCCTTCCTTAACAAGGCAATGTAAAGTAAAACATCCTTGTAACGTGGGTAAAAACTCCTAAGAACTCTTAATATGTGGAACACGTGGGTGAAAATGCTCTGCCTCACCACAGGGACAAACAGCACCAACTCCTGAATCCCTGACAGCATGGATAGAAAAAGTAATTGCTGGCAATTTTAATCAGCCCAGGGTGATCTGAACTCTCCATCTTTGATTTATGAAGATGATATTACATTCATTATGCCATACTTAACACTCATAGCGATTTTTAAAAAATGCCACTCTGGCTACTTGAGAACTCATTAAATGCCCAAAGATTAGGAGTAAAAGAACCTTCAAAATAGAGCTTAGAGTTTGTGTTACTCAGATTTCTTAACTTGTGCCATATTTTGCACAGACATGCATGAATTCCATAGAAAATAAAGAAGCAGGGGAGTCCAGTCCTAGGAAGAAATACCCACTGAGACATCCAGGCTCCACTGAGATATCCAGGCCTGCTGAGTTCTTTGGGCAGAGCTGTGCTCCCAGTGTCTTTATCAGGACTGCAGCCTTAGTTTATTACCACTACCCTGGCTCTCAAAAAAAAGGGCATACAAGAGTTCATCACAACCTGACAACACAAAGCACTTGGAGTCACTTCCTACTTTGAGCTGCCTTTTTCTCTGAGCAACCCCAGGTACCACATTTGTGTCCTAAACAGGAAAAACAACTTTGAGGAGCAGTTTGGCCAAGGCCAGACGACAGCAAAAGCACATCAGGCAGCCCAGGTTCCTGCTGCAGGCACCACCACTGCTGGAGAGGTATCCCACCACTGAAGCTGGAGACAAATCACCCCACCCAGCCACTGTGCCTCTCAGAGAGGTCACTGCCACCAGATTTCCTGAACCACAAAGTTCATCACAGCACACAGCTTTCTTGTGCTTATTATCCCTCAATGCTGCTATTTGAAGCGGCGGAGAATGAAATTTTGGGGTCAAAGGCACCACAAGTTTTAAGCGATTCTTAGCAGTAAACTACATGATTAATTTAAGGTTAAAAACCTTAGCTGGTACACAGTAAGAATGGCTCCCTTCTAATTCTTTTCAGAGCCAGTGCTGAGGTTCAATTTGCTCAGACTCTTTTTCCCCCCTCTCTCAAAGTGTCTGACAGTCAGCTCTGGCACTTGATTTAGCAGAAACTACTTGGAAGAAGAGATGAACGTAAGAAGAGACATCAGTGAATCACAGAATGGCTGGAGTTGGAAGGGACCTGAAAGATCATCCAGTTCCAACCCCCTGCCATGGGCAGGGACACCTCCCACTAGCCCAGGTTGCTCAGAGCCCCATCCAACCTGGCCTTGGACACTGCCAGGGATGGAGCAGCCACAGCTTCTCTGGGCAACCTGTGCTAGGGCCTCACCTCCCTCCCAGGAAAGGATTTCTCCCTGATATCCAATCTACACCTCCTCTCTGCCAGTTTGAAGCCATTCCCCCTTGTCCTGTCACTACATTTACTTCTTGTAAAAGGAGTAGTGTGATCTTTCCAGACACAGCTCTGGCTGAGCCTCGCGATGCTGTAACGCACGTCTGAGACAGCACCGACAAATCTGTGCTTTATTTTCATAAACACACCCCATTTATCTTTGAGGAAAAATAACTCAACTGCAATAAAAAAAAAAAAACCAAACCCGTGACAGCTGCATTTGTTTAATTTTAAAAAGAGACAGCTGTACTTCTTGTTCAGTGAAGTGTTGCTCATATTCTCCAGCCAGAAAACCCCAAACCTCCAGCACTATTTAAAGCCAGTCTGCCATTTTAATTATTTGCCACAAAAAAATTATGGGGAGGGCATTAAAAAAGTGCCCTTGAGTAAGAAATTCAAACTTCGTGTCTCTAAACTGAAATATTCTCTTTCTAGGAAAGAAACAAGTCATTCTGACTACAAAAGATGCTTTCTAGTCTCCAGGGGTAAAAGAAATCACAATGAATGCAGTAAAGATCCTCACAGGGGCTGGAACTGGGAGAAGAACACTTCTGAAGGAACAAGACAAGTGTATTTGTGACTCCAGTATTAGTCTCACATTCCTTTGCAATGTTTTTTGTTTGGTTGGTTGGTTTTTTTTGAATGGAAAACAACCAGTAAAAGCCAATTTCAAAACAAAACAAAACCAAACCATCCACAGTTAAACTACATTTGCCTAAGTCATCAGCTGAAAAGATATGCTCCCTCTTTCAGGATCCCATTTGCTTTTCCCCTCAGCATTACAAAGATTTTTTGAGAGGAGTCACTACATTTACACACACTCAATTAAGACCATATCCTACTTTCCATTCCCAAAGCGGTGAGGGCTGATTTTTTTCATGATGAAACCATCACTCCTCTCACTTGTATTAAAAGCCAAATTTTTGTAACTTGCAAGCAGCTTGAGTTAAAAATAAAAAAAAAATAATAAAAAAAATAAAAATAAAGCAGGCCTGGATAAAACTCATAAAAGGTAGTATCAAGTGTTCTTCAAGATCCCAGGGGGAGGTGATTTCATTCTCTGGAAACTTCTAACTGAATAGTTTTATGTCTGTCTTGAACGGAATTCCAGCGACCCACCCTCCAGCTAAGGCATTTCTAACTCCTCCTAAATCAAGAGGCACAATCCATTTCAGCATCCAAAATTAGATCTAGTTTATATTATTCTGTCTCACATTCATTAAATTATATACACGTATTTTTAAAATAATCTTGGCTGAGATCACCAAAGTAGACAACTCTCCATTTTTTTTTTGCTTTAAAGAATGAGGGGGTTTTGAGACTTAATTCAAATCCTTTAACTTCAATCCAAATGGAAATTAAAAAAAAAAAAAACCAAAACAAAACAACCAAAACCTCTCTAGAACTCTTACTTGGGGTAGAATCATGTCCTGTTCTGCAGCGATCAACAGACAGGCAGCAGATGGACATCATAATGCAAGAATAGGTAACAAATATCCATCAGGTTGTTTGTCCTGAGCAACCTGGTCTGGGGCTGACCCTGCTCTAAACAGCAGGTGGTCAAAGGTGCCTTCTAAGCACAGTCCATCCTCCAAGATTAATTCTGATTTTGATTTTTGAAATACATGACAAAGCTTTACTTTTCATATCTCTAAGGACAGAGGCAGCTTCATTTGCCCACAGGAAGCTTCTTAACAGTGGATGTCTTAACCCAGGTAACTTTGGCTTGTGCTTCCTACAGTGGATATGGCTGTAAAGTAAGTTAATTCTCAGATATTCCAGACACTGCACTTCAAGAAAGTGACATACTTGTTGCAGTTCACATTTCGGGCTCAGGTAAGGAGACTGCACTGTGGGTGGTGTATTTTTTAAGTCAAGGGATCTGCTTAATAAACTGTAAGAGGCGATAAAACAAAAAGAGCACCTCAAAACCTCTGCAGACAGACCAACAGACAGACAAAACAATCCTGAGTCCAGCCAAGCTCTGCGACTGCTGAAGGAGCCAGACTGCAAAGTGGAAAATACAATCGGAGCCAAGCGAGGAGGAAGCCAACTCAAGGCTGGCTGCTTTCCACCACCAAGTGTCAGGTGAGAGCTGCAGGGATACACTTTAACAGATTCCCATTCAAATTCCAGCGACAATTACTCCCGGTAAGCTGGCACCTACAGCCAAATCAGAGGAGCAGACATGGGTTGCTTCTGTGATGAAGGGCCTGACAGGAGGGTTGGCAAAGCCCCACCTGCCAAAGTGCAATTTGTGTGGTGTTCCACACTGTCCGAGCTGCCCCCATGAGAGTGAAGTTGTAAGGGGTGTTTTCCAGAGAGCATATCTGCCTCAGGAAGGAATCTTCCAGTGGATTATCCTAATTTGGCTCTGGTTGCAACAGAAATTTATCTCCCCTTGGAACCAGAGCTCGCCTGTCCCAGATGAACTGGGGCTGACAAAACCTGCGTGTTTCCAAGGCTCATGGAGTCCTTGGAAAAATTCAGGCTGATAACTGAAAAAACAAACAAACAAACAAAGAGAAATTACACAGGAGAACATAAAATTACTGTCTAGAACTGGGAGTGTGACATTTTTCGTGCTCTGGGAGGAGGCAGAGGAAACAGGGAGAAGAGATACTGAAAGCAAGGTAAAGAACTAAAGTGTCACAACCACTTTGTTATTTCTAAATATGTATCACTTAATCGTTACTAGGAAGTGATCATGGCAGCGTAATTGTGTCCCAAAAACCCTACAGGCACAAAATAAGATATGAAAGCTGTTCAGGAATCAATGGGCATTAAACAAAAAGCTTCAAGAAGCACCACCAGCAAAAGCACATTTAACAGTTAAACATCAAATGCAAGACTTGAGAGACAAACTGACTTTCTACGATTTTTAAATGAAGCTTTAAAAGTTATTTGATGCATACAGATAAACACATGCTGGCATTGTGCTCGATCCCCTTAGATCATAAAACAAAAAAGTGCCAGTCTTCTACTCCATTAGATGAAAGTAGGTGAAAATTGTGTCCAGAAGTACAAATTTAAATAAATAAGCATCACAATTTCAGAGAAACTGACTTCATGCTTACAGGTAGAATATCTTGTTGGCATCTGTAAGCCTAAGTTATTTTTTATTAGAAAATTGTTATTTTAAAATTGGTTCAGACTGCTAATACACTTTGCAAAACTGCTGGCACACTGAAAAATGCAAAAATTAGCCTTTAAATGATTAATTTAATTTTAGGTAAAACATAGGCTTTAATGCTTAAATTTAAATAGCATCTAAAGCCAATTATAACTTCTGAGCAAAGAATAAGAATCAGCATGGGAAATACTGAAGGGATGAAGCTGAGCCTTATTCAGATAAAGATATTTCAGATATAAGACCACACAAATTTTTTATCATCTCTTCCAAAGAGATGAGTACCAAAAATTAAACTGAGTACTCATCTGGGTAAGACAAGCTATGAAAAATTATCATGCTCTTAATCACTGAGAAAGATCTGACAAGGCTGAAAGATTTTATTTTTTTTTCCTTCTAAACTGCTCTGCAAATTGCTAACACTGTACAGACTTCCAAGTTACTCCTGCACACCACAATGAAAGGGTAGGAGGAGAATCTGAAGGATCTATTTGACTGGTCTGTGCTATTCCCAGTATAACTAAGGATACTTACAGTGTGTATAATTTCAATGAACAGCATTAGAATGCACTGCTTTTATATCCTTTGGTACCCAAAACATTGACAGCTTAGCACCTTCTTTATCCAGGCTGTATTTACAATAACAAACAGCAGCATATTATTATTATTATTGTTGTTGCTGTTATTAAGAAAATAAATTGATACGGAACGAAAGTTGATAGATTTCAAAGTGTTTCCTTTCTTTCTTTTTCATCTCCCTCTGGCAGGTGAAACACCCAAGGCTACAAGTTTACCCTGCACACTGTACTTTCATACTCAGTGCCCCCTCACCTCCCCCCATTTTAGCTCCATTAAAAAAAAAGGCTTCATTAACCCCATTTCCCAGCCGGCAGAGCTACTCACCAATGGCCTGAGCAAGGGCTATTACAACTTCCTGGCATGTTGTGACCTCGGTGACCCCACACACGATTCTCTGGACTCCATCCACCCATACTTTGAGCTCCATGGTTCACCAGATCACCCAAGAGCCATGGATGCGCGTCAGTCAGGTCATCCTTGCAGCCGCGGCGGGGAGAAGGCAGCAGATTGTCCTGCAGCAGCTACAGGAGAGAAAAATCCTGGTGTTCACAGCAAGGCATTACCAGTTCTGAAAGTCAACAGTTTCAGCTTGTCACCTGTTTGGCAAGAGAAGCAACTCAGCCTCCTTTCTTTAAATACAACAGGAACCACACACACATCCTCACGTTTTGGGGAAACGGAGGCTGGAAAGGGCCCATGGGAAAGGCCCTGGGGGTGCTGTGACAGCGTCTGGACACGAGCCCGGGTGTGCCCAGGGGGGCAAGAGGCCAATGGCCCCTGGCCTGGATCAGGAATGGTGTGGCAGCAGGACCAGGGCAGGGACTGTCTCCCTGTGCTGGGCACTGGTGAGGCCACACCTCAAATCCTGTGTCCAGTTCAGGGCCCCTCATGACAAGGACATTGAGGGGCTGGAGAGTGTCCAGAGAAGGGAACGAGAGCTGGGGAAGGGTCTGGAGCACAAGTGTGATGAGGAGCAGCTGAGTGAGCTCAGCCTGGAGAAAAGGAGGCTCAGGAGGGACCCTCTCATTCTCCACAACTCCCTGACAGGAGGTTGTAGCCAGGTAGGGGTCGGGCTCTGCTCCCAGGGAACAAGGGACAGGACGAGAGGAAACGGCCTCAAGTTGTGCCAAGGGAGGCTCAGGTTGGACATCAGGAAGAATTTCTTCACTGAAAGGATGGTCAGGCATTGGAAGGGGCTTCCCAGGGAGGTCTGGAGTCCCCACCCCTGGAGGTGTCCAAGGAAGGGCTGGCCGTGGCACTCAGTGCCCTGGGCAGGGGGACACGGTGGGGATGGAGCACAGGGTGGACTCCACGGTCCTGGAGGGCTTTTCCAACCTTAATGATTCTGTGATCCCACACTTCAGCAATATCTACCCGTTGTGCAGACATGCCAGTTACATTGATTACAGTTTGTTTCCTGAAATGTTAAAAGTTTCTATGAAAAGAGCACCCAGAGAAATAGCACTAAATAAACAACTCCAGAGCAAACTCATAACAGTTTCCTGTAACAAGTGCCTCTCTTCCTTTTTTTATGCTGCCTGGATGTCTCAAGGAACTGGTTAGGGATGTTTTCAGTGTTTGTTCAATAACATCTAGCAGGTGGTGGTGTACCAAAACAAGGGGGAAACACTTCTAATTACAGCCATCCATGAGAGCCCAACTTTTGTCTCCCTACACAAACTGCTGCAGGTTCCTCTTCCCTAAAACCTGTGCATTTAGCATCAAACCCCAGAAAGGAAAGCGAGCAAAACAAGGAGATGCAGCAGGGAAAGTGCTGTAGAGGTGGTTTAACCCCTGCCAGCACTGTGCTGGTTCTGTCAGGAAACAGATATTAGCTCATATAAATAAATAAACCAATCTGTTAACTATATGCTAATATAATAAATAAACCTGTTATTCCAAGTTTCTCCATAGGCATTGCAATGCCTAAGAATATGAAAGCAAGCCATACCACACCTCATCTACTCAGTTTTCACTCTTTTTGAGTTAAAAGTTCCAAGAAGAATTATTGTCTCAAAAACGTAAAGCCTTTCCCCAGAGCTGAAACAAAAACCAAACCACCAATAATGATTATTCTTTAAAATACAAACAATAAACAAACAAATAAAACTAAACCAGAAACCCAAAATAATCACCCACCAACAAAACAAACAAACAAACCCACACCACAAACAAAAACAAATAAAGAAAACCTAATCAGACAGCTGGGTTATCTAAGCAGATGGCGTAAAAAAATAAACCATGATAATACGATAAAAGAAGCTCATGTATTCAGGTAATCCCATATGGATAAAGCGATAATTCTTCCAAAATATTGCCTGTAGTTTTAAGTACCAGGAAAAGGGATAACACTGGGATAAAGTGACAGATATCTGAAAATTATCTAGAGGATTAGTGAAGACAGGCAGGGTAGGGTTACACACAGAACATGGAATCTGATGATGCTGATGGATTTAACAGAACTGCACGTGGAGGCAGAAATGGTGCAGGGAAAACCCAGTCCAGCACATCTCTTCGTGTGTATCCTGCCCAAAAATACCAGCCCAGAATTAAATGTACATAAATTTATGTGTAAATAAAGTAAAACCAGGTTTCAAACATGCTCCTACATTTAATAAAAGAGTGATATCTTTGAAGAATGCCAAGTGTGTAGAGAAACAGCCTTTTGATTCGTGAGTAGGCACCTGAAAACCCAAAGAGGTTTTGATAAATTATTTTCCTGCATAAAATTAAATCAGATATAGAAACACTTCAGTAAGTTAATACCATTTTAATGTACCAATAAACTAAGCAGAAAAAAAGTCTTTTAGCAGCCAGTAACACAACAGTGACTGACAAAACACCTCACGGGCCCCCCATCAGTGACCTCCCCTGTTTATTCCTGGACCAGTTGTCTTCCCAGATGAGCAGACCTCACATTCCAAGCCCAGCCCTAAGGAACTTCGTTAATTAACTTAATACCTAGCTGAGGGTTGAACAGTTCAGAGTTCCTGGCACAGGCCAAGCCACTCTCTCCGTGTGACAGCATCAGCAAAGCACCCGACAGCTCTAATTGTTTTTCTGCCTGTCAACACCCAAAGTATTATCTCCATTTAGCAAGCCAGCAAGTGCATTTTTTCCCCTCCCAGTCAGCACACAATGTACAATGTCTTGTGTTCAGTGCTGATCAGGTTTGGTCGTCTGTTTTCCTACCATCCATCTTTAAAAAAAGAAGATAGACTGAAGAGGGGCATCACATAATAACAGAGCATTTGCTGACACTTCCAAGTTTGAAAGAAACGTTCACCAAAGCTGCAAATGATCCTAATGAAGTCTCTTTGAAACAGTTCAGGCTCAGGGGAAACATTCCCTGTTCATTTCTTGCAGGAAAAATAGTTTTAGTAGACTAAATAGGGATGAAGAACCAATAAAAGCCTGTGGTGAAATAACACAGAGGGTTGAATTAAAGGAGTAATAAAAGGGCTGGCCAGGGAAGTGGTGGAGTCACCATCCCAGAAGGTGTTTAAGGAAAGACTGGACTCAGTGCTCCGGTCTAGCTGACATGCTGGTGTTTGGTCAAAGGTTGGACTCTGATCCTGGAGGTCTTTTCCAACCTCAGTGACTCTGTGGTTCCTTTTGGGACCTGTCACTAGGAACATACACACACACACATCCAAAGTGGAAGATCTATGTGTTGAAATCACCCTATAACTTCTAAGCAAAGTTCATCTAAAACAGGTTTAAAAAAAAAAAAAGAAAGAAAAATAAATCTAGGATTGTTTTGGTTTCTAGGAATACCCATTAGAAGTTTACAGAGAGGTCTGAAAACCAAAAAACCTTCTGGCAGCGTGCCTATCTCTGCTTCCCAGTTATAGCTCTGCAACATCATCTTATCAGCATTTGGCTTTGCTTCATATGTATTCAGTTCTTTATTTGCTGACAGTTCACTTGCATATCAGTAATAGCTTATTTGTCTTCCCACTGAGGGCCACCCTGACACCCCAAATATATTTTTTGACCTGCAGTCTCTGTCCAGAATGCACATGGAGGCAAAATAATCCTTCCCTCCAACACTGTACAAATTCCTTTCTGAAGCCAGTGGAAGGGGCTGGAGGAAAAACCTCACTTGAGGTTTCTCCATCCCATAAGTTCAAACCCAGTTCATTTTATGCACAACTTCTTATTTTAGCGATGACTGGGAATAGGAATGCAAAAGCAATTTACTGAGAGGCACACAAGCCAAAGCACGCCTCTGATCACAGCTTTTCCCCAGCCTGTCAGCCCTCAGCTCCAGAGTGACACGCAGTTCTGTCTAGAACCAAGCACTGCAAATCTGGCATCCCCCAGCTACTTCTTCCTTTTTTTTTTCCCCACTACCTTGCCTGAAGCCTCCTCAATTACCATGCATTAAGCATTTTTCCTAAATTCCCCTTTCATCCTAATTGGCTGATGGTATCTTACTCTTTCAGATAGTTGTTCAGTTTTCAAGTGTAAAGAAAATCCAACACACGTATATACACACAAATACAAATATATATATATATATACACACACATGTTACTTTTGGCTGCCTCTCCACAGCTAGTTTACAAAATACAGAAAAGGCTGAAGCTCCACAGAAGACTAAGTATTGTATTTAAGAGACAAATATCCCAAGCAGATGTTTGCAAAACACCTTCTCGTGAGCGTTAAAGTCACGAGAAACCCTGAGAGCCAAAATTAGGATGCTGATTCCACCCCATTTCTGGGTTCACACCACCTGAAAGCACCACGCACCTCAAATCAGAGCTAAAAATCCTGCTCCAGAATTTCGACCAGCCAGTTCAGTAACTTCCTGTAGCCCCAACAAGTGGCCAGCACGTTGTGTAGTTACACCTGAAAGTCAGAGTGCTTTCATTTGTAATTAGTTGTAACCAAACATCACCTGGAGCTTGCCATTTACCCTTTGTTTTTCATTCTCTGTGCACTATGGCCAAGCTGTGCTCCTTGTTTTCTCCCTGTTATGACACAAGGCAGGGCCCTGGACAAACATCTTGTTCCACCCAGGCTGGGAGCAATTCATTAATAAGAATAGCTAGTCCATGCTAGCAAGGCTTGGTTAGAAAATACCAAACAAACAAGTACAAATGAGCCAGCCCAGCTTATAACCCAGAAAGAGCTTATGAACCATCCATCAGAGCATGACAGTGCCCTCCCCATGAACAGGAACACATTTGGCAGGTTTTCCCCACCAGAAGAATCCTGGTACAGAGAAAAGCAACATTTTTTTTCCAGATGGAGATGACTGCAAATACAGAACTGGCTGCTGGAAGCCAGCTCGCTAGCATTTTCCAAAAAGCTTCCTCCCTTAAGAGTGAGGAAGAAGAAATATCCTACAAGACACGCAGCTTCCCATCAGTAAAAGGGCAAAGATCTTCCACCGCAGGTTCAAGTCAAAAATACCAAGTGGAAGTCTCCTGCACACAGAATTTTATCAGAAAGCAACAGAGGGTGGGTTTGAAATCAGCTAAAACTTTCTTTGAAAAGTGAGTGTTTACACAGAGGTAGCATCCTCCAAATATTTTTTTGTGGGACCAACACCCGTGGAGTGTTATTGTTTCGCTGTTCCAGAAGAACCCTCTGAGATAATGAGCACTGCTTAAAAACAAACAAACCAGAGGTCCCACAACCATGAAGATGACAGTGTTGAGAACGAGCCCGAGAGAGACTGTTAAGACCAAGGAATTCTCCCCCATGAGAATGGCCAAAAGATGGTCTAACACGTGTGTGTGTGTGAAACAGGCCAAAATCCAGGTGCCACAAGTGACACCCAAGCACACCCACACAACCTGTGAGAGGACGGGACAGCACCAGTACATGGGTTTGTATAAATCTTAAAGAATACAGGAGGTTGTTTCCAGCAGCTACAGCTACAAGAAATTGTGCCTCTGGATAACCCCAAATCCCCCAGAAGTCCCAAAATCGCAGTTTCCCAGACAAATTACGAGTTGACTTCCATCCCAAAACCCTCAACCGCCTCGAACACGAACTCCTGCTTGCCTGGCAGTTTCTCCTGGTGCAACACAGCTAACAATCTGGTGGGAAAAAATGAGGGAAAGAAACGTTGTTTTGAAGCAGGGGATGCTACAACTGGTATTTTGCATAATTACAGAACATCCCCGACCTCTCCTTGAGCTCCAAATCTCTCCTTGGGCTGCAATCTTTACAGCACAGAAAAAACCCAAATTGTCGGTCTCTCTTCTCTTTGTATTGGTGAGAATTATTCAGAAAGAATTAACTTGTTTTCTTTTGGAGGCTCGGGAGTGATAAGAGGAGGTGAAGCTTTTATCCAGGCTTCTTGTCATCCCTTTCAAAGATACATTTTGTTAATGGCAACCATCCAGTTAGCAGCTGAAATAATTCTTCCACCTTGAAAACCGTATTTTTATCTTCAGTGTTTCAATTTTCAGAACGATCTCTGACTTCAGCAAGCACGTTTGTCTTTAGGACATCTTCCTCCTGCACATGATCACAGCTTGTGTCTAAAATTCACATTCCTTCATTGAAAACCAAGTTCCAACCCTCTGTCACGAACGCCTGTGGATGGCTGGAGTGCTACTGCTCTCAAAACCTCTCCCTGTCTGGGAGTTTTGGAGCCTCGAGGCTTGACCCAACTCCGCTCCAAAACATTCTTGAAATCCCCACAAAAGGTTGGAAAGCAAAACAAGCCAGCAGGTGAGCCAAGGAAACAGATGGCTTATTAAAGTTCCTTTGTATTTGGTCACTGCTGAGAACATAACCCTGCATTTTTAACAGTAAATTTCACACTCTCTCACTTGAATTAATTCACCAGGAACAACAACTCCGAAATTAACACTCTCCCTTCCCTAAGTTTAGATATAAAAAGCATCTGAACCCCACACAGAGCTGAGGTACAAAAACCCAAGGGCATTTTGGAAATGCTGACAGCGCTCAAGTCAGAGTTGCAAGGATCTTTGCTTCTAACTAACTAGATTTCAGTCAGAGAGTTTCCAGAGCAGAAGTTTTAAAAGTTAAGAGCGTTACACTTAGGATATGTACCAGCAAATCAAAACAATATCTAATGCAGGGCTTCTTTCAGCACTTGAGATAGGATTTACAAGTCTGAATTCGATTCAAGCAGGCTTAATCACTAAACCCCAACCCTGAACCTGTTTCAGGATTAGGACTGAAGTATCGCCTGCAGGTGGTTTTACATGAAACACTACTTCCCCTCACTCTGTATTCCAGCTTCTAACAAACAACACTGTCAGTGTGGAACAATCCTATCACAGATGCTGGAGTGAACAGACCCATCCCAGAAAGCCTCACTGCACATCACTGTTCTGGAAAGGGTTGGATCACAGAATTATGGAGTGGTTTGGGTTGGAAAGGACCTTAAAGGTCATCCAACCACGCCCCCCTGCCACGGGCAGGGACACCTTCCACCAGCCCAGGTTGCTCAGAGCCCCATCCAACCTGGCCTTGGACACTCCTAGGGATGGGGCAGCCACAGCTCCTCTGGCCAACCTGTGCCAGGGCCTCCCCACCCTCACAGGGAAGGATTTCTTCCCAATATCCAATCTAAATCTCCTCTCTGACAGTCTGAAGCTCATTCCCCCTTGTCCTGTCACTCCAGGCCTTCGTGAACAGTCTCCCTCCATCCTGTGAGCTCCCTTCAGGTTCTGGAAGGCCACAATTAGTTCACCCCACAGGTCACCTTCACTTCTCCAGGCTGAACAATCCTAATTCTCCCAGCCTTTCCTCACAGGAGAGGTGCTCCACCCCTCTGATCACCTTGGTGGCCTCCTCTGGGCTCGCTCCAACAGGAGAGCTGGATGCAGCAGGGCAGAGGTTTGAGGCAGCAGCTGGGATGCATTTTATTTCCGTGCCAGAGGAATATCCTCTTCCACATGCAAAGGAGACTGCCCAGCATATAAATGCTGAGACAAATGGCTCAGAAAAAAAAAAAAAAGTCATGTGCATTAAATAAACATCTCATGATTCATCATCTCAGTCACCAGGCATACATTTACTGCTCTGCAACATCTTCCAAAGCCGTGTAGGTATTTGTTCCTCATTAGTATGAAACATACAGTGCCTTTGAGAAAGCAGCTTTATTACACTACACTTTGTTAATAAACACCAACATTAAGTGCAAGTTACACCCATACATCTCTAATACGGTCTAAAGAGTGCGTGGGAGCGAAAGAAAACAAAAAAAAAAAAAGCAGAGGAGTAAGCAAGCTATTTCATTGTAGGGGAAATATTTATACAAAAGCTACAATACACACACAACTTCAAAGGTGCTTCGCACCTTGAGAGGCCCTTGCTCCAAAGGAGAGAAAAGGAGGTCACTGTCCCAGCTGGCTCCAGGGAAGACACAGCTCCACCCATTCAACTTTTCCCCTCACGTTTGTCCACAAACACACCCAGGTGAGGCACTGAAGACACCGGAGTGCAATGCCAGTATTTACTCTAATGGCAGCAAGATCATCAGCTCTGTTCTGGTGAGAACTGCATTAACCCTTGGTTTTGTAGGGCTGAATCTGCTCTTCACACCCCAGTCAAGCTCACGTGCAGCGTTCGCCGTGTTTTCTCATTTGCCTACAGCCCCCAGTTCTCAGCTGTGAGAGAGAGGTGTTCCCTGGACTCAATGTGAACTGAGGGCACATCTCAGGAAAACACATTAAAAATCCATTATACTTCCCACCTTTCAAGATCTGAACCCAAACACAACACCTTCTCCCACTATATTTTGGGGAACATTGCACGCAAATGAGCCCACTCCTCCACTTCAATGCTTGCACTGAAGGATGCAGGAAATAAAATGCATCTAAACAGACATATCTACTCAAATTTGCATTAACTGTAGTTTTAAAAGTCAGTTAATCCTATGATTTAAAGCCACAGTACAACAAGACTGAAATCTCACTGTAATGAAATGTAATTCATGAAACAAATAAGGTGAGGCACTTTCAACTTAATCAACATAACTGCTTCAAAAAAATTATAATCTCACAGTTTTATTCAGTGAGCAGCTACATTATTCACTAAATGCTATTTAAGAACTTTCAAGTCACTCTCTTGGTAGCCCGGAAGAGTCTGCAAGACAGAACAGAGCATATTTCTACAAGGAGTCTTTAAATTGTTAATTAAGATAAATGAGTGGGGGGAACCCATCACTTTCTAAAAATTTACACTTGGCTATGCTTAGTTCTGTATTTCCCCAGGCACAAAAGAAGTAGAATAGAAGAATACAGAAGAGAAGAAGCAAAGAAGGACTCAGCTGGATCACTTAAGTATTTCCCCCCCCAGAAAACTGTGAGGTTGGTTAATTTTATTAGAGCAAAATCTGAGGTAATCTTCATGGAATCACAGAACGGTTTGGGTTGGAAGGGACCTTAAAGATCATCTTAGTCCAACCCCCTGCCATGGACACCTTCCACTATCCCAGATTGCTCAGAGCAACCATCACAGAATTCATGGAACGACCCAGCATAGAGCTCTTCAGGAAAAACAGGATTCTATGCCAAAAGTCTGACGGCAATTAAACAGAAGTCACAGTCTGCTATGCCAATGGAAAAGGGATGTCAGGTCAAATTCAACACAGCAAGGGAGAAAAAAAAGGCTTTCATTTACCCATTCCTACTTTCTCTGTTGCAACCATTTTTAAACCAGCACAACTTTCAACTCATTCCCCTCCATGTTTTCGGACAGCATCTACATTTTGTACCTTTCTGAGATCCAGCCTTTCACTACTGGCCATGCAGTTCCAGGCTTTCATCTCTGCTCCTCATGATTACATCTTCCTCCTCAATGCACCCTCAACAACCCCATCCAAAACAACGACCTCAGGACAGATTTCTGGAGTCAGCAGCCCTGCCAAAAGCAGAACAGCACAAAGCAGCCCTCCCCTTTCTCTAGTACATCATATGTGATCCACTTATTTTCCTTCAGGAAGTCCTTCCACACTCATCCCTGCCCTTCTTCTTTGGTGCGCATTTTCCCAAGTGAACTCTTGACACTTGCAGAAGTCACCTCAGACACACACCTAGAGGGGGAGCTCTGGTTAAATCTCCCTGTCCTCCTTCAAATTCTCCCTTCTCACCTGCCTTTTGGAAGTAGGGTTGTCCCTCTAGAGGGAATTTTGTCATCATTCCTCTAATCGTGGTGAGTCTTCATCATATGTTTCTGAACTTATGAGATAATCTGAGATGTCAGACACTGGTGCTGAAGAAAACACAGTCTGCAGAGCCACCAGCAGCAGTGAATGAGTTAACAGGCATGGTTAAGGATTTCGAGCTGTGTGGGGGATCTTAACAAAAGGAGCCTGGAAGTCTCCTGGTTGCTGGGATTTCCAGTCTTTATGGATGTGCAGCTATGGAATCGTACAATCCCAGGTGACAGCAGGAGAGCAGAATGGCTTATTGAGCACAGTTACCTATCAAGCAACCTAAACCCTGGAAAAAACTCAGGGGGAGGCGCCCACAGAAAGTTTGTGCCGATCATCAGCCAGTGAGTAAATAAAGATTAAAATTATCCAAAATATAAAGCATTCATGAGCCCAGGCATCCAAAACATGACACTTAAACTAAAAAAAAAAAACCAAACAACCACAAACAAACAAATCAAAAACCAAAACAAACCCCCCACAATTACGTAAGTACCAGAGAAGAGAATTACAGTTTGGTTGGTTGGGTTTTTTCTGATGAGTAAACTGAAATGCCACATTAAACATCCATGTCCAAACCGCCCATGTGCTCCTAGGTGTCTTTATCAAAAAGAAGGAATCCATTCCCCTGAAGAAGGTATTAGCCTGATGTGGCTTGGGTACCTTTAACACAGAGTGCAGTAGAGTTTTACATTTATATGAAGATAATGCAGGCCTGTATTAAAAAAGGAGGGTAAAAAACCCAGAAGCATTCCAGTCCTTGGGACATCCATGCTGCTGAAGAGGTGACACTAAAGGCCTGTAGTTTCAAGAGCAGCTAATTTAAGATCATGCCTGTAGCACATGTTCCTCTGTGTTTCAGATGTTCAAGGGGCTTTAATTTCCAAAAAGTGCCGAGGCCTCAGGCCCTGCCTCTTCAATCGTGTCAAACACCTCAGACGCAGTGGCCCAAAACAGATGTACCCCAGTGACTCAAAATTCTGATCTCGTTTGCTAAAGATCCCCATCTTCTTTTTTTCTGTATGTTTTTTTCCCAGGTTTTCACTGCCTGCCTTCATTTTAAGGGCAAACAACTTTTATGTTAATTATTGAGTGAGCTTCAAGTTTTCCAAGGAACCCCTGGTAGTTTAGTCACCTAAAGAACCCTCCTCCTTCTTTCTCCTCATCTCAGTCATAGAAACAGTTATGATTAACTTTATGTCAGAGTCTATTATATACTATAGAGGGAATGTTTGCAATGATTTAATGGTTAATTAAATAATTTTCCCAAGCAGGGAAAACTGGGTATTGTCACAGGATTTGCCATGGGACTTGTCTGAACTTCACGAACTTCTCAGCATATCAAAACCAGGAGAACTGGATTGCCCAAACCTTCATCATTTTAGAGTGGAATGTTCTTGTGTAAACTGTGCACATGAAGTGGCACTCCTCTGAAGGGAAGGCACTGGATTATTTATCATCTTTATTTGTTTCCTCTCCTAACGAGCTCATAAAATAAAGCTTAATTTACAGAGGATGTTGTCCTATAAATTTGAAGGGATCCAAACGAACCATGACAGCTACACGCTGATAATTGATAAGAACAAGCTCGTCACAATGTCTCAATCACAAAGTTTTGATTGGTTTTCCCTTTTTGCTTTTAGAAGCAATTTCATCTTTTGAAAAGATTTAAAAAAAAAAAAAAAGGAACAAACCTGCTCTCACTGGTAGAAATCTGGTCCCCTGATTAAAGATCACAGTAAGGTCACTTTTAATGCATTTTTACCATAACCTGAATTTGAGTGCAATTCCCTCCTTGACCTACTGACCACCCTAAACTTTGACCTGCAACATCTACTCTCATTGCCTGAGAATTCCTCTGTGTGTTTGCAACCAGCACAGTCAGGACTGGACAGCTTGGATTTCTCTGTAAAATGAAACTGTGTTGCACATGGATTGCAAGAAGAACAGCACAACCAAAAACATCCAGCTCTTATTTTCATTCCCAGCCAATCTCTGCCTGGAGAGGAAGCTTTTTTTTTTTTTTGCTTTCACTGCAATATCTGCATTCTTTGTAGGTGGTCAAGTCCATTGTCCTCCCAGGGGAATAAAGAAAAATTCTATGCATGGAAATTTAGGAGCTTCCAACCCTCTATGTGGGAGTAGTCTGCAAAAGAGAGAGCCTTTAATTAAAAACAACTTTGGAGCTGCAGTCCTGCTTGTTCAACTGTTTTCAGTTCTTCCACTTACAAAAGCTCACTGGGATCCTAGAAGTAGGAAGCCAAAATGTTTAGGTTGAAGTAACAAAATTTGAGAGCTTTCAATGTTAGTAATACAATTTTTTATTTTTGCTTTAGTAGTGCTTTAACACCTGGTGTATCCTGAGAAAGAATATAACACCTTCAAGCTATTCCTGAAATATTTCCTTTCACAAAGCTAAGGCAGATTCATAAAGCTATGCTTGTGCAAACTCAGGCCTTTTACCAGAGAAATAATAATTTTTTTAAAAAAAGGAGAGAAAACAGTATCACTTTATCCGAATTCCACTGCTGGAGCTGGGGTCATGCTGTTTCCACGTGGTGCATCCTGCACTTTGCTGACAAGCAGCAATCTAATACGAGGATTCTGAAGCCTAAATCAACAACACCAAAATCCACCCCCAGCTGAACAGAAACTGCTGTGCCCTGTCAAAACACACTTTAAAGAACAAACATGCTAAGAAAAAAAAAAAAGGTAAATGGGGGTATGAGTTTCTTACCTGCCATCAGAACACATAATTCTTCAAAGTGCTCAAGCAGTGGTGTGTTATTTAGGATAACAGTGTCAGAACAGATATCTGAGCAGCATGGATTCAGGCCTGGAACAAAATCCCAGCTGATAGAACTTCAGCATCCAGAAATTCAGAATTCTGCATTTAGGAAGCAGTGCTTAAGACACAGTGAAGGAGGTTTCCTGGAAGCAGCTCTGTAGGGTTACATTCTCTGGTACAGGCAGACCAAGAATGTACCCCAATGTACATCAGACTGCCAAAAAAAAAAAAAAAAAAAAAAAGGAAAGAAAAGAAAAGGCAAGAGGGATTTTAGCTCCACAAATCCGGTAATTAAAGGCATTCTTATGGTATGGAAGAATTTTCAGTTCTTAATACTGCTTACAGACTTTGGATTATAATAAAATAAAATACAAAATCCTTTCACAGAAATGCTTACACAGCCCTGGCAGCAGAGATGGGAACACAGGAAGCTCTCACTGGAGGTTTCCCATGGCACAGGGAGCAAAGTGTGCACCGGGATCTGCACAACAGCACTGGGTGCATGGCTAGATTAACTTCCAGAGGGTAAAAACACAAAAGCTCGCTCTCAAACACCCTAAAAGACCAACAGGGACTAAACCCAGGAGCAGATGCATATCCCTGCATCTCTTACTCAATTAACAGGCAAACAAAGTTAAATCTTCATGAAGAAAACCTCAATCATTTTAGCACTCTCAAAGGATTAAGCCAAAAGAAGGAAAAAACCTGAAGACAGACACACCTGCACACTAAATAAAATGAACATCTAAATTCACTGAGAACCTTTCAGATTTTCAGTGTTTTAATACAATGAAATACACCACAGAGACAGCAGGTTTTGGAAACAAAGCACTCCAAAGCAATGCAGTGTTTCAGTCCCATTTTAGGACACGCTTTGGACAAGGGCTGGATCATCTCAGTCCCATCTCAGAAGTTCCCTCTATCCTAAACTGCTCCATGATTCTTTCTGCCTGTCAGCACACAAGAACAGGTTACTACCAACACATGCACACTAACTGGGGAGTCAAACAGCCAGTGTTTGGCTTCCCTGAAGCAGCATTTAAGCTGTGGATCAAGTAAGACTGTTCAAAGTGCTAAAAAGTCCCACTTTCAGCATCCAAGGAGCAGTGGGATCAGCTGAACTTTCAGTCCTGTTCTGCTAAAAGAGAACTATTAGGATTTCTCGCTTCTGCCAACGCTCCTTGCGATGCTGCAAGATGAGGAGAAATGTAGTGTGTAGTACAAAATAACTGGTGGATAGTGTTCAGGTTCCACTTTTTTTGTCTCTCTTTTTTTTTTTTTAAACTTTCTTGCAGAGGTCAAGTTGCCCTTCAAGTACTTCATGAAACAGGATTTCACCTTGAAGCCCAACTCGAGCTATCTAATCTATGGTTAGTTTAAACCTTGGAGTTGTCTCTGTCAGATAGAAGTGCCAAGGATGTTGCCTTGGCCCAAACACAATGGTAAAAAAAAAAAAAGTAAAAATCACTCGTTTTCCCAAATGGAGGAGTCCACCACAGAGCAACATTGTTTGTACCCTCACTGAAAAGATGACAGATTTCCCTGAAACTTCTCAAATAGTCCAGCATGAAGAAGTTTTTCTTAGTATAGAAGTTAGGAGAGCTGCACAAAACTAACCTCCTTATGTGCTGTGGTGTTAGTGCCACCTCACTGCCAGGACATGTGGGAAGAGACTAAAACTGCACCAGCAAAGGTGTAGACTGAGCTTCAGCCTCCCAGATCCTTAAACCAGCCTCAGGCAATACCTGTGTAGAGACTCCAGGAAACCTCTTGCACAGGTCAATCTATAGCCTCAGTATTTAGCCAGCACTGGCACTCAAAAATCCCCAAACCCCACACTCCAAAATCCCTGCACGATCCCCAGGGAACGTAAAAACCAGCTCAGAGGCCAAAATGACTCATTACACACAGGTACTCACTCACTGCAGCGAGGGAAAGCCGAAGAAAATGGGAAACACTAAAACACGGTGGAAAGCCTAATTAAAAATAGGAAACCCTTAATTCAATTCAAAACCCAGTCCAGCACAAATCGCTGCCAGGGGAGCCTGTCATGTAAAGCCTCTCGCTCTGGGGAGGAACCCATCCAAGTAGGACAAGTGTCAGGTGTCAGGAGAGAGCACTGAGGCAAAAGTTTTGTTCAGTGGTGAATGCAATGAAAACCAAAACACTGCGGTGCTCCAACCCTCCTAACCTTATAAAACCAGGGAATTCAGCACCACAACCACTCCTCCAAGCTTTATCAAGGCATGCATGCCCCCTGTGGTTTTGACACTGAAGGGCAGATAAGATGGCACCTTTAGTTTAGTTTTTAGTTTTTAGGAGCAACCAGTGCTACTTGACTTATATTTACAAAGAAATAAACTGCCTCCCAAGAACCCCACCATCTTAGGCATTCCTACAAGCTTTGAAGTGAGTGGATACCACAATCCACGTGACTAGAAAGCACTTTATCTCATTATTCCTAAACTTCTGCTGAGGCTCAAGGGCCTATTTTACCACAGCTAGGCATATCTCAGGTTTTGGGGTTGTTTCTGTAATATCAGAAGTGATGGATTCAACAGCACACTTCACATGTCACAGTAACAGGAACCTAAACCACTTGTGATGGATTATGGCACACAGGTCCCTTTCCATCTTATTTTAAAATATCTCTCTTTTTCTTTCCCTGAAAAGCACTTCCATAACATGGAAGTTATGAGCACCAAGACAGTAAAGGGAAGATGGTGATTTAAGTAGTTCTGTGGGTGCTTTTGACACATCTCCCAGGAAAGTAAAGGCATTTGAGATTCCACTGTAAAACTGCATTAGTGCCTGTGTTTTCCAGATAAAGTTCTCTCTTCAGTTGAGCCCCAGCTTTTGCATCAGCTACGTGCAGGGTAAAGATTTATATCCCCACTTGGAACTGAAAATGGAAAGTTTAATGTGTTACTCGCAGAAAATCTATATTTTCTTCTATCTCAGACCACATGAGCTGCGAGATGGAAACTGCAGCTACTTACAACTTATTCTTCTAGGGGTTCCCTGAACTCTCATTTAATTTTTGGGTTTTGTACAGTGAAGAAAATATGGGGTTCTTCAGCTATGAAGATGGCAAAGATTGTCCCTCACCCTTTACCATCCACCCAAAAAAATCCCCCCCCAAAAAACTCAATCCTCCAAAGAAACTTTTTAAGGGTATATCGAAGAGATTGAACCCTCAACTGCACAATACACTGCTGACGTCCTTTTCCTTTGTTTCCCTCTAATAAAACCACCATGTTTGTTCCACAAGGTTAGTATTTCAGACATAAAACAAACAAGAAAGAAGGATATTTCTTTTCCTCACCGAATTCTGAAGTAAATTTCAATACCAAGATGTGAAATAGAATCTTAAATCCCACCAAAAAGCTTTCATTATATATGTTCATCAGAAGTTATCAGTATTACTTCTGGGATTTTTGTGGGATTATTGAATATTACATATAATATTCTATATAATTTTTTTTGTGGCATTCCAGCCAGCACTTTATGCTCCTGTAAAAAGGTGATTAAAGTAGGTGTAGGAGAGAGGGAACTGCATGTTCTGAATAGTGGGCAAAGATTTATCTGCCAAGGAACTCCTGCACTGCATTGTGCTTCACAACCAATAAATTACACAGACCCTCCTGAAAGCCTCTGATAACGCTGTGCTTGGTCAAGATGCTTCTCATGTGTTGAAATAACCATGTCAAAATGCACACAGAGCATGTAAATACACCTAGCAAATTTGCAAAAAAAAAGAGGCATTTTTTGTCACATTTTAGCTTGAGAGTCTTTACTGCCACGTACATTTATTTGTGCCCCCAGCTTGCACTGCCTATGTACAGGAAAAACCAGGAGCTGAGCTAGAGTTGCTTCCATCCAGATCATGCTTGGAAGTACTTTAAAATGGTAAATAAACTTCCATCCTTACAGGTCCATCAGCAGAAGAACAATTTTCAGCTTCCCAGCTACTTCAGATGCAAGTCTTCTAATATTTATATAATAATTTGACCAGAGACAACAAAATAACCTGTTGGTTTGTGTTACAGAAAAGGCACTATCAGCATTTTCTCTTCAAGTAGCATTACAGCCACCTGACACTGTCTGAGCCTCTCCAAACCAGGATAAAAACCATATAGAAGAGCATTATTTGCAGAGGAAAAAATCCCAAACTATCCACAAATAAACATCACCACACAGTCACTCCTCTCCCATTTACTAAAAAACCCTCTGTTTGAGCAGAGTAATTCTCACCTGCCTTCCTTTCTGGATAGACAGGGTTCTAGAAACATCTCACTAAAATCTAGTAACTTTTTCCAGCCTGGAGAAGAGGAGTGGGCTATATGTACACACGGTAGCTATGTTTTAGTTAATCTCTTTTCACCCTTTTTTATGATAAAGGCTGCCAACAAAATTAAGCATCCGTTGCCCAAGCATGCTCCAGAACAAGATATCTCCGTTTCAACTAACAACAGCAAATTACTGGCAATATATTTTATGATACTACATTAGTCTAACAGTGATGGAGTCTGTACTTTGCAAGTAAAGTTCTTGGACGTGGCAAGAGAAGACACGTTGCCAATCTTTATTGCATGATCTATCAGTCTGCAA
Source organism: Myiozetetes cayanensis (assembly GCF_022539395.1). Taxonomy (NCBI): domain Eukaryota; kingdom Metazoa; phylum Chordata; class Aves; order Passeriformes; family Tyrannidae; genus Myiozetetes; species Myiozetetes cayanensis. The sequence goes on along the minus strand of NW_026087521.1, from coordinate 70,454,267 downwards.
GCTCCTGTTTTCCACTCAAACAAGGAGAGAGCCCCAAGCCTGAAGAGGCTGGAACACAAACTTCACTTGATACATACTGATGGATTCACAGGGAAATTAGGCATGCACATAACACCTCTTGAGAGCAAGGATCTGTCTACAAATACCTTTAAAAACCAGAGCAGTATCACAGGATGGGTCGGGCTGGAAGGGACCACAGTGGGTCATCTGCTCCCACCTCCCTGCTCAAGCTGAGTCATTCCAGAGCACAGGGCACGGAACCTCCAGTCAGGGAGACTCCACACCCTCTCTGGGCAATCTGTTCAGGGCTGGGTCACTGCACAGCAAAGAAGTTCTTCCCCATGTCCAGCTGGAACTTGCTAGGCATCAGTTCCTGCCCGTTCCTCTTGTGCCATTGCTGGGCACCCCTGAGGAGAGCCTGTCAGAGCAAACTGTCCCAGTGTCCCCAACTGAGGGGACTCAGCTGAGACAATCCTGCAGTCTGGCTGGGGTAGAAATGCCAATTCAAGGGCCCTCTGGCAAGGGAGATGCTTTGACCTTACTTAGAAGTGTGCTCACCACTGATCTGTACAGCAAAAACACAACAGCGATGAGTTCTGGACTTCCCATCCTTCCTAATAATCCAAACTGATGGGAAAGCCTAGGGATGAAAGAGGGAGCTGAAAGGGGGAGGAGGGGGGAAGCAGGTTGTGTGTTTAAAAAAGCAAAACCAAAAAACAAACAAACAAAAACCCTTCATTTTTGTATTCTGAAAAGAACTTTGCTGGTGAACTAAAAAAGACCGCTCTAAAAACCATGATAATTCCTCACCCAGGACAAAAAGACACACTGAATATCTGAGTTTAGAAGTAATCTGGAATCTTAACCTTTTTGGTTTCCTTTGAAAGCACAGGGGCCTTCAGGTTTGGTTTTGGGATTTTTTTTTTGTGAAAAAACAAAGCCTTGCTACGTGGAATTCAAAGGGATGCTTTGTCCAAAATGCAATAATGCTGTTCCAGGTGATAGGTGTCAGGTTTGGCTAGCTCTGTGACAAGCTGTGTGGTTCTACTGCTTCCTGGAGAGGCTTCAAGACTTCAATTAGAAATCTCCTCAGATCTAGGAAAGGTTACACGAAAGAAATCTGAAATTACTTTTGCAAGTACAAAGACTTCCAGAGTAAAGTAAGACAGGCCTTCACATATTTAGTGATGAATGCTCTGAATATTAATTTGGAGGTATTTGTGAGTTTTCTGCAGATTTGACAAGTGAGATGCATCTAAATCTGACTTCATTTAACTGCTATTTTTTCCTCCTCGCTCCAAGATATCAATTACTAAAGCATGTTTCCTTAACAACTAAAACTCAGAAGGTGAACTTTTATTTCTTTAAAGCCTAGAAATTCTGGTTTTAGAACACTGTGCAGCTATCCTTTGTGGGAAGTAGCCTCCAGACTTGCCAAACCTTCAGAGAACAAAGAGAAAAGATTGTATCAGAAAACGACATGCCTCCAAAAAAGCTGAGTTTCTTTCCTGCCAGAGAAAGAAATGACTAATGTGCACTGCAATTAGTGCAAAAAACAATACTATCTCTGCAGTTGCAGGCTGGGAAAGCTACATTTTGATGTTTACACAGCAGTGAATAAAGTGGGAAAACTTGGAGCTGCTGTTAGAAGTTGTGTAATAGGTACATTTTTTTTCCTCTCAAATATTTAGTGACAGTGAATCATTAAAACACCCCTCAGGTGAGGTCTTCTACATCTTGCTACTGTGAAGATTAGAATACTGCAGGATTCCCTAGTGATCAATAAATTAATAAAAACCAGGCTAAGTCAGGTTAACTTTAAATTTAAAAGTTAGGAGTCCACAGGAAACACATGATCCAGTTCTTTTTCACTGCTCCACAGAAAACAACAACCCAGGAAGCAGAGCAATGAGAGGATGCAAACTTTGCCAGTGCTCAATAAATTCATATAAAAAAAACCCCAAAAAGAAAGTCTGAAATGGTTTGCTTGCAACACCCAGGGCTTGGACAGGGCAACCCATGTCTCAAGAATCAAATATTTTTGAAGCAGAAAAGCTGGGGATTCCTGTCTCTTCATGGAAGTGGCATTTCCACACACCACCCTCCCTGTCATTCATTATCAATAGTTCTGTCCTCCTTTCCAGACATGCTGTCTCCACTTACATTCCATTTTCACTTTGCCCTTGGTTGGCAAGCAAAAGATGAGTCTCAACCCTGAAAAAAAAACACTGGTAGAATTTTAATTTGATTTTTTTTTTAAAACCATTAGACCTGTGTGTTTCCTCAGAACCACAGTCACAGAATTCAACTTGGAAGTGCATTCCAAAAACTTGAAGTACTGCTGCTCCAAATGTAAACAAACCACTCAGATGTGGACATAAAATCCAGGTTTTACGTAAGGACAGATTTACACAGGACAAAGAAAGGGAGGAAAAAGAAGCCTCATGAGCTTCTTCTCGTGAGAAAGCAAGAAGCTGCATGTAATAAAAACGTGAACAAGTGAGGAAGAGGAAAGAAACGGATGCACAAGTCATGGAATCTTCGGTTTCAGTTCTGCCATCCCACCAGTCTGAACAAGTGCAACACAGCCAGCAAGGAAACAAGAGGTACATTGTGCAGTGTTCAACTCAAAGAGAGACAAGAGATGAAAAGTATCTCTTGTAATCCAAAGAATGCAGAAAGAGTCAAGGATCCCAGTGATACCACTGTCAGAAGAATCCTAGGGTTTTTTTCCTGTGCTGACTCAACCCAGACCAGTAAAAGGTGTGCACAACAGTAAGGAAGGGAAGCAGTGAAAATGTGAGAGGTAGCGCTTTTCCTCTGAGATTATTTCTCACCTGAACCAGAACTCGCTGGCACATCAGAGAAAAACTCTCCCTGAAGCACAGATCCTTTCAGAGAGCACCCAGGAACTTGTCCCATCTATTAATTTCTTTCAGTAGATAACACCAGCAAAGATGAATCCAATAACACTGAGTAAAAATACTGAATGCCTCTTAAATGTCTCAAAAAACAACAGTTTTGTATTTAAGACCTTGTGCAAATTAATTCAGTTTAGAGGGTCATTAGACCTACACTGAGCTTCAAAAGAAAAAGTGTGAATTTTTGTCCACTTCTCATAATTGAAGTTGTGAAAGAAAAACGTTTGCCAAAGTCGCTCCTCTGTTCTGAAATCAAGTAGAGGCACGACTGAAATTCTAATGAAATTCTAACTTCTCAACTGAAAGTTTCATGAAGAAGTGTAAGGGCCCCGAACCACCTACTGCTGCCCCCAAAAATCCTTGCTTTCAAAGTCACAGAGACAACTCCAGAGGATCTACAACACCCAAAGGCTGTGAGAGGCAGCACAGTGGACCAAAGGTGTGATTTGTGTTTACTATCACTCACAGGAGTTCTCTTCCTCTCCTCAGTCTCCACAGCTTCATGGCAAGGAGTTCTGCAGATCTAATTCCTGCAGCATGAAACTACCTGCTTTTGTTTGTTTGTTTGTTCTGACCTAGGTTCTGACCAGCTTTAGTCCATCTCCACTGGTTCTTGTGCTGCCAGAATGAACAAAACAAGATCTGCTTGCCTTCACCTCGTTCAGCACTTTATAGGCTTCCCACCCACATTAAGCTGGGGTTTTTTTTGGACTGAAAACTCCAGGATTGCTGAATTGCTCACATATCTCTTCTTTACTACCTTCCTCTAAGCATTTTTCAGTTCTACTGCTTTCTCTCCAAGATGAGGGAACCAGGTTTAAAAGACCATCAAAAACACGTAGAAACCACTGATTTTTATATATATATATAAAGTTCTAATAATCCACACACTACAAGCTGACCCTTTGTCTCATGCCCCCAAAATAGACAGCAAAAGAAAGTCATATAACAACAACAAATTAGATTAGTGACGCTTATGATCACAAACCAAAGTGCTTTATTCAAAAAAAGCAGAGGTAAATAAGCAACTCTCCCCATGTGAGGATGGGCAAGCACCATCCTGGTGAGTTTTCAGCAGGCACATACCTTCTGTTCTCACACAATAAAATCATTCAAGGACCGTAACTCACATGACTTGTTTCAAAGTGACAAATAAAGGAGTGACACTGCAGTCACCTGGCAGGCAGCCACAAACTGGCTCCACTGAAAGGAATTTATTCGAATACAGTCAACAACAAACTCTTCAATATTTTAATTCGGTGGAAGAAAACCTGGCCCAAACACCACTGCATTCCAAGTTTCCTGGAGTTACAGGTTAACATACATGTGCTCTGGCTAAATGCCAGATGGGAGAGGTGAGAGACCAATGTCTTTATGAATTCTCCACCCTCTTTTAGCCATCTTCATTGCTGGTACTATTCCACCACACAGAACCACCATAATCTTGAGCAAAGAACACGCTGTTGGTTGCAGGCAGCAATTCCTTCCCTGAAAATGTTTGTTTTAGAGGAAGAACGACCAACTGATGTATATTAAAGAGACACATGACATGCCTACAATGTGAGACTGAAAGCACTCTAATGAACAACTAAAAACACCCTTCTCAAACCCAAGACAGCTTAAGACAGTGTCTAAAGTCAGACTAAAAGACAACACAGCATTTTTTATGCTGTACATACACACACATGTGCCACACTTTGGTAAAGCTCCTACAGAGCACAGGGTGTGTTTTATATTTGTGCAGAAGTACTACTTCTAGTTCTACACTATATTAAGGACAATGCAAGTAAATCCTTTTGGTTGTGCAATATCACCATCTTTCCTTACACAGCTGGAAGAATCAGCAATAACACTTTCTTTCAGCTTTTTCTGCAGTAAGATAAAGCTGTTGTACATTTACCCCCATGTGTACTTCTGATACACAGAACTCCAACAAGAGACAAGCTTATCATTTTGGCAAACGACCAGAGAATTTTCTTCTCTTTAGTTATACTGGTTCCCTCACCTGCTGCAGTTATCAATGGAATACCACTCCAGATAACTGTGTTTGCAATAGAAGGAGCTGCTGAATGGTAGTCACACACAGAAACACAGGGAGGTGTGACTCAGATAGAAGTCTACCACTGAAAAGCTGACGTGTGCACATAAGGCAAAGCAGCTTTAAGCAAAGCCTGCGAATGGTGACAAGCCAGAGAAGAACCTGCATTCTGAGTTTCTCTCACTTGCTTCACCAACTTCATTTGCATCATAAAACAGGGGGCTTGGGGGGGGGGGGGGAAATCAAACAAATAAGAAAAGGCATACCAATATGTAGTCTGACAGTATGTATTTTTATAGCAATGGATTCTAAGTTCAGATATTTCTGACATCAAATATTAATCACATTGTCAGGAAAACCATTACCTGCTTTACTTTTCCTGACTGCTTTTCTGGAGTTTTGGCAATGTCTGACTTGCAGAGCTGAGGACAACTCCTTAAGCAGGACCACAGAATCATCAAGGTTGGAGACGACCTCCAAGATCACCGAGTCCCATCTTGGACCAAACATCACCTTGACAACTAAACCACAGCACTGAGCACCACGTCCAGCTGTTCCCTGAACACCTCCAGGGATGGGGACTCCACACCCTCCCTGGGCAGCCCCTTCCAATGCTTCACCACCCTTTTCAGTGCAGAAATTCTTCCTGAAGATCTGCTGCCCAGTTTGAAGCTTTCTGTTCATAACTTACCTGCAGATGAAGACAGACAGAGATCTCTTTAAGCAGTGGGCTTAGAGCCACCTGTTGCTCCAGGTACAGGTGTCAACTCTGCCGACAGGGGCAGTTCCTAGAAAAAAGAAATTAAAATATGGTTACACACTAGTAAAGTACCTTTTCTTGAGGATAAAGTCCTATTCCCGCTCCTCCCTTTTAATGCTATGGAAAAAAAATAGTGCTCACCCACCATCTGTAGTTTATGCAGCCTGCTACATACAAATAGTTTATTTTTAAAGAGTTAGTTCAAAAGAAATGGGGAATACTGAACCTAATTTCCTGCTCCTTATACATTTTCCAATACACATTAACCAAGTGTGGTAAACAACATTTCAACAGCTTTCCAGAAGGTTAAGAAAAAAACTAAGCAGTGTAGTAGCTGGTCATGAGCATCTACCACTGCTAAACTGTAAATGTAGGAGATTGCAAAATAACCTTTCCTAATTTTCTTTTTAAGGAAAATAATCCTCAGACTGGAGCTGTTCCAGACATAAAAACCTCCAAGTGCTCTCGGAAACTGCACACCCTGGAGTAGTGAATCACAACCAGTAATGCATGAACAGTCACACAAACTAGGCAAAGGGTAACAAATCCCAAACTGCTGATTAAGACTAATATTAATCAGCTTGGAAGGGGATGCTTACTTACAGCCACGTTTAACAGCATCATTGTGACAGACTTACAAACATTACCTAATACTATCCCATTGCCAAGGAGAGCACGTGAGAGGGGGTTGTTTTCATAATAGGATGTTCAGGAGCTCCAAAAACCTCATATCAAATCATTTTCACCACCACTGACTGAATATGGAGCTTGCATTCACAGACCAGTATTAATTCAATTCCTGAGCTGACAGAAAAGGTTTTTGTGATGTTTTGTGCTTTCCACCCTGTGGACACACTAACATTTACTAGGGGTGCATCACATGGGCCTTTTACTTCAGCTCTGAAAGGACCATAGCAGTTTTTGGTGAGTTTATGCCTCTCAGCTGAGAAGCTGTAATTTCACAGACAGAAGATATGCTTGTTAGAAATCCTTACAGTATTTGATTGCAGTTTGATCACAGATCATTGCTTTAGGTTTATTCAGGTAGTCATAACTACAGTCAGCCATAGAAGATGCAGAACATCCATTTAACCCACCACATCACGTTAAATCACCAATGCTTAAGCCCCAGTTACTGACACACATGTTAGATTAGGAGAATAAATCTGGTTTTAGGATACAGATGGTGACTTAGTTAATCCAGAGGCACATATGCTCGAGTTTTGCTGGGGGAGGGAGCAGCAGAGAAGAGAGAAATATCATCTCAACACTCCAAACTAGGAGAGCTCAGCTTTGAGATGTTAAATAGTCATCTTTAACAAACTGATCAACTGCCAATACACAAGGAGTAAACATTTCAGCTGCTGTTCTGGGTAATGATCCAGGGTACTTTACACACCGGCCAAAGAAGAGTGGATTCTTAACCTGAGAATGGAGCGGCTGTGACGCTGCTCCAGCAGCAGGGACCGACACTTCCACCCAAACAGAGCCGCTTTATCTGCTGCTCCATTCAAGCCCTAAAGCTCTTCTCAGACCACTTTGCAAACTGAGTGGGAAGGAGGGAGGATAAGAGCCACATTCTGTCCTTAGGGACCCCTATTAAATCAGATTCCCAACATCAGCCACTTCCTCTTTGTTTTCCTCAAGCCATATGGCTTCCTGACAAAATCTGTACAAACAATAAATCCATTAATCAAGCCACTGCTGGAGGAAAAGGCTTTTTTTTTTCCCCCTTCCCTTCATCAATCCAGACATTTTAATAGAGACGTTTTATGTACTTTATTTTATGAAAGTCCCAAGGAAAATAACTAAAGTAGTCTTTGTTCTCACACTGCAGCCTTGGAGGCCAGAGCTGCATTTCCATTACACACTTGCAGAAGGAGACCCTCACATGTTAAAAATGCAAGGAATATTGAGTCAAACTAGCAGGAAAGGAAGCCAGCCTTACTGGATATTTAGCAGGGATGCATTATAAATTGCTACCTGGGCTTCCAAGTACATTGTACTAAAAAAGAAAAACAAAACAAAACAAAACAAAAACAACAAAACTTGCAGCTTTTTGTAATTAACACAAACAGGTAAAACAAGAGAGGCAGCTCTGAAGAGATGCATGGATGTAAATAAATGCCACAAGTAGGCCATAAGCAGGTGAAAGCAGGAGCTTCTACTGAGAGAAGCCACAAAAAAGGACTTTCTTTGCCAGGGGAACCAAAGTGAGCGGTTCCACACAACACGCCACATAATCTGTTTGGCACCTCCAAACCCACAAAGTCCCACTGGTGACAACATCCATCTCAGATCACAAGGAGATGACCACCACACAGGCAAAGAACTCTATGGTAGGGAGGAAACACAGAGAGGAGAGTAAGATTTTTAGCTCCTGTAGGTGGGGAAATCCCTTTCTAAAGATTAAGACCTGATTTCCTTTGCTTGCAACAGCTTTCTTACAACATCAGACTGCAAAGTGTCTGATTTGATTATCTGTTCCCACTGATGTTGGGTGTTTTTCCCCAAAATTTCATTAATCAATAGTCTACAGTACAGGAGAAGAAAACTGGGAAGAAGAAATTATTTCAAACTCGGGTGGTCTCTTTCAGTCACACATTTCCAAAGCAACTGTGACCCTTCCACTCACACAGAAGGAAAACAAGATTGGCATGGTAACAAGTCTTTTTTCCTTAAACCGTGTTTTATTTTCTTCACAGGTGTTCTCCAGCTTACTGGGCTATCAAAACTGTGTCTCAATTCACGTGAACCAAAAGTAACTCTGTGTTCAAATGGAAGTTCAGGAAACACAAAGCACTTCACGACACTGACAAAAACCTTACAGAGAAAGCACTAAAAAAAAACACCCACAACAACAAAACCAAACAAAACCAACAAACAAACACAAAAACAACACACAAAACAACAAAAAAAAGGAGTGAAATTTGCTCTCAAAAAATTGGGGGGGGAGGTTGGTGGTTGTTTGCCTTTTTTTTTTTAATACAGGAAAGCAGCATCTTGATTAAAAGTAGGAAATCTTTGAAATTAAATCCCTTTCTGTCTTTGTTGAAGTTAAGTAACAATTAGTTACAAAGTAAAAAAAAAAAAAAAAAATATGGAAAGAGTAGCCTTCAAATTTTGAGTCTTTATCTCCAAGGAGACACATCTGTAATTTTAACAAAATCAGAATATTTCAGTCAGTTCTTCTGGGTAATGGATGATACACAGGGAGGCTGAACCACCATGAATTATTAGCTTTAAGGCCACAACCTAAAAAGATGCACCATCCCATCCAAAGTACAGATGGATCTGTAAATGCCTTGAGGTAGGGGTGGTGAAAGGTATGTTTGTTTTGGACAGAGCAGTGAAGAGGGTCAGGTGCTGCAAGTTAGGAAGGCTTTTACCACATCTGGGTCAGATGGTCCCAATTATCCTCTCATCACTGTTAATCAGGAGTCCTCTACAGCTCTATAATAACCTGTGTAAATCTGGCAGTGGTGTTTGGCTTCTAGCAAGGAGAAAAAGCTCGCCTGTCACAAATCAGTGCAAGCAGCACCCTGGCTGGAAGTGTCCTTTAAAACAATAATATCTTCAAATTCAACCCTGAATTACTCCCTCTTCAGTTCACAAAAACAGTGCTTTAGGCTCTACCAAAGTGTTGAAACGTTAAGTGCTACAAAAACATGCTGATACGTAAATCAAAAAGAGTGAAATTAAAATTATAAAGCAGTTTCGATGTAAAAGAAAAAGTTTTGACGGTGATCTTCAGAGTCCTGCCCATCATTTTCCTCCTTGCAAGTGTGTGAAGGGCATTTGCTTTCCAGGAACAACAGGTTTGGATTTATTTAATGCAGTACTAAGCCTTCAGAGTTACAGTTGTTGGGAAAAGAGAGAGAAGGAATTTACATTCCTGCCTTACCTGTATAATTTCACCCTTGACTATTAATTCTTCAAACACAGCGAAAAACTCTTGCCATGCCTACATATTACTAAGTACTTTGCATTAGTCTTCAAAAGGCATATATGAGAAAGCATATTTAAAGAGAAAGAGACTGAGTGCCATTTAACAGAAATCAGAATTAGGTCTGGGTATTCACACACCCACTGAGCTGTTTGGGTTGCAGAGGTTACCAGAAAGCACATTGAATTAGCTCCTGTTATTAACTGTAGCTGGTAGAACCACAGGAAGGCATTTGAAAAGAACAACTCAAAACAAGTATGTCATTAATCATGCACACCTCTGGAAAAGTACAGTCATCCAGGTATTTGGGCAACTAGTGTAGTTAAGGACATGTAGAACCAAGGAAGAATAAAACCAAATCTCCCTTTCCAGACAAGCTGTGGCGGCCCCATCCCTGGAAGTGTCCAAGGCCAGGTTGGATGGGGCTCTGAGCAACCTGGACTAACAGAAGGTGTCCCTGCCCATGGCAGGGGGTTGGAATGAGATGAGCTTTAAGGTCCCTTCCAAACCCAGCCATTCTGTGATTCCATGATTCCTTTGGCACTGAGCTCACTGTGCAGTCTGTGTTTGCACTGCAGGCAGAACCCAGCAGTCCCTTCAGTTTGTCTGAAGAGTCGAGACTGCAGTTCCTGAGTAAACAATTCTCCACTTTCCAGGCACTGCCAGACAATTCTGATTTCCACATCATATCAATTTGTAGTCAGCTCTGGAAGAGCCTGTTCTATTTTTAAAAATCATGAAGGGCTGCTGCTATCTTTGCAAGAAAAGGCTGTTCTTTTCTGCTTCCATAGGTTGTTGACACAGCATCCTTCTGTAAGATCATTTAGCCTGGTTTTATGTGAGCACTGAGGTAATGTTAGTTTGCAGAGTCCACATCAGGAACATAAAATAATTAAGATACCAGGATTAAGCAGTCACTGCGGATTATTTGTAAATTCAAAGTGGTTCAGTTTAGCATTAACCCCAACCAACAAAAAAAACCCCACTCAGTTTCAAGTCAGTTTTGTCTTTAACATCAACAGGAACATTCAACATTGCTCTGCATTTCCACCTAACCCCTTCTACACAAGGAAGTTCTCATCCAAACCAGTGATTTTCCAGAGGGCTTTAAGGTTAACTTCAATCACCCTTTGCTGGGCAAAAAGAGTTCTAAGTCGCTGCTAATAACCCCCCCAAAATTCCAGCATTCTTACACAGGACAAAGCAAAGGACTTCAGACAGCAACTCAACTTCAGTGTAAGAATAACGCAGCAAGTTTGTTAAGTAATAATTTCCTTCAGGTAAATTGTGCCTGCAAATTTAGTCAGCTCCTATCTGATGAACTTGAAGTGTCTCTAACTGAAAGCACACACTGGATAAATAACAGGTAAAATATTCAAGTGTACAGCTGCTATGCCTTTCGGGGCTGTAGGAAGGCACAGATGGCACCTGCAGAAAGCCAAGTGGGGCCTGAAAGCTTTGATTTCCAGCTGCCTCCACAGGCATTTGTCCTTGCTGAAGATGAGCACCTTCCAAGAGACCTTCACCCAACACCCACGTGCTCCGTGTCATCGCGTTCCCCCTCCCCGAGCATGCAAGGAAATGTTATTTGTGGGATTATAATGCACCACTCCTTAATTGTTACTGACCAAAGGAATAAGCATTTCACAGTATTTTTTACACTGCCATTACATAATCATAGATCTGTTTGGAGCTTTCGTTTCTTACTTCATTGTGCAGTCAATAGGTGCCCAACTACCTCTTGCTTTTCCTTGCAATCAGCTGTGAGTGAAGGGAAGACAAAGAGCTGATTTTGGCTGGGTTTGCTGCACTCTGTCAAAGGAAATTTAATCCATGTCAAGTGCTCTCGGGCCTTGCAGAGGTGCAAGTGTGAGGCAAACGTGAGAGGGAGGAAAGTTTATTTCTCCATCTCAACCAGCAGCAAGTAAAGCCACAGCATTTGTCTCCATAAAGACATTAATTTAAGAAAAACCATGCAGAAAGTGATCAAGACAACAGTTTCAGCACTAATTATAGTCTCTAGTTGGACACTAACTGGTAGTTAAATAGCATCTGGGAGATACAAGGGCCAACTAAGCACCAGCTCCCAGGAAATGCCCCTGAGGCAATTTATGCCATTAAAGTCCTTGAAATTTATTTATTTGATAGTATAAATATCAAGTTCTTGCTTTATCTACTACGAAACTTAATTTGTGTCACTAGCAACACAAATCAACATTTAAAAGGCCACTGGTAACCAAAAGGAAAGCAACATTTTCCAGCCCATGATTACATTAAGTTTATAATTAATGAAAATATGTCTGGAATTCAGTTCCTAGTTCACAACAACAGGATGACTATGTCTTTAAATCACCCAGAATTACAATAACATCTTAACTCACTCAGGGGGAAAAAACAAACAAACAAATTAAACTTAAAAAAACCCCACAGGGCTAAATCTGAAGATCTTGACTCAGAAGTACAGAAAAATCAGACATTTTCAACAACCAACTTACAGAAAACGTCAGGCTGCTCATCTCAGAAAGGCTTTAAAAAAAAAAATACGAGGTAAATCTCAAGATATTCTGCCTACAGTGGAAGGAAACAACCCAACTCTGAAGATATTTCTATGAAGCTAAGCAAACTCTAAGTGTATGTAGATGGCATTATTTCAAGCAGAAGTTTAAGATATAAAAAATGTAGCAACTTGTGATCTAAGTAAAATAAAATTGAACCTGGCAGATTATTAGCTCACTGCTTCTGCTCTCCTGTGATAGGTTCTAGAGCTCAGCTCATGGTACAGGCTGGTGCTGTGGCTTTTAAATCAATCTCTTCACATCTCAAACCACTGCAGTTGTTAAATGCAAATAATTAATTGTGGCTGTAATGAAAACAGTAAATCCAAGTTTTCTTACACAAAGATGACCCCTACCATTCAATACTTGAATTCTCTGAAAAGGGTACATTTTTGAGGGGGCTAAATCCAAGGTATGGGATGAAAGTGAGAAGATATTTTTATAGATGACTGCTCAAGATCACAAGGTCAAATTAAAAAAAAAAAAAAAGGAGTAACCACAGAAAGGTTTGTCACAAAGATAATGAATGGGTGGGTTAAAAAGTATGTTGTACAACAAAGTGAAAATAAATGTAAAAGCTTGGTGTCATCCCTGCCCATGGCAGGGGGGGTTTGGGACAAGCTGATCTTTAAAGGTCCCTTCCAATACAAACCATTCTATGATTCTATGATAACCAGATTCTCCAGGCATTGGAACAACCTTCATATTCCCTAAGGCCTTTTCTTCTCAAGAACTTGAAGTAAGGAAATCCTTTCTTTTTCAAATTTTTCCTCCCTGACTCATCAACTCCTCCCATTAACTCCAGAGTCAGACCAAGGCAGAAGTCAACACTATTTTCAAAGACCTTTCCTTAGAATTGAACAACCGGTTACTTATTTACTTCTTTTGTTTGGTTGGTTTTGGTAGGGGACCATTACCTACAATGAAGTGCTCAACACAGGCCAGAGGAAATGGAAAGTTTTCCTCTGAAGTTCAAAAGCAGGATTCAGATCCTGCTGCCACCAGCAGAACAAACAACAAAAGAACCAAGATAAAGAAAAAAGCAGCAATACAGGTCATCGTGTCAGTTTTGCTGTCTTCAGACTTCTTTGGACAAGTCTCTCCCTTCATTTTGAGCACTGGTCAGCAAAATTGCCCAAATTCCCTTTGAAAAGGTACTGTAAAAACTTGTGGGAGGTTTAAACCTCTTCAGCTCAAAGCCAACACCAGCACATGGACAGATCCACTCTTTCCCCAGGGAACATCCTTCACGGAACGCATGAGGCTTCCATAGATGTTGGCTGCTTCCCAGGACAAGTGTGACAGATCTCAGACAGGGGTAAAGAAGGCAATCTCAAACATCCATTCCTGAATCTGAAGATCCTCACTGGTTCTCAAAGCACCATTCAGTCAGGGGAGATCTGAAGTTAAGCGACCAAAAAATAAGCTGTCTGGGTCCTTCTAATATATGACAATAAATATGTTTGTTTTCGAGACTTAGTAATTTTTTCTGTGTTTTTAATCAAAGCTCTTGATTTTCAACTACATCTAGACATGATTTTATAAATTCCTCTCCCCTCCTCCCCAAACCCAGCTGTTTACAAAATTGCAAATGTTCTTTTGTAAGGTCTTACAAATCTAATTCACGGTATCATAGACTGGTTTGGGTTGGAAAGGACCCTAAAGATCATCTTGTTCCAACCCCCTGCCATGGGCAGGGACACCTTCCACTAGCCCAGGTTGCTCAGAAGCCCCATCCAACCTGGCCTTGGACACTTCCAGGGATGGGGCAGCCACAGTTTCTCTGGGCAACCTGTGCCAGGGCCTCCCCACCCTCACAGGGAAGCATTTTTTTATATCCCATTCAAATTGCACCAATTGCAACAGACAAAAAGAGGCTGAACAGGATGCTTTGACCTTCTCTGAAGAAGACAAAGACTAACAAAGTTATAAGGTTTTTGGAGGATGAGAGATGTGCATCTTGTTTCTATAAAAAGTATTTTACAGAAAAAACATATTTAAAAATACTCTCTTGCTGCTACATCCAAACAGGATGAGTACACTGTGAGTAAACCAGGCAGCTGAGACAGAAAAAAACCCCAAACTATGAGTAGGAGAGTTGCACAGTGACCAAACTCTTCATCATGAAGCTGCAGGACAGTGCAAATTATTACAGGAAAGCTGTATTTTTCTTCTTTATGCTTCATATAACGTTAAGAATCTGTAGATACCAAAGTGGAAATTAATGAAACAACCTGAACAAAAAAGGCACCCCCAACACCTGAGCTATCCCATGACAGGACAGCTGTGAGCTGAACAAGAAAATCCACACACAAATCCTTTTATATTTGCTCAGGGCACACTCACTGACCACGAATTCGTCCAGTTCCTTCACTCCTGTGCTGATTCCCACAGTGACACCGGACAGCTCTACCTCCAAAGAGACCAGCACAAACAGGTGGTTTGATAGCATCCATCTCCAAACCAAGCAGGGAGTTGTAACACCCACAAGGAGCCTCAATGATGTCTTTAAGTGGGCAATATTTCACCTATTAGACTCTTATGGAAATGCCACATAGGCACCTAAAATTCCATTGGACAAAAATACAGATATCCCCAAAGGGTCTGTATTTGTTTTCCTTTTTTTTTTCCCCCCTCCTCTTTTCTTTCCTGTTGCAGCATCAAGTGAAATCCACACTGCTTCCTTTTTAAATAAATGCTTTGTGAAATAAAAACGACACAAAGCACACTCAAGTTATTAATATTAATCCTTAAGTATTACATTAAGAGCACACCAATTCATCTGCCTTAGCGTGGTTACACATTAAAATTATAAAAAGCTATAAATTACATTTACGTAGTTTCTAAGATTAACCAAATACTAAGTGAAAATACCACTTTATGACTAGAAAATGGGCCACTTTTCAATACATTAATGAGATTTTAATTGTTTGAGTTAAAAGCAGCATTCAAACATCTTTACTAGCTATTGCTAAACAACGTCTCAGTCCAGGCAGTCTCTTCAGTTGGAAAGAAGAGGCATCTACAACAATGAAAATTTCATTCAGCCTCATAAAAAAGTATCAACCTATAGCTCTTTTTATAACATAATACACCAGTTGCACACCATATTAAATTCAGCTGCAGTGATTAAGAATCCTCTTTGCTGACAGAAGCACCCAAAATGAATCATTTTTCACCTCATCAACTGCAGCTCAATAATTCCATGCTGTAGAACGAAAGGTGGTTTTCTGCCACAGCAGCAACTGCCTGTGTTGAGACTTCCCTGCACCTCCAACACCAGAGCTTTACTGAAAACTACTGGCAATGAGAATTTTTGGAATAAAGCTCTACAAACCAGCCACAAGGGCATACCCTTGACTTTACAAGTGGATGCTCCGTGCTAAATAAAGCAAGCCCAGAATAACACTGATGGGCAGAAGCACTCCTAACTTATGTGTCTTATGTTAAATGATACATATTTTGCTCCCAAAAAACATCTAAGAATTTAGGTTAGTACCAGTTTCTTTTGCCAAATTTCCTTCAGGAACGCTGTAGCTAATTGTTCCTTGTGTTAGGCCAGGTCTGCAAGGCATGACAGCAAGAAAAATAATTCTGTGTACCAATAATTATCACAGCAAAGGTAATAAAGTCTTGCAAAATGACTAGGCAAGCGTAGCTGGCGAAGCATTCAACGATGTTTTGAAAACGTTCACAGGAGGCATTCAGAAGTGATCTAAGGGGGGTTAAAAAAGAAAAAAAAAATCAACACCAAAGCAGTGGCTTTCAGACCTGTGCTACACAGAAATCAAACCTGCCCAGCACGGTCTCTTATCAGCATTTTCAGGAGCAAGTAACAACCAGCAGATCCTCCCAAGCACTGGATAAGCTCATGTTCGTGGTGCCTTCTCCACTCAAAGGCAAGCAGGGCTGGCTGCGTGGCCCACAGCAGAGTGAAACATTACTCCTTTTGTTTCAGGAGATAAATCAAAGTTTAATTAGCCCAGATCTTCAGAAGAGGCAGCTAAATTTTTTAAGGCCATGTCCAACAGTGATGAGGATTAAGAGTAACAAGAGTTATCTATATTTGATGTGTAGCAGAAGGGGGAGGAAAAAAAACCACCTCAAACTCTCCCAGCATGAATTCACCCAGACACTCCTATTGTTCATTTTCTCAGATATATTTTCAAATAAAAAAACAACTGGAATGTCCTTTGTAAAATGTAAATTGTGTTTTTCTGCTCTTTATTCCAGTCATTTTTGTCCTTCTTGTCCTTGAAATTATTGTGATGTGGCAAAGCACATACTTTGCATAGGACACAACATGAGAACAATTACTGGATTTTGTGAGAAGTGACCTGGCGTCACCGTGAAATTATTTCTTATCTCCACAAAATATTTTTAATATGGAAATAAGGCAGGACAAAAACACTGGTTCCATCACTCCCAAAATAAGTTATAATAAGAAAATATTATCCAGGTATGGCATTTTACCAGGTTATCATATTCATAATAAAGAAAAAAATCCCATATTCTTTTATGTTTCATTCTTGGAAACACAGCTAAAAAAAGGTTTTAGAGTGAAGCCTCCAAAGCTGCAGCAATAATACGTTTATGTGCTGTTACGTAACTCTTAATAAATAAGTTTTTGAAACGCATTAAAATCAGAACCAGCGTTTTCTTGGCAGTTTGCCATTAACAGACAAATAATTATTTCATTTCTGCCAGTGCAGCAAGCTGGTAGCAATCCAACTTAAGAGTTATTCCATTTCAAGCTTGTTTCTTACCCCACATTGACTGAAATTGGTTTACATTACGTGACTAATGCAATAAAGGCAAGAACTACTGTCACTTGACTAGAAGAGCACATCATCCCCTGGACATTACTGCATAGCTGAAATACAAATATAATTTATATATATACATGCACAAGAATTCAACAATATTTATTATTGCAGCACCTTCTGTCCTAGGGAAGCCTTTGACCACAACAGCAGGTTTGCCATAAATGAAGCCTGAGCTGTAGATTGCAGCCCCAGAGGGAAACCTGAAGGGTAAAACACACCTAACACACCCTCATTTCCCCATGCAAATACTTGCTTTCATTGCACCACTTCAAGCTTGAGAGTTCCTTCACCAAAATAAAGCAGCTCATTCAGAAAAGGAATCTCTCTCCTGTGTAGGTTTTAGTCAAATAGAAACATAAAAAATTAGGTTGAATGCAGAGTTCAGAAAGTTCCTCATGTACATAGACCACCACCCTGTTCTTTAAAATCACAGCAATAATAAACAGACACAAAAAACCTCACCCAAAAACAACCTGAGAACACGGCAATGTTCTGGAGAAGGTCACTGAAACTGCTCTGAGAAGCACTCACATCCCTCCCCACAACTACTCCACTCTGGACTACCTTCCAGGAAACATTCAAGTGGAGTTGCAGACAAAACAAAATAAAGAACACCTCATTAAATCGTGTGCAAAACGCTGGGCAGCATGGAGGAAGTTAAGTCCTTCTTCTAAACAAAGTGCTGGTCACCTCAAAAACGCCAGAGAGGTGTGCCTGTGGTACCAGGGAATCATGGAATGGTGAGGGTTGGAAAGGAGCAACCTTGAAGGTCATCCCCTTCCAACCTCCCTGCCACGGGCAAATACAAAACACCCCAAAAGGCAGGTCACAATTGTGTTACAGGAGGCAAAATCTCATTTCTAAATGCCCCATGAAGGAAAAGAACTGACTCATCAGTGGTCACAGTTAAGCTCTAAGAATGTTTCACATTCAAAACAAAGTAGGGCACAATACCTCAAACAGCTGTTTAGACTCTGAAAGGAATCAGCTTTTGGGGCACAGAGGTTGATTTTGTCTAAAATACTGCCTAAAATCATCCTAAAACAAACCTGGTGCTACACACAGTTGTACACTGTCATAAAGGCTGCAGGGGAATCCATCAGTTCAAGAAATACACCCATAAAGCAGCCATAATCACTATTTTAAGGACTTCAAGAATTGGCTCCTTACCTATATTAGCTGAAAAGCCAAAAGATATCTTTATAGCATGGTTTATGATCTGCATAAGTCTTAGAAACGTTAAGACTCAGAGCTAAGTCACAGGACAAACCCAGCTTTTTCATCCAAGGTGTGAATGAAGCGGTGTTGCTGTCGCCAGCAAAGGGAGCTTCTCACCTCTTCAAGGTCAGAGTTAGAAGCCATCACCTTCTTCTGAAAGCAAATATAATATCTGGCACCACCAGCACTCCCATGTGTTCAAGGGAAGTGCAGGAGCATGAGAGGGCTCCTTCTGCCTGCTTGTGCTGATAGCACAGCACACAAAGCCCTCGCACAAAGTAAAATCAGTTACAGTCAAGTACAAGCCCGTATCTATTTTGGAGGCAGAATGGCCAAATATTTGTGATCCAGAGCAGCTTGAGAGCTTCCCTTGCATTCAGCCGCGTTATAATACAAGACTGTGACATGCTGCTATTTTTTTTGTCCTTGTTAGTGATCCTTAAACTCTGATTATGGGGAAAACACACATATTCCTAGTACTAATGAGGTTATAATTTAATGCCATTAAAACCCATTTGACCAGGACTGAGTGTGCTAGATAATGGATCAGAACACTCTTTACAGTAATTCAATCACAACATAACCCCTTGAGCCTTCTAAAAATAAGGAGTATAATGTAAGTAATGTGACTATTGGTAAGCAAATTGCATCCAAGGACGACGTGAACGAGAATCTCAGCTCTCAGGTTCTGGGTGGGAGAGATGGCTACTCACAGGTATCCACAACTAATAGCACCAGAAACCAGATTTTGTTATTTTATTTATATATTATTATGTTTACATCTAATTATCCACACATATTACATGAAGGTGGAAAAGAGTTTGGCGTTTCTCTATTTCTGAAGTTGCTTATTTGCATCCTCACTTTCTACACACAATGAGCAAACCCTAAAAAATCCCTGGTAAACATCATTTGTTATGCTCAAACTGCATTAAACAGCATGGACAGAAAACCATTTTCACTGAGAACAACCTAAGATAATTCCCACCTGTGAAAGGAATGAAACCTCACAGGGTTTGAGTCAGTCAGTCATGACACACTTCCACCACCACACAAAGCTTTCATGCAATAATACTCATCTTGTTCAGTGTTAGTGATTTGGGTTTTTAATTAGTTTTTTTTCTGTAACCCATGTAAGTTGAGAGAAATCAGGGGAGAACTGAGCACTATGGATGAAAGAAGCAGCTGAGTAACTCCCCAACTGGGCACACAGAGATCCTGTCCTGTGACACACAAAGACAAGTTGTGCTGAAGCTCAATTGAAGTTTTCCTATTTCTTCATGCACCTTCTTAGAACCTGTCTCCAGCTTTTAGTCTTACTGATTGCTGAGCAGAGAACACAGTGATGGCCAAATTATCATTATGGCAACACCCTTCAAACGTGAGGCAAATTCCTCAATGCAAACAAGTAAGATGCCTTGGCTACACCTTGGCTTCACAGGTAGCAGAATTATTTCATTATGGTCCTTTCTGGCTCTCCCTTTTCTACCAGCTCCTAATTTATACTGGCAAATTTCAATGGAATTCCAGCCATCACAGCAGGGAAGAGTCCATCACAGTTTAGAAGGAACATGGAACCTTCCTCCTGAAGACAGACAAGGCCATCACAGCAGTGATGCTGCCTGTTCCCAAGACACCCCCCCCCCTAAAACCTGCTATATTGCACCTAAATAATCAAGCACCCCGAAATGTGGGATTCAGGGAATCCAGGCAGGAGAACAGACCTCCAGAAGATGTCAGGTCACGACAGAAGAGTATGTCCAAACCAAATGATCCTCCCTTTTCACTGCTGATACTATGTTAGCTTACTGACCTCACGATCTTTAGAGGGGAAAAAAGTGCACTAAAAATAAAACCAACACTTCCATCAGGTAAAAGAAACCTCAAAATGCACAAAATTACATGCAAGTTCTTAATTGCAAGCAATTGTTTCTTAAAGATTTGGGAGACATCTCTGCCCAGTTCCAATCCCAGGCACTGCTTCAGAGCCACTCAGTGTTTGAATTCAAAATGCCACTATAACCTATTTACAAAGCTGAAAGTTGAAATTTTTGCTTTGAATTTATTTTAAAAGTAGTGCTGTTTACCTACCAAAAAAAAAAAAACTTATCCTCTTACAAACTATCACATTAATGACTAAAAGAATTTAGAGGAGCTCTTCCTGCAGCCTTGTTTCTGCTCACACACAGCCAGGACAGCCAGTTCCTGAAGTCCCAAAGCAGCTCTAAGTGAAAGTGGAACACTGATAAAAGTATGTTTAAGTTGTGAGAAGGAGCTCCACTTAACCAGCCAAGCTTCAAGAACAGAAGTGTTACCTTCTCACACTTAGAGCTTCTCCTGCCAACTCTTGTCTTGAACTCAACACAGTGGTACATCCTTTATAACCTCCACAATCTTCTCATTCCACTTAGAGGCAGGGAGAGCCAATAATGAGGGAACTACCCCCATCAGAATAAAAAAAAATATGATCTTGCTATGACAATTCAATAATTAGATAACATGGCACGAGCTCTGAACATTTAGATATCTGATCTGGAAACACTTAAAAGTTAAGCATCTCACAGAAAATAAATGCATGAAGTAATTATAGTTACACTCTCTCAGTCTGCACAAAATATGTGGTGCTAATACACCAACAGGGCTCTCAGTTCTGAAAGGCTTAGTGTAAGTCAACAATTTCAGTCTCCCCAAAGCCAGCCAGCAGATGAAGTGAGAGTACTAAAACTTCCAGTTTCCATGGAAATGGAATTTGGATCGGTACGAACAGGAATTTCAGAATTTAAAACCAAACGCTCTCCCCTCTTAGGCTCTCTACTCCTGCATTCATTTTCCTGGGTAATAAGGGTTCAGGGGAGACACAAATGCTGCACACATCAGAGATTCTACTAACTCATCCTGCTTTGTGGCTCCCCACTTTCATTTGGAGGTTGCCAGCCCCTTATGAACCAGGCACC
The DNA here is from genome assembly GCF_022539395.1 of Myiozetetes cayanensis. Taxonomy (NCBI): domain Eukaryota; kingdom Metazoa; phylum Chordata; class Aves; order Passeriformes; family Tyrannidae; genus Myiozetetes; species Myiozetetes cayanensis. The sequence continues at coordinate 70,433,049 of NW_026087521.1, read as the reverse complement.
AGAGCCATCAATTCAGCAGCAGCCAGCCAGACACATTTATAAACGTGACAATCTCCCCAAAAACTGGGCATTTGGGAGGACTGACTGGTTCCTAGCTATGTGATGGTGATACAGATAAAATAACTGCTTGACAGGCCTGTGCTGAACCACCCTAACACAGGGAAGTTGTGCCACGCAGCACAACCACAACCAGCAACAACAAAGTTATTTTTATTGCTGATACGACCCAACAGAACTGCAAGGCAACAGGGTTGTGAGGTTTTCCAGCTATAAAAATCTATCATCTTCAGGCAAAGACCAAAAAGATGCATTTCAACCCCTACCAATGCTTCAGGGGAGAATTCCAACTTGTTGAGTCCAACTGCAAGGATTGCTCGCTGGCAGCTAAAATACATTTGCCAATGGTACTTATGGCTCGTGTCCCTTCTGCTTGACAAGAGCAGAGGAAGGATAATTTTCTGGAAGTATTTACTTTGATTTTGCAACTGGTGACAACACTCCATCTGCTCTCAGACACTGTGGTGCCTCTGCCAGTTTATTCCCTAATGCATTGCTTTCTCCAAGCTTTTTGCCAAGGTTTCTCGAGTTCCTAACTTTGTTCTTCCACCAGGTTTGAATGGGGCATTCCAAGTTGAGGTATGAACATCTAACCCTATGCCCCAACCACGGATCAGAAATAAAACAGATGGTATTTCAAATGACTCCCCCTCTCAAGAGCATCACCTCCAGCAGCCTGAGGATATGGCTGATACCATCACCAGAACTGCCAAAATCCCTGAAATAAAAGGGTCTTGAGGCCAATTAGAAGCAGACGAATTTAGAAAGAACCAAAACCAACTCGTTCTTTTAAGAAGAGCCCAGAAGTCCCATGGAAATCAAGATTTTGCCTGGCATTTAAATATGCAGCCAAGCAAAGTAATGATGTCTCTTTAGCCAAGACTGGGCTACCCCACAAAAATGCAGGACTTGAGATTCTTACCCAGCAAGTGCAATTCTCCCCACAAAACCTGTGGTGTAAACGGAACAGATGGCAGGATTCAGTTTCCACCTGCTTGCCTGACACCTTTCATACAGAGCTAAACATTAAAAGAACCAGCAAAAGCAAAGAAAGGCTTGAAAGCCTGAATTTTTAAAACTTTTAAGGCATTTTATCAAGGCAGAAAGATACACAAATAACTGCTTTCTCCGACTTTTATACAGTGATTACACTACCTTGATGTCACATGTTATCCTTCAAGATCAAGTACTCCTAAAAAATCCAACAGCTCACCTTACAGCATCATAGAAGTGAAAAATAACCCCCCAAAAGTCACACACAGACTCCTTTTTAAGACCTAATGCTCAATCCACCACAGAAAAATGGACTGCAAGGTCAGAGATTCCTGAAAAGGGACTATGACTTCCAGCAGCTCACAGAAGAATCTACGTGAGTATTTAAAGCCCCAAGGGCTGAGATAAAGGGCATCAGCCTCCTCATCCGGTTCATTTGAAAGCAGGAAAGTAGGTTAGTGTGAAATGGTGTCCCTGAGAAATAATCCCAACAGGACGAACTCAGAAAATAAATGCTTTGATCTCTTTTGTAGCCACGCACAAGTGTGGATTCATTTATTAAACCCTGTCCAGAGGTAACTTGGATCTGTGGAGTGCGGGTTGGATTAGGTATCTAAAGGGTTCTTCTGACAACACCTGTCCCCAAATTAGTTATCTCTTATTTGTTGACAAAAAGAAAAGATTGGCCCATAAACACAATAATCCTTTCTTCTAACAACTTGCCTTTTTCTTCCCAATTCACTGACCACCTAAATGGAAGAAAAAAAAGCAAATCATGGCATTTTAAAAACAGGCATCAGCCTTATTCCACTGCTGCAATTTGTCTTTGTTACTCTGAAAAGCCAGGACTGCAGTGATAAGCCCAGGAAAAAGACAAACACAAACAATTTTAAATTTGAAACAAGCATGCCTTCTCTTCCAGTATCCCTACAATATGTAAGCAACTTACTTTTTCAAGTTACAGGTTCTGAGAGAAACTGAGAGCTGAAAAAAAAAAAAAAACCCCTGAAGTGACCAACCTCTTTGCACTCAGACATTAGACTGAGGTTTGCCTTCGTAGCAAGGAATTTCAGCAGCTACATCAAATATAGAAGCTTGTTTTGGCACCCTTGCTTTTCAGGAAATCAGATTTATCTACTCAGCTTTAATACTCTTGGGTTTTAAATTAACCATCTGTTCTGCACCACTGAGACAGACAGACCTGGCAAAGCAGCATGTCGGTCTCAGGGCTAGAACACACACACATATTAAATATGTTTATATATATATATAAATATATTTAATATATATAAATGTGTATACATAAATATATATATATACACACATACACACACCCTCACAAGAGGCAAAAACAGTCCATCACAATAACAGTCAACTCTCCCCAGAAGGAACCCATATTCTTGATTTTTTTTTTTTTTAAATCTAGTTTGTGGTTTCATTTTATCCAATTAGCAAGAAGAACTTGGGCCAAACCGATACATATTTTAATCAATTAACACAAAAAAAGGGAACAACTTTGAAAGGCTTTCTAACAAAAAGAACAGCTGTAGGTCAGAGATCCTAATCTAGGTTCTTTTAAGAGGACTGAGAAATCTAAAGTTTGCTGTTCCACTGTAAAGGAAATGCAAAACTCACAGGAGAGGATGCTGTTAGAAAAAGCTCTGTAAGCAACTACAGGTATTTTAAAACACAGTGGCTGTGAAAGCATGGAAGCTTCTTTCTCCCCTTTCAAAAAGAGATAAACAAGTGCACAGTTGCTCTGCTATTTGAAGTCACATCAAAAGAGACAGGGTTTCACAGGTGTTGCTGGACTAGTGAACTTTTAAACACTTTAATCAATCGATCCCTTTAAGAGAATCACATCATCAAAAAGCCATTTGCTTCAGCAGACCACCAGGGCTAAGAGAGTTGGCCAAAATACTCCCCAGAAACAGGCGACAAGCTCAGAGCTCCCAGATCTTTAAACAACCCTTTGCCACCCAGATGTTTCCACTAACACCAGGGGCATTTCCACACGTGTTGGCTCCAGCATTGTGAACACTGTGGTTTGCAGCTGATCCTACCAGGGGAGGCTCTCCAAGCCCTAGCATGTCCTGCTCCCACACGTGGTCAGTAAGAAGGGCTTACTCATCCCAGACAGGCACTTCCCTGACCTCCAGGACCTTCTCACCAGGGCTGTACAACTGCTTTTACAACAGCCCTGGCAAGGAGCCTGCATCTTACTGCAGTGCTGGTGGTAGCACCAAAGTACTACAGGATTTTATGTCAGCTCCCAAGTGTTGCACCTCCACCTCCAGACAGACACAGGCTCTACTCTGAACTCTTCCATTCACATCCATCTCCTACAGGCGGTTTAAAGCCTTAGTTTTTTTACCAAAATCAGGAAGCAAGAGAAAACCAAAAAAAAAATCTTCAAGAAACCACCTGAGACACCACAGTGGCTCCAAATCTCTATCTAATCTTGATTTAGAAAAAACAGAAGTTATCATCAGAGTAGATAACTATTGATGCACACAGCTGAACAATCAGCAGAGGATGCCAGAACACACCACTGCCCTGAGATTCCCCTTTTAAACTCCCCCTGACTCACAGTGTAGGTTCTATTAAATCAACGTTTAATCTACTGATCTTTAAATTGAGAAACTCAAGATTTTGAAATTCAGGTGCCTTTACCTAAAGAACTAAACACATGCTGTTCATGTATTTACACCTGATACATACATGTTCAGGGATTTGCCAAAATTTCCAAGAACTGACACTGTAGTTGCCAAGTATTTCTGCACAAGTGCCCTTTCAGTGACTTGTCTTTGTGTTCTTACTCCTGCCAAGTTTTGTTCATCTCTGCTCTATCCACCACTGACTTCTTGCAGGATTACTTCATCTAGAAGTAAAATAATGACAAATTAACTTGCTCCCTTTCTCTTGATAGCATGTTCTAGCACTGTTTTACCAGAAGAGAAAAAGATCAGGTAATCAAAAGGAAGAAAATCAGGTTTCCACAAAAAAGGTACACCAAGCAACCTACCCAACATCAACCACATAAGAAGAGTATTCCAGCACGTGAACCAAAGGAGAATTCTTTCCCTCAGCAAGTAAAGTGACAGTAGAATGGTTTGATCAGGGATTTAATTTCAAGAAAAAAAATTCTGATGATGTAGCACCCAGTGAGGCACAGGGTTATTAATCACTTATTCCCCCTCAACTTCATTAAAAAAACTGTTCTTCTCTTCCCACTTCAAAGCTTGTAGCTGAAAGCTTGATTTATCATGTTGGGTCCAGAGTGGGATGATTCTCCAGGTCTCAAGAGTTCTGATCAGTGAATGACAGGCTTGTCTATGACACAGCCTGCACAAACCTAAACACACAAAGGAACACCCACTCTTCTGTTCCTTTCAAAAAGCAAGCTGGTGTGTGAGCAAGAAGACCTGAAGTCCTGGATTCATGTATTTCTCCATATGCACCTTACTCAAGCAGGTACAGAGATCAATTAAGGCAAAGATCCCACTGCTCCTTTCTTATTGAAAAGTCTGTATTTTCAACTCCTCATTATGGTTCTCATCAGGTAAACATATACATTGTATTTTGTTAGAGTACCCTGAGGCTTTTTTTTCTTCATTATCCTCTCTAATGTTCACAAAGTTTAAAGCCTTTTTTTTTCCCCCCCCAATTGAATAATTCACAGGTAACTTCAATGTATTATACATCTGTGACAGGTTTCCCTAAAGCACAGTTTGTTTGTCTGCTGTATTCAAGTACGGAATCATTAGATTCCATACAAAATTTTGGCTTCTGGAAAGCTGAGAACTTACCCTAGAATTTAGAGAAAGGTCACAATAACTTGCCTTACTCCTCCCTCTTTAAACCTTTAAAAGATTCTGCAGCGGGCAGAACAAGAGATGCAAAGAAAATCTTACATGTTCTGCATTTATCTATGAAGACAAGCAAAAAAAAAAAAAAAAAAAGACATAAAAAAATTACTTACAAGCAAGGATTTATTGACCCCTCTGGTTTAACTGCTGGCAGTATCAGCAAAGCAATCCCATTACAGCCGATGGTGTTTGTGTGGTACAAACACCCCTTAAAGGAAAAGAAAATAAACAACAAGACAGAATCCTTCAGGCTGGAAGGAGCCGCCGGAGCTCAGCCCTGCTCAAAGCAAGGCCAACACTCAAATCAGACCAGGCTTCTTTCACCAGCTGGGTTTTGAAAACTGACTCAAAGGATGAAGATGCTTCCTTAGAAAATTAAAGCCTCTGATTCCTTACATATGGTCATTAATAATGACACGGTTCAGAGACCATTTACTCCCACTCGCCCTGAGCCAGCGACAAGTCTTAATTTTCCTTGTGAAATACTTTCACAGCTAATGAAGTTCAGAGCCACTGAATTACTCCAGTCTCCCAAAACATTCCAGAAAGTTTTCAGTGAAGTGCAAAAAGTATCCCCTGTTATTAATGCTTAATACATTTTTAAGCAAGCTGTGCTCACCAGTGAGTCACGGGTACGTTGATACAGAGTTGGGAGTCTCATCTCTGACGACAACTAATGCTGACTTATTTAAGAGGCCAACTGGATTTCTGACAGCCTGGCACCACTGTTTTTAAGGGGAATAAATCAACCTGAATTTCATGTGAATAACCCACGTAAATAAGTTTGCACATTAGTTTTTAAATAGCATAGCATTGCTTTCTCCTCTGTCCGAGATGCAACACAAACCAGTTCCCACGGACAAACCCAAATAAGCAAACACACAAAAGCAAACTTACCCAAGTGACTGGTGTCACAATATTTGTTTGGGGATGATGGCTCAAAACTGACTTGCGCCACATCACTCATTACTTCACTCTCTACATACATTTCAGGTGCTTCAAATAAGCTTCAACACTTTAATGACCAAGTGTGAGAAACGTCTCTCATGAAGACCAACACAGTAATTCTTACACACAGCATAGTTTTGATAGCATAAGCTGACAAAGTGACACATTGATGTCTACATAAATCTGTATTTTAAGCTTTTTTTTCTTCCCCCCTTTTCAACTAAGTCCTCACATCTCCTAAATGTGTATGAAGCAGCTCATTCCACATACAGATCCCAGGACGTAGATGATAAAATGAGTGACTCGAGATCAAGTTTGGGAGTTTCAGTGCTCAGTGACCAAAACTTGGCAATAATTAATTTCTAAGAACAGAAAAGACACAGAAACAGCCAGCAGGGTAGCAGATCCACAGTCAAACTGGATCTTCCCAGACAAAACCAGGAAAGGCAATAAGTAAGGTAAGAGGTGATCCCATCAACACATAGTAAGGACAAGCTCTGAATCCAGTTTAGGCAGAGAACAAACGTTCTACTCACTTCTACAAATGATTCTTCCTCAAAACCTCCCAAGAAACTCAGAGTCCTCAAAGAAAGTCCCCTTTGGATTAAGCAATTGGATTCCATATCAGCAGTGCAATGAACAGAAGTCTTAAATAAAAGTAGGCAAGTTAATAAAAAACTAGACATTTTTAATTAACGGAGATCTAAACCAAGAAGACCTGAAATTTCCTAAGAAGAGGCAAATGTAAACACTAGTCACCAATTCCCACCTATTCAAGCTCTGCCTCAGGTTCACACGTTGTCAAATTGGTGACAGTGAGCAAATAAGTACCAGCAGTGCAAACAACAGTGCCACAAATTTCTGGACATGAATGGCCCTTGTTTTAATTAAATTAAGTCACATGAACAAAGCACAAAAAGAACATATCTTCAGTACATCCACAGGTTTCAGTGTGAATAATGCCTTTGAAATTACTAAAAACCACTTGCATCCCAAGAGTGTTAAGAACTACAAGGTAGCCAGTCAGACACCCTGGTGATGGGCTCAGCAGAGCAAAACTGAATGTAAAGTTCTTCTTTTTTATAAAACTGATATTAAGAATTTCTCTCCCATGAATTTGCCACTATGTGAATGTTAAAAAACAAGTAGTAAAAGCTTGTAAATTAATATTGCTGCTTCTTTACTTTACGATCTCTTTTGCAGGTGTGTATCAATTCTCAACAGCAGGAATAAATCCACTGCAAGAAATCATATGACAAGGACAGAATTTTTGGGAAAGGGCTAAAAAAATGCACAGAACTCAAACTACTCACTGGATTTGCCTTGGCTTTAATGTCTCACTTGAACATCAAGTGTAGTAGAAAGGACCCATGCTGGGGCATATGATTATTTCCCTTTTCTAGTGACAGTTCACCAAGCACAGGGGTTGACTTTATTGCAGCACTGCACAAGTCAGTAAGACAGGGAAAACACAACACAGAGCAAGATGAAAACAGTGGATACACAGCAAAGTTATTTTGAAATTCCATCAGGTATAAAAACACATAAAAGGCACATAAAAAGCTTTGTGTGCTTTAAGAGGAGCAGCTTGCATTTGGAGTTACTCTTTTGTAGGAAAAGAAGTAGAAGCTGCAGGGAAAGATATAAGAATAGCCAGTAGTTTATTTGCCACGCAGCACCTACGTGCCAACACCCGAATCGCACTTTACATACACACTAAAAATCAACAAGGCAAGCTAACAATTCACCACTGCCTCCCCAACTAATTAGGCGCCTGTAACAAATACTGACTTTCTGCTTGGCACTTCTCGCATCACTGTGTCCACTTACAAGACGAACCTTGCCTTTGACACTTGTTCCTTAAAATGCTGTTAATTATGCCATGAGATCACTGAGTTTTAAGTTTCTCTTTGCTTGAGCCTCTTTGCCAGGGGAGATGCAATAGCTTAGCTTACAGGCCTGCTGTTATCCCACTCAAGGTGCCAGGTATTACAATATTAAAATCGAAGCAGAGAGATTCTCATCTGATTTGTACTTGAAATCCCAGCAAGGAAGAGGCTCAACACTACAGCTACACACTGTGACATCACACTTTTAATGATCACCACAAGGGAATCAAATACTACACTGATCTAAACAAGTGGGGTTTTTTTCCCTGAGAGCCCAGTTTCGGATGGTGTCCAAAATTCTATTATCTCCACTTCCTAACTGCAGGGCTTGTTGAAGCCAAATTCCTGAAAGCACCAGAAGTGCTGTTGGGCTCAGGAGTCCACACAGATTATGGTGCACATGAGGGAAACGTTGTCTGCTCACCTACCACCTACCCACTCTGCTGAGCAAGAGGATCCATTCTCAGAACCAGGGGATGACAAGAAATATCTGGAAAGTCACCCACCTTTTCCATTTCAGAGAACGTACTGCAGCTGGAACACAGGGGACATGTCAGATACTATGACACAGTCTTGGAATTGAATTTTGGGTTGGAAAGTAGCTTAAAGATCATCGCCCAGGTTGCTCAGAGCCCCATCCAACCTGGCCTTGGACACTTCCAGGGATGGGGCAGCCACAGCTTCTCTGGGCAACCTGTGCCAGGGCCTCCCCACCCTCACAGGGAAGAATTTCCCTAATATCCAATCTAAACCTGCTGTCAGTTTGAAGCCATTCCCCCTTCTTCCCTCTTGTTTTATTTTGCACTCCATTATAGAACTATCTTTGCTTACCACCTGCTTTATGTCCAGGTGAGCAAGAAAAAGAAGGGTAGGTCTTAAAAATGGTGTTTGCATCAAATGCTATCCTCATTCATCCTGGTCAAGCTGAAGTTAGTTTGAAATATTGTGTTTCAAAGTAGAATGCAGTCTGTCCAGAGATCATTATGGACTATCAAAGTAAAAGGTTGGGATGCATATAGACTTCCAATTATTTAGGCTTTTGTGTACACACTTAGGATGACAAGCATGAAGGGCACCACAAAACAGGGAAAAATATCCTTGCAGCACATATTTAAACAAATCCAGTCACGCTCTTCTCTGCTACCCACAATTAAAGCAAGCATTTTTTTACAGAAGTTGAAGTAAATTATTTAAGTTTCTCAGAACAAAATAATATTGTCTAGAGGTGACAGAGCATTTCTCAAGCAGTTAGAAAGCCACGAGCCTAAGATAGGAAACTGCACTTGCCACTTCCTTCTATTTATGTCTCATTTTTATCTTAGAGAGTGCAAATATATTTTAAGCCTGAACTCACGAGCCCTTACCACAGTAGTGGTTTATGCTCAGGGAGGGAAACCCGGGGCTCTTGCAACTGGTAATATTGGTATATTGTAATATAGAAATATGGCCACTGCAGTTCCTTACCCTTTACTGAAGATGGATATTTTAGTCAGGAAAAGTAGCATACATAAAAAATATTTACCTACCATTGGCATTTTAGTGTTAGAGTCAAGAAAAAAAAAACACAAAACACTAAGGAATGTTGACTGTATTTGACTGTCCTGCACATCTGTAATGGTTAATGCTTCTAAGCAGCTCCTGGAAAAATAATCAAAGCCAAAGAGTGAAGGAAAAAGCAGCTGATAAATGAAACTAAGCATCTTGTCAAGAAAGATAAAATGTGGTTAGAGGTCAGTGAAGGATAAGGGGATAGGGAGGGGAAGGATTCTAGAGAATTCCTGGCTGGGATTTCTTATAAGGGTAAGGCAGAGGACTGCCAGCAACAAAAACACTATCTCTCAGGGAGCAGGGGGAACAAGCACTGACAGGATGTCAGGATCACAGCAGGACAGGTGCTCCGTGTAAGTTAAGCCCAAACTCCTGGACAAGGAAACAGAAAAGCAAGTGTTCCCCCCGCCCTGGTTCCCAACAGCTCAGCAGCAGAGGAATTAGAGGAATGCCTCTCTCTGTGGCTGTGAGGGAAAGTGCCAGTATCTTCCTGTCCCATCAAAAGGCAAATGCTATGCTGCAACAAGAGAAGCACCTAGGAAGCCATTATTCCACGGAAAAGTATTTAGGAATACCAGTGGCAGAGCAGGAAGGGGTTGCTGTGGTGTCAGCCATAGGGAGCACACCAATAAGTCAGCAATGCAAGTGCTACAAGAAAGACAGTGAGTGCAGCAGGAAGCCAGCAAGGGATGGAAGAGAGTCTCTTACTTCAAAAGGCACTTTGCAAATCCAACAGAGAAATCATGGAACCACAGAACGGTTTGGCTTGGAAGGGACCTTAAACATCATCTTGTTCCAACCCCCCTTCACGGGCAGGGACACCTTCCACTAGCCCAGGTTGCTCAGAGCCCCATCCAACCTGGCCTTGGACACTTCCAGGGACGGGACAGCCACAGCTTCTCTGGGCAACCTGTGCCAGGGCCTCCCCACCCTCACAAGAGTTTCTTCCTAATATTCAATCCACATCTCTCTCTTTTAATACGAAACTGTTCCCCCTTGTTGTATCTCTACCTGCCCGTGTAAAAAGTCACTCTCTTTTTTTTTTTTATCTGGCAAGTCAGACCAGGAAAGGATACTCAGGACTGCAGACACACCTGCAACAGATGACCCAGGGAGCAGGACACGGGCCAGGAAGGCTGCAGACCCACTCCACGCAGCCAGTGCTCCCTGCCAAGCCCCACGGGCAGGTCACCCTGACATTCTCACTGGCCACGGTGCTGGTAAGAAGCAGGCCTAAGGTAGAATATTATCTTAATTCTTGAGTTAGGACGCTTTTGTTATCCCCTTAAGTATGCCATTCTTGGAAAAAGAAAAGCACAAAACAATTGTGAACAATTGTAAATTCTTGTTAATTCAGTCATTTTCCGAACAGAACTCGTTCACTGGAATGAGTTCTGACAAAAGATTTTAAGGGGTTGGTAAACAGTGTAGTAGAAAATAAATAAATAAATCAACGTCCCTTGTATGCTAAATAGCTTTTGTTATCTCTTTGGAGTATCAGGTTACCAATTCCAATCCCATTAACCGCATGAAAACACTGCATTGTATTCAGCGTGACTGTTCTCTGTTAGTCCTGGTGCTCATCGGTGCCAACTCCACTACTGGAAATGCAGAGTCTCAAACACGCAGCTTATTCATTCCAAGTTTCTGCCCTTGCTCCCAACGAAACCAGTGCAAAGTGCTCTGACTGACCCGGCCCAAAGCAAGCACACAAACACAACGTGGAAGGGGCCATTCTGATGGGTGAGAACGTATTTTTTTAAAAAATAAAACCACCAAAAAAAAAAAAAATCCACCAGAAAACCTCTCTCCGATGGGCAAGGACAAGGACATTCAACTACTGCCATATGTTTCTCTCTAGATGAGAATTATTATTCCAGGTACAAGTGCTAATTAATATTGCCAACCACACAGCTGCAGTGGCACATTTAAGCATTTGGTCTCTTGGTTCCCAGTATCAACTTAAACGTATTATTAGCTGTGGCATCTTCCTGCTTTCTTCTCCAAGAGGAGTCTGACACGTGCAGACATCTGAGGAGTTCCTTTCTCCCCTTCCTTCATATGTCACATAGGGGCAGGAGAAGACAGCTAAGGAGAGACAAGGATTTTACAAGTCTTTGAGAAGTACTGGCCACAAAAAGGTGCAATTTAAGATGGAACGGGGCATCTGCATCTAAGAGTACTCTCCCCTCTGTTTGCAATGAAAACTGCTTTCTTTATAATGTTAATTTAATCCCACATTAGTCAGAATTAGTATTATCTACATTAACATAACCTACTGCATAATTGCTGTAAATTCACTGTCAAATTGCAAGCAGCTTAGTATTAAGTAGCACAGACTGACAACAAAAACATCTACGTTTTAGAAAGCAACAAGGAATGCTTTGCTCTCAGTCTCATTTTCCTTAGAAGGAGGTGATCACAATCACTACAGGCATGGCAGGAGGGAGGGGAAGGGAGAGGACAGAAAGCAGATACAATCTGTTGAAGATCCCCGAACAGTCCTGTGACAAGACCAACAGACCCTACAACTCCTAAAGAGCCACACTGTCTCCCCAGTTCGGCACAGACACAAAACATCTGGCCACCCAGTGGAATTACAGCCTTTCCTTATCCACGCTCATCAAACTGCTGACTGGTGGTGAAAACCTAAAAGTTTCAAAAGGTTGTTCTGGAAAACTCCAAACTCCTTTTGAATAACAGCTTGAAAACATTGACAAACATTTCGGGGGGTCCAAAAAACAAAACAAAACAAAACAAACGAACAAAAAACAACAAAAAAAGAAGTTACAGCTCTTAAAATTATTAAGGGCAATAAAAAGAGAGCACCAACACTGCCTGGACGATCTAGAGACACAGCAAGGTGTGCACTGGAAACACATCAGGCTCTGTTGTGGTAAAGGAAGTCAGACTCAAGGTTACACTGAGCACAGCTTTCAAAGCAAGTAAATAAATTCAAACTACAGTGCCAACCCTGGAGCAAGGGCAGGAGCTGGAAGTCAGTTGCATTACACATTTCTACAAGTTTCCCTCCCCTTTCCGCTCAGAGGGGTAGTAAGGCATTAAAATCTGACGTCTCAAAATACCAAAAAACCATCACGACTGCCAACAGTGGGAGAAAGAACTGTCCTCTCAAAGGCATAAATGTCACATTGCAGTAGGAAAGGCAGGAGCAAAATACTACAGCAGAGGACAACACACAAGCTTACCTTGGGAGCTGTGCCGCTTGCTTGCAGGTGAAAAACAAATCCTGGAGTGCCTCACAGTTTTCCCAAGCTCAAATATCCTCTTAGTGCATCTGCATGAGCATTTTCCATTGACAAAGAAGGTTAAGCCCTCTTAAGCGAAACACATGTTGCTCTACCTACATTGCAAGCCTCAAAAGGAGGGTCAGCCCCACACGGGAAAACCTCAGGGGTCCTCACAGGTTATCAACAGGTTATCACTTGTAGTCTCCCTGTTAATATTTCCCCCTGAGTTCCAGTATCTGGGACTATGGAGAGCACACAGGCCACGGTTTGAAGATTCACTTGGCAATCCCAGGTGTAGACACGTCTTGCAGTGGACTCCAAAATTGGAATTTAAGTAAACAAATTATAACGCTTGGAATTGGCCGCATCCTAGTGCATGATAATGCAGGAGTATACTGGGAGGTTTTTTTTTTAGTTACTGTGGATGAAGTTGTGAAGTGTTTCCCCCAAACTCAATCGGAAATAGCACAACATAACTGGCTCCAATTTAACTTTACTCGTCATGTTTTGGAGCCAAAATGAAGCCAGTAATGTGTATTACTACCTTTGGAGACACCAGTGATCAACAGATCACTCTCTGTGAACTATCCCATTCATTTGGGGGGGGGGGGGGGGGGAGAATTCACTAACTTTGTATAAATATTTACTTATTTAAATTACAGACCCAGTTTTGCTACATGCACAGAGGAGACTACAGAGATGACCGTCTGTCCTCATTACCATTCTTCCCTTCTTGTGCTAAAGATAGCATAGAGAGTAAAAATAAATAAATCCTCAACAGCATTAGGAATTAGACAATGTCATGTTGAAAGATACCCCCAAATGACGAGCCTTATCTCTCCTCCCTGGCTGGGAGGGCAGGGCGGCTCTGACCCATGGAGGGGAGGTGGCACTTAAGCCTTCCCTAGGTGGTCTCTTTGCAGCAGGCTCTATTCCCAGCTATAACTGCTTGTCAGTGCCGACTGGATGCCTGAACACTCTGGAATAGTTCAGCAAAGTATTTAAACAGATGGATGGTACAGGCCACTGGAACAAAACTCGTTTTTCTCTGGCTGCGGCTCTCTTTCAGCACATTCCTTTGAAGTCTGTGCCACTGAGGAATCAACAACAGCTGAGAAACATGTGTTATCATACAGCACTGAGCGCAGCGACAATATTGCACAGCAAGACGCTTTTGTTCAATAAGCCCGGACTATAGAAGGCATTACAATGTCTTTTGTCGCAGGAAAGCCCTTTTTTATCAAGCACAACAAGAAAGTAAACAGATTCCTCCCTCTTTAAGGAGCGACTCAAAAGCAGAAAGGTGAATTAAGCGGATTTCTCAAGTGCCTGCCATCTCAAAGCTTAGGGCGCCTGCCCCGAGTCCTCTCAGATAAACGCTCCACATTTATGATACCACAGAGATGCTTACAGAGATCCCACTGAAATGACAACCCAGAGGGGCACAATCTGCAGCTCCCGTGACAGATCGTGACAAACCCACCTTCCCTTCCCAAGCAGAGCAAGTTCGGTGATCTCAACTTCACAGGGGATGAACCCGAGAGAGAGACGGAGAAGGACGGCACCACTTGGCACACACAGAGCAGTCAACCCCCTCCCCAAACTTTATCAGCACAGAAAGAGATAACACACAGTCCTCAGAACAGTAATGGGGGTGGGGGTGTGGGGGGAAACAACATGAACATCCTCTTATCAGCCCTGAAAACTATTCTTGTCAAAGCTGTGAGATCACCGCTCGCTTTGAAGGGGGTCAGGAAGGACAGAAAGAATTACTTATGAAACTGAGCTTGAAACTAGACTGACCAGACTCAGAAGCATGGAGTTGGCCATGTGCATATGCAAGAAGACGGTAATTTTTATATATATGTACGTATATATACACATAACATATATATATATACACACATACACTTGCCTAATAACAACATTCTATAGAACCAAGTCTCATTTTCACTGAAGAGAAACAACTACGTCCAACAAGGTAAAGCCCTGCACTTACAAAGCAAGCAAGTCTCAAACATTACAGGAAGGCAGGCATTGAGATCACAGTAAGCCTCATTACACTGTGAAGTCCCAATCCCATCATGAAAAACATTACAAGAAAGTAAAGAAGAAAACCTGGGCTTTCAAAAGAGCTCCGGAAAAAAAAAACACACAACGTTTACATTTAATTTCAAGACAGAAGTCTTAAAGACTTAAAACCCAAGCAAAACCCTAAAGTTTGAATGCAAACACACACGTGTGAGCTAAGTTTATAATTACAACGCTCACAAATCAGAATTACCAGGAACAGAATGCATCACGCTGAGGGGGGTCCTCAGCCCAGTCCCCACAGGACAGTTTTCCACCTCGCAATTCAATTTAACAGTTTCTTTCTGGAGAGGTCAACGTTGTCCTTAATATTCAGCTTAAGGCAGACTTAAGGTAACACAGGAGAAGCATGCACTGATATCGTCAGAGATATACAGGGGATAAAAATAACCTCAAAATCTTTACTGCAATGCAAAAGTCTTATGCCAGCGATGCTCAAGATTTCAGCTTTACAACTTTCAGAGAATGAGTATTCGTCAAACTACCACCTGATCAGCTCTCAAAGGGACAACTGAGCAAGGAGTAATAATACATTTACACCTAATTATCCTTTAAAAACACGTGTAAAAGCACTCAAGAGATTCAGGAAAATCTCCATATCCTATGAGGTGCAGGCAGGAAGGCGGCTCAGGCAGAGGTCACACTGCCATGCGATGGCAGAAGCAGGAACAGAACCCACCATCCTCAATGCTCTGCTCGGCACTTCCAGCAACTGCATCTCCTTCTTTAACGCGTTTGCCTTCAGGGTTTCCCTCAAAAAAGTATTAAAAAGTGACATTAATCAGTTTAATTTAGCTTTCTAGAATTATTGGTGGTGTTTTCAGAAACAGTTCAAGGTACAGTTTAGAAAGACTTAAACTACTTACTAACGTGACTTACTATTTTTCTCCTTCTGTTTCCCCCATCCCAAAGTTTTTCAGCTCCAGGAAAGACTAGAACACAAGATAAATTCAAACAACTGATCAAACTCTGTTGGGCTCATGAGGGTGGGAAAGGATTAAGAAATTGCAAGGAGTGAACCACCTCACACCTCAGTTGTCCTAAAGGCACATGATGAATCCCAAGCAGTCCTTTCAGTTCCCTCAGCAATTCATCCCATACCAAATAATCTGTTTTACTCTAAGACTCAGAGAAGTACTTCCAGTTTAAAGCCCAGCCTACTTTCCTATTAGATTTCATTACTCAAAAAGTTAATATGAAGTTATGTTTTCTCTCTTCATTAAAGGCAGGGGGGAGGGGAGTAAGGCTGACTTTATTTGCAATTTAGCCACATAGTGTTACGGACTTTTCAAACGCTATCTATCAAGAGACGTAACATACCACAACCAAGACCCATTTCTGATCAAAAGAGTTGACATCTTATTCCCAAGCTACATACTCTCTACAGAAAAAGACACAGCACTTTACTTCTACAACACTTAACACAATCACACCGCTCCCAAACACAATTAGCTGGGAGCCTGAAAGCCCTTAAACAGGTGTCTTTGCAGAAATCATTAGGCAATTGATTTACTTGCTCTCCACAGCCCGGCACATGCTTAATTTCGCCGTGTGATGCTGACTAGAGCTCAGGCAGAAGCTCTCGAGTTCCGACCCAGACTTCTCAAAACCACACGACAGCGCTTTCCGACACGGATTTAAGCAGTTTCCAGCCATTCTGTTAACGTGCCTGCCTCCCCTACATCCGCAGTTCGGGGATGGAAGGCGTGACAGGTGTAATTCTAAAGGGGACACCGAAATCCGTAACCTTCCCCTGCCTCCCGATTTTCCACGCTGATGACACCCACGAGCAATCCCGAGCTGCAATTTAGCACACCACTCTCCTGGCATATTAAATCACCCCTCTGCTGAACAGAAAACAGCCTGGCACACAAGCCCCAACCGGACCCTGGCCCAGACCTTCCCAACAACAGTTTAGAGACAGTTCACAGCTACAGAAACCAAGGACCACAATCCTTACCCTTTAAAGTTCATGCCTCTGTATTGTCCTACAGTTCTGTATTTGCTTAAGCTTTTCTCGTCAATAGCACCCCGGGGGAAAAAATAATAATAATAATAATAAAAAGTCTCATACATTCCCTACTGGCGAAACAGATTTTCTTCTAATCTTTTTTTCCCTTACTGGGGGAGAGAAAGACAGAGGGAGGGGTTGGGGCAGCAATAAAAGAGATTAATCGTGAAACAAACCGGCACTGCCCAGAGAGGGGGGGGGAAGAAGAAATAAAAAACCACCAAAACAGTCCACGTCGCAAAAAAAAAGGAAAAAAAAAAAAAAAAAGGAGGGGGGGGAGAAAATAATAGGTTGAATTTTCGAGCACAGGAAGAAAAAGGGGCGGCGGGGGGGGGGGGAACTACTACAAAGATTACCCTGGGTAAAAAAAAAGTAGCTCCTGAACTCCCCTGCTCAAGGACACAAGAGAAACATCCCTTACTTTTTCCACGCGATGCCCAAAAGGAAGGAAGGAAGGAAGACAGAACGCCAGGAGAGAGAGCGAGAGGAAAAAGCCGGAGGAAGCCGGGGAAGTAGCAGCAGCGAAGGAAGGAGCGAAAAAGGACGGGAACGGGAGCGAGAGGGTTGGGGGGGAAAAAATAAATAAATAAACATAAAGGAAAAAAAAATGGAAATCCGAGGAGAGGTGGGAAGCGGACGGGGAAAGTTGGCGAGCGAGGAAGGGGGCAGCGGGAAATGGGGCGGCAGGGAAGGGTCACCCAGCCCGCAGCAGCAGCAGCGGGGACGAGCCGGCAGCGAGAGGCGAGGGGAGCGGGGCGGGCTGCGGGAGAGGCACGGAGGGGACCGGAGGAGGGAAGCCGAGCGAGGAAAGGAGGGCTCCGAGAGTTCGGCCGCGCACTCACCGCTCCCGCTGCCCGCCCTCACTCGCTCGCTCGCTCCCCTCCGTCCGGCGGCGGCTCCGCGGCGGCTCCCGGGGCAGCGCCAGCGCCCGCCGGCCCCGCCTCGCTGCCCGCGGGGGGCGGCGCGGCCGCAGCGGCGCCTGAGGGGGGGGCTCAGCCCCGCGGCCGGGAGGGAGGGAGGGAGGGTGGGTGGGTGTGTGGGTGTCCTCCTCCGCCTCCTTCCTGCCGCTCCCTCGCTCCCCTTCACCGGGGGAGACATGTAACGGAACTGGGACGCCAGCACGGCATTGTGGGAGCTCTTAAAGCCGCAGCCGCTCCCCCTCACGCCGGGGCTGCCCCCGCACCCTGCCCCGCGTTCCTCCCCCGCAGCCGCCGCCGCCTCGGCCGCGGGAAGGCGGTGTCACCCAAAATCGCCGCGCCCTCCGCCGAGCCCCCCGCGGGGCGGTGGGAGCTCGGGGCCGCCCGCACACCCGGCGGGGATGGAGCCCCGGGGGTCCCGCTGCGGTCCCGCAGGACAGCGAGATGCTTGAGGTTCTGCTCTTGTTTCCACTCGCACCCCCGCGGGGATGGAGCCCGGGGACCCCCTCCAATCCCAAAGGACAGTGCTTTAGGCTTGGGGTTGTTGTTCTGGTTTTCCCTCGCACCCTGGCGGGGATGGAGCCCTTGGGGTCCCGCTGCGGTCCCGAAGGACAGCGAGATGCTTGGGGTTCTGTTCTGGTTTTCCCGCACACCCCGGCGGGGATGAAGCTTCGGGGTCCCATTTCGGTCCCAAAGGACAAGGGAGAGGCTTCGGCTGTAAGCTCGGGGTTGTATTCTTGTTTTCCCTCGTACCCCTGTGGGGATAGAGCCCCAGAGTCCCGCTCCGATCCCCCTCCCGGTCCATCCTCCAATCTGGTTATATTCCTTTTCTCCCCAAGATTTTCCCCTGTTGTTTCTGTGAGAAGCAAGAATGAATGCCTTTGGTGCTTGTTTTAAAGGAAAGCCGGCAGTCAGGGTGTTTGGTGTTTGTGTTTTTTGTTTGTTTGTGTTTTGGGGGTTTTTGTTTGGTTGGTTTTTTCCCCCTATTGTTTTCTGCTTCGGGCTTTTGATGATGGAAAATTCCCTGGGAGAAAAAAACAATTAAAAAACAAAGAAGTCATGAACCTCAGAGCACTGAACACTGCAGACAAAGTTTGGGGCAAAAAAAGTTTTGAATGAGAAGTTTTAATCAGTTTTTTGTCTTTATGCGACTTGGAATAATAATAATAAAAATGCTATTAGAAAAAAAAAAAAAAAAAAACAAGACCAAACTGAAACCTATTTGAAAATGAACTTCAGAGCTGTGATTCACAGGCATTTTTCACTGTCTGAGCTACCAGCAGCAGCAGCAGAGCAGCAGCCGTCATTCCCAGCTCTTCCCTGAGCTCTTGGCCTTTCCAGAGCTGCCTGTGCACCATGTCCACAGGTCAGGGCACGCTGGTCATTTAAAAAAGAGTCTCATCAAGGGAACTTTTTTTTTTGTTGATTTTGTTATGATTGCGTTTTAACGATGTTCCTGTGCCATTCCTCCTGTGGGTTTTGAGTGTAGCAAAGTGGAATTTTTGGCGTTTTTTTTTTTTTCCTAAATTCCTGATCCTTCAGAGGAGAGCAGGATTTTGCTTCTGTGCAACTCTGCATTGACGCTCCATGGAGGACGTTTTTTCAAGAGCACGCACGTGCTTCCAATTTAAACGCAAGCAAATAAACATTTGCACGATTTGGGTTTGGAGAGGTTTCTATAAATACTTCTAGTGGGTCTGGATCTTGGGCTGTGATCACAACTTCCTTCACAGGCTTCTTACCCGCCAAGTGTATTTTTTCGTGAGCACACCTGGCAAGATGTAAAGCTCCTGCTGGAAAAGTCTTCAGGGCACAGAAGGACACTTCTAGTTCTTATCTGTGTCGATGCCTTTTTATCCTATTTTGCACAGGAAGAAGGTGCTAAGCAGTGTGTGAGAAAGGCCTTAAGCACGACGTGAAATTAGGTGTGGTTAGGAAGAAATCGGTAAGATCGGGTGGTTCTGTTGGGGTCCGTGTGCTTTCCACGGTCAGCTACCCACAAACATGCCTTCAGCTTAAGAAACTTTTCAAAAATAACATTTGAGGGAGAACCATGGTAGAAAAGAATGGTGCTGATGGCCAGTCCTGCAGTCTAGTGGATGAGATTTGTTTGCACCGGGTATTTCTATGACTTTCTAGAGTGCCAGCAGACAACTTAAAATCGGGGGGCGGAAAAAGGATGTGATTTCCAGCTAGATTGTTTGTCGCAAGATATTTAACCAAGTATTGCTGTAAAGCTCCCGTGGATTGCTGTTCTCAGAATATACCGCTTCCTTTTTCCGTGAAGCCTGTAAACGAGGGCTGTAAAACTCATGGAAGATCTTTTCTCAAAATCCAGGCTTCTCAGGGACTCGTATGAAGTGAGTGATCTGGGAAGCCATTGAAACTATATGACCTGGGAAATTATTGTTGGGAGGAGAAAAGCCTTTTTTTCAAGGAGTTAATGGTTTACTGAAAACAAGTACTTGATAAGTCATTGAGTTTGTATTGTTTGCCCCTCCAGGTGTTCAGCAGAACTGGGGGCCGAATCATCAAACATCAAGTTTACTATTGAAAACTCACCCTCGGATTAGTTTCTCAAGCCCAACAAATTTTTTTTATGCACTTGATATCATTCCACGTTAGAAAGTTTAGTGAATGTAAATCATCCTTTTATAGAGGAGAAAGTAATGGCCACAATTAAGAGATTTCTGGATGTTCAGCACATGCGTAAAATGTTTATGTTCAGTGTTGGTGTGGTGTTTCACTTGCTGGCTGAGCACTGGAATTTTTAATATTCCAATGTCTTATTTTTTTCCTCTTTCCCTTTTGTAATTCTCACTTATGAGGGCACCGAAGAGAACACGTTTCTGCTGCTTGTGAATTTTTCAGAGTAATTGTTGCACAAGTTAATAAGCCAGTATGTCCAGGGAGGGCATCCCATACATTTTCAGAGCTATTTTGTACATCAAAAATGTAACTCTTTGGGAACGTGAGGTGGTGGCAAAAAGTGAATTTCAGTGTTGGTGAGATTGCATAAATTTGACCGAGAATTTGACCAAAGCTATCTCAAGGAAGATGTCAATGGTCATTTAAGCGAAAAAAGGGGGGAAATGAGGCTCAAATCCAGCCATGAAATAGGCCTGAAATTGTACAAATACCTCCCTTATGCAGCATAGCAGTCCAGCTGCTCCTCGAGCTGTAGTGAAAGAACAGGATGCCTTGTTTCCCTGGAACATTGGTTAGGAAGGTATTATGGAGTGATGCTGAATTGTACCAGCCAAGGGCACGACTTTGTGCTGACCCAGGATGACTCTGCCGTGACAGTTCTTCACTCCTGGTGCCCACCCCTATGGCTTCCTAACTTTATTGCCTTTTATGTAATCCCAAATAATTTGTGTCACATTCACCTTCAGTCAGTCCTTCCTTCCCACGTTGCTGGAGAAGGGTAGGAACTAACTCCCTACAACACTGGAACACATCCCTGCACTTATGTGGCAATCCTGAGGATCTAGCCAAGGGAGTTTTAAGATCTGTATCACTAATTCTTAGTGGGAGGCAGATTTTCCCTTAAAGATCCTGCTTTGGTTTTGCCAAAGAGGTAACTAAAGTATCCCAGGAAAGGGGTAAAAGGCACAGGGAATTGCTTACACCACACAGCCACAGACACACAGTGTCACACAGATGTTCCTAATGAGGACAGAAAGGAGAAAATAGGCCCCACGTGCCTTTTGGTTATGCAAGTTTTCCAAGAATGGTGCCTTTTTGACCGAAACCAGGAAGAGAATGTTTCTGAGGTTCCTTAGTTTCCTCCTCTCCTTGCTCTATCTTCAGTTACCTCTGCCTTTCCTTTCCACTGTCATTTCACCTTGGGAAATCCAGTGTCTCGGTGGGCTCTTTACATTTAATCTGGACTTTAAAATCCAGCTCACTGAGAACAGAAACAGCTCTGTGTGACCAGTTACAAGTGATCAACACAGCTTTCACTATCATGCATTTGCTTCCTGCTCTTCATGGTCAGACTAGAACAACTCTGTCTCTGCAGATGCTTTCTTGAGGAAAAGTAGGTCTGGATTCAGCCAGTTATTTAACTGTGTACTCATATTTAAGCATGTGAATAGTCTCAGTGGGGCCGCTTGCATGATCAAAGTTGTGCATGTGCTTAAGTGCTTTGCTGAATTTGCTCCATAGCAAATAAATCTGAACTGATACTCAACAAGCAGAAAAACAAGTTGATTTGGAGTGGGGTTAATTTATGTCTTGCCCTGTATTTGCTTAACTGTAAAATGAACATTTCAAGAGGCTGTTGTGTTTTTTTTGGTTTTTTTTTTAAATAGAGCTGCTGTCTGATATTCAGGAGAAAACAAACATCAGATTAGAATTTAAGTGCATTCTTCAAACTCTTTCATCTTAGTTTTGTTTTTCTTTTCAGTTAATATTTATTTCTTGGAGCCTGAAAAGCAATAATTCCTGGTTGTTTGTCCTCTGTGTTTTCTAGGTCTTGCCTTGCTGTGTATTGAGTGTGAGCAGTGGGCTGTGTTAAATATACAGAAAATCGCAATCTCCATCTTATAATGGTTGAAATTCAAAAGACTGATATTCTCAGATGTGAAATATGTTCTATTTCCATGTCACACAACAGATTCTGGGTACTCCCAGAGACTGCAGAGTTCAAGACTCAGTTCCATGGAAGAAATCCAAATCAGCTCCAAAAAAAAAAAAAGAGTCAAAAAAATCCTGACCAAATTCCTCCTCCTTCATCCTGGCCTGGCCACGTATTTTAACTCACACTAACTAGGGAACCAGCCTTGAATAAGCAGTCAGGGTGATCTTGTACTCTTATTTTTGTTGTCAGTACTATCAGTAATACCTAGTAGCTCCCCCAGTCCATGGGTCCAACCTAAGCACAGCATGAACATATTAAGAGATAATTACAGGCAGGCAAGATACTCATTACTCACCAGTGTGGTTATTCAGTTTATTGCACAGGAATGGGAATCAGGCAAGCCTGCTTCTATCTGTTCATCAGCAAATGGCTCTTTTCCTCTGATTTTCCTTGGTGAGTAGAAAGTCATCTTCTCCCTTCAGAGATAGATCAGTTCACTCAAGTTAGAGGAATATGCTGAAATTTAGGGTGGAGGAAGGTTATTTGGGTGAACACCTATAAACCAGACCTTAAAGATTTCCCAGGCCTGTTTAAATCAATAGTTCTCTGGCACAGTCGATCGGAAACTGCAATTTTCGAAATATTTTTCTTAAAGTTCTCTCTCTCCCGTAGATCATCGCACGAGAAGGAGTGTTGGCTTTCATTACAGAAATAAGTAAGTTTGTAGTTGTCATGGTTACAAAGACAAGCAGGAAATATGTGAACCTTGACAGTTCTAAAACCAAAATGCAAAGAAGAGGAAATCTAAATGTAGTATGATATGGGGGGGAACAAGTTACCAATACCAGTCTTTGGACATTTAATTTGAACATAATAACAACAAAAATGCTTAGCTTATTAAGTTTCATGCAAGCACTTTTTGCCAATTCCCGGAAAGAAAGATCAGTCTAAATATCAAGCATTTCAGAAAAGAGATAAAGACATATAAAAAAAGGCATATAATAAAGCTCTGAGAAAGTGGACAGATATTAGTTAAAACAAATTAACATCCCTATGGGAACTTGCATCTGTCTTCCCTTGAGGAGCTCAGTGGTGACAGTAGCACTACACCAACCAAGGACTGAGAAACCATCTGAAGATCAAACTATCTAAAATGAGTCTTCTGTTGAAGAGCTGGTTTAGTACAGAAAAAAAAAAATAAAAAGTCACACCTTAAAAGAAATCCAATGACGGGGACAAAAATAGTTGACTTAACTAGGAGGAAATGACAAGAAGAAGATTTTAATTTAGGATCCTGGAAGTGTGCCCTTGAAACGGGTATAATATTTAATGTAGGAGTTAATTTGCTTGATGTCTGGAAATCTGTGCCCTTCTCTGATCAAGGACATTTAGACAACAGCAAAGTTTTAAAGTCTCTGTCATTCCAATGTTTCTTTGGTTTTGGTGTTTGGTTTCTTGTTTTCCTGTAAAACATAGAGGAATCCCCTCTCTCTCCAGTTGTGATACAAAGCTTTGAGATCCTAAAATGTCCTTACATGAAGTTCACAAACCAGCAATATTTGAAGGGCCTGGCATGGTGCTATTGCTTATGGTTTAGAACAAATACCCTTTCCAATGTAAGATATTGCTTAAATATAAGATATTGCTCTGTGAGCAATATATTTAAATACATTTATAACTATATTCCTTTTCAGTTTATAAATCACTGTTTTGTTATTTTTCTGCAAAGCTGGCAAAGGTATGCCAAAAGACATGCCTACTTTTTTACTATGCACAGATTTTTATCATGCACATAAGATATACTGAACCCCTCTCACATTTAGGTCTTGTCAATAAACTTTAAACCCTCTGTGTTTCCTACTGCACAGTTCTTCATCTCCATTGAAAATCATAGGAATTACCTGTCCCCTGAAGCAGCAAAATGAAGTCTAATATACTTTAAAATACAAAGAGTGCAAAATTTCAAAAACACTTCAGTAATTCCCCATTTTCATAAGTAAGTTGGGGCCAGATTTACAAAGCTTTTGGAAAATGCAAATAGATGCCTAGAGGGCTTTGAAAACACACATCAAAATGGAGAAGGGAAAAAAAAACCAGAATAAAGTATTGCTGCTGAGGTTTCCATATTAAGAAGTTTGCATGGGAAAAAGAGTTTTTTACTTCCCAGGGATTTTTGGAAAAGCTTGGGAATAAGCACTAAAACCTCACTGTACACCAGGTCTGTGTAGCTTTGTAATAGATGTTTTAGGCTGTCCTAGCAAAAATTGGTGCTTTGCTTTGCAAGGTCTGTGTTTAACATGACTTCAGCAGATTCTGTTTCTCTGTTGAAAACAGTTTCCCTGTTGTTTTGTAAAGCCGTTTTCTCAGCCTCATTCTCTGCTTTTGTGGTCTGCAGGTTGGGAAACAGGAGAGGGCAAGGTACCTGCTTTCAACAAAGAACTCATTTCCTGACCCTCATGGCCCTAGAGAGCCAGGCTTCCCCACAGAGAAACAAATTGGATGACTGTTTTAGGATAATTGGGTAGTTCTACGCCTTCCAAGTAAGTTATTGGAAATCAGAGCTGTGAAAAGCTCTTTCCTGGCTTTACCTGTCGTCGCCTCTCTCGTGGAGCCCCCTTGTTTTTGAGGGGTTTCGTTTTTTGTCACCTTCAGACACAACTGAAAAAGAGCAAAGAGAATGGCAAAAGCAGGTTTGCGAGAAAGTTTCAGGTGCCTACATTATAAACTGGTTGTTATTGGGATTACAGTTTCCTTCCTGCTGCTTTTCCTGTCCTCTCCCTGCCTTTGAGATGGTGTCTTTTTTAAGGCCAAAATCTTCAAAAGGCTTGTATGCCTGCGTGAGGCTCCATCCACAACAACCACACATGTATTTACAGATCTATGCATGTCCTTGCTGGATTAGGGTTTTTTGGTATTTAACTTTTACAGCCACGCATCTTGGCTTCAAAAATCTGTTGGGAGCAGATCGTTCACTGGTGAATCAAGGTGGGAGACATCGGTTCGTGCCTCACGTTCTTCCCCCAGCCACGAGGTTTGCAAATTTGTGGTGCAACACCCTAATTCCTTGTCCTTCTTGGTGCACCCTACACTGGGAGCACTGATGGATCTGATCAGCCATGCAGAGTCACAGCCTGGCAGAGGCTGTGCCAGGATGGGGTGCAAGGTCCCCGAGGAGCTGGACGGGGAGGTTTCCCCGTACGACCCTCCCTCCTAATGCCACGTGCAGGGTGGTCTGACGCAGCCACCTGCTTGTACCTTCACATAACCCACGTCTGGGCTGGTGTTTCCTGACCCAGGAGAGAGTAGGGATTGGCATATATTCCCACAAGCTGTTTCCTGGCCCCGGGAGAGAGCGGAGATTGGCGTCTCTTCCCATACACACAGCCAGCGCTCAGTCTCACAGGAGAATAACAAAGATGCATTTTCCAGCATCCTGATGCAAGGGAGAGGGCTCCATCCTGGCTGGCTGAAGGCTGGGCTATGGATATGCCCACAGGAGTGACTGAATCACTGGATATAGTGATGCCTAAATAGCTGTGACAGTGGCGGCGTAAGGTCAGGTCTGACCTGAGAGCAGGGCAAGCTAATTTACTTTCCCGGGAAATAAGCTGAACCAAACGTTCTCTTTTCTATACAAGGGAAGTATTTTAGTGCACTTATTTAAAACTGCAGCTCTGTTGCTGCATAGCAAACCCATTCTGGCCCAGCAAGCTCCCTGTTTGCAGCTCCACATCTTTTGTGGGTGGGAAGGACTGGTGAGCTGCAGAGGGGTATCAGAAGGGGGGTTGTTGCTACTTGTGTTCCATCGTGGTGGTGTTTATCTAATGCCTACCTGGGGTCCCTTTGCAGTAAGGATTGGTAGGGTACAGTCCTACAGAGCACACAGGTCCCCTGGGGCATTCCTAGAAGAAGGAACAGCAGAGTCCTGGTGGGAGGGAACTTTCTTTCTGAGAAATTCTACTGGTGGTTAAAGGCAAAGTGGCACCTTCTCCTGGTTTTAAATCCACAAGAGAGCTCAGCTCTACAATAATCTATTTTTGTCCAAGGGAAAATGCCATGCTCATGTGTGAAAATATAACTACAAAACCTCTGCAAATGTCCATGCTCGTAACTATAATGCCTGGAGAAGCGTAATTTTCATTTTGGGTCCAGGGCCACTTTCTCAGAATTGCTTCAAAAAGACATATAACGATTTACACTAAACGAGGACCTGGTCTGTAATTTTCTATACCAAGTAAAAATGAGCACTGGTTTCAGGTTTTTCTTCCACTGCTCCTGAAGCACAACCCTCCAGTGAACAGAATGATGAATATTCCAATGTCCTGAACATGATGGATTTTAATTTCTTATTAGAGGAAGCAGAGGAAGAGAGAAAGTAATAGCTTTAGAGAGAATGGCTCTGTTTGTTTTTTTTAAGTACCTACTTTTGCCTGGTAGTCTGCTATGTAAGTGAATTTCCTTGAAATCTGATTATTGATGTACCATTTTTTTATTGTTGTCTCTTATATGTCAGACGGCCCATCAGTTGTAGTTCCTCAAAAAAAGAACGAAAGTGTAAAAGCAGAATAATGGCCATAACGTTAAATGGCAGAGGGAAAAACAGTATTAAGCATAGCTGGTCAAAACCCAGAAAAATAATTTTATTAAATTACTGGTATTTTTCTAAGGAACTCAGCTGCAAAAGGAACCCGTTAACGTGACACGGTAGAAATTCAAGGCAGAAATGTCCAACACAAAGACATCACTTAAATTGCTCCCTAAAACTTTCTGTGTAAATGTTAAGCACGGGAGGTGTAAGTGGTTCAAGCACAGCCCTGTAACTGTGTTTTTCTTCACTGCTGTAAAATCAAAGCTCCAAGCGGCTTTCAAGGGTCTGATCACTAAGTAAAGGCAAACAATGTGCCAAGCAGGAAAGCAGTAAACACGCAGTAAATTGATTTAGGCCAATTTTTATTTTTTTTTTCAAGCACTAGCAAGTAACCTCTAATCTCTCTGTTTTTCTGACCTGCCCCTGACTTCTTCTGCCGTTTGTTTGCTTTTTCACGTCACTCGGCTTGTGTTCATGCCTAAATAAAAAGGGAGACCGATCTTTGCTTCTCGGTCACTTTTAGTTTGGTTTCTATGACCTGTATGTGCAAATGGCAGGCTGAAAACCGGGTCTTGAATAAGACTGGCTTTTTAGGCATTGTAGCAGAAGAGGGTTTCTCAGCTAATTGCCCAGCCTTTCAGCCGAAGACAGAAACAAAGGAAGAGTCAAGCTGCTATAAGATAATCATTCTGTTTATCTGTGCTGTACAAACACCGCTTGTAAAGTAATGATAAGCCCTCTGCACTCAGATAGCAGCTGATGCAGGCAGCTCTCGGAGATGCTCTGCAGGTCTCCCGATTCTAAAGAGGCCTGACCACGCTTTCAGTGCAGAAATTATTCTTGAATTCTTCCTTTGAGGAAGGGCAGTCATTTAACCCTGCTCTGAATCCCCACACTTCAGCTTCTTGCTGTCTTTGGGGGTTCTCTGATTTTAAGCCTGTCACACCTGAGGAGCGCTGACAGAACCCGTGTTGAAATATATACTTTTTTAGATTGGCTGATATTTTCTGACAAACGCCCCCCAGATCTTTCCTGTTGATCAATACCTTCTTGGCTGCCTCTAAATGTAGGAGCTGAGGAGAGTCTGCTCCAGCTCAGCTTCCCTTACACAGCCTGGCAGTGAAATCAGAGGCACTTTGGGCAAGTAAGAATAGTTCCTGTAGGCTGAAAAATGGAAAGAAGTAACAGGACTTTGTTACTTGGGACACATAGAGAGAGACAGGCTGACTCTAAGGAAAATGAGGTTTAGACAGAGTTTTGATTCTTAATAGTGAGAGGGTTAAGAAGATGATCCTGTTTGCTTTTTCCCATTTAAACCCTGCTGTGAAACTGCTTTTGTTTTCTGAGGGCTTTTTTTCTTTCATCCAAAGGCACACTTCCTAAAACAATGCTCCCATCCCTGTTCCACACCAAACTTTTGGGGGAAGTTTGACAAAGTTACGCACCTATTTATGCCCAGTGCTGTGTGAATATTTCACCTTTCACAAGCCGTGCCGGAGAGACTCAGGATGAAAACAAGGTTCTAAATAATTTTGGGACAAATGAGGGGTGTTTTTCTCTTTTCCGGTATTAAGTGTTTATAAACTTCAAAGCATCTGTAATGGTTTTTGCCTTTTTTAAAAACACACCCTCCCTCTCCACCCCATGCAAGCAATTTGTAGGTGGCCACAAGACCCAGTGTCCTCAGCGTTAGCCTGGCATCTCTTCCATGAAAAAGAAAGGAGCGCAAGGAGTTCTCAGAAGAGCCTCGTTTAATGTGTGGTACGATGGGCCTCGACTGACAGAGAGGGCAGGTTGCATGTCTGAGCAAGTGTTCCTCTTTAATTTGTTTTCTCCTGGTCTGTATTTGCCTTCCAAGTGGGTGAAAGAGTGCAGCTATCGATCATCCTGTGGGAGATGCCTGCCCAGATTGACTGCAGCCGAGGGGCAGGGCTGCTGTCCCTGTGAAGCCTTGGTAGGTGTCCTGTGGGTCATTCCCTTAATTCTTGGCCCCTGGACCAGGGACAGCCCACAGGGCAAACAGCTGTGCCTAGTGTGGTCCCAAAGAAGCAGAGAGGTCAGGGACCTGTGGTGTAAGACATGGGAAGAAAAGCCAAGGGGCTGAGGGATGTGGAGTGGTGGCCCCTGCAGAGTCCCCTGTTCAACGTGGGACACTGGACAGGTCTGGTTATCTGAGGGCTGAGACACTCTATGGTTATCAGGAAACGAAGGGGCCAATTTCACCTTCTCTGCTCTTTCTTCGGGGTTTGGCAGTAGTTTCAGAGCCCAAGAGCACCATGATTTGCTTTGTTACGTGGCAGTCTAATGCAGGGCATCACCGGGGATGTGATGGAAATGCTTTTCACTCAGTACCGAGAAAATTCCAAGAGTGTCAGCAAAACCCCTTGCTTTCTGCTGACTGAATCTGTGTTTCCATCTTCCTAATTTGGGCAGACACAGAAATCCCCCAGACCAGCATTAGTTTTCAAAGCTGTTGAGAGAAAATACCTACTTTGCTACTAGCAAAGTCTGTGGGTACAATCAGGTGCCCTTGGTATCTGCACCCTTCATGCCCTCCACGGAACAGCCACAACACAGAATGTCAGGCAGCTCCACCCAAATCATTCCTGACTCGAGCCCCCCAAGAAAACTCCGCACATCTGTAATGTATTTATGGCCCTGCTTGCTCATTTGTCCTCCCTGTGGTCTTTTTTAAATGAAGGGTGTGAAAAATTAAACTCTCACAGACTCCAGCAAACTAATCAGAGGTAGCAAGTGAAAGGTGTGTTCCTTAAAGCACCATTATACCAGTTACTGGTTGACAAATTTACGCCGATACACGGAATGGGATCTGTAATGAGTTTCCCACAACCCATTACACAGTCAGGGCCAAACAGTGCCCAAAATGGGACTCACGTGACTCCCCTCACTGTGGCTGAGGGCGGTTTTATGGCCCTGAGAGGGGCAGCTCTGTTTGTGCAGCACTAAGTGAATTTACAGCACATCACTCCAAAACCACGTTAATTTAATTGCGCAGCATCAAAGCAGCCCAGAGAGGGGATGTGAACCCAAACACCCCTTATGGTGTGGGAAGCAGTGAAAGGGGAAGGTTGGGGCTGTTGTTCCCCTGTGCTGTGTCTTTAAAAACTGTGAGTCTCCTACAGGCTGGAGGCAGCCCGTTCAAGGCAGATACAACTATAACACACTGTGCAATTTACATAAGACTTATCTTCGCTTAAATTCCTTTAAAAGGATACCATCAATTTAAAGATTACATTTCCCCGGGTCATTAAAGTTAGGCACATACTAATTTATTAAAAGGTAATGTATTATATCTAGGGAAATGATAGGATCTGCCAGAAATTCCAGGGAGGCTTTAGAGGTCTTGGTGTGATGAGTCAAGCTGATAAGGGCATACGGTGAGACAGCTGCATTAATGGAGCTGCCTGTTCCTCACCGAACAGGGGTGCAGTGCTGCGGCAATAATCGTTTGGGAAGGTGGCATGGAGAGGCACAGCAGTGGAGCCTGAACAGGGGAAAAAAAAAAGGAAACCCATCAAGCCTTATTTACTGGGTAACATTGCAACTCCGTCACAGGAGCAGGCGCTAACATCACTTAGCATGTGCCAAATGCTGCCCAGCCATGTGCAAATAAAAAGCTCCCCGCGCTGAAGGAGCTTTCTCACAGTCACAGTGTGCAAAAAGCCTGTGTGGGTGCCCCATCAAGTAACTCCCCTGTCAGCAGGTTTGAGGGTTTGCCATTTAAATTACCCTTTCCCTGTTGTCTCTTGGAGGATGTTTGCAGTTAAAATGACCCCAGATCCAGCGCGGTGGAGGGAGTGTGGTCGTGTTCCCAGCCCTTGTGACATCAGCAATTTCAGAAGTCAAGCCTGAAGGCTACAGAGACCCCACCAGAGAGAGGATGAGCCCCTGAGGTGAGCAAGATGCTTTGGTGTAACAAGCACTGGGGGAATGACATGTTGGAAAGCAGCAGCGTCAGCAAAGAGACAAGGTGACAGATGTGAACTGGAGGAAGGCTGATCCCTCAGCCTCACTCAGCACGCTGGGATTATCCCTGCGGGTCCACTGCTGTCACTGAGAAACTCTGAGAGTAGAGCTGTCAACTAGGAAGAGGAGTGGGGGGAAAAATCCCTGTTGGAATCAGTGCTGAATCGCAGAGGTTGCTGTGCAAACCGGGATGGAAAACCTATGGCTCAGGGGTGAGGAGGAAAGAGCAAGGGCTGATGAGATGAGACAGCAGCGTGAGAGGCCCTGGAAGTTGGTCTGGGCTTGGGCTTGGACTTGGCTTCTGTGCCAGCAGGATTGTGAAAGCAGGGAATTCTGCCAGCGTCTCGCTCCGGGGCTGGGGCTGGGAGCGGAGCCTGGCAGGGACGGCATCGCAGTGTAGGCTGAGCTGCTCCTGGGGACGGGTGATGTGCACAAAGATTTCCCTCCTGTGAACGCCAAACTAGGCTACAGGGAGAGGGCTGAGGCGAGGAACGTGAAACCCCCATGCTCTGAGCTGAAATTATTGTGTTAATTATTGCAGCTCCAGGCCGGCCCCAAGAATTTAAAAATAACACCCTCGAAGTTCAGCATTAAGGGCCCTACCTGATGTCCACTGTTTTGAGACCACAAATCATTTCCAGATCTTTGGCTCCTAGCAGGCACCATCAGCACAAACCTTTTCCCCGAACATTCTCTGGTTTTAACCCCTGAGAGGGTCTGGGAAGCTCTGTTAATATCTACTTTTCCCTAAATCACAAGGAGCCATCACTGGGAACTGAGAGTTCCGATGCCTTGGGGCAGGAAAGGAATGTTCCAGAGGCCAGAGCAAAAGGTGTTTTCCTGCAAGATCTACTCTAGGCTCCATCATCCCATACAATGAGTAACACACAGCCTCCTCCTGCCCTGCCTAGCAGCAGGAGGAGCAGGGAGGCAGGATTTGGGCAGCTCTCCAGCAGCAACACACTGATAGACCCTGAGTCAGGGTATGAACAACCTTGCCCTTCCTGTGGATGTTTCCTTGAAAGGAGTGATTTAGCCTTAGGCAAAATGGAAACACCGAGATATCATTTGAATTCAGGAATCACTTGCTTTCTTTTTGCAAGGTTTGGGAGGTTTTATTTTCTTTTTCTTTTTTTAAGGATGAGACTTAGTTCTTCCACATGCTCATCTTCTGGTATTTAGCAACTTTTAATGCGAGAAAGACACACAGAAAAATTAATACTCGGTTTCTGAATTGTAAGGCAGCTTTCAGAGGAACTGACTGTGGCTTTTTCAGTGTTACTGTCAAGAAATCCTTAGGGTTTTGAAACTAAAATCTCTTTTCTTCGTTTGTGAAAAAAAAAAAAATTGCCTTCACTGTGAAGTTTCGATCTGAGCACAGAATCTGACTTGTGTGTTGGACACTGACTCGAGATGGGTTTGTGGCTTAAACAAGGAACTTCAACTTCACCTCTTCCCCAGTTTTCCTATTTGAATTATTGTTTTTCTTCCAGCAGAGCTCTATAAACATCCAAGCAAAAAGAACTTGGAGAAGGATGCTGTTATACAACTGCTAATCATTACTATTCTTCTATTGTGTTTGGTGACGTAAGGAAGTCCCAGCCAGATGCCTTAAAATCTGAGGAAATGTCTGCAAGGCATCTTTGTGGTAACACATGGGTGCAGATTCCATTCATCATTTCCTTGACAGTTTAACTAACTACTCCCAAGCCAAGAAAGATCCCTGAAATCCATCCCAGAAATATTAGCTGAAGGACAGGAGCAAGTCACTAAAAGCTCAGGCATACTGGGTAGCTGGAAATGCCAAGGCCCACAGACTGTCAGGAAAGTGTCTGCAGAACATAATCTAGAAAAAAATAAATACTGGCTTGCTATACATGGGCTTAAATTCTGTACACAGGGATTTACACCTCCACGAGGAAAAAAAAAAAAAGAAGGGAGGGGAAAAAAGTTTAGAGCTCTGCACGTTGTACACAGTTGGAACCACTCATCCAGAAACTCTGGTTTGAACTTTCCGAAGTACCTGTGGGATTTAGAACAAATCCTAGTTAACTTCAGTAGAACTGGGGCCCTTGCATGCTTGAATAATTGAAAGCTTGAGTCAGAATCACCAGAAACATGTTTTTCAACCTTTTACAATTTGCAGCACCTTCGAACTTTTGTTGTTGTTGTTGTTGGTTTTTTTCGCCAGTGGAAGTGTCAGTTCCTGTATAGTGATTTCATACTGCAGAAAATAGGTTTGCTTTTCTTAGCTACCCTCTGTAGACCCCTTAAAAACAGCCTATGAACACATAGATTGCAGGTCAAAGACTGTAACTTCGACATATCTCAAAATATTTACTGTTTTCTCTAGAGCCCTTTGTCCTGACGTCATCCAAACAAATATACAAAGGGCAGTGTCTTGTTCTTATGGTTAGAAAAAAACTTAAAATGTTCAGTGTTTAATTTTTTTATTTGACTGCCAATTTCATGATTTTTTGAGCTTTGGCTTACAATTTTTGAATGTTTGTTGTTAGCAATGATGCATTCCTGATATTACTCACTTTATGCTGGTCCTCTATCCATTTTAAGTCAAATATTAAAAACACAGTTGACTGTTGGAATATGGGGAGGAGGACACCCTCTCCACACTTGTTTCCTGCTGAGCGCTTTAGACAACCTGGGGGAGCAATCTGTCCAGGACCATCAGAATATAACAT
Source organism: Myiozetetes cayanensis (assembly GCF_022539395.1). Classification (NCBI taxonomy): domain Eukaryota; kingdom Metazoa; phylum Chordata; class Aves; order Passeriformes; family Tyrannidae; genus Myiozetetes; species Myiozetetes cayanensis. The sequence continues at coordinate 70,399,616 of NW_026087521.1, read as the reverse complement.
TATAAAATTATATGGTGACACATCCAAACTTGAGATGCAGATCTACGCTGCCTTCTGGGGAAAACTCTGCTCTAACAAATCTGAACTCATCACTACTCTCTGTTGAAGCCTACAAGAATGACAACCTGAGGACAACCATGAGAGCCAGGAACAGGCCGTGAGACTCAGCTTTAAAGGTCATATTCCTTTTGGCACCCGAAAGAACAGCGGCCATGAGTGATTTGCTTTGCATTTATGGCTTTTACCTTGGTATGTTGTTTGTCTTCTAATAAACTACTTGACTCACTAATCATCCATTCAGAGGAGCTTTCTGAGCTGTGGCTGAGGAAGAGATGAATGCATCCAGTTCTGAAATTATGCAGTGAAATGCTGCTCTGCATATTATAGCTGCAGCATTGATATATTAGCTAATAAAACACAGCACGGAAAAGGCTTTGGGAGGAGCCCTGAGCAGTCAAGGGGCCGCTGAGAAAAATGGGAAGGAGGGATTTTGGTGAGCTGTGTGATGAAGGGAGGCAGTCCAGGGGAAAGGCAGAAGGTGGTGAAGGCCTGACAGGTAACAGGAGGCGATGGATGAGGAGCTTTGGAGTGAAAGATCTGTGCATGGTCTGGTCCTAAGAGTCATCACGGGAACTGGAAAGAGCAGCAGATGGAAGTGATGATGAGCTGTGCGATGCAAAGAGACAGAACACCACAAAAATCCCTGCAAACCTGCAGAATACCCCAGCTGGACACGATGGGAACTGAAAATCACAGGTTGCTGCTCCACCACAGACAGCTTGACCACAACAGGGGTACTGTCACCATCCTTCCCCGCTGCAGTAATGCCTGGTGCCTCAGCAGTAATAGGATTTCAAGGATTTGGGAAAGCAGCAAGGCTCCCTCTGAGACAGGGTGACATTTGGGGGGAGGGGAAAAAATAAAGGGCATTGTTTGGGTGTTTAATTTAAGCTACATCCAGCCTGAAGGGAGTGTTTGAAAGAACTCGAGGTTCTTCTGTGTTTCAGGTCAGATTTCTCCCTCAGCCCCAAACTCACCAAAGGGTTGGTAGTGCCTGACCTGAAGAACCTGCCCTGGCTGTTTGTCTAATGGTTTGGGTCACTCTGTTTAGTTTGGTTGTGTTCCTCTAAACAAAGCTTTAACCAAGGGCATTATTAACTGGAGTGGCTGCCCTGTTGGTTGCCTGGTTTGGTGGGCAGAAAGACAAGGCTAAAGATGCATTTTTGCATTGGAAACAAATTGTTAATTGTTGCAGTTTGGGAAAACAGATTTCCCCAAGGTTAAACATCTGAGGATATTAAAACCGGGAAACAGAGACTTTCAGTTCTGAATCACAAATTCAGACCCAACCCCAAACGAGGAAGAATCCCAAGTTTCTCCTTGTAAAACGATTGGTAGCCTACGTGAAGTTAGTTAGCTTAGCTTCCTTAGATGAGGTCTGCCCTTTGATTTTCACCAATTTTGTCAGTTTTGAAAGTGATTGAATTATTCTCGTCCGCAGCCATGCTGAGGTGTTCAGCTGAAATGTAGCACTATGTGAGCAGAACTGCAGGAATTTAAGCACTTGTTTCATCTGTTCATTTGCTTCAGGGGTTAGTCCCATGGCTTAGATCAAGGAGCCTTTCATGGCTGCTAAATGAAGGGAAATCTTGGGAACTTGCAGCCAATGTGGCAGTTTTGGGGTCACATTTCCTTCTAAACCTTTGGGGATTGGTTATAGGGTGGTGTGGTGAAACAGTGTGACTGAACACAAGTGTTGAGCAAACCATTAAAAAATCATTTCTAATCTGGAAAGACAAATTTTTAAGCGCCAGGAAAGGCTACTGAAACCTTTATCTGGTCCCTTGTTCACAGCCACTCTGAACATGTCCTTACTTCCATGACCTTGTACTTTTTTTCTGCTGTGGAAAAGCAACGGCCTCATTAAGTGAACCTGACCAAACTGGTCCCTGTTGCACACCCATTCTCTGCGTGCTCAGGGTCACAAGGACAGAAATAAAAAGGTATTACTCCAGTGAACCTTGCCATATGCATAAAGAACATGAAGGAAGATTATCTACATTGAGAACTGGAGTTTTCTGAATTTCAAGTACCTATTTTTACACTGGATTAGCATTTCCACTGCCCCTCCAAGCCTTGTGAACAGAACATCATACATCTGTCCAGGGTGATCAGCAGCAGGAGAGGGACACCCTTTTCTGCTGGAGTATTTCTGCTCTTTGGGCTCGTGGAATGCCAGTAATGACTGTGAACTTGCCACTGGAGAGTCGTGACGCACTTTGGAGCAGGTATTTGCTGAGATCAGAAAACCAGTGGACACTTGATTTCCTCTCCAGCCTCCAAACAGGGATGTGCTTTGGTGACCACAGCCTGCCCACACTGCTGTGCAGTTCTGGCAGCTTCCTTCTTCAGAGGGGTGTATTTGGGAAGAGAGAAATCCTGGGAAAGCAAGAGGGAAGGAGTGCCTGCTCTTTGCTTTGGTGTCCCATCCACAGGCTAAAGGAGCCACAGTCACTTTATCCTGGAATGGTGTGGGTTGGAAAGGACCTTAAAGGTCAGCTCCTTCCAACCCCCTGCCATGGGCAGGGGCACCTTCCACTATCCCAGGTTGCTCAGAGCCCCATCCAGCCTGGTCTTGGACACTTCCAGGGATGGGGCAGCCACAAAAAGTCCTGCTTGCCCTTAGGATGTCAGGTGAATAGTGCAGATGAGCTGTATTAAATCTATAGAAAATCAGGCTGTGAGGCTTTACTGAAGCTGTTTTGTGTGCTGATCTAAGAGCTCACTGCCAGCAAGTGGGAGGTCTCCCTAACTCCTCTCCCCTCCCTGCCTCCTCTTTGCTCCCTGCATCCTCTTCCCGGGGGCTTCTGCCACCATTTGTCTTTCACCAGTGCTTCTGTCCCTCGGACCTACCTCTGACAGCTGGCAGAGCCGTTTTCTGTGAGATTAGTGAGGTGTGTAAGGAGCCTGATAAGAGTGAGAAGTGACCCTGAGGGGGGCTGAGACACCCTGGGCAGGAGAAGGAGCCGGGCAGGGACCTCCCCATTCTGTTCCCTCGACAAGCTGGTCGGAGAGGTGCAGTCTCTGGGTTTGGTCAGACGGTGCCTGCAGTTTTTCAAAGCCTCCTAATGTGGTTAAATTGGGGCAGGCTTTCACAGAGGCAGATTTCGTGTTCCCTTTTCAAAGGCTAAGGGCATTAAAGCCTCTCTGAGAAAGATTACCAGGGTGTTTTGACAAGGCAAAATATAACCGAGCCCTGGTCTGAGAGATAAGAGAAACTTCTGGTTAAGAGTTTCCCATGTAATTCGAGTTTAGGTAAATATTCAGTGTGGAAATTTTTAGCTAAAATGTCTAATGTTTGGTAAATGTACTTAAGCAATATTAACAATAGAGCTGCCAGCCCCACCTACAAGAAGTGGTTTGCACCCTTTTGGCAGAAAGATCTAAGATTGAATGGATATAAGGTAAAGCTGGGAAAATCATGTTGTTCACTATTTTCCAGTGAGTCATCAACAGGTTTTTTTAAAAACTTTGTAATAACAGCAGGTTTTTTTCAGAGCACATGAGATGCTTTTCTTCAGAAAGTAGCATTATAATGAGGGAGGAGTGGGGATGCATGTGCTTTTCATCTGCATGGAACACAAAGAGACCAAGTAATGTAAAGCAGACCTTAAAAGAGACAAATACTCATGTTAGAGAAAAATGCTGGTAGGATAAATCGGGGAAAAAAAAATGTTTCGAGTGCACACTGAAATCCTTTCATATCATCTGAAGTGTAAGAGCCAGGCAGAGAAAACTGCACCCAGAGAGTCACAGCGGGGCTGATAGATTGGCTCACACGCCCAGGACTGATAAACAGGTTTTGTGCAAATCCCTTTCCTACCGCTTTGCTTTTCTTCTGATAAATATTTTAAAAAGAGATTTGTCTTACCGGGACGACTTTAGCACGGGGAAGAGAAAAGAGCACGGGTTTAATATTAATGGGTCTGAGAGAGCTTGTGCAAACTCTTTGCTTTGTTTTCTCGTGTTTTACTCTGTTCTGTACAGCGTGCAACTGGTATCACTGACAAACTCCCACAGAGAGTCCCTGCCCCCCTGAACTGTGGCTACGAGCCACTCACAAGCACAAGTCTGAGGGCAGGTACCTTTTAAGGTCTTCCAGTTTCCCTGTTTTTCCCTGTTTTTCTCCTGCTGCCCCTGCCTGCCTGCAGAGCCCTGGAAACGCGATAGCCCGGGTTCCACCCTGCTGGTGGAAAGTTCATGGAAACCATCAATCAGAACCAGTTGCCTTTAGCAACCACAAAACAAATCTGCCCGAGTTCACCCCGGGGATGGGGAGTGCGTGGTTGTCGCCGCGCTGGTGTTCAGCTGAGGACTCCTGGCATCGGGAAAACTTAACCTGTAGGAGCTTTCAGAGAGGAAGTAAGTGTTAAGTAATGTCTGCAGGGTGAGATGGAAGTCTCCCCCAGTCACTGTCGCTAAGAGCAGAAGGAGGTCCTAAGTGGGTCTGGAAACCACTGACCGTGAGGCTGAAAAATCTGCAGGAGTGGACGTGTCACAGCCATCCTTTCTAACAGCCTGAATTATAGTGTATTTTAACGTTGTTATTGCTGACTTGTTATGTAAAACCTTAAACACTTTGTAAGGGGAAGATATCTGTATCTATTTATAGCATATTTATAGGGTGTTCAGCTCTATATGTATTTTTTAATCAAGAAACCATCTCTGACTCTTGATATGTGATCCAGGTAGTCCTTGTGTGTGCAGTACCATCTCCAGCCTCACCTGGGAACACCTTCTGTCTGCTCACACCACGGTGAAATGAGGCAGCACAGTTAGGAACGCACAGGAATGCGCATGGAATTACACCCACTGGAAAGCCTTATCCGCGGACCTGTTGCTGCCTCCCACAGAGAGGGTCTAAAAAAAGCGCAGCAGCCTCCGAGGGTGGATGTCAGCAGCGGGATTACGGATTCTGACCCTCCCAACCCAAGATGTTTTCCCAGGTCAGGGCAGCGTGGGTTTCAGCAGCTGCCCCTGTGCTAACACCTATGCCTTTGGGAACAGGGGGTGGAGAGGAAGGGAAAGGAAAACAAGGACATACCCTTCAAAACCAGCTCAGGTTTCAAGGGGGGAAGGATTTCTCTCGGTTCTTTCCCTCCCCGAGCGCCAGATGTGGGGGGGAAGGAGCCTGTTGTGATGCTGCAGGCAGGCAGAGCTGTTGTTACGCAGATCCCGGCATCTCTGCTCAGTACAACTCATCCTGCCTTCAGGGAAGTTCAGCAATTTCAACACCGTCTTCGGGATTTTCCAGGGGGCACGATCTACCAGTTAGTCATGCAGCCTATTCTCCTCCTGCTCTTTTTAAAGAATCGCGGCATTTTCAAGAGAAGTCACTGGCTTGGCTTGACATTTACTCTCGTATTCTTTATCAGGAGATGGGGGAATGGTTTTCAATACCGGTAAACCTGAACACAGTGGGTACTTTTTTCTTCTGAAGAGTTGTAGAGCTCAGTTTCTCAGGCCTATTCACACTCTAAAAATAGCTCTGTTTTCATCAATTCATTAACAAAACCACACTGCAGTGCCCTGCACCTTGTTATTGACATTCTCAGCAATACAAATAAGTGCCCGACTGCTTCTGCTGGATGATCAAATGCCAGAGCATATATTCATTTCACTGATAGATCAATTAATTTTTAACTTCCCCCCCCCCTCTTTCTACAGCTGTCTGAAAGCTACAGGAACACCTGAAATCAGAGGAACTGCTACCTACCAGAACAGGTTCTACTACCTGAGTGTCTGGCCTATCGTTTGGTAGGTCTGGGCACCAATATCCTTCCTGAACACAGGAGGTGCTGCAAAGGCAAAAATGGAAGAGCCTAAAATAAAATACCCAGTTTTGCATTCTTTGGACTTCCTGGTGATAGGGTGGTGAATTTTTTTTTTTTTTTTAGATATACTATGAAATGAATGTATGCAGTAAACTTCCCAAGAGATATAGGGAGAAATATTAAACAATATTATTCTTAATTAGCAATATGTGAACATTATGAGGACTTCGTCAAGCTCAGAGTCTCACTCTGCTGGGCTAGGTAAGAAGGCACTCCTTGCTTGCTTTGAAGAGTTTAAAACCTGAAGAAACCAAAGAGTCATCGAAGTCAGGGACAGTCCTCTTTTCACAGACAGATAAATCAGACCAGAGTTTCTTTTAGTAATAATAAGACCAACTTTGCTTATTAGCAGCGTTGTGCACATGACTTTTTCTTTGGCATGTGTGTTCCTTAATGTGCCAGTTAAAATAATTCAGTGACCTTTGGCCCTCTCATTTTATTTGGAGACCTCAAAGTACATCAGCACACACGCAGTAATGGCTGATAAGGGAATAAAGTCATAAACAATCCTAATTTGTATTATGCTGGGTACACCAAAAAGCTGCTCTTCCCTAATCCGCTTACTGCTTTTGTTATCCTGGCAGGAGACCTCTGGAAATCCCCCCAGGGCGTAAAGATAGAAGAGAATCAAACGGGGAGGGGAAAAGGGAAGGACATTTAATAATTGAGGAAAATCTCATTTGAGCGAAGGTTCATTTGTGAGCGCCCGAAGCTTCCTGTGCTTCCATGCAAAGGCTCCAAATGTGGCTGGGAGGGAGGAAAACAGTTGTGTCCAGCAGACCTAGATTGTGTATCTCGGCAAAACCTGAGACTAGAATGGAGGGACTTAGCTGTAAAAGATATACAAGGAAGCAGGCAGGGCTAAGGCAATTTTAACCCCCCTATCTGATTCAGAAAATAGCAATTTCCCATTTGGTTGCCCTACTACTGAGAACTCATCTATTTCCAGCACAAGGTTTTGCTTCTTGAAGGGGAATTTTGCCCCTAAAATATAATCTATCCGTGGGGACAGCCCTCTAACCATGCCATGGAAACTGGATAAATCCAGTTATTTCAGCTCTTTTTTTTTTTTTTTTTTTTTTTTTAGTTTTGAGCCCAAAGTGAAGGGGGCCTGACAAATCTTTGTGAACAGAAGCTGCCACGATTTGGACAGCCTGGTTTCAGTGCTGGCATCTCCCACGTTTCTGTCCCACACAGTCCTTGGGACAGAGACCAGTAGGTAGGTCCTGTGAGCCCTCTGAGGGCCAATGTGGTAGATGAATACCCAGTGTGCAAACAAATGATGGACTTAAAGGGAACTGTAATCCATAGCTGTGACTTGCATTCAGGTAGGTTTAAATGTGTTCTGAACCTATTCTTCTTTATTTTGGAGGTCATTCCTGGCTCAGGACTACTTGCTTCTAGTAGTTAATCCTCACCCAAGAGGGGTGAAAGAAGGAGAACCAGACTCAAGAGACAAACAACAGCACAGAACTGACTGAAGCCAGTCTAGGGAGAAGCAAATTCTGGGAAGCATAATGGGTAGGCTCTGGAGGTCTTAGGGACCCTGCTGATCTAGCAGACCCTGTAGCAGATCCCTGAGAGCAGTGCTGGTGTTGCTTTTGTCCCCTGTCCTTGCAAGATTTTGGAAGTAAAGGCTGTGCAATGAAGGCCGCTTCTTTTTTTTTTTCTTTTTCTTTCTTTCTTTTTTTTTTTTTTTTCATGTGGTCTCCCTGAAAGCAGAACACAATTTCTTCAGCTTTATAATTCAAAAGTATTTTAATTCTGTGATGGCATTTATTCTCCAGGCTGTGAACTGACCATAAATAGTTCTCTGCAAGAATTTGCTATTGGGACTGTGGTATTTACTAGAGACAAGTCAGATGAAGTCCTTCAGGCTAGACTGCAGCCCTTTTGGTCTCTGTTCATCACAGAAAGGAGGCTGGGAGGACCTGAGGGGATCTCCCCATCCAAAAGCACGTCACAGCTTTCCACACTGATTCCTCGCTGCCTCCGCAGCGTGGGAGGGCTGGGAGAAGGACAGGGAATGACTTGGGCCCACTGCAGACTAAAAACCTGTGCCCCAGCAAAGCTGACAGCAGCCAGGTGAGTGTGTTGTAAGTCAGAGCAGCCTCTTGGACCTACAGAGAGGTGTAGAGGAGCACATCTACTCTAGGAAGAGGGAGAGACATCAGTACTGCCCCTGTGCTCTCTGACTTTGGAGCACACGTGTCAGTGGAGCTTGGCATCTTGCACAAACCCTGAATAAATGCACTAACCCCGAATAAATGCATAATCACTGTCACTGCTTTGAGGAACCCATATTCACAGGCATCCGAAAATAGCAGCGATTAAAACAAACTGCCTTGAGTCAACACAGTGTCCAGGGTTGTCATGCACACTCCGTGGACAAAAGAGTCCCCTGCTCTTGGAATTCAGCGGTCAGACACTTCTTTACCACATTTTGAAGTTAATGGCGTTCTTTCTCCTCAAAGCAGGCCTGTTTAATTGCGAGCTGATTTTGCTGTGCAGCCGTTTGGACACCTGCTCGTGCTAACTCCTCTTCATGCAGCCCCACCACAGGGTGGGATCACTCTTTGGCTGCAGAAATAACTGCCTGAGCTTTGATGTGGTACATGTCACCACCTTTCACATCAAGAAAGGCACAAATCCCAGCATCAGTCCAGGCAGATCTGCTGTCTCTGATTTGAGTTTCCCAAATACTTTATTACTTTAAACTTTTAGGGTGAATGCAGCCTCACAGATGACGCCGTGACACAGCAGAAGAGAAAACAACTGAACTGTTTTGTCTCCATGGACCAAATGTTAACCCACTTTACAGGCAAGTATCAGCTTGAAGACTGATGCAGCAGGATACAAGAGTCTCCCTGCATAGGATAATTCTTTTGGAAGCAAAGCAGCCCAAGAGTCAACTCATCCACCAGTAATGTTGTTGTTTTTTTTCACTTGGAGAACAGATGTCACAACGATTGCCAGTGTGAGCGTCTACTGTTTATTAAAAATAAATTCCATTCTTTCTGGTCTATTCAAGAACTTTCTGAAATTCTTTTTTTTTTGCTACAAGAGGGTGACTGAAGTGGGATGCAGAGTGTTCCTATTTTTAGCTGTGTAGCTATACTTGCCAATCTTTGAAGTGTGTTGATACGAACCAGAAACAGCTGGATCTTCCGTCAGCAAAATGGCAAAGATAGGTGGTGCACAGTCATTGAATTAAGAAGCTTCACTGCTGCCCATAATCACTGATTGCATATTATCTAATGGCAGAAGAAGAGATATTGTTAACATCTGACAGTTTCGACTTCAAGTATTTTTAGGAGATGCATCAATTGAAGCACTGATTAGACAGAAGTGGACCAAAACCGTCAGTTGATTGCTTTTAGGCTTTACAATCTCTTTTTAAACTGAGTGAAAACAAGCCTATAAATTTATTCAGCTGCAATTTCAGTCTGCTCACATGTTATGATCTTGCTCTGTTTTGCAAACACCAAAGGGAACTGATTTATGCAAAATGACCGACACTTTTCTCCCCTACATAAATAGTTCCTGTAGCTGATTTCTGCTGGGAGAGAGAAATGCCTTTTATTCTTGTTTTGTGCCCAGACACAGTTTAGAGCAATTAGCTGCATTTAGGACACTTCAGATTATTGTCTATTCTTCCTACAGGTCAAGGAAAGCTGCCCAGCAAGCTCTGTTTTGAAAGAGACATTATGAACATGTCCAAAGCAGTGTACACAGCTGGGTTCAAGTGCTGCATTTCCAAGGTCTTTCTCTTGGAAGGAAATGATGATTGATCCTAATGCCTGTACACATTAATCAAAATGGGTATTTTCTTGACTGCCTGTTCAAACAACGCCTCTGACACCGTTTCCAGTCAGCATCCCCAAGGCTCACAGCAGATGTTTGTTTGATGGCCTCTCATCTCCACTGCTGTTTGGGAAGTCCATTTGGAAATAATAGCTCTGTTTCAAACCACAGAAAGCAGAGGCAAAATTATCAAAATCATTTACCCTGGGCAATCCAAATGAAAGCCCCGGGGGGAAGAGTGTGTGACCACCACATCCATTAGGACTATTTTGGGAAAGTGCTAAGGAAATAAATGTGAGATCCCTTTGTCTCTCCTTCCCAACACTGCTAATATATTTTCAGTGCTGCTGGGTGTCTCAACATACAAACATCTTGTGTTTTTAAATGCTGTGTAGTTGTAGCCATTGCTATAATATTTCAATCGGAAAGGCTGCTTTTGTGTGTTGGAATAGGGAAGTGGTTTAGAACATGATGATGTTGGTCTGGTTTTAGTGGTCTGCTGAGGTAACCCCGGGTTCCTCACTCTTTTCAGAGGCTTCACTGTGCCTGAAACTGCAGCTGGTGAGAACTACCTAAACAAGTATTTAATAAGCAGAGGGCTGACATGGATTCTAGGTACCATCAGCTCCCCATTTGATTTAATGTCTGAGTCACTGGCTCAAGCAAAATAGGCATTTAACCTCGACACAGATCAGTTTAATCTTGCCTGTGTAAGTAGGAGCAAAATGGTTCAGCACGGGGCTTTAATGTGCTTTCAGCACAACTTGACCTTGTCTCCACCTGTGTGTCCAGCCTGACCTGTGAAAGTCAGGATGCTGTCAGCTGGACTATGACTTCAGCATAACTGTACCATCAAGAGAGAGCTGATCTATAACAGTATTTGGCTCTCATGTGCTGCCTTTGAGCCAAAGTATTCTTCTATGATGAGTAAGATTCATTAAGTCCAGTCAAAGATTTTTCTTACTGTTGCTGATTTTTTTTTTCACACACACACACACACACACACACACACACACAAAAAAAAAAAGGCTTTAGGGAAGGAGAATAGTTTTTATTTTTCCCTTGGACTTCATTGAAAAGCTTAGCATTTTCATTGCCAAAAATGAGAAATAAAAAAAAAGGGGGAGAAAAAAAAAATCTGTCTTTTGTGATTTTTTTATTACAAACAGCCCAAACATTTATACAAAAATAAGAATTTTCTTGCAAACACCATCTGTTCTACTCAGAGCTTCTTTTTGGCTTCACAAGCTTTCGGGCAGCTCTAATTCTTATCTGTGTCATATCATTAAGACATCTGGGTCTCAGACAAACGAGGTGATTTTCCCTGGCATGCCCTGGGTGGCAGAGCCCAGAAGAGCTCCTTGACATCCACTCACATGACTGGGACTGTTGTCCATTCCCAGCCCTCTGCAGGAAGAAAAAAACATTCATCAGTGCTCTCCAGACAGCTCCAATATTGGGAATAGTCTTTATTCCCAGAATGGAGAGCTAGCCTGATAATAGCGTATCTGCTGAAAAACGCTGATGTTATTTGGATTTTTATTTATTTGGAAAGGTTCTGCTGCAGGCTGAGCCGCTGAGACTGGGAGGAATATTATTTAGGGCCATATGTCTTTCTTCTGCCGCTGTCTGCTGAACACTTCCTTTGAGAAGGGGTACAAAGGAGAGGGAAATGTAAATGATGTCACTGAAGCCTTCCTGTCCCCTGTCAGATAAATGGCACTTAGCAATCAGAGTCCTTTGTCACACCAACAGCCACTGGACATTTTAAATAGCACTTGGGCTTAACTGGAATACATCATTCTTCTGTACCTGTGTAAACATTAGACCCTATCTGTCTATTGTATAAATTTCCTCTTTTGGGGGCACCAGGAAGGGTTTATTTCCACACTGTCTGCTGCTTCTTTACCTACCCTGGATTTTCCATAAAACTGTATTTTGTGCTTTGAGGTGATTTATTACCGTGGCTTCCTCAGCCTCATTTGAATCAGGATTTAAATAATTGGATTTCCAGTCTTTTTCTTCCTATCTGTACTGTTGCTATGTGCAAGCAGCTTTTGTAGGACGTGGGGCCTGTTATAGCTAGGAAAGAACGTATTTTGAAAGTGATAATTTCTATTTTAGCAAATAGTGTTAATTTACCAGGATTACAGTTTGTGGATTCTCACTAGTTAGTGAATGCTTCTGGAGAAAGTTCCAAGAAGAAATCAAGACAGCAGTTGTTAATATACATATATAATATTTATAATGTATATTGTATATAATGTATATATATCTATACATATATTTTTAGTGTTTTGCTTGTTTTACCAGCAAGCTGTGTCAGCTCCTTATTGTATATAACACAACATATACAATGTAATATATGTATTTTAATGCTTTTGCCTCAGGAATACTGACTAAAGACCTTCCTTTCCCTTTGGACTGGTAACAGGAATACCTATTTTTGCAGGTTACAAGGCTTGTTATTCCATCTCTTGCTGACTTATTGAGACGAAGCAAAGCTTCAAGTGTCTGTACCGTGTTCAAATGTCATGGGTGACTTCCATTAAAAATTGCAGGGATGAGTTTGACACTGATATGATCAGTGGGAGACCAGGAGCCACAGTGGAAAAGGCACTGCAGGGATTAGCATGAGCGTATGGAAGTCACAAATAGATGTTCTGTGCCCAGATTTGGTGCTGTTCTTGCCTGATGAGGTGGCACCTCAGAGGGTCTGTGAGGAACCAGGCTCCACCTGGGCAAGTGTTTGGCTCCCAGCAAAGAAGTTACAGGTCAGAGGTTGTCCAGGATGCCCTGTTTGAGCACGAGGCAGGTAGAGCTGGCACTGCTCCTGCAAGAAAAGGCAGGAACGGTCCAAGCAAATTTTCCTGAGCAATTGCTTGGCTTCGACAGTCACTCCCACGAGGAAACAAGCTGCTTTCAGTTATTTGTGCTCAAGTCCCTTAACTCCTTCAGAAAATGCCTTCTTTAACTGGTTCTAACTTCCTGTTTGGTGTAGACTCTGAAGTTTGGGTGTGTTCCCTTTTCTCTTAGGAAATGTCTTTGAAGGTATCCATCAACTTTACCATTCCTCTGCGCTTTCTCAGCCTATTTAAAGTGACTGGAGAAAGGCAATAGAGAAGGTAGCAGTTTAGCAGTCCTGGAGGTGTACTGAGAGACTTCTCTGGGCTGGAGTCATCCATCCTCCCTGTGCTCCCTGGAAGCCTGCTGTTGAACTAACACACTCCCTGTACCCAGTGCCTGCAACAAATAATGAGCTCTCATGCTGAATTCGTAAACAATCACAGAGAAGCCTCCAGGTTGCTCCCAGGACCAACATCCATTATGCAAGTGAGTGTTCTGTGGTGTTAATTGTACATCACACACCTTCCCTGTGGACCACAGTGCCTGGCTCTGCTTTGTTCCCCTTAAAAATACAAACTGTGGATTTGTGTTCCTGTAGCACAACAGATGCTCCTCCTTGGGCCTTGGAAATGGCAGGAGCTGGGAATGAATCCTCTTGTAAGAGACACACAGCCTTCAAAAAACATTTTTCCCATGCCCTGGGCTCTCCCTGTTGCAATGGCCAGATCTCAGGCTGTCTTGGACACCTTTGCAGCACCTTTCCCTAGGGACTTGTGAGCTGCCATAAGGGAATCCCTGAAATAAGCCCAGGAAATAAGGAGCTCTCAGAGCCTGGGCTAAATCTTTGCAGCTGGCTCTGTGAGGAGAAGCTGGGCAGGAGCAGGGGATGTGACTCTTGAGCAATGCCTGCTGTATTTTGAAGTTAAATGCAGTTGCCAAGACACTTTGGTAGTTACACTGATGCATGGGCATGACATGGAAGTGAGGTTTGATAAATTTAAACATCCAGGTGAGTTTGTACTGTCTTGTTAATCACCTGTCAAGTAATACAGCTTAAAAAGTGCCTGTAACTTGTACAGGGCCTTGAACAATGTCAGATTCTTTCAGGTGAGAATAACCAGGAAAGCATGATGATAACATGATATGCTGGACTGGGTTGGGGTTTTGTTTTTGTTTGTTTGAGGTTTGTTTTTTGTTTGGTTTTGGTTTGGGTTTTCTCTTTCTTTTTAATTATGATAGATCACCTAGTGAGTAAGATCACCTCTTTTGGAAGGCATTTATAATGATCAGTGTCAATATTTATGATGAAATAAAGCACTCTAAAATTTATTTGTAGTCACTGAGACTATTTTTCACTTGGCATTAATTCACTGAGTGCATAATGCAGTCAGATGTGTTAGCCAAGAATAAACTCAGGCCCTAGTGTAGGACTAGGAATGTTTAATGTATCTTGACAGTCATTAAGTAGTTGGTAAAGGACTAGCAATGAATTCATTATTCTCCTTATGAATCAATTCCTATTTATAGCCAACTATCAAAAATTCCACATTATAATATGGAGATTGAGATCATACATAATGGTTCTTTCACCAGAGGCAGTCATGAAAGGACCGGTGAGACTAGAACAAATTACAGTTAATGATAGACTCTTTCTCAGAGAATTAAACACTTTAATTGGTCAATCAGGTTGGGCATTTGAGAAAGGAAGACTTGCAATTATGTGAAAGCCTGCCTACTGTACTTTGGCAGCCTTATGGGCCCCTGGCAGTTTTTCACCAGGATTTAGGTTTGTCATCATGTTCCAATCCTCACAGCTGTGCCTAGCCAAGAATGAAAGCTGCTTCTTGACCTCCTGGGGTTTTGGGGTTCCTTTGGAGGAGAGAAGTTGGTACATCAAGATGCTGGTGTTGATGCACTGCTGTCTTGGGGTACAATTTATTCTCAGCATCTGCGTATCAGCTGGAGTGTCTTTTGAAGGCTGAAGTGAGATGTGACACCCAGACCCTTCTGCTTCAGGGTGAATTTCACCCTCTTTGCATATTCATGAGGCAGTGAATCAGTTCCTTGGGAGTCACCTGTGCTTGCTGCAGCGCTGAAGTCAGGGATGTCAGGGTACCAAAGTGTGGTAAAAGTGCTTGAAAACATAGGATTTGTTCCATGTACTTCTTTTTCAGGTGAGAGTGGGCTTGCATCTTGCATCTAATTCATAAGAGCTGCATCAAGTGAACATTAACTGAAGACCCAGGTACGTGCAAACAAAATTTACTATGTGCACTCCTGTGGGAAACCTCTCTTCACTCTACCTAAGTTGCCCTCCAGTTAAACATCAAAATGACTCCTTATAATGTTCTGCCTGGCAAGTTTAAGTTTGTCATTCTGTCCGGAGAAGGGTTTCTCTCTCAGCCTGCCTTTTACCAGCCTTCTCTTTTCACTGCCCTGGTTCTCAAAGCTTGGAGGTGCTAATGTTGTGTTGCTTTTAACGATCTGATTTGTGTTACAGCATCTGTAACAAAGCACCATTGTGCCTGTTTCTGGCTGTCCCCACCTGAATCAATGGGTTGGAGCAGCTGTTCCACATCAGAAAAAGCTCTGCCTTCTTTCCCCCGGAGAGTTTCATGTTAGAAGCGAGGTGGGACTTTGTTCAAAGTGAAACAAGACTCTACCTTGCAGCAGAGAGCTGTTCTCGCTTGATGACTGTGGGGAACACGATGTGCTTCAGGCCTGCCAGTTACTGCTAGAAATGATTGCGTTACCTTAGTGAAAGTTCACATTGCAGGCTTTGCCCTGTGCTTGTTCAGAGAGCTTAATAAACGACCTCTTGAAGTGCTGGGGAAAGGCAGCCTTTCCCCACGTGGATCTCTCAGGGGTGGATCACTTTGGGGATAGCACAGAAATCTCCACAGTCTCATCCTCAGTCAGGGTGCCAGACCAGTCTGCACTCTTGGATCAGGGGCCATGGGACTGTCTGGGCCCAGCAAGGTGATGATGCAGTGGAATATAAAGCTTCACAGTTTGGATAGTTTGGATGTCAGGAGAGAAATGGGAGCTGGATCTTGCACTCCATCAGTCAGAGGCAGGGCCAGGTTTGAGGCGCTGTGAAGGCAGCAGTTTGACGGTGTGGAAGCTTAGCTTTGCTGTGTTATCCTTTGGGATTGATGAATGGTCACATATCCTCACTTTCCCCAGGCAGAGGAGTCCTTCATCCAGCACTCACCATCTAGGAAATGAGGTGTTGGTTGGTCCTGACACAGAACAGTTGCCGGTGGCAAGTGGAGAAAAGTGAGGAGTGGCAACAATAAAACCCCAGAGAAAATCACATACCAAACCAGGTCTGTTCTCCGCTGCCTTTTACAGAGGAAAAACCACTTTATCCTACGTAAGGTCATTTCTTTCCTCCCCCTAAGGAGAAGTCTCCTCTCAGCTAAGCAGAGCAATGATGAGGGCAGGTCATCCCTGAGCTAAACCAGGACAACAGAGGTGAAGGGGCACCCTGGGGTGCTAAATGTGGCTGTAACATGACTGCAGTTGGACCTGGGGCCTGCACAGGAGAGAAACCCCAGCCCATTACTAGATAAAGCTGGATTTTGTGCATGTAAAGGGCGGAGGAGTTCAGCACTGGAGCTCTGGCAGCCACTCTCAGGGCAGCAGGAGGGAAAGCTGTGGAGGCTGAGGGCTTGGAGGGAACCTTCCTGCTGCTGGGTCTTGCCAGGAAAAGAGCTCAGGCAGCAAGATAGGGACATGGTGATGCCCTGAAGAAGGTAAGAAACGAAGCTTGTCAGTGCAGAAACAGAAGAAGAAACGCTGGGCAGCTGAAGAGCCCCAGTTACAGCTACCCTGTACAGCTCTCTCCTGGTGGGCAGCAGCAGCCTGGCATTGCAGACAGCAGGAATGTGCCCCTGCCCCCAGCAGTGCTGCCTCATGTGAACCTCTGCCTGGCTCCAGCCTCTAATTCCAGCAGGCAGCCCCTCTGGGAGCTCAGGTTTGCTGAGGTGGAGAGGAGTTGGTTGAAATTCGCCACGGCTTATCCGCTGAACAGCTTACAAATATTATTAAATGAAATGTAAATGCTTTGGAAACACAAATGCCACCCAGGGTTTTTTATCTCTCGTGTTTTTGCTTAGGCATACAGGATAGGGGAGCTGGCTCATGGTAGGGTTCTCAGGAGCCTCCAAGCTTTTAGTGTTCTGGCATTCAATACCCATAACTACACTTCTCATACTCAGATGACAAATTGGCCCTGCACCAGGGGAGCCCATGTTTATCCAAAATATCCCAGCATTGCTCATTATTGTGACAAATCCATACTCCAGGCTTGCTGCCAGCTTGAAAGGCTGGGTCCTGATCAGCAAACTTTGACGACAATCAATTCAATATAACTTGCTATATTAGCAGATGAAGTGGGAATGAGCCCCAGGGAGATGAAAAGCCAGCAGAACTTCTGTTAACAATTAGGCAAAACTGCTGCCTTCACATGTGCATTTGCATGAGCAATAGCTTTTTGATGCACTGGGCCTTCACCTTCTGTCCTTCATCCACAGAGAGCTGATTGTCACCTACCACTCTGGCCTTTGGGCTTTGCCTACTAGCAAGATGTTACTACTGCACCTCAGGATATGTTTGAGAACTCCTTATTTTATTTCCCCTGACCAACATCAGTACTTCTGTGGGCTTTAAAAAGCAAATTATTTGTTGAGCTGTTCTATGTCTTCGGAAAGGACAGGAGCACCCACAAAGTCATGCTGGTCTCAGCTTCATACCATGTTAGAAAATGAAGGGGTGTCCAGCTGTACTTTTTTCAGAGGTCCTACGTGTTTTGAACTATGTCCTCTCCACTCTACTTGTCTCTTCTCAGTCCTTTTTGCTGTTTTTCCTGCCCAGCTGGAAGCAGTTTCCCACAGATGTCCTATGCCATGCCATGATCCATCAATGGTAAAGAGAATGTTATGTTGTCATCTTCTTCCCCACTGTGGCAAGCAGGAAGTTTGGCAGATGATGCTTCCTGACAGGAAGCTGATGCAGGGCAGAGGAATCTCTGTTATCTCAAAAAAAAAAAAAATTCACCAAGCAATGCAATTTAAGGTGAAACTACTTTGGTGTGATCGACCACAATTGTTATTCATAGCTTGGTCTCACATTTGCATTGTTATCTAGGAATGAAATTGTCACATCTCTGTCCCGTGTAAGATTTGTGATTGCCTTGCAAGCTGGAAAGTCAATTTAAATTGAAGGCCCCCGTTAATAATGTACAAGATAATCAGTTTCACATGGCTGTTCTCGGAGATATTAAGGAAAGTATCAAAGAAATACAAATGCCATGCGACATGATTGGCATCATACAGAAGCATTTGGGATCAACACAGTGTCTTTGGTACCTACCTGGTAATTAATACTGTGTTTCCCTGGTTTAATTACATTTATACCTGTAAGATTACAAGATAATTGTGCTTGAATTTATTACAGGAAAGTAGAAATTGCACGGTTTGTTAACAGCAGACAAGCGGAGCATAATTGGCAAACACGACACGGTTGTTTGTGCGACATCTGAGAACGTGTATTACTGCTTGGAAGATCCAAGATTGCTGTGTGAGAGGCAAGCCTTGTGTGTGAGAGGCCAGTTTAGCACCTGGTACTAGGAAAGCAAAACACCAAGGAAAACACTGCGTGGTGAAGCCAACCTGGCTTCAGGTTCTCCAGGGCTGGAAGCAAAGTCTCAAAAATCAGGTTTTTAGAAATGTAGCAGTTTACTACACCCCATTTCCCCTTCTATTTGTGGATTGGTGTTTTGTTGGTTTTGGGGTGGTTTTTTGGTATTTTCTCAGCTGGAATGCTAAGAAACAATTTTACCTTTTGCATGTGTTGTAGGCATGACTAAAATGTGTCTTTGTGATTGTAGCCAGCTGGCCTTTGATGACCTTAGCTGTTCCCATGTGAACCAGAGGGATGCAAATCTGGTCATTTTTGGTTTTTTTGAGTTCAAGGCAAGACAACACATTGTGATGCAGAGGGCCCAGGGCAGAGTGACAGGACTTGCATGTTATTTTTCGCCCTGCTCCTGGAGGTATGGCCTTTTGACTCCTGGAGACAGATGCTATCTCTCTACCCAGACCTACACTGCTGTCTCTCCAAACTCAGCTAAGCCTTCTGGGCACAGGCAGAACCTGTAAAGGTTAATAAGGATACAGTGGAAACAGCCCCCAGTGAGTGATGGGGGTGGTTTTCCCAATTAATTGGCAGGAGCAGTGAACCACACACTGCAGGGCTGCATCCTCCAGGCTCTGGTCAGGCGGGTTTTGCTCTGGAGTCAGGGGGGGCACTTAGTCTGAGTGACACAGGAAGGATTCAGCTCAGGTCCTGTTGAGCCAACAGCACTGGTGTGGTACAAAAAGTCACTCCTTGGAGACTCTGGCCATCACTTCAGCACTTTTGTCTAGGAGTTTTGCCTTGTAGTTATTGTGCTTTTCTAGGTAAATATGAAATTCTCCCACCTTGGTTTTTTGTTCCTTGCATACTTACTAAAAAATACCAGCAAAATAAAAGAGCAAAAACCTCTTGAAGCTCATAAGCCTTCTCCTTGCCAAGAGCTGCCTCCAGGCTTGCTGAGAGTGTCCTGGGACTTCAAGAACATTGAGCAGGGTGTGGAAGTGTCCAGGGTCAACACAACCCCAGGCCTTTCTACGCCTCCTGAACTCTCCCTAGGGCATCAAATGTGAGCACACCCTGGTGTTTGTGTGCAACAGCAGCAGTTTTGCTGTGTGATAGCACTCTGCAGCCTTTTGAAAGCATTCTTTTCACAGTGGCAATGTTTCATTTCGTCTAGAAACCTTGAAAGAGTTTCAGGCATATTTAAGCTTTGTGACCGGCCAACTGGTGGATAAGCAGTGACACTCCTACCAAGTGACCTTAGGAGAGAGGTACAAAGAAACAGAAGAATTTAGTCTGGTACATAGACATTGTTAAGAAGAACAGAAACTCATTCTGAATTTCTGAACAAGGCTAGAAATAAGTTCTCCTACAAAGAAGCTCGGTGGGAGAAAAATTATGATTATATATTACAAAGCAGAGATTTCCTCTCCCAAAAGTGTTTGAAGAAACCAGATGGCTTCTGAGAAGAATGTTTCCTTGTTTGAAAACACTTTTTACCCCTTCAGAAAAAGAAGCATCACCGGAATTTAAGGAAGCCCTACCTAGTGAATTTTATTTGCCTTTGTAGCACCTTCAGCATCCAAATAATTCCTTTGGTTAGATATTCTGTACAGCAACGGGCTGCATTATATGACACAGTTGTCTTTTTGCACTGTGTATTCAACCATGCCAGTGGAATTGGGAAAGATCTTGGGCCAAATTCTGTGATCCTCAGGCTAATGTTTCACATCGCTTCCCCCCCCCCGCCCCCGAAGTTTCCACTCATTAAAATTAAAGTTAAACGAGCAGCAGTTTTTAATCTTCAGTGACAATGTGTGACTTGTTTGCACAGTGACAGTCTCCCTACTACTCCCAGAAAGAAGAGCTCGAGTCTGGCACGGGAGGACTCAGTCCTTGCTGAATTAGGATTCAGTGTAAGGACATTTCTTACCTTCAGAAATTTTAGGTTGGTATCTACCCAGGGCTATACCACCCTGTAGCAAGTAGTTTGCTGGCCAAAAACTGAGCCAGGAAGTCAAAAGCCTCCCCCAGAGTCACTTTTGGAAAACTGGCCCCCAGCACCAGTTTCAAAGAGAGGAGGAAAACAATGGCTCGTGATCTGTTCAGAGCTAAAAGGGTCCTAATGCAAATAACAATTTTCCTCTCGGCCAAATGAGCTCTTCCGCCAGACTTGTTAAGAAACAAAGGAGGATCTAAATCTGTTTGCACCCACTTGGTTTCTCTTTGTCTCTTTGCAGGGTCAAATTGGTGTGTTTTAAAAGAACAGCAAAAACTGCTGCTTTTGTGTCACATTTCTTTTATAGATCACCAAAAGTAACCTGCAGGCCAGCGGACCTGCACTGGCTGTGTTGACCTCATAGAAGTTCAGTCTGTAAAGCCTTGTTGAGTGACATCTTGAATTTTTAATCTTGACACCAAGATTAGCAGCACATGATGCGAAAGGAGAGGCAGGGATGCAGAAGGGTGGTAGAGAATGTCTTTGTCCCGTCGAATCTGCCCTTTGCCACTCCACAGACCCAAATTAGGGTGTCTGAGAGACAAAAGCAACACTGGTCACATAAAATTCCAATGCCCTCTCCACCCCCATATCCCAATGGAAGTGAGTTGTGCTTTCACATTTTTCGCTGGAATTGATTCCCCGGGAAAAAAAAACACCAAAAAACCCAAAGCAAAACAAAACCAAAACAACACGAAAGCTAAATCACACACAGAAACAAAACAAACATCAGTTTGATTCTCCTTTCCAACCTCCCAACATCAGGCACACGTGAGGGTTTTCCCAGCAATTGAAGTTATCAGGTACTGCAGTTCCAGCAACAGGTGGAAGTTCGAAGATAGAATTGCTTACAGGTGCAGAAAGTAACCTTGCCCTCAAAGCAGGAATCTTCAGCGTCTCTTCATAGAGCTGTTGCTGCCACAGATGAGCACAGACTAGAACTGCACTGCTGCAATGGTGCCAGAGAACATTTCAATGACCACACTCTTAAAAGCTACAAGACACTCCTTCCTCCCAGGGCACAATTTTTCACGAGCCGTAGGTTTCTCCCATTTTATCATTTGGATCTCTTCAATGCTGGGACTCAACAAGGCACATATGATGCTGAGTGGCCCCAGCTAAGCCATTGGGCCTAATTGTTAATCAGTCACACCTGTTGATGCCTCCTGGTATATATTCCTCCCCTCCCTTCCCTTTTATTTGGCCAGCTAGAATTGCTGTTTGGGTTCTGTAAGAAGGTTGAGACCCTCTGGCTGGTCCTGGAGGCTGCATGTGGTGTGAAGCTGCTTCTCTGAGTGAGTATATCATGCTTTATTAACACTTGTGATATAAGATGCTGCATGATTTTGCCTGAACATGAAGTTGCTCTTGCTTTGTGCTTTATGGAGTTACTTGCAGAGGTGTATTTGTCCAGTAGGTCGGTGCCTTATGCCGTATTACACACCCCAACTCTGTTTCATTTCACTTCCTAATTTTGTTCATGGGTGACCTTTTCTTACTCTGCAAATTGCTGTCTGGGAGGAATAAATGGAAATGTCCATTCTCATGTTCCTTCCTTGCTAAAATGTGAATTTTAAGTGCCTGAGCACTGGCTTCTTCTCAGGAGCGGGTTGTTTGTGGCTTTATTTCTTTTAATAAATCGAGCAGCTCAGTAGGAACTGACCTGTAGCACGAAAGAGCTGTTGCATAGGGCCTGATATCTGCAGTGCATGCGTTTTGGGCTATACTCTTACCTTCATCCAGCAGCCTGAGTGTCCATTAGCAAATGGAGCTGACCATTCTGTTTAGCTTCACATGAAAGAAATCTTCCCTGTGGGCTCTCAGTCCCTCTCATGTTATCAACTCACACACAGTGAGTGGGCTGATGGGGAGCTCCTGTTCTAACAACATCTAATATAGATTGACCTTTATGGCCAGCGTGCAGTATTACTTCTCTGGAGCCCACCTGCTGATGGTGGGGAAAATAATGCTGGACTTTGCAACGACTGAGCTTGTAAAAGGTGGATGAGTCTTTTTTTTTTTCCACTTGTTAATTCAAAATGTCTGCGTGGCTCTACATTTGTAGTGTGTTGGACTGTTTTGGTTGCTAAGGGGGGAGAGTGGCTGTTTTTCCTGAGGAGAATGAGAAGGCAAATTGTTTGCACAACCTGAAGTGCAGGCAGGAAAATCCAATGTATTATCATGGTGAATTCGGTCACTTGGTTTGGAAAGCGATGCTTAATTAATTAGTGTTTGCTAAGTGTTTTAAAATTCTGTGAAGAAGTTACCTGAGATTGGTAGAGCTTACTAATAGTTTTATGCTGAAAGCTTTCAGGGCTATATTATTATTTAACTCACTATAAACTGAGTGCTAGAGCTGTTTGGTTAGAGGGTTTGTCAGCACTTAGATTTTTAAAGTGTGTTTCAACATAAATCTTGTTTCTAGTGAGCATTAAGGGAATACTTCCCACCCCACCAGGACTGAGGGGTATTTAAGTTCTTGTTAGTCCCGTAACTGCCTTTGTCAAACCTAGAAATGAGCAGAACCTCTTCTCTACCGAGAGGATGAATTTTGGTTGTGGTCAGTTAACTCCCCACAGCTGAGGCACGGGAGCTGGTGATGGAGGGACAATGGAAGGGGATGGAGAAGAGAGTGGAGATAATGCAGGATCAGTTTTTGCTTTTTTTTTATTTGAGTTCTTTTCGTAAGAAAATACACCCAAGAGTGCAAGCCTGAGGTTAAAGGGAAGTGAAAGAGAGGTCCTTGAAATGTCATGAAGTCAAGCTGCAGGTGCTGTGCCAAAAACAGTGTCCCTGGAACTATGTTAGCTGGAATCAGTACTGCCAGGTTCAGGTTTTCCAGGCTTCCTCCTGAAACCTCAGGGTCAACTTTCGCCTTTCGTCCGCTTTGGTTTCCCCGATGAAACCGCCAAAATAACAATTTGGCAACAGAAATCTTTCCTGTGCGTGGTTTTAAAAAGAACAAGCAAAGCATAAATTAGCACTTGTATTGGAGATGCTCTCCAGAGAATGGCTGTCAAAGTCACGAGACAAAAAAGCCCTGTGTGTGTTTTGGTAGTCACCTTGCTGATCCACAACGACGCTCTTGGCGCTGACAGTGGAAGCCCAACCAAAGGGAAATGAAGTTGGTTCTATCTTTAGGTCTCTGTCTCTGTACTCCAGAGACCCGAGTATCTCTTTGCATTTCTTTATCCCTGGGGCCAGCAGGAACGGCTTTAGAGCACATCTGGGTAAGGAAGAGCCCCTTGTGAGGCAGTGGGTTCTCATCAGCAGGTGGATGTTGATGGCTTCTGCAAGAAGGGAAGGCCACGGAGAGCAGCGCTGACCTGAGCCCTCACACGAGTCCTTTGTATGGTGTTTTTAAACGCCATCGGTGTCCCTGGCACAGCTATTAAACTCTGGCTCTGCTCTCCTCTTTGGCCTGGATGTTTAGTCTGATTTAGGCAGAGGGCAGGTAGCTTGTGAATACTTGTGTCCTGTATTTAGGGTATCTCTGTGCTTTCTACCTGAAAGCGAGATATTCCCTGCATTAAATAGTTGCTGGCCAAAATGATAAGGTGTTTGAATGCTCTGATAATGGTTGTCACTTTGCTTCCTTGTGTAGATGGACAAGAGGTTGCTGGGAAGAAAATGTAAGAATATTCTTGCATTGAGGGAGGCTTTTTAATTTTAAAACAAGTTCACTCGCCTTTTAAGCTTACTCTGCAGTCTGTGCACTGTTGCCTTATATTTATTTTCATTTTTATAGCCATTCACTCTTAGAGACTCTCTCTGGGAACAGTGCAGGAGTCATGTCAATAACTGCTAAGGTTTGTTTTTTTTTTTCTTGTGTGTGTGGGGTTTGTTTTTTATGAGAGAACATGTAAAATTGCACAAGGTGTGTGAGATGAGATCTAAACTTGTTGATGAGGGAACTTGTTTCCTAGAAGTGGCCAGAAAAGAACCCTGTTTGTTGTATGCACATTGCAAAGGAGCTGATGCACAGTGAGGAAACTTCAGCCTTCCCTCAGAGGCACAGGGCCTGTGCTGGTGCCAAAAGCAGCATCATTGACTTCAACTTAATGATCTGAGTGGGAGCAGCAAAGGCACTGATCAGCATTTGCTGGGTTTAATAACTTGCACAAACACAGTGATATTAAAGGTACACAGAATGAGGAAGCCAACAGAAGGCTCCTGGAGTCTTCCTCCAGACAGAGGAAGCGAGATGTGTTGTCTTTGTATGCAACTCTAAATAGCCCTGCAAAGCTTCTGGGAAATCACTGCTGGTCTGAACACACCTTCATGCTGCTCTTTCACGTCTGCTGTGATCAAACTCAGCGCTCATCTGTGGCTGGTTTGACTCCAGGTAAGTTCAGGAGTAGAAACAACAAGAACATGACTTCAGCCTGTGTGCAGAGTGAAAAAGAAGCATGCCTGAAAGAAAGGGCTGACTCTTAACACTCTAATGTTGCAAGCTGATAGATAAAATGTGACTGTTCCTTTGCAATGCATTGTGCATGGCTGGCTGCTTCCAGAGCAAAGTGGAACACCAAAATGTGGGGCGTTTTTGTGTTTGGTTGGTTTTTTTTCCCCCTGCCACTGCCTCCCCTTTTCTTTTGTGGGGCTGGGTAAGAGCTGGCTCTGGCACAGGCAGAAGGTTTCCTGCATCCCTGGTACAGTCCTGTTTCCATAAGGTGTTCCACCTCTCCATCCCTGTTGGCATGTGTACAAAACAACCCAAAAGCAGAAACAGGCTTTTGTCCCCCTATCACTCTGCGTAGAGGCAGAAGTACAATTAGGAGCTGACAATCTGCTGCTTACAACCTGTTCAGGTGTCTTATCCTTTCCCAGTGGAAGCATCCAGGGCAGTGAGGCTGGGGATCCCGAACTCGGATGGGTATGAGGTGCTTTGGGCAGTGGTGGTCAGCCCAAGTGAGTGGAGCTTTGCTTTAGCTCCGTCTGAATTGCTCTCTGGGTCTATCTGTAAAGCAGTCACCAGCCAAGGGCTACCTCCTGCTGTTGTGGGAGGTTTGTTGCCACCACCTTGGAATGGATGCCAACAAGGACACCCCTGCCTTGTGTCAGGATTGCCCAGTGGGAGTCACTCCAAATCCGAGGTGCTTCCTCCACGTTGAGGGGAGCAAGGAGAAACGGAAGGTTCTCTGTTACAGAAACAAAATTGCTTTAGAGGAATGTACTTATAGGGACAGGCTGCGAGTGGGCTGCCCCTTCCGTGAGGATTAGGGCAGCGCTGGGATGGTGTGGGAGAGGTTGGAGCTTGCTGTCAGACCTCTTATTGCAGCTGGGGGTGGAAGGAGGGCGTGCTGGCTGGCAGCTGCATCCTTTCCTCCTGCTTGTCCCAGCCCAGGGAGAGCAGCCTGGTGCACTGGAGCTGTTTTGCTCTGTGGCAATTAGCAGCGAGCCCAATGGACCGTTAAGAAAACAAATAGCAGGGCACAGCTATTTTAACCATCCACGCTGTTCTACCCTGCTTTCCCTCTGTCTTGGGGCAGCAAAAACCCCTGGATGGTTGCCAGTGTAAAGTTTTGGCACCTGCAGCAGGTTGACACCAAGTCCTGGCTGGTTTGCAGCTGGAGGTGAGGGGTGAGCAGGGCAGGGTGAGATTTGCTTATTTTCTGTCTCTTCATTAGTTGGTTTTCTTGGCTGTTCCTGTGCATATGTAAACATTTCCTCCCTGTGTTCCCCTGCCTTTGTTGTTTCCCCTGGTGAGTTGATGTTGCTGTTATTGAATGATGATTTTTTTTTTTCCCCCTCCTCTTTTTGTTTTCAAACATGAAGCGAGGTGAATTAATGTGTGGGCTGGAAATGCCAAAGGCAAGAAGTGTTTCCCTTGGCATGAAGGGAGATCTCTGCCAACCTTCCTGAAGTCCTCTGCTGCTGGCTGGACTGTTCTTGTACCAAGGAGAGATGGACACACATCAAAGCACACTGGGTTTTGTGCATGAGGGACGTGGTCAGAGCTGAAACTTGAATTTTTTTTTTTTAATTTATTGCCTCTCTTGGCCCCTCATTCTGTAATGGCAGTAACAAACAGTCTAGATGTGGCTGCTGGGAGATGTTCTGGATCCAAACCTCACAGACTTGGCTGCAGCATTCACTGAGGTCACTCTGATGAGGAGTTTGCTGTTCTTCTGCCTCCTTTCCCCCACAGCAGCTCTTGATGCATTAAGCAGACTGTGCTGGGACCAGAACCACGTGTGTGATGTAACTGCCCAGCACATGTTACAGAACTCTGTGAATCTCATCAGCCAGGGAGGCTGAGCGTGCCCTCTCCAGTGCTGACTGCTGTTTTCCCTTAGCCCTTCCTTGCAGGGATGGGCTTAACTTCTGGCACTGTGCACAGAGCACTCGGACTGTCTCTGCCAGTGCTTCCTCTCACTCCACAAAGAAGTTCATTTCCATCTGAAGCATAAACTGTTACCTGCAGTTAAGCCCCAACTAAATCTGTGAGGCAACTAGAAAGAGCAGTGGATTCACCTCACCCAGCTATTTGATACAATTCTTGTGCATTTGTGTGTCATAATCTGGAAAATTTGTCATAATTTGCATAGAATTTTTGGTTTCTATGTAAAATGAATAGCTAGAGCTTGTTACTAAAAGAACTCTTGAAGTACTAGTATCTAGTACTCTTGCATAAACAAAGATACTTTTACATGGTCAAAAGATTATCTGAAAACTTTATATTTTCCTCCACGTTTTTCTTTTAAATTCTCTCCTGTATAATTTTTTGGGGTTTTGTTTGTTTGTTTGTTTGTTTTTCTCCTCATGTGTTACAACAGTGTATTGTGGAAAGAAGACCATGGGCTTGTGCATAGCTTGCAGCTCTGCACGGAGATGATGGGTGATCATAACATAAATATAATGTTGTATATGAGATAATATTCCATTAATTTTGAAAGCACCGAGTTCTGAAGGCTGATGTGGCCTGGCACATGTGTGGTGATGAGCCATCCCATGCTCTGAAAAGCAGGAGGTGCTGCACAGGACAGGGCTATGAGGAATAAAAGCATTTTTAAGGGCTGTCTTCATTATTTGGGGTGACAGTCTGCTGCTGACTTTTATAAGTGATAAATTGAAAGGTATGATTTGAAGGTATGTTAAAAGTAATGTATCTCTTTAGTCCTTGGGAAGCTGTAGGTTACAAGTGAAACTTTTTTTTCTTCTCTTAACTTCAGAAGTACAGTCAATCCTACATTTCCTGCTAGATTTTTTTCCCCTCCTACTTTCTACCCTTTTGCCCACAACGATTTGTAACTGAGTCTAACAAGGAACATCAGCATATTAGAGGTTCCTCTCTTAAAACCTGGCCTAGCAATCAGATAATTGGTTTCCTTCAGCAAATGCAAGGCTACAGAACCTGAGGTTTTGTTGTGTTGTGTATTTTTTTTTGCTTTCTTTTGTTTGCTTGTTTGTTTGTTTGTCTTTTTGGTAAAAAATGCTGTGTGGATATGTTCAGCTAGTTCTTTATAGCCTGTCCCTAAGACTGTGTCAATTAACCTCCTAAAATATTATAGATTCAGTCACAGGAGTGGGGCTTGTGAGGTCAGGAGCTCTTTCCATCAGAACCTTCAGAACCCGAGCAATACAAACCCAGATTTAACAGCTGAAGTTCAGAAAACTTAAGAAGCCAGTGAAGCAGGGGAGAAATTAATTGAAGATTGGGCTGCAGCAGCCTACCATCAAAATCTGAGCCTGTAATGTATAACATGTGTTCCTGCTTTCGTTTGCCTACTTTACAAGGGCTGATACACAGTGTTTTCAGGGTTCACAAGGGGGCTTTTTTCCCCCTCTAGGCTATTAGCTCCAGCAATGGCTTATTTAGGAAGTTAGACTTTCTCCCAGCTGGGGGAGAAAAGTGGCCCTGAAGGAGAGGAAGAGGAGAAAACTGAATATTTGGTTTAAGCAACTTAACAACACAGTGCCAGAGGAAATGAATCAGAAGAGAGTGATTTCTGCAGGCATGTAGGGTTTGCTTTAGGAAAACAAAGAGGTTTAAATCCTGGCCTGATGGGAGTCAGTAAGGGCCCATGTTTAACTCAAAATGGTAACACGGGGTGCTGGTTCAGTTGCTACGGGCAGAGGAAGGTATTTCCAGAAGAACAAAGGGTGGTTAGCTAATCTTCTATCTAGGATAACCCTCTAGGGGTACTTCCCAGGGTTGTTTTGTTTGGTGGAGGGTTTTTTTTTTGTTTATTTCCCTAAGAAATAGCCTCCTTCTTCCTTACCTCACACCTGAAAACACACAGTTCTCTCCTAATGCCATCTCCTCCAGAAAATGAGGTCATCTGCACCTGATGCAGCGTGGTCTTGTCGTGTTGGCACTTGGCACAACTCCCTGGCTCCTTCCTGCTCTGGGCTTATCCCAGCTCTGGGGAGTCTTAAGACAGCTCTAAGCTCTGCCCCCCTCCAAGGAGTTCTAAAGGACCATCTGGCAGGCAGGGACTTTAGAAGACTGTAAATAAACCCCTACTTTTCTTGGACTTGCCCTTTGTGAGGCGGCATGAGGACGTTTCCTTCCTCTCCATTTCCTGTGTTGGTGGGATTTGCTCCTCTGGAGAAGGCAGAATGGGAGGATGTGCTCCCAGCCCCACACCCAGCGTGGCTTGGGGCAGTCTGGCTGTGGATGTATAGTCTGTAGACTATTAATACCTTTGTGTGTGTTTTTTTTTTTTTGTTAGATTGCTTATGTGGTTCTGTCTTGTATGTATTTCCAAGCCATCCAGACCCCTCTTAAGGGCAGTTTCCTGGAATAAGCCCTCTGTGGGCTTGAGTGAGTGATTTGTGGTGGGTGTCCTTAGACTAAGACCACTGGTGTTTAATCTTGACCTTTCACAATATGACTGACAGCTGTTTCACACCTCTGGTGGTTTTCCACAGTGCCTTGTGTAGGTAGGGATGCTGAACTGGAAATGTTGCTTTTTTCCCTCTCCATTAGTCCATCTGAACAGTTGACTATTCCCAGATAACTTTGAGACATCAGCTCCTCTTTCCTTTTCCACTCTAAAAACCTTTCTATTCCCTTATTCCATGTATGTTGATATTTTTTAGTGGGCTTTTTTGGGTTGCTCAGGTCTTTTATCCATAAGCAGTGACAGCAGGCAGTGAAATTCTGGTCTGAACTTCCATAGCTTGTGTCCCACCTGCCTCCCTGCATGTAGCATTTCCTGGTTCCTGACTGCAGGCCTCTGAAAGCAGCAGCTCCATGTTTTGAAGAGAGTTTTTGACCCCTTCTCCTGCATGTTTGGGATGAGTAGTGTTTCCCTTGCTGCAGCCAGGCAGGATGTGTGTCCACACGTAGCGTGCAAAGTAGGTCAGAGGGGAAAGACGTTTCAGATGTTCTGTGTGACCTCGTTATTTGGGTCACAACACAAATTCCTGTGGTTTTTTTCTCAACCCAATGCAGTGGAGCAGCCCAGCAGGGACTGGGCATGGGGGTGATGGGCTGTGACCGAGGGTGATGCCAACACAGGCCACGCAAGGCCCTCTTTCCACAGAGCCCAGGGTTGTCGTGCCTGGTGACAGGTTGGTGACAGGTTGACCTCTTCTCCCAGGCAGCCAGGGACAGGACAAGAGGAAATGGCCTCAAACTGCACCAGGGGGCAGGTTCAGGTGGGACATCAGGAAGGATTTCTGCGTGGAAAAGGTTGTTGTGCCAAACTGGAATGGGCTGCCCAGGGAGGCGGTGACATCACTGTCAATGGAGCGTTCAAGAAACAACTGGATGGGGCACTCAGAGCTCTGGTTTAGTTGGCAAGGTGATGTTCAGTCAAAGGCTGGACTGGGTGATCTTGGAGGATCACCTTAGTGATCCTGTGGCTGTGGCAAGCTCTGCTGACAGACCTAAGCAAGGGGAGATGGTGAGTCATGTCTGGGAGAGCCCAGTTGGGAACAGAGTCTGGGAGACCAGGCTGGAGATGGAGCTACTCAGTGTTGGTAAAAGAACCTTATTTCTAACTTTTTATGCTGCATAAATATCTGCAGCATTGGTCTGGGGCTTTTTGAGGAGCCCAGTTAGTGAGCTAAGAGGGGGCAGAAGCCCTAGGGCTGAGGTCTCTGAGGGCCAGAACCTGCTAATGGAGCTCAGAGTTGGTGGGCTTTTTGTTCTTGTAAAGAAGCAGTGGCTGGTGAACATAGTGGCATGAAGCACAGTTTGCAGTTTCCTTTTTCAAGGTGTAAAGCATAATTACAATTTTCTCCCTAATCAACAGCCTAGTTTCTGAAAAACAACACCAAAAAGTATTGGTCAGAAACTAGTAAAAGTAATGTTTCAGTGAAGTGTGTGTGTATGTATGAGAAATGAAACAGAAGATTAATATGAGAAAGTGGTTGATCTTTTTGTAGGATGACTGAAACCCATTTTTTTTCCAAAAGACACAAATTTGGATAAGTCTGAGAAGGTCCAAGAGCATATTCTCTCATCCTAAGCCGTGTGTCCCTTGTCTTATTCTTGTCATGTTCTCATGGATTCCTCTTCAGATCCCTCAGTGAACAGTTGATTAGTGAAGCATCAATTCTGCTATCAAATAAGTAATGCCTCTGAATGTTAATAGACACATCTTCATTTGAAGTGTGATTTCTCTTCAAAAGAACCTTATTAAGAAAATCTAAGTGACAGTAGCTGACACAGGAATAGCAATGTCAAATCTTTGAAATGCTGCCCAAAGGAATCTGTATTTTGTTCTGGTCTTAGCTTAGAAAAATGTGAGGAATCAAAATAGTTTTTTCAGCTTTTTGAGGAGCAAATCCCATCAGGGCTGTCTGTGGATGAAGTGTGCTGCTGTATGGAGCTGGGCCACGATATGCACTGTTTATCCCAATCTTTCCAGACCATTTTGGGATAGGGAGAAGGGGAAGAAGTGGCAAAGATCTAAGTTCTTATTTAAGCTGTCCCACAACTGAACACTAGAAATGTCTGATCAAGATATAAGAAAGGGCTTTCATTAAAAATATCTGTGAAAAAGTGGCCTTGACTCTGAAAAGTCATGCTGAATGTGAGCTGAGGTTACTTGCTGTCAGTTTTATTGTTTCAGTCATGATCAGAGATGCTAAAACACTATCAAAGAGGTTGCTCAGCTGTATTTCCAGTTCAACCAGAGTTAGGAAATCCTGCAAATCGCCTTGGGTGTTCCTGAAACTTCCAACCTCAAACTGCAGATTCAAAAAAATCTGCATGAGGTGTTATCTTACAATTCGTGGTACATCAGCCTTGGAGGATCCATGAACCCCTTTCTGAGAGGCCATAAAAGATAATTATCATCATGCTTAGGTGCCCTAAACAGATTTGCACTTCTGCCAGAGAAAGTGCAAAGATCCAAAAATGCAAAAAATAAGTCTTGAACGAGTGCTTTAAATATCTTTGTCTACAAGGAACTCATCATGTCTCAAGTTTATCCTCAGTCATAACTCACATAGGAGGACAGAACTTGAAGTTTTGTTTCTTGTTCTGTATCCCTGAGCTTATTATCCTATGACTAATAATGGTAGTTTTTCCTTAAGTCACTAATTTTGGGTTTTTCCCCTCTGCCTGGGCACTGAGCCTAATTTCAGCTGCTCTATAAAACCTCTTTGAAATTAGCCAGTAAATTCAAAAGCTGTTGGAGGTGAGAGGGACCCTGTGTGTGTATACATGCCCATCCACATGTGTGGATGTGTTAATAAGCTGCTTAAGCTTCATTTCCTTAAGAAACAAAGCTAACAACCCAAGAAAATCAGACTAAAGATTAATTTTTTTTAATGGAACAGCTGTAGAAACAGATACTGGATAAATTAAGCAGTTTATGGTGACTGCACTATATTAGCAACATGAATGTCATAAATGCATAATGGTATGTGACCTTTTCACAGATCATAGAATCCTTGTGATTTGAAGGATTGTTTATTACAGGATGGATGGATGGGTGGCAGGGAATGGATCAGAACCCTCTTCTGCTAATAGCACCCAAACTGTTATATATGTCAGATTATGATTTGTGTGTTGGCTCAAAGCATTCATCCCGTTGTGTTTGGGGTTATTTTGACTAAAAGGTGCTATCTGAAGTTACTTGCCTTGTGTGCAAGGCTGAGAGCTGCAACAACCATCATTATCCGTTCCCATTCCAGACTCTGCTTTTAACACCCAAACTTACCATCATATGAAACTGTCTGGAAACACCTCATAGGTGTGTTTTCCCAACAGATTCACAGAACTGAGGTAATCTCAGAGGACTTGGTGGGGTTTTTTTCCACTGTGTATATAGATGATAACCATATTTGAGTTACAAAATCTTCTGCTAAATTACTTATACTTTAATAGTTACTAGTTGGCTTTTTTTTTTTTCTCCAAGAGGAAGATGAGTGTTTCTGATTTTTTAGTAATGTGTAACTGATGGAATGATAACTTAATTCCCCTGCCTTAACCACGAAGGGGATCCCAGGGTGCAAAGCTCTGGCATGGGTAAAACGAATTCCACCCCGGGGAGAGTCTGCAAGGCATGTGCTCCCAGGTCGGACAGCTTTCCCAAATAAAATCTCCCTCTCTATTTGATTCGAGGGGAAACAGCCTCGGCTCTCTTTGCAGGGGCTCTGATGATGTGCGTCAGTGGGGAAATTTGAGGAGGTAAATGACCACAGTTCATCAACAACTCTTCTTTTACACCGGGTTTGTGATCAGCGGGTGTGCTGCTCCTGATGAGCTGCAAATGGGTACTTAATATTATATTAGCTACTAACTCCCAAAGTCAACAGTTTGCCTGGGAAGTTCAGAACACTTAAAACATTACTCCGCGTTTAGAAAAAAAAGAGAAGTAATATTTTTTTCAGTGCAAAAGAAGCCTTATTAAAACATTGACAGATGCTTTTATGGTGTTACATTGCTTTCCTAAAACACAGATCGACCGTGATGGATGTGTTTGAATGCGTGTCGTCATCCTCCACCCCCTGTAGCCTCCAATTCCTCCTCAAGAGGAGAAAGTGCTTCTGCTTTTCTAGGACCTAGAGAAAGCCCAGGCTTGTAATGCTTTGCTCTAAGCATGGATTGGAGCCTGAAGACCTAAAAAAAAAAATCATATGGGGGCTGGTGGGAGCTGGGTGCAGGTACAGCACTCCCTGCATTGAGTCCATGGTGTTCCTGGTCTAATGTAGTGTCACTGACCTCTTGAGAGTTCTTTTTTTAATAGTGTGACAGTTTGATAATAGAATGTAAAAGATGTTTGAGGAGTTTGGGGCTTCTTTTTGACCTGGGTTATTTGTCTGGAGTTTGTGGAGAGGGAGAAGGGGGAAAAGCATGAATTTCTTAGCTGTCTCCGTGCCACTGAATCACGTGTCACCTTTTCTAGAGGTCTGCAGCAGTCGATTTCTTTCAGGGTAAAAGGGATGAGAACAGGCTGAAATTACTGGCTGCAAGCGTTTAAACTGGTGTTAGAATTGCTAAGTGCATTTAATGGGTGGCAGGAGCTCAGCACCTGTGGGGTTGGGAGAGGGTCAACTCTTGCATTTGGTGTTCGCAGCTTGTTTTTCTTCCTCCCATCCCAGCCAGAGCCAGGCTGCTGCCAGGCTGGGTTGTGTGGGGGCTGCTAAGCCAGAGGTGTCTGAGAGATGGTGGTCAACCCTACTTGTTCATTTGACATCACAGGCAGGAACAGATCGTTGGGTTTTTAGAAACAGCCCTGATGAAAAACTAATACTCAATGGAAAGATCATTTAGCTAGGTAAAGTGGGAAATGATGAATCACATCAGGAGTGTAAGAAGATGAAATTGCTTCCCAGGACACTTGTGCAGTTGAGTGAAAGGAAATCACAGGATGATTAATCCTGCCTCAAGAGAGAAAACAGGGTTATTTCTAAGAATTTGGTAATGTGATGCAGTAATTACATCTATAAACTAGTACAGGAATGCTGCGTGTTCAGGTCTTTAAATTAAAAGATGATTATGTGATTCAGAGATTTTTATAAAGGTGTTACTAATAGATTAGTTTAACTACCGACCCATTAGACTTTCTAATAAATACTTATTAATAGTTCTATAAATTAGTTAGAGGTTAAGACTAAGTAAGGCACCAAAAAGTATGTTATTTCTAAACCGAATAGTATAGGTTGAAAGGAAAAAATATGCTACTCCTGTCTGCAATTACTTTGCACTGGAGTTACTCCTCATCACAAATGAAATTACCCCTGACTTGTTACTGTGAAGGGACTCAGGTTTAGGTCTGTAGTCCCTGTGGGTACTATATTTATAGTAAAGAGTGCAGAGTGGCAAAGGCAGTTCTGTCACGGGTAGCATGAAGGTGCATCCATAACTCACCCTTCATTACAGTGAAGAGAGAGCTATCTAAGCAATAAGAGATGCTTTGTCTCTCTGTTCTGGCACCCTTGCAGTGTGTTTTGGAAGCTGCAGGCTGGCAAACTGAGACCTGTCTGCAGTCAAATGATAAATACCATGCAGCCTGCAAGGCTTGAGTTGAAGCTCCTTCCACTCCTGCATTTTAATTCACCTCTGTGAGAGTCTCCCAAACTAGGTCTGAGTAAAAGGAACTGTGAGAGGAGGTGAATTCAAACAAGAACACACATGCACTGTTTGCAGATGTGATAGCTTCTGCAATTTAAAGCAGCACTGAGGCTGCTCTTCCATGTGACAAGGATTTTTGGATCAGTTTTCGGCCCACCCTAGAAAGTGCTGCCGGTTGGGGGATTCCCCAGAGAGCCCTTATTCACCTTCCCGTGATGTGCTCTCAGCTGCTGCACTAACCCAGCGTGTCTGTGGGTTTAGCCCTGGTGGAAGGTGGTTTGCTGACAGCTCTGAAGACACGAGTTAAACCTACAGTTCAATCTTACAGCCAGGTGTGAGCCCCAGCTCAGTCCCACCCTGCGGGGTGGCCTCCCACGGGAGCAGAGAGCTGCCAATTCCTGCTTAATCCTCGGCCTTGCTGGGGCCACCAGCAGGAAACACTAATGGGTACCACTTGCAAAGGCTTACTGGGACATGCATCAACAAGCCTGACTACCAAGGACTCGCTGTCTCTGCTGAGCTGAGCTGTGTTTGTGTCCGTGCTGCTGCGTGGAAGCTGCCAGAGCGAATCCCTGAGCATCCAGGCTCCTCTGGGCCACAGCAACAGAAATGAAAAAGAAAAAAAAAATTCTAAAAGGAGGCATTTCTCTGAAGAGATTAGCACATAGACAAATAGAAGCTCTGCTGCAGCCTGTCTTTCTGCTGGGATAACTTTGTGGCTGCCTCACACCTCAAAAGAAAGATGCTCTGTGCTGGGGACAGTAGCACCAGAAGAGGGTTTTTGGGAGGGGTGTACATATATATAATGTCTCAACCAAGTGTCTGGAAGGCATTTGTAGTAGAGGGCTAAGGGTGGGAGAGGAAGAAAATGTGTGAAACAAATCAAGGCTAAAAACTCCACCCTTAAAACTGTGGCTCCAAGAGCCCTTTGTCTCTGATCCAAGGGATGCGAAATGCCCGTGAGACAAGCAGCAATATTCTCTTGGGATTTTCCCCAAGTAGCTTTCCAGTTGGATTGACTTTCTGTGTCCTCACAGGGCTCCTGGCAGTGAGGAAAAACGCACAGGGTTGTTTCCAAAGGTGATGCAGCTCCTGAAACCCGTGGATTTCTTATTCTGTCCCAGTGTCTGTAAACACATCAGACCTGTTTTAAATATAAAAATGTGTTGGTTTTTTTTTTTTTCCCCTCAGAATATGACTGCTGCTTTTAAACTTGCACTGTGCTTTGCTATAAGGGGGGTAAACTAGGTTTCTTGTAGTCCGAAGGGGAAATGCCCATGGGAGATGAAAGGAAAGGACAGAAACTTGGAATAGAGATACCTAATTGAAGCTTTTAAAGGGGAAGAAAATTAAACTTGCACTTCACTATTACTCCCATGACGTTATTGTATAGATGACCTAAGAGCAAGATGAAAAAGGCTTTAACATTCAAGTTCTCTTTTCTATAGGCAATTTACTCCAACAATAGTCTTTCTTTGCATCCACCTCGCTTAACAGAGGTCAAGCAAAGAAAGAAATGCAGAAATAATTGAAAAGCACTCCACTGAGGAATAACAAGTTATTTTTAAATTTTTTTTTCCCCCTGTAACCAAGAGAGAGATAAGTAATTATTTGTTGAAGCTATGGATCAACATATAAACATTAAGAAAAAAAATCATCTGCTGGTTGTTGTATTTGTGATGAGGCACCTGCTACTCTCTGATACAGGGGTGACGGAGGTAAGAGGAGCTGCAACGCTTTGCCTCCACTGCCACAGCAGGTCAGCAACATGTTCAACAGACCACCTTGCTGGAAAACACCTGTTTGCTGAAACAGGAATTCTTTGGTTTTGTAAGAATTTCTGACCATGGGGAGATGGGCAGAAGAGAGTACACGGACCATGAATTTCCCCAGAGGTGCTACAGGAATGCCTAATGATTCAGATGAAATTAAATGTCAGGACTCTCTCCTGGTGTTGCCAAGTAGCAGATGCTCAGCAAAGGCTAAAGCAAGAGGGCATGACAGCCTTTGCCTTGGATACCTCCCTTCTTTCTCCTCTGGGCCTTCCTGAGGCACAAGTTGCTTCTGGGTCACTGTTTAAAAGCCACTGAGCCTTTCTCAAATTGTCCAAGTTTTAAGGAAAACTCTGTTAGAGGAAATATCTTGTATGTATTTTTCTGTTTGTGATGCTGTGGAAATAATAATCCTGGTTTGGTGATGTGTTGAAGCCCAGTGTTACTGAGAGCTAGGGAGCAATCCCAGCTGACTTGAACCAAGTTACTGGCATGTTCAATATCTGGTAGATAATGAAATAATCTGAGTCAGAAGCACTGTGTGGTTTTTATCAGCCCTGCTAGAGATGAAGGACATGTTTACAGCAACGGTACCCCAAATAGTACCAATAGGGATATCTAAGAAAAGCACTTAGTGCTTTGAATTTACACTTCTGCATTCCCAAATATGGCATGAGAAGTCTGGGTAAGACTCAGGTTCTTTCTTGTTCTACATGCTTAAACCCCTATCTTTTAGTAGTGACTCGTAGCTCTGCTATCCAGAGGACAATGTAATTCAATGTATTTCTTCACCAGTATTATTCCAGAGGATTATGGTCTTCCTTTTCCTCTTAATTTTTTGTCCAATTATTACTTCAGAGATGATAATGTATAAGGACAAGCGATTTATTTCTGCCTCTTATCTACTATTAGAGCTTTTGGCTGCCTCTGGGAGGCTGTTTTGCACTCCAGTGGGTTTGTTATTGCAAGTCAGTAATTCCCTTTTTTTTTTTTCCCTTCACTACCTTCCACTACAGCGGTCTCATAAAAGTCCTCAGGAAAGCTCTTCTCTGAGAGCTGGAGATTGTGTGAGGATCTACCTCTTCTCTACTTAACAGGGTGTTTATTTTGCTTTAATTTTGTTGTCTTCAAGGCTGTTGCTCTGTTTTAATTGTCACCTTTAATGGTGGGCTCCACGGGTTAATGGTGCAACAGATTTTTAAGTAGTCTGCCTTTTCCAGTCTCACCTGATGGCCTCATTCACTACTTGATGCTCTTTTCTTAAAAAAGAAAAAAAAAAGGGGGCAACAAAAGCAGACAGCTCTTTTAAATCATTGTTTTTAAATGAGCTTTCCATTCTCCTGCCGTGTCAATACCTTCCTTTGCAACTCAGCCTTTGGCTTCACAATACTGGCGGCACTTCCCCAGCATCTTGAGTGTGTCTGTTGTAAAGATTTAGGTACTAAGCTAGTTTCCAAGTGTTTTTAAGTGCATTAACAGAGGATGTAAATCCAGTTGATGGTGACTGTCCAGACCACAGTAAGCCATTACTTCATCTTCTTTTTCTAAGTGGTGTATGTATGAGGTGATTTCCTAAAAAGGGGGAGAGCTTGCAACATATCCTGTAGGTCATTAAACATTCTCAGAGTGAAGATGAGAATCTGGAGGGGCAAAATAAAATAAAATTATAAAAGGCTGTGCTTTCTCTGGAGCTCCTTCGTGGGAAATGAACAAATCTGGAGCTTTGCATTCTGCTTGTTGGAGAGATGTGTTCCTAGTTCTAGAAGAAATTCCTTAGTTATCCCAAACCCATAAAATTTTTGCAAGCTGAAGGTAACCACCTGACTGGGTATCACTAGGTCTCCTGTAGGTTTTTCAGAGTCTGGCCACATTGCCCTTCCTCCCCTTATTCCACTTTCTTTGTTTTTCTCCCAATTTTTACTGCTTTTCATTTTGAGTCCAGTTGGCATCATCCTCCTGCTGTTTTTACCACCCTTTCCTGCAGGAAAAAGAGAAAACATCTCACAGTAAAATCCAGCCCATCACAAGGCACATCTTTGGGTAGGTAAACTCTTCTCCAAGCTTTTCCCATTTTCTGTGGTGGCTCCTTGGGCCCTAAGCAGGCTGACTCTGTGTGTATATATGTATATATATATAACTTGTATGTAGTTAATAAGTTACTGGAAGCCACCCATGTCTGAGCAATCTTATCACTTTAGATACTGCATGTAGGAAAAAATGCCCTTTTTTTGCCTGTTCTGAACTGCAAACAGTGTTGGAGAGAGAGAAACAGAGTGCCAGCTCCTCATGCTGAACAGTTCTTACCTTGGATCTATACTAACTAGAATAAAGTTGGTTTTTTTCGTATTTAAAAACTGCTCCTATTCACTTGAAGGTTTGTGTGGGCTTTGTCGTGGTGTTTCTTGACTAATTTTTTTTTTTTTTTTTATAATGCTTAGGGAACTTATTTAAAAATCCTGATTGTGATCTTTAAAATAACCCTCTAAATTCAGGTGTGCCTTGTCTCCTGCCCTGGGGGTAGTTTGTGTTGCACAGTACAGAGCCGGGCAGAGGCCAGTTGAGTTAGGGCTGAGTGGCCCAGCTGGGACAGCAGGAGCAGGCACACTGTGGCACTGGATGGCCCTGGCAGTGCCAGTTTCATCTGTGGTGTGGTTTTTATCCCCCTGCCAGACCCACTTCCAGGATTCAAGTGTGATGTTCTGCCTGGAGCAGTGAGATGGACCAGATCCCTTGGAGTGCCCCGGGGCCCTCTGCCTACTCCTGCATTAGGCAGCGTACCTGTGCCTGTAGGGGACTGGTTTTCATAGGGAATATGGTTTTTCTTATCTTCTGGAATAGGTTTTCTTATCTGCTGTGTGCTGGCAAAGGGTCAAAAACGCCGTGTAAGCAGAACTGTGCATATATTTGTGGAACTCCTAGAGCTGGGAAGGAAAGGGGTGCTTGTGTGTGTATGAAAAGCAGTGCCTTGTTGGCTTCAAAAATAGGTATTTTATTCCTTTAAGGAAAACTCGCTGTACTTCTGCCCCAGCTCACCTTGCACTGACATATACTTGTGATAATTTCATTTAATTCCCCACTTTCACTGAGTGTGTTCCCTACCAGCCCTGGACCCAAGAAAACCCAAGTGTGGAGCTTTTTATGCGGAACAGACCTAATGCAAAGGAGATAAAGTAACTGTTAAGCAAAAAGTCCAGCAATTCAGAGTCCTGCAGCACAACCAACACGCTGTCAGCTCGACTGCTGCCAATAAAACACTGCAATAAGGCAGGCACAGCACTGAGAGGTGCTGGCTGTTAAAACCCGTGCTCCTGATGAGGAACACATGAGCAGCAAGCTGGTTTAACTGCTGGTGCCTGCCCTCTGAAGCCTCCCTCTGTTCCTGGCCCTTCCTGCAGAGCTCGTGAGTCACTTCCCCTCTTCCCTGAAGAGAAGCTCTTTAGAAACACAGTGTCCCGGGGCGCCGTGTTTATTGACTTTTGCGGGCTCTCAGAACAAAAATCATTCCACATACCTGCAGAGATGTTTTTCCCTGCCTGCTGACTCCATAGATTCTCCCTGGGTGTTGAAAGTCAAGCTGTTACCCTTTTGGATTTAGGGTCTCGTTGAGGATGCAAACCCCCCAAGGGCAAATGTTACTTTTGGGCATGCTGTGAATGCCTCTGAAGCCTGGCTCCCCAAAATCTTCCCCCAGCGCACGAGTGACAAGGACAAAAGGGGGTCCTGCAGGCTGGAGGTTGACTTGACTGCTTGGAGGAGGGGATCAGCGATGATGATGGTGGGCAAGCAGGCAGGGAGGGCAGTGTCTCTCCCCTGTCCCTTTTCATCTTGATTTGCCCAGAGACTTAGCCAGGAGGGAGTCTTGGAGTTGAAGGGCTCTGTGCCAATTTTTAGCCTGGGACTGAGCACCCCTGACAGCAAATCAAGATCTCTGGGAATTGCAGTGAGTGATCTGAAGGGTTGGACATGGTTGAGGTTTCTTTCCCCCCTTATCCCTTCCCCCTTTTCTTCTTTTTTGGGGGGATAGAGAAGGCCCTGAGGGATGCGAATCCTTGAGTCCATAAACCCGTAGTGGGGATTTCTGTGAAGTGCTTGATGCCTGCTGCACACCATCAGCTGTGAAGTTGTGTTGCTTCCATGGCAACCAGGGATGTTATCACCACAAGACTGACCTAACTTCAGGAACAACCAGATGCAGAAACTGCCGTGTGGTGTCCCCAGCTCAAGGAAGGCTCAGCAGCTCTGCCATCCTTCTCCCAGCTCCCCTGCTGTACTGGGGGCTGGATTGAACCTTAGTGTGGGCTTGGCTGGCTTGGAACTGATCTCCAAACCTTACTGATATACAGATTAGCAACCTCTTAGAGTTGTCAGTGTTTTATGCCCTTTATGTTTGTTTCAAATAATGGCAGTGCTCGGGAGCTCTTTGTGTAATAACCACCAAGAGAGTATTGAAAACATCCCTCTGTGTGTGGGGGGGAAATAGAGAATCTGAGAGCATGTTTCCCTGGGAAAAGATAATTTATATGTGCTTTCCAATACTTTCTGCAGTTAAATGGCTTCTCGGTCTGATTCACCAGTATATTAAAGCTGTTCTTTAGCTCTCTGAAAGTACAAAATGGCTTTATAGTAGATCAAGTAATCACTGGAGGGTATCTCCTGGTCTTGGAGGACCTTATGCCTGGTGAGGTTGTCGTGGCAGCCCCAATGTCACTCCTTTTCTAGGCTGTCAACATCGGGGGTGCACCTAGTGGAAGATGCAGCATCACTTTTCTTAGGGTCACTACCTCCTTGGGATTTTTGGGTTGTTTTGGGCCTGTCAGTTGGCCTGGCTCTTAGGAGGGAGAGATACAGAGCTCAGCTAGACTCTGCAATCAAAAATCCTGTTTAGACATCAATGGTTGTTTATTTTTTAATGTGGAAAGTTCCTTGGAAGAATCAGAGAGTTGGGCCAACCCGCTTCAAATTTAACATACAGGTTTCCATTGTAAATTGCAATAGCTGATCATTAAATCAGCTGGGTTTGATCACTCTGGGTTTGAAAGCAATCCAGTTGTATATATATTTTCACTTCTCCAAGTGTGTATGTTTATTTTCATACAGAGAAGTATTAATTTTCATAATGACTGTACTGAGTCTGAGTGCAATTCTGGTGAGGAGGATTAAATTTGATTTGCAGGCTCGAGCTCAGTCATGGAAACAGAACCCAGGTGTTCCTCTTCATTTTGCTCTTTTTTTTTTTAAACAACATCACTGCTTTTAACTATGAATTTTAAAATACACTGTCTAGTTAATGTGAGTAGCATTCCTTGTAGACAATGAGTTTACATCATACAAAACAATTAAAGTTAATGTGTAACAGGTTATGGTATGGCCAAGACCACTAAAATACTGGAAGAATAAAGAGTCTTAATGGCATTGTGCATCTTGCAGGTAGCAAAAGAACCATTGTGGGAGAATTTTTTTTCCTTGCAAGCAGCAGTACAAGCAACTCTATCCCTATAACAGCATTTTTTCCCCTGGACTACAAACCACCCACATCTCCACCCCCAAAAATCCAGAAGACTAACACTTAGAATACTGTTTATTAGTTTCTAGAAACAGTCAGTAACAGCATATATTACTGCTCATAAAGTTCAGTAAATTACACTTTTCAGACAGAAAACATCTTAAATTCTGACCAGGATGCATGACTGGAAAAGGCTCAGTAAAATCTGGGAGAAGCAGCTTTATTTTTAATGGAGAGCAAATTGTTCTGGAGATGCTTTTCTTCATGCCTTAATTTTGAGCTCTGTGGTGTTTATTGGGATGTGACAGTGAAGAAGAATCATCATACCTTTTTGCTTTCCCTGTGGGTTTTTGTGTTTTGTTGTGTTTTTTTTTTTTTAATGAAAGGGGGTGGGCTTTGGTGTGGGTTGGTTGCTTGCTGCCCCAACCCCCAGACAACTTAACTTTCCTCAAACACACGTGACACTTTACATCTAATTTTTCCCCCTTCCTTTTTCTGTGCAAAACTTCAGACATAAAAAAAAATCAACTGAATATTTTGTTGCTTTTAGTATTTGTAATTCCTATTTTATCTTACCTTGGTGGTAAGATAGGCCCCAGAACAGTAGAACTACCAGCCAAAATATTTTTAACCTTTAGAAAACAGTATTATTTCCATCAGCTGATGCTCTGATTTTTGAGGTCAAGTGTTTTTGTGTGCAGACAAAGCCAACAGTTGCAGTTTTCCAGGTTCTTTATTATTTGGGACACCATCCCATTACAGTAAATAGCACAGGGACAAAACTGACTGATATAACCAGGCAGATACATTAATTGATAACAAGTTAATGGTCTAGAATTCACCTCTTACTGCTGAAATAATTTCAAGATCTAACAAAACTGGGGCATGTTGTAAAATTACCTGAGGAAGGTTAGGACAGGTGGAGGGCTCAACATGTGTTGCAAGGGAAAGTTTTTACTGTGGGGGGGAAAAAAACTTGATTATGGGGTAGATGGAAGGGTTCAGACACTCTTTGAGCTCGTTCTCTGATTTCATGTGGACACTTTGGGTCTCCAGTTTTGGGTGTCCAGAGGGTGGCACCCTGCATGTCACTGAGAGAGGAATGGTTTGCAGGTCCTGCTTGATTCCAGGTGGGGTTTGAAGGCTTGCCCAGCATGTTGGGTCTGTGTCACCTCAGACTGGTTATCCAAGAAATGAGACACTTGTCATATTGTGTCATCTCTAACCAATTAGGAGGGTTAGTTAAAGGCTGGCCTACTGTGTTCCCTTAATAAACTGCTCCTAAGACCAAAATTTATTTAATCTTTGTACGGTTTGAATAACAAATTAAATTTTGTCAACTAATATCTTAGATTATTTATTTGTATACTTGCATTAAAATCTAGCAGAACTGGCTTGAGCCTTTTAAATGTGTTGAATGGTACATGGGCTGAATATTATGGCTTTGGTTAGTCCTAATAAAAGTAATTTTCCAGTTTATCTATGTATCCACACACTTAGAGGTGGGTAAAAAAACCCTTAAAACTAATAATTACCATCTTAAATGCTTGCATCAGGCAAACACCCCAGGGAACACCTCCAGCATTACTGCTGACTGGAATTGAAAAAAATGAATTCTTATCTTCCCATTTACCTCCCAAGGATTTTCTTGGGACTGTTCCTCCCTTGCCTGGCACGTGTTTTCAGTCTGCCTCTATCCTATCTCTGGATGGCTGTTGTACCTATGGAACAAATTCCTTGGCAGATGTGAAGAATATCTTAACTTGCTTTTTTGGCCTTTATTCCCTTTGGTGTTGTCTCTTAATCTAGAATAGAACCTCAAGGCTGGCATTTGTAGTTGCTCTCTTTATAGAGATGAAACTGTTGTAACCTGTCATAATTTTCAGTGTGTTTCACTAATAGCGATGTTTACTGATCTGCTCAAATCTTGTGCTGGTGGGAAAACACATCAGAAAAAGAAATGAAAGTGAAATAACTGTTACGTGTGTAAAAGTTTGATGCATCTTAATAGAAACGTATGGTAGTAATTACTACTACTAGTGATTTACTGCTAAGCAGTAAAACTGCTTAATTAGAAGCTGTATTAGGAGAAT
Source organism: Myiozetetes cayanensis (assembly GCF_022539395.1). Taxonomy (NCBI): domain Eukaryota; kingdom Metazoa; phylum Chordata; class Aves; order Passeriformes; family Tyrannidae; genus Myiozetetes; species Myiozetetes cayanensis. The sequence goes on along the minus strand of NW_026087521.1, from coordinate 70,355,582 downwards.
CCAACCGGTGAAAGAAAATATTTCTGATAAAATGCACCGCAATGTCGAGGGAAACCCAAACAAATCTGGGCACAGATTTGTTTGTTTGTTGTGCTACTCCTTAAATGCTTCCCGGGCTTGTTTTTAGTGAGGCTTTTTGTCTCCCCCAGAGTCACTGCTAACACGGGGAAATTTGGAGCCACTTCTTCCCTCTTGTCGCGCTGCGTGTCTGAAACCTGCCAGCCTTGAGGTGTGGCCGGCACTGGATTTCCACTCTAATATTAAATTTTACAGCCTTCTTTGTTGGAATGTTTGAGCCTTGGAAGCAGATTATAAACCGCTATTTGATTTCTTATTTTCTTTTGTGTGTGCCCAGTCGAGGTTTTGCACGGGCACGTCCTCCCGTGCGTGTTTCAGAACGAAATTCGTTGTGTGACTAAACATTCCAATTCTATTTACTTGAGAGCGTTATGAAAAGACAACCTGGTGTTCTCAGCCACGCATGGTTTTTTTTGGAAAGCTTCCAAATGCAGCATTGTGTACCTAGAATAATCCAGAGGGGAGTTGGGAAACTTACTGTGGCTTTTTTTTCTCCTTTTTTTTTTTTTTTTCTTCCCTTTAAAAGGAATTGAAGTTTGACACAGTTTCATTCTTTAAAGGGAGATTATTGAGCAGTTAAAGCGTGGGAGGTGCTCAATCTTCTCATGTCTGGAGAAGGGGAAAGGCTCTTGTTGTAGGCAATAAGAGATGCTCTGCACTTTATGGCTACTGCTTCAATAAATTGCCTTCTGGTACATTTTACACATGGGTAGTGTAATGCATTTTTTGTGACAATATAAATCTATGCAAACACTGTGCCTGATTTTTCAGTAGCCGTGTATGGATATTTATAGTGTTTTGTTTTATTTCCTATACCTCTTGACACAGATGAGCTGTAAAATGTGTGAAACCTCGTTGTGTTGTATTGAGCATTAGTAATTGTGCCCCCTCCTCCCCCCCAAAAAACTCTGTTTTCACTCAGATTAGTGCATGAGTAGGTTGTGCTGAGTGTGGATTCCTTTCTCAGTAGAACGGTCAATAAGGATGAAATACTGCTGAGTTTACACATGCTTCAATTTTTTTTTGCAACTGTGTGCTGGTTTTGGTTGGAGTAGAGTTAACTTTCTTCATAGCAGCTAGTACAGGGCTGTGTTCTGGATTCGTGCTGGAAACAGTGTGGATAGTTTGGGAATGTTTTAGTTAGAATCACTGAATTGTTTAGGTGGGAAGAGAACCTTGAGTCCAGTGGGTTCCTTGCACTAATCCACCACTAAACCATGTCCCTGAGTGCCACACCAATTCATCTTATAAATACCTCCAGGAATGGGGACTCAACACTTCCCTGTTCCAGGGGCATGACAACCATTTTGGTGAAGAAATTTTCCCCAAAACACAGCCTGAAATCTTCCCTGGTGCAACTTGATGCTGTTCCCTCTTATCCTGTTGCTTATTACTGAGGAGAAGAGATGACCCTTCTGCCCTTCTAAGCTCCTTTCAGGTAGTTTTAGGGAGCTGGTTCATGAAATGCAGAGGGGAAGAGAAGGAATGTCAATGCCCTGGTGAGGATATGTAAGAAGAGGCTGTGGATTCTGTGTCTCTGGAGACAGAATGTTGAGGTTTTCAGTGTAGAGCAGAAAAGCCAAAGGCGGTTCTTCATCTGTCCAACAATCTCAACCCTTGATACTCATGCAGCTTGTTCAGCTTGTATCAAGCATCCTTGTAGACTATTTTCAAGATTATTTTTTTGTTTGTTTGAAGAGCAGTACATGCCCCTTGCAATGGAAGGTAGAGGTGCTGGTGGGAGATCTTGGCTGCACCTGGTCAAGTGCAGCCCTTGGTGACCAAGTGGTTCTCAGGTGGATGTCTTTTCTCCTCCTGTTAACCAGTGCAGTGGGAATAACCTCTTCTAACTTAAAACTCCTGGAGCTTTCTCAGTCCTCTCCTTAGTCATGGGAAGGGTAAATGTGGAGAGTCAGTCATTTCATGGATAGCTGTTGTAAAATAAAAGGCACCCTCCTTTGTGGAGGCTTTTCCTTTGCCTGTAGGAGGTGCTTAAATGGCCAGAGGGTTCAAGTTAAGTTAGGAGGTGTGTTGTCTCTGGTCTCCCTTTTCCAGTGAGGATTGCTTCTGGAGGAGATGGTTAGGGATGTCGTCCTCCTAATTCAGATTTGTATCTCGGATTCTTAAACTTAGCTTGTGCAAAACCTGCCTTTTGTTTAAAAGTAGGTTAAAACTTTAATGGATATAATTTAAGGGATAAATTTTACCTTGGCCTGGACAAGATCAAAGACATCCCAAAATTACATTAGTGTTTGTGGAACAAACGAAGTGCTGCTTGTCTCTTTGGAAGCAATAATGCAACTGAAAACCAGGTTGTTTTAGCCTGTTTTCTATTCAGGGTATTGAATCCCCCCTGAATACCGTTGCTGCACATACTGGATTTTTGTAGAGTGAGGTAGAAACAGAGGTTGATCTTTAAGCATCTTTATTTTAAATGAAGATATGTCTGGGAACCCAGAAAAATGCAGTCAGGTAAATGGCAAAACGACTGCAACAATTTTCTCAGTCTTGGTACAAGCTCATTGCATCTGTTTTGTTAACAAAGGATGATATTTTTATTATTTAAAAATGAAGTCTGAAGTATTCCCAGCACCTGAAAAATGTTTGTGTGGGTTTTTTAAAAATATAAATAATAAAAGTATAAATATGTCTGCAAAATCAGAGGCTTTTGCCTGTCCCTGTTTACAAGTTGCTGTGTCTCCAGGGTGACACAGATGAAACCTGGGTGCCCATCAAATCTGATGTTGCTGTCCCTGTTGCACAGCTAGGAAGTGAAACCTCTGATATTATGCTTGGCTTTTTTACTGAGAAATACTGAAATGTTCCAGCTAGAGTAGACCAGTGTGCAGAAGAGCAATCTGGTCTCCCTCCATCCCAAGCATGTTGCTGACTTAGGGCTGCTTCCTGAATTTCTACCGCTGTTTGCAGGACATAAAAGGCAGATATCTGGACTGCTCATCTTTGATTAGCACACCAAGCTTTTTTTGAAGTTACTACACCATCCAAGGCTGGTGCAGAGGCTGTTGGGAAAGTCTAGAAGCAAAGGACTGACTTCCACTAGCTTTCTGTGTAGGGTCGTCAATTGAAGGAATGAATTTTAATGGCATTGTGACTCCAGGAGCCTTTGCAAAAGTGTGTGCGTGGTGTCTCTTCAAAGGTGGCTCTGTTTTCCTTTGCTTGGGAATCCTTTGTTCTCCTGCAGGCACAGCAGTACTTGCACTCAGGAGCTGGCTGGTGTTTGTTCATGGAATGGTTTGGGTTGGAAGGGATCCTAAACATCATCTCATTCCAACCTCCTGCCATGGGCAGGGACACCTCCCACTAGCCCAGGCTGCTCAGAGCCCCATCCAACCTGGCCTTGGACACTTCCAGGGATGGGGCAGCCACAGCTTCTCTGGAAGTTTCTCTTTGTAGGTTCCAGGGCCTCACCACCCTCATAGGGAAGAATTTCCTCCTAATATCTAATCTAAACATACTCTTTCAGTGTGAAGTTATTCCCCCTTGTCCTGTCCCTTCTAAAGAGTCTCTCTCCATCTTTCTTGTGGGCTCCCTTCAGCTGCTGAAAGGCCACAATTGGGTCACCCCAAAGCCAGTCTTTTTTTGTGTGTGAAGAACAAATATAGAAGCAGTTTCATGTGGAAGGACAGCGAAATCTTCATTTCAAACATCTTCAAACTCAGACCCTTAGAAATATTTCCCTGACAAACACTGTCCCAGGCTTGAAAACAGCCCTCAGACTGAGAGTTTATAGTAAAAGACAGTGGTGCTGTTGTTATCTCCTTGTCTGGAGAAGAGATTACAGAGAACCTCGTCCTTGCCATGCAGATCTGCAAATCCCTGCTCCCAGGGGGATCCAGCAGCATGGCAAGCAAGTAGATACTGAGAAAGATATAGATTGCTAAAATAATTGCATCTAAAATACATTTCAGTTTGGTTTATTAAATACAAAATTGAATCAGGGAAAATAATTTTACGAAGTAGTATTTAGAGCAGAACTGCCTAAGCAATCTAGTAATGGCTTAAAAATCAAGTGGAAGAATGTTTTCAGGCAATATATCAGAAGTTAGGTTACTTTTGAGTTGGAATAAAGACTATTCTCATAGGTGAAGGACTGTGCTAGGTCAGGACATTTTAGTGTGTGGTAAAATAACTTGTGGTGGCAAAGCTGTTAATACTTACATTAAAATCATACAAGCTGTATTCTGCTTTTTATTTTGTCAGGACTGTATAAAACTTGCTTTTTACCATATTACCTCAGAGAATGGTGTCATGATATGCTCTGACACCTGGGTCAGTTTTCTGCTATAAACATTGTATAGAGAGTCACAGAAGGTCACTTTTTGCATATATCTTGATATATGGTAAGAAAACCCATCAGCTCTCCAGACTGGATTTCTCCCTTCCTCTAGATGCTCCCTCTGGAGGAGGTAATAGGGTAAAAAGCACATTTAGTCCAAAACCTGACATAAAAAAAAAAAAAAGGCCTCTAAAGCAGAATACACTTCTTTTGTTTTATTATAAACACTGAAATAATAACTTGTGTGTTTGTAGCTGTAGGGTTTTTTTGGGTGGTTTTTTAAGTGGGGTTTCATCTCCTTATTTAAGGAGGAAGTGTGAAATCTCTGTAGAACTTCTGATAGAACTTTGATTTGGTGAACTCTGGGAAATACCCTGAGAAAAGCTGCTTAGAGTATCCTGTTACTCTGTTCAACCAGAAGAGGATTGGCCATTTCATGAGTAAAAGTGGGTTATAAGAACTTAAATCCCAGGTTGGTTTTCCTTTTTGTTTTTTTTTCTACTATAACTGAGCTAATTTACCTTTGCTAAATGCTGAACTAATACAGGTGCTGCTAAAACTTACCCAGGTGTATTTGTGACACTTTCAAGTTTTATTTGCACTTTTATTTGTATTTTGGAGCTGGAAGTCCAACAGTCCTTGCGATCATCATAAACTTTCCCTTGGGACATGGGCACTTAGTGGATTTTGTCTGCACTCCACTGGTGAGCTTGGTGTGTGTGAACCATTTCTGCTTCTCTGTATTTCTTTCCCTGCCCTAGATTTGGTCCCAGCTGGCAGAGAGTCAGGCACCTCATGCTCTGACAGCTTCCTACACGTACAGAGTTGATGTTTGATGTGGCCCTTTGGTAATTGTTCTGTGAATTGTCTATTTTCTCTTTCCTTTCACTCTTTTGTAGTGTATATTTTTGTCACATCCCAGCCCTACATGAAGGGGAGCACCCAAGATTAGTAGATATCCATTATTAAAAAAGAACAGCAAAAGCCAAAAGGGCCCCAAAAAGAAAAGTTCACAAGGTTTATTAGCAAACTCCACACCAGGCATGCAAATTTTAATATGTGTTTTGCCCCATCCTCTGATAATAAGAATATAATAAAAGATGGGACAGAGAAGAGGAACTTTCACCAGTCCTGGTGATATCTTTAATTATTGTTATGAGCAACCTGCCTCTTCAAACACACTTGTGAGGATATGCTGCTGCTTTCCCCCTTCCCAGGGCAGGGCTGGGGTATTATATATTCATAATGACAAAGCAGAAGCAAGTCTCAGATGCAGATGCTCTCCTGTATCTTAAAGGGACTGCTTCCTGTACCTGCCACACCAAATTAAGAGCAGTCTTAAATGATACTCTAAGAACCAGGCACAGCAGTAAGGAAACCTGCAACATAAAACTGTGAGTAGCTGGCACAACCAGTGAGATGCACAGCACGTGTTCTGTGTGTCATGGGATGACCAATACAATCCTCTTTAGGACTAAATCAGAGAACATGTGAAGAGAAATGCAATGACTGTGTTTTGTTGTGGATCCTCCCCTCCTTCCCCCAACCCCAGCAGCAAAATGTATTAAAATATCTCAGAAGTTTAGCCTGAGTTAAAAAAAAAAATCTTATTTTCTTCTAAATGGTGCTTAGAAGCTGAATTCTTTGGCTGCAATTGCAGTGGTAGAGTGATAGAAATGAGCCACCCCTGGTCTGGAATACTGCAGGGTGCCAAGTGATGCAGGATAGACCTCACAGTAGTGTTTGGATTGCAGTGAAAGGCAGTTCATCCCTCTCTGGGTGTTGCCCTCCCTCTGTGTTTATATGAATTCTGCTGGGGAGGAACTAAATATTCTGGGGCCTGACTTCACCCTGTGAAAATCCAACAGCTCAGCCTGTCTTTGTGGCTTGTGTGCCCGACTGGCAGGCACAAATGCTTGGATGGAAAATCAGGAACCTTTTCTGGATTAACAAAAAATTCCTTCAGGGCAAAATTAGACTGCTGTCCCGGGAATACCTTTTTTTTATTTTCCTCTGCAGAGGTTGTAGGTGTAGACTCTTCCATGGATGGTGTTCTTGTCACCCAGAATGTGACACCCTATTGTTGCAGCTGTGACTTTTTTTTCTTTTTGCCTTTTAGTGGAGTGGTGTCACTGTGATTTATACTTCTGCCTGACTCAAGGGATTTGGATTTTGATTTTAAAATAATCTCATTGGAGGAATCACAGTTGGCCAAATGCATTTCATTGACACTGATCATCTGAGATGAGGTCTACGGTGATAAATTCGCCATAGAAGTTGCTCTTGGGTGACTGGAGCCCAGGAGGGAATGTTGTATCCAGCCTCCCAGTGCTTTCTGCTCATTTTGCACATGAGAAGGATAATTTTAGGAGAGGAAAAAAGGTGATGAGACCCGCTAGGAATTTTTTAATGGAGTTTTTGGCAAAAAGCAGGATTCTGCCAGGAAACATCTTTGTTTGCAGCACGTTATCTTGATGTCGCTGATCCCATTTCCACTTCCAGAACTGGATTAAAAGATAGAGTGTGTTACTTTCACTGAAAAATATCCTGGTTTTCTGATTAACTTGAAGGGTGTGCATGCATGTACATACAAATGCACACGAAAATTGTATATCCCGGATAGTTGTAAATGAATGCTGTGCTTGTCTGTTTTGTTGTGTGGAATTCTTCTTAGTGATACCACTACTCTCCCTCTCCCTCTTCTATTAAGAAATCTGTAGCCATGAGAAGGATGAGTGAAGAAATACAGGCTTAAGTTTCTAGGATATTGGTTAAAATGTTGCTTCTAATCAAGTTTCTGACTTTAATGACAAGCTGATTCTTGCAGTCTGACTTTGAGTCATCTACTGGCACTGCTTGCTGATGTGAAAGAGATGATTTAAAATGAGAGGGAAATCAACATGGGTTGGAAAATGTTTGTGATTCTACTGTATTTTTTCATACAGTTTCTGAATTAAGTGGTTGCCAAGCATTTCAAAGTGACTTTCACTCATTCATAAAGAAGCACCTTCCATCTGAAGCACTGACCAAGTAGGATCTCAGGAACTTCAGAGACTTGTGCTTGGAAGGAAAATATTTACCTGGGGTTGGAATGAGTGTGGCTACTCCAGTCCTGGGCTTTGTTGGCTCTGGAGTGCTCTAGCCCCTCTGGAACATGCTGCTCCCACCTTTATTCACCCAGAGCGAGGGGAAGGTGTCTCCATCTGAACAAGGCCTGCTGCTGCAAACCTTGCATGATAATTACAGAATTAAACTCTCTCTAGCATGCACACACTGAAGGATATTCTGCCTTTGGGGTGAATAATTGCTCACTTTAAATGCTATATGTGCATTTCTGGTGAGTGTACACATATGGGGGTGGGAAGGAAGAATGGGCAGGCAGAAGATGTAATTATTCAGTAGAAGCCTTAGTCTTGCATTATAAATATGGATCATGACTTAAGGAGCCTGAGGACATAATATATTCATCTTCTGCTTGAATATCTACTTTTAATCATAGATTTGCCTGAAAGCCCTTACAAAAGATGTGCACTGACATTTGGAGTCCTTCTGACGTGTTTTCTATGTACAGATACAGGGGGCTCTTGCAGCAAAAGGGCTGAGGATGAGGGGATGCTGGATTGAAACAAGGCCAGCCAGTGCTGTTTTCCCAAAACTTTTCATGCACTGGCAAATGCCTATAGGTAAGGCAAGCACATGTTTAGCATAAATGTCAAATCATTCAGTTGAAAGGATGCGAGTTCTTGAGGCATCAGCGTGGGCACGGGGGGAGAGGGCTGGCAGCAAATGTGGGCTGTGTTCACAGCCCTGGATTTGGGGGCACTGCCTCATCTCTTCCTGCCCAGCCCCTCCCTGGCTGTCTCTGCTCAGCCTCCTGAGCTCTTCCAAAGAGCAGCTCTGTGGTTGTGTAAGTGCCAAAGGGGGGTCACAAGGCAGCTCTGCCTGACCTGCTGCCTTTGGTTCGGCAGAGAAATGCGTGGAATTCCACAACCATGCACCTTGTCCTCCACACAGCAGTTGTGTTCTTAGCTCTGTTGGCCATGGTAGTGGAATAGATGTACAAAGGGGCCTCCAAAACAGCCTCCTGTCCCCACTGCTGGAGAGCAGAACCACCAGAGCACATGATTATCCAGGGTCTGCCACGGTGAGGACTTGACTCTGTTATTGGCCTTAAGGCTGTCCCGTAATTAAAGTTGGATGCTGGGTAAAATTAATCAACTATTTTGCAGACTGTGCATCTTTCTGTTGAATACTCTGTGGCAGGCAACTACAGGAGTCTTACTGTGGTAAAAAAGGAAAAGAAAAAAGCTATTTTCTTCTACTTGTGGCTTTGGATTTAATAGTAAAGAGAGATTTCTGCAATACAGTGCCTGTGAAATACCAGATATGGCTTGCCATGATGTCTTACACACATCTTGTAGATGATCAAGTAACGTCCTGTAAACAGTTATGTAGCTCACCATAACACTTGGGTCATTTTATTTTTCCTCTACGTTTTTATTCAACTCGTGGTGTTGCACTGAAATTTGTTAACTAGTGTATCATCTCTGCTTTTCCCTGTGCTCAGAGAGGAACACTGCATGTGACAGCAGCACGTTGTCTTCGCAGTCCGTGACTTATGTGCTTGTCATGTATTTCAGTGGCAAATGGTGCATGATAAGTGTCTCCTCATGTATGGGTTACTCTGGATTTGTTCAGAGTAAAGTAGGGACTCTTCCCTGAGGAAGCTCCTAAAGTGTATAGCATAACTCCTCAGTAATGTTGCTGAAACTGAAGATTAAAATTATTGAGGAACAATTATAAATTTCCTTGAGGGAACAGGCTTACTAGTAATGAATGAAATTTGATGAGACAACTGACCTTTATTTGTTCCCAAGAGAAGTCTGAGCTGCCTTTTTTTTCTTTTCCTATTGCTTGTGTGATCAGGAAACACAACTATAAATGTGTGTGATACATTTAGTAAATGATTGCTTCAGCACTAGCAGCACCTGTAAATTGTTCTGCCAGCCAACAGAACCCAAGGTACCAACAGGCCATGGCACTTCTGGTGTAAGCTGGGAGAACTGGCCCAGCTCCTGCAGAAACACTTGTGGGCACTTTTCCTCTCCTACAAAAAGAAATTTTAGTTCCTGCAGGAGTGATTTCAGTGACTGTGTCCCTTTTGTGCGTTCAATTTTCTTCAAAACCTCCCTTTTTGTCTCCTACTTTAACGTGTTTAAATAAGGTGCATTAAAGCGCTTGTGCCAAAAGGGAAAATTAAAGGCAGTGTTACAGAAACCAATGGTACAGATTTTTGTCTTCTTGGGGGTTTTAGCACTAAACAAATTTCTCTTCCTGCCCTGTAGAGCTGTAACTGTAATGCAGACAGCTTTCCCCCCAGTATGGGCAGAGCCCTGCTTTATTAGCACAGAGAGCTGCTTTTAGAGCCTGCAAGTCTTTCTGTGTCATGTATCTTGATAGTTAAGGTTTAGTTTGAAGGTGGTTCCTCCATTAGCTTGTTTTTTCCTGAACATCTATAGATCAGAGGTAAGAAAGTCACATTTAGGCAAAATGCAGAGCCAAGAGAAGCATCACTTTTTTGTGTGTGTATGGCAGAGCCTCTAACACATGGATATGGTAAATGAGAGGTGAAGAGGACAATGATTCCTCGTTGTTGGAGGAGTGATGGGATATCTGAGGGATAATCCCAGTTACTCCCCAGCCTGTGCCTCAGTAACTGTACCTGGGATAGTTTATGAAACAGGGAAGGGTCTCCCTTTTGTGCACTTTGGGTTCTACAGATAACAAGTGCTTCATGACAGGAAAACAGCCTTGTTGGATGCTGCTGGAGGTTTGGGCACGTGCCAGCTGAACCACTAACACAAAGCCCTCTTTCCCCAGACATGCTGACAGCTGGGAGCGTGTTTGGTGTTACAGGTATGCCCTTAATTGAGGGATAGGAAGCTCCCAGGCAGAGCTGGTGTCAGCTGTCCCCGTGGTGAGTGACACCTTGGCTCAAAGGGAGATGGAAGATGCTGCGCTGCAGAGTGACACAAAGGGATAAATGAACGTTTTGGAGGGGTTTCCCTTTGAGCCTGCAGAGCTGATTGAGTGAGTCTGACTGGACAGTGTGCACTAGGACGGGTCATGAAATGTGCTGTGTTGCCAAAGCCGATTTACACGCCTGGTCGTGCTGGGGTTTTTCCTGTTGTGGTCAGATGCTGGGTCTGCAGAGGGAGTAAATCAGCATCATGCTCAAAGAGGTCATCTGCTGTGGGCTTGTGGAATTGAGAGTTACTGTCAGAGGGGTTATCCAAAATAGCACCAATAGTTTGGGAGGAAATGAGGCTTGATTTTTATACTGTGCTGTGTTATATTAATCCCAGTGAGATTTCTTTATGCTCCTGCTACCAGTACTGCTTTCTGTTAGTAACTAGGCTGCTTTCCACACAGTTGTGTGCTGTTTGTACAGCACCATGGGGATGGTTTGGATAAGGGCTGAGCCCAGAGCAGTCCATGGGCTCCAGTGTCATGGGGAATTTTCCACTGATTATTTTTGTGGGGATTGCTTCAAGCTCTCAATCACTGTTTCTTCACCACTGCTACAGAAACTTGTCAGGAGACCATAAAAGACAACTGACCTTAGAATTATACAATCATGAAATAGTTTGGGTTGGAAGGGACCTTAAAGATCACCCAGTTCCAACCCCCTGCCATGGGTTAAGACACTTTCCACTAGCCCAGGTTGCTCAGAGCCCCATCCAGCCTGGCCTTGGACACTTCCAGGGATGGGGCAGCCACAGCTTCTCTGGGCAACCTGTGCCAGGGCCTCACCACCCTCATAGGGAGGAATTTCTTCCAAATTTATAATCTAAACTTACTCCCTGTCAGTTTGAAGCCATTCTGCCTTATCCTACACTTCCTGGTGAGGAAACTTAAATGAGTAGTTTCTGCTGAACTGTAAAACCCTGATGCTTTGGAGAGATATGGACCCATCCAGTTGGCTCTCACCTGGTGCTGCTTTACAGGTGGGGCTGTGCCAGGACATTTATGGAGCTGACTGCCCTGTGAAAGCCACGTCCTGTGCAGTGGCTTGGCTTGATCTTTATCTTAATGAGCATCATCAGGCACATTGAGTCAGGCTTAGAAGGTGTGAGAGCCTTTATTTTCTTCCTTTTAAGCCTGGTATTCTGGCACTTTACCTGCATACCCATCTTGCCATCTAGGATGCTGCACAATGGGAGAAGAGAGGCTTCAGAAGTATTTTAGAAGCCAGAGAAGAAATAATTTTAAATAATTCTTGAAAACAAAAGTTGCTTTTAAATGGAACTAACTTAAAATAACATGTGACTGCACCTTCACTTGCCTGTAACATATATTATAGGTCTGAACTCGAAGCTGAACCATCCTCTCCTACCATTGCCAGGTCAGAGTAGGGACCCCAGAATGGATGGAGCACAACTGAATGCTTGAGCTTCCTTGACATAAGGGACTCTGTGCTGATATCTGCACAGATATAGTTAACTTTTAGTGAAGACTGTTCTCTATTCATTGGATAAATGAGTAAAAATTATATGGAGACCAGCTCCTACATTCTGATGGATAACTGCCAGCAGGTGTCTTCCCTTTGTGTCATATTCCTTTTTTTCCTCACTCTTGTTAGATGCCAGAAAAGTACAAGCTCAGAGTGACAGGTATTTTGTGGGACCATAAACACTTTTTCTGATCAGACTTGGCCCTGATCTCAAACATCAAATCCAATCATTCTCAGTGGGGGGTAGAGCAAGAGAGTTCAGATTTGGAGCTAACTTTGAAATTCAACCAGTGTATCAATGAAATAATTCTACTTTTTTCCAGGTTTCACCTTAACTTTTGATCTTGACTCTTGCTCAAAGGAGGAGCTTTCAGGTTGCCAAAGGCTTTGGGGCACTCCTGCCAAGCTGTGGGAAGGGACACTCACAAGATCATGTGAGGTGCTGTGACAGTACGATGATGGGTAGATGACCAGACTTAGAGGGCCTCATTTCTTTCTCTGTTAAGACTTGATCTGCAGGCTTCTAAAATCCTTCTGGATTTGTCTTACTGCCTATCTCTTCTCTTCCCTGGCATATTGATTTCAGTAAACTACAGGAGAGCTGGACATTTTTGAAGATGGTTGTGTTGCTTTCCCTTTCCACTTAAATTTCAGGCTCCTCGTTCCTATCCTTCCTTTCCCCTGCTTCTATATTTAACTTACAGATCTATTTTGGATCATGCTGCTGAAACTGGTGGAGGAATTTGGCCACTTAGGTGGCAGTTACACCCACATCTAGAGAATTCTTCTGATTACTCCAGTGTCCCATTGAATGCCACTTTCCTTGCAGGGTTGCTTATTAAAAGAGCAGAAAATTAACGAGCACCAAGCTTTGACATCCGTTCTGCAATTAAAATAATTGCTTAATTAAGAGGATAATTTAATGCTTACTAACAACACTTGTAACCATGCAGTGCAAAGTAAGATTTGTGTGCATCTCATTGGGATAGGCCTAGGCCTGAGCTCTGGACCTGAATATAGGCTAGCTGTCAATTTTATTTCAATTTCATTAAAATTATAATGAAGTAAACTAAGGGTCAAAAAACCCCTGTGACTCTTAGACTGAATTTTAAGAGACTTGGCCGTGGTTGTGTGTAGCAACTAAGAAAATTCTTCCAACCTCTGCTAACTTTTGATGTTCTAATTTAAAATGAAAGGGAAAGTAATGATGGATGAGGTGAGCAGTTATCTTCATTAAGGCTTTGGAGCTGGATCTGCTGCATGTTGCTCTAGAAGAATTTAGCACTGATGCCTTTTTTTTTTTTTAACAAATCAGAGATTTGGATTCTTTGGGCACTGTGCAATGGATTTTTTCCAACATGTACTAAATGGAATCTTCTTAGCTGCACGTTCTCTTTGATGTAACTAAATAGAAAAGTAAGTTGTTCTTCTAAGCAAATCTGGTATTAGGACTTCTTTTTTTTTTTAAATGAAGGAGCAGTGATGTAATTTCTGGTAAGATTCTATAATTTTATTCTAAAAATCACAAGTCCATCTCAGATAAAGGACTTGACCAGTGATTTTTTTTGATACCATACTTGTTCCAAAAGAGCCTGTGAAAATGCAATTATCCTCTATTAAATATAAGGATGCAAGTGGCTGTGTATATAGGTTGGATGTATGGTAATATTTGGGACTGGTTTGAGTTTTCTCTTCTGTTCTGGGCATCCCCTTGAAGACTAAGGGGAAGGGTGATGAAGGAGACATGGTGAAAATGCCAGAATTGGTTTTGATCATTCAGTAGGTGGAAGTGTTGCCTGAAGCTGGCTCTGAATCAGTGCAACAACATGATGTCATATTTTGGCCAAGCTCTGGCTCTTTGAAATTACCTCTGATTGCTTGGATTAACTTTATAGGGTATGGAATTCTTTCATATGGACCATCTTTAGCTGACCTTCAAGGAACCTCCTCATCAAGTCCATCCTTATCACACTTGATTAGCTCCACTTAACTGTGGAACTGTATGAGTGAACAAACCCCTTTTAAAAACTGGATGAGCAAAGAGAGGAGGGAGGAAAAGAAGGGCAAGGAGAAGAAAGGCACAACCAAACTCCCCAAAACAGATATTTTCCCCCACCGTGCATTTTTGTCCTTGAAGGTAAAATGAGGATTCAGACCCAAGGGGTACTCGACTTTGCAGTGCCTGGAGCAGAGTAGGAGTTGGTGTGAGCATCCTTTGCAGTGAGGTGCTGCAACTCCAGGAGCAACCTAGTTGGTGTCCAGGGAGCCTGTGGAGAGGGGTGATGTGGATGGATATCTGAGGAAATCTTCCTGGTTTCAGCTTGCTTGAGGAAGTATCAAAATACTGGTGTATCCCTTTCCCTCTGCCTCATTCCCACTGTGGCTCCCACACATCCATGTCCTTATTTATTGCCTTCCCAGTAATCCCTTAGCTTTCTTTCTGATTTGAATGTCACACCTCAGCTTCTCTCTCCTGGATCTAAAAATGCTGAGCAACGTGGCTGTTTTGATATGGATTCCCTTTCTGTTTCATAACTCTGTCTTCCAGCTTCAAAAATAGTTTCCCCTCACTGACTTGAGCTAATACAATAAATACAAGCAGTTGAGTCATCCTGGAAGGGCATTGCTGGGGATTTTTTTTTTTTTTTTGGATGAATCATTTTAATTGGCTTCTCTGGAAACTGCAATTTTTGGAGCATTAAAAATTAATTAAGCGAGAGGAGGGAACACTTATGCACAGTGTGCCTTTATGAGATTATCTGATATTTGAGAAGTAGAATTAGGAGTCATGTGGAGCCAGGTAAAATGATGGTTTCTTCACAAAAATGCTCTCAAGTTGAGGGCACAAAGAAAATGCATCAGAAACTTCCATAAATTAAAGGACTTAGAGGGGCTTTGTGCCATGGTACAGCTGGACAACTGTATCTGGGGTAGAGAAATATGAAAAGTCTGAACCCTGACTGGTATAAATTAGCCCACTTCCATTAAGTCTAGAGGCTGTTAATGTGGAGGGGGAAACAAAAAAAATCTAGAATATAAGCCTATATCCCCATTTAGTGTTTGAGTTCTTACAAAAATGTGACTAAAACATCTAAACTAAAAAAAAAAAGTAGCCCAACCAACTCTAAAAGCTGAAGAGAAGGGCTGACCTTTGTCTTCTCAAATATTCTCAGTGGCCAGAAGCTCCTTCAGTCAAAGACTTGCCTTATATTTTCATACTTTGGAGTTTACAATGTTTTTGTTGCCTGTGTATTTGCAAGCAGCAGATTCAAGTAAAACCCTTCCCAAGTATTTGTTGTGTTTGACAGTCTGCTGAGTAAAGCTCTTTGCATCTGCTTTTATTTTGTGGGGCAGCTCTTTACCCCACAGGTTAATATAATTCTTTTTTGGGGGGGGGCCAGAAATTTAATGGATTATAGACCAGTCCTTTTTAGTTCATCTGAAAGAGAAGCAAGTTGTGCTTTTAGTTGTAGAATTACACATGGCTTAGTTCCTCTGGGGCTAAAGAATATGAGCAGATTTACATAGCACTGGCTGGCTAATAATTAACAATACTTACTATTGAGTGTTTGAAGGCACAGTTGCTTCTGTGACTTGAATTGTTCCCTTTGGTGGGAACTAAGAGGTAACCTGGTACAGAATTTCAAAAAGATGAACTATTATTCAAGCTGGTGGTGGTGAATGGTCTAATTTAGTCCAGATAACAATGGAAAACATCTTTTGTTTTCAAAGATTAGAAAATCTTAGAAAACAACAACAAAAAAAAATCTTGGGGGGGTTTATCATCCGTCCCAATGAGGATTTTTTAAAATACTTTTTCTCATTTGAACCCAGCTGAACCATTCAAAAATTAAATTTCTGCTTCCTCAACACACTAAGTTTCCTATTTTAGTTTTTCTTGTCACTTTCCCACCACTTAATTTTGTTTGGTTGGTTTTGGAAATGAAGGGAAACAGCCAGGATCTAGGTAGGGGTGAAAGAGCAAACCCAGGTTTTATTTCTTGTTTTAAGGTGGAAGTGCTTCAAAAATTTACATGAACTTTTATCAGAGAAAGCCTTCACACAGCACTTTGATTTGGATTGGCTTGAAATATTATCTATGAGTACAAATTCTTCTTTGGAGGGTTTTAAGAAATCTTGAAGAGTGTCTGACAGTTCCTTACTTTTGGGAAATAGATAGCAACTGGTGAAAATCTTTGCCTACTTTCTTGAGCTCCACATCTTTCTCTTTTCCACTACCCATTCATCTTTCTTGTGACCAAAAAAAAAAAAAAAGGATTAATTTCAATATAGGTTAAAATATTAAGTCTGTCACTGTCAGATGAACTTGGTGTAAAAAAAATGAGAGGGAGGGAAATCAGGTGCAGTTTTAAAGCATCCTTTTATTTTCCTGGTTCCTTCTGGTTGCCCAGGGATAAATTACTCCTTGCTGGAAACTGGAGCAATTTCCCTTAGAAGCATCTTAAAATCATAATTTGGGACACCTTCAAATGGACCAGGTTGCTCAGGGCCCCATCCAACCTGACCTTGATACATGACCCAACACAACACAGGAACTCCCCAGGATGAAGGTGCAGTATTAGAATTGGCTGATTAGAGGGGAAAATTCCTAATTACTAATCCTTTTTTCTTATAGGCATAGAGAGCAGAATCTGATTTTTTTTTCTTAAGTAGCCAAGTCCCTTTGATATAAATTATGCATTGTTATTAAACAGTAATCAAATGATTCAAATGCAATTGAATTTCAAAATTAAATCTTTTAAAAGCATGCTTTGTTAATGCAGTGGGCTTTAATAAAGTGCTATTTTCTGGTGCTCTTTTATCAAGAACTTTATTCACAAAGCTGAATATTTTATAGTGCCAGGGGCATTGCATTATCTCCTCTGATATTGCCAACCAGATAAAATGGAAAAAAAAATCTACTGTAATTTCTTCACACAGTTTGATGGGAAACTATCTGGCAATTTGTTAAATGGGACCATATTGCTTTGAAAATGCAAATGAATAAAGTCATGTTGGCATTAAAAAGCAAAGGCAGCCAAGGAATTATCTGATCTATCACGCGATTTGCATTTAATTCAATTACTGATGGGTTTTGTTTCCTTACTGGTGGCTTCTGCTCCCTGCTCTGGTGGCTGGGGGAGTGCTGTGTCACTGGAGGCCAGCACAGCTGATACAACCCCTGGTCTGTCCTGTGGGTCTCAGTTTAGCTGCTGCCCAAGCTGAGGGGTGTGCACTTAAAGTTAAATCCTGTGGTGTTTTTCATGCACTGATCTCTGGCCGATCTCTGTGTGTGTAAAAATGGACAGTGGTGGGTTTGTGTAAGGTCTGCCCAGAGGGGACTGTGCAAGCAGGGGCCAGCTCATTAAAACCTCACAGGGGTGTTGTGGTGCTCGTTGAGTGCTGCTGTCTGGCCTAATTATAGGATCGTGGCATGGTTTGGGTTGGAAGGGACCTGAAAGATCATCCAGTTCCAACCCCCTGCCATGGGCAGGGACACCTTCCACTAGCCCAGGTTGCTCAGAGCCCCATCCAACCTGGCCTTGGACACTCCCAGGGATGGGGCAGCCACAGCTTCTCTGGGCAACCTGTGCCAGGGCCTCCCCACCCTCACAGGGAAGAATTTCTCCCTAATATCCAATCTACACCTCCTCTCTATCAGTTTGAAGCCATTCTCCATGTCCTGTCACTCCAGGCCCCTGGAAATAGTCTCTCTTTCCTCTCTCTCTGTGCAGCCCAGCTATTCTCACAATCCTCTTGATTTCTTTTAGTCCATTACAACCACGAGGTAATAAAATAGCACTTCACTCGTACCATGTGAGCAGCTTGAATATAAAGCTGTGAGTAGGGTATAATAGGCAGAAAATTCTGTTAAGGTTGCAGCAGCAGCTTTATTGCTTGTACAGTTCTGGGGTGGCCTTGGGGAAGGGAGGGAGATGTTTGCTTTTTGGCTTTGTTGGTCCCAGCGCTTTTCTTTCAGGGGAGGAGTCTTTTGAATAATGCCAACATGGTCTGTGATGATCTAGTCCTCTTAGAAATCAGGTCCGTGGTTGACAGCGTTTATCTGGAGATTGCTCTGAAAGAGTTAAGTGTTTGCCATCAGCTACTGCCTTGTAACTCCATAAATACTGCCACTACATCCTATTTAAAGTGTTGGGAAATGAGGCTGCTGTCTCAGATGCTGTGGTTACCAATTTCCTGATGCTTGCTCTTTCCAGCCTCTCACATCTTCATCTTGTCATCTGCTTCTGGTTACTTAGACCTTCTTCTTGTAAAATATTGCAAAATAAATAGCTGTTGCTGCTGCCAGTAGTGCTGTGATATTTTTTTGTCTGTGTTCTGCCTTAAGAAGACATGAAAATTTCCCTTACTGATGGCATGTCCTGAAACTCACTGGGTCCAAAGAAATGCTGTTAATAACCAGTCCAATGAAAAATCCTGAGTTTCTGTTTCACTTAATAGTTTATTCCATCCCCACAAGCTCAGTAGTTCTTCTGTGGCAATGACAGTTCTTGTTTTCAGACTTATCCTTGGACACTTCTTTTATAATGTCTATGTTGGTTGAGCAAGCTACACTTTCTAGTGAATCCAGGCTACACATTTCAGAATTATTAAAAATATTTCTGCGTATGAGTCCTGCTCAGCAATGAGGTTTTTTTGAGTCTGGGGTGGAAGAATTGTTTAAAATGTGAAATTGTTTCATTTGGAAGGATTTTTAAAGGTATTTTCACACAAAAATGTTTTGGATTTTTTTTAATTGAAATTGGGCAAAAAGTTTTGAAAAGAATGAAAATGAAAGGCAACTTCTGGTTTCAGACTGAACAAATTATTTTAGGGCAGGGTCTTCACTGTTGATTATCTTATTGATTCTGCAATTGAGTCACTCTTTTCCTTTGCATATCTCTACTCCAAGCTGAATTTTGCTTCTCCCTGAGAATGAAGAGATGATAAAGCTGGCTTAGATGACTTCTTGATGTTCAGTGTAACTAATTCATGTGTTTCCACCTGTTTTACACCATTGGGACAACGTGAAACAAACCAGTTCATTGCAGTGAATCAGGTCCATGCAGCTGTGTTGAAAATCCAGCTAGGCTGCTTGTCCTGTGTAATACCATGATGGTCACAAAAGAACAAGATTTTCTGAGGATAAGTAGAAAGCCAAATCCTGTATGGATCCTTTCCCCCAATAAATTGTCCTCCATCCAGTCTTACTGAAGACTTTCTATGGATCTTTTCCCATTTGTCAGAGGCCTAGGACGCTTGGGTTGGAGAATGGACTTTGTGATATGATCAGACACTTTAATCTAGCATTTTTGCAGGCTACCATTTCACCTGATTTACAGGGAAGAGAGTGCCCATAACATCTACCCTGTGAGCAGTAGGATCTCTGATTCATCTCCTGGCAGAGCAGCTTCAGGTGGTTTTTCATTTTAATGACTTCCATGTAGAATAACTTGTCTCTCTCCTGATCCCAGAGCTGACCAATATGTTGAAGATGGCAGTAAAATTACATTTTAAAGGAGGTGATGGCAAAATCCCAGAGTGTGTTTAAAGAGATAAGGGCATCACTCCACTGTTGGAAATTAAAGAAATTCAAGATGATAATAAGTGTAATGATAATTAGCATGACCTTCACTGAACAAGGTAATTGTGATGACAATTGCAGTTAATTTAAATCAAGTATAAATTTAGTTTAAGGAAGTAGCATTAGGCACTATTTTTGCTGCTGTGTTATCACCAGGAGGGGAAGCCAACAGCTTCAAATAGTTAATTTTTGGGTGAGGATCCAATAAACATGAAACCATTCCAAGTGTCTCCATGGCCTAGAAAGGAGGCTGCATCAGACACTGGTATCCAGGAATGCAAAGCTCCTCCACTGGAGGAGAGGACACAGGAATAGAAACCAAACAGTTCTGAGCACAGATGAGCCCTGACATGCACTTGGTCAAGCTTCTGCATTTTCTTTATGGCATGTTGTTGTGGTGACTGACTTCTGACAGCTGTTTGTATGTGCACTGCTGTCTCCAGAGAAGCTCTTGTTTGTTTGTTTGTTTTTCTGGGATGATGTGCTCACAAGGAAAAGTTAGAGGTGGTTTTCAGCTCCTTGTTTCAGGTTTTTATCTGTGGGAGGAGGTGGGAGGGCTCATGGCTGTTGCCACATCTGTGTATTGGAAACTCCTCTTCCTCACACAGAGCATTCTCCTTTGGACTCCTGTTTGAAACACTTTTCTCCAAGAAGTTGATTCCTTGAGTTGTAAAACCTGTGATACACAAGAGATAGACTGATGAACTGCTAAAAGATGTGCATTTGAAGCAGTCTGGTGGATCCCACTGAAGGCTGTATTTCCTTAAATAACACCTCTTTTAAGTAGAAGAAATGTTGCTGGGCTGTTTCATGTCTGCTCTCTGCACCTGTGAAGTTGGCTGTACCCAGGAGCATCTGTCCTTCACAGGCAGTCCCATGGCCCCAATTACCACCTCCCCTGAACCCTGGATAAATACAACCCCACTGCATCCCTCTGGGCTGGCAAGAACTGTCACTGCTCCTTTATGGATGAGGCTGAGAACTGACTGTGCTGCAGAACGGGGATGTGATGTGCTGTGGTGTTAATTGTACCACCCTCCTGAGGGTGAGAACGGGCTGTGCTGGCAAGCAGAGAGCGTGGACCCTCTGCGGGCCCTGGGTGGATGGTGCGTGTGCTAAAAAGGCTGTGCCAGTTGTGTGGGACACCGTGTGCCAGCTGCCACCGCTGCTGCAGTGGCACAGGGGACTGTGAGTAAGCAGGCAGTGACCTACACTGTCACTCTGCTCTCTGGATACAGCCAAAGTGACGTGCCCAAGGTCGCGAGGAGAGCCAGTGCGGAGGAAGCGAATTGGGCTGGGGAATTGGGAGTGATGCTGTTACCTCTGAACTGCTCGCAGAAAAAGCAGTTTTCTCTCTGGTGGGAGGATTATTAAATGCTGTGCTAACATCAGGAGCTGAATCTGGAGGGAAGCTCTTGCGGTGACGCAGAGCTGTGGTGTGGCTGAACAGTGAGTTGGTGTCACTGGTGGGATTTCCTTCCTGGGGACGCTGTGTCAAGAGGGTGCTGCTTCAGTGAAATCACTGTGGCTGAACTGAGTGGAGTTAAATCTCTTATGCAGCCCAAGTGGGGGGGATCACACTGCTGAGAAGCACTGACACTGTCCCGAGAGGAGCACTTGTGCTCCACACGTGTGGAGGGATGGGATCCTCATGCACTGCAAGGGAGGGAAGCGATGACTGCAGAAACCAATGTGCAGCAACACCCAGAACGGTGGTGACACAATCTGAAGCGAGTGAGCCCTTTAAAATGAAGCACAGACAGTGTAAAAGGTGCTTTACAAAATCCTGTTCTGTTTCTGTCCAAGTGCACGGGCAGAAATACAGATGAATTCAGCCACTGGGCTAATTTTCAAGGCTTTGGCTGTGATAGTTGGGAGCAAGTGATTATTCTGTCTCTTTTGCCGCAGAGCATTTTTATCTAAAGTGTGGGACATGTGATTTTTTTTTTTCCCCTGTTCAGGGAGCACAAAGCAGACACCTCGCTTGGAGAAGAGTGTTTAGTCTGGGTGAGAACTGCTCTTTGTGTGCACGCATGTGATTTATTTATAATAGATAATTCCTGCTATCCAGACGATTTCTCCCGGCCTCCTTTCAGCCGGAGCCAGGGCGGTCTTTGTCAGTTATGTAAGGTCTGGTAAGTGTGGTGCTTGAGCAGCAGCCTTTTAATTTTCATCCCCGTTGGAAAGTGAGATGAGCTATCCCGCTCTACCCCATGAAATAATAGGGTTGTGTCTGGAAAGGCTGCTGCCCAGCTGGGAGGACAAAGCACTGCACACCCTGCGAAGGTGGAAGGTTGAGGGAAATCACAGGGTTTGAGCAGAGCCATTTACATAAGACACACAGCCAACCAAGCAGGTCCCAGAAAGGAGGGAGCTGCACTTTCAAATTTGCTTTCCTCCCTTTTGTGCTGCTCTGGCTTTGTCCTCATCTTCAAAGGCAAAATAGGCAGGAGATTCAGGGGATTCCTCAGAAAAGGGGCAATTCCCAGGCTACAGGAGACAGATGTGCAGGGGCACGGTGCCACACAGGGGGGTTTGGTTTACAACTTACCTACTGCATTTCAAGCACCTGCCTAGTGAAATTGTGTACCTCTACAAATAGAGTGGAACTGCGAACATGACTTTAAAGGCCATCTTTAAATTAAGACTGAAAACGAGATCCTAAATTGACATGATGATACCATTTCTGCACCTCAGCTATGATGATGGGCTGAGACAATTGGAGCTGATCAGCCTGGAGAAGAGATGGTTGCTTGGAGACCTCACAGCACCTCCCAGTATCTGAAGGGATCTATAACAAAGTTGGAGAGACTCTTCATTGGGAATTGTAGTGATAAGTCAAGGGGCAACTGCTTCAAACTGAAAGACAGCAGGTTTAGAGTAGATATTGAAAAGAAATCCTTCCCTGTGAGGGTGGGGAGGCCCTGGCACAGGTTGCCCAGAGAAGCTGTGGCTGCCCCATCCCTGGAAGTGTCCAAGGCCAGGTTGGATGGGGCTCTGAGCAACCTGGGCTAGTGGAAGGTGTCCCTGCCCATGGCAAGGGGTTGGAGTGAGATGATCTTTTAAGGTTCTTTCCAACCCCAACCATTCTATGATTCTGTGATGTAAATGCATAATGCTTTGATTT
The DNA here is from genome assembly GCF_022539395.1 of Myiozetetes cayanensis. NCBI lineage: Eukaryota > Metazoa > Chordata > Aves > Passeriformes > Tyrannidae > Myiozetetes > Myiozetetes cayanensis. The sequence goes on along the minus strand of NW_026087521.1, from coordinate 70,332,982 downwards.
TTCTAAAAACTAGGCAACCTAAACTTATCTTTATATTCATTTATTTTAGTTGATAAGGTTTTTCCACCCTAAGGTCTGTTTGGGCCTTTGTACCTCTGTCAGAGGAAATGGTAGCACTTTACTCTGTAGTTTTATTCATCCTGCCCATAGCAATGTAAGTGATAAACCCAAGCTGAGAGAGTTTGGAGTGGGTTAACCTGTATTTTCTATGATGGCCCTGAAGTGCTGAGCTAATTGCCCCTGTTCTTTCTCTCAGGTGGGCAATTGGAGCTGAGGGTAAATTATAAAATCTTAAACCTGTGTTGTCTTTGCCAAATAGATGTTAAGTCATAATGCCTGTTCAATGTCTCCTTTTTCAAGTGACTGCCTTGTGCATTATCCAGCCTTAGTATATACACTTGTGGACATTAACAGGGGAACAAAATCACAACATTGATTCTTATTCCTTATAGCACTTGCTGTGTTGAATTTGCAAAGGGCTGTAAAGAGAAGGCCTGCCTTACTTTATTTAGGAGAGGTCAGAGGTGAAAAGAGGTTAAAGTGATTTAGACTAAGGCTGTTAAAGGGGCCTTTGAGTGGCAACCACGGTTACCTTGTTTTTAAGCAGTTCACCATCCTTGCCCATAAACTGCAAACAGTTGTGCTGTAACAAATGTGAGGTTGCTTTCCCCTCAAACTTCCATGGGCTATTTGTACCCGTGCAGAATTAGCTGTGAGAAAGGCAGGTTTAGGGGATGGTGTGAGCACACCTTATCCCTGTACTGTCCTGACAAAGCAAAGCTCATGTTCCCCAAAGGGCTCTGAGACGTGGATGGCCCTTTCTCTGCTCTTCTGAGCTGCATCAAGCCGTTTAGGTATTACCGAAGAGGAGAATGGATGTTAGAGATCGCCTTTTTAGCAAGCCTGTTCCACGTAAAATTGTCAGCTCCATGGGTGTGGCTGCTCCAGCTGAAAGTTCTCTCTTTCCCACCCCCAGTCAAGGGTGTGTGTGTGGGAGGTTTTATGCAAGAATAGGGGAGGAAGAAAAGAATATTTAACTCTAATCTGCCTCTGGCAAGTCATGTTCTATTTAAAACTTCAGTGCACCCAAACAGCCAAGCCTGGCAGGCAGTGCAGTCTGAGAGCAGAACTGCATGAGCATCCCAGGCTGCCCTTGACAGCTTCCCTGGGACTCCAGAGCCCCCCTGCATCTCTCTGCACCTCCTTCTCTCCTGTATCAGATTCTCCACCACCTCTGCAGGGGCACAGTTCCTGATGTGACGTGGAGCTCGTGTGTTCTGGTACAATGTGTTGGTGGGCGACTCTGTTGCTGCAGTTCAAACGTGGATTTGCTGCTGTTTCTCTTATTTGTTTCCTCGAGTCCTTCCCTTGGGTTCTCTTCTGCTTGTTTTAAGGCAGAGGTGACTGTGTGTTTGTCCTCTGTCCTGAAACACTTTCCTAACCTTTATCTCCCAAGCAAGTCACGAGTGAAGACCTTGACTGATAAATATAAGTTTTGCACTTGATTTCCCCCACCCTTGAAGGAGGAATTAAGGGAGGGATAATTTCTTCTTCTCTACTGAAGCTGATATTGGGAGATCCTGTCCTTTTCTTCCCTTTTCCTGAAGGGAAGGAGGGGATAGTGAGGAATAGGATTGGTCTACTACCATATTGTATTGCAGTAAATCTTAATGAAGATTGGGAAACTGGTCTAAAAATCTGTTTTCCAGCCCTGCACTGGGGTCTTCTGCAATTCTATTGAGGTGTGTCTGCTTGGCAGGTTGGTGGGAGGCAGCAGCTCCCTGTGGAGTCCTGTGCTGTCCAGCCCAAGGAGAAAAAGTTGTATTTTCCTTTCCTTCAGCCTCAAGATTTATCTTTTTTCCGTGCAGTTAGAAAAAAAATGACAGTAATGGACTTTCCCTGGGGATGTTTGTTTTATTTGCAATTATAATTACCAGCACTAATATGTTTACTCTGTCTAATAATGTATGGAAATACACTTTGATTTTGGCTTTTTTTTTTTTATAAGTCTCTATACTGTCAGAACTGAAAAACACACTTTGGTGTGACAGGAGACAGCACAACTACCCTTTAAAATGCAGCTTAATCCATTTCTACTGTCAATGAAACCCTTTTTTTGACTACCAGAACAACAGCCTGTTGTTCTGTTAGTCAAAGTCTTGTTGTTTTTCTCCATCATGAAGAGAAGTTGATGGTCAGGATCTCCTTTGTAAATAAACAAAGGTGGATAAAAACCCATAAGCTGTCTTTCACTGAAGCAAACAAGAGACCGTTTCTGCAGAGAAAAGAGGTTTGGATTTCCAAAGCAAGTACTGGATAATGTCAGAACTGTTGACAAGCAGTAAATCTTGGCTCGCAGTCCATGCCAGATCCCTGCTGCCCAGCTGAGCCCTGGAGGGGACTGCCTGGTGGGAGTGGATCTTCACCCTCTTTAACCCTCATTTGAGTCCAACCTCATGCTTTGGGTGTGCCAGAGTGTGCAGCTGCTTTTTCACCTGGGCCAGCACACCCCAGAGCTCAGTGCTGGGCAGTGCTTTCTGTTATTACCTGGCTCACAGCAAGAATCCATAGGAACTCTCCACACTCGTGGAAGTCTGGTAGATACCTTGCAGTCTGGAGGTGTTCTGGTGCTGCTTTTTTGGTTTCTTTTCAAATAGTTATAAATCCTTGTTTTGCTGATAAGTGTGTGTACTCAGCATATGAAATCTCTCATGGGTTCATTTTCTCTCATTCAGCACCTTGTGCAAAGTAAAGCTTTGTGAAGGCAGTGCCGTGGCCTGACTTTGCAATTCCATCTTTTTCTGCTGTGAGTCCACGAGAATACCCCAATTACCTGTTGATTTGTACCGTGCAGGCTCCACCCTTTGTCCTTGGAGAATTTTGATTTGGCAGGAGCAAGAAAACAGGTGTGTCTGCAACTGTGCCTTTCAACAACCTCCCTCAGCTTTTGGGTCCCCCTCCTGCATCCTGTTTGTGTCTTTAATATGTGCAGATGTATGCTCGTGTACCAGGGGTATGAGCAGGCATGCAAAGCATGCATTATAAACAGTGTCTGATTTTTCTCTGTTCCTGTGCTAGTTAAACCATCAGAGTTCCTACTGCCGGGAATTTCTCCCTCTTATTTTCTTTGCACAAACACAGCAATTGCCTACATGTCTTTGCCTAGGTTTATATTAAAATAAAGTCTTTTTTTTTTTTTTTGAGTAATATCAGTTCTACTGGGCCTGATTCTGGGATATGTCAGAGAGTCTCTAATCTTACACATTTTACTGAAACTAAGAGTGATTAAGAGGGAATCAAGCTGTTTAAATAGGACTAGAGGCAGGCCTTTTGGATCCTTGACTTTGCCCTACGTGCCACAAGAAATTAATTCAGTATTGCTTCTTGACTTGGCTTTCTTAAAGGGAGGTTAAGCAGTCTGGTGGCACAGTTCTTTTTTTTCCCAAAAACACATGCTCAAACTACACCTTTCCACTATTTTTTTTTTTTCAAGAAAGGTAGCCCTCCTGAATTTTTTATCACCTCACCTCTATTATTTAGGAATCAAAATGCTATGTGCTGCATCTAGAGCTCTGCTAAAAGAACATCTAAGTTAAGCACTAAAAATGCAGGAAGTGTCAGATTTATGGTTAGTTCAGCTGCTTTTATACCTGTGTTGAGATGACCTCTGTAATTACTGGATTGCACAAGGATCCCTTGAAGCCTTTTCACTACGTGTAATTATTTTATGATTTGTGTGCACTTCCTTGCTGTGAAGTGATGCAGCAGGCAGGGGAAGTGCAGGAAGAAGTGTAGGAAAAGATCCTGGCTGTGTGTTGGGGCCCATACAAGTGCTCAGCTGCTGCAGAGTTGAGCACTCCCTGCCAAACCACTCTCTGTCCTCAACAAACACTTCTTTGCCTCCTTTTGGTCATTATGTTCACTATATTAGTAGTCAGTAAGCATCAGTAATATTATCATACTGCTGTAGGCTTTGAGGGTCTGGCTTGATCCTGTATTTTTCATTTCTATTTCTATTTAATTTCGATTTGAACAAATGCCTACTACATCTCAAGCAACTGAACGTTAAAGGTTGCCACATGAACGTTCCAAAAGTAGGAAATGGTGGAACAGGAGCTGCCTGTGCATCCTGGCCTTTCCAGGCTACATTTCTCTTTCCAGAGAGCCAATCAAACCCCATCCAGAGGTCTGCCTGTAGTCAGTAAACTATGCCTGGAGCACAGTTCAATAACTCTTTTCTCCCCTTCTTTAACACTCATTCTGTAGGAAGTGAAACAAAATATTTCTCAAGGGCTCAGAGCAAAGTTAATCCAATAATTGTGGTAATTTATGAGTTGATGGTTGATAGCAGAAGACTTAATTATTATTTTCAGCCTTAGCTGGCTCACTGTGATCAAATATGATTACATGTGAAGTTGGGTTGTTGTTAAATGAATCATGTGCTGAGCACAAGGCACTGAACTGATGGCACCGTGGTCCTCAGTGGCATTGCATTATGAATTAGATCAGTCCCTTTCCTTGTGTAGGCCCTAATCCTACAAACACTTGTGAATATTTTAAAATCTGCTGGCAGAATAAATCCATGTCTGAGGATGGATGCAACCTGAGATGAGAGGATTTTGGTAGCCTTCAGTCCCTACAGGTGCTTCTTGGCTTGTTTCACCCTGGCTTATGTTTATATTTGTTATCTCTGTTCTTTCCTTTGGTTTTAGCCCAAAAAGTTTTCAATGTCAACTGCCCTTAGACAAAGCCTATGAATTTTATGACCTTTGCTTGCCAACGTGGGAGAGGTTGCAAGTTAATTCATAGGTTTATTTTCTACGTAGACTTGATTTTGTCCTGGCCCAGGTGCTTTTTTAGGGGCATCCTTCATGTCAGTAGATAATGGAATCCAGGTTGGATGGATCCTGTGTGTCCTTGCACAGCCCCTGTGTGATCCAGCCTATACAGCACCACCACTGTGTACTCACAATCACCCTCTTGACATCAAACCTACTGATTTATATCCAGCACACATTTGGGGAGGAATCTAGTGATCTTTTGATGTATTTACAATAAAAAAACCCCACAACAGTTAGATGTGGCTTTAATTTGCCTCCATAAGATCTGTCTTAAGAAGGCTGATAGGAGGAAATAAAATAAAAATCTGGCTGAGACACAGAGCTTAAGAACCTGAAGAGCATCCCTCAGCCCCAGAAAAAGGGGTAAATGCAGAAATCTCAATCTTCCCCACTGCCCTGAGAACAGAAGCCATGGTCCTGTAAGGCAGGCTGCCAAGCAGAGGTGGACTAGTTTTTGAGGCACAAGTGGAAGAGCAAGAGGAATGTTGTAGGGGATGCCACTGTTGGAGTCACCCCTAGAAAGGGAATGTGGCCCTGGGTGGGAAGAGACTGTGAAATGTCCAATGATGGCCTGGGCAGATGAGACCCAAGGGAGAAGGGAAAGGGAGAGAACAACCTGGGAAGCAGGGAAAATATGGTGGGGGGTACAACAAGGGGGTAACTTGAGGGACTGAGAGACCAGGATGGAAACATGAAGACAACCAATTTCTGTGGTCAGCCAGGTCAGGAGTTCCTGCTCTCAGCCATCAAAGCTGATGCCAACATCCACAGGCTGTCCTCTGAAATACTTGGTGGAGGTGGTGTGTCCTGCAGACCCCTGATTCAGTGGCTGACTGGAGTGCAAAACACCTCCTGGAGTGGAATAGATAAATTCATGCTGCCTGCACGTGTTTTCTTGTGGAAAAACAAGAAGGTGTGATTTGACAACCAGCTCTGTGGTTGGGCTGGTTTGCCTGCTTTCCCTGTACCCCATGGAGCAGTTTTTTGTGTGTGCTTGTGTTTAAAAATACCACATTGTTTGTTTGCTGTCAACCAGAGTCCCTGCTGTGCTTCTAAAGTGCTGTTCTAGATACTGTTTTATTTGCTAATGAATTGCTTTGCTTCTGATACACGTTTAGTGTGCAAGTCACTCAGAAAGAAGGAAGGGCCAAGCTGTTGCATTTCAAGGCATTGTTGTGATGCCAGATATTCTCAAAATCCCAATAAAAACCAATTTCCCAAAGATTTGTGAGTAAGTTACTGCAGTGTGTAGTTTCCCAGGTCAGCCCTGGAAGTGTAAGTCTTCTATTTAGCCTCAGGCTTTTCTGCTCCCAGCATTTCCAGGTGCTGCTAGAGCAGCAGTGTCTCAGCTCAAGAGACACTGAGATTCAAAGAGAAGTGGAAATCCACACCCTTTTCCTTCCAGATACCGTGGAAAGCAAACCCCCAGTGCAGTGACACCCATGCTGTTGCTACAGGGGCAAATGAACAGAGTGTTCTGTGTGTAATCTGCCTCCAGCCTTCCTGCTGCTCTGCAAAATTCCAGCTCAAGCTTTTTAGACAGCTGGTTATGAATGCACAGTGAGTTTTGGGAGATGGTTTTGTAGAGGGTAACCTGTGCTCCCCAGGATGGGCCCAGTTACCCATTGGTAACCGAGTCCCTTGAGGAGGAAGTAAAATCTTGTCCACACAGAACCACTCTGGGTCTGAGTAGTGTGAATGCATGGATGAGAAGCTTGTACTTTCTCTTGGAAACCTCCTTCAAAGAGTATAAGCAGTTGTACAGCCAGGCCAAAGCCTTGAATGTGTAAGCAGGAGGTTTGATAGCATATCCAGGGTGTTTCCCAATATCTCTGTTTTCATGGACAGGTCTCTGTATTGGATCTTCCTGAAAGGTTCCTAAATGCTGTTACAGCAGCCCAGGGAAGAGCCTGGAATCGCTGGTTCTGCTTCACCTTAGGCACACGTGGGTTGGAACTGTAGCACATGTGTGTGTATTAGAAATAAAACACTGCATTTTTGTCAGTGGGTTTGTCTAAATCCTCCCTTTGTCTTATGCCCTGGGAAGGGGAGCTTGGGGCTTCAGGGCTGATTTTTAAAATTTTTTTTACGTGCTTTGTAGATCCGGTGCTGCAAAACAAACTCATTCTACTCTGTGATGCAAATGGGTCTCATTTTTGGTGTGGAAAGAATGCTCCCAAGAGTTTCTAGGTTTATGTAAATACTCTCTGTGCTGGCAGGGAGACCCAGTTTAGCTATTTGTGGAACTGAAGCAGCTTTTGATGTTGGCATCTGTACTATAAAAATAGGTCACCAAACTACCTTTTGCTGTGGCTTCTGAGCTGACTCGAGATCACTTTAGCTGATGGTGTCTAGATAGAGAACTTCATGTCCTCAAACAACATACTTTCATTAAGGTAGCACTTTTTCTCTTCCTATTCTTAGCACTTGGTCTGTGATAAAAATTTATGGGTCCCATCCGCTGTATTCCATGTGAGGTCATACAGGAAATTACACATTTCAATTCCTAGTCATGATAAAGGCAAATAACACCAGAACTCCTGAGTCTGCAAATGCTGATGCGTGTTTGGGTTTACCAAACTTCTCGTGAGTTCCTTCCCAAGGAATTCTTGAGTTTTGGAGAGTTTCTTCAGCTTCACTGTCCCCACTTACCTTCTTGAACACATAATTGGGTTTAACTGGCGTTTATTTAACACTGGCTTGTGTCAGCCAGCCTCTCCATGAGAAGGAAAGGACCATGTGCTGGTACAGATAAGCAAAACTAGCTCAGCCTTTGCCACGTTATGTAAATAGATTTGTGGAGCTGCCTGAAGGAAAATTGTTCGTGTTTAATTGGCTGATCTCTAAGTCTGTATTCCAGAAAGATCTGACCTCAAACACGCTGAAGTTGATGGAGGGGGCCCTCCATGCACTTCCAGAAGTCTGATCCAGGCTCCAGTGGTGCTGAACTCAGACCCCCAGCAGCAAACACTGCTGACAGTTCTCTGAGCTTTCCTCCTCTCTGACCCTTTAATATTTAGTTCAGCAGTCAAATTCAGCCAGTGTGAGAGGTCACATAAAGCAAATTTCAGAGCAGGATTTGTATTCTGTTTGCTTGTACGTTTGACCAACACCTTTCCCACTTCCCAACCGGTCTGATGTTCTCCAGACAGGAAACACAACTCACCCAGTGACAGCTCAAACAAGTGCAACCCAAACAGGACCATCCTGGTTCTGCAAATCAAACTCTCGTAGCATCCAGTTCACAAATATCTACATCCTGTCTGAGTTGAGAAAAATGGATGAATAACTTTCAAATAAGACACATCAACATTTTTGGTTGTGGTCATTGTGTAGTTAAAAACATATTTACTGGCAACTGTATTTTTTCTCATTGTTCAGGCAACATTTACAGTCTCACAGATTGATAATTTACGTTTGTTCTGTTTATTTTACTGTGCTTATATAAAAGCAGTTTGCATTAACTTGGATCACACTTTGAAGGACAGTAATGATTAGAAAAGTCATGTGAAGGTGTGTGCATGTATGAGATTTTATATATATATATGTATATACACACACAATTCTTTGTTTTGAGAAGAGATACTTTCTGCTGCTGCTGTTTTTTTTACCCCAAGGACAGTAGGACAATACCCCAAGGACAGATATCTTCATATCCTGCTCTACATTGTATTCTTCTCTCTATTTTCCATGGTTAGCTTAAAGTTTTAAAACCTTGCGTAGATCCCACTTATATAGGATAAGAAAACTATGAAGGGTAAAAGACTATTAAAAAAAAAAGTACTCAAATAAAACCAATCAAGGCTAACACTTTAACACACACTGCTTGTTGCACAAAGCACTTTATCAGAGCCAAGCTCCTGGAAAAAAAATGTCCCCAGTTTTTCTTCCAACATTTTCAGTTACTGAGAAAAAAATCTTTTTATAGACCTAAAACTAAAAAAAAAATTGCATAATCACAAAAAAAATCTGAATATAAGTGGACTAGCATGGGTTGATTGATGCCCTGAAGGAGTGGATTTAACAAGTGATTTTATTTTATTAGACTTTTTCCATGGTGTATGCCTGATTATTAATAGTTAATGGCACACACGAGCCGAAGACAAATAGGTTTGCATGGACCAGTTGGTCTGATTCTGAAATGCTGCCTTCCTCATGCAATATTCATGTTTAATTTATAGATGCTTGCATCAACAAATGTGTAAGTAAAAGGGATGTGTAAGAACACCACAGTAGTTACCATTCTCAATGATGCTTGCCCAGGGACACTCGCTCTGTTTGTCACTGGATTCCCTGTGGTGAGTGGCAGGAAAAGAGGCTGGGATATCCAGGATGCCACTCCATGATAGTGGGTGGAAGAGGAAAGCTGTCTTCTGAAACAGTGAACACTACTAAGCAGCAGTTTCAGCAGCAAAAATATGGTTTTCTCAGGCTCTCTCCCATGGCCACGTGTTTGTACTTGAGTGATTGGTTTTGATTTGGTGGTGGGGGTTCATCTGCTGGTGAAACGTTAATCACAGGTGAGGTTATAAAAATGCACCTGGATAATGAACCCTGTATTTGACTGTTACTTAACACACTCATCGTGGTGGTTAACACGGGTTGATTGGGGGGAGTGTAAAATATGGCTGATTGTCAGAGTATTGGAGGTTGTTTCTTGTGAAACCATCAGAGGGATAAAGCCTGGGCAGGGTGTGGAAATCATCATCTATCAGTGTCCCCGTATGTGCCCCTTCAGCTCTATGCACAAAAAGAACATTAAACAAACCCCCTTTTTTTCCCCCCCTATATAATCACTCAGACAACAAGTGTGAATAACTGTTGGTTAGTAATTCCTTTCTGGAAAGGCTCCTTGCCAGTGTCATGCCACTCCACTGACCTGTTACGAGTTGTTAGTCAGCTGTGACTCAGTTTTCTAAGCCTGCTCATGTTAAAACCCTGCTGAGGCACTTCTGGAAGAAACAGTGACTCATGCTCAGCCCAGTCCCAGTGAGGCTGTGAAACTGAGATGAACTTATCTGCATTATTTTTAGTGCTGTGAGTTTATTTAGACCTAAGAAAACTCTTGTACCCTGTAACACATCCCACATCTTCCCAGGAAAGCTTCTTCAGGCTTTCATGCAGCTGTTCTTAGGCAGGAATATCTCATCTGTATCACTAGATTGCTCCCTGTGCCTCATCTCAGGACGCTTTAGGAGGAGTTTATGGAGAAGACCTGTGTTTTGAAAGATATATTTGAGCTGGAACAGGTTTCACTGAATCAGCAATTTTAAGTATTGACAGAACTATGGTGGAAAACAGTCAATATAAGCTGAGAAAAACACCAGCATATTTACAGTGTCACAGAGTTCAGTGTAGGTCGTGTTGGTCGGTGTATTTTGGCTTGGACCCATATTTTTCATCCTGGGGTTAGAGTTAGACCTCATGGTCCCTTCAGTAGAGAGGGACAGCTCTGTCATGGCATGGAGCGTTGGATCTACCCCTGCAGGAGCTCCCTGGGCATTCCTGCTTATTCAGAGGGGAAGCAAAAGGTCTGTGGCAATTGCCAACCTGTGTTACAGCCTTCCATCTGTGAGGCTTACTTTTGTGCACCTCTGTGAGTCTATAAATACATAATATGTGTGAAATGCCTGTGTACCCCTGAGGGGGAAGCATCCTTGCATTAACATCATCAGTGAGAATTAGCTGAGTACTGAGTCCCCCATAATGCAACTGCTCATTCCTTGATACACCAGTTGTCCTTCTTTCTGTGTTTCTGCATATGGTGGAAGAATGATTTTTGGCTGCTTGGGAAAAAAAAGGGATGAAAAAGGAGAAAATACTCTGATTTATAGGTTCGTATTGTCAGAGTATCTGTGAGTCTGGCTCAGTAGCCAAAATATAAAGCTGAATAACACTAAAGTCTGGCCTGTGCCTCAAGGATCTCCTCATTTTAGCAGTAGCTCAAATTATAGTATGGCATGATATATGTAAATACAGTGGAAAATAACTTAGTGTGGTGCTATGAAAGGAGAGCAGCACTGCAAAAAAAAAAAAAAAATCCAATTTCCCATATTCGACTTGAATAAATCCCCCAGCTCTCAGAACCACTGATGCTATCTCTGAATTTAGTCCTGCTGCAGCCAGCAAATAACGAGATGTGTGCCTTCGGCAGAGCCCTTTCAGAAAAACCTTGTGGGAGAAAAAAAATGTCCTGATCCAGGCCCCTGCTTGCTCAGGTCTCGGGTTGGTCTCTGTCAGAGCTCACCGTTCGTTCCCCTGCAAACCTGCCTTGGGAACGCCGCAGTCCCACAGCTTTCCAGGGATAAATGAGAGGTAATTGCTGAGGAGGCTAACACTGATAAGGGGAGGTTCAGCTGATTAAACAGAACTCTGTGGCATTTACCTTTAATCACCTGCAAAGTAGCAAACCCAGGTGTAGCTGGAGCAAAGTGTCCCGTCCCCCTTCTGTCAGATGTTTGAAGGTGTTAACCCCTTCTTGGTTATCTTACCCACCTCACCGGTCTTTGCCCCTGATTTGTGCATTAGTTGCGAGATGAAGGCGTTAAGTAGAAAAAAAATTAAAAGGGCTGAGCTCTTCACTTGGCATAATAAAAGCAATATATTTGCCAAGAGCTTAGAGGTTCTTTTTATCAGTGTATTTCATTAAGAAAAGAATAGTAGGGGAAAATGATGATTTAAGAAAAAAAAAAAGCAAGGGGTTGGCCGATACTTGCAACAGAGTTTTGTGGTTCCCTGCTCCCAGAGAGAATGACTCGTTATTTCTGGATAACCTACTGATGTCATTCATGGAACTTTGTACGTGAGCAACAGAGTGACAGAGCGGGTTGATTCACACAGATGAGGACAGTCTGTGACAGTACAGATGGGGCTGCACAGAAAATGTGGTGGCACTGGAGAACAACACCATAATCCAGTGTCTCTTTTCAAAGCCTCATCCTGACTTACAGCCCTCGCTGCCCAAAATGCAGATGCAGGAGAGAGAAATATCGGGTCTGTTGTAGTGATTCTACCAAGTGCAGCAATATCACGTTGTTTTGATTCACAGAAAGCATCAGGAAAAATACTATCAACAGAAAATACTGTTGGCAGAAGGTGTCTTACAAAAGATATTTAAATCCTGGTTTGTTTTTAGGTTCCTCAGGTGTGTACCGTGGGAATAGCGTACTCTCCTTGGACAAAGAGGAAGTTTGTTTATTAGAAAACAAACAAACAAAAAACTTCCCAAAATACTTCTTAGAACTTCCTAATATAATTATTAGCTTTCAAGGAAACACAAAGCTCCCAGTCAAACATTCCGTCCACAGATGATTCAGGTCCCCGGAGAAGAGTTGGTTTCACTTTTGTTCTTGCTGTGTTTGTTGCCCATAAAACAGAGGACTTGGTGTGACTTCCCAGGCCAGGCATCCCTGTGGAGGTCTGCCAGGTGTTTGATTCCTGGCCTGATCTGTTCTTATTTCAGTGTGGAGTCCTCCCCACACACAGGACAACAGTTACCTGGGCAGGTGCTGTGGGTCCCGTGCTAGGAGAGAAGAGATGACCAGAAGGGACTTTGTTTGGGAATCTTATGAAAACATAAACTAAAATTACCCCTCAACCCACTCTGTTGCCTCCCCTGACTTAAGAACTGAGAACCTTTGCTTCAAGGAATAGTGTGCAATTTATGTTAGCAAAGTCCAGGACTATAAGAAATGAAACTTCCATGTTACATATCCTAGACTAGAGTTTAAATACGATTTGTAAAATACTTGAAATGTTGGGCACTGAGCAGTCCCTGTGTGCCAAATCAGACTGGAACATTAAACCTGTAGCTCTTGCTAAAGGGAGGGGAAGGCACAGTTAGAATATGAGCACAACCTGAACTTCAGTGCTCCTGGATATTGCTGTGCTTAGTCAGGCAATCTACTGTTCTGAGGAAGCCTTTGTGGCTTTATTATCATTTTATAAATGCACTGTATATACAAAGGTATTGTGCAGACGAATCCTCTATTTACAAAAAAAAGAAAATCAGATAATAAGACTCTGAAGGTAATTATCAAACAATGAATATAGAAGAGCATTTTGATTTTTAGTGACCTTTGGATTAAACAATTGGAAAACAAATCCCTGGGTTTGGTTTAGGCTTCTTCTTTGAAGACTAAGTTGAGTTCTGTTTCCATATAATATAAAACTGCTAGTGAGGGGAGAAGCCAGTAATTTCTTTCTTTAGCTGCACCTGGACAATGCTGCAGATGAATATATTTGCAACTATGAATTTCGGACAAAACTGTTTAGGTATAATTAGCTTAAAAGGAATTATTTTCTGAAACTAAATGTATATAAATGATGCAGCTTTAGCTGGATAAAAATGTAATCAAAAATGCTTTTGTTTATAATTTCAAGAAAATGTTTAATCTATTTAATTTAGCATTTGGTTAAGGTCATGAATGCGTTTGGGGTGCTTTTTGTTGTTGTGGGGATGTTTTCTTTATTTTTAATTTGTTCACCAGAAAAGTTCAACCTCCAATCCTGGGCTGTTTTAGTTCTTTTCTCATATTTGAAAGCTCCAGGTCGGTGTAGTTTTAAATGACATCCCTTTGCCTCCCTCCTCCCGTGTTTTGATCGTTCTCAAAAGACGAATAGCTACGAGATTGGTTTTGCTTTGATGTGAAGCAAGACAATAATTTTCCTTGCATCCTGAAGGTTACCTGTGAGGCAGAACATGGATCTCACCATTTCTTTTTTGTTATGGTGGTAATTAACTTCATTTCATTTAGTGATGTTTACCACAGTCCTTAAACAATGGAATGGCATGTAACCAAGACAATATTCCCTGATGCTTTGGTTCGTTGTTTAGTTTAGATCCTGCACAAAGCAGCACATTTCAAGTGTCCAGGTGTTGGTGTCCCATTCGGGACAAGGCAAGTCAGGACAGAGCTGGTCAGCTGTGCAGGCAAAACTGTCCCAGGAACAGTTTTTGGTCAGAAAAAAGGATTCCAACTGAGCTTGAAATGGTTTTGTGATATTGTGCCAGTGGTGCAGAAAATCAGCGATAGCAGGAGAATCCCTATACTCATCCTGTGTTGATGTATTATACTGACACGTTTTCAGGATGAAATATTCCTCTTCTGAGCAAAAGTCTTTGCGAGTACTTCTTTGTCATCTGCAAACTTCAACCCACAGAACCAAGTCACTCAGAGAACCACATTTCCCTGTTTTCTTTTCAATTGAAACAGTTTCTAGCATTTATTATATATTTTTTTTCCCCTGGGTGAAATTCCCAACCTTTTCACCCCTCTTATCTCAAACCTGGAGGTGTGAACACCCCCAGGGTGTGAACTCCGGGTGCTCCAAGGCAAATATGGGTGACAATGGTGCAGTCTCATCAGCAAGAATGCTTGAGGAATCACACAAGCCCCAGCACTAATAAAACTTAGTTACTTTTCGCCTTTTATGTCTTATCAGAGTAGGTCTTGTACGTGAGAAGGTCAAACTTCTGTGATTGTCTCTTCTGGGCCGGCAATTGCTGACCAGCCTGTCTTGCATGTGTAAGAGGGAGAGCAGCCACCGGGGTTTCTGGGGACTCTTGAGAACTAAGTCCCACTTCAGGCTGACACTCCAGCAGTACTGAACTCTGTTCCCAGTTTAAAAGGAAACAACCTTTGAGCCAGTCCAGTTTAGAATCTTGTCCTAAGCCAGCTAAATGACACCAGTGGGACTTAATCAGGAATCGGTTTTAGTCCTACATTAGGTAAAAGTCACATCTTCTTTTCTTTTTTTTTTTTTTTTAATCCCATCCATTCTTTAGATTAGGTTTTGCATATCTGAGTGCTTACCTTAAACAGCTTCTTATACCTATTTTATGTCAAGGCTTGAAGGTGTAAAACACATTTATTCAGAAAGAAAAGGCAAAACAAAAGGAAAAGAAAAGGTATCTTGAGTGCTTTTGTTATTACTCAGTCTCCAGGCAACTCCTGGCTGAGGGCAAAGTTAAATTAAATTATTGTAGTAGTAGACTGATATTTATATATGTGTGTTTGTATATATATACACGTGTATATACACACACCTTAAGACATATTTTTAACACATGTGCAACACCTCACATCTGACAGCTTTCTTTGAATCCAGGCCATTCACTGGCAACAAGCAGCTAATTAATTTATCTCATGAATATCAAATATGCAATTAGTCACAGAGCACTCAGTATTCCAGCCATTACCCCTTCTATGTAGTCTCCACACTGGCAACAATGACTCCAAGAAATGACTCCCATTCAGTGCCTGACCTGCCACAGAAAGACATAAATGGGTTTACCATATGCTGCTTAATATTGTAATTCTTTCTTTCTTCTTGCCTGCATGAGCGTGTGCAGTCGGCTAATGGCTTCCCTTCAATCCCCACAATGTGAGGGAAGTAAAAGAGTGTTTAGAAGATTAAAGAATATTGTAGTCTCAAAGCCCTGAGATGAATGTTTCTGTCCAAAGACAATTCTAAAGAAACACAAGTGAATGTGTGTTTTTGTTGTGGTGTTTTTTGTTTTTTTTTTCCCCAGGTCTTACTGTTGGTAGGACAAGAGGTAATAGACTAAAATTGCAGACGGGGAGATGAAAGTTAGATGTTGGATGAACAGCTTTGAAGGGGTAATGATAGTTATAGTTATACATGGCTATTCAGATGAGCAAGGGGAAATTGCATGGTCTCTGTCACTCGTGGTTTTTCAAAGAGTGATGTGACCACACCTGGAGAGCAGCTTGGGCACAGCTGAATGTGACCTGGAGGGGAACAGTGGGAGATTGAAACTCTCAGCCTCCCGTCTTGCCTTGTGGCTTCATTTCTGTTTCTTCAAAAGCCTCATCAAATTTGGCAGCTGTATTTCCTTCCTCAATAGCAGGCTGAGCGATCAAACAAGCTGAACTATCAGATGAAGTCGAAGCACGTTTATTTACTGTAAAGTAAACATCATTAGTGTTGCCCTTGAGATATTTTGTAATTAAGTACAATTTCCCACGCTGGCAAAGCTAATGCCATTTATAGAAACACTTCCATTAGTTCCTGGTTTAACCTTGGGGAAGATACTGGGCATTGAACAATTTCAAAAATCAGTAAATGTTACTGTACTTGTAGGAAATCCTTGCAAGATGAGGTCCAGCTCCATTCTTTGTAGCTGTTGGACAATACACGTACAGCACAGCAATTAGGAACTGTTTCTGTGAGAGTGGAGCAGTAGAAAACATCTTGTTATACACCACTGAAGCATTTGGTCATAAATCTTGCCATTTGCAACAGAATCTAAACTAATAAAGGATTAAAAAGAGGTCAAAGAAGTTTCAGTACTTCTTCCAAGTCTTCGTTTTTGAGGACATGGTTTTACAGGGGTGATGTGAGGTTTAATGATGAGTGGCACTCTATCAGTGCTTTTGTTTTTATTAAGTTGTATTTAATTTCCTAACTTTGTTTAATGTCTGAGGCTCTTGATGGATGTTTTTATAGGTTGCTAAGCTAATAGCTCATAAATAAAGCACAACAGCCACTCTTTGAGTTGCAGAATGTAGGCCATTGTGTTCTCAGCATCAAGCTGCTGGTTTAAATGTTGGTATGGAAATCAGTTTCTCAGATTAATCACCAAATAAAGCAGAGGATGAAATAGTGGGGTTTGGCTGAATCAAAGTTGTTGATGGGGTGGAGGGAAGAGTTTGTTAGTAGGTATCCACTTCCTGCTCCAAGGCTCCCATCTCCCACGGGCAGGGCACTTGCACCAAGGAGTGAAGGCTTTGCTTGCAGAAAAGAGAATCAGCACTCAAAAATACTTACCCATACATTGCAACTTCTTGGAGGAAAATGGATTGTTGATGGGTTGCCTTTTTACAAATAGATGGAGAGTGTGAAGTGATGGTCTATTTACCTGAAACTGCTTTTCCAACCATCAGTAGCTAGGAGAACAGGCACTGTGCTTGCCCCTTTGTAGCCTGGACAGGTTGTGACCCACTTGTGCCACCTCCCTGGAGTGAGTGGAGCTGGGCTGTCAATGTGAGGGTGATGCAGGGGTGGTAATCTCCAGCATGAGCCAGAGGCTCTGGGCTCACTCTGAAACCCCTTTGGGACCAGCAGATTATGATGTGTTTTGCATTCACACATCGTGGACCTGTCAGTCAGCCTCGATGGGAGTTTACCAGCAACTTCTTTGTAGCTGTAATAACTGGTCTGAAAGTCAGCTCTAATCTCTTAGGGTGTTAGATGTAAACAAATGCCACTCTGCATAAAAATGCCTTTCCTGTATATTTTTGCTTCCCCTAAAGATTGAAGGAAATGCTTTCTAAAAACAATTCTCTTTAAACGCTTTAGGGACACTAATTACTTTTAATTTCAGTGTGCGATGGTCCTTATCCAAGGGAAGTATGCTGCATGGGCTATAAACCATTTTTATATCATATAGCATTTAACAGAGCATGCCTGGAGATAGTTGAGCAGCCTCCCTGGTTCTCTGATCTCTATTATCCTTCACCATGATTAAACATGCAGCGTTTCACTGCCTAATGCTGAAGGGCATTCAGGAAAGCCAGCTGAGCTCTTCTCTTCAAGCTGCCTCTGTTTCTCTCTGTTTTACTGTCCCTGTAGCAGGGCAGTGGTCTATCTGCAAAGGTCAGAGGGTGATCACAGCTGTGCCCACACAGGTCATGTCCTGTTGCTGTTCCCACAGCAGAAAGATCAGCTGCAGTGACAGTGTTGTCCTCAGCATCCCGAAGCTGTGGCTCTGGAGCTTGCTTTCCCAGTTTCCTTATGAAGCTGATGTAAAAATCCTATCCTATAAAAAAATCTTACCCTATAAAAATCCTCTCTCCTGCAGCAAGGCAAATATCCTCTCTATGAAGCCACCACAGTGATGGTTTCCTCATTTCTTCTCTCCTCTTTGCTGGTGTGAGGCACTGGATGGACACGGACACCCACCCCCCACAGAGAGCATCTGCAGGGTGATGCTTGGGATTAGGCTGGCTCTGCTCAGAGCTGGATCTCATTTAATTCAAGGTCAGCCCAATAATCCCAGCTCCTTCCAGAGGGCCAGTCTGTTTGCCATGTTTTCCCATGTTCGGGTTCCTGCTCCCTTTGGACCCGGTCCTGCTGCTGCCACACCGAAACCCTGAAGATGGAGCTCTGCAGGGTGTAAGAAATAAGCAGCTAGATGTTGAGTTATGTGAATAACTGGGAACAGGTTTATTCAAAATCAAATCAGCTCCTTAAACCTTTTCTGTGTCGATGTTGGGGTGGCACTCACCACGCCTGCATTACTAGAAAGCTGCTGCTGGCAGCTCTTCAGCACTCAGCTTTAAATCTTCAATATTTGTTGTTCAGACCACAGTCTGTTCCTGCTTTTTTGGTTTGGAAGTGCCTTAAAATGTTGTAGCTCTATTACCAGAAATAACCACGTTCTTAAGCTGTTTACTGCACACCTTAGGGAGGGTTGAAGTGCATGCTCCTGGAGATGTTTTCACTCTACTTTCTTTGGAAATCAGTGTCGGGTTTAGTTGTGAAACTCCGGCAAAGCATGCGAAAAACCACATGGTGATGGGTTTGTCACTCCTGTCCTCCCATTCCTAGGCATTCCTGCTTTTGGGGAAGGATCTGATTCTCTCTGTGGAAGGGATGGATCTGATGCTTGATCAAGACTGATAATTTATAAATTTTATGAATAATTTTAACATTTCTGATGCTAGTTCTGCTCTTGAGCAGAGATCCATATATTACAGTTTTATGTAGGGAAAGGGATTGTTGAGGGACTGTCTTTTTACAAATAGATGAAGAGTGTAAAGTGATTGTGCCTTTAATTTAAACTGCCTGAAATTTTTAATATTGTTGAACCACAACTCCATCCTGAAAACTTGTTCATTTTTCTTCCAGTCTGATTTAAGTGGTTTAAATATCTTATCTATTCTTGCTAGAAAACCAACATGAGACATATGATTACTTTCATGAAAATACATCATCAGCACTGATAACACTGGCAAAAATGCATGTAGATCTGAGAAAGGGCAACCAGTTATAATTATGGCTAAGGCTATGAATTCTGTTTTGCTTCAGTGTTTCTGATTACATGATTGCTATTTGAAAACAATGATAGATTTATGTTCTATCAGTGGGATGACTTGTTTAACAAAACCAAACCTCTCCAAAATAGATAGTGAAATTGATGCTTCACAACTGGTTTCAGTGAAATTCAATCTCACTCACAAACTCTGCACAGAATTATTATTTTAAAATTTGCAGAGACTCAAAATATTTTCCTCCCAGTAGTAGCTTCCAGTTGTTCTGCAGCCTAAGTAGGATTTGAAGCAGTGACCGGGAGATGAAAGTCTCTCTATGCCATTTTCAATCCCCTGAGCCGTCTCGCCGCTTTCTGCATTTAGTTTTCAGAAATTAATTTTTAAAAAAGGGAATTGTTTTTGCAAACATCCCTTTGAATTCCATCCCGGTGGCACTTTAGAGCATTATTGCAAATTATTCAATTTATATGCATAGTCAAGCCTACATCATATTCTACGAAGGCAGGAAGAGACCAAAAAGAAAAAAAAAAACCAACACAATCAAAACAACTAACAGTTAGAAAAGAAAGATAAGAAAAATGAAGTCAGACACCAGACCACTATTCTAGGAAAATATTTTTCACCAGGATGAAAAAAAATGCCTTGACCCTCTTCATCAAGGTGATCTTTTTTGGAAAGTCACTGTAAGGAGAGATTCAAGTGACTGCGGTAGAACTCAAAAGATGTGCTGTATTATGAGCCCTAATGAATGCAAGTATTAACGTTTTTGGCTTCAGATGAGGTGATCCAGCATTCTTAAAAATTAATAAAAATGATTACAGAGACTTTACGCAGATATCTGAACATGTTCCAACCCAGCAGCTCGTCATTATGCAAGGGATAATTGTCTGCTCATTTGCATCCTGTGAATTTTAAGGCCTTTTAGCTACGCCTGTGTTACTTTCTCATACACTTCGCTTTGCAGTCCATGCTTGTGATGGGAAGGGTGAGGTAACAAGGAGTGGTTAGTTAGCTCTGGAAAAAGTGTGAGGGCGTGGCACTATCCCTCTGGTTCTTGTTCTGGCTTCAGTGTTCTTCCCCACCTCTCCACCCAGCTCTCTGCAAGTGCCCAGGTGGGAAACACCTCATCCTCTTTAGGTTTGAATGTACAACGTAGAATAAAACCACAGCAGGAGGAACCTGATGGAGAGAATATCATAGAATATCCTGAGTGGGAAGAGAACCCCAGGGAATATCACTCTTGGCTCTGCATGGGACAGTCCCAGGAATCCCACCATGTGCCCGAGTGCGTTGTCCAAAACACTTTCCCCGGGGAGATCTTCAGCCACGCCCAGAGAGGGGCAGTTTTAACAAGGTGCTCCATAACAGCTTTCCTGCTGGCACAGGTTTCTCACCAGGGATGGAAGCCCAGGAACAGTTTTTTGTTCCTCTCAGCTGTAAAGGCAAGGCAGAAATGGTGGTTTCTGAGGTATCTGCACTTCTGCTTGTGCTGACTCTGCTCATGGCTAGTCAATGAGGAAGGCTATGCAATAGGGATTTCAGAGATGCAAGAGCTGCTATTTGCATCACCTCAGAAAGGCTTGAGCCGTTTCTCTCCGCTCCTGAAGGTTTTGTGAATGCCCCGTGGCCTGTAAGAACCCAGCAGAAGCAGCAGAGCCAGCTTGCCTGATCCTTACCCAGAGTCAAAGGGAGGCAACTGTAAATTGCTCTCCTTACACCATACCCTGGTTTATAAGAAGGCTCTTTCCTGGGAGGCAGTTTGGATTTCTTTTCTTTTTTTTTTTTTTTCCTGGTTTTCTGATTTGGTTTGCTTAGAGGAGCTATTAATTACAGGTTGGTAAGGTCTCAAATGAGGTCTGGAGCAGCTGCTCTGAAGACACAGATAAGCTGCTGGGTGGTGATGGCTCTTGGCTGCTCCTGACCTGGGTTGAATTTGGGCAGTCGCTTTGTTCTGTAATGAGCAATCCCACAAGCTATGCAGCCTCCCAAACCAGGCTTTTTAAGAATTAGAGTGCACTTCTAAGACTTAGCCTCACTGTTTATAGAGCTGATTGCCCTCGAGTTCACCTTGGGCCTAATTGGCTTACTGGCTTAATTAACAAAGTGCTTATTAATGTCTAGTGGCAATTAATTTTCAAGGGATTATTTTCTATTAAGATCATGAGCACAGTATTAACATTGCACAGCCCTGATTCTGGAGAACCAACAAGTACAGGTTGTGGGGGTTTTTCTTTTATGTATTCAGCAAAATTTATTTATTTGGTCATATTGTGCTGATTTGCCCTGCAGTTATAATAATTAGCATGTGCATAAAACCAAGAACTGCACACTGAGATTAAGGCATGGTTGGAACAGTGGAATGATAGCTTTTACTGGACCTGCATAAAACATGATGGGCTGATGAGCAAATAAATGACTTTTGTCAGCAAACATGGTATTTGAATGGTGATGAGCCTACATCTTGCAAATTCAAGTGAGTTGTTTGGTGTTTTAATATTTATGGGTGCATGAAAGTTGGAATATGGACAGTGGAGCTTGAGTCCTAGCTATGATCCACAGGCTCACTTCAGAATGCCACAGCTTTGTGGTATTTCATTTGTGTGTGTTTTAATGGGACAGTCTTAATGCCATGTGAATCTGGGGGTGTTGGGAAGGGCCATGGATGTTGCTTGGAGAAACAATGTCAATTCAGGGCACATAAAGAAATACCTTCCTGGACACAAATTCTGTGCTTTTTAACTATCTATGGCTTTTAGTAATATCTGAAAAAACAGAGCATTTGATAACCATTAGCTATTGAGGGTGTTTTCTCTTGTGAGCCTGTCTTTTTGGAGGATGTTTATACCTATATATCTGCAAGTCCCACGTGTGTGGCTTGAAAATTTACTGCCTTTCCTTGCTTCTGAAACATGTAGGCACTATTTGTTTTTTAAAATGCTCCCTATATTTTGTATTCTAAGAAAGAGTGATTAATCATCCCTTGTTTACCTCCACCCTAGCTGAGACTCTACAGACATCTCTGCCAGCAGCCCAGAGGCTGATTTGTTGTTACATGAAGAATTCCTGTTACTTCATCCTCGCACTTTTCATGCTTTTCCTCATCCTTGATGCTTTCAGTTTGGAAAAAAAGGTGACTGGGATGTATGATAAAAATGTATAAAACTGAGGAGGTGCAGATGCAAGCTTTGTTTTGGAGAGTCTCTAACTAGCAGGTTGCCAGAAGGTGAGAAGGAATACACTGACCCTTCTTTTAACCTGTTTTTCATGTTACCAGATACTGATCACTGCCAGAGACAGCACCCTCAGCTGGGTTGGATCTAGGTCACCAGTTTCATATTTTCCTGCATTTCTTGATCCTCTAGTGGTTCTCTAGATTGTCTTTCACATTCCTTATTCCTGGTATGTTTAGAAGCGTTCATATAAGCTTTTTATGTCTTGAAAATTCCGGCCCCCCCCCTCCCCCCCTGAACCTTATCATTGTGAATGTCTTTCTCCAGTTTTCTTATTTGTGCAAGACTTCTGTGCTTTCAAGTGCAGTGTTTTACTCCTGATACCTTCTTTATGCTGTAGTTTACTGGGACAGCTTTTCTCTGGGGGTGGGAGGCAGGTGGGATGGAGTTGCTTTAATGCTGTTGGTTGGTTTCTTTTATCCTGAGTGCTGTATATTTGGGGTGTGTTGGTATATACTTTGCCAAAATGCTTTGAGAGATCTGTTTGACGTTCATCAAAGAGCTGGTTCTTCCCCCTGTGTTGCAGACGTGGAAAAAACCCAGGTTTTTCTTTCCTCATTCACTGTGTTTGGGTGGCATTTGACAGCTGAGTCAACAGTACTGGGAATTGTATCTCTGAGCTTGTAAAATTTGGAAACAGAAATGAGAAGGTGGGAATTCACTCCTCCCGAGAGCCACCAGTGCAACCGAGTTGTGTAAGACCCACTCATGTTTTATAAAGCTGGCGAGAGGCTGACATGCGCTGCTCAGGCTCTGTGTTGGCCTTCTGCCACTGGGAGAGTTTCATCCGTGGTATCTCCTTGAACAAATTCCATGGAAAAGTTATGGGGAATGAAACAGTGGAACCACATATTGTATTTAGTACTGTATTTTGGTACTAAAACATACCCCCAAATAATAACAATAATATCATCAGCAGTTACATACCAGTGATAAAGACTGGCACTTTTAAGTTAACATGAAGTGTATTAATCACCTTTCTACAGCAGGCAAATATTCACATTTAATTTTGTTTTACAGTTTTGTAATAAAAGCCTAATTTTACTCCCTCCCCCTATACAAACCGTGTGCTGTAAAACAACCAAAAGCAATCATCCAAGTGTGAATGCAATAAAAAGCTCCATTCAGATTTATTATGCAAACATGAAAGGGAAAGTTTAATATACAGTATAGTGAAAACAAGGCAAGCATATTCAGCCAGCATGTGACTGTGTCTAAATTTTAAAACTTGACTGGTATTTGGAGGTACATCCTGATAACAAGTCACTGAATTTTTACATATCTTCCCAGTAATAACCTCTATTTCTGTAATGTTTGATGTCCCAATTGGTCTCAGGCATTCAAGCATTGTATATATTGGGAAGAGTTTATCACTGGTGGTGCAGGATGTGGTGCAGCACAGTTTGCCTTGTTGCATGGTAACCCTCCTGGACAGGCAGCAGAGTGGTTTAAACTGCAGGAGTACACAAGGCAGGGGTTATCATTTGGGAAAATGCTGCTTCAAATAATGGCCTTTATTATTTATCAAGTGATATTTTGGCTGTAACACAGGGGGTGAAGCTGTTTAATACCACACAGGAGTGGCCAGAGCTGAGGCAGTGGATTTGTTGCAGCTGGTGTGCAAGGAAACAAAGTTCTAAGGTGTGTGTTGTCTTGAGAGCCTTGTCCCCATCACCTGATGATGCTATCATAGTAATTTTTGGCTTTCCTTCTCAGGAGTTCTGACTGAACTCACTCTAGCAGGGCAGGACCAGCCCTGATGGTTGAGCCCCATCCCCTGGTTCTGGTCACAGCCTTGCTTCTCCCGTGCTATTCCCTCTTGTTGTTAAATGATCCCCAGGCACAGGGATCTAGTCAGGGTTTATCATTCTCCTCATGGATTACAATCAGAAGCATGGCATGGTAATTTTATGTTAATTTGCCCTTGCTGCCTCTGCACGTTGTTGAAAGCCACAGCTCCCATGGGCGTCTGTGAGAAATGCAGACACGCACATGGACAGAAAAGAAACTAATGTTCCAGCAGTCCTGAGGGAAAAACATCTTGCTGCTGGGTGAGTCCTTCTAAATGGCTTTCCCTGAGCTGTATAAACACAAAAAAGAACAGTCTGTTCCTGTAACATACTTTCATTTTAAGCCTGCATAAGCAACGCTCGCCGCTTGGTTCCTAGGAAATTAAATATGTGAGGTGTAATATCAGTGCTTCGCCTTCCTTTTACTCAAGTGCCCGCCTCCAGAAACGATGGAAAAGGGTAGGGACAAAATGTCATCTCTTTAGCACTGAACTAAGCTCTCCAGGACATAGACTGCCCCTTTATTTCTACCATGGCATGAAGAAACACTGGCTTCTGTTTGAGCAGGAGTAAATCAGGGTAGCCACACGCTGAGCGCCAGCAGTACTGCAACAGCATCTGTACGTCTGATAAGTGCTGAAGCCACTTGTCCCTTGGCCTGCAAACTGAGCAGCACATGCACAAAGGTCCCTAAAAGGCACTAGGAGAGAGCTGCTGTCCTTGGCCGGAGCTGTGTGAGATGTTACAGCTGAAAAAAGGCTTTTGTCTGCCTGTCCTGTTGGCAGCGTGCTGGAGATTGCACAGGAAGAAGCTAATTACTTCATTTCATCCTCTTTTGTTGGGTGTTTTCCCTCTCTCTCTCTCTCTCTCTCTCACACAGAGTTGTCCTTTTTCCTTGCTCAGCTCCTCTTGGCAGAGTCTGGTGACCACGTGCTCTCTGTGAGGTGACAGCAGGAGCCAGCCAGGCCAGAGGTTCCTCACCTTCATGTAGATGCTCTCCCCAGGCTCTGTGCAGTCTGGACACAGGTGAACACTTCCAGTGAGTTCATTCCCAGGAGTGGGAAGTAAATGATTACTCATTTGGCTTACATGTAAATGCAACCATTTGGGCTGGTCATCGCTGCGGGAGGGCTTTGTGAAACCCTAATTTTAGTGGGATGTACATTTAGGGGGCAAGTCAGGCACAGGAGTGTAGCTATCCCGGATGACACTGTAGATGCCCCGTCTGAAATAATTCAAACTCTTGTTTTTGTGCATGATTGCCATAGTAGGAGGATGACTGGCATGATGATCCTTGCATATGCAGTGCTAATCGTGTCCAAACCTTGGGCAAGAAGTCAGGCGGTGCTGGACAGCTCTCCAGTGTGACTGTGCCTTACCAGAAGCTGCAGATGATGTTCTGTAAATAGCTGTGTCCTTTGGACCTGGTCCCAGCTGCCAGAGGAGCCAGGTGTGCTTTGCAGAACAGGCACAGCCGTGGTCTGACCATGCCTGCAGTTCATGCTATTGCCCTTGGCTTAAGAGAAGCCAGGGGGTACATGAGGCAGGATTTTCCAGAGGCAAAGCCATAAAACACTTGGTTTTCCTTTATTTTACAGAACAAAGTTGTGCTGAGTCAGTGTTAGGGAGGACCTTATTGTAAGTGGTTCCCTGGGCACAGCTGGTTTTCCTGCATGGAGCTGGACACGGAAGGACTATGGGAAGCATGAACCCAAAGCCTGTGTTTGGTGTGCCAGGCTCTACAGACTTCATGGGCTGTACAGAATTTAATTCTGGAGCTAAATCAGTCTCTGGATTGAGTCCCAGTTTCCCTGTGGTGGTAAATATGATTACAAAAACTTGGATGGTCTTGATGAAAACTTCTTTGACTGTCATCTTGGTATGGAGAATACACTAAAATGGGCTGGTTTTGTGGTTCAGCCCCTACTTCTTTTGTCTTGCCCAGTCAGTAACACCAAAAGCATAACTGTTTTAACAAATATTTCTGTAAATCTACCAACTGGAATTGGGGAATTCAGGGAAATGTTACAGTGTCAGGATGGTGTGGGTGCTGGGGTTTTTTTTTGGCTGTTGCTTGCTTTTTTTTTTTTTTAAATGACAAAGATGATTTTCATCTTTTTTCACAAAGTTATATTCCTTTTCCCATTTGAAATAAGTCTCTAGTTTGGTTTTTCATTTTCCTTTACATGATTGCTTTCACTTACCCCCCAGAGAAATGTAACCACTCTGGCAGAGAGAACCAACCATTTTGACTGGTAGAATAGACAAGTACCCAGAGCAGCACTTCTTGCTGCATGAGGACACAAAGTACTTGACAAATGTTAAAACACTGTATTTCACAGCATCCAGGAGAGAAAGCAATCGTTCTCCACGTTCTAAGGGAGCAGGAGCTGAAATTAATGGTTATATGAACGTGTTCCCATAAGACTAATGTACTTTTATGTGAGCATCACTGAATTTCAGCAAGTAGCTGTGGTGTGAGAGTTTTTAGACTTCACTTTTTTGGTCTTTACTGAAGCTCAGCATGTGGTTTTTAAGTATGATAGAACTTTAATCTTGTAGGTATGTGTTCTGGCAGGGCTTGCATGGAGCATTACAAATATGTACCTGAAGCTGTGCAGCCTGGGAGCAGATCTTGATATGAAACCCAGGTCTCATCTCTGAACCCTTATTTATACACAGTTTATCTTGTCCTTGCTGTAAACTTAGTAGGGTATTTAGGCAGGGCTTGTGCCCCCCAAGTATTGCAGTGTGATTTATCAAGTCAGACTTGGAAAAGAGGTGATATTTCCAAGGCTGTGATGGATCCCTTTGGTCTGGTACCACTCTTTGGATGGGGCGTGACCGTCAAAGTAATCCCAAGGGTTAAGGGGTGAGAAATATGTGTGAGAAAATGCGAATATGCTCTGAAATATCCTCTTCTCATCATCACCACACCCTACAACATCCCATTTCCTTCTTCTGGGCAGATCTGCCTGGCAGGCTTTCAGCTGTCACTGCCAGCTTTGTTGAAGGTGCTGCAAGGTGCCAAGAATATCATCCTAAAAACATCTTGGTTGTCGCTGACAGGGCTGTCACTGCTGCCAGTGCTGGGCTTCCTATCTCCTGCTGATAAAAGCTCCTGGCTTAGGAAGTGCTGACTTAGGACCTGTCACAGTTTGGGTGTAGTGGGAAGGGCTGGCTGTGGCCAACAGGATGGGAGAGAATGGGTCAGACAGAGGCTTGTACAGCATGTGAAGTCAGGCCTAGGCAGTGGATAGCAACAGATGAAAAATGAGTGAAAGGGTGAAGGGAGGCAGTGGTGAAATGCCCCACAGCGCCCTGGATCACTTTGTATGCCTCCAGGGGGTGGGAGTGTGTTCTAAAACAAATAAAACTGGACAGTGGTATCCAACTGAGCTGCCAGCACTTCTAGTATGTTAAGAAAAGTTCTTCCTCAGTGCACACTGAGGGCTGTGCTCAGACTTGCAGCACTCTGCTTCCAAATGTTGAATATTTTATCTGAGATTCGATTTTTTTTTACTTCTTGAGGAAGTAGACTAGAAAAGCTCCCGGTGCGTTGCCTCTAGTTACTAATTTAAATTGAAATTAGAGCAGGAGCATATCCAAGACCATTAGTTTGCCTTAAAACTTTGTGCATCTGGCAGTGTCTCCTGGCTGGTGCCAGCACTCTCTTTAAGTTGCAGAGAATGCCTGAGAGACTTCCTGCATCTGGCACAGGAGCAAGCTGGCAGTCAGGTGTTCCTGCACGAGCGCTGAAGTTGGGGTGGAGGGAACATCTCTAAGGTTATAGGAGTTGGTTCTGCCACCCTACTCTGCTCTCATGAGACCCCAGCTGGAGTACTGTGTGCAGTTCTGGTGCCCCCAACATAAGAAGGACGTGGAACTGTTGGAGCAAGTCCAGGGGAGGCTATGAAGTTGAGGAGGAGACTGGAGCGCCCTATGGAGACAGGCTGGGAGAGTTAGGGCTGTTCAGCCCGGAGAAGAGAAGGTTTTGTGGAGACCTCACAGTATCTGAAGGGGCAACAGGGAAGCTGGAGAGGGATTGTTCATCAGGAACTGTAGTGGTAGGACAAGGAGTAACAGGTTCAGAAGGCAACAGAGGAAGTTTAGGTTAGATATAGGGAAGAAATTCTTCCCTGTGAGGATGGGGAGGCCCTGGCACAGGTTGCCCAGAGAAGCTGTGTCTGCCCCATCCCTGGAAGTGTCCAAGACCAGGTTGGACAGGGCTTGGAGCACCCTGGGCTAGTGGAAGGTGTCCCTGCCCATGGCAGGGGAGGTTGGAACTGGATGGCCTTTAAGGTCTCTTCCAAATCAAAGCATTCTATTATTTGTGACTGGGAGGTGCAGCCTGGAATTGTTTTTGTTGCTTGCCTCTCTGGAACTTTGTGAGCTTGGCTGTGCGTTCCGATGTAAAACCAGGGCATCCTGGAAGAAGCTGCAAAGGAAGCCAAACCACCTTGGGAGCAATGATAGGTTGCTGATACTGCCATGATGATCTACCCAGCATTTCTGGCTCTCAAGACTTGTCATGTGGAAAAAAAAGCCAAAATGCCATCAGGGGCAGAACACGGGCTGGGCAACAAAGGGCCTTGTTTTTATGGCCCAAGGGCCACAGGATGAGCTCTGCTTCTGAGTGCTATTTGAGCACCAAAAGGTGATTCTTCAGTCAAGTCACCCTGAGCAGAAAAGCTTTGCTGAATTAAAGTCTCTGTGGGGTAAGGCTTAGAGAAACGTGTAAAATCAAACTACTGGAGTCTGAAAGACCAACTGCAGCACAGACAAACTGCAGTATAACATCGCTCTCCCTAACTGCATAAAGAACTGCATTATTTAAAATGTAATGCAATTTTATTTGAGAGAAAAAAAAAAAACTGAGCAGAGCGGGGCCATGAGTTAGTGAGGCAAAACAGTGCTAAACAAATACACAGAATTAAAAAGAAAAGAGTTGGTTCTTGGAAATTACAAATTGTCACTGTGCAAAAAGACATGAAGATGAGGCTTTTAAAAGTTCAGAGAAACAGTGAGAATACCTGGCCAGAAAGTACAGGCATCTGGCACATGAATCATAAAAAACCATCATAGCTTAGGAATCTCAGCCAAGTTGTTCTGATTCTATCTAGAGGAAAGAGCTGGTTCATTAACTCACAAGCCAGTGCATTAAAGTGTATGTCAGAGTTTTTTAAGTGTTGATCAGTTAAATAAACCCTGTGGATGAGCTTGTCAATAGATGAGGGATTTTAGCTTCTCTATTTCTGCTCTGCCACTTGGATGACCTTGAATTTGTCTTCTGTTAAGGGTCCCTGGTCTCATAGTGGCATCTGGGGCTTTCCACTGCAGACATGAACATCAGCTCAGGCTCATTGACAGCTGCTTCATTTGTAGCATCAACACAATGTCCTTACCAAGAACAAATTTTTCTGTCACTGGATTCACATCTTCCATGACCCAAACCCCATCTGGGTTTAGCTGAATTTTTTTTCCCCCTTCCATTACTAGAATTGCAAAAGTCTAAAAGTTGTTCTTCTCTGGACACCTGATTATTTTATGCTGACTTGTTCTTTTTGTCTCCCTTTGCACCTATAGAGAGAGGCCAGGGTTATATCCAAGGACTTGTAGAGGGTAAAACATTCCAGTAAAGGCTTCTAACAATTCTTTTTCCACTTACTGAATTTCTTTCATAGAGTGCTTGGTGTCTTTTTTTTTAAGTTTCCTTTTTTCTATTTATTTATCATGCACATCCCAATAGCACTGTGATTTTCACATACAACTGTTGTGTAATTTGATGAAAGAACATTATCATAAATTATCTGCCACTTTTAAGTGGTAGAATTTTCCTCCGAACACTTTGATGCCTGTGCATGAACTGCCTTTCCTTGCTTGTTTGTGTGTTTCAACTTCTTGTTTTCCTCGGTATGTCCAACAGGATTAATTTATTTTTACCTGCTCACAGTTTACCTTATGAATGCCTGGTGAATGTGTGGGTTTAAATAAATCCTGCCATCCTTTAAAAACATATTTTCAAGCTTCATGTTGTGGATCTTGATGGGAAACCAGAGAGTAAAACAAAGGAAGTGAAAGCATGTAGTGGCTCCAGAGTGGTTAGTGGTAAAATGTTTCTTACCTAATCTACACTAACTTTGTGTATTAGTTATTCATCCTCTTTTTCTTTGCAGTGAATGGGACAATTTAGTGATAGATTAATCAGAACTTTCCATGTTGCTTCTTTCCTTTTTTTGAAAGGAAGAATTGGGATTAGGATCAGGCAAGATTTCTTGCTGTTGCCCATGGAGGGGAATCTGAACAGGTTCTTTTAGGGTAGTTGGCCAAAGTTAGGAGGTGCTGTGTGCTCTGACTATAACATAGTTACTTACAGAATTTTTGGTTTAGGTGTAAGAATTTTACTGGCAGGAGCTGGATGCTTCTGCTGGAATTCTCCCAGTGGGAGATAGATGTGTGCTGACCTTACTTAGATGCCTTAGTGTTTGACTTCACCCGTCCTTAATCCTTCCTCCACAACAAAAAAAGGTGATTCAGCTTCCCCTACAATGGTTTGATCCCATTTCCAGCCCTCATGCCCAAAGGTCTGTTATCCCCACCTGAGGATGTGGCACTCCAGCACAAGTGGGATGATCTTCCAGCGATTCCAATGCCCCAGGAGGCAAGTTGGGCACGGGAGAGCTGAGCCAGGGATGCTCAGTGAACAGGGAGAACAGGGAAAACCCACCTACTGACCTGAAAGTGCTGAGCCTTTCTTGAGTGAGGCTTCAATTCAGCCCACAAGCAGGCAATATTTTCTTACAGGATGTGTCTTGCACACCTGAACCCAGCCTTTTAAATTTAATCTTCTCGCTGCAGAGTAGGAAGGCACTTGAATTTTGTGAAAAGCAGTTATGAGAGCTCTTTCAAAACAGACAAAGCAGCGTATGTCTTCATAAACCTGTATTAAAAAACCTGCTACTGCTCATGCTTTCAAAAATCATGTCTTGTGGTGCTTCAGCACTTTCAGGTGACTGGCAAGGGCTGGGAACACATGGACTCACCACAGGCAGTTTTATACCAGCTCAGCCAGCTTGGGGCTTGTGTTGTCCCAAAATCTGGTGCTTCTGGCTGGGAATGTGGAGCTTTCCCTGCCTCCTGCACTGTGCCCAGCTGAGAACAATGGGAACAGCAATCCCTGGGGGTGGGGGGTGCTCAGCCTGGAGAAAAGGATGCTCAGGGTGGGACCTTCTTGCTGTCTGCAACTCCCTGGAAGAAGGTTGCAGCAAGTTTGGATTTGGCTTCATTTCCTAGGAAACAAGTAACAGAATGAGAAGATATAGCCCCAAGCTGAGCCAGGGGAGGTTCAGGCTGGACATCAGGAAGAATTTCTTCATGGAAAAGGTTGTTAAGCATTGATATGGGCTGCCCAGGGAGGTGGTGGAGTCCCCATCCCTGGAGGTGTCCAAGGGCTCTCTAGATATGGCACTCAGTGCTCTGGTCTTGTTGACAAGGTGGTGATTGGTCACAGGCTGGACTGTCTGATTTTTGGAGGTCTTTTCCAACATAAATGACTCTGAGACTTGTGGAAAAAAGTCACTGTGAAGACAAGGATAGGTTTTCCATAGAATCTGTGGATGTCTCTGTCTCTGGAGGTCTCCCATACTTGACTGGAAGACCCAGAGCAGCGTGGTCTTGCTTCTGTTCTGAGCCTTGGGCAGCAAGCTGATCTTCTGAGGTGCCTTTCAGTCTGATTCTGTGTTTCTGTGAACATATAAAAGCTGATTTCTTAGATGCTGTGGGAAAGAGATTCTTACTACAGTCATACAAGTCTGCACTTGAATTATAGCTTAAAAATAAAAAATGACAACCCTTTTCAGCTTGTTTGATGTGGCATTGAA
This sequence comes from Myiozetetes cayanensis, assembly GCF_022539395.1. Classification (NCBI taxonomy): domain Eukaryota; kingdom Metazoa; phylum Chordata; class Aves; order Passeriformes; family Tyrannidae; genus Myiozetetes; species Myiozetetes cayanensis. The sequence continues at coordinate 70,301,223 of NW_026087521.1, read as the reverse complement.
ACTGGAGCTACAGCTTCCATTTCAAATGTTGATAGTGAACAGTTGGAGGGGGAGAAACTCGTGTCAGTCATGCCAGAGCTTCAGCAAACATTATGAGATCTGGATGAAATCTGCCAAAACTGGTACACTGTCACTGTCTAAACACTCAGCCAGTTTTAAGGGATGTGACCTGGAGACCTTTTAAATGCTGACTTAATTAGAAAACAAACCAAACAAAACATAAATAAATGGTTTCAGTGTGGTTACACTTTTAGCAGAAAAGGTTATTGTAGTTGTCATGAAACATTAATTCCCTTTTTGTGCGTTTTTGTATTAAAACACTAATGAATTTATATCAAAAAAATTATGCATGATATATATTCTTTAGGCCCCAGGGGGAAAGTCATGTGACCAGCATTTGTCTCATTACCTTGTGTGAAATGATATAAAAATTACCAGTGGATGGACAACAAAACAAATTGGAAACAAGTTTGTTGTAACTGGAGAGAAGTAGTTACCAGAATTTTTTTGGTGCCTAACATTTGTTTTCGGGTTTTTTTTGCTGAACTTCACAGGTAGAATGACAGCAGTGAGTGTGACAGCCCTCACACCATCCCCAAACCAGGGGTGCTATAATAGGAAAGCACCACATCTGTGTCTGTGCTGCTCCATAGCTGAGGAAATGGCTTTGGAGCAGGTGGATTGCTTTAATTATGCAGTGGCTGGGAATGACCCATGGGGCTGCCTGGGTGGGGATCTCAGAACATCCAGATCGCTTCAAAAACATCCATGCTTAGAAAACACCAGGTTTCTGGTCGGCTTGCAGCGAAGTTCTGCAAGAACTGGAAGCTATGGGATGCTTCTGAAATCAATTTTTTTTGCAAATGTACCATAGCTGGTGCTTATTTAATCCTTCAGCAGCTGGAGAGGCACTGGAATGTTTACCCAGAACATACAAAAAAAGCCTGTGTGGCTGGAGCTGAGTTAGGTTTTAGGTTATTTAGTGTGTTGATCAAGTTATTTTATGGTGATAATGTGGCCACACTCATTCCCCTCTTATTGCACTTATGACTTCATCTCGAAACGTGTCAAGCATGAATTTGGGACAGTGAGAATAAGGGCTGAATAAGACTGGGAGGCTTGTAAGAAAGAAAAAAAAACCTAAAGAAAAGCAGGCAAACCCCTACACAACATAGTCTGAGTTTGTATTTTAGTCCTGCTGTTGCTGTATAAAAGCAGAGGGAAAAGCAGTCTGTGTTGTTCAGAGGAGATTTAGACTATTTTTATGGGGAATACCTTCCATTGTGGGCTGTTGTTCATCCAACAAAGCTGCAAAGGCAGGCACCCAGTTTTGCAGCACTGGAATCAAGGCTTTACTGTCAATCCAGGGAGCAGGGAGAGCTTGTTGGGAATTTTCAGTTGGGATGGTCAGCTCAGGTCATGACAAGGTCTCGTGGCTGTCGATCTCCCCGGGACCAGAGCGCTGCCTGCGAGTGCTGCCTTGTTTTCCTCGCAGGGCTTTTGAGTCCCGGGGAATTTGGATGTAACTCTTGTGGGGCGTGTTGTGTGCTCAGAGAGAGCAGCATGTTCTGCTCCCTGCCTGAGATTGCCCAACCTCCCCTAACAAAACCATCTTCTGGAGGAGTGCAGTCGAAATTATGATTCAAACTGTGATTACGAACGGGGCCTCTTTTTTTAATGCACAAGGGGCAAGTTGTGTGTGTTTTTATTGCAGATAATTTTTCAGTTACGATAAAAGGAGTATTAATCATGGTTATAAAGGGAATATGATATTACAGCTGTGTAATCCTCCTTTTATAACAGCAGAAAAATACATCTCGTGAAAACAGAGTTAACATTTTCCCAGTATTTAAAAAATTGGATATATTCGTGGTATCGCAAGTATTGCTCTCTGACTTTAAAATCACATATTAGTCTGATTGGGTTCTTCTCTGAAAATATGCCATTGCCTCGTGTATCTTGGACTCTTTTTTGCAGTGGAGTGTTTCTTCACGTCACTTGTGAAGTAAGGAAACAAAATAAAGGAATGGTTTTCAACTGTTCTTCCTCCCTAGTGTTATCATGTGTGGGGATAAATATACTATTACTTTTCCTTTGTTGTTCTATATGCCTACCCTTTTTTTTTTTTTAATTTTTCTGATGCCATTTATTTTTCTAGTTATTTCTAGAATTGCATCTTTCTGATGCAATTTATTTTTCTAGTTCCTCCTGCTGAGATGTAGCTGCCTGTCACTTAGAGACCACGCTGGAAGGTTCTGCCTGAAATGCTCAGGTCACAAACAAGATTCTTTGATCTTTCTCTGGGTGTAAAGCAGAGGGTCTTTTGGAAAGCAGGACATGACTCTGCAGTCACATGAAGGGGTTGTTATGAGCTGGAGTAATATCAACAGCAGTGTCCTTAAGAGAGAGGGACCTTTATCTTTTAATGAAAGCAATTATCTCGTCGTCAGCTTTGTATGCACATATCATCTGATATCCGTTTCTTTTAGGTTTTCTATTTCTTATTAGGAGCTCTTTCATTTTCCTTTGAACCTTTTTTTTTTTTTTTTTTGCTTTGCATTGAAAAGTAAGCGTTCAGATACGTTGATTTTATATGAATGGCAGTCGTTTTTCAAATGTGCTCCAGGGGCATCGGGTCAGCCTGGAACAATTATGTGGTTTCACTGATTTTTTTTTTTTTACAGCACTGTTCAGCAAGACCGAGTGTTGCTGATGTTCAGGTTCTGTAGAGATCTTGAGGGCGTTTATCACACTCAATACCTGCCTCTGGAAGACACGGTTTATTACCATGTAATAAGCTACTGCTTCCTGCAAACTTACCCGAAGGTTTTATTTGTTGATAACTCTCCAAGCTAATTTGTTTCCTCGGGTCAAACTGTCTTTCAATTGACTGATAATGATCCAAGTTAACTCAGGGCAAGTGTCCCGCGGCTCTGTTAAACTTGCAGATATGTCATTTTCCACGTGTGGCAGTTGTTGGGATGTGTTGATTTTGCAGTACTTGTTTAAAATACAGACTGTATTTATAGTTTCCACTCACAATTTTCTCTCCACGTTTAATGAATGCTTTTGGAGGGGCAGGTTGAGATGGTTTTTAAGGGGTTTGTGAATCTGTCCGTGACCTTTTCTCAGGGTCTTGTAGTGAAACACCATAGATATGTGGGCCCTATTTTATTTCATGTTAGTGGGATGCAATCCCGTTGTTTTGATGGTGTTTGCTGTGAAATTCAGTGGGATCATCTTGGAGCTGATGTTTGCCCTTTGCTCAGATATGAGCTGTATTATCTAAGCTTCAAATTCACTTTAGAGGAATAGAAATGCCTACCTGACATCTTCAGGTTATCAAGTACTGAGAAATAAGGGCTAGTGAAGCCTTTGCCAATATTTTAATTTATTATGGCCAATTTATTAGAGACCAGGTGGTAACTCTTTATAAAAAAGGGATCTAACAGCTCCACCTAAGCTGTAGATCATGTTGGAATTTGAGATCTAGTAAAAGCCAATAAGAATTAAATCCTACTCTTTCATCTGGAGTTCAAGATACCCTTCCTACATTGGTTTTGAGCTATCATTTTAGGAGGCATTCTCCCATCTAAATTCAGCCACTTTTCCAGTCAGTCTTTTCTGTGTTTGTGGAGATGATAGCAGAAATTTGTGTCAGTTCTGTCTGCCTTGTGTCATTTCCCCAGCACTCACAAAACACTTCCCACTTCTTTTGCCTTCTAGAGAGTAGTAAGTTCTGGAAGAAAAAAAGAAAAGTACAACCAAAGAACAAAAAAAACCCAACAGAACTAAGTTATAAGCACTGTTAAAATTACTTTGTCCTGATCTGCTCCTTTCCTTTGCTGTGATTGTACCTGAAACACCTCCAGCTTTTTGGAAGTGCTCAGCACAGCCTTCCTCAGTCCTGCCTGCAGTGCTGTTCCTGCCTTTTTTTTCTCTTTTTTTAAGGCAGCCTTTGTGAAGAGCTGGCACTGGAAATCACTCTCTCCTGGCTCAGCTTCCAGACAGGTTGGAAATTAGTTTCTTGTGCTGGTGGTTCCCATATTGCCTGTTCAAACTTTGCTCCTATCAATAATTGGTTTGACCACCTTACACAGATCATCTAAAACCAGGAAGGTGGTTTCATACTGAGCTTCACAATAATTCTTTTTCTGGCTGGTCAAACCCTCATTTTGCCAGGCAACTCCTGAAACTGCAGGTGTGAAACATTTTTTTTTTTGAAGCTGTTATAAATAAACACCTGAGTTATGTTTTGTCAGCTATGTTATTGTCTGTTTTTGAGAAGTCTCTGTGGGCAAGGATTCCATCACACTGAGCTCAAATTAAATTCCATGAAAGATTCAAGAGGGCAGCTATAAATCACAGCTGCTTCTCAGAATAGGAGCTGCTGTCTCTGTACCTGCATGCAGGTGCTTCAGTGATGGGCGTAAATTTTACCCAGAGTGTTTGTGGAGATGCTGCTGCCTGGGAGGGAAAGGCTTGGAATAAAGGTGTGAGACCAGGAGCTCCTGTGAACATCCTCATCCTTAAGGCAGCAAATTGTGTTGCTTCCTATCCTCCCATAATCCTTGAGCCATCTTTGCTCCTCCTGTGTGTCTGTAGATTACGAGGTGAGTCGTGGCAGCTCCCCTTTCCCAGTCAGTCTCCTGCACAAAATTGTACCAGCCCTGAATGAAGGTGGGAGAGGGGGCAAATGGGCTGCTGTGCAGAGACACAGCTGGGATCAGCTCCAACAGAGAGGGGAAAAGAAGGGGGATTAAGAGCTCCTTAAGTGAGAAAAGGAGAGATGGAAATAACACTTCTGGTGTATCCTCACCTGCCTGGAGATTTCTGTAAGAGGCAATCACAGTTACCACGTGGGAGAGGGAAGGCAGATAACACATCCAGAAATAATTGCAGAGCTTTTCATTAGCTGTTATTCAAATTATGTTATCTTAGCCTTTGTGCTCAATTAACTGACAGCTGCTAAACAACACCCAGAGAGCTGGGGGGAAAAAAAACGCAGGCCCAGCTCTGGGATTAATTTAACATCTTAGGTTTAATTGGAGTGCTCTGTGGGCTTGTTCCTGGGAGGATGGGAATATTCCCCTTCCCTAGTGATCAGCAGGAGCTGTTGGGTGACAGGCATCTGAGCCAGCCCCATAGGAGTGCTGTTACACAGATGTGCTTTGGGTGTGAGCAGTGGGACTTCCAACTCCAGAGGTGCTTTGAGGTGCTGGATGGAAGGAGGAACAGAAGCAAACCCTGATGCTCCCTCCTGACTGCAAGGGGCAGAGAGATCTGCTGTGGTTGAAGGGACCCCCTTGTCCCTCTCTCTTCCCTGAGAAAGCTCCCAGAGCCTGTCAGCTCTCTTACCTGGCTGTGGCTCTCCCAAAGGTACAGCTCACGTTTAACTCCACCTCTGGCAGTGCAGTGGCTGATCCGGCTTTCAGATGGAGTAGGGACAGAGAAAACACTCCAGTCTAGGTGCTGGGTGTGCCCTTTTTGCTCAGTTCTGCCAGGGGTTTCTACAAACTCAGGGCAGCATGGTGCTCTGTTGGCAGGGAGGAGCTGTTGCCATGGCTCTGAGTCTCCTAGACCTTTCCCCCTTGCTGTCAGTGAGTTTGTCTCTCTTTCTTGCCCTTAATATCATTGCACTGAGAGGGTTGGTCTGTTATATATTGACCTGAAATGAAGGTTAGCACTTGTGATGACTTACCTTTAAGGGGAAAGAAGCACCATGCCAATATGTAGAAAAAAACACTCAAAACTACTCTCTGCTTAGCGTTGTGCCTCCAGGCACCTTCTAACCCCGAGCACACACCTTTCATTTTAATAACCCACCTGCTTAGTTCCACCCCCCACCGCCTTTTTGGGGGTTGTGGGTTTCTTCAACAAGTAAGGTGAAAATGTTTTGCAGGGTTGGAATAAATCCAGAGCGCAGAACAAAGGAAAACCAAAGGCAATTTAACTAAAATAGTGCTGTGTGAGAAAGTGGTGTGGAACTACAAGATTGCTGTGCAAACAGCCTCTGTCTTTTGTTAATACTGTTGAGCTCTCACACTCCTCAGTACTTTTTTTTCCTTCTACCTAAAGCTTTTTTTTTTCAGTGTTTGTTTTTAGTTCTCTATTTATTCTGCATTTGTTTCAAATATTTTGATGGAAGAGCACGTGCTTTCCATTTGAGAATCAGATGTCAGGGAAAACAGATGCCTCGGATGTGGCAACTGCAGTGTCTCTTGGCAGCATCCTCCCCTTTCACTCTTGCACTGACAGCCACTACATCACCTCTGACCTTGCTCTGGAGCCACCCTAAGGCCAGATAGATCCCTCCTCTTCCTCAGTGAGCAGAAACCTGTGGTCCCAGCCAATCTTCCTTTTTTTTTCTTGATTGTCCTCTTCTTCCACACCTCCTTTTGTGGGCAAAAAGTCTCCTTGCTTGGATTTAACCACCAAATTGAAGACACAAGACTCTCTGACATGCTCCTCTGCTTGCTGTGTTTTTCTGATTTCTCCTGCACTACCATCTCAGTCACATGCAGCTAAAAATAAACATATTTTCCTCCTCCCTCAGCCTTTTCCTCTCAACCTGTGCTGAGAAGATGAAAGAACAGGAAAAGTTACCTTGGTTTCCAAAAGCACTGAGCTGTATTTCAAGTTAAATGCACAATTTTGAAGTTTCATAAGCAGGTTTAGAGAGGACAGCAGAACTCTGGTGGATCCTGGGAGCTCCAAGTGATCTTACAAAGTTCTTAGAAAAAATTCTAAGAGTTCATTAGTGCTGGTTAAGTCTCTCTTGAGCATGGACAGCTGTGGTCATACTCAGGAATATCTTCCTGAACAGCTATGAAAGAAACCCTGTAAAAAGTAAAATAGATCACCACAGAAAGATACCCTCAAAACACAGCAACAAAACCGCCTTGCATCCTCTTTCCTGAATAATTGAAAAATCTCCCTGCTTTTCAGTGTAGTTGTGAATGGATATTTGTTCAGGGCTTATTAGTAAAGAGACAGACCAGGAAAACATTCAAAGGGGAAATAGATGGAGAAGGGAAAGAAAACAAACCTGGATGTGTGAGCAGTATTTTTCAGTTTAGTCAAACATGTATGTATTTGCAAGATGACATTGCCTCCCTTTTTTTCCTTTAAAAAAGGCTTGAGGCATCTAATTGAAGTTATTTCTACTGGGATTTTGGAGGAGCTATATATCCTGTACAAGTCAGAGATGGAGAAGTGAGTTTAGGTGTTTTTGTAGCTTCATTGTCTATTAGTCTTTTTTTCAGGCTCATGTACCCTTAGAGGACCTGGCAGGTCCTCAGCTTTGGAGTCTTGTCTACATGGGCAGATAGACAGATTAAGATTCCTTGACCAGTATCCTGAGGTGCCAGACACTACCCAGTGTTGCCTGGGAGCTGCTGCTGCTGTAGTGAACATGCAGGGTTGCCTCTGTAATCCTCATTTTTCTTGTTTCAGACACGTGCTGTCTTTAAAAACATTCCATTTGGGATACACCCCGTACCTTCCACACCAGTCACAAACCTCTGCTGCGCTTTGCTTTTGGATTTCCCTCCCTCCCAGGTGAGGCAGAGCAGGGGGAGCTGGAGCAGCACTTTAGTTACTGTGTTCCAAGGAGGGAACAAACAGAGATGTGGAAAAGCTCTGTGATATTTGGCATGGATTTGTTTGGTAGGGGCTGGTTTTGCACCTCCTGCCTGGGCAAAGCTGCTCCTGGGTGAGTGAGGGAGACTTGGCCTGGATCCTTCTGTCATGCAGGAATGTCAGCTCCTTTCCTGTCATGTTACCATGGCATCCTACCTGGGGTAACTTAATAAAGGAGGAGGATACAAAAGGGACGTGTTCATAGCCTATGAACCCCTTCAGGACAGTGATATTAAAGTAATATAAGTGATATAAGAGAAACTTCTACATCACTGCTTGGGATTCTTGCTTCCTTATTGCTGCTTCTTGGAGACTGCAAATGAATAACCCCTGCCCCTTCCTAGGAACCATCATGTTACCATCACCAGAGACAAATGTGCTAAGAGCCTGGCCCCTCTAACCCCTGCAAAGATAAAAAACCAAGCCCTGAGATCAGGAAATTTGGGGCTTCACATCACACTGATGCCTTCATCCTGTAGATCACCCTGGGTATCTTATTTTTTAAAGTTCTTTCTTTGCATTATTCTCCCTAGGAGGGATACCTCTGGTTTTCCCAGAGAATCTGCTTTTGCCTGTGACTGCTGAAGGCAGTCACATTTCTTGAGCAGCCTGGTTTACAGCAGGTTTTAGCTTGAACTCTCCTTGCTGGTCTTATGTAAGGGAGGCAACAATTGAATCTTCATAGTTGGGGCTGAGCTGGGAAAGTACTTAAAATAGCAGTAAAATCTCTCAGCGTGCACTTTAATTATTAAAATTTTGTCCCACTGCAGAAGAGAGTAATTTCTTTTTGGGATAATTGCCTTTTCCTTTGAATTTAATGCAATTTTTGCATTAAAGATTCACTGGCTCTGCAGAAGATGCTTCTAAATGCTCCTTATTAAAAATTTAGCCTGAGCCTTGTCTTTCCTTTTTTTTTGCTTTTTACTTTTTCTTACCCACAAATAGTAGCCTTCATTCTCTTCTAGCCTGACTCCCCTCTCTTGAGCATACTTGGTCTGAGAGCTGCACATTAAAACAAAAAAAAATAGTGCATCTCTCTTCTTCAGCATTGGTGAGGCATAGCTTAGTTGCCTCACAGCCCAAAATCCCACCCTGAAAGGCTTCCCTTCTTAATCAAGTGGTCTGCCTTCACTGTATCCCTTTTTATTTGTGATGTCTCATAGGAAAACAAACAAAAAAAAAGATGTTATGGAAGGTTACCAATTAAATTGACCAATTCTTTATTGAAAATGAATCAGAACCTCAGTCTTTCTGAATGTAGCAAGGAGGATGTGCTGTCTCTTGAAGTAAGTCCATGGGCAATCTTTCATCACATTCCTGGTGGTTTCACCAATGAATTTTTGCATGTGCTGAAGGAAGGAGAGGTCATGTGAAGGAATTTGCAGTGGGGGGAGTTCAATCAGAAGAACGTTTTCTACTAGATCACATCTGCTAAAAGAGATCAAACTTGGTATTTCTGTGTGCATCAGTGATGCCACATTAGGACACCTGAGGGTTTCTTCCTGCCCCTGTATCTAAGTAATGAAGTAAGAAATTAATTAATGGAGTTTCAATAGCCAACATTTGTCTTAAAGGAAAAAGTAAATATGACGTTGAATTAAGGGAACTTAAATTCGTCTTCCATCTGATAGATCCTTTTTGCTGCTCATCCTGATGCTCCTCCTTCGATTGAAATGGAGTTACTCCAGATTTTCCACAGTAAAAACTAGATTGAAATCAACTCATTGACTGACACGAAAAATTTAGATTCCCCCCTCCCCCCATTTCCCCCAGTTAAGTGGATAGATGAAGCCCTCAGGAAAAAAAAGCAAGACTTTCAAGGATGGGGTCTTGGACAGGGAGTTTAGACTGGGAGATGATGTTAAATTCAGTTGCAGTGTGCAGCTAGGTTTAACATGTGGATGTAGTTTTGATATTGCTGAACCTTCATATGCTTGGACTCACATGGCCAGCTAAAACTGGGGGAAAAAAAGTACTGAGTCAAACTGATCTTGTGACATTTTGCCTGCCTTTTGTACACTTAAAATAAGATAAACAAAAATATAAAATCAGTCTGCATCTCACTAAACCTGATCTAGAGCCCAGCTGCAGATCTGAGTCTTCACTTCAGATCTCCCACCCTCAAGAAGGGAAAGGAGAAGAAGAAAGAAGAAAATAGTTTCTTTGGGGTCCCATTCAGGTCTCTGTCCCTGCACTGGGCTGCACTGTGTGTGCTGTACAGTCTCCCTTGCCCAGAACAGCTGTGGCTGTCACCCACTAGTGTGGTGTTCAGATTAAGACTGATCGTGTTTCTATGCATACAATTAGCTGCTGTCAGTCTCACGTGTGTGGCAAGCAATTGGTGCAGAGTTGTTTGGGGTTTTCTTTCTTTTTTGTCCTGCAATTAGCTGGTTCAACCTTGGATTGAATAAATATATAGAACAGCAACTGGATTTTGGTAGCAACCAGATGATGTTATCAGCAAAACTCTGCCTCAGCTTCCAGCTGGCACTTCTTGAGGGGCAGCAGCACAATTGAGATTGGCAGTAAGTGGATTCCATGGGCTCAGTTCTGGCAAAGGACCCAACTACCTGCACAAGGGTGTGAGTTATGACTCCTGCCTGTCTCAGTAACAAAGCGCTTTCTCTTCACGCTTATCTCTGGTACTTGTCAGCTTTTGAGCTAATTACAGGCTCTCTTTAGAAGGGTATGGCCTTTTGTGGTCACCACACACCTGCTCTATAAACAAGGTAGGAATCTTCTCTTGGGACTGCCTTGGATTACTCAGACACCTCGTTGGGTTTTACCTCGAACCTCCACCAACATTTTTCCAGCCTGTTCTGTTTGCAGCTCACAGCAAAACGATGGGGAAGATGTAGAAGGAAGCTGCTGTTGTGACATTCAGACACAGGAGTGAGCAAACACACAGGAGTTTTCAGGCGCTCTCAGACTCAGGAGACATCTGGGTTTCACCTTTTGGCTTCCAGCGCTGTGGTTTGTGCTCAGCTCTGCAAACAGCTTGGTGTTAGAAAACCTCTTATTTAGTGCTTCTCCCTGATGAAAGCTTCAGGCCTGTTGTCAGCACAAGGCACTTCTTCCCCTTTGGGGGGAGAAAGGGAGTGGTTTCTAGAAGCAGTTTTGTGCCTGTGTCATCTCTTGTCCTGCCCAGAACAACGCTGTGAGCCTGGGGCTGCACCGTGTGGAGTCCCCAGCCCTGCCCAAGACTGTGCTGCTCCCTCAAAGCTCCACTGTCCAACAGCACAGCAGGAGCTGTAGCAGCAAGAAAAAACCCTAAAAAACCTCCTGATAGGGGTGTGGGAAAGCGAGAGGACCCTCAGGTTATTCCAGGCTGTTCCTTTAACAGAAAAGCCAACAGACAGAGCCCATCATGAAGCAGGTCTTGGCCTGCTGGGAGTGGGGGAAAAAAGCCCAGTAGCCTTTGGTATTGTTGTCTCTTAATTCTTTGTGCTGTGGTACCACCAGGAGGCCCCGTGCTCCTTTGGGACCAGTCCAGGGCTGGCAGTTTTCGCTCTGTCACATTCAGTGAGCGAGTGGAGGTGACAAGGATCCAACTGTGCTTTCAGCTCTGCTGCTTCTCGCTGCCAGCACACACTGCACCCCTTGCAAGTGGTTTCCCTCACGAAGGGTGTGTAGGTTGATTTAATTGCCAATAGGGCAGATCTGATAACAGGGAGTACACAGCTATGTTTGTTGGCATGTTCTTAAGATGTGGGGGAAAGGAGCTGAGAAGCAAAGTAAAAATAGACTCTCTTAAGAGGTTTCATGATCTAATACAGCTGGACACTGCAAATTATAATGTCTGGACTAAAGATTTATCCATCTTTTTTTTTTTTTTTTTTTTTGTAATATTCTCCCCAGTGTTTTTAGTGGCTCAGACTCTTTTGTTCCTGTCATCAGGGTGTGTGGTTGGACTTTAGGAGCAGTTTGCTGTGCTTCATTTGCTGTCTTGCATTCAAGTTTATTTGCATTCTGAATATCTCAAAGTACTTTAAAAATGGTCATTAAGTGTATCTTGGTACGTCTTTGAAAAGCATTATTAATTGTATGTTTCAAATTTTATGTGTCCCCGTGCAATACTGGGTTTGGATACTTTTCTTTCCTTCTCTTTTCCTCCTTCAGATTTACAGATCCAGACTCCTGAAGCCTCTTCTATTCTAAGCCTAAGATGTTCTCTTTATCCTTGGGATGTTTTAAAGAGGTTGACAGATGAGTCATGAGTTAAAGTTTAGGTCTGGCGTTAAAGAGATTGCAGTAAACCAACCAGTGTATTATTGTGCTATGGGATCACTTAAAGAGCCCCTTTCTTTGCCAGAACCAGTGAGACCTTTCTGGTCTCTGTACAGAGGCACTAGAAATAATAAACAGTTGTCACTGATAAAAAGAAAGGAAGATATGAACCATTTTGGTGGTGGACCAAGAATTAGTAAGAGAACAGTCTTTTGAACTGCTGAGAAATCTGCATGCAGCAATTTTGTGCTTGAGGTAGGCAGTGAAGAATGAAAATCGTTATGCTAGTATCTTTCTCAAGGTACTGTGAAATAAACCCAGCAAAATAGAGGGGGGAAAAATTATATGGAATTAATAGAATTTACATTATAATGGGCCAGGGAAGCAACTACATGATGAAGGGAAAATATTCGAGCTGTGTGGCGATATTTGTTTATTTTTATTTGATGGCTTTATGTTGGAAGAGACAAAAATAAAACGTTTCCAAAATTAGTCACAGTGAGTGTTCGAACAAAAGTTGCAAATTAGCAGGAATCAGCTATTGAGCCAGAGCCACGGACACTGTGGTGCATTGCAAGGAAAAATACCAACATTCAGGGCCCTTTGACTTTGCAGCAGCTCAGAAATGCTGAGCCTAAATAAGAAACCACGAACAGGAGGCTTAAAGCTCACTGAAGGACCAAAGGGAAGCAACCCCCAGTTCTGGTGGAGGGGTCCAAGCTGGAGGACATTCCTTCAGTTTATTTTCCCCCAGCTGATACCCCATTTCCTGTCAGCTCTGGGCCAGAGCTCACTCTGCTGACTTCAGCAGGGACAGTCAAGCCTCAGATTTCCATTTTCCAAGCGCACCCTGCTCTGCAGGAAAGCACGGACATAATCCATCAGCAGTCCTGAGATTCAGCTGGTCCCAACAGCCCCGTGTGTGTCTGCACTCCAGGAGAGCTGAATGCTTGTTTCCAACCCTGGGGGAGTCTCTGGAGTCCGTCCTTTAAATACTTCTTTGAGTTTATGGCAGAAGATGAGGATGGGAAGAGGTCCTATCACCTCCTGCACGGGTTGTGGTTCATGAGCCATGTATCAGGGTTCAGTAAAACCTGGGCAGGATTTGGCTTTGGGAAAACAAAGGAAAAGGAATTAAGAGGGATCCCTACTTCTCCAGCCTAATTTTCTCACATCTCTCGAGAAATTAGGGTTTTTTAGCCACAGGGAAGGGATGGAGCTTGCTCTCTTCCTATCACAGATCTTGGTGGCAAGCAGAGTTTGGGATGCAGTGGGGTCTTTGCTGCTGTGAGTTATTTCATTACTGCTTTCCAAGCCCCTGTGCTGTTCCCTGTGTTGGGATCTGTTCCCTGGACTGGGAGGTGATGGGGCAGGATCTCTGCTCTCTTTCCTGAGGACAGATCCAGCTGTAGTTTGTATCTGAGGCATGCTGGCTGTCAGTGTTTAAAGAAGGCAGACCATAGGAGCATACCTGGGATTCTGGAAGCTGTGCTGGTATTTAATGCCCCTCTCCTGTACCCAGGCTTTGGGGGGGCAAGGGTGTGCCCCCAAATGTTAACAAGAATACCCCTGATTCATGGGGAAGCTGCTCTGAAGTGGCCTGTGAGGAAGGGAGTTGACTCTAAAAAGGTTTATAGGTATGGAATAGCCAGGGCAAAATTCACTGCCAGGTCACCCCTGAGCTGGGCCAGCTCTGGAGGTGAGGAACACTGGCACAGCCTGCTGGTAGCCAGGGAGCCTTTTGGTGTCAGAACAATGCTTTGCTTTCTGCCCTGCTCCTGTTTGTAGCATTATTTTGGTCTTTACAAGTGGAAACGGAACAAAACAAAAAAAAACAACCTGCTGTCTTTTATTTATCTTTAGAACATGTACCTTCCCTGAGCCCAGAGAGCTGTGAATTTGTGTGTGATAGTAATAATGTAATTGTATATCAGAACTATGTCACTGCCTTTGGTACTGCAAAACTCTTCTTTTTTTTTTTTTTTTGACTTTGGAGTTTCTCTAAAGAAATTTTAAATGTTAAATATTATAGTCTAAAAATGGTTCAATAATGAAAAAGCCTTGCCTCTGGCAAGATTATTTCTACCTGATGCTCAGCAGAGCTGCAGTCAGTGGAGCTCTGCTGCTGAGGTCATCCCAGATGTGCCACCTGAAAAAGATGAAGTAACCCTACATTCTTTAAAAGTGTCTTTGGAGTTGGGGAGGCTCCCATCACCTTATCCTTGATTTAGCCTCATTTGTGAGCACTGCAGTTAGTTCGTTTGGAATGAAACCTCCTCTGACTTAATTTGTCAAAATATTTGCATTCATTCATGTTTTCATTCATCAAAATAGGCATTTAGCCTGTTCCTCTCAATTCCCCTCCTTGCTGACCTTGTTTCAGAGCAGTGCCTGGGGAGATGGGATGTGTCCTGTGTCCATCAGGAGCGCTGAGGCTCAAAAGTCACTTATGGGGTCTTGCTGTTTCCTGGGTCTTGCACATGAGGGAGGACTCTGTGGTACAGGGAATGACTGAGCTTTTCCTGGTTCCAAGCCATGGCTTTGAATCTTCCAGTGTGAAGATGCAGATCGTTGTCCTGTGGCTGAATCCCAGCGAGGTATCCTAAAGCTGGCAGCTCTCAGCTTCAGGGAAGAGGAAAGAACACCTTGCTTCAGGTGTCCAGGGAAGAATGGAAAGAGGGGCCAATCCCTCAGCTGCATCAGAGTGGCTGCTGATCATTCTGCCATGCTGGGAAAGGTGGTTTTATATTGGCCATGCTGGGCTAATGATCCCAAAAGAGAGAGAGATCCAGCTCACAGTATTTCTGCTGTACCTGTTAAGAGTGTGCTGGGGCTGTAGACTGGGACAAGCCTTCAGTCAAATGTGTCAGCTGGGTAAAATGTTTGCTTAAAAGCTTCTTTTTTTCAGAAACCACAGGCTACTTCATCCCTCACCCTCAGGAAACTGCTCAAATGACTCTTTTCCCCAAGTCATCCCTGCTCGGTTTGTTATCATTTTCATTATTAAACATTTATATAAACACTGTAACATTTTATAGTGTTTGACAGGGATTTTCAAGTCTGCTAATTAGCATGGTCCCTGCCACACGGAATATACTTTTATTAGTACCCATTCATGGCCTTGTTATTCAGGAGAGGTTCTCTTGTGAATGGAAACGTGCATTACTGCACTTCGGGCTAATAAGTGTGACATAAAACATGACACACAAAATGAACTGCTGTGCTACAGGATCCAGCAACTGGGGGTGATGTGCATATGGCCACACTGAGACTCTGTTTGCATCACTGCTTTTCTGCCTCGCTGCCTTATTAGAAGTCTGAGAGAGGAAAATATTGGGAGAAGGAGGAGGGGGAGAAGAAAT
This sequence comes from Myiozetetes cayanensis, assembly GCF_022539395.1. NCBI lineage: Eukaryota > Metazoa > Chordata > Aves > Passeriformes > Tyrannidae > Myiozetetes > Myiozetetes cayanensis. Next base: position 70,285,993 of record NW_026087521.1, on the reverse strand, counting down.
GAACAAATCTAACTTGGCATAAATAGGTTTGGCTCAACAATATAACAGTTGTCAGCAGCCTTTTCCACCAGCCTGTTCCCTCAACGAGGAGAGCACAAAAAAAGTGATTGAAAAGTCAGTTCAAGTGCTTACAGCATTCTTGGGAAGAATCTGAGGGTGGAGGGGGGAGAACCCCAACCAACCCCTCCCAAGAAAGAAGTTTTTGTTTGTAAAGTCAAGTGTGCTTTATGCTTCTGCATGTCCAGTGTCAAAGCAGAGCTGGCCAAGAGGAGGTGCAGCCCTGTGTTCACCTTGATTACCTGGTCCAAAGATTAGATACAAAAAACCAAAAAGTGGCCTCTCTTTTTTTTCCCCCCCTTTCTCTGCCCGTTCCCACTTCCATTTGTTTCACCAGTTAAGACAGAATAAGTGACTCTCTGAGCAATTCCAGCCCATTCAAACGAGGAAGAAAACAAACCTATTTGCCTTCGGCGTTAGCACCTTCACAGACATCCACAACGACTTCACAAACCACTCGAGTGAGTGTCCTTGAAATAGTTTCTGTTGCAATGATCCTAGAGTAAGAAAAGGATGGATGAGGCAAAATGGTTAAGCAGAAGGGCTGCAGTCTGGCAAAGGGAGTTGCCTGCCTGGCCAAGACCCTTTCTTTGATTTCCTTTTTTTTTTTTTTTTTTTTTTAATGCTTTACAAAATGTCCCCGTGGAGAAGAATTGGGGAACAAAATTCCCTAGATTTAAGTAAAGGTTTGTTTTTGTGTAACTGTACATGCTCAGAGGGCAACAGCAAAGTGAAATTTGTATGCATGGATATATATATATATATACACACACATGTATGTGTTAACAGCTATGGGAAATTATTAAGAGCATTTAATGCTTTTTTTGCTGTTACTGTGTGCCTATTAAGCTAATAAAATATTATTTCCTTCAGGTTTATCCTGATAAAGGCCCCTTGTGAGCATCCAGTGAGTGTTGGGGGTGTTTGCAGTTTTGGATAGATGGTTTGAAATGCCTGAAAAGCTTTGTTAGATGTACTTGCTTTAAAAACCTGGGAAGGACTGCTTCCATTTTAATGCAGCATCCCATGGTTTTCTAGGGTCTCCCACACCACTCTAGCTAGCCACAAGCCTGCCCCAGGCCCTAAAACCATTGAGAGTAATTAAATACTTAGAGAGCTGGACTCCAGTGCTCTCAGGAGAGCAACAAGCCACTTTACAACCCACGTATGTATTCCTGTGGAAAACAGCCTGTAGCTGCAGAGAACCTGCTGGCAGCAGGCTCCCCTTAACGCTAAAATTGCAGGACTACTGGAACACCTGATGGGGTGGGAGATGCCAAGCAGGCACTTGCAGTGTCAGACCCCACTGATGCTGCTCCAGCAGCTCCGTGGGAGGAGGACCTGGAGGGACAGGAGCCTAAAGGAGGAGGAGAAGGGCTGGGCTCCTGTTCTTTCCTGCTGCATGTGTGTGACACTGCTGTCAGTGGTGCACTGCAGCTGCTGCAGCTTTGCAGAGCCTGTGGTGGAACTTGTGGCTCTGCAGCTCCTGAGAAAAAGGTGTTCCCAGAACTGCCCCCTGAAGCAGGTACAGCGAAAAGTATTGGGCGAAGATGTGGGTCCAGCACTTTTTAAAAATATCATTTTTTAAATACTAATTTCCCTTTGTGGTATGTTGGGTGTTTCCAAGTGTTTGGCTGTGATCTCTGCTCCCAAATGTAGGATTCCAGGAAATTAAACTAAATGGAAGTTTGGGGGCTGTGACAGATCTGCTGCTGCTTCCAGGGTGCCGATTCAAGATCAGATCATGCACGAGATGTTAAGCACATAATCTTTGCAGTGCTTGTTGTTCATAGGAAAAGGATAAGAGAGGGAAAAAAATTGCCCTAAATGAAGTACAGAAAAGAGAAAATCTACTTTCTCTTCCTGAAGATATTCCAGTTCATCTGTTTGTTTTCACACCAGTCAGGTATTGCTGGTAAAATACTCTGCTCCACAGTAAAACTGTGGGATACAAAGAAATCCAGATCTGCAGAGGAGGAATACCAGTCTTAAAGCAAAGGCTTTAAACAGATTGAGTGAGTTTCATATGGCAAAATTTAGAAACCTTTTTTGGAAAGGTTTAGGTAATTTTCTACTCAGATGGATACTGTCTGAGCACATCTGCTTACTCAGAAGTAAAATGCAAATAGAGAGACAAAAAAAGTTATGTCTTTACAGTTTGGGAAAAGGAAGGAGATGTTTTGAAGCATGCAGTGCCTTGCACATCATAAGCATATTTTTATATAGCGGGTTGTGGAGACGAAGTGAAATAAAACAGTCATAGGTAATAAAGATTTGGGGTCTGTTTTGAATCTTCAGCAGCTACAAATTGACTATAGCTCCCAGGTATTCCCACTCATTTTCCAATAATATCTCCTTGAGATGCATTTCCCACTGCCAGAATTTCTGAGTCTGGTTGCATCTGTCATAGTTCTGTTCTTGCTGGATTTGACATCCAGTGCTCTGTGCTCACCTCTCTGTGTGTAGGGGCAGGTTTGTCAGCCCGGAAAGGTAGGTTCATCACAGGCTTGAATCAGACACACTGTGTCATAAACATTGGCCTAAGGTAATGCTTTATCTCTGATGTAAGTGTATAGAAGCCAAAGATATGTTTTATGGACAAGAATTTGAAGGAGCTGTTTACTGAGAAGGAGCTAAAAAGCAGCAAGAATGCTTTGGGTTATGGTGTTATACAGGGGAGAGGACTAAAACCAGCTGAGATGATCACAGTGTGTACCACTCCTAGAGAAGAGAAGGGCCCAGCTAGAGACCCACCAGCATGTGCTGCTGCACTGGTAAGGGACCATTAGTGTGTAGGGTATCAGCTAAAAAAGATTTGGCAAAACGAGGTCAGAATGGGTGTAATACCTGAAAAACAAGATCCCATCACTGGCCTGGCACTCAAAAGTAGACTAATGAGTCTTGAAGTCACAAAAACCGGCAGGGTGTTTTTACAGAGATGTGTAAGAGATGAGTTGTATCGATGTGATTGCTGTGGGCCAAATTTGGAAGGTGAGGGGTAAAACCAACCAGTTTGGGAAGTACATGATGATTCAGATTGAAAACAGGTTTTTACCTGATGCTTGTCTAGAGATGAAAACAAATTAAAGCTCTGAGCTTTGTCTTGAGGACTGCTGTTTTTATGTGTGTATGTGCATCTTGCAGATTTAAACTGAGTGGGCAGTAAATACATTTATTATTCTCTTATGTGGGTATGTGACATTCTTGATTTCACTGCAAACTGAATTGCTGTCAGAGCACACATTCAGCAGTGGCTTGCATTTGGATTACTTTGGTTTGAGTTGTGAGGATGCTCTGCAGAAATGTTTTGTGTAATCAATTGAAATCATTGAATAAAACCTGCACAGCTAAGCCATTTTCCGTTTTCTGGGGTTCTTTGCATCACTTATTTGAGGTGTGTACAAAGTTCAGAAGTGCTGAGCTACTGTGAGAAGAGCTCTTTTTGAAGTGACTGCAGAGATTTTTAGTACTAGAAGAGAAGGCTGGTTTATAACAGTGGTTTTGAACCTTGTAAATTCCCCTGATCTGCCCCAATCGTAGGATGAATTTTAATATTTTCTCATTCTTTATGCCAGGCCCTGGTTCACATCTGAGTGAACTTACTCAGAGACTTGCTTAGAAGAGGACAGAATTTTACACTGGTAACGAATTTCCAACTCTTAGATCATAACTTTAAGCCCCCTGGAAAACCTGTTTTACTTTAAAAACAATTGTGATGATGTAACCTCAAATTACATACATTATTGAGCAAACGGCAGGAAGCGAAAGCAGAGTTGATGATTTTGGCACTGTGGTGCTGAAGCAGAAAATTCTGTAGCAGAACAGCACCCACAAAGGTCTGATCTGCTCTTTGTGCCTGGGAAAGTTGCTGGGTAAGAGGTTCTTTCTGAAAACTTCAGGTTTCTGGAAAGCCTGAGGCAGGCGGTGAAAAGTCGTGTGGCTTGGCACTGAAATACTTGTGTGGCCTCCCAGATGTGGCCCTTAACTGGCCAAAATGAATCTCCACGTGTGTCACTGGGACACTATTCCAAAGGTTCACAAATAATGCCCATGTTTTAGTGGGATTGAATCTTAAATGTAATAAATGACTTGAAAACAAGAGCAAGGAACGGCTTCTGGACGGCGTTCAAACTGCTTTCAAAACATCCTTAGAAATAAAACGAGGGATTAAGGAACTGAAACCCGATGACACCAAGAATCATGGCAGCAAACAAAAAGGCTCCTTTTTATTGCTTTGCTTTGAGGAATATCTGTGTTTCTTACATATTATCCTGCCTTGGGCAAGGCTGAACGATTCATGTAACACGATGACCCTGGAAAAAAACACGCTGCAATTTCGGGATAATTCCCGGTGAGGGTTCAGGAATCCATAAGCATCTTATAAGGAAATGAACTGGCTTTCCAAGCCACAAAGTGCTGCACTGCTCTACAGTTACTGCAAGGACCACTTAGTGCAAAGACTGTTTTGCTCCAGCATAATGAATGGGATCTCTGTTATTCAGGGGTAATAGGCAGGCTGAGCAAACCACGATAGGAGAGGAACTGATTTTTCTTGTTTTGCTGGTTTTGCAGGTTTTTGGTTTTTTTTTTTTGCTGGTTTGGAAGTTCTGTGCTGCCATCTATTAACTTTCTGCCCCTGTCACTTGGAGCAGGTCCTTTCCCTCCCCTGCCTCTCTCTCTGAACAAGAGGAATATTATAGTTCCTTGCAATAGTGCCCCAGCAGCTCAGGGCACCTTATTGCAGTAAAAAAAGATGTGTTTGGAGTTATTATCTCATATAATGTAATGCTTTTGAAAGGGGAGGAGTTCAGATGAATGATTGTGTTAAAGGAGCTGCAGTTCCAGTGGAGATGAACAACTTGAAACAACAAAGGACAGAGAAACAGGGATTTCTAACCTCTAGGGAAAAAGGGGTGATGGCACAGGCCCTGTTGTTGTTCCTTTATACTTAGGGCTTTCTATTGCAGATCAAGGCTTCACTAAGCAAAGGTGTTTTTCAGGCAAAATGAATATTGTCATTCAAGCACTTCCAGATGCTTGTAAGTTTGGCCTGGAGGTGAAACCTCAGATTGTTTCCTTAAGAGGTGACAAAGAAAATCTGGCTGGGATCAAACACCAAAATGAGGTTCTTAATGGCAAGATGTAAGGAATGGTAGCCTGGTGTGGAAATTCTGCATTTACCTTTCCAAGACTGACTTAGGCTGACATGTTAGAGTGTACTGGCAATTAAATTATTGGCAGCAATTTGGCAATTAACTCATGGACACAATGTCTTTTATGTCTTTTTGCACTAAGCATGTATTTCAGGGCTGCTGGGACTTCAACAAAAGTTGTTTCAGTGGTGCAGCTAATGCCCTGCTAGCCTGTGTTGCTCATTTTAAAGCAACATTATCCCTTTCTCACAGAATCTAAATAGTTTTTAAAATTGTCTTAATTCCAGTCAGTTCCTCTAGCTAGCTTTTATTCTAATTCAGACTTTGTATGTGCCTTTTTTTCATAGCACAAACATCCTGCGTGTATTTATAGCAAGTACATACTTGATGCAATGGTCAGAGTGGTGTGATTGAATTATCACTATGGAGCTCTGTGAAGTGTGTTAAATTCTGATTTCCATAGGCTCTGCTCTCTTGAAGTCCTTCTTTTCTCTCATGACAGAGCTGTATTCTGATGGCAGAATGTCAATTATCCATACCTCCCTATTTCCCCCATGTGTCAGCCCACCTAGGAGCTTTCTGTTAATTTATCCAGTTGTCATTGGGCTCACTTTGTTACATTGCAACCATTAGCCTGTCCATTTGCTTAATTGGTCCATTTCCCATTTGTTATTCAGTCTGTGAATCGCCATTTGAATGATTTTTAGCTAACTATTAATTGAACACCATTTGTAACATGATTACATTGTCTATATCCTCATTTTTGCATGATCAGTAGGAGCAAGGGGGTTTTATTATGATGCATGTGAGAGTCTCTGGTTAATTGGTGGTTGGAAAATGGGAAGAAAGTGATGGCTTTGTCCAGGAATTACAGAGTCAAAGAGTCCAAGATTGTTTTTAACTGGCTGAACGTGAGGTTCAGGTTTCTGCTTCTGTATTTAGCTGAAGAAAACCATGGGGACAGAGGGCTGTGTGATCTTACCAAGCTTGTTAGGCCTCGATGGGTCAGAAGTTGTTTTAATCTGCCACTGTGCCTGCTAGGAGAGTAAGAAGACTAATGTTACAAGTACTGGACCTGACCCCCACTATTTAGTCCTATTTTGTGCCCTCAGAATTGCAGGTGAACCTGTTTAGGTTCAGTCAGGACTTTGAGCCAGATATTTGTCCCTCCCTAGGGCTCCATCCAACCTGGCCTTGAACACTTCCAGGGATGGAGCATCCACAGCTTCTCTGGGCCAGCACCTCCCCACCCTCACAGGGAAGAATTTTTTCCATCTATCTGGTCCAAACCTACTCTTCTTCAGTTTGAAGCCATTCCCCCTCGTCCTGCGCTGTTAGAAGTGTTATGGTGGAAGAGGAAAATTGTGATGAACTTTGTGGGAGAAAATTAAAGCTACAGAGAGCTCCAGGGCTGCACAGTGACACAGAGAAGCTCCTCTAGATTTGTTCAACAATGTGTGAGATTAGACTGAGTTCATCTTTGTGAGGGTAGGGTTTGGCCAGCAGAGGATTGGTATGAATGTCTACCCAGATTTCCAAGCCCCTGTGCCCAGGAAGATCTGAGCTACTGATTCAGGTAGAATTTTGGGTTTGTAGTCATTAAAGCCAGATTCTGGAGGAGCATTTAGGTTCTCAGTCATGGCATAAAGGGTGCTGGGCTCCTCCTCAGTCTGGGAAGGATCTTCTGGAGAGCTTGGCTGAAGGGTTGTATTTGACTATAACAAAAATAGGCTGTTCTAGGATAAGAGAGAGGCATGAAGATGCCTCAGTGCTACCGTCAGGCAGGGTGAGACTCTGTCCAGCACCTTGGTATTTTTGTGTACCCAGCTTGGTTCTGGTGACAGTAAAGATCCACAGGAAGACTCATCTGTGCCTGTGGTGCTGACACAATAGGCACCATGGAGGCTTTGTTGTCCTTGGCCGAAATTTTTAAAAAGAAAACTTGCAGGTTTAGCCAAACACAGAATTACTCTTTTGGAAAGCAACAAAACTGCGGGGCTGCAAACCATCTAAATAATCTCCCAGCTGGCCAAGGGAAGATCACAGCCACAAACAAAAGCAACTTTCAGCTTGGAGTAATCCTCCAAACTTACCCCCATTCCAGAAGAGTTGCTAATCACAGATGTGTGTTGGTCTTTGAAAAATACATCGGGAAGGAACAGATTTCTGAAGCTGCAGTAGTGTGGAGATAATTTTATTTATGCTTTCTCTGTGTTGGGTGCTGAGTAGTTCGTTTTCCACTCTTAAATTCAAACAGGATGATGTTGCACCCCCCCACAGACAACAAGAGAATAGAGCCAGTTAAACATTGACTGGGAGGAGTGTGCCCTGCTGAGCTCAGCACCACCCAGATTGAGTTTTGGGAGGTTTCTTAACCTTTGCTCCCAAGGTCGTTGTGCTGACAGCGTTTAAGCTCTTTTACCTAAACAATGTGGGTAGATTTTGGAACATACCATCACCCTTGGTTACCTCCAGCTCTGTGAGGGGCCCTTCCTTCAAGTGCTTCCCCCTCCGCCACCTCCCATTAAACAGAACGGTCCAGGTCAGTCCAGAATGCAAACTGTGATGTCACTGTTGTCAAAGAGATGAAAAGCTCAGTGGGAATCCAGGAGATGAACCCCAAATTAAGGATCTCTTGGCTAAATACAAGTGTTAAGAGAAGCTTGCAAAGATCAAAATAGCGTTGCGTGCCAATGTGGCATCTGATGTGCGAGATAAAAGGGGAACTCATTTCAGAAGCGAGGCTGTTCCAGCAAGAGAAAGAAATCTTGGTATCTGTGTTGCATAAAAACACATGTTTCTGATACGGTTCTCTCCTGTGCAAAATGAACAGGACATCTGGTTATGTTTTCAAAAGTTAAATTGAGTGACACTAAATCAGCCCTTTACAAAGCAAAAGGTAGTAAACCAAGAACATCTAATAAGGTAACAATGAAGTATTTGGCAGGGCTTCAGAGTTTTGGAAACTCACACAACCAAAAAGAGCTGAAATACCTTATTGTGATATATGTGAGGCTTTAACTTCTCATTTATCTGTGCTATTTCTTGCTGCACTTCACAGTGTATATGTTGCGTTCCCACTGGTATAGATTTCTATATGTTAGTGCCAAAACTCCAGATGTTTTCTAGGTAGGTCTCTGGAGACAATTTTATTGTGTTTCATTTCTCTTTATTTACAATTCACTCGTCTTGAACTCCAGCCATTGGTAATAAAAAATCCATAGAGTCTGCAGCTGAGCCAAGTGGACACTATTGTCCTGTTTTTTCAAGTTTGGGATGGGTTGATCCAAGCCTTGAACAGAATCCAAACCAACTGAGTTTCCAAAAAGTTCATCTCCCTTTTTTATTTTTTTAACCCTTTCACACACCAGGGAATAAAGAGACAACTGCTTTGTCTTTTCTTTCCTCCCCCAGTCTCTCATAAAAGGTTCAGCCATTTCCACAGTTTCTGTCATTTAAACCCTTCTGCCAAGACTGGCTCCTGTCCATCAGATATATGGCATTGCCATGGCATTAGTCAAAGCTGTCCCAGCCCCAGTGGTTCAAGGCTTTTTGTATCCCACCTTCAGGCCACTTTCACCACTGATTTGCCAACTTTCTCTTCTTTCCTCTGGGGTTAAAGCAAAAGCAATGTGAAGGCACAGTCTTGCCTCACCCCTGAGCCCTTTTGTGCTTCTTAACCTATAAAGTATAATTCCTTTTCTACCCTACAGGTACTACAGAGTGTTCCAGCCAGACACTCACAAACCCATGCTCCACTTTGCCTTCTGGGGGGGGTGGGGTGTTGTTAAAGGCTTTTATTAATGAATTAAGATTTAATGAAGATTGCAGTCTCCTCCCTTTCTCAGTGTGCTGTCTGTTCAGACTGTAAACCCCTTCAGGTTCTCTGGTACATCAGAGAGGTTGCGGTGCCCAACTTGCACTGGAATCAGTCTGTGGTTACTGGGGAACTCAGGTCTCTACATGCTGACAAACCCCCTGCTTAATGACGTAGAAATAATTAGCCACTTTGCTGCAGTGGGACTTCAGTTAATTTTAAAGCGCTGAAAAGTTTCATTTCGGAGCTGCTGCAATCAGCACCACGTTTTATAACCGATCGCAGGGGCTTTTTATTAATCAAACAGACTTTAATGTGAATATACCCGCCTACCGTATGTGTATAAACATAAATCATTCCACAGCATAATCCAATCATGTTTTCTTAGTGGTTCTGGGCTTGACTGGTCCTTCAGGGTGAAGCAGGGCTGCTCAGAGAACTCTGAACAGGGAGCAGGACCTGCTCCGACCCTCAGAATTGCTGCTTTGTTATCTTTTCGTGTCAGGCAGAAGGATTAACCCAAGGAGTTGTTGCAGCTCTAAAAAGGTGGTTTATTTCCCCCCACGTGCCCTGGTGAATCTGACTGGCTCTGAGTCCAGTCTCTTCCCTGGCCTGTGTTTTTTTGTGCTGACTCTCAGGGACTGTGCAGTGCTTGAGGACTAGAGCTGCAATGCAGCTAACCAGTAACTCCTGCTCCCTGCAAGGCTGGAGGGAATTCTTTCCTGCTCTAGTAAGCAGCTAGAGTGGTGCCAGCCTCTACCAGATTTTTGAACAATTACTCTTTTTTTTTTTTTTTTAATTATTACTCCTTATTACAGCTAAAATACGCTCAGGCAAGGCAGATAATATCCTTTCTGCTTTGTGCTATTGCTTGTGAGTGATATATTTATTTTTTTACTAGTGTAAGTTATCTATGTGCAGTGAAGCTTATAATTTTTTTGTGTCAGTAAATGTGACTGTGTTGGTCAGCATCCTAATCACCTGAACAGCTGAACATTTACTGTTGGTGAGTAAATCTTTCAGAATGAAACAATTTCAAATGGACCAAACCCAAAACGCCACTCTCACAGTGCATCTAGGAACAATACTTCACAGTTTCCAGGTTCCAAACTCGAGTTAAATTGCATCACAAAGGAAGGTACTGCTGTCATTAGTTTTAGTTTCAGATGGGTTCCTAAAGATGAAGTTATTTTCCTAGTTGGCCTTCAGTCACTGTACCATTTGATTTTCAGTTGTATATCCCTGGGTAGTGGCATTAAAACCTTGGATGCAACGTGTAGAAAAATGCCACACCTCAAGCTCATGTCTAGAAATATTTAATGAGCAAAGAGTTAATTCTAATTTAACAGAGAGAGCAACGAAGCACAGTATCTTCCCAAGCTCCTGGTATTATACAAAACCTAAACCTCTAGAAACCCACCTTTATATTGGGGAGAAATTAATACAAGGCGCAGGCATCAAGAGCCAGAAATGATGGCTGCTATTTAGTTGCATTTTTCTTCTCATTTGGAAGCAAGTGTTGTGTCTGTAGCTTGCAGCTTTATTTGTGAACAGTGATGCTTCAGCCTGGATTTGAAGCCACATGGGTCACAGATTCCTCATCTGAAAGCCTGTGGATCTTCTGTCATGGTGTCCTTTGGGTGCATTACATAAAGGTCACCGTTCTGGTTTCTCTTCCCCTTCTCTCCCTTCATTTTCCAACTCGTTTTCTCTCTGCTTGTGCTATACTGAAGGCCAGCTAAAGAAATAAAAACAGTTTTAATTTTTCAATGCAAAGCTGGGTGCACACAGGGCACTCAGCATTTTTACAGGATCTGTCCTTAAAATGTCAACGTTTACCAAGCAATTCCACGTATTGGCCTCGCAGAAGGCATAAATAGCCCTCTGAATTCAACTGAGAGGCTCAAAGGCTTTCAATGATTTCAATGTGGTTTTGATTGTGCCATTATTTTCCTGCAGTGGGAAGGAGAATACAAATCACCGTGGTACCTAAAATGCTGTGTGTATCTTTTTGCAAATGCAGTAATCTCACAGTAGCTAGTTTTTTTCCAATGTGATGCTGCCTCAGTCAATTCTTTGTGCCAGAGAGGAAAAGCTGATCCATTCCCAAATTCCAATAGTCAGTATAATAACCTGCTCCCTCTGCCCTTGCTGCTGTCTGTCCCTCGAAAATGCAGAGTTCGAGAGGGGTTTTCTAAAATGTTCCTTAGAATGAAAAGAATGACTGTCAATGAGGGAGCAGGGAAAAAAAAATAGATTTCTCTCATCGTAGTTCTCAACAGTACTTGAATTTTTAGTATGAAATACTTGCAATAAATTGTACAAGATCAATCTTGTGAAGTAATAACATTTCAAGAGATGGAAGTATTTTAAGCAATTTGAAAGACAGTTCTTGAAGATCCTTGCCTGGACACAAAAAGAGGGATAACTCTTGAGAAGTCATTCCAGAAAAAGGCAAAGAGGCCAAACTAATTGAGTAAGTTAGGAGTGTTAAATTATTCAGTTCTGAGTCAGCTATGAACTACTTACTATCAATTAATCGATACAGATATTTTACAAATTGTACAAGGAATTTTAATAAATACTTTTGAACTTTTTTTTAAACTGAATATTAAGTGATGGGCACCTGGAAATATATGGTCAGATTAACAGCATTCCTTGGAGAAGGGGGATCCTGGGAAAGGAACAAAGCTGGAGAGACACTTTGCTGGTTACTGAAGAGGACTAATAACCTCCTTCAGCAAACAAGAAATTGTGTCTTTTCATCTGTTTTGGTTGTGACCATCAACCAAAGATTGTTCTGACCTGTTCTATCCTTTCTGGCTCCAAAAAGCAGGGAGGGCCTGTGGAGCTGCTGTAGTGAGACACAAGCATGAAGAGAAAGTCTTGAAGAGCAGCAAGTTATTGCAGCCCAATCTTCCAGGCTGGAAATCTCCTGCACTGATTGCTGAGGTCTGTTCAGATCTCTCAAGTTTACAGGAAAATGTAATGTGTAGTTTAAACTATTGGCCCACTGAGTTTGAAGCATTACCTTTGTGCTCTGGAATACTTAAAGTCAGAAGACCAAATATCCTGCAGTGGTTTTGCTCTTGCTCCTCCTCAGATATGAGTATGGTTGGAATGCACTGACTTTTTATTATTTCAAATTGAAAAAGAGTGGGTTTAGATTGCATATTAGGAAGAAACTCTTCTCTGTAAGGGTAGTGATGAGGCCCTGGCACAGGTTGCCCAGAGAAGCTGTGGCTGCCCCATCCCTGGAAGTGTCCAAGGCCAGGCTGGAAGGGGCTCAGAGCAACCTGGGCATATTGGAAGGTGTCCCTGCCCATGGCAGGGGGTGGAATGAGATGAGCTTTAAGATCCCTTCCAACACAGACTATTCTATGATTCTAAATGTGTGTTTGTCCCCTTAAGTCCTGCCAATCTGAGTATTGAAAATGGTACTTTCACATCCTGAAAATAACGTTTTCAGTCCGAATTCCAGAATTATAAGTTTCAGATCTATAACTATTGCTTTAATTTCTAAATGCTTGTGGAACAACTAAAAGCAAAACAGGTTGGGCACTGCATGGTGATAGCAAGGAACTCTAAAACATAGAAGTTAAAAGAAGACTGCTTGTATTAGAAAATGCTCCTGCAGCCAGGTGTGCAGCTGAGCAGTGCTGTTAATGATCCTCCTGGTACATCATTGTTGTCTCCCCCAGGATGGCATGCTGCACACAGCCCAGAGCTGGCTCTTTGAACTGCCTGAAATTGAACTGGAAGAAAAGTGAATCAAATCTTGCAGCTTTTTTTTCCTCCCAAGAGCTACTTACAGGGCTGCTGTCCCAGTTCATCACCTTCCCAGAGAGTGTTTGCGGTTGATCGTGACTCAGAGCGGGTCTGCCTTGCATTAATTGTGTTGGCTGCAGTTCTCACAGACATCTCCTGGGCTGTCTTTTGCTCACAGAGGGCTCAGGTAGTGCTACAGGAGTAGCCATAGCAACGTGGTGCTCAACAGGACCTGCACATCCAGGTCCACATCCACATTTACCCCGAGAGCTGGATAAAAACAGGGACTGCATGACAAACTCGTTCCCGAAGCTACCACTCCTTCCATTCATACGCTGGATCCTGAAGATACTCCTACAACACTTTTCTGATGAGAAAAGCCCTCGGAGTTGGTAAGGAAAAAAAAACCCAAAATTTATATGTTAAGGTATTATTTCAGTCCAAATGCCTTTTATCACTCAAGCCTTCCTCTCCTTTATGCTTAAATCCTCAGCTTAGCAAAGCATCTGAGTTGGAAGCAGTTCACAGGTCTAAATGATGGCAGTCTGGAAATGGGATGAGGCATACCCAAAATACTGGGATGCTGCAGGCTCTGAGAAGATTCCACCACCACTGGCAAGCTTTAAACATCCATGGTTCTTGACCAAAATGCTGCCCCAGGAGCCTCAGGTTTCAGCAGCCATGAACAGGGCTCCTCACCAGTGGGTGCTGGAGCTCTGATCCTTCTCCTCCACCTGGGTCCTGAGGCAAAGCCCCTGCCTGAGCATGGGACATGTGTTAGCTGAGATGAGACATCACTGAGGGTCATTAGCTGGGTTTTTAATTATCTCATAATGATGAGAATTCAAATTAATATGTTGGTTTTGATCTCCTGTTGGATTCATACAGCTGGCTTGCCTGTGCAGTTTCTAATAGCACCTTGACAGGTGCTATTATTACCAAGTTATAATTAAGCAGACAAGAATAGCTCTTCCCTCCCAATGCTTGTTATCACAGAAGATGCTGAAACTTCAGCAGGCAAGCTCCTGAAAACTTGCTCTATCAAATAACTATTTCTTGGTAGCAAGGCCACATATGCCCTCTACTGTCCCTTCAAATTGTGTGAAGAACTGCTATCAGAATATTATTGTTATTGATATCAGTTTAATGGCTATGAAAACCAACAAAAGAAGAAATATTCTGCACCAAAATATTAGTCATTTTTAGAAGTCAGTTTGAACCAAGTGTTAGTTTTGTATCTGAACCTTGATTGCCTGATGTCAGGGAGTGTCACTGAAACCTCCCTGCTATAAAGTCAAACAGGTGGATCAGAATGAAGGCACCTTGCAAATGTTTCCCAAAAGGATTGGGCTCTTCTCCCGGGCAACAAGTGACAGAACAAGAGGAAATGGCCTCAGAATGAGCCAGGGGAGGGTCAGGTTGGATGTCAGGAAGAATTTCTTCAGAGAAAGGGTGGTCAGGCATTGGAAGGGGCTGCCCAGGTTGGTGGTGGAGTTCCCATCCCTGGAGGTGCCCAAGGAATGCCTGGACATGGCACTCAGTGCTCTGGGCTGGGTGACAAGGTGGGGATTGGACACAGGTTGGACTCGATGGTATTGGAGGACTTTTCCATCCTAAATGATTCTGTGATTCAGACTGGTAGCCCCACCAAGCTCTGTCTCTGCCCTAATACAAGAATTGACAAAAAGCAGAACTTTTAAAATGTAACTCAAGCCCCTGCAGAATTTCCATCACATTTCACAGAAGAACTATGGAAAAAAAGGCTTCTTGCTGTGAATTTGGAGTCCCATTTGTCAGGGAGTACAGAACCCTCTTTACAGCTGATGGAACCTCTGGGCTTACACCAAGTGCAGGACAGTACAAGGCAATCTCTTGCTAAAGCTCTGCAGAAATGCTGCTTTTCAGATTCTGAGTTTTCAGACTTTCAAAGCACATAGTCTGATGTACTTCACAGCCCTGGAGAGTCATCTGGAATAAGATGGTATCTGAGAAACTCTGCCTCTAAAAATAGATCTGTAAGAAAAACATAGATAGATCTCTAAATATGGAGGACAGTACACTTTTTCAGTAAGCAAATTGCTTGCTGTTTCTGCAGGCTGAATTTCCTTGATTTGTCAGAGATAGTTAGTCTTAAGAAACTAATTTCTTGGTGGCAAGCAAACCTTTTAACAATCTGGGGTTGTTATATGGTGCTTAATTTGCTCTTGCAGCACATAATGGAAACAAAGTGTTGACTAGAATGCACTTTTCCAACTTAATTTCCATCTTGTGGCAACACATTTCTTGACAAAGATAAGTTTCTGAACACTATTCAACTTGCTCTCCACTGTTTGTGCAAACTGTACACAGAGTATTATTTCAATGTTTAACGACAGCACAGTGACTGCCCGACACCCTGCTTTTAAATGATAGCCCAATCTGGATCTCATTGGCTCCTAATAACTCTCATTTTGGACAGCAAGTGAAGAGCACAGGGACATGGTGGAGTTTCTAACACAACCTAATTTTGGTGACAGGGAGAGGTGACTCAAGAGGCCAACACTTTTCTGTGGATGGATGCTGGTTTGGCACGGGACAGCACAGAACTGGGTTGATAAGGTTTTATTTGAGCTGCTGTGATTACTTATATGGATCAAACTGTCTGCCCAAACTCTTGGATAGACCCTAAATTAGCTGCTGTGTCTGTCTCCCAGCTCATGTGGGATCGTGTGATTACATGTGGTGCCTTCATGCAGATCATTTCCACTAATGCTCTAATTCAAGAGCCTCCTGAGATGGTGTTTTCAGAGCCTATACTGGAAATACACATTGAATGCTTGGCCAAAATTATCCATTAGGGTGCAATTAGCTGTGAGCAGAGCACTGAAACCTGGAATATTTTTGACTACGAGGTCAATTAGTGTGATTGGGAGGCAAAGGAAGCAGCGAGGCATAGTGTGGTCAGAGGGAGCAATCAAGTGAATTGAGCAGTCAGCTGATTAGGAAACAACTAGTGAGAGAGCGAGATGGATTTTCACCCTGCAAGTGATGAATGTAGATCTGTCTGGAGCATTCAGCCAAACTGAACACTCAATCAGCATTTGATTAACCTGAGCTGCCCCTCTAGGTGAACTCATATACATGGGATTTGAATATGTGTATGTATATATGATAGTCTCATCATGTGTGACACTCCCAAGAGCTATGCTGTATGTCATAAAGTATTAGCAAAATCAGTAAAAAAATAACTTAAACATTTCAAGTAAAAGTGAGATAACTGTCTGTCCAAGTGAAATATTTTAGGATCAGACTGATGACTCTTTTATCTTACAACTCATCTGTCCTTAGATTACGTTTGCTTTTCAAATGCAAATATCAGAAATTTTTCTCTTGTCTAGCAATAAGTCTTAAATTAGAGTAAGACTAGGCTTTGAGGTTAATTAAAGTTCACCACAAATTAACTTCTTACTATGAGACCTGTGCCTTTGTAATTAACACTGGGAGCACAGGGTTAATTATTATTGTCCCCTTTGTTAGTTTGCCATGTAGAATGAAGAAATCAAAAGCTTCGGGTTTGATTTTGAGGGCACCTTTTATTAACAGGAAAACTTCCCTGACCCATGAATATCTCTGTGGAGCCTCCAGTCTAGGTCTGGAGGAGGATGGGAGGGATGGATGGGTTTAAGGATTTCTTCCCTGCTGTTGGTGACACGGCTGCCCTGGAGCCTGGGGACAGTCCTTGCAGGGTGGTGGCACTGGGGTGATGCAGCAGCCCAAGGTCACTTTCCCCTCTGCGTAGGAATGGTTGGTTTGGTGCCTTCAGCATTTTCCTGGCTGTTGGGTGTGAGTGGGGTGGCTCAGGGGAGCTGCAGCTTTGGCTCAGGAGCAATGTAGGCGTGGGCTGAACTGGAATTCCCAGTCTGGAGTCACCTCTGTGTTCTGGTTCCCATCTGTGCCCAGGTGGAAGGAATACCATTTTCCCTGAATTGAGAGTTTTCTCCCACCCCTCAAGGTCTGGTGGTGGAGGCTGGTGGGGCACCCACATTTCCACTCCTGCCACTGTTCCCCCAGAACGCGCGGCAGCCACGCAGACGGAGCAGGACACGCTCTTCCAGTGAAATCCCCTCACTTCCTCTGCACAGCACTTTGCAACCCAAGCAGAAAAGCACCTCACTGGTCAGGCACTAATGAACAAGCACGTGAGAGGAGAAGCCTGGCTGACAGGCTGGATACTCCCCCAGATCCCTGCAGCAGAGACAGCTGTCAACAGGCCTGGCTCGTCTGAGCCAGCTCCGGCCCCAAGCCGCTCCTCCCGCAGGGACGGGAGCTTGGCCGGGAAGCGGCAGCGCCCGGCTGGGCCTTCCCAGACGTGCTGTCATTAGTGTGCAGAAGGAGCATCAGGGGAAACCTCTGGGGAAGGAAAAGCTGGAGCTGTCGTGGCTCTTCTACAAGCCCCGACTCCGTTTGGTTTGTCTCTGGTGTCGGAAATGTACGGACAGCAGCGCACGTTTCTTTTTATTGCAATGAGGTCGTGAAGGGCGCTGTGCCAACTGGAGCAAAGGCAACGCTTCCTTTGCATTAGCTGGCTAGATCATCTTTCCTCGAAGCGGAAATCGTGGCTCCTTACATTTATTGTGCCTGTTTATATGTGAAGAATCAGAGAATTAGAGAATCAGCAGGGTTGGAAAGGACTTCTTGAGATGATCAAGTCCAACCCTTGACCCAGTACCACCACAGTCACTAGGCTATGGCACTAAGTGCCAAATCTAGTCTCTTCTTAAATACCTCCAGGAATGGGAGAATCCACCACTTCCCTGGGCAACTCATTCTGATGCCTGATTGCCCTCTCTGTAAAGAATTTCTTCCTAATGTCCAACCTAAACCTCCCCTGGCAGAGCCTGAGACCATACTCTCTTGTCTTACTGAGAGTTACCTGGGAGAAGAGACCGACCCCCACCTGGCTACAACCTCCTCTCAGGGAGTTGTAGAGAGTGATGAGGTCTCCCCTGAGCCTCTTCTTCTCCAGACTAAACAACCCCAACTCCCTCAGCCTCTCCTCACAGCACTTGTGCTCCAGTCCCTTCCCCAGCCTGGTTGCTCTTCTCTGGACCTGCTCCAGCCCCTCCATGTCCTTCCTGACCTGAGGAGCCCAGAGCTGGACACAGCACTCCAGGGGTGGCCTCACCAGGCTGAGTACAGGGGAAGGATCACTTCCCTGATTCTGCTGCCACTGTTCCTGATACAAACCAGGATGCCATTGGTCCTCTTGGCCACCTGGGCACACTCTGGCTCATGTTCAGCCTCCTGTCACTCCAAACTCCCAGATCCCTTTCCACCTGGCTGCTCTCCAGCCACTCTGTCCCCAGCCTATGGGGCTACCGGGGCTTGTTGTGGCCAAAGTGCAGGACCCAGCACTTGGCCTTGTTGAACTGCATCCCCTTGCATCAGACCATCTCTTCAGCCTGTCCAGGTCCCTCTGCAGAGCCCTCCTGCCTTCTAGCCTATTGACACTTCCCCCCAGCTTGGTGTCATCTGCAAATTTGCTAATTGTACGCTCAATCTCCTCATCTAAATCACTGATGAAGATATTAAACAGAACGGGGCCCAGCACTGATCCCTGGGGACACCACTGGTGACTGGATCCCAACTGGATGCAGCCCCATTCACCAGCACTCTCTGGGCCCGGCCCTCCAGCCAGTTCCTAACCCAGCACAGAGTGCCCCTGTCTAAGCCATGGGCTGCAGCTTTTCCAGGAGTATATTATGGGAGACAGTGTCACAGGCTTTGCTGAAGTCCAGATGGACCACATCCACACCCTTCCCCTCATCCACCAGGTGAGTCACCTGATCATAAAAAGAGATCAGGTTGGTCAGACAGGACCTGCCCCTCCTAAACCTGTGCTGGATGGGTCTGATCCCTTGTCCATTTTTTTCCCCTCTTAAGGGGAAGCTGACATATGGCTAAGGGAAACTGACACAACTAAGACTCTGAAAATTGATTTCCTTCTGTTTTTCCGGTACTGGATAAGACATACTGGCTGAAGGACCTGATTGAAGGCAGAGAACTAGATCTGTTTGGTGTCACACTGCAGTGTGTGTCCACTGAAGACCCACCACTGAACTGGTGTGGGTCACACAAAGAACAATGTGTCCACAGAAGGCCCAGAACTGATTGTGTCCATCAACACACCAGAGGATATGTCTGAAGACCCAGTACCAATACTGGTGGTGTGTAGTATCACATTGGAGGATGTGTTTCTTGCAGACACAATAAAGGTTCTGCTCCGCCTCGCAGCAGAGGATGTGTCCAGTGAAGAGCCACCACTGGCTCTGTCCAGTATCGTGCCAGAGGGACATGTGGGTTGAAGGCACACTACAGGCTCTGTTTGGCATTGTACGAGAGGATATGTGGATTAAAGGCAGAGTATGGGCTCTGGCTGGCATAACACTGCAGAAGGTGTGAATTGGAGACAGAGTTCTGGTTCTGTCCGATACCTCACCAGGGGACACGTGGATTGTAAACCCAGAAGCGTGTCTGTCCATTATCACACTGGAGAACACGTGGAGTGAAGACCCAGCACCAGGTCAGTCTCATATCCCACTGGAGGACAGGTGGATTGGAGACTGAGTACTGTTTTTGTCTGGTATCCCACCAGAGGACATTGAAGAAAGGTTTGTTTAGTGTTTGGGATGTGCCTTTTAGCCCAGACTAGTTCTGCTTATAAATGTATCGTGACACTGTCAGATTTTATGCTGCAAAATTCCCTCAACCCAGACAAAAGTTATATTATTTTAGCATTGAGAGGGTTGTTCTTTATTTCAAAATATTTATATTGCAAAGCCAGTGCTCCCAAATCTGGTGTACTGTGGCAGTCACAAGCTCACTTCTCACATGTACTGATTTGGCAAAGATCAAACCACATGGATGTCTTCAGACCTACTCATTTATTCTGGAGAAGGACGAGATCTCCAGGGGCCACACAAACAAGTTCTGATTTAAGATTTGTTTTCTGCAAATGTTTCAACCACCGTGCGTTGTGCGTGCATAATTTATATGGCATCTCCTAATCTTTGAAACCACAGTTTATGTTACTGATTGCACAAATCATCTGGGATGCCACTGTAATCAAATTCTGGGCGTTTTTGTCATGGCAGAAGAAAAATTACGGCACTGGAAGTGTGATGCTCAGCAACGGGGCACTGACCTCTCATGCTTGAGCTAAGAAGTAGCTGAATTCACTTGCAGATTGCAGGGATATTTCCTTTTGCACACAGACTGATGAAGGTCAAAACACTCAGTGAGCAAGTTGTTCCTAAATGTCAGATGATGCTCTGGGGTGTAATGGTGGTTGTGGCTTCCACAGTCCTGTCCATGGCAAAGCTCTGTGGGGTATTTTTTGATTGACAGCATTGTACTGGTGGGATTTGGGGTTTCTGCTTTTCTGTTTTGTCTTTAAAGTGCATACCACTCTCTGGTTATTTAAGGAGCTTCTTTTCTGTGTGTATGTACATAAGAAATTTCAAATCTATGTAATCGAGTTAGATCCAAAATGTTGTCTCTGTTTATCTTCTTTGCACTGTTTAACTACAGTGATTGTTGATTATAAATGATTTTGCTATTACTTAAATGACAAATGCAGACACACACTGACCTGAGAAACTAATGGCAAATGGCTGAATTTTAAGATTTAACGGATGTCAGGCCACATTTGACAGCTTGCAATTCACAGGGACTGAATTCCTGTTCGGCTTATAAAATCAATATTATAGGTAGCCAAACTTATAAAACATTTGAAGTTCCTTTGGCACAGTGATCAAAACATGAATAAAATTTTTGGCTTTCATATCCAAAGTCCATGTTTGCTTAACTGGTGCAACAATGGCTTCAAAACCATTTTCCCTCTGATTTCAGATGATTTTACGATTAGGAGGCGCAAGGTCTTCTTGCCAAGAAAGAAGGGCTGAAGGAGGTTCAGGAGAATTACTTCTTCCTGGAAAGTGAAAACGGGTCACCCAGAGATGTTCCTGGACGAGGAACAGGTGGGAGAGTTATCTGAACAAATCACTCACTGTTTACCTCAGTTCCTGTTTTGCTGTGCATCCCTTTTAAAACTGTATTTGGGTAGCGGCATCTTAGATTTTTTGAGTTTTAGAGCAGGCACAGGAAGGTCTGTGCCACCCCCCTCACAACTTATTAGTCCTTTACCTGAGGAAAGCATGATATCAGGCAGTCACTGTTGGAATATGATATATCAAATATTTCGGTTGTGTTGTTGTAATGTCACTCTAGATACAACTTTTTCTCCTGAGTTCTTACCAGTTTTTGCTTTTCTGGACAACCCTGACTGGTGTTACTCTGGTGTTACAACAACTGGTGTTACTCTGTCTAATCCCCTTGAGCAAGGCATGGGGTTCACATTCTCTTGGCACTTTTGCCAGTGTTTATTTCAGAGAAACTCATAATCCTAGACAGTAAGATCCCCAGTTTTCTCAGGGTTCTAACTAGCCCAAGTCCAAAAGTTTTAATTCCATGACTATGTGTATTCCCACTCTTCCTCTTTGCCACACTCTGTTTCCCTTTTCCACTCAGTTAAACATTTTCCCCTTCTGGGACCTTTGCTAATAGCTGTTCCCTCTGGGGGAAGCAGTTTGGTAAATCTCAGAAAGGCCCCAAACAGCTCCCTTAGCTTTTTCCCTGTACTCTTCCAAGCCAAATTCCAGCTCCCTGCAAGCTGAATTGCAGAACATCCTTTGTTTGGGAGGCACAGAGACTCACCCAAGGCAAAAGAGCCTGTGTAGACTTGCCAACCCAATCTCGCCCCACCTGTCTCTGAGCTACTCTTGACTGAACTCAAGGAGCCCTTTACCCTCTCCAAGTACACTCTGAGAGTGGGAACCACCACCTGGCACTTCTGAAACTCATCCCCAGCCTCCAAACCCGGGTCTGTGTCACCTTGTTTTGTTCCCTGAATGTGCAACATTAAAGGCAACTGCCTCCATCTCTTAGAGCAAAGCAAGGAGCCACAAGCACCTGCTAGAAGGGCTGTGCCTGAAAAAGGTAGAGGTGGAACCACCTGACCTCTTCTGTCTAGAGGAACAAAGAGCAGGTTTTCAAATATAATACCTGCTTCATGATCTGATCTCCCTGCCACAAACAATGTGTTTTACATCGACATAGCTTGTTGATTTAATGCAGGGGGGAATGGCTTGATGTGTCTTGCTGACCACTCATTTGCTCACAGGCATATATCTATATAGGTGTCTGTATGTGTACTTGTATACAACAGAAAAATAAAATAGACAATAAAATTTAATGTAGCATAGCATAACGTAATAGCATAATTTATGTATTATATAAAGCAAGCCATACAGCTTCTGCTTTTCCCCCTGCTGGAGCCATTTGCTAGCTGGTAAACTAAAGAGCTCAACTTCTGGCTTTTTGACTGTAAACTGCAGAGATTTGTGTGGAGAACCAATTTCAGTGTTTTTTCGGCTGGGATGTGTCATCCCCAGTTCTGCTGCTGTCATTACCTGTCCACCTCCCTGTTTAATCACAACACATCGTGCAGGCATTGAGCAGGGTGGGGTGGACATTTGAACATCCCTTTGTTCCATCCAGCACGAAGAACTTAACAAATTTATCTGTATTTTGGATTTTGTAGTGTATGTTTTAACGCAGCGCCCGTGGATCCACTGCACAAGCAAGGGTTTTGCTGGTTACTAGGATCAGGTTGCCAGTCTCTGTGAATGTTCTCTGTTTCCTGGGCTCAGCTGTGCTCTCACAACACCTGTATAAACCCACAAGTAATTTCAGTGGAGTTATTGGAACCGCCGTGCTCTTGTACCGCCGTGGCTGGAAGCAGGAGGTAATTAAATTAATTTTTAAGTTCTTTAATGTGCAGCAAACACTCAGCCCACACAGGCAGGGACATAGGTCCATACATGCAGGTGGAGCTCATAAAATAAACAGCCTGGCCAAGTGTATCCACCCAGATGAAAGCCAGACGTTTGGGAAGGAAACTCCTTTCCTGCCGCTGTGGCCCAAAAGCAGCCAGCTTTTATATGGTCAGCCTCAGCTGTGTGGCCATGACCAAAAATAGTGGTCTTGGGAATATTTACAAGGATGAATACACACATGCTCTTTCTTGCTTTGAGGTTTTCAGCAGATGCTGCCAGGCTTTGAGTTTTCTAATTATAAATTGTCCTACACACGTCGGTATCCTATGAACTGTGGCACATTTTCCTGCTGTCCTGGTTCCTAGTGTGGATCCAGGGAAGTCCTGGGAGTGTTGGTTGCTCTGTGTGCACAGGGGATGCCTCTGCATTTACAGGCACATTGTGGGATGACATACATTCTTTTAAAAAGTGCATAAAATAACTTATTTGTCTTAGGTAAATGATGCCTTCACCTTTTCACTGGCTAGAACGCTTTTCATGGATAGAACAGTAACTCTTGCCTGGACAGCTTTCTGTCCCCACAAGACATGCAGATGCCACCGTTTTAGGGTCTTGGAAGAGCCTCCACATCCTGTCCCAAGAAGGAAAACTGGGTGAGTGACACCACCAAGTTTCATCTCCTCCCTTCCCTGACCCTCTCTTGCTGTCCTGATTCTGCAGCAGCAACTCTGAGTGCCCCAATAAGGAATTCTGCGAGGTCCCCTGAATGACATGAAATGGACCACGTGATTATTTAACTTCAGGACAAGGGCAAAGAATTTCTTCTGAAGAACTTAATATGAAGAACTCAGCAATTCTTGTAAGACTGTGGGGGAGGATGTTTGCAAACCCTGATGCCTTGTGGGTTAACTGTGCTGGCAAGTTATCAGGAACCTCTTGAATCCCTGCCTGGTCATCCTTCTAAAGGAACAGTCCACACAGCTGGCACCTAAGAAGCATGTCTAGGTTTGGGTTTTTTTGGTTGTTGTGTTTTATTTGGTTGGTTTTGGTTTTTGTTTCTTTGTTTTGGTTTGTTTTTTTAAGTGCAGGCAAACAGAAATCCTTCTGTGCTCCCAGCAGGATGGATATAATCCATCTCTGCTCCAAAACATGCATATCTGTGTTATGATAAGCGAGCACATTAGTTTAGGACATGGTACTGTGCTCACTTTGGCAAGGTGGCTTCCAGATGGGAACTGGCTGAGGTTCATCTGGTCCAGAGAACAGGCACTGCAGGGAACAGGCTCGATTTTAGTCTATGGTGACATGCAGAAGAGAGTTAGAATTACAGATTCCAGCCAAAAGCCACCACAGCCTGTCAGCTTAGGCAGCCTACAGGATCTCACCACAGATCTGGACCTTCTCAGGTGGCAGGATGTGACAAATAGAGACATTAGATGGTACAAACATATTGTTCAGAGCTGGGTGTAGGTTTGTTGGCTCTGTCATAAGTCAGTAGCACTGGGCTGGGGCTGTGCCCACTTTAAAATGAGCAATGGGTTGTGATATTATTCTCCAGGTTAACAGTGATATGACTTGTCCCCCTATGAGATCCTGCTTTCACTTATTTATTTAGTAGACAAAGAGACCAGTGTATGCTTTGGCCTGGTTTTAAAGATTGTTTTCTGGGTGGATTATTGAAGGATCATTTTTTTCCATACATCAGACATCCTTCCAACAGTCTTCTGAGCTGCAGGTCACAGCTCCCTCGTTCCCAGCTCCACAGCACATGGATCAATGCATTCCTCAGGCTTGTCCTTTGTGGGATTATGTCATCCTGCCTCTGTCATGGGAACCACAAGATGCCCAGTCTGCCACAATCTCTCAGCCTAACTCAGGCTTTGCAAAGGAGAGCCACAGTTAAGCCTCAGGAGACTCAACAGCTTTGCATTTAGGACAGGAAAACACAGGATGAAAATGTGAGCACCCAGGATGAAAACAGAAGCCTGTAGCTTGAGAGGAGGATTTGGTTCTATTTCAGCTGTTGGAATGGAGCAACCCACATCCCATTTTACATCCTCTGGCTGGGACTGATCGTGTCTCCAAACATGAGAGTGGCAGGTGAGGCCTTGTGATAGACAACATGCCTGTGTCCCCTGGACTAAGGGTTGTTATTTCCTTGTGTTTCACCATGAGGAATCCATATGTAAAAAGAACCTTTTATTTTCCTGCCTGGTGCTATAGTAGGCTTAGCATTCCCATGCAGGAAAACCTTCAACTGTACTCCAAGCAGTGCATGGACACCTGGAAGAGGTTTGTGGAAGGATGTGTGCACGTGTTCTGAGGGCCATGATTGGCCCAGAATAAGCTGTTGAAGAGTGACTATCCATTTGGGAATGTGGGAGAAACAAACAAAAAAACCCAGGTTCTTTATTCTTGTGGTACCTAGCTACTGGTCTGTGTGCACATACACTCATTTTCCTAACTTTAATAACTCTGGAATACATGGACCTGTTTCTCCCATCCCAGGTTTGTCATGGGATAGTGTCCTCAGGGATGAGGTCCTATAGAATTTCTGAAAATTATCAGTCAGGTATGAGAGATACTGTTAGTGCTGCTCTTGAAGCAAAGGTTAATATGTCCTTCACTCCTTCCCATTTATTAGCTATCAGAGAGCCCAGATGATGCCAGGGCAGGGGGATGGGGAAAGCAGAATGAAGGGGAAAAAGTCATTAGAAAACAGGCTTCATTAATTCAGCTGCTCTGGGACCAGAGTGTTTGAAAAGGTCGGGGTGTTTCCTTTGACCTAAACAAAATGCTTGGACGTTCTTCAGTTGAAATGTTTCATTCCTGCCCACTGAACCAAATCAAAACACTGGGCTTTGGTGCAGCTCTGTGATGAAGGGCTTGGGAGGGAGCAGCTGCAGCTCATTCCAGCAGGACTTGTCTGACCCAGGGCTAGGAGAGGTGGATGTTCCTTTGCCAAATGTGCAGCGCTAATCATCTCCTAAGTATTGATGAATTAAGATGGATTTCACCTCAGGTATTAGAAATTTGCCTCCTGCTCAAAAGGAGTGTATGTCCTCCTGCCACAAACAGTTGTCTGAAGGGAAAAAGGAGTTGCTGGAAGTCACAGAATGGTGACTTGTCTTGTCTCTGTGTCCTCCCAGTGGTGTCTTTAGCTCATGATCTCCTTCAAACGACTTTGGGTTTGTTTGAACCCACAATGTGGAGTTGCCGTGGGGCTCTGCTCTTCCACCTTTTGGAGTGTGAGCATCTCACCAGCCTGAAGGCCTCCCCTGCTGTTCCTGTAGGTGCATCAGTGAACAACGAACCATGTTAGACAGCAGGACTTGTTGACAGACCTCCACACCATTGCCTGGAAGCGAATCCAACCCCTTAAGAGGAGAATTGTGACCGAAATCAGTGCCCTGATTTGGAGATGGTGTGTTTGAACTCAGAGCCTCCTCCCTCTCTCAGGAGAACTTCCTAAGCACTCCACTATGAATTTTTTGGGTCTAACTAGATGTCCCTTGCTGTGGCATGACACAGCAAAATGGCACAAAATAGAAAGGGAAGGTGGCCCAGGGTCAGCTTAATGTTGAGATGGGATTTCCCACAGTTCAGGGTGTCACAGGAGAGGAGACTTTGCCCAAGAGATGCTCTCCTGGAGGCTTCCCCTCCAGCTTTTATTGCCTGCTGAGTGCTTGTGGATCCCAGTTTAGACAGCAGCTTCCAAGGGGAGCATTAGTCACTTGATCCCACAGAATTTCAACAGCGTCAGGGCCCCTCCCAGAAGCTCCCCTAAAGCCCCTTCTAAGGATGCCAGATCCCAGCAACAGCAAAAGCAACAACCGGGCTGAGCTCAGGAACAGACTGGCGTGTTGACACATCAGTGAAAAGCGGCTTCAACACAGTCTGTTCGCCCCGAGGCTGCCGGTTCGGCTGCCGCTCCCGGTGTTTGATCTAGCAGAGGCTCCAGCCCAGAAAAACAAAGCCCAGCCTTTCTGGTTCCTGGCTTGGGGAACTCACTGCCCCTTGTGCTGTTCCTCTGCTACCAAAAGCCCAAAGGTCATTGTTTAATGTTTCCTAGTTTGGTTCATCCTCAGAGTCACACTCTGCTAAACTGTAGCTTTCTCTCTTTAGGCCACTCGTGTTGGGGAGTTTCACATCTTTATTATCCCTGAGTTAACACCCCTGTGTTAATAAACTGCTGGTTTAACTCAGGCAGGTGAACCAGCACCACTGTCCCAGCAGTGCTTCCCGGGGCATCCCAGGGGAATGGATTACAAACGACCCTGGAAGAGTGATGCTGTGCCGTGAGGAAATACACAGGGAGGGGGCACTACAGAATTTTTAACACCTTGGGTTTTGTAATTAAAAAAAAAAAAACCTCATATGGAGGAAAGTAACACTGTAAACAACACTTCCAGGGAGCTGGTGAGGCTAATCTGCATTGCAGTGGTGCTGCCTGACCCAGACATGCATCCAAGTGAAGCTGATTTGTGCTCCAGTCATTTCAGAGCTAAGATGAGCTGAGGGATGCGTTTTCCCCCCCCTCGAAAAATTTAGGCTGCCCCACCACACGTGGTTGGAGATAGATTGCCTGCTGGAGTGAGTGTTGTACAATATGCAACACAAAATGCTGAAGGAAATCTCAGAGGTAAAGTCTGAGAAACAGTCAGTGAAAAGGAGTTGGTTTGCTGGGGAGACTTTGATGGAAGAGATGAGAGAAGTTTTCTGGGTGAAAGATGGATTCACTGGGCATATTCCCTCTCTCTGGCTCTCCCTGCCTTTGCCAGGGTGGGGAGTCCTGCCTAGTCCTTCTTGCTCATATTTGAAAGGGGAGGGAGAAAGGGGGTTAGATGTTATAATTTTCATTTCATAATTGAAAAGGAGCCTTGATATAGTCAGAATCCACTCACAGCACTGAAGTTGCAGGATGACAATTACAGTACTGATGGTGTAATTTATTGTTTTTTCGTTACCCAAGGTAATTCCAATGAGGTAATAAATCTACATGTCAGTAAGAAATACTCAGATTGCCAGCTGTGCCCTGTTTTATAGCTGTGGATTTAATGCTTTGAGGGGAGTGTTTGCTAAGCATCACTTGGCAATTAGAGGCAAAGAGGAATTTAAATGTTCCGGTTCTGTTACCAAAATTAAAAAAAAAAAAAAAAAGAAAAACAGAAAAATAGGGATTTTTCCTTATAATTTGTCTTTCTGTTAATATTGCACAACTCAGTGTCTTTGCCTTTTGCTTGATTATCAGCTCAGCCCAAAGATGGTATTGAAATACCAAACTGGACCTCTGCTCCATCAAGAAACATCAACCCTTCAGTGATGCGGTGAGGACAAGGCCAGAACTGCTCCAGCCCTTGGTTTACTGGCTGAAGGAAGTTTGCCCAGAGCCCTGAATGCATGGAGATTCGTGGAAGGACACGTCCTGCTTAGGAGGACCACCAGAAGTCTGCATCCAGGTACAGGCATATATTTGGTGCTGCTTCCTTCAGGTTATTTTTGTAGGAAGAGAAGGTGTTCGCTGCAGTATCTTGTTTAGACAAGCTGTGAAAACACAAGCAAAGCCTGGATAGGAGACTGAGTCATTATCCAGGGGGATATTGGAGAACATCAAAGGCTTTGAAATACAAATATCTCACTTATTGCTTTAGGGACAACTGCCTCCAACTTGGACTTCACTCTCAGGAAGGATAAATCACCCTGCATTCACCATGTCCCCTTCAGTGTTTGTTAATACAAATCCAAAGATATCTCCCTTGGGAAGGTAGCTCCTAAAAGGAGCAGAAACACAGACTTCATGGTTGACCTGGGCTTGTCTTTTAACTGATCCCACCTAATTTTGAACGCAAGAATAGAACTGATATTGCAGGGGACTTCCAAGAGTCCCACCATGTGGGCTGCATGAAGTTTTCTGAGGCAGTGACAGGCAGCCAAAGGGGTGAACGGGGCTCTCTGTGGTTCACACCCACCTAGCAATCCCATTAAAAAATAAAGTATTGTCCCCTGGAGTTGTCCCAAGAAGGCATTTGCTATCTCTCATTTAGTTTCATCTATACTAAAGGTTGGAGAGACCCAGCAAAACAGATCCTCACCTGGGTTCAGTTGTCTTGAATTTGTCTCCTTCAGGGAAATGCAACAACTGATAATTCTAATTTTGAGGTTTATCCTTATGTGGATGCTGTCTGCTACAGTGTATTTTCTGCTGCTTTGTTCGCTGGATAGGCCTGCACAGGCTATTGACAAGGTAGTTTTCCCAATATTCAACCCATATTTCTCCTTTTACAATAATATTTAATTGGTGACAGTTCAGCTGCCTTTGTTTGGGATATCCCACCTAGCTGCTGTACCCATTCTGGTATCACATGCCAAGGATGAGGTTGCAGGTTTGGTGTTCAGGCCAAGGTGTGAGGAGTGGATGAACTCTGTGCTTGCCTGTATGAGAAGTGGGAAGAGCTCTGTTTTAGCTGCCTTTGCTCCTAGGAGGAGTTTTCTCCAAGTCAGGGAAGCCTGGTCACACCAGGCACCGGTGCTTGTGGACATCAGGATCGGCATTCCCAAATTCCTCTCTCCCCAGCTGCACAGAGGGAACCTTCCACTCTGTGCTCGCTGCTCCACAAGGACAGTGCCATGAAATCGTAGCAGCCTTTTTGTTCTGTCAGATTGCAAATGCATCACTGGCTTCCTCCAAGCCCTCTTTCAGCGTTATTGCTCTCCACACTTTTCCCTCCAGTGAATGCCATTTCTCCCCTGATAAATTAGTGCACCGTTTTCCAAGAGCTGCGTCTCACTTGCTCTTCCTGCCCATATTTCTAAGCTCTCTGGGGCTCTTTGTATTATTTCTCTTGCTCCCATTTGTGTTTCCCTACCCTCTCCTCTCAACTTGATGTTATCTACATTTTTTATTAGCCAGCTGTTTTATTACCCCTCGCACATCACAAGTGGAGAAGCTCCATGAAATGAGAGCTACCCATTGTCCCTGTCGGAATCATATGAGGCACAACCCCCTTGTCTATTATTATTCCACGTTTGCAGTCCTTCAGACAGCTCCTGTGACAGTATTTATGTCTAAGCCAATGGGAAATAATATTTTGAGAGGCACTTTATCAAATGCTTTCCTGAGTCCCAGCTCTTTGATGCCTGCTGCTCTCCCTACTCTCGTTCATTTTATAATTCTGTCAGAATTTATATGCATTTTTCTTGTGGACTCGGTCTTTGCAAGCCCGTGGTGCTCCTTGCATATGTTTCTGTAAAGAGATCTGTGTAATTCTCGGGATATTTTAGGGAGAGCCATGAAAAGATCCCTTTGAAGGCCAGCATGAAAGCTCCAGTTGTGCTCAGTGCTCTGAAGCAGTTTCCAAATAATGAGATACTCGGTAGTGTCTGACTGGGATTGAGGAGAATGACTCTGGATAAACAGTAGGAGATAAAAGGGATCACCTTCCCCTTTATGCATTTCCCTGTATTGTGTGAACTGTTTTCCATAGGGGATCGAATCATATCTTGTCTCCTACAGAAAGCAAAAGGAGTCATTAGCTCTGCTAATTGTTAAAGACAAAGAGTAAAAGGCGATGACAGTTTGCTTTGTGTGTGGTTAAACTTGTTAAAGGCATAAATCAAGCAATTCTTTTAATTGTCACTTGATCCTTTGCTACTATGGTATCCCACCACGGCAGCACACCAGCACTTCCATTTTTTCACTCCACTCAGTTTGAATTTAAACTGTACCTTCTCTTGTTACACACATTAAACAAGATTACATTGTAGTACACGATAGCCAATGTTTTAACTTGGTGTTGCATTAGACAACATCTTTTGAGCGTGCACAGTGTGAAAACATAATTTAGTAATACCTGATCACTGGTCTGGCTGAATCTGATTTGTTGTGAAGCCACAATACAAGTATAACACAAACTTTCTAGAAATATGTGGGTTTGGCCAACTAAGAGGACATTTTGGGTTTATTGTTTATGATTGGATTTGATTTACATCCATTTGCTTTTGAGAATATTTGAACCTACTTAAAGCACCTTGAAGATGATGTGTTTAATTAGATGGTTAACTAATGTCATCCTGAGAAATGGATGGGAGTTGAGCCATCAGGATCTTCAGCGCAATCAGAATTTTCAGCAGCAGCAGGATTCCCTGCATGAGGTTTTTCAGCTGTGTGCAGGGAGGGTGATAGCACTGTCCCACGTGTCCTGGCACTGATGCTTAGAGACACTCACAGTGTCTGTGGAATGTCAATGTCACCCTAAACCTTTTCCTGACTTTTGTGCCTGAACAGTGTTGGGTCTGCTGTGTTTTTGGGGTGTCTGTTTTCACAGAACCACAGAACAGCTAGGCTTTAAAGGGACCTCTGGAGATCATCCACTCCAACCTCCCTGCCAAGGAAGGGTCACCTGGAGCAGGAGGCACAGGAAGGCATCCAAGTGGGTTTGGGATGTCTCCAGAGAGGGAGACTCCACACCCTCCCTGGGCAGCTGTTCCAGGGCTCTGCCACCCTTCAGTGCAAAGAATTTCTTCCTCATGCTGAGGTGAAACTTGTGTTTTAGTTTATGGCCCCTGCTCCTTGTTCCGTCTCTGGGCACTGCTGAGAAGAACCTGGCACCATCCTCTTGGCATCCACCTGGGAGATATTTATATGCATTGATGAGATCCCCCCTCAGTCTTCTCTTCTCTAGACTAAACAGGCCCAGCTCCTGCAGTCTCCCCTCATCAGAGAGGTGATCCAGACCCCTAAACATCTTTGTGGCTTCCACTGGACCCCTTCCAGTAGGCTTCTTGTCTTTTTTGAAGTGTGGAGACCAGAACTGGACACAGGCCTCCAGATGTGTCCTCACTGGGGCTGAGCAGAGGGACAGGATCACCTCCTTTAACCTGCTGGCCATATTCTTCCCAAAGCACCCCCTTTTTCCAGAAAAAAAAAAGAAAAATAGAAACTGATGCTTGAAACTTTGGGCATGGCTATTGAAAATCATCCATATCTGTTTTGTACTCAGTGCACGTGCTATGTAATAAGGATAAGTTGAGTTAAAACTTGGGATCTGAGCCTTGGCATTCTGGGCCTACAGATGCAGGTTATTCAGCATTTCACTGCCTTGCACAAAGAGTGAGCTGAGCCTTCTCCCAGGAGTTTTCCTGTCCTGTCCCTCCAGTACAGTT
This sequence comes from Myiozetetes cayanensis, assembly GCF_022539395.1. NCBI lineage: Eukaryota > Metazoa > Chordata > Aves > Passeriformes > Tyrannidae > Myiozetetes > Myiozetetes cayanensis. Next base: position 70,254,161 of record NW_026087521.1, on the reverse strand, counting down.
TAACCTGTTGGTGTACAAACAAATAGATTTGTACTTCTGGAGATAAGCCTTTCCCCACGTAGCAACTGTATCAATCTGTGCCTTTCTTAAAGACTTCAGAGCTTAGAAAGACTTGAATTCCTGATGTGTTTTGTAGCTAAAATGCCTTGTCAGCTCAGAGAGGAGCAGCTCAAAAGGCATCCTTACTGGCAGGTCACATGGATGGTGCACCCCATGCTACTGAGAGCACTGACACGTTTCCCCACGTCTGCAGCGAGCATCTTATGGAAAACTTTGGATTCTGTTTCACCAGAGAATAGTAGCACATAGCAGAAGAAACTACAGCACCAACACATGCCAACCTCTCCCCTCCCTACACGCTTTTTAGCTCCTGTCTCACAGGAGCTGGTCTGCCGCTTTGAAAGAGAAACGAACTCGTTAAAAAAGCCTTGAAGCCTTCAGTGAACATCTCCTTAGAGAAGCTGTTCCCTTATTTGAGCTCACAGGGGTCTACTGCCACCCACCTGGCTGTACAAGTGCCTGCTTAGAGAAATCCTGCAGGTCTCCCTTTTCCCCACCTGCTCCCTCCCTCCTCTTGGGGGCTTTGTGTGTGTGTAGAGCTTTGGCATGGGAATAAGAGCTGCATGGACGTCTAGAGTGCAAAACCCACCTGGGTTTGGGGAAGTTAGAACTAATAGTGCCTATATATTTGGGATTTTTGGGACTGAGGGTAGGAGGTGCATGGGCTAAGGTCTGAATTCACAAAGAGACAGACACATAGATTGTGGTATTCATAAATTCAGAATCTTTTCAGAAAATAACATACCAGAAGATGAAGGCACAAGCATACACATTTTGTTATAGGATTCCTTAAAAATAGTCACTGGTAAAACAGGATTTGAAATTCAAGCAAATAACTGTATCTTTAATCAGTCCTATGTTAATGTAGTCACTCTGAATTTCATCAAGTAGGGGCTATATCCCCAGGAATTCCTCCGGCAAAGGAGTCCTTCAAAGTCTTCCCCAATTACAATGTAAATAAACATACAACAAAGATGACTGACTAAAGATTGAAGTCTCTGAGGAGAAGAGCAGGACAGAGTGCAAGGAAGTGTGTGTGACAGTTTCACTTTCTCTTGTAAGTAAAGTGAGAAGAATTATACCTGCTCTTAAGTTTCCTGGTGAGTGCAGTCAGGGTCCCTGGTGTCAGGTGTGAACCTGCTTGTTCTCCTCCTTTATTCTTTCCTTCCACTTTTCTGTCTTTTGCTGTGTGCAGACCCCGTGCCTGCATGAAAACTGACATCGATTCGTAAGGAGTTTGGGGATTATTTTTTAAGATTTACGTCGTTAACAAAAAAGGGGCTCTTGATTTAGCAGCTTTGTGCGAGATGTACGGTCAGAGAAGAAAGATTGCTGTTAATCTCAGGGACCATCAGGGGACCAGTGGATGACAAAAGTGAGATGCTAGAGAGCCATTACCTTGGAAATCCCACCCAGACTGGGATCATCAAGAGCTAACAGCTTCTGCTGGGAGTCCTCCACAGAAGGAGGCTGCATCTTCATGCCTGGAAGGAGATGCATTTCCATCCTGTGTTCATCAAAAGTCCCGTGCTCTCTGAGCTGGCACAGGAGAGTGCCCACCTGATCCAGAAACATTTGAGATTGAAGGATCAATCTATTCTTCTTTATCATTAGGAACTCTTAGACACAGTTGAGCCAACCTTTTTTACCCCTTGCATCTTTGGATCTGACCTTCTTCAACCAGCGTGGCTGTGAGGCAGTGGATTGCCTGGACAGAAGCTGGCAGCTCTGTGTTGCATGTTCCAGCAGCTCCCAACACCAAATTCCCATATCCTGTCTTCTGTTTCTTTGCCAGTCCTGTGTGTTGTATCCAAAACTTGTGGCAGCCCCACTTCATGTTCTCCCTGGTTGCACTAGGTCCAGCCTGAGGTGACATTTAGGAAAAGTTACACTACCATCATTATTCACCCCTTTATCAACCAGGATTCTACTATTTACAGTGTTACATCATAAAATGACCTTTTCTGGACCATTTTAGGAGGTGTCTTTCCCCACCTGCATTTTCCTGTCCTGCTCTTAGATAGATTTTGGCACCCTGAACTTTTCCTTCCCTTTCCTTGCACCGATAGAGAGATATGGAAGAACAGGAAGATCCTTGCCTTCTGTATGGTTTAAAAGATTTTTCCCATTGACCTGTCTGCTTCTACACCCTTTCAGAGGGCAAAAGTGTCAGGTTTGTTGCTGGTGTCATTCTGTTTTCAGAGCCCTGGGCCACTGCTGTGGCCACCTCTGTAGAAACCAGCTGTGGGTTTGAGTCTCGGTGTTTGCAGAGCGTGGAAGCACAGCTGGCCCATCCCTCCAGCCACACTGATACAGCAGCTGCAGAGGCTGCCAGAACAGCTCAGGTTTTAATAATATCCCCCTGACTTTTTATGCTGAGTTATTTCAGTGATCCAGTAGCAACCAGAGGAAAGGGAGCAGTCAGAAGAGGGGGAGAGCCGAAGGTGAGGAACCCCTCAGCCTGTCTGTGCTGCTGAAGCCCCTCTGAAGCTCTGTCTCCAGTCAAAGCTGCCTCCAGTCTCCTTGTGGTGACATGAAGCACGAATAGACCAGGACTGAGGGGGAGGAGAGGGTCTCAGGAGCTCCCAAAGTTTGCAGGAAGGCAGAGGAGAGGCAGCCAAGTGTTGTATCCACTGTTGATGACTCCTGGACAGGGAGGGGGCAGTTCCCTGCGGCTCTGCTTCCGAATCTATCAATGCCAGCAGCAGCCTGGGGGCAGCCTGGCTGTGTGACTCACTGCTATGCCACACAGCTGAGTTATTTGGGGTGGGTGGGCAGTATTTGTCACACTGTGAGTGAGGGTTTGGCTATTTTAAGCACATGGGCTCTCTGGGCTGCTGGGACAACCTTTGCTGCACACACAGAGGTCTGACTTAAACTTGCTGGAGCAAGATGAATGTGGCAAGGGCAAAAGCATTACATGCACACAAGACAGGCAAGACACTGCAGCAGTGCTAAGTGATGGAATTTATTGCAGTAGATGCCACATCAAAAGCTGAATGATTCTTAAACTTCATTCACAACTTGTCTAATAAGAGCTATGATGAGTATTACAGCCTGGGACTGAGCATTTAAAAGTGCTCCCTTGACACTTTCACTACTTAAAGGAACACTCAAGTGATGAATTTGTTTTCCAGCGCTTGAGGGAGATCGAGTGTTCTCTTGCTCACACAAGGAGTCCCTGATCTTACTGCAGATGCAGAACAGACCCTGCTCTGCTGTGATTCTGAAACAAGGGAGGGAGGAAATCTCAGTCTTGTAGCAGGGACTCTTTGCGTTAATAAAGTGTTAATAATGAAGATTTGTCTTTCTCCAGGGAGTAAAAAAAGCCCAATGAGAGGCAGAAGAAATGATGGATAGGAGGAATTGTCTAAACTTATGGAGTCAGCTCATAACTCCCCCCAGCCACACTAGGTTAAATACCCCAGGCAGCCATAGATGCTGGAGCCTATATAAATGTAGACAAGCCCAAATTCAAACTCTATACTGATGACTTCTTGCTCCATGAAGAACCTTTTAATTCCTGATGGTAACAGATGCTACCTAAGTGTGAAAGAGAATCAGAACATACTAATTCTAATGCAAATGGATTTTTTTTTCAGATGAAAGGTGCTGCATGAAAAGTAGAGTGGCAGTGCTGTAAATATTCTGCTTGTTGTCCAGTTACTTACTGATTAACTACTGACATCTAGGCTAACTGTTATAAAAAAATACATGCTTTTTTTTTTTTTTTTTTCGATTAAGCAATGCTTTTACACTTCCACATCAACTTCTCTACTTTCAGTGCTACTGGAAATTCGAAAATTGGTGAAGTTCATCTGGGCACTCATTTTGCAAAGATCCTGAACTTTTCCTCTGAAACAGAGTAAGGCAATGGGGATTGATATGTTTGATGTGTTCATTTTTTTCAGTCATTATTCACATAAGAAACTCCCTGTACTCTCAGAGTATCGAGTTGTGCCAACAGAGGTGGATCAGAAACCCACAAATCATGGAACTGGAAAAGAAATGAGTCTTGTGTGTTGCTAATGAAGGAATTAATATGTACAGACTGAGGTATCAGTAGAGTAGGATCTCAAGTGACAATGAAAAGAGAAATGATGTTGCTTTCCAGGGTGTTTTCCACTGTCCAAGGACAGATGTTATCAAGCACAGAAAGCCATAAACCACTGTTCTGGCAATGGGGGGCTCAAATCCTGGCTTTGCCTTGAATGATTTTAGGCAAGATGATGATACTCTGTGCCTCAGTTTCCTGTTCTGTAAAAGAAAGGCAATGATGTGGTCTCCTTTAATGTTTTGTCAGACTAAATGTTAAAAATTCAGTGCATGGGGCTGCTGCTCTTCAAAAATCACTTCCCATCCAGCCAGCTCAGATGTACCTTTTTGAGTTTAAGAGTTGAAGAGGTAGGTAGGATCTAAGATGCAGAGCCAGATGATTTCATCCTACCCCAGAAAAGCTTTAAATAAAGCCCCACAAGTATATGCATCTGGTAATGAGAACTACTTGAGCATGTGAACTAAATGTTGCTGTTAATATTAGAATTGAAGAGCTCTTGGATGAACAACTGGTTAAGGCAGAAGGTTCTCAACAGTTTCTGCTTCATAGAATTACAGAATAGCTTGGGTTGGAAGGGACTTTAAGATCATCCAGTTCAACCCACTGCCATAAGCAGGGACACCTTCCACTGGAATAAAATATTCTGCTTTGCAGAATTAAAGGAGGCAAAGCCCATGTTCATTAGCAAGCTCAGGGCAGGGCAGTGCATCCCTGTGTGAGCCTTCCTATAAGAAAGATGGAAATGCAGTCCTGGGGGCTCAGAAGAGCAAAAGTCAATACTGTCTTCTGGTGGATGTGTAAAAAAGCCACAAACACACCTTGGCAGAGCAGGGGGAGCACATTTGGAAGGGTGCATTTTATTTTATTTTATTTTATTTTTAAGTTTCTTCTCCTTTGAAATTGAATTAGAATCGCTTTGGCTCCCAGGAAATGGCTGAAACCCTTTTTCTCACAGATGGCAAATGCCAAATCCTTTAGGAGCACCATTTGCAAAAAAGGTGTTGTAGTTGTCTCATGCAAGAGAAATGTTTTCATGACGGGTCCTTTTGCTGCTGTGTCAGTGATAAAGGGAGGTCACAGATAATTGTGCTCACTTTTTAAAGCACAACGTTGTTAAATCTTTTGTATAGGGATAAAAGTTAAAAAAGTGTCTGGTCTCCAGTAGAGACAGCTTCTCCCTGAACAGAGGGAATCCAGAATCAAGTAGAGACTGGAATTTTAAAGCTGATATCACAGATCTCTTCTGTTGCCCCTGGTAATTCAGAAAAGAAAAGAAACTGCCTGTTTTTAATCTTACTCTCAGCAAGCCAGACCAAAAAGCCCAGGATTTATATCACACCTTGAAAAAAAAATGTGCCTTTACTAATCTCTGTTAATCCACAGGAAAGGTACTTGAAAATAATCACTATAGCTAAGCTGCAAGTTCTTTCAGCTTTGATTTAACAGATCAAATAACGACCAGTGTTACAAAAATCAAAAAGGAAAAGGAAAACCTGTTGTTTTACTGAGTCCTTATATTGTACAAACATCCAGGAGCTATTTTGGCTTTAATCTAATGGCTTCTTGATCTTTGCAGGTTTGGGCAGCAGATGCTACAACGCTTCACAAATCTCCCTCAGATTTTCGTTGGCAGGACCTGGTGAGATTTAGGACAAGCCTTGACTGTGCTACTCTTGTCTGTGAGCCCAGTGGTCAAGTGAGTGCCCTGAGCAAAATCACCATCTTAGGCCACTGATGGACATCCCTATCACTGGATTTCCCTCAGAGATTTAGGATCATATGGTTAAAAGTCCTTGTAGGATCAAGCACAACAAACCCAGCAGATGTGTGATCGCTGTGTTAACCTTGCTTCAGCGTGGGTGTGAATTTTTAGGATCTGAAGAAAAACAGTGGATTGATGCCATCACTTTTTGAATGAAGGGCTGCCACCCTCACAGTGACTGAAGCTGAGGCTCCACAAATGTGAATTACTAGCCCACTTAGTCCTCTTTCCCTGTGTTTCAGCCACGAAAGATCCAGCTATGCCCAAGCCTATTAATTCTAAAGCTACCCGTTGGCTTGGCGACTGTGTTGAATATTTTTAGGCAAACTTCTGTTGATTTGGGGATCAAATTAAGAGCCCAAGATCACTTTTTGAACTCTAGAGTTGTCCAGTGGTAACTATAGATTTGGTAATTTTTTAGCTGGATAAACTCAAACTAATGAGAATATACAGGGTAAATTATATGGCTTGCCTGAGGTAGCATAATGCGCATCTTATAACTGTTGAGTGAATGTTGAATTTTGGCCTCACCTTTTTGCATTTACTCCCTTTCTAGCTCAGTGTGGCCGTCCTTGCTGTTACAGCAGTGCCAGGAGATCAGAGGCTGAAAGCAAACTTGAGATGTGGTTGCTCCTGGCTGTGGCCTGCCCGGGTGGTTCTGGAAGATCCTAAGAAACGGAGACTCCACCGTGTCCCCAGGTCATCTGCTTTAGTGCCTCACTCTCTGTGTGCTTAGAGAAGCTCTCCTAGTGCCCAAATGGAATTTTTTCTGTCTCAGTGTTAGTCTTTTCCTTCTTGTCCTACCCACTGTGGACATGGAGAACAGATTGCTTTTTCTTGCTTCAGCAGCCTCTGACACACCTGCAGAAGTCATGTCTTCTTTTATCTCCTTCTTTGCCCAATTTATTTAATTTGAGCTGCAGAATTTAAAGGGTCTTAGATGATGAATATCCACCCTAAACAGATTTAAAGACTGGAAATGGATTTTGAAGTAAAAACTCTGGAATTTGGTGGTTGTGATTAGTATTTATCTTTCAAATGTTAAGTAACTCAGAAATACATTGGAGTGCCTCCCCTTTCAGATCTGCTTTGTTTGCCTACAGCAAACAATTTTCTTGATGAAAAAATGTGGAATATAAATAAGCTGTGATGTGTTCTTTGTTTTTTTCAGGCTATGGCTTGGTACACCCCTCCCTGCTGGAACAGAAGACAAGGCTGGGGGTGAAAGAGAAAAGTAAAGCATTTGAGAACATTGTCATAAAACTTTCTCAAGGACTGAGCAAAGAGAAGGATGGGAAAATGAACAGGAATTTACAAGAACTGATGCAGAGTGGAAAAGAAACAAGAAAAAAAGACAAAGCTTCATTAAAAGCTATCTGACATTAATTATGTGAACTCAGTCAAGGCAAAGCAGGAAGTAAAACCCAAGTAAAATTCTTCTTAAAGTGTGACTTTGTTATTACATATTATCCTCTGAGCCTGAGGTGTTTAGAGACCACAACCTGGAAAGCTTCCAGCCAAAAATGGTGATGTTCACAGAACTATTTACCTTTGTCTTGAGCAGGGTAGACCTGCACTTGCTGCTCTCTCAGCCCAGCTTTGAAACAGGGTAGGGACTGGAAAGGAATTGCTTCAGAACTGCCCTTTAGGCTTTGTATCGAACTTGGAATGGGTAAAACTGTGCAAAAAGTGTGGGTTGTTTGTCCAGCTTGGGCACCCAGGTCTCAGTCAGGAACACCAGAGCTGAGCCGTTCACTGTTTTGAATAACAAACACGATACTGGTGGGTTTTTTCTAAGAAATATTTGTTCCAGGGGCTTTGCAACAGAAAAAAAAAAAAAAGTATTTAAAAAGTGAAGAACTGGCCAATCTGAATATATTTTCACCAGAAAAGTGGGTGACCCTTCTCATGTTTGGGGTGGTTGCTCTTCCCTAAATTTCTGCTCCAGACTGTGGCTGGAGATGTTCAGAAGATGAACAGTTTTCAGCATAGGTTACGCTGGCTATTCTTCACAAACTTTGTTCTTAAAAATGGCTACATCACTCTTGCTCAAACTCTCCAAAGAAACCAAGTCAGAAGGAGGGAGAAATTATGCAAAAATTCAGGGCAAAGAGTTCAAGTCTGGCAGAATTATAACCAAAGGCAAATGGTAAATTACAATGTGATACGTCAAATTACGTAGAAGTCGCAGTTCTTCTACCTAGAACTAAATGCAGAATGCATCAAATATATGTGTGCTGCTTGTTAGGTGTGTTGCGTAAATTTAATGTATGTGTGTGCAGGAACCACTGTAAATTTATGCAAAAGACATGAATAAATATGCTAATGCAATACAAGAAATAATGCACTAGTATATAAAATACACATATTTTTTATAACCTGTGCACATACTCGCATGTGCAAAATATGTGAAATACACACAGCAAGCTTAGTTGAGTTTCTGTTTATGGGGGAAAAATAGACTTCTGCATCCCTTTTCTCTAATCAAAGTGCCTGGTGCCAAAGTTAAAGGTCTCCCACTGAACCCTCACTTTTCCCACTGATGGGAATGATGGCAGCAGTTTGTCAAGTCAGCAAGGCCTGACCCTGCCAGGTGAGTTCTCTGTCCCCCTCCCCCCAGTACATTTATTTATTTGTAAATTATTTATATTTGCCATGCCAAGAATGTATTATGTACGTTATAAAGCACGCACACAAATAGATATTTAAAAGGAGGAGATAAACATTCAAAAAATACAATTTTAAAATATTTTGAAAATCAATTATGTTTATTAATATTAGAAAAGTATTTTCGTCCCTCGTGTCAGTGGATTGCCTTGCACTTCCCCTGGAAGAACACTGCTCTAAGTGACTCCTGCCACTAATAACGGTGCATTTAGGAAATTAAACAAAATATCATGAATTGGTAAGAGGAGGAGACTCTTACATTGGCTGTGAATTGTTGATTAGGCAGTGATGAGAAAATCACTGTGTAATTTGGATATGTCAAACCCACAAAGCTGTTGACATCCTGGAAGGACTCAGGAGAGGAAGACAGAGTGGAAAAAGTGCCCAAAGAGACTGATTAAGATTTCAAATGAGTAAAATGTGTGCTGGACAAGCAAGGCGATCGTCGTGTGAGGGGGTTCAGGCATCACAGCGAGAGGGGCAGCAGTTTTAGATCCAGGAAACAGAACTAGAGGGAGTAGAACCAAGTCAAACATAGGAAGGTTTATGTTGAACAGGTAAATAAAAATGAGTTTTAGTGATCTGTAGAATAGTCTTCCATTTGTAGCCATTGTTCCATTTAGTGTTTTATAACCAGTGGCAAGGTTTAAGTGCTCAGCTGGCATTAATTTTGAAGGACCTGAGTATCCAGCTCCTGAATCCAGGTTTGTAGCACTCTTTAGTGGACATTTAAAACCAGACTGGTGAATTAATTTGAATATATCCAGGAGGTCACTCTGAGACTGGCATGGATATGTTACTGTGCAGTTTGCAGGAGTTTTTCCCCATTTCCAGGAGTGCCAGCCTAGGGAAAGCCTTTCAGCTTGAGACAGGAAAGTGTTTATGCATCTGCTTATCTTTAACACACAAACAGTGATTCTGCAACCAGAGAGGACTGTCAGGGAGATCTTTCTCAGCTGCTAAATCCAGACAAAGCAGAAAGCTGGAGAGGGACTTCTTATAGAGGCAGGTAGTGGTAGGACAAGGGGTTTCAAACTGAAAGAGGATGTGTTTAGGTGGGATATCAGGAAGAATTTCTTTACTGTGAGGGTGATGAGGCGCTGGCACAGAGAAGTTGTGGCTGCCCCATCCGTGGAAGTGTCCAAGGCCAGGTTGGATGGGGCTCTGAGCAACCTGGGATAGTGGAAGGTGTCCCTGCCCATGGTAGGGGTGGTGGAACGAGATGATCTTCGAGGTCCCTTCCAACCCAAAATGTTCAGTGATTCTAAGATTAAAACCTGGTGCAATCAGGTGTAGTGGACCTGATTTCACGGTTTGTTTCCTGCTCTGTCTGGTAGCATCAGATGCTGGGTGTCTATTTGGTGTAATCCTGGTTTGTCTCATTTGCCGAAGCTTATTTTGTCTTGTTGTGTGTCACTCTGCTCTTCTGCAGAGCTGGGTCCCCCATACCTGTTCTGGTGGTTTCCTGGACAGGGAAAAGCTGGAGACAGAGAAGGAATTGGCAGCTGGGAGTGCTGGTTGGGACCTGGCAGAGAGAGAGGCCGTGCCTGCAGATTTTACTTCCTGAGCGTGGGAACTCTGAAGGGCAGAACTCTGAGCAAGGTGGTCTGTCACACATTAAGTGTATTTGATTTCTCTAGGTTTTCACATGCAACCCACATACCCTCAGTCTCTCAGATCTTTGCAGAAGATAATTCAGCTCAATTTACTTATGGTTCATTTGCAGTTCTTTTCACTACTGAATTATGAAATTATTCCTCTTAATACTGCCAGGAGAGTTAATAATACCCAAGATCTCAGATTAAAAATTAAATAAGGGTATAACCATTATTTTACTTGCATAAATATTCGTGTGTGGTACATATTACTGCTGGATTTTTCCAGAACTGAATACGTAGAGATGTAAGCATCATTCTTATTTTATTACAGCCCCAAAATTACAAGTGCTTTAGGCAGATTTGTACAAGTATGTCACTAGACATTATTACAGATGGTGGTGGAATGATGATTTTTAAATATACAATGGAATGATTATTTTGAACCATATGACTACTTCCTCTTTTTTTCCCTCCCTTGATTTTTCTTTCTTTGATTGAAATTTTTAACTAACAGGTCCATGACTGGCATGAACAACTGGGGTCCTCAGTAATTGCAGTCTTGCTTAGGTCCTGGTCCAAAAAGCTTCCCTGTTCAAGCAAGGACTCTTCAACTTGTTCATAAATGCTTCATAATAACAGCAACTTACAGAAAGCAGTGTTGATAACTTGTTTTCCTCTGCCAGCACACTTTTAATCACTATTATCTTTAAATAAGGATAGTTACTTACCTCGTGCCACATTACAGCAAAGTTAGGTCAGTGCCTTTGAGTTGAATTAGCAATTCAAAGTATTTTTGCATTTTCCTCTTAGATGCCTAATTTGGCTTTTCAAAATCAGTTTAGCATATGCTTGTAATTTCAGAAGCCCACTCAAAACTGCGGAGATGATACTGTTTGATCATATTTGCTTCTTAGCTTCGAGTATTTAGCTTCTCATACATCTGTTGTACCCTTTCTAGCTCCCAGCTCTCCTCTGTAATAGTCAAACGTTATCTTTCCAGTCTCTTCTTGTCAGATCTTAAGTTACCTTCAAATGGTGTTTCACTTCATTCTTCGCTGTCTTTAAATTATAGCCTTTTTTATTCATTGTTGAACTCTCTGTTTGGTTTCCTCTTCACCCAAGCAGCCTCATTTTCTTCTCAGATTGAGGGATAAAGAGGGGAAAACAACTCTGCTACTGTCATAGATCACGAAGTTAGAGCTGAGCTCCCAACCCCCTGTTTTCCTCAGAAAGGCAGCACTCTGGCGATGTTTCTTTTCTGTTGTTGTTGTTATGATTTTCACTCAGAATCAAAATGCTCAGCTGTGAATTTTGCAAGGAGTTTAAAAATAACTGTGGAGTGATTGTGAAGTGAGCACTTTGAAGCCTCAGCCAAAACCAGTGAGTTTTGTCAATCAGATTGTTTCCCCGTTGCTAAGGAAACCTAATTAAGCTTTCAGTGGCAAATTGAACCTGCAGACGAGGAACGAGGAACGCATTTAGCACACATTTGCAGTGAAAAGGAGCCAGTTCCTGGCAAGTGTCTTCACTAGCAAATGCATCGAGCCTGAGAGCTTTCTGTTCTTACCGCTGGTTCTGGTGGGTTTTGTCCCAGGAATCGAGGGTTGAGTGAGATGAGCTGCACTCATATCGTGGTGTGTTTGCTCTCTTGGCTTGCCACAAGCGCTTGACTTCCATAGTTTATGGAACTGCCCTGTAATTCCCAGAAATGTTTTGCAGGTAAGACTGGGCAATAACATTGGCCACTGTAAATGATGTTGTACAAACACACAGATGCAGTTTTTGAGTAGCAGGAGGTCAAACAAGACGTAACAGTGATATCCCATGATAAGAAACCAAGTCAGCTGCTTTATCCAGTAGATCAGTTGACCAGTGTGGACCAATGAACTGTTCCTGTTGTTGCTGAGTCACAAAGCAAAAGCTCCTCAGCTTGCTCATCACAGTGTCACTCCCTCTGGCTGACGCCCAGGTGCTCCAGTAGACTGCACCTTTGAGTGTGTTAATGTACCCCCTGCCAGCCTAAGTTCTTCTGTAGCCTTCAAACCCTTAAAATGACTTCAGTTTCCTGCTGGGTGCACATCAATATCTGGAATTCCGAGGTTCTGTGGTGCTAAGGAAGAGGGTGATGCAGTAAAGGCGACCACTAGGGTGACAGAAAGTTATCGAAATACCCTGCCTTTGTTTGTTAGGTAGCAAATGCTGTGCCATCACATGGGAATTCTGCTTTCTTTATTGCTGCTTTCTCAGCCATGATACCCTGTGACCTGACACTGTGTTTCCTTATCTGCCAGCAAATTATTTTCTTATCTCTTTGTTGCTTGCCACTTGAAAACCAATGATGTGATGTGCATTTGTGTATTTTTTGCTTCAGGAAACAAAACTTCCAGGTTATTCTGATCTAGAATTTTGGAGGGAGGGAGGGAAAACAACCTGCAAGAGGTCAAACCTCTTGCTGAGGGGGAAAATCAAGGGGGTAAATAATAATAATAATCGTATGTGGCAAGATAAACAAGCAAACAACTCACCTCCTTCCATCATGGTCAAGTAAATTACATTATGGATACTTCAGTGCCAACAAAAACAAGTCCAAGATGAAACCACGGTTTTGTGGAGCAAGAGAGGAGGTGGGGTTTGATAAGCAGCTTTCCAAAGACTTTATGGAACCCCAATCCCTCTCCCACCTTTGTGGGTGACCAGAAGTGACAGCAGGTGATTGCTGTGGGGAAACTGTGGTTGCAGCTGCGAAAAAGCAGTTCTGTCCTGGATAATTTTTGGCAGAACATCCTGACCTTCAGGAAGCCATGACTAAGGATGGCCCTTTATCTTCTTGTCTCCCCCTTACAGCACACTGTCTGTGACCAAGTCACTGAATGGGGTGGTAAAATGAAGTCCAGAGATCGCTCACATGTCATAACAATACCCCAGCTCTTATGAAATCTCTTGCTTAAAGGTGGTGCTGATGTCAGTAGAGACGTGGAGTAATTTCAGAGATGATTCTACGCTAAAAGTATGTCTAGGGCTGAGATTAGGTTTGGACACAGTTCATGGATCTGACAGAAATCTGGGGTCAAGGAGTGAAAAAGCCGGGAATTTATGGAGAACTGCAGGCAGTGTAAAGAGGGAGCCAAAGCCAGGAGGATTTTTCCAGTGAGACTTGTGGAGATGGTGTAAGGTGGATAGTCAGAGAGCACCAGAGAGGGATAGAGAGAGGAGGAAAATGACATGATCTCCATTCAGAGCGTGATAAGGTTTTGGAGAAGCACGTGTAGTTCACGGGCAGCCACCTGTGATTTTGGCCAACCAATGCTAGCTGAAATCCAGCTCAACCAAAAGTCTGCAAGGAAGAGTTTGATCCTTTAAAGTAAAGGTATTTTTTTAGTGACAACCAGTGACCTTGTGACTGTAAATTCATCCCCATGTGGCGTTTGTTTAAACTGTTCTTCCAGAAGGTCAGAAGAAACAGAGTGTTTGTGTTGTAGCGTGTTTGATTCCTAAATTGACTTTCTTTTCAAGGTAGCTGTGTGGAAATAATGACTGTTGTCATCAACATGAAGGAACTGGCCAGAAGAAAAATCCTTCAGCTCCCAGCTGTGTGGGTGGGGAAGGCAGAAGGAGGCCTACTCAGTCAGCAGGGGTGAGTAGAGTTTTCAAACAGTTTTCAAAATAGACAAACAAACGAATAAAAGAAAAAAATGGTAGAGCTTGAAACCCCCACAATTCAGAACGCAAGAATTTCTTTATTTTGTTGAAAATCCTTTCTGTGAGAAAGACCTGTGCCAGACCACAGATGGGAAGCATCTGGATTCGGGCATTGCAACTTGAGCACAACCAGACACATCTAATTCTAGAGAGAACTTCTTGTTTACGTCTTAGGTTTGCTTTAATTTGGAATCTATTTATGGTGTTCCTTCCAGGAAAAAGAAGGTTTAAATGCACACTCAGATGTATCTTTTTATCTATTGAAGACTCCATTGCATGTACTACCCTACCTAAAGACCCAGAATCATGTGAAGCTTTTACATGTAAATATGTAGGCACTCAAACTTGAGTTGTTGCAAATTCCTCTTTCCACCTTCTTGATTTCTAGATTCTTCCCTGGGAGCTGTTTGTTTATTTTTACTTACTATCAGTTCCACTATTCGTTGTCATGCAGAATATTTTGTTTATATCTGTACTACAAAATACCACTAGATATTCTGATGTTGGGAAACATTATCCAAACTCTTATTTCACTTCTTAAGTTCTGTTACAAAAGTCATAAGAACTGGGGAGTTTGTCCATCAAGCTACTGATATATACCACTTATTATAATAATTATAATAATTAATTTGTGCAAAATATATTGATGTTGCTTACATTGCTTAGTGTTCTCCAAACTGCTCTATACATTTTTATAAATATATATATAAGAAGAAAGAGATTAATCAGCCTATCCCATCAGGTAGAAATAGAGAAGAAAACAAACTGGAGGGTTATTGTTTGTGCCTGTCTGCTCACTGTACACATGAAATGGGGCTTTTTGCCCAGGTACAGACTTTCCCATCTTTGTCTTATGTAAAATAATAGTAATAACACTTCCCTCCTTGGGGGCAGTGTGAGTCAGCAGTGCTTGTAGAAACCTTTTCTATCTTTAGCTGAGAGGCTCTTGGGAAGTGCAGTGAATTGGTGTTTTTCTCAGTGACACTGGATTGAATGCCTTCTGATTAAGAATTCCACGGTTCCTGAGAAACTTGATGAATTAAAATGACCTCAGGAAAACCGTGGCCAAGTCATTTGCTTTCTGGTCCTTGGGTCTGTTACATGATAGTCAGGGTTTAGTGGAAATATTGCAATAGCCAAAGAAAACCATGTGACATTTTACAGTTTTATGGGGAGGAAACCCTTAACACCATGGGCTCAATGTTGGTTCACACTGTGGAAATTTCATGCCTCAAAAACCAGCTCATCCCCTGACCTGTGATGTTATCAGCAGTGACTCTGTACACAGTTCTCTCAGAGCAAGTGTAAACAAGGGTCTTGGCTTTATTTTCAGCAAAAGAGATTTAAAAGAACACTTCAAATTACAGAAAGCTAAAAATCCAGCTCAACGTGGATGTACCTGACTTGTAGCAACTCATTAAATCCTGGTGTCACAGAGCCCTAAAAATATATCTGCTTCACAGCCTTTCATTCAGATATTCCTTAAAAAATGATTTTACCTCATAGCATTATTCTTTCAGACGAGGCAGACTGTCAGGAGCATTATCTTCAATCCCCCTTGCCCATTTTGCCATGAAGAGTTGTCCAAACCAGCTGAGACAGAGAGATGCAGATCTGTAGGTTCTTGCACAGGGTAAGATATAACAGAGCAGCTGAGTTTTCTGCAGCTGAAAGGACCATGGGATGTGCTTCTGAAAGTGAGGACACAGAAATCTCCTGCACAAGCACACACATGTGCTGGTTGCTTTACAGAGTACAGATAATTTTATATATTTTATTGCCAGTGATTATTGTAGACAGTAGTTCATGATTTTCCCAGATGCTGGATGCATTTGTAGTGCTGTAACAGTGATGGATATCACATTAGTGTGTAGGATCTTTCAACTCACTGTGGTCCTGTGTTCATATAGAAACAATCATAATCTTTGTGTAGTCCTAAATTCTCAGTCCTGAAACCACAGGGGGTTCTGAGAGACACCAGAAACTGATGACTCAGAAGCACAAAAGTTTTGGTCTCATATAAAGGTGGTTTCAAGGTGGGAAACTGGAATAGAAACTGAAATCACTGAATGCATCCTGTATGGATAATCTTACTCCAAACCAGAATGCCTTTTTCCTGGCTTAACCTGTTTCTCTTTCAAAATCATATAAACTAAATCAGAGAAAAAAAACCCCAAACAAAGCAGAGAATAAAACCCAATTCTTATTTTGCATGGAATATGTACAGAGTCAGTTAAATCCCCGTGATCACAGTGGTCATAGTTATAACCAGTAAGTTATAACTATGTAACTTATATACTAGTAAGTTTCCCCATACAAACTACCTTGATAAACACCTTCGCAAAGGATCTTGTAGATAACTTGTCCTCTAGTGTATATTAATTACAGAGGAATATCTGTGAGCATGCACTGAGCTCAGATAACTTAATAATGACTTCCTGAGTGATTTTTATGTTGTTCTTGAATTGGGTTTTTCACAGGATTTAATGTAGGGAAAATATGATTGCAGTAATCAAGAGGGTTTGCCCTTGAAGCTAATTGACCACAGAGTGGCTTTTTTTTCCAGATGGAAAATGGACTTTTTCCATGCCAAATAGTCATTAGGAAAGCTCAGATTATTTGAAAAGTGAAATTCGATTACGTGACAGAGCCAGATCAGAAGTGTAGCTTTCCATCCCAGTGCAAGTGTCTGTTTGGTGGGCTAAAAAAACCAAACAGGATAGAGAGGACAAGGCTGGCTACCTTCATAACTCTTTTGTGAGGTTTGTGGGAACCTGAGGATGGGAAAAGGGGCTGCAGGAGTCAGGGCAGAAGGAGATGCTGCCTGACCTGGTCCTTTCTCCACTGGAATGGAGAAATCCATTACATTACAATCCTTTCTCATGAGGAATACTAGCAAACTTTAATCTTAAATATACATTCAAAATGCAGATTTCAAATCAGCAGGGTCCTGTGGTTGATAAGCCACCCTTTTTTCTCCTTCAGTTTGGTTCTTCTGCAGTGGCTACTGTTGTGTTTCAAGGTATTTTTTTTTTTAAACAATGACAGAAGAAGCAGCCCAAACAAGCTATGAGCAGGCACACAGTCAATTGTCAGAATACTAGCGCAGAATTAATGTTGATATCCTCCTCGCTGCATTTCAGGTCACCTGGAACAGCTCGGGAACAAGTGACACACCAGATCACTGTTAGAGGGAAGATGGAACAGGCAGTCTCTCCTGGTAGCCTTTAGTTTCCTCATTTTCTTGCCCTGCACTCCCAGCACCTTTGCAGTGCTGAGGCTGAGCGGCTCCAGCCGTGGGGGTGTAGATGACAGGGATTTGATTCCAAAGGCTCTCTCACCTGCATGTCAGCAGTGTGGATTTTTATGTCCCAGTGGCTGTCACAGGCGGATTGCAACCGTGTGGGTTGTGTTTGTAGGTCTCAGTTCAGTCTCCAGTAGAGAAGCCACTGCTTTGTGTGCTGCTAGTAAATAATAACATCCTGAAAGCAAAGGCAGAGGCTGCACAGGCATAGAAAAGAAACAAACTTCTGGGACAGTTTTATGACAAAATAGCATAAAAACCATTGTTTTCTACTGCTTATCCTGTGTTGTGGATTTATTAATTTTTAATAATATTATTAATTAATTTATGAAGGTTAGTCTCCAAGGGTAACAATATTGCTTCTTTTGCAAGTTAATCACCCCAAAATTAACCTGGTCACGTCTAGAGATCGGTGTAACATTATCCCACTGAGTTCTTCACACCCACCTGAGGTTTCTTTGGATACTGTGGGATAAACCAGGGTATTTCAAAACAAGGAAATTATATCTGCACCTTATCTCTGATCCCTGTATACCCTACAGTTTACAGTTTTCATGACATGGAAACCCTCCATCCAGGCTTATCCTCTTTAAGTAATGTAGGGCAAGGCCACTCCATATTCTGTCTTATCCTTTAATCATTCAATCACAGACTGGATGGGCTTGGAAGAAACATCAAAGACCATCCAGTTCCAACCCCCTGCCAACACCTTCCACTCAGAGACCCATCCAGCCTCGCCTTGGACACTTCCAGGGATGGGGCAGCCACAGCTTCTCTGGGCAACCTGTGCCAGGGCCTCCCCACCCTCACAGGGAAGAATTTCTCCCTGATATCCAATCTAAATCTGTTCTCTGTCAGTTTGAAGCCATTCCCCTTGTCCTGTCACTCCAGGCTCTTGGAAATAGTCTTTCTCCATCTTTCTTGTGGGCTCCCTTCAGGCCCTGGAAGATCACAGTGAGGTCACCCCAAAGCTTCTCCTCTCCAGGCTGAGCAATCCCAACTCTCTCAGCCCTTCCTCCCAGCAGAGCTGCTCCATCCCTCTGATCATCCTGGTGTCCCTCCTCTGGCCTCGCTCCAACAGCTCCATGTCCTTCCTCACATCCACCAGCAGTGTTTGCACACAGATTTGGGCCTTAAGCACTTCGTTTTTTGCAGGAGTGTACACTGCAAATGCCAAACGACACAAGCCCAGCTGTGATTCCATTCTGGAATGGCCGCACAGTCACAAGGCAACACACGGTGGATGGAGAGCGCCCTGTTTCTTTTAGTTTGCCTCTTCTCTGTTAAACAAACTACAGTTTTGCTGCACCCTCCATCCAGGAGACACTGTAACACAGTGAAACTCCCCCACAGGCTTGCAATGAATATTAAAAATTGATTGCCCAGTCTGTAGGTTGATCTTGCTGTGCGTAATCCCGGGGAGTTGGTACATGCCCATGTGTCACTGCACATTTTCTTTAGGCAGAGCTCTGAAAGCAGAGCAGAATTGAGTGCTATTTATATCACAGTTATTAGAAAGACAGCAGATGTAATAGAGCCTAGGAAGACAACAGGAGTTCCTGTGAATTTTGGGGCCCTGTAGAAAAGCCTAGTTTGCAACCCTGTTGAAAGAAAATGAATTCCCCAAACCTCGTGAAAGGGCTGCGCTTTTGACAAATTTCCTTTTCTTCCCCGTGGTGCTGAGAGAAGCTTTCATAGCAAAACTGAAAGCCAAAATAAATTAATCACTTGGCACATCTCTACAGTTTCAAAGATGAAGTCATAAGTGCCAAAAGAGTGACTACACAGTGGCCCATGCAGTGTGTTTTGTGACTAAGTGCCTGCACACAGTGCACTGCAGACTTCATCTGTTCAGCTCAGGGCCCATTTTTAATTTCCAGTGGCAGTTTCAAGTGGGATGTGACTCATGGGGGAAAATAAGGATTCAGCTCTGATTGTGTTGCCAAAATGTCCTCATGCCATGCCACCAGGCAAGTCCAGGGCTTCCCAGTGTTACAGTGCAAGGTTAGAACAGTGAGGTATAAGTGCATAACACTTCTTGCAAAAAGGGCTTTCAATTAAAATATAACCTTTGAGTTCATTAGGGATAAATTTGCACTTTACTCATGACTTAGCAGAAAAATCGCATTTCACAGAAGAAGCTACAGTAGGAGGTTGTTTGTGTTGCAAAGCTCTATGAGCAAAAACTGAGAAATACCAGAATTAGGACATACTGTGCAACCTCAGCTTAGATCCCTGAGGATTTACAGCCCTGCCCTCCACCCTGTCTTCTCCAGCTCTGGATGTATTGTGTGGTTTATGCCTGCCCAAGCTTTTGCTGCCAAGGTCCGGTATCCTCCAGGTGAGTGTTCCAGTATTTTTAACCAGGGATTTTCTGCCTCTGCCAGCTGGCTCCTGTGCTAGATTCCCCAGTTAGCTCCCTTTCCCTTTTTCTTACCACCTCTTTATCCAACTGCTCCATCCTTCCATCCTCCTCTGGGCGGTTACTGACTCCTTCCCAAGATCTTGGTCTCTTCCAGTTCTTTGTTGTAAGTCTCTACCTTCAAAATAATTTGATTTACATCACGTTTCTAACCAGAATTTGCTTTGGAAATGGTTTATGCAGAGGTGTACAAGGCCAGTACCCGTGTGCATGTTGGAAATCCTGTGTGATCCCAGAAAAGTGATGCTGCGAGTTGCATTGCATTGTCAATGGCAGCCACTGAGAGGCCACTGTGCTGGAAAGATACAGGATAAAGCATAGGAACCCTCACTGATCCACTCTATATTTATGGTGATTTGGTGGTTTGCTGAAAACTTTGTTAATTTGTTTTTCACAGTCCCTTGAAGGGAACTAAAATGATTCGACCAATAGGAAGTGTATTGTTTATCATGCCTCTTCTGACTTATAAAACATTAGATTTGGGTTCACCTGCTCTTTGTCTGTGGCCTTTTCTACCTCACTCGAGCAGAAATTTGCAATAGGACAATGTTGGTGCCTTCTTCCATCATAGAGCAACTTTATATTTGGCTTCCACTTATCCTAAAGTGACTGAACTGCAGCCTGTGAGACAGCTGGCAGGTAATCACACCATGTAAATAGCTTTGTTTCTTTCGCTGTCATCAGATTTTAAGGGTGCTGTGCTGTCACTTGCCTTCCTTTCTGCTGCTGCAGCACGTGCTGGACCATTTCCCAGTGTGTGCTGAATACAAGCAAATCAAACTGCAGGGAGAAACTAGGCAGAAAGTAAGTTGTTGGTTTTGGTTTTGTTTTTTTTTTTCTTTTCTTTAATTATGACACTTTGCGAAGATAGGTCCAGTCTACCTCAGCTTTGGAAAAAGCTCTTTCAGAGCTGCACAGGGTCAGTACGTGTGTGCACATTCGAGCAGACACGCGGGGCAGGAGCTGGTCTGGGAGCCCACAGCGTTGCATCACTGGCCTGGTGACTGTGGGGAGGTGATTGTGCTGGTTAATGGGGATTAAATAAACTGTGAGCAGCTGTTTCCATAGTCTGTGGAACTGGGAGAACAACAGTGAGAGGTGCTGGCTGCAAACCAAAGAGAGCATGTCATGACAAAGGGCAGGAGGCATAAAGGACGTGGTTTGCTGTCTGCATGCACAGGAGCAGAGCCCAAGAGCTGATTTGAAAATAAGTGGTTTTTCTCTTTTAATTGACAACATTTAATTTCATGTTCTTTAGTTTCTCTCACTTATGGGGTTTTTTTTGTTTTATTGTTTCCACGCCCTGAGTCTTACAATCTCTAAACAGAGTTCATCTGGCCAGGGTAAAATCTTGATCGTTCCCAGTTAGCTCCTCTGCAGGCCTAATAATTTCCACCTGGAAAAGCAGTCAGCAATGAGCTCAGAGTGCTGTGCTCAGATCTCCTGCCATTTTGTTGCTACGGAATATTTAATGACCCTCTGTGAAGTGTCAGTACAAATCATGGAATTGGAGAACTGTTTGGGTCGAAGGGATCTCCAGAGATCCTCCAGTCCAACCCTCCTGCCAGGGAAGGGTCACCTGGAGAAGGTGACACAGGAACACATCCAGGGGGGTTTGTGATGTCTGAGGAGAGGGGGACTCCATGCCCTCCTTGGCAGTTGTTGCAGGGCTCTGCCACCCTCGATGTAAATGAGTTCTTCCTCATGCTGAGGTGGAACTTCCCGTGTTTTAGTTTATGGCCATATACATAATACATAACCTTAAACTTCCATTTCAAAACAAATGGTGGTGTGATATCATCAACTGCTTTATTCATGGCTGTTTGCCTTTCTAGTTTGCAAAATTAGTTAAACTTTAGTATGTGCAAAACCTGTGGCTCCCCAGAGTTTCCAGGCTGATCTTCCTTGAGACTTTCATCCTCAAAACAAAGGGAGCCTGAGAAATCCAGGATGAGTTTCCTCTGAAAACTGATGATGACACTGACACATGATACTTTAGTCTCTCTGCACTTGCCTTTGTAAATGCCTCTGCTGAGAGTGTCCAGAGAGGTAATAAATAATACCAGCTGTGTAGTAATTCTATTGAGGATAAACAATGTCTCAGTAAGGGTGGGGATAAGGGCAACTAATCATTCACAGAGGTCACCAAATAAGCACTTACATCACATTTCCATAGTGCTGGGGGAGTTATTTGTTTTGAGTGAATTACCCAGTAAGCTTTGGCCTTGGCTGATTTCTGAACAGGCTCTAATTTTCATAAATATGTTGGTCACACAGATGAGTTTGCAGTGTTTGCTATCAGGAGAACAACCCAAATGCACTGCTGCATTACAGAGAATGATTTACAGAGAGTCTGTGAGCTTGTCCCTTTTATATTCTTTTTCCTAGAGGATACAGAGAGGAGGGATCCAGATTGTTCATACGAGTTTTGAGCTGTGGTTGAACCTTTAATAAAAAGTGGTGAGTTTTTGGGAGCCTGGTCAATATTGCAGCCTGTAGGGCAGGCACTCAAACCTGGGGTAACTTAGGCAGACTCTCTGATCCTGCCTCATCACAGTCCCCCACAAATCATGGCTGGGGCCATCTGCAAGCCCGACTTTGGGCTCTGAATTGCAGCTCCAGCCTGTCCCTGAAAAAAAGCTGCTGCTTCTGTCCATGGACAGACTCTTCCTTATGTTCAATATATATAAAACCCAACTGTAATCTGATCAAATAGTGACCTTGACCATGGCATCAGCTGGCCAGTAGGGTGTATTTTGAATATTTTTTATATATAGCCTGGGAAATTCAGATAGTCATTGCACAGGAATTGTCAAACTCTTTTTAAAAAAGCTCCTAATGGCATAAAAATACGTATTTATTGTTGTAATAATAAACATACAATTAGAAATTAGCAGGAGAGTGAGAAGCAGGAAATCTCAACGAATATTGTATTAGATTTTTCTTCTTTTATGGACACTGCCTTTTCAGATACGAAGTGCACCTCATTTCCCAATTACTACTTTCTCTTTCCTCTGATAGTTTGCTTTTAAAAAGATAAATGCCTACTGAATGATCTTCCAACTTCTTGCTCTGTTTTTAAGGATATTGTTTCCCTTTTCTGCCCCTATTCTTTCATTTAAGCTGTGCATGGAATAATCTGTCACTTCTTACACTTAAGAAATATCTTCACATAGATTAGGTCCTGATCCAGCTTTAAGCCAGTGTGAAATTTCAGTAGACTTTGCATCATCAGTTCCTAAACATTCCTTGCACAAAGGCTCCTCACAGTTGGGAAACTACTTAATTAAAGGTATTCCTCTGTGATCCTAAAATCTTAGTTTTCCTTTCCTCAGAACAGCATCATAGAACTGAACTCTCTGGCCAGTGTGTCTGTCTCAGGAATATATTGAGTTTTCTTGCAGAGAAAATAAGGGGGCAAGGGTGGTGGAGGCCAAGCTCAGCCTCTCAAGGAAATTGTTTAGCTCTTCATTTGCCTCAGTTTACCCATTTGTATTCAGGGAACAGTGCCTTTGTGGAGTTTAAATGATGCTTGAAACAAAGGAGGATTAAGTAATGCGAAAAAAACCCTAAGTACATTTGTTTAGAAAGAAAAATTCAATCGTACAACATCATCGGAGGTCTGAGCAGCAACAAAAAAGGATTTGTTAAATACAAACTTAGAGCCAACCTTGAAAATGTCCTTTTACTCTTCGTTTTGGATCTTACAACAAACACACCAGGTCCATAATTTCAAAGAAATTATGTAATGAATGAGCATCTTACCCCTACTCTAATCATGCTTCATGGTACATAAATCAAGCAGATTGCCTATTAGACTCGCGTCTCTCCAGAAGAGCAGATGCAGTCTCACTCTAAATGTTTTGTCAAGACACGTCCTTTTTTGGGCCAGAACACCGTGTCCTCAGTCAAAACCTGAGCCTATAAAAAAAAAAGCCCGTTGCAAATGGGGAAATAAATGTGCAGCACCGAGAAACATCTCACCGTGTACGTCCTGTGATACGAGGTATTGCTGCAGGAACCTGCAGGCCTGGAGTTAATTGCTTCAGCAGCAGGAAAGAAGCCTGAGAGCAACAGAAACAGTGCTGGAAAGAAGCCTGGGAGCACAAAAAGAGGTGTGATTGCTCCAGCAAAACTTACAGCACGACAACAGGTTTCACTACAGATAATGAAGAACTGTCTGTCTTTAGACAGATCTTGCACTCCTGCACTCCCTCTGTCCAGGCTAACAGCCTCCCCTTGTCCCATTTTTCAGTTTTGATGTCTCTTTAGTGTTCAGGCAACTGGAAAAGCTCTCAAATCATGTTTTCAGTAGGTATGGGAAAAATCTCCTAGCACTTGAAAGCCCATATAAAATAATATTGACCATCTGCAGGCCTGCAGTACTTTCTAAAGACAGACAGTTATTCATTATCTGGGATAGTGGAGGTCTAGGAAGATGTAACTAATAGACTTCTGCTCATTCCAGGAGGATTTTTCCCTGAGTATTCCAGTACCTGCATCCTGCCCTCTTCAACCAGGTACATCAGGCAGAGCCACCCACACTAACACTGAGAGATGCCAGCCCAGGTTTGTTGGGACAAAAGTGCTCAGTCTCAGCTCTTGGCACAGCTGTGTTTCTTCCAGAGAAAGCAGTGCAGCTTCATTCACGAGGGCTGTTGCTCTGCAACGTGCCAGAAGCTGCTTGGATTTCAGGGAATCCACGGTACAACCTGTCTGTGCCAGAACAGGCTGCCCACGGAAAAGGGAGAGTGGACTGTGGTGCTGTTCCTGTTGGCAGGAATGACTCAGTGCCACTGCAGGGATGGGAACATGCTGCCATTTCTGTTGCAGGGGAGAACAGGGAACTTCAGCTTCAAGTGCTGTTTGCCTGGCATGTTTTAATAGTGCTGAGATGGCTTCTAAATGGTGGGGGAAAGGGTTGGGGTACAGTGAAACGTGGGGGTGATTTGTTCCAGGCATCACTGGCTTGATTAGTTTTCATGTCACCCAGCACTGTTTCAATGAATTAGAGCATTCTGGTGGCTGAATGAAGCACTGTGGCACATATTCTGCTTGGTGTCATACAGATAGTTCCACATATATCTCCTGCCAAGTAGGTAGCAAGCAAAGGCTGTGAGTGTCTACCCCAAGCTGGAGCAGCTCTGTGTCCCCACTGTAATTTGGGAGCAAAATGACATGATGTGCTGTATCCTAACGATATGGAGTGTGTTTGACTCTTCTGGAAGGCTCTCCCCTGAGATTTTGCATCCACACTTTCCCACACTCAGATGCTCTCCCTTTCTGAGGGGTTGTACAGAGAGATGTGAAGCCCAAAAATCTTCCTATTCCAAGAATTTCCTGCTATAAAGAAGTCCTTGACTAGAATCAAGTCTGTACAACAGTGGTGTTTCAAACTACTATATAGCAGAGTTCATGTTTCAACCACAGGCCAGATTCTTATTTGACCCTCCTCTGTTTGCAAATTTAATTTAAAAGGAGCAGGATAATCACTGTGTGGCTTTTTTATTCTCCTTTTTCTCTAGAATTTAGCAGCACCTGGAAGAAATGGGTGGCCATTGTCTCTAAATATTTCAGAGTTGCTTTAGTGTCAAAGGAAAATCATCTGTCTTTCAGCCCTGCTTGATTCTCATGGTAAGTATTAAATACTGAGTTGTTAATATCAGCACCTATCTTCTATTATCTATTACAAATAATAGCTATATTTAATATTATTAATGTTCCACCCCCTATTTTGGTGTAATTGTTGCTGAATCAACAAGATCTGCCCAATTTTTCTTTAAATCTGATGATTCCCCAGTCATGGAGAAGACTCCCCGAGGATTCCCATCTCTGTACCACCAGTGGGACTGGGCTCTGTTGGGAAGAGAGAAAAGTGGGATTGACATCCCTTCCGCCTCTCTATCAGGAACACGAGGCTGCAGCTGCCTGACCTGTTAACCTCATTATTTTTTGGGGGAGTTCAGCATTCATTTGGTCAACAAAGGCAGGATGAATCCTTCAGCTGGTATAAAGCAGCACACCCCTCTTGTCAGAAATGAACCTTGCCAGACCACTCCATCAAAAGAATGGACCCAAAGCCGTGGGAATTTGCTACTGGAATACGTGTCAAGCACTTTTGGATTGTGTTCCTTCTCTTGAAAACTCACTTTAAGGTTGGTGATCCTCCCGAGGCATTTGCAAAGACTGGATTTTTTTATTAGTTTAAGGTCAGGTAGACAGAAAAAAAAAATCCCTGGAGATGCCTGGAACTCCAGCAAGGAAAGACCTTATTTAGAGGAAAGGAAAACTCTGCTGCACTGAAATTGCCTTTACTTGGCAGGAAGAGGGGGCAGGAAAGCTATGAAAGGAATGATTGGAGCCAAGGTGTTTTGTTTCATTTCTGTGGGCTTTTTAATTGCTGGCACTCCTGTTTTTGTGAGGCATCCCAAATTCCCTAACCCAGCAGTGATCACCTTCTTGGACCATTTCTTTTTCCATTCCCTCTGTGCCCCTATGCACAGATAATGCCTGTTCTAAACCACACTATGCATGGAGCAGAGGCCCCTCTGCCTGGGATGTGGTCACCTATAAAACTGTTATAAATCCGGCTTGGGATGCTCTCAAACTCAATGTTGGCAAACATTTTTTAAAAAATAATTTTCATTTTACATAAGACAGCAGGTCGGGGTGGGGAGCCAAAACCTTGCAGGAGTGATTTATTTACTCATCATACTGAAAGGGGCAACAAGAAGTTATACCAGTGCAGCATGTTAAGAACTTCAAATCTTTTATGTAAAGATTATTTCTGTTTACTGTGCTAGGTACCAAGCAAGGGGAGTAGCAAGGAAATGCAGAGTTTCTACTGTATTTGCAAGGAGGGAGTGAGAGCACAGCACTAACATCTTGCTTTCTTTACTGAGGTTTAAGATTGCCACCTAGTTTTCCTGAGAAGGCCCTAAGCTTGATCAGTCCTACTTTTAAATTGGCGTTTCCAGCATCAGTAGCACTTCCCATTTTTATTATCAGGATCATTATCATTTTCTCTGTTTGATTGTGTGACAAGGTGTTGGGTTTACACCATGAAGATGCAACAACAAATTGTTTGGATTAAAACATAATGATACTGTGATTTGGAGCAAGACTTCCCTCATTTAACATTAGGCATGAAAAAAAAATCAGTTGTCTAGTCTCAGCCTGGGCTCTGTTGGTAGTCAGGGAAGAGAGAGGTGCTTCTAGAAGATGATTCATCCTATCCAAAACTAGGTACCTAGGACTGGCTGGATGATTTTCCCTATGCAGTTACCTTTCTCTCTTGATGGAGAAAGGAGTGCTGGAAAGTATTTGGGCCTTTTTTGTCCTTCTTTGGGCCTTCTCTGTTACAGTCAAGGCTTTGGACCCAACTAGAGATCAAGTAAGGTCACAGCAAAACAGACACAAGTAGATAGTAAAGATAATTTAATTCCCAAAGTAAAAAAGCTGTGTAAAAGTCCTGACAATGAAGTGTGCACTGAGTGATGGATGAAAGGGAGTGAAAGCAGAAGTGCCTTAATGCACACAGACATCTCTCTCTACTCTAGAGATGCTGAATATTTTGTGGGACTTGAGCTATCACACTGCAGGATTCTGGATCTTGTGAGAGCCTCTGGAGGACGTGGTTTCCCACTGGAGCTTCTGAGATGACAAATTACAGCTGCAAAGTGTTACCTTCCACGTCCAATCTATTGCATCAGCTTCTTGACATCTGGAGTTTTATTAAATTATTCTAATTTCTCCCTTTTACATCAGTAATTAAAGCTAAAGTGGAACAACCCACCTTCTAAATGTGCTACTTAGTAATTACCCCTGTGAAAATCCTTTTGCTGTCGTTAACAGACAGACAGTCCTTTGCTGGGCCAGCAGAATGATTAAGCTGATCCATACATTAGGCTGATGTTTACATCTTCCTGATTCATCCCTGTTTCTGTCCCTTTAATGTGGGCATAAAAGCCAGGCCACCAGGACCAGGCTGTTTCCCTCCAGTGACCGCTGCTGATCCCAGGTGCAGGAATGGGGTGAATGACAGAGGAATTGGTAACGAGGAAATAAAACCTGCAAGCTGGAGCCCCTTCAAACTCAGGCATTATCATCCTTCCTGAATGAGGGTGCTTTTCTGACTGGGAAAGAGCTGTCTGATGAAGTTTCAGCAGCCCTGTGAGCCCGGGGGCAATCAGCTGCAGTTGCTGCTGCAGGAAATATCCCCTCAGTCACACGGGCAGAGCTCACGGTATCGACTGGCTCTGCTGCGTTTGCCAGGGGTGGGATGCAGCATCGTATCAGATTTTGTACATTTTCCTTTTAGCCATTAGCCACGTCAGACTTCCTCCCCCTCAAAGTTACAAGTTCTTGCAGAGGGGTGGGTTTATCCCGGACTCATCCCTCTGGCTTTAGAGATGCCCTCGTTATTCGGGAGCAAAAGCATCCCGTGCCTGGTGTGCAGCATCAGCACGGGGAGCTATTTTGGTCAGCATCCCATAAAGGAAAGCTCTGCGTCAGATGGGTCTGTACTGATTACAGATAACCCTGAGCTTGGTCCCGAGGATGAGGATGAGGTATCCCTTTGCTGCCCTCTTTCTGCAAACACATCTCCTGCCTGTGCTGCTTTAGTCACTTCCACTTTCACCCGAGGAAGTCAACGCGTAATCAGGTGAAACACTTAAAATCATTTCAGAACGATTCAGTGCAGTCAAAGCTTCATGAATCTTTGGCCTTACTAAAATCTCAGAAAATAGCCATTTGGGGATTTTTTTTTTATTTTTTATTAAAGATGGTTTAATGTATGCACAGAAATGATCTGTTCAGAATATCAGTCTCAGCAGATTTATTCCTAGAATAGATCTCCTGCTCTAACAAGTAAGGATAATTGCAGTTTTTCCTCGTTGTACGTAACAGAATTTATTTTCCATCAAAAAAACATTTATTCTTCCCGGATTCATATTTCAGAAAGCTATTTTAATACAGGAAAAAAATAACTGAACAGTTTTGATGACCGTGTTGTACTTAAATAGAGAGATAAAAAGTATCTTTATGTTCCCCCATGATAATGCCGTTTTAAGGATTAATGTAATTTGGCATTAGAAGCATAAGGAGAATAGACAATATTAACACAAGCTGAGAATCATCAGAGACAACTTTTTATGCAGCAGTTCTTACTTAAAGCACTTTTTATTAAATCTAAAAGTGCCGATATCTGAGACTTCTTTCTTGGGTTTCTTGTAAACATCTCAAGCAACAGTTAAATTACTACTCAGTACTAGAAACTGGACAAGACAGAGAAAATAATGTCTGAAAAAATTAGGCATTTTCACTTTGGCAAAGGCTTGGCAGCAGGTGTCTTAATGATCCACGTTGTCAGATGCATTCTTTGCTGGCTTTATTAATGGTCTGGAAAACTGAGTGAGCAGTGGAGTAAAAAAATTTGCAGATGACACAAAATGGTTGAAGGTCAGTGAGGACTAGGGATGGCTGTGAAATCTTGTAGAAGACTCTGGGAAAGCAAGATGAGATAGAAATATGAGAGCAAGCAGAATCATCTGTTTGGAAGAAATAGAAATTGATAAGATTTGGGTGGAAAAAGAAACAAAACCAGATGTCAGCTATTCTTAAAAATCACTCGGGAAAAAAAAAAAGTGGGTCATTATTGGTGACAGTGAAAATTCCTCCTTAAAATGCAGAGATATCTCAGAACCAAGTTGTGTGAGTACTGCACAGCCCAGGATGGAAAACAGGCCCTGTAAATATTACAACACTGGTATATCTAAAACACCCTATTCATTCTTGGTTATTTTTTTTGTTTGTAACTGAAAGTATTTTGCAGAAACAAAAAGGTCTAGAAATGGGACGCTGAAATTACTAGATAAAAGTGTTCATGGGAAGAGAAACTGAAAAGATTGGAGCTGTCACTTAGAGGTGAATTAAAGGAAAAACACTGGAGAGAAGGTAAGGTTTTTACTTAAACTTATTCATTCTTCTCAAGAAGAATAAAAAGGAAATTAATTAAACCGAGCATTTAAAACAGATCAAAGAAGAATCTCCTCCACAATGTGCAGTTAATGATGAGATCTGCTCACTGTAAGGTATAATTGAGCCCAGGAGTCATCCTGTGGGGAGGCTGCTCCACAAACTCCCACCTCTGCCCCAGTTTCTTCTTCTCTAGGAATTTTTGGTCCAGTCTCTGGTTTCTTTCTTGCAGTCTAATTTTGGTGGAGTGATGCATGGAGGGTCTCTCCCCACAGCTGTCACTAGAAGTACTTTGTCACTCCATCTTACATCTCCATGCTACAAACACATCTCTACCTTTTAGCACCACTTCCATCAATGGGAAGAGATTATCTGGATTATTATTATTTTTTTTTGTTTAAAATCCTTTGCAAAAACAGTTATGCAGGTTTTTTTTTCCTGCAAGAAGTGAAGAGATTTGGCTCTGTGGTGGCACCAGAGACTGTCAGCCTTACCAGCACAGGCTGGTAAGTAAACTCCCACAGAGTTTACTTTGATGGTTCTCATCACTAGCATTTCTCAGTAATTCCACATTTGTAGGGATGCCCACTGAATTCTGTAGAGTTTACAAACTTTATGGGTATCCACGATTCTATGCAATATTTAAGAGAAAAAAAGTGTTGCTGCGCAGCTCAGTGATTTTTTACCTCTAGAGGTCTTCAGAAGCAAGGAATATTGAAAAGATTTTTGCAATATGCTCACTCTCAACTCTTTGCTTTCTTCTTTAGCCTTGTAAGAGATTGGCAAGCCATGTGCTGGAGTGGAAGCTGCTCATATATTCCAAGGGGTCAGCAGAACTGGTCAGATGGGGTGACCTCAAGGCCAAGCAGGAGGTAATGATCAGATTAGCTGAGTCAGAGCAGCCAACCACAGCTCTATATATATATATCATGGCTCCCCTTCAGAGGAGCTCACCTAATCAGATCTGTCCCCAGGAATATGTTTATCCTGTCTGGAGCCTGGATTTTGAAGCAATTTTTATTTTTTTTGTTTGCTTGTTTGTTTTTATTTTTTAGATCCCAGCTCCCTGTAAACCCAGGAGTGCTGAGATCCCAACAGCCCTTTTGATTTCCCTCATTAGGAGAACGCTGCAAAATTTAAGCCCCCACTCTAAACGCCCAGTTCTTCTCCAGGCATGAAAAGCTGTGGTTTAGCTTCAGCCCTTCTGTCAGCAAGGAAAACTTGTCCCAGTTGTTTCTGCATATCTTCACGGGTTTTATTCTCCACAGGCTTTATTGAACTTGTCCCTTAGGTCTGAGCATCTCTTCTGAATCGTTGAAATCCCTCCCTTGAGTGGGTGACACAGGATCTCTGCCCTGCAGGAGGCCACAGAGCTGTGTGGTTTCTGACACCAGGAGAAATACCACCAGGAGAAATGCCTGTGCTTCTCCTCAGTGCTGAAAAATGAGGCCAGTTTTCCTAGGCTTGCCCAAAAGTGTGGCATTGACCTCACTGATTTTTACGTTCCAGTGAACAACCCCTGTAGCAGAATCAAAGCCCAAAGCAGCTCAGAACTTCCAGCTGATAACCACAAAATGCGAGGAGAAAGTCTGCTGGAATCAAATAGGAGGAGACAAAACAATTCCTGTTTCCTGCCTCTGAGGTCCAGCTTTCTCCTTGGCTGACTACATTTGAATCTTTCCCCAAAATTAACCCCTGCAGTGCCGTTCAGGTGACCTGCTCTGATGCTCTAAAGAGTAATGTGGAGAAATACGTGTGAATAGGTGATTCTGGAGTCTTTCCTCCAAAATCTGTGTTTGTGGACTGCACCAGCACCTCAGGTGAGCTCTCTCCTCCTTCCCAGACAGCCTGTCCATCCCAGCTCTGCACAGGCTTCTCCCAGCAAATATCACAGTGCAGCAGTTTTGTGCCACAGCTGTTTATTTGCAAAACCAGAATCAACCTCCTTTTTTTTGGGTTTTGAGAAGTGCCTTGAAATCCCAACATGTGAGAAAGGCAGGAGACCTGGCGAGGTTTACCCCAGAACCTGTGCAGGTATTTAAAGAGCAGTTTTTGGGGAAGCAGCTTTAACTGATAAGCTGAAAATCTCTGCTGCACTTCGGTAGCACAGAGGAGCGGTACAATTATAATAAGCCAGGGAGGAAAAGTGCATCTCTCATCAGTAAAGCTGTGCCTGTTGGCTGTGTGCTGCATTTGTAGCCTCACATTTGTCAGCTTTTCTTCCCTTTTGTTTTGCCAGGCTGTTACTGCAGCAGAGAAGTCAATAAACACAAGTTTCAAGCACTTTTCGCTTTGTGATCGTGCTATAATGCTGCCATTAAATCCTTTTTTTCTTTTTTTTTTCGTATGCTGGCTCTTCCAGAGGGATCTTTTAGCTTCTGTTAGACTCAGTTTTTACAGTGAGCCACGTGCTCACTAGAAAGAGGGAGGACCACGAGGCCCCCATTCCTAGAGGTGGTGGTGCTGTGAGTGTTCCACACCTGAAGGGAATGGACAGCAGGTGGAAGATGGTTGAGTTTGCCTCCTTCAGGACATCCCCGATGCCATTTTACACCCCTGCTCTCATTCTTTGTCAAAAGGATGATGGATAATGCAGGAATCTTTCCCAGCTGCTGAGTTCCATTCCCTAACTCCGGCTGGCTGGACGGTATCAGCACAAGGAGGGCAAAGGAATTGTTTAGGGTGGGACGGAGCGTAACTAAGGGCAATGGGAGGAAACAGAGCAGAGAAATGTCCAGGCTGACTATCAAGAAAAACATCCTAACCCTGAAGCCCAAAAGGGCCCTTTAATAATCTCCCAAAGGAAGCAGTGGGAACCTTTTATCAATGAGTCATTTCAAACTTTGAAGGACAAAGCCCTGAGTGTGGGGAATAGTCATGTGTTGGCAGGGCATGAAGGGTCTTTCCCACTCCTCCTTTTTGACTCCCTGCCCTCACCCTTCTGAAAGAAACACAGCCTGAAAAACACAATGCAACCTGTAGTTTCCTGACATACACACACACACAAAAAGAAAAACAACATCCTTTGAGACTGGGAACCCGGGAAATGTTTTTTAAATTAGGTTTAATAACATGACAGATGATAACAAGTTTTAGAGTAATTTCTTTTTTCTTTTTTTTTTTATTTTCAGACACGTTGCCAGAACGTGTGTCTGCCCTGGCAGCAGCTTTCTTGTGAATTAATGAAACATCAAGGCTGCACTACCAGCCAGATTGGAGTAGTGTGTTTCCAGGAGAGAGCCTGAACTGGCAGATCCTCAGCTGCTACAAATCAATTAAGTTCCCTTGATTCCAGCACAGAGGGCCACTGACTTACAGCTGCAGAAGACCTGGCCCATTTCATGCTGGAACAGAAATATTGCTTTCATTTTGCTGAGAGCTGGGCTATTTAAAATTTAAATGCTGTTAAAATTTAAACCCGTGATTTAATTTAAAATTCCCTTTGCAGTTTCTTTTAGTGACAGCATCCCTCATTTCTGCTTCAGAGAGCTGGGACTGTACCTTTCCCCGAGACCATCACAACAGGGTTTGCTTGGGTGTCCTGTGACCAGCAGGTATGATATGCCTTGCCCTCGGATTTTTTGCTGATCCCAGTTTCTTGCTTCTGTTTATTAAATAACTGTAATGAGAATAATCAGCAAATCACAGAATCATGGAATGGCTTGGGTTGGAAGGGACCTTAGAGATCACCCAGTTCCAACGCCCTGCCGTGGATGGGGACACCTTCCAGTAGGCCATGGTGCTCAGAGCTCCCTCCAACCTGGCCCACATGGCATTAAAAGTCAGCCAACAGCCACCACACTGCCCAAATCCCTGGAAAGCAGCAGCGTGCCCCAGCGCTGGAAAAGGACTGGAAGCACAATGGAGAAGGAGCCCCTTTCCTATGGAAAGGCACTGAGGCTCAGACAGGCTGCAGGTGTAGGCAGCTTCTCACCAGCATGTCCCACCCCTGTGTGTCTTGGTTTTGGGAAGTGGGGGGTTTCTTCCAGCTCCCCAGACAAACTCTGTGCCCTCAGGACACGTTGCAATGCTTACAATTTATAGAGAATGCCTCGAAGAGGAACCCTGCTGTCTGACCGTGCAGACCTTGAGCAAGCCCCGACACGTTTTGCTGTGTCTTGGATTCACAGGTGAGGGTTTTGCCTTATTAAAAGTTATTTAGTGGCATCTGCTCCCCAGTTAGTTGAGTGGCTGGGGCTGGCACTGAGTGAGGGAGAAAATCCTCATCTCCCTCAGCCCATGGCTGTGAGGGAAGGGCGAGCTGCAGGAGAAAGCAATAAAGAAGAGGTGGAGCTGGGGAAGGAGACCAGGAGGCAAAGCAGCCGAGAGGAATGAGGGTTGAAGGGGCTGGGGAGGTGTTTCTAGACCAGGGAGGCTCTATCCCCTGTGTGTGGCCCCAGCAGCAGAGCCTGTGCCCACAGGCAGAGCTGCACCCCGTGGGCAGCACCACGTTCCAGGCTGGAGGAGACATCAGTTCACCCTTTGCCTTCTCAGAAAGATGGGAGATTTTGAGCTTCCGACTTGCAACTGGGTTTGTAATTTGGCAAAGAAACATAAAAAAACCCCAAAAAAACCACAACCCAAAGCACGTCATTGCAAAGTGTTACAGCACATGCATTTAGCACCTCGCGACAAAGCCCAGCCCAGGGCCAACTTTCCGGCGGAATTTTCCTGCACATCTGCCAAGTGGTGCGTGGAAAGAACCATCTGTGGTGTCCTGCAGAGGCATTTCCCGGTCACAGCTCCCAGAGGGTTCTGCAGGGACATACTCCACTGCCCAAAAGGGCTTGGGTTTTCATGGGAGTGTGAGTTAAAGCTGAGAGAACTGCTGAACTGCTGTTTAGTCTGCTCTGTCTGTGTCTGGAGCTGATCAGCCCACCTGGCAAAATTCACATCTCCCTAAGTACCTCGTAGTTCAGCTTGTATTTTAAGAATTCTGCTTCAATGAATTAGTAGCATGTCTGTCAGGCACTCCTCATTAAACACTTTTGGATCTGGTGATGGCTTGGATCACCTAGGTCCTGATGATGCTTGTATTTTAATCCTCAAAGAACTGATCAGCCACAGGAACATGCAATCAAGGGAGAGCAGAATCACAGAAGATGCTGAGTTGGAAAGGAACCGACAAGGATCATTGAGTCTAACCCTTAACCCTGCACAGCACCACCCCCTGGAGTCACACAGTGTGCCTGAGAATGTCATCCAAATGATCCCTTGCCCATCCCTGGAAACACCAGTCCAGCCTGAGCCCCTTTCTGGGATGCAGGTTTTTGCCAGGCACAGCTTGTGCAGCTCAGAACAAGAATGTCTGGATGAAAGTCTTTAATACACAAGAGGCCAGAGTACATGATCTAATGGTCCCTTTGGCCTTAAAATCTTGAATCAATGAACTGAAATCTATGAAAAAACCAGTCCCCAGCTGTAGAAATGAACTGGCTCAGTTGCAAATGGGTCCATTAAACTCAAACTGACAACCCTCCTGGATCACCTTTAAAGTTATAAATTGGATTGAAGGGGATGTAAGTATAATTAAACTCCTGTAGTTTCAAGTTAATACAAAATTTCTTACTTCCTGTCCAACACTGCTGTGTGATGCTCCTGTGCTTGCCTAAAAAGCTGATGCATTATTTTCCATCTCTCCCTACAGAGGTGGTTTCCAGTTAGTCTGCAATGTGAGCATGAGGCTGGAGCTGGACTGACCCAGTGACCTGCTCTGGACAGGTGGCAGCCACGGATGTCCCCTCCGGGCATTAAGCCAGGTAATTCTTGTGGAGAGAAAAGGAGGGACCCTGTCACATTCCGTCCTTCACTCCCCTCTTCTCTCCCACTGCCGGCATGTCGTACCCTAGTGCTACCACCCCTTCCTTTTCTTCTCACAGCTCCTCATCCCCTCCTCCCCTCGTCTCTCTCCTGGTTCCCCTTCTTTCCCGTGTCACTTTTAAAACACAAAGCTGTTCCAAAATCTTAGGAATTGGGCCTCAGAGGAATCAAATACTGCCTGATCCGAGTCAGACTGTGAGTCACTCTTTTGCCTGGGACAAAGGCAATCAAGGTGTGGATAACAGTGCAAAAAGGCCGGGTGCCTCAGCAGGGTGGGCTGTGAGATCAGCCCCCAGGAGCTGAGCAGGGCTGTGTTTGGTGGGTGCTCGAGGGCGGGAGCAGAGCGTGGCTGCAATGTTCACAGTGCCATCTTTTGGATAAGGTGGAAAACTGTGCTAACTTCCCGGTGCCACCGAAAAGCTCTCCAGGCAACCCCTCCCAGGGAAAAAGGCTCTTTTCCCCTTGCTGTCGCTGAAATCGCTGCCTCGCTGCCCCTTGAAGTTTTTACTGGGAAAAGTTGTTCTTCCCTTCAAATCCAAAATTGCACTGTGGCGTGTCTGCACAGCATCCAGCAGTGCTGCCTCGCTTCGGTCAGCTGCACTTCAGCGGGTACAGCACCGGGAAAACCACTTTGGAAGAGATTTTTCCGAAGGAACTCGAGTGCCTGATGAAAGCCACGGCAGCTCCCGATGACGGAAAGCCTGACCACAGGCAGGAGCAGCACAGATGCAAAGGGGCAGCTGTGCCAGGATTTGTCTGCACTGCAACGTGCTTTATGGCTGAAGAGAGGAAAAACTCTAAAAGCCAAATATGCCCTGGGAGTAATCTTGTAACTCTAAAAACCCACTGTGCCCTGCATGTAACCTTACACTGCCCCATGTGAAACACAAGTGATGCTAAATGAACACTGCATCTCCACTGGAACTGGGCTTTTAAAACGGAGTGAAATGGCTTGATTCTTGGAGGGGCCTTAACTCAGAATATTCTGATCCTCGGAAGTCATGCTGATGCTTTTTGCATCTGAGCCAAGATTCTGTAAATCTAAGTCAGCTCTGTTTCTTGTGCCTAATAATATGAAGCAAGAAATAGCCCAGCCTTATAAAAACTGTGAGGTTTGGCATCAGCTCATATTGATTATCTAGCTTGTAAATGAAGCCCAAACTTCTGGTTCTTGCCCAAACAACAACCGCCTTGGAGCTTCCTGCCTGCAAATCAGACTGTCAGATACTGGGTGTTCTGAGCTTGTTCAGACTCCGATTTCCCAGTTTAAGCTGAGCTTCCTTTTGTTTAAAGACACTCTTCTTGAGCAAAGTCTTTATTTTCCAGTTTCATGCTCTTTATGGAATCAAAATACTCACTGATTTGTATAGAATGTCTTTGGTCAAAACCTTCTGCCATGAAATTAATGGCAAAATGCTGCTGATTTTATTGCAATCAAGTTTTCCCCACAGGGAAACTTCAGTCTTCAAGAAAGCAGCGCTATAGGAAACCAGGACTAACTAAGCAATGTGAGTAAGCACAAGATGTTCTTGTGTCCACCCAAACAGTCCCATAAATGGGAGCTGAACAGAGACATCTGAGCTGCTTCTGTCAGCTCAGAGAGGAGAAATTGTAACTCTCTGAGTAGCCCTCATTGCCCCTGAGTGCCAACCTCTGTCATTGACCTACAGCAAGCGTCACTTCAGCCCTTGACTGTTCTCACAGAAATCTGTATAAATAAAGTTGGCAGGACATAGCCTGGAGTGCTGTCACCCTGAGCAGAAGCCTAGGACAGCTTCCCCACGCTTGCATTACTGAAAATTACTGTCACCAAATGTCTGCAACAGCTGAGTCTCCCTCTCCCTTCTTGACAACTTCTGTCACACCTGGAACCCATTTATGCCACTGAAACACCATTTGGAGGTTTAAGTGCTGTGTGTAAATGCTATATTGAAATGGTGCTGCTACTTAGGTCAAATTAAGCACGTGCTTTTGAAGAGGCAAAACAGACCCTATAGGACGCTTTTGTTTGCTGGGTGCTGATGGGATGATTTTGGCCACATAGGTAAGTGAGGCGTGCCCAGAGGAGCTGTGGCTGCCCCCTCCTTGGAAGTGTTAAAGGCCAGGTTGGATGGGGCTTGGAGCAACCTGGTCTAGTGAAGGTTGTCCCTGGCCACGGCAGGGGGTTGGAACAAGATGATCTTTAAGGTTCCTTCTAACCCAAACCATTCTGTGATACCAGGGCCTCTCTCAGCAGACTTGTGGCAGAAGCACAACCCTGTTTGGAGGGCTGGTTCACCTTCTCATCCCTGTTTCCCTGCCACGTGGAGCTGAAGACAAGGGAGGAAATGCCTTCAGCTGACATAGTAGCTCTTCAAGACGGGTAACTTTCCATGCAGCTGGAGAGCCCTTGGACACAGAGATGTCACCTGCCCAGGCTGTGTTTGTTTTCTCAGGAATGAATGCCAAGGAAGGGACAAAGTGTTCACCAAATGGGGAATGTGAATCAGTCAGAGGAGGGCACTGATGCTTTTGAAGGGAAGAGTCTCTATTGCAGGGCAAGCTTGGCCAGCTGGTCAGAGGACTTGTTCCTGGGCACCGAGGGCTTCTGCCCTATCTGGGCAACTGAGAGCTCAGGGAAAACCTTGTGAGTGATGGAGTACACTAAGCTCTTTAGTGGATTTTGAGGAAAACCCTCAAAATGGTGGGGACATGCCTGTGCTGTTACATGTGCTCTGTTATTCTCTCTAAGCTGTTTTATTTGTGTGCTGGCTGAAGCAACTTTTGATCCCTTGGAAAAACTCTCCAGTGCATCTCTCCGGTTCCACAGGTCCCTGCAGAGGTGGATTGTACGCTGGGATGCTCTCAGAGATGACGTTCTAAGGCCACATCATGTGAGTAGGTGAGGGAGAAAACCCACTGGGGTTCATGGGGGTGATTCTGCTGGCAAATGCCAG
Source organism: Myiozetetes cayanensis (assembly GCF_022539395.1). NCBI lineage: Eukaryota > Metazoa > Chordata > Aves > Passeriformes > Tyrannidae > Myiozetetes > Myiozetetes cayanensis. The sequence continues at coordinate 70,215,858 of NW_026087521.1, read as the reverse complement.
GTCCTGCTTGTGGATGCTGTTTGGGTGCAGGAAATGTGCCAGGGGAAGCCAGGAAGAGCAACCTGGGGTGAAGGGGAAGCCTTAGAGAAAACCAGTCAGCAAAAGGAACTTTACTAGGTCTCAGTGACAGATGGATTGAGTTATTCAAGCTTAAGCTAATGCAAACTTTCCATGTCAGACCCTCTGAGTTTCACTTCTCGAGGACTAAAGCGTTCTGGGCAGTGTCTCTTTAACGTGCTGCCGAAGCTTGCACATGCAGATGCACATTTTGGGCCGCTAAAATAATTCTGTGTAAGAGGGAAACTATGAGCAACCGAGGGAGAAAGCAACACTTCTGAAAAACAAAACGTGCTTCAGAAACCGATGCGCGCTTTGGAAAAACCAGAACGTTTTTTTTTATCAGTAAGGATTTCTGGCTGTCGACCACGTGCCAAGCTGAATCCAGTTTTACAATTTCCACTCTGCCATATCTCGGTGGAATTTTTATCTGAGTGGAAACAGGAGCGCTGGGCCCTTTGACAGCGGAGCTGTTCCTCCCCCAGGGACAGCCTGAAGGGCAGGGTACAGCAGCAATCTTTTTTTCCTAGGAACGTGACATTACGAATGTCCACAACCATTTAGCAGATCAGCTCACCCTGGCAAAGCACCCTGTACATTTTTGACCCTGTTTCTCCAAGCCTCCCTGTTTCCTCGAGGCTCTTTACAAGCACCCTCCCTGAAATGAAGCTTAGCCTGTGCTTGCGTATTTCGCAGGAAAAAGGGTCGAAATTTCTTTAGCCCAGAGCCCAGATTACAGGCTTTTACTCTGTAAGTTCTCGAGCTAAACACTTGAGCTGAACTATCAATTCAGCTGATGGAGTTAACAGCAAAAATGTAGAAGGAAACAGAGCTGGCGAAATAGCTTGTGATTATTATCTGAGGGCTGGGTGGAGACCTATTGGAGAGGCAGCAGCTGGGAGCTGGCAGATCCAGAATAGAGGAGCTGACATTACAGAACTTCTTTCCCTGTTAAATGCTTTGGTTTTCTCTGAACTTTCCAACTTCCCGGGAGGGGTGGCAGCTACGTGACCTGCAAACCCCGGGGAGACTGATCCCAGCTTTTAGATCAAGGAACTCAAAGTGACAATGGGAACAGAGAGAAAAACAAATGCTGCCTTTTTTTTTTTTTTTTTTTTTTAAGGAATGCGCTTTGAATTATTTATCCACGCGTTCCTAGAGCCTGTTTTGTTCCTCACTGTACTAGCTATGAGGCATTCTAATTACAAGCATTTAAGACACACATAAATTACCTTGCTAGCCATGATAAATGCTGCTTGCAAAGCCTAGGAGTACTGCTCCTGTAACTCCATCCAGGAAACCTTAATAGACCACCTGTTAGGTGAGATGCAAAATTGTCGCTGGTGTGTTATGAATAATCTGAATTCTAGTGAAAATAGGTGATATTTCTTTAGCATCCTGGAAACCTCTAGACATCCTTGTCTGTCTGCTACATACATTCCTTAGGGGTGCAGCTGGGCTCCTTTTTACCCAGAGGCTGCAAGAACCAACAAGGTACTGGGAGGACAATGACCTGGCTTTGGGTGGGTGTCCGAAGCTTTGCTGTTCAAATACCTCAGGAGCATCTAACCTGGCTTTCCCTGGCTCCCCAACCCTTTCCACTTTCTTTGCAGCCTTGAGAAGGTATTTTGTGACATCCTCACTGATACACAGTGGGAGAAATGACAATGTAGAACATAAGCACTGACACGCAGCGACTCCGTGGGTAGTGGTGATGTTGATAGAGGCAGACTTTTGAAAATACACGACAGACTTCAAATGTCAGGTTGCTTCTTGAGCCCTAAATAAACCTACTTAGACTGCTGCTGTTGGGTTTTTTTGGTTGTTTGGTTTTTTACAGCTGCAAGTTTACCTCTTTGCAAACATACCCTGTGATGTTTCACTCAGCTCAAAGCTGTGGTAGTTGTGTGTTTGCATCTCAGACACACTGTCTTCCAACAGCCTTAAAATGGCCCGAAGCAAAGGTCTGTGGTGGCTGAGGAAAAAGCACAATCACAGTGGGATGCCAAAAACCATCTCCCTCGGTTGCAGAACCATCATCCCCAACTCTCTGGCCATGAGCAGATGGTGGCAGTAAACACCTCTCAGATGCAGCCAGAGCCACGGGTCCCATGTCTGCAGGAAAGGACTGGACCTGCTCAGCCTAAGTATGATGCCAAGGAATGGCTGCGTGTTCCCTAAACCGAGACCTGAGTCCCTCGAGATCTGGCCTGGAACACGGGCTGAACAAAGAGCCCACAGCAGTGTGAGGTGCGTTACTTGACCTCAGCTCGGACTGGGCCCTCTGGGACACGGGCAGGGCTGTCCCTGCACTGGCAGCCGGCCTCAGCCAGCCAGAATTTGCAATGTAAAGCGCTGAGCTGAACTCCGCACAAAAGTTTCTGAGGACTTTTTCTGGGGCACGCTGTGCTTCCTCAGCAGTTTTGGGAAAAACGCCACCGGGACGCCGGGAGAGCTGACAGTGCTCAGCAGCCAGAGGCGACGCTTGAAAGCCCTTTTCTGCTCCGCATTAGCACTTCAGTAGGGAAAGGCTGCAGGAGGGGTTCACCTGCTGCAGCTCCCCGGGCCCTGCACGAGCCCTGTCTCTCTCATCTGCCCATCTGCTCTGTAACTCGCCTCCAGAAGTGACTTCACACGCCAGCTCGGCACGGCGAGGGCTTTGGAAGGATGCAGTGGCATTCTGTGGAAGCATCTGCATCAAGCACATGCCAGAGCGGAGGTCAGGGTTCTCCTGCTTTCTGCAGAAAACCTGCAAATTGAGTGGCAGCCCCTGAGATCACCTCAGCAGTCGGAAGGATGGCACCAGACTGTTAACTCTCGTGCAGTGTGGCACCACTGTTATGCTTTCCCTGGGAAAATTATCCAAGGAATCATTCATGTTGGCAGCATCTGTAGCAGTGAGCAATCGGCCAGGCCCTGTTCTCTGGCCCTGAGGTCAAGCAAGCTTGAGCAGAGCCCAGCTCATGTCCTCAGGGCTGACCTTGTTTGCTCCCCAGGACAGGGTGAGCTCACCCATCCTGCGGTCAGGACCAGCCCCAGGGCTGCCAACTAGGAGAGCCTGGGGTGTCTCCAGCCAAAACGGTGGCAGGGAATGTGCTCACACTTAAAAAGCACGCAGAGCTCCACGTTGGTGCTTGAGGCTGTGCCTGGACTCTCTTGGATTTACTGGTGCAGGTATGGTCACTGGAAACAAGAGGAGCTGACTGAAGTGACGCTCTGCTTGTTTGTAAGTGAGGCAAAAGCTTAAACTATTGTCTCTTCTCCCAGCAAACTGTGCAGTCTCCCGGCCCCTCTCCTCCCTGCCTGCTCACAAAGAGATGGGAAGCGTGGCAGGGCCAGTGGGTGCTGCCAGGTCTCTCTGAGTCCAGGAAAGCTGGCACGTTTACAGTTCTGGAGGAGCTTGCAGTGGCCTCCCCGGTTGTTTTGCGTGGTGCTGCTGAATCCAATCCCTCCAGTTGAGCTTCATCTCCGTGTAATCCTGCCGGCTGCACGGGCAGCCAGAGTTCAGAGCCTGGCCAAGCTGCTTCCCTTGGATGACAAAGGCGTGACTCAGTTACGAGCTCTGTGTAACCTACTTATTTATAAAGGCTGGATACAAAGAGGATTTTTTTTTTTCCCCTCCTTGGCTACAGCAGACGCTTCCAGCGGGGAGAAACCTCTTTGCTCTGAACTCACGACGAGTTCCCCCAGTGCTGGTGAGGCCTTGCTTCTCTTTTCCTTTACAGGATTCAATAGGAGGATCTGCAGTCCGTGGAGTTACCAGCAAGGCAAAGGTGCTCCTTTGGCTTTCCAATCTCCAGCATGAGCCTGAGGCAGAGTGATGGCTGCTGGAGTCAGGTAGGCTCATATTGTGAGTGTGGGTACCTCAGGCATGGCCGAGAGGGAACCAAAACTCTCCAGTCCAAACCTGTGACCCCCTCAAAAGGCCACTCACACCCTTTTCATTTCCATCTAACTTTACAGGCCCTCTCATTCATTCCTGACTGTAGTTTTTTCTGCATCTGTGTGATCTGTGTAGCCCAGGTGACCAAGTACCCCCCTTGCTGTCCACCAGGTTTAGGAATGACATAACAGGGCAGGATTTCAGACATGCCAAGGCCACGTTCATTTGCCTAAATGTAGTCACGTAGTGCTATTTAAAGCATGCTTTTTTACCCTGCCCAGCCTCCTACTGTCTGGTTTATACATCCTACAGCACCCAAAACGCCTGTATGGGCCTGGCGTGTCTGACACGCAGCCCAAGAAAGTCCCACACCCTTCTGGACTGGCAGGGATACACACATATGCCTAAAATAGCACAAGACACCTCTGCTTCAGCAGCTAAATCCTTCCCACCACCAGCTTCAGTGTCTTCCTGGCTGGTCTGCACAGTCTCACTGGTCCAGCTGCTGCTATCAAGGGATAATTTTCCACGTCAGTGCAATTTTAATTTGCCTGAGTTGCACCTGGTTAGGACTGGTTATTTACTGTTCCAGCAAGAGAAGGACTTGATGAAATGTTCAAAGCCACGTATATAATAGAGTTCAGGATAACCTGGCACGCATAAGAGCGTTGAACAGTATAGAAATGCCAAAAGCAATATAGGATTTGATGGGACTTGGCTGGCTGCACGGTGTGAATACTTACAGATCACAGACCTGAATCTTTATGGCACTGCCTCTTGTGTGGTCATTTATTATGGCTTAAAATGGGTATATGTGTGAGCAGTCAGCCTTAGAATTACTTCATAGCAAGTTTGCACTGGAATGGGTGACTGTGAAGCGTGCTATCATTTGCTACTCTAAATCTACTAATGCAACAAGACCTTCCTACCTCAATGTTTGCATTTTCTCACAGTCAGGTTCCAGTTATATCTGCCTTTTGGAGGAAAACTGGCATCTCTGGATATGCATGTACACACAGGTAAAGCAGCAAACCTGCCCTGCTGATTGCATCATGTAAGTAGGCTTTGATTACAACGTGCCTCTCGTGCAAAAAGTGTTTCGCTACACAAACCAGCTGTTGTGGTGGTAGAAAGAGCAAACAGAGCTATGGTTTTTGAGCAGGTTTCAGCTGGTGAGACAGTGCAGCTCCATGGGTGTGACTGCGGTGCTCACTCTTCGGTGGAGCTGCTCCAAAAGGCTTCAGCTTCTGGAGCTTCGACATCAGCAGGAAGCAAAGGAGGGGAAAGGGCAGGTACATGAGAGCAGCTCCTCTTTCTTAAGCAGTTCTGTTGAGCCAGGTTGACTTTTACAGCTGGGGCAGAGGCTCAGTGCTCAATGCACAAAAATGCACCTCGTGGTTGAGCACAGTGAGAATGAGCACTTGGGTGCAGGGATTCCACTCCACCTCCAGCCACACAACCCTCTAAGCTCGTTGGACATCTCAGAGATCAGAAAGACTCGAGGGCCAGTGGAGGCAGCCAGCTGGCCCATGGTGGGACTTTGCAAGGCAGCAGGGTGGGAAGGGCCAAGCAGATTTTGCCACCTGTCTGCCCCTCAGTGGCTTTCTGGGACCTACCCAACCTTTGGCTCCATAAGGAACTAAGTCTGGTGTTTAGGAAGAAGAGATGGACAGGGTTAGAGGGGCAGCGAGGGTGCTGGCAGGGAGCTGCCAAGTCTGACAGAGGTTACTGCCCTGTTCTGTTTCCACAAGAGGGGAAGGTTGGACCTGCAGCCCTTTACAAAGTCCAGGGTACAGAGCCCCTTGCAAATCGATACCAGTTCTTGGGGAAGGAGAACAGAAATGACTCATTCTTGCAGGCAAGAAAAAAAAAAGAAAGAATATTACAAGTGTGGACTCCTCCCTGCCAGATGAAATGGGGAAACCAGGAGAGGGGAAGAAGCATGAATTGCCTGCTTTAACTGCTATCTACATGAGAGCCCAGTTGTGTGCTGGGATGTGAACACGTTTCCTGCTTTCCTCCGGCACGCAAATGCCATGGAGCCACGAAACATGAGTTAACATGACAACTGAAACCTGCAGCCTGTGGTTCTCAGCATTTTCAGTCTGTGTTTCCTTCTCTCACCCTCATCATACAAGCCCTCTGACAGCCTCTGTCAGGCTCAGACAAGTCACTGGGGCTGCAGCCAAAGCAGAACTCCCAGATTACGACAGCGGCAACCAGGGGTGCAGGAGCAAGAGCCATTCAGTTATGGCACAGCTCTTCTTGTGAGTGGCAAAGAGCCTTCACACTGAAGACCAAACGCCGAGGGAGCTCTGGATGTGTTTAAATAAAGCTAGGCTTAATTAGAGCTGTTCAAAAATTAAATGCAGAAACAGAGTGTATTTATGTTTGCACTCAAAAATGTATTAGACTCTCAGGCAGAACTAGGTCACCACAGCTCAAGTAAAATTACTGGGAAATGCAGCGTGTGGGAAAACATTCCTTTGCCCTGTTCCATGTGAACAGGGTGACTCCTACAAGAGCTGCAATACCCCCACCCACAGCGCTGGCCTTCCGAGTCGTGATGTGGCACAGCCGATGCCAAGAAGTCAGAAATCTCGAGTTATTGTTCATATAACCGAGTCTGGCTTGTTTTACATCTTGGTTTGCCTTCCTTCTCTCTCCTTGCTTGTGTGTCCTCTACAGCTGCCACAATGCATCTTCTTGCATAGTCGTGGGATTCAGAAACTTTCTCCTTTTCTGTAGTTAAAGCCTGCTGTGATCATAAGACTTGGAGTGACATAGGTCTAAGAAAAGCACCCAGTATATGAGATAAACCCCCATATATTGGCAGCTCGAGGTTATGTTACTAAGCTGTTTCATGCTAAAAAAAAAAAAAAGGGGTATTTTGTTTTCTAAGAAATACCCAGGCTTTTGATTATGCCTCCTGTCTGCAGCTCTTGGCTCTGCCTAAGGAAACCAGCATCTGCTTTCCCCTGAATCACTGTTTGTGTGGATCTCCTTGTTTCGGTGAGGTTGGGATGTGCTGTGGCAGGTCTTGCACAAGCCTGGTGGCACGGTGGGAATTTGCAGGCGCCACGGATCAAAGGGCTGGGGAAGGTCAAGTGTTTTGCCTGGATGGGATTTGGAATCAGCTGGGCTTGAGGTAGGGCTGCTGCAGGGCACGGGAGAGCTCTCCCCCGTGTGCCCAAGAGATTCCTCCTTCTGCTGGCAAAGCAGAGAGGGTCCGTGCTTCGGTAAGGAACCAGGGCAACAATGTAAAATGCTAGGAGTTGTCAAAATTCCAGGTTTCCGTGCCAAGAAATCTCAACATTTTCTAATATTATTTCAGAGTGAATCAGCAAAAAACTGAACAGCAGCAGTCCTCGTTCTGAATTTGGCCTCGTTGGAAATAAGACACTTCACTTGCAGCAATGATAACAGACCTAGAGGAGCTTCTGAACAGCCTCTTCGGATACGGAAAGGCAAAATTCTGCTCCCGCAAAGCACCTTGGAGGTTTTTTGCCTGGCAACTCTTTCAAAGGGGAAACTGTGTACCTGGAAATATTTGGACAATTCCAGTGAGTACATAACACTCGATCCTGCAAAGCGCAGCGCTGTGGGAAGCAGCTGCTCGAGGCATCCTGCATTTATATTTTCTTTTTCAGCAGAGAGTGGCCTGGCTTGGAAAGGACCTTAAAGGTCATCTCGTTCCAACCCCCTGCAGGGACACCTCCCACTAGGCCAGGTTGCTCAGAGCCCCTCAAATTGGGCTCCACTCTCCCACCCAGCTGCTGGTCCAGCCTGAAGCTGCTCTTGGAGTGACTTCCCATGGCTCTCCCCTCTCCGCTGCTTCACGCCTGGCTGAGGTTTGCGCTGTCATTATTGACCCTGGTGTGACACACTGTTGACATCCACAGTTCCAAGGGCCTTGTTTGTCTTTCCCACCCCACCTAATTCCAGAAATACATCACCTGGACAGGTGGCCTGGACATGAACCCTCTAGGAGGCAGGGGGGACTGCACCATGCCGAGCATCAGCACCAGAGTGGAGGGGTAAGGTCTTGAAATTCATCCTCCATTTTGGTCCAGATTGCCCAAATTGCTGAATGTTTGCCCTGTCACTGGAGACACAGGTTTAGTCTCCATCCCACACCCTTTTTTAGCACGTAAAACTGAGGTCCACTTTCATTATCTGCCTCTCTACCAGAGAAAATATTTTCTAGCCTACAGGGGCAGATTCTTCATTTTATATTATCAAATAGTAGCAAGTTCAAGTGGTGAGGATCACATTTTTATAACAAGCCCATCATACCCTTTATTATCTCCTTGCAAAATTAAAAAAAAATTATTTAAAATTTATATTCTATTTATATATATTTTATAAATATATTTCATGTGGTTAAAATAACACATTAAAATATAATATAAGTATATTTAATATAGTTAATATATTCAATATATTTCAAAGATATATAAATATATTTTATATATTTTATGTACTTAAAATTTCTAATGTATTTTAAAATAAATTTAATATACTTAAAATATTTAATACATTTCAAATATATATTATATAAGTATATTGAATAAATTTGATATACTCAAAATACTTAATATCTTTAAAAATATAATATATGAATATATTTAATATATTTAAAATATTTAATAAATTTAATAGATTTAATATTTCATTATAAATGTATTAAAGTATATATTAAAAATACATTATTAAAATATTACAATATTAAATTATAAATTTAATAGATGTAATATATTGAATATATTTAAGAATTAAAATATTTATTATGTTTAAAATATATAAACATATTTAATAGGCAAAATATTTATTATATTTTAAATATATATAAATATAGTTAATACATTTAATATACTTAAATATTTAATATCTTTAAAGTATTAAATATATTTAAAATATGTTTCTATTATATATAATATAAATATATAATTTACATTTAGGTATATGTTTATCCACTGTCTCCTTGCTAAAAAGACTTGCTAAGGGGTTCAGCACATCAACTGCAGTTACCACCCGACCGAACAAAAAACATTCCAACGACGCTTTTTTGGCTGAAGAAGCAAAAAGAAATAAAAACTACGAGTAACCCCACGAAATTTTGCAGGCATCCAGATCCCTTTGAAATCTTTTTTTCTTTTAGCCCTGGTTTTCCCTAATAATGAGCTCCCCACCCGCGATTGTTGGGCGTGCCGGGGTGCGCTCCCCCCTCCCGCCGCCGCGCGGCGCTGCGGCCCCGCCGCGGGCACTGAGCCGCCGGCCACGCCCCCTCCCCGCCGGCCACGCCCCTTATGCAAAGCAGCGGGCGGCGGCAGCCAATGGGAGCGCGCCCCCCCCGCCGTTGTATTTATAGCCGCTATTTAAGGAGCCCCCGAGGAGCCCCGAGCCGGGCGGTGACCGGCACCGCTCCGGGAGCGCAGGGGCATCCCAGCCCCAACACTGCCCGCCCTGAGCGAGACACGGGCTCCGCTGAGCCTCGGCGGCTTCGCTTTCCCCTCGTCTCTTTCTGGGGAAGAGCTTAGGGGTTGAAAGTGCTCCTCTTTTTGTGCCACTCTTGAAAGATCCGCCTGTTGAAGGTCGGGAGGGAGACGCAGTGATGCTCCCGGCAGGTGTACTTGATCCGCGGTTTGGGAGCCCCTCTGCCCCCGGGAGAAGGTGGGCGAGCTCTCCTGGTCAGAACCCCGATTCCGATGATCAGAACCCAGATTCCCAGCTCGCTCTAGCGCGGTCACCTCCGAGGAGCTGGCACCCGAGGGATTTTGTGCCATGACCAGCGGCTTTATGACTTGTTATCTCCATAAGCAATGCTCTATAACTAATGCCTTCTTTTACCCCTCTCCACCCCCAGGTCCTATGCAGCTTTTGATATATTGTTGGCAGTGTTGCTGAAGTCAGCAGCGTTCGCCCCCCTCCCCCCCTTCACTCGGAGACCCAGCCCTCTCTGTTTCTAGGTGTGTTATGTGTTTTCATACAAATCCTTTCATCCAGTTGATACCTGTGCTGCTCACTCCTTCCCACAGCACAGCTGAGCGCTGACTCCACAAAGAGGAATTGAAGATGCCTTTGCTCCTGTTTTAAGAAAAAGCCTCGTATCAGAGAATCATAGAATATCCTGATTTGGAAGGCACCCACAAGGATCATCAAGTCCAACTCCTGCTCCTGACAAGGATAGCCTCAAAAATCTCCCCATGTGCCTGAGAGCATTGCTTCTTGAGCTCTGCCAGGCTTGGGGGTGTGACCACTGCCCTGGGGAGCCTTTTCAGTGCCCAACCACCCTCTGGGGGCAGAACCATTTCCCAATATCCAACCTGAACCTCCCCATGCTGTTTACAAGGCAGCTTGGTTACTTTGCTAACATATCATAGAATGGCCTGGGTTGGAAGGGACCTTAAAGATCATCCAGTTCCAACCCCCTGCCATGGGCAGGGACACCTTCCACTATCCAGGTTGCTCAGAGCCCCATCCGACCTGGCCTTGGAGGCTTCCAGGGATGAGGCATCCACAGATTTTCTGGGCAACCTGTGCCAGAGCCTCCCCACCCTCCCAGGGAAGAATTTCTCCTAATATCCAATCTAAATCTTCTGTCTTTCGTTCTGAAGCCCATTTGATTAGGATTTTCCTCAAACCAGGAAAAGAAGGAAAAAGCCCACAACAGCCCCAAAGTCTACCCCTGCTTTGAGAGCTGACTGGCAGTACCCTCAAGTATCTGCTGCCAGTTTTTAGCAAGCTCTCTGTTTTGATGGTACTGGCATTGCACAGATTGACTTGATTCTTGTTCTATTAGAGCAGGGCAGTAGTTTCTAGGATAAAACCTTAATGGATCTGGGAAAGGGCGAGACGTCGTGAGTAACAAGAGCAACAAAGGACTAATTCTTATTGTGCATTTAAAACTACAACCAATGCCCCTTCAATCAGTGCAGAGACTTACTAGTACAGTAATTCTAATAGCATTTGGGTCAGGCCCTTGAAGAACCTGTGTGCTAAAATATTATGACGGGCGAGTGCATTTTACAAGGGCTTTTTGGAATGCTTGAGCTGCCACAGTGGGAGAGAGGAAGAAACGTATTTCATAGCTGGAACATGCTTCAAGTGAGCTGGTTTTGTTTGGTTGGGTTTCTTCTCTGTTTTTCCAACTGCACTTTTGTTGGCATCTCCTTGAGAAATGTACAATGTTAACGTGCAGTTTTAAAGCTGTGGGTTTTAGTATCCTCTGTGGTTAAATCAAGTGAATACAGGGACATTTACATAGTGAGCTGCCTGGCTGCTTTAGTGCACTAACTGGATGCCAGTAATTCTGCACCTTCCTCACGCTCTGGATTATATTTCATAATAAATGAAAGCACAGCACAGCCAGATCCACCAAGAGTGGAGTTAAACTGGTTGTGAAGCATCACAGGCAAATACCATCTGCGTTGGTTAGGAAAATAAAGGATTCCCAAAGCCCTGCCCCTCTACTCAGTGTGTACGAAAGAAAATAAGTGCTTTCAGATTGAAAACGGCCAGATAGCAGCAGGGAGGGGAGGAAGGAAGGAGGTTAATGCGTATCCCAGTTTAAACGTGCTGGAGGTGGGCTGCAAGACGTGCACACACCAGTCCCCCGTGGCTGCTGAGCAGGAGGCTTTTGTTCTGCAGGGCAAGATCAGGTGGAGAGGCAGGGCCTGTGCTGGCAGGGAGGAGAGCAAGCTCCATCTGTGACAGAGCAGCCTGGGAGGGTAACAGGCTTTCTGAAAGGCTTGTGCTGAAATTTAACAGCCCCTGGTGTGCTCTGGCAGGGACTCACACTTGTTGGTGAGCTGCCTGAATCCGGGGGTGATGCTGAAATCCCTCTGTCCCTCTCCCCTCCTCACCTCTACATGTTTGCCTGCCTGTTGTTCTACTAAAGACTCATTGTAATTATAAGCTCTGATACAGTTGTCATTTTGTTGTTTTGTTTTGTTTCAAAAATCACTATTTCTGATGAAAATTGAATAGCCCAGTGGATGCCTCAGGCTGTCAGGGTATAAACTCCCTGATGGCTTTGGGAGCAGCACATCCTCACTTCCCATAATCGTGTCCACAACAGTGACAATAAAGGTCTTTATTAAAAGGTATTGAATAGTAATCAGTGTAGTTAGACCTGTATAGATCTATATATAGAGATAGATGTATGTATATAAATATATATATATAGAAAGGGAAAAATCTGGTTTTGTTTCTTTGCAAATGTTTCACAAAGGTTTAACTTTGAGATTCTCTAAATGCAGGAGTCGTGTGGTGTGAGCTGTGTTGGTAGAAATAAGCACTATGGGGCTGTAAGAAGGATACTGTTACACCAGTGTTTCCTATTAATATTGATTCTCTTAGATCAAAACAAAATAAATGTGGCTCTCTGGAGCCTGTAGCTGTGCGTGGGGGTGGGACTGTGCAGATCTAACAGCTTGTTGGCACCACAGGTGACCCACTGCCACCCACCCCTGCCATGGGCAGGGACACCTTCCACTAGCCCAGGTTGCTCAAAGCCCCATCCAACCTGGCCTGGAACACTTCCAGGGATGAGGGTGAGGCTGGGGCAGCACAACTAAGACGGTTTTGTTCCAGAATTGCCACATTTGCCTTCCCAGAATGGTTATTTCAGCAAGGCTGTAGGAAGATGTCACTTTTCACATACAGCTTGTTGGCTGTTTGTAATCGTCTCCTGGCTGAAAACTGCTGCTCCCACCAAGCTACCGGTCTGTGGGAGCACATCCTAATTCTTTTCAGGCAAAAATCAGGCAGGCTGGTTTGAATAGTTGCAATAATCAGTCTGAGCTCATCTGAAGGGAAAGGAGGAGTGCTGGCTGGAACTGCTCCACAGGCAGTTGGATGAGGCCAGCATCCAGCAGAGGGGCTTGGGGTGGTAACAGATTTTACTGGCACAGCCAGATTCAGAAGATGACATAAGTTCACAGCCAAAAAAAAAAAAAAAAAAAATCACCTCTAGATCCAAAATACATCATACCCTTATAAAAAGCAGGATTCGAGCTTTTTTTTTTTTTAAGTAACACTCAGGCTATTTTAATGTACTTTTTGCTGAATTTTTCCACCTGTAAATTGCACTAATCTTCGGATTCTTATAGCAGCTTGAGTCCTGCCTATCAGTAGGAGGGCATGAGAGCATGCAAAAACGAGTCAGAGTTCAAAACCTGGACTTTGTGTGGTGGAGCTGGGCTTGCCATCCGCCTGGCAGTGCCAAGGAAATGCAGGAGTAAGGGCAGGCTGAGTAGGATCCCACAGGAAACACAATCCGAAGGGAGTTGCTGAGCAAGGTGGTTGCATTTATATCGTTTGTGCTGGAAAGCCTGACAGGGTGGTTGTCTTTTAGCTCAGTGAAGCGTTCTCCAAAGGGTCATTGTGAGAGTGGACTTGGTCCCTCTGAAGGGAGCCCTGAAGGTGGCTCTCAGTGTGTTCACTCTTTTCTCTTCTTCATTTTTTTCTGTCCCTCTGCCTGTCTTGTTAATTATTAATTCAGTGTGTCGAGAACCGCATTCTTCCGAGCGACTCCTCCCATGTTTCCAACCTGGGCAGCTTGTCTTGCCTTATTAGTCTGTGGACTAAAATTGCTCCTTCATAAAATACTGTACTCTGGAAAGGAACCCAGGTGTCAGAGTGTACAGAAGGTGTGTCATCCCAGCCTCACAAGAACTGCCTTGCTTGCCCATTATGCTGCTTTCTTACGTCAGCTCAGCAGCATGCAGTGAAATGGCCTCAGGTTGTTGTGGACTTTGTGGTCTTTTCAGCACATGCAATTAATCAGGAGGGAAAAATAAATCCAGCATCAGAGTGAGCATTTTACTGGAACTGAATTGCAATTTCTGTGCATAATTTAACACTTTGGGGAGGGAACGTTCTCTGCTTGCTTGAAATAATTTAGAGGCGGTTTTGAAATAGAACACATTTGTGTAAATTTGCCTTGGGATTAAAGATCTCCGTTTAGTTTCTCCAGCATTACATCTCTGTCTATAGAATATGCCATGCAGTAATCTCCAAGCTCTGCTCTGCAAGCTGTTTCTCAAATGAATAGACCCAAAATAGTTATCCTGGCATAATTTCATTCCCCCCTCCACTAAATAAGGGACTGTAGCATAAAACTCAGTGCAGGGTAATCCTGTTTTATACATGGGAAAACATGGGAGAAGTTTGGCTGGAAGTGGCCTCAAGTTAGTGGTTCACATTTCCTGGTACTTAGCAAGGAAAGCGGCTGTTTTGACGTGCGGGTTTGCCTAAAATTGCAGCCCTCAGAGTTACAGATGGCCTTTTAAAGCTGTCCCAGAGTTACCTGATTAACCTGCAGCAGACCCCAGTGCATAGTTCAAAGTCTATGTCTGCATTTCATGCTGTGGCCCCTCCTGCATTAGTAACACAGCCCAATGTATGGACCCTCAGTGACAGGTCCCACAGCGACAAAGACGATGACACTTTTTGGTGCAAAATTTGCAGATCTGCTGGGGCCTGTTGAGGTGAATTTACGAACACCTCTGCACTGCCCTTCTATCTTGTTTCCTCTGAGACTCGGGAGCTTATTTTGGGATCAGATGTTGTCAACCCGACTCCTTGAAAAGCTCACCGACTGTGTTGAAGGCCTGAAGGATCTCTGGGCGTGTGCCAGCACAGCGGGATCAGAATCTCAGGCACTGGTGATGGCATTTAGAGATCCCTTTGTGCTGTGACGATGTTTGTGACGTTCCCCTCAGCTAAGAATAGGCGGTTGTAATAAGTTTTCCATACGTGCTTTCAGTATCAGTAAACAAAAGGTCTCTCGGGTAAATGAGCAGCAGTGTTTTGGGTTAATGCCTTTTTAAAGCCAGGGCTCGTTTATTTTACAATTAACCAAAACCTGTTGGGTAGGTTAAGGGTGTAGGTTGCCACACTTCAAACTACAGTCGTTTGCAGTCCTTTGCCAGTGGCCTCAGCATTTACCTTCACGTGTGTTATCTGTGAGAGAGCAGAAGCTTTGAGTTTCTGGGGGATGAGGAACCTCCTTGGTTAGTGCAGAAACGAACTTCCAGATGTCTGGATCTGGTGTATTTTGTGCCGTGTCAGGTCGCCCCTGGAGGGCCTGTGGTGTTGGGTGGGGACTTGGAGCCATGGAAAGGGAAAAAAGGAAGACCCAAGTGAGTTCATTCTCCTGGTGACACTGAGGGTTACATCTGGTAGATGGTTTAGGGGCCGAAACAGTGTTCAAGGGGAACTGAAGGGGCACAGTCTTAAGACTGTCACCTAAAAAGCCCCTTGTTCAGCTAACACTGAACTGCAGAGGTGTCCATGCTCACATCACACTGCCCTGTTCTGCTGTGCCTCTTCTGGAGGCCCTTTGAGCTTCATTTTTTTTCACTCCAGGCTTCCTAACGTCCCTTTTGCAGACAGGTGAGCAGCTTAACCATCAGGCTTGGCATTTCTTATTCCATTCCATGATAACAGGCCCCTGATCATGAGGCAGGTGAGACTTTCATTAGACCAGCTCTGTGCATTTTCATTTGATGCCTCAAAGCTGAATCACTGCAGCTCTGAACCTGAACCTGATACCTTGCTTGTGGGATTACTCAGTCAGGTTCCTGCTGCATCAGATAAGGCTCACCCTATTTTCCTATTGATCAGCTAAGCAAGAGCTTTCAGTCTGTTCTGTTCAGGGTATGGAATACTTAGGATTGCATCAAGACATGCTCCTGTCTGGGGCAGGATGAGTAATTCAGCACTCCCCGGCTTGCAAGGTCTCCCAGTGATGTCCAAATCCATGAGGAGCTGCTGTGTTTTGCTCTTTTCCCCATTTTGTGCCTCTGCTGGAGGAACACACAGAGCTGGATTGCTTTCTGCCCCACCCTTGGTACAGTCCTGAATATACTGGTGGTTCCTGCAGAGCCCCAGAAAGGAACCACAGGATTGATTTTGGCTGAAAGGGATCAAAACAGGGATTTTTAAACAGGTGCCAAAAAACCCGCTACCAGTAATAGGCTTTGGAGGTGGGGGTGATTGCATCCTTGTAAAGCAAGTTAAAATTTTGCCAGGAGTTAATTTGGCCAAGTGCTCTGACCAAACCTCACAGCCGACAGCAAAACCCCACCAGTGCAAACCCTCCCCAGTTTAGCCTGGTGAGCTGTTTGTTGGTACTTCTGCAGGGCAGACAAAAGCTGCCTTAAAGCCACCTGTGTGCCCTGGCACACAGAGGGAGCAGAGCAGGTTTTGCACGGTCGGGAAGTGTTTCGTCCAAAACGGTGGCCAACTTGTGAAGATGGGTTACCTCCAGTGCTCTTCTCTTGCCTGGCCGGGGTGATCAGACGTTTGGGGTGTGAATTCTTGCACAATCGAATCTGAAATTACATTTCCTGCAAACAATTGCAACAGGCAACAGAGGAAGTGCACTGGCTGAACGGTTTTGCCCGGGCACCTCGAGCGCTTGCAGGAACCCACCACAAAAAATCTGACAAAAAGATTAACTGAACAGACTGAGTATGTTACAATACATGTGTTTTCTCCCTCGATCCCTACTATTAGAATGCTTTGTAGCTGGCATTTGCATGAAAAATGCACAAAGCGTGGAGTCCAGAAACAAAACCCAGCAGTTACCAACTGCTTCAGTGAGGAGTTCACACATACAAGAAGTTAAGATTAACAGTGTGACAGGGACAGCTGCTGTTCTGCAGTGTGTTATCCCTCGTCAAACTGTGAAATAATGAGAAAATGACAGTTCCTATCATTATCTCATAACTTTTGGGCTTTATTGCTGGGCTGTTGCAGCTTTACTGTGTTGTCTTGGGCGAGTGATTTGTGCCTGGGGTGCCTCAGTTTCCCCTGCTGCACAATGTAGGGCACACCCTCTGCACAGGAGGGACAGGACAGGGGGAACAGCTTCAAACTGTTTGGATTGGATATTAGGAAGAAATTTTTTACTGTGAGGGTGGTGAGGGACTGGCACAGGTAAGTTGTAGCTGCCCCATCCCTGGAAGTGTTCAAGGCCAGGTTGGATGGGGCTCTGAGCAATCTGGGCTAGTGGAAGGTGTCCCTGCCCATGGCAGGGGGTTTGGAACAAGATGATCTTTATAATTTCTTCCAACTCAAACCATTCTGGGATTCTGAATATGAGCTGGCCTTGGGAAGCAGCTTGCAACAGCAACTTTGTTGGAAGATCCCACCTGTAAGGATTGCAAAATGCTGTTCCACAGGTTGTTTCTGAAGAGATTGTAATGAAAAATCAGTTTTATTTCTTTGGGTCGAGACTCGAGCCCAAGGTCCTGGCCCTTCTCTCGGTGAAATGTGCAGTGAGATGTGTGAGGTGCTGCTGAGAACATGTCTGATGTCTCACTTTCTGCCCATTAGCAGCTCATTCATCAGCACAAGATCTCCCCTATCTGTAGTATAAGACACTTGGGAATTTCTGCTTGGTTCACTTTGTATCACAGGATAAGCAGAGCTGACTTTTCCTTCCTTCCTCTCTTCCTTCCTTCCTCCGTCCCTAACAACAGTGGGGGCAGGGACCTGGTTCTGAGTTCACCAGAAAATGTGTTTCATTCAAAAGTGAAACATTTCAGGTAATTTTGAAATATTATTTTTTTATTTCACAATATACCAAAATAAAATAAAAAATAAAAAAAACAATAGCAAGATTTAGGACTCTGGAAGCAAAAACATGTCTTTTTTTTTTTCTTCCTTCCTTTTTTTTTTCCCTAAAGATTTCTTTGATCTCATTTGGAAGTTTAGGTGTTTGTTTGTTTGTTTGTTTTTCATGTCCATGCAGAAGACAAATGGAAAAAGGAAAAAGGCATGCTAATTGTTATAAAGATGTACTTATGCCAATGGTAAGGGAAAACAGAGTCTGAAAATAAGAGTTAATTGAAACCAGAACCTGAGATCCGAACAGTGAATACTTTTGAGGACTTCTGAAATCCAAACACTGGTACTGCAAACTTTTTAAAAAAATAAGACAAAACCACGTGAAATGCCAAAAATTGATTTTTTTTTTTTTTTAAACATTTGGCTCTCTGTTCTTCAGCCTTTTGTCCTTTTGGTGTAATTCTTTTTCAGTAGCTACAGTGGCCACTTGGGCATGTTTTTCCTCCTAAAGAGATGCTACAGGAAAAAAAAAAAGGTGGAGGGGAGGGCTGTCCTGTCAGTATAAAATCTGCCCTGGACTTCTGTTACATGGTGACAGTGCTACTCCGGTCTTCATCTTCTGCTGCCTTGCGGGTGGTTTGCACGGTTATTATTTCAGACTATTCCCTATAATACTGAAAACTATTTTAAGCTATGGAAAACCTGCTGTATTTCCAAGGTTTTGGAGCACGGCAGGGATGATTTCTCTTTTATTAAATGCACTTTTTCTTGTCACACTATCCTGTGATTTTATAGGTAGCCCAGTGTTGTGGTTTAACCCCACCTGGCAACTCCTTTTATTTATGTCAGACCTTATCTTCAGCCTTTCGTAGGCTTCAGTTTTAAATGGAGACAGCAGGAAAAAGAGGTTATGGCTTGTCTTTCTCACGTTGTTTTTTTTTTAAAGCATAATTTAGGCGTGATAAGGGAGAGAACATCACCGAAAAGTTCTCTCATGGGGACTTCAAAAGTCTTCCTCGCACCCCGTGGCATCCTCTTGTGTGGTTTATTTGGGGTGAGCATCGGGGAAAATGCCTTTGGGAGGCTTTGTCGTAGTTTTGATTGCTAAGAAGAGAATGGCTGTTTGACTCCAGGGTGGAAATGAGAAACAAAGAGACCAGTTCACCCCTCCCCAGCACTGTGACCCTTCAAAGGCGGCGAGGCTGTTCAGAGGGGACATCGCACAGTGGGACTGGCTTTTCTTCGGAGTGGATGCTGGAAGGGAAGGTGAAACAGTCCCTGGCTGCCTGTGGTCCTTCTGCCTCGCTCCCAACGTGGGAAGATGCCAAGCACGGAGAGGGCAAAGGGGACAGAGG
Organism: Myiozetetes cayanensis; assembly: GCF_022539395.1. Classification (NCBI taxonomy): domain Eukaryota; kingdom Metazoa; phylum Chordata; class Aves; order Passeriformes; family Tyrannidae; genus Myiozetetes; species Myiozetetes cayanensis. The sequence goes on along the minus strand of NW_026087521.1, from coordinate 70,196,982 downwards.
TTATACTGAGAATATTTGCCTACTCCCTTAGATACAGTCCTACAGCTGGTTTAATTTAGGCTGAGCGCAGGGCTGGTCCTGCAAAGAGCCCAACACGAGAGGCCACCGTGGTGGTCTAGAACAAGGGAGGTGCCTCCATGTCGAGTGTGATACAAGCCTGGAACAAATTATATGAAATCCTTTCAGCTCTTTGAGCTTAACGGGAGGGTGTTGGGGGTGAAACTGATGGCGTGAAAACCCTTTCTGCTTTCTTAGTTGCAGAGCAGGCTCTTTACAGCGAAGATTACAGACCGTGGAAAATCAATTCAGGGAGCATTGACCTCGACTGCCGCTGCACCGCTCTGCTGAAACCATCCCAGGGCCATTAGGACTGAGTGCTAAGTGCTTGTGTCCTCAGCGTTGTACGGGACTAGAGAGACCCTGCCCATCCAAAGGGAATCGCCCAGGTAGGTGCATTCCAGAGCTAAATTTCCCGGAATTTGCAGAGCCAGTTTGTAGTCACACACGTTTTTCTGAATGGCTGTGTTTCCAAGTTATGATGTAACTTGGAAGCACTAAGATACACCAGCTGATGGGTTCTCCTTTGGTGGTGTAGCAGAAAGTGGCTTTTTCGAGGTACAGCTGGAAATCCACACAGAAACTCCTGCTCTCCTGTAACTATACTGGCTTCATTTTTAATTGCAGGCCAGGACAAACACTTCACAATCAGCAGCTGTAAATACACATGATACCAGGACTTTTTACTCTTTTAAAGTTCTGGTTTATGCCCAATTTACGTGTGAAATTGCATGTATTGGCTGAGAAAGTAAATGAGCATATGCTGCTTAAAACCCATCCCATAAGGTAAATTTTCCTCCCTCTTTTCCCTGGGAATGAGAATCTGAGCCTCTTCACTGGTACCTCAACAGGATGTGCCAGCACCAAAGCTGGTGATGTTTCCCAGAGAGCCTGGTGCATTTGGAGTGGATGGGAAACTCAGGGATTCATTCCCTGGTCTGTGGTGACTCTCTTGTTCCAGAGAGGACTTGCTAAAACTGTGGAGGCTCTGCAAACTCACATCAGTTCTTTGGGCATTGGCAACACTGGATACATCTGTTAAGTCTAATTTTAATTTTAGTTCTTGCTGCTGTTGCCACTGTTGCTTTATAGACACAGTCTCAGCTGCAGTTCTAGGTTTCAACTGCCCCTTTTTATTTAGTTGAGATTAAAGTGCATTTTTCAGCCCACTACCACCACTGTGGAAGAGTAGAGAACAAAATAGGACAACATGTTTCAACATTGGAGGTCAAATCCTTGATTTTTTTTTTTTTGTCTGTGTGATATTCCGTGATGGGAGAAATACTGTTTGGGATGAAAGATGGTGCTAACGGAGGGTGATGCTGTAGGGCAGGAGACTGGTGTGATCTTCAGGTGTAGGACACGTAGGAGGCTGCTCACCTACTTTTGATTGCAGGATCTGGGCCTTAGCTGGCAAAAATTCTTCTGCATTGTTGCTCCTGGAATCTGCTCTTTCTCAATCTTTCAAACGTGCCAGCTCTTGGCTGGCAGTCTACTGTTCTTGCAGGACAGGAGCATATAAAACTGTAACAGGAACCTCTGATCAAACTGATCACCTGTGTAGATTGCCTCCCAGGGAACTGATTTGGTGTAATAATCGCAGTGAAAGGAAGCGGTTCTTGCTTCACCAAACCCACATTGTTCTGCTGCTCGTTGGCAGGACTCTTTGATCCCTTTGATGGAAGTTATCTGGTGTGTAACCAGGTGTTGAGCAGATATTACACTCTCAAGTGCATTTTTGATGAGGTGATGAAGATGGAATGTGAGTCTGTATTTTTGCTCTTGTCTTTGGAGTAATCCTGGTGTTCTTCTGCAGCATTTAGCAAATCTGACCTCTGAAATGGTTTGTCTCCGAAATCCCTGAAGTAACACACCCAGCAGAGGTAACCAGGCAGTGGGAGGTTGGAGCAGGTGACCTGGGTTCCAGCTATGATAGTGATTTTTATGTCCGTTTAACAAGTTTACATAGGACTTCCTGTGCCTGATATTTATATACAATGGGGATAATAGTATTTCCTTTATTTAAAAATAGTGATTAGCAATCCTTGGACAATGTGCTATTGCAGTTGAGAGTACTGTGCATGGACTTTAACCTGTATAGCTCCCTTGGGGTAGGACATACACTCCTCACTGTGCTTTGGATGGGCCAGGTCATCATAAAATCATAGAATGGCTTGGATTGGAAGGGACCTTAGAGATCTTCTTGTTCCAACTCCCTGTCATGGGCAGGGACACCTGCCACTAGCCCAGGTTGCTCAGAGCCCCATCCAACCTGGCCTGGGACACTTCCAGGGATGGGGCAGCCACAGCTTCTCTGGGCAACCTGTGCCAGGGCCTCCCCACCCTCACAGGGAAGAATTTCTCCCTGATATCCAATCTAAACCTACTCTCTGTCAGTTTGAAGCCATTCCCCCTTGTCCTGTCACTCCAGGCCCTTGGAAATGTCTCTCTCCATCTTCCTTGTGGGCTCCCTCCAGGTCCTGGAAGGCCACAATTAGGTCACCCCAAAGCCTTCTCTTCTCCAGGCTGAGCAATCCCAACTCTCTCAGCCTTTCCTTCCAGCAGAGCTGCTCCATCCCTCTGATCATCTTGGTGTCCCTCCTCTGGACTCTCTCCAGCAGCTCCACGTCCTTGCTGTGCTGGGATCCCAGAGCTGGAGGCAGCTCTGCAGGTGGTCACCTGGTCCTCCTTCACCAAGGTACAGCCAGACCTTCCCAGTCCAGGACCCTGTTGGTGTAGGGCAGGAAACCAGCCCGGCACAGGTTAACTCAGATGTGACCTTTGCAGCTGCACTCCAGCTGCTGGTCCCAGCTGCAAAGAGGAGAAGGGGGTGGAGAGAAATGCTGCCAGTCCAAAGGTAGGGAAGGCTCCCTGTTGCAGAAATTAAAGGTCTCTCCTTGTGCCGTGCTCATCTGTCTCCTGAGAAGCCCACTGTGCTTCATTTTCCTCTAGGGAAGGAACAACACTTTCCAAACTTGAAGGTATCCTGGAAAAGGTAGAGACCACCCTCAATAATGAAAGCAAACAGAGCACACGCTGCAAAAGTGCCTGGGTATGAATTAACTTTCACATACTGAAGACTCACCTGTGCCTGACATACTAAAATGGGTGGTCTTTGTCCCAGTTTAACTTCCACTCACTTAAATGCAAACTTTCCTGAGGACAACTAAGAGACTTCTTCCCTAGGTCTGTATTTTTTTAGATACACTTCTGTAGGGGCTGCAGAGAGAAACTTAATTGATTTGTGTAAAGTCTAGGAGTCATGAAATGTTTCAGAAATAATACCATTACCCATTTTCACTGTCAGACCTTGTTTCCTTAGAGACCGAGAGGGCTGACAGCCTCTTTCTTAACGTGACAGTGGGTTTTTACATCTCTACCCAGAGATCTGAAAACAGACTATACCTTCACTGTAATAATTATGAGTCAGCCTTTGCTGAGGGTGACTCAAATATGCAACCCTGGCATCTGTTTCATGTCTGCCCGGCGTTTCGGGAGAGAGCGCTGATGGTGGCACACGGAGCAAAGGTAAACAGGAGTGTGTTCCTTCCCAGAAGCTGTTTGTGTTGGGTGATAAAGAACAAAAGCTGCTGTATAAAGGTGCTTACAACACTGCAGCTGCAATGGTGGGGCTGTACAGGGGAGGTCTTGTAGCACTTGCTTCCCAGGAGGGAGCGGCCTTAGGGATGGATGACAGGGGCTCAACACTTCCTTTGGCACCTTATTTTGTCTGTTCCATGCACACCCAGGGGGAAGGAGGAGGAGGGGGAATTGTATTAACACTAGCTGGGCACCTTGTGGATGAAAAGAGCTATTTAAGTGATTATTATTATTATTATTGTTATTATTATTGGGGAAAAACATTTCCTCAAGGGAGGAAGCTGTTCTGCATCTTGCCCAAGTCACACGTGTGAAGGGGGAGAGAAACAAGGCACCACTTCGCCCTAGCTAGGAGATGCCAGTGTTAAATTTAGGTACATGATGCTTGTTCTGGCTTACCCTGTCAAATTCACAGTGTTACACCCCCAAATAACACCCCCAAACCCAGGATTGTGACACTGTGTGACACTGGGCTGCACACTGGCCCTCAGTGTGGTTGCCATGTGCGTGTTCACGTGAAAAAGAAGTTCCAGTGTAGGGAAATGCTGCTCACCAAGTATTTGCACTCTATCCTGTCAGGCAGAAAAGGCATTTTACAGCTCCTCAGAGACAGCTGTGACACATCTGGCCTGGCAAACAGATCAGTATCTCCAAAAAAAGTACAGCTTCAGGAGGTGAGGTTTAAAACCAGTTCTTTGAGACGAGGTCTGTAATGATTGGAAGCGGGGCCAAGTTGGGAGAAGTGTGAGGTGTGAATCTGAGCAGTTCCCCAGAGAATTCCACACAAGGGTGACACTCCAGAGATGGAGTGATTCTGCCACCTGCAAATGCTGCCTGAGTGCAGGAGTGTGATCCAGTCCTGACCATGTGGGTTAAGAGTAGATCTACAGCTTATCAGCTTAGGGGGGGAGGGACAGAAGAGGAGATTTTAAGGGTTTAATCACAGGATAAATGGTTTTCTTTCTGTCTTGCCACCTCTGCCTTTATAAATCTTTGCAACATACTATGGATTTTAGATATTGTACCTATTTGCTTATATTTTGTGCTTATTTTGCCCTTAAGTGCTTTTATGCTTATGTTAAAGGCAATTGCAAGGTGAGTGTCTCCCATGAAGATACGACCTAACCTGCATATGAGTGTTAAAATCAGGATACAGGAATACTGTCCCTGTGCCCAGCAGCTCAAAACCCTTCTTGTACAAGTGTTTTCTGGTGGCTGGCATTAATCAGGACAGTCAGAACAACGCCAGGAGCCCAGAGCTGTGGAAGGGATTTTGTGATTGCGGTAGAATTGCGTAGGATCTGTGTGTGTTTGCCAGTGAGAATGAATCACAGTCTATTCCTGATAAGTTCAGTGACAACTGTAGTGTTTCGGTGACGGGAAGAGAAAATTACAGCCGTTTCGTTTTTCCTGTTTATTTTGGGTTGCACACCTTTGCTGGCAGAAAATGCAGCTCCAAGACGAATCATCCCTCCGGGGACACGGGGCACAGTCCCAGAGGAAACCTCTGGGAAAGAAATGTCTGCTTCTGCTTCTGTGCAGTGGGCACAGACTGCACTGTGGGAGAATCCACCTTAAACATAAGAAAAAGCTCTTTTACTGCAGGTGTGATCAGACACTGGAACAGGCTGCCCAGAGAGGCTGTGGAGTCTCTGTCCTTGGAGATACTCAAAACCCAGCTGGGTGTGTTCCTGAGCAACCTGCCTTGAGCAGGGTTAGACTAGGTGATCCCCAAGGGTGCCTGGAGAAGGGATTAGCTTCCTGTAAGACAAATCCCGATGTACTGTGTTGGAATATGTATGGAGTCAATAAACCAGACTCTGAAATTTTAGGAAGCCCTTCAGAGAGCCCTTGATGGTGTGAGGAAAAGCCATAATGAACTCAGAGTGTGGCTGGCCATGTGTGACCATACAGAGGCTGTTGGATTGGGTCTGTTCCTCATTTGTTGGCCACAATTCGGGACATACAAAAGCACCTTTGGTGGTTGTGTGGCAAAAGGCACTGATACCAAAGCAGGCAACACGGGAGGCTTAAGCTATTTTAGGTCAGGTGTGGGAAAAGCAGACACCCACCAGGAAGCCTCAGGTTCGGGTTTTGGGGAGGTGAGTGGAACTGCGGCAGCAGGGACAAGGAGCCAGACAGGCCGAGTAGGACACGTTGCAACAGAGGCAAATTAGCATCCAGCATCCCAGGAGCAGCTCATCTGTTGCATCATCTCTCTTCAGGGGACTGTGTTACAAGGAAGACTCCTGCGGGGTGATATCTCACACCTTTCCAAAGGCTGGGAGGTGGCTCCACACCACCTGCATTAACCCACAGTGAGAAGGAGCAGGTTCGGTTGTTTTCTCTTTTTGTTTTGACCTCTAAGTCCATGATGAGCGTGACTTACAGAGCTCCTTTTGCCAAAGTTTTGCATTATTCCAGAAAATCTGAAGCTTCAGGAAGCGTAAGGATGCCAGTATCAAGGTAAATTTCATACCTGTGCTAAGGAAGTAGTTAATAACAAGGGAGCAGTAAGAAACAATGCATTTTGCCTAAACAGGGAAAGGAAAGAACTTTAAGGTTACCTACTCTCTTCAGGAACACATCCAGAGACCAAAAGCCCCTTGCTCTTTCTCCCTTCCCTACATCCAGCTGACAAGCTGTAGGAATCTTCTGATAGGTGCTTTTGGACGTTCAGTCTTAGAGCACATCTTACGTCTTTAGGTTGTGTCCAGATAGTAAATATCTCAGTCTGGGAAGATATTCCAGCTTTCATATTTCTCCTTTATTTACGTGTCCCATCTTTGGCTCCAGTTTGTATTTAAGGCAGGCAACTGGACTGAACTCTTCCATTTCTATCTACCCTTTCCCTCCCCTCCCAGTATTGATCAGCGAGCGAGGTCATCATTTTCCATTGATTCGCCAGGCTCAGTCTCCTTCTGGGATTGATCCCTGATAAACTGGTAGCCCATGAAGGTTTAAACTGCTCTCTGCATTGCTCAGCAATGTGCTGACCTCATTCTGAGGTGTGTCCTCCCTAAAAGTATAGAAGTGTGAACTGATGACTGCACTTCATGTGCAGTCATATTTGGGATCCGTGCACCGAGCTCTTGATAGGAGCTCCATCCCATGGCAGTCAGCCACTGTGGGTGACAGAGGGTGTGGGGTGAGGAATGTTCTATTAGAGAGAGACTTCTCCAAACAAACAATGGGAGTTTGTGCCATGTGGGTGGGCTGCCTGGGGGCTTTAAAGGGCTTTCCAGAGCCCAGAAGGCTTTCCGAAGCAGTGCTGTGGCTTTGCCTGGAAGCAGAAATGAGGGGACAGAAAGCCCTTCATGTTGTGGGGACCCCATTAGCTAATTAACTAAAGAACTACAAGCTCCAGATCGTGGCCTTGACCACACCTTTGCCCTCTGGGCAAAACCTAGGGAATCCAAGGCAGCTCCCTGAGCTGCACTGTGCATACGTGGAAAACTGCCACTGAAGTAATCTTCTCTTGTGCTAAAATATTTTCAGCTTACTGAGAGAAACTTAATTCTTCCCATGTACACATCAACAAATAACTTGATCCCACCCACGAATATGCAAACAAATGCATAAGTTACGCCAAGTATTTCTCCTTCCCGCTGCCAAGTCAGAAAGGGAGATTGTTACTGCGACTTCTGTTTCCAAATACTTGGGAGGCTCTCCAATTCTGCAGCGAGGGGGGACTACATAATACCTAGGCTGGAGCTGAAAGAGCTCCAGCAGCAGCTCAAAGCCTGGCTGAAATAGCTGAGTGGTGAGATTCCCCACCTAAATGATGTTAGCAGAACCCTACCTTTAAGTAAAACCTCGTATCGACCTCCTCGAGCGCAGCTACCTTGTGAGTTGCAAGCGGTTTGCAAACACCCCAACTGCTGTCCCATGGCTTTGTTGGATGTGAAACTCAGCCCAAGCCTTGCCCAGTTGCCCCCCCCCCCATCCTTACTGTATTCTATTTTGGTCTGTGGTGAGGTGCAGGGACCAGGCTGTTGGACAGAGGCTGGAAGAAAAGGCCGGTTGTTCTGCATGGGAGGTGCTCTCCGGGACACGCCGTAGGAAGGATGTGTGCTTGGAAGATGTGCAGAAATCATTAGGAGGGTGTGTACAGCACAGAGGGGGATCCAGCCACAGGAGGAAGGAGCCAGGAAGGGGAGAAAAAGGGAGGATGAGGGTAGAAGGAGGGACAGAAGCTAAGACAGTAATCGGACCTACAAAAGTTACTGCGGGATGTAAAACACCTGAAGGTAAACTCAAAGACCTCCTTCGGGATGAGAATTGCTCTTAAATGCTGATTTGATCACCTTAGAAGATCTTCAGGCCCCAAAATGAGCTGAACTGGATACAAAACCTGTGGTGAGAGTAAAATCTGTCAAAGTCATCTTTTGTTCTGCAGGGCTGGGATCAATTTTGCTCCATAACATAAAGCCACAATGTCTTTAAAAAACAGTCTCATGAGGGTGGTTCCCTTGCAGGGGGGTGCCTTAGATCTGGCTCAGACAGTGCCCTAAAGAGTTTCCTGGTCTGAGCTGGGAGCAGGCAGCATGAATCATGTTTGCACCAAACCTGGATTTCTCTTAGTGCCAGTAAAACAGCAGCTCCTCTTTTAGGACACCCCTTCACCCTGTGGGGACAACACAGAGAGGTGAGCACTGTCAGCCAGAGCTGAACTTGGCCCACAATGTTAAAGGGACTCTAAATCACAGAAGGGAGATTGTGCAGCAAAAACACACAAGAGGGTGTGAGTTGAAGACCAGAAATGAACCTTCCTGTTTGCTCTGCCTGCTCCACACCTTTTCTGCCCCCCCCTGCTCAGCTGTACCAGTGGCTTAGCTCCTTGTCTCCCTGGAACCACTAACTCAAATCCTGGCAGGATTGACTCAGCCCCTCTGTAATTTTGAGGCTGAAGGAAACTGTGAAACCAAAGATTCTGTGGTGAAGTGTTTGCCCCAGAAGGCTTGGCCAAAATTGTCCTAATGCTTTTTGTACGTGGCACGCTGAGCCGACTGGTGTCCTCTCATTGGTTCTTCATTTCTTCTAATTCTTCTAAACTATTAATTAGTTTAATTACTGCCTCAGTATTGCTGAATTAGTCACGTGTTTTGGGGAGGTACTGTAGTATATATTTACTATCCACATCCTCAGCAAGTGCTGGTTGATGGAGTGCTGTTGTCATTCCTGGAGTTATGATCTCCAGCATGAGCTGCAGATCTGCTCATTAAACATACCATTAAAATCCCCAACAGTGCCTTGATTTCGGCTTTTTCAGGAATATTAGTTGAGATGGATTATTTTTTCCTGGATCTGAAACAGGCCTGTGGGCAATTTTTAAAAGGATAAATCTGAAATATCTTTTATTATCTGTCAAGCTGAAAGCAGGTTGGATGTGGCTTTTGTTGCTTTTCTTTAAGGGAAAAGAAAACAAACATGGGTGTCAAAATGTGACCCAACCCATGCTTTTTAAAACTCTCTCTTTAACTTTCTAAACTTAAAAACAACATTCTATGTGTTTCCTTTTTTTTTTTTTTTAATAAAATATTGCTAAAAATATTCTCCTGGCCTGAAAGCTTTGACTGCCAATATTCAAAATTTCAAATATGCTTTTATAGCCAAGTTACAAATCAATGAAAAATAGACTTATCACCTAAGAAGAAATTAACTTGAACTAAGCCAAGATCCACATGATTCCTTTATGTTTCAGGATGAAATGTCTGTTGTTCTCCCTCTTCCCTCACAGCTCGTGTAAAGGCTGTCTGTAAAAGCTAGATATAGAGATGAGTGGCTTTTCAAAATATGTCATAACTCAGGTTGTTAAAAGATAAAGCTCTGCCACATAAAACCAACTCAAAGCAACTCATCATTCGGTCCTTTCTCCAAAGGTTTTCCGTGCCGTAAATGAAATAATGAGAAGTAACTTTCGGGCTTTCGGACGCTCTGCCGAGACCCTTGAAGTTCAGAGTCTCCATGTGGCCCAGAAGCTCCAGCCTCTCACTAATAATGCACTGCCTGTGTCTTGGCTCCTCCAGCTGTGCCTGGTGAAATGCTGTTGCCTCACATGTTGGCTCTCCTCGCCTGCTACCTGCTCCTGTCACACCACCACCGCTGCCAGACTCTGCCTTAACGTGCCAAAGCCGTGGACCTGCTCCCGTGGGAACTGCAGAGCGCTTGGCTCAGCTTTCACTCCCTACAGAGTGCCCAAGTGGGATGCTGGGAGAAGAAAAGAGCACGTCAGAGGAAAAACTGGATCTGTGGTCTCTTCGAGAGCCATCTCTGTCAGTTTGGAGCAGCTTTCCCGAGTTGTAAAACCTGTAAGTTTTTGTCTTTTCCCCTACCCCCATGGCGATGGCTGCAGATTAAAGCTGTTTATATTTCAAGTATTTCTATAGCAACATCTCATCAGCATGATTTTTTCGCCTAAAAAAAGCTGTGTTTTATCTGTGGTATTCCAGTGAAGTCTATAAAATAGCACTCACTTGAAGGCATTTTGGAACGCTTGTGAAAAAGGGAAATCGGGAAAGATCGCATTTTATACAGCTGGATAAAATTGCTTTATATACCAAACATACCAATTATTTGGTAGCATAAAAGAGATAATAGAAAGTAGATTTTTTTTTTATGTAAAACTAGCTGAGATTTGAGTAGGCAATTCCAGAGTATAATCAGAGTGGGAATAACCATCACCACATTGGAGGTATACAAGCTATCACAAGCCAGTTCAAGCTACTTTTCCATGTAGATATGTCCATGTGGCTACTTTGGAAATGGTTCAAATTAAACCACAAGAGAAAAAAAAAAAAGGCACTTCTAGTACAGAATAAGAGTGTCCACGTGGGCAGTCAAACCACAATAACTCCACTGACACCCTAGGAAAGTGTCACAATAGCTTCCCCAAACAATTCCTGCAGTCCAGCTGCAGCTGAGGAGGGAGGCTTGGAGGGCTCCCGGGATGGAGAGGTGGTTGGTGTCAGCTGGAGGCTGAAAGGGCTGGAAGCGACGGAAGAGGAAATGACTCAGGCTAAAGGGAGGAAAATCATCCGAAGGCTCTGTTTGTTAAAGGAGGTGGAGGAAAACTATCCATAACACCATCAGGTCCGTGCAAAGTAGTTTCAAGGTATCAAACTGCTGGTATGGATTACATATCAGTAGATCAGAGGATTCTATCTTTAGAATGTAGATGGACAACAGCTGAAATGGTTTTTTTTTCCCCCAGCCTCCCCTCCCTTTCCTCTTCTCCCACCCACTCTTTTCCTTCTCTGTAAACTTTGGTGGTTCAGATAAACCGAAACATGGATCTTCCCTCTTCTCCCATTAGATGCAAAAGGAAATAACTGCAAGCAAGATGTTATAAACCCAAGGCTTAGCCATGTGCATCCTTCCTTTAGAGTATTTCTGAATTCAGCCTCTAAGTTATACATTCTCAGTGCCAGTAGAGTTTGAAATTTGAAAATGAAAGTATAAACAGTTTAATTGTTGTTTATTCATAGCCTGATTTGTAAATCTACAACAGTGGCATAACTGTTTACAGTAGCCTGAGACAATAAACCACCAGGAGAAACACCTTGAAATGAACAAAAATAGATTTCAACGTAATTTGTAGAAATCCCCTCACACAAAAAGGTTTCGGAGCTGTTGATGTGCACTGTGCACTGAGCAATTTTCCCCCTCACTTTTGTGGCTGTGTCTGAGTAGAGCACATTTTGGAAAAGAACCAGTACATTGTACAAACTCTGTAAAACACAGCAATATAGAACCTGCAGCATGGATTTTTCCTACTGAAACTAAGTAGGAGAGCTGGGTAGGCAGAGTGCATTTCTTTGACGAAGGTTGGGTGGGATTTTGAGACTTAACATCCCTCCTGCCAGGCTAGGGAAAGCCAGGGATAGGCAAGGAAGTAGGATTTAGGGGAAAGGTTTTTATGTGGGAGCCAGCCTCCTGCATAACAGGCCAGAGGGAAATTAGGGAGTAAGGATTCACAAATGAAATCTAAATCTGAGCACAAAGCTGTGTCTGGACGTTCACATGGATACGAGCCCCTCACGCTGGGTTTGGTCCATCTTTGTGTGTGAGGGAGGGTACCCAGCTTCCTTCAGCGTAATTTGAAAATTGCCCTCCTTGCCTTAGACTTGATAACACTGCCTTCTTTCCTCAAGTTTGTGAGCTGCTTGTTTGCCACAGAAATGGAATGTTTAATGTATCCAAAATTTTCTCTGTCTTTCCTGCTTGCTTTTATCACGAGTTTAGCAGTGAAGGAGTATGCTTTGAAAAAGCGTGTTTGAAAAGGACAATAGCATCTCTTAAGGGCTGAGGAGGGAGTCTTGATGTGGCTTCACTAAATGCCACACAAAATATTTCAAAAATTTCTGAGAACTAGTTCTTGTAACGCTGCTAAAGAAAAGATACATTCTCTACCCTGCCCCCACATTGCTAAAACCCTGCTTTGCTAGGTTTAACCTTTGTAGCTCATGCCTTCAGCGTAGGATTTGAGTATCTCAGCTTAAACCAAACCCCAGAAAATTCAGATAGTGAAATTCCTTCTCCTCCTCATAGAGCAGTTTGTTTGGATGAGAATACATGCTTTTAATTCTCAACAAAAATACCTTATTTCTGCAATCTAATCCTCTGCTTCTGTTCAACATAAATCTTTCCGCACTCCCCGCTTCTGCCACAGTGCAACTGTTAAGGCACAAACCCATCTCAGCAGAGTGGCAGCAATTAAACACAGCAGGCGTTGATTTCGTTGCCAAGAGAAGCGTGGGATGCTTTTTTCGGGATCAAGTGCTCCCTCAGCAACTTTGCAGATGACACCCAGCGATGGGTGCTGTTACCACACCCGAAGGACACGACCTGGGCAAGCTCGAGAAGTGGCCCGTGGGAATGTGATGGAGGTTTAACAAGACCAAGTGCTGGTGCTGCACCTGGGTCAGGGCAACCCCCAGGATCAGTCCAGGCTGGGGATGAACAGATGGAGCAGCCCTGGTGAGAAGGGCTTGGGGATGCTGGTGGGTGAGAGGCTGGCGCCAGAACCACCCCGTGCCCTGGGCTGCACCCAAAGCAGCGTGGGCAGCAGGGCAGGGGGGAAATCTGCCCCTCTGCTCTGGTGAGACCCCCTTGCAGAGCTGCCTCCAGCTCTGGGGGCCCAGCACAGCAAGGACATGGAGCTGCTGGAGAGAGTCCAGAGGAGGGACACCGAGATGATCAGAGGGATGGAGCAGCTCTGCTGGGAGGAAAGGCTGGGAGAGTTGGGATTGCTCAGCCTTGAAAAGAGAAGCTTTGGGGTGACCTAATTTTGGCCTTCCAATGCCTGAAGGGAACCCACAGGGAAGATGGAGAGAGACTATTTCCATGGACCTGGAGTGACAGGACAAGAGAGAATGGCTTCAGAATGACAGAGAGGAGGATATCAGGGAGAAATTCTTCCCTGTGAGGGTGGGGAGGCCCTGGCACAGGTTGCCCAGAGAAGCTGTGGCTTCCCCATCCCTGGAAGCGTCCAAGGCCAGGCTGGATGGGGAAGGTGTCCCTGTCCATGGCAGGGGGAGGTTGGAATGAAATGATCTTTAGGGTCCCTTCCAACCCTAGCCCATTAGTGATTCTGTGACCACATCCGCTGCTGTGCATGTACAGTGTCACTCTAAGACTTGCATCTAAGTTAAATATGTGGATCTGTAAACACAGGAAGAACACATGTACGTAAGGACACATGGGATCTGAAATCACGGGGAGTCAGTGGAAGGACCAGCACTGACTTTACTCTGCCTCATGTTAAGATCTTCTGTTAAAATTGATTCATACTCCCTTTTGCCGTTCTGGAGTTGCCAGGCAGGAACAGTGTTTGTCTTTGCACAGTGTCTTGCACAATAGGCCTTTTGAATTAGATTTTACTATCTGATTACTGTATATTAATGTCTGTGATATAAGTTTATTACTCACCTCCCAGCCTTTATCTTGTTTTGCCTCGAAACAAAGGAGCTGTAGAGCAGGCTTAAAGAAAGTCAGCTGAATTAGGTTTCTGTAATGCACTCTAATTTTACTCTTTGGTCATATATATATACACAAAACCTCAATTCTGACTGTAATGTCAGGTAATGCTAATTTTTTCTCTGCCTTATGTAAGTATCTTACTGATAAACATTTAAAGGCATGGATGGGCATAACCTACAAATTTCAGGTGCTAATATGAGATTATATTTTCAAAAAAAGCAACCAAGTTAATTTTAGCCTACCAGGTTTTCTTCCAAATTAAAAAATAAAAAAATTTTTCAAAAGATTGATTTGAGCATCATGACAAATTGGAAATCTGGGGTATTTTCTCTCACAAAGCTCCAGGAAAGTTAGATTTGAACTTTTTTCTCTGGAGCATCTCTCTGTTAAAAGGAAAGCTTTGATAAAAATATAAGAGTGATGTAAGATGAAACTGGCCCATAAGGAGCAGAGGCTGGAGAAATATCTGTGAGACATGTGCAGACTGAAGAAAAAAATCAAAAGGAAAGCAAGTCAGAAATTGCTCTTTCATTTAGGACTGTATGTGCCAAGGAGGAATTTTCATCTCAAAAAGAGCTATTGAGGAAAATAGCAAGGTAAGCTCATTCCCTGCTGCCTTCTGTCAGTCTGACTTCAGGCTCTCAAAACCAGTTCGAAAAATTGTAAGATCTTCCAGCTTTAGGATGATACAGCAAGAATGAAACAGAAGGGCAGAAAGCAAAAGGGAATGTAGGAAAGTAATCTTGCATAGAGTGTGCTGTCAAGAAAGAGTGAGTTAAGTGAGCTAAGTGGATAGGGGTGGGGTCTGATTTGTTTCTGTGATAGAAAATCTGAGAGAAGAAATGTAGACAGAAGAAAAATTATTTTACTGCCTAGGTTATGCTCCTTCCCCCTGCCCCAAATCTCTTTGTTCTATTTTTCGCTACCACAAGCCCTAAATAAACACCAGCATCCTCACTAATTACGTATGACAAGGTGCTCTGAGAACTGCCTGGAGGTCAAATATATTCCATTATGTCCTAAAAGCTGTGTTCCATGGTCACTCCCTCCCCATAATTGTAGGGTGAGGACAGGGGTAAGTCTTCAGGGTCTTATTTTTGGTGAACTACACCATTTGTACAGTGACGTCTTGCAGTCCTCTCTCATCTTCCTTTGCTGGGTCCCAGACAGATTTCTGAGCTTTACCAGCAGTGCTGCTTGATAGGAAATTTAGGGGAATTCCTCAGAAGTCAGTGAGTGTCATTCCTTGTATTTCACAGAACCATTAAGGTGGGAAAAGACCTCCAAGACTGTGGAGTCCAGCCTTTGGCTGATCGTCACCTTGCCAACTAGACCATGACACTGAGTGCCACGTCCAGCTCCTTGAACACCTCCAGGGATGGTGACTCCACCTCCTCCCTGGGCAGCCCGTTCCAATGCCTGACTGCCCTTTTCCATGAAGGAACTCTCCCTGAATTCTTCCTGTGTATGTGAACAAACACTTACACAGTGCCTACAATATGTTGCTCATCCCAGTCAAGAGCGAGGTGATTCCAGTAGGAAAAAGAAAACATTTGAGGCCTTCATAAACTCCTTGGCTCTGTCCTCCGTAAAACTCGACAGTGTTTGCTCCTCAAACACTGCTCCTGTCCCTGGCACATGCCCTTGTCTCCATAACTGGCTATAACTCCTGTTCTCAGTGGGAGCCCTGTGAGTCAGAAGCCCTGGTCTGTCGCTGAAGTTAAGATCTTGTCTCTGAGGCAAATACCAGCAGGGATGCTTGATGGGAATATTAGAGGAATTCCTTGTATTTTACGGAATCACGGAATCATTAGGGTTGGAAGGGACCTCTGGAGATCATCCACTCCAACCCCACCAAGGCAGGGTCACCTGGAGCAGGTGACACAGGAATGTGTCCAGGTGGGCTTGGAATGTCTCCATAGAGGGAGACTCCACGAGGTGCCTGGGCAGCTGTTCCAGGGCTCTGCCACCCTCGGTGTAAAGAAATTCTTCCTTATGTTGAGGTGAAATTTCTTGTGGTTTAGTTTATGGCCACTGCTCCTTGTCCTGTCACAGGGCACCACTGAAAAAAGCCTGGCACCATCCTCTTGGCACCCCTTGGGAGATATTTATATGTACTGATGAGATCCCATCTCAGTCTTCTCTTCTTTATTTGAAGCATCATGCAGTTCAAAAACTGAGTAGTACAGACTACTTTCCTCTGCAGGCATTGAGGAAAGAGGAAAGTTATCTTGTCTGTTTTTCTGATCAGCTGCAACTCTGTCTTCATTTTGCTTAACATACTATCTGGTGGTTTGTCTTGTCTGGTTTCAAATAATTCATACAGTGAGACTTGAGTATCAGAGAGAAGAGTGACAATTTCCTGGGACAAATATTTGGAAACACATATTTCCATATTTAATAACAATTAGTGAGAACAGACGAGGAATCTATAAACCGATCAATTACTTGATCATATCCTTCTTGCTTTACTTAGGAAGCAGCTCCTCAAGGCTTGGTTCTTTTCTCATTGCCACTTGTGTCATTATGGAGCAGATCTGAGTAACTGGAGTCCTCCCAGAGTGAAACTGCCTTCCATCTGTGAGAGCTGCAGCAAGCCTGATGGAGGGAAGTCTCCAAGAAAAGCAAGCAGCAGTCAGGCCTTAGCTGGGATATTTCTGCTCTTTGGCCAAGAGGCAGCAAATTTTGGTGCCTTGTGGGTCAGGTTTCCTCTCTCGGAGCAGGATACAGAGGTGCTGACTTGGGTATTTCCTCAGGGTAACGCGTCTATTTAAAGAACACACAGACACTTGCTGATTACCACAAGGGTGGTTAAAAACAGCACGCAGCCAATTCCCCTTCGCAGAAACACCACAGCCTTGTCCCAGGGAACAGATGCTTTGGTGTCCTTTCTCTTCAGGGTGCTCACAAGACCCAGAGGCGGCTGGTTTAGACACATCCAGCGCCTTCGGACGGGGGAAGCCTTTGCCCAAGGCTCTGACCCCGCGGTGCTGGAAAAGCAGCCGGATCGTTAAGCCTGGCTTTGACATCTGCGCTCCCGCTTCACAAAGGCTGCTCAGAGAGGTCTAAACGCTCAGACAAAGGCGAGAGCTTAAACCCACGGAGTACCCCTCACGATTCTGTGTGGTTACCGCTTGGGATTTTTAACTTTTCGGCGAAGGATTTTATCAGGGGTGTGATGCATCATGTGCAAACCATTAATTCCTTTCCCCGCAGCCGCACCATTTCCAAATACAATAGTGCTCTTTATGAAAGCCCTCAAAAATAGCACTCTAGTGCAAAAGGTTATCCAGTGCCGTTCTGCTGCAGAGCATGTCAGCAACTCTTTGACAGCTTGCAGCTCATGCCAGTGATTTATCTGTGAAATTCCTAGAGAGCAGGGGCAAGCTGTGTGGGAGCCTCGATGCATCAAATTCAATGATGTGTGATAAAAAAAATGTAATAGCTGATAACACAGACGTATTGAGGAGGTCACAAAGAACATGCTCTTGGTCTGCAGAGCTGTTAAAAGTGGGGCCTGAAGGACAAGAGAACGGGAATCATTGTTGTGAAGCTCGAATTCTGTTTTAATGTGGTCAGGGAAGGGCTTAGGGTGGTGGAAAGAGAGAAATAGGCTGATGTTTATTGGCATATAGCAAGGGACAGGGACCTGCTGTGGAGGAGAGATGGATCTGATCCTAGGATCAGGCCTGGCCTTATCCTGACGCAGGAGTCTGGTAATGCCAACTCTTTTTAGGGCCCCAAATCACCTGTTAGTCTAAATCAGTATTGCTGTATTGCTTTCTGTTGGTACAGGGCATGAGCTGGTTCCAATAATTTTAAAAATCTAGCCCCTGATTTACAGCAGCTGAAAACCTGGCTCCAAGTAGGCTGTGAGGGAATTTCCTTGACTTTTCTCCCCCTTCCCTTTAGAAATAAATTACTGCTGCGTGTTTTCCATTTTCCTATAGGCTTTCGATCCAATGGTCCCAACACTCCAAAATAAACACGTCCATTTCCTTCCTTGGTTCTCTGTGTCAGGATCTGTTCAGCTGCCTCTGCAAGACCAAGAAGTCCTAAAAATCCCAACACTGTGACTAAACAGAAAGGGTTTTTTTTTATTTTTAGAACCCTCTCTGCATGTATGTGTTACACCTCAGCAATACTTCCTGCTGTGTTCACATTCCCCATCCCTGGAAGTGTCCAAGGCCAGGTTGGATGGAGCTCTGAGCAACCTGTTCTAGTGGAAGGTGTCCCTGTCCTGTGGCAGGGGAGTCAGAACTGGATGGTTTTTTTAAAGACCCTTCCAACCCAAGTCATTCTATGATTTTAAGATCCTGTGGTGATTCTTGCAGTGCTTCTGGATCCATTCCCTAGGGCTGTGCACTGCTGTTGGACACACTGACCCCCATTAGACACATTTTACTATAATTTATTCTCATTCAAGTCTGGAGTAGACACAGCCATTCCAGGATAATTTGGTGTGAAGCACTGCTGAACATACAGTGGAATCTCCAGAAATGAAATGGGATGAAAACGGAATTTTTTTCCTGATCTTGAGTACAGTGACCTTTTCTTAAGGTGAAATCCTAGCCCTGGAGGGTGGGTATGTGTGAGGAAGCAGGTACCCAAACTGCTGCTGCTGCAGCAGACACGCAGTGCTTCCTCCTGTGTTTATTTTGTTATTATCTCTTGTATCGTAGTAACAACCAAAGGCCTAAACTAACATCAAAGACTTGCTTTGTAGGTTGCTCTAAAATACACCTATTAACACACATAATTTATTTAGGCTGGCTTTAGATGTGGAGGGAGGGCAGCAGAGCAGGACAGTGAGGGAAGAGGCAGAACCACTTGTCTCTTTTTGCCCATGGCTCTGACAGCGTGTGGAAGCTGCTGTGCCCAGGAAGAGCTTGGTTATACGGGATGCAGATGACTAATCTGGTTGGGACTGGCCATTCCCAGCAGTGGCAACCACTGTCCTGGTCCTCCCTGTGCCTGGGCAGCAATGGGAAGGGACAGTTCAGCTCACCAGAGGTTTTGTCCCAGTCACACGTCCTTGTCTCCCATCAGAGCCATCTCTGCCTCGGGCCACTCTATCATTTCAGTTCCAAAACTTCAAGCTTGGTTTTCTGTCCGCAAGAATAATGTGCTCAGAGACCAGAAGTGTTTAAAGTGCTTCATTACCAGGAATGTGGGCATGGGCTTGCCCCTCTCCCTGTGTAAAACCCCACCCATCCCATTTAGTGGCCTTGTAAATGTTCCCTGCCCACACGAGTTCTGGCACTGGTGTGCATGAATGCAGAAATCACAGGGCACAGTCCAGTCCAGCTCTGGAGGGATGGGCCAAAATGCCATTCCATGGGCCATATTTCAGCCTTTGGAGCAAACAGCTTCATCCAGATGGCCCTGATGAAGAAGCAGGGATTTGCCAACTGGAGTTTTCCGTGTGAAACCGGTGAATTCAATTTAAACTCCTTGCTTTCCCTGTCCTTTGCTCCAAACCTGAGCTGGAAGCCTGGGTGCCTTGGCTTTTCAGGTTCCAAGCTCTGAGGGGTCTGTGCATCATCACTGGGGCCTTCCAGCCTTCCCTAAATCTGCCAGTTGTCCAGCATCTCCTGTGGCTGAACCTCCCAGTGTGGTTCATATTCCCCAAAGAGCTGATGCCCGAGCACAGCAGTTTGTGAGAAGGGCTGCCCTGGGATCCTGCCTTCCAGTTTCCCAGGGGAGCTGGGGAAATACATCCTGTCCAAGACAAATGTGAACTGCTACTGCTGCTGGAATGCTTTTTATTTCCTTGAAAAATATTATCTCTTCATCCTTGTCCTGAGCTGTAGCAACGTGCTCAGCTTAACAGGTCTAGGCAAAATAGGCAAAGGAGTGTTGAGGTGGAAAAAGGAACATTGTTTCCAAAGTGCTGACAACTTTTTTTTCTTTTTCTCTTTTTTTCTTTTTTCCCCTGAAATAAAAAGTCAGCAGCAAAAGACTAGCTGTCCTGGAAAGAAAATATTTTTTTTTGGTCTCTTTATGCATAATTTTAATATTTTTCCACGTGTTTCTGATCATCTCAGGGATATGTGTGGTTTTACTAAACTCTCTTGGTGAGCTAGAAATCAGGTTGATCTCAAAGATTTTAATCATGCCGAGGGATATGTGTGGAGGGCAGTGATGCTGGAGGGGAGGCAATGCTGATGTGGCTTAAACAAGTGTCAGAACTGCCATTCCCAGGAGCAGATTTCACAGGATTCACCTGAAAGGTCTCTACGAGGTCTCCAGGGTTGCACACTCAGTTTTGGGTGCTGGTGCCAATAACAGAAATGAGGCATCAAATCCCTTGGGTCAGAGAGGCAATTTGGACACCCCACTCGTTTTTCCAAACATTTCTGGGCCCAGTTGGAATGAAGCACATTAACTTCAGTGGGCTTTGGATGATTTCCTACATACACAGAACTTGGAAAATTGCGCTTTAAAAGAAACGCCGAAGTTAAACTGGGAAATTTTAACAATTCCCTTTGTATTTTAATTTAGTGGCTGTATGCTGACAATGTAATTAGAGAGATGCTATGATAATTAGTGCCAGATGACAGTAGTGGGATGGCAAAAGCATCCAGTTTTCTAAAGAACAGTTCACAGTTGAACTGTTCCTCTCTCCCCACCCCATTTTTAGTAGAGAACTATATTCAAAAAGTCAGAGACAGCTGAATTAAACCAAAGTCAAACCATTTACAAACACCAGTAACGTGGTGTATCTTAGCATGTTACTTTCAAGCCAAATTTAATGTTGTTATTGCAGAAAAATACATTAACCACGTTCTCTTAGTGCCTACATATTAAAAAAAAGGAATGTTTGCAGGACTTGTGATATTATTGTGCTCAAAGTGGGTAGTGGACACCCAAGTTGCCACTGAAGACAAAGAAGCAGGACCTAGACTTGTGCTTTATATAGCTGAGCATTTGAAATGTAATTTTTGGTTTAGGCTTGTGGATTTTTTGGGGGTCCATCAAACAGATTTGCAGTGATGGGGCAAAGTGTGTTAACATTCAGTGTTGCTGTGTGAGTTAAGCTATGTTAAACTTCAGTCTATACATGTAATATTACTGGAGCTCCATACCACTACAGGATAGGTACAAAAATTACCACCCCATGAGAGCTGCAATAACGTAATATAGTATAATATAATATCAACTTGCATATTCAAAATTGCATATATAGATGTTTATCTACAGATGCAAACGTTTATGTAGTTAAGTTCACCTTGTGCTGTCCTGTAAGAGTCTTGTGGATGCTGTTTGGAGTAGAGTTAGCGAGCTAAAAGTCTTGGGGAATATAATTGTACCCTGCTGTGTCAGCAGGCAAAAATTTGTAAGCACATTTGTACTGCTCCAGATAGGACTTAAAATGAAAAATCTTCTGTAGGTGATCTTAACAGTAGGGTGGTGTGAACAAAGTTGGCAGGACATCTTTAAAAGTCTTAATTTTACTGGAAGGAGAAGAGGCAAAGGTAAAACCTGAAGGTTGTACCTCCCAAATGACCTCAGGCTAAACCCACTGAGGTATCACTGTGTGGCCAGGACTGAATCCATACTGGTGCCTGTCTGATACCACTACTGGCCCTACTGCTCCCTGTCACTGGGCCTACCTCTGTGTGACAGAAAAATTCCCTTTACTAACATTCCTAATTCACAGCAGACAAAGCTGAAGCTGCACAAACCCACTTACCTTCCTGTACCAGCACTGCACTGGATGCTTTGCATCTGCTTTGCATAGAGTTCAGTGCCAGGAGAAGCCACAGGAAAATTAACTCCTGTCCCAGCTTGTCTGATACTTTCTGTTAACAGGGAAAACTTACTATTTATGCTGAGGCTGGAGCTGAATTTTACATTTCCTCCCTGCTCCCCCCACCCCAAGATGGGTGGTGAATGCTCATATATTCTCAAAGTGAAACTGTCACTGAATTTATTGTATAATGTTTAGGAATGGGCAAATCTGAGTAGCCTAAATGTGGCTGATGGGATTATACTTGGCTTGATATCATAAGGGAGGCATCTTGTTGGAGTAAGGGCCTCTGACTGGTGATTTGCCCTCAATGATCCATATCCATGGAGGATCCAGAGGACCGGGCCTGGAATATTTTAATGCCAATGTGAAGAAGCCTTTGAACTGACAAATAGGCTTTTAACTTAACCAAAGTATTTAGCTCTGGAACACTAAAGTGTTCTGGGATTTGAGGATGTGCATGGTCTCTGCACATGTTCAGAATTCTCTGTGCAAACTGTACCAAACAGCAATTAACAAAATGAAGTGAGTAACTCCCAGAACAAAAATCCCACCAAATCTTAGAGGTTTTGCATGACTTGTGCTGACTTTCACCATCTTTCATATCAATGCAGTTTACAGGCTGGGACTTAATGTTTTTGATCAGCTCATTTATTTGATCTTGTTTTCGAACCACTCCACACGTGGTCACGAGAAGATATTTCTGAATGAAATTTAATTAAAGCAAACAGCAATTTCGTAATAGATACTTAGAAACAAATATGTGGACAAAAAAATAATAATTTTTTTTTTAAAAAAGTCACTCTTTGCATTCTGCTTTTTTTCCAGAATCCATTTTCCCTCCACGTGATTTGCAAAAGGATTGTTTGCACCTTTCTCTGAGATCATGTGGAGGTGCAACAGTCCAAGCTGTCACTGGGACCTGAAATTTTCATGGAGAAGGTTCTGCCAAGGGCAGCTCCTCTCTGGATACTCTTCTGATCCCTGCTGTGGCTGTGTGGGTTCAGGGTTTCCCACGTCCCAGGCTTGTGGTTTTACCACCGGGCTACTTTGAAAGCAAGTCTGACTTGTGGTTTGTACATCTGCTCATGTGAGGCAGCTTATCTAATAACCTTGATTTGCAAGATGATTTCATGTTACTCTGTCACACGGATTTTTGTGAGGGTTTTTTGTTGAGGCTGCTGGGAAACAACCTAACAACCTGTAACACAAAATGACCAGGTTACCAACGCCTAAATGCCTGGCAGGGGCAAAATGAGGCTCATAAAGAGTTTCTCATCCCTGGAAGTGTTCAAGGCCAGGTTGGACGGGGCTCTGAGCAACCTCTTCTAGTGGAAAGGGGTTGAAACAGAGGCTCCCAGAGGAATCCACGGGCCTTGTGTCACTGGTTTCAGTGACAGAAAAGACTCATTTCAAGAACACAAGGAAAAGCTCGTCTGATCCTTTGCAGTCTCTGCCTGAAGTGACACACCATTTTCGGCGCGACACCTCAAAGATGTGCTTGTTTTCCATCCAGCTCTTAACACCTTGTCACTGGGGAGCAGTGCAGAACACCACCACAGGGGCTTTGGCTTGGGAACGTGAATTAATCCCAGGCAACACGCTTCCTAAATCCCAGAGGGTGGATGCCTGCAATGCTCTGCTGGCTGTGCCCCAAAAGCAGATCCCCTCAGACACACGCCGAGAGGGAAAGAAGCTGGAAGTCGTCACACGCTGTTGAAGCCTTTTAAATTAAAACTCTCACACGCCAGATGCACAGACACAATGTATTTATCTTTGAATTTGTCTAGCGTATTTATATTTAAATTTCCAATTTAAAGAGGGAAGGAGAAAGCGGCCAAATTGTGTAAGCCAGTTGGCATCTCGGGAGTCACCCTTGGAGTTAGCTTTGTGAGGAATAAGGTTTGCTACCTTCATCTGAGACGTGGGGACGTGTTTTAAAAAAATCTTAGTGCTCAGGATGCAACACAGGTATGTATTTATATGCATATATTTATATGTATATTATAACTGGCCCTCGAAGAGTTCATAGGTAGACCCTGTGGCTGCCCCATCCCTGGAAGTGTCCAAGGCCAGGTTGGACGGGGCTCTGTGGAATGTGTCCCAATCCATGACAGGGGAGTGGAATTGGATGATCTTTAAGGTACTTTCTTTTTCTGTGTAGTTCCATATTCCAGTTAACTGGAATTGTGGTTTTGGTCTTTTAGTGAGAGGACACAGTTCACTATGTGTCTGTTAACTCACTTCCAACCCCCTCTCCCCCCCACCCCTGCGTGTTTATTAACTTTTATTCAGAGCTAACAATGAAACGTCCCATTTTCTTTTGAAAGCCAACCAAGTTTACCACATTTTCGTGGTTGGCTACAGATAAAATTGCTTTCTACGTGTGGCCAGGTGCTGCCTCACACCTGCCCCGGCCGGGCAGCCCACACATCCCCTCAGGATGAGGTGATCCTGAATCCTACGGCAGTTTTTATGCCTCTTCCCCTCCGGGGTCCCCACTGGCAGCAAGGGAAGGGGGAAACAACGAGGAAACGCTGGAATTGTCCTTATTTCCCTTCACTGCCCTCGAGCAGCACTTCCTGGACAAACCTTCCCTCACGGTGCCTCCGAGCCCTTCCCTGGGCCTGAACCCATGTCCTGCCACCCCATGGAACCACAGGATGGAAGGGAGTGAGGAATCCCATCCCATGGAATCACAGGATGGGGCATGTTGGAAGGGACCATAGTGGGTCATCTGGTCCGGCTTCCCTGCTCCAGCAGGGTCATCCCAGAGCACAGGGCACAGGGCTGTGTCCAGACAGCTCTGGAATATCTCCAGTGAGGGAGGCTCCACACCCTCTCTGGGCAATCTGTTCCAGTGCTCGGGCAGAAGTTGTTCCTCGTGTTCAGGTGGAACTTCTTGGGCATCAGTTCCTGCCCGTTCCTCTTGTGCCATTGCTGGGCCCCCCCGAGCAGAGCCTGGGCCATCCTCTGCAGACACTGACACACAGGGGTGAGGTCTCCTCTCGAGGCTGAACAGCCCGCGCTCCCTCAGCCTTTCCACTCCCTTCATCATCCTTGTCCGCTGGATCCAGGATCTCCGTGTGTGTCTCATCCCGAGGATCCCACGCCGGACACCGGAATGTCCCGGGGCGGTCTCGAACCCGCGGTCTCCGGGGGAGGGGAGGGGAGGGGAGGGAGCAGCCGCCGCCGCGGCCAGAGGGCGGGGGAGCGCGGAGCGCATCGATCGCGGGCGCCCATCGGTGTCTCGGCGCTCGTCTCGGCGGGCAGCGCCGCCCAGCCCTGCCCGTCCCCCGCCATTTCGCACCGGGACGGGAAGGGACGGGAAGGGGCGCGGAGCGGGAAGGCACAGCGGGGGAACAGCGGGGGAAGGGGCGCCGGGCGGCCACGGCGGGCTCCGGCAGCTCCCGCGGCACCGCCACACAGGTACCGCCTCACCCCCGCCGCGCCGAGCCGAGCCGAGCCGAGCCGCGGCGTCCCTCTCCCTTCCTTCTTTCCTTCGCCGCTTTCCCCTCCGAGGAAGCGCAGCCCCCTCCTCTCACCCCCCCTTCCCTTCCCTTCCTCCTGCCGTCCCTCTCCTTCGCCCTGCCCCGCTGTCCCCCCCGCCACCACCCTTGGCCGGCATCCCCCGGAGCCGCATTCCCGGTGCTTCCCGGCGGGAGGGGACAGGTGGCCAACGCCCTGCGGGACCCGCTGGCCACGCCGAGCCGATCCCCCCCTTCCACCGCTCCTTTAGCTCTCCTATATTTATATCGAGATATATATATGTATATGTTTTCCCCCCGCCTCCCCTTTTTCCCAAATCCTCCGAGCCGGAAAGTTCGGGCGGGGGTCGCCGCGGCGGTTCCCGGTGCCGGGCGAGCCCGGGAATCGGGAATTACGAGGGAACAGCGCCCTGGAGTGTGCGGGGGGAGCCGCCGGGATCGAGCCGTGCTCTCCCTGCCCCTTATCCCGGCACGGGAGGCTCATCCCGAGGGGCTCCGGGACGCTCCTTAAAAACCCGGGCGGGCTCCCGGGAGCCGCCCGGGAGGGGAACCAAATCCTTGCACGGGTTTATCCCCGGCACGGGATACTCCTCGACCTTTCCCAGAACTGAGTGTATTTTTTTTAACTTATTTGGTGTATTGTCTATTCGTTTAGTGTATTATTTTAATTCATTTGGTGTATTTTTTTACTCAGTTGCTGTATTTTTTTTAAATTATTTAGTGTGTTTTTTACTTATTTAGTGTATCTTTTACTTATTTAGTGCGTGTATGTGGGGGGGGTTAATCCCTTTGTAATCGCTGCCTCCCAGCCGAGCGCCCTCGCTGCACTCCCTGTATACATAACGTTGGAGAATTCCCTCATCCCCTCCTTTTTTTTTTTTTTTTTTTTTTTTATGTCTTGTCTTCCAGGGAGGGAGCTGCTTCCCGGTGTAAATAGTGGGAGGAACGCGAGGCTGGATGAGAACGCACAGGCAGCATCCTCGTTAGTGGGAGCCCGGCTCTGCTTTAATGTTGGTTTCTTTGTCGTCAGGTCTGCTAAAAAAATGACAGAATATAAACTTGTTGTGGTTGGAGCTGGTGGTGTAGGGAAGAGCGCCCTGACAATACAGCTAATCCAGAACCACTTTGTGGACGAGTACGACCCCACAATAGAGGTAAACAATTTCATCTCGTACTTTTTGTGGAGAGGGATTATCACTAGTAACGGTGGTTGTTTGCTTTTGGACGCTTTAACCACAAGAACAAGGCTTTATAATCGAAAGAGCTCAAAGATAATGGTCTGCACCGCACCAGCGTTGGAGGAGGAGCTGCTGTGCTGCTTCTGGCTGTGGAGCAACAGCTGCAGTGAAAAAAATTAACAATTTGGATTCATTAAGAGCGTGGTGTTAATTGCCATGCTGGCTCGGACAGTTTGGATGCACGTGGTCTCGGTGACAAGGTGTTTGCCAAACTCATCTGAAAATGCTTGGCAAAACTCTTCGTGGCTTTGAGGAACCTCTTAAATGTGACTTCTTTTCTTCTTTGATAGCAGGGAAGTAGTAGTTCTGAAATGCACGTGCCAGTCTTTCTCATTTCTCAGTGAAAAATGTGTCCTGGAATGTTACAATGAATGAAACAAAAAATGGTGCCTGACTTAATTTTTTTCTTTTCTAGTACACACCAGTGCACGTTTCTGTACCTAGAAAAATTGTTCTAAGATAGCTGCTGTAGTGAATTCTTTGAAATACGCGGCACAGTGCCTCAGAGCTTGAAATTGTATTTGAGCTTTAAAAGTTGTGCTGTTTTAAAGCTTTTTAATGAGCAAACAAGCTCTGCCTTTTAAATATAAGAAAAATACTGGTGGTGTCTGAAATCTCCTGTGGATCATTGGATTTAATAACTCTATAAAGGGAGAAATGACACCGTAATTTACCCAGGATTTTTGTGTTCCCAGCACTGAGGCTCTGCAGCCTGTGACTTCATTTATCTGTTTGTACAGTGAGGCACTTCCAAACTCACTTGAAGGAATCACAAGGGTTTAAATCTGGGCTTCAAATGGAGACTTGGAAAGCGCCTAGGTAGTGATTTTTTTCAGGTAGGCACAAGTTGAAAGGAGCCGGTGCCCTGAGGTGCAGAGAGCTGTGTTAGGTGAAGGCCTGAGTTAAAGTGCCCCAAATAAATTGAGTTGTGTTGGCTTGAGGTTACCTTAAATGTGCCTTTGTGTCTTCTTGTCTCTCTGCTGCGTGGCCAAATAGGATCATACCTGCAGAAGATTTTGTGACTAGACCCGTGGAGAGAAGAGTGTTTGACTCACACCAGGAGAGCAGCTCTTTTTTCAGTTGTTAAGGCTGAAATCTTACAACAGCAGCCACCCAAAACACTCTTAAAAAGCAGAAAACGTGCGGAATTTATTGAGAGGAATGAGCAAAATGGGGGTTTTACTTTTTCCTGCGAAAGGAGCTTTTGGAGGATGTTGGTCTTTGGTGCTTGTTCACAATTATCTGGGTTTCTCTTAGTTTAAAGGTGTGTTTTGGCACCACAGAAGGTGCTGTGGAGGTTCTGTCTTACAAGTTGTGACCGTGTAAGCAATTCAGGAACACGGGAAACTAAATGCCAGGATTCCTAAATCCCTTGGGGGATTTTGCTAATCAGCAAGCTGAGTGTTTTGAGGAACAACAAATGCATTTTAATGTGAAATAATAAAACGAAAATACAGTTCCTTGTAGAGTGAACCTGATAATCCCAGAACTGTCTTCTTTATTCATAGGATAGCCTGGGTTGGAAAGGATCATCCAGTTCCGAGCCCATGCCGTGGGCAGGGACACCTTCCACTATCCCAGGTTGCTCAGATCCTCATCCAGCCTGGCCTTGGACACTTCCAGGGATGGGGCAGCCACAAATCCAGTGGTGTGCATGATGACTGTGGTGTGGTCCAGAATCAATGCTAAATTAATTAGTTATTAATTAACCTAATGGGGTTTGCACCAGCATTTACAACTTGTCACATTCAATGGTATTAATATTCTACCCTTACAAGTTACTTGTCTACTGGTTACTTGTCTACTGTCTACTGATTTTATCTTGTAAATTCTGAGACCTTGAGGATGGAGATTTATCCTCCTACTCATGTGGTAAATCACCTTGTGTGTGCTTACAGTGCTGTAATAGTGTAGGTAAGGCAATAATTCAATTATAGTAAGAGTGGGCTCTGATTTGGAGTGGCAGATTAAAAAAAAAATGGGTTTAAATGAGTGGGCAGAATCCCACTCAGCAGAGAAGGGCTGTGTGATGGTGCTTGTTTTGCAGATGCAGTTGTGGTGGTAGGGGCTGGTTAAAGAACAATAGGTGTGGAGTGGTTTTTATTTAGTATGAGGAAATCAGGCTAAAATTGCCTTGATTTGTAAATAGTAACAGTTCAGATGGTTTAGTAGTGTCACTGCTGCTGTTTGTCACTCAGTACTGTTTCTTTCATTGCCATACAGCAAAATGCTGGTTTTCCCTCGCAGGTCATCCAGCTAAATATTTTGGGGTAGTCAGAGAAGAGAGTTTAGTGTTTGTTATCTATTCCCTCACTACACAGTTATTGAATAATTCTGAATCTTTCCTGTGATTAACAGAATGAAACTCCGTACTTCCAGTATTGTGGTGTTGTGAAGAGAGGAAAAAGATACTCGTTGCCTTTACAGAGTCCTTGATGCTGCTGTTTTCAGTGGAATAGACCTGATGATTCAACAAATAACCTGCTTGGAAAATGTCAAGTTTCATGGCCTGCTTGAGTATTTTATTTACTTACCTTCCCAGCTTAGCAGATGGCAGGGCAGGGGTGGGGAGGAATTAAAATGAGCGTTTGGGTGGCTACAGTCGCTCAGATCTCCGTGTTTCACAGTTTCATCCCTTCCCTGAAGTGGGTCTCCCGGCGTGGATTTGCAGCCAGGGCGATTTTAAGTGTTTAATTTTTAAATTCCGTGTGCAGCAACCCTGGAAATCCACACCGAGCAGCTGGGCCAGTGCCCTCTACCGGCCGAGACTTGTTAAATCTTGTGACAGCGCAGTCCCGATTCGCTTTATTTTTGTCTCTTTCACAGCTTTCGGCTGTGTTTTTAGGCCTAAAAACCCCTTGTCTTTGAAACGTCCCAGAGGAAGAGCAGCGTTCCCAGTTGCTTGTCAGGGGTTTTAGGATTGGATTAGCAAAAATCCCTCTGCTGATTTAGGAATACTGATATTTAAGTCCGTGTTCTTAAACGACCTGTGCACTTGTGAAACTCCCACCAGTAGCTTTACTCTTAAGTAGCTGTGATATTTTAACGTGAAATCGCTGGTATAATGGATTTTTAACCAAAGAATAGTTACTTGCTTAGATGGGATTTATTAAGCAGTGGGGTTTTTTTTTTAAGCTAAATTTCATATGTAGAGTAGAGCTAAGATTTCATGTGATGTTTTCTTGCCAGTGCTTGTGAACAGATGGAATTACTACTCCTTTAACATAATTCATGCTGGTTTTTATGGCTTGTGTAAGGCCAGTAAAAGCAGGTTAAGTGATCAGTGATATTAAAAAAATCACATAGACGTGTCAGGTTTGTCAAATTGCGGTTTCAAGTTTGGAGTTGGTACTACTTAGGAATCAACTTCTTGTTTGCATTTTGTTTTTACTTAATAGTCTTAATGACAATTCAGGTTTCGTGTTTTGCAAGGGGGAGGGGGGGAAGGCGAGAAAGCAAAATATTTATAATTTCAGTAGTCTGGAAGGAAATAATAACCCTGAATTTTCTCTCCCACGTCTCTCTCTTCCTTCTGCCTCAGATCCTCTTTCTAGGTAGTGACAGTTTTTTCCCCAGAAGTGGCAAAACAACTAAACATCTTGAAATAGTAATTTTTGTACCTGTGCTGTGCTTTATCCAGGTACATCTTTGCTGCTACTGCTGACATAGTAGACATGTTAAAGCCAGCAGTTCTTAAATTGATTCTTCTTCTCTCTTAAAAAATGATTTTCTTTGATGAAAATTACTTAAAGCTTTTGTTTGGAGCTCAGTCGAAGGGAATTTCTTTCCCTTTGAAGTGCTGAGATGGAAAGGAATAGTACAGGCTTTTCAAGAACTGCTTTTCATATTTTTAAACTAGCAGCCAAATGGCAAGAAGAGAGAATGAAGGCTTTGTAAATCTGTCTGGTATAATGCTAGAAGTTCTACTAGGGCTTCACTGGGAACTGTGATAAAGATATCCAGGGACATGAGGGATCTGCTGTTGAATATAAGTGACTTGGAATGAAGATTCATCCTTTGGGTTTGGTTTTTATGTTTTTCGTTTGTGGTGTTTGGTTTGTTCCTTTAAGCAGTGAGATAGAATCT
Source organism: Myiozetetes cayanensis (assembly GCF_022539395.1). Classification (NCBI taxonomy): domain Eukaryota; kingdom Metazoa; phylum Chordata; class Aves; order Passeriformes; family Tyrannidae; genus Myiozetetes; species Myiozetetes cayanensis. The sequence goes on along the minus strand of NW_026087521.1, from coordinate 70,166,779 downwards.
TAACCTTATTTTAAAACATCCTGGAGCTTGTACATTTGTCTCAGGTGTATCAATAATGACACATGGCTTACATGTGTTTCCAAAGCAGGTTTACCTGCTTCTTACTTGAACGCTGAGTTTGCACTTTTGAGAAATAAATAGTTCCAAAATCGTGTTGGAGGTAAACTTTTTTTTCCTTTAAGGTAAACACTCAGTATTGTTTTACCTGATACTGTTAAATGTCACCCAGACCCAAGGTAAATGTGAGATTACAGAGTTTGTTTAGTGTAAGATACTAGGTCTAGTACTCAAAAAGAGATGTAAATAGACATTAATATCCACTTGTTGGGACTTTGTGCAGAATTTAGCCACTTGAATCAGTGACCTGAAAGCTTTGATTTGATAGCACTGAAATAATTTGTTCTGACATCTCTATGAACCAGCCCATTGGGGCTTTTATGTGACTCTGTCTTGGTTAAAAAGCTTGAACTTCAAATATATCAACTCAGCTTTGGTAGCTTAATAACAGATATCATTATATACACCTGCTTAGGAATACAAAACAGATTTCCTGTCCTAAACACTGAAGGGTTTTTATTTTTCCCATCTTTTTAAGTGGCACAGGTAGATTCTTGGAAGTTGCCTTGTTCTTGTGTATTCTTTCTGGTTTGTTATTTTGTGCATTGTTGTGGCACAGTGATTTTGTAAATACCTATAGAATGAAGGTCAAATTTCAGTTTAAAAAAAAAAAAAATTTGGTAAATTGAGTGAGCTTAAACACAGTCCAATCTTTTAAAATCAGGATAAGAAGCATCTTTCATTCTTCTATTAACAGAGGCAAAAGGGGAGATGCTTTTGGTCTGGATCCAGTTTGTTCTTTTTGTGCAAAATAAGAAATGAAAACACTTCCCTTGGTGTGGGGGGGGTGTGTGTGTACAGGTGCACTGTTGGTTGGAGAAGATTTGGGATACAAACAAGAACATGTGGAAAGAGCCCTAAAAGGACCTGTGGATTTCTGCATACACCTAAATATGGGACACTATTTTCCTGTTTGCCCATCTGTAAAGCTGGCTTTTAAGTGTTTTCAGTCATTCTTATTACTGGTAAATAATTTTAATATCTCCAGAGCTACTGGTGTTCGAAATCCAATTTGTTTGTGTTTAACCAAGGTGTATTTGTTTTTTTTCTTTCCTCAGGATTCCTATAGGAAGCAAGTAGTAATCGATGGAGAAACCTGCCTCTTGGATATTCTGGATACAGCAGGTCAAGAAGAATACAGTGCAATGAGGGACCAGTATATGAGAACAGGGGAAGGCTTCCTGTGTGTGTTTGCTATAAACAATACAAAGTCTTTTGAAGATATTCACCATTATAGGTGTGTACGTGCAAAGATGGTTGGCCAGCTGTTGTATTAGGTGGCTGTGGTGCTTGTTATTCCACTAGATAATCTCTTATGAAATAGCATTTTAAAGGGGAAACCTGCAAATTGGCAACACTGCAACTTATTTGTGCGTTTTGTTGGGGTTTTTTTTACCTGGAATTTTGGGTAGTGTGAAAATCTGCCTTGTTTGCACAATACTGGAAGCTCTTCTGGTATGAACTAGTGTGACTTCAGTATTCCTAGTGAAGACTTACATACAGGTAAATTCTGCCCATTCCACAGGTAAAGTTGTTTGCCAGGGTGGAAAAACTGGAGCAATTGGGATTGTACAGACAGTAATGCAAGTTGCTGCTTTTGTTTTGGGCTGGAGGGGGAAATACCCACGAATGTTGTGAAAAAGTGAACCTGTGTGAGCCACGACACCTAAGAAGGGCAGACACACAAAATCAGAGCTTTAGAATGAGCTAAAAAACAACCTGTGTTATTAGTTCCTTCATCTTCTCTTTTTTAAAATAATTAGTGAAAAATATCAACTCACTTTTTTTGTTGACTACACTAACACAGAGGTAGAAGCAATCTGGTGATTGCCATCCCAGATCACTTATAACTCAGTAGCTTACCATTATCCTGAATTTTCCTGGGAATGCTGGTAGAAGGCAGTGCAAATCCAGCCAAAGATCACTGAGTTTGCAGCATCAGAGTGCCAAACACGCCATGTTAAGTTATTGATAGTTTTAGGCATTTTTAATAACGTTATAAATGGGTTTCCTCTGGTTGTAGAGGAGGAAGGGGAAAAGGCAATGTAGATGGCAAGGCAAAAGTAATGAAATGAATGATTTTTATTTGAGATTCTTGCCAAGGACATCTAATATTTCAAGATGCTTTTTAAATAGTGGCTGTAAGGACTCTTCTTACAAAATCTCTCTTTTTGTTTGTTTGTTTGTTTTGTTTTCTTTTTAGGGAACAAATAAAGAGAGTTAAAGACTCTGAAGATGTCCCAATGGTGCTAGTAGGAAACAAATGTGATTTGCCTTCCAGAACAGTAGACACAAAACAAGCTCAGGATTTAGCAAGAAGTTATGGAATTCCTTTCATTGAAACATCAGCAAAGACAAGACAGGTAAAGCTCAAAACTTGCCAGATGCAAAAGCAGAGCTCTCATCTGAACTACCATCATGTTAATTATTCTCTAGGCAATTCTCTTTGACAATTGCTTGGTCCTGTCAATGGATATATTTCTCCAGATTGGAAATCCTTGTGGTGTCTCTTCTTTCTGTCAGCTGGTAATTGCCCATTGATGAGTGATTGGCTTCAACTGCTCAAGCTCAGAGTCAGACCTGACCTGCTGTTGTTGCTCTCCTCTCTCAGGTGGTTGCAGCATTCTGAATGTTCTGATAGGTTTTAACAGAGTCAAAGCACTTCTACTTCGAGGTGAAATGCTTTTTTTTTTTCCCCCTCAGCAAGGAGATTAAACAGACAAACAGCTAATTAGTTTATTCTGGTTGAAGTGTTCTCATTAATAACAAAAGGAGTTTTTCCATGAGGCACTGATTCTATGATTAGCAGGACATGCTTGATACACCTTTTTATAGCTAAGCAATTGACCATAAATTGTTTTGTTTGTTTTTTTTTTTTTAATTCCTGGTTTAATTGTTGGTGTAAACCAATATTTTTCCAAGACTTCAGAGCTCATTGTTGGTTTATTGTACCCCACTGGTACCATAAACTGGTCCTTTCAGTGCTTTCAGGGTTTGTGAGGGCAAAGGTGATATCTCAGTGCACTCAGGAGAAAAGAAACTAAGCAGATAGAGGTGGGACTGGTTCAGTACTTCTGGAAGAAAGCAAATGCTGGTATGTGGTTTTTCTTTTAAGAGTATAAAGTTTTACTATCAGGACATATTAGATCAGGCCTGAGTGACCGAGTAGCTCGTGCTCTCTGCATAATCAGAGCTGTTCTGTGCAAGTCCAGAGTCAGGAATCAGGTGCAGCAGAAAATAAGAGCAGAACGCTGCAGTTTGAGCGAGTGCTCAGTGCAATTGCTCGACAGATTGAGCTGCATCACTTGGCAGAGTGTCCTCATAGACAGGATCTTAAGTTATTTTTGGACCTGAGAAATGAATATTTTATTACTGCAAATTTGCTAGACCCACCCAGGTTTTTTTGACGAGTTGAAACCTGGACTGATTATGAAAACTTTGCAAAGGAGCACTAACTTTTGGCAACAGAGGAAGCTTCTGTTAGAATTAAAAAAACCAAGGCAGAAGTACAGAACTTTATTGGCTGAGAATAAATAAGGCCACAAAAGTGTCCTGAAGAATGATATATAAGTGTACTGAATAATTACAGTGTCCTTCTTTGGAAGGTCCTGTATTAGTGTCTGGCATGAAGATAGAAGGGTAAAAAACATAACTCTGAAATTACATTTGAGGCTTGAAATCATGTGATTTCTGTAGTAACATCTAGACTTTCCTTTGTTCTGTCTGTTTTATAGACCATCAGGCTTTGGGGAAATACTCTTTTGATAGGATGGTGAATTTTCCAAGATCTCCTTCTCCCCACCCCACCTGTATTTACTCCTGCAAGCAGCCCCACCGTGCCTGGCCAGTAAAAAATCACAGGCTCAAAACCCACCTCTCCTGTTCAGCATCATAATCTGGTTTTTATGTAAAGCAGCACATGCTTTGTAGTGTTTCAGACTTCCAAGAGGTCTGACAGAGGTTTTCTACTTGTTTCAGAGGACAAGAGATCAGTCAGACATGAACTGTCACCCTGTGATTTCTCATTTATCTGTGATTTTGTATTTCTGGAGGTGCCAGCTGAAATGCCAGGGGAAGGATCTGACTGTTGGCTTTTGTTTTTTTCAAAGCTGAGCTTTACACCGTCTGCAGATAAGGAGCCCCTAAAGGCATCTCATGGATATTTGAAAATAAAGATGCCCAGCAGACTCTTTTGGGCATGTTGGCTTCTAAAAGTTGGCACCACTTGCTGCTGGTTCTTCCCCAGTGCTCTTCATAACACGTGTTATGAAACTGCTTCGTAACATGCTCTGTTAATAAAGTATTTTTGAGAAGACAAAAGGGAATTGGAGGAAGAACCTGATCTTTAATTATAGCAAGATCCTCTAAGTATTAGTGTATGTGACTATATATATGTGTGTGTATACACTGTATGTACATATAATTTTTCAGTTACACTGTTATATTTAAAAAAAAAATAAAATATATATAAACACACATATCCTCTTCCAAAGCATTTTTAAATTAGAGGATTCAAACCGTGGTGCGAGCTGCATGTGGCCCATGAACTATAATTTTGTTTCAGTCTGTGTCTAAATCTAAAATTCAATATAAGTAAAAATCTGAGGGCATTGTATGAGGCCTCAGTTCCAACCAGTTTTTAAGATCTTCAAGAATTCATAGGCATGTTCAGGAATAGGAAAGAGAAAAGCACGGAAATGAAGTGCACAGATAAGTTGTTCTAAAAGTTAGTGTGTTTGTTTAACATTCTTTGGTTCTGACAATAAAGATGCAAACTTTAACTTACTGCAAAGGGATTTGTATTTTAAACTAAGTACCTGTGTGAATTTTCATATCAATCATTGAGTTCATCCGTGAAACATTGGCCTAGTGGATCCTACAACTTGGCCACAGGGTGGTGGATTATTAATTTCTGTAGTTAGACCACTGACTGAAGTGAATATAGTGGAATTGATGAAAAAGAGTGACAGTCCTGTTTCTGAATATAAACACATGGCAGTACTGGTGGTTTTGTAAGGCAGTAACACTGTGGGACTTTGTTTCCCTTGGAACTCTTCAACTTTCCTGCTGGTGTTGAATTCAGAAGACAAGCAGATAAACGACATTATTCTTAGCATAGTAAAGGGTTTCCCAAAACATTATGTATTGTGTCTGAGAATGTGGACTTAAACACACTTTTGAAGTGTGTGATGAAGAAGTTGACCCAAATCACAAGGATGCTGTTGAAAAAGAATTTATTTCAGCTGTCTGATGTACAGTGGGTTAGGCCACAGCCTTGTGATGAAAGGAACTTGAGGACCTGTGTCTTGTTTTGATGAAGTAACAGGGGCAGCATTTGCAGAAATCCATTCCTAAATCTTAGCTAAAATTCAGGGATAACTTGGGTAACTTGGTTTGCTTGAACCATTTTGTAAGGATTTGCCATATCTGTTTCATGACACGTTTCACACCAAACCATTTTGAATCGAGTTCCTGTGTGCAGGTTTCATCTTAAAACTTCCTTTTCAGTCAGTTTTAATTTTATTTGTCCAACAGTTGCTTTTAGAGCATCAGCTGTGATAAAGGGTATAAAGGTGGGCACGGGACACTTTTGAGGTGTCAGGGTTAACTTTTAGTAGTTCCTTTTAAGTGGTGTTTAGAGAAGCAGAAGATGTGAAGATTCCTGCTTGTGCTCTGGTCTGTATTTGAAACAGCTTTTCTTTGCACATAGTCATATTTTAAATTGAGTGTTTGGCTGTCATTCAGGAGTCAGAAGCATCTTGAAAATGCTGCCTCAAGGTCATGGGTTCTTTGGGCTGTAAGTTTTTAATAACTGCCAAGGGGTATTTTTGCTCCTGGTTCTGACAGCTAAAAGAACCGGATCGTCGTATTTTATATACATTGCTCACTGAAGGAAAAAATACCTGAAGAATCTTAGAAGAAATTGGTATTAAAATGACCTGAGTTTGCAAGGCTGGCACCTGGCTCTTTAAAATGTCACCTTGTGCTAATGGAATTAGCAAATCCGTGTCTGTACAGATTTTTCAGAAGACTGTTCTTGGTGGTGGCAGTAATGGCAATTTCTTTTCTCACTCTTGTGTCCCTCCGTCTCTCTGCATTGCTAAAGCAAATTACAGCTCATATTGGTGATGGGAAAGTTGGCAATAAATGTTGACTGAAGAATTGTTACCTAATTATTCCTGTGAAAGCTCCATAATCAAATTACACATTTCTGCTGCAAACCGGGAGATGTGCAAAAACGTCGATTCTTGTGCAGCCTGTGCTTTGGCACGTAGCAGCTGATCCATGATTCCTGTCTCCACTTCAGGAGATACTTCCATTCCTTCCAGAAAAACACGAAAGTATGAGCTTTACTTGGGTTTTGCCCTTTTTTTTTTCCTTTAATGGCTTTTTTTACGTTTTGCAAACTCTCAGGCCCGGAATGCGAGACTTGTCGCCTGGTCCGTCCTTCTCCACATCCTAACAGGGCACGTTATGTATATACAGAGAAATACAACTCAATAAATAAATCTAATTAATTTAAATCTTCCCATTTGTAGTTGAGAAGAACCCTCAGATGAGCAGCAGTGAGTTAGGAATGACTCCTCAGTGTGACACCCCAGGGCACAGGTCATGCAAAATGACCCAGCGACTGTGGCAGTAAATGGTAGCTGGTTTTTGTTATTGGCTGCATCATACGAAGGTGAATTGGAGAGGTAATTTGGGGAGAATCTGCCAAATAAAAGCCCACATTGTGCACTGGGTAGTAATAAAGTTTGGGGGCTTAAATGGTTGTGCTCTTTTCCCCAATCATCAATCTGCTCTGGCTTTACTTTCAAATGATGAGTTTGTATTAAATTAAGAACCCTGTTGATCTGATTGAGGAGACAAGTAGTGAGATGGATTGTAGGGCAGAGGAGACACTTGTCCTCCCCTGGAAAAGCTTCAGCAAAATATTTTGCAGCTTGTTATAACAAGAACATCTTCACAGATTCATCTAATTTTTTCAGTGTATGCAGAGTTTAAAATAACAGGTATTATAACTTAAAGTTGGTGCTGTACCTCTTTATGTCGTATTTGGTTAAAGACATCTTCAGTCTTTATACTTTTTAGTTGAAAATCAGTTAGAATCTTCCGGAGTTAGAAGATTTATTTCTTTGTAACCTCTTGAGAAATTACCTGGGGAGATTTTTTTCTGTGGTTGTTAGTTTGTTACACAGGATTTTTGTGAAGAAAATCAACCTCCTTTTAAAGAACAGAACATAAACAAGCTTGCTTTTCTTTGCCAAACAGCCCAAAAAGTCTCACTTTGGCTAAGAAGTGCCAGAAGGTGGTTAACTGTGTGTGTTTGTAAGTACCCCCCAGTTAACAATCTAAGTTTTGTGCCTCCTAAACACATTCATACCCAAAGAAATAGGAGAAATTATTCAGTAACACAAGCAATATTATTTTCAGTGGGGTATGCAATGGAAGAAAGTCTTTTTTTTTTTTTTTTTGGCCAAGTGTTACCATGCACAGGCAAAAAGGGGACCTTGAAGCGTAGATAATCACAGTAATGGCTAATCAATAAATGTGTCTCCTCTGCTTGCATTAAAAAGTATTTCTCAAGCAGCAAGTGAGCAAGCCCAGCATTTGAAATACATAAATGAAGATCCATACACTTCTCTCAAGTAAAGCTCATCATTTCAGTGGGTTTGTTGCATTTTCTCCCCCTTTCCACGGGTGTCCCGGCGTGCCTGAGTCGTTAACGAAGCGGTTTTTTTAAGGAGTTGTGTTTTGCAATGCAGAGAGTGGAGGATGCTTTTTATACATTGGTGCGAGAGATCCGACAGTACAGAGTGAAAAAAATCAGCAAAGAAGAAAAGACTCCAGGGTGCGTGAAAATTAAAAAATGCCTTGTAATGTGACAGGGTAAGTTCTGGAGCGTAACAGGGTGAAGTGGAACGAATCACTTGCCAAATATGAAATGATTGATGGTGCCGTGCAAATCAGGCGTTTTGGGGTTAATTATGATGTAATTTAAGATATGTAATCAATCAGATCTCAGTGTCCTCAGTAATATTCCCGGCAAACACCCAGGTGCTGTGGACTTGTTTTGTTTCCTGGGGTTTGGATAAGTGGATTAACACAATATATCTCCGTCTGTGAAATGGAGAGCTGGTTTTGAGCCTAAAGAAGCTGAGGGGGAAAAGTTTTATTAGAATTATACTGCAGATGCTGTTGAAGTGAATATTGATTGATTCTTCAGGTTGATGAACTGAGGGGATGAGACCATGCAGTTCTTCTCAGATGCAGAAATAGGAGGTTCCTAATCCAGCAAGGCAGTATCTGGCTGGTGTACAGGTTTCCTCAGTTCTCCCTTCCTTATGCCATGCCACTTTTTCCCTGTTTTTTCTCCAGCTTAAAAAATTTACCATTTCCAGAAATTCTCTTATTTTGGTTAGCTATAATATCCTGAGTGATCCAGATTTGGAAAAGTAAGGTTTCACCTTTTTTCTTTGAGAGCCCTTACAAGGGGGCGAGGGCTAAATTTCCCATTGTGTAAAAGAAAAACTGTTCCCTCTTCAAGGTGTGTTTTCATACAGAGGTGTAGTGGAATTTGACTTGTATCTTTTGTCAGCAGTGAATATTGTTGAGTTTTCAGTGTTTGTTGTTGGGGTTTTTTCTTCCTATACCTTATTTAGAAAACAGTCTTGGATATAAGACTCCAGAACTTCCAAGAGTCTGCTCAGGGAAGGAAATGTTTATCCTCTAGGTGGTACAGACAGTCATTCCAGCAACTCTGTATTTAGGAAGTTATGGTGGAGAAAGTGTATTCCAAATTATTATGGTACAGTTGTAGGTCAGTGGAGACTTGGGTGGAATAAGAAACCTGGCATTTAGAACAGTGTTCTGTGAATAATCAGATTGGATGGTTCAGAGTGTTCTGCTCCTCTCTTGGAATAGAATTGGACTCTGATCCTTGTGGATTCCTTCTAACTCCAGAATATCCTGTGATTGTTTTATCTTCTTGCTGCCTCCAGGATGCCTTAGTTATATTAGCCATAGTAATATACTGAATTACAAGGTAGACTGAAAACTCTGACTACCCAAGTTGCTCTTAAGCTGATGCTTTCCAGAGTTTCATTCCTTTGGCTGTCACACAGTAAAGCAGAAGGTACAGAACATCTTTTTCCCCATCTGTGATTTTTCAACCAGCAAGAAGAAAGTTCTGTAACTCAGTGTAAAATCCTCAAAAGAGCTCTTTCTTGAAAGCATCAGAGTTTGTACATAAAAAGTAGACTGGTTTCTCCAGGGTGTAAATTAGATATCTAGGTAATGTAATTCAGAATGAGCTCAGTTAATAGTGGAAAGTTTGAATTACAAAAGTTCTAGATTTGAATTTAAAAATGTCTAGATTCTCAATTTAAATTCTAATTAAGTGATTTCTCCATAGTAATACAGAGGGGTACAAAATATTTCCTTATGACTGATACATGTATGTATGTAGTATATATTAAAAAAAAATACAAAAAAATTACAGTTTAAAACTTGAACAAAGGTCTGTTTTTGGGGCTCGGGTATTTAAGGAATTCTGAATTCCTTATGAATTTGGTGTTTCTTGATAGCTCTTATAGGTAGTAACCATGCAAGCACATCTCCAGACTTCTCCACGGTCATGGGACCGTGTGGTGCTGCGAAGAAAAGCCGTAGCCAGGAGCAGGCTGTTCTGTGGGAACACTTCTGACATTTCTGTTCCCTCTGCCTTCCTTAGTTGCCCTTTGGAGAAACAAATGCCAGGAGCAAACTCTCGTCAAAGCACCTTTATTGAGGCAGTGGGGTTTAGTTCTGAGCCTGCACGAGGAATTGTGAGTTTCTAATCTGAGCCTGGATTTAAAGCACTCATTCAGTACGACTTAACCTTCCAAAAAGCTTGCACACAACAACTCCATTGTTAGGGGGAGGAAGGTCAGCTGCCTGCAGCCCCTTCCTGCTCAAAGAGCTGCCTGGAAAGGTTTGACCCAAGCCTTTGATCTCACCCCATCGATGCCTTCAGGGACCTTCTGTCAACAGAGCGTCCACTCCTCACATTTAAAATTTAATGGACAGGCTGGGAAGTGGAAAGACCTCACTCGATCTCGAGTTCTCCACTTCTGACTCACAAGTGTTCTGTTGAGTAGTTTTGTGTGTCATGTTGGATTAATTACCTGAATTGAAGGTGAATTGTGGCAGGGCCAGACTACTAAGTACCTCATCAATAATTAATGATTTACAGAGGTGTAAATGCAAGGATGAAAGCTGAGTCAGTTCTGCAGCCTGGTCGAGGGAAAGCTGTCCCTGCCCACAGCAGAATCACTGAAGATCACTGGGTGATCTTTAAGGTCCCTTCCAGCCCAAACCATTCTGTGATTCTGTTTTGCAACAGGTTTGAAAGATCATCATCTTCGTAGAGTGAAAATTTCAGCCTCGATGATCAAGTCGTGTGTTTAAAGGTCCATAATAGTATCTGGATGTTACTTTGTACAAGTTATTTTCTCTGCATTTATTTTAAGACCAGTTTAGTGAGGAGGAAGGGTTGCACATTTGAAGACTTACTTTGCAGTGAAAGCCAGTTCTGAGAAGTGGTTCTGGAAGGAAATGTAGAAGAACATTGTGCAGAGATTTTTCTTATACCATTCTTATGTTCTGAGGAGGAAACCGTTCTTCTCTCTGTTGTGATTGATTCTTAATGCTGTCCTCCTTCTTAATATCAAGACCTGCAGTAGAACCACTTTGAATGACACCATTTCCCTACATGAATATTGCTAAGTATTCACCTTGTGCAGTAATGCTGAAGATAGAAGCAAACAGCCCTCTGTAAAATAAGACCAAGGGTTTTTAATTCTCAAAGGATTAATGGGGGATGTGACCTGCATTGATTTTATATTGATCAATAATAATACCTCAGAATGTAGAACAGATTATTTGCAAGGTCTTGCAATGTAAAAAAAAAGAGTGCTATTAATATTGGCAGATAGACTGCCAAAGACTTTGAGCATCAGTTTATATGTAACTGTTTTATGAACTTGAAAGTTTTAATTCAATTTAGCCTATACTGGAAGTGTTGCTTTTTGAGTGAAGCTATTTAACACCTCACTGTTGTTTGGACTTTTCATATTAAATTTCAGCACCACTTGGTGTTTGGCTGAAACAGCGAATTAGGAGATTTCTGGCTTTCTGTTGTTGTGTGTTTTTCAGAGTTCACTTCCAGTTCTTTACTGAAGTAGGCACAGAGGAGTAAAACAGAGTGTTGTTCATTTTTATTGGCAGCTTGAAGGGAAAACTGTTTGGCTGACAAGAGGTAGCAAGCTGCCTGCCACTTTTAGGGCTGAATTTCTAGACTCAGTTCTGCAGTGATCCAGTAACACTATACAGCTATTTCTGATCCCTCAAAAGATATCACAAGGAGTAAGGCAGCAAAGAATCAAGGAATTTTTTTATATTCGTGATTTTATAACTGCTTCTACTTCAGTTACTAAAGGTAAAGACGGACTGTCAACTTACTGGGAATTTGAAGCAAGGCCAGAAATTGTTGGAGGCAAATAGGTTGTTATATAGTTCACTGTACAATATTGTACTTGATAATGGTTCATATCAGGCTCTTGGATAGACTACTCTCTTTTCACTAGTTCAGTTTTTTCAGCTATAATTACCCCCCAAAATAATGAAAAATCTACTCCATGTGAACAAATGTGAGCTTTTGTGTGTGTAGCTGTGGTATTGGAGCCATGGATATTTTAAGTGCCTGTACATGATGCAGCACCAGAGAGAATGTGTTCCACGTGCCTTTAACTATACAAGTTGAACAGACTTGATTGATCAGGTGATTAATTTATCACTGGGATGTGGGATTGATTGGATTGATTTGTATGGCAGGCAGCAAAACACCTGCTGATTGAAGCCCCTTCACCTGGCCAGGACAGGTGGACACAGGCTGTAAGTGTTGATCTGATCCTAATGTGTCCATGTTTTGTATCTTTTCAGGGTGTTGATGATGCCTTCTACACATTAGTCCGAGAAATCAGAAAACACAAAGAGAAGATGAGCAAAGATGGTAAAAAGAAGAAAAAGAAGACAAAGACAAAGTGTATAATTATGTAAATACAATTTATCCTTAAGAAGTACTGAAGTAATTTTGTACATTACACTAAATTATTAGCATTTGTTTTAGCATTACTTTACTTTCTGCTTCATGATCCTGTTAGCTTTACCTGAATGCTTGTTTTAAATGACAGTGGAAACTTCATTCCTCTTAAAAGTGCCAGTATTCTTTGACTGTTGGTTCTTGAACTAGCAATGCCTGTGAAAAAAACAAACAAAAAACCAGAAAACAAACATTAAAAACCACACAAAAAAACCTGAGAACTGTCTTAGGACTCTTTGGTGCATGCACAGTTGCTAACTTCCTATTTTTCTTACTGATTGTGAACTTCCGTGTGCAAAGCAAACAATTAAATGATGCTCTACACATTCTAACATCCCCTGTAAATTTTTTGGGTTTATAAATCTGGTTGGGAAAAAGGACTAGTTAGCAAAAGAGACTCTCATTTCAGCCTTTCCTTTACTTTAGACTGATTATTGCAATAGAGACCAGAAGCCTTTATAGTCTTCCTGTAGATTTTTGCTTCTAGGCATCTAGTCTTGTAGCATTTCAGATCAACTTAAATGAATGTAAAGATAAAAACTTTCAGAAAAAAAAAAAAGTTTCACTGCAATTTGTCACAGTCACTCCTTAAAGACTCTATTTTTTCTAAAAAAAAAAAAAAAAAAGAAAAAATGAAAAAAAAAGACAGCAATGCACATCTGGCAATGGAAAAAGTAAAAGTTCTAATTAGGTTGATTTGCTATTGTTAATGCTTTGCTTTAAGACCTTCACTGACTTTTTGTGTCTGAAGACCGAGGTGAAATCCCCCCCAGTGTCAAACCTTTAAGTAGCTTTGTTCTGTAGGTGCAGGATTTCACCCTTAGTGTCTCTAGGAAATACTAAAAAGCCTTAACAGATAAATTGATTCAAATTCTTAGGTTAATTCATACATGGATCCAGAATTTACCATAAGAATTAAATCAGAATTAATCCTAAATTATATAGTGGAGTAAAACCATTCTTTCCCCCACCCCCCCAAGAGTGGCATTAAATATTTCCAGATGCCCAAGTTTTGTGTAAAATAGGGGAGAGATCTTAAATTCTAGTAACATCAAATGAGTGAATGAATGAGTTGAATTTAGCTGCTTCATGCAAATAATTTGGGAATCCACTATTCCACGGAAATGGTGTGGAATTTGCACAAACTGTCAGCATGGTTTCCAGAGTCAGTGTTGTTTGTGTGATGTCCGTGAAGTACTAGTTTTGTTGCACAGATTTAATGGTTGGTGAGTGGCATTCCAGTGTCTATCATGAAGCTAGGCCAAGATTTTAATGTTGTCTTTCTCTGTGATTAAGTTCTCTTGTGATTTTTGTTTTCCCTTCCCCTCCTTTTTTTTTTGTTTTGTTTCATTTTGTTTGTTTGTTTACTTTGTTTTCTGATTGGAATTAACGCAAGGATTTTTGTAGGAGCTTTCACTTTTTGGTACTGCAGTAGCCTAGTTATTCTGCACTGAAGTACGAGCCAGTAGTCCCAGTGTTGCCAGTTCCTGTTGTCTCGCTGTAAATGTGGAGTTGTTTGTTCCATTAGAGCTTTGGTCCCTGAAGGTTCACTTCTTCATAGTAGCCAAACTCAGCTGCAGAGGAACATCTGAAGACGTGGCTCTAGTTCAGGACACTGGACTGGAAAGCTGGGAACAGGGAAGAGCAGCATTGCCCTAAGGTACACCTAAACAATTCCATGGAAGTTTTACACAGGTATGTAAAAATTGCACTGTGTAACTCGGACCATTTGTGTGATGCCAAAGGTGCAGCTGCCCGAGAAAAGTATTATTTTGCTTCTACAAAAAAAAAAAAAAAAAAAAAATCCCAGAGTGACTGTTGGAGGTGGAGAGCTGCAAAGCTGGCAGGGAACACATCCTGTGTGTTCTTTAATTTCTATGTGGCTGAGGGAAATCGTGGTTTCCCCCACACCCTTCACCAAAACCCAAAGCCCCCTTCCCTCCTTTCAGCTTCGGTGTGAAACGTAGATAATGAAATATTCTGAAAAACAGCAACAGGAGAACCTAATGTTGTACTGTAAGGACCAATAGGAACGGATTCTTGATGCCACAAAGTGTTTCAGAGCTTCCAGGGTTAAAATGTGTTGGAGACGGTTATTTGCACATTTTAGGCACTCTTGACTATACATGAAGAACGTAGCAAAAATGATAGTATGCCTTGAGCAAATGGAAGTAATCTTAAGGTTGCTTTAATTTTGGTAACTGAGTCACACTGCATGTAAAATTAGGGCTGGTCTAAAATTCTGACGTTCATTTAACCAAAAACTCCTAGGAAATTGTAGCTGAAATGTCTTATTCATCGAATGTGGATTTATATAGCTCTACTATAAAGCTATATATAAGCTAGTGTTGGGGTTTTTTTCTCAGCAAATGTGATCTGTAGCTGCCAGTCTGATTAAATTAGTACAAAATCCATTCAGATTAGCCCTTATTTACTTAAAAAAAAAAAAAAAAAGCCCACAACCAACCCCCCATGCTTTCCCAGAACATCCCTGGGTGCTTGTCTGTCCTGAGAGCAACTACTGAACGAGCCTGCGAGTCACTGACCACGTTCACACGTGGAATTCTCATGTGTCAGGGAGTACTTCTTACTTCTTACATCAGCTTTATGTGACCCTGCTGAACACCTGCACCGTTGGTTTGCTCCAAACTCAATTCTTCTGACCAGTTTCACTGCCCTAAACTTTTTTTTTTTGCTAACTGAGAAGTGTGGACTTGGTCACAGTAACAGGATCTCTGCAGTGGGTAAATACTGACACACACAATCTTCTGCTCTTGTCTGTACTATGAAGCAATACAATTATTACCTTCAAAGACCATCAAACTGTAAAACAAATCATTTTGTCTCAAGTTTACATGAAGCTACGTAGATGGTAAATCTTTCCTAACATTTCTTTATTCCACTGTCTTGTGTTTTCATGTTGAAAATACTTCTGCTTTTTCCTCTTGAGTGCCAACTTCTTACTAGAATGACTTCTTAATGTAATATGTTTACCTGGAATGTATTTTAACTATTTTTGTATAGTGTAAACTGAAACATGCACATTTTGTACATTGTGCTTTATTTGATGTGGAACATATGCAGTGTGATCCAGTTTTTCCATAAATTGGTTGTGTGACCTAGGAATGTTGGTCATGCCAGACATTAAGTTAAAAAAAAAGGAAAAAAAAAAAAAAAAAGACCACTGTTTGTTTTAAAATTTTTAATGTTTTTAGGAGTACGTGCTGTGAGGTGATCTGGAATTTGTCATTTTTTTGTCAAACTGTACTGCTCCTATTTATTGTAATGTAATAAAAAATAGTTATTGTGAGTTTCTGTCCCAGCTTCCTTTTTCTCTGCAAGAATGTCGGTGCCTCATCCCAGTAGTGGGGCATGCCATGAACTGTGTGTGTGTTGGGAATTGTTCTCCCTTTATTTCTTGCATTTCTTTAGGTGCTGCCTGTCCCAAAGGTGCTGCCCCTGGGTGTTCCCTGCCTCTCACAGGGGAGGTTTGACTGCACCTGATTTCCGAGGAGCTCATTTGATGTGGAAGGGCACTAGAAACTGAAGTGCAGTTTTGTCACAAAGCAGTGTACCCAGCCGTGGTTTTTTAAATTCTCTTCTAGGATTTTGTGTGCGTAGGGTGTTTTGTGTGGGAGTGAATCCCTCCCGCTGCCTCCTCCTCGGCAGTGATCTCAGAAATGCTCCTTAGGCCCTGACAAGGAGCACCTGGGCTGAGCTCCTCCTGAGCCTACCAGGAACACTGTTCCCAGCTGCCTTAACGACCTCCTGCTTTTAAACCAGCCTTGGAAACTTACTTTCCTTGCCTGGGTAACATCCCCAGTGGAGCAGCATTTCTGTTATCAAGCTTTCAGAGAAAGTTACCGACCCGAATTGTGGTCAGGACGAAAAATTACTGTGACTAAATCCAACTCCCTTGTGGATGTGTAAGCAGCAGTCCTGAGGGAGAGACCCTGGGAGCTCTCCTGGAACACACCAGCACCTCCCTCTGAGTGAGGCCTCTCAGAGCCACTGAACTCTCCAGTTTGCTGTGTTTGGAGCAGCAATGGCACTGAATTCCAGGGGAATTTTTCACAGGTATATACTTCCTACGTGCTCCTTTAGATCTGGGTGAGTGTGGATATCCTACAGCAAACGTGCTGTGAATGTTGCTCTCCTAAATTCTTAAGTTCTTAGGATTTGTAAATAAAATAGGCCTATGAATTACTGTCGTGCTCACAGTAAATGCTGTATGAGCCTTTTGTTAAATTGTTTAAATCAGGGTGTCAATTAAGTGCTGTTAAGTTTAGGTGCTGTTAAACTGTTAGGCCTAAACCATTGGTCAAGTCCAGGGCTAAGTCTGGCAAGGGGGTCCAGTCTGAACATTCTGACTCCTCAGGAGCATCTCCCTTATTTCTTACAACCTTACTCTTTCCTCCACACAGATAATTTTTGGTTGATTTTAGGTTTAGATTGATTAATTTTAGACTTTAGCTGGCTTTTTCTCTGTCTGTTTTGACATCTAGTGAGTAGTGGAGTGAATTTTGCCAATGGACTTTGTCACGCGTTTATATTAAACTTGTGCCAGCGGCTCTTTTAGTGACCCTAAAATACTTATTTATGACAGTGTAAAGACTGGTATTGCCAACAGCTCTGCTGCAGTCATTCCTTACCTATTTTTCAAAGATTATTTCTATCTCCAGTGTCGTTTAGTTGGTGGAAACACCAACCAACCCTACAGTGTACAGAGTGTCAGCTCTGGCACGAGTCTGTGTGAGTCGAGCCAAGGCCTGCAGAGATACCCTGGAGCAAACAGCCATGGCCAAACTTCTCTTCCCAGAGCAAAGATCAAGTTTTCCATTCCTACAGCAGTTACACAACACCAGAAATTAGCAGTAGCAGAAATTGCCTTCAGGGTCCAATTGGCTTCAGCTGAAATCACTGTTGTTCAAACTCCCCCCTGTCCTGACCCTGAAGTCTTTCTCCTCACACAGGAAGGTGGTGCCTCTGCAGTTTAAGCAGATGAGGTTAAAAACTTTAGGAATTGACTTTCAGAGAATCACAGAATTGTCAGGGTTGAAAACAACCTCTGGAGATCATCCAGTCCACTCCCCTGCCAAGGAAGGGGCACCTGGAGCAGGTGACACGGAACACGTCCAGGTGGGTTTGGGATGTCTCCAGAGAGGGAGACTCCACACCCTCCCTGGGCAGCTGTTCCAGTGCTCTGGCACCCTCAGTGCAAAGAAGTTCTTCCTCGTGCTGAAGTGGAACTTCTTGTGTTTTAGTTTATGGCCACTGCTCCTTGTTCTGTCTCTGGGCACTGCTGAGAAGAACCTGGCACCCTCCTCTGACCCCCACCTCAGAGATATTTATATCCATTGATGAGATCCCCTCTCAAATCTTCTCCAGAATAAACAGGCCCAGCTCCCCCAGTTTCCCCTCATAAGACATACTCCAGACCCCTAAACATCTTTGTGGCCTCCACTGGACCCTTTCCAGTAGCTCTCTGTTTTCCTTGTACTATGGAGACAGAACCGAACACGGTACTCCAAATGTGGCCTCACCAGGGCTGAGTGGAGAACTTCACTTTTGAGAAGGTGAGTGGAAATCAATCATTTAATGCAGAGGACTTTCAAGTTAAGCCTCCAAGTAAAAAGCATTAGCACTTTGAACTGACTTTCAAACAGTTATGAGGTAACAAGAGCTTCTGTTCAACATATATTTTGAAGTGTGCAAAGTGAGCAGCTGTGCAACCACCCCTTCCCGCAAAATCGTTTCACACCTGAACTTTTAGTGAAAACACAACCCCAAGCGACTGCTTGAGGGGAAGCCAAGTCCTAACTTGTACCTTAGAGGGGCTGGAAGGATTTACATTTCGTTTCTTTTGAGGTTACATCTCCTTTATTGTGAGTTTTCGTGGGTGTGTTGGTTGCACGTGCAGTCACTGGTTGTCATCGCTGTAGTAGCGCTGTTTCATGGCTCGGTATTTCCTCAGGAAGTACAGAGCCTCCAGCTCCTTTATAACGAATTCTCCCCGTGCAATTAGTTGCTTAATTTTCTCGGGGTCTTTCTCGTCCTTGTGTTTCAGGAAAGCTGCTTTCAAACGGGTTCTAAAGTAGTCTGCTCCTTTGGGGTACTCCCTTCCAAGGTACAGCAGCTTGGAGAGAAAAAAAAAAAAATTATGTGTTTTTAATAAACTGAGTGTGCAGTGAAAGAGGTTCGTTTTCTGGATAAGGAAGGTGCTGGTGGCATTTAAGACACTTACATTTTTGTACAGTCTCACCACTTCACCTCTTAAAGAACTGGCCATTGTCACATTTCGGTGAACTCTTTGTTCTTGTCTGATTGGTTTGGTTTGTTTGGTTTTTTCTACCTGAGGGATAATCAGTTGGACATTAGCCTTGCCTGGGAGTCAGTAAACCCCAGCCTCCTCCTCCTCCCTGGGGCTCCTGTATCCTACTGAGCCCCCTTGGCTCTAACTCCTTATTTTCTGGTTCTGTTCTGTCTCTTCCACTTTTGGCTTTCTAATTTTTGTTCCATTTAGCTGCTCTTTCTCTTCTCCTCTCTCACCTCTGATGGAAAACAAGAAACTTCCAAAAACTTTCAACCAGAGTGGCACTTCGTGCTGTTCATCAGCCTCTTTCTCACATCCCCACAGTCCCTCTACCTGCTGGCCTGGCCGCTTCTCTGTGGTCTGCTAAAGAACTATATCTTCATATATACAGTGCTAAATATATAAAAATATATTTATAATATCTATTTCTTAATATTAAATATATTATTAAATATATTAAATACCATAACATTATATGTATTTATATTGACTATATTTACATATTCTATATTTAACATATTTATTGTAATAGTCACAATATTTATAATAATGGTTATTTGGATTTATATATTTTATGTATTTGTGCATTTTTGTGTAGTCCATATATTTATATGCTATATATATTCATATATACTCACATACATTTTGTATAGTGAATAAATTTGTACGTTATATATTTACATACATATATACGTACATATATATGCATACATATGTGTAATGCATATATAATACATATGTTTTTAAAATACATATACATACATATATAATACATACATATATAATACATGCATATATAATACATATATATACACATCTAATACATATATATAATACATATATATCTATATATCTATACATATATATATGAATTTATATATATATGTGTATACATAAAAAAAATATATATAGGAATTCCAGCGACTACTGCATTCCTAAATTGTGCTGTTTTTAAAACTGCTGAAGTGCATTACGAATTGAGGCCAGTTCACGCTGGCAAAACGTTAAGGTAAAAAGACAAATAATGCGTCAGTAACAAAGCAGGTGGGGTTTATTTATGTAAACACAGAACGGCCTGGGTTGGAAGGCACCTTAAAGCCCATCTCGTTCCAAACCCCTGGCACGGAAAGGGACACCTTCCACTATCCCAGGTCGCTCCGAGCCCCATCCAGCCCGGCCTTGGACACTTCCAGGGATCCCAAAACAAACCGCAAACGACCCGGATTCCTGGATCCCAGCCCAGCTCTGGCCGCCCCCGGGCCCCGTATCCGAGCCGTGCCCGGGGGCCGCCGCCTCCCCCCTGGCCGTGCCCGCGATCCCGGCGCCTCCCGCCCCGCTCCCCCCGGAGCCCATCCCGGTTCCCCCGCGATCCCGGGCAGGCCGGGCCAGGCTCTTACCCGGAGCCGCCGCCAGGCCGCGACAGGCGGGGCCGCCCGCGCTGCGCATGAGCCGGGGGCGGAGCTGCCGGGGGGATCCCGGGATCGGGGGAGATCCTGGGATACGAGCGGGATCCAGGGATACGAGCGGGATCCCCCGGGAACCGGGCACCGCCTCATGGTGCGGAGGGCAAGGGAGGGGAAGGGTCGGCGGGTGTGCGGTGGGGAAGGGCCAGGTGGTGGGAATGAGGAAGGATGAGGTACTCGGGGGTGGGTCAGCCCTGGATCGGAGTGCTGCCCATCATCTCGAGTACATGGAAAAATATATATCCGAAGGTATATGGGGGGGGGGAAAGGAAAAAAAAAAACAAACAAACCAGGATTTAAGACTGCAAAAACCCCACTTGTTTTTCCTGCAATCCCCAGTCCCGTGCCGTGGTTTGTTGTGGATTCCCGGCGTGAAACCCGGCTGGGAGCTCGGGCTTTGTCGCCGCAGCTGCTCCATGGTGACAAAGCTCATCCCTAGGCGGAGCCTGCCCGCTCCTTCTTCCCATTTTTGTGTCCCCGCGTGGGTAATTCATGGCCCCGCGGTCACGCCAGTTCACCTGGCTGCGCTGGGGCGCTGCACGGGAAAGGTTAAATTGGTAAAGAAATGATTTACTGCTGGATGTTCTGGCTCTCTGATCCCGTTTCCTTGTGGTGGTTTGGGGCAGTGCCCTAACTGCGTTTCTCTGGGTGCGGTTCCCCAGCTGACGGCGGAAAACTCGGTGGTGTTTCTGTGTCATCGCACGATGTAATTCAGTCTTATAGTTCAGTGTTATTTGGATTAGCACACGGTGTCGTTCGGTGAATTCAAAAAACACTGGAAAAAACATTTTACTAAACTGTGTCCTACACTAAAATACGTATTTCACATGCATCACTTTTTTAACAGTGAGAATAATACACTTCCTTAATCATAGGGGTAATTTAGCCGGATAAATTACGACGGTCTGTAGTCGTGTGTTGGTGGCTGATATTCTGCAGTATTGAAGTTACTGTCATTACAGTTTTTCAGTAGTTAACCTCATCTAATTTTACTGAATAGTTGTATTATTCTATTATTATTGTTGTATTATTCTTTTAGAGTTGATACCCTGTTCTCTGAAGTTCACTTTCCTTTTTTGTTTCCCCCTGATCTTTTAGGGTCCAAAATCGAAAAAAAAGGTAGGTAGGCAGAAACATGCTCTAGTTCATTGGTGAGTTTATTTTTTTAATCTGACTTTTTTTTTTTTTCCCCCTTGAAACAGTTGTTCAGGGTTAATTGAATTTGAAGGAGGAACTGGAATGTATAAATTCATCCCTGGATTATTCTTAATTTGATAATAATGAATTTATCCACCCTACCCCACCACTCCCCAGCTGTGTATCTGTCTTGTTAATGTTGTTATAAGAATGTGAAAAGAAATGGAGTAAAAAATAACTACAAGTAACTGAAACAAGCAAATTTCCTTTTTCGCTTAAAGTCATCAAAGATTTGTTTGTTTGTTTGTTTAAGTGAAAAAACCGTGACTCTTTCCTGAAATTTAATGGGTAGAACTGTGGGGTTTACTGATTCTATTTCAGGATAATTTTGCAAGGAAATGCTTTGGTAACAAATGTGCTGAGATGCCCTCAAACTCCGATGGGTATGTGTGTGTTGTTGGCACTAAATTGTTACCACTTGTTGTGTTCCAGCTTCGTGATAAGCTCTGTATTCAAAGTCACTCTTATCTATGTATTTACTGCCATGCAAAGTAGTGTAAAGTGAAGAGCTCTCCACGTAGTTATTTATATCTGAAATCAGAATCAGAGTCTGAAATAACAGCATTTGTAACACGCTTTGTGCGTGAAAAAGGATCAGGATGTATTTTCTTGGTGTGTTTTTTTTTCATCAACACCTTGCCTTTCAACCTGAGTTCAGGCTGCTGTCACTCTTAGGCTCCAGCATGTAGAGGAAACAGTGCAGAATATCATGGTTTGTTTCCTCGTGTGTCAAAAAATTAGCTTTATTTGTCCAACTCGTAAACAGTAATGTTGTCTGTGAATTAATTTTGCGATTTGGATCCATTTATCACATTTTTATGTGTATCATCCGTAAGAAATCTGTGAATGCTGCGAATTACAGGACAAAAGCCAGTGTTTTGTTTTGGTTCATCTGTTACGTGACAGTAGATTTTGCATGTTATTTGCCTTATTTTAATCAACTATATGCCCAGACCTCAAAGAACTGATAACACTGATTTCTGAGAAATCCAAATTTAAAATACAGTTTTTCTATGATTAGGCCAGAGGTTGAATAGTGGACTGTGTGGAGTTGCAGTGAGGATTTTATAACAGAAAAGAGAACTCTTTGTTACTTGTCTTTTGAATTAGATGCTTCTAAGTGCCAGACTTGCCCCAAAATACATTTCCCAGTATTTCCTAAAATATTTGAAGTTATAACATCTACTTTCTTAGCCAATCTACCTGTTATTCAATTTCTACTTTAAAAAACAGTGTTCTCCTGTTGTGGCCATGTTTGGGTGTGTCTAGCATAGAATAATATATTAATTGTAAGAACATATATTGCATCATGAAAATGAGATTAAAATGGGGTCCAGGATGTTTATTGCCATTCTGGGGGTTTCATTCAATGTGTGGGGAGTCTAAAATATTAATTCAGGGATCACATTAGAAGGGTAAATTTATAGAGTTATGCACCTTTCCAAATGTATTAAAATAACACTTGACATTTTTTTTTCTTTTAATTTACTGCAAACATTAAGCCCGGTGGCAAAAAAGCTGAAAAGAAAGAAGAGGAAGGGAAGCTGAATGAGGGAGGTAATGTGCACTTCATTTATAGGGAATGTGATGGGCAAGTCATTTATTTTAAAGAAACGTGCAGGAAGTCATTTCTTGAGCTACATGTGAATTGATATTTCTGTTCCACAAACACGGGTGGGTCCTCCCTGTTTTCTGGTGTGAGCCAAATCCTTTGTTGGTTGACGCCACATCTCACTTTCCCATCAGAGCAATCATCTCTCCTCTGGTTATTTCTCCTGCAGTTTGGAACTTGGGAAGAATTAACTTGCCATTAATCCATCCTGGTGGGGGCTTGGGCGTGCTGTGACTGCTACTGAGTGACTACTGATCACAGGTAGCCTTTTGTGGGTGGGAGCAGCAGCTCAGGCAGGTTTGGGAACTTCTGTTGCTCTCACCTCAGTGCAACACCTATACCCTTGACACGATTTCCAAGTAGGTGGGGACATTCAGGTCTCTGTTAGGGAACCTCTGGACTGATGTTCCTGCTTAGGCTGAAGGTTTAGAGGTTGAAATCGATTTTAATTTTCACATCTTCTCTAACTTTCTGGTCCTTATGGCAGCAAAGAGCCAGCTTTGCTGGGATGGGGAGTAGCTGATCCTGAGGAGGATTTCAATGAACAACCGGAAGTTTGAAGTTGTAGGGAAAAAGAGGGCTTGTTGATCCTTGTCTTGTCTCCACTTGTATCACCACAGGCTGGTCGGGCAGTGCCATAGAGAGTGTGTTTTAGTGCTGTGATTCAAGTTAATTTGACTCGTGGGAGATATCTGTGTAGTGCTAAACATTCATGCTGCTCATTGAAGGTTGTTCTGTCGTTACAGTTAACAACAAAATCACTTGTCTGGTTTGGTGAAGCAAAATATAGTTATGCTCTTGATCTATTTCCCAATCTTCAGATGAAGCTGAACGAGAAGAAGCAGCAAGACTTGAGAGGGAGAGACTCCAGCAAGAGCACATGGCAAGGCTGGAGGCAAAGGTTAGTTTGTACTCACTGTAAAAAGCTAATCCTATTTCTGAACTTGAGATGAGGCCTGTAAAACATTAGTGTGAGAGTAGGAATTCATTTCCTCCTGTACTTACTGTTGGGAACAATATAAAGGACATTGTCCAGCTTCCATGGATTAACATTAGTCCTAAAATCCAGCCAAGGCGCTGGGAGATGAGATCCCACAAATTGAGGAGGTGCTGAGCTGGATTAATGATGAAACATAGTGCATGTCAAGTCAAAGAAAATGATGCTGTTTGTTTTTTTTTCTTTCACTAAGCAAATGTTTGGCTTAGTGTTGCTTTGATTTAGAAAAATAGGTGAGAGAGTCTTGCCTGGTTTTGATGCATTTAAATACGTGAACTTTTGTGATATGTGATATTCCAGTTTGAATAAAAGCCCCTTTTTTCCCCCTTTCCACTACGCTTTCAATGGAATGTATTTTTTGTGTTCCCCATAATTATATTTGGTACAGCTGTGGCAAGAAAGTGTTGGTATAAATTCCTTAATTGGTTACATGTTGGGGCAGATACAGTGATTTGTGTGTGTATATATGTGGGTGTATTAAATTATTTATATTTAATTTTCTGATAAGACTGGAATTCAGAACAAAAACTGACTGGTAATATCTAAATATTTTTTTCTGTTTTCAAAGTAAAAAAGAGATTTACAACAAATATTTCTTTCCTTTTTTTAAAGAAAAAGTCATTCTTACCTATGCCTTTTTTACTTTGTAGATTATGTTCTTCCCCTAGGGAGAAGATGAACTTAAAATAATAGAAATTATAAGGGGGAAAAAATCAAACAATCTTGCACACATTTTTCCAACACATGCTTACATTTTTAGCAGCTCTCATTAGGATGGTGGTAGGGAAGATGTTCAAGAGACAGGTTAACAATGATATGACACATTATGTCTATTGTGTGGCTCACCTTGGCAACTAATGTGATGACAATAACATATTGCAAACTAACAGAGTCTTCCCAATTGAATGTTTCATTAAAAAAAACCAAGTTACCAGAGTTTGGATTTGTTTAAATAATATATCGTTCCAATATCCCAAATATTTGTTTGCTTTATGTAAAATAATTGTAAGACCTAAGCCAAATATTTAACTCTGTTTTATATATATATATATATATGTATATATTTTAACAGTACCAAGAACAAAAGGAGTCTGAACTAGCAGAACTTAATTCACTGGAACAGAAGTTTCTGTCTGCACAGCAGTGGAAAATGGGTTACAGAGAACACGAAAAGGTAACCTTTCTTGCCAAAATCCCTTGTCCTTCCTTTCCTATTTATTTAATTCATTCTACTTTTAAACGTTTCCCCAAAAAAGCCCTACTGGGGCTTAAATATTTTTTATAGATTTTGGGACAATTGACATTTGTTTCAGTGGTTCCTGGATGTCCAGGTGAGGTTAAATAGAGTTGTGGCCAGAAGGGTTTTTCTCTTTGTCCTGTTTATCACTTAATCCTCTTAAAGCCTCTGCAGAACAAATTTAGAATCATGGGATAAATCATGTTAGGGAGCACTTCTGAAATTCATGTAGCTCAGCCTCCTGCACCAAGCAGGGCAGACTCTGAGGTTTTTATTAAGGCGCTCAGTTGGGTTTTGAAAATTTTAAGGTCGGGCATACACACCACAGTATCTTCAAGCAGCCACTTTGACAGCTTTACCACTTTTTCATTTTTCTTTATATGCAGTAACCATTTTTCCTTAAGTGCAATTGTCATTTCCCTGTCACAGCTTGAGATCGTTGTTGTTTGTGGATGATTCCAGAAGTGTTTCTTGGAAGGAGAAGCATTAAACTTTTCTGCTTTGCAAAAGTAAGGGCAAAATAGGATGACTGTTTCTAAAATAAATCTTCTGAGAAAATACTGGTAGATTATGGCAAATACCAGGGTTTGTACTAGTCTGTTGTTAACAATATTTAGGGCAAAAGAGATATGTAATATCAAACTCTGAGTTTCCACATCGATTTCTGTAGAATTTCAGTTCAGATGAACAGATATATTTACAATCTGTCATAGCATTTATCCTTTTCCTCAAAGAACAAGTGCTGTTATTTTTAAGGATGTGATGATGAAAGTCAAGCTCTCTTTTAAGTGCAAAGATGTATTAAAAAATAAATAAAGGGAGATCAGATATTTTAATTACTGAAGACTGATCAGTCTTTTGTACAGGAGTTTCCAGGGCACTCAGCACTCACCTACTATTGCTTTCTTAGAAGTCAGTGGAAATGCTTGTGGAAGTGGTTGGGAATGCAATTATACAAATATTTTTGCTTTAAAAGATCCATTTTGCTTTGTAATGCAATCTGCAGTAACAGAGTGTTATTAATCTTCAGAGCAAACAGGGAGGCAATGTTTCCTTAATAGCTTATTATATGGATGAAAAAAATTACATTATAGGTGATAAGTTGATCCCATGAGCCAGTGTTAGGCTTATGTTTAGCATTAAGTGGGTTTAGTCTGTCACTAATTTTTTCTTTCCACCACTTATAAGACTGAGCAATAATTGATTTGAAAATAAAATTATTAAAAAATCACCACAACCCTAATCTAGGATTTCACCTTGCCCCCAGAGGTTTCTGTAAGAGTTCAACTTGGGCTGGTAAGGGGGAGGAAAGTTCCATTAGAGGCAGAGAAGGGAGGAATAAACATGTTGGACTAGAGGCTCTTAAGCAGCTTTATTGCCAGTGTAGGAATTTTCAGTTCTGTTGGCATCACCTGGCCTGAGAACCATCTGCCTCTTCCCCCTGCACTGGTTCCTTGTTTATGCTCTCAGCCATTTTATTCTTTCAGCCCCTCATTTGTGGCAGGTGCTGAATTAATTGCTTTTGTAGACAAACTCTACCCAGCAGAAGAGAAACCCGTGATAAATAAACATAAACAGCAGGTGTTGGGTGGGCAGAGCTATCTTAACACATTAATATCGAAGTAGACCATTTGTTTGCTGGCGTAGGGACAAGCCAAGTGGTGCTAGAATCCAACTTGGATGCATTTAGGTGTGAGTGTGTCACTATAATTGTCTTCCAGAACCCCCCTTTTTCCTGCACCTCATGCCTGCATCCTCTTTTCCTTGTTTTTTGGGGTTTTTTTTTGCAGTGGGAGCATTACCTCAGCTGTGATGGAATTCCTGACCCAACTGTACCCCAGGAAATCAACACCTTCATGAGCTTGTGGCGTGAAGAGCAAGATGAGGACGTTCAGCTTGTGATGGAGAAGGGGGAACAAGTGCTAAATGTAAGTGTTAAAGTGGTGTAGTTTGGTTTCAGCTCAGCATATCCCTAACAGCCCCCTCTCTCTAACTGTTTTCTTCCTTTTTTTTTTGTGGCTGTAATCTTCAAAACCTCAAAGTTTTCCTTCAGTTTTGACATTTTTTTTCCGTTACAGATTCACTGTTCGCCCTCGTTTATTGACTTTAAATTCGAATTTTGGGGGTTTGAGTGCAGCGTTTCTTACACTGAGCTCCAGCATCCCAACATCCCATCTTCCCTTCCACTTCAAACAACCTGGAGGCCAGAGCACATAAAGCTCATGTCCTAAATAAATGCTTTGGTGGGCAGCAGCCCCACTGTGTAACACTTGAGCCAGTAAAAATACCATGTAAGAGCAGGGTTTCCCAAAATTGATGGTTGCCAACCGTTGATGGCTCGTGAAGCAATTTTAAGCAATTGGGACCTGCTCTGTAAATTTAGGGGTTTATTTTCATTTTGGTTTAGAATTTTAGGTGTTTATTTTCCTTTGTGCTAACTTTATAGTATGACTATATATATAACTATATAACTTTATACTTCCTTCAGGAAGTTAGTTGGGGTCTTCCAGAATTTGAGGCTGAAAGTTCCGTGTGTAATATAGGTTTTATTGGGCTAGTTTGGTTCTGAGCTGTATTTCCTATCTAGGCAATTCCTGTTAGGTGCCACAATTTGCACCTTCCACATCTTGCCTTTGTCTGTGCTAGTCCTTTCCAAGAATTTCAGCTGATAACTCCTCCTGGCAAGGATTTTTCTGATAATAATTGCATTTAAATGTAACTTCTCTATGTCTTTCTGCGTATTTATTTATTTGGGGTTCCGCAATTGAGATCACTGCTACAGAAAAATAGTGGTTGCAAAAGTAAACTCATTTTGGATCAAAAGGCTTCATCATATGACCAGTCCAGGTCAAGACAATGATCAGTGGTTGTAAGCTGAGATTTCACAGCCCACAGGTTAAGGAATGAAGGAATTGGATCAGAGGAATGAAGGCAGGCACACTCGAGCTTGGAATTTCTAGCACTTTAACTGTCCTATCTGAAAAATGCTGTCTTAGCACAATTTCCTAGAGATATAATAGAAGAAGACTGTGACTAAGATTTTTTTTTGGGGGGGGGTGTAAAGGAAGCAACTTTACCTCATTCTTTATGACAGAACAAACACAGTGCACCCTTAATGGGTGGTGTCAAAACAGAGATCCTTTTCCCACACATAATGTCTTCTAGTTAATTGAGAAGTTGCAGCTCCTTTTAATGGACACCCCACCCAGTGAGGCGACAGCAAAAGAAGCAGTCCAGTACCAGGAATCTATTGTGGAACTGCAGAATCTGCTTCATCAGAAGTACAATGAAGCTACACAGCACCTGCTGAAGGTGGGTAAGATGGACTGCTTTGAATTTGTGATGTGGGCAGTGCCCGTGTTTGAGTCTTAAACCGTCACAGAGGTTGAGTCCGTGGCTTTCCCAATTTAGCACTTGAGTTTCCAAATCGTGTGTGTGGCACACACCAGGCTTGGAATTCTTCAAAACTCCTGGAAATCTGAACTTCTCATCATTAAGTCACTGAAGGTTAAATTATGGTGAGATTTGGAGGTGTTGGAAGCAAGGGGGTTGCTGTATGAAATTTGGTTTCCTGCTTTGCCTCACTGATTTAAATTAAAATGAGTTGACTCTACGAAAAAAATTGCAGATGTGAAAAGCAGGTCACAAGGTTACCTTGTGCACATTTTTTAACACAAGTTCATGTGACTAAAATATTTTTTTAAAGCAAGATCTTGGGAAGAGTGAGGATTATTTAAATAAGAAAATGAAAGTATGCTCGGGAGTCAGTTTTCTGGGTTGCATGTATAGGTGGTGATCTTGCTGTTTCAAGTATATTAATCATATATATACATAAGCATGTTTAGCAAAAGAATATTGCCAGAGGAAACAAAAACAGGAGGAAGGGTAAAGGAAATAGTGAACCAGTTGTATGTTCATAGCCAAAGCCCTCTGCCAATTAAAAAATGTGAAATTCTTGATTGCCTTTCCTGAGATTAGGATTAAAATCCTAATGTAATTATCATTTCACAGGTTTTATATTGATTAAATGGTAAAATAATCTGTGCAATGACTCTGATAGGAGTCCATTGTTGCTTGTTAAGTCTTTTTTTGGGGCCTTTTTTTCATTACTTGTCCTGAGGAGTATTTTTGAGGGCACATGATTAAGGGGAATAGGCAGTGACACTGAGGGTAATAATGTAAGAACCCATAATTGGTTGACAGAATTTGTGAAATTTGATGGACAGAAAGAACACAGTTTGAATTTTAACAAAGAAATTTGAGTTTATAACTGTTGTGGTTTAGTATAAATACAACACAGCTGGGCTTGGTCTGGTGTATTTTCATTCTTAAATGTTTTGATTTTATTTATTCAAGTGTAAATGTAAGTAAATCAAAGTGATACAAATAAGAAGAAAATATTACTTAATTGACTTTTTTCTTTGTAGACAGCTAGTATGTATGAAGATTCTGAAACTGGAAATATGCAGGCAGTCATAAAGGATAAAAATGTTACTTTCTGTGTTTGGGTCAATCTGAAGAAGAAAGTAAGGTACAGCACCCTGAAATTCTTAATTTGAAATGAGGCCTGGCCTTGTCTACCCAAGCTGAGTAAACACCAAGAACCAATTTCATGATCTTTTTTATATACCTGTATGTATATAAATTTGTTTCTTAAAATGCTGCTGTAGAACCAGTTACTGCCAGAACAAATTTTGAAGAAAAACAATAAAAACTCGTGCAGAGAATTGAAATTCCTCTGGAAGGGATGTTTCTTGCTGATGCATTAAATATTTTTCTAAGCTGTTACAGTGGCTTGCAAAGCAGTGACTGGTGCTTTGTGCTCAGTTTTACTCTGTTAGGTAAGAGATTCTGGAGCGTGGGATGCTCCAGAGTGGGTTCTGAAGCTGAGGTTTGGTTTTATATTAGGTTTGCCATTTAACTGGTGTCCTTTTCAAAACGAGATTTTTGAGCAGACTACCTGTTTCCACTGCACAAATATGAGGAATAAATTACTAAAAGGACTTTATTTTGACTCAGGCCCTGTTGCTGTAAGCAATTAGAAGGCTGAGTGCTGGGCAATGTCAGACTGACCTTCAGGAAGAGCCCATTTGGGGTGGTGTTAAAGCCTTTTGTTCAGCACAGAGATGCACTTCAGATACTCAGCCAGTAATTAAAAACTGCATATTGCTTCAGTAGAAGATTCTTAGAACTTGTGACCAGCTGACCTTATCCAAAAATAGGTATTATTTGGATTATTTTGGAGGGTGTTGAGGCTGATGTAACACGGCTGGTGGCTTCACCTAGGTAGGGTTTGCCTGTTAAATTAGCTTTACCAGGAATGTGCTGTATAGAAGAGCTGCCATCTGCCTCATTGTCATCCTGTCCAGACATTATTTTGGCAGCTCCTGATCCCCTTAGTGCAGCAGTGGCTTGGCTGGGAGGGTCTCACAGGCAGCTGTCAGTCGTGACATCCTCCTCTGTCCCTTAGGCAGTGCAACAAATCTCAGAACAGATCTGAGCGTTTCTGAAGAAACACAAAAATAAACGCTGCCAGTCTTACTTACCAGGGTCTGTTTTGGCTTTTAATTCGTGTTCCCAGGTTCAAAACTCACGTGTTCAGTGATGCCCAGCACGGCTTTGATGTTCCCAAGTCCCTGGTTCTGAACAGCGCCGCCGTTCGCATTTTGCACACCCGTTACGACCACGTGTCCCCACTGTGGCTGCAGTGTCGAGGTCTGCCAGACCTGGAAGCCTTGGAGAGCAAAGAACTGGCTGAGCATCCAAAGGACAATGCAGAAGAACCAGGAGAGGAGGAAAAGAAAGCCAGAGAAGAACTCAGCGTGCCTGCTGAAGAAGAAACGTGCCCTGCTGGGAGAAAGGTGGGTAAAAACCCCTCGGCACAGGATTTTTCCAAAAGCAGTGGCTCTTGTTAACTTGAGACACAGTCACAGATTTTTACTGTCTCCTGGGCGTGAGAGTCAAATTCTTAGAGGTTTTATATAAAAAGGCAGCTTGTGTTAATACTGTCATAGATCTTCTCAAGGGAGTGGAAAGGTGGATGACCAAAGGCTGTCGCACAGAAGGTAGAGAGGAAGGTTTGGTGCAGTTGGCAAAGGTGGGTTGGCATTTGGTTGGTGGTTTTAAGAGTAGGATCAAACCATAGGGAACATCAGGTGCTGTTGTAGGATCGCAGAATATGCCAAGTTGGAAGGGACCCACAGGGATCATCGAGCCCATCCCCAAGGGTCACACCCTGTGCCTGACAGGGTCATCCAAAAGCTTCTTGAACTTCCGTCAGGCTTGGTGCTGTGGCCACTTCTCTGGATATTTCTGTGACTCAGAAATCCAATTTTAGGAAATTTTGCAACATGCAGAATAGGATTTAGAGTTCAGCAGGTGCTGGCTGTGCAGGTACTTACCTGACCCTTTGCTGTTAGAGGGCTTTTCAAATACTATTTCTGCTGCCTGTTCTCTTCTACGGCACTCTTCCATGTTAAATGTTGGCTTTAGGTATGATGGATGTTGCTTGGGTTTCTATTTCTTCCTCCTGGGTTTGGGTTTTTCACTTTGGGCATCATCTGCGGCCTGCAGATAAATGACTTGTGCCCTCTGTCTTAAATTTCTGCAGAAATAACTGTCAGACATCAGATTTTATGCCTTCTTAGTGTGTTTGGAACAATTTGATGGATTTCACAGAATATTCTGGGTTGGATGGGACCTACAAGGATCATCAAGTCCAGCTCATAAGTGAATGGCCCGTACAGGGATCAACCCCTATTCATGGTCTTGGGTTTTCTCCTTTTCAGTCCCCAGCACCTTTGTAGTGAATCAGTGCTTGAAATCCTACTATTCTTGGTTCCTTTTTTCTTTCTTTTCTCTTTTTTTTTGTGTATGACAAATCTTTTGACAGTTTTCACCCACATTTTTCTCAGCCTTTCTTTATCCTCCTTCCTTTTATTTCTTCTCTTTTTTTTTTTTTCTTTCCCAGGTCTTTTCTCTCAGTCCAGTTTTGTGAATTTTCCTCTTCCTTCTGGAGGCTTCACTTCTCTCACCTCCTGTCCTTGTTGAGGGGATGGGTGTTCTTCCCACTTGCTGGCAGACACTCACACAGGGCTCAGGAGGTGCCTGTGCTTCCAGAGGAGTCCACTACGATAGGGATGAGTCCGTATCTGGGTTGGGAATTTGGCTGGAAATCCAGGGTAATGTTTCTCAGCATCCTCCTGTCTGAGTTCTCCCACATTCCTGTGCTTAAACACACAGTGTGAGAAAGGGGATAAATATGATGGGCTAAAAGTGCAGGTGGGGGTTCTGGCAGGGTTTCAGGAGGGCTTTGGACTCAGCCTTGGTTTTCATTCTCTTTGTGACACCCTGGCAGCTGTAAAGTCAGCATAAACATAATTTTGGAGTGCCACGCACTGCTAGAAAGGTGTCAAGTGCTTGTATTGGTACTTGAGGAGCTCAAGAGGGAATTTGCTGTGGAAATGAAGTAATTACTTTATCTCTATTTAAATGTCCAGTGCCAGATTGGAGAGTACCTTTAATCAAAACTATTTCTGCTAGCTGGGTAGCAATAATTTCTCTGAAAATCTTGACCCTGAAGCAAGATTGGTACAAATCTTGCTGGAGGGGTTGTACCCTGTATCCTTGGGCCTCCTTGAAGGAGGTGATATCCTCTTCTTTATTGCTATCTAATGGAAAAATGTCGTTTTCCTTTTATATAGAAGAGTGTTGTCTCATTGAAAGAAACCAGCAATAACACAGAGGATGTAAATGAGACAGAGGAGGAAACCGAGAAGAAATCAGAAAACTTGGACAGATCATCACAAGGTATTTGGTTTGGTTTTATCTGCAGCATCACAAAAGTACTTATGCTAAGTGTTTTATATATTAGGAAGAAATTGTTTACTGTGACAGTGGTGAGGCCC
Source organism: Myiozetetes cayanensis (assembly GCF_022539395.1). Classification (NCBI taxonomy): domain Eukaryota; kingdom Metazoa; phylum Chordata; class Aves; order Passeriformes; family Tyrannidae; genus Myiozetetes; species Myiozetetes cayanensis. The sequence continues at coordinate 70,133,794 of NW_026087521.1, read as the reverse complement.
TGGCACGGGTTTCCCAGGGATGCCCCATCCCTGGAAGTGTCCAAGGCCAGGTTGGATGGGGCTCTGAGCAACCTGGGCTAGTGGAAGGTGTCCCTGCCCATGGCAGGGGATGAAATGAGATGATTTTTAAGGTTCCTTCCAACCCCACCCAACCCAAATTCTTTGATATATGGAAACACTGCAATATGGATCTCTGTGTGAATGGAGCAAAGCTTATAAATGTATTGATGTTTTGATAACACCTGAGGTCTGTTGACATTTCTATTAATGATTGTTAAATGCAGAGAGATAACAGGACAGGTAGGAAAATGGAGTTTGCCCCCATACTTATTTTCATTTATTTGTTATTTATATTTATGTACATGTTTATCAAGTTTATGTAGATATATGTGTTATTATATATATGTTTATGGGTGAGACATACAATGTGCATGAATCTACCAGGCTGTCTGGTGAGATTGACTTTCTCAGGAAAAAAAAAAAGATTCAAATGGATATAATGGATATAATGGTAGGCATTTGAGCAGCGTGGAGTGTTACTGAGTGTTGCTTAAGTGTGTGCTTAAAAAGCAGATTTGTGCTGATACACTTCCTTAAAACAGGGCCTAATTCTAGGACAAAAAACAGTTTAAGTTACAAATTTCTTCTGGCTTGTGGTGTCATCCTTTGGTTTAATAAGTAAGTGAGTTTTCTTGTAGTACTGACTGAAATAAAAGAACTGCAAACTATTAGTGTAATTTAGCTCAACTTTACAGACTTTTCCTTGTTTGAAAAAACCAAACCCCACGCCACAACGTTTTCTGCTGAGCACAGTCTAAAGAACCAGTTGCCTGACTGGACCCTAAAGACCACCTAAGCGAGGTTTTCCAGAGAATATAAAGGATTTGGGCTTCATTTGGAGGAATTTGCTGTGTTGTTTCCATAAGGCTTTGAACATCCCTGCTTTTCAGGATAGAGTGGAAAGGATACTCAGTTATCACAGACTCTGAAAACAGGGAGCCACGTAAACAAGGGTTAAAAAAAACCAGGAATGCAACAACAGGGGAAAGAGGGAGAACTGCAGTTCTCTGGATTTAACCATTCTTAGGAAGTTAAACTAAACATGAGACAATGAATAGTTATATTTCTGTATTATTATCTTTAAAAAGCGAGTTAAAGTGCAAACTACCACTGGGGCCGGTAGTAAAATGGTTTTTTACCTCCTGTGAATGTTTTGCTCAGAAAAACTGCAAAAGGACGTTATGGTGGTGTGTGAATACAGCAGAATAAAACCTCTCCATAATGCAACTAAATCTGACATAAAAATTAATGCTGTTTTCACTTGTTTTTTTTTTTTTAAAAGCTTGAAGACATTTTATATAGATAGTTGTCACTTTTTTTGATATGATCTCACTCTCTCAAGGCAAATTTCATAACACTTACAGTAGCTGTTTTTATACAGTATTGAACACTTTTTTTCTTGATCCCTGTCAGCAGTAACTTCTCTCTCCTCCTGTGGCATCCCACGTGATGTTTTATGTGGGCTTGTTTGTTGGTTTTGGTTTTTTTTGTTTTGTTTTGGTTTTTTTTGAAGAAAATACTTCGAGCCATTTTTGTCCATGACATTGATACCTTTTAATAACATTTTCCAATGAATTAAGCCTTCAATTCAAACATGTATGTAATATATAGGTAATTATGCATAGAAAAATATGACTGTTATCTGAAAATTGTGTTTCATGGTAAATCCCTCTTGCTGTTCATAATTATCACGTCTTTCGGGTCTTCATTTTTATTTATTTTTAAATATTGGTTGTGAAATGAGAGTTTTGAGGTCACTCAAAAATCACCAGTAAAGGTGAAATTTTTTTATTTTTTGCCTGATTTCTTTTCATATCAATTCAATCTTACTAAACGTGTCCAGAATCCACTGGGAAATTCTTCTGGGTTTAATGACTTAGACTTGTTTGTTTGATCAGTAAAATCCTTATATAGAGCATTTTGAACTGGCCACGGATTCAGGGCAGAGAGTAATCTGTTAAAAAAGCTCAGTTCCAAGACCAGAAGTGATTTTATTTCCCCTGTATTTCATTTATTTACTAAAAGCTCTGTGGAACACCAGCAGGTGGGGCTGACACGCTGCAGAGTGTGAAGCGCTCCAAGCGACGAGCAAATAGAGGTGGGAAATTTCAGCATCTCAGTTTGATGAGCACCGTGTTATTTTTTTTTGTTTTTTTAAGAAGGGGACCCACTGGTTCAGGAAGAACCAGGAGACAAAGAAGAGGCGGCAGCAGCTGCAGAGTGGGTGGATTTGCAGCGGTTCGTGCCGTTGGGTGGTGTGTTCCACATCGATGCCCTGCGGCTCCCGCCTCAGGTGGTGGAAGTCAATGACTGGACCATGGTGGAGGTGAGTGAGAGAAGGGATTACACCCTCTGAAGGTCTCTTCTCTGTCATCCCTAGAAAGCTGTCCCTGATTATTTTTTCGAATTATTATTTAGCAAATAATTTTCCAGTTACACTTGGCCAACTTTCACTGTGTGCTCAGTCAGCACGGCCAGCACAGATCCACCTGCTGGAAAAGGCTCTGGGCCAAGGTAAAAGCAAACAGAGAAGTCCTTAGTTTTTCCATATGGGACAGGTAAGACCTAAAAGCAGGCTGGAAGCAAAATTACTGCCAGTTCAGTGCCAGGCTCTGCAGGATAAATGAGGATTGTAGTAACTGTGTTCTAGTTTCCCACTGCTGGAGCCTGGTGCAGTGCTGCTAACATCAGAGTGCTCTTGGGTTTTTTAGACTGGATCTGTTGAAAAAAGGACTGTGCTCACTGTGTGGCACTGCCTTAAAGGGACTTTTACAAGGAAAAAAAAAAATAAGGCTGCTGTATTTTCTAATAAAAATATCATGTGTCCTTTTGCCATCTTGCCAAAGTTAGTTGATGCTGGATTGGAGGTGTATCCCTATTCCCCCGAGGAGGCTGAGGATGCCACAGAATCAATAATCCAAATAACCCTCAGGCTGCCTGACAATGTGGTGTATTTTGACAGTCCTGTGGTTGCCCGATGGGATCCTGAAGGTAGGAACTTAGAACACAGATTTATTTCAAGAAGTTTGAATAATGAAATTTATACCTGAGTTTTACTGTTGTCAATTCAGAGCCCAGAAATAATTTGGGCACTTCAGTGTTAATTGATCTGGGGACGTCAGTGTTACTTTATTTGGTTTGTTTTGGTTTTTTTAATTCTGTTTTGCTTCTGCAGCATATCTGATAATGCATTGCTTTGTTGGGGCTTTTTACTGTAGCTTTTTAATATAAAAGGAAAAAAATACACAGCATTTAATGGGCCTACCATAAATCAAGTTCTATTGAGGTGAAGTCCTCGTTAAGCCAAACTAGCTCCTACCTCCATGTATTAATATCGTTACAATATGAAATGTATACATTAAAAAAACAACTGTGATAGCCTAGTTATTAGATAAATACAATGTCCCTCTGGCTTTACATTCATGAGAGAGAGAGTAGAACCTATTAAAATATTTAGATGTTTAAAATTACTCTTCAAAATTATCTTTTGGGCTGCTGTTTAACGGGTAAGAAATGACAGTTACTTTAGGGTTAGATTTTCTTTTCTATTGAATTTGAGAAGCTTTCCTGTCAAAATTAGCCCAGTCTTGTACTTAAAGACAATTAAAAGGAGGGGAGTTTTTGCCTTAAAATAATTATCTTCATTTTGTGCCTGATATTTTAACTGTGAGTGAATATTAGTGAACCTGGGGTGTCTTTACCAGTTCCTCCCCAGCACATACCACCAGCAGAAGCTTCCCATGTCCATCCTTGTATTTTTACATCCTTTTTGTACAGCCCAGCAGTGGAGAACTGATGGCATCAGCAAGCTAAAGTATGAAGCACAAGAAAAGAGCATCACCTTTCAGATGGGTGGCTTTTATACAGTAGCACTTCTCCAGGATGCTCATCTCAACATGCCATATAAAGCATGGGAATTACAACCTACTGGGGTGGATGAAGCTCTCCTGGTAGTTACTACCTGCTTGGCAACAATTCAGATACAAATTAAGGTAATGTAAATAAATTTTTAAAAATCAAACATTGGTAGATTAAAAAAAAAAAAGAAAAAAAGGCAAACCATAATTATTATAAAGTGTCCTTTACTAAGAATTTCAGATGCTTCCACAAGGCCAAGTTGAATCTCTCTCTCTGCCAGTGAAAAGGAGGGAGGATCCTTTCCAAGCACTGTCCTAGTTATTTAAATTTCAGTTATTTTCTATGAGCTGGTCAGAAGGAAAAATATGTATGATTGCTCTGCAAAGTTCTAGTAAATGGTTTGTTGTGGAGAAAACACAAGACTTTCAGCAGCTAGAGACTTGAAAATCATTCCTTTTTTTCTCCCAGCTATATCCAAAGAAGGAAAGGCATTTTAAACAGTCTATTAATTCTACTTGTTCCTTCGGAAGGTTCAAGTTCCATGCCCTGTCAACTGTTTTCCCTGCTTTGCACAACAGGGTAATCAGTGTATGTTGTCTTCAGTAGTGGTGGAGGAGGAGGATGTGCTTTCCAACATCTCAGGAAAATGGATGAGTCCCCTTGCCCTCCGAGCAGCTCTGAGAAGAGCTGGTGTGAACATTTTCCCAGGGGACTGTTCCCACACCTATGTCCCTGTGACCAGGAAGGTGAGTGCAACAGTGAAGGCCTTTCCTGTTGGTTTTTATCACCCCCTTTTTTTTTTTACTTTCTTTTCACCCTTTCTTGCAGGAAGACCTGCAGTCCAGAACACATGTGTGTTCTGCCAGCTGAGCCAGGGGGTTCTGGGTGGAGCAAGATTTTCCTTACATTTGTATAACACAGCCAGTCCCTTCCCCTGAGATAAAAAAAAAAAAAAAACAAAACCACCTTGTATTTTTGCATTCCAGGCTGCCCTGGCAGAAGTTAAGGCCTGTCAACAGCTGGCTCTGGTGGCATCTGCATTTGCTTTTGCATCGAGCAGGTGGAACAGAGCAGCAGGTCCAGAGCACGTGGTGTTCAAGGTTTGTGGATTTAGTCTGATTTCATCTACTCCCTGCTGCAAAGGAGGGAATAAGCAACTTAGGTGCTGATTTGTTTCCACCTGTAAACTAAAACATGGTTAAAGCTTCTCCCTGACAGACAGATACTCCCCAGTTGTGGCTGTAGGTAGAGAACACACCACACTGATGAAACCTTGAGCAAGTTAAATGCACAACACACAAATATTTAGCCCAGTACTTGGTCTCAGGAGTAAAAACTAAAATAAATTCTGCCTGTTGCACCTAGCTAGGCTAGGAGTCAGGAACAGCAGCTGGAGTGCCCAAACCTTGGAGTTTGGAGGCAAACTAGACAGGAGATTTCAGTGTTGATAGAGCACCTGGTACACAGTGGGCTCTTAGGCACAGAGAGCTGGTATTAATATTGCTTTAGAGGGGTTGTTTCTGTATTATACTCACAAGAATTTAGAATTTCACACCAGAATTTATCCTCTGTCAGTGGCACAGGCTTCCTCTTACAGCGCATTTTTTTTTCTTGCAATAGGTAAGGGAGCATCTTGAAGCAGATTCTGTCCAAGACAACAACTGGTCTCTTTACATGTTTAACGGCCAGAAAGCACAGAAGCTCAAAATCACGGAAACCAGTGAAGCTTTTTCAGAAGAGATAGAAGAAGATTCTAAACTTCACTCCACACTCTACCATCTGCTTAAGGATGTTGCCAGCAAAGCAGCAATGGACAAAGTGGAAGGAGCCAGCTGCCTGTTCGTTGATGTTGTGTATCAGCTACTCCTTGCTACAAGGGTTTTAACATACTCTTAAATACTGTACGTTTTCTTTTAAAACTTTATTATCAAAAGTTCTCAGTAAAGTTACATTTCAAGTCTAGAACCCTGTTCTGTTCAAATCATTGAAACAGCTCCGATGACTAAAATGCAAACAATTTTCCCTTTGTTCAGGCAACGTAAGTTCTTTATTCTCTTGTGGCCAGGACCACTTAGTCGTATTTATTGTTAGCTGCTTTCAAATTGTAAACCTGAACAGAACTGAGACCCTCTTAGCTACTGGTAAAGATGACTTTTGTCAGAATAGGGGAGGGGGAATATATATATATATACACATTTTCATTTCAAGTCATGCTCTAGAGGAAAAAAAAAAAAAAAATCTCCCCAAAAAATACCCACAACCCAACAAAACAAATCCAAACGTGTAACCTTAAATAAACTATCTCAGCTTCTTGGAAAGTAACTGGGAAGCACAGCTGCAAGAAGTCAGAACCTCGGTTATACCGGGGGAGGCCCGTTGTGTTGGAGCCTCGTGTAGGGCCACAGCAGCTGCTGCAGTGACGTCCAGGAGTCCCCAGTTCCTACAGGTGCTGCATCTGCAGGTCTCTGGAGGGACAGCCCTGTGAGGAAGCTCGTGAGGGCAGCCAGGAGCACCAGGATGGAGACGGAGACCCAGAGGGTTTTGTTGGCGTTGGAAAAGGAAGCCTTGAGGTGGGACGCCCACGATGACATCAGGTTGCACCTGTGCAGGAGAGTAAGGCAGGGAATGGTTTTCCCTCACAGCTCGGAAGCTCTTCCCACCCCACCTCAAAAAAAAAAACCCTCAATCAGATCCCACAAACAGAGATCTTTATCAAAAGTGACAAGGTTGGTACTGTAGGTTGTGTTCTGGGTTTAAAATGCAGTCCTTGGGAAAGCAAGTTTTAGGTGGCTCACCCAGATAACAAGTCCACCCCTGTCCCCTGGACCACACACTATTTCTGAAGAGGATTCACAAAAGCTGCCTTGCAAGATCATCAAGAAATCTTGCTAAAAGTTCTGGCCTTCTGTTGTTTTCTATGGCTCTGGTGCCTTCCCTGAGATTAGGAGAAAAGTCTTACCCTCCCTGACTATCCAAATCCTCATGACATTGGGTACCTCCATCCTTTATGGAACAACTGAAAATAATATATTTTTGTCCTTGCTGTCTTGGTTTCACACACTGGCATAATTGTCTTGTCTCTCCCTCGATCAGGAATGCCTCCAGGGGAGGTTTAACATTCCGTGTTCATATGGAATAAATGGTTTTATTCTCCCCTGCAGAGGCAACAAGCCCCCTTTTCTGTAGGGCAGGGGTTTCCCAGGGATACATGGACAGCATTAACTGGAATATTCTGGAGTTAGTCTGGGTAACTGCTTGTGCCATCCTTAGTCATTTTTACAAGATTACACGCTAGCATGACCAAGTAGCTGAGCTGCAACAGCTCCCACAGAGTAACCAAAAGAGGTCAGATTACTGCATGAGGCTTCTCTTTCCCTCAGCATTGAGGCTTAGGAACGAATTCCTGGAGGGGTGAGTCTCTGGCAGCCAAGGTAACTTCCTCACAGTTGGTTTAAGTGAGTGTTAACAACCCAACCACCGCTCCAGCTTTGCTTCCCTTTTCCACACAAACAATACTTTAACTCATGAAAAAAAAAAAACCAACAAAAAAACAACTTACACTGACTCCAGGGTCCATTTTGATGAATATTTTCCTTTCTCAGAGACACTTTCCTTCCTGGTGGGTTGTTCCTGTGCTTCAGCAGGAGACTCTGACTGCTCATTTCTGTAGGCAAGAACCAACAGCTCCAGAGTTTTGCCACCAAGCTAAATTCACAACAGCTGGATTTTATAGCCCTGATCATCAAAAACAAACCAATCCACCCTGCTCACAAATCCCTGAGGAGGCTGCTGTTGGACTTACTTCGTTGCAAAGTGCTCCTCTTCGTACTCTGCCCAGGAGTAGGTGCTGAGGAACCGCTGCAGCGAAGGACGCTTTCGTTTTGCTTCGCCCCAAGTTTCCCCCTGGCACATTTTAAACAAATTTGCCTTGAATTTCCCCAGGAAATAGCAGGAAATTAGAAACTTAGCAACCTGCTACTCACTGAGGTAGGCCTTAGACAAATAACTTTCAAAATTAGTAGCCTGAAATTATGATTATTGGGGAAAAAAAACACAAACCAAAAACAAACCCAAACAAACAAAACCAAACAAAACCCAGATCCATCAATGGCTGATACTTACAGTTTACATTTTAGATGTTTGTTGTGTTTTGGTTTTTTTAAGTTTCCAATGTTTAATAAAAAAATAGATAAAATAAAAGAGAGCAGCTGTAACATTTAGTCCTGAAGGCTCATCTACCTGTTGCTGCACCTAAAACTAATGTGAAAGGCATAGTATAAACACTGTTATACCTCGAGAAGCCCCATAAGCTACAGGCACAGTTGAGAGATGAAAAAAAAAATTAAATTTCACCCTTTACAAAGACAGGCCCAAAGGAATTTACCAACTGCTTGATCTCCTGTTGAACCTCTCACTCCGCTCATCTCCGTCGGGGTCGTGGAGTTGGGCCTGGAGAAGAAATTTGGCCCATTGACTGCACTGTCATTGTCAAGCTTCAGCCCAGCCAGTTTTGAGAAGATCAAGCACCTCCTCATCCCTTTGGGAATCCTCTACTTACCAGTGGCAACCCAATCCCTGCATTCCCAGCGCTCCTGGGCACTGTTGCAATGCTAACTCTCCTCAGGGCTGACGATGGCTACACAAATAAGAGGCATTACTGGCTCTTATCAAGGAACCATTGGATTACTCACTGAGCACATAAAACACCATCTGTTTTTATACAGACTGTATTAATAAAATAGGTGTTGATACTTGGCGTGAAGTGACACACACAGAACCAAATCACAAGTGCAGGCAAAGTCATTCTTTAAAACATCATTAAGTTTTTAGCACCTGACTGGGGCTGCTTACTCAGCTCCCAGCAAAACAGCAAAACTGAACGTGCCTGAATTCCCCTAATGCTGCTCACAAGAATTCCTATACTGAATTTGAATCGCTCCCATCTAATTTTTTTTCATATTTTCTGTGCTAAACCCTTTTTTAACCCAAATAGGAGAACCATACGTGAACAGTATTTCTCAACCACTGAGATGCCTGACCATTTCATCTTCTATGTGGGACTTAGAAGGTTGGTGGGGTGTCTGAAAAGTAGATCCTCATGTCTGATGACATCAGCCCATATTTGTGACAGAAAAGCAGCAAGCCAAGCGTGTAGCAGAGCACCAGCACATGACAAAGCAAAGGAAGACACACGTGCACAACACTGAAAAACTTGGCATTTCATGTAAGGCTGTACCTTAAAGTTAAAAGGACTCGGTAGCTTTTTATTTGTAGATTCATCTGTGAAGAGATCAAACATCAGAACAGGCTAACAGGAACACAGTTTGAGCTCTATTTTCAGCTGAAGGTCTGACTTTTTGCAGTGTTTCTTTAGGCAAAGAGTGTATGAGAGCACTCTTAGAAAACAAAAATGAGATCTCAGGAAAAAAGCTTTCTAATTCATTAAATAAGTTCTTAATATCCACACATTGCACATCCTCTGGATGCGTCAATATCTGTCACTATCATCAAATATATTCTATTAGCAAGGCAGTGTCCTGTTACAGGACTTTTACAGTCAGAAAAGAATATCCTGTGATTCAGAAGGCTCCTGCCAGGATTTTACTGGTGTGTGAGAGACTGCCCTTTTGGTTTTTAAAAAGACACATTCTATTTCTCAGAATTTAAAACTTCTCTTAATACTGCTTAATACTGGCAAATCCACAAGTGCACAGCACCATGTGAAAACCTGACTGCTGTGCCACCTGCTCAGAGAGGGAAATTCAGGCCCCTTGCTCTTAAGGAGCCTGTAATTCATGTTTGGAAAAGGGCAGGAAGCATCTGTAGAGAGCAGCCAAAGCTCAGCTGCCTAGAAATAGCTCCTGCAAGTGCTCCAGTGTGAACCAGCACCCAAATTTACTGCTCACAGGGAAGAAGATTATCACCAACACATGCAGTGCACTTTTCTGAAAGCCAGAACGTTCCTGTGTGCTTGCAGTGGTCCCACACACAAACTCCAAGATCCATCACAGTTTACAAGCCTGATCTCAGGGAGTTGTTTTTAATACCACTAATAAATTGCTATTTCCCCTTCATCTAAGCTTTACCTTTAAGGGTCTCTCTGGCAGGTGCTAGAAAGGGTTTTTTTTTTTTTCTAGTTACCTCTGTCTCCCAGGGAGCTGAAGGATCTCTCGTTCTGGAGCAGGACCTGTTTCAGCTCCTCGAGTTCCGCGTGTTCTTTCGCGTACATGCGCTTCAGGTTTTCCACGTGCTGGATCATTACTTCCACAGCCTTGCTGACCCGGCTCTCCTAACAGGGCAAGGGCAGGAGGAAAAGGAAACAGCTCTGAGGAAGGGCATCATGTTTGGAAATTTCCCTCCTTCAGCATCTGCTCTCGCCCTGTATCACCACAAAGCAGCATCCTCCCGTTTTGGTCCACCCTTTCAAAGTTTCACTACAACCCGTGTCCCAGCACATGCCCAGGTTTCATTTCTCCACTGATTCCTTTTATCCTGAAATAAATAATGAAGTCTTCAGTTTTCCCAAGCTCTTACAACTCCTCCTCATCTCTTTTCTCTGATCCACAGCCTCAAGCTGCCACCACGCATTTGCTGGTATTGCCAAGTTGTGTTTTCGTGCTGCTCCCGTGGCATTATTCACAATTACACCCAGCATTTCAGCAGGTCTTTTGCACGTTTCCCTACATTTAGCTCATTAGCTGCCCTTTCCATAAGGCACAGAAACATCATTAGAGCTTCAAGGCTATCTTTGACAATTTTTTGGTTTTGTTTCTCTATTAAATCAGGACCTTATTTCTTTTTGCAGTTACACTCTACATGCATCAGATTCCCAAATCCACTTCTGGATCCAGAAGCCCAGCAAGCAGATGTGACCACTCCTTTACATCTAGAAGCTTTTAAACTTTGTACAAAGTACTTCTACACAGAAATGGTTACCTGATTAATGGCTCCCAGCATCTCTGCTCTGCTGGCCACTCGGGCTGCGTACTGGCTGAGGAACTGCAAGCTTTTCTGCAGCTTCTTAATGATCTCCTGTGCTTGGTTGTCTTCTTCACACAGAGGAACTAAAGCCTGAGAGGCACATTGGTAAGAAAATAGGTGTGAGTTCTCAACAGAGAAGGAAGGGTGAACCCATCTGAGGGCTCTGTTTGGGCCCACACAGCCACAAGATCAGCATCCAACATCCTCAGTTGGTGTAATTTGGACACAGAACTCCAGAGGGCAGAGCCTTCAGCCTATCAAGCATAAAAGCAGCTGAAGACAGGGGTTCAGGTCAGATGTTTGTGCTACAGAAAAATTCCCTGTTGCCTGACTGATCACACAAACCACTCAGGTGAAGGTTACCCCTCATAATCTCTCATATTTCAATGGCACTGCTCAAAAACTTCATTCAGACTGGCCTATAATATATCACACACCCCCTTAAAAGAGCTGGTTTAAGAGAGGCACTTCCACAGCTGTTCAGCCCATCCACCCTCCCAGCCTTGGCCAACACCAACCTCCAGCATCTTCACAGCATTTGTGATCTCCTTTTTCAAGTTTTCTTCAGCCAAGTCTCGGGACCTTTCTTCGAGCCTCACCCTCTTGTCCAAGGTAAACAAGTCACATTTAAAACCTAAAGACAACCTCAGAAACTCAGCCTGTTGGGTGGAGAGGAGAAGATTTCAGAATAATCCAAGTGATGCAGAAGTTTTTTTTAAGTAGACTTGGACACTGCCATGACATTTGGGACTGTATCCCAAGAAGAAAGTTATAGAAGAGGTACAGAAGGGTAAGTGAACATGGTCTGCTTCCCCAAAGCAAGTCTTCCCATCTGTAGTGATGGGGAGAACGTTCTGCAGCCAGAATAGGTGACATCCTGGCAGCACAGGGTGTGCCATCTGTGCCTTTTGACATAACTCTCTAAAATCAGCACATTCTGCTTGGGAGGAGGTCACAGCTACGCTCTTTAAGCTTGCAAACAAATGTTACAGTGGTGACTATGTTCAGTTTTATGGATTTCCACCTTTTTCCCATCCCTTGCAAAATTTCCATTAGGCTTGAAAAGGCAGATTTCAGAAGCTAACGTGTAGAAATGCACATCCAATTTAAGCTACTCAGCATCATTCTTTTACTTAGGACAAGATATTAATCGGGGCTGATCTACAAGACCTTTCTCTTGCACACAATACTTAAGGATACAAGCAGTTGAGACTTACCTCCACTTCCTTCTCACTAGGGGATTCACTGTAGGATAAGAAGAAGAATCATGTGTCACACTGCAGCTTTAAATTCATACCTGCAGCTGATCACTCAGAGTCAAAACACTTACAGCTCGTTTTGCTTCGTTTTATCTCCTTTAATGCCACCTGCAGCGGGTGAACTCCCTGACAAGAGACAAAAAAAAAAAAAAAAATCCAAAAATCTTTCAGACAAAAGTTGAGAAACGACCTCCCCAAACCAGCCTGTGAAAGTCTTTTGAGTTTCAACACAAGCCACTGAGAAATATTTCCAGTGTTCAGCTCTTGTCAACGAAAGCAACCTCAGGGTATTTTGGGTGTGAGACAGCCCAGCTCTGCCACTTGTACCAAGCCCCAAAAGTTACTTGTTTAGATGGCTTCAACTGGCACCTTATTAGCACAGGAGTGGTTAATTACATGTTCTGGCTTCAGGATTTTACATGACATACAAAATCAGTAGCTTTTAGTGGGCTCCAAAGGCAAGAGGTGGGGGGACAAGAAGAGTGGAGATGTCTAAATAAAAACAACATCCTGCTTGTCTATATTGTACATAGCACAGAGTTGCTGCTTTACAAATATTTGGGGAGAGCAGCTGTGCCAGAAGTGTTTTGAACATCCCAACTCCTTTGCAGCTCCTAAGAATTTTTCCCTGCTGTCTAGAGGAACACAGAGCTCGTTGGACCAGTATCTGCAGAAATCAGATTCTGCATGACACCACTGTCCTTCTCTCCATTACTAACCCATTTTGATCTCTAACTGCAGTTACTACTCCTTAAAACAAAACCCCCTTGTAACATTTGGTGGGACAGGCAGCTCCCTGCCCCTCTCTGCACAGCTCAGGTGACCAAGACTTGTGCTCCAGTGGGTGACGTGAGCGTGTTCAGCAAAAACCTCTTACCTTTCCTACTGGGAGCCACAGTTGGTGCTTCCTCACCCTGCTCTTTGTTATTTTTCTTATCCTGGTCCACCTCCTAAAGGCACAGCAGAATAATTACAGCAAGGGATCAGCCACAGCACCACTGGAGGAGGTCTGTCCCCTCCTTTGTCACGGCTCAGCTGCCAAACAGGACTCTTACCGGGTCTTGCTTTAAAACATTTTGAGGTGCAGGTTTGTGCTCCTCTGGCACGGGGCAGAATTCCTTCTTGAGGGGTCCTGTGGAGAAACATTCCCAAAAAATCAAACATAACGAATGAACGAATACAATAAAATCCCACCAAGCTGCCAACACCCACCATATGAGCCACGGGCTAACAGGGCTAAAAGAAACCACAGCAAATGCCAGGAGAGGTCACTAAGGAGGAGAGGAGAGGCAGCAGCAAAAAAAAAAAAAAAGTTAGAAAGACATACAGGAAAAAGTGTGATAATTATGTCTGGCTTGGAAAAAAATCCCAATAAGTAGTATTGTATGTCTAGAGCTGAGAACATTGCTCCTGGTTGTACTTGCTGTAGTTGAAGTTGCAAGGGTTATAATAATATTTCCCTGGATAAATGAATTTCATTATATTTCTACAAGCATGGAATTGTGGGTTTTGGTTTTTATTGGGGGGGTTGTTTTTGCATTTTAAAGAGACAGCTTATAGTTACTTTTTATTTTGAATTCTATAAGCATACAAGTATTTTTTTTTTTAAAGTCCCATGCACAAAGCAACAGGACAATTTATGAGTGTGTGTATATATATATATATATATACACACCTCTGAACATGATCTGCCCTTTGTACCCAAAAAGTGAACCAGCAGGGTTCTGACAGAGCCAACAAAATAACACTTTTTCCCAGAAGCTGAGTGGTAACAAACTGGTAAATTCAGGAACTGATGATGCCAGTTCAAAAGCAACACAAACTTTCAAGTGCCACGGTTTAGGAAGGCTTTAAAAGCAGGCAAAAATAACCTTGAGGAAAACAGTTACTAGAGATATGTAAAAACAAAAGTATTTAGCAAACTGAAGAAAGTCAGAGAGTCACACTGATTTCTTGTGTAGCAGCACCTCTGGTAGCTTTAAGAATATCTAGAATTCTTTTTTTTCTTTTCTGTTTGTTTAGTCACACACACAGACAGATTTGAGCTGAAGAAATGGTACAGGGAAAAAACAAAACCAAAACCAAAAAAGAAACAAACTAAAAAAAAAAAAAAAAAAAGAAAAAAACTAACAACTAACAAAAAAAAAAGGAGGAAAAAAAAAAACCAACAACAAACAAAACTCCAGTTTCAGGGGTATGAACATGAACAAACACCTCTGCTCAGTATTCTGTCCCTACTGGTTTCTGCAGCAGCCAAGCCCTCTAGAAGACATTGTATGGTGTTAGCAAAGCCCACAAGTGGAGATTCCTCAGTACTAATACTAGAAACACTTTATTTTCAGATATGTACAACACTCAGATGGATTCTCAGACTTTAAAGCTACTGGGACTCTTTTCTGATCTGTTCTGCATATCTGTTTCCTCTCTGCCAAAGGCACCTGGGCCACATATGAAAATTAACAGTAGAGGCAAATTAGTAAAAAGAAAACACTTTTAAGTGAGGGGACTGAATTAGAGTTCAGGAAGACAGCAATAAAGAAAGAAACAAAACCAAACAGGAAGACAAAGTCTTATATTTAGGTAAAGATTAAAAAAGGGTTACAAACAAGCACATACAGGTATTTTGTGCTGCTTATTCAGATCAACTTTTATAAAAATAGCTTAAATACACTGTGTACACCTGCCCCAGTTTTTGTTTGTTTTTGTAGCTTTTAAGTGGAAGAGGCACCACCAGAAGTGGTAAGAATAATTCTTCTGGGTGTCTGTGGCTATAGCAAAAGACAGAATCATACTGAAAGGCCTCTATCCTCATCTCTCCTCTTGATCCAGCCCAGCTTCTTGTGCACTGAGCAACAGTCTTGTAAGAGAGGAAAGTGTTATTAGGTCTAATGGTGGCACTAAACTCTCTAAACCCACAAAAACACTCTCTCTCTCCGCTCCCAAAAATTACCTGGGGTTTAGCACCCCTGCATGCTTTGCCAGCTGAGCAAGCCTCAAGATGTCACTAAGCTGTTTCACGTTTACCTGCAGTGCTGTAGCCTACCAGCCTCCTGGAACTACGAGAAGCCTCATTCCCAACTCGGAGTTCCAGGGAGGGCTGAGAGGCACCTGGGGGCGAAAACACTCGCAAAAAAACCCCAGAACTTCTCAAGTTGTTGTTCTTACTCAGCTTCCTCAGTTCAAAAGGTGTGCTGGAAAGCAAGCCACAGGCTGAGTGCCAGGGTGGTGCAGCAGTTACTGTACCTGACACAGGACCAGCTGCGTCCTTGCCGCTGTTTTTCTCCGTGCCTGCGGAAGTCGGCACATCTTCCTCTCCCTCACGTAAGCCCTTGGGTGATTTTTCCTCCATAACAAGGCAGCCTACGGCACCAGGCAGAAGACACAGCCCTTACAGCTCAGTGAATGCACAGACCTCAGCACATCCAAGACTTCCAGTGCAAAAACACTTGGCACCTCTGAGCCCCAGGCGAAGGACTTACCCCCCGTCACTGGTGCCGCGCCTTCCACAGAGGACGCAAGAACTTCTTGGGTTGAAGCAAAGTGATCGCTGCCAAAGCAAAAAAACTCTTTCAGATGCTCGTGCACATTGTACACCCTCCATAAAGGCTTTTAAGTTTTGCACAAGAGCTGACCTGGATGGGATCAGACTGGCTGGTAGCGTTGAGTCCGCACGGTCAAGCTTCAGGGGGAGAGAGAAGAGTTAAGTGTCAGGGAGAGGGTTGCCATGCCAGTATCAAATCTCTGTGTCAAAGCTTCAATAACTTCCCCAGCTGGGCCTAAATTATTTCAGCAGTGAAGAACTAGATGGGAAATGCCCACAGATTCACTCTCTGTTCTAAAGCCACCAGTAGATACAGTGAGTAGAGTTTATCACATTATTGTTACTAGGAGAGATCACTACGTTTCCTCAGAACTCTTATCTCAGGGATATCATACTTAGAGATTGTATTTTGGTTCCTGACTTCATGGTTTGCTTCTAATGCACGTTTTCTAATTACCAGGGCACCACTGTTCCATCTTAATGCTGTGTATCAAGAGATAACCCTTTTGAAGGCCTTGACCTCAAACCCTACGAGTGAGGTGCACTGAGCTTCACTTGGCTCTAGGTACCAGACTCATCTAGGTAAATAAAAGTGTTAACAGTAACAGCATGACCAAGCAGATGGTTCAGAACACAGAAAACCTGCACGTTGTGTTGTACATTTTAGTGCCTTTCTTTGAATGGTTCCAGTTTTACAATATTAGATATAAATAAAAATCCTCCAGCCCCTTCAGAGGGCCCTGGGCTTCCTCCTTGGTGTGCAAACAGCAAAAAGGAATGAAGCAGTTAAATGTGGGTACATGTTTTTTCCTCATGTTCCTTTAAGCTGCTCCAGTGTGGTTCTGGACCCGAGTCTTATCACATCACAGACAAAACCAATATCCTGTTTGGTCTTTTAATGTACCAAGGGAGGCACTGCAGGGGTACTATCCCTCTTCCTCATTTTATCCTGGATAATTCCAGCTGGCTTATTCGTATTGTTAAATTGATTTGTCTTTACAGATCAAAATACAGGGTGAAAGTGAGGTTTAAAGGTTTGAGTTGGTAATGAGTTGTGATGAACTGCTCCCACTGTGGAAGAGAGATGTTGAATAGATTTCAAAAAGAAAAACAAACCAACCTCAAACCTCTCTCCAAGCAGAGAAGGTGTGAGGTCAGGCCAGCTCCCTGTACAGCAAGTCCAAGAGCACTATTGACTGGGTGTAGGGAGCCAATAGAAAAACCATGTTTTGGTATCATTCCTCCCCTTAAAACATCCTAATAGGACCCAAGAACACCCAGCAAAGTAGAGCAGGAGGAGTCCAAGCCCCCTGGTCACCTCTGAGAGCAACCAACTACTCCTAGCACCACTAAGAGCCTTCTCTTCCCTCCTCACTCCCCCACGATCACAGCCTTGCCCCAGCCAGATGGATCCTTCCTCTAATGCAAATTCAGGCTATTTTTATTATTATTTGAATGCTCTCTCAGAGCTTAAGGAAGTGCAGCACTGCTTTTGCTTTGCTCAGGCCGTTGGGTCTACGGCAGTGCCGGGGAAGGAGGAGGTGGAAAAGAAGACAAAAGAAATCTAAAGGGCTTCTTTAAAACTGATACACAGCACCCAAATAAACAGAGAGCCCCCTGCATCACCCTGGAAGCAACTAAAGCAATTTATTACTCTCCATGCCCTCTCCCTCGCCAGCCACTCACATGGTCAGTGGTTTCTGTTTGCAATGAAAGAAAATCCTCGATTCAGTGTTTTAAAAATACTATTAGGATTGTGTATTCCCATGGGTTACACTTGAAGAAAAACAAACAAACAAACAAGAAAAGCCCACATTTTAGATTTTCTAATAAAATCTGTTGGCCCAGGACATTAGGGAATGGTTCTTTCTACTCATAAAAAGACTGTGCCAGAGAAGATCCTGCAGTACGTTCCTAATCACTTTCCCCTCCCTTCCATCCCTTCCTATAATTAAGATAATAATCCAAGGATTCTCTATGACAGCAGACAAATTCTGGCCACAGTCTTTTATAACTCCTCCCAAACAAGCATTAAAATTTGGAAGACCTGGTTTTTAGACTGTGATGCAACTTCCACATTAATAAATCAAAACAAGTACAAAAAGCCCAAGCTTCACTTGGCTCTCTCAAGTAAATAGCTCCTTTAATAAATAGCCCTTAAACTCTTTTGATGACAATGCTGCAACATAAATAATTTGAGTTACTTATATGCTGAAAGACTCGATCTGCTCAAATACATCTGCAATGGCAGTGTAATAAAACTCCAAAGAAAACTAGGGAGACTTTTCCTATTAAACAAGGATATTCAGATTTTGCTGCATGCCAGTTTTTAGAACGGATATTGGGCACGGACCGTTTGCCTTCTCTTTGGGGCAAGCTTTAAGCTTATTTTTTTCCCTCCTTTAGAACATTCACACAGAAAACCTTTATTAAAAAATGGCAGCAAGAATGGAAAATGACATTTCTGAGCCCAGCTGGAATTGCAGAAAGCTCCAGAGCAATGAAGCACAGGTGCTTTGAACACCTTTGCAAGGCTGTGGCTTTCCAGAAGGACTGGATAAAGCAAGAACCCTTGAGATTATCCTCTTTAAGGTCACTTAAGCAGTAGCAGCATAAGCTGGGAGTTCCTCACCTGCTCTACCCCAAGCAAGCAGTGTGTTGAAACCACAGGCAGTCCCTACCACTCTTACTTTCTACCCTCACTGTGCTTTCTGCTTTGATTTGCTGCTGCAACTGGACCAAAGGCTAATATTGGAGGTTATTTAGGTTATAAAGGTTATTTAGTCCCACAGGTTATCCCAGAAACCACTGACCAGTATTCTTCCATCATCACCACCATCACTGGAGCCTGAAAAGCTCTTTGTAAAGCTCTGTGTGGCAGAGCTGAGGTCTAGATTTCAGCAGTGAGCAGCACTGTGGCACAACTGGGAGTGCTGAGCTGCAGCTCATCTTGCTGTTGCCACGAGAAAAACTGACTGACAGCTCAAGCTGTAGAGGCAGAATTCGAGTCAGCAGTGAAGGCATAGCTGAAGAAAAGCTTTCATACAGCAAAGATGGCATTTCTCTGCTGTTAGCATGGTGGCCGTGGGAGAAAGTGCAAAGAAAGGCAGCATCTCCCAAGTAAAGCACCCCGTGGCTCCTTGCAGGTGGATAGAAAGAGAAAGCACTCAGGGCTTCCCTGGCATAACCAAGTACTACTGCAAAACCAGCACTGTCTCAAGCCCTGAAACCACATTTAAAATACTCCTCAGCTAAAAGAATGACCCAGTTGCACATGAGAACATCAAGACGTAGATCCATAACCACGGTATTCCAGAAGTGTGCCCAAAAAGAGGGAATTACCCCACACAGCACCCTGCTGGCTTATGACAGCTCCCTTCACCTTGCAGCAGTGCTGATTTCTAACTGATCAACCTGGACCTGGGCCTGAGTAAGGCACTAAAATGCCTGAACCCGTTCAAAACCTCATCTAGGGCATCGGAGACAGCACTTACCTCAGTGAGTGAAGAGTCCATCATTGTAATGGAAACAGGAAGGTCTGCATCAGTGCAGTCACCAGCAGAGCATATTTTCCACCTGGCAACACACACTTTATTTGCATCTTGCCCAAACAACAGTGAGATGTGTTGCCCATTTTCCTTAAGCACATAACAACTGAAGGCACCACTATCTGTATCGTCAGTCAGCTGATCTCTCAGAGAAAGACAAATTCATCACCAGCATCAATCCCTCCTCCCCCGAGCAGCAAGAACCACCACCAGTCCTTTTCCCAACCTCCTCCACACTGCAAAATTCTACAGAAAACCAGTGGCAAAAGCTTCAAGAGCTGCTGAGTCTTTTGCTGCAGACTGCCTGCCTCTGCACCTTCAGGAACATCCTTATCTTTTAAAATATTCACTGCAATTCCCTTCAGCTTTCATAATCTTTAGCAGTTCAGACCTCTATTTTAAAGATCTAAGGAGGCAGCTTGGTAAGCAAAGACCACAGAATTCCTGCTCTAAACTCTGCAAATAAACAAAACAGGGACTCCTCAAAAGCACCGAATGGAAGCATCAGTTGTGAGGTACGTATGGGAAATAGGCAAGAATGCCTCAGTTCTCCAGCATGAAATGGAAACACCATCACTGTATTTGGCTGATTGCCAGCATTTCCAGAAAAGAGTTTTAATATTTGTGGATAGAAGCTGAGTGTTACCCCACACCACCATTAGCTGATCTCCCACTGTCCAGTACTTCCCATAAGAGAGGTCCTGCTGTTGAATTCAGCACATCCCACAGACTCCTCCACCTTTCGCCTCTCCAAAGAGGGCATTCTGCCATTTTACCTGCAGGCCTCTGATGTCACATCTGATGTGGACACATGTCCCAGGTCACCCCTTCCAAAGGTGCGGAGCTGCCTGCAAGGTCGGTCCCAGCTGTGCCTAGGGGGGTTATTTGGGCAGGAGGTTTCCAAGGTCAGAGCATCTAAGGGAGACAAGAGCAAAGAGAGGTGGTTCTTGGCAAAGCAGTTTTAGCCAAAAACCGACACGCAACTAAATCTAAAACAATCAAGAAGGAGAACAACCAAAGAGATTTATAATAAGGTGACTTTCATCTTGGTATGAAGGTGTTATGTGGCCCCAGTGTGTTTTGTAGATGGAGAATCTGCAGCACCTGGGGATGGGCACTTTCCATCAGTCGAGTTCCAGAAAATTCCACACTGGACAGCTTTGTGGTAGTGAATTGTGTGGCAGAAGGGGCCAGGAAATAAACGATTTTTAAAAAATATTGACACTTGATTGGTGCCAGCTGGGAAGACCTGCCTCATTTGCTGGATCATGATCTTATAAGAAGGTGCAAGAACATTCCCAGTTGGCTCACTGGAACAGCCCTTTCAGAGCAACAGAGACCTCTTATAAGGAGCACTTGCAGTAAAGCAAGATCATCTTCCATTTCCCTCAGTACGGCCCAGAATTAAATTTGAGCATTTATAGGCTATTAGTCTATTGCTTTTGCACCTATTTAGGTTTGTTATATGGAAGAAGATGCTCACTGGGAGGGTGGGGAGGCCCTGGCACAGGTTGCCCAGAGAAGCTGTGGCTGCCCCATCCCTGGAAGTGTCCAAGGCCAGGTTGGATGGGGCTCTGAGCAACCTGGGATAGTGGGAGGTGATCCTGCCCATGGCAGGGGGTTGGAACTGGATGATCTTATCAACTCTGCCTGTATTTCAGGAGAGAGACAGAAAAATGTCCAGCACCACCAGGTCTTACCTAGCAGAGGGGAACTGTGCCAGGACAAAAGATACGAGGGTCCTTCACTCCACGGCCTTTTAGAGCAATGGAGCTGCTAATTGAAAAATAAAAAGTGCTGCTGTTCAACCACACTGAAAATATAAATGCCACCAGCTTCCCCCCCCACCATCTGCATAATGGGATACTAACAATCACAAATTCATCATCTGCTGCTTTTTTGTCTAGAAAAGCTCGCATCCTCAACAGGCACAACAGGTGCAGGAAAGAGGGAGAATAATCCAACTTTCCACTGGCAAGAAACACGTATGGAATATACCTTTGTATACATTTAAACACATGCATGCCTATATACGTAGATATGGATCTCAAATTATTTTTATAGAGTGTTTAACTTGACGTTTCTCGCAAACAGAGTTATTTATTCCCCTCAGGTCACAAAGGAAAAAAAAGCCCAAACCCTTTAGGAGGCTCAGCAATGGTTAGGGAAAACACACTTACCTCCCTTTTTACAGGTTCAGCTGAGGTGGGCAGCAGACCATAGCCAGATTCTAACTCTGCACAGCACTGTTGCAGTAGGGAAATAGTTTAAGGCAGGCAGATGCAGAAGAAAAAAAAAGAACCATAAACAAATAAACAAAAAGGTGGAAAAGGAGAAGAGAGTGCTGCTACCGATTCTGAGCAAAACACAACTTCATCTTTCAAGCTGAACTGTTTTCAGCTATCAGTTACAAAACTGCAACTGCGAAACTCCGCAGTTGTTTCTCCCTCCCTACTTTCAGCCTTTAATTCTGCAGACCTTCATACCCACACCTAAGTTTTATTCACAGGCAGCTGGCCCACAGTTTTGATCCTGCTCCTCTGACGCTCCTGTCACAGCCTAGGAGACACTTCAGGATCTTCTGTTTGCCATCCTAAATACCTTGTTCTTTATTCTGTGTTAAATCCAGGCTGCTCAGACCCTGAGCTGTAGCGTTCCTTACTAGAAACTGAAGTCTTTCCACAACGTCTCCCCCTCCACCCCCTCCCAAAGTTGAAGCAAGTAATTTTATTCAAAGCAAAGCACTCCAGAGTTATGTAATTTCCAACGTATTTCCACGGAGGGCCACAAAGGTAATAACTGTTTCACTGCCTATCCCAATGCCTAGATACTGGAGGAAAAAAAAACCTAACAGGGCAGGATTTTAAATGTTTGTTTTCAAGTCTGTCTGCAGAAGAGAGGACTGATTTTGGGAGTAAAAAAAAAAAAAAAGAAAAAAAATCACACCAACACATCAGGGAAGGTGTGTGAAGAACACAACCACTTGATGTGATCACCAACAATTGCTCCCCAACACCACACCTGTAAGTCCCAGCCCATTTTTCCCACAAGGCTGAACAAGGAAAACAACAACGTGCAGATTGGTACGTGCAATTCCCTGCATCCACATGCAGAAAGGGAGAAACCTGATGCTGCCACATTGTTTGCAGCTCATCCCAGCTGTGGCTGTCCTTCCACCAGAGCACCTCCCGGGCAAACCTGCCTCTCCTCCTCCCACCAAACAGCGTCATACCTGACACAGCAACTCACAGAGGCTCCTCTGAAGCAGTTCCCATCTCAGTGCAAGAGCAGTTGCTATGAGGAGACATTTACAAACCTGTCAGGGTTCCTCACAAACTCATAACAAGGAGCTGGATGTTATAGAACCTTTAAACCTGACTACAGCCCATCAGAACTCACTATAATTTGCATTAGTCTAGTTATGCTCACAGCAATTTTTCCACAGGAAAGAGAAAACACCGGACACTTTCTTCCCTGTGGTTACATTTCCCCTTGCTGTAAAGGGTGGAGGGGGGGCAATGCTTTCCAACGTTATTAACACTGTGGAAACAGATGAATTATTGCAGGAGAAGCATTTGCTGTCCTGTAGAGAAGTTTTAAAGTTGATGGGCTTTATGTTATATTTAGAAGCGCTCGTTGTTCGAGTTTGGCAACGCCAAGACCTGCCTCGAGTGAGTTCTGCCTTAATTCTATCATCTCTTTTATACCACAGTTAATATGGAGGGTGAAGGGGGGGTTTATTAGCACTGCAACCTCAGTGCCCAAGCACTGAAAGCAGCTCCCAGCAGCTTGGGTAGCATTTTCACTGGATGAGGGCTGGAGCAATTTGGGGCAAAGGCACAATTAGACACCTGAAACACAGAAGGAGCTGTGCCAGGCTGACTGAGGTCGAATACCAGGTTCCTTAATTTCTCACCTCTCACCATGCTGGTGAGAGGAAGTAGGGGAATGGAGTGGGGAGGTGGGGAGGAAACCACAGCCCAGCCCTCCAGTCAGAAGAGGAACCAGACCTGTGTGGCTTTCTGCCAATATAAGGCATTTTTATTCTTCCCCCAGTGCCGGCCTTGTTTCTCAGCCCCGTTCTTCGTAACGCTTTGCAACTTCTCTGCACATCTGCCACTTTAATTCTATTAAATCCACAGGTTTAATGTATTAAATCTAGAGATAGTTTGCAGAGATCTCTAACTTGGGCGATTCCAGTCCATATGCCTGGGGTTGTCTCTCTCTCCACTTAGTCTAGCTCACTCTGCAGAAGAGCTTTGTCTATTCAGAGCAGGGAAATGACACACTATTTCCACTGTTATGCCTCTTGTTAAGAACAACAACAACAAAATCAACTTCACAGTTCAAAAGAAGCAGCGAGCATGAAAGGAACATGAGCACACACGTGAACAGTGCCAAAATTACGGATCACAAGTGGGTGAGCACAGTCTGGAGCTGTTCCTGCCATATCAGTGCATAGCAGTTGTGCCTCAGAGCTAAGCTGAAGGGTCATTTTTCCTATGAAAATGTGATGTTTCCTACAAGACAAGCTGTGGTTTCACATGGAGTTGTTTACAACGCACACATAAACGCTGAGCATCAGCAACATCGCCTTGGGAAATTCGCGCCTGAGGCCAAACGTTCAGTGGGATAAGTCAGTGGGATTCCTCTTCTGTAAGACAAGTGATCACACTCCAGAATTTGGGGAGAAGCAGCCACTGCATTATTTAGTCACCCAAGTTCTGGAGGTTAGTGAGTAAGAGGTAGCATGAAGTTTCCGTGACTCTGTGGCAGAAGCTGCACGTGTACAACGCAGTGACACGATCGCTTTCCACTGAAGAGAGCAGCCTAACGCCACAGCAGTCATTCAAAAACACAGAGCAACTACAAGCAGCAGGCAGAATGCAAAAAAAATATTAAAAAATATATATATAAATCAGGTCTGTTTGTTCCAGGAAGCTTAAGAAAGAGGGATGACTTCGCTAGGAATAAGGTGAGTTGTTCAGGTGTGGGAACAGCACCTTTGGTAAAGGAGCACCCCTGGAGTTACAAATCCTTCCTCCTCAGACTGGAGATCTTGTATCAGGAGGTTCTGAAGCTTTGGGACCCCACCTGCTTTTCAGCCCAGGTGCCATGGCAGCAGATCTCTTAGAGGAGAAGTAGAAAGAAAGGAGAGGGGAAAAAAAAAAAAAAGGACTCCACAGAGCATTTTACCTGCAGATCAGTCCTACCCTCCCTTGCTGTACCTAAACCATACACTATCTGCCCATGCAAGAGTGAATATGCTGGCACACTGCCAGTAGTTACTCACTTTTCTGGTGTTCCACCTTTTCCTGAAGCAACTGGCAAGTGCTTGTTAAAGCTGCACTCACATCCCTGAGCCTTTGCTGCTCAGAAATGGCTTCCTCCAACTTGCTCTTCAAGGATGCTGCTTCCTTACGAGCAGAGTGAATCGCTTCAACTTGATCCTCCGCCTAAGCACAAAACAATATTTAGGGAAAAAAGAAAGGAATTTAAAAAAAAAAATTTAAAAAAAAAAATAAATAAGGCTGCCTGGCTAAGACAAGGAGCCTGTACAGTTCATGTAAATGAAACCAAACTGCATCTGTTCTTTCTCAGGAAGTGATAAAGCTCCCTCTGAACTTCTGCATTTTTACGTTGGGGTGGACTGTGTATGGAAGCTATTTTTGGGCGCTTTTTTTCTCTTTTCTTCTTTTTTTTTTTTTCTTTTAAGCCACCACAAATATGCAATGCTGCCTCTTTCATCAGCAAACTGTTGTCACCACCCCCTCAAATTTTACTTCCTCTGCTGGTTCCACTTTTGCAGCGAGGCACACCATCCTGAACACGCGATTTCCTCTCCCGGGGGCAGCCGCGCGTCGTGCGTGGCCTTTGGCATCTGCCTCTTTCCTGCTCCCGAGGAACTGGACTGCCCCTTACGTGTCTGCTGGCGTCCTCGAGCTGCTTCAGAGCTTCCCGAAGCTCTGAACCGAGGGCTTCTGCCTGGCCAGCAGTTTCTTCTTGGAGCTGTTTGACGGTTTCCAGCTCGTGCTGCCTGCGGGGTGAGAGCGCAAACCACAACCCGTTACTGACATTTCGGGGAGGTCGTGCCCAGGAGATGACACAGCCTGGCTGTTGAGACATGCACCGAGAACCACAGTCAGCTGTGACATCCTCCAGACACTGCCCAGCACCAGGGACTCAGTCCTTGCTGAGCACAATTCACAGAATCCCAGAACGTGCTGAGCTGGAATGGACCCACAGGGATCATCGAGTCCAACCCTCAACCCTGCACAGGACCATCCCCAAGGGTCACACCCTGTGCCCCAGAGGATCATCCAAACCCTCCTGGAGCTCTGGCAGCCTTGGGGCTGTGCCCACTGCCCTGGGGAGCCTGTTCAGTGCCAACCACCCTCTGGGGGAAGAACCTTTCCCTGAGATCCACCCTGAGCCTGCCCTGACACAGCTCCAGCCATTCCCTGTGTCCTGTCCCTGGTCCCCACAGAGCAGAGCTCAGTCCTGCCCCTCCTCTTCCCTCCCAAGGAAGCTGGAACTGCAATGAGGTGTCCTCTCAGTCTCCTCCAGCTGAACACACCAATTCAACCCAGGCTGACACAATTTTCCTATAGCAGGAAGGGGATGGAGGTTTTTCCTCCAGCTGAACCAGTCCCAGACAGCTGGCTACCATAATGGAAGCTTGTGAAGCAGCAAGAGGACTCAAAGAGCAAGCGATTAGTCAGGTAAACTTTTGCAATTCCATCAAAAGGATGTGTTTTCTCTTGCTTTGGGAGAAACAGGATTGGATATAAGTCCGATACCCTGGAGCTATTAATGCAGATACACAGCTTCATCAGGCTCATTTCCTAGTGTTTGAGAGGGCATTTCTCTTGACAGCAGGCAGATGCCATCAGAATCACTGCTCGAGCCAATGTCTTTCAAGGAAACATTTATTTTTTTATCACTGCAGAAAAACCCTTTGCCCATTTCTTCTCTAACTCACCTTCACTATTCTTTCTGTTGCTACCCCCACGAAAAATTTTGAATACAGAGAGGCACAGCTTTAAGAAAACCAAGGCACCAATATTTTTATCAGCTCTTTTCCAAGTGAAGGGAGAGCATGTGGGAGGCCCACATTAACAATGTTCAGTGGAACATAAGTCAGGCAAGAGTGTGGCACAACTGCTCCACATCAGCTCTTGGGGCTGCCAAAAAAACCCACCTCAAACCCAAGTAAAGGGATGCAGGCAAAAATTTACATTTAGCATAGGACAGCAGAAGTTGACACTCTGAACCAGCCTGGCTTCCACAGAGACAACAAAATAGAGATAATTTTTTCTGGTAGAAACCAGACTATCTATTTTTCAGAATGTCTGAGGAAAGGAGAGAGCAGACAGGGGTTTGCACCTCCTGTCAGTTGCTGCTCCAGCTGACAGAGAGCAGGTTTAGATTGGATATTGGGAAGAAATTCTTTACTGAGGGTGGGGAGGCCCTGGCACAGGTTGCCCAGAGAAGCTGTGGCTGCCCCATCCCTGGAAGTGTCCAAGGCCAGGTTGGATGGAGCTCTGAGCAACCTGGGCTAGTGGAAGGTGTCCCTGTCCATGGCAAGGGGTGAAATGAGATGATCTTTAAGGTCCCTTCCAACCCAAACCGTTCTGTGATTCTATTTGTAACATCAAAAATCACAGCAGGAAGGAACCACGTGCCAATAAACTTAAATTTGAAGTTTCATTTTTATATTTAATGACATAAGGGACTGAAGTTTTGGGAAACTGAGACATCACAGTGCCTGGGCCCAGCAATTGCATCCCAAAGCAATGATACCTGCAGGGCATATATTTTACAGATCTGCTTCACACAAACCCAGCAGTTTATTTAATGGTTGCACCTGCTGGATAGGCAGAGCCCTCTTGCTTTAACTCCTCAGTCTGTGGTCTCCCTGGTGTTTTCAAAGACATCTCCAAGACCATATGTCAGTTGATACATCAACCTTAACTCCCACAGTGTAAACGTTATGCTAAAACCAAATCCACTCTCCAAAACAAGTTAATTTCCTCGGTGGGGAAAAAAAAAAAAAAAAAAAAAAAAAAAGTCGTGAGAATTCACAAAACTTTGTTTCACAAGACAAAAAAAAAAAAACCAAACCCCAAACGAGTCAAAACAAAAGGCCCAAACAAACAAACAAAAGCAAACAAATCACCTGAAAACAAAATAAAAACCAGCTCCAAAGCTTTCCCCTCAGAAAAAACACACAGGCTTTGAAGTGGTACCTGGCAGAGAGCTCTTTCCTTAGGTGGAGTTGTTCTGTCCTGGTTCTCCTCAGGTTCCCTGCCATTCGAACAAAATCCTTGTCTAAGCTCTCCTTGCATTTTTCCAAGAGCTGAAGTTTCTGGATCCAAACATGTCTTTTTTCTCTTAGCTCTCGCTTGAGAACCTGTGGGATTTTGAGACAAGAGTTGCCATGTGGTAGGAGGAGGAAGAGAGACAGAGAGTCAACCAGAGCCTCAACTCACATGATGAGAATTGATTTCCCTGCTCCACCACTCGCTATCCTCAACTACATCCAACATTATTTAGTGTTAAATAAAGAAAGTAAAGAAAAAACTCTACCACAACGGGCCCAGATAGAGCAACAAAAAAACCCCGTATTTTGTAAGGGGAAGTTTTAATAATGACCACCTTGCAGGAAGCCCTAAAAGTGATAGTTTAGACTTCTGTGATGCTTTCCTCGAAGTACAGCTCAGTCCACTGGTACCAACTTGGGTTTGTTATTACAGCCAAATAAATAAAATACCCCAATAAGTCCCTATTTCAGTTTGTCATGCGTGCCTAGCAGATGATCTGCCCAAGGGATGACCCCTGTGACAAAGGCTTTCAGTTTTACCTCTGCTTTGTAGGAAGAAAAGGGGAAAAATTAGGTTCTAGGTAGCATTGCATCCTCTGTTTCTCTGAACAGTGACTTGCAGTACAAAGCAGGGGGAAAGAGCACTGGATTCTTCTTCCTCTGACCTTGCTCAACTGAACACGTGAAACAGAGTCCTCAGCTTCTACAGAATGCCTACTGGGAGTCAAACAGAGGTCAGGAAAGGATGAGGTTTATGTTTCTGGGCTTTCACATCAGTTCTAAGGGGAAAACATCAATCCTCCAAGCATGGGCCACCTTATCTGCTTGCAAGTTGGAGTCAGATAGTTGTTCATGAGCTTCAAACAAAAAACCCACAGCATGTCAAGTGAAAAAAAAAAAAACCAAAACAAAACCAAACCACCAGCCTGAGCAGTTTTTGCTGATAAGTTTTCTGGGATGACATGGGATGTGAACCATGTGCAAGTGCCCACATCCTGAAGATCAGCTGCTCAGCCAAGGCAGGCAGCACTAACTCTCAGAAATGACATGGTTTTGACACACGAGTGGTGCAGGCTTATCAGGGCAGATGTGCCACTCTTATCTCCCAGCAGAGAGAAGGGTGAAGAAGATTTTGCTGGCACTATCTGTATATACACTTAAATAGATGTATGTATGCACAAAACCAGGAGCACACTTAAAATCTACTTTATGTGTAATAACCTTTAAAATATACTTGAAAACACCAAACCCCAGCAAAACGTGTCCATGATATGTTTCCCAGGGAATGGTGGGGAAGTGTTTAGGCTTCAAGTGATGGTCCCTGGTCCAAGATTTAATTAATTTGTCGACAGAAACTTTCTCTAAGGCTGGAAGAAGCTACTTTGAACCTCTCTCTTTTTTTGAGCCTACCTTTGTTCAGCTCCATACACCAAATTCCCCACATATCTGGCTTGTTCTAGCTAGAGGAAGATAATATGCTTGACCACTTCCTGACTGGAAGTCACTGGACTTCTTAATTTTAAGTCATCTTATTCCTCCTTAATCCTCTGGTAGCTTATTTTCCAAATGCATTGCTCTCCAAGAGCCAGAATAGGATTTATCTGCCATGATCAACTCCAACCCCCACACCTAAAGTTTTTAGCTTCATGTGTCCAACAGGAATACGATCCCAATGTAATTAAAAAAAGCATTTTCCAGCTCTGACAGCTTTGAAGGAGAAAGGTTTTAGTCAAGATCAAAAAGCTACAGCAATTCACAAGCCAGCAGCTTCCCAGAGCCTACCTAAAGTCCCATCAAAGTGAAGAGGTCTAGATGCCTGTACTTCCTCTAAGAGGGAAGTTTTCAGGATTTACTTAAAAAAGAAAGAAAAATTAAAAACAAACCAACAAACAAACTGGCTCCAGAACTGGATGGTTCCCAATAATAGCTCCACCCTGCCCAGGAAAGGTGAAGAGGGCCAGCTACAACATTTTGCAGCACTAGAATGAAAGAAGGGTGGTTTCTGCTTAAAGGACTAATTCCAAGCAGCACATACCATGGTGCTACCTGGTGTTACCCAAGTGAGATGAATTGAGGGGTTTTGCTTCTATTAAGGAGCTGAAAGGCAGCATTAATGTACAGAGTTTTCTGTAGCAGTGTTCCTAATAACAGATTGGTATCAAGGAGAGGGTCGGAGAAAAATCTACATCCAATAAAATAAAGATTTCAGAAGCTGTGCTGCCACAGGGGAGGGGAAGAAGAAACAAGAGCAACAGAGTTTGAGTCCTCAGGCACCTGCTACCACATGGGGAAGACGTTTTTGCCAGTTAGCTTGAGCAAAAGTCTTCACTTGCAAGCCTCACAAGAGGTGTGAGGGGTAGGAGAAGCACATTATGCAAGAATAAGTTGTAAAACGTGGTTTTGTTGAAACTCTTCCTGTGGAGCATGTCCAGCAAAAGCAGAACTCGTTGCCTTTCAAAACGAAGTAAACCCTGTGAAGGCTTTGATTTGGAAACCTGGTTATAAAAATTACATCTCTTCTTGTACCATCCAGAAGCACAGTCTAATTCAGAGCAGAGGGTGAAATGGGTTTGAGGCACACAGAAAAGATGGGCAGAAGAGACCTCACATGGCCATCTGACCTCATTTTCCTCTTCAAACTGACTGGCTTCACCTGCCCTTTCCTTCAAGCACGGCTTTAACAAAGGGAGCTCCTCCATAAGACAGGTCAGGAAGAGCACGGTGTCTAAGTGAAGAGCAATCACCCCTTTCCTCCTCAAAACCAAAAGTAACAGATGCCATTCCTCTCCATAGAGCCACCTCCAACCAGGCTATGATCCCAAGTAATTAGTACACAGAACATGCAGCAATAAGATACCCACCTTCAGTTACTGCCCAGCCCCACTGCTTCACTAAATATCTTCAGAGAAGCAGTTACTTACCACAAGTTTGCTTTCCCAGGTTTGTTGCGTGTCCCCCTCAGGATCTTTTACCCACTGCAGCGAAGCCATGACCAGCTCCTCCACTTCAGAGGCTTCCTCTTGCTAAAAAAGAAAATCAAACCCAAAACAACAACAACAACAATCACCACCCCCCCAAACCCTGGCATTTTTAATGCTGCCCAGACTCACCCAGGTTACAAGTTCCAGTGTCAGAGTAGGTACCAAGTGACGTTGTTAAATGACGCCCCCCTTCCCTCCACACCCTCAAAGAAACCATTCTTATTTTTTGAAAAGGTGCAAACAATCTGATTATCAGCGCTTGGAGAATTAAAAGGCTGACAGAAGACCACACCCTCATGCACATCAGCTCTTCCACTGACCAGGTTTTGCATGAGGGTCTTGAATTTTTCTCCCCCGTATTCGGGCCCCTGAAGTAAAAGCAGCACTTCACGGTCCAGGGTTTCATCCAGGGTCGTCCATTCAGTCCTGATCGTCTTTGAAGAGATGGAAGAGCCAGCTGGTTTATTTTGACATCTCCTTATTGCAAACCAGCATTCAGTGACATTTAGACTTTTCCTGAAGTATTTCCTGCACCGTATTTACCAGAAGGTCAGAGCTACCCAAACTTGAAAAGCTTGTAAAAAGCTTTTCAAAACAATCACGTCATGGGGAATTTTAAAAAAAAAATAAAAAAATTAAATAAATTAAAAAGCCAGCCAGCCAAGCTGCTGAGTGACCCAGTGTAAATATTCACGTCAGGGTAGGCAAGGGGAAGTCAATAATTGGTTATCTTTATTCAGAAGAGGCTCTACCAAGTGATGAATAAGCAGAGCCCTTACTTGCTTTGCAGGTGGAATTGTGTCTCATCGCAGCATTAGAGAGGCCAACACTGACTCACTGTGGCCCTGGGGAGCTGCAATATGGGACAACACCTGAACTTTTGAAACAATGCTGCCTAGCCAAGCACAACTCTCCTTCCTGGGCCTGTGGTTTTAGTCCATTATTAGATTTTTGTTGTTGTTGTTGTTGTTTTTTGCAAACTCACCCTGTACAAAAATAAGCAGCTGCAAGGTGAAGTCTCACAAGAAAAATTACTCAATAGCATTTATTTCCTATCATCTGACAACAATCTCTAATAATCTTTAAGCTAGCTTTGAAATGTTTGATTTAATAACTCCTGCTCTGTTCAAGTGCCTATAACTAGTCATACTGTAATAGATAATTCTGATTAAAGTCCTTCAGTCCAATCATTCCTGTCAATTTAAATAAATCATTTACTTCATTCATTTAAATGTATTTGGCTTGCCATCCTTAGCCCCATGGGGCAGAGTTGTACAGGTGTAATTGAGCCTTTATACAAACTTTTGGACATAAACTGTTGACCAAGTCTGGGAGCAGGATTGGATCCAGCTGCACCTGGATCCAACCTCCTCTTGGAGAAGGAATTTGGAAAGCCAGGGAGTCCTTCCTGCACCTCGTGACTCATCAGGGGGGTGTCCCTGATAAACCTTGTCCAAAGCTTCCATTCTGCCCTCCACAAGGAGCTACATGGAATTTGGTTTTTTTCCAGTAGTTCTCCATTGGAGCACTGGAAAGCCACGAGAACAGTAAGTTAAAGACCAAATTTCCAGCGTTTTGTCAAGTGTGCCTGATCAAAAACCAGAGCTCCCAAAAGTCACTAAACCACCTTCTGGGTGCCCTGCAACTTCCAACCAACTGGGTCAACTGCAGTACTGATATTAAATATATCCAAATATATTTGAATACTTTTATCTCCTCCTATCAGCCTGCTCTTCTGCCAGCTAAATGCATGAACTTAGCCCTTCCAGATTTACTTTCTTAGATCTATGAGTGTTTTGTTTGCTTTCCTTTGGACTTTCTCCAGCGTTCTTGGGACAACACTGTGACCTTCACATTCACTCTCTGCCTGCGTGATGGGATTAATGGCTCCAAATTCCAAGGTTATCTAATCATCTGCAGGGAATGAGCTTTGTTCTGCCTCTGCTGATGCAAGGCAGCAGGGAAGGGGTTCATTAAAGATTTAATTCATACCTCAGAGGACTGGGCAAGTTCCAGCTCACAGTGCAGCGAATTCATCCCTTCAGGAACGTTACTGTTATATTTGCACAGCAAGGGGAAACACAACCCATTTCTAATGGAAGAAGGGAAAAAATTACATGTCAGTCCTTCCTGACTTTGGACAAACTGCATTTCCTGGGGCTTGTTCACAATACTCACGAGATCAGCTCTTGCTGCATGTGTTGCATGTTCTCCAGTAGCTTATTCTTTTCTGCCCTCAGCGTCTAAAACACACGTGGGATTTGGTCAGAGGGTCAGTTTGCCAGGCAGAATGAACACAGGATATCCAAAGTTTTCCCCTCACACAGGCAAAAACTAAACCCAGTCCCATACCTCTATTACTGAGGAACACTCCACAATGGTTAACTTCAGTTCCTTGATGTCCTGCTCCTTCTGTGGAGATTGGGGAGGAAAAGAAAAAAGAAGACTTACTATATTCAATCCTCCATCCCAGCATTTAGGTTTGAGCAGCAACCTAATTATATAACATAAAAATAATTGCACATGTAAGAGAATACAGTCATATTAACAGAATACCTGGCATATTAATAACAGAAAATACTCCGATGACCTTTTCTATCCGACTTCTGAAATTAAGGTGCTGTACTTTAATTTATTCCTCACCTGGTTTCAGTACCAGCAGATTAAACTGGACAGAAGCCCCCTAGTTTTAGCTGAAAACAAGGACTATATTATGCCTGGCATGAGTTTAGATCCCAGCTGACCTTTAAAACAAGTTGCAATGTTCTGAGTTAACTCTCATTATTTTTCATGATGAGTGTAGCACTCTGTAGATTAAACACCCCCTTATAGAATCAGGCCTTCAGTCTTGGCAGAGAAAAGTGATAAAAATGCTAAAGAGTTATTAAATATTTTAAAAAAAAAAAAAAAAGGAAAAAAAAAGTGGTTTTCTCTCTTCACATACTTTCTACAGGCCTGGAAGAGAAAGGTTGCCATAATAATTTTTAATGACCATCAATCCTATCCAATCTACGCTCAGTCAGAGGGCCATGAAAAGGATTGTTTTTAGCTTACAGGTAAATCCTTATCCCACATATCATGATGATAACAAGCAAAGACAATTTTCCACACCAGTGTCTTGAAAAATTATACAAACCAGTTGTATTTATCAACATGAACTCTGGTAGTCTACTCTCAAATTTCCCATTTAGTCAACAGACTAAAAGAATCTTGCTAAAATGAAATGATACTACAGAGCTCACAAAAGCTCTGAATCGTTCAAGGATGAGAAAGAGAAAGCTACTTTTTAAAAAGGAATTTAATAAATTGGTGCCCTCAAGCTACTTCTAGGGGAGCAAAAAAATAAATAACCAACAAACCCAAAATTATTAAAACACTCAGCTACAAAGTTATCAGCTACACCACTTTTTTACTATTTGAACTCAGCTGCACTCCCTTTTGCAGATAGGGAGTTAAATATTTTATCAGGTGATTTAAAACATGTTCTGCTAAATAGAAACTGCCTTGGCCTAGGAGGAAATTTGCATAATTCATTAATCCAGAGAATGTCAACACTCTCGTGTAGTCCTATATCTTCTTTTTCCAATACAGAATACAAGTTTGAAGATCTCAGAAATGCTTACTCTTCAGCAAAGCCTGGATAGTTACTCCTTAGTAATGGAAGGACAAATTTGCTTTTACAATGAGCTCCAAAACACCATTTCTTTTTTGACACAAAAATTTAATTTCAGTAAGAGACATGAAGGAAAGGAGCTTCTGCAGGTACATTCTTTTAGCAACTGTAGAAGGAAGCAGCCTTTAGAAGTTTCTGTACATTTTTTTCCTGAAGTTTGCAAGTTTGTTTAAATAGGCTGTGACTTTTTTTGCCCCCCCCCCCATTTTTTTTTTTAATAAAAGCAAAATTCTAAAACCTTTAACTATGCTGGCTCATAACCAGGTCCTAAAGCAGAGCTCGCCTACTTTGAAGCCATTTATAGGATCAGGTTCTGCAGTGTGTGAAGAGTAGAAATAAAATGCCACAGTGAATACTACTGCCTTGCCTTTTTACAAATCACCCCATAGAGCAGCAAGCTGGGACAGTGGAAGGTTCCCTGCCCATGGCAGGGGTTTGGAATGAGATGATCTCCCAGGTCCTTCCAACTCGAACCATTTTGGAACTCTTATGATTTTCAGTCAAGACAGTAACAAAGGAAAAGCTACTGACCTGGACCAAGCTTGCCTCTTTATTCACCACAGTGCTCTCGTAGAGATTTACCTGGATCTAAAGAATGAAAAGATCAGAAGTAATTCCAGTCATCAACATGGATTATGTAATACAACCCTCTTCCTATTTCCTTCTTGGAAGGGAAAAAGGGTATCAACCTTCCTGGCTCAGAAAAAAATCAGATTATTCTTGGAATACTCTGTGTGGTGTTTTTGAAAGTACGAATCTCGTACCCAGTGAGGAGTGAAAGCGGTCTCAGCTTTCACAGCCACCTCTGTTTCCTCTCATCTCTCCAGGCCAAGACTTCCAGCAACATCACCCAAAGCATGACTAATCTATTTTGTCAAATAATGGGGAAAAGGTTCCTAAAAGTCTAACTTAGAGGAACAACTTAAACAGTTTTTGGCCTCCAAGCAGCAACTTTCTCAGCAACTTTCTCAGTCAAAGCTGTCACACTGCCCAAGCTATGACTGCACTGCTGTCCCTCAATATAGAGAGATTCAGGCCTGTCTGCCTTCCAGAAGTAGAAAGATCCCCCTCAACCAGACCCAAGTAAAACTATTTCATGTTCTTTTTGTTCCTCCTGGAGCTGAAATGCTTACTTGAAGCTCTGCTGCGTTTTTAGACAGCTCCAAGATCTTCTTTTGCAGCCCGTCGGTGTCCATGCTATTCCTAATATTCTAAGCAAGATGCAGAGTGTTTAGGCACAGCTGAATGGATTGACAGCTTCTCCTTGAAGAATCCAGGCAAAAATGACATCTCCACCCCCAAAGCTGCTGCCTACTCTCAGACACCACCAGCAATTCTGCACGTACATTGTATGTGCTTGCCCCACCAAAACTGTCTCTGCTCCTTTCCCCCCCCCAAACCCCGTTTCTCCAGAGCACAGGTAAAAAAGAAAAAACCTCAAAATGTTATTTATAAGCATTAGCAGGCCTAGAAAAGCTAAAAAAAAAAAACCAACCAACCAACAAACAAAAACAAAAAAAACCTTTCAGGCCTGCAGCATGACAATTATTTTTGGAAAGATGCTATTTAACAGCTATTTGGACTCAGAAGCTTTTCAGAAAGATTAATCTGGAGGTGCTTTTAGTTACTATGCAGTATTTAAGTTGTTTGTTTCATCCTGAATAGTCTGAAATACAGGCTGTAAGCAGGTGTTAAAACAGTTTAAATTGGCTTATAAAATATTTGCTATGTTTGCTATGTTTCTCTAACCTTAGATCTTTACTTACCCACCAAATGGAAAATGTGAAGCACAGTGCAACTTCAAGATAAGAAGTTTTATGACAAGCCATCCTTGTAAAACATTGGATATTTTAATAACCTAATTAGCGTGTCAGGCTTTAAACACTTCATTTCTTAATGGCAAACTTTGAGCCAGGCAAGACCATGTAAAACCACGATTTATTTTTTTTTACCTCTTCCTGGAGAGAAGTAACTTTGATGCTGAGAGACTGATTCTCTTTTTCCTGATCAGGTTTATTACCAAAAAAAAAAAAAAAAAAAAAAAAGAAAATAATAGAAAAAGAGAAAAACAGGAGTTGTGTCAAGTACAACAGTCAAAGCCAAACCAAGACAGAAAGCAGCTGACCACAAACACATCCAGAGCCCAAGATGAAGCTGTGCTGTTTCACCCCTTTGCACAACTACAAAATTCCGATAATATTTTTCACTCCCACCCCCACCTCCTCCTCACAAGGGAAATTATGCACAAAATCTCGAATTAAAGCAATACCAAAACTTACGAGTACACACTACAGCAGGATAACCCCAAAAATCTTCAAGTTCCTGCTTGGCACGGAACTCCTGTCATATCTCCCAGTCCCTGTGGACATTGACAGTAACCTAGGGGTGCTTTGGAAAATTCCTCTTTTGTTTGGACACCTGAACTGAGTCCCCTGTCCCTGCTGGCTCACCAACTCCAAAACAGAAGTTGCTCAGTGATGGCAGCAAAAGAGCTGCTGCCTTTAAGCATGACTGTATTAAGACAGGCCCTTTAAATGATTTTCTTAATTGTTATTGACAATAGCATAAAGAAATTTCCATAAACACTGATAAATCACATTTCAAACACCCTTAAAAGGCCTCAGTGCCCACTGGCAGAGAGAAAAGTCATCCTCCTGATTTTAAACAGCCTGAGGGGTCATGCCACTGTCACAGCAAGGTGTGAGGTGCTGGACAAGGTAAGCTGAGAAATAAGAGCACCTACTAGTTGTTTGTTCTGACAGAGAACCTGCTCTCTCCTCTCCTCTGACAGGTTCAGATTGTTCCTTGCATCTTCCAGTTCTTCTTCCAGTGATTTGGCTTTCAACACATAGTGCTGGATGCTGCACAGGGAGAGGTAAATCCAGAGCAATTCAGCCAGTTAATGCTGGTCATCAGAGAGGCTCGAAATAACGATATTTCTAGAAGCCACCAGTGACTTATGTTTTGGCACAGGCACTTAACAGATGAGCAACTGCCAAATTAAAGCCTTTTTGTCCAGCAAGTTTACGGACTCAATGACAATTTATCACCTCCTTCTGCTGTCACAGGAAGGGATGAAACCCCAGGCAAACACAGCATCCAAGGCAGGTGGATGCAAACAAAAGCATGCTGACAATTTAGCTTGTTACAGTTAAATATATCGTGCTACCTGAGCACATAAACTCATCTTTATGATGTGTTATTAATACTATGAGTATTAACACTTCATAGTTAGCAGCTGCAGGAACCATTTTACTCCAGTTTTCCAGGATAAGCTCCCTATCATTTTTTAAATCCTGATCTGATATCCTAAACCATGTATATTCATACAACCCTTTTCCAGGCTGGCTCTACCCTGCAGAGCATCCCAGAGCAGCTGGTCCAACACAAGGGCACGTGTCCCATGCCAGCAACCCTGCAGCATTCTTGCCTTAATCTCCCTAGAAAACACTGGGAATGGTTTGGCAGCTGACCAAAATATCCCATTTTAATTAATTAGGTCAGAGGGGTGCTACGAAAAATAGGTTTGTGCTCATGGCACTGCTTTGTCCCCAGGCTACAGAAATACTAAACAAGGGAGACAACTCACCTCAGTTCCTCAAAGGAGTAGCAAAATAGATCTCACACACTCATTTTCCCTCTGCTTGGCAACGAGTATGTGGTCTGGGATTGGAAGCCTTCCAGTGCTTAGCTGTTCTCTTGGTAATATTAAGCCTTTTTATTGTTGTTGTGGTTGGTTTTGCCTGGTTTATTTTGCTTTACCCCAAGATTTTGCCTGTGTTTACCCTCACCCTGCAAGAGCCAGGCTCTGAGATGGATGACTGATTTTATAACAATAAAAGCAGGTCTATACAAGGAGGAACAGGGCACAACAACCGGGCAGGAGGGTTAAACTACAGAAGGTCAAGAAAATTGCTGTCATGAAGCACTGGGGAGGGGAGAAAAGCATCAAAGCAAGGCTGGACCACTTGGAAGAACATATCTCTGCCCATGGCCATCACAGCTTAGACCTGGTGCCCCTCAGGGTCTCCTACCTTTTAATTTGTTGATGTAAATGCTCATTATCTGCCAGCAGCTTGCTGCTGGTCTCATCCACAGCTTCCAGTGTGAGCTTCAGCTTGTTGTTCTCTTCCTGAAGCTTATGGGTTTTGTACTGCAGGTCAGCAACACAGGTTATCAGGTCAGAAGTCTCCCTGTTCCAGCAACAAAGCCAGGAAAGATTGAGAAAGGTGATTTCATCCAGTTTATGCTTTTTAAAATTCCTGATACTGTGCTGCACTGCTTAGAGGGGAGAGAAGAGCCCACAGAGGAACTTACAGTGCTGCACTGTCCAGTCATTTGCTTTGCACAGAGGTGGCAGAATATCTTCAGGTGAGTTCTCCAATTTCATAGACACCAAGAACTGTTTTGGTTTTAAGCACTTTTTTTAAATGCTGCCTGCAGCTGAAATATGCCACCAGCCACCTGCCACATCTGGATATCTGCGTGACAGGGCCTTAAGCTTGCAATAAGCTCCTCTTTGGCCAATTCTAATAGTTTTGTGTTGACTCCACAATTTCCTGGGTTCTTTCTTTTCCCCTAAGCCATTCCCCACTTGTGCTTTCAACCAAAACTTGAACGAGGAGCACCCTTTTGAGATCCTGAGAAATTCCAGGGAAGCATCAGAAAGCAGATCTTGGATTTCAGACTATGCATAAACTACAAATGAAACTTCTGGTACTTGCTAAAGTACTTTGCTAACATAGTCCAAGTCACAGATATAACTACCAAAAAACCCAAAAAAACCCCAACAAACTCCCTACCACAAGAAAAACAACCTCAAACAAAACCAAAGGACCAGATTTGGAGGACATAATGTCTTCTTATTGTTGTACACCTCAGAATTTGGTGGAGGGAAGGAACCAGTTTAAACAGGGAAACACATGGCAAATCCCTGCCCACAGGGAATTGAAAAGGCAAATGGACACAGAAGCACCAGGATATCAGTAGGAAAAACCACCAGTGTGTTTTGAAGTCTGAGTAGAAGCCATGAGGAAGAAGGTGAGAGCACCAAGAGACACTGTAGGCTGAGGTCAGCATTAGAAACTCTGCCAGAATAGTGCTCTGGAACAGCAGTTCTAGGAATTTCTGCCAAGTAATTCAAAGCCAGGAGTGCTACACTCTGAGAAAGAATTGTTTAAATGGACTTACATGTCTCCTCTAGACACATCACCCCCAAAGGCCTCCAGGCTTCCTGATGTAACATTCATCCGGGCATGTGTCTTTTTTGCTGGAAGAGGTGGGGGTTTTGGTTACAGAGCAAGAAAGGGGAGTTTTCCCTGAACAGAAACACAATAAAACAGTCTGCACCTTCCGAGATGTTTTTAGGTGCTGGCAATTCCAGGTCTTCCAGGCTTGCTGATGATTCCCCAGTGGCACTATCTTCCCTGCAATAAGAAAGCATCAAAATCAGAGTGACACTGGATTGCTTACAACTCTGTAGCACCTATCAAATTTCAGCCAAATCCCACTTTGTGGACGCTGTGTCCCAACACTGTCTTCTTTCCAGAAGCCTCAGAGGAACTTTATCCTCTCCTGTTTTCACAGGAGACTTGTGAAGTAGATCTATTAAAAAAGCCATTACCACTTTCTCTTGCGGTCTTCGATCCACTCTCCCATGACTGCATGATACGTTTCCAGGTCCATGGAGATGTCCTTCTGATCTGGGTCCAGCATGTTGCACAGCTCTTCAAGACCACTGTCCTCTGATCCCCGACTAGTCGTGTGCCTCAAATAATCGACTATCTTGGAAACTGCCACTTTTCCTGAAACAGAAACGGGTGTCAAGTGCCAGATTCATTACAAACAACTGCACAAGGCCACGCCGCTGAACTGCACCGGATCCAATTGCCCTCAAGAGCTGTAGGCAAGCAACTGATCCCTGCAGTTGTAGTGTGACCTGGAAAGAAGTAGTTTAGATATTTTGGTTGTTTTGTTTGGTTGGTTTTTTGTTTTGTGTGTGTTTTTTGTTTGGTTGGTTTTTCTTTCATTAGTGGTAGGGGTTTGATTGTTGTTTTGTTTTGGTTTTTTTCCTAATACAGAAGTGTGAGAATCGAGTTTACCAGTTTTGTGGCCTTCAGTTTAAGAGGAACAAGAGTTGACACATTTACTGTGCTACTGCTTTCAGGTCTCTCATCAAACCCTGTGACTGCCACTATATTATTCTGCCAGACTACTCCTTTCTCTGTTTACTACTCCTTACTCCCAAGGCCAGGCTGGATGGGGCTCTGAGCAACCTGGGGTAGTGGAAGGTGTTCCAGCCCATGGCAGGGGTTGGAACTGGATGATCTTTAAGGTCCCTTCCAACCCAAACCACACTGTACTCTATGATCCTCCCACTTTTAGACATGTTTAGGTAGAACTGGAAGGAATTCTCTCTTGCTCTGAAGTTCCTGAAAGTTCTTCTTTTCTATGCTAAAAGAAAGAAACAGTCCTTTCCAATAAGGGTGTTCACCAGAAGAATGTTGCTCCTCTACCTTCCCCTGCACTGAAATCCTGCAAAGCTCAGCAGGGAGGGAGTGCAAAAGAGGCACAGATATTTATGGATTTACTCTGCACCTGCCACTCACAGGCACCTCGCTAAGGGAGTCTCGGCACAGCAGGGTCTGGCGCGTTCCAGAGACCATGACAGGATCTGAAACGTGAAAAACCCGAGAGAACAAAGCGATGAAAAGCCCCTGGAAAACCTGTGTGTTCTGTGTCACATGCCCAGAAGATTGTGGTCAGCAGGTCCTCCTCGGAGATCAAGCTCACGTCATCGGATTTGAACTCCAGTATCTGCCTCTCTCCTATGAAAAAAAAAAAATCAATCTGTTATTGTCCATCTTTATTTGTTTTCTAACTGCAATATTAAGTTTGTAACAGCAACATCACACATGGAATACACCACTGCTTGAATTGTATCTTTTTAGACTTTGGTATTTTTTCAGGTGATGGAAACAAAATCAGTCCCCTCCCCCCCCCAATAAAACCAGAGCTTTTACTGCCAAATAACACCAGGATCCTCCGAGTTGGGAACAGGTTTATGCTTCTACTTCCAAACATGCATTTCCTTCCCTCCCACTCCAGATATATCATAGG
Organism: Myiozetetes cayanensis; assembly: GCF_022539395.1. Taxonomy (NCBI): domain Eukaryota; kingdom Metazoa; phylum Chordata; class Aves; order Passeriformes; family Tyrannidae; genus Myiozetetes; species Myiozetetes cayanensis. The sequence goes on along the minus strand of NW_026087521.1, from coordinate 70,092,451 downwards.
GAAATCATTATAGTCAAATTAATTTATTAATAAAACAATCCCCATAAAAATAAATAAAAACAAACCCCCAAACCAAGAGCAACACCCAAACTCATGTATCTTTTTATGCTAAATGCAGTCTGCATTAGGAGCCAAATCTCTTGACCATGAAAATTAATTAGGATATTTGGAAAAAAAAAGTTTGACTTGACTTATTACTTCCTCACTTTTACATCCACATTAATATTTTTTAGAGAAAATTTAAGACCTTATTCAGCCCTACTTGTGGTCTTATTAGATCTAAGTGACACTAAAATGTATTGCTACCAGTTCAAATAGTAAATAAATGTCATCTATGTAGGCTGAATGTTCAGATATCTAGGATTTTGAATTAGGAGGTTTGGGGGGTTTTTTTCAGGATTTTTACCTCTTTCACTTAAAGGAAATGCCTTTGGCACAGGAGGCTGGACCCCAGCACTGTCTAGCTTTTTCTCAGACGTGAAGAAATACAAATTTGGACTCGATGTGAGATAATTCTGTTTATGACGCACATCTTCAGATTCAAGCTTTGAGAAAGCACGCGGTTTGTTGGGAGCATTGGCCTCCTGGGGTCCAAAACAGAACGGAGAACAGTCCTCCCTGGCACATCCTGGAGCCCAGGGGTTGCTGGATCTCTCATTGCTTTTAACGACTGTGAAGGTGGCACCTGCAGCAGAGGAGTCCGAGAGGGGCCCGAGAGAAGGGGACGAGTTTGCAGAGAAAACACTGTCATTGCTGGGGCTGATTAAAGCTGGGCTGGTGCCATCATGACTTCTGAAAGTCCTGCCTTTCAGTATTTCTTCCAGATTCTTTCTGACGTTGCACTGTGGGCTGTCGAAGCTCCTGGACTGGAACTTGGGGATCTGCAAAGCAGGGTTAGAGACCTGGTCCATCATCTGGATGGACTTGATCTTCCTGCATATGCTGTCCACTGGGTTGTGGTGCCGTTTCTTGGCTCCCTGCTCTGTAGACATTATCAATTCCCTTCTCTGGCAAAGGATCTGGAAAAGAATAGGGACGAGAGATAAGAGTCAGGATGACCAACACACACGTATTCTTTGTGCCAATTCTTCAGGGGTTTGAAAATTCAGCTGTGACAGAAACCTTCAGTCACGATGTTTCAGTCATCCAGAGAACCAGAAGTGGATGTAGATTTGGAAAACTTGCGTGACAGAGGCAGAAATACTTTCTGAAGTCTCACTGCTCATTCTTAAATACTGTAATTATGGGAGGGGGAAACGAAAATTAAAACTAAAGAGCTCCCTGCAATTTAGCAGCTGACTCTTTGGGTTAAAGGAAGCACCAAGCAATGTTACTTACACCAATTTATCCCAAAATTGAGAATTGGGGGGGGGATGTGGGGAGAGGCAGGAAAAGGGAAAGCAACAAGATTTTCACCCTTTCTATGAACCTACAAGAACAAAACCCCAAAACCCACTGTTTCTTCTGTTTCTTTTACTAATTAGCCACATCTAAAGCTATCAATGCTATCCCACAGGGAATTACCCAAAAAACATACCCTGCAAAGTCACTTCATCCTATTTGCATTTTTATTATCTATTTTATTATCTATTCTCCCAGGCAACATTTAAAAAGGTATTTCCTATAAGTGTGTGTGTGACCAAGGCAGAGGAGGTGCATTTTTCAGGTGACTGAAAGGTAAAACTAGGTGTTCCTGGACTTTTAAAGACCTCCCAAGGAGAGTATGAATATTGCATCCTATGGATTGCCACACGTGAAATTGGTTTATAATTTCTTGAATTCAAAATTTGGTACTAGAATGAGAACTGTTATGTAGGGAAACATGTAATCACTTACCCACAAAAAAACCCCAACAAAACCAAAAACAAACAAACAAAAACAAAACCCAAAAACCCCAAACAAACAAACAAAAAAACCCACCCAACCCAGACTAGTAGAATCAGGTTTTCACTATTTCATACACTAAATTTGCTGGGAGTTAATTTTAGAGCAACAGTCATAATTTCATATTTGGTGTCAACACTTAATATCAATCAGTCCTGCAGATAATAAACTTTGACTTCCATCTGGTTCTGCCCATCTTTAGATGTCCTCATCAGTGGATGACCATGGTTTTTATATACACAGGTGCATTGCCACATTTCAAGTGAGGTTTCCATGTCCATCCTGGTAAATTGCAACCACCTCCCCTGAACTGGGCATGTGGGAGCTTTCAGTGGCCACCATCCCACTGTGAAATTCACATCTCAAGTTTCTTATCTCCCCTCCCAAAAAAACCCCCCATCCTGAAACACCAGCACTGAGAAAGGCCATCCACCACCCAGTGTAACCCAGCTGGCCTGGAACAGAGCTCCTCACCAAATCTTTGGCATTGGAAAGAAACAAAAGGAAAACAAGCAACACTATTGGCATTTACCTGTGTCGGCGAGGTCATTTTTAAGAGAGATGTTGTTAAGTGATAATAGTAACATCCCAAATGAAGCTAGCTAAGGTCACAAGAATCAGATTTTAAGGGATATTTTGCACCCAATGGTTGCAGCTAAATACCTGTGTCTTTTTACTCAAACTCTGCACCAAGAAGTGAAACAGAGAAACCTCCCCTTCCCAAGAAGTTAGATCCCTGGTTTTCTTTAAGGTAGAAAAGCTAATTCCTTTCCCCAAAACAGCAACACGATTCACTAGCACATAACACAAGAATTGCCACTTGTATAATCTTGTGAAACCAGGAATAAAGTCATATGGAAGTATTTATTAATAATGGGCTGTAAATACTCAGTGCTCTACTTAAATTGGTTTATTACAAGCTGCTTGCATGGCAGCAGCTTGGTTTTATATATGCAGAGGCAAGACACCCAAGATTATTTTTCTATTGTTGTTTCTGTGAGAAGTAACATTTATCTTAATGAATACGTCCTTGCCCACAAAAATATTTTAAAATAATAACAATAGTAAGAAGCTCAGAAAAAAATTTAGAGGAGAGACTGCTTTTAATTATGTCTGTTTTAAAAGATTTACTCCTTAAAAGTAAATGCCAGGAAAGCAAAGCAGTCTCCTATATTAGGGACACATTATCAGAGGTGCATTGTCTTCAAAAGGTAGATGCATTGTCTTAAAAACCATTGCAGTTAGATTTAGGTGTGTTCTCTGAATGTACAGGAGCCTTCAAGCAGATAGAGGTAGCACTCCATTAAAGGATATTAGACTTTTTATCTGCAATGTTTATTTAAATATCACCTGCAACGCCCCAGACAAAAAACACAAACAAAAAAAACCCCAACCAACCAAACAAAGCCCAAGACCTTATACTTACACAAGCACGTGGAAAAATAACTTCAATTCCTCGCTGGGAGAAACAGCACAGATATTTTACCTGTTATCTGAGCAGGAGAGGCTGTCTGAACTTCAGTACTCACAAAAGAAAAGGGCTCATTTGCTGGAAAATCACCTTTAATAAGATATAACTGTTGCCACTCATCTCCCAGGCTGAGAGGGACAACCAGCTGCAACCAGGAGCTAATCAAGCATCAGGCTCCAGCTTTCTACTCTTTGTACTTATTTTCCTCACATCCCACCTGCAGCTGTTACATTAATTGCCTGCAATTTCAACGCCTCTTGAAGTTCTCCCTGCCCTCCTGCACTTATTTTTTAGAACAGCGAGGAAAATCAGGATAGAGCTTCTTGCTGTGCCTCTGCTCAGGTTCCTGGGATGTTCCTCATTTCTATCAGCAGTTCTTTCTTCCTTTTCCCACTTACAGCAAAATTCCATGCAGGAGCAGATCTCTCCTGATTTCTCTGTGACAGTTAGAGCAGAGAACACAGAAATTATAAATTTCATGGCTCTTACCACTTCTGAAAGGAAGATAAGTGTTGAAGTCTCTGGAGCTTATGGTGTATTAAAGAGTCTCTGTGGTAACTCCCTGCTCTGCCCTTGGTGCTGTGAAAAAAAAAAAAAATTTGTCACTGGGATCCTTAAACAGTTCTTCTTTTTATTATTAAATTACCAAACACAATTTGCATTTTAACAGTGTGGATCTTTGGGTATATGCTGTACAAATAGCTGGAAACAGAGTGTTGTTGTGGGACTGCTGCCTGCCCTGTACCTACTGAGTGCACAACCCATCAGACTTCTCCACACACTTGGAGAAATGACACCACTCCTAGAAAAAAAAATATGTTAGAAGTGCTCTCACAAGTTCTTTCTGGTGAAAACCCAAAATGTGGAAGTGAGCCAACACTGCTGTCCCTCCTGTTTTGTGGGAAAACTATTAAATAAAAGTGAAGGTATTGTCATCCGGCAGCATCACCAAAGTCCATGGAGTTGATGCAATCGGAGGGGTGTTTTTGACTGGCCACTTGTTCTTCCTTACAAATCACAGGATCCCAGAATGGTTTGAGTTGGAAGGGACCTTAAAGATCATCCAGTTCCACTGCCCTGCCATGGGCAGGGCCACCTTCCACTAGCCCAGGTTGCTCAGAGCCCCATCCAACCTGGCCTTGGACACTTCCAGGGATGAGCGCAGCCACAGCTTCTCTGGGCAACCTGTGCCAGGGCCTCCCCACCCTCACAGGGAAGAATTCCTTCCTAATATCCAATCTAAACCTACTCTCTTATCATGCAGTCTCTCAGAATAACTTGCCTTTTTTTTTTTTGTCTCTCACAATTCCATCCACTGTTGACAACAAAAAGTTGGCATCCAGCCACTCTGGACAATACGTGTTTCTTGCCCAGGTCGAGGGGTGAGACTGTGACAAACCTGCTCAGCCAAGAGCGTGTGTAACACATGAGCCTCTTCTGTAGCCCAGCTGTGTTGACTTCTTGACAAAGACAAAAATCCCCTCTGCCAAGTTCGTGGGGGTGGAAGGAAAGGTCAGATGACTCCTTGGCCTTCAGCGCTTCTGTCACTGCAGAAGGGTAAGTAAGTCCTGCAAGATCCACTCAGACCTGCCTGTCTGAAGAGCTGTAGAGCCTCTGCTGTGTTATGTGCTTCTTCATACTTAGATGGTCAGATCTCTTTTCCAGCTTGAAAACTGGAGAAAACTCCTTCTCAGCTGATCCCTTTTTCTTGGTGTTTGCCCCAGAGATGTCCATTATTGAAAAAAAAAAAAAAAGTTGCACCATCCTATGGTTCTCTGAACTTCAGAAGTAATACCTCTCTCTGTGATGTTTACACTGTGAATTCTACTCTTTCCTGGTACTTTTGAGCATCCCTCATCCCACATAACATATTGATCTTTTACTTTCACCTACAACTATCCCTTGAACTTTCTTCTCTTTTCATTAACGTGCTTCTGCAAACAGTAGTGCCTGGGCCTGACTGCAGCACTGATCACACTGCAGTCCTCAACAAAGGCTCTGTTACCTCTCTTGTGTGAGGCATTTCCATGATTCCTTGTTCTTCTACACCTTGTTCTGCACCTCAGGTAGTTTTTAGCACAGTTCTTCCCATGCAATCCAGAGAAAAGAAGAAAAGCAGCTCTAGCAACTACGTAGTAGTGCTGGAATCAGACCCACACACATATTTCTGGTGCTGAAAGTGCAACAGAGTAGCTTGGATAAATTTTGGGCCAGCAACTAATGGCCTCTGCAATCATGCACCTGGTTTACATCCCTTCAGAGCTGCCCCGTGGAAACAGCTTCCCAGAGAAGCTGAGGATGCTCAGCTCATTGCAGGGGATGTTGGACTAGATGGCCTTTAAAGGTGTCTTCCGACCCCAACTACTCTATGATTCTGTAAATTAGGGCCTATTCTAAAAAATAATGCTGACAAACATGTTTGTGGGACATCAAATGGCTGACAGAAAATGTCTTGATGGATTGCAGGTGAGATTTGCTCGATCAGTAGGTTTTACAAGGTGAACACAAGAACTTCCCCCTGGTCTGAGAGGAGTGTGTGAGGGGTTAAAGTCCAGAGTCAGCTTTGAAAGGTGACAGAAACACAAAAAAAAACCAGTCCCAAAGAAGATGTTAAGGGGTCATACAGTTCATCACAACGTGCCTGGGCAGGATCAATTTACCAATGAGTCCTAGGAAGGGGTTGGCTCACCTGTTCTCTGAGTTTCTCGGTGATAATAAATCCACAGCCTTCCAAAACAGCCTATTTGTATTTGCTAGTGGTAGAAAGCTCACCCCACCACCCAACTTAAATCCCCTTACTGCAAATTAAATGCAAAAATTCTGTTTGCAGCTCCCTGCTTTGCAGAATCTGCCGTGATTTTTCACAGCCTTTTGAGATGCTGTGGCTCCTGTGTAGGAGCCACAACTGCCCTGTTTTGGGTGCTGCTCAGGTGCCAGGCAGGAGTGAGATTTAACTTCCCAGAGAGCTAACAAGCTAGCAGGAAAGAACAAAGGAAATGAGAACCAGCACGAAACAAAGGTCATGAGTTTCAGGAGACCTGCACCCTGACAGCATCAGAGTATTGTGTTTGCTGACGCACCTCCTGGCCACCCACACACCACAGCTACACCTTCTACTCAAGGGCAAGCCACGGATCACTGGTGTCCTTACCAGCAGTTAAAAATATAGAGGCACAGTGACTGTAGCCTGTATTTTTGGGAAATATTTGGGAAGAACACGGCCGTGACGCAAGTCAGTGATGCAGGATTGACCCCAGCAGTCAAAACTCCACCACAAGGGAACTTTTTCACTCACCTCAGCACTGAACTTCAATCCCAGAAATCGGCTTTTTATCATTTGCAGTGTCAGGATACGCACTCCCTGCCCTTTAGGTTGTCTTTAGGAATAAGAATAGGTTATTTTCTTTCTAATAAGGGGTCGTGCTGGCTATAACAAGCTTCACTCTACTTCCCTCACTCAGGGTATTGATTACATGCCAAAGCCACTTCCTCCTCTACGTGAATCAGCTGAGAAATGGCAGCACTGACAAGGAGTGCTCCACGTACAGCTCATCATCCTGAAGTGCTGCAGTTTTTTAGTGTGTTATGATCCATAACCCAATTACAGGCCACTTCATTTTCCAGGAGTACCAGCTCACATATGCCCATACACATCCACATTCATCTTGTGAGCGCAAACACTCTCCTTTTTGAAACGCCAAAGCAACTTGGAGCCACTGGTCAGAGTAAAAACAAATTAATATAGAGCTCAGACTTTGCAAAGTGGTCACAAGGTAAGAAAAGCTGAAGTTGCTTTCTTGCAGTGTGGTAACAATATCAACCTTTCTCCACGCCTCCCATTCCCATCCTCTTTCTCCCCGGTTGCAACAGGAGGGGCTGAGCTGGTTGTCTTCCCAGTTTGTTTTGCTTTGCCTCGTCTCCTTCCAGTGGCAGGAAGAGAAGTGTTTAATTTTCAGTGCCAAACACATTTGGGTTTTTCTGTCACAAGGAGAACCCTCACAAAGAGAATACACTTCACAGTGACTGATGCTGAAGGCAGAGGGTTAATTTTCACGGGCTCAGCTGAATGTTTTGATTCTGGTCCTTTGGTGTGTGCATAAAGAGAAAGGTCTAAAGTCACTCCAGGAGGGAATAGGTGAGTAGCTTTACCTTTTCCAAGTCTCTGAATGTTAAATGTCTCCTGGATGCAATGCATAGTTCCCCTTCTAAGGCTAAGGGTTAAACACCATCAAGAAATGTCTCTGATCTGTCAGAGCAAGAGGAAAAGAGCAGGGAAAATATGTATTTGAAACTGAAGTAGATGCAAGTAGAATCCTCACTGCTGGCTGGGATGCACCATGGCATGGCCTTTTAAAAAGGATAGAGGTGAAACAGCAGCTCCCAGCCATCACAAGAGCTGCTTGAGACCAAAACCTGAGCTTTTTTCTTGTTTCTTGTGTCTACACCAGAGTGAAATGCTAGTTCTGTATATTCAACAAACCGTGAGCAGAGAACAGAGTGATATTCCTCCTAAAAACCTGGACAGCAGCGGCACCTGCACTGCCAGTGTTCTTCAGAGCCCTCCCTCAGGCTCCACAGGCATCCAGAGCAAGTGTTTGTCACACATTATGGGCCCACCTGAATTTGTTGTTCCACCACAGGCTGGCCCTGTTGTGAGGCTGCTGCAGGAAAATTCTAAGCAGCCGATTTCTAACTCCCTCTTTGCTTTTCTTTGCTTCCCCTTCTGCTTCCATCTCCTATTTTACAGAGGTAAAAAAAAAAGGCAGGAGGACAGATGTGAAAATCCTGGTTATGGAGCAAGCAAGGCCAGGCATCAAGCATGATAAGCTCTTTGCCCGAGGACCAAACCCACTGTCCACGACTGCAGTGACTCCAACCATCACTCAGAAATAGTTTATGGAAGTGGCTTCTCTAATCCTTGCCTCTTTTCTGTTTACTGCTCCACTGTTTGACCTATTCAAGCCTATGGGCTGGGCTTTTCCTCCAACCAGTCCATGAGACAGAAAAGCGTTTCTGACGATTAACAGTTCAGGGTTTGGTTCTGTTTGTTCGTTTGTTGAGTTTGTTTGGTTTTTAACTCAGCTTTGTATTTTTGCTTGTGTGTCAGAAAAATAGATGCAAGAGATGTTTAGAGAATCAAACAAGAGACTGCTTCCTCGAAATGTATGCTAGGAATAACCTCAAGCTGGTGACACTTGATAAGTCACTTTTTTTCGGGATGCTGGCGCGTTATGACTGGCGAGTAACTTACCAACTTTTCCAGCTCCCACAATGGAGAGTAATCTGATGTAAGTTAGGTTATCCTGGGTAGACTCTCATCATCCATATTAATACCTGCTCTGTCTGTGATTATTGATCATCCAGCAGGAAGGTGATGTGCTGCAGATGCACAGGGCTGACGTTTTCAGAAGGTATTCACCTGGTTAATGGGGTGCATCTCCGGGTCTATCCGTCTTTCAATCATTTCGGTCATGACTTCCTGCAAGACTACAGGTTTCCCTCAGGAGTCATCAGACCTTCTACTTCTCCATCTACAGGGCTGACAAGAGATCCCTTCAGACTCCCCCGCCCTGCCACAAAAAGGGGAGGGCCCCTGCACTCCCAAGGCTTAAAAAGGGACCCCTGAACACGTAGGAGATCTTGTGACACGTTATCCCGAGAAAAGAAGACTGAACCTTTGCTGCTGAGATAAGCATGAAGGTAAGTGAGACTTTTCTTGGTGTGTAGGAAACATTTAGCTTGCAATTTATGGTGGGTTTTTTTCCATGTGAGTGCAATATTTAGGAACTGTAGAGGGGCTTCATGATTTTACCTTGAAAATAACCTGAGGCAAATATATACATACTTCTATTTAGTGTTCTTGAAACAACTGCATTAAGAAAAGAACATAACCAGGATGAAATAAACCGCTGTGAATCAAATCTGGGTGGTTAGATGCTCCCTGTTGCCCATCACTGTTCTCAACACATGGTCTGTGAGCACAAGCAGAGGTACAGGATTCATGCTTAGTGCTTTCATTTGCATGTGCTGCATCAGTGGACAGGCTCCAAGAATCAAAAAAAGCCTGTCTCGTGACATGTCTTGTAATCATGGTTGATGTGAATAGGATGATAAGTTTAAAAACTCCTTTTTGAACTCGAGGAAGTAGTGATTGGGTCTCCTGGTTGGTTGGCTTGTTCGTTTGGAATGACACATCTGCTTGTTGTCTAAGGTGTGGTAAAAGCAAGGTAGACTTTATATCATCTTTCCCCTTAGCTTGTGCATTATTCTCACTTTTGGAGGATCTGATGCCTTTGCAAATAAGGAGCACAAAAGGTACTTGCCTTGATGGCAGTTCTCCCCCTTGCAATGAATTTGACTGAAGAGAATAAAGGATGTTTATTTTAACATCCATCCTCTGATCAGACCAGTGTGCACTGAAACACCCACTGAGCAAGAGGGGGCTTTGGCAGCGAGGCAGCAACGAAGGGAAACACCCTCACATTTAGATGGGAAGGTCTGAAAGTCTTTCCCTGTGCCTTGTTGGCTCTTTGTTGTGCACAGGGGCTGCATAAACTGACAGCATCTGGGCTGGCACTGCTCCTGGCAGCATCCTTCGTTGTGTTCTCCTGGAGTGCCCCTCAGGTGAGCTGCTCAGGCTGGACCTGCCTCCCCCATGGAGCTCAGAGGCTGGTGCCACCAAGTATTTGTGCTAATTAGCAATGCCATGAGATGCTGACACGTCTCTTTTCTCTTTCTGTTCTGTGCAAAGGCTCATTTCCAAAGGAGAAACTGGACCCCCCAGGCCATGCTCTATTTGAAGGGTGCACGTAAGTCCCGAGCTCTTTCTGTTCTGAGCAGATGTTGGCTCCACACAAGCAGTAAATCCTGAGGATGCTGTGGAGGTAGAAGCTCTGAGGACTGCAGGGATGTGCTAATTAGTAATTTCTTCTTGTCTCTGAAACAGTGGCATTGGCAATATTATTATTATTATTATTTAAAGAAATCGAACAGAGGACAGCAAGTGTTGGAAGAAGAAAAGCGAAAGAAAGTGGCTGAAAACGTGCAGAGTTTGAAACTTCATCGTAAAACCTATTAGAAAAGCAGTTTACTTACCTGAAATGATCTTAAAGGGGGCTTAAGACATACTGGATATAGTTATTATTCCTTTATTCCCATTCAGGCTTTATTAAAACAGCTTCTCAAGCACTTGGAGAACATGCATTCCTATTTCAAGGATCTTTGCATCAGAGCTGGTATTAAGACCACAAGCTAAGAGGAACTTAGATCAATATTGTGATTTTAAGGTGGTGTAAACGACATTTTGAGTTTCTGCTGTTAGTCCATAGTTAAAGTACAATTAAAGATAAAATTCGAAGCCTAAGAGAGATTTTTGTCCGATTCAAACCCACAAAAGTAAATGGAAATATTAATATTTTTAATAAATGATACTCTGAATTGTTAATTAATTAGGTGATTTAATTAATTAGTTAATTAGTTAATTTAATTAAAAGCTGTTAGGTAGGGTAGGTATTAAGAGAGCAAGAAAAATAGCTTCCTTGAAATTAGAAAAAAAAAATGAAGGTCATAATCCCAGGAGAAATGCAAAATGGAGACAACACAAACAATGACAACACAAAATAAATACAGGCTCCAAACATAAACATAACTGAAAGAAGTTCTAGTGACATTAATTTCTATTCATTAAAAAAATAATCCCTTTTTTGTTTGTTTTTATTTTCTAATTATCTCAACTGAACAATACATTGTGTTACTTCTATGCCAAGTTTTGCATCATTCTTACTGCTGCATAGGAAGAAATGTGACTTGACTTTGTTAGTTTGGGGTGGGTTTTTTTTCATTTTTTAAATAGAAATATCACTGTAAATGGCAGTACTTTATAGTCCAGCAAAGAGATTGAAGGCTCTTGACCACAGAGCAGGAAAGAGGGAGGAAAATATAGTAAATTCCTCCCTATGTACAGTCCCTACAGCAGGTTAATACAAGAAAGAAAAGTGCTGAAACAACAGTTCTAGGGAATAAAGGATGTTCTGGTCCAGGATGGGCTAATCCTGATTAGGAAAGACCCTGAGATGGACCTACACCTCCCACTTTATGCTCGCAGAAGCAGCGCTGCAATTCTGTATTTTGAAATGAGCACTTTGGGGACTGCACAGGAGGAATTCCCACGCACTGGGGAGGTTGTTTTTAACCCTTCTCCCACTGCTTTTGTAGAGGGACGTCGGTTCATCCCAGAGGAGAGCCAGAGAAAGGATCTGTATGACAGGCTGCAGCTTGGTAAGTGCACGTGCACGGGCAGGTGGCACACCAGTCTTTCCACAGGTTATGGGACAAATCTGTGGGATTTGTTTTCCTGGAATCCTAGACAAGGCAGCAATTAAACCCCCTTCTGTTAGTTCCTTCACTCCAAAAAGCCCATGACGAAGTGGCTTTCCATTCTTGTGCACCCCTGTGACTTTATTTACATAATTTCCAGACTGACCTGGCTGTTCAGTGGGATTCTCATCAGTATTTTTGACTTGCTTTCTCCACTGGGATAAAATCAAGTCAAGTTATTAATTGTGCTGAACTGAAATATTACAAAAGGAGACAACATTAACCCCTGCTAGGGCAATGTTTCTGGAGGAAACAGGTTGTTGTAACAAAGTAAGGAACATATTAAAAAAAAAAAAAAAATAAAATAGACTTTGAAATAACCTCCCTCCTAAAAAGATTGCTAAATATCTTCTGTGTTATCTATCAGGCTCAGCAGAGAATGTTACAGAGCAAAGGAAATAACAATATTTTCTTCTCTTTGTGTCTCTAGTTACATAAATAATAATAAAACAAAGAACAGAGTAAAGAAATGCCCTCAGACACTAACAAACCACGCATCTGTGATTTTATAATTCTAGAGACACGAAGCCAAAACACAAATCCTTTATCTCTTTCTGAAGCTGCTGCACTGCTCCTTAGTTCCTTACAGAAAGCAAAAGAAGGTAAATGCATGTTTTGTCTTACTCTGGCTTTTTTGAAAAAGGAGTTTTTCAGCATTTCATTTACTAACAACTTAGTAAGTTGATCTAGTTTGAATTAGTGTTCTACAGAGTGCATTGTGTTACAAGTCCAGGCGTATGCCCAAATTATGCTCTTCCCCTCTTTGATTCAGGACAGGGAGGGACAAAAAGTGGCTAAAGCCACCTGGCTGTGAGTTCCTTATTCAAACTATTAATTACTGACATCCTGACAGGAAAAAAAAAAAAAAAAGGCTTTATTTGAATTAGGAAATGTGAAGCAAACCCTTAGCAAAATACGAGGTGATTTTGTACCTTTCACACCTTTCCTGAAATGCCAAGAGGGTGTGAGAAACACCTCACAGAATTTACCTGGTGTATGGACAGATGTGCTGGGACCACTCCTGTCTTTGCCACGTCCTAAAATCTCCCACTGTACCTCACGTAGTGCTGAGGGTCCAAGCTCAGCTCTACCTCCCCTGTCCTGGCCTAACTACGCTAACAAAAAGAAAATTCAGGGGCATTTTGCCAAGAGAGAGAGGCAAATTTAAACATTAGCATTGTGCTTTGGACAAAATACATGAGCAGTTCTAAAGATAAAACAGTCAAAGTGTCATTTGTATTCCAGCAAAAAGAGAAAATCCTCCAAAGGTGGATTTTTATAAATTTTAGTGGTATTTTTCTGAATGCTGGTGCTGTTCCAAAGAGGTGGTGGACAGCAACAACCTCCTGAGGAAAAAGGTGATGGATCTGAGAGAGCTCAGCAGAACTGGCAGCCTTTTGGAAAAAAATACTATGTGGAATAACATTACTATCACTGAGCAGGGAATAATAAGATATTCAAATCTGGGCAAGCCAGGCACTTTCAGGAGATAATTTTCAGGTGATCTTTAGAGTCCTCTTGACTGAGGGCAATGTGCAATTAAAGAACAAACACCTTCTTTTCGTCTTTATGAAAAATTTTTGCCCTGTACTAAAAGACCCCTCGGGAGGGGGTTGTATCTTTGCTCTTCAGCAAGCAGAAAAATTCCTACATTTAAAATGAGAGAAGACATCCCCATTTCTAGAGATGCCTGACCCTCTTAATATGACTAAGGAGTCACATTACACTAGGTCTGTGCTTGAGGCACATCTATCTCCTGAAAGATTTGCCTGGCTGAACTTACCTTTATCCACAACTTACTTTTCCCCCTTGGTGTTTTGTCTTTACAGCTGAAGAGGAAAACACTGATCATCCTGGCTACTTGACAGACAATCTATCAAACTGGTGAAATATTTCAAATTTCTTTAGCGTTTGTATTGCATTGACCCCCCTGAAAGCATAACTTGTGTAAGCAGAGTGTTTCATGCATTCTCACTTAAGTTCACCCAGGGTGACATATATAATTTGCATTGCAAAATTCTGAATGCAAAGGGATTAAAAGGCACAAGTTCAGGTAAGGGGAAGCGTATGTAAAGTTCCTGCTTTCCTTAGGCCGTTTGGTATGTCATGCCCAAAATTTAAAATGCACCAAAATACCTGAAAAGAGGATTAAAATGGTCTTTTTGGACAACTCCTTCATTAAAAACAGTTTTTCAGTTGTCATTGGGGAAACTTTTGCCACCTTCCACCCAGGTGTATATTGAAGCTTTTTTAATTTTCACAAGGACAGATTCTTTTACCACTTCACTGCTGCCCCTGTAAGGTGCTGATGGCCAATAAATTCAGTGAGATATTAAAGAAATCCAGCTATTTTTGGCTGCAGGTATCAGTCACCACAGGGAATGGGCAGCAGCACCTACTGCCCCAGTTACACACACGCAGAAATGTGAATAATTCTACTGAGCAAGTCCCACCACATAAAGACACTATGGGGACTTTTACACTGTCAGGGCCTCATTAATGACTTCATAGTTATGGTGCTTTTTGTTCTTGCTTTTTGAGTTGCAGAGCTGGAATTGTACATAACTCTGTTCGTTATCATTCCATGCTGATAAGGATGTATCCAGCATTATCCGTGTCACTTTGTGCTCTTACTGGAAAGCCCTCTGTAGTTCTCATGGTAATTAAAAAGTAGCCACATGATTTTTGTGTCCAAGTAACTATGTTTTATTTGTTTAACCTTTAACCCTAGTCATGCCCTTCATCTTTGAACACAGCTTTCCTCCAGTCCTTCTCAGGACACTGCTAATTAACTTGGTTAACTCACACTAACAATAATGCTGCTTCTCCTCAACACAAAGAAAGGCAGCTGAAGGAAGAGAGGAATTAATTTCTATCATGGGGTTAGAGGCACTTTCAGTAATTGTTTATAATCTGTATCATTTTATGGAGGAAACATAACTGGAGAAATCAAAACGCCCAAGTTTGCTCATTTTTTAAGCACTAATATATCTTTCAATGTGTTGTGCGACAGAATACATTCATGATGAACTTCACCTGAAGATCAGTGGTATCCACCAGAATCCTTTCATTAATTTAACTGCCCTTTGTTTCAAGCAATAATGTCAGGTTTCTGGATTTATTTTTTTTAAGAGAACATTAACTTTCAGTCAATATGCCCTCTGAATGTTCTTTCATTGGGACTCTCAGCCATTACATTCTTTGGCTTTGCAAGGGAACTCTGATTAAAAGCACTCTGTGGAAGAAACTCACAAAGTGCAGTTTCCCATTTAGTAAACTTTATGAAGGAAAATATTGGCAGCATCTTGGCTTTCACCACTTTCACATGAAAAACTACTCACCGTTTTAATTATTTTTAAATGGTTAAAAAATAGTGACTCCTTTTAAATCCAAATAATTTTGTCATAAAAGCCTGACCCTACTTCTGAGAATAGTTATTCTTTCAGGTATCCAAACCAGCTTAAGACTGAAAATCCAATTTTAAAACTGATTTTAGGTGGCCAAAAACACAAATAGGCACATTGTCACTTTTATTTTATATGGCCTAAAATAAGGAGCATGTCAACAAATGATGGTTAAGTGTTTGAAAGGGAGGTGTCTCATCAAAGTTGGACATTTGGGGTCCCCCTGAGGTTGGTAGTGAAGGCACCTCCAAAGGTTACATCCTCCTACCTGCTGAAGAACAGGCTGAGTCAACTCCTGGAAATGCCTTTTCTTGAACAGCATGAGAAATTCTGGATGGCTCCTTCTTGACATCTTCATGTCAAGATCTGCTTCTGAAGAGCATTTTCAGGAACTCTCTGCACCTCTAGGAACTGAAAAGCTTCCTGTAAGGCAAACGAAAGGTCCAGTTCTTGTTGTGAGGTTAAATTATTCCCCAGGCACTTCGAAGTTTCAGGTGCATTTCCAAATCCGCCTGTGGGTTCTTTTAGCATTATTTTTTAGATTAGATCTCTTCTAGAAGTGAAATAAATCAGTGGGCTAATGGAGCAATTGTTACCCCTCTTCGAATGTTGCCACATTACCCCGTGGCCTGGAGGTTTATCTGCAGGGGAAGGTGTTACTTGAGGAAGTTTTGCCAATCACTTTACCCAAGCCACGTTAATTTCCTCCCAAACCAGTCTGTTAACAAACTTAGAATCTGAAGCAAGATGAAAACAACAAAAGAAACACACCAGAGGAATCAGAAAATAAATGGTCTGCTGTTTATTGTGGGTCTAAATGGCTGCAGAGAGACGACTTCTCTAAAATTCAAAATGCCCACTGCGTGAGACTTTATATTGTTCCACAGGAAGAATGTTTTACCACTGGATCAAGACACTTCTGTGTGCTGTAAAAAAAAATGTTTTAAATTATGTAAGCTTACAATAAACAGCATAAGGAAAAAAGGAAGACCATTTTCTTTTCAGTGTATCTTTTTTAACTCTTCCAATATTTCTCCGCTGAAAAGCTTTTTTTTCCCTCTAATTTTTTGAACTCTGGTTTAAAGTTCACGTTAGTTTAGGATGGAAAAAGGGGAAACATAAATGAAGCAGGAATTCATTCATTTGGGATACCCAAAATGGAGCTATCTGTGTAGACTATGATTAATAGAGTGATTCTGTAGACAAAGGTATGATCTGCAGTTTGTAAAAGCTCCCGAGGGGATTGTTGCATTCTCTAGATTTATTAAGCTTGAGAAATCTCTCCTACCTCGAAGGGGCACAGGAAAATTGTCATTTAAACTACTTTCAAGGTGAAATAATATTAGGCTTTCCAACAGTGTAGCTCAAATAACATTTAAGGTTCTCCTAATTATATCACGCTGTCCTCAACACAAAGCTTGCCAGGGCTACAGGAGGAACTGCTGAACGGCTGGAGGGACACCCTGCCAGGGTGAGAGCAGTGAATTCAGTTCCTGTATTCCCCATGCTGCTTCTTTTTTCCTTGTGGCAACGCTCCAAGGGAAAAGGGAGACTTGATGTTTTGCCTGTCCCTCTCGGCCTCCTCGTCCTCGTCGTATCTCTCATCCTCATCTTCATCTTCGGCCTCGCTGTGGTGGGGGCTGGAATGCTGAGAGGCAGAAGGTGATGGTGGCACTGAGGAGGGCCTGGGGTACCTGAAACCTTCCGTCTGGAAGAGAGAGACACGAGTTGGAGGTGTTAGCACGGTGTTGCCCAATCGGTTGTACACAGAATTTTAAGGCTATCAACACTTCAAAGGGAACAGGGGTGCTCTGCACTCTAAAGTTAAACTCCCTCGAACCCAAATCCCCTCAGTTCTCCTCTGTCAGTATGTACAGATCTTTAGCCTGTGCCATAAATAATATGCTGCCCTTCCAGCACTGCTTTCTGCAACATATGACAATCTTTACTGAGCCTTAAAACCACCGGCACAACTCAAAATCCTTCTGTATTCTGTAGTCCGAATATGCTCACTGAAATTCAGGACTTCAGCCTGAAACTTCCAAACAGTTTTCCAGTTTTAATATCAGTATCTGCAAAACCAGAACCAACCAAGGGGTTTAGGTCTGAGCCTCCTTTCTGCTACTTATTTTAAAAAAAAAAAAAATTAAAGTTGCTCTCTGGAGGTTTGGTTTCAAATAACATCGTTCTTACAGTGGTTCTGAGCAGCCTCCCTTCTCAGACTAGTGATAACACATACTAGGCAAGAACTGCTTGAAGGTCTGCCATTAAACTGACCCCTCGCAGTTCCAGACAACATAACCATGTTTAGATGAAGGCAATACTTTGCCTCAGTTTCCCTAGAACATCCTTTCCCAGCTCCTTTTCTATTTGGTTTGTGCAGAACATCTCCATGACATTTATCAGAAGCTGCCACTCTTTTAAGAGGAACTTCAGAGACCAGTTCCTCAGCTGGTCCAAAGTGTCATAGTCCCATCCAGGGCACTCTAAATCATCTGAAGAGTCGCTCCTTTATCATAGTTAATATTTTAACTATGAGTTCCTATTTCCCTCCAGTTAACTCAAAACTTGCTGATTCTCTTCTCCCTCTTTCTGCCAAACACACACACACACTTTCTCTCTCTTTATTAAATGAACTCAAATTAAGTTAAAATAAGTTAAATTAAGTTAAAATCAACTCAAAAGCAGACTCTACCTTTGGTGGAGCACTTGGTTCCATCTCAAATTTGTCTGGGAATGTTCTGCTGAGGGCCAGGTGTCGGGCGTGCATGTAGTACTGCAAGGTAAAAGAGAAGCCTTTACAAGTCAAGGAAGCCTTGGGTAGATTTAAGCAGGGAGACAAAGGAACAAAAAATTAGAGTCTTCTAAAAGATGATGCTGAACAAAGTCTAGACATCTTTTCAGCTAAGCAGAGTCCAGCTGATACTGCTGCCTGTAATGAAGACATTGTTGTGAAGGAGCAAACCATCCATGTTAGATTCACAGCAAAAAAGTCTGGAACAGAAGCTGAATAAGGACCCTGTAAGAATAAGATGTATTAAGATGGAAACTAGGACTTGGTCAGTGTAGTTCTTACTGAGGGACAGGTATTCTTTATCCCTCAAGATAGACCTGGCTCTTTTTTAACCAGGAAAATTGATATCTCTAGGTGTGCACATGTATACACATAAACTTCAGACCCATCATTGCACAGGAAGCACGTGTAACAGTTACAGAAAAATAGTATTTCTGAGTTTACTGATGCCTGGCTTTTAAGAATTTGGCAAAAATATTTATGGATCCACCATACTCCTGAGTTTGCAGCACATGCACAGAACAAATAGCTTGTTGTATCAGGGCCTTATGCTGTGTGGAACCATATAAACACCAAGGTTCTCACACACAGGTATCAGAGCAGGCAAAGGTCCCAAAGAGTTACAAAACTAATATATAAGTGCATCCACTTCTTTACTCCTGTGGCCTTGAAGTATTGCTTTGCTGCTGTCTTCTTAGCAGGTGGTCCTGCAGTGCTTTCTCTGTCAAACTAAAAACACTGCTTTGCCTTTTAAGGCACAGAGGTAGTTTAGGAGCGCTGAGGAGCCACAGGGGCCAGAAACATCTTAGGAAGAATGGGTAGGATTTTTGAAAGTGTCCAGGTGGCTTTGGAGCACAATTCCTACTCAGTGCATGTGCTGCCAGTGTCACCAGGTTTTTATATCGTCTTTAGCACCAGGAAGAGCTCAGAGTGACTGCTTGTTGCTCTAACCTATTCAGTCAAGTCACATCTCTCCTTGCCACTGGAGCATGGAAGCACTACACTGGAATGTCAGGGCAGGCTTTGCCTTTAGCACCTTTGGGAGATGCTTTTCAGCACAGGGCTGTCTCACAGAATCACAGAATGTGCTGAGTTGGAAGGGACCCACAGGGATCATCAAGTCCAACTCCTGGACCTGCAATACCATCCCCAAGGGTCACACTCTGTGCCCCAGAGGATCATCCAAACCCTCCTGGAGCTCTGGCAGCCTTGGGGCTGTGCCCACTGCCCTGGGGAGCCTGTTCAGTGCCAACCACCCTCTGGGGGAAGAACCTTGTCCTGAGATCCAACCTGAGCCTGCCCTGGCACAGCTCCAGCCATTCCCTGGGTGCTGTCCCTGGTCCCCACAGAGAAGAGCTCAGTCCTGCCCCTCCTCTGTCCCTCCCCAGGAATTCCTTGCACTTCAGCATGATGTGAAGATGGTTGATCAGACTGAGAACCTGGAATTTTTAACACTTTTGTTGCACAGTTCCACGCACCCTGCCGAGGTATTTCCAGTCCAGGAGGTCCGAGAGCCTCTCGGTTCGGTTCCTCTGGATGATCCTCTGGCGAAGGGACTGCTGACAAAACCCATACAGGAACTGGGTCAGTTGGTTGCACGACTCGTCCGGGGAGCGGAACCTCCTGTCCACAATGTAGATACCTGAGGGACACAGAAAAGGTGGACGTGAGCGGAATTAAACATGGGATCTGACCTCTCACATGTCCAATCTGCCTTCTTCCACATGGCCTTACAAGCATTACGTGTATTACACACTCTTTTTAATGTTAAAACACAGCTACAACTGTATAACATTTGTCCCTGCTCTGATGGAATGGGAAGCTGAAGAGAACTAGTTTTTTTATTTTCGTTTTCTCTATCTGAAATTCAGCCAATTCTTCAAAACTCAGAGGCTTTGTTGGTGCTGTGTAAGTATGTCCAAAAGGATTCGAATTTCCGGATAAAGAGACCTCATTTTTTAATCTCCCATAATTTTCAAAATACTGACTGATCAAAAAAAACTCACATAAACCAGTGTTTTTCTAGTTTGCTGTAGAATTTTTGAGTGTGGATGGTCAGAATCAGCCTGTAGGAGAGAGACTGTGTTTTCTGTAGAAAGACAAGTGTTTCCATAGAGACACTGAACTCACATGCATCAGTCAAGAGACAATTCTGGCAGAGAGAGGGCAGAGGTGAGCTTGGCCTTTACGTAGTTTGTTAAGATTAATACTTTATTTTCGGCACCTTCCTTACACCAGGGTGTTGGGAATAAGATGGAACTAGACCTCAGCTATCTTTCACTGCTCCTTTTGAAGGGCTCAGAGGTATTAGAGGGAAATGCAGGGAGACTCTACATCAGTATGAGCAGTGGGGAGTTCGGAAGGATAAAGAAGATAACAGGTTAAAGGGAGACAAAAGAGAAATAACCTGGGAAGGGTTTGGATAAAAACGAAAGTTGGAAAGGCTCATTCAGCATAACAAGCTATTGAAAGCTGTAGATATGAACTCCACTGCATTAGTGAAATCACCAAATTGAGGAGTGACGACACGGTTGTTGTGCTTTTTGCCTCCCTAACTCAGAGGGGATGAGTTGATGTGGCGGGACAAAAATGTTACCGTAAGCTGCTGGGTCAGAAACGTGTTCCTGCATGAAACAGCCAAATCCAGAGAGGTTTGTGGTCACACTGGGAATGCCCATCACGGTACATTCAGCTGCCAAAAGAAACAGACAAAAAAAGCGTTTCAGGGCGACAAACTTCGTGTGGTTTCACCTCGAGAGAGAAAATAAAAGGAAAAATAAACAGGCAGAGAAGAAGGTCCCGTAACACTGGAGCTGCTCTGAAAATGTCAAGTGAAAACTATAATGCTTTGTTGTGGATTTGGAGAAAAAGTTAACAAAAAAAAAAAAAAAAAAAGGAAGAAAAAGAAATTTTAAACACAAAATTTCATACTGTGTTTGTAAATAGATATATCTGAGTTTTCCAGTAGCTACACTGAAAACTTTCTGGGAGTGCAGCGTTGAAACAGAGAACCCCAGTATATAGTCTGGACTGTTTGACTTTCAAATTGAAGCCTGGTTCATTAGCTGTTCACAAATCTTTACAAAGCTGATTCTCTAAGGACCAGGATCATCTTAAACTTTGGGTTTGATACTCACTGTTTGTAAACTGGTCCCTGCAGCAAGAAAAAAACTCAACCAACAAACCCCACCACTAACTCAGGACTGCATTCACAGTAGAAGTGGAGCTAATTTTATAAAATCAGAAAAATATAGGCCTATTTTGCAGTTATTTCTGTCATGGTCATGAGTAAGGATAACTGTTCCCTCAGACTTCAAAAAGTTGTTGCAGATGAAGTTAAGCCCAACCTAAGCCAGCACACAGGTCAAGTAAACACTCCAGTCTTTGAAATGCAGGAAGCCATCTCTGGGGCCTCCATTGATATGACAATAAAACATGTCTATAAAGTATACTTATAAACCTATATTTAAAAAAAAATCACTCTTCGTTTCTGGGAGATTTAAATGGGTATCAATGAAGAAAATTGTTTTTGCATCAGTAAAGAGAAACCACTCTTTTGACAAGTATAAAGCACAGTTTTCCTCAAAACTGTCAAGTACCAGTCTAACTTTTCTGTCCAGGTCAGAAATCATCCCTGGCTGTCACATTTACTTTATACCTTGGCTAAGATTAGAAGAGGAAGAGAAATTGCTGGCATGCAAGAGGGTTATATCTTGGAACTGAATAGCTCTCTTAGAGAGAGAAAGCTCTGGAGAACAACAAAACTTGCAGAATTTCTATTCTGATTCATTGGCTTAAAACAAATGTTCTTACGAGGGGTACCCCAACTTCAGATGTGTATGAGGACTACAGAAAGTATTTTGGAGGACATGAAAAACATGGACTTGTCAGCTTTGATCTTCACAGGTACTCAGGTTCATAGTTCTCACTGATTTCATCAGGTGTTCAGTGCCTTTTTTTTGAATGGGGGCCAAATTTCAAGTCAGAATCTATATGCTCTCTGTATTTTTAGAAATTTCCACTTAATTCCATGAGATTCAGTACCACTGTGTGTATTTGTGGTAAATAACTTAGCTATGGTGTTACACAATTCTCTCAAACCAAGCTGTTATCTTGAATTAAATCCACTGAACTCTGTCAGCTCATAGCATCAGATTTCTTGCCCTGGTTTTTTTTTTTTCAACATTTACATTCCTGTAAATCTTCTTTGAAAACCCTTGAATCAAGTTAAGAATTAAGTTATAAAAATTATTTCTTGTTCTAAATCCCCAGAAATCAAAGGAGTACATGTTAGTACGGGAAAGGGTGCAGTGCAAGGACAAATGTGAGTAGTTGTCAGTCAGTGGATGACATTTTATACCACCCAGCCCCACAATTTTTCCAGTAGTAAGACCTTTGCACTGCAGAAAAACAGAGCCTCAAAGAGTTTTTGCAGCCCTCCAGAGGAAATTGGTTGCAGAGTTATTCTACACCAACAGAATGGGTGTTCATCTTTCCATCCTGGTTAAGGGTACACAGGTTGCCTACCTGGAGTGTAACCCCAGGGCTCGTAGTAAGATGGGAAGACACCGAGGTGGCAGCCTCTGACAAACTCCTCATAGTCCAGGGGCAGCAACGGGCTTGTTGAAGAAAGAAACTCTGGATGAAGGATCACCTGGATATTCAAAACTTAACGTTAGAGGTGCAAGAAAACCATCGTGGGTACACTTTAATTATCAATAAGCTTGAGCAATTTATTCACCCTCTTCCTAAGTATCTGGACAACACCTCCTCTGACCAGTCATCTGTTATCTAATCCACTTCCCACACTGAAATGTATCCTCCACACAAGAAGTTTTGCATTCTTGTCCTGGAAACAGGATTGATAATGAACTTTTTTTCTGGACAGGCCTTCAGCTTTATCATTCTTCACCAAGAAAGACCATGTGCATTGAGAATTATGCCTAAAGCTGTGGTATTTAGCAAGACCATATGGGTTGTCTTGGTCTGGTGTACCAAGGCAGAGGATTTCTAAGGGCCTGGAGGGACAGGACAAGTTGGAATGGTTTCAAACTGACAATGAGCAGGTTTAGATTAGATATTGGGAAGAAATTCTTCCCTGTGAGGGTGGGGAGGCCCTGGCACAGGTTGCCCAGAGAAGCTGTGGCTGCCCCATCCCTGGAAGTGTCCAAGGCCAGGTTGGATGGGGCTCTGAGCAACCTGGGCTAGTGGAAGGTGTCCCTGCCCATGATAGGGGGATTGGAATGAGATGATTTTTAGGTCCTTTCCAACTGAAACCATTCTGGGATTCCATGATTTGGGATGTCTTGTTAAGAGGAGGCCTCAGGCAGATAAAGCTCTTGTGAGCCCCACAGCATGCACTGAAATAAAGCAATATTTACCATGCTCAACAGATCTCCCAAGAACAAGGAGAATTTTGGAACCAGACATATTATGGCCTCATCACCACATTCCTGTGCCTAGGGCAACTAATCTTGCTGGAAGACAAAGCTTATTAACTTAGGCTGATGTCCCACCCTCAGGACTAAAGCTAATTTGTCTGCATGACTCTGCAGGGCTTTGGGGTCACTGCCCCATTTCCACTGGCAGGCAGGGAAGTGCCTTGTATGATCTGTCCAGTCAGCTTTGGGGGGAAAAAGTGTGTGGAAAATGGTTTAAACTCCCCTGGGTTTATTTCCCTGCATAAACACACTGCAGCCATCCCTCCATGCCGAGGATATGCTTTTATCCCTTCTTAAAAACAGAGTCATGCTACTCACTTGAGTAAATAAATGAAGGTACTCAGCCAGTAAATGGGCTGTAGACTCATTCTGCAAGTTTATTTGATGCCAGTGATTCCACTGGCATTGCTGAGGGTATTTTTCACATGCCAGCTGTGTCTGAGTGGGTATGTCACACATTTCTCAAAATTTGTTTTCCTTCTGAAGCTTTTTTTGTCCATGACATTCAGCTCATTAAGAATATTAAGAATTAAGCCTGTTCATGCAGCAGGTAATTTTCCAGTGGTAACAACAGTTTTCTATAAACCTGACATATGCCAAGACAACCAAGTCTGCTGAGAATCAGGAAGAGGTGTCTGCAGTGTTTTGTACTATTTGCTTTCTAATTTTCAAGCAGTTGTCTAGTTCCAGTTCTGGGGAATTTTTTACAACATTTATATCCAGTGCATCTTTCCACCCTGCTTTTGTTATATCCAGTGTATCATTACCATGTTATGATCCCAGAATTCATTGGAGACACACATTTAGGAGAAAATATGTTAAGCCAAGGAGAAGCAAGTAGGAAGTTAAGGAAAATATTTACTCAGTTACTGACATGGGTTTAAAAACACTGAGAACAAGTAATATGTTCTTGTCAGAGATACTATGGATATGACTTTAAAAAGAAGGTTTGGAAGAAGAATAATTTGAAATATTAGGTTCTACTTGGACTGGACAGATGTTGAGAAAGTTAACAGAAAGATTGCCAGAGCAAAAAAAAACGTTGGGAGAACTTGTGAGAGCAGGAGCTGATCGTTTCTGTGGTTAGACAAAGTAACACATGGAAATAAGGAAAGGATTTACTTACATACATTTAGTTTCAATCAAAACAGGAATTATTTCTGCTTGGGATTGAAGCCCTGGTTATTTTCTACAGCAAATACTGATTATCAGGGGGCTGTTCTGAAGAGAGGAATCAACACTCCATGAACGTTTGTGCTCCAACTTTGGACCTCTAGTTTTAAGCAAATTAATCTGTGGCAGGGTTTTACATCCAGGTGCAAACAACCCGTGGCACTTTCTTGATTTCAGGAGTAGAAACTCCTCACTCTGCACAGGAAGCAGACTGATCCAGACTGGGACTGGACCAAAGAAAGTCCATTTTACATCTGAAATTCAAAGGGCAGGACGTACCTTTACTCTGTCTGTCCGGTTGTTGAAGAGGCCGATGCGCCGGATGGTGTTGAGGATTGGGTCGTTGCCGTCGTCAATCATGTTGTGGGTGGTCACTGGGGGCAGACAGTGTCTCTAAAGACAGAAAAAGAAACCCATAAGCCAGACAAAACTCTTGGTAAACAGTTCTGTCACCATTTTCTGTTACAGTTCTATCCCCATTTTCTAAGGTTAGTGGAAGACAGTGGGAGATTTTGTCATTGATGTGAGTAGGTTTTCATTTTAAGGTAAGAAAGAATGATCACATAATGTTGTCTTCCATATAGCTAAGGCCAAAAATGAGACCATAAAGTCTGGATTTGCTTCATTTACCTCAAAATACACATATCTGTAGTAACTTTTAGAAAGGCCTACTGTTTAATTCCAAAGGTTTTTAGTCAATATATTATATCTTCCTTAAGAGTTTGATTTTACCTATTTAGTAGATCCAGACTTCAAGAACAACAAAATATTTACATGTAGTGCAGAAGAAAAGAATTAGAAGTTTTGGTGTCCTGCATGTGTTCTATGAATTTCCCAAAAGAATTAGTTTAGGTCATGCTGGCATTAAAAACAGCCACAGCTGATCTTTCAGTGTTACCAATGAGAGAGGTATATCTGCTGAAAACATCTTCCCAATGCACAGACAATCCTCCTACAACATAACATTTATCATTTGTACTAGATATTTATGAAAATAATACATTTTCTGACCTGAGTTGAATAGATGGCTCTTTTCATAATGGTTATATCATCTCGGTCAAGAATCTTGTTCAAGTCTGGAATTTCTCCTCTGCAAAATCAACACAAAGGCTGTTTTACCAAATGACTTGTTAAGAGGAGAAAGAACACAAAGAAACAGCAAACAAGGTCTGATATCAACATGAATCTTTACTTTTTTTTTCATGTCCTTTCTATATTTCCTCTATTTTGTTCTCCCATACACTTGCTGACCTGTCAATTAGCTTCCAAAAAAGCTAAGCAATTCTTTTTTTTTTTTTCCCCCCTCTGTTCTTCAGACACAGTTTGTTTTTTTGCTGAAGTTCCAGTCATCTCACTTGTGCTTTGGGCCATTCACTTCCAACTGTCTTTTGAAACAATATGACTAAAGCACTAACAAATATTACTTTATGCTTTATGTTATGTTACTTAGACATCCCAAATGTCTATTAAGATTCTTTACACCATGAGATGCTAATATTTTTTTTTCCTCTGTGATTTGTGATTTGCCTCTATGTGGTCCCACATCCTTCCTATGGATGTCAAAATTTCCTCCACAAAGAGCAGCAGCACAGAAGCACCACAGGTGAACCACCTGCACATGAGGCTCTGCAAGGCAGAGCAAAGCAACCCATACACTCACTTTAGCAGGGCATTGTAGAGCTTCTTTCCAAACTTTTCTTTCACAGACTGGGCAATGTCCCTAGGAAGATAAATAAATACATGTTAAAAAAAAACAAACCAGAAGAATCCAGGACAAAGCATAAAAGAGATTTCCTGCTGTGGGAAAATTAAACTGTGCTCTGATCAGTGGGCCACGTTTCCCAGGTGTCACTACAAAAAAGAGAACATATACATGACCCTACACATTGAAACATGATCATTAACACTGGACATTAATCAAGGCTGAGAGGTCTCCAATTCAACTGATAAAAAGATACAAGGGATTTTAAAAGAAGCTCCCTCTTTCTGCCTTATTTCCCAACTCAAAGACTTTTGAAAACAAGCGTTAGACTGAAAGGCAGTTTGTTGTAATTAGTTTGGAAAACAAAAAGAAACTCCCTGAAAAGCTCAGGCCAAGTTTTAAGCTCATAATAAAGCCTGTGCCAGACAAATGTCTTATTTTTGGCTAAGGAAGAACTCCAGTGAACCACTGTTCTAAATGCAAAGAGTAAGTTACATTATTCTTTCCCTTGTCGAAACAACTTGAAAATGTAACTGGAAGTTCTGCTGTCAAAACAGCAAAAGCACTCTGAATTTGAGTAAAATACCCACTTCCTGGAACTTTTCCTGCCTTTCTGATTTCTATCCATACTTTGGGCTAAGACAAAGCTTGTTGAGTGAAATCCTGAACTTTACCAAGCTGAGAATCCACACACCTGTCTTTAGTTGCTCTCTCCCAGCTCACATAGACACAATAGTTGATGGGTTAATTTTGGATGAGTTGTAAAGCAGCTAAAATGTCAAACCACACTGATCCAAATCCCACCAAACTCGTCCTCCCCATCACCATATTTTCTTAGACTCATGCCATGCACAATATCCAAAACTTAACCCAGATGGGATAGACTGCTTTTGCAGAAGCAGAGGAATTTTATGTCCCAGATCAGCCATCATCCTCTCCTTAAAAACTGCCAACCTCTTCTTGTATTTCATTTCTGTGGCATCCTTCAAATCATCTAATGCTATTATGTAAGACTGTAGTCAGGTGATTTTATCCTGGAGCTCCAGATTATGACCATGATAATGCTGTATATGATGATGATGCAGAGGGTCTTTTGCTTTCCATGGAGCACAGTGGGAAGGACAGCTGGAAGCAGGAGATTTTTGCATGATTTTACATTTTAGTTTTACCTTTACTGTTAGTTACTACTGTTCCTGCATTACTGAGTACCAGAGAAATAACCATGTACTAGAGATACAACACTCTGCATATTTCATGTAATTTAAACTTTCCTTAACATCCATACATTATTTATTCAATGTGTACCTGTCGAATTATAGTCAAACTTCACATACTTTATATCAAAGACAAAGCAGAAGCCAAAAGCACTCATTGCAAGCACAGCTGTGTCTCACTGCACTCACGTTATTTTCTTCCAATTCCTGTGTAGTTCTCATTAGAAACCCTGGCACAACTTATTAGAAATTAGAAAATTCTCTTTAGAAACTGTCCTCTCACTTCAACCATCTAGATTTTAAGCTGACTGCACAGATCCTCCCCACATCCTCAGAGCGTGACATTCCATTTCAGAGCATCATTCCTTTCACCCATCATCTGGCACCTCCAGAAGGGGTACAGGATGAAACATCCTCTGGACTGAATCATCACTCTCCACTGGCAGTGCTGAAGGCAGCTGAGACACGTCATTGCTGGGAAGCCAGAGCTGGACAGTTAATTCCAACCTGTACATTTGTGGGACCTGTTTCCAGAGTGGTGACCAGGCAGAATGTTCCCTGTAAGTCCCAAGAAGCTGCTGTGTGATGACATCAGAGATAATCCAGAGAGCAGAGACATTTCTCATACCTGCCTTCTTTCCCAGATATGGCAAAAGCTGAATTACTTCAGTGACCCCTGTTAAACTATTTCTGTCCCTGGTTTTGGGGAGGTTTAGTATCTGTTAGTCATCGAATTCAGCTTGATTACAGATACCCAGAAATTAAGCCAGAGATCATCTGCTGGAGGCATTTAATGAGATAACAAGAAAATCAGTATCTTTCTCTTACACGGTGCCTTTCATCTACAGATCTCTAAACTAGACTTCTATCATTTTATAAATACAGAATTGGCATCACTTTAAAGACTTTAAACACGCTGAGACACAGGCAGAAAAGGAGGTCTTGTGGATTTTAGTCCCTCAGTTTTAAGACCAGCTTCCTTATTTCTGCAGCAGAGTTTCACTGCTGCAGCCCCTGATAAGGTGCCCGTTTCCATTCCCCTGCTCAGAGAATTAATCTGTAAATCTGTTGAGTGCAATGGCATTTTTCACCTTTGTTTTCTTAAACAAAATTCCTCCCTGATAACCCACCACTGGTTTTTCTTTATGAATCCCAAACTTCAGTTTTTGCCACATCACTTGGTTCAGAAGTACCACAAAATATGTGCCTTTCCCTACGTAGAATCACACAGCAGTTAAAGTGAGGTGAAGAACTCTGCTCTTGCTTTGTTTTTTTTTTTGTGTGTTTTTTTTTGTTTTGTTTTGTTTTGCTGTGGGAAGTTGTAAAATTAAAGCTTTTAAACTGAGAAGGCCTGTGACGATTTTCCCTTTATAGTTTTAAGCCTCACTGCTTATTGTAGGCTGCACACAAAATTACAGACAATTATTATCAACTGTTATTCTGCTGCCTCAGCCAGCACAATTTCCGTATTTCTACGTAGAAGAGGATGTGTCATTAATTTCTTTTTCCTGCAGAGAAGCTTCCTGTGATAAATTAGCAGTGAGTCTTTATTTTGTGGGAGCTCTATGGCACATCCAAAGGGAATACCAGAAACAGTCAGAAGACATCCAGAGCAGTGGATTTTCTAGAACATTTGACTTTGTGGCTGCAAAGCAAATACTACTTGCTAATGTGTTACAAAGAATGGCAAGGGAAGTTTACTACAAAAAAAACCCAAACACACACAAAAAAATAAATCAAAAAGGAGAAATATTTACCCTCATTTATCATTCTCATCTCTTTCATCCCTGAAATATGTTCTAGTTACCCACAACCCTCAATTTTAGCAGAGCCAAAAGAAAGGGCATCGTTCCTCAGCTGAAACTTTTGCATGTGTCCCGAATTCACTGCACTGAGCCCTTGGAGAGAGCGGGAATTACCAGAGCTGCTTCCTGACTGCTTGTCCTTTCAGGGTTTCCACGTTGAAATTGTTTGTCTTTGCTGGCATGATGAAGAACACAACAACTGTAACGTCAGTCTTATGGACCTACGCGACAAAGAAAGGAGAGGAATAAATCAAAAGAAAAATAAAATCTCCCCACAAAGTGTTTTCAGCCAACTTTAAGAACTAGTCACAGGAAAATCCAGTGCACTTGGGCTGCCCAGGAAGGCTCTGACCTCTTAACTCTCCCTTTTTGTCTTGCCAGAGATACAGCTGAGGATAATACAGGTAAAATATATGTCACACAGTGTCAGTATGGTTGGTACAGACCTTCCTGACCTCTCATGGTTTAGAGGCCACGGCTGAGGATGTGGAAATATAAACTTTAAAATAAACAAGCAAACACCAAACCCAAAAATCCTACACACATTTTCTCACCTGACACAAACTATTTTGGCTTAAAGGAGGGAGCAAAGGATTCCTTGCATGAATGAGGTTTTATTCCTGTCAGCAACTGTTTAAAGAAAAGCTAAGGGTGAGCCCTGTTCAGTGCAGTAAAAATTAAATTATTTTGGGTTGCCTCTGTTTTAAATTTTAGACACACAAACCTGCTATTAGCAGGCCTGCTCTCAGACTGAGGGACAGGGAAATGCAGAGTGGAAAATAACCTACAGGAGTCATCTGTCATGTTAAGGTTCTTCCCTTCCCTCTCCTCAAGGCAGGTTCAGAGCCCACCATGCCATGATCTCAGTGTGTATTAACACCCTGTGCCAACATTAATATCTTACCTCCAAAATGTTAGTGAGGTACTCAAGCAGCAAAGGAAAAAGACTCTATAAAATAAAATAATTGCACCCAATTCTATGTGCTTTTTAGGGCACACCACTACAATGTGTTTCAGAAGCAGCAACATTTCCAGATTCAGAAGCAGTACAGGTATTCTGCCATTCCCAATGGAATTACCCCTTGAAACAACTACAGAGCAATAATTACACTTGAAAATGATAAAACACTTGACAGAACTGCAGAGCTGTTCTTTGAACACCTAATCAGATGCTGGCATCCAAAATGGAGCAGTAATGCAGTAAAGTCAGGCTCAGCTCGTGGGAGAAGCAACAGCACAGAGTTTAATGATTCTGTGATATAAATAATTAGCTACAATAAGAGATTGCTGCAGCGGTTGCTCAAGCAACTCTTTCTCTCTTATCACATGAGACTTTCCACATTACCAGTTTTCAGAGTTGTTTAAATGCCATTAACAGGTCCTTGATGTTGCCCTGAAATGCCAAACAACTGACTTGTGTTGTGGAAGAAACACTTGAGTTAAGTGAGGTTGTGTGAGTGAATGGAGGAAGGATTTGCAGAAAGGCTCTACTGGTGTCCTAACAGAAGGTGGTGGTAGAACAAGTGTTCTTAGGGCTTTGAAAATCAGTATTTTTTTCAGCCCTGCTGGCAACAAAGGATCGTTCTTTTTATCCAGATTTTCCATATCATTTAAATGGTAAGAGCACAAAAGAGAGAGTCTGGCAACAGCAGCCAATTGATCCTTGCTACATGACCAAAAACTGAATATTACTACTTTTTCAATCAATGTATCAATCTTTAGGAAGACATGGAGACATTTTCAACAACCTCACTGTGGGTGGTAAGTGCTCTGATCTTTGGTCAGAACAAGGCCTAGCTCCTACCTTCCCTAAATTAAAAGTATATGAATTTTAAAAATTATTTTAAAATATTTTTGTTAAATAAAACATATTAGAAACATTACACTCATTTTATACCTGAGGGAACAGGAGCATGGAGAACTGAGTTCCACTTCCCCAGGCTTGCTCACCAGCCCGCTGCCACAGTGGGAATTTTCACTGCAAGATTCCCATCCAGTGTGGCAACAGCAGATTTAAAAGATCATTATCAGGTCCCAGTGAATTAAGCAATTTGCTTAAAAAGATATTTTTAAAAGGCATCATTAAAGGATTACTTTTATTTCCCTTCTAGTGCGTAAACCTTCAGGGCAAACACTTGAATAGCATTTTAATTATTTCTCTCTGAAAACGAGGGAGGTGGCCACGGATTAACCCCTAGAACTATGTAACCAATTATTTTTAAGCCGTCTGAGATCATTACATCCCCTGAGGGTTCAGAGAAAGAGCTCTGTGGAAACTGTGAGCATCCCATAATTCCTTTCCCACAAACCAGAGCTTATAGGAATTCTTGCAGGTGACTTCCACGGTGTGATAATTTGAGTACAAGCTCTATGTTGTCAACAGCTGCACAAGGTTTCTTACCCTCAGCAAAAAGTTTAATCTTGATAAGGCTTCTAGAAACATGTCAGCTCCCTTGTTGGAAAACTCATATCTCCCAGCAATGAAGAAAAATAAGGTCTTCTCGAGATTGAAGTCCAGGTGGCTGAAAGCAAGAAAAACAAACAGACAAGAACAAAGTATTTCTCTAGATGTAATCGAGCAAAGCACACAACAGCTTTCTATTCTGGAGGAATTTAATTATCCCGAGAACATAAAAGAAAGTGAGGCTTTTCTGCTGTTCTTTAAATCGACTGCCTTAATCTGGCAAGCTGCATCTTGGGTAAATAATGAACAAATCAGCACATCTGCTCTCTGATATCACAGTCTGTTAAGCAGAGTTAGCACTGGTGTCTAAAATCCCTTTAGCTTCTGACTGAGAAATCCCAGACAGATATTCGAAGAAGCTGGTAGCATTTCAGCCCCTCCATGAAGCACTCATTAGTCTTCCTGCTTTGGTGCTTGCTTTAAATAGTGTCGGACAACCGTTGCTAATTTTTGAAAAGTAAAAGCATACCCATAGAAATGACCTCGAATGAACTCTTGGATCCTAGCCTTGTACATGGAATGCAAATTCTGAAACTCATGCATTGCTGAAAATTTCTTAATGTTCAAGCCATTTGGGGTGACAACATCTGGAAAAGCAGAGAAAAGGCAGAGGTAGACATCTTGAGAGTCAGAGCAATCTTTCAGGAAAGAACCACCGTGCCTCCCGGCTGTCAGCACGCGAACAGGTTATGGGTTAGGTTATTTCTGGAGAGGGGACAGCACCGCCTGACACAACAGTCTCCACCAGCTCATTCCACAAAGCTCCTGCACGTGGCCATGTTGGCATTGAAGTGGCTTTCCCCTTTGCTCAGCACTAGACAGACCCTGCCCTTTCGTCCCGTCAAGACTCGGGTTGTGTCTCCGTTTGGCTGTGTTTGTTGTGCAATGTGCCCCTTCCCTCTTTATTTGTGCTATCACTGGTCCCTGCTCTATCACTAGGGATTGAAAGTTCTTGAAAGCAAAAAAACTGCACAGGACTATGCCCTTGGTTGCTGCATGGCACAAGAGATATCCATCCTATCAAGACTTCTGAGGGTTTATCAGAAAAAGAGAATATAGTAAACCATTTAAAAAAGACATCCCTTGAGTAATCTGTTGGATTTCTCCTAAAAATAGCCACAGAATAATACGCTTTACACATTTATAGCTGTTCTCCTCCAAGATTCTAAAGGATTTTTCAATTAAAATTTGTCCATTTCCAGAATTTTTAAGGTAGAGTTATAGGATATACACAGAGGACAGACATAGCTTGTTTCAAACAACACTGAAATTCTGTCCCTCTTCACCTTCCTGGTAGATCACAGCAATTTAAAGGCTTGCCCTAAGTCTAGCTGAAATAAATGGAAAGAATGCCACTTTCTTTTCTTTGAGTTGGTTTATGAAAGCCATGTATGGAAATGAAAGGGGAGGCCAGTTCCTCATTTCAAAGGAACTCAACTGCCTTACACAAACCTGCACTTCTCTATGACACCAGAGACCCTTCAAATACAAAGAATCTTCAAAGCAACAAGAAGCACTGATTATTAGAGGGCACAGTGGTGCCAACTCCAACCTTGTTCTCCTGAAGGGGTCATCGGGTGTCTGCTCCTCACAACCATTAACTGGAGTAATTTTAAAGGTTCCAAAGGACCTTCAGTGAGATATTATCATTCCCCACAACACATGGTTCATGTAAACCAAACAGCACCTCCTTTGACCCCAGTGCTCATGGTTAACTCCTCCCATACATCAGGGTTGCTGATGGGAGCACAGTCTCTCCCTTGCCACCGATACAAGTCCTGAACGTCCCTTTTGCTGTGATTTTTCAGTCCCAGATGCCTGACATTCAGGGCTTCCCATCCTTTCCCCCATTAATAGAAGTTTGCATGTCTAGCATTAAACATCTGGCCTGACATAAAACAGTCTCCTACTTGTGGAGAGACTTTTGGAGACTTCCTTTAAACACCTATGGCTCTTCTGATTCATCCCCTATCAAGATGATCTTAAAATAAGTACAATCAGTTCTCCATATGCTATCCAACATATTTGCCTGACATTTTTCATGCAAATGCCACAGCCATTTTCAATTACTGCCTTGAAATTCAAAGTCTACTTCAGCAATATAAGTGTGTCCCTGACAGGTGAGTGATCTCTGATTAAACCTTATCTTGTAAAGGGTTCTGAAACACTCAAGGTTAAACAGTAGTAGATAAAAATTCAGCCTTTATTAGCAACCACGAAATACCCAAAATTTTGATGGGTCTGTCTTGGAATACCACATTTGAAACTAAAGACCAGGAAATCTTTACTTGCTAGGTATTTAGGATTTGGTTCTCGATGACAAAAAAAGGACAGTCTTGGTGGGCCTGACAAGGAAAGTTGTGCTTTTACTTTCTCCTGCCCAGTACTTAAAAGTTCTCTGAACAAAGACCTCTGTGGCCTCACAGGAGCAAGGAGGTAGCAGAGCAGACACATCCTCCCTTGCCTTTAGCGACCACCTCCTCCTTCCTCTGCCCTGCTCTTTGTCCAGCATGGAAGAACAGGCTCCTGCAGGACACAGTTTTGAGAACACAACCATTTCAAACTCTTCCCAAAAAACTAAGAATGCCTGACTGGGTATTTCTGGCCAGTTTCCATCCACTCACATTTATTTTTATTTATCAGGGAGTTTTGATCCCTCTCAGCCACCAACAGCAGCCTGTGAATAACCTACTGCCAAATTCTCTCATTTAACTGCAGCCTCATTTACCCTTTCATCAGGATTGGGGCTCAACCCATATCTTAGTCAAGCTTTTGAGATGCAGAACAAAATTTGGTGGCCCAAAGCACCCAGTTCACTATTCCTGCTCAACAAACAGGAACATTTTGAACCTGTGTGGGGCAATGTGCCCTCACCCTGGGGAAGAAGCGATAAAAAAGAGCTTTGTCCCTATGCTGAGTGTTTTCTTGTTGTTTAATGAATTAATGACATTTTTGTTCAAAAAATCGTCCCAAGGAGGTCAAATCAGAATGTTTTGACTTCTGTATTTGTAGGAAAGAAACTGGCACTAATTTAAGTAATATTGGCACAGTAGGAGGTTTTCTGCTGAGAAGTCACTAACATTCAGGGTTGACTCATACTTTTTCAGAGTCTTCTTCCGTGATTTTGATCAAATATATGAAAATAGGAAGCCTAGATCTAGATCTCAACTGATACCTAAGTCTCTTGGAATTTTGATTCAAAGCCTTCTGTACTGCCAGTATGTTTCATACCTGAATGAAAACATTAGAAATCCTGTAGTATCAGTTTTTAAATCACGGAAATGTAACTTAGGATCACTGACAGAATCTTGCTTGATACTTCAGAGAAAACAGGCTCAACATCAGATAGTCAAACTTTCAACAAATAAAATTTGTTTGATAAAATATTGATCAAATCATAAAAAGCAGTCATTCTGCCCGGTTTAGGCTGGCAAATTGGTCTTTGTCCTGGTGCAAACTTTCCCCATGCAATCAGGTTAGCTAAATTTTAAAGGCACTTTTCCAAGTGATAAGATTTACAATTTAAATTATAATCCAAGTTTAACATTAAAGGGAAGTAGCAGAGACAGCTCTACTTGGTGCATTTCTCAGTTATTTTTAGCTAACAATTTGGTTACAGAGTTTATCTCTCAATAAATGCAAATAGAAGTTAATTGTGCCAATTCTTCATCCCCCT
The DNA here is from genome assembly GCF_022539395.1 of Myiozetetes cayanensis. NCBI lineage: Eukaryota > Metazoa > Chordata > Aves > Passeriformes > Tyrannidae > Myiozetetes > Myiozetetes cayanensis. Next base: position 70,057,047 of record NW_026087521.1, on the reverse strand, counting down.
TTTAAAAGTTTATTTTTGAGGTGGGTTGAGAAACATACCCATACTTTCAGCATTCAAGTTCCTTTGCAGAATTCAAGCTCAATGACCTACTGAAGGACGAATGCTGAACTTTCCAAATGGCCACTGCGGATTTCACAACTTCAGAGAGAATAAATAGTATGAGAATAGATTCCTACCCAGTCTTATCTGTGGTCTAGGATTCAAAGAAACTAATAAAGTACTTATTCCCACCAGAACATCCTTTCCACTTATAGTTGTCTCCCAGGATTTGGGGTGGCAATTCCTATTGAATTTCTATCTAGCTCTGTCAACATGAAGCATGATATTTGTCAGTAATTTTTTAACCCAAACATTAAATATATTTACTTGGTTTCTTCACAGTTGCAAGAATAATCACAAAAAGCTCAGGCCTGTGAATCTCTGTGCATGGAATTCTCTTCAGCTTCAACTGAGTTTTACCTGTGAGCAGTCTGCAGATTCTCTCTCCCAAATTAAACTGGATTCAGACTCATTTCACTCTCCTAAAACCCCAAAACATAAACTATGATTTCCAAGGGCAGCTGTTGTGAGGAGAAGCCTCATCTCAATATAAAACAGCTTCAAAAGTCGGATTTTCAGAGGTCGAGTACTCTGCACTTTGTAAAAATCAAGACCTTTCAGAGAAACTCCAGTTTAGATGTCTGAATGCTTAAGGGACTTGTTAAAAACTGTCATGTTTAAAATGAAATTTAAAATAATCTAAGTTCATCATCCTACTGACAGTTAACCAGGAATGAGGCAAAGGATTCAATGAACATCTCTTTTGTTTTGATTCAGGAACCACAATGTGGCTTGAATGGTTGAAATTAAAGATAACAATCCCAAACTATAATTACCACTGCAAATCACCTAAAAAATCTACAAAGAAAAAAAACAAAAACCAAGAAAATAAAGTCTTCTGAGTGTTGCTTAGCTTAAAATAACCAAGATGTGAACACACCTGCTTAAACAGCCTCCAAAATTGTTGTGCAGTTTTCCCCTCATGACGCTTACCTGCACATGGACTGACTTAAAGAGAGCTTTAATGACATATCACACTGGGACTCATTACCTTCCTCAAACTCCATGCATGAAACACAAAAAAGTTTTGAAATTTCATATTTTATGAGGCCAATACAAAGGGGGAAATCAGGCAAACTGCTGGGCACATAACTCGACTATTTTAGAAAATATTATATGTACAAAGCTTTTCATGGTTTGGCCCTAAGAGCATGGAAACCCTGACCCAGACAAAGCTCCTGAACCTGGATGTTCTTGCAAAGAGTTAAATCAATGCTCTCCTAAAATGATCCTGAAAGCAGTTATTAAATGATGCTGAACTTGATTTCTTCTGGACTACACCACACGCTGCTAGAATGTGTTTGGAGCGGTATCATTCACACTCGAATTTTGAAAACTGGTTATTCTCTGCCTCTATTATGTTCCTTCAGTCTAAGGAAATGTAGATAGTAGGAGGAAATACAGCAAAAAAACCCGAAAACAAAACAATTTGGGTCTTACCAGGAGTTCTTTTAAGCATATGTTCTGCTTCTGTGGCTGTGATCTGTGAGACTGTGGTGAACACATGGGCGCAGTGCACAGATGCCCGTTCCATACAGTACCGGTGGTAAATCTGCCTCTCTCCAGCTTCCTTGTCAATGTCAAACTGGTAAATGACAAAACAAACAGAGAAAGACACCTGTGTGTGATGTGCCCCTCAGACTCATGGCCTCAAAGAAGGTTCCTCGTGCCAAGCTCGGTTTCCCCAGGGAATGAGGATCGTGGGATAATTCTGCTGTTTTGCCGTTCTCGTTTTTGGAACTATTTTATCAACTTCAAAGGGTTCTGAAGGAGCAAGAGAGGTCTCAGGTCCTGCGTGTTCCTGAAAAAATGGCAGCTCCACAATGGAAGGACAACTAGATTAATGATGCCACGAAAGGTAAGGATCTGTGGTCTTCGGCCTGCTGGTTGAGAATGTATCACACTGCATCTCGCCAGGGCTCGCTGGAAAACTTGGGAGAGCAGGGAAGTTGCTGGTTACTGAAGGTATGGGGGAGAGAAGAAAAAGGGGAATGAGGATGTGGACAGAACCTGGGGACTGGGTGGGATGGTGGGAATCACGGAGAGAGAAATGTAGTTGTGGTGGAGAGGCAGGATATGAAGACTCGGACACAACTCCTGAGCGGACAAAGAACGTAGAAAATGAGATATTTTCTGATACTCAGAGATGTTCTTTCTCCAGCTTCATCCCTGTTATTTTGCTGCTTCTTGTGTTTCAATTTGAACTCCATTAATTTCTAATTTCTAAGTTAATTTCTAAGTTTTCTCACTAGATGAGACTATCCCAAATACCAAAGCATTTCTGAATCACCTTTCAACCAGGCAGCTACTGCTTTTTTTTTTTTTACTGAGCTTACATCACCCTGATGCAAAGAAAAAGCACACCACCTTCCGAGCTTAAAGGTTCAAATGTTCACTCAGACGTCCGCTGCAAAACCGCTGCAATGAGTCTAAAAAAAGGTGTCAATGATTTCAATTAAATTACAATCTTCTTAGTCCCAAATGATGTTTCACTTATGGGAAGAGAAGTCTTGACCTCCTAAGGTTGACAGAACAGGCACCAAAGGGACTGTGTGAGTTCCATGGAGAGTGACAGTGACTCTCAGTGAGCTCTGCCCTTATCACTGCCTAAAGCTGCACGGTCTGACTTTGATTGCATTTGACTGTGGGACTTCATGGCCTGTCAGAGATTTAACCCTTATTACAGGCAGGGCAGACAGCACTTTCTATAGTTAGGGCTGTGTGACCTCTGCTTCCAGCACTTTAGAACTCAGCCAGAATAAAGCTATTCAGCCCCCGACCTTTCCTGCCAAGTGGGTGCTTAATGTTGGTACAGAACATATTTTAAGAAACTTGATCAAATGTGAACCATTTCAGGGGACTAGAATTAAGCAAACAGCTTTTAATTTTTACTGAGGCAGGTATAGATACAGATGTAGCTATGAATGTCTTTGCTAAGAAAGTGCTTTTATCCACTGAGCACTAATTCTGCAGCGGTGCTACACTACTTATGAGGAAGTGGCTTCCACTCTATTACTTGAAAATGCCACCCTAATGAGACCAAAAGAAAAGGAGTCTTGATAAATCTCAGCTAGAGACTTCTAGAGAAATTTATTTTGGCATTGATGGTCTTCTAGATCAAGAGTTTCTAAGTTTGCCAAAGAGATTTTTGGAAAAGGCAGGAAATGCACTTTACAATGTGCTACCATTTCTCAGTTGTATCATCACATCTCGTATTTTCAACATTCCCCATGGGAATCTTAAATGATCTTTTCTCTAGGACACACATCTCATGTGTCACAGAAGTTGAATGGTAGAAGGAGCACTGAGCAGGAGGGCAGAGAAAGAAAAAAATAAAGGTGAATTAATTTGACTTAGTAGAGTGCCACAAATCCCTAGCATTGTGCATCACTTACCCTAAACCAATTCACACACAGCTTTTAACTGAGTATTTGATTGTTCAAACATTCTGTGCAAAAGATAAAAAAAACCAAAACAAAACAAAATGGAACAGTTCTTTAACATGCTGGACAAACACACAAATGGGATGGGCACCACTACAGTCAAAACTATGTATGTCTTTTCAAATGCATCTGATTTTGCATTAAAAATAATTTTTAAATTGCTAGCAAACAAACAGTTGCTCAAACTTTCAAGGGTTCTTGTTGTATTTTCCCTTTCTCAGCAAGAATGGATTTCAATTACAAAATGTAATTAAAAACTAAATGTGGGGCATTTTCACTAACTGTGGAAAAACACTCCCTCCAACACTACTGGGAGAAAGGTTCATAAAAAAATTGTTAAGCACTATGGCTTATTTCTAGCTAGCTTTTACTTCTTTGATTGCATGAAAGCACTTTACACATTTAACACATTTCAGTGCTTATTTCTTCATTGCTATTCATTGTCTCATCTTTTGGAAATGGAAAATATTTTATTTTGCACATGCTTGCATGACTTTTGGCATTTTTCTGCAAAGGTTCACGATTCCAGGGCTGTTGGGAAGTAGAAACAGAGGTCAGGGAGTTCTCACATTTCATTTGCTCTCACTCTCCAGCAGCTTCCACCGCCAATCAGCAAAGCAAGCCCCTGACTTTTGACCTCACCTATAATGTGGAGCAAGAACTGTGCACTCCTGAGCAGGCTAGACAAGTGAAAATAGCCTCAGACAAGTTGAAGGGCAGGTTAAATGAAAATTAATTGATGAGACAGGGGACAAATTTAGTCCACACCGCCCTGTGCAAAGACAGCTGAGCTTGCTGTGCCAGCATCAGCTCCAGAATTAGAAGCAATGCGGGGCTGTGTGGAGCCAATCTGCCCACATGAACAGCAGTGCAGCCGCTTTGCTCTCCACCCCCAAACCCCTGTTCCTGCCCAGCAATGGGCTCTGCCCTCTGGGTGCTTGTCCACCTGTGAACTGTGTCCCATGTCCCTCGTGTCCAGCGGGAGCGAAGCAAAGCACCCGAGAAGTGCGTCACGCTGACTGCTGTTTGTTTGCTGTTATCAGCCAAGGGGAACACCAGCAACGCCACAGAGGGAAAGCTGCACCCAGGGGAAAACAGATCTAAGTCACATTAACTGTCTGCAGACCCATTTAGGGTGGAAAAGACCCCTAGTGTCATCGAGTCCAACTGTTTCATCCCTCAGTGATTGTTAATGGTTCCTTCAGTATCCACTTCCCTGTAAATATTTTGCTGCTTCTCCCAGCGAGGATCCCCTCCTGCCCTGACTGTTAGAAACCAAAGCAGATTATTAGAATTTACAAGATGGAATGAACTAAAGGGGGGAAATGACTCCTTTATAAGGCCACTCTAATTTCAAAGCAACACAGGAAGACGTCCCACAGGCTCAGTGCTTTTGGAGCAAAGCTTGCATTTGCTGCAGTGCAATCCTGAGGAAAAAATTTCAGCTCATTTCTGCCTTTTCTAGGGATCCATGTAATGAGCATAACATTTCATTCATGCCCTAAAATTTAACGTGTTAGGAGGCACAGTAGGTAATCACTGAACCTCCCAGCATGGCATTCTGCTTAAGACACCTAAGATGAGCTTTGAATGAAAAAAAAAAAAAGAATATCAAGTAGTGATGGGATACAGGTGTTCTGTTTCTTCTGGAAGCAGTGAACACTCACTGAAGTAGCAAATCCAAATCTGACATTCCTACTTCAAAATGATAAAGACAAAGTGCAAAATATTCCCAAAGCACAAGAAGAATGATTTGAGAGTGGAAAAGAAGGAAGGACTATACTGGCTATGTAAATACTTTTCTGAAAGACAGATAATTTGGCACAATCTGCATAGACTGTCTAGGTATTGATACTAGACTATGCTTTCCTAAAGAAAAAAAAGAAAAGTTATGATGAAAACCAATGGAAGTTAAACCAGTACAACTGCAAACTGGAATTAAAATATGTGATTTTCCTGAATAAAACATTGTGACACCTTTGCAGAAGTAACACAGATTACCCTCACCACTTAAGCACTACTACCTTGAGACTGGATAACACTTTTGTAAGTATTTTACATCTAAAAAAAAAAAAAAAAGTACATGTTTGATGCATGAATATTTAACTGAGGATTTTAGTCAGAGAATGAAATAATCTCTTCTGGCCTTTTAACTCAGCAGCACACTCGAGTTCAAAGTGATGCTGCAGTGGAATCAGGAGCAGTCAGAGGTGGGTCTGAAGTCCAAATTCCTCATCCACCAAAGGGAAGAACGGAAAGCCCTCTGCTTTCAGCACAATCTCACTGGCTGCCAGTGCCTGAATTATGTAAGAATGACTCTTTTAAAATGCAGCTTACGTCAAATTTACCTCCCATTGACTGTTATCTTGTGCAAATAGAACTTTCATTCTGGCACAGCTCTGCAGTGCCAAAAGAGAATGAAATCTACACTTCCTGGCTTAAATCAGATTTCCCTTAGCTGCTCTGCTGACAAAGAGGATCAGCTTTGTATCACAGGGAGCTCAGTGACAGCCTGGACAGAGCAGCACCAGTTGGAATGAGAGCCTGGGCTCTGATACTGGCAGCATAAAAGCTCTTGACTATTCATTTTCACTGGGATTTTTAGTACTGTTCCTTTCAGACTTCTTGGGACAGGGTTTTCCACCCCTTTGCAAACTAGACTCAGCTGCACTTGCATGAGCCCAATGAAAATGTTGCAAGTTCTACATAGAAGAGTCACACATGGCAGGGTAACAGCAGTAAAAAAGCAATGAAGAATAATACTGAGCTTTCCTTCTTCTCATTGCAGCACTTTTCCCATTATAACTCAAATGGGTTTTTTTCAGTAAGAAGCATCAGAGGCAGAAGTCTACAAACTTCTCCATTATGCCAGGCCAGTGGTCCCCAAAACCATTCAAATGGTCACCTCTCAGATGAAATTCCAGGTTAAATCATTTGCCTAAACAAGCTGCCTGGTCACCTATCAGCTTGCTCAGCCTGTGTCTCAGTCAATTTATGAAAGGTGTTGGCCTATTTAAAACCCTAAAGGGATGAAACGAGACCAAAAAAAAAACCCACAAAAAACTAAACTAACAACAACAAAACCCCATTTAAATAAGCTAGGCTCTTTAAACAACAGGAAAAGCAATAAAAGATTAACATTCTGGATCTTCAGCTGAGAGGTCAGTTCCTCCTGAGAAGAAAATGACTCAGAACTTTTTTCACAGAACTTCCTAACTTCTGGATTAGCTGTTTTGGTTCAGTTTATCTTGGCAACAAACATAACCCTACACTCACCAGTGTAAAAGCCACACTGCACATGGGGATAATGGGAGAAATGCTCTGCTGGTTGGACTCTTTAGACCTCCAAGACCTCTCCAAAACTTCTGTGGAGAATTAAACTCATAACACACTCTGTTTGTTAGTGAAATTATAAAGTGTTGCCTGTGGAAGAGTTCAAGCCAGTAGGCTTGGACATGCCAGAGTTACCTCTGGTGTTCACTCTGCTCCTGGGCACGTGCTAAGGGTTTAACACCCAGGTTTGCCCTGGAGCAGAGGCAGCTAAATTTCTCCCAGTCCCCAAGTTTTAATCCTTTAAGAATACAAGAATTGTATCATTTCATACAGCAGTCACAGAATGGTAGAGTCGCAGAATCCTTAATGTTGAGGAAGATCGTAACACTGAAACAGTAAAACCAGATATTTCACTTCAGGGTGAGAGGGGAGGATATCCCCTAAAAATACATTGTTTCCTCCAAAGATCAAATATTACAAAACCCTAAAGAATCTTCTTCACTGACAAGCTGTTTGTTTATATATATATATATATAATAGTTTACTGCTAGAAGACAGCAACAAGAATAATCTGACGATCTCTCTCTCTGTATCTAATTACAACCTCTCATTTCTCAACTGACTTCTGGGCCAAGCTGACCTTTTTACAGGCAAAGGAGCCCTCACTAAATAGTTAATTTTATCAGGAGCAGCTTTGTCACACCCTGAGCACGTTAAACAGTGGTGCAACACCTTGGCATGATTTCCTCCATTGGCACCTTTAAATGTCAATCCACAGAGGGCATAAAGCATTATTATTATTATTATATGCACAAGTTTCTTCCCTTGAATATTATTTACAGCAGTTTACAGTAATACTCTAAAGTGATACTTATGTTTCATTCCATATATTCTCAGAATAAAATCTGAGGAGATATTTCTGTATTTATGATGTAGCTGATGGTTACCAATGGAGTTTGTGAAGGGTGGACAGTACCTTCTTACATAAAGTTGTCCATCCCATGTGTGAACAGAAAAAAATATATTATTACTGTGGCTAGATTTAAATATATTCAAATCTTCAAGTCCACTCTGATGTGAGATCATTACTTTTTCTTCTGAGTACACAGAAAAGGGTGAGGCATCCAAAGTTACCGGGCAGGAGGAAAAAAAAAGTTGCTTTTGAGAAAAAAACAGACTACTTTCTGGACTTCTTGCAGCTCACCAAATTAACCAGAAGCAAGAGAAATAGTTATTTTTTTTTTTAAATTTCCTTTCAAAAGAAAAACAAGGCTCTGACATAGTATTTTAAGTAAATTTTAAGTAAAACATTCAACATTCTCTTTTTTTTAAACACTTGATTTCTCATTTTGAATGCCCCCATTTTTTTTTACTATTGTTTCCTTACTAACAAATTATGTGTAAGAATGCAAGGGTTAATAAGTGAAAAAAAAAAACACCTCCTCAAGAGTTCAACCTGACACCACATGTGTTTAGTTCTTTCAATCCAGCTCTTTCCAGTAAAAAAATAATTCAATATACCTTCAAAGCTAAATTTTGCATATGTACACCTAAAGAGAGTATGAGGGAGCAGGAATGTCTGGACTCCTCGACTGGGTTATTTGTGCAGCCTCATTAATGCACCTAAAAACATATCTAACTTAGGAGACTGGTTTTAGTAGGGGAGAGATGGAGAGAGATCGGACAGACAGAAGGGATGGGACAAGAGGGAATGGCTTCAAACTGACAGAGAGCAGGTTTAGATTGGATATTGGGAATAAATCCATCCCTGTGAGGGACTGGCACAGGTTGCCCAGAGGAGCTGTGGCTGCCCCATCCCTGGAAGTGTCCAAGGCCAGGATGGATGGGGTCTCTGAGCAACCTGGGCTAGTGGAAAGTGTCCCTGCCCATGGCAGGGGGTGAAATGAGATGATTTTTAAGGTCCCTTCCAACCCCAACCATTCTGGGATTCTGTGTTTCTGAACAAGGCCAGCACCTGAGGCCTTGTCTTTGGAAGACAACATTCCACACCGTGTCAAGCTTCGAACATCCAACCTAAAATTGCCAACTGATTAATTTTCTTCACTGCTTTCAGCCAAGAAAATACATGCACAATGACTACTAACTACTACTAACTTAACTGCTTCTACCCTCACTAAGTGCTGCAATGCAAAAATCTCTTTAATTCAGTTTTGTCTGGGACCATATTAGAAACCCCAGCTGGTGCAATGCACCTGTGCTGAAAGCGGTGCTAAAGACATTTGGGTCCTTGAAAGGTTGGTTTCTGTAATGCTTTGAGTGGAAAGAAAACAGTGAAACCCAAACACCATGAGACAGTTAACAAAAATTCCAAGAAACAGGTGTGGCTCCTTTGAACTCAGAAAATACTTCCTTACGTTTGCCAGGAAGTATTTGCCATTAAGCCTAACCTGAAATGGTTGAAACTGGAACAACTTACTAGGACTTGCAAGAGTTAAGAAATAGGCTGGGGAAAGAAATAAACCACCCTTTAATACAATTCCAGGGTATTTTGAGCAAGATGAGGGCTGCTGGTTATTTTTTTTGCTGCCTTTCATAACGAAAGAGTACTGTGAGGCTGCATCTGAAGGGTCAGGTGATGACTACAGCTAAAGAAGTTTTACCTTCCCTGGTTACTCATGGTGCTCTAGTCCACTGAGCTTTAAGATGACATGCCTGGACACCTCACAGTCTTACAAATACCATTTCTTGTGCTCTGGAACCAACAACTGATCACTCAGATGTGGGTCAATCACAAGGGATCACACCAGACAGAAAACACAATATATAGTGCAGCACAGTGAAGAGAAAAGGAGCCAGGAGCTGATTAGCTCAAAGAAAAGGAAGGCATGAGAAAAATGTCTCTCACCTGGTCAAGGTTGTTGTAGAAATCAATACTGGCTGCACACAGGTATCTCCCAAGCAGAGTGGCGTGGGTGGTGAAAATTGTGGCGACAGGAAGTTTCTGAGACCGAGCCAGTATCAAACCCACTCCTGCCTGCCACTCGTGGAAGTGGGCAATTATATAGGGCTTGTCATCAAACTGACAGGAAAGCTGTAAAGAGAAATAACATCCATGGAACAGGCATTATCCTGCCCATCATCCCAGACCCATGAAACCTCTGAGTTTTGGTGTTTTTTTAACATGATGCCTTTTGAGTGCTTGCTTTCTTTCTTGTGACAAAACAGTACAACTTTTGGAGCGGTCATGTGTCTTGATTTCCCTAATCCTGAGCCTCAGAACAATCTCCTTCCTCAAGTGTCAGGGAACTCTTATTTCCTTTTACTTGCTCTTCTGCTGTTGAAGCTCTTGTTTGGATAAGAAAATCGTGAGCATCTATGACAGACAGGTGATGCTGCAGGTGAGCTGAGCTTCCCCTCTGCAGAGTGACATCTGAAAGTCACAGTGCCACCCTTAATTCTGTCTGTCTGTCTATATTCCCTGTTCAAGGCAGTTTCTTGTTGCTGAGACTGTTCTTGACTGCCTTCGAGGACAGTTTGGGAGTGTGACAACTTGACTTCCACAGGAGAGGAAAAGGGAGTTTGAGATCCTACTTGTAAGAGCATCCTGTGACAAATGAGGGAGTTGAGAAGAAACAGTGGGAAGTGACATAAAGACACAGCAGAATTCACACAGGGCAGCCCCCTCGCCCTTCTCCTGGAAAAATATAGTTAAAAGACCATAATTACAAATTTGACCTACATCAGGTATCCAGTTCCTTAAAATTGTAGTTTTTAAACTGGAGAATAGGAACAACATCCCAAAACATTTTTTTGCTCTGCAGACAAGGCTGAGGTTTAAAAATCTCTAGGTTTAAAAACTGTACCTCTTTTAAAAACCAGGCTGTTAATGATCCAAAAATCACAGCATCGTTGGCTTCTTGGTCATGAAAGGGGATCCCTATGTTGCTGGCTTCCCAAAATTCACCTTTCCACTTGTCCAGATTCCAAGCTGCTGATCCTATGTCAAACAATAAGACATATGGGCTGCCCTCTATCAGCCATCTTCCAAAAGAGACCTACGGAAAAGAGGCGAGGTTACGTTAAAGACAGTAAATAAACAAAATGTAAAATATAAATAAATATAAAAAATAAAATATAAATGAAAAAGAAAATAAAGAAAATTGTTAAAGTGAATGTCAATGTAAGTGAGAACAACTGTTTTCATCCATCAAATCTAAAGTATTTTACACAGGGAATATGTAATCACAGTCCCACACACCCAGAACCTGCAGTTTTCCTTGCAAAGTGCACTGAATAATATTGGAACAAAGGAAACTACGATCTTTAGAAACATTTTATTTTTAAGACTTTCATTTTAGATTTTCATGGCAATATTAACCTTTTTTTCCACGGAGAGGAAAAAAAAAGCTTAGGAGGACTGCACGTGGTTGAATAATGAAGCTTTATGTTCCTACTGAAGAACATTTGGTTTTGTTCTTATTTCAAAATTATTATTTTCTTTCAGTCATATTTGCACCCAGTCTTTTGCCATTTATGCCAGATCACTGGGGATATCTGTATCTACCATGACATTTCCTCATTCTTCCCATCTGGTAGAGTAGAAGGATCAACAAAAGGTGTAATAGTACCTAGACCCACATCAGGCTAAAAACACAGCTTTCCTGCTTTATCTTTAAACATCTCTAAGAGTTTAGAACTTCACTGCCTTAACTGACCCAGCTGTGCCCAGACTGTACCAGTCTGCACAGTCAAATTACCTCACATTAATTCTGCCATCAGAATGGCTGGGACCTCAGAGGCTGAACCCAGCCCTGATGTTACAACTGGCTGAACAGAGGCCAGGTCTTGAAAAAAAGTGAGTTGAAAGCTCTTGGGCCTGTTTGCACAAAAAACACAGGGCGTAACAAAGAGAGGTTTGCTCCTTATGTATTTATTCCAGGCCATCCCGATTTGTTTACTCAGGAAAAATAGGTTAAAAAGCAGGGACAAACCAGACAAACCTATTCCCCCAAATGTGTAGTCAGGCTGTGGCAAGGGACACACCTGAGCTGAGAAGTTTGGCACCCTGGGTTTAAAAAGACCCATTGTGATGCATAAGCAAAACCCAGACATGAATGTTAATAGGATCAGTGCAGCTCCTGGAAACTACAGCGTCATTATTAGAGATCAAAGCTATAGCTGACGTCCCTGGGACAGATTTGCTGCTGCATATGAATATTCCAGCAGCACAGTGCACATGTGAGTCTGGCAGAGTTGGCTGATTAAATGGAATGTATTGCTGGAACAGCATGAAGTGTATATATAGCACTGCAATTAATCTGCCCCACGAGTCTTGAGCTGCTTTCCAAACAAAGGAGCGTTACACCACTTGCAGAGACACCTCTTTATAAGCAACAGAGGCAACATGGATAACTTGATCCATCACTTATGAAAATCTGATAGGAATAAGTTAGATTAGACCTTTTAGTTTGAGCCTGAACAGCGGAAGCATCAACATCAGTGTCCCCAGCAGACACTTTCCCAAAGCTGTGGCACATATTCATCCACCAACACACAGCTGCATTAACATGCAACAGGGCATTAAATCCTAATAACTGCAGGACTGCTCTTACAAAGAGAGAGAACACAGCTGGTGGCAGTCCAAGAACTTCATGAATTTTTACATTAAAGTGTAATGTGTGCCCCTCGGCCACAGACACTTGTAAAAACTCTTCCTTGCTGCTGTCCCAACATCTGCTCAGCACACAGTATAAGCAGAGAGGTTTTTCCTCCTGAAGGACCTAAAGGCTGGATCAGAGTGAAGGCAGGTTCTAGATCTCTGCTGAAGACTGTCAAGAAAGGAGGTCAAATTCAGCATATGTTATCTTTCACCCATTCTCAGGTCATCAGCTGTCCCCAGGGCTGCAGGTGCTTGCAGCTGCCCATCAGCACAGCAGATTCCATCCCTTTCATCGACACCAGAAGAAATTAATTCCTAGTATATTGTTGGAGAAACCAAACCACGAGGTGTGACCGAGATCACGCAGAAAACACTGATTAAAAATTGTGTTGAACCTTGTTAAAAACTAAGATGAATTCGCTGCTGGTGTTGGGGTTTAACCTCCCATCCTGGGGAATGGACAGTTCCCTAGGACTAGCTGCAATGAGCTGAGGAAGCTAAAAAAGTCCCTTCCAGGCTTTCAATGCAGTATAATGCTACAAAAGAAAAACCACAAGCTAGTGGAACCCTCTCCTCGCTCCAGCACTAGAACGTGGAATGTAAGGGCTCAGTCAAAGTAAGGTCATGTTATATCCACTGAAATCTCACCGTACCTTGAGACTAGATAAATAAGTCATTAATCCAATCAAGCAGTTAAAACCTGTAATTGGATAAACCGGTTCTTCCTCAAAAATAACCTTTAATGAATTGACTCTGCTGTTCTAACAGTGGGTTCTGAGCCTCTCCCGTGGTGACATTGACCAGGACTGCTGTGTCAAGTGGAACGGCGAGAGCATTAACCCGAACCGTAATCTCCTCAGAGTCAGCTTTGTTGCCCTGGGAAGCAGCAGCAGCACATCTGATTTACCTGACACCCCTGGCTTTTCATGGTGTCCATTGCCTTCTTAATTGCAGCGCTGGGAGGCTCACAGAATTCCACCTGAGTCTTCACGTTCTGCTCAAAGTAGGGGCCGATGAGGAAATAGTTCTCGCCCCATTCGTCCGCTGTGGTTTTGGCTTTGCTCTGGATCACGGTGTAAATGCCTCCCACTGCAAAGGAAGATCACAAAGAACAAAACATAGAAGGGGGAATGGGCCACAGATCTCTGTAAGAAGCTCCAACCCACCTCTAGTTAAACCACCTCACATATGTAGGTTTTGAGTGAAGCCCAGACTCTATTGAATAAATAGACGTTCGGTCTCTTAAATGGTATCAGAGCTTCACTGCTCAGTTGAGGGATTCAAATTCTGGGGCTCATGCTTCCACTCTCTCATTGATTCTGCTGCATCACAAGCACAGCCTTCTACTTTTATTTTATTGCTGCAGTTCTAATTTTCAAACATATTTTTCATTATGTGGTAAGAACTGAGCCGGCACTTCCAGCTTGTTTGACACAAATCACTGAGAGAAGCTGAGGGACTGATGGGTTTCATTGACTACTAACGATGAAAATGGATTCAAACCAATATCCACAAGGCAGAAGGTGTCTTGCTCCATCATCCTTCTAAAGAATTATTAAAGCTGGAATGAATGTAGCCTACACTGACAATAGAAATGTCTGCACTGTCCTGGGCAATACTCCAGGCAAGAAGACTGTGCCACACCTCTCAGCAGCGACATCCAAATTGCATGTGGAACCAGCACTGAAAGTTGCCAGTGATTCAGAGCTGGCACTCCAGGTTCACTTTTATCAAGGTACTGGGATATCCAGAGGTGCCAGTGCACCTCATCCAACTGCACTTGTCGAGAATCTTGAGAAGCTACCCTCTTCTCCTTAAAAATCTGCCACAACCAACCACTATTTACAATGCAGCAGGATGAAGTTTCTTGGGAGATTAGTTCCCAGATTAATTAAACTGTATCCCCTGACAACTACAGAAAGCTTTCTGCAAAGCCTGGTATCTTTCAGCCCTGAGGATCCCGACAAGAGAGATACATATTTAATTACGCTCCTAGAAAAGAAATTGTGCACCTAATTTCCTTTTTGCTACAAATATCCCATTTGTTTTGAGTGCTGGAAGGATCCCGAGCTCTAATATTTTCATGTCAGGATTTAAGGTACTTTACAGAAGAAAAACAAATGCAGTTTCAATCTACCAGCTTGCTAATTAGAATTAGTACATTAAATTATTTCCCTTAGTAATTCAAGACCTATTAATACCCTTTGTAATTCAAGTCCTAAGAAGACAAGAATCTTGCAGATCTGTGTTACTAAATCATACTCACAATTTTTAGAGTTTCATGTCATATAGGCATGGGACTGCAGAAGGAAATTTATGCATAGCACTATTATTCTCCATTTCATTAGGACCAGAAAGCCTGAAAAACCCTAATTAATAGCCATCATATTCTTCCATAGCTGCTTTGCACAGGGATTTAGAGAAATCTTAGGTAAGTAACACTATATTTTCCCTCTGCTCACAAGCTGAGAGATTCTACTCAAATACCCTGGATTCAGACAAACATAAAATTTTAATTATATGAGGCAAGTCGGAAAATTCAACCTAGAAAATGATAGTTACGATGGTATGCCTGTTCTTACAGAGTGGTAAATGCATCATGTGAGCATAAGGGGCTTCAATCCAACACGGGTAAACAGGAGGCTTGGCAGAAATCTTAGTCATGGTTTGAATTGGCAGGAGGACAGAGCTCACAATGAGGAGAGAAGTGAGTGCAAAGCAGCCTGGGAATCCAGGGGGAAAAAAAATAAAAGAGAAAATATGACTTGCAAGGATGAAAGATAAAACCATGATAAAGCTGTATATGGTTAGATTGGGGCAAAGGCCTTTTCCCCCATCACCAGAGTGCAAATCAGCCTCTTTTCACGCTGCAAGGGGGTGATCACCGAGCTGAGGAGATGAAATTTCCACATATATTGATTTTAAGAGCAATAAGGAAGCTGCAGCTCGTGGGCTGAGTACAGCCTGGACCTTTGTTCTGCACAGCCAGCAGCTGAGTGTTCCTTTGCACAAGGTTTTGTGTGTCCTAAAGCACCTGAGATGCAGGGAAGGCCTCTTATGAGGGAAAGGCTGCAGATTCTTCTGTGCTCTGCCATTGTAATCTGTTGCACAGCAAGGTTAAAAAAAAAAAAAATAAATTTCAGGGCATTGATTTGCCTGAAATGCAAGGAAAAGTACTTAGGATAAAATGCTAATTTTTTTTTACAATTTTTTGTAAATATATATATGTATAATATGTATATATAACTGTAAATTATAAAACCAGTGCATTTTAGGGACTGTAAAAATTCTTCAGAAAATAGCTAAATATTTAGATAGATAGATAGATAGATAGATAGATAGATAGATAGATAGATAGATAGATAGCCCTGTTACCTGGTCCCAAAACTGGTTTTTGTCTTCCCAGTTACTGTGCAAATATGACTCACAGAGCATCTCTGTGCATGAGCTTTTTAATTGACAGGGGAGGGAAACTGTGCAAGTGAAACTATGGACGTGGGAAGTGTTGGGTGTAACTTAAAAAAAGACATCTTGAGAAGAACAGAGCAATGTCTAGAATAATGCACTGACTTTCGAAATCACACTTTTCCATAGCAAATTCAAGGAGCACACTATATATCATTAAGAGACAGCTTATACATGCTCAGTTACTCTGAATTCCCTGGAAATATCTGTGCCAGGAAGGAATATCCTACTGAGTAACAGGGTTGATGATATATTCACTTGGGGCCTTGGAGAATTCTCAAATTACTTCCAACAATTTGGTTAACCTCCCTATTCCTCCCCAATAAGATGTTTTAAGGCCATATTATAACCAGAAAACCTTCCCAAACAAGAGGGGTGTACCAAAATGCAACTTGCAAGTTTCTGCATCCTGCCTCTGAAGTTTTGTACTTCGAAACTGGGTTTAAAACAAACAATAAAAGAAAAAAAAATGAGAAATAGAGGCAGAATCAGGAGAAATCAGATCCAGAGAGCTGGTTTGGAACATCACAAATATAGAGAATTAGCAGTAAAACGGGGATACAGAGATAGTTTAATTTTCTGGTCTTCACTAAAATGCTTTATTCAAACCTCTAAAGTTTTAGTCCTTTTAAAACGCCCTTGAAAGAAAAATATTTCTAGTATTTCTTTTTAAAATATGTTCTTAACTTTTCCACCAGAATAAATCAAATCAAGTTAAAAACTAAATCAATAAGTATTTTCCCACTTATTTATTTATTTATTTTTAATTTAAGGGAAAAAATGAACTGGCGTGGAAAGGGGAATGAAAATGTTTGGGAAAGAAGGATTTTTTTAATTCTGGAGAAGTTTGACCTTTTCCACACGCTCTTTTCCTACACAACAGAGGACCAGGGTAATTCCAGGGCTCTTCAGCCTCTTTGCCATGGCCTGACTGGGTCACTCTGAAGGCACCAAAGCTTTCCTGAGAACCACATCTGCCATGGGATCCATGAGAGCAGTTTGACCCCAGGTTCAGGATTCAGACTGACTTCACTGCCACAGTCCCTGATTACATCAAATACCCTTCTGCCCTTCTCCTCACAATGTGTCTCTGGTCTACGCAGCTGTGATAAAAATTGGGACTGAACTCCTTTTTTTTTTTCTACTACCTGATTGAAATTTTATTGACTGATTGATTGCCTGTCAAGATATTCTGGGGACCATTTATAGGATAAGGTTGTAAGAGGTGTCAGGTGGAAAAAAACCCCAGAATCTTCAGATGGCAGATGTTTTTTCATGTATTTTTTTGGGCTATGTTTGGGACCAGCACTCATCAGAAGATAAGAAGTTCTCTACGTTCCGTGAAATTCTAGCATTCCAAGCATATTTTGAAAGAATGCTGAAACACTGAAATTTACAGCAGATGCCCACAATTGAGAAGCTATTTCTGTGTGCACCATCCCCAGTGTATAAGATTTCATCAGAAATTGGTTTGACATTGACACACCACCCCACTCTAGAGAGGCACAGAGCTCTGATGCCGTGCTCATGCCAAGTTTATGCCAGCACATCCCCACTCCCCAAAGGGTGTTACTTCAGCTGTGTCAGAAATTACAGCATTCACCTTCTCCCAGGGAAGTTTCATCCTGGAAAGACATTTAACCCAGAGGATATAAAATCCTGGTCCCACTGACTCCGTGTAATTTCCAAGAGTCTAGATTTTCACCAGAGAAACTGCACAGAGATCTCTGAACCAAGTTTTGTTTTTAGCACAGTCTTCACTCCAGTGGGGATGGAAAAAAATATTTAAGATTCATCTCCCAGTGACTCTTGAGCTGATCTGTTCACAGCTGAATGATGATACAAGCTGGCTGTTTGCCCAGCATTTTTAAGCATTCTTCTATTTTCTGTCTAAAAGCTGCTAGTGGTGCAGCAGGGGATACTAATCTAAATATCACTGGAATTACTTTAAAGACATCTTCACAGAGAACAGACCAGATCTTGAACATTCTCAGCCCTTCTCATTAACGTGACAGAAAACCCACTGCTGACAAACCCAAGCCAGACACAAGATCTACATTGTCTGTAGGCACTTCATTTTGTGCTCCTTGTCCTTAAAGTTTTTATTGATCATGTTATGGGGGAAGGAAAACCAGTCCTTTTTTCACAGAGGTGTGACCAGACCTGGCTTTACTGGGGCATGATGGTCAGGAGAGAAGATGAAATGAAAAATGCTGAGCTTCCCCATGATTACCACCTGCGTTTCTCCCCTTCTGCTACAGAAACACAGTAGATCCACTTCCCAGTATGGGTCTTGCCCATCAGTGAAAAGCCAAATAAAGTGAGGAAAACCTTGCAAAACAAACCACACTTTTCTTATTTCCTTAGCAGAGGACTTTCAATGCAAGAGGATTCCAATGGTGTGCTTGGTTTAGGTGGCAAGGTCCTTTTCACGTGACTTGGGGGAAATCAGAGGGAGAGTTGTACTGGCAAATGAGCCTTTTTTATTCCTCATTCCCTTCTTCAGCTACCTTATCTCTGCTTGCTCCAGACAGAGAAGAGGAGAGAGAGGAGGAACTGAGAGGGCAGAGCTTTCCAACACTTATGTCAGAGGTTGTAACTTAGCACAGGCTGCAGCCAGGACAGAAAATATAGAAAGGGAACATGGAGTAGCAGAAAGCTCTGCCTTATGTGTGTGTTAAGTGATCTAGACTTTAAAAATTATTAAAAAAAAAAAAAATAAAGAGGGACAACTTCACTGTTCCAGCTGCTGATAAAGAAGTGATGAGACTCTGGAACTAATGGGTACTCGTAGATCTCTACTACTGCTACTCTGACACACCTCTACATTGCCAGAAAGGAAGAACAAGACCTTCATGTTAAATGCTTGAAATTAGCTTGCCAGGCAATAAATCCAGCTAATTCTTATCTTGCCCTCTGTATTAAGAACATATACCACAAGTCTATATATGCACAACAAACTCTAAAACATGCAGGAGTTTTAAATCTATGTGGGGTCACCCTACTTTGTCAAATAAACAATTCCTCCTTCTGCTTAAGGAGGTGGGAAATACACAGTATAAGCTATTATTTCCTAAGCCTATATATATGTTCTGTGATGACTCTCCCTGTACTTTGCTGGCTGCTCTCTCACAGAGCCCTAAATTTTCCAAGAACTGTTTATAAAAGTTAAGTCACCAGGGAACAGTATCTTATCACATGACTTAGACATTCAATTGCCTGGCATTTATACAAAAAAACCTCTCAGTATCAAGAATTTACCAGAAAAACAGTTTGAAACTCTCTTGATAAAGAGTTTTTGCACAGATGTTTCCAGTCAGGGTTGGTTAAAGGAAACTCTGCACAGAGATCCAATTCTAACAAAGAAATTGCTTTCCATGACTGGTTCTGTCAGCCCCGTTCAAATATATGGGATTGGTAAGTGGTGCAATCAAAGGCACCTTATTTTTTAACTGACTGAATAAATATTCACTCATAAATATTCACTCATAAATATTCATTCTCCCATAAATCGAGAGAACAGTAAATTTTAGCTGTGTCAGTAGTTTTGGTTTCAGCAAGAGCTCTGTGGATGATTCAGTGATTCGCTGCATTTTTGTACATACACAGCAAGAACAGATAAATCTAATTGTTTTACTTTTTCTTAAACATGCTGTGTGATAGCTACAGCCACTGGGGTCCAGATGACTCATTTTATATATATATATATATACACACATACTATGGAGTTCAGAGATGGTAGTGAGAAGCCCTGAATTTCCTGGATTTCTGCTGCCATCTGCTTGCCAGAGTCTTACTCATCATGCACACTGCAAAAGGGCATGCTGCACGCTCCAGGTTCTGCCATCAGTAAATGAACTCAGAAGTTTGACTGAAGCTACTGAAAAAGAAGCCCACGGGGATTCAAAGTGCAAAAAGCTCCTCTGTAGCACCTTTAGGTATTGGTGCAGCTCAGCATTTCAAAAAGAGCAATGTAAAATTGCCCTGCAGTGCAGGCTAAATACCAAAAGCTATCACAGAATAGTAGTTCTAAATTCATGGGGATAAACACCAGCACTGCCTGCTCCTCTCACATATATTTACCCTTTAAAGTTAAATTCTTTACAGATCATAGATCCCCTCTCCTGATTAGTCTCTATTTACCTGCCAGGACAATAATGCACACGGGGTCGATCATTTACTCAAACTAACTCCCTTTTGTGGTGAAAACAGAGCTTGTTCCCCCTCAGTGAACTGCACATACCTGAGAGGGGATGATTCAATGAGTGAGTTAGAAATGGAGGCAGGAAGATCTTAGCCTGACAAGCAGGTCCCCTTTGCCTGACCAGCTGCATGCAGTGAACAAATGAAGCACCACCTCTGTTTGCAAAGACCAGTCCAAAAGAGTTTCAGCTGGTCACTGACATTTGTTCAGTGGCTGCAATCCAGCTGTATTTATTTACCCCTCTTCCAAGTCTGCCCTTTTCTCCCCACTGCTTTAGAAAGTTGAGGGAGAATCACAGAATGTTCTAAACTGCTCTGAATGTGATTATCTGTTTTACACCTCGTTTTCACGCACGACATTCCCAAGTGAAAATCTGCGTGGAAGGTAAAACACAAACGTGTACAAAGCATCACCTATACATCCCATACATCTCTACACCCAGACTTAACCACCTGGACGCTTGAACAACCTCTCCCTGGTGGTGAAACACGTAAAGACACGCAGACAACCCGACTACGCTCATCCCACACGAGCAGAGGGAGACGCAGCCCACACGCGGCGTGCAGTCACGCACGGATGCCACACGCCCTCCTTCCAACCTGCTTTTCCTTCCCCAACCTCCCCTTTAATGCCTTGCTTGTCCAAGCCCTTCACACCTCCCCCACTTTCCCTCCCACGGAAACAGCAATACTAACCCCCAAGATTTATACTAACCCCCAAGAGTTGTACGAACCTTTGTTGGCAACCTCCCAGGAAACTTCGAAGAGCAACAAGTCCTCCACTGGCAGGTCTTCGTCCTCCCACTGAGGAAGCCCGTTCAGAGATGTCACGGACAGTGATCTAGCCAGTGGCATCTTCTTCAGCCCTTGAGTGCTCTCCACACAGCCCACAGCAGTCAGCCAAGGTCCAGTTACCGTGGCAGTTCCCTGCAGTTCTGGTCGGCGCAGTCTGCAGGTGTGCTGGGATCCGAGGAGGAAATTATTCGGATAGCTGGGAGCTAATGGGTTTAAACTGTCTGACCACCAGCATTAAATTGGCTCAGGGAAATCCTCAGGGCTTGAGAAGCAGCTGCTGGTAGAGGTAAGAATTTAAGACTGACCTGAGAAAGGTCTTGGCTGTTTTGGGGGCAGAGCTCTCCCTTTTTCTTCTTTTAGAGGGGGTAAAATCCTGCTTTGGAGCTCCTCAGCCCCAGCACCCGGTACCTCCCACCACCTCGGGGAGAATGGAAACAGGAGGGTTGTAAAATCAGCACCTCCCTGAGCAAACTCCAACAGGGAGGACCCTGTGAGTTCACCACCTGATTTGAGTCCAGCCCCTGAGTCCTCCCCTCGAGATACACCCTCCCATTACCAGCCGTGGAGCTTCCCTACCTGCTGGCCACTCACCAACCGGGTGTAGTAGAGTCAATTCTACACGATGGCTCTCAGGATACTGGCCAGGTTCAAGGCTGTTACCTGTTCCTCTTCAGTTCATGGTCTGTAAAAGCCTTAGTTTACCTCATATCCTTCCTCCACAATCATTTCCAGCTGTGTTTCCGGGACTCTGCAAGAGCTGTTGGCTGCATTCTGCTCTCCAGCAGCCCTGCAGCCCTGTCAGCTTTTACAAACAGAGCTACAAAGGCTCTCTCCCTACTCTGTCATTCTCTTTGCTCCTCCTTGCAGTCCTGATCCTTGATTTTCCACCTGGTTTCTCTTTCTTATGCCACAGATCTTTTCTGGCCTCTGGGCCCTTGTGCTCCACCCAGAGAACTCGGTGAGCACTGAGGCAGGGCTCCAGCACCAAGCTGGGGTGCTGCAGGCAGTGCACACACATCTGCAGGGATGTTCGTTCCTCACTCACAACCTGAGATCCTCCCAGCTTCCCTGCTTGGAAGATTCTTATGTCTGGTTGAGGAGCCGGTGCTTCTGGGGCAGCTGTGCGAGTTAAATCTGATGCTGAGCTCGGAGCCCAGCCTGCCCAAAATCCACAGTTCAGCAGGGAGCAAATCTCCAGGTGAGATCCAGGACATCCCTGGCACTGTGGAGAATAACACTGCCCCAGCAGAAGGCTCTGGGCTCACTTAAGACAAAACAAGTCCAAGACAATTGGTCTGTGAGACAGGCAGCCCATCTGCAAAGAACTCTCCTAGACATCATACATAATGAATGATACAGCTGAGCCTGCCTTAACTACCCCCCAAAAGACTTGCTCTTCCACTTCCACTTCCCATGCCCTCCCTGCATTTATGGCACTCAGACCCATCCCTGGGCTCATGGGTACAGCTCACTGAACTAAGCTAAGGATGTAGGAAACTGTTTTGCCAAGTGAGGAACTGGAGCTGTCTCAGAAAAGAGGGGATGGAGAAGCACAGCTTTTACTACTTGGATCAGGTAGCAAAACCAGGTCATCCTATAGTTTAAAAAATGGTGTTGTTTAAAAGAAAAGACGGTAATATTTTAAGGCTCCCTTCATTTCTGAACACCAAATCTGTTCCACACTTTTCCCCGGACACCCAGCCTGAGGGTGAGGCTCACAAAGGCCATCTCAGGTGAGGACTTCCACTCCCCCTAAGCATTCCAAAACCTGGAAAACATGCAAATAATTTTATAGCAATGAAGTGAAGTTGTAATAGCAAAATTTTTAAGCTCCTTGTATAGTCTGTGGTTTTCAGGTTCTTGGGTGTCATGTTTTTCCAGCTTCTGCTTGTAGTAAGAGGATACTTCTTTCACTTTTTGAATTTGACAGAAGATGGTCTAAGTCCTTAAACCTTGGAGAATGAGTTTGAAAGGGTCATCAGATACCACGAGATAATTTCACAAGCACCGGCAAGGCCATCACTGGGTGAACACGACTCACCTTTCACAGGCTGGAAATAACTCATGGGGGTTTTTAACTGATATAAAGTGCTCAATAGCACTGTGAACATTAGCATTCATTTGTATTCCGAGTATATTTCCCTTTATCCAATCTGCATGTCTTAAGGAAGGTTTTTTTCACACACAGCCATCCCCAATCCCTGCTTTTTGTTATCAGTGGGGGGAAAAGCATATGAAGTGCCTAGGAAAGGCTGTCTCCAACAGACAGTCCAGAAAGTTTCATCCCCTGCAAATGCTCTTAATTGCTAGAGGGCAAAGGGCCCTCCCTATTCATTATATTTATGGCCTGCAGGGATTATCTGTGGGATATCTGGTGCACTTGGAATTATCCAGCCATAAAGGAGGTCATAAAGCTGTGCACCTACAGCAAAATGACATCAAAACTCTCCAGCAGAAAAGCTGTGTTCTGACATCAGGAAGAACAACCATCAGCTGTCCTCCTTGTCAGGTGCAGTGAGGTGCAAGTGGTGAAATGGATGCTCTGCTGACACTACAACCATGTGCCATTTTTGTCACTGAGACAGGGAAAGGTTGTGACTACGACTGCACGGTTTGCTCCTTTTTCGCAAGAACAGAGCTCATGCTGAAGTGGGAAGGTGGAAATGTACCAAAAAAAAGAGGAGCTTTTAAGATATAACATTGATTCAAATATTTTCCAGAAGTCTGGAAACCAGTGAAACTGGTTTTGAGTCTGGCCTATCCAGGTTCTCACATTGTTTTTATCACTAACTACAGAGATGCCCTTTGGTAATGCATTATTCACTGTGTGGCAACTCTGCCAGACATCAGTTGTTACCTCTCTAAATTCTTTTTCAGCTCACAGAAGTGAAACAATTTGGCTTGCAAGGACACTGGACAATAGCAAGAACCACTTCAAGCAACCTTTTTTGGTGGAAAATCAGCTTCAGTCACACAGCTGCAAGTGGTGTAGGGGACAAAACACCTTCCATGTGTGGGAGTTTATGAGCAGGTGACTGTCCAGAACTGGCTTGCTCTGAACAGAACTGGGGTTTCAAGGTTTCCCTACAATAACTTCAGGGGGAAAAAAATAAGACAACAGGTGTTAAAAGTGCTCATAGGCATTGAGGCAAATTCTAAAGGAGGAAAAGGCAATGGTTTGTAGCAGTTACTGATGCACACAGACTGTACTTTAGGTATTGGGCAGTAGGTGGCAATGGTGGCATTAACATAAGTCCTCCGGTGCCCGTAGTTGTTTTGTCACTGCAGAGTTTAGGGAAAATCACCGAGGTGTTCAGAAATGCTCTAGGGACAGCCCTAAGTGCCTGCCTGACCTCAGCAAGTTCAGATCAGCCCAACTGCGAAGTGATGGCCTTTCCTCCTTCTTCGTGCAAGGTCAAAAAGTGCTCCAGGTCTCACACGAGTGGAGAATTATTCCTTCCAGTGAGAAGACCCTGGGAAGTGGCCAGGAGGGAGAGAGGGCTCAGAACCTTCTGAATTTTTGGGGAGTGATGTGACACGATGGACTTTCCTCAGAGACACCCAGTATGTTCTGTCCAAAATAAACAGGCAGGACACACCAACCTAAAGCCATCCATCTCAGCTGGTGTGAGGCTGGTGTTCCCAGCACTGCAGAGCACTGTGACCTCTGCTGCTTCATCCCAAGAGTGAGAATGAGAGTTACCAACCCTGCAGACACCATGGGCAAGTTTAATGTTAATCCTGTTGGACTTGGCTTTGGAAAATGATGCTAGACTGCCATTTTCATTGCTCTCCAGCTATGTGTTCTTTTTAATGGTATTTCACTGTTTAAGCCTGATTTCAGTGCCCTACCCTGATTTTATCCTTGGACTACTAAAAAAGCAGCTGATTTCATACTAAAAGTCAGTAAAATCCCTTGTGTCTCTGTTGTCTGTCAGTACCTGCTTGTCTGATGTTTGCAGGGTAGTCAAGACTGACCTTCTGTTCTACAGCCAGGATCTAATTACCTGGAAATGCAAGGGGGTCCAGGTCCTTACAGCAATTAAAATAACATTACTGATCCTACCTTGTGTGAATGGAGCAAGTTGTCCTCTGTCCAGAAGTGCTGCTTCTTACTGCTCTGTCCAACAGCACCACAGCGTGTTCTGGTAGTCCAAGGAGCGACAAAGGTACCTCTTGACACACAGGAACATGGCTAAAAACCTGTATTGCCTTTCACAGGATAACAAGAACAAAGTTCAGGTATCTTTTAAGTACTATGATAATAGAGTTATTAAGGAATTAGAACTATATTATGGATATTACGGATTGACTCCAAGGAATGGGCTGGTGTTGTATCAGCACACACAGGGAAGCTGTTTGTTCTACAGCCATGCAACTGCAATGAAGATAAAAGATTGTGTTAGAAGATTCCCAACAATAAAAAAAAAAAAAATAATTGTAATATAATTCATGTACTTGCGTAGGGCTTACAAACATTAGTGAATGCAAATAAACAGCCTGAAGAGCCTGTTCATAAAAATCTCAAAATCCCCTACCTGAGATGCTCATTTCTATTTAACAACTTTGAACTGATCCCCCGTAACATCCACAAGGCCACTTCATTGCTGCTGAAGTTTTTTTAGAATTTTCCTGCATGGTGGGGGAAAAAAAAAAAAAAGTAGAAATCAAAAAGAAGTAGCAGCACAGTGAGGTTGCTGATGTGCTAAGAAAAGTGCTCACCATGCAAACCACTGTTCTTTCCTTGTTCCTTCATCTGTGTTCTCTTTTAACAGACCATACTTTTGCCATTAGCTCTCTGGTTGCTTAAAGTCCAGGCACAAAAGACCTTGTACTGTTCAGTCTGTGACCACTAAAAAAATAAAAACCTCCAAAATGTGGCCTTGGAGGGGATTGAAGGAGCAGCTGACAAACACCAGGTGACAGCAGCTTCCCAGCTTAAAACACTGTGTTCATGTGTCAAAATGCACCAGCCTACCTTGGGGCTGTTTGCTGACCACAGAACAAGCTGTGACCCTTCACTTTAATGGGTGAGGATGCAGTCAGTGAGAAAACTGTCTTACTGCAGCCCAGTGATCTTCAGAAATGAAGATTCACCATCAGAAGGGGAAAGGCCCCACTCCCTGCCCTCCAAGGCAACCAGAGCCTCTTCGTGCACATCACTCTCAAGAGTCCTGCAAGATGATGTCCCACAGCAGAGCTCTGAATTACCTCATTAACTGAGAACAAAGCCAGGAAGGAACTGTACAAGGTTCCTGGACTAAATGTGCTCAGGTGAATATTCCTAATGGGTGTGTCCTGCAAAGAGCAGCATTTTATGCCATTTACCTCATAGCAGCTGATCAGGAGCAGTTCTCAGCAGGAGCCATAAGCTAATCTATCCAGGGGTGGAAAGCCTGAATCTCCACACCAAGTCATGAAAGGAGAAACTAAAATTTTCAATCTCCTATTGGAAAAAAATTCTGGTATTTAGCCTGTCACTGAGAATAAAACATCTCCTAAGGCCTCCCTGGGATACCCTTTGTAAATAATGCTGTCAGCAACATCCCATGCATGGTATTTCAATAACTACATGATACTTATAAATCTCAGAAGTTATCCTGCAATAGAACAAAACTTGTGTGACCTCTCCTTTTCAAAGGAATCGCAAAAATTAAGCTACTTGCTTATAAAAACTGCTTTAGTCCACTATGCAAAGCATTTTAATGGAGACAGTAAAGTCCTTTAAATTGCTCCATCTTAGTCTCAGAACATTTGTTATGAAAAAATAAAAATCTTACAGGCCCTTGAATTATGATTTAAGATAGATTTAATACTGTTTGTCCTCTGGACATTATAGAGTGATCAGTTCTAGGTATGCCAATAGGTACAGGCTATTTTATGGTTAATGTCCATAATTGTGATTAAGAAATAACCTTTGGGCTTTTTTTTTTTTTTTTAACAACTGTTCTCCATGTACATGAGCGCTTAAAAAATCATGTTGAAATTTAGGGACTGAAGACCCAACTTGAATTGTTTAATAAACAAGACTATCACCATGGACTCCAGCCTAATGCCAAATAAAAAACCTCCTTGAATTTTGGTTGTCAAATACAAAATAATCCAGTTTGTTCCACATTATAGAAACTAGGCATCATTAACAGGCAAAGAATTTAATCCAGGAGAGAGAAGTATCTACAGGACTCTTCTAGGCATAATCTTATTGTTGGCATGTTTTTGGCAGGTGGCTCAGAGGCAAATCCCCATTCCATTTCTTCTACCCATCAATACAAAAAATAGGAATTACTCTATCAGAAACAAGAAAGAACTACACTTAGCCAGCACTGGGACTGAGAAAAGGCTTCCACTCAGGTGGTGTTAATGAAATCCCACCACAGGCTATTACTACATTATTTCTAACCTTCTAAAAAGGACATGTCAAGTCATACCTCCATGGAAGCCTGTGGCAAACATTAAAAGAGGATGCCACAGTAGGCCAGATAATTAGATACTAAAAATAAGTCACTAGGACAACAAAACATGCCTGAAAATCGCTTTATTTGTTCGTAAGGTTTGTGCGTTTACAGCAAGCGTTAAGTTTAGCTACCATGAACCGTCTGGAAGAGCATTTAATGTGTAACTTTGGAGATGTAGAGTGAGTAGAGCCCATATCTGCACACAACATGCTGGTTTTCTATGGCTGGAATCTGGCATTCATTCATGAGTTACAGGTCTTTGATATCCTTCTGGATGTTCCACAGGGTATCCGCGCTCTTCCTCAGCTGAGTCACCTCATCGTCCTTCAGCTTTTGGTTGATGACACTCGTCAATCCAGAGGCACTTAGGACAGAAGGCAGGCTGAGGAAGACGTCATTCTCAATGCCATACATGCCCTGCCACGGACAGAAGAGGTCAGATATGAGCCCATCGCCCCACATGTGCATTTAGTTTATACAACAGGAAGCCTCCCGACAGCTTCTACAGCCTGCACAAAAATTTCAGTCACAGTGCATTGGAGAAAATAACACAGAGCTCTTTTGGATCAAATGACTAGCAATGCCAAGATGGCTGATTGCAGAAACCTCACCTTCAAAGCTCCTCAAACCTCTCACTTTCATTTATATACAGCAAGCAGCTGACGAGACCCAGCTGCAGGATTAGGGCAGGTCATCCCTCCTGCTACAGAGGGAGCAGTGAGTTCAGCCTGCTCAGAGTCCTTGCTGCAGCAGGGCTCACAGAGCTGGTCCAGACTGGATGCAGCCAGTCACACCAGCTCTAAAACAACACAGTTCTACCCCCCAGGACCTTTGCTAGGCAGTGGTTTGTGGAATTGCAGCTGGGCCTCCGTGAAGCTTTCCAGTTTTACTCCAATCAACCTGCATGCCACAAATGGCAAACTTTACACAAGGGTAAGTACAGAGACCCTATTTTCAGCTCCTTACTTGTGAGAGGAGTAGGCTAAGAGGTCAGCCTAGAAGGAATGGCAAGAGTAAGCTCCCTTTTAAATTCAAAGCATTTTACAAAGCTTCCTTTGTTCAGCCCCTTGCAAATTGAGACTACTTAGCCTGTCCATAACAACAAAATGAACCAGAGCATCCAATCAGCCACCCCTTCTTACCTTCACCAGTGTTGAGATCGAATGAATCCTGTGCAAGTTCTTCAGCATGGTCTCACAGAGGTCAGCAACACTAAGGCCAATAGCCCAGTTTGTGTATCCCTTCAGTTTGATCACCTCATAGGCACTAAGGAAACATGGAAAGACAATTGCATTTGAGATTCCTTCAAAACACTGTGGGAATTACAAGTCTTAAGAGGAGTCAAAGTTTCCCATTTAAAAAAAAAAAATTGAACTCCTGCAACACTTTCTAAGTTTTGGAATTCAAATATCAAAGTAGGAGAGTGATGTGTTTCAGCATTACAAGATAAAGCATAAAGTGCTACATTATCCCATATGTATAATAAAGAATCCCTGTTGTTCTCACAGGATTAGCTGAAAGGAAAATTACTTTCCATCTAGGAAGAGTTCTTAGTGTTAAGTAGAAAAGCACACCTATAGCTAATGAATTCTCCAGTTTCAGTCAATGGCACAATCATTCTGAGTGCATTTGGAATAGATAACATTCAGAGTCAAAGCCATGCACTGCCTACACACACCCCCTGGTGTTTTTAACCAACATCTGGAGAGAGTGCAGGAGAGCACATTCACATCACAAGCCAGACAAGTGATTTAGCAACGTGTAAACAAACTTTCTTGCATCAATGAATGAGATTTCCCCCAATTCCAACACTCTGCTCACAGAAACACACTGCCCATCCCTGGTCTTGTGCCCTGTGAACCACTTAAGAAGCTCCATGAGGGAAAAGAAGCACACACAGCTCTAAGCACTGCAGTACTTTAGTGGGTATGTTATGCAATAGCTTGTCTGGCTGCAGGATAATGAAAGAACCAGCTGAAATCCTGCATTTCTGTGTTTAAACCAGCAGGCCCACTTACCCATGCAGCCCCCTAAATAAAAGGGCATGAAAGCTGCAGCACAACACAAAGACAGCTGTGCAGACAAGCTATTTTCAGCATCACATATATCCATGTTGTTCCCTCAAGTCACTGTACCTGTCAACCACTTTCTTGTGGACCTCCTTCCAGTTCTCAGGGTCTTTGTCAGTTCCCATGGCAGGATTCAGCTGCTGGAGACTCACCCCTGCCACGTTAATTCCGCTCCAAACAGCCACTGGAACAGAGAGAGGACATGAGTTTCAACAGCACTTTGCAGCTCCCCCTCCACATTTCCCTGTCTAAAACAGTTGGAACCATAAGAAGCAGCAGTCAGAACCACAATCATGTTTGAGGCAGATGTTCAGTTTTCATTTAGCCTGCAGTTAATTCTGAGAACTCTGGGTGTCAATTATGAGGCTATTTTAGTACTGGCACTTTAACAGGTTGATTGTAGCACGTGACAGCAGAACTTTGAGACCTTGGAAGGTGTAGACAGCCCTGTCTGAAGTCAGAAAACCTCAAATTCTAGCAAAAAAGGCACATCTTAGCTGTTCAGCCTTTTAGACCTAATTCTGCTCAAATCTGCAGCAGGGATGTATTTGCTGTTTCACTCATCAGTGTTAGGTTCAGCCTTCAAGAACCTTATTCTTATTTAGACGAATGAGAGGGTAGCAATATGCAAACTTAAAATATATCAAGAGAGGAATTTGCACCTCTCTTCATACCAGAAGCTTACAGGCAGGCTCATTCTCTGTTCCTGTGAAGTAACCAGGAATTCTGAGTTACTTCAAAGCAAAAACTGCTGCAGGATGAGCTCTGTGTATGCTCAGCCAAACTCTTGCTTTCATTAGGGTAGGGCTGATCAAATGCAAGGGGACACTGAAGAGGTGGCTCCCCTAGAAAATACACAGCACAAAAATATGAAGCAGTACCAATGTACACAGATATTCTGCTGTATCATTAAGAATTAAGACAGATGGGCTTCTTTGATTTCACATGGTTTTAAAACCATCTTTTATCTAGCACAGAGAAAAGTCACGTAATTGGGTAAGGGATAATTTTGTTAGCCTGAGTGTGGATTGCCAGGGTTTTCTGTTACCCCTAACAAGCTCTGCCCTTGACTTAAAAGGAGCTGATACTTCTTTCAGAGGAGACCTGTGCTACAGGCTATGTTACGGTACTCCAAAAACTGAGGATAAAGAAAAGTACTAAGCTGTAGCCTTTAGGACACAACTTGAGCTCACAAAATTGGCCTTTTTGGTTCAGGGTTTAATTATTGAAGATGTACAGATACATTTCACAGGATCACAGGACGGTTTGGGTTGGAAAGGACCTTAAAGATCATCTCACTGCAACCCCCTGCCATGAGGCAGCCACAGCTTCTCTGGGCAACCTGTGCCACGGCCTCCCCACCCTCACAGGGAAGAATTTCTTCCTAATATCCCATCTAAACCTCCTCTCTGTCAGTCTGAAGCCATTCCCCCTTCTCCTGTCACTCCAGGCCCTTGCAAATAGCCTCTCTCCATCTTCCTTGTGGACCTTCAGGTACTGGAAGGCCACAGTTAGGTCACCCCAAAGCTTCTCTCCTCCAGGCTGAACAATCCCAACTCTCCCATTTCCTGGACTTGTCTCAGCTCTAATCTTCATAAAACTACAGCCCAGTGCCAGTAACTCAAGTGGAGCCGCATCTGTTCTTTCAGAGTTTTGTAACACCCCTTAGACCTCCACCTCTAACACTATTCCTTATTCCCAAAGAGGTCAGAATTGCTCCTTACCGCTGGAATCACCGTGCTCTCCCAAGATCCAGCCATGGCAGCTGCTGGGATGGATCCCGAGCCTCTCGGACATCAGATAGCGGAATCTGGCCGTGTCCAGATTGCAGCCACTTCCAATCACACGGTTTTTTGGCAGGCCACTCAGCTTCCACGTGACATAGGTCAGGATATCCACTGCAAGGAAAAACACGCACAGTAAATTAAACCACTCATGCCAAGAACGCTCCAGCAACTACGTTACTGGAGGTAGTAGGGCAATCAGGAGGACTCAAAACATGACTGAGCTCGTTGGTCAAAGTATTTTGGGTCTGACTATTTGGGGGATTTAAAATGAATGCACTGCTTGAGATTTTGAACAGTAGCTTGAGGGGTCCTCAAAAAATTTGAGGAAGATCTCTGGAGATTCGATTCCTACCAGCTAAAGCTGGGACACATTTTTTTTGTCACAGCTAAACCACCAGGGCATTCAGAACTGGGACTGATCTCATGTGGCTGAAACATTCGAGTAATTTCCTGAAGTAACATTACCTTTCAGTTCATCATCACAGCAACGGGTATAACAATTTACAGTGAAAAGTTTGAGATTTGCATACTCTTTGTAGATGGTAATTACTTCACTTTAATGTCTTGATTTGTGCACTAAGCAGTTTCTGCATTTACTGCCTCTGCAGCAGGAAAAGCCACATGACCAATATGCTTCAGCTGCATGTGTCTCCAAAAATAAAGCTTTAGAAAAAAAAGTGGGGCAGACAGAAGGATGTGAGCAGAGAGAAAAACCTCTAATCAACAGGCCAAAGCAACAATAATACACAGGACGTAATAATTATGACTCCAACCCTCAGGAGCCAGGCAGTTCTCAGGAGGGAACACATTTGTGTATACAGATCTGAAATACATCATTTGCTCTGCTCAGGCACAAGAAGAATGTGATCTCAGCACAGTTCACACCTCCTCGAGGTGTTCATCAGGCACAGGTTTCTTCCTACAGCTTCAGCTGGGGCTGTTCCTGCCAGGATCACAGTAACCTGTACAGACTACAGAGCAGCCCCCCGTCCATCAGTCTGGCTTTCAAGACACTAAAGTCCCTTCTAATGAGCTCACAATAACTTCCACTCTATAAGACCAGTGGACAAAACTCCACACACTGAGAAAACAAAAGGGTTATAAAAACAATTCTGCAAAAGCAACATGCAATTCTCCTCCTGCAGCTGCTCCACTGCAGACAAGTCTACAGATTGAGTTCGGCCCTGCTAGAACAAGAACGAGCCAATCTTTGTCACAGTTTGATTTTTTGATAAGTGTTTAAAACTGGCCTAAGTTATTGTGCTTGCACAGTAGCCACTTGCTCAGAACACTGGTATTCAGTAGGACTAATTGTACCCCAGCTAATTAACTCAACCCCCAGCTGAGCTGCCAGCTTTGCATGCACTGTTTCCACTCTGCAAAGTTATCTTTAAAAGCAGCGTGACTTCAGCATCAGAGTTCTGTTGCAGTGGCCTCACTCAGGTGCTGAGTCAAGCAAAGACAACCCTACAGGGACACCCCACAAAGCACATCAGAATGTTTACAAGTCAGCTTTAGACATCCAAACTGCCTCAGTGCAACGAGGTACTTGCAGGTGAGCACACAGATATGTGTAATCAGTTATAGCAAAGTCTTTTCTAATCCAACTGAACTGTGTAGTACAGTTAGCCGTTATTCCACCACAGGCTTCAGCATCAAACTCTTTTTCCTGAAAATAGAGAATACAGGGCAAGTTCTTCATGCTGAAGAATGGCTGTTATCACATCCAGACATAAAAGTTATCCTTTAGAAATAAAAGTTTTAAACTACCAACCGCTTACTCCAAAGTATGTAAACAACTGAGGTATTTACCACAAAGCATTCTTTTAAAATAAGGACACCATGGCAAGTTCTGAATAAAGAGAGCATCAGAATGTACAGAATATTTGTTTGCAGTCTGCTGTTGGCAACTGCCTGGCAGATGTCCACAAAAAGCTATTAACCTTCAATTTGTATTAAAAGACTGTCAGAGAATGAATGTTGTTTTTTACCAAACATAATTTTGAAGGGTTTCAGAAAAGATTGCCTTGCCTGGATTGGAAACCACGATGATGATGCAGTTGGGGCTGTACTTCACCACCTGAGGAACGATGAATTTGAAGACGTTCACGTTCCTCTGGACCAGGTTGAGGCGGCTCTCCCCCTCCTGCTGACGAACCCCTGCAGTCAGGATCACGATCTTGGAGTTGGCTGTCACACCATAATCTACACCAGAGCACGGTGGGAAGACACAGAATGTGTTAAATACACTTGTCACTCATTTCAACAGCATTCTGTTCACACAGTGTCACAGGCAGCTTCTCCACTGGGCATTACAGTCAAACCCAAAAACATGAAGCATCAATATTTAAACCCAGCACCACTCTTTAACGTTGTCCAATTCAGCTGTCAACATATATGGGTCTGGAGAACACATTCAACCACTCTGGATCTCACCTCAACTTCCCAAATAACGACATTCTTCTACAAAGAGGTACTATGGTTTCACTGAAACCAACTTTACTAAACAAGCCCCAAATTGTAAAGTGGCCATTAGAGATGTAAGAGAAAGCCCAGATTAAGAGCTACTCCCACTGCTGTGCTGTTCATCCAAACTCTCACCCCATTTCATACACTTTTTTCCAATGCCAAATCCTTTGAATTCTTTAGGATTACACAACTAATTCTCCACTATCAAGCAAAGTCACAGAATATCAGTAATAGCTAAAAGAAACGGAGGTTCACCTTTGTCTGCCACAATCTTGTGAGTGTGAAGGAACAAGCTCCCGTGCTGTAGGTCCATCATTTCTCCTTTGAGTCTGTCTTCCACAACATCAACCAGAGCAAGTTCATCACAAAGACCCTGAAAACAACAAAATTTGGAGTCAGTGAAGCAGTTCACTTGCATTTGAAAGTTAACCCTGAGCTGAGGTCTGTTTTGTTTCAAAGCAACATGCAACAGCCATCTGAAAGCATCTTTTCTCCAGAGTTAAACCTGGGGGAAGGCACCATCTTGGTGTTCTGATGTATCTCACAGGAACAGAGGCTGCTACAGCACAGGTCCAATAAAACTCATTCAGGCTTTCCAGAAAAGGTATGATTTGAGGGAGTTTGAGTTCACAGCCAACCCTTTGCTAGAAAGGCACTTTACAATTTAGTTATTATATTTGGAAAAAAGTTGTATCTTTCAGAGTTGGAACAAAACTTCTAAA
This sequence comes from Myiozetetes cayanensis, assembly GCF_022539395.1. Classification (NCBI taxonomy): domain Eukaryota; kingdom Metazoa; phylum Chordata; class Aves; order Passeriformes; family Tyrannidae; genus Myiozetetes; species Myiozetetes cayanensis. The sequence goes on along the minus strand of NW_026087521.1, from coordinate 70,022,647 downwards.
ACTATCCAGCAGATAGGCCTGTTGTAAATATTTAAATGCCTAAAAGAACACTCCACATAATTATCAAACCAGTATTCTCTTCTAACGTGCCTTCAATCAATTAATTTCTATTATATTTCTATATTCTATTAATTTCTATAATACTATTTACTTTGCAAAATAGATTTAGCCATGTGTACTTGTTGTCCAGCCAGGTTAAGCTGGGAGATAATCTCATACACTCTCAGAACAGGAAAGCAATGAAGTATGGGAGTGGAGGGAAAAGGCATTTTACTCTAATGCAAAGCCTTCCTGCCTTTTGACAGAAATTTTTATTATCCTTGTTAATTCCATTATCCTTAAAGGAGGCTGATCATGTAGTAAATTATATTGAAACTCAAATTACTACTTCTCTATTTTCCTAGACATCTACACTCCATTTGAGAGCAGTTAAGCCATTTTTAGCAACTAAAATACTGTTTTTCCTGTGGAAAAATATACTTAACTGCAGGCATATTTAAAGTTTTCATTTCATACTCTGAAATAATGTTGGTTTATTGCTTTTCTGCACTGCATCCTTTAGCAGCTGATTTGATAAAACTGTTGAAGAAAAATCATAAGAATCTGTATCTGTACTTGCTCTGTTCTCAAAATAGCCTGCAGGGTAAAATGAATGCCTCAGTTGTTTAAACACTATGAAAAAATATGCTTAACTGAAGTCATTGGTGCTAAAGGAGGTAGTACAATCAGAGTTTGAAAAATTAATGTGTGCACATGTGCAGTTATGGATAGATTTATACACACAGTCTGATGGGACTTGCAGTCTAGAACTTGCAAACAATATTCCCCAGACTCTGCAGGTTCCAAGAGCAGGTTCTCACTTAAAGAGAAGAGCAGCTGGAATAGCTCCAATGACTAATTTCATGAATTTGCATCACTTGTCTAGAGAAAAGCTCAGCTCATTATCAGCACACACAGGAATGAAGCCTACACAATCACCAAATGCAGCTCAAAATGCTCTCATTTAAAGCAGCTGATTTGTGACTGTGGACATGTTCCCATTTCTAAATCAGTGTGACAACATCAGTGACTTGTCTCTAACAGACAGGGAGCTAAAAATAACCAGCATGGAAGTTTTGGTGTCATGCAAATTTAAATATTAAATACTACACCAGTGAACTGAAATCAATATTAGAGCCAAACTGTGCACAGGTTGGTTGACAGAGGCTCAACAAGAGCCAGTGTGTGCCCAGGTGGGCAGGAAGGCCAAGGGCATCCTGGCCTGGATCAGGAATGGTGTGGCAGCAGGACCAGGGCAGGGATTGTCCCCCTGTGCTGGGCACTGGTGAGGCCACACCTCAAATCCTGTGTCAAGTTTTGGGACCCTTCCTGCAGGAAAGACATTGAGGGGCTGGAGAGTGTCCAGAGAAGGGAATGGAGCTGGGGAAGAGTCTGGAGCACAAGTGTGATGAGGAGCAGCTGAGGGAGCTGAGGGGGGGCTCAGCCTGGAGAAAAGGAGGCTCAGGAGGGACCTTCCCCCTTCCTACAACTCCCTGACAGGAGGTTGTGGCCACATGGGAGTCGAGCTCTGCTCCCAGGGTACAAGAGACAGGACAAGAGGAAACAGCCTCAAGCTGTGCCAGGGGAGGTTTAGATTGGATATGAGGAAAAACTTTCTCACTGAAAGGGTGGTCAGGCACTGGAACATGAAGGTGGTTGGGTCACCTCACTGGAAGTGTTTAGAAGAGCTGTAGATGTGGCACTAGAGGACATGGTAGACTTGGTAGTGCTTGGCTAATGGTTGGTCTTAATTATCTCAGAGGTATTTTCCAACCTAAATGACTAATTCAGTTACAAGAACCAGACGGTTTTGTTACAAAAATATTTTATACTGCAGCTTATGCTTGTAAGAGAATAAGAGCAGAAGTCTGGCTGACATGAAAATCCATGACATCATGCCTGCCTGAAAAATTTAAAACCAGTTTTTACTTTGGGTTTGGTGCATAGAACTCATTAATAGTAAAACTTTGTGCTTAGATATCTGAAAGCAAAAATTTAATCCTGCCTAAAGCAGTGTATTGAACACAGATGAATGCTGGATTGTAGTGCAGTTTGTGGTGATATCACCTGTCTCCCTCACTGTACGAGGTTACAGGACTTCAAAAACAAACTCGTTCAGCCCACGAGAGGCAAACATTTGCTTAAAAAAAATAAATATAGAAACCCACAATGAACTATCACTGTTTTCCCCTTAAATTTCTCCTTTATATAAGTTTTTTTTAAAAATTATTTGCTACTTTCACATCAGTACTCAAGTTCCACTGGGGTCTTTTCTTAATGTCAGTTTTTCCTTGGTCACAGGGCTCATGAATATCAGCAAGTAAAAGCCCTTAATTTTTATTTTTTGTTTTTTTAATATTTAAAACCCCAGTATATTAAAGCAAACATTCTCAGGGTAATATGTTGAAGGATCATCTGCATAAAACACAGCTGGTTTAGTAGTACATGCAAGATTTTTCATCTGGTTGGGAGCTACCTGATTTAAGGTGCCTCTGCAAGTGGGCAGGGCCTATCTGTTTATGCCCTTGTTAAAAAAAAAAAAATAAAAAGATCTGCAGCTCCCATCTGTCTTTCCAAAAACAGCACAAGAGGAATCAAATTTAACTCATTCACAATATTCTCTGCAAACAAGACATCCTTGTTGCATAACGAGCCTTTGCTTTCCTCAAAGAGAGTAATATATATAAGATTTTCAAAACAAACAAACAAACAAACCCCTCTAAATCCAGACCTCTATTTTTAGTTTTTGAAAAACTAGCTAAAACCTCTGTGGAAAAAACAGTCATATAACCAAGGAAAAAAGGCTTAAGAGAAATCAAGAAGTCTGCTTAAGGGGATAGCAGTACTTTCAGCTATTATGGCACACATGCCTTAAAAGAGTAAAAAGCAAACACTTATTGTTCTGATTGCTACCCCATATTTCACATCCATTTCTGCTCTGCCCACACTGTTTTCCCACCAGAGCTTCCTCACTGAGCAAAACTCCAGCTTTGTTGTGGAAGAATAAGAAAATTAAGAAGGGAATGAAAAGTTTGGCAGAGGCTTAGAACCAATGCTCGCTATATTTTCCCACCAGCCTGCAAAATAACTCTGCCTAATGAGAGATTTATTGCCAGGCACGGGCGGAAAGGTGAGAGAGCAAGGAGGAGCTGAATGGGAAGGTCAGCCTTGTAGGTCGCTGGTTGCTCACCCGAACTGCAAATGATTCATTCCTGTGCTAACCCACCGACTTCCCCACCATTGGCTAAGGCAAACAGGCAGCACAAGAGCACTGCGGCAGGGGGAGCCTGAGCGGCACGCTGTCCTTGAGCCGTACCTTTCCAAGGATGCTGATGGCAGCGGCCATCCCGACCTGCCCAGTGCCCACAATTGTGACCTTGTTGCTGGGGGCCGTGGCTCCCGAGGCGATGGGGGTCATCAGCTTCTCCTTGAGAGTGGCCATGGTGTTCTGCAAGGATAACGGGAACATCTGGTTCAAAGCAAGCCAGAGGGTGCTGAAAGCCATGTTCCGAACCGCAGGCGTCACCTAAACCCGCCGACCGGGGTGCTGCGAGCGGCTTGCCGGCGGCGCTTTTTCACACAGCGGGGTGGCCCGCGGGCACGACGCCCTCGTTGGCTCGCAGGGCTCCTTCCAAGCCGCAAACCCAGCCGCGTATCCCTCCGTGGCCGCGGAGCTGCGCGCCCCGTCCCTGCCCGGTGCCCGGCGAGGGGCTGGGCACAACCGGCCGGCCTCGAGGGGGCAGCGATCCCAGCGCCGTTACCGGCCCCGGGCCGCAACGGCCCCGCAAACCCACACCACGGACCGGCCGGCCACCTGGGACCCCGCCGGGATCTCCCCGATCTGTTTCCGTGCGCCTCAGGAGGCTCCCTGCGCTCGAAACCACGAGCGCAATTCCCGACCTCCCCGGGCCGCAGGGCAGCGAGCGGCCGGGGCGGCACACGGGGGTGCTCTGAGCAGGGAGGCACAGCCTGGCCCTGGCCATCCCCAAACATCCAAACCCCGGGTGATCCACAGCCTGACCCCGGCCATCCCCAAATCCCCAGGAGCTCCAACCTGACCCCGGCCATCCCCAAATCCCCGGCATCCACATCCCGAGCCTTGCCATCCCCAAACCCCCGGCATCCCCAGCCCGAGCCCTGCCATCCCCAAACCCCCGGCATCCCCAGCCCGATCCCTGCCATCCCAGCTCCCCGCTCCCCGGCCGCCACGCACGGATAGTCGACACGGGCGCGGGCGCCCGGTCCCGGCGGAACTGAACCGCCGGGGGAGGAGGGAGGGAGGGCAGGAAGGGCAGGCTGGGCGACACTCCAACGCCCCCATGGTGTCGCGGGGGGCCCCCCCGTTACCCACCGGTCGGCCGGGGCGCGGGAGCGGCGCGGGCAGCGCGGCCGTGCGGGGCTCGGGCAGGGAGCGCTCTGCGGCGGAAGGGGCGGGCGCGGCGGCTCCCGGGGAGGGAGGCGGCGGTGGCCGCGCTCAATCCTCGGCAAGGACGGAGCCCCGAGGGGTGTCTGCGCTCCGCCCCGGCAGCCGTGCGGGGCTGGCGGTGCCGGCGGGGACGCAGCGGTCGCGCTGCCCCGGGCGGGTCTCGGGCGGACTCGAGGGCTGGCCGGTGTCACCGGGCAGGGCGGTCTTTAACTGCCCCGTCGCGGGTCCGGCCGCGAGGGACGCCCGAGCGAGGGCGAAACGGAGCAGAAATAGAGCGGTTTTTTACCTGCTCTTTTTCCCAGGGGCGCAGTTGCTCAAGCCCTCTCTGATTTTGTCCCTCTCTGATTCTTCGCCTGGCTCACCCCTTTGAGTTTTCGGTGGTTGAACGAGTCGCGCCTGCAGCCACGCGGCGATGCTTTGGCAGGAATGAGGGATGTAACCTGAGGCAAGGGCAACAAAGAATGTAACCTGATGATGCAAAGCCGCCACCGCTCCTCCTCCCCCTTCCCTTGGCTTCGGCCGCATCCACATCGCGCTCCTCCCTTATTTCACCCTATCCCAGTAGGGCTTCCCTTTAAAATGGTAATATATGGGACCTGCGGAATGAGCCCCTGGAGCGTGAATGGAATTTTGTGCCTTGACAAAGTAACGAGCGCATCATGCGGCACTGTGAGCGACAGCTATCAGACTATATGACACCCTTTGGGGGTTGGACCGAGTGAACTCCAGAGGTCCCTTCCAACCCTAGCAGTTCTGTGATTCTTTTCTTCGGACCCATGGAACACACAAACTGAAATGTTTGGGTATACAGTGTGCCACTGCTGCTGAGCAGAGAGGGAAGTGATTTCTTGAAATCCCTGCAGGACCAACGCAAACAAAGAAGGGAAGAATAGCAAGAATGTTTTCTTCTAATGCTGTAATATTTCTTCTTTCTGACTGTAAAGGAGGAAAGTAAAGGCAGAACACTGAGTGATACACATTTAGTTTCACTGGGGAGAAACCAGAAAGCTTTAGGTTCCTCAGCACACGTGATCAGCTCTGTCTCACAAGAGGGAAAACAGAACAGTAGATTCCAGAGTCCTCCCAAATAAGTCACTGGGTAAAATGTGAGGAGGCAAAGAGCCTGCCTACGGCCATGGTTACCTTTTTTTTCTTCTGTTGTTGCGGCTAGTTGAAAGTTTTATTGATTTTATTTTGCCAGGTATTTTGCCAGGTTAGTAATAACTGGAATAATTCCCTCTGGCCCACCAGGCAGCCAGACAAACACTGGTGCCAGGATGAGGGAGGTAGTGAGCACGTTGGTGAGTAAAGGATGAAACTGCCTTTCTGGACAGCAGTACAGATCCATACTGGCTTTAAATTACTATCTAACCATGACCTACTTTGCTTCTTTACATTGTTTGACATTGCAAAAGGTTCCCTGGAGGGAAAGAAATGAGTTAAGCCATCCACATGACACTTCAGGTAGCAGCTTACTGTAAGAAAGTCAATTCAATACTTCGAGCTACAGCTGCAATGGGAGCTGGAGGTAAATAATAATTACACAGCAAAATGTAAGGGTAAGAAAATCTATCCTGTACAATCACAATGGGAACATGGACAGATGAACTTCAAGAAAATAAGGAGGAAGGGAGCATCTCTTCTTATGAGCATTCAACAATCAATTATCACAGTAGTATTTGTAATTAAATGGGGAGGAAAATGCCACATTCCTATTTGCAAAATCTTAAAGCTTTTAGAGGCAGACTGGACCATTTGCCACACGTTACAGCAGCTCTTCTAGGCCCTCATTTAGATCAGGCTTCGTTTTGCATGCAGTGTTAAAAGCACAGGGTATTTCATCTCCTCTCAGTAAAGTCCTTTCAACCTAAACAGACAAGGCAGGAGCAGGACAGTGGGTGGAAGAAAGATTATTCCCTCTTCCTGCTCTTAATTATTTAGTTACTTATTGTTCCAGATGATGAAGGATTGAGGCACAGAGAGGTGAAAAGTTCTCCCCGGGGTCACACGGAAAGTCTCCTGGCATCGGGTCACAGTTTCAAAGTTCAGCTGTAGTTTGGCAACGTTGGCATTTTTTGACGAAGTGCAGTTTTTCAGAAAACCAAACCTTAGTGTTAAGGGGCACAGTCTAAATAAATTTGCCTGGTAACCTTCAAACAGTTACGACACATCTTTTGTGTATACATTTTAGTCACGTTCAATTTTTGGTTTGTATACAAAGTGTGTAATTACATAAGTCTGAGATACCTCAGTACTTGCCTCTGTCCCCTCATCTTCCCAAAACACATGAAAGCAGATAGGATTTCCCTTGCTGTTTCTTTTTTTCCCCAAAACTACAGTTAAATCTGATTAAAACCAGAGATCTCACTTGAAAAACTCCATTGATGGGAGTGTTTTCCAAAGCAAAACGTTGATGGTCTGATGGCCATGGTCTGATGGTGTCTGTACTCCTGAGATAGCAAATATCCTGAAGAATATAAGCTAGGAATGGGAGGGAACCCATTACACCACAAGAACATGGGCAGGAGAACATAAGGCAAAGGTGATCTCTCACTGTGTTAGACGTGGTAGAGCAGGTCACTGGCCTTCAGGATGGATATGCCCAAAGCATTATTTCACATGGCTGTGATGTTGGGAAAAGAATTAATTGTCCAGCTTTGTAAAATACAGAGAACTGAATTAATCTGCTGGGAGTCATTAGGTGCTGTCACACACAGTGCTGGCAGACGCTGAGTTAAAATTCTGGTCCACCTGTATTTTAATTCTCTTCTTATTCATCTGGATTTACCATCGAAGGCAAATACATTGCCATTATGAAGGAAGATGCATCACACAATAAATAAAACTTATCTTAGAGTGGCAGCCCTGCTTCTTTTACCCCAGTCTTGTTTGAAGGAACGGTTCCTTATTTTTTGGCAGTCAGCCTACTTTCTGTTTAATTTTTGTTTAAAAATTAGACAGTGTTATAGAGATAACACACTCATAACAGTTAAGTGCTTCATAGCACAGTTAATAAAAAAAACAAACACATCATGAGCTTGAGGACTATGATGCAAAAGGAGCGAAATGTGATGATCCCATTTAGTGAACATCTTTGGTGCCAGAGGAAACAAATGACTATAAAGTTTACAATTAGATAAGTAATAACAGAAGAACTAAACTGCATTGATTGCCCTGGCTCATTAAAAAGTTCAGGAGAAATAAAACAACTACTAAACAAAGTGGTAAGACAGAAATGGGGAGAACTACTTACATGATACACACATCTGGCTCTAGCAAAGGACCTGGATTGGGAAGAACCTTCTCTCCCTCCTGAGCCCTGAGTGACTCTTCATATCCTTGCACCCTGCTTCCCTCTTCTCCTCACTGTGCCAGTGGAACTGCTGGGAAGGTCCCGTAGGATCTCAGTCGCCATCTCAGTGAAATATAGGAAAAGAAAACAGAAACAAACATCCTAAACAATTTTTGTCAAAGGTTCTTTCTAATTCATCCTTAAGTTATCAAAGAAATATTTTGAAGTGTTTCGTACTCCATAACAATCCAGTTTATGCACCCTCCATGGGTAAATAGAAATTTATCTTCCGTGAGGAACATTCAGCCAATACCTTCAAATGCAAGCAAAAATATGAAAAATTGAAATGACAGACAGCAATTTTTATCAATAGATGAATTTCCACATGGTAAGGAGGATTTCTTTTCTCTGAACTGGTTACCTGTTCAGAAACCTTAGTAGTCCTAAGATTTCTATGCATGGTTCTTGTTCTTTGCATGTCTGAAGAATGGCTTTGCCCATCCTAACACCTCTCCAGACAGAAATGCAAGGCCGTGTTCATGCCGAAGATTTTTTTTGCATTAGTGGAATCACCTCCTGTAACCACATAGTGTAGCATGCCTGCCTCACGAGTAGTGTGTGGCACCTCGATTCATTCTTTGTTCAAAAATCTCTCTAGTAGTGCTGTAGCACTACTGCAGTAGTATTTAGGTACTAGGTAATAATTACCTGCTGTAATACAATAAGATATTGTATTATGGTAGGTTTTTCAGTGCTGCTTCATGGAGGGACACATATAATCTCTTTAATGACTTCTGAAATAGTTCCACAATTGCAGGACTCATTACCTCTCTGGGATTTGATTCCTCTTATGTGTGTTGTACTTGGAGAAGGCACTATGCTATTTGAATCTCCATGTCTGGGTACTGTTTACAAAATTTTGCTAAGGAGCAGATTCATCTCTCCACCCCCTTCCACCTAGACATTCTCTTGCATGATCCCACAATCTACCCTGTTAAAAATTCTCATAATTCTGAAGGCAGACCAAATACATTTTTGCATGTTTTACAGAAACCTCTGCCTGTGCTCCTTGGTAGAGTCACAGGCTTCCAGCACTACCTTTGAAGCAGATTGCTGATGTTAAGGGTCAAGGCTGACTGACTGCCCTCCTGTTTGGGAAGCATCCATTGATATCTGAGCTGACCTTTGCCATATTGCACTCTGGACCCTTCCCACTCTGCCTTTCACAGGGCAAGCTTTATGGAAAACACTGTGGGCACAGCCAAGCTTCCAGTAAGCATTATTTAACATGTTTCCCAGTACTGAGGGATGTTTGGCCCCACTGCTACAGCCAAGTCCCATGTGAAGGCCAGGAAGGACACTCTTTGTGCTGAACCCACTGGGGTACTCGTAGGTGGGAGATATCCATGGGCACATTTTGAGCCTTCTCCTTCAGACTATAAAACATATCCCAGTTATTCAACAAATCAAGCTTCCACTTTGGTTTGCAATGCTGTAGGCAAAGCAAAGTGAGCCACGAACTGTACGTGATGACTGTAACAAGTATCTTTGATCTGGATCTAACAGGTGCCCATTTACAATTTCTCTTATTCCTTTTAATTATTGTTAGGAGCTGTTGTTCTCTTTAACATACACCATTACTATATAGTGAAAGAAGAGCCAGTGAAATGCTTCCTGGATGAAATTCAGCAGTGTGACCTGAAGGACTCCAATGCACACTCATCGCTCCAAAGATGGGTCAAACCAGATCAGAAGATGTTCCTTTATGACTATCTGGCTCCATCTAAGTACCATTATTTTTGTTATTGATGCTGCTCTCTTCTAAGCAAAGAAATTAAGACCTGGAAACTGTTCCTCATGAGCTATTCCTTGGTTTCCAAGTCAGCCTTGAGCCAGTCTCTTCCTGAGCCAGTTCAGCTCATGAAGTGAGTGGAAGACTGTCACTTTTATTTCCTTGAAGTAGGTTGCTGCTTGTTAGCCAACCAAATGAGTTCAGTAATGTGCCCAGCAAATACCAGAGGCAGCTCAGGAAGCAGCATGAGCAGGCACAGTCCCATCCCTGTGTTGTGGCTGGAGGACACTAAATCAACTCTTTGCCTCTCCTGTAACTCGAGCCTAAATTAAGCTCGTGCTCTGAGCTGCCTTCTAGAGAAGCTTACATTTCCAGACTACAGAAGGAGCTGGGGATGGGGATCAGCTAAATTTAGTCTCTGTGAATACCTCTTTCTGTACCCAGTGTTATAATTCCAGCTCTTTATTAATAGCAGCTTGTGCTCATTAACTGTTGTAAATTGTCTTGAATCAGCCCCAGCAGTGATATCAGCTAACACTGCCTAGATAAGCACCACAATTTTTTACCTCGTGCCAGAGATGTGCTGTGTGTATTTAGCTTATATTCCTGAAATCTCCATGTCATTGCAAACTTGCTAACTAGTGCTGAGGCGTAGGAGAGGCTCCCTGCAAGTCTGTTGATTTGCTTTTTTAGCACCTTAAGAAAAGTAGGTAGAAGTTTACCCTGCCTGGATTTTAGTTTTATTGACCAGTACTCGGAATAGTAATTAAAATTAATACATTTTAAAGGGTGCGTTGTTGGACGGCAGGGGCTTTTGGCTTACAAAAGTGCAGTGAGAAGTGGTTCAATTCTGAAAGTTCAAAAACTATGAAAGCTATCCTAAAAGCACCTAAAAACTGTATTTTGTGTGATGATGGATTGTCTTGTCCTGTTATAACTTCACTTTTATAACTGTGACTGCTCTGCCTGGTTGGGCTGGTTCTGTGCCTGAAAGATGGAGGCCCTTATCCGAGCTGTTTTGAAAAGGTCATAGAACTGAAGACAAAAATTAATGAACATTATGGGATAGGTATCAACCCCCCCATTTTTTCCAGATCATCCCTGTAGTTACAGATTGGTGCTCTACTCACTGCTGTCTCTAGTGACTGTCATATTCATTTATTTCTACGCCTGTGAGTAGATTAAAAGCCCTTTAAAATGATGTGATGTCCTAAACTTACTGTTTACTTTTCTTCAATACAGCTGATGCACCTCGTAGTCAGTCACCTCTGCAAACCTGTTCCTGACTGAAATTGTTGACTGTGTGATGCTGCTTAATGCATTTCCAATTGCACTGTGCCTGCCTGTGTTATTTCACAAGTGATGTTCAGTTCCATTGCAGCTGCTGTATCTGCTTGGGGATGTGGTGCTCACCTTTCCAATCAAATCAATACACAAAAGCGATTACATTCCACTTTCTCTTGCTTCATCACTGTGCAAAACACAGTTAAATTGCCTTGCCCAATGATAGGAAGCACACTAAGAGGATGTTTGCAGCCCTTCATCATTCTTTTTTTTTTTTTTTTTTTTTTTTTGCTTCATGTAATGAAGGAGCTTGACATCTGTCCCTGTTTGTACAAGGTAATTGTTTGCTGTCCTGAGGTTGCAAATAGCAGCTGAAGGACCTGCATGAGCATGGATGATTATCTTCCTCAAGTGCTTAATGTGTTACTCTTTGCACCTTTGATACCTGGTGCGTGTGATGTGTAGTTAGAGAGCAGTTCTACTGTAGCATGATGATGTTATTCCAACAGTCAGTTCTACTGGAACGGTGCAGTGCTTTGACAAGCTTCAATTTGATTTTTAGCTGTAGCAGCAGCACTTCTAAAAATCAAAGAATATTCTCATTTGGAAGGGACTCAACGAGGATCTTCAAGTCTTAAGTGAATGACCCATACAGGGGTTGAACCCACAACCTTGGCATTATTAGCACCAGGCTCCAACCAACTGGGCTGATCTCAGCATCAAATTGACCAGGCCTCTGCTTTATTTTTGGTGTAGTAAATGACAAAAAAATACAGTTGTGACTTCTGGGCAGCTTCTCAGTTGCCCTTTAACATACCCTTTGTGAACTGTAATATTATCTAAATATCAATTTTAAGATGTTAGCTATTAAAGTAATGCAGGAAAAAAAATGCAAAAATAAAGAGTCTAGCCCTCTTCTACTTATTTTTTGCCATGAAAAATGCCTGTGGGCCCTGGGCTTGGGCAACCTTTGCTCCCACGGATGGTTCATGGGCAAAGGAAAGCTCCTTCTTGAAAGATCTGTCAGGCATGAGGCTGACACCACGATTCTGAAACCTGATGTGACAGAGACCAGCCTGGGCTTGCTCAGTAGTGAACTGTTCATCTGTGGAACGGAGAAAATACAGAAACTTACAGACATTCATGGCAAAATATCAGCTCCTGACATGTGATTCCTGAGGATGATTTGGCCAATCCTAAAATACAGGATAAAAGGATGAAGTGCCTGTAGGAGTGGGATTTTAACGGGTTTGGTCAGCAGGCTTAAAAAGCTCTTGTGGGGAAATATAGGAGCAATGGATACACACTTTGATGATGTGTTTTTCCTCATCTACAAAGCATAGGTTTATGGTTGTCTAGTCATGTTACAATAAAAGGAAAAAGTGAAGTCATTTTGATTCATCTGCTCTAATCCAGATGTGTGCCATGAAGAAAAATACACTGAATCCTAGAAGTGCCTGTTCCTTCCTCTCACTCTGAAAGTGGGCTGGAGTGGTTGGAAAGGGAAAAAAACCCCAAACAACAGTGGATTTTCAGTCTGATCAGTGCCACAAGAAAAGTGAGTAGGGACAGGTAGCAGGGGAAAAAGAGGAGGTGGGGATCAGTGTTTTGGTCCTGGCCCTTCCTAGCTCAGCATAAAGCAGCCACGAGGCTGCACCTTGAGGGCAAGGCGAAGGTCACTCCTTCCAGCAGAGCTCTGGGCTGCAGGGGTGGCGGGACATGTGCTCCTGTTGAGCCCCTGCCAGCTTCAAAGGAGAACTATTTTACCAAAGCAGCTGCCAAGGTCAAGTGACTGCCCGTGTATTTATAGCAGCGGGGCCGTGCCATTGAACAGCACCGAGTGCCCAGACTAGCAAAGGGAAATGAGGAGGTCTGGGAACGCCACCTCCAGCTCAGGTTCCCTCTGCTGCTCGTGTGCTGGAAGCCTGGCATGCAGCTACGATGAGTTCTGTCATGGTCTCGTTAGCAGACATAAAAAAAATGACATCAGATTGAGTTACCGTATGAGTAAGACTCGGCAGAACCCCTGCAAAGAGTGCTCTGTAAACCCAGGGCTGGCCAGTCCTTAGAGAGAGAACTGAAGGCACTGCAGGATGAAAAATGGCCCTAGTGCTATCACAGAAATAGAAAAGGGTAAAATCCAAGTGCTCCTGGCTGTTAAGGGCCTCAGAGGTACTGCTTCTGAGAATTTTATGCTATTTAGACCAGTGTGCTTCTTCACTGGTAAAATGACTTCTAAGGTGGGATTTGGTGTTGCTAAAAGGTTATGGCTATTTCTTTCTCAAGCAGAGAGGTAACAGAACCATCCCTTTTACAAAGCAGTTGTGAAGTACACGTGTCAGGAGCCACTGAGGTTGTTTAATTGTGTAACTGATAATGTCTCTGTCTCTGACATTTGCACTGTGATGCCCTCACTGGCTCTAGTACAGCCCTCACCTATTCCTGGTATCTGGGTCAGGAAATAAAGGGTGCCTTCCTACTGAGTTTCATATAAGCCCTTTATTTGCTGCCACTCCCACTCAGAGCATGCAGAGCCTCCTGATCATTCTTACCCCTTTCCAACTGGTTTGGAGATTGAAAACCACAGTGGAGATGGCCCAGCTTGTTCTTATCTCTTGTTTTCTTCAGGTGGAAGATGAAGATCAGAGTGATACAGCTGGACAGCTTTCTTGGAATCTGCCTTTGATGAGAACCCTCTGTTTTATGCTCTGGAGGGATAAATATGTTATCTAGCCAGGCACAGGCAGTATTACATCACGGTGTCTCACAGTGTGTTGCACCCTGCCTATCTTGGCTGCCCCATTTGCTTAGGAAACCTTACCTAAGCACTGACTGGTCTTTCATTTTCCTCGTGGCTCCCAGTATCTTTCATATCATTTACAGGTACTCTCTGAAAATGTGGTGTGGGGGGTTTGTCTTTAATTGTGTCTATCCACTAGGTGCAGTTTCATGGCTTTGTCTGCCTTATAGTAATTCTACATTACAGGTAGACAGAGCTGTATAAAACAACTTGGTTTTAAATTTTCCTAACAAGGCATCTCCACTTACACCCTTAGGCAAACCCGAAAGCCCTGCTGTGGTACCACAGCTGAAGGGACCTGATCACTTCAGACATTTGGAACTGCTCACTGACACAAACAAGCAGTGACTGCATAACCTAACCCTTCTGAAAGGTAAATCCATCTTCCTTGGCTCACAAGGGCAAAGGTCCCATTTTTTGAAACCTTGTTGTCTCAGGGGCTTCAGTGAACTTCTTTACCTTGAGTAGCATCTTATCCTTATTTGGTTCCATTTACCTCAGTGGGATTGCTTGCAAAGTAATCAGAGCTGATAAGGGCTTCACAATCCAGCCAAAACAAGAGTCTTGAAACTTTTCCCTGTGGAGATTGGCAGTGTGGAGAGGAAATGTTGAAGCTGGCAAGGTTTGTTATGGCTTTTCCTTAAAATGAATACAAAGGCATTCCTTTAACAAATAAAAAAATATCAGAACATGGTGCTAACAACAGCAAGGTCGTGGGTTTGATCCCTGCATGGGCCATTCACTTAAGAATTGGGCTCGATGATCCTTGAGGGTCCCTTCCAACTCAGAAGGTTCTGTGATTCTGATTTCTGATCTAGTCACCCTTATATTTATTTCTCTAAAGCAGTTACAGTATTGATCATGCAGGTATTTGCTTGTTTTCACAGTTAAAATAACTTGTTACCTCTTATGTCAGATATATGTGTTTTGTCAGGGGCCATTTATTTAGATATTCTGCCAGTCAGGCACAAGTGTGCTCTGAGGAATTTAAACAAGGAAATTCAAGAGAAAAAAATTAACTGCAGAAAGCAGTGCTTTTCCTCCCCAGAGCCTGGATTCAGTGAATCCAGTGAAAGCATCTCAAAAAGGAATAGAAATTATCAAGTGTTTAGAAGACAGCACTGACTGTTCATGTATTGTGTTATTAAAATAGAGTATCCAAAAGTATTAGTAAACCAGAAATATGTAGCCCCAATTATGAATTTCTTACAACTGACATTTCTTTTAGAGGGTTGTTCCACGTACATGGACACTCACATGTAGGCTCAGGCTTTTGTAACTGCACCTTTTTCAGGGCAGAATGAGAGCCTAAAATATAAATGAAAGACAGTAGCACTGAAAAGAAAAGATAGAGAATGGAATGTCATCATGTTTAAATTTCTCCAAACAGGAGAAATTACATAAGTTAGACCTGCAGTTGGATTGGTTTCTTCCCCTGTAGAAAGTAAAAATAATAATAAAAAATATATATATATATATATATAAAATTTACTTCTTGATTTTTTTTTTCACATGGATATTCATATATTTTTGTAGGAAAGCAAACAGCTGAAGGAAGATTAGGTTAAAATTTTACCAGGAGCCTTATCTCAGCACACAAAATCTGAGGTGCCTTTGTGTTTCCCCAAAGGCTGCAGGGAGTTTGCTCAGCTATTCCTCTCTGCTCCGTGAACGAGGGCTACCCAGAAACTCCAGCACTCTTCATACTGGAGATAACCTTTATCTCCAGCACTTTATAGGATGGCTGTAATTGCTGTGCTTTTTTGGAGTCAACAGAAAACCAGGTGTTTGACCAAACACATCTCTCCTCAAACAGAGCAGGGTACCAACCTCCTCCCACCAGCCCTCTGGACTGGAGCTGGGGAGACACAAAGCTTTCATCCTCCTCTCCAAGGATGCTGGGATTATTTTCCACCCTGTCTCCTAAAAGTCAACACAGCTCCCAGTCTGATCTTTTTTACAGGCTCTGCCTGTGTGCGACTGTGGCTCTGTTATCTCTTGAGAACTACTGAGTATCTCCCAGGCAGTTTCAGAATCACGTGAGAGAGGAGTTGGGCTCTCAAAGCCACTGACTTTTCTACACGTTCAGTGAATAAGCACTAGAAGAGAAGAGAATTTTTTGTGCTTCTTTCCTTCCTGCATGGAAAATTGATGAGCCTGCTTTCTTCATAGCTATTAAAGAATCCACACAATAGAGACATTTTGGAAAACAGACTTCATTCCTTCTGCAGCCTGTAGCTATTGCTTAGCATGCATGGCCATCAGAACAAGCTGGAACGAAGGAATGGGCAGACTTTGTCCCTCCTGTCACCACGGGACAGCACTGGTGCCACTACAGGAATGGGACAGAGAAGGTTTGGGCTGGCACACACACACACAGAGGCAGAAGCACATGGTGGAAACAGAAACTCAGTGACTGGGAAGAACAAAGGAAACCATGGAAAAAGAAAATTACCAGTTTGTTAATTAGTAAAAAAACCCATTGCCCACACAGCTTGTGCCTTTGCTCTTTAGCTGGGGCAGGCTGAATCAGGACAGGCGATTGTGTGTCCTGTCAGTGCTGCACTGAAGGGCGGCCAGGGCAGGGCAGGGCAGGGGTAAAACAAACCCTCCAGGATGAGAACCAGGAGAAAAGGCTGATTTGTGAGGCCCTGATGCCAATTAGTTCTCCAGCAGCAGTGGCTGGAGGCCAAGTGAGTCTGAAAGGGCTCGGTGAGAAATAACACCAAAAGAGCCGGCGACAGGAGCTGTGCCTCCATCGCTGGCACACGTGCCAGTGCAGACCACTGGTTCCTGCTGAATTCAGAGCCTCTCCAAGGCACATTCCTCTGAGCTGCTCCCTCTGCCAGCAAACACTCTCTGCTGGTTGAACCAGCGTCTCTCTTTTTTCAGACTAAGCCAAATCTTTTGTTTCTGCCTGTCAGACTCGTTCCTGCTTTTTTTTTTCTCGTCTGCTGGATATGATGAATCCACTCGAGCACAGCCTGACAAAGCTGAAAAAGCTTCTAAGGAAGGCAAGAGGGTTTGTCTGTGAAGCATCCACTCATGTGCTCTGCAGCTGGGGCCTCTGCATTTGTAGGTTTTGTATGCAAGAGGTTGAGCCACCAAGAAGCGGCACAGCACAGGCAGCTGAAGAGATGAATGACTCCAGCCAAAGGGTAATTATTACTCCATGGGCTTGGGACACGCTGGTATCAGTCTGGATGGATTCCTGTTTGCATCATTTCTACTCTCACTGATAGACCTTTCTCTTCCCCCCCTGTGTATTCAAAACCAGCAGTGACAAGAAAAGCAGAAAGTGTTGCATAGTGGAAAACACAGGGGATGATTTAACTCAGTTTCTCAGGACCAAGTTAGTATTGGTTTTGTTACCGGTTCCTCTCCTGCTACCTTAACAAAATTATCCCCCCACCCCAGGGGAGTTTTCACTCTTCCTGCGAAAGAAAATTTCCTCTTTTGCATTTCAATGAAAGGCATTCAGTCTCCTTTCCCCGCCCCCAGAGTGTTTCCTGTGCAAACCCTCTGAATTTCACTTTCTTTTTTAGCCAGCTCCATTTGCATTTCACTGAGCCCTCTGAAGCATCTTTCTCAGCACGTGAGGGACGTGCTGAGGTGACAGTCCTGGAGCTGTCTAAGGGAGCCAGGACCAAGTCCCTTCAGCAGCAATGGTAGCTTTTGTGCCAGCCTGTGGCTCCCTGTGCAGAACAGCTGCTCTTTTCCATGCAGGCTGTGTATGTGTACACGTGGATGGAGACAGGTGATCACATCTGGGCTGTGGCACTGGCCTGTGAGGGATATGGAGAACAAGTGCTCCCTGTGCCTGAGGGTTTCCTGCATGGACCAGACAGCACTTGGAGCTTTTCAACATTTCAACCTCCCAGTCTCATTTAGGAGGTGAGGATGCCAGAACACCTGGACTGCCTGATGGGCCTGAGCCTGAATGTGATGGCCTCCAGCAGGAACATACATTTAGCAAAGTGAATTCTGACCAGCATCCTTGCCTCAAGTTTTCCCACTCATATACCTTGTCTGCACGAAGTGGATGAGCAGATTTACTGTCCCTCATTCAGCTCTAAGGCTGATTGGCTTCCAGATGTAAATTAGAAAAATACAGCCTTTGCCCTTGGGCGTGGTGAGGTCCAGTGAGGTGAAATCAGATCCAGGATTGCCTGTGGTTGGGATAAACACCTAAGTGGCACAGGGAAGGAAGAAGCAGAAGTAACTTGGGCTTTTGATTTAATTTGTCTGGCTGGCACATGCTGGCATTTCGAAAAGCTTTACTCCCTTTGATTTTGATGCTGCTGTCCCAGTTGCAGGTAGATGGTTAGGCCTGCCAAGTGTACAAAAATAATTGTGCTGTGGCAATTTGCATCACAGCAGCAACAGGTACCTTCTGAGTGACCCATTTAACACCCTTAGGAATAGTCCTTGCACTAGGGAAGGGGATTTTACACACACTACCTGTGCCTGTGGCAGGAGGAATGAGTGAGAACATGTTTCAGAGGCAGGTGGGGACTAAGGTGAATGACAAAGGCTGTGCACCTGACAGAGCTTGGGGTTAATGAGGATCAACTCAGCAAAGCCCTTGCCCCCACATGGTTCTGCAAACCTTCCCATAAATTACTAAACCTGCCCCGGGGGGACAGCCTACACCTCTGATCTGACCCACATGCAGAGCAGCTCATGAGTCAGGGCCAGAAAACCTCCCAGTATGAACCATTACCCATGTGACACCCACCTTCAATACAGGAGTATGGGGCTGGGAGCCAGATTTTGTCCAAAAAAGGGACCTGTAAACAAGATGATACAACACGAGCCTCAGAGATGCAATTATGTGTGGTGATAAATGAAAAGTCCTGTAATCGGGAGGTGATTGCTGATGACCTGTTGATGTGGTTTGAGCTGCCTGGGTATTATCTGTCAGAGCTGTCCCTCTCCACAGCCTCCCTGTTTCCCTGTAGGCTTTCACATGCTCATGCAAAAGTGCAGGAATCCTTCTCCTCTGAGGCTGCAGAAGGATATGACCCTCTAAATCATGTTATTCCAGTCAGGCTGTTGTTCAGCATTCTGTAGTAAAAATGTTTGACATTACGGAGTAAAACAAACAAACAAACACAAACCAACAAAACCCCCAAACCACTTAATATCCAATATTACTGAGGGCAGAGATTCTGGAAAGGAATATTTTTTGTTAGTCCCTACCAGGCAGTGGGTTGGTACTCAGCCTGAAGTCAGAGCTGGGCTGGGAACAGCTGGGATTTGAATGCCAGATGGAGCAATGCTGGGTGTATTGCCCCGACCTTGTTTGCATTTGGCCACTAAGCCTGACTTAGCTCTTTTCAAAACATTTGTTACACACTCTGCAAGTAATGTCTTTTGATTTTATGGCAGCCACGAAACATTTCATGTTCTAGTCTTTTTGATTCTCTTTTCACTTAAGATGCATTTCAGGACAATTTTTCTGAGATTTAATACAGGACGGGAGGGGGAGGAAAAAAAAAAAAGAGAATATGAAAAGTGTGACTGGTTCTGTAAGTAGGTAAAGTATTTTCCGTGCTCACTTTAACTCAACCAAACTTAATTTAAGGACTCCAGCTTCTCCAGCGCTGCCAGAGGACCTCACCGGTGAGGAGCTGCCTGGGCTGAGCAGTGTGAAACACGGGATGAAAGGCTCCTCATCCTCGCAGAGGCGGGTGCTCTCTCTGGCTACACTGCTTGATTGCAGATGCTAATAGCAGCTTCTCCTCTAGCAGAGATCCTCTCCCAGGAGGGATTTAGGGTTTCCATAGCCTGCAAAACGAAGCCAAACTGCTTAATAGTCTCATTGTCCTACTCAGCCAAAGGGCAGCTCCGGCCAAGCGGAGCTGGGGTAGAAATCCCGCAGGGAAGATTAAACCTTTGGCAGCTCCCACTTCAGCTTTGTCGCGGTGTGAGTCGCGCCTCTTTCAAATTACAGACTTAACTCTGGGCTGAGCCTCGGGAAATGAACCTCACCTTTTAGTTCTGCCTTGTGGTGCTGTGCAGTGGTAGGGCAGAAGCTGAAGTGACAGCTCCACACGTTGTACTCCCGGTTTTTTTTAAAAAAGAAAGGTTTCACCCCAAGCACTGGAGCAGCCGTGGCCGCTCGTGCTACTGCGTGGTTTTGTGCTCTGGTGCCCTGTGGAATCCAAGCACAGCAGAATCTTTGGTGGGATGGCCGAGGATTTCTTTTCTCACCGTCTAGTATCAAGTGTCTGAGCTGGAAAAAAAAAAGAGCAGTGCTGTTATTTGGGAGCAAAACAGGCAAAATCGGAGCTTGTGTTTCGCAAACTTCCACAAGAAATTTAACATTTCCATCCTAAGACGCACACACACAGGGCGTGTAAACTGGATAAAACCTCCAGTTTTTATAGTGGAAGTGTGTCGTCTTCACAATCTGTTTCAGAATCTGTGACTTTTTTAGGGAGAAGGTTGGAAAGCCCCTGCTTGAGTTTACTGTGCAATTATTACACGCTGTTTCCTGTCAATAAGCTGAACTGTCATTGCACATTTAATTAACAGAGTGAAAGTCCTATTTTGCAGCTAATAGGAACGTAAATGTGAAGTAGGAAAAGAGCCTTGTTTAGGCTAACATGCTTCTTGTGGAGAACTGGTTCAGCACTTCAGTCTCCTACTCATGCATTATAAAGGATGGAATCACAGAGGTACAAAAAGAAATTGTAGGAGTTCAAGAATGGTTCTTACTCTTGATTAAAACCACCTAATTTACTTCGTTATTTCAGGAAAAATAATATATAAAATATATAAATACATGTTACAGCATGGTGTAAAGTGCTAGTATTTTTTTCTTTTTTTTTTTTTAAAGTTTTTTGGAGCTTGAAAATTTTCCTTGTGATGATAATTATTGGACAGAGGATGATGTTTGCTTTGGTCAGAAACTGCACAGGACCTTTGCTCTAATGCAGGCAATGAAATACAGACTAAGCCATTCCTCTGGTCGTTTTAGTGCTTAATATTTGTTGGGTGGAAATAAAAGAAACTCTGAACTGGGAGAAAATCCGTGGGACATCCTGATACCCCATATATGAACTGGCTTCTATAAAGAATTATGTCACTTTAAGCAGTTTATACATTATTAGAGAGCCATAAACACGTCCTCATGTTTAATTGAGTGTTCCTGGAAGCCTTTGCAAGTTGCAAAACATCCCATTATAGGGAATTTTGTCCCTTAGTTAAGACAGAGTGTGTTTAGGTGCTGCCTTCTACGTCCAAAGACAATAAAACCGGAGAAAGGAAATTTCCATTTATTTAGCTGGTAAAAAAAAATACCAGATTCTGTAGCGAGAAAGAGGGCTCATGAAACCACACAACATACAAAAATCCTGAGTTATTTTGGAAGGATACGAAACATTAAGAAAGGAGATCAATAAGAACTGTGTGGATAAAGAACCCCAGGAGTCATTTACTCACTGGGACAATGTTTTATATGTTTTTTTCTCGTTTAGGAAGGGGTTTGTATGTTAATTATAAACTTGAATTTAGATCGTATTTTAGGCACGTGTGAAACAATGTGGATTTTACGGCAAACGGAGCTCTATCTCATATGAGCTGTCTGATGCCACACAAAGAAAACAGTTCAATAATTGGTCATCAATGCCTGTTAACCCCAGCTCTTCTGTAAAACACTGGTGGTGAAGTTCCCCTTCCTGCCTTTCGAAGTGAATTAGCAAAGCAATAGAGAGCACACCGGCCAGTGAAGCCCTTACAAAACCAGACTGTGTTTTTTCCTATCAGTGCACCAAACAGAGTCTCAGCGTCCTTCAGCCTGTTCCCCTTCGAAGGCTGGAAGAAAGGGCTGTTTATCAAAACCTCTCCCGTGGCAGACTGCTTTGTCCTTCAGAAACAGATGTTCAAAGCATCGCTAACCTGGGGGCTGTTTAGTACCTTTGACCGCCCAAGGGGTGGGTGCGGGAGGCATTTTGTTAAACAAGAGACACAAGTGCATCCTTCTCACAGTCCAAAAGTGGCTTTGCAGGTAAGAGAGGCTTTGGAAAGGCAGACACTTGCTAATGATTCCCTCATCAAATAAAAATCCCTACCAGGCGCATGGCTTTGTTTACTCACTGGTTGAATATTTAACAAATTACAGATAAGGAAGAGTGACTGTCTAGACCAGCAATCCCTGATTCCAAACCCTTAAGCACTACCATTCCTCTTCCCTTACTCCCAGTTTCTTAACAGAGAAGACAGCAATCAGTCAATTCAGCTGGAAATACGTGGAAGATGGATGAAAATGGAGGACTAAACACTCCCTATCACAGAGGAGATTTTCCCAGCTTACTTATTTGTTGGTAATTATTAACCCTTTACACTTAAGGGTTTTCTAGTCATGTGGATGCTTTGCATTAATTAAAACTTTACATTCATTAAAATTCATTTTCTCCTGCCTACCATTAACTTTTTTATTCTCCACGAGTGGCTGCCTTTCTGCTACTTCCTGCACTCATATCAACAGTATTGGAAGCATCCTGGATAACCTGAAAAAAAAAAAAAAAAAAAAGCCCAAAAAGCCACTGAAATGTCCTGTTTGGTTTTCTTATATGTCTTTTTTCTCACTTAAATTGAGAGCTGAGTAAGAAATAGAGGAGTCAGGAGGGCTCACTAACAGCACACAGCTGTTCCTCGTAACTTCAAAGAGATTTGCACCAGCCTTTGACCTTCTCCTGAGGTCAGGGGAGGAAAGGGTGCCCCTTTCCCTGTCTCTTGGCTCTGCTTCTTTTATTTACTGCAGATTTACTGTCCCTGGTTGGCCGATTTCAGCTGTGCATTCGTGGCCACACATAATAATTCCTCTTGACTTTCACTTCACAGTACTCAGACAGACACCAGAGGTTATGCTGAGCATTTCTGGGATCCGTCATGGAGAAGGAAAGCAGGAAATCCTTCATTCAGAGTCCCCCAGGTCTCTCCAGAGGTCTGGGCTCTCCTGCTGAGCTGCAGCCGTGCCATGAAAAATGCCCGAGGGGTTCTCAGTGCAGCCTGTCATTTCCCCTGCCTGAAATGAGCACCCAACGAGTCATCCACCTAAAATTTCCTTTCTTGCAGATTGTCCTTTCACACTGATGCTGATGTGATCAGTTCCTGCCCAGGATCCTCTTTCACCCACAGTTAAACTTTTCACTTATTTGTAACTTTCCGAAAACTTTGTTCCGCATCTTCTCTTTATATCCCAGTAGCTGTTTTATTTTAACTGTCACAATTTTTTTTTTCCCCAGCAGTGTCTTAATGACACTCATCAAATAAAATTATTCAGAATAACTATAGTGTTGGGATAAGAGCGTTGCTCCTGTTTCTGCCTTTGCTACTGGCAAGTAGGGTGACCTTGTCCTTGGAAAGCCCTCTCTGCATTTCCTCCTCTGTGACGTGGTGGTGTCGATGGTATAAATCCCAAGGAAGTAATTCCAGTGGCCTGGAGAAGGCAGCCCAGCCTGGGCTTTCTGCCAGGGTGCAGTGTGTTCCCTTATGTCGTGGTTTTAACCCCAGCCAGCCACTCAGTAGCACACAGATGCTCATCCATTCCTCCCTGCCGGTGGGATGGGGAGGAGAACTGGGGGAAAAAAAGAGTTAAAACCCTCGTGTTGAGATAAGAGCAGTTTAATAATCAGAATAAAGTAAAATATAATCCCACTATTAACAGCAGTAACAACAATAACAGTCATGGAAAGGGCTGTGGGCTGCTGCTGGCTGCTGTAAGGATGCCTTCCTCTCCTCATGGGAGCAGGGCAGGGGCAAGCCTGGCCTTTCTGGCTCCATCAGATTTTGGATGTGAGCATCCTCAGGTCTGCAGGAGTTTTAACAGTGCTTAGCAAGGCATTCTCCCCTCCATAAACTGCTTTAGCTCCAGCCATGGGCTGGAAATTCTGAAATCAGCTCCAGAAGAGATTTGCACCAGGAGTCATTATCAAACTATCAGCTCAGGTTTACCCATGCCAGGAAAAGCAGAATGGAGCAAGCAGTAAGAATTATAAGGATTGAAAAGAGGAACACTTATTTCAACAAGTCAGCTTATGTGGATTTTTGTCTCCTTTTATCATCATCTAACACATCATACATTGCTCTGGAATGATTTCCTCACAGAGACACATAATTCCATTGGTGCTCCTCAAAACGGATGTTGCTGATCAGCTGAGTTTGGAAGATGCACAGAAGGTTTAAACCTCCCACATAATCTGCCCCCAGCTTTTTGATTCTCCTAAGGGATCAGAACCCACTTGTAGTTCTTAATCAAGTTCTTCTCTGTGTATCTCTCTCTCACAGTCTTGTTTTGTGACTCATGTGGGCTATTGCTATGTAGTTTGTTATCAAAGGCTCTGCTCTGATGCTCCCAATGGCACTGGTGATGGAAAATGCATGCTTAGTCTTCCTATTGCGTTGCTATCCCAAGGATGATGAGGTCTGACAGCTGGTATCCAGATATAACCAGAGCAGAGGTCTCCAATCTTTCTCAATATTTTCCCCATGGCACAGATTGCATTTAAGCTTTTGATGAAATGACTGGAAGAGCCAAGATCTCATCTGTGAGCAGACTCAGCTCCCTTCAGTGGAAATAAAGGACCTGCTGAATTCTATGCAGCTGTTTATTGATTTCTGTGATCAACAAACGAGGAGTTGTGTTTGCAGTGAAATCCAAGTTGAGGTCCATAAAGCTTTGTCCTCACATGAAAAAGAGTCCAGGTATTCCAAGGGCCAATGGTGCCAACACAAGTTTCAGGATATAAATAGAAATTTATATTTATATATATATATATGGAATTTTTATATGTATATAATTTTCTTAAAGTCCATGGGATCTGGGATTGTGTGACTCTATGGGAAAATAACCCAAGCTAAAGTTTAGGAAAAACAAATGATCCCACTGTCCTCTAAAGAAGCCAAGCTGGAAGGCAAATATAGGCTCAACATTTAAAATTAAGAGACAAAGACTGACTGATTTTTTTCACAGCAGAGTGAGAGTGGAGAAACCCACCCAAGACTTTCATCCTGGGTCACAGGGGTGGAAATAGCTGCTGTTGCTGTAAGGGAGTGATTGATTTTGCTAATGCTGTTTGCTGTTGCCCCAGGTACCCCCAGGCTGGCAGAGACACCTTGCACCTTGCAGTGGTTCTTCCTCACTCATGAAGCTGGCACTTCTGTCCTCCTCATGTGCAGACAGGATTTAAGACAAAAGAAATGCTTCACAAGTTTCTTCTTGGTCCTCAAGGAGTTCAGGGGTACATAGGAGGGGGTTTTCAACAGTGCCTCCAGGAAATCTGAGTATCTTCAGTTTGTGGAGTGAATCGAGCTCTGCCTGGATTTGTGGATAAGGTGGTAATTAAGGGGCTGGTGATCAAAGAATCATTAAACATTCAGGTTGGAAAAGACCTCCAAGGTCATCAAGTCCAACCTTTGAACAAATAACCACCCAGCCCACTAAGCCATATTGGAAAGTGCCACGTTTTTTGAACGCTTCCAGGGATGGTGATTCCACTGCTCCCATGGAGAGCCTGTTCCAAAATGCAGGAGCAGACGAGGAAGCTGCAGGGGCAGGGTGACAAACCAAGGACTGTGGATAAAGACAAGCAGGTGACATTTTTATAGGCATGTCATCTGACTACCGGCAGGCTCAGGGTGGCAGGGACTGTGGATTTTGGACCCCACGTCAAGCTCGGCTCTGGAACTGCCTGGAAGTCTTGCAGGAAGAGTTAAGTGGATCCTTGGGTGGCAGCAATCAGGATGGGAAGTAGATGGGAGTAACTCTGGGATGTGCCAAGTCTCCCTGCCCCTTGGGGCTGTGCTTTCATCCCAGGCTCAACCCTCAATGCAAATTCTGGTCTTTGTGCAAGAGTTCAAATTCCTCGGTAAGCTGTGCAATGTGAAGAGGCCAAAAGTTTTCTTTGCTGAGCTTATAAAATACTAGGATGTGTTTTGGAGCAGGCTCTCTAATCTTGCTTTCTCCTTCCTGTATCCAGCAAGTGTCCTAATCAGCAGTCCTGGGGACTGACCTTTTCCCCTCTCTCCTCTCCTCCTCTAAAATACTGGAGGCATTTCATGACTCAAATAACGTTCAAACTCTCACAACATAACACGTGTGCTCACTGCTTTAAATGTTTTGGAAAATACGTAGCTGGCATTTGCACCAAACTCGAAGCAGAGCTGAAGTTAATACAAACATTTTCCTGCCTGGGGCATGGAGGCTTCAATTCAAATGGGAACATTTGCTCTTCTTACATACTGTCTGTGGCAGAACAGTTCAGACTTTCCAGTTGCAAAGTTTTCATGGTAATTTGTCGATTTATGAGGCAGAATTATGTTTCTTTGTCTCTTTAATTGGCATGTTCTAACCTACTACAAACTGGTGTGTTACAAAACCAACCTACTAAACAGTGAATTAAGCTTTGCTTAATTACCCAAAAAGACAATTTTGTGAAACGTTAAGAGTTTATTTTCCCATCCACCCACCTATATATGTGTGTATATGTAAAGTATTAAGTGTTTACACACATACGAGAAATTTAAAGAGCACAGAAAACAGTGTATGCACAGAAATGTGGCACATTGACTCATATCGTGGTGTTTTAGTCCGATGCAGATGGACTAAATGTCCAACTTACACAAACTTCTGTCCTCTAAAATAAATGACAAGGGTTTCATAAAAGAGAACTCCCACAACTTCATGAAAAAAATATTGTAATACCTTATAATAAAGCTCTGCTACAGTGATTCTGCCATATGAGAAATTCGAGGTTCAGGGGCTTTTTTAATATTTAAAAAGAAAAGCCAAATGGCATAAGATATATGAAAGCAGCTCTTATTTTATTTTCCTTTAATTGTAGTCATTCTTTTTAAATGCAGCTGCTCTTGGGAAATACTGAAATTAAACATTAGAAGACATGAATTCTATTTTCTTAAACTGTGATATTGATCTTAGCTTTCAAGGGTCGGAATTTCCCAAAGCACTTGGGTTTGCTTCCAGAGTCCTGATTGAAGAAATGCAGAAACTCATTTCAGTCCTACTGAGCTTTATCATAATTTTACCATGCAAAGATAGACTAATTCTAATCTTCTCTCTGCCAGCTACTAACAATAAAGACATACTAAACTGCACTCACAGCAAGGCATTGAGTTTGCTTTCTCGAAAGAGTCTAAATGTGGATTTGGGTGGGCTTTGAGCCTACTCACAGATATCCTTTGTGGAGGAGAAAACATGGGAGGAGGAGGCACTGAGTGCTGGGATAAACTGAAGAGCTCCTTCTGATGAGTATTTCTGGTGCAATTTGTGGTACTTTAAAAAAGATGCTGCTGTTCTTAAGGGACTTTGAGAACAGGACACAAAGACATGTTTTCACTCAAAATTTAGACAGACTTAATTTTTTGCATCTGCTTCCAAAAATGCCCGAGCTCAGACAAAGAGAAATCAGAAAAGTTGTTTGTGGGCTTTTTTTTTCCTTTTCTTTCCTTTTTGGTTTTTTTTTCCCTTTATGAAGAGAGAGCTGCCCTGATATGCAATAAGTGACTATTGGCGTGTCATTATACAGAAATTTCTGCTTCCAGAGCCAGGCTGTTGTGTAGCTCCCAGCTCTGGTAGTCTTGGTTGGGGCTTCTCACCACTTTTACAATGTCCCCAAACAGAGGCACCACAAATGAGCTGCTGTTCCTGTAAGATGTTGAGGTTTCACCTTGTGTTACCTGAAGTAACCTTGTTTTACCTGTTTTATCCTTGCTCAGCTCCCAGCCTCCACCCAGCCTGTGGACTGTGCTTGGATGGGATGTTCTCACAGCTCCAGGTGGTGGCTGAGACATCTGGCACAATTTATTTTTGTGGCAACAAAGCCAGGGCAATTTCCAGAAAATAAAAGAAAAGGGGAAAAAAAACCACATCTCTTTTAAGCTTTTAGGGTGACTGTCAAAAGACAATAAGATTCATATAACTTACGTTCTTCTACAGGAATTTTTTTTTGTTAAGATTTCAGGTGACAGCAATAGATAAGGAAGTGAAACTCAGATGAGAAATGGTGGTAATTTTGGAAGATGGCATAAGGCTTTGCAAGACAATATTCAGATGAGAATTCAGTGAAGTGTCATTCTTCTCCCTTTCATGATCTATCCATTTCCTAGATGGCAAGATAAACCTACTAAAGAAAGAGATAAGCTGCAGGTGTTTTTTTTCCTCTCAGTGCCCATTCAGCATTTTTTGGTGGGAAAACCAAAACAAAACAAAACACCCCCCCAAGAAAAAACAAAACAAAACAACAAAAATACAAACAAACCAAAGCAAAACAAACAAAAAACCAAACAAACAAAAAAAAAAAAACCAAAAAACCCCCACACCACAGAAGATAGTGTAATATTTCTAAATTGCTTCTGAAATATATATATGTATATATATACTATTGGTATGGTAGTATCAGCATAGAAATGCTTACAAAGTTAGTTAGGTTATACAGTTAATAACAAAAGCTTTGAATTAACTCCTGTATAATTAGCTGAATAAGGCAAATTAATCATAAAGGTAAAACACTGCAGGAATCAAATAGGTTTTAGGGGAAAAAAAACCCCTGAGCCTTTCAATTTGATGGGTCTGTTTTACTTAACAGCAATGATCCTGCTCCTTTATGGATCTGTATACAATTGAACTGGAATATCTGCAAAAAATACTCAAGAGAGACAGAAAAGAAACTGTAGTTCTAGTTCTTTTTTCTTTTTTCTTTCCTGTTTTGTTCTCTTTTCTTCACCCTGAGTTATGTAAGTTACACAACAGAACACTCTCCAAACACTTCAAATGATCATAATCCCTCTGCAAGGGAAAGGTGTCAAAGCTGACAAATGCCCAGATAAATCTTATCAAGAGTCAAACTAAGGGAGAAAACTGAAAGCAGCCTTCATAAAATGGCACTATTTCTAGAACTATGGACTGCTTAATGACTTCAAACACCAGGAGCTGATCATGCTACTGAGAATATTGAAAATATAAAGTCCTGCTGGGTTGTTATACCCTGATTTACAGTGACTTCCCTGCTCAGATACCAGTTGTTCCATAACCCTGCTGAAAACTCTCCATATCCCTATTCTCCTTAAAAATAAAACCTTCTCTCTATACCAAACCTGTGCATTCTCCAGGATGACTCAGCTGCCTGCAGCTCTGCAAGGCTGCTGCTTAAATATGGGTGCCACGATAAAAAAAAAAAAAATCCTCTTAAAAAGGAAAAAAATTCCCATAAAACAATTGCTTAGAGAAAAAGGCAAGGGTATAAAATTTTGACTCATTAGTGCTCCACCTTACTGGTCTGTGCTATAGTTAGAAAGGAGGTTTTAGGGAGGGCAGGTCCTAAAAATAGGCAAGAGAGTAGGCTTGAACACTGACAGCAGAGCTCTGCAGAGAGCTTGCAGCATCAGTGTTGCAAGTGCACTTCCACAGCCCGTGTTCTCCATCCCTATATGTTCCTTTCACAGCTTAACAGATCTGTTTTCTCTCTTCTAAAGAAAGCACTTCCAAGGCCTTTCCAAATCAAGTATGCAAATGAAGAAGCAGAAGAATGAAAAATTCCCAGCCAGGACTGGTGTTGGATCTAGTGCACAGTCAGCCTGTGGGGTGCTGCTTTTTGACACTGCAACGTTTAAACAAGGTCAGGATGCAGGAGGAGGTTGAAAAAAAATTGGCTGATATCTACATTTACTAGAACAGCTAGGGGGATCTGAAAAATATATGTTCATATTCGTAAGAATGAGTCATTTTCTAACTGCCTCAGATTAGTAAGAGGCTTCTTCGATTGATATGTGTCATCAAAGTCACCTCTTTTTATACTTCTGAAATGTTTGGCAGTGGCTGCCTTCAGAGAAAGCCTTCAGGAAAACCCGTTTTCCAGGTGGCATCAGTGGCTCTACATCTAGATGAGCACATGGGTATGTGGGTGTATCAACAACTAAGAGAAGCAAGCCCAGGAAGGCTGTTTTTGTTGGTTAATTCACAGAAAAGGGTCAATACTTTCACTGACCCTTTATACTGTTGGCATATTGAAGAAGTTTGGAAGTTGCAAGGGCTCTAAGCCAATGTGACCTTCCTTTAGTTGTTCCCAGGTGGGCCATGGTTTTAGAAAAATAACTGGAAAAGCCCCCTAGTGATAAAGGCAGGGCAGGAAGAGCTGGTGAGGATGTTCACTGCCAGCGTAGTGGCTTCGTGTTCTGCCTGCCGGATTTTCAGTGCTGAGTTCCAGGGTTTTAAAGTACCTTTTGTTCCCAGCCAGGCATCTGAGGTCTGTGTTGTGCCAATTCATAATCATGTTTTTCCTCTGATGCCAGTTTGTCCCGTGGTGCCAATCTGTGAGCGCACACGCTTCCTCTGAGGGGAACTCAGGCTGTTGAGGAATTCTGGGAAGAGAGTGAGCAATGTGTGAGAGACAAAGATGAAACAAAAATCGAGTACTGCATTTACAGAGGAGGTTTGCTTCGGCTTCTTAATTTGATTAGTGTATTGAGAGCTTGGATGTGTTCAACACAACAGTTGTGCAAGGGAATCAATAGTAATCCCCTGCACATCATGGAAAGCCTCATGTGTAATTTTAATGCTGACACCAGAACTACTCTGTGTGACACTATCATAGAATCACAGAACAGCTTGGTTTGCAAGGGACCTTAAAGACCATCCAGTTCCAACCCCCCTGCCATGGACAGGAACATCTTCCACTATCCCAGGTTGCTCAGAGTCCCATCTGACCTGGCCTTGGACACTTCCAGGGATGGGGCAGCCACAGCTTCTCTGGGCAACCTGTGCCAGGGCCTCCCCACCCTCAGAGGGAAGAATTTCTCCCTGATATCCAACCTAAACCTGCCCTCTGTCAGTTTGAAGCCATTCCCCCTTGTCCTGCCACTCCAGGCCCTTGGAAATAGTCTCTCTCCACCTTCCTTGTGGGCTCCCCTCAGGTGCTGGAAAGCCACAACTAGGTCACCAAAAAGTCTTCACTTTTCTATGTTGCTGGCTAGACTTGCAGAGAGTGCCACTCTCTTTTATTAAATCACATGGGGAGGGGAAACAACGGAAAGTTTTCAGGCATCAGGACTTCAACAACATTTGCTGGGTTAAACACATATTAAGAACTCTCTGTGGGGTTTGTGTGCTTTAAATAATTAACTGACCTGAAACACAGGCAGACAAGTAGTAATTGAGTAAAGATGTGAAACAATTCCTGAAAGCTAGGAACACGAGGTTCCCCTGCTTTATTCAGCTATAGCCATGTGTGATTGCCAGTGTTTTTTGAAAAAATAACCATTACCCAAATGTCTGTGAAAGGAGTGCAAACCTGGCCACAGGTCTGGATCATTCAGAGCAGGTGTACGAAGCTCTGCAGTCAGGAGACAATTAACCTTCCTGCAAACGTTTCAGATGCCCTCATTTGAGGTGTTACAGGTGCTGTACTCAGCTGGCTGCTCAGACAGCCCTGTTAAACCTTTATGGTCACACCAGGGCATTCACAGGATCTAAACTGGTTTTAATCTGTGCTGCAGCCATGAATATTGCCTGAGGGAATTGGGGTCAGAGGTGTAGCATTCATGTGCCCAACTAAACTTGGGGTGGGACTTACAGTTGAGTTTTAGGTCAAAGATAGTTTAAGTAGTGATTAGCTCACAAACTTCTTTTATGTTGAC
Source organism: Myiozetetes cayanensis (assembly GCF_022539395.1). NCBI lineage: Eukaryota > Metazoa > Chordata > Aves > Passeriformes > Tyrannidae > Myiozetetes > Myiozetetes cayanensis. Next base: position 69,991,356 of record NW_026087521.1, on the reverse strand, counting down.
AGCACTAGAAAATTTACAGTCCTGCAAAATAAACCATGGTATTAATAAACTGTACTATAAACTGGGCTGAAATGTAATGAGTCAGTCCTTAATTAGTTTTCAGTATAGAAAGGTCTGGGATTAGCTGATCAATTTAAACGTTATATACTTTTTAACTGTCTAGCTGTGGAGGGGGCACTAGTCTGAAAAGGGAAGGTGAGAATGCATGTTTTCACAAAGAATGAATGAAAGCTTTCCAGAACCCAGACTATATGTCAGCCCTGAACCTGTCATTACCCGATTTTGCTGTTTCATCCCAGGTAGGGCACGGGAAACCTGAATGTTTCTCAGGAACGTCTTTCCTCTGAAACACATTTACTCCTCCCCTTTTCTACCCTTGACATCAGGAACAAAAGAAGGGTGCCCTCGTTTTTTCTTGAAGCTTCTGGTGTCCCAATCTGCCCGTGTGTGTTTTTGCGTGTGTGTCACTGACACCTACTGACCGAGCTGGAAACCACAGCCTTAGCAGGTGGGAACTGCTTCAGCTCTGTGATTGTTTTAATGGCAAGAGCAAAATCTGGAGCTTCCTCTTGTTCACTGGCCCTGGATCCGAACCTGTTCTGAAGCACAAATGCGTAAGATTTCTCGTTTAAAGCCTCTCTGGAAGTTGTGAAAGTTCCTACAGGTGTCTAATAGCAGGACCTTGGGCCCTGAGTTTCCTGAATTAGGGCAGAAATTCTCCATCTACTAGCGCAGACTGTGCCTGTAAAGCTGTTTTGAAGTGAACAAAATTCATGACAAAAAAGATTTACTGCTGCACTGTCAGATTGCCTTTTTCCTCTCCCTTTTCCTGCTCTTTTTCACCTCCCCTTTCCTGCCCTTTTCCCCTCCACTTTCCTGCCGTTTTCTCTCCCTTTTGCTGACCTTTTTCACTTCATATTTCCTGCTCTTTTCCCCTCACTTTTCCTACCCTTTTCCTGCTCTCTTTTCCCCCTTCCTTTTCCCACCCTTTTTCCATCACATTTCCTGCTCATTTCCCCTCACATTTCCCACCCTTTCACCCTCACATTTCCTGCCCTTTTTCCCTCACGTTTCCTGCCCTTTCCCCCTCACATTTCCCGCTCTTTTCACCCTCATCTTTACCGCCCTTTTTTCTCTCCCTTCTCTCGCCCTTTTCCCCCTCATGTTTCCCGCCCTTTTCCCCTCAAATACCTCAGAGGATGAAAAAAGTGGGATTCCTCCTCAATTCAAACCTTAAGATGGTGAAAATGTGGGTTTGCCCTCAATTCGAACCCATAAAATGGCGCCATAAAGGTTTTCCGCTTCCATTTAAACAGGGAAATAATGATTCCCTGTAAACTGATACCCGTAAAACCATGGAAAAGTCAGGTTTTCCATCAACTGATACCCTTAAAATCGCAGGTGAAGAGGGATCCCCCTCTCCTCTGCTGCTCCTTGGCACAGGGCTCATCTCTTGGCACCTTCCTTGGGCAATGCTCCGTCTCCAGGTGCATCCAGGTACTCCCCCTGCCCCTGTGAGGTGCTCTCAGAATTCCTCTGAAGAAAGATGTGCCTGTAAAAGGTAAAACGACTCTTAGAAGTACCCAAGTTGCCTTTCTTTCAAGACTGAGAACTTTCAGACCCTGAAAACCTCTTTCTGTGACTGATTCTGCCGGACTTTTGTCTCAAAAATCTATCCAAATGCTGGCTTTTGATTTTCGTTTCATTTTGCAAACGTAAGGGGAAATTTTCCCTTCACTCCCCGATCTTACTAATGCCAACAGAAAGAATTTCACTTCCATTGGAGCAGACTCTCAGTTTGGATTGATAACACCATCTCACATCCAGAAAAGTCTTTTCATTTACTGTTCAGAGATCACAGCCACAGGTATTTCTTACTTCTCCATATTGTTTCAATGTCCTGATAGTTTCAGAAGGTGCAAGGACCAGGAATTTCAAGGAGGACCTCGAGGTCAACAATGGCTTTAATGAAAGCTGATACAATCCACCCACCCTTCACATTGCTGTCTCCCTCTTTTCTGCAAAGGGCCTTGACTTCAAGTGAAAGTTGGTCAGAAGAAGGTTTTTATGAATTATGTATATATAAAATGCATTATAATCCATGCTATGCCATGTGGCAATGGCTATGGCAGTTTGTGCATTGTCAGTTGACTTCTTAACACCTTCAGCTTGAAATTGTTCAAAAGATGCCTTTAAGAGGGTTACTGAGCACTTGTCAGCATCCCGAGACCGTTAAGAACAAGTTCAAAGCGGCACAAGTGGGAAAATGAGTGAGCTTTTTGTACCTACACCGAAGAGCTGGGAGTCTAAAGAGAGGTCAGGGTAAATCACAGGCAAAAAGCCTTTTTCTGAGGTTGTTTTTATGCAATGAAAGTGCTTGCTGAAAGCTTACCAAGGCCACCAGTAGATGGTGGTAACAACACGATTTTTTGGTTGGTTGAGTGGTTTTTTTCCTTGTTTGGGCTTTTTTCTTCTTTTTTTTTTCTTCTTCTTTTTTTTTTTTTTTTACTTGGGGAAAGGATTGACAATTTAATGTGCTCGTGACATCACGTGAGCAATCTGTTAGATGACAATGAGCCACCGGTGAAGCTTCAGGTGTGAAAGGGAAACCACAGTTTTGCAGCCCAGCAGTGGGAAATTTCATGGCTCTCCCAGAAACAGCCACAGAGGGCACAGGTACAAAACCTGGAGATAGACAGTGCTAATTTCAGAGTAGCTGGATGCAAAGAGAAGGGGTTGTTTTCCTTGCTCACTACAAATTTCCTTTTAAAATGCCTTCTGTATTTAAAGACTGGAAGATGTAGATTAATGAAAATGAAAGCCCAACCAAATTCCTTATTTTCTTTTTAAAGTGAAATTAGATTAAATAATATAGAGGATAAGGTAAGAATCTTTCTTACTGTTGTTTGAGTATTTCTTCCTCTGCAGCTTTGGGCCATAAGGCTGCTGGTTCAGTTCTAGTGGATCAAAATTTAAGCTAATGAATGTTCAAAAGTGTCTTGACTAATCCCCCATTCTTGCACTCCTCAATAATTATGTTTTTTTCAAACAGAAAACTCACAAAATCACAAAAATTAACCTGTGTTCATTAGACCAATGTCCAAACATGTTCTGCTTGAGTGTTTTCTTCACCTTTACAGCCACATCCTTTACAGGCAGCACAGGAACAACCAAGGAACAGCACAAAAAATCGTATTGGGATGTAAAATTTGAACTCCCTCTGTGTCTAAATTAGCAAATATATCTGCTGGTTTAAGCACTTCAGCTGGTTTAGCTACTCATGTGCTCATTCCGCTTCGCAGTGAGTTTGATGTTGTAGCTAAAAGTACATGCACTTTTATAAATGCAGTGACACTGATATGTCATTAGTTGTAATCTGAGTTAAGGATTTACTTGATTATTGCACTCACCCTGATTAAAGAACAACTTCCATGCTCTGCAGTCCTTACAACTCCAGTTCATAAATCTGTGAGGGCTTCTGAGACTCAGCTGGGAAAGTGAGTGCACTTCTCCCACAGTATAAAAGCTGTTTTATATAAAATATAAAATTCCATTTTATAGTATCAGACAAAATATCTGACAAAGACGCAGACCTTAGATAGCAAATAGAGTTTTGAAAAGTAGGAGGGCTTTCTTCAGGGTTTGAGGCAAATTGTTCCACGCACTTCATGTTTTTGCAATTGCAGGATAGGTTACATTAGCATTCAGTTAGTTTATTGTCATGAATCTCACGCTGCTGTGCGTGCAATCATTACTCAATATTGTGATTTATTGGACCCAGGGCAGCCACCAAAACTGATCAGCACCTAGACAGAAGTTATACCCCAGGAAAACAGCTGCCTTCTCGAGAGTCCCCTTCCCATATTTCCTCCAGCCTGCTTCCAGTGAAACCAAGCTCCTTAAAAAATGAGCATAAATCAATGAGAGACCCGAAAAATCTGAGCTAGTGGACAGAAACTGCGTTGAAGCAGCAATGAGTCAGACAGCGAAGCCCAAGCAGCCATGTTCTTTAAGAGACATGACTGAGAACAGCTGTGCAAACTGGTCACTGCCTTGCTCTGAGTCTCCAGGATATTCCCTTTAATCCTTCCCATTAGTAAAAAAATCCAGCCAGAAGAGGTCAAGAAGCTGTAAAAGACGCAAAGCCTCCCGTCTCTGATGCATTCTTTGTGGTCTATTTTTACAGAAACCTCTCTTGGTTCAAACTGTCCCGAGATTAATGGTTCAGGGAGGGTTAGTCAGCCTTCCCGGCCATGGAAAAGTAATCACGGCCCTCAGTCAGCACAACAAATTGATAAGGTGCTGTGGAAAAGGGCTCTTTCACATTCTGGCAGCCTGGGCCCCCAGCCTGTGTCAGATGTGCTCGCTCGGAGGATGCCACGGCAATTCGTGTGAGTGTAAATATCTGCCACGAAACGTCTCCCAATAACGTCAAAGCAAACTCGCTCAGGGGAAACGAGCCCTTCCTGTAAATAGCACTGAAAGAGGCCTTTTTGTCAGCTGATGGGGCTATTAAACATTGTTCTCCCAGAACATTTACACCACGGCTAATAACAAACAAGCCAGAGTACACCGAAGCTTTGTCATTTGTCATTGCATTTGGCAGGTAAATTTGCTCAACGACAGTAGCTCCACGAGCTCAGTTTGCAGGTTCAACAGCCACGGAGAGCCATCCCCGTGCAGCAAGTCCGTGGGAGATATGAGGCTGTGGGGGCACAACACCTGGGTGTGGGTGGGCAGTGTGGGATCCCTGCACTCCTCTGGGGATGAAGTCAGGTGGTACAGCCAGGCTGGTGCCCATCCTGCTCTGTTGTGCCCATCCTGGAGCTTCTCAGGCTGATAAACTGGGCAGAAATCCCCCTTTCTCTTGCTCTTTCAGAGAAAGCCCTGTCTCTTTTAGCTCACCACACTGTAAGGTGGATCTGATGCAGAGAGCAATTTATCCAACTCAAACCACCATGTGACTCTTTGCCCTGTCTCCAACACCAACGTGGGAAGTGGAAATCACGAGTTTAATTACCTTGTCTCCTTAGATTTTATTCAAAACCATCAGATCCAGGCTCTAACCCTTTGAGCACCTAATGATGACGGTAGGCAGGTAGTGAGGGTTTGAAAACCCCTAAATGTGTCTCAGTGCTTTACAAGGGAACCTAAACCTGAAGTCAGATTTCCAAACTAAAACTGTAAAATCCCTGTGAAAGGATGTGCCATTGTTTTGGCTGCTAAGGCTGCTCAGGCAACTTCTTGTTTCTCTTTGAAAGCCTATCCCTCAAAAATGGCGTTAGGCTGGATTATTGTTGCCACCTCTGATCAGGTCAAGAAGTCTTTTTCTACTCATTCATTCATATTTGTTCTGTATATAAGGATAGCTCTTCATACTTTATTCTATAAACTCCCTGCATTAAGCAGATTTGTTGACTAGAACTTCTGCAACATTTTCTGTTTCCCAGCCAGAAGAACAGGCTTTCTAGTCCCCTTTCTTTTTGGCAAAGGACTCAAGCAATGCAAAATCCTAAAATCCCTAGAACACTTGATTTTCTTTGGTGCAGGAGGCAAGGGGAGCAGGCTCTTACCAGCACGTATGGTTTGCCAGTTGAAGCAGGAGAAGGTCAACCACCAAGCCCATGCACAGTTTGGACCACAATGAGAGTCTTTTTTTTAATAAGGGAAGTCAGTCCTTACAGGATCAAAGAACTGGACAAGGCTGTGGAGTCTTAACCCTTTTAAGTTTAATGGGTCAGTTGAAATATACCACAAACATTCTCTCTATCAGGTTAAATGATAATTTTTTTAATGAGTCTCTCTCCTTTCCTGGGCTGTTCCACTGTAAGCTGCTCACCACTTTCTGTTCGGGAAGTGTCACTCATTTTGATCCCCTCCAATCTCTGTTTTCCTGGGGTTATGGGGCATACAAGAACTGGTCCCTTGGGGTTGGCCAGAACAGTTCCTGAGAGACCTCAGCCCTATCCATCATACCATTTGCACAGTGAGTCCTCTGGCATGGTACATCCTGGAAGAAATCATTTGTGTGTATATTATGAATTAGTTGCTGTTGACTCATTAATTGCTTTTGGAGTATTAGCTGGTGATTATCTTTGCTTTTAAAATTGTAATCCTTCCCACCTTCCTTCCTTGGTAAGTTTAACAGCCAAGTCACCTTTGAATCTACACTTGGCAACATTATCTCTTTGTTGTTTGGAAATAACTGTGCCTCCATCCTGAACAGATGTAAAGCCATGATTTCTTTTACGTTTCCCGTGTCTCCACTGTTTTTTAAACAAACTGTGGCCAAATGACTGTGCTAGTGCAGTGTTTGATAACAAAGTAGAGCCTTTTTTTCCTCTGCCAGGCATTGGAAGGGGCTGCCCAGGGAGGTGGTGGAGTCACCATTCCCTGGAGGTGTCCAAGAAACATCTAGACGTGCTCTGGGCTGGGTGACAAGGTGGGCATGGGTCACAGGGTTGAACCTGGTGACCTTGGAGGTCTTTTCCAACCTAAATGGTTCTGTGATTCTTCCTCATGCTGTTGGATACTTCCAGAACAACTCAGGTGAAAAATCCTTTCCTTTTATTTCTGTTTGAATCAGATCAAGCCCCTCTTACCAACTGATTTAATACCTCTAGCACCAGGGATGTGAGTAGCCCCAGAAGATAGCACAGATTTGGGTTAATCAGTCTTAGGGCAGGTGCTAGGAAACTGCTTAATCCTCAACCAGATTCTTCCCTATGTAACCCAATTTTTATATGTTCACTGGTTTCCATCTAAGACAAATGACCAGCGGACCTGGTGTAGAAAGACAAGTCATCCAAACAACAGACTGGAGAAGTGCTGCATTTAATCTGCTCCTGTAAGGCAAAGTTCTGCATTATTTCAATAAAGAACATGAAAAGGATCAGAATATTTATTTCATTGATGTTTTGATGACACACTGAACAGAGGCAAATTTTTGGCTTGCTCGCTCCAGCCAGTGGCTTTGGAGTGCAGACAATCAGAGCTATTGTACACAGCAAAACCCATCAAAAACTTGAAGCTTTAGCGGTGCAACAGAAAGGGAAATGAGGCAAGAATCTGAGGTTATAGAGTTCAAGTCTAAATACCCCTAAATACAGGAAGGCTCTATTGCTGTGGTATTTATGTACCTTGATTTAAAAGCCTCAGTCTGACCATGAGCTACCACGAATATGAACTCTGGGACTCAGACCCAACCTTATAACTGGCTTGTTTATGGTCAGTGGCTCCAGCTTTAATTTGCTGAAATAAGGACTCTTGGCTGGGGCCTTTATCTCTTTTGTCTTGCCCTTGCTCTCCCCTTTCTCCTTCTGCTTCCCCTCGTTTCCTTTTCCTCTTTCCTTTTTCTTTTTACCTTTCCTTTTTCCTTTTTACCTTTCCTTTTTCCTTTTTCTTCTCCTTCTTCTATCCCCTTCTTCTTCTGTGTCCTTTACTTTCTCCTTTTTCTTTTTCTTTCAGATGTAACTTTTTCTTTTTTTAACCAGATCAGCACTTCGTAGAATCACAGAATCTTTTTTGGGTTTGAGCTGAAAGGGACCTTAAAGTTCATCCAGTTCCAATCACCTGCCATGGGCAGGAACATCTTCCACTAGACCAGGTTGCTCAGAGTCCCATCCAACCTGGCCTGGGACACTTCCAGGATGGGACAACCACAGCTTCTCTGGGCAGGCACACACTGTGTTGTCATTGTGGGCTTTGTGAAATCCTTGCACACCCATTTATCTCACCAAGGTATGAGAAAAACAAGATTCAGCATCTGCCAGGTTAGGATTTTTCTTTCTCCCAGCCCTATTTTCTTGTTAATGGGTTAGCCTACTCCTAGATAAGTTACAAAACTCTCAGGGATCCAGCTGTTGAAATGCATGTTAGCTTAATCAAAAAACAAACAAACAGCAAAGATGTGTGGGAAAGGAACCAACCGTACTCACTGTGAACACAGCAGTGTGCAGGATGGACTTCTTTTTCCTCTAGTTCCTCTTGTGATTTAAAGTTGGGATGTCGGTTTGTTGTTTTTTTTTTTTACCCATGAACCAGAGAATAACATCTGATCTCAGTTTGACTCCTGAAATAGGTCACTGTCTGGTTGGGGAGCAGAGATACGCAGAGATGATGTGTCTGCTTGGAGATCGGTTTCTTGTGGCTAAAGGAGAGCAGATAGGAAAGCATAAATCAAATTAAATACCCTTGTCCCTACTGTGGTTGAAATGGGCTCCTGTGGTATCCAGGGACAGCAGAGGGTTTGGAAAGAAAGGTTGCATTGTGGTAGTATTTTTTCCCTTTGTGGGTTGCTCAGAATCTCACATGGGAAGACGAGGAACAGCTCTGAGCACAGACTAATTGGGATGAATCAGTGTTTCTAATTCCACACAGGACAGTCTCTGTGAGAACCAGAGAGGTTTGCATCAAAACACGGAGTGCTGGTTAGGAAACACTGGTGGTTGTTTCAAGGGGAATGAGAGTAAATAACACACACAAACAGACCAAGCCTGGGCTCTCACTGAAGAGAACAACATTAGAATTACCTGATCTCCTGCTCTTTCTGTTTTATAACCTAGAATACCTTGAGGGATGAAGCAGAGAGTGAAGATTGCAGTGTGGCAGGAGTCCTTAACTTCTGATTCTGTTAAGGGAATGATGCATGGGCATAAAAATTTGCAGGCTGTGAGACGACAAGTTCAGCACCACTGTTTCTAGAAGATAAATGAGTCAAAAATTATTAAAACAAATGAGCAAATATAAAAACAGAACAAACAAACAAACAAACAAATTGGACACACACAATCCTGATGGATTGCTCCCACAAGAGCTGGCCAATGCCATTGTGAGGCCACTCTGAATTATTTTTGAAAAGCTGTGGCAATGAGCAGAGGTTCCTGAGGACTGGAAGAGCAAATGTTACCTCAGTTTTCAAGAAGGGCAGTTCCTCTGGGGAACTACAGGCCAACCAGCCTCACCTTAATCCCTGAGAAGGTGAGGGAGCAATTAATCCTGAAAATTATTTGCAGACATAAAAAGGAAAAGAAGGTGATTAGGAATAGTCAGGCACAGATTGGCAAAGGGGAAACCTCATGTGATGAGATGACCAGCTTGGTAGAAAAGGGAAAATCGGTGGCTACTCTTTAGCTTTACTTCAAGAAAGCATTTGAGAGTGTCCCCAACATCTTGGGGCCCAGTCACTAGTGGTGTGCTCCAGGAATTGCTGTCAGGGTCAATAGTTTGATTTCTTTCTTATATTTGTATTAGAAATAATAAATTATCATAAATCCTGGTTTACTTTCAGCTGCAATAGTCCCCATAGAAGATTCAGTGGATCACAGACTGAATGAATATACTCTATCCAACGAAATCCATATTGCAGGTGTTATTACACCACAGATGAAGATTTCTCCTCAACCTTGAAAAGCAGAGGGATTTCTTTTTATATTTTCATGGACCAGAGAGGGTTCTATGTACTTCAACTGTTTTGTTCCTTCTTAACTGCTCTAAAAAAGAAATCTTGGTGAAGTTGAAGCAAAAAAAAAAATGTAAAGAAAATGACTGTAAAACAACACTGTGGGATTTTTCTTCTGTCAGTGTAAACTCACAGGAGAAGAAAACAATTTTCACTAATTGTCCTTGCAGTAAACCCAGCCTAAGCTGCAGTAATCAGACTGATATTTTATATCTATCCTACCATGAGAAACAATACTAAAAAGTGTTGAATTGCAGTGTGGTTTGCTTGGTTTTTTAGCAGTAATCTCAGTTCTTTTGTAGGTTCTCCAATTCTGGGGGGATCGTAGTCCGGATGCTTAGGGAAAAATAGGAAGTGAGGCAAATGGAGAGTAGAGGTGAACCCACAGTTTTGTGTTTGTGGGAATGCCTGCCTGGCCTTCTGAAGTCAGAGACAGCTGGAAACCTCCTGCAGCACCACAAGGATTTAGGAGAACTCAGACTTCAGTCAGGCACTCACTCACGGATCTGTGGTGCTCTGACAGCTCTAGCATTTTCCTTGCAAAACTGTGAAGGGGAGATGCCTCATTACCCTGAGTGTTCTGTGGCTTCAATCCTGTGCCTGAGGATTAAGGAGGCTTCTTTCAGTCCTAGCTAGAAAAAATAGGGATTTTTTTTTTCCTGGTTCCTGCTGCATCAGTGAGTACCCTGTCACACCTAAACATGAGAGAGCTGTTTTGATGGTTGGAAAAAACAATAATCCTTGCTGGGTGTCTCTGAGAAGGCTCTGAGGGCAGGTAACTAGCCAAAAAAAAAAAAAAAAAGAAAAAAAATGTAGACAGAAAAAGATCCGTTATCATGCAGATAGGTGAGCAGGTGCTGGTCTGACTGTTCCGTGTCTGCTGGAGGAGGAAGCAGCTGAGATGCAGAAGGTGGCTGAGAGCTGGACCAGATGCACAGTGAGCCTGCAGCTGTGCAAACAACACCTACCTGTGTCCACTGCCTTTCAGGAGCACAGCCTGCACAGACACACAAACCCTTTGACTCACAGCTCCAGGCCAGCCAGGACGTGGTTCTGTTTGCGTTTGGTGTCAGCAGAGGATCCGTGGGCTTAGACCCATCTGCAGGATCTGAAGGTCTAGGCCCTTGTAAATAAAAACTGAATCCGCTCCTGGGATGGTTTTGTGTAGCTCTTTCTGGCTTTCCATCTTAAAACAGGCTATGAATTCTGTGCTAAGAAGCTCCACGGTGTAGGTGATGCAGCTGAAGCCGACAGTCTCTGCCTGACAGGGACAGGCGTTTTTCCGTACCTGCATCAGAAAGCGGCACGAACTTCAGAAGTGCAGCTCTTGCCTGACCCTTTCCTGGCACCACTTGTGTGAATCCCACTGCCAAGGGATTGTTTGCCTGCGTGACAGAGCAGCCATCTGCCCAGCCCTGCGCTGGTGCAAATCCCGAATAATTCCGGTGACTTCAGCAGAGTCACTCAGGAGAGACACACGGAGTTGAGGTCAGGAACTGTTCCGCTTAATTAAATAAATAAAGGTTAAGTATCCTGCAAGATCCATTTTCCAGTGGCCTTAACCTTGTCTTTGCTGGCGACCTCCTTATTTATTTATTTACTTATTTTCCAACCGAGCTTTTCATGGCCATTGACATAAATTTTCCAGCTTATTAATACGGAACATCTGTGGTCCCTATGCAGTGTCCTCTATAGGTCATGGGAAAGCTTTATCTTACTAATGAGCTCCATTCCTCTATATATTCAAGCCCAATTGACGGGGCCAAGTGTGTTTATAAATAAATATTGTCTTGTAATGACCATTTCCATATGTCCCAGAGGAATAGAGATTTCGTCCTTTGGAGCTGGCCAGCTGCCTCCTTTGTAACAGTGAGAACAGTTTTCCCCTGTCTTGGGTAACGTTTGATTTATGTGGAAATGAACTCCCCAAGGTGACAGGCCAGCCATGCTCAAGAATTCGCTGCTCCCAACTAGCCTTAAAAGTCAGGGAAGTTTCTTCCTCCACCCACCCACCATTTTTCTCTTCATCAAACAGAATGATGGTTGTGTTTACTGAATATCTCTATTTGTCCCTGACGAGCTCTATCTGTCCCCTAACAGGGATAAAAGCATGAGGAAGGCGAGTGAGTTTCGTACCTTGCCCTGATGTAGGACATTGCTAAGTTATGGAACAATACGTTTGCTGGGAAATTCAGAGCGTGGATTGCAAAAATATCTGGTGAAGGGTTGGCTCTTATTACTGATGAGTGTAACAAGAAATATGCTGCAATATGCCTTGCCTTCTGCAGGAGGCATGATCCAACAGTTCCTTATCACTGAAGGATGACTTACTGTCCCAGTGGCTTATTTCTTAATACTGTTCTGCCAGAGAGAACATGTTGCATTTCTCCCACGAGTCTTCATCTGTTCTGAATCCTCTTCCATCCAGGCAGTGGTGCAGAGGAGGTCAGAATCCATCTTTTAAAGGCTTTCAGAAGAAGCCCATTGCAGTTTTTAGCAGATCAACATACAGGACTGATGTGGCATCTCTGTTAATCTTCACTGCTTAAACTGTTCCTTGAGCTACACGCACACGTGTGTTTATGTAGATATATACACACAGACTAAAGAATGTTTATTCTAATTTTCCACTCTCACAAAGCTTTGGACTGTGTGGAAAGGAGTGAATGCCCATAGATTTCTATGCTTTGTGGGTTTCTTGTTAAGCCAGTCTGATAAACAGCCTCCAGGTTTGGCCAACAATGAGAATTGATTCCTATGGCTGTATTTTCATCCTATAGTCTGTCAGAAATAGTTTGGCTGCTTCATTTGCTGACATAAACATATTTCCAGCAAGATTTGGCATGAATCCAGTGCAAGATGACATGAAGAGAAAGACTAATGTAAAGTGTCTCTGTCTCAGCTTCTGTGATTCCTTGATTTCAGAGAGAAATATAAATATGAAAAGTTTCCCAGTAGTGTCTTACCATGACATTAAAATCTGGGTTAAGTCTTTGGATTTAAAAAAAAAAAAGAAAAAAAAAAAAGCCTACCATCTTCAGTCATATTTCAGGCCACAAATATTTAAGAATGCAGGAGCTCCAGGCTGACACTGAGTTGCCCACATAAGGACAAGAAATGGAGATGATGGTCAAAAGAAAAGAGGGGATGTGCATATGTATGTGTGGGTAACCAAAACTTAAGATTAAACTGAGGAAAGAAAAGTAATTTTCCAGGACTTCACTTTATTATACAGGAAAAAAGAAAAAAAGTAATCAAATAATTATCTTTCTCCTCAGCATGGTGGGTTTTAGCTCTCAGTAAAGAAAGGCTATATCAAAATAGGACATCAGTTTTGGGTGTCTTGGTGTTTCTCCATTTTGGTGCCAAACCCAGTTTCAGCTGACGCACGAAGGGCCAGACAGAGCCTCCCTTTCCTGTACTCTGGGACATGTTCCATGGGAGAATTCAGTAGTAAACCAACTCCTGTTAATTATTACAACCTTATCACGTTTTCCAATGCCTTTCACACAGTATAGCACTGTATGTTAGAAGGGGATGTGTGAGCTGTGGCCTGGTTTTGATGCCGATGAGTCTTCGCCTTGCAATCCCGGCCCTTCTGCTTAAAATGGCAAAGACAAATCCATCCCACCAGGAAAATAACACAAAATACCGTTTGTGGGTATTTAATTTTGGGATTATGAACTAGAAAAAAAAAAAAAAGAACAAAACCAAACAAAACAACCAAAAGCAGCCAAAGCAGCTGAATTGATCTATCACTGCTGGGATCTGCTGGGGTTTTGTTTGTTATGTAAACTGCGTGACGGCCTCGCTTCCTGACGGTGGGAAAAATCTCCTGAGAAGAAACGTGTCTTTCGCTTCCTCTGGGAATGCTCAGTACCCTGGAGATTCTTCTTGCTTGACATTTCGTTTCTCAAGTGACTACTGGACCTTTGCTCAGAGGAGATAAGTAATTTTTCTTTCCCTGACTACAAGCAGTACATGCAGTTATGTAATTTGAGGGCTCTCATGCTTAAGGCTAAACTGGTTTATGGCAGTGGATATACAGGGGGTTGTCCTCCCAGGGCCTTACTGTGCAAGACTGATCTGGGCTGGCTATATTTTGGTGGCAGGTAACATGGCAAGCTCAGGAAACCCCAGCTCATTTACTGGGCCACTGTCCATCCCTGCTCTCACACCTTGTCCCACAAGGAATTTGGGGGCCAGAGCCAACAGACTGTGCAAAACAGGGCATAAGGTGCCAGTGGTAATTTGGACCTGCTGTAATTATGATGCATTTAATATGTCGTTGAACCAGCAACAAACTCTCCTCTGTTTATAAAATGAAAGCAGATATTTGTTCTATCTTCTGGAAATGCAGCATAGTTCGTGTGAAAAATGGTTGTAAAATATGTTGGGGTTGCCTCTGGAAAACCTGAAGTCCTCCACAGAACTCCAGGTTCAGATTACGTTCAGATCATGTCAGAACAAACAGCAAAATTTAACTAAACTGAACCTCTTTTTTCTACCTGATAGTGCTTTCAGATATGAGCTGGTTGCATTCACAGCATTTGGAAGGTTCAGAGGAAAGACAGGTCTAATGGTTGATCCAAACAGCCAATCTAAATTTATTTTCATCATACAGTTTTCACATCTGGCGTCCCAAACAGCACCAGTCTACTCTGCGGTGTCTGGAGTTCTGTCTCTACACAAAAGAAGAAAATTCTTTCAAAATCATGAGGTATAAAACAGGGAAACCCAAATCCTACTCTCTCACTAGATTACTGACATATCTTTTTTCATTATTCCTTGAGGTCCTGTTGCTACATAACCCTCCTTTTTATTTTCATCAGAAAACTGTGAAACAGAAGCACCTTGCTGCCACATGGAAAGAAAGATGTCAGGACCTTCCTACCATTTCCTTTGTGTTGAAATGGCTAAACAGAGATGCTGCTGGTTGTAAGTTTAGAATTAAGAAGATCCCTGGGACTGGAAGGCACACACCCACGCTGCTTGGGAAGGGCTGCTTCAGGATTAGGAAAACTCCCCCGCTAGACAGATTTGTGCTCTGGAGATCCTGATACTTTTCCCTTGGAGTGCTCTTCCTGCCCGGACTCTTCAGTTTATATTTAACTGCAGAGGCTTCCTTGAGAATGCTTCTGATCTGGAGGGGACTTAAAACGAGTGTACAGAGATTGCTGAACTCTTCAGGATTTCAGAGCTGCTAAGGTGTTTCATGGAATTCACAGACTGGTTTGGGTAGGGAGGGACCTTAAAGACCATGCAGTTCCAACCCCCTGCCATGGGCCTGGACTCCTTCCACTTGACCAGGTTGCTTGGATTCCCATACAGCCTGCCTATATGTGTGGATAACAGTATTCCCAGTGTTCTAATTATGTTATACTTATTCATATTAGCAGCCAGTACTCTATAATTCACACTGTATTAGGTACCTATGTCTTAGCACGTCATTCCAAGCACAGTAACTGGAATCCAGCACTCACAGATTCCCCTTTCAGAAGTCTTTGATCTGAAATAAACCACGAAGAAAGTTTATTTGTTCTACCAGAAGGAATAGTAAGAAATGTTTTTAAAACTGAACAGCTGGCATTCACTTCTGCTTCCCTTGAAAGCCAGCCATGCCTTGACTTCTTCAGTGCATCCACAGTGAGTCTGGTTCCCTGGAGGAGCTATCTTCTCCTCCCTCGGATGATGTGTTCCTACAAGCCTCCCATCTCCAATATCTCTGGTCTGCTCCTTGCTCTGTCATTGTCTCCTTACAACACTCCCTGTGTGCTGAAGGTGGCCTGGCCTACCATTCTTGTTTTTCCTCTTTTTTGCCCAGCAGCCCTTTGTTGAGCTGATTCACTGCAGTGGCCCAGCCAACACCGTAGGAACTGTTCCAGCGTTCACTATCCAGAGAGAATCCAGGTTGTCCATGCTCAGTCAGAGGACGCAGGGGACCATTCCTGCTCAGAGTGGGTGTGCAAGACCCTCACATGCAACAATCATCATGAAGAAAAGCAAAGCCCATGGAAGGGAAGCAGGAATCTGCTTTGCCTTTGACAGTCCTTTGAACTGTGCTCTGGCAGCTCCGAGCAAGCCTTTCCCCGGGGGGAAATCAGGCACATGTGCTTTTGAGAGCAAGATCCAGGGCTGATCCTTGCTGCTGCTGCTGTGAAGTTCACATGGCCACGGCATTCGACCCAGCTGGAAGAGAGCCCCTGCCTGATGTGACAGGGCAGCACGTAGCTGTGTGGTCGTGCTGAATTCAGGGACTTAAATGCATGTCCATCACGGTGTGTGCCTTTAAAAACCCAGAGCTCTGAATGAAACCATTTTGTAATGAGCATTTCATCCCTTGGAAGGTACATTTTTGCCCTCTTCTGTGTGTGTGCACCATGGCTGATGCTGTTGGGCAGATGGGTCTGTGTGTATGGCAGTTTTACTGAGCTGAAATGCCACAGCCTCTTGGTGATTTCATGCCCCACCTTATTATGGGCAAGCTTTTCAAAGGGAGGTCTGAAATCTGTTTCTACTAAGAAACTAATCCCCTTTCCCCTCAAAAAAAAAAAAGTTCAGGAACAAGACATCAATAATTTTTCCACGTGTATTTGCACGTGCCCACTTGTACCTGCCCACATTTTTTCCATTGCAGTTTATTTCCCTCGTGTCAGGCTCCAAATGACATCCCTGAAGTACCTGTGTAAAATGGCACAGCCTTTCTCCAGCCTTTCTCCAGCCCTGCATATACCCATGTCAGTCAAGCTGAAAACTTCAAAACTGGACAATGGTCCTGTGAAACTCCCTGAGACACTTGACAGAAATCTAAACCAACACGTTGCAAAGAGTCCCAAACAAAAATCGGCCTCCAAACCAGTGCTTCTCCTGTGACATCATGTCACATTAATAACTGCTAGGCTGACCTAATAAGGATGAAAATTCCCACTTCACAGCCTGTTCTCCCAGATTAAAAAAAAAAAAAAAAAAAAAAAAAGGCATCTTCTGCTGTGTTGGACCTTTCTTAATGCCTGCCACAACAGATGGAGATGGTAGCTGGTTAGTTGAGGCCCTGGGTGGGAGAGAAGTCCATCACAGTGATGGTCTTTCACTCTTTAAAGCTCATGATGGGGTCTCCTAGACAGAAGGATTCATGATAAATATAGAATTTATATGTGTGTGTGTGTGTGTGTGTGTGGCCAAAGACTAAGCTATAAGTGGAATTTTTTAGCTGGAAAACCAAAGTAAAAATAACCTGGAGAATCCCTGTTGTGGAATCTGGCAGTGCAAACACTTGACTCTTCATATAGATGTATGTATTTGTATTTATATTTATATTTATATTTATATTTATATTTATATTTATATTTATATTTATATTTATATTTATATTTATATTTATATTTATATTTATATTTATATTTATATTTATATTTATATTTATATTTATGTAAAAACCCAGTTGAACAAACTTTCCTCCTTTGATTACATAATGTACCCAAGAAGAATTTAAATTTAAGGTGTTTACTGATGGATTAATGCTCCTGTGCTTGAAGTGGAATAGGAAAGAATGTATTCACACACACTGATGTATGATGTTGGAAAACCAGGAGTTATCACCAGTTGCTTGCTGAGTGATGAGCAGTGAGGTGCAAACCCTGGGGAAGGGGTGGCTACCTACTTAAAATGATATTTCAGTTTTGTGGACACAAATAGCAGCCTCCTGGTGAGTGAGTGTTCAGATATTGACATCTGAAATGAGAAAGATAATGGTTGACTTAGTTTAAATGCTGAATTATTGTACTTGTAGATGTCTGTGTATGGTTTCACTCTGAACATATCCATCAGTAAAGTTTCTGGCACCTCTGCTTTGAAGACTGTTCCACCTAGCATTCAGTACAAGGACAAGAAATCTTCATTTTAACCATCTGAACTTCTAATTTCTCTGGTTTCAGGCCTCTTCTCTAGTGATTGATCTGACTGGAGTGCATTAGCCCTGGACATTCTCCAGCTCCCTCTGGAAGTAAAGTACAGCGTTGCCCTTTGCATTGTAAATGCAGGATTTTCCATTACTTATAAACAGAAGTGGTTTTAAACTATTGTGAGGAAATATTTCAGGGGGCTGTGTATGATCTGGGTTGTACTGTTTCCAAGTTTAACTAAACAGGGGTGAAACATTTATTAGGACTGAAGCAAGGGAAAAAAACCAAAATACAGAATATGGCCCAGTTTGCCTGGCATCAGTGGCTCCACTGGATTTCTTTTTTTTAAATCCCTGAAAAAGGACACACTGGAAAGCTTGGCCTCAGTCACACAGTCTACTACAAACCTTCACAGAAACATGATTGAATATCACAAACCATTTTGTTGTAGTTGATCAAATCACAAACTTGCTCTCTGCTCACTGAGTGTTGCTTTTCATCTTTAACCAGAGTATCTGAATGGATATCTGAACAGATTATTGTCCCTTAAGGAAAACACCCACCACTGATAACATGCTTAATACCAATATAAACTCATGTTAAAGACACTCATGTCTTCAAAATTAGGTTTAATTTAATATTTCAAGAAGAACATTCAGACTTGTGTTCCATTTTACTTTTCACATGGATTTACGGACAGTACAAAGAGAGAGAGCTTCAGTTCAGAAATTGTATTACTCTCTTAATTGAACACAAAATATTTAAAGAATGCAATGGGATTTTGTATATGGAAAAAATAGTCACATCACAAACAATTTAAGCTGATCAGCCAGGAATAGTATCTGTTTATAGTGTGATTTAAAGCACTAGCTAAGGCCGAGCAGGCAACATTTATTAGCATTTGATGTGTTTTTGAAAAGCTGTGAGATGAAAAGCTGACCACCCAAGGGGCTCACAATTGTCACTTGCCCTCACCCAAACTCAGCAGAGTTTCTCTCACGGGGTGTTGCAACCCTTCAGTTTTTCTCCATGTCCTGACCTTGACTGAATCCAAAAACCATGACAGTCAGTAGGATCAGCCCCTTTTTGGACAGACCAGCCCAGATCACCCACAATCAAAGACCCAACATCAAAAAACACGCCCTGAGGGATAACGAGGCCAGGCCACGGAAGGATGCAATTAATTTTCATGGCTATTGAGGTTACAAAAAGACAAAAAGGCACTTGAGGAAAGCAGTGATGTTCCCTGGATGAGGAAGACACCGAGCCCCAAACTGCAACAGCCCTCTGCAGTCACTCCAGTGCCAGCCCTCCCTTCAGTGGTCTCTGCAGCAGACCTCAGACCATGAAACCAAGGAACATAACTTCCCTTTGGCCCCCACAGAAGCTGACTTTCTCATCCTTGCTACAAAGCCAAAGTTTCACAATAGAAAGCCAAGTAAACTCCTGTAATGATAAGATACCCTGATTTTAAGAAATTATCCCCAGGGACATTTGTCAATACTGTTTGAAGAAGCCACAGTTAGCACTGAAATGCATTTGTCAAAATAAACCAGCAATTTGGGTATGCCTAACTCTGCTGGGGCTTTTTTTCCCCTCTCCTGTTTGTTTGTTTCCTCAGTGGGAGATTAATTTAAGACTCAGAGGAAGGCTTTCCCTCGACCAAAACTCATCAGCTCTCCCTATCCATAAATTTGGAGGGCAACAGGGACCATTACATCATCCCATAACATCCTGCACAGCTATTTCTACCCTGGGCCCAGGAAAGTGTGTTGAGATTAACACATATCCTCCAGAAAATTCCAGCATGTTTGTGTGTAGGAGTAATGTCTCCAGATGGATCAACGCTTCTTTGGATTAAAAAAAAAAAAAGTGCTAAACCTTTGTTAGAGGTGAAGAGAGTATCCATCACTCTTTTGTTTGTCCCTTCAAATTTTATCACCTAAATGTTAAAATAATTGGTAAAAATAACCAAAGTATGGACAATACTTTCCCTGAATGCGTATTTTTTGTCTTTCTTACATTGTACCATGTCCTGATGATCCCAGAATATTCCCTTCACTGATGGCCAATAACTCAGCAGTGTTCTGAGAGACCTCAGCCAGAAACCCACTAAATACTTAGTATTTTAAAATATTTCTTTTAATCCAAGCTCTTTGGTGATGTGTCCTGACTGTGAGTGCCTCAATCTCTGTGGCTGTTTCTGTTGGACTGGTCTTGTCTCTGCAGGCTTAATCTCTCTTCACTGTCCAAAAAGGGAATCTGGGAGCATATTTTATCTTTACTGTCCAGTTATCACATGAGAAATCTTTTTTTTTTTAAGTTCAAAGAACCCTTAAGGGAAAAGTAGGAAACATGATTCAGGGAGATAGGGCTGAGAAGCATTATTAATATGCTAGGGGTATTAGAAACTCTTGTCTATCAGCTTAGATTAGTCTGGATATGATGTAAACACAAATACACAGGGAAAAGTATTTTAATGTAAAGCATTTGGGATTGAAAAAGTTAACTCTCACCTGACTACACAAGCAACCCAAACCAGGAAATCTGGGCTGGAGAGATGGGAATTTGCAGCCTCATTTTGCGTTCAGGAGTTTAGTATCAAGAGTTTAGTAGGGCACGATTTATCGCTTGACGATGCCTTCCAAACCACCACCAGTGTTGTGAAATTACCAGGATCCACAGAGAACATTTGTCAAAATAAGGACAGCTTTGTTCCATTCATCACACAATACCTAGTGTTTTGGGGTTTTTTCTTCTGGTCTCAGACTAACTACTTTTGCAGCTTGCAGCCATTAACATTTGCTAACAGTGATCACTGGAGTGGTTGGAAACTGGCTTGACAAAACACCCTCAATCTCTGGTTTGTGAAGGAGGAAAAGGTGTGGAGAATTAGCAATGGGGGAGGGCTTTTTTTTGCAGTCAGAAAGAATGGTTTGTCCATACTGCTTTCCAGGTGGAAAAGCCAAAGCATGATTCCTGGCTTGAACTTTCCACAGATAAGGCACGTGCTTGGTGAAATACATTCAGGGTGGCTGAGAGGCAAGTGGAGTCCTGGGCCCTTGAAATGACCCCATGGCCTGAAGTAACACTGGCTTTGGGGTAAAGGCCTATTGCATACAGGAGGTATTAACTAACTCTGAGTATGCTTCTGGCTCTCTTGCTGCCCTGAGTATCCCAAAAAGCTTGGGTTAACCCTTCTGGGGATGAGGACCAAGCAGTTGTATTGGCAGGGGCAAACTACTGTGCCTATGAAGCAACAGTCCAGGGAGGGCATTGTTTGACAAGGCTACAGTGATGCCAGGGGTAATGCAGAGGTTTTGGGTGGTTTAGTGGTTTTGGGGGTTGATATGCAGAGCAGGATTCACTGGAAGAGAGGTGCTTTGAGTGAACAGGAGTGCCATAGTTATCACAGGGTAGATGGGGTTGGAAGGGACCTTTAAAGGTCATCCAGTCCAAACCCCCAGGGTTGTCTTCAGTGAGATCAGGTTGCTCAGAACCTCCTCCAGCCTGACCTTGAATGTTTCCAGGGATGGGGCATCCACCCCCTCTCAGGGCAGCCTGTGCTAACAGGACACCAGTGGCTGTCTGGGCAGCTCTTGGGACCAGACAGGAGGTCCCAGGGCTCCCAAAACACATTCAGTTATTGCTCATTGGATCATGATCCCACTTCCATTAAACTTTTAATTGTTAGGTGCCTATCATGCTTGTATCTCAGCAGCCCTTGGGCTTGAAGAGCAACCTGCTGCAGAGACCTGATGTCCCCACCTTTCTCAGGGTGCACCCTGTTGAGGCCCTGCTTCTGTCCCTGGCTCACACAAAATGTTTCAAAAGAGAGCACAAGAAATCCTGAAGGTGACAGCCATGGAATGACCTGCCAACAGGAAAAAGTTTCCTCCAAATCCTATTACTCAGAGGTTGGCTGAGACCCTGGAGCATTAATCTTGATATCCCCTGTAAGCACTGTCTGTGTTTGTTTGCTCTCTGCATCCCCAAAACGTTAACTCTGAATCTTCTGGGCATCCAAAAAGAGGACAAAGGGTCTCACTGCCATTTTTATTGTGTGAAACAGAGAAGTTCTTTAAGTCAAAGCTAGAAAGAAAAAAATAAACTGCAGTCTCAAACATTATACCTGTCCTGGAAGGACTTTGCAATTACTTTTCGATGCTTAGAAAATGCTCTTCAGTGGCATCTCCCTGGTAGGCTGTTCAAAGGGCCAAAGCAAATTAAACACACAGAATAAGCAATGTCAAGTGATGCAGTTCCAGTTACATCACACTGCAGGGGGATGGGAATGGTAGAGACACAAATAAGTGTGAAGGGATCATGCTTATATTATATGCTATTGCTAATAATTTCCTAAATTATTATCAATGAGAGAGACAGATGGTTAAATGTCGATAAGAACTGTGAGCAGCATTTGTTTGAAATCTCAACTTCCATTCTTAACTTGGCAGTTTATGTTAAACACAGAAAACTTCAAATTTAAAATAGAGCTCCTTTCTGATAAAGTTGCCAGGGAGAATAAATAATTAAACATACTGAGCTGAGGTCCTGCCAGCTCATCCCCTCTCAGCAGGCACAATATTGCAAAGCTGTGTCTGAAACGTGTCCTTGCAGTGAGGAATTCAGCTCTCAGGCCCAAAACCTCTTCCCTACTCCACAGCTGGCTGCTTCTACCACTGGCCTCTTCCAGGCCTGCAAAACTTGCTCAAAAAATGGGGATTTGCAATAAAGGATTTTCTGCATAGAGCAGGAGCACAGCACATGTGAACATGACACTTATGACACTTGTGTATCTGATCAACATCCTGGCACAGGATTGGAGTGTCTTAGTGGTGTCTCAAAATACCAATATCCCTATAACAGTCTGACAAGAAACAGTTAGGTGTGAAGTAGAGAGGTGAAAACGAAATGGAGAATGTACTTAAGAGGAAAATGAGAAAATGGTTGTGGGTAAAAAAACCCAATTCATCTGAAATACTGACAGAATATTGAGATAATATATAATTGTTACTCAAAAGGACTGTGGAAAAGGCTGGAGTATGAGGACTAAGAGTAGAGAGAAATGAATGGAGAATACAAAGGAAAAGAGGAAAGAAATAGGGAAAAATCAGAGACGGAAGAAATCATAATTGTCACCTTTTTTTATTATTATTATTTTGTAGAAAATCTGCTTTTGTACAGCATCTGACTTAGCCATGTATCAAACAGACAACCTCAAAGAAATTCACAGCCCTGGAAACGGAGGCCAGAGACAAATTGCGTATGCTTTGCTCTGACTCTTCTTGGAAGCTGCAGATGTTCATTGTTTGGACACAAAACGGGCAGATTAATATCTCCAGATGTTCACCATCCATTCTTCCAGAACATTAGTGGGCAGGCCAGGGAATGGATGCTTTTAGCAGAAACTTCAGTTTACGCTACTGCTTCAGACAGAAGTAATTTGTCAGAGCTGATGTTCTGGAGAGCACCTGCTCCAAAAGCAGGGAGTCTACACAGAGCAATGTCCTTCCCTGCCACCACCCAACCCTATATGGAGCCTAAAAACCATCCAGGCAACTGCTGATGAACCGGCTTCCAAAGAGAACGAGAATCCAGCATTGCTTCTGACTATTTTACCTGACAGGAATAAGCAAATATTTAAAATTGCAGGAGTTTTTAAATGGCTGAGTGGCTCGGACAGTCAATACAAGGACAGAACTTCTCTTGAGCCAAAGACATAACACTATTTTTTAGAGAAATTTAAATGTGAATTTGTCCATAATTATGCTTCTTATTCACAGAGGAAAAAAAGCAGGTATCAATTTAACATTACCAAATGTGATACAACTAATTGTCATATATTTATGTATTCTTGGAGAAAAACATGTGATGACATTTTTGGTAACAAATGCCCATTTTAATTTGAAGAGCAAAGCGTTTTACCACCAATTCCCAATGCCAGGTTATATAAGAACACAAGTGAGATGCTGCTGGAAAAACAAAAAAGAAAAAAAGTAATTCATCAGCAGCAGCACCCAAGTCCCCCTGAAAATTATTCAGATAGTTTTGAAAATACTTTCTCTAATATTATTGGCATGGTTCCCTCACATTCCCATTCATGAATTCCCACTGGCAAAACTGCAACCTTCTGCTGGAGCAAACAGACTCAATCCTGTGAAAAATACCGTAAGTGAAGGAAGTACATGGGTTGTCTTCCATCTATAAGAGGAAACAAAACAGGATTTGGTCTTCCACTGACACGAAGAGGATGTTAGAGAGGCGTTTGATTTTTCCAGCTTGAATAATTTCAGTGAAACATGCTCAGGTGGCAGTCAGGAGGACTGGAGTTTCTCAGCTCGGGCTACAGCTACACTAAGATGTGTGTTGTCCTGCAGCCGAGTATCTCCTTGCTGTTCCATTGGTTTTCCTGCCAGTGCTGCCCCGAGTGGCACCAGTTTTCCTGTAGGATGGACAGGTCACTTCACCTGAATGGGCTCTCAAAACGCCCTTGCCACAAACCAAGGAAAAGAAAAAGCCCGGAAAACGAAGGTAAAATAGTGTCTCTCCTCTGGTGAAATCACTGAGGAATTTGGCTACTCCTTTGAAGGAATTCACACCAAAAACAAGATCGACATCCAAATATCTCGCACAGAATCCGTGGGAGCTGTTGTATGCAGAAGTTTGGTAAAAAGCACTCACTTCTGCCTGCAGGTGGGCAACCCACTGACACAGGAAAACCCCCCACCTTGTGACACCCAGCAGAAGACAAGAAAGAGACCCCTGACAGGAAAAATAGGATTAAAAAAAATTAGCGTGCCATTAAAACGGGAATAAATACACATTATATTACATGGGTGAACTGTGCTTTCTTTAGTGTACGTGCCATTTTTCTATTAATTCATACACTAAGTGCTAAAGTGGTTTCTTATGCCGTTAGGTGGTGCTTTCGGTAAGTAATGGAATAACTACTTCTTGCACGGTTCTCTTCTGCATCGTGTTCTCGTTTTCTGAAGTAAAAGGAGATTTAAGCAAAACCACCACAGGTGTCTCCTCCTCCCAAAGCCTCACGCCAAGCTGTGCATCACGTTTCCGAGGCGCTCTGGCTGCCCTCGGGCGTGATGAACTGCACTTTGGGCACGATGAGGGAGGAGTTGGTTCTCCGCATGGAGTTGCTCCTCCGGATGGAGTTGTTCCTCCTCATGGAGTTGCGCTTCCGCAGGGAGTTCTGGTGGGACAGCTCGCTCTTCTGCAGAGTCTGGATGAGGATGGAGGGCTTCTCGTCGAGCTCCCGAGCGCTGCAACGCGGCGCCGCCACCTTGACGGTGTTGCCGAACTTGGAGTAGTCGACCGCGTACACGCCTTCCTCCTCGGTGACGATGGGCACGAAGCGGTGGCCCCACAGGATCTCCTCGGCCACGTAGGAGGTCCTGGCCTGCGTCGTGATGCCCGTCGTTTCCACGACTCCTTCAAGTATCACGATGAGCTCCAGGTCCTGGAGCGCCAGGTCGGCGGCGGAGATGTCGTAGAGAGGGCTCCGCTTGTCGATGACGTGACAAATGATCAAGGGGGCCACCAGGAAAATGTTGTTGCTCTCGATGGGGTTGTCCACGGGGATGTCTACCTGGTGGATGGGTATGACCTCCCCTTCGGGGGTCGTGGTCTTCCTCACGACCTGGATTCTCACCGAGGCGCTGATGATCATGCTCTTCCTGAGGTCTCCCACTCGGAACATGAAGCAGAGTTTGCCGTTGCGGACGGCGATGACGGCCTGCCGGCTGAAAATCAAGGTCTCGGCCCGCCTGTGGGCCTGCGCTGTTTTCATGAATATGCAGCCCAGCATGACAGCGTTGATGATCAGACCCACGATGTTCTGCAGGATCAGCACTGTGATGGCCAAGGGACATTCCTCTGTCATCATCCTGCCTCCGAAACCAATGGTCACCTGGACTTCAATGGAGAAGAGGAAAGCGGAGGTGAAAGACCTGTAGGGGAAGATTGCACCAAGTTAACTCCCAGGACATGGAACACAAACTGGGAAACTGTTCACATGTAGTTTGTAGAAAGAAATTTAAGGACCTATTTGTACAGTTCTGGCATACTTAAGCCTTCTGTTAACACCAGCAAAACCACTGTGTGCTTGCTGACTCTGGTTTTGTGTGGTTGGTGTAGTATCTGATGGTGGCAGGGAAACCTCAGAGCCTGAGCCCCTAAAAGACCGTCTGTAACACAGAGTGACCCCGAGCAGCTCATGGAACACATCCTGCCCACTCTGTCAGTCAACAGCTCTGTAACACCTGAGCTTTCCACCTCCTCCATCCCATGAAGCTCTTGGTGGAGAGAGGAGGCTTTGGCAACAGTGAGCAATCAGCTGGAACACCAAGATCCTTCCACCAGCCTGTGCAGGGAAAGGAAACAGGGAAAATTGTGGTCTTTCATTCATACTACCTGAATCATGACCTGGGATTTCCTGGAGGGAAAGGGGACACTCCCAGATTCCCAAAACCCTGCTTGCCTTGTGCCTGAACCTGCGGGATCAGGCTGCAGAGAGAGGCATGGTGCCCCCCGCACATCCTGTAACCCAGGGCTTGGGTTTAGCTCACTGCCATGGCAAGACCAGCTGGAAAACTTCAGCACAGAAGTGGATTGTAGAAGTGTGAGTTAAGTTAAATTCCCTAATATTCTACGCTAGACATCAGGAAACCCTGTCCACAAACTTTCCAAAATGCATCATTTATAGCAGCCCACAATGTCATATCCCCTCTATATATCAGGGTCTTTAATTTCCTTTTACAACCAAAGATAGCCTTCAGCAAAGTCTCATGTGTCTAAAATCAGTACCTTGGGGATTATCTGGTGAACTTGCAGCATGCTGGGTCTCATATGAGCGCAGTCACCTTTTTAACACAGTGCAATCCATGAAATCTGAAGCATTGCCATGCTCAACAGGGTTTTACCTATGGAAAATATATCCTGCCCATGAAGATGGGTCTATATCATTCTTTGGGTTTGGTTTATTTTTCAATTAATCTGATTTAAAATATTTTTTCTTTTTTTTTTTTTTTCCTGATTGTATTTTCACTGGGGTCATGAGGAGACATTAAAATAGCATGGGTAGTATCAGGGATAATTTTCTATAAAATGAGAAAGTCCCTCTTTCAGAAAACCAGTCAGTCTCTGCAGAGATATCTTTAAAAGAACTCTTCTTTTTACCTTTTCTGGTTTTTAAATTTTTAACAAATTCTTTTGTATCGAGGGGGTTCTATTTTTGCAATCCACTCTTAAGAAATTGGATATGAAGGAGTTAATTAATATAAATCCATGGAATGATTACTTATGCTCGTGAATATTTATTTACATGCAGAATGAAGCTTCTGGATTAAACTTAATTCAGTTTAATTCAACTTAAGGCTCTGCAGAGTAAATATCCTGCTTTCCCTTAACAATACTCCTTCTTTTAAAAAGAAAAACAAAGTAAAGGAAATCCACTTTTTACAGTGGAAGCAACTGAAACAGCAAGCTTGTAAAGCATTTTGACCATGTGAAAAGGGAGCCAGAAACTCCAAATCACACTGTTCCCAGGTCCTTTCCCTTAGAACTGTGTAGCAGCTTTCCTTTTTGGATAATGTTTGCCTTCTGTGGCAGAGCTGTGAGACTTAGAAACTTCTGCAGTACTTGGAATAATTAAAGTGCTGTGCAAGTCCTAAGCACTGGTCAAAATTTCAAAAGCCACATTTCCCATAAATCTATAATGGCACCTACCCAAGAAAGCTCTCCTGAAATATCTGTGGGCCTAAACCTCAGGGAAGCAGGTTAAAAATTATTTGCCATTATTTTGGCATTTAATATTAAAGACAATATTAAAGATATTTCGCACCTAACAGCTATCCATCCTGACAAATGGCAGCAATCCCATTGTTACTACCTGGCTTTGACCGAAGTGGTAACCAGATTTAACAAGGCCAAGTGTTTCACTATGAGGGGGGAAGATTTTCCATGGCTTGCATATGGACACTCCATCAGCTGCTGGCTGAGCCACCCCAGGTACTGGCACGAGGGAGGGATGTGTGTTCTTTGGCTGAACCACAGAAAGTTACACCGATTCACTCACTCTGCTTTTCCACACCCCTCCTGGCTGTCCTGGCAGGAGACGTCCTGGAAAAGCTTGGCACCCTTGACACTTGACACCCTTGGCACCCAGCTCAGGCTCTGCAGGCTGACCCGTGGGGTGGGCCAAGCTGAGGGGGCTGCCAACCCACAGAGGGATATCCCCTCAGCTGACCCTGAAGAGCTGGAGGGTTGTAGCTGCTCACTAGTTCCAGCTGGACCAATCCCACAGATCCCAGAAATGCGGGGGTAACGCTCCTGCGGGCGCAAGCTGGGTCATGACATCTCATTTCAGAGGAGACTGCTTGTGGCCACACAATGGGAAAGAAATAAGGCAGCGACCCCTGCTCCAGCCCCCCCAAACCTAATGAAGGTTAGCTCAGAAAAATCCCCATTTCCTTTAGCTTGGAAAATACCCCATGTAGCAAAAAAATTGTCAAAACAAAGGGGGAATTAAACCTCTGCTCCCTCATGAGCCAGATACGATGTCCCTTCAAACTTGGTGAGATGCCTCAAAACTATGTCAGAGAAAGGAGAAAAGGGAAGTGGATTCTCTGATGTCTCAGAGGACCCTGCAGCTCCCCAGACTCTCACAGCACTGTGATGTGTAAGGGCAGCTGATCTGGGGCAGGCTGGTGGTACCAAACCAGTATTTTTCTCCCTAAAAAAAACATATTTAACAGCTGCTGAAGCAATCTTCTTGCTCACCCCACCTCCAATTAACAAACAGTCTTCTCTTCTGTGTATGAATGTGCCAGTTTATCGGTGCCTTGACAACTGTCATGAGTTTGGGGGCAGGAGGTAAAATACCCTAAGAGGTGACATTTAATCTAGTCATCCCTTAAGCTTTCACTGTCTGACACATCATGCTTACTGTGGAAACTGTTCCTCTGTCAAACCTGTGGCTTTACCAAGGTATTTTGGAGAACCCCATATTTAACTGTCCCATGACAGTCGTCTTGAAAGACATCCACTTTCAACCTAAGTGACACTCTTCCTGCTAGCCCTGCCTGGCACCCACAGCTGGTGTCCTGCCTCTGGGGCACCGCTCCGGAGTGACCACCAGGCTGGAGGTGCTCCCACTGCCGTAGACAACGTTACAATACAGATAACACATACCCACTCTTGCAGCAGGCTCTTATCTCGACAGGCAAGGTATGTTACCCACAGAGTGTGGAGACACATGAAAAGCAGCAGGTCTCCCTCTCTCTCAGATCCTGTAAGGAATCAAAGAAATCTACAGTACAGTATTTTCCAAGCCCGGCAGGCTTGCTGAATATACGCAATCTAGAGGAAAACACTGCACTTTCCAACTGTCTCAACCAAACACAACGTTTTCGTTCACGTCAACCAAAAGCTGCATTTTAGGCAACGCCAGGACAGCAGGCAGCTCTGCTACCCCCCACCAATTCCTTCACCCCACTGACCACACTCTACCTGACACACGTCACGCACGGCGTCCACTTGGTGCTGTTGGCGGTGTTCTCTGTGCTCGGGTCCATGTCGCCGTGGGCGAAAGCCACCAGCCACCACATCATGGCAAAGAGCAGCCAGCTGCACAGGAAGGACATGGTGAAGATGACCAGCGTGTGCCGCCACTTCAGGTCCACCAGGGTGGTGAAGATGTCCTGCAGGAATCGCCCCTGCTCGCGGATGTTCTTGTGCGCCAGGTTGCAGGCGCCGTTCTTGGCGATGAAGCGGGCTTTGCGCGGCCGGTCCCGGATGCGCGGCTTACGCAGGTTCTCGGCAGCGATCCGTGCCAGCACATACTCTTCAGGGATGATACTCTTCCGAGCCAACATCTTCCTGCCACCATAGTCCACTCACAGCGGGATGAGAAGTGGGAGGGGTGGTCCCTCCAGAGCGTCTCCACAGGGCTCGCTCTACCCTGCAAAGAGAGACAACCCGGTCAAATTTGCCACTTCAAGAAGAAGCCCCGGCTAGGTGCCCCCTACCAAAACCCCTTACATTAAATGCTAATTCTACAGCGCCCTCCCTCTTTCAGACCATCATTTTTTACAGGAGCAGCTGGTATCTGCTCGTAACAGAAAGGAAAGATGCCACTTGGGCGCTCCTTGCAGGAAGGGAGGCTGCCCAACAGCCTCACAAACGCGGTGTGAAAGTACCGTGACGTACAACAGGTCGGTTCCTCGGGCTGCTTCTCCAGGAGGCGGCAGTGCCCAGGTGGGTACCAGAACACGAATCACTAAGTTACTCGCATCCTTGAGGACCTGAAGAATCGGACGTCCCTGGTTTGAGCCGGGGCTAGTCTGTGGAGAGAGCGTGGAGACTCATTCCTTGCGGCCACAGCCCCGCAGCGCGCCCAGCGCCCCGCCGAGAGCCCCTGCCCCGCGCCCCGCGAGCATCGCAAGAAGGAGCCGAGCAGGAGGTGCGGGAAGCAGGGAACGGCCCTCCACGGAGCAGGCGGTCGCTCTTGCCCTTCTCAGCTCTCCCTCCCTTCCGGGATTAGGCGGGGAAGCCCTCCCTTTATTCCCAAACTTTGTCCCCAGACGGGGCGACAGCACAAACCCACGGAAAAAGCCCGGCTCCCCGGCGGGCTGGCCCGTCCCCCCGGGGGAGGGCAGGGGCTGCCTGACCCCGCACCGCCCCGCAGGGCCCCGCAGCACGGCCGGCTCTCCCCGCAGCGGGCGGGACGCGGGCGGGGCGGGGCGGGCAGCGCTCCCCGCGCTGCGCGGTGCCCGAGGAGGATGCGGAGCACGGCGCGGTTCGCGTTGGGAGCAGCCCGTGGAGCAGAGGACCGCGGTGCTCACACGGCTCGTGGGTGTAAAGAAAAAAAAAAAAAAAAAAAAAGAAAGCCAGTAAAGCCAACCCCGGCTGCGCTCCCGATGGCTGAGCCCGGCAAACCAAGGGTTGAACGGTCCTAACTCTATCTAATCTCCCCTCGAATCTGGCTGGGACGCCTTGCAAGCAGAAAGTAAAGCTGTGCTCGGGAGATCAGAGACAGAATCTCGAGACTTTCACTGCCTTTGACAAGCCTAATTACCTGTCCCTGCAAGAATAGGAAAAAAAAGACACACCTTTTCATGGGTCGAAGGTACTGCTGGGCAGAGTCAGGCCCCTCATACTGTTCAGCTGGACAGCCAGCACTGGTTTCTGTGTTTGGGGTGGGTATAGGAGAAATTATGCACTATGAAAAAAACCAAACAACACAAACAAACAAACAAAAAATACAAAACCCCCCATACAAACCGACAAAAAACAGTGAAGTCACTGACGTTTTTCTCTTTCCCACCGGTTGAGGTTTACAGCTTTGGCTCTCGTGTTTAATGGAAACTTGCATTCTTGGAAATGCCAGGGGTTTATGTTTTGGGTTTGTTTCTTTTTTCCCCTGAAGTATAAGGGTTTGTAATAGGAAGAATAAACAGTACATCGATTTTATGAAAAGTTCTAAATTTAGACTGTAATGAAGCAAAGTGCAGAGATTTCATCCTGTCAGATTGACTCCCCCATGTCCAAGGAATGTGTGTGTTTGTGTTCAGTAGGGAAGCTTCTAAACTTTTCTGTGTATCACTCAAGCAAATTACCTGCATGGCATAAAATTTACACAGAACAAACCACTTCACTCCTCTCTTTAAACTAGAGAAGAAAAGGTTTGACAGGCCTGCTGCCATCAGGAAGGTTTTTAAGTGTATTCAGGCTTGGAAAAAATGAGAAGGCGCATTTGACAGGCAGTGTAATCCTCAGCTTGAAGATATCCACCCTGCTGAACACATGCACGTGCTCAGCTTTAAATAGATGAGTGGTTCCTGGAAACTTCTGTAGAACTGTCCTGTGCCAGTACCACATACCCAGCACCCAGAAGGGAGACAGACACAAAGCCCCTGTCATATTAGGCAATTAGCTAAATATTGGTGTGTGAAATTAATTTCAGGCAGACGAGAAGCTGCAGTCTGAAAAATCAGGGTTTAAACCAAATACCTTTAGATTCTAACCAGACTCTGAGTGCAAATACATTGAGTCACTTGGCTGATCTGCTGGATCAGCCTGGTTGGTACCAACTCTGCAACTTTGTGTGCTGGGTTTGGGCAACTCAGAGCATCACCCTCCTACAAATGGGATGGCAGGGACAGCTCAGGGGGGGGTTGAATTATTTTTTTGATGCAGCCTCCAAAAGTGGTGTAACTATCAGAAACAACAGGTTAATTAACATTAAAAAAAAATATCTGTTCCCTTTTCCTTTTCCCTTTTTCCTTATCCTTTTCCTCTTTTCCTTATTCTTCTCCTCTGCCTTTCTCTCTATGAAATATTTGCTCCATACTAGGACTAGAAACAAGATTGACATTCCCCAGGATGCAACTCAAAAAATAAAAAACTGCTTGGAAACTGCAGGGAACATCTCCCACCCCTCACTTTTCATAAGGTCCTTGACTTGTATTACTTTGCATCTGGCACAAATTGACTCCTGTCACTTGCCCAATTGCACAGTTTCCTCTGGCGTTCTTGGAATCCACAGCTTTACAAACAGGGTCACAGAAACACCAAGAAATGTGATTTTATTTACCTGGCACCTCAGAGCATTCCACACCTGTGTGGCTGTTTTCAGCCTCAGCCCCTTCTCTCTCAGCCAAGGCTCCTCAGCTGCCCCTGTGCTCCTCACACCGTCTCTGCTGGCAGTGACTGCGACTGTGTGGCATAAAATCAGCCTGTGCATCAGCAGCTAGTTTGGAAAAAGCAGATCTAAACCGTCTCTGAGGGCAGGTGGGAGCGAGGAGCAACCTTCCTCAAGCTGGTCAGGTGGAACAGAAACTGCTGCCAGCATTGGTACTGTCGGGCTCTCCTGCAAGCTCTCAGATCCACATGTTCCCTGCTAACCTGCTGGGGGTCTCCTCACCCTTCATTGGGCACCATGCAGAGGGTGGAATTTTTGCAGCTGAGACAGGAAGGGATCCATCAAACTCACACAAACAGTTTTGGTACAGCCCCAGTGTGATTAAACGAAAGTTACTGACGGTTTTACCCATCGTTGTACACTGGAGGAAAAGTGCTCACAAAATCCTGCCTTTCTATACTGAAAGAGCTTCCCTCTCACAGGAGGAGATGCCTTCCTCCCTGCTCACACTGGAGATGAGCTTTGAGGAAGCCTGCTGGGCCATGACCACAGGGATGTGAAGATCAGGGGCCACCAGACACCATTCTGAGCACAGCACCCACTTCCCCCAGCTGCAGCACACGAATATGCTCTGGAGAGTGACAGCTACTAAAAACGCTCCCCTTTGACCTTTTAAATACTTGCTTGGTTGCCACATGCACAATTAAGTCTGAGATTTAAGTAAGAGCTGGGAAAATCTCCTAAAATGTCTCCTAACCCGTTTGGTTGGGAACACAGTGTCTGAGTGCTGTGAGCACAGCCTTTTCAGGAAAAAACATGATCAGAATTGATGGCAAGTTTGGGTCCAGTTTTGTTATGGCCCTCCATGCATCTCCTGCTTGCTATTTCATTCCCCTCCACCCACAAGAGTTACTGATAATACGGTAAATATCACCTTACAATTATGTCTATCTAAGAAGAGGATTAAATAACGTGCTTAGACGTGAATCTGAAATTTCCACATTATACTTGTGGGCAGCCCTTTCAGAAAATCCTGCTTCGTAATAAGTTTTGTTTGAAATTCTAATCTTAGCTTAGAGATAGGATGACTTTGCAGGCTTCCAGAGATGTCATGCACTTAGAAAGAGGCTTCCACAGACACACAAAGCTGATAAGCCATATTCGGACTGCGTGGATGAACTCTTCCCCAGATGAGCTGGCAGGACATCCATCAAACATGAAAGAGCAGAAACTGCAAACTAAGGGCATCTGTTACCCTGAACGAGCTCTGTTTTTTTTTTTTTCTTTTCCTTGTTTCATGCAAGAGCAGCGGGACAAAAATAGTCTTTATCATCAAAATATATGCAACTAGTGCCCCTCATCCTATATAAGTTGCATGTTTCTTACATGTCCTTTCCTGGGGCAGGAGTTTATTCTGAGGCTCTGGGAAGAGGAGCCCCACTTTGGGTTTGGACTCCTTAGTGTCTTTCTGTTGCATTTCTCCATTTTTTTCCCCCCATAGGGCTGCCTCAAAAACCACACTCAAAAACCCAACTATACTCAAAACAGCAGAGCTCTCTGAATGTCTGAGAGCTGTTCCCAAACTCTGGAGAGTCCAAGAGCAAGATCTGCTAATCTGCTCCTCAGTGACCAGGCACAGCTCTGTATGTTCCTTGGTGTCATTGCCCTCTTCCTGCTGTTCAGTCTCATCTCAAGTTTGGATTTTAAGTCCCGTGGAGCAGGGACTTCCTCACTAAACGGTATCCCAAAATGTCCAATGCCTGATTTTTTTAAAAACATCTTCCCCTGCAAAGTCGTTTGTCCAAGTCTTTCAGGAAGAATTTCTTCACTGAAAGGGTGGCCAAGCCCTGGAAGGGGCTGCCCAGGGAGGTGGTGGAGTCCCCATCCCTGGATTCAAGAACTGACTGGATGTGGCACTCAGCTGACAAGCTGGTGTTCAGTCAAAAGTTGGACTTGATGACTTTGGAGATGTTTTCCAACCTAAATAATTCTGTGATCCTTCCACGGCAGGGTTTGGGCTTGTGTTGGGCAGCACTTCCCTCCCACCCAGTGCCCAGGTGTGGTTTGGGCGTGGGATGCCCCAAGCACAGTCCAGAGACTGTTGTAAATGTGCAGGGTGGACAAGGCAAACCTTATTTTGGGATAGTTGTGGGTTTAGACACAGGGATGCTCCCACAGATGGGCAGTTTCACTTTTCCCATTTTATTTGGCTGTGTGGGTAGAGCCTAAACGTTGGGTCAAGGAACAGGTAAAGCTGCTCCCTGAAGCAAAAAGCCAGAAAATAAGAGAGGGATAACTCCTGCTGCTGGGATAAATTAGAGCTGCCATTTCTCCTTCTCTTCTGGCGGTATCTGGAGGAACAAAGCCAGGTGTTGAGGGCAGGGCTTTTCATTCCACCTCCTTATCCAAACTGGGCTTATTCCTCTGGTGCAGCAGCAACCATAAAGCTTGTATCTGGCTTCAGCCTAGGATGAGATTCATAGATTTTTATCTCCTCTTTTGGGAAGCCCAGAACTGGCTCAGAGAGCCATGCCACCACCTGAAAGAGATTTTTATTTTTCTTCCGGTTTGTGAAACGGAATTTCTTTGTCTTTCCATCATTTTTTGTGTTTCCAGGACCCCTTTCCCCTAAGTGACTATCTCTGCTGGCTGCAGGGTGAGGGTTAAACCAAGATTATGCCATTGATGGAAGAGAGGTGCCATGTTTTATTTTAAGATCATGTCACAGAGTATCTGGCAACTCAGAGCCCTCAAATCTCAGATGCTGTGGCGAGACCTGGAGAAGTGGAGGGCCCCAAACCCAAATGATTCAGCCACGAAAATCTGCAGTACTCAGAGCCTCTAGAACCTCAGGTTCCTGCCTCTGATGGAGAATTCCAATGGTCACACTGCTGAAGGTGTAAGGGTCTGATCTGACCAGCAGAATAAAAACACACATAACCATTTAATATGAAAGAATATGCTGTTTTGGGGCATCTGTAACTGTGATCCTGAAGGGTGGTGGTTCTGGACCATGTCATTTACACTAAGCTGCATTAGTTCCTTAGTTACATGGTTAAATATTTTACTGGACGTTTTAGTGATATTTATGGACCCAGCCAGAAAACCCTGAAGTAAATTAAAGGGAGAGTTAAGAAATGTCATGGGAACAGCTACGAGGAACTCTTGATGGGCAGTCCTAGCTGACACTGTTCATTACTTACTTATACCTTTAATCCAAAAGTTGTATAACCATGTCATGTATTTATATATAAACCAGACTAATATACATACATGGCAATGAATGCACTGGGCAGTGAAATGTGCAACGTGTGAGCTGAATGCTGCATTGTTATATAGGACTTCACAGCATGAAAATCTCCATGTTCCATGAAAATGAAAGAAGGCATCTTGCGTGTGATGGATGACAATTACACCCAAGAGAAGCTAATTTAAAAAGAATAAAATATTTAAATGACTTCTTGTTTATAATCTCTTAAGAATGAGGCTTATTATATTAGAGAAATAAACAGCCCCTACCAGGAATGTCTGTTATGTTTGCATGGGTAGTGTGTAACAGCAGACAAATACTCTTAACAGTGAATAATTAATAGTAACTGTAGTAAATAGAATTTCTATAAATCTCTTCTCTTGAAGGATTACATTTGGAAGCTTCTCTGAACTCCACGGCTTCACACAGCCCAATACTCTCAGCTGTCCTGCCAAAACAGCATCAACAAGCTGCTGGTTTGTTAGAGAGAACTCCTTCCTTCCAACAATTTTTTTGATAATCTGAAAACCTGTTAATCTCTCCCCACAGTCCTGCACACAGGTCGATTCCAGTGGAGAGAAAACAAGGCAGCAAAAAGCCAGTGTGGAAGTGATTGGGATGTTTGCGTGGCAATGAATAATTTGATTTACGGTTTTGTTTTCGGACTTTTCTTAGTGCTCCCTTAGTTTTGCCTCTGAAAGGATTTATTTCCAAAGAAACCAAGGAGCTCTTCCCATGCCACCCTGGAATTTATATCAGAGAGTTTACGTAACGCATTTTGAGTTTAAATAAGGCTTTCAAAAATACTACTTGAGGATACAGATACGATGAGTTAACTTTTGCTTTTAAACACATTTAATGGGAGAATCATTGCTCCAGAGGGATTTTTACCAGTAGCACTGTGGCTTCTCAAGATATTTCCAAACAGATTTCGATTGGCAGTATCACACTGGGTTATGGTGCTTCCCAGGGAAACATGCTCCAACTTTTGCCACCAGATAATGGAAATATGATAATGGAGAGATGGCCCCTGTCCACAGCTTTGTTTACAGAGGCATCTGTTTGCCTTAAGTGCATTATATCTCCCTTTGTGATAAAATACCTAAAAAAAGCTTGTGTAAATCGTATGTGTGAGGTTTCCTTCAGCTTCTCATGATACATTAGCAAAGTGGTCTGTGCATGTATTGGCATCTTTTCACAACAAAGCACGACAGCCCATTGCTTTAGGAAGCAAAAAGGACACAATTAATTAAATTAATTAAATAGAACAATTTATTCTTTAAGAAATTGTAAGAGACCAACTTGACCACATTCAAAATTATACCTGTACTTTAAGAAAGCGTAATTCTATACAATTACTATTTGCTGAGGTTTTATACATAATGAGATGGCAAATTCTTTGGGTCATATTCTTCCCTGTGAGGGTGGGTAGGCCCTGGCACAGGTTGCCCAGAGAAGCTGTGGCTGCCCCATCCCTGGAAGTGTCCAAGGCCAGGCTGGATGGAGCTTGGAGCAACCTGGGCTAGTGGAAGGTGTCCCTGCCCATGGCAGGGGTTTGGAATGAGATGAGCTTTAAGGTCCCTTCCAACCCAAATCATTCAGTGACTCTATGATTCAGTGATCCTTCTACTTTGCTGCTTCTGTCACAGAAACAGTTAACAGAAAAAGAAATGGAGATGAGGTGAGAAACAAAATTAAGCATCTCTCACAGAGATGATTTTCCTCTGTCCATAGTTAAAGAAATGTACACATGGTCAGTGTTTGTATTCAGAGCTCCTTTGCAAGAGGAGGAAGTGCAAAATATCTCAGTGATGAAAACTTGCTTAGTTTAACGCTTAGAGGAACAAACCAACCTCAGAACATGACACTTGAGTGTTCCCCTGAAGGGGAGGGGTGTTATGACAGAAAGCTGAAGATGGGGAAGGGAGAGGGAGTGCAGTGCTGTGTGAGAGGAGAAATGGGGCAGAGGGTATGAGGCTAAATCAGGAAGGAGTGGGAGGGCACAGGCAGAATAAGGAGCATTCAGGGATACAAGCAGGAGCCTCAAAGAGGGTGTGACATAGGGAGATGGTGAAGAAAAAAAGTGAGGATGCTGTGGAAGAATATAAGGCGAATGTTTCCTTTACCATGTACGTGCCACAGCCCAAGGAAACTGCTCTCAAACGGGACCCACTTCAGACTTCTTTGTGAAATCAAAAGAAATTTGTTTCAAATTTCCCTTCTGCACCCTTCTTAGGAACAAAACAACTGTGATAATATTGGCAACATTCTCTTCTGTTAGAGAAAAACAAATTAAAATGTTCAGCCTAGCCCTTGGTGAGTGTATACCATCATGTGCACAGCAGCTATAACTGGAGGAGGTCCCCTGTGTCTACAGCAGGTGGTTTATGTTTGCTATCTCTGTTTGGGTTTGTGTATTCTGAATAGAATTAACTGCTTTAGAAATCAGGCTGTGCTTTTAAACCTGCTCACCAAACACTTTGACCATGGTTAACCTGACAGCAGGGCCAGTATTCCTGCTCTCCTCCCCCAGAATGAAGGAATCAGGCTGGTAGGTTTTTCTCATCCCATAATATGTTTTCGATGTGTTTAAACAGCAGCATCAACTTCTACAGCTCCGGATGAGCAAGGAAGTTGCTTCTTACACCTGCAATGGCTCTGGGACAAATGTAAGGCCAAAGAGGTGCTAATTATTGGCCCCTCTTAAATACCACAAGACACCTCACACAATCCCAGGCCC
Organism: Myiozetetes cayanensis; assembly: GCF_022539395.1. Classification (NCBI taxonomy): domain Eukaryota; kingdom Metazoa; phylum Chordata; class Aves; order Passeriformes; family Tyrannidae; genus Myiozetetes; species Myiozetetes cayanensis. The sequence continues at coordinate 69,953,346 of NW_026087521.1, read as the reverse complement.
ATGGTAAGTATTTAATGCAGTGGGAACTGGGATCTCACTGAGTTAGTTGGCATTACTTAAAATAAACCAGGATTGCATCATCACCAAAGATACGCAGATAAACAAAGTTTTTTGTATTTCACACTGGCTGAGTCTGACAGCTATGGATCCAGTTAGCTTTTCACTGAAGGCAGTGAAATTAAATCAAGAATTATTTTAGTCTTCTGGTTGTGAAATTTGGGTAACAATATGTGCTTCTGCTGCAAACATCTGCTTGTTTATTTAGTTTATTTTATTTGTATGACAAAGGTCAACACAGGGAATTAATCAGGAAAGAAGAAAAACTTTTCACAGCGGTAGACAGGGAAATCACAGAAGTACTTCCCCTCATAAATTGTTCAAGACTGAGCTTCTTTGTTTAGTTGTGTCCCACAGCTTTTATTTCCAACAGTTAGAGGGGAAAAAAACCCTCCAAAAATCAGTAAAAGAGATAAAACACTGTACAATTATTGCGCTACCAGACTAAGTGTAATCCCATTTTAAGTCCTACAACTTCCCCAAAATTCATTGCATTTTCTTTGGGCCAAATACTGTGTCTTATGTTATTTTAATTGCACTAAAAATAGGCTTAAGTGCATCTGGTGGTCTTCCTAAATCTTGCAGCAATTGGTGAATACGAATCACATTGAATATTGTTACAGAAGCTGATGTCTCAACTGTGCCTTGGAAAAATATGTGTGTGAAACTCCTTCTGGAGGTTTCTGTGGAGTTGACACAGGTCAAGGTTTAACCATGTGCATTAGTCAAGTGCAGGCGACCTTTCCAAAACTATATGAGGTAAATACCTATCTAACTTCACCTAAATTTTCAAGGTATGGTAATAAATTGAAAGTCATACCTCCTTGTACTAGATCTGATGCAGAGATGTGCCAGAAATGGGTAAAGGAAAAGGTTATCCCATGATTAAAAAAAAATAATGTGAAGGACTAAAGACATACAAAACAATCAGTGGTTGGCTAATAAAGCAGAATATCTTATTGGACACGATTAAAAGATTGGCTAAAACCAAGTTTATAAATTCAGATGAATTTTAATACAAAATCTTGAGACACTGTACAAAAGTCCTCTACAAGCCTATCAAAGCATGCATAGTTTTAGGGTGATTTGAATCTCTGGTCGATGAAAACTGCCAGAATTAATACGGATTTAGGAAGAACTGGCTGTAGGAATAAGCCATCATTGCACTGAAATGCTGTCGCCACTCGAGTGTGCTAACTGGAGTGAAGGACAGGAAGAATTTCCCTGTTCCCGATGAAATTCCTTTCCCTCATTCACTGCTCCTGCACTACGAGTTGGAGAGCAAAGTTTACGCCTTTGGAATGCAGCAGATTGCCCCAGGCCTTCTGGGGTTGGATTTTTTTCCCGGTTTTTCCCCTCTGGGGACAGAAAGCTTCTGGGGAACCTCTCGCTTCCTTGACAAAGTGCACGATTCAATCGCCAGTTCCAACCTAACATATGTACTTTATAAGATCAGTGCATTCTTTTGCTCTCTATAAAAGACAATAAAGTCAATAAAAAGTCTAAGGAGAATGCCAAATTCCCAGGAAGCTAAAACTCCTCCCTCTGTGTGTGCGTGTGCGTGTGTGTGCGTGTGAAGTTTGAAAGCTTTGAAGAAAGTGACATTTTTATTGCTTCAAGGCATACATGTATTGCAATAGATTTTATTATTTTGGAAGACCGAAGTGTGAAGAAAGAATCTCTGAAAAAAAAAGGACAAAAAAAAAGGTAAAAGTGATGTTACATTGAGTAGAAAATATTCTCATTTCATTCGTTTAAAAATAAGCTATTAAATTGCATCATGTGATTTCTTCACATGTCAGCCCGGACAAAGGAAGCAAAGATGCCATCTTCCTGGGAAAGGAGGTTCTCAGGTGTGTCATATTCCAAGATGTTCCCTCTCTTCATAACGATGACCAGGTCTGCAGTGAGGATGGTGTGAACCCGATGCTGCCCGAAAGGAAAACAAACACAGGTTTTCATTTTGATAATTCCCACTGCAAGTCATTAACCAGGCACGGTAAGCTGGGGAAAGGCTATCTTTGTTTATCCTTTGTATTTGGACTAGGTCCTCGTACTTTGTCTTTAATCTAAGGTCCAGATTACAGCCTGGGCCACCAAGCCTGAAAATACTTAAGCATGCACTCTACCTTTGAGTGCCAATTGCCATTATAGACAGCACAGCTGTTGGAATAAATCTCCCTGAAATACATCTTCCCCTAAGGAAATATGGACGAGAAACATCCTGGATATGCCTGCACTGTTAGGTGGCTTAGCATCCTGCTCTGCTCCGTGGTCTCTGTACCCCACCAGTCTACTCTCCCTCTGGACTGTCCCCTTCTATAAACGAATTATTTGAGATCTAATTTGAATGTGCTCCAGGCAATAGTTTAACCCCATGGGCAACAGGAATGAAACCAGTTTGAGTTCAATTTCATATGAATACACCCACTCAGGTATAGATGGGAAGAATTCTTAAAAGTAGGATATTTCTCTTTACAGGCTGAAAATCAGAGATCACTTTAGGGGTTGGACTCCTTTGATGTGACAGTTTCGATGTCTAAGCTTAGTTACCTGTGTTTAGCATAAACAGTCATGGAATTAAACAAACCCAGGAACCACACAATAAACACCTCCTTGCACTGTGGCCTCAGGAGCTGTGCAGCAGAAAGGCAGCAGAGTGGAAGGGAACTGAAGAGGTAAAAATAACTACCAAAGAGCCAGAAGTCTCGTGAACAGTGTGGACTGAGAGAGTCTACTTGTGAGTCTTCACCAAAGTGGTGAACAGGCCGTCCTCTTTGAGGAGTAAGTTTGAGGCAGTGTCACATTCAACTAGAGAGCCCTCAGAAAGGACTAGGACAAGATTGGCGTCCAAGATGTGAGACACGCGATGCTGGAAAACAGAAAAGAGAAACGGGTGGGTGAAGGAAGGATCAGCCAAGAGCGAAGAGAGGGAGGAAACGAAGCCAATTCTGTCAGGAAAGCTAAATATCAATGTGTGCTGTTCAGCTTGAGACACCAAATTTGGAAAGGCAAAGCAAAAGGAAAGCGAGAGCACCTGAAGGGAGACAGACTGAGAGAGACTATTTACAGGAGCATGGAGGGACAGGACAAGGGGGAATGGCTTCAAACTGAAAGAGGGGAGGTTTAGATTGGATATTTGGAGGAAATTCTTCCCTGTGAGGGTGATGAGGGTCTGGAATGTTCTAGTCCAGGTCGCCCAGAGAAGCTGTTGATGCCCCATCCCTGGAAATGTCCAAGACCAGGTTGGATGGGGCTCTGAGCAACCTGGAATAGTGGAAGGTGTCCCTGCCCATGGCAGCGGGGTTGGAACAAGATGATCTTTAAAGTCCTTTCCAACCCAGGCCATTCTATTATTCTACAATCCCAGTCAGGAGGACAGTACTGAAAATTGGAATGGTGTGTAAATGCAGGGGAACATGCACACCAGTGGCATCTTCAGCATTCACACATCCAGGAACCTCACAGCACATTGTAAATGAGCTGGGTTAAGTGGTTTGCCCGACACAAACTAGTCACTGACAGGCTGGAAACCAGAGTCCAGAAGGCCTGACTCTAATCTCTGACCACAGGACTGGATTCCAGACAAAGCAAATGAAACAGCTGTTGAAACATGCACTTATCCCGTGGAGAAAACATCTGTTTGTTGACTAAGCCTGCTGTCACAAGGTGGAAATATTCTTCATGATATCCACCATGTGTGTGCATGTATATGGCTGGACATTCATGTGCAGATTTATGGAATTTTTGGGCACATGAAAAGGCAGGAAAACAGGAAAAATAATATAAACACTTAGTTGAAGAGATCTTAAATTTTGGGCAATTCCCATTGATTCAATTTTTGTAAACCTTTATCATAAACACATCTTTTTGTCCTGAAGGAGAGAAAAGATAACCCAGCTTGAGAAACCACACCAGAGAGGTTTTGAAATCTCAGGTCATAAATCTGGGTTGTGATTGTAGGCACTAAACACCCGTAGACTTCAGAGGCAAAATTCAAACCTAGATTTTGATGCAACTTTCCGTAACAGTTTAACCCATGCATCTGGTTTCAATCTTTTTAGTGAGATTGACTTCACATTTTCCTGGAGACAGTGAAGATAGTGAAGTTCTAAGTGTTGAGATCTAAGTGTTTTAGTTTGACAGCAAGATAGCATTTACCGAAAGATTTCAGGTTGATCCAGTCTTGACTTGTTCTGGTATCTGGGAATACCCTGATCTTGTGGTTTCCTTCTCTGTTGGGATGTCTTTAGTTTTGTGTAGTGATGTTTAATGGGTGAAAGGCAAGATGAACTGCCTGAGGAATGAGGAAAGAGCATTTTCTGGCATCAGCACTCACCGCTATCGTTACAACCGTGCGGTCTGCAAACGCAGTCATCACAACCTTCTGCAAGATGTTCTCCTGTCAGAGGAAAAGCTTATTTCAGTTACATCATCCTTTTACATTTTAATTCATGTGTCCTCAAGCACCTAAGAGAGATCATCATATTCCACACTGTCTCTGATCCGCTCACCAGACTGGAGGTAGCAATGAAACGTAATGAAACGTGAAATCAGGGATTTTCTAAAGCATTTGATTTTATCGTTTTTTCCCCCCTCACCACAATCCCCAAACCACATCAACATCAATGGCCGAGACCAAGCACAGGAGAGGAGCAAAACCAGGCAGCTTTTTATGCTGGGGAGATCTCATGGCTGACAACTTGGGTGCCTCTTCTCCTGGCAGATCCGTGGTGCTGGTTGCTGAGTGTACTCACTGTGGCCATGTCGATGGATGCTGTGGCTTCATCCATGATCAGAATGCTGCTCTTGCGGACAAAGGCCCGGGCCAGACAGAAGAGCTGCCTTTGCCCCACACTGAAGTTCTCTCCTCCTTCTGTGACCATGGCATCTGGAATAAAAGCGGTTACTTGGAATGTCACAGCCACTGGAATGCTGTCTGTGACAGCTCTGCTTGTGCGCTATTTCCAGGGACAAAATACAAAAGCTAATAACCCTAATCTTGACTGAACAGTGGAATGGAGGGATGCCAAGAAAAGTGAGCACGGCTTCTTGGGAAAGGAGCAATATATCATTAAACAGTTGGCTCCAATAGTTGGCCCAAATTTGTTAGGAAATTTGGTAGGCTGCAGGGTAATATCTTAGTAGTACGAAATATGCTTAATATGGAAATAAATATGTGAGTTTCCTTCATGAATTGGATCTGAAATGGTAAGAAAAATACTCTTGTCAGTGTTCTAGATGAGCTACAGCTCTGCTGGCAGAACCAGATTCTGCTAAAGGAGAGGAGGTAAAATTGCTCTTTTTAGTCCTTACTGACTAATTATCCCACTATGATCATACAATCATAGAATCATAGAATTTTCTGAGTTGGAGAGGGCCCACAAGGATCATTAAAGTCCAGCTTCTGGCCCTGCACAGGACAGCCCCAAGAATCACACCACCATGCTGAGGTACTGCAGAATTTTTCCACAGTGCATGGAAAACCAGATCACTCTGCAGCTTTTCAGTAAGAATATTCTCTCTAGTATGGACAGAGAATCTTCACTGTGTGCCTGTCAACTCCTGCATGATGGTTCAGAGTGTCAGATCACACATATCTGTTTATATGTGCATGCATGATTTTATTATTGTCCTGTGTTCCCAGAGACTTTTCGGACATACCAAGGCCTCCAGGCAATGACTTGACCATGTTCTTGAGCTGAGCAATCTCCAAAGCTTCCCAGAGTCTGTCATCAGTGCACTTGCATTCTGGATCCAAGTTAAAGCTGCAAAGAAAACCACAACAGGAGCCTCATAACTGCAATTACACTCAACTCTTCTGCAAATTAACACCTTGCCATTGTATATGTGCCACTTGACTCGCCCTGGGCAGACTCTGTGGATAGTTTGGGCTGAACTAGGCAGGTTACTTCCCTTTTCCATACCTTCCTCTTCCAAACAGGCCACGCAATGCTGCCTGTCCCCCCTCCATGATGACGTGCACCTACCGGATGGAGCCACTGAACAGGATTGGATCCTGGAGAATGATGGAGAGTCGGGAGCGGAGAGTGTGAAGAGGCAGTTTGCTGATGTCTATTCCGTCGATCACTATCCTCCCTGTTTGAAACAACACGCAGAAGACATGAGGGAAATCAGCTCCTTCGGGCTGGGCTCTGCCTCTGGGACCTCTCAATTGCTTGTGCACAATACATGGATGCATCTGCAATCCATACATCAGGAGGCCAAACTATCCTTCAAACTTTAGAAGGAACGGGGTGGCATTGATGTTTTATCAAGATGCAGATCAGAAAAAAAAAAACAAAAAACAAAAACAAAAAGGATGTCCTGCTCCACTCATGCTCATTCCTACAGCTCAGTTCCATTTGAGTATTTGGTGCAAACTAGCCTACATACTGCTCTGCTGCCATAAGGTTACTGGAAGCAGTCACATTAATCACTCCTTCTCCCAGTAGTTCATTCCCCAACAAGAAGTTGTGGCAACAGCTGGGATAATTGGTAAAGAAAGAGGATTTTTTCCTTTCCTAGTCACTGCTTCAGGTCAGTGAGCACGCAGATCTCATCTGAAAATCTGATTTATGGCATTCTGGGTGTGACAACTGGTGATATTCAGGCGAGGGAGGTGGGAAAAATGTACGAGATAAACTGGTTGGCTGTTCTGTAAATGGAAGGTGGTGAGAAGGGCAGAAGGAATCTCTCTCTTCCCTTGAGTACTCTAAAAAATCCAGGGATGACTGACCCCACTGACTTCCCTTGGACATGGAAACTTCCTCCAGGTTGTGGGGAAGGGATGGGCCAGGGCAAACTGCATGAGGACATGGTAAGGGGTATTTTCATCAGGCATTTCTGCAGTTTCCACGTGGAAAACCTGGCAGATAAATGGATATTCAGGGCTGTGCACGTGTGTCTCTTCTGTCATTCCCAGATTGTCACGGTACTGCATTTTGTAGGTTGATCTGTGTGGCCCTGTCCTAAGGAAATGCATGTTTGGTAGAAGCCAAGGTGCTCAAGGAAAAGAAAAGAGGAGATGAGAAGACCTAAGGGAAAAAAAGTAAATTCTAGAGGAGCTGGAAAACTGGGAAAGTAGTGATCTGCAAGACAGAAATGAGAGGTAGTTTGAACAGAGGGTAAGAGAAGGAAAACACTAAAGCACAAAGCAAGAAGCAAGAGTAGGGAAATAAAATGGAACACACACGGATTTGAAGAGATAACAAAGACCTAGGGAACAACATGAATGAAATCTTGGCTCTAGTAAAGTTACTCGAAATCTTGTTATGTAACTTTTATTAGAGTCAGGACCCCACCCAGAAGTGGACCAGCACAGAGGCCAAATATTGGTCTAGCTGAGAGAGGGATGTGCACAAAGGATAAACAGAGCTTGATTTGAAAAAGACTTAGACATTCTCATTGGGAAAAATCAGGGAAGCAGACAATGAAAATACAAAGAAAACACAAGTAGAAGGAAACTTCAAGTTGGCAATAAACATAGCCATTAATTGTTTGCAATATTGATGTAACCAGGAGCCCTGGTCATGAATCAGAAGCCTATTTACCATAGATACATATAGGCAAGGAACCACACAAAAGCAAGAGTTATCTGCATCAGATTCACTTATCTCCCACATCCTACTGGGGTTTCCTAGAAAACATTCCATCCACAGTGGCTAAATTAGAAACATGGAAATCTCTGAAACAAAAAGATGACTTTCCAGTGGGTTTCTGTAATGCTGCAGCAACACAGATGTATCTGCATTATAAATGCCAGAGTGGGTATTGCTGCATACCAGTCCATGCCAATTGTCTGGGAGAGTGAAAGCAGCCAAATGTTTCCAAACTTTTAGTCAGTTTGTGCTGCAGTTGTGGGAAACCACAATAAAATAAAAAGTAAATATTTAGGGAATGACTTGTTGAGTTCTAGTTTCTACTCTGCTAATATTTTGACAGCTATAATAAGTTAATGCAGTTATTCTTTAGGGAGAAATTTAGACACTCCAGAGAGTTACGTATTATTTCATCCTGTCTCAAAGTTGTCAGAGCACCCACAAAAATAATTTTAAAAACTTAGGAGTGTAGTCTGTGTGCAAGATTTCCTGCAAGAGCCAAGTGTTACTCACAGTAGGACACTCGGTATTTTGAAGGATCAGGCATAAAAAACCCCATTCTAAACAAGTATCTTCTAAGCCGGAGGGCCAGGATATAAACTACCAAAAAGTCTCCTCGCTCATTCTGAAGAAATAAGAGGGGGAGCAGGTTAGGAGTGACAACATCCCCAAGTGAAAACTAACCATCAAAGATGTCCACCATCCTGAAGAATGCCAGAGACAGGGAGGACTTGCCACTGCCAGTCCGACCGCAGATCCCAACCTGCAAAAGACAGCAAGGTCAGGGGGAAGCTGCAAATCAGACCTGCAGTTCTCCTGGGAAAGCTGGACTGGGCTGTGCTGACGGTGAGTAGAAAGGTCCTTCCCAATGGGCAGGGGCAGACACCAAGGGAAAAACAGAGCAGCATGGCAAGGCACACTTCCTTTTTCTGCCTCTCTACATCATAAGGACTTGTCCCAGGAACATTTCTGAAACTTCTGCATTTTGACCTGGACTCCGATGACACTTTACTGGAATATGAGATATTGCATTTTTACTCAGTTCCAGTCTGGTGTTTCGGGTCTAATCTCATCTTCCACCCAGGCTCCCTCTATGAGAGGGAGATGGACTTGGAAAGAAATGGGATCCTGCTAAGGAAAGCTGATCCCATCCAAGAACCAGCTCTTATCAGGGTAAGTTTTTGACCCATGCTCAGGGAACCTCAGAGAGGATTGTCAGTGTATATATGTGCCACTGCAAGCTGTTGTTGTTCTTGCTCTTCTGCCACCTTAGAAAAGAAAACACAGTAAGGAGGGATCTGATCCAAGATGAGGAAGATGGGCAGCTGCTTGATACCTTTTGTCCCGGTTTGATGTACGCCTTAACGTGCTTGAGAACAGGCTTCAGGTTGTTTTCGTACCGAACACACAAATTTTCAATCTTGATTTCCCCCTCCTGGGGCCAGTCTTTGGGGACTTGAGAGGGATCTGAAATAGTTACAGAAAAACAAACTGACATGAATGCTGTCAGAGGGTCACCCTTTAGGACAGTCCCCTTTCCCCCTCTCTCCTTCCTGGGCATCTCAGGAAATGGAGCCCCACTTCCCTGCCAAGGCGGGGGAGCTGAGCTGGGAACTGCCAGGCGGGTGCATTAGCACTTGGCTTCCAGCTCTCAACACACGAGGAGAGAGGGCAGATGCTGAAGCGTCTCTTGGCAGTGAAATGGGGGGAAGGTAAAGGCGCAGGGAACGCAGAGTCCAGCGCGGGGTCAGCGCGTTCCGCGGTCAGTAACCGGCACAGGAAGGGCAGCGTGGCAGGGATGTTGTTACTGCTGCACAGCACAGGCTGTTGACATTATCACAGCTCGTATTTCATCCTGATTTGCAAACAGCCAGCAGGTTTTGTCTCCACTCTGAGGAGCTTGGCTTTCCAGGGAAGCTTGTTGGCCTGCCAGCCTTCTCGGTCTTGCCCTTCAACCGCTTCTAAAATACCCACCAGAGGCAATTTGAAGTGTGTGCAGATCAGGCCTCAGCTGACAAGGTCTGACAATGTGACCCTGTCCTGTAGTCCCCATTTGCTGCAAAGGTCAGAGATTTTGAAGCATGTGACTGATGGTGCATTATCTCTACTTTTGTCTCTTAAATAGCGACACGGATGTTTTGTTCATCCCATATGAACCATACAAAATACCATTTTCCCATATGAAAATACCTACAACTGGTATTTTCTGATGGTAACACAGGGCCTTCCTCTGTCTCCCTGGCATGACATAGGGATTTCTTTTCATGTTGACTAGCATGGGCTACACATCCCATAGATGCTTTTGGCTTTCCTGGTCACTCACATCAGTGGCAGTTCCTCCACATCAGTGAGAACTGATTTTGGACAAAGCGGTGTGTGCATTTTGCATGATCAAGTCTACCATTCTTTCCCATTACCACATAAACCCCCAAAAAGATTAGAGTGCAGTACCCAAGCAGCCTTCATAGTTCTCCGACTCCATGTTCAGGAAGCTGTGTACTTTCTTTACTGCACCCATCTGCACCTCCAGATCAGCCAGGTTCCTCACCACCCAGTTCAGGTAGTTGGTTATCTGCATCACAAAATGAAAACAAGGTCAGGGCTCTGAACAGCCTTCTGTCTGTTCATCTACCTGTTTGCAAATAAAGGTTGGATACGCCTTTATCTACCAAGGGGAAAGCCCTTGGCCTCACTCAGTGACATTCCACCACTTCAAGACCCATAACAAGCCAGTCATGCTCCATCACAAACAGCCCTGACACATCAGCTCAGTGCTTGGTGTTCTCAGCCTTGTTTGTTGAAGGAGAAATACAGAAAAGAATCAAAATTGGAAGCGCTGTTAGGAAATATCACATTTTCTAATCTTTCAAAGACTGTAACTAAGGGTAAAGAAAGTTTGATATTTGCAAATCTATTGAAAATATTTGATGGTTATTTCATTCCTGTATCTGCCTGTATACATTTAGATAATCCATTTCTCTCAAGGAAAAACACAAGAAATTTTTAGCACAGAAATATATGAGGAAAAAATGTGTTATCAGTTCAGCAGTAGTTCCTTCCTGGGTTTTATTCTCATTTGTAATGAAAAGGATTTGATCAATAGTAAAGGTATTGCTTCCAGTAGGTAACAGTTGATAATTAGTTGTCTAACAATACCCAGTAGATTAAACAAACTGATTTCTAGTCAGGACTGAATATTTAAGGCTGAAAACTTTAGAGCTATTTCCTAAACATTCGTAAGTCTTTATTTAGGTGCATATATAAGAAAGAAAAATTGATCTTATTAGAAAGTATTGCTAAGAACCTTTAAAAATGGAGATATTTTATATACCTGCTAAAGGTTTAGAAACTTTACACAGTGAAAACATCCTATGCACAAACATAACTCAGAGAAAGGCTTTGTAAATTTTTTTTTGTGGAAGATCATTGAATCTGACAAAGAAGGACTTTATCATGAATAAATTCCCCAGCCCTGCTTCTTTCTCACTAACCTAATACTGATGCAATAGGCAAACAGTAAATAGTTTTATTTATTTCAGCAAATATAAAGATTCAGCAGAACCTGTTGTTTATTTAGAGGACTTAGTAAGTAAGTAAAGACTTTGTGATCATTAAGATAGAGTTCTGGGAGGGGGGATTATTCTTTGTTCAGAAACTCCTCATTTGGTGCCCAGCTTTTGAGCCAGGAGGTTGCAGAAATGGGTAAGTTTGCAGATAAGCAAAGCACTCTGCAGAACTGGCAGATCTGAAAACAGAGCCTGGCATCCAAAAAGCTCTACCCACCACTTCAACCATTGCCTCACAGTTGTACAAGGGGGTTGGCAGTGTTTACAGAAGAGGAAAGAACAGGCCATGGATGTCTGCTGTAAACACAGCCTCGGTACATTCTGCTCTCCTTCAGGTCCAGTCATCAGCCCTCTCTTACCCCCAAAGAGAAATAACACAAACCCTGTGCCAGGGGACACAGGTAATGACCAAACTGCCTTCCAGATGTCACCAGTGTTATTGTGGGGCAGGAGAGGGGGACAGGTGATCACTTGGTGACCACAGCACTCCTTCCCCTGCTACGCCAGACTTCAGCAGGTGCCTGCTTCACACCGACCATCTGTTTGCAAACACGGGCTAGAAACAAGGTACCAAGGATGGTGCAGACATCCTGGCGCTCCCAGAGCTCTGCTAATGAGGCAGGACTACCAGGCATGTTTTCAGAGCGTAGTTGAAGCCCTGGGTCTGATTCTCAGCTGCTGGCAGGTTCTCACACTGCTGCACTGACAGCGTGAAGGGGATCTAAGGCCACCCCAAGGCAGCTGCAGAGAACTTTGTTGTAACCACGGGCTTGGCAGCATTTAGGTGCAAAGCCAGATCTCTGTGTTAGACCCACACCCACATCCCTCCCTCATATCAGTGTTTTAAAGCACCCAGGTTTTTACCATGGTTTCAGAAGTTCTTCCTACCACTGTCATCATCCTACTTTTGTCCCCACTCTCGTGGTTAATTCAGGAATATTTCTACTCTCTGTGGTGACTGGAATTCACTCCATGCTCATGATGCTCTCTCAGTCTCTCTCACAGCCAGGGATATTAAAACTCTGCTCCTTCTCCACAGCTAAAACAGCTCACTGCTCATGACTGTGGCAAAATGAGTCAGCTACTGGACCACCAAAATCTCATCATTCCCAGCCCCACCTCCTCTGCTTTCCTACTGCTACCTGGCATGAACCATGCCTACAAAGGTCCCAGGCCCCAAATCCATCCAGAATTGCATGGGCAATATCAGGCATATGAGTGGTCTCCCTCCAAAGGTAAAACTGGTGTTTCTGTTTCTTCAGCAATTATTTGATTTGGTCTCTGGTTAAAGATTGTTAAAGGATGATGACAATCCGTGAAATAGTACTTCCTGGCAGGTTTTTTGCCGTGTACAGGCACAACCAACACTGTGTTACACAAACCAGAGTGCACAGCAGGTCCTCTTACGCATTTTTAATTTTCCTGCTCTGCTTGGGAGCACGCAGGGCCTGGGAATGGCCGTGTTTTTTTAATTGGCTCATAAAACCTGAAGCAAGTCCAAGCTGCCCTGAAGTCTCTCAGCTTTGGCTCGAATCCATTATTTGCCGGATTGTTGTGGATTTTTTTTTTTTTTTCAAGATTAAGAAAGCTGGAAGACAACCTTGTATATATAAAAATATTATAAAATTAATACTTGTTTGGTCTGAAAGTTCTTAAGCTCTGCCTTGGTACGTACTGTCAGAGCATACAGGAGACCCAGCCCCACAAATCCCGAGTTGGGCCCTTCAGTGATGGAGGTGACAGCTGCAGTCAGGACAATACAGGCACCAAGGTAATCCTGGAATGAGAGAGACAGGGAGAAAAACATTCTAGGCAACATTAAAAGGCAGCAACAAGGACATTTCTTTAGCTGAGGAGCAGTTTAACTCAACTGAGAATTATTTATATAATGACACCTGCTACTTAATTATTGGTTTGTTCTTCCTGGAGAAGGTCACAGGTTGTGGTGCCCAGTCTGAAACACTCTAAAGCAACTTGCTGAATACAAGTGAAACAGGCCAGTAATTTCAGCAAATCCATTTGGTATCTCACTGTGGGAGCCCCACATAGAGCAGGTATCAAAAAAATCAAATAAGCACACAAAAAATCCTAAGAATGATATAATAATGACACCTCTAATTCCTACCACTAAAACAACTCTTCTGGGTCTTCTGGAAACATGGGTTTGCCTGCTCAAAAAAGAGAAACCTCGCTGGCTTCACAAAGTCCAGGAAGGCTTTTGGTAGAACTCATACAGGTCATGAGCATGTTTTATTGGCAGAAGCTTTGCAGGAGCTGGAACCTATTTTCTTGACGTGCACCTCAGTTTTGAAGTGACTGCCACATGTGATCTCATGGAATCAAGGTGCCTGATTAATGAGACACGTGGTATTGCCTCTCTCCCACTGCTACCTGCACTATATTTACTTTGGATTACATTTTCCATCCATTTTTCTCCTCCAGTCTGATAATGTACTACCTGGAATCTTTCCTTCTGAGACTGGAAATGAGGGTTGCCTGGTTCTTCTGTCTGTAAATTGTGTTGATGAGCAGATGACAGACTCAAACTTAAGCAGGGGATGGATTTAAACTGACAGAGAGCAGGTTTAGATTGGATATTTGGAAGAAATTCTTCCCTGTGAGGGTGGGAATGCCCTGGCACAGGTTGCACAGAGAAGCTGTGGCTACCCCATCCCTGGAAGTGTCCAAGGCCAGGTTGGATGGGGCTCTGAACAAACCAGGATAGTGGCAGGTGTTCCTGCCCATGGCAGGGGGGTTGGAATGAGATGATTTTTAAGGTCCTCTTCAACCCAAACCATGTGATTCTGGGATTCTATGATTGACATCTGCAGGGAATTAGAACCACAGTGGTCTTGAGTCTCCAGCAGCAGCTGGGACAGGACTTAATACCCAAATTTTTGGTGATCTTGGTACACTGTGCCATTAGGGAGAGCTAAATGAACCACTCCTTGGCAAGGCCACATTATTCCTATCGCTATGATGAAGCGAGGCATATTCTTGGATCAGGTTCATTCCACATGTAAGCAAGTCTAAAACTGTGAGACATTAACAGGCATCGCCACAGCTCGTTCCAGGATTGGCTGTTGCTCTGTTATTTATCTCTGTTGCTCTGTTATTTATCTGTCTTAGATTTGGAAGCAAGTTCAGCTTGGTCTTGGATGCTGTAAGGAGCTGAAAGCTTCGTGCACGAGGGAAAGCTTTGCCATCCTAAGAAATGGAGAATAACTTTGTTGCTCTGAGGTCATACCAGGAAAAAAAGGTGAGTATCCAGCCTTTGATGTGGGGATTAATCATGCCTGTTGCTATTTGTGTCTAGCAGAACCAGGTCACTGCTCTGTTTATTCACTGCTCTTTGGGTTTCAGATGAATAAGGAAATCCCAGTTACTTTGCTTGCCTCTTCTTGCCTTGCAGATCAGGAAAGTCCCTCACGTGCTGTCCCTGGAGAGCCCCCACAAAAACCAGGAGCCTGTTTCACTGTCAGTGGCTGCTCAGGGCCTTACTGGTTTTTTTTTTTTTTTTTTTTTTCCAGTTGGGGTCTGGTCCTGCCATCTTTCATGATACCAAACAGTAAAACCACAAAGGGTATGGCCTGACAGCTGCAGTCAGGGCACTGCAAGGAGGGGTTTAACTTACAGCTGTGGGGTCAAACCCTCTGCTGGAGAGATACTTCAGGACCTGCAAGGTGAGTGGTGCCTAAAACAGCCCTGGCAGAGCAGTGGCACAGTTCACAAGACTACTAAAAATCCACGTCCTTCTTTGAAAGTCGTTCCTGCTGGAGCAGGTCTGCAGATGCTGCACAGTAGCAGAGAAAGCCTCAAGTTGTGTAAATGTTTGTCCTTGCATTCTCTTCAGACACTAGACAGCACAGCACCAAAAGATGAGGGGAGGGAAGACTTGCATTTTCCTACTCCTGGCCAAGAAAGCTGAAAAGAACACCCCTGTGGGTTTAACACAACAAAGCAGATCTATTTTAAGGAGCTCTGTGTGTGCGTTACAATCCCATCGCGAGATTAATCCCCCGTTATCATCCCCTGCGCGTCGGGCGAAGCCTCTGTTTGCTTCCAAGGTTTCAAAACCGCGGCTGGGACGAGACTGAACGTACCGTCCTGACCTCCAGCCATCTGTTGGCAGCCGACAGAAACAAGTAGGCAATGTTGTTCGTGTCCGTCAGTTCCAGCATGCGCTGTTTGAACCTGGCTTCGTGCCTGCCGAGAGCAAAGTTGTTACGTTACAACACGGTGCACACAGAAGGGTGAAGCCTTAACTCTTCTCTGGCTTCCCCTTCCTCCCCCTCTCTCCCCGCAAACCAAAACTTTTTGCCCTCCTGATTTCGGGTTAAAAATCTCTGCCCTGCTGCCACAGCTCCCCATACGTAACCAGAGCTACCCGTGTCATGGGGAGGATTTGGCTGACAAGCAAATATTGGGGTAGATTTTGAATCAGAGCCTGTCCATTGAAAGAGACTCCAGTTCTGGGTGTTGGGGGTTTGCTTCTCAAAGTTGATCTATTTTTTATAGCTGTGGCCACCCTTCAGTCCTCTAACAAGTGAGTGCTGCTGTGGCCCCTTGCTTCTTCCTCACAAGCCACCACCAGGACCTGTCATCTCAAATCCCGATTTCAGACATCTCTGTCTGTAGAAATTTCACTGCATGGCAGACAAGAATAGACATTTCATGTACTGCACATATTCCTTTCAGTATTTCTATAGCATTGAAAGACACTGGCATGGGAACAACACATTCCTCTTTTGCCACAGGAGCCTTTGAATCATTTCCCAGTCACCTCCTCCATCTACTTTTGGTCACAGCTAAGCTTGTCTTTGTCCCCCAGTGATAATGACTTTATCATGTCTCTCCTGGGTACAAACCTGCTGTCCATGCTAGCCAGATCCTAGTTAGTCTCACACATTCTGATTTGTTAATATAATTAAATTCAGACCAGTTGATTTTAAATTTCATAATTTGTTATTGGTGACTCTTAGGTCAGGTATAAAACAAGGTTTGTGTGTCTGTAAGTTTATCTATTTTATTGCAACTGTACCAGCTGCTCTGACAAAAAAAATGGTGCCTGAAAAGGTGCCTGGCCAGCTGCAGGGCTCATCAACAGGAGTGGCACCTCTAAGGTTTCAGCTAATATAGACTGATCCACAGATCAATACCTTTCAGCCAAACAGCTCAGCTGTTTTCTCAGCCAGTCACAGGTTGCCTGAACAACTGGGAAACTCCAGTGAGGGAGAGCCAGAGGTCATCTTTGCTTTACAAAAATGAGGGGCGTTACTCCACTGCCACCTGTTTCTCTCTCCCCCTTGTAATGCCCATCATTTAAAACCCAATCATTTAAAAACCAAGCCCACAAAATCTGAGGTACACTTTGGGAAGGGAGGGGGAAATCTCTGTTGGTGCAAGTATTAAATTCTTGGTGCCTTGCACAGTCAGATGGAAACCGTTTTGTTGTTTCATATTCTGCTGTCTGCTCCATACCCTTACTTGAATAAAGCAGCTGAACTTCAGTCAGCAGCTCATTGTCTGTTTTATCATGGCAAGCTCAGGGTCCTGCTGTGGAGCACCTGTAACCCCTGTTCTGCCAGAAACTCCCTTCTTTTATCTCAGCTCTTTCCCACTGGCGGTGTTTTATTTCCCTCTGCACAGCTTGCAAACATGGCAAGCAACCTCCCCAAAACAACTGGCAACGGGAATGACGTGGGGAGGAGCAAAGATGCACTGACTACTCTGCTCATCTGCCTTCCTGGCAGCAAAACCCCTGTTTTCCTAGTGGAAAATCTGACGTGCTCGATCTGTATGCTTTCATCCACGTTCAGTTCATCTTCTGGGCAGTTTGAGACTTTTATCCCGTCAGATGACAAACGGCAAAGGTCACTGAGATTGCTCTCAGATCCGACTGTACTACTCTGTGGTAAGTTATGTGGGGAGCTGCTCTGTTTTATCCTGGAACACACTGAACTCGAACTGCAGAGAATGACTAACAGGGCTAGCAGAAAATTCGAGCTTGCCGATAAAAAGTGCCGTAGACTTCAGGTTTGGTTGACAGTGGAGCACAGGCAGGGAGATGAAATGGAGCTCCTGGAGAACTCAAGTGATGGTTGTGATGCCCAGTCCTCTCCTCAGGTTGCCTTTTGCTCTCTGCCACCCAAGCCCACAGTGTCTGTTTTGTCAGGTGGAGTTCAGCTCCTGAGAAGTGCAAAGCTCCTTCATCTCTCTCAGGAGATAACGTGATGAAAGGCCACTCTGAACCTTTCAAGAAGCACTCAGTCACATCAGCATCAGGCCTTAATGATGATTTACGCTTTCACCATGTCATTCTGGTTGATCAGGCTTGTTAAGACATTTCCTGTTGACCACTGGCTCACGTCTCTTCAACACAGCAATGTTTTTGCTTGTCCTTCCACATTCCTTAGTGCAACACTCTGTGCTAATAGCCCCGGTCCTAAAGCTTAGCCTGAAGTGGTGAAACAGTCTTAAGCTGATCAAATAGGTGTGTAAATGGCACTGCAGTGAGATCTGCTCCGGTCTGAGGTTCTACAACGTACAGGATGAGTGCAAGTTGTCCTTACTGGGGAGCAACATCAAACTGGGACTTGGTCAGTTGTGCTAGCTGTAATGTAGTGAATATACAAGGAGAATTTGGCCTGTATTTCATGAAGCAACTAGAGAAAAAATGCATGTATGGAAAGCTGGAATAATTATCTGAATCTACTGAAATTTATTTTTGAGTTTTGATTGACAAGGGTAGGTTTTACAATATTAAGATCAAGCTCTGTTCCGCTGTAATTTGCTTGGAAAGTGTCAGTGTACACTGACTTTCAGTTGGAGAGTGCTATAAAGGTGTTTCCCTGCCCAGGGAGTGGGTTAAATACAGAACTGATTCAGGGACACAGGTTATAGGATATTGGAAGTGGGTCTGAAGGAGCAGTGCCTGTGCCTGCTTGGCAAAAGAGAGCTCCCTGCTGCCCGGGTGAGGTAGGGTTAAAAGAGATTCCTTCAAAGTCTAAATATCATATCTGAAATACGTAATCATCTCTAATTCAGTGGAAAAAACAATACAGAAATGATTAGTGTGTTAGTGAAAATATGCAACAGGTTTTAGAGGCATGGCCAAGCCTCCCTCTAATAATTTGTTTTACTGACCCAAATGCTCTGATGGTGGTAAGGCCTTCAGCTGTCTCAGAGAAGTGACACAGCAAAGGGAGCTGGGTGCTGTCATCGAGTTCCTGGAGGTCCCTGGGAGCATAAAAAACAACAGACACCCATTACAATGTAAACATCACTGTCTGTGGAAATTTCACTGCATGGCAAACAAGGATAGGCCTTTCATGTGTTGCACATATTCTTTCCAGGAGCACACAAAATTGTCTTTCTATCGCATAGAAAGACAATGGCATGGGAATATCACATTCCTCTTTTGCCACAGGAGCCTTTGAATCATTGCCCAGTCACCTCTTCCATCTACTTTTGGTCACAGATGAGCTTCTCTTTGTCCCCCAGTGATTATGACTTTATCATGTCTCTCCTGGGTAAAAACCTGCTGTCTATTTTAGCCATGTCCTAATTACCTGTTATTCTCACACACTCTAATTTGTTAATATAATGAGCTTCAACTCAGAACAGCTGATTTAAAATTTTGTGGCATGTTATTGGTGACTCTTAGGTCAGGTATAAACCAGGGTTTGTGTGTCTGTAAGTTTATCTATTTTATTGCAACCCTACCAGCTGATCTAACAAAAGAAAAAGGTGCCTTTCCATATAAAACTTGCTGCATTTTCCATATCTGTAATTACCACAACATGCTGAATGTAAAATAGAACAGATGATAGCAGACCTTCTATTTGTAGTTTTAAGTTACCACACTGGTGGAAACAGAGACAGCATTGACAGAGAAATAATCTGAATGATAAATTTCCTCAATTACCCAGCAATGGTACTTCCAAGACCTGCTTGGAGCAATGACATTTAAGTCCAAAAAGTTCCAGTCTCCTGAAACAGGAATGTTTTCCAAACCACAGAGGAAAACACATCTTTCTGTAACACTCTTGCCATTGGCACAGCAGCCAGTTGTATAAACAGAAGGGAGGCCAGATCATTAGAGATTTAAAGTCTTTATCAAAATCCTGCTATGTTTGCACACTGCATTGGATAGGCCAGGAGAAACAAGTGCTCCATGATGCTGAATGTTGCAGCACCCAGAGCTGAATTCGCTGCTTGTGTTTTGATGAGAAATATCTTTCGAATTTCTGATGGAAAATACACAGCAGTTTTTGAAAGATGTAATGGAAAATACAACAAAGTGCTGCAAGAAATACTGTAAATATTTGCATTTCTAAAAATTAGTGCAGCTTATACGCCTGCAAAGTACTGCGTGCAAGTAAGTTATAAACACTGGCTGAAGCTGCTCCTTCCTCCTACATTTCCCAAGACCGATTTTTTGATGTCTGGTGTGCAAACAGAAGAACACAAGTCAACCCTGAATGCCTCACCAGTGATTTAAAAGAGTTTAATTTAGAAAAAAAAAATTAAAAAAAAAAAAAAAAAAGCAGCAATTCTCATACTGACTATGTAGTTTTCTGAAGAATAAATCTTGGAAATTCTGAAGAAGGACGATGAAAAGTAGAGTAAAGTGAAGCAAAATTCTTAACATGTTGCTCTGTGCCCACCCTGCTCCGTGGATTTAAGGGGAATAACTGAAACAACTCTCTCTGGATAAGAAACCACTAGTTTATCTATTTCTTACTTGATGCAAAACAGCAGCTAATGCTGCAGCATGTGCCTACTGCAAAAATAAGGCCAGATAATAATAGTAATAACCTGCTAATAATGGCAGGTTGTTTTGGCCTCCCAGCACGTCAGCAGGTGCTTTGATCAGTAATCTTAAGTATCAGAAAGGGGTGTAAATCCAGACAGATTCTGGCTGATAACAAAAAGAAGAAGAGTAATGAATCCAATTTAAGACAAAACATTCAAATGGCTTGCTTAAGATGTTTTACAGAATGAATTTAGTACGAGTCTAAGAAATCATGATGCTCCTTTTGCTAAAAAATTGTAGTTTTTATACCCAGGCAAACCATTAAAATGGTTAGAATATGGATATGAAACGCTGTACAGTGGAAATGATTTTCTGTAGAGGTTTTTTCTCCCAATATGAAAAAGAAAACAGAGACTGAGGTTAATCCAGGGAGTTATTTTCCATTCTCTGCTAACTCTCAGAAGGTCAAAGAGGAGCTTTGACCAGAGGCAAGCTGGGTCAGTTGATCAACAGACTTCATGCTCCTCTCCCTCTATAGCCAGCAGTGTACAAAAGTGATGCAACTGGTGTTGCATCCCTAAATATCCCATTTGTAGTCAGGTCAGCTGGAAAAATCCTCCTGTGTATGTCCCAAACTCAGGCCTAGGGATGAAAATCAGGATGCCATGGCTGCTTTCCCCTTATTCCTGTATCCTCACATCCCATCACAATTCTTAGTAAAGGTTTTTGGGTTGGTTTTTTGTGGGTTTTTTTTAGAAGACATTTTCAGGACTGGTTTTGGTGGGTTTTGTTTTGGGTTTTTTAACACGTACTTGGAAGCCACTCTGAAGTATTTCTGGATGAAATAAAAGGCTATCCCGAGAGGCACGAGGGCAACAAGGAACCATGGGGTGGCATAGGAGATCATTCCAATGGCTGACAGGCAGAGCAAGGTGGACCTGGTAAGAGACTCCAGCGTAGGAGGGATGTGCTGCAGTGAAATAAAAAACATACATAAAGCAGAAAATCACTATTATAGCCTTTTTTTCCCCATAGAGGACCACACGGAAAGTGGAATGATACCAACTGTGCAGCCACTGGTATTCTCTTTACATCAGGAGCCTTTATGTTTCTGTGAGTCTAATAGCCAAATGGTAAAAAAAAAAAAGAGCCAGTGGGGTTTTTTTCCCCTAAAAGTCAGAGCTTCAGATCTCATGGGGAAACAGGAGCCATTTCCACCTCGTTTAGGTAACAGGCAAGGAAGAAAAAAATTGTTCTTCATATCCTAAGTGTTCAGAGATATACAATGATCTTTCTCAGAGCCTCCTAATTTTTTTTCCACGTTCCCAACACCCTCACGTTCAGATTTATTGCTCGGCCAAAAATTTTAATGCACAGCCATGGTGAAAACATCCTTTCCTTCCCCTGAATGCTCTAAATCCACATGTGCTACAGCCAGGGTGGAACATTTATTTGTCATATCTACTCCTGAACAGTTAAAGTTGCTATATTCTACCCTCTTTCCTGTTTTGAGTTACAAAATATGATGTTTTGCTAATCCAGATCTTCCAACAGAAGCATCTAATCTGCACATGAAGAAATTCAGAGTCTCCATCTCTCACTACATTTATTTTTATAGTTACCTGCCCTTATTACTTTCTATTTTTATCACTCCCAATGCCTGTTTTTGCTATGCCTTTCTCTGCTGGATATTTTAATACATTTAATAATGGATACTTTTAGTACATTTATTGCTCTTACTCAGTATCTAAGTGAAAATTTGCAAAGCCAAGGTGTCATGAAGCAGAACATATCGATGCACCTACCTGGTCGATGATATTTGTGTCAGCAGAGAAACGATTTAGGATTAGCCCCAAGGGAGTCATATCGAAGAACCTGTTGAACAAATTAAAACCAGAAAGTTTCCTGTAAAGGAATTCCATTTTGGGGTAAAAAGCCCAGTCAGACAGAGCACAGAAAGCTGTCTCCAGCCTTTCTATTAAACCAAGCCGTAAATACGAACAACACAACAGATATAAAATCTGCATCCTGGCTGTCCAAATGCTTCTTTTGGCATTTCCCCCCACCCCAGGAAAAAACTTTGTCTCCTCTTCCAAAAACCTGCTGTCTTGTGTCCTGGTCTCTCATTCTTGCTCCCTCAAAACTTAAGATCCCTTCCAAAGATCTCAGCCTGTCCCTGGCTCCTGCTAAAGGGCACCAACCCCAGAAGTTTCGTGGAAGCACTGGGATAACTCAATTTGATACTCATGCAACCTTTTGGCCATCCTGCTGCCTCTGTTGTCATCCACAAAACCTGTCCCCAGCCATCAGAAGAAGCCTTGGTGCCACTTGTCACCATGTCACTGCTCAGAGCTGGAGTTTGGGTGTCCTGGAGCTTGAACTGCCCTCAGAGCTGTCCTTGACCCCCCAGCCTTGAAGGGCTGCCAGTTATCCAACAGATTGCAGCCAGATAAAAAAGGGGGAAGAATTTCACAGGTTCTGCAATGGAATTTCCCCCCTTCCCCTTAATTCCCTCACTAAGTTATTTTGACTTTTTGAGGCCTTGGAGGAAACAGGGCAGCCACAAGAGCTCTTCACAGGAGTGCCCTCCCAGTTAACCAAGAGGGCAGGGTTTGGTCAGGAAGCTTTCCAGGGGGGATATAATTTTTTGCCGCACCTGATGGGTCCAAGGATGATCTTGTTGAGGAGGTTGTGGTGTAGGTTCTTGGCTGCTGTGAGGCCCATCCACTCCACAGTCAGTGACGTGATGAGGCAAAGGACAATCCCAGCTCCCGAGAGGATGCTGAAGACAGCTACATGGTAAGTCTGATAAAATGACAAATACATCAATCCTAGAAATAGACACCCAATTCTGCTTTCTGCTGGGAGGTTCCCAAGGTACCAATCAGCTACTGTGTCACATCACTTATATTATATAGTTGTAATTATATATAATATCTGAGGAATAAAGAACTATGAATGAACTGCAATTCAGTAAGTTCATATAAATAGAAGTTACTGTAGTTCTAAGAGCCCTCACCCTACTGATGAACACCCATCAAGATCATGAAATGATAGTTCTTAGAACTGTGAAGATGGACTAAATGGATAAATACGAAGGATCACACATTGTTGGCCAAGAAATTCAGTCAACCAACGTAGGACCTCTCAAGAATTAAGGCATTTGAGAGATATTGGAAAGTTCCACTTTATTAAGTTCAAGCATCATAAAATTCCCGGAGCAAACCTTGGACTCATCTGCCAGGGTTATAACACATTCAAGCCTTCTGAAAATTTACTAAGTGGAATCCAGTGAAATATTGTATATTAGTCAGATTTACAGCTACAAGCAGATTGTACTCAAGTAGCACAATTGAAGACTTTTTTAAAATTTCTTTTTCTGGCAGGACATTACTCGACAGCCAGTACTTAGGAAAATGGGGTCATTGACTTAGGAGTTAAAAGATCCAGAAGGAGAAGTTTAGTATGAAGTCCCTTCCTTTGAAAGGTCAATGGCTTTTCTACCCTCAAACATGTTTGCATGTTCAAAAAGACGGATAAAACTTGAATGGCCTTGTTTTAACATGAAAAATCTGTCCATCCTATATAATAGCCAAGCTTACTCCATCTGTCACCTTTCCAATCTAACTAGATGAACAGCAAATAGTTACTTTAGAATATTTTTTCTTTCTTCCTTCCTTCCTTTCTTTTTATCCTCCAAGACATGGCTCACCTTATCATCATCAGCGTTCCTGGCTTCATTTGTGTTGTCCATGGATGTCCACGTAGCAAGCCAGTAATCTATGGCCACTATAACTGAGTGTTTCAACAGCTTGGAGAAAATCATCAGAAAGAGCAAGAAAAATCCTCCAGAGGTGAGGTATCTCCAACAGGTTTTCCACGGCATCTTTGTCCTCAGCCTCATGACAGTTGACATATTATCATCTTCATCCTCTTCCTCTTCTTCCTCTGTGACTCAGACATTAAATCAAGTTTAGCTGGGACTCAGCACTAGGAATTTTACCTTGTTTTTCTAGATTTGGTTGACTTTTTTCTTGCCTTGAATTTTAATTTCAAAGGAAACATTCGGTTTGTCATTTAAAAACAGCAAACACTTCAGACGTATTTTCATAAGACTTTCCCTGTGCCCTTTAAGCAATTCTATAGTTTATCAGTATTTGCCTTGTTGCAGCTTTGTTAATTTTAGTTAAACTGACTATTTATAGCAGAGACCGGGCCTTTCCCAACCTGTTCAGCTGCTTTTATTTTACAGTCAGCAGAATTTGGATCACAAGGAAGATTCTAGAAAGCCCTCCAAACCTTTCCATCCAGAGGCTCCAACATCTGTTGCACAAGAAAGCTCAATTTTCCCTCCAGTGAAGAGTACTAAAGCTTTGTCTATGACAAAAGGATAATTGATTGCATTACACTGAAACACAATTAGTGGGAGATACATATTTCATAGGTGTATAAAGAAGACATTTAATTTTTTCTCCTGATAATAAGGATATAGATCTCACAACCTTGCAGGCTGCACTTGAGGAAGGGAAATGTTGCCCTGCTCTTGACAGCTACCCCAATCTGTTCTCTTTACAATTATTTCTGTTGTTTTACTTCTCTCTCATCTCTCAG
Source organism: Myiozetetes cayanensis (assembly GCF_022539395.1). NCBI lineage: Eukaryota > Metazoa > Chordata > Aves > Passeriformes > Tyrannidae > Myiozetetes > Myiozetetes cayanensis. The sequence goes on along the minus strand of NW_026087521.1, from coordinate 69,928,753 downwards.
TAACTCAAGGTAGTGTGAGTTAGCAAAGAAATTAACTTATTCTGTGACACCCTTATCCCTGCAACAAATACATGGAGAATTCCTTAAATAAATCATATCATAAACAGCTCAAAGTGTTGGACTTCCCAGTTATTACCAAGTGCCACCACCATCTTCATGTTTCATAGCTAAGAATTGCCAGCTATTCAAGGGAAAGGGAATGAAACATGGTAATAGATTAAATAAAGTGAAATGGTAAGACATACCCTCATCTTCATCTTCCAGCTGGGATTTGGATTCTCTGGGGTACATGGCCCTTCGGAGGGTTTTCCTCTCAAGAGTAGTCTGGTCAGCTTCCATATCCTGAAATAAGGAAATGTGTTTATTCAGTTAGAGCTTAGCTGTCTGCCACTGTGGCAGCACCAACAGTAACCTCAGAGAGAACTTCATTGGGATCCCTTTACTCACAGAATGGAAAAGCCACGGTATTTTAGGATTTAACTTTCAGAAAATCCTGCTTTATCCACCTACTCCCCTCTCTCTTTCTTCCATTCTTTCATTCCCTCTCTTCTGAAATGATAAAAACTTCAAAAATAGCCTTGAGAGAATCCTAAATGTTCCTGGCAATAACAGAATAAGAGATACCATGGCCCCACAAAGGATGAGCCGTTCACCACATTCCAAAAGGTGGTTTGGTCAATGGGTCCTTACAAACCACCCAAGGTGGATGTACCACACACTTCCTGCAAAACCTCTTCCAGTCCTTAAAACTTCTTACAGGTCATGCAGTTCTGCCCTAATTTAAAACTTCTTCAAGTTCTGTCTAGTTTAAAACTTCTTCTGACATAGTTTGGGGGTGGGTTGTTTTTTTTTTTAATTTAAATGAAAAATACTTCTTTCCAGAAAAGCCATCCTTGTCTAAATGTCTATTTACCTTTTCCAGTTCTTGATCCTGGCGATTCATCAGAGTTTTCCAGTGTTCATAGAGCTCAATATCCTTGTTCTGGATATCCTTTAGTGTCCCTTCTCTAAGCACCATTCCATCCTTCATTGCTATGATCTAGGGGAGAAAGCACCTGATAGATTTACTCAACAGCATGAATACCATAATTACTAACCTGGATCCTACAAGACATGTCTCAGTAGTGGTGATATTTCCATTATGTAAATTTCTGTGCCCATTTTATTGCACATTTTCTTGGTAACTTCTTACTTTTGTTGGCACAGCCCATAAACTGAAACATGAAACATCTTTAAGCCAAGCCTGGTGCACTTTGTAAAAAGCACGGACAAGACATAATAAGTAATAGCCCTGTTTGCAATCAAAACCAAAATTAACTTTGACTCAATGTCAATTGCAACATCTACATAAATAATGTGAAAATAAAATAGTTCTTTCACTCTAAAATCTGTATTAGTTAAGGAGGCAGTTGGCCACATGGCATGTGCAATTAAGGAGGGAATCTATTACAGAGAAAAATACTAATCCCATCAAGTGTAAGGGTGTGAACTTCAAGTGTGAGTTCTGCTTCTCTTACCCAGTCAGCATGTGGCAGATATTGTAATTTATGTGTCACCAGAACAAGAGTCCTCTTGTCTTCCTGCAGAAATTTCAAAATCCCTTCCTGCATTAAATGATCACTTAAGTGAATGTCCAGTGCAGAGAATGGGTCATCCTGAGAGGGAATCAAATTAGAAAATGTTAGGATAGGGTACAAGAGTAAGGCTTATTTCTAAAATATTATTTTAAAATTAGAAAGTGTCTAGGATTGCTAATGCTTCCTCTCTCTCTAATGACTAAGACCCAGCCAGAGCCTTCACTACAAAACAGGGAGCTGGAATCCACTGATCTTCAGTTCATAGCAGTGGACTCAGTTAATTTTTAATTAATTTAATTAATAACTTTGATGGGAAACCAGCACAGGAAAGTTAAAACAGAATTAGCAACTCTTCTCATTCCTCTAAACCAAACTGATCTTAACTTGGAGTTAAAAGAATCTGTTCTACTCTTCCAGGGTTAATCTGTGTAGGAAATCCCACCCCCATCAGTCTCCCAGTCTGTTTTGATGCTGCCTCTGGTGGCTGCTGATTTCCTACCTCTATAATTTGGATTTGGAGTCGAACACAAGTCCCTGTAGCTCTCCTAAATCTAACATAAATATATGGAATGGCAATTTTATTACTGACTTTCCCTGCCTCATGTGGAAAAGAAGAATCTTACCAAGAAGACAATGTTGGTGTTCTGATAGAGGGCTCGAGCAACACAGATTCTCTGTCGTTGGCCTCCACTTAAATTAATCCCCTAATGAGAATGATGGAGGAAAAATAGGCATCTTTGAATAAACAGCAATGACAGGCCTCCGGAAATGTGATTTTTCACAATTATACAGAGCTCCAGAAAAATATAAAAAGCTTCGTTAAAATGCTAATTCTGTTGATAAACAAGCGTAATCCTCATGTAATATCAGAAGATAAATTATTATTCACGGGTAAGTGTAAATTATGAAGAACTGCTCTGAGCACAGTAGGCTTTTTAGATTGAAAAATGTAACAAATGCAAGCATCCAATTCTGCATGCAAAATACAGGAGACTTTCCTCAAAAAAATCCCATTTGAGAGACAGCTGAAGAAGGAAAAAAGTTTTCAACATTTTTTTTGCAGTGAGCCTTGGTGAGTTACAACTATTTACCCGTCTGGCAGCCCAGATTTGTCCGGGTGACACCAGAGAGTGTCTTCTTAATAGAAAGACCAAGCAGGGATTAAAGCATTTGTGTTATTTACCCGTTCTCCAATTTCTGTCTGATCACCAAATGGCAGTAAGTCGATGTCAGGCTGCAGAGAACACGCGTCTGTAACAGCCTTATACCTGCAAAAACAGCATGGGCACCGCAATTATTTAACCAGCCACTTACTCTGCTGAAAAAAAAGAAAAATCCACTGCTAAGTTATTACAGCTCTGTGAGGGCTGGATAACTGCAGAAATTAGAAGGGCAAGGTGATTACTCAGCAGCTAATCCTGGAGCATCGTAAAAAAAATGTCATGTTTGTTAGAGATCTTTATTGACAACACTGCTTTTTAAAGATTTAATTGCTTAAATTATTGAGTAGGTTCCCCCCCATCACGGAGCTGTTTTCTTGGACTCTGGAGGGTTTAAAGCCATTTTGCAGTGAGTTATTATTCTCCCCCCACCCTTTAGGTGCCTCTTCATTTTCTTCACGGTGGTGTTACAGGACAAAGGGTCCTTGCAGTGATTCTGGTCTTGCCAGAACCAGGAAACAACTTGCAAAGCCTTGAAATTTGCTGTGAGATTTCTAGGTCCGTGGGGTATCACAGATGACCTGCCAATCGGCAGCTGGGGGTCAGACTATTTGAGTGGCATAATTCAGCCTTGCCCCTTTGAATCAAGTGAATTTAGGCTGATGGATGCAGTAGCCAAAGAATCTGGATCCTGAAACTTTGGGTGCTTCTCTGGATTTTGAGGTATTTGGTTGTGGTCAAGTTTTATCGACTCAGACTGGACTCATCCATCTTAACAAAGCACAGGCTGAGAGGAACGTGGTGTATTTTTAATAACTTAAAACAGAGAGGATGTTGCCTGATGAAAACATCAGCAATTTGTTTTCCTTGAAGTCCAGTCACTTTTCCCCCATTTCTTAACTGACCTTTTAGAAGGATACAAGAAGCTGGATAGGCACAATAAAAGCTGTGCACCTCATCTGTCACACCCCCTTCTCCTGTGCTTCCAAAGGAAGAATTAAGGTTATTCTCTTGCAGTGTTTTTGTAAAAAAAGTGCTCCAGTAACTGGATCACAGCAGGATAAGCACATAAACTCAGTGGAAACGTGCCTAGAATTCCCATTTCCAGAGTCCTCTGGCAACCTCAGGCTCCATGAAACAAAAAAACAAATATGTCAGTGGCCTCCAAAAGTGGGATTCACCTCACCTTGGAAATCCCAGATATGGCTTTCTCTGTATCCCAAGGAGAGCCACTGCCCTGTGTGATTTCTCACACACATCTTCTTGAAAGGCTCACTTAAACCAGAAACCTTCCTCTGAGGTGGATAAAATCAGGTTTACCAAAGCTCACCCCCTGGGCTTAATGGGCATTGATAGATATTTCTCCAAATCTACCAACTAACAACAGAATATGCCAAAAAAAAACCTCAAAAAAAAAAATCAAACAAAAAAACCACCTCTCTAAAAGGAGTTACCAAGTTGTTTTACCTCTGTTTGTTGAAAGGGCTGCCAAAGATGATGTTCTCCTCCACGGTTGCGTTCAGCAGCCACGGCTTCTGAGCTGCATAAGCCACGGAGTATCTGTTCCTACTGCAGGCAGATTCAGAGCATTAGCAAAAAAGCAAAGCAGCCACACCATGAAATGCCTGAGAATCAGGGGTTTTTTAAGGTTAATTTTATGAATGTGCATTCAGAGAAATACGGGGGAACACGTAAGCAAAGCAACTGTTACAAAAATGGAGGGAAGGATTTTAAATGAGATGCTTTTGTTAGAACAGCACCCACTCTCTCTCTCCCCTGATGGCAAAATCTACACTCCAGGTTGCATTCTATTCTCCTATAAATGGCTGGTACCTACCTCAATCTAGAAACTGCAATTTCAATCCAAAGGCAAATTATTAAATAGTAAAAATTATTATATTCTCATAAGAATAGTTACTTGGGGGTTTTTTTCCCCTAACATCAAAATGGATATGTGAAAAGACACTGTTCAAATGGCATCAGTACACTTCACTTGCTGCTTTTTTGAAGTTTCAGATTATTTTAGGTGGCCAAACACATAAAGTGGTTTTTCCTTAGTGGGTGATTTTTTACTTTCAGTATTGGAAAAGAGGACAGTTTAATACAGATTGGAAAGGAATCACTGCACTGCCCCAAGTATTTTTTAGACAACTTTTCAACATGTCTGCATACCTAATGACATGTTCTTTTCTTCTGGTTGTTTTGCCAATGCACAGCAGCAAAAGAGGTCGTGCAATGGCAGATATTTTTCTGAGATGCCCAAGGTGTGTGAGGAAGGAGGGGTGAGCTGGTGTCAGCTCACAGATCTGAACAGTTATCACAGAAACATGGAATCATAGAGCGGCCTGGGCTGGAAGGGACTTTAAAGATCATCTTGTTCCAACCCCCTGCCATGGGCAGGGACACCTTCCACTAGCCCAGGTTGCTCAAAGCCCCATCCAGCCTGGCCTTGGACACTTCCAGGGATGGGGCAGCCACAGCTTCTCTGGGCAACCTGTGCCAGGGCCTCCCCACCCTCCCAGGGAAGAATTTCTTCCCAATATCCAACCTAAACCTTCCCCCTGTCAGTTTGAAGCCATTGCCCCTTGTCCTGTCACTCCAGGCCCTTGGAAATAGTCTCTCTCCATCTTCCCTGTAGGTTCCCTTCAGGTCCTGGAAGGCCACAATTGAGTTCCTTCTCAGTCTCTTTGATGCTGTTTCTTCCAACAAAGCATTTGGTTAACTCTGTGTGCAAACATCTAGGATTTGCTGATGACAGAGAGGGTGCAGGGGCATGAGAAACAGCTGGTTAGAAGGCATCAGTAGTATCCCAAAACTCTGAGGAGTTTAAGCAGTTCAGGATGCACTAGTACAAAATATGCCCTCAGGATTAGCGGGCAGCAAATCCTGGTGTGTCTCCCAACCACAGCTCCGTGTGCCACTACTTGTCTGTCAGTCAGGACATGTTTTTAGTTCTGTTTGTCCTTCTTTTAAACCTGCAGGCCCCTTCCCTTGAGCCAGGGGGGGAGGCACTGCTTGATTTCAGCTCCCTCTGTGACCTGCTCTATCACACAGCCTGGGTTAGGCACGGCACAAACCCCACAAAACACACAAAACACACGGGAGGATCCACGTGATGATGTCTCCAATCCATCTAGAGGCCCTGCCTTGCACAACATGGAGCACACTCAACTCCCAGTGCTCTCAGGTGGGACCTGGGATCACTGGACATCTTTTAGACAAGACTGAGGTAGTGGTACAATGGCTGGAGAGGATTGGGATCCACTGGATTTAAAACAGTCTGTCAATTAATCCCATAGTAAACAGTTATCACCAACATGGCAAGAAAACAGAGATGGCTGAAGAGAACAAAGATGAAGGTTTGGGGAAATTCTGAAGGAATTAATGAGTGTATTAAGATACACTGAAAAAAAAAAAGAAATAATACCTTCTGGATGCTTCAAAAGAAGGTTCAGTTTCATTTACACTGTAAGTTACGGTAAATGACATTTAGTAAGCAAGAAATACAAAGAATAACAATTTGTGCTAGTTTTACACACAGGGAAACTGGAGTTAAGTACACATTTTAAGAAATCAACATAAGTTGGGGTTTTTTTGTTCTTGAAGGGAAAACAAACAAGGTCTTAGTAAAAACATAAAACTTTTCTAAAAACACAACAGTTTCATATCTATAACACACAGTGACAGAACAGGCAAATTACATTGTTAGAAAATGTATTAAAAATTAAAAGTGTATTGTAAAACCTATGAAAAATTAAAATATTAACATTGCCTGGGCATGTAAAAGGCTGACAAGCAATAACTTCTCCACACAGTTCTGCCAGTGACCTGCAAGAGCTGCCAGCTAATGTCAGATTTCCCCTGGAGCAAAGATCAGCTCTGCAGACACACTTTTGAATCAGAAGAGACCTTGAACCTGTTTACAGCACTGAGGCTGCATAAAGCACGGCATTACAAGGCTTTCCTTGGCAACCTCCACTTCTTAAGGATCATATCCTTAAGAAACTCATTCTGAAGAGCATCCAGTGGCAGCAACGACATGAACGATTTTGCAGCTCCCTCTGTTTGTTAATTGACTCAAAAACTGCGTTAAGGGCCTGGAATGGCAGCAAAAGCAGTTCTGGACCAGTGATGATGCTCATGTCCAGGCATGGTGATGCATCACTGCAAAGTCCAAAACATAGAAGAGTAACTTTATGCCAGGTAAATAGAAACAGGCATTGGAAGGGACTGGAAAACTGATATTAATGTATTATTTTCCTGACTTAAAAAAACACCACCAAAACCATGAACAAAATTCTCCTCCTCTCTCAGGCCTATGAATCCTCCAGATGAAATGTTTCACTGCTCAGGCAGAAATGTCTTCTTGACTGCTGGGATACCAGTAAATGTAGCTGCACTCATAAGGAGAATATCCAAGCCTAGAAAATTCTAATAGCAGTGTCCTTGTAATGCCAGGCTCATGTATTAAGCATCTTCCCAGAATTCCAGACCTGTGACCCAGCAGCACTCTGAGGACTTTGATCATTCAAACCTCCCAAAGTGCACAGTCTGTCTTTCCTTTGTGCATCAATTGTCAGAAAAGATACTGCATTGGAGAGGAGCAAGTCCTGCTGGTTCTCTCAGAAGTGTCAGGGAGCCACAAATTGAGGCTCAAAAGAGACATCACTTCACTAGAACTGGTCTCGTACTCAACAGAAGCTTTCGATCTTCTCTGCAGTGGAATAAAGTTACAAGAAAGCAAAAGCTGTAGTGTAACAAGAGATTGAAAAGGGGTTGGAAATTAGGTCAAGCCCAACAAAAAAAAAACCTCAATTTGCTCCATTCAAAGCCCCCAAACTTTTATCAGCAGGGCATAGCAGTGGTAGAGAAAGAGATAGTGCTTTCATGTACACATTTGGGAGTGCCCTCCGAACTACAGTTTAACAAAAACTGGGCACAAGTCTTGCAGGACCCCTTGCAAGTCAATACCAGATTTAATATGGTTGCCACTGGAATCAAACAGATTATCTGAATGAGCAAGGACTAATTTCTGAATCTTAGTTACTTGAACACTTCTTTGGTTAGAAATGTCATTCCATGCTTAGCTTGACAAATACACTTTAATTCTCCCAAATTATGAGTGAGATTTCTATGAGAACCCACACACCAATAATCCCATGAACGAACACATAGAAGACCTTGAAGTTTGGTTACGCTTTTATAGTGAATGATTTAAAATAGACTGAATCATCTCTAACCAGGCTGTGATCCCCTCAGCCTACAAAGTAAAAAGGGAGGAGAATGAAGGGATACAAAATCTCTGGGATACCACTGTGACAACAGAATGAACTACTTCCTCTGCTAATAAAGGCAAGAAATTTGAGGCAAGATGAGGACTGAGCATCTACACGAATTTTAAGCAGGAGTTCAGAGGAATTTAGTCCTGTCCCTGCAACCAGCCACAGCAGCACAGGGTAGTTATGCTGATTTTGGCCAAAGGATCATTTATCTGATAATTTATCCCTCCAGTGCCCACAATGTGGTTTCGGTGAGCTGCTCTTACTGTGACTGCAACCTGAGGGGAGCATTGCCTTTTCCCAACTTATCTTGTATCCCTTTTGACACCTGAGGACAGAACAGGCCACTTGTGAGGATCTGTTTAATGGTTCTCGTGCTTCCCGACCTTTTCACTCAGAATACAACAACCTGTTTGCACAGAAACCAGTCCAGTGCACAGAAAATGTGTAGTAAGGGAGGGATTTCCACTTTAGCTACTCTCTGCTTGGCAGTCTGAGAAGATGGTTCTGGCTGTTTGGCTTGGTGTGGATGAGGGGAATACCTGTCTCTGCATAATCCCCACAACTGTCCTAGTGTAGATTTCATATTAATAATTCAGATCTGAAACAAGCTCAGCTCAGTCACTGCATCCAGACAGCCTCAGATGTGCTACAAACCTTAGACAAAGAGCTGTTTTTTTGTGTGTCTAAGGTTTGTAACATAACTGAGACACGGCTCACATAAGTGGCAAGAACTGAGATCTGGCCCATAAGTCTTGCCCTGGCCAAGATCTTTTACAGAAAGATGCGCTAAAGTGCTTTTATTTCCCTAAGATGCCAAACCAGTGACAACCCTGGCAGCAGGACATGCAGCTCTTACTGCAGTCCCCATCCACAGCAACAGGGTGTTCAGATCCCAGTGCTGCATTGCAAGATCGCCCCAGCACAACCGGGGCTGAGATCTTATCCTTTATTACTGTTATTTTGTTGTTGTGCCTGAATTTGTGGGGGAATTCCCTGCATTCCACCCCTGGATCAGTAGCTGCGTTAGTCATGCACGTAGAAGCACATGGGAAGGGATTGAAGAGAGTAAATAGGACCTCCATTATGGTTTTGCAAAACAGAGGATCCACTTGGTTAAATACCTGAAGTATCCTTCTGTATTCATCTGTCTGCCAGGCAGTCTGAAATTACCAGCAAAACATAACCACGTTTGCATCAGCTACGTCACGGTACCAGTTAAAGTGTGCAATGAAAAGTAAAGCCTGAGGTGCTTCCTGAAACCTGAGCTGTTTGGTGATGCACAGACAACCGGCTGACAGCACGATCCTATCCCCTGGACAATGTGAAATTTTCATTTTTATTGTTGCTCATCGTTCATAACTATGAAACATTTAATAAAATGTCTCTAGTGTGTTTCTAGGATGTCTCACTTCTCTAATCTCCCTCAGGTTTCATATCTTTATCTACAAAAAATCCAAATCTTTCTCAACTATATCTTTGAAAACAAGTGTGAGAATCATTTCAAGGTACACCTTTACTTACCCCTGGTATTTTTTTCAAACTACTCAGAAAAACAATGCCTGACTGGGATGTAAAAACCTTCATTACGTGTCTCCAAGAAATTAACTGTGGTAAATCACATATTCTTCTTCCTTTAAAGCTTAAACTCAAAGTTAGTCTTATCCTGGCTCCAACTGTACCTGCTACTCCAGTGAGATCATATGTTTAGAATAGCACAAAGTGAAATATAGCTGGAGAGCAAAAAATACCATGGATATTAGCACAGGAAAAGCAGAAAACATCCAGCTTTCAACACTGCTCTAAGAAAAATATGATGAAGGAGGTTACCAGTCAAGGGATGGGGCAACAAAACATTGGCCTCTGTGACAAAATTCCCTCTTCCTCAGCCAAAAGTTAATGGAGAGGAGTTTGGCTTGGCAGTTTCAAGGAAACAGAGCTGATCTTTAAAATCAAAGAACAAGTTTTGGGGTTACTGTAAAGAGTAACAGAGACTTCCACAGGTGAGGCTTGATCCTGTACCAGGGAAGGAGAAAAGCAGTAATACGTGTTATCGTATCACTTTTTTTTTTTTCTGCCAGCAGCAGCACCTCTGAGTGAGAAATACATGCCTCTTTGATGATCTGAATTTCTATTCAGGTCATTTGCTAGGCTAATATATTAGATATTAATTGCCAGACTATTCCTTTTCCCCTTCCTTAGTCTGCTCTGCCTGCTCTGAACCGTGACAAACAACAGCGAAAACCCTTCTTAAGTTTGCAGGTGATGCATTCCAGAGAGGATCTGGGTGATGATAATCACTCAACATGCAGTTCTGAGGCACGAAGTTTACATTTCTCACAGTAAACCTCAACCTCCTCCTCCTTAAACACAGCAATTAAAAGCTATACAAACATACTTGCTCCAGTGAACTTTTCCCTCCAGCGTCTGCATCTCGCCCAATATAGCAAGGAGAAGGGAGGACTTGCCACAGCCAACTTGACCCACAATCATTGTCATCTGACCTATGATAATAAGAAAAACAGCAAAAGAACACATCTTCAAAAGAGGAAAGTCGATGAGGTGCAACTAGATCCAGGTGTGGAGCGTTTCTGAACTAGTTGGTTAAATTTGTTAGCACTTCCAGGGATGGGGCAGCCACAGCTTCTCTGGGCAATCTGTGCCAGGGCCTCCCCACCCTCTCAGGGTGGAATTTCTTCCTGATATCCAGCCTAAACCTGTTCTTTGTCACTGTGAAGCCATTCCCCCTTGTCCTGTCACTCCAGGCCCTTATAAATGGCCTTCCTTCCTCCGTCTTTCTTGTGGGTTCCCTTCAGGTGTTGGAAATTTTCCATATCTCTCTCCAGCTTGGAATATAAGGGTCTTACTCCTTCCAAAGGAGGTAAACTCTAGCTCACCCAGCTTGTGGAAGCCCTGGCCTTAGACTTTAAATTCCTTGCAGCAAAGGCATTCTACTGGTGCTGGATGTGGCACTGGGCCAGCACAAAGGAGTGTTCACCCCTGACTGTTCCATTTACTGCTGCATGGAAACAAATGATACAGACTTGGGGATTGCTCAAACAGCCATGTGGCATCAGCCTAAAGCAATAGTCTATTTTAAAACTAAGCACTTGATAGGCCATAAAAATAAAATATAAGGCTACTTAATAGCATCAAGTACCAATAGTGTTAGGTATTTCATGTTATTATTATTATTAGCAGTACCATTATTATTATCATTAATAACAATAATAGTAGAAAACAGTAGTTGTTACTTGTCACACTTGCTATGTAAGTTTTCCAAAACAAACCACTATTTTGTGGTTTTTTTATTCCACAGGTTTTTGCCTGTGGAACCCAAAGGCAAAAGACACTGAGGATTCAAGGAATTACAGGAACTCAGCTTGACAAGGACAAATTAATTGAAAGAGGAAATAATTGAGGTTTTCTTGACAGAAAAGCTGCATTTTCTGAGATGAAAATAGTTGTGAACTGGGAGACTATTATGTGGATGAATGGCAGGAAAAGTGCAAGACATGAGAGCTGTGTCCCTGGGCACCAACTGGTGGAAATAAGATACTGAATAAATTCACCCTTGGTTTGAACAAGTCTGGAGTTCTGTCTCTTTCTTTTTTTTTAATTTCCCTATTAAAAATATTAATGAATTTTTGCAACCATCTTTTTCGTATTTATTTTTACTCTTGACTTTGTTTGTACTCTTATCAAAACTGTATAAAGGTATGTAAACCTCCACATAATTTATCTAATGCTATTGCTATATGACCAATACAGGTCATGGCTTTGTATACATTTTTTAACTTTCATTTTTTTCTTATAAAAATCTAAAGGTGTACTTTTGTGCTTTTCACAACAGCAAGAAAAGGAATTAGTAATAACAGTTTGACATCACGTGTTTCATGTCTAAGGTGTGCTTTTGTCCTACCTGTTGGGATTCTAATGTTTATGTTGGACAGCGTAGCTAAGCCACTTCCCCATGAAAAGTATCCATTGGTCACCTACAAAACAATTACCACATGTCACATATATAAACACACAGGGGGAAAAATAGAATGGCTGGTTTGAATTTAAATTATGTCACTTAAATAAGTTGTACACACATACACACACACACACAAAACAACAAATCAAACAAAAAATCAACAAGTCAGGTTTTTAAAGATTGCCAAAGCCAGAAAAGCTTGTGAATAAGAAAAGATACATACACAAATATATATATTGTATAGAATGAAATAAGGGGATAATCTGGAATTGAACTCTACTAAATACTTTCACTCTGTCAAATACAAGACTAAAGAGGCATTCTTTGTACAGAGCACACTGAGTGGGGACACATGGTAAACATAACATAAAATAATATCATAATAAATGACAGGTCATAATATGGATCAAATAATCATAGAATGACTTGGGTTGGAAGGGACATTAAAGATCCTCTCGTTCCAACCCCTCTGCCATGGGCAGGGACACCTTCTGCTATGCAAGGTTGCTCAGAGCCCCATCCAACTTGGCCCTGGACACTTCTAAGGATGGGGCAGCCACAGCTTCTCTGGGCAACCTGTGCCAGGGCCTCCCCACCCTCATAGGGCAGAATTTCATCCTAATATCCAACCTAAACCTGCTCTCTGTCAGTTTGAAGCCATTCCCCCTTGTCCTGTCATTCCAGGCCCTTGGAAATAGTCTCTCTCCATCTTTCCTGTGTGCTCCCTTCAGGTCCTGGAAGGCCACAATTAGGTCACCCCAAAGCTTCTCTTCTCCAGGCTGAACATTCCCAACTCACTCAGCCTTTCCTCATATTTCCATCCCTTTAATCACTGTGGAAGCCTCCAACAGGTCGGTGTCAACTCAGAAGTTTTGATCTTTATTCTAAGATTGAATGAGAACTGTAAGAAAGGACAGGTTGATCAACCTCTGTTAATTCCTGCCCGTCAGATATTCTAAGCTCTTCTCCTTTATATTCATGACAGGGATCACTATAAAGTCCTGGCCTGAAGCTAAATCTTCTCACTGCACTTCTGGCTAAAGTGCTGACACATACAGGGGAAAATCTGAAATAGCAGCAGCAACTGGGCACTATCAGGGGCTGTTTCAGGAGGAGCTGCTCCTCATGAAGAACAAGAGGATGTTTTCAAACCACCTTGATGGCAATGTCATCAATCTCCACGGGTCGTGTCTGCTTCCTTGCTGGCTGCTCATAGCCTTCAAGCTGGTACCTCAAGGGCTGCCTCCTGTTGATGGCCTTGGTGTGCTGCACAGGGAAGTGAACACAGGGGAAAAGTTGGAATCCTCAGGAGAAGACAGCATTTGGTTCCCTGTAAATCCCTTTCTTACCACTGATACCAGTTCAAAACAAGAAGCCAGTGTGTGATAATAAAGAGACCCTGCTGTCATGCACACAGTGTAATGCTTTAAACACTTCTAACTGAAGCACAGAAAATACCTGATTTTTTTGTTGTTTCCCATGCAAAACCACCCCAAATTTCCCCTCTCACCCTCCTCTGCCCTACCTGAGGCAGCTCCAAGCAAAGCTGTGTCACTAAAAGTGTGATGACGTGCTGAGTTACCAGTTAGTTCTTGGAAGCAGAATAGCTGCAGGAGTGGGAAGCAGGTCAGTTTAGCTTGTGCAGAGCACCTTCCTGAGGGATAATTGTGATTTTGGAGCCAGCTCTATTCGGAGCTACCTGTGGTTATTTGTAAGCACCTCTGTATCGAGCTAAATCAACATAATCTTAGTGATTCCTTACAGCTGGACTATATTTCATTATTGATTTAACTTTTACAGACACTGCCTTCATTTTTCCCTTTCCCCATCATCTATCTAGACTTTGTCTGTCTAGAGAAACAAGAAATGCTGTTCAAGTTGGCAAAATAATTTAATTCAGTTCAAAGTCAAACTTATCTTTGTGCTAGTCCTTTCTTTCTGTTGCTGTCTTCAAGATTCAGTCACATTTCAACTTGTATAATCAGTTTGAAAGACCTGAAATATCTGGCTTTTTTTAAAATGTCAAAATGAAAGAAAAAAACCCAAACAAACAAACAAACAACCTTTTCCCAAATCATCTCCATTGTTTTGTTTTTTTCTGTTCTCAAATTTTACTCAAATTCACTGTATGTTTAGCACTCCAGAAACTGCATTTTGGATTTAATTGCTATTTCACAAAGTTTGGCGTGGTTTTTCCCACCTCCAGTTATGAATTTCCCAGAGCAGGAATTGCTCCTATCTAAGCATGCCCAAGACACAATGGGATGTAGTGGGAATAAACAGCACAAAGCCCATAACCACAGGGAATCCACTTGGGGCTTTTATAAAAACTGAGGAGCATTAATTTGAACCATGAGCAAATGTCTTGGTGTGTTGTGGGATTTTTATTATTACTGGTACTTCAGCAACGCTTATATGTGTTTGGAGACCCTTTATATCATAGAAACACAGAGATTAAGACATAGAAGAGACAAAATTGGTCAATATTAGTCAGGCTAGAAGCCAAAACTCCCGAGATTTATCAGCTCAGCCACTGGTCTTGCATGGGGCTACAGGGCTTTGAAATTTGGTGTCATAAACCAGAACTTACAAGTCCTGTGTGCTTCTTACAGGATTCATAAGGTACAGAGCTGTCCCCCCCTCTCCAGCTGTCGTCTCCAATCTCATCACTCAGGAGAAACTCATTCAGCTTCTGGACACTTGAAAGAAAACAGGACAGTGAGTTGCACAATCCCAGGTTTCCATGAGTGTAATCCCATTTTTGTGCAGCAGCGTTTATCAGAAATGTTCCAAAAGAAGTTCCTGGGACACTTTCACTTTCCTCTCAGACTATCTGCCACTCTGATGGCAAATGAAAATTTATGTGTGTGGAAGAAGGACAGATGAAAATAATCAAACATCGCTCTGGTAGCTGGGAATGAAGAGCAGGGCTGGTCATGTGGGTGCCAAGGGAGCTCTGTGGGAATGGTTTCAATCTCTTCTGGGCCTTTCTCATGACTACACACAGTCAGGGTGTAAAAATGAGTCATCCACCCACCTACAACCTCTGGAAATGCCAGTGCAGTAGGTGCTTCCTGACACAGCTTCTGCAGGGATGGAACAAAGCCACTCATTGATCACAGCGCAGCTCTGTGACTTTGCAAAAACCAAAATCAAAGTGTATTGGGCCAGAGACCGGGAAAGCAGGAGGACATATGCCTTCAGATCAGTGATTTGAACACTGATCTGCAAATGGGAAAGTGGTCCTGTCTCAAGGTCCACCTGCACATTTCATGATAAATTATCAACACACGTTCGAGCCACAGAGATGCAGGTTGGGGAGAAAGCACTGCTACTTGTCATTATTTCCTCCTGGCAGTGTTCCTGTTTCTACCTCCTCTTTTGGAAGGAAAATTCATGTCTCTAACCCCCATGTCAGAATTTCATTCTTCATAAAGGGCACCAAGCAAGAACTTATTTTTTTGTGGAATATCAGAGACCTTGCTCTGATCATGAGCCCAAGGAAACATCAACCCCTTTCTTCAAATTTAAATGAAGTACCCTCAAAAGTTTTCAAGGCACTAGAACTACTCTTGAATATAAAACTGAAATTCTGACCAAAGCATAAGCACTTAATCATAAAACAAATGAGCAGACACTCATCTATGTATCTGATTGAGGACAGAGCCACGGAGTGGCCAGGCACACATTTTTCATTCTTCGCTTGGGGGACATGATGTTCATGGGAGAAAGATGTTAGGAAATGAGTTTGCCAAAGGATACAGTTTGTTTTGGCAAATATGGTCCCTAAATAGTGTCCTGAGGAGTGGCCAGCAGTGTTAAGGAAAATGTACACACCATTTTGATATTAGGGCTCTGCTAAACATAGTACAGAGATGTAGAGGCTTGGATGATTTATAGAGGAGCCTTGAGATTTTCCAGTACTCAGAAATCCTTTTCAACCTAGGGAAAATGTCTCATGTGGCCCTGCTGCTGCTTTGACAAAAATAAACCCTCTTTAATTATTTTTGTTTTTTGAAGTCAGTGTGGTGCTGGCAAAGGACAGCTGGGGAGCCTGAAGTCCCTTTGACTGCTATTTGTCATTATGGTTACCCACCAAAGAGAGGCAGTGACATCAGCAATGCAACACCTCCCTCAGTCTGGGCATGAGGGAGTGATGCTTCTGGGTGGGAAGGTTAGTTCTGTCCTCACATCCTGCAAGTGCTTGGCATCGGACACACTGCTGCCAGTCAGGTGCCAGTTTGTGCCTCCTGGGACATCCTGGCAGTGTGTAGGTCTGCAAACTGCCCTGTGACCGTGACTCTGTCCGTGCAGGCCACTGGCACAGCAGCCAAAAGCCTGAAATTTGACTTCCTACCAACCAGCTCCCTCGAGATCAAGTGCTTTATAGCCCAGCATGAAGGAAGCTGTTCTGTTGGGCTATTTTGCAGAAATAAAGTGCCTGGAACACGTCAGCCAGGACATTGCCAAATTCTCACTGAAAGCCCAGTGCACCCTTTGTGGAGGTAAAGTCTCTCTTTCTGGCTTCAGCAGGGCCAGTCTTGCTACAGAGCTTCACACCAGTCTCTCTGTAGTGACAAGAGCCCAGAAAGTTCTAAATGAGAGTGATAATGAGTGGCCACACTGTGAGCAGAGGAGCATTGCCCAAGGAAGGACAGTGCAGCTCTGAGTCTGAACTGCCAAAGGCAGTGAAATCATAGAAAGAATGGATCATTTATAATCACAGAATCAGAGAATGGCCTGGTTTGGAAGTGACCTTAAAGAGCATCTCATTTTAACCCCCTGCCATGGGCAGGGACACCTTCCACTATCCCAGGTTGCTCAGAGCCCCGTCCAACCTGGCCTTGGACACTGCCAGGGATGGGGCAGCCACAGCTTCTCTGGGCAACCTGTGCCAGGGCATTCCCACCCTCACAGGGAGGAATTCCTTCCCAATATCCAATTTAAGCCTCCTCTCTGACAACTTGAAGCCATTCTCCCTTGTCCTGTCACCTCAGACCCTTGAAATAGTTTCTCCCCATTTTTCCTGCGGGCTCCCTCCAGGTCCTGGAAGGCCACAATTAGGTCACTCCAAATCCTTCTCTTCTCCAGGCCAAACAATCCCAACTCCCTCAGCCCTTCCCCATATCAGAGGTGCTCCATCCCTCTGACCACCTGGGTGGTCTCCTCCGGACTCATTCCAACAGATCAACGCCTTTCCTGTGCCGTTTCTTCGTATCATCCAGTAAAATGAACTGCTTACTCTGATTTCTCTCACATCTTTGAACACCTGAGTCCCACATCTTAACTCCTTATTACTGAACTAGGTGCCAAGGAGCTGGTGAAAGCAGAAGGGCCACTCACCTTACGATAGCCTTGACTGCAAACCGAACCACGGTGGAGAGCAGGAAGAGGGGAGTGACCAGGATGTGGAACAGGGACAGGGATGCGAAGGCCTGGGCAGGCTGCAGGGGCTTGTCGTTGGTGTAGGCATAGGTCACAAAGGTCTGTCACACCAGGGAAACAGCAGGTCAGGACAAGGGCTCTCCAAAAACAGGGGCAAGGATAGCAAGCAGAATATTTTTCTCGGCTATACATGCACCTCAGTTTAAATTTTTAACCTTGCCCACAGTTTCAGGAGGTTTACACATTTAAGAATGAGGAAACTTTTCATTGTTCCATCTAGCTTTGTAGTTGGCTTCAGGCTTTAGAGGAAACACATAACTCAGAAAGATCAGTGAGAATCTAGCAAATCTTGTGGGTATGTTTCTACCAATTCTGATACCCACTCTCACCATACTCTCAGTAACGCCCTCAAAATGTGGTCTGTGAAAACCCCACACTCCCTGGCATGCCACAGCTCCTCTAGTGCTTGAGGTTCAGATTTAAACCTGGCCAGAGCACAGGCACTTATTCCTCCTTAAACAGCAGAGTGCCCTTTCTTGAAAACTGAAATGTTGGCTTATAATGCACTTAATGCTGAAGAGACAAGCAAAGCCACCCAAAATCCCTTCAGAAAAAGAGCTTTTCAAAAGGGGTCACCTTTCAAATTGTAATGATTTTTTCTTTCTTTCTTTCTTTCTTTCTTTCTGATGGTAAAAAAAATAATATTTCTTTTTGGTTTTACCAATCCACACTCTGGGAATGCACACTCCCAGTGTCATACTCTCCTCCAGTTAACAGGGGCTCATTAACTCACCTTCTGGCTTTATGAGGAATAGGTGCTACAATAACAATGGTGTCCATTCTTTTTTTTCTACACACCCCCTCCCTCCTTTTCTCCACCTTTTATAAGGAAAAGTTTAAAAATTAAAACCCCATATCTTACTGCAAGAACAGCTGCTATTGGTATGGCTGCATTCATAAAAACTGGGAAGGAAAAACAAAATAGGTATCAGATTATATGAAATAAGAAAAAACCCACAATTTTACAGTAAGTGTGTGACACCAGAAGAATCCAGTTTCTTGGATTTCCAACTCAAGCCATTAAAACTCCCAAAGGAAAATTACTCTGCAGGAAGAAACTTCCTTCCATGGTAGTCAGAGATCTTAAACACACCAGCAAATGAGCCAGGGAATTCTCTCATCTGTATATTCCAGTAAACTCAGAGAAGAATTATTATGTGCACAAATATTATGCAACACAACTAAAACAGTACCCTCTCAACTCTTCTCCATTACACAAAACACACTTTCTTTCAGACACTGACTTGTCTTTGCTGCAATCAGAGCTGCTAATGTGTAATGTCATAATGAAGGTAGCAGAAAACTCACTACAAAAATAAATCAACAAGACATACTCTATCTTTTCAAGCTTCTGTCTTATATATATATATATATATATCTCATTACTTTTTATTTTAATCACATTACACTCCCCAAAAAAAGTGTCACAGGCACAGCTGGGTTTTGCTTTAGCTGAAGTCAGGAGGAATGCTGACATCCTGAAGATCCTGAAGAACAGGATCCATCTCCAAGCAGTAAAAATAAAGTCACTTACTAGAAAGGGACGTATGAAGTGCAAAGGTTTTGAGACTGGTGAGTTCCTTCATCCTCGTTTCCTCCACGCTCTTACAGAATATGTGCTCCCAGGCATACAGCTTTAACAGCTTAATGCCTTTTAGGATCTCGTTGGTTTTCTTTAATCTCTCAGTAGAATAGTCCTTCATTTCAAAAGAAAACCAGGATAAGAAATTGGTAATGAGTCTGTAGTCTTAATGGGAATGTTCTTTTCCCTTCATTTCTCTTGGAAAATTCATTAAAAATGCACAATTTTGTTTGTTCGTGATTTTGTGCAGGGGCCATACTTAGAAAAATAATACAAAATTCCAGGTTCTTTGGAGATGATATTAAAATGGTTACAGCCATGAGAGGAAATTAAGTGACCCTGTTCTGCAAAGCAAAATGACCCGAAGCATCCCAACCCTTCAAACAGTGGGTGAAGCTCAGGGAGGGGGATTAGTGTGCCAGCAGTGTCCATAGCAACAGATAGAAGACTAAATGTGTGTATTTGCTACACAAGATTTATACTGGGATCCAAACAGACCAGTCATGAAAATAGATGAATTATTTATTGATATATTTAGCTAATTGCCCCTCAGCAGAGAGCAGTAACCATAAGGTCTGGTAAAATCATACATTTTGGAAAAATCATAATCCAAAAGCTGTTATGAATCAGGGGAAGTCAGAAAAGAGCAATAAGAAAGATTCAGACTATTTCTGAAATCATGTAAAGATAAATCCTATGTGCAGTTTGTACAGATTGTACAAATTGGCACAACTCAACAGGATTGAAGCCTGATGGAGACTGGATCCATGTGTGTATAATTTGGTCACTGAATATTAAAATAAAAAGGATCTCTAAATATTTGACAACTTAAACATCAAAAGTTGACTTAAAAAGTTCAAGGTTCACGACAATAAAGTTAAAAATTAGACAAAGTCCCAGAAAACATTTCCAACTGGTGAATTAAATTAGACAGCAAAACAAACTTGCAGCCCTGAAGAATGCAAAATAGATATTAATGCAGCAGTGCCAGCTGATTTGTAGAGAATACCAAAGCTTGGGGTGAGAGCAAAAAGTCTGTTGTGCACATTCTTTAATATTTCCTGCTATAATTTATCGGTCATTTGTACTCTTTGCTGACATCCTATGAAATACAACGTCTGAGTGTGGGAATAACACCCTTCTGTGGAGCTGAATTCAGGCAAAATTGTCCTAGTTGGGTTAAAAATGCTCTTTGCAGAGCAGGCAGGTCAAGGCCCACCTACTTTTTTTGGGAATCCCCTCTGACAAAGGTGAGGAAGGAAGAGACACTGAGCCACAGAGGAAGATGGGACTAAGGGATGTTCACTAACTCCAGGAACAGAACCCAGAAACCCTGATGCCTCAGTATTCTCATTCCTGGACCACAGATGCCACTGAAATAATTTACTTACAAGGGTGCTTTTCTGAGCCTCAGCCAACTTTGTAGCTATGAAATACTGCATTGGAGCTAAGAGCACGATG
Organism: Myiozetetes cayanensis; assembly: GCF_022539395.1. Classification (NCBI taxonomy): domain Eukaryota; kingdom Metazoa; phylum Chordata; class Aves; order Passeriformes; family Tyrannidae; genus Myiozetetes; species Myiozetetes cayanensis. The sequence continues at coordinate 69,908,270 of NW_026087521.1, read as the reverse complement.
ACTGCAGCACCGACCAAGGCACTCACTCCCAGCAAGTTGTAGAGTAGGATCACACCCATTATTATCTGTCAAGAAAAAAAGAAACAACAACAACATAGGGTGGGAAAAAAAAAGTAGATTTCAATATGCCAGAACAGTACCAAGAAGAAAAATATTTGTTCTTCTAATAAACACTTAAATGGTTCCTAGGAATGGGCTGAGCACACACTTCAGAAGGTCACGTTTGGAAAGTGTGGGAAATAAACCCAGAAGCCTTTATTTTTGACATTAACTAAATAGTTTGTGTTACTGCCTGGTAGTTCTAATCCAGGCTGGGTTTCCACAGAGCTGAAGGAGCACTAAAATGATGGTGCCTGCCCCGAGGCATTTCAGAGAGTTGCTGGCCTCCAGTCTTATTTACACTAGAGCTCCTTACATCACTCTGGGAGCATTCAGAGGTTCTTAGGGCTGCCTTGGATCACATTTGCATTGTCTCATAGTGGTCCTCCATCTCAAACAGGCACTGAAGCATGAAGCAGATGTGCTGGAAGTGACACAACCTGAGCTTGTTCATCGATACCATCTGTAGGAAAACACCAACACACTGCCTTAGCCCAAAGAGTGTGGGGACACTTCCCACAAAGGTTACCTGGGAATGGTTGTGATGCAACTACTGGGATTCTGGCTCCTCAGTTAATACAAGCTCTACTACTGAAGTATTTTTACTAGAGGCATACAGAACTAGTTGCCTATCTCATATTTTTATCTCTTAAACAAGTCAGTTCTGCCTTTAAACCTCCCTTCTTATTACCCAATCAGAAGTAAGAATCAATGCAAGTTTAACATTTTCAAAGCAATATTCAGCTTTTCAGGCTTCTGTGCTGCAAGTTCTCATACCCAGAGGCCGTTTTCTCAGGGAATAATAAAAGGTTGCAGGCAGCAATTTGCACATGGTGTAAACTGAAGCCCTTACTTGGGCCCTGATTCTGCAAGGAGTGTTTGCCCAGGATATCAGGCCATAATTGGTGGATGAGCAATGTATTTTCTAGGATTCACCCTGATCTTCACCAGGGTATGGCTAAATCTGATCACACCGGATGGATATAAGTTCAGTATTTGCTATAAGCAAAACAGTCCTAACACATTTTCCAGAGTGGAAAAGCATTCATAGGAAACACAGCTTAGTTTCTTCCAACTCCTTTTTTTCCCCTAAAAAATAGTCAATCGAGGTATTAAAAAAAATATAAAATACTTATAATAAGAGTTGCTTCTATCTCTTTTTAAAATTCTTTAATGTCAGTGGGAACACCAACAGGTAAGGACAATGCCAAACCCACCCCAAGCTAAAATTCTGAGGATGCTACAGGAGTCCAAGCTTCGTGGAAAACCAGCATGTCTTAGTTCATTAAGGCAATTGGCACTTTTGAAGATTTCTTTCAGACTGATAATTTTAACCTTTCCTTCCCACAGGTCTGCCTGTGGTTCTTTCCCAGCCTTTTTAAGGTCCAGATGTGTACAGTAACTAAGGTTTTTTAGAGGGGAGCTCCTCTGAGCACCGTCAGTGCTGCTGGCGGTCACGGAGAAGGATGCAATTGCTTTTTGCTCCTGCCACAAAACTCAGCTACAAGAGGACACTGCAAAGAGCAATAATGAGCCCTGTCAGATGCCTGTGCTGCTGCCATGTGGCAGAAATAAAAGCAGTGGGCCACATTCCTGCTTATTTGTCTTCTTGGGAAATGAGCATGAAGACCACGTTCCCCTCTGGGTTTTGTAGCAGTCTCACAGACCCTTCCCAACCAGGTTGAAGGATCCCTGAAATGAGGTCCTTTCTTTGATGCTCTACCTGAACAGGCATTGCCCACAGATTGGGGCACAGGAACAAGAACCACATCAGCTGGTTTGTTTCTATGGCAACCAAGTTGTTGATCTGTCCCAGCGTCATCTCTCCCATGGACAAGTTGGACGTGGAAAGCCTCAGGATCTTATTGTATATCATTGCCTGTAGGAGAGGAATAAAATGGAAGATAATAAAATGGTGTAGTTATGAAACAATTCTGGCAGCAGGATGGTTCAAACTGCAGCATCAGCCTTGGCCTAAGACAGCCCTTCTCCCAGTCTCTCACCTGGGACAGAGACAGATGGAGACAGAGGGAGAGAAAGCACAGAGAGAGAGAACTGGCTTCAAAAAGCTCCAATTCCTCTCAAAAGATTTGTTGCTTAATGCAGACCTAAAATAGAACAAAACGGCAACAAAGCATTCAAAATTTAGGAGACTGGCCAAAGATATTTTTATAATAAACATTTGGTGAGCCTGCTTTTCTGTGACACTCTCTCTCTCTCTCAAAGAGACCCTTGTGCCTGAAAAGATTGTTAAACTTACGCTGTGAAGTTTTGATTGGGGGGGTATGGATTCCTTTGGCTTTCTCTCCTTTACCTGGCCACCTCTTTCCACAAAATTTGTAGGAGCTTAACAGGGTTTTGAATTAATCAGGGTTTATATCTACTGGACTTTTAAAGACAAATATTGTTAGCCCAATTCACAGTGGTGACCAAATATCAATCACTGCAGCTCCAAGGAAGTTTTTTCTAAATAATTTGTCCTCTTCGACCTGTTTTGTCCAATGTAGATACTGTAGAATTAATCAGAGATGTCTACAGGCTGTGGTGAATTACATCAGCTTCATATCACAGAATATTCTGAGTTGGAAGGGACCCACAAGGATCGTCAAGTCCAACTCTAAAGTGAATGACCTGTACAGGATTGATCCAACAGCTGTGATGTTATTAGCACCAACTGAGCTAATATGCTCCTAAGAGTCCCCATTTTGGCAAGTGGGAGTGACAAAAACATGAGGAAATAACCAGGCACTCTTTCTTCTCCAAGTCTGTACCTGCATCTTATCCTGGGAGAAGGCAGAAAACGTTTGAAGCAGCTACAACAGTCCCAGTGAGCAGAAAAGCAGCAGCTTCCACTCTGAGCTGATATTCCCATGGTTAGTTACATCTGGCAAAACATCAGTTCCTGCTACTGCTGCCTGTGGAGTTTGGTCTGGGAGAGCCCTGCTACAACCCACCCACGTGCTGAGCCGGAGCTGCTGGCCTCAGTCCATAAACACAACTGTCACAGGGGGTTAATGGATGCTGGGTTTGCAGACACAGCTCTGCAGATGAATCACTCCCACCCCATCCCACAGGGCTCTGTGCAAAAGGGCATAAATATCCAGCATCACCACTCAGGGCACACGGACAAGGTTCCCACAAAACGAAGATGCTTTGCAGATGACTCTGTTCACAGCCAGCAAGGGCAAACTCGTAAGGGAACGAGCAAAGCAGATGCAGGGCTGAAATGACGCTGCTTATATCCTTCCTCATCTGCAAAGATGTGTTCTTACAAGCACACAGTGAGTGTTAAACTTCTACAGGTTAGTTTTTTTAGCAGAAAGAATCGCTGCCAACCGTTTGGCTGCGTCGGCGATGCTGCTTTGCCCAGTTTTCTGGGTAAACAAAGCCCAGAAACACAGCCTGTGTCTTCTCCCAAACCATCATTAGCTCAGCCCTCAGATAAAGAACGAGACAAATGAGATGGAAGCACAAAGCTGAAGCTGCTGTTCAGGGAATTTTTTTGGCAGGACGTCTTTGCTCACCAGCAAGGCACCCCGCAGGTTGATGCCGGTTTCTGTGGTCACGTAGTAGGATGCCTGCAGGAACGTCCTCTGCAAGATGAGGGCCAGGAAGAGAAGGACTGCCAAAACATAAACGTTCCTGAGGAATTCCTCCGAGGAAAGATAGGAGTTGGATGGATCCTTCACCTAAAAGAAAGGAAAAAAGCCATTTGAGTACCATCAGAGGGATTGTGTTTTCTTCAGAAACTGGGAACAAGGAAATTCAGTCATTGCATTAAAATGAAAAATATTGATGGTGTTATGGGAAAGTTATCAAAATCAGATTTCTCACTGTCCTAGATAACAAAATTAAATACTCCACTCATGTTTCAAAGACTTAGGATCTCAACTTCTAGCAGTTCTAAAATGATCTGGTTTTAGCTGGCAAGTGACAGTAAGTTCCCCATGTCTGCCTTGCCTTTAGTTTCTCCATCAAATTCTGGTGACTTGGAGCATAGAAATGCTAGTCAGTACAAAATAAAGCTCATTCCACTTGTGCCACAAAGGAAATATTTTTTTATTATATGGGATTACTTATCTTGCATACTATGGAAACAATTCCTTCCAGAATTAAAGTCTAGGATACCTATGAATACTGAATAAAACAATGCCAGTAATCCACATAAAATGAGGTTCTGATGCCTCAAGAGGGGAGAGAAAAAAATCTTGTTTAAATCACTTTATTTGTTTTCATTTTCTAGCTTTTGTGTTCACTGTTCTGCTCTGTTTAAGGCAGTAAAGGAAACAAATGTACCAAAATACTGCAAGAGGGACTGTTCCTTTGGTATTTCCGATCCAGCTGGAAGCAGGATGTACTGGAATTCTTAGGGAGATTTAAAAAAAGAAGAAGAAGAAGAAGGAAAAAGCCTGTTTTACTGAAATACCCATCCTGATTCTGAGATGAACATTTTGGGCAGTATAGGAAAGCAAACCGCTTTCCCCAGACTCCTTGAAACAAGAGTTGTTTAAGTGCATGATTGGTCAGATAAATATATTTTAAAACCCTTCACATTCTGATGCATCAAACCTCCCCATGTTTTCATAGTGGAGTTATCAATAATAAAATAACATTTGTAAATACCTTTTCTTCAATGTATGTAGAGCACTCAGGAATTAGGGCAGAAAAAGCATAAAACTAAGTTTGTTCACATTAACTGAAACTCGAGAGAATTTAAAGCAGAAATGGGTAATAGGAAGAAAGACCAAGAGAAAGTTTATCAAAATCCATAAATTAAAGGCAAATGTATTCTGAAATGTGGCCAAGAGAAATAGTGACTGTCACCAAGCCAGACCCTTGGAAGGGTTTCAAGATTTCCAATGACTCCAATCTTCCCTTTAGCCAGGGCTGATTAAAACTTTGAGAAACCCACAACTGAAACCACTGCACTGAAGAGTGAAGAAGATAAATGAAGCAGAAAAGACACAGATTCCTAACTCTGAAATCCAGAGGTTATTTTCAAGCTTAAATACCTTATTTGTTCAACATGCAAAAAAAGAAAACATTTTCGAAGGCAAAACATGCACTTTGCCTTCTGACTTCGTGGCTCAAGTCCAGCATGTGCAGGTTCAAGGATGACAAAGAGCTTTATTTGATAAGCTGCACAATTAAACTCTCCTTCAGAGCAATGAAAGTCTAAAGCCAAACTGAGACCATCAGTCAAGAAAACGAATGTCAGGAGGGAGCAGCCAAGAAAAAGACATTTGGATAGTGGTGATGGTCAAATACTTTATCTGGAGGGGAAAATGTTGTTCCATTACGTACCTGTCTGCTTATTCAAATACAAATTACTGACTTCATAAAGTGTATGGAGAGATCTCTGTTATCAGGAGACATGTGTAGGAAAATTTCTTCCTCATTTCTTCTCTGCTGTCAGTCAGTAAAATAACTTTACATATATTTTTCTCTAATGAAATAAATTCTTTTTCTTATGTTAGAAAATGTTCTGTATCAGAGGCTTGTTCAGTGCTTAGAGGTGATCTCTGAAAGTTCAGTCTCAGTGGAACTTGAAATTAACTGTATCCCAGTGTCTTTAGTGAATTTTTACTATCAAGAGAGTCATTGAATAAAGTGAATGCTTTTCAATTTCTCACGAGTGCCAACCCATTTCATCACTGCAATCAGCAGTATAACCAGTCACAAACAGGGACTGACTCCTCTCAGCTTCCCAGTGAAAAACAGATTTCAGAGAGCTCAAACCTGTCAGTGAACTGCAAACTGAGAAATGGACAGAAATTAAGCAAAATTCTCAGGTTGATCCTTGCTGGATGGATCCCTGAGGCACCACCAGTGGCTGTCCTGCCTGGAGCAAAGAGGGACAGTTGAAGAGGAGCAGAAAAGTCGTTCCTTCTTCTCCCCAGAACTACTGGGATGACTCCATCAAGAGGCAGACAGTTGGGAAACCTGAGGGAATGGCCTGGAGCTGTGTCAGGGCAGGTTTGGGTTGGATATTGGGAAAAGGTTCTTCCCCCAGAGGGTGGTTGGGCACTGAACAGGCTCCCCAGGGCAGTGGGCACAGCACCAAGGCTGACAGAGCTCAAGGAGGTTTTGGATGATCCTCTCAGGCCCATGGTGTGACTCTTGAGGATGGTCCTGTGGAGGGCCGAGGAGCTGGACTGGATGATCCTTGTGGGTCCCTTCCAGCTCAGCGTAACCTATGATTCTGTGATTCTGTGGAACTGGGGGAAGCCTCCACTATCTGAGCTCCATTCCACTACTCTGGTTTGTAACTTCACTGTCTCCCACAAAAAAAAACCACACCTCAATTTGCTCAGAAGAAAACACGAAACAATACAGTGACAATCATAAAAACCAGGTGTATTAAATACCCTTCATGAATCCAGAACTAAACTAGCCAAGCCTGTCAATCCCTGCTGTCAGGTTACCTTTTCTGTGGTGTTTGTGTTGTTGGTTGTGTTCTGGAAGCCCTGGACAATGCCAGAAATGCACAGTGGCCCAGCAAAGCCCAGCAGATCAGCCAAGTACCGGAAGGTGCTGCTGAGCAGGATCGGTCGTCCAAAAGCACTGTACATGGCCAGCCATATGGAGGGGCTCCTGTTGGGCTGGTCTTCCACTTTTTTCTGGAAAACAGAGAAATAGGTATCAACACACTAAGAAGAAGCCTCCCTGGCTTTATATGGCAGCATCCCGGATGCCCAAACAGCTCCTGAAAGGTGAGGTAGCAAACGTGTTGGAGATACCAACAGATTTCAGACGTCCTTCACGGCAAATTCAAGCTCTACCTCTCCTCTGTGGCTGTGGTTTCTCACCTCCACATCCTACACCTTTTCTGAGCCTGTGGGCACAGGAATGCCAGTACAGATTAATAGCCCTGGCAGGCAGCCACTGCTCCTTGTCACATGTGTGCTCGGGGAAATTCTGACCTTCCAGCCCTCGCCCATGAGGGTAATCCTGGTCCAGTAAAGGCTTCTGGTGTGACAGAGGGATTGAGGGAAAAATACGTGGACAGTCGCCTGCAAGATTAAATCAGCTATGGGTCCTTTCTTGCCTTCAGTTCTGTGAATTTACACACTATCACAAGTCTTGCCCTAAAAAACACCAGCCAGCAGATCTCTCTCTTTGCCTACTCAGAGGAGTTCTGATGCTTCTGAGCTCCTTTCAGTGTAATGAAGAAAGAATTTTACTGAGCAGACCCGTGGTCTGCAGAGTGCTTTCCTTTCCGTTCAGGCAGCGGATTTTGACACTCTAAAAAGGCAGCTGTCATTTTTCAAGTAGCACAGATGCCTGCAAGTTGTAATCCAAGCCAAGCCAAGCCCTCTTGAGTGTTCACAGACACATTTTAAGCACAGCCCAGTAACACACCACACCCCCCCCAGCCCAGCAAAGTCACCTGAGAAAATCGAGTGTGCCTGTAACTGCCTGGCTGCCTCCTGTCTTTTTCCCCTCTTTTCTGGGTTTTTCCCCTCACTGCCACTTCCACAGGGCCATGGAATATGAGTGTGGTGCCAAAAATGTCCAGGTGGAGCAGATGGCTGCTAGGGGTTGGGCCAAAAAGCTTAGTAAGGAGGAACAAGCATCCTGGGGACAAACCAGGGCCAATGTTTCAGGAAGGGGTAAGAATGAAACTGCTTTTTCTGAGGAGGGAAAGAGCACAAGGGCCTCGTGCCCTTTGCCCAGACAAAAGGATTTGCTGCCTAGTGGGTGCTAAACTTGAGCGCACTAAAGGGGCTGCTGTCACCCTCCTCAGAGAAATGATTGGCTCTTTGGCAGCTTGACAGGAGCTCAGCTAAATAATTGGGAAAACACAGCTCCCATCTTTTGGGGAAAAAAAAATTATCATACTATCCTGGGCATTCAATTAATGGTAAATTTGGTAAATGCTTGTTTCTTTAACAATTTAATAGCCATTTTCACTACTGCTACAACTCACACATTTGTCATCACCACATGAAATCCAGTAACTTTTCACTGGAAAAAATACTAATTCAATCAAGTTATCTAATACTCTCTGCTGCTAAACCCTGTTGTCTCTTCCTCTTTTAATCAGGACATCATATTACCTGAAGTATCAAATGGGGAGAGGGGAGGAAAAGTGGATTTTTCTTCTAATCCTAAGCTCTTTTCCAGAATGGTTCTTGAGAGTTATGAGCTTGCAGTGTAGTATGTGTGTTGTATGTGCCAGCCCTACCCTTTATTTAGGTGCTGAAGGCAGACCTGTCAATCACCACTCGTTATAGATCAGCTGGGCATCTGTTTGTTTAAATTTGCAGGGATTATTTCTGTTAGAGTAGCCAGTAGGATGGGCTGCTCTCCTCAGCTGTGGGACTTGATTGGGTTTTCCTTGCCTTTGCCACCTCCCTTTCAAATCCCTGCAATTTTCTCTACCTGGGGCACTCAGCAGTTGAAGCAGGGACAGTAAGACAGAGCCTGCTGGTAAATCCAGTCACCTGCAAGGTGTGCCTCAGCAAACATGGAAATCTGACTGTTCCCAGAGTTCTGGAGCTGGAAGAGTGATCCTGGTGCTGTAGGGCAATGCTCTGACCCTGTGATTTCTAATTAACACACTTTCTTTCCTCCTTGTTTTTTCCCCAGCAGGCAACATCCATCATGGCACATGAACAGCAGGCACAGGGAACTGATGGTCCTTGACTTTGCTTTTGCTACTACACTCCCAAAAGGAAAGCTTTCTATTGACCATCAGGACAAGTTACACAGAAAATGAATCTAACATCAATGTGCTAAATCTGTTTTCACATATGGGATGTGTGGGGCATTAGTACGTGGTCTGAAACATCTAGACTGCTTGGGTAGGAGCTGAAACAAAAGCCAAGCAAAAACAGAAAAAGGTTTTTTTTTTTTTTTTTTTTGAGGGTGGGGAAGGGATGGGATTATGTGAGAATTTATTAAATTATTTCGATTTTCAGAGCATGCAGAAGAGATAGCAAGCCAATGTCACGTGAGCTGTCTCAAGGGCATTTTGCACTGTAGAATACTGGTGGTCATGCTCACTGTCTTTCATCGAGGTGTGATAAGGAGGGTTTGCAGAGGAACAGAAGCTTTCCCTCTGCAGGGCAGTGGAGCACAGCTGAGATCAGCTGCCTCCAGGCACAGGCAGGGGTAACCCCACTTAATCCAGGGGATGGTGGGGGGCTGCCCTCCCTTCCAGTAGAAGATTAGTGTAAGATACACACTGGCAGCAGAGACAGTGACAGATCATCTCTTCCAGACTCCAGACCACGCTCCAACCTGAAGAATTTTCCTAATTATGTGGCTGTTTCTGGCCCAGCCCTGCACAGGCCAGCACATTTCTCCACAGGGATGAACTGCAGTGAGTTTCACTGCCTGGATCCTTGGATTTGCTTTAGCCTTTTGGTTTACTTTAACTTTATCTGCAAAGAACCAGTTTACTTTAGGGTTACAGACTGTTTTCCAATATTAGCACAACTGTGATAGCTGTGGTAATCTCAAGATTTTGGACAATTCCATACCCCAAAACATCTGATGCAAGGCAACATTAGAAACACAGGTGAGTGTAACTGCATGGGGCACATTCATGACAGTCTTCCTACATGCATGACACACACCAAGGGAAGATGCACACCAAAAATCTGTGCTCTTGCACACAAGCAATAGCACATTTAACTTGACTTTTGGCCTCTGAACTGCATATTTGTGCAGGCACAGACAGCACCTGCAGATGTAAATGAGCTACAGGAGTTGTCCTCTTGCCTGTCATTAAGAATGGCCCAGAGACTCAGGTACTCAGGGCATGGAGGTGCCTAAGACTCTTTGTCCTCTTTAAGTAGGATTTAGGCACCTTGAGGAGCTGGCCCAAGGAATGCACTTGTCCCTTGCTGAGAAAAGCTCAGTTCCAATGACTCAGTAGCTTTCTGCTTAAAGCAGAAGGATCTTGATCTCTGCTCTCTGGAGTCACTGTCTGCAAAAGGGAAGAGAAGGAACTTGCATCCTTTAAAATATAAAACAATTGGGCTGATTATGGATTCATCCCAGAGGGCACAGAAAGGAGCCTGCAGCTCCCTACTGGGAGAAGAGAGCTGCCTAAATACATCCAGAAGTTTCCCTGGGAAATCCTTCTCTTCCTCAGTGAGTTTTCCCAAAAATACTTTCTGTGCTGGGTCTGGCTGGCATGGAGTTAATTTTCTTCATGCAGTGCTGTGCTTGACATTAGTGACTAAAGCATTGTTAAGACACCAGTGTTTTGGCTATTTTTGATGTGTAGTTTTGGCTACTTCTCTTTCTGGAGGAAAAAAAAAAGTGAAGATGAGTGTGTCCAGCTGATACTATGGGCAGAATGTCTTCCAATTTAAGATGCTGTCTGGAGTAGCTCAGATTCAAACAAAGCTTTCGCTTTTAAAATCTAGCAACCAATCATTCTGTTGTGGTTTTAGTTTCCAGTTGCACTCCATCTGGCAACTCCCTCCTGCTATAAATTCACTTAAAACCGAACAGCATCTATCAGACTGGAACTCCCCATGCCAAGTTTCACCTTGGAACAAACAGTCCCGAGTTAAAAACTCCTAAAACTAGGATTTCATAAAAGCTGGGGGGAAAAAAAAAATAAAAAAAACAATTCAGAGTGACACTTCACGTTTCCAAGGCCAAACAGCGACATGAACATCTGTGGTTACCTTTTGTTCCTCGTACGCTTCTTTGAGACAGACGTAGTTTGTCAGTGCTCTCATTGCAATTGGGAGCTTTCCAATGGCCTTCAGGTCCACAGGTTTCTTGTGGGCAGATATAATGAGAGTGTTCATCCACCAGTAAGTGGCCTTGGAGAGCAAATTGACAAAAGGCTGCAGAAACCTCACTCCCAGGTCCTGCAGGTCCTCTGGGGGCTTCACTTTCTGGGGGTTCATGAAAAACACGTACCTCTGGAGAGGAGAAAACAGACAACAGCATGCTCAGAAATTATCTCGTTAACAGTGATCTCTAGCCAAAAAAAAAAAAAAAAAGTACAATATAGCTACAAAGTCAAAATTGCATTTATGCAAATATGCACCTATCTATATAAATAGATATTTAGAGACTTTGTCTCTAAATATATGTAGATATAGATATAGAAATATAGAGAAGGATGGGTGGATAGATGGATAGATGGATGGATAGATAAATAGATTAGATAGATAGATAGATAGATAGATAGATAGATAGGTAGGTAGATAGATAGATAGATAGATAGATAGATAGATAGATGGATAGATAGATAGATAGCTGAACACAGTCACCCATACACACCAAGCCCAGGAGACACACCAAGGACATACATTTTAAAGACACGCCCACTGATCTCTACAGAATCAACAAAATATTTATGCCTAAGCTAAACTTGGGCCTAAACTTGACACAAACCAGAGTTACTGGGGACTAAAGACCCACCTTCCCCCTGTGATGCTGCTGATGTTTTCCCAGACCCTGCTAAAGAAGCCACATACCCTGACTCGGATGACGTTGATCTCCACAGCCATGAGCAGCCCGTAGAGGATGACCATAATCCCAGTGATGCAGAAACGCAGCTGAGAGAAAGGGACACCATCCTGGCAGTACCTCACAAGCTTGATGGTTTTGGTGACAAAGGCCATGATCCAGTAAAGGAAGAGAGCTGTGAAACAGGCGCACACTCATAGTGAAAATAAATAAATATATATATATATGAGAATTTAACCACACCAGTGCCTCAGAAGTTTCAGCTTCCATGTCCCATCCCTGGAAGTGTTCAAGGGCAGGTTGGATGGGGTTCTAAGCAACCTTGTCTAGTGGAAGTTGTCCCTGCCCATGGCAGGGATGTTAGAACAAGAAGCAGAAGTCTCATAACTTAACAAACATCACATTGCCTCTTTGAAAAAGCAAGGTGCATCCCAAGTGAGAATATGGAAATGTGCCCATTTTAAAAAAGACTTCCTGGAGTTTAGTGGTGTCCTGAATCCTGGCTTGTGCCTGTTACCAGCTTGTTCAGGTTCTGAGTTATAGGTAATTTGGACAGTATGAATCTGTATCAGTTATTATCCTGCAATGTCCAATCTGACCATCTCCCGACTGAGACAGCAGACTGGATAACCTTGGAACCAACTGCAAAGGATGCTGAGAAACAACAGCAACTGCACATGATGGTTTGTTGTGAGATTGCTGTTAAAAGTGGCCTTTTGAAATAGTCCTTTTGAGTGAAGACAAGTGCTTCCTCAAAACAATGAGCAGTGTTGAGAAATATCTAAAAGCTCATGATAAAAATACAACAGTCATCTGTTTTGTGATAATTTTAAAAATGGTTCTCAGCATGTACTTTATAAAAGGTGTAGTAACTCCTATGATACTATTAGTTGGAAGAGCCGAGAATTATCCTTCTCTCTTTTAATATTCTCACATATTTCACCCTCCTCCTCAATCTACACAAGCTGACTTTGGCTAAACCACTGGGTCTTGTAAGAGTACATAAAAATTAGCCTTGAGTACATAAATATTAGACTTAGACTTACCCAGCAGTAACTTTGGAAAGTTTGATGTCTCAATATTATGGTAATAGACTATGGACACAGTGGCAGCCACAAATCCCATTATAGCTGGTAGAAAGAGATGTAGGTGGCGAGATTTCATTTGTCTGAAAATAAATCAGGCAGAAATTAGTGGATTTGATGCCTTTTTTCACCACTGTGTGAAAACACAGGTGTTCTGCTTATCTATTCAAGAGGAAAAACGTGACTTTCCCAGGGACAAAAAGGATTTTTTTTTCCATGTGAATGCTTTAAATTTTGTTAATATTCACTTGCCATTGTAGCATGAGAGGAGAACAAGTGCTAAGAACAATCGCCTCCATCCCACCAAAATCTGGACAGCTCATGAAATGATTCTGTGATTTTTTTCGGGAAGGAGGTGGGATGAAAACCTCCTTATGCTTTACAATCCGTCCCATCACACATTAAGACCGTATATTAACGAATGCAATTAGCTTGGTTGTCCACCAGAAGTGTGTCACTCACGTGTCAGAAACGATTCCCTCTGCGATTTCGCACACGTGCACGAACAGGAGGGTGAATGTCAGGATCCACCTCAGGTTGTGCCCAGGGAAGTGCAGCCAGGTGTTGTGGTGGATCTGGACCTTGGAGCTTTGGCTTCCCCAGCCTGGGAAATGATGGTAATGGGAGAGAAAGGTTATCACAGTGATAACCGGTGATTTTTCTATTCTAATCCATGTATATATATATATATATATAAAAAACCACCCTACAAGGCCATAGGGGCTGCTGTGACTGAAAAGATGAGCCAGGAGTGTCTCAGTTGCCACATCATTTCAACCTAACCCTGAAGACAATGGGACAACAGTCTTCCCACAGTTGCAATTAAAGAGAAGTCATCCCCGGTCAAGAAAAATGGTGAGAAAACAAAACAAACCACCACCAACAACAACAAAATCTCAAGTGTCATCCTCAGATCAACAGATCTGAAGTAATGGCATGACATCACATCTTTCCCAGTCACAGACAAGAGTTTTCCACTGATATAAAATTTGCCTCCTCAAATGAAGCCTCAAAGAGATACATTTACTTCAAACAAATAACATACAATTTAAGCTATTGTGGGGTTTTTTTCCCACAACACTGTCAGAAAACAGAGGGGATTTTCAGTGGCTACAATGCTATTTCGAAATTAATTGGCTGATACCTGGGAAAAAACTAAAGCAGCCACTCAATGCATAATACAGAGTGTTGTCAAAGTTTCTCTCTGCCCTCAGACCTTGCACTGAGCTTCCATCAAAGACTTCTGCAGAAAACCCTGTCATTCAAGGGTGGCTTGCTCTGATCTCAAAGAAAGAGCCAGCACTGACACAAAAACACAGCACTGTTGGAAAAAGTTCTCCATAACCCTTGTCTGGTTTTTTTGGGGTTTTTAACCAGTCTTTAGTTATTATTTTGTTAGAACTTTTTACTTATTCCCTTGTTTCATTATTTAATTAGTTTTCAGTCACTGGATTATGTTATAATATCTTATTTAGGTTATAATGTATTGCCTGGTACCAAGTGTTTTAGCTCACAGGTTCCTGTAGCCTATTATTCAGTCACTTCAGAGTCTTTTTGAATAAGAGAAGTTCCTTAAATCCCCAGTTCAAATATAGTCCCAAACTCAAATCTTCCTCGTGGAAGAAATGTATTCCTATGTACATATGTGACACCAGGAAAGTGGCATGGAAGAACTGATGTGCCATTTCTCATGCAGCTGTCAGGATAATATTTATTTTCATTAATACTTAGTATTAATAACTTAATACTTTCATTAATAACCACCTTTTGGTGGTTATTCAAGTCTCTTTATCTCCTATGATCAGTTTGACAGCTCTGAAAAAGTATGAAATTGCACTTATTGCATCCCTGAAAATTAACTGGGATAAAGAGATAACTAGAGACAAAAAAAGTGTCATTACAGTACTAGTTTAGGTAGGGGTTTTATACAAGAAAGTGGGAGTTAGAGCTGTTCCACTGTCCTAAATTCCTCAAGGGGGATTTATCACTTCTTCTTTTCATTCCCATGGGGGGGGAAAAAAAAAGTATCCCTATAGCTCTACTTTTCTTTACAAATGTTGGCAAAAGAAGCAATTACTCTGTTCTAAAAATTTCCTACGCTTGTCCTGTCCTTAGTTCAAAGTTGCACATTTTAGATATTCCCCAAAATTTGCATCACTTGAAGGGAATTCAGACCCACTGCCCCGAATCTTCTAATGTCTAACAATAGCAAAGGTTGTAAATTGGCAATCTCAGTTCTGAGGAAAAGAAGTTTGGCTCTGATGCCTCCGGTTCTCATCCATCTCTTCACGCTGATTAGTTCATATTCACATCCAGAATGCCCACATTTAAAGCTGGTTGGCATCACACCCTCGGGGTGAAACCACTCTGCCTCTTCTTTTTTTTTTAATAAATCAAGAAATATAAAGCATCCAATGGTTTCACCACGAGGCAAACAAAACCAGACCGAATATAAACCTGAGCTCGGGGGTTTGCAGGATTGCTGATCAACTCACCGATGAACAGGATTGGGAAGGTGATAAACAGCAGGAAGACATGGGGAACCAAGTTGAGGGCATCCACAAAGCAGACATTTCTCAGCACCCCAGCACTGATGTTGTAGGCTGAGGCATTGTCGTTCCCACAGAAGGCGAGTCTCATCGCTCCCACGGGGTCTGGAGGCTGCAAAAAACAAAAAAAAAAAAAAGAGAGGTTTTTTGACTACCAAGAGTGCTGGCGTTACCTTTACCTAAAGACAAAATAAATGGAATAAAGAGACACTGAACAACCCAACACAGTCGTATTTTGAAGGCTCTTTTGGGCCACGTCAAGTATAAGCACGCTAGAATGAAGGCTGTGTTTATGAGACATTTATATTCTGCTGATATTGTTTATATTTAGTTGTATTTACTATTTACAGTAAGTGCTGTTTTTAAATAAATTGTGCCTTTCAGTGTTCATTGTGTGCACAGATATTCTCCCTGTGAGAATAAGGAAGTTTTGAATAAGAAGTGTTTCCATTTCTCATAAGGAACCCCAAATGGCCATAAGCTGACTCCTGTGTGTAGGTGCTTCTCTGGTGAGCCAACACTGCCTGTGCAATGTCTCTAACCATTTGTTGCACCACATTCTGCTCTGGACCTTTGATATTCATGATTTGACAGCTTTACATTCAGGGATATTTTGTATTTCTTCGTCGTTGCACAGAGCAACAGTCACACACACAAGTCATTGGAGATGCCTGACAAACTCTTACCCAAAGTAGGTAGTACTGAAGATTGCACAGGCAGTAGATCAGCATTTGTGCTTGATCCTGCAAATCCTTATGCACGTGCTCAGGCTCATCCAAGCAGCCCCTGACTACCCTGATTTCTTAGAGACTATCTTTGTACACCAAGATAAGCTCGTGTGTTTGTGCTTGCAGACCACAGTGTGACCCATCTCTGGCTTTCATCAACCTGTGCATCTTCTGTTTTTTCAGTCTTCCCTATCAGAAGACGAAACAAGATTGCAACCGAAAATGTTTCCTCGCTCATTTCTTTGCCTGAGACCTATGAGGAGCAGCACAGGGGTTTGGACTGGGTTATGCAAACTCATTTACTCACATCATCCTCTTTTCTCGAATTTTGCACACTAAAATAGAAAGGGTGTAATTAATTCAGCAGAGTGTGCTTCTCCAGCAACATTGGCATTAATGACAAATGCGTTTTGCTGAATCAAAACAAGATAGAGATGCAAAAAGGCATTAATGTAGTTTAAATTAAAAAAAAAAAAAAAGAAGATAGTTAATGGGGAGAAAAAGTTTTCCTTCTTTCCTCAAATAGTTTAGATTAATTCTGTGAGCTTAATTATTTAAACAAGGTAAGCATAAACTACTCAAGTAGTCCCTTAGAGGAAGCATAAACATGAAGATCTTCAAAAGGTAGAGAATTCAAAGAGGCATTTTGAACCTCTGCTAAACCCCCTTTTCACTTTTAACTAACTTCTTGCTGGATCTGAAAAGGGTAATCCATATTGAAACACATCAGTGACATTTGTAAAGGAGTTTCTTTCAAAAGAATGTGAGAAATGCAGTTCCTTTCCCAAATATATCAGCAATTTATGGCTGAGATTTGCCAGAAGTAAAACATAACTCGCATGCATGTACTTACTGTGATGCAAAAGCTGATGGACAACCCACTCAATCTTCAGCAAAAAACATCTGCTAATAGTCCAGAACAATCTGATGGAGAGTTTGGCCCATTCTCTATAATGAATAGAGTGACATGACCACTATCATTCTATCACTTTATTTTTATATAAAAACACATTACTCAATAAATGAGACTAGCAACACAAAAGAAATATGATGTTAGTATGAATTCTGACTTAATTGGGGAGTTATTAGCAAAAAAAAAAAGGAACTTTTCAAGAAGCTGCACAGAGATTGTGTGGGTTTAACTTGTAAAAGCTCGGCATGTCTCCTTTAAGAGAAACCTAATGGTAATGATAATCTCTTGAAAATCAGAAGTGCTGTTTCCTCATTTTTATCAAAGGTCAGAAGTCCAAGGGAGTTCTGCTGGGAATTTTCCTCCCTTTCCCACAAAGAGGACTCTTTTCTGAGGCCCTGTAAGATGCTGTTGTGGTCTGGTGGTTGGAGTGGTACCGAAAGGCAGGAGAGTCCTGGGTTCAAATGAGCACTGAATCACTGACTTCCAGTGTAGCTTTTGGCTTCTGGTCAAACATAAATCTGGGAGAAAGGATTAAAATCAAGTCCAAGGGAAGCCATGGGAACTGTTGGGTTTTTTTTTTCCTATTTTTCTGGAAGGGGAATGGAATATAGGCAGTAGGTGCTCCTGTGGAAGAAAGGACTATTAATTTCATGGACAGTGTTTTCTCCTAGCTAACAGTTTGTAGAGATTTCCTATTACACCAACAACACATTCTTAAAAGCAGTTGTCCTTTGCTGAGAAAAGAATCTGGTCCTATTAGTGTAGAGACAGTGCTCGTCATGCTGGTGATAATTTCCAAGAGTAGGTATGAGCAGTTTATTCACAGTACTTTTGTTACATCTTCACTTCAAAAAGGAAGTAGAATTTAATTGTCTTCTGTTAAAATGAGACAGAAAATCCAGCCTAGGTTGGTTAGTTTCTAAAAAAATCCCCAGCAAACATGAAAAATTATCATGTTGCCAATGAAATGATAGAGGGTAACTGGCAATAAATTCCCAAGATTTTAAATCGGAAAACACATCATCTTTAATGAGCATATCCAGTGACCATATTCACTGAACCTCCACAGGCTTAAAATCTGTCTGGACATGTTGGCCAGCATTGTGATGCTGTGCTGACCCAACGCCTCATAAAATGCCAAATCATGAAATGCTCAACTTCCCTTTTCAGCTGCACCCACCTCAGGACACACACCTATGACAGCATGGCAGTGAGAGGGAACAGAGGAGATAAGAACTCTGGGAGCATTAACAGTCCAGTGACCCTTCCTCCCTCCCTTCCTTCCATCCTTTTGTCCGGGAATGAGCTGTGACTGGAAGTGGAGGACTCGTGTTCTGCATCTGTTGGTGTATCCCAACTTCCCTAACACCTTCAGGTGTCTACCCAGACAGGCTGCTGGCAGCTCCCTGTACCTTCAGGAGTGGTGTGTGGAAACACACTGCAGGACAGCA
Source organism: Myiozetetes cayanensis (assembly GCF_022539395.1). Classification (NCBI taxonomy): domain Eukaryota; kingdom Metazoa; phylum Chordata; class Aves; order Passeriformes; family Tyrannidae; genus Myiozetetes; species Myiozetetes cayanensis. The sequence goes on along the minus strand of NW_026087521.1, from coordinate 69,890,000 downwards.
GAGCTCCAAGGGATCCATCATTCCCTTCCCACCCATTTCTGGTGCAGAAGGCAGATCTGTTAAACCCTCCACAGTTTTGTGACTCAAACTTCTCATGCCCACACTCAGATCCCATGCCTGGAAAGTTCAGTGTAACTACACAAGGACACGTTCTCAGGGCTGTGAACAGTGTAAGCTACACGTTCAAAAGATTCAAAAGACTCATTTAAGAGTCCAAGTTGCATTTTCAAACCATATTTCAGTATTGGGAGTTCTTTAAAGAAAGAGATCTTTAATCATTCTAAGAATCATAAAGATTTTTAAAAGGCCTCGGCTATACTGGCTTTTTAATGAGGTTTTGAAAATCTTCACTCAAAAAACTGAGCCTGGAAATGAAGACAGTTTGAAAGACCTTGATTGCAGATACCAAACGAAAGGTAGAGTGAAAAGGCACTATTCCTTCCTCTGCTGTAATCCCATAAGATTTCATCTCATCTCATGCAATTAAATGGTGAAAAGGAAGAACAACAAATCTAGAAGAAAAATTAAGAATTGCAGTCATGCTTACTGTTGTAACTCATCAAAAACTGCAGCTGGAAAGGAAGATGGAACACTTCCATGACTGAGCACTGGCCAAATTTGGCTCTCTTAATAAAAATTAAGCTATTCTTCCATTGCTTTAGCTCTTTTAGTAAGCCAGTGTTGGGCTTCAGTCAGAACTGGGTCTGTAGAGAGGTTAACCAGATCTTTAGAGAGGTGAATCAGACCTTTAGAGAGGTGAATCAGATCTTTAGAGAGGTGAACCAGATCTTTAGAGAGGTGAACCAGATCTTTAGAGAGGTGAGTCTTGCCCGTGTGCTGTTTGTTTCTCTCAGTGCTGAGCGCTGTGCAAGCACATCACTAAACACATGGAAGGCTTCTTCTATTTTTCCCAAGCACCAGTTGTTGATCACTGCCAAAGACAGAATGCTGACCACATGGAACAGCAAAACCTGTAAAGAACAGCTGTGCTGGAGGTTTGGGAATTAGCCCTGAGCAGGCCAGAACACAGAGCTGACTCAAGGTTTCCCACCCTGCAGCCAAAGGTGAATTTTCTCCTCACCAAAGATGAGGGGACAGGTTTTTTAGGCCACAGTGAGGATGCAGGGAGATATCAGAGGAAAAACAGGGCTGCAGAGGTGCATGAGGAGAAATTTGAAGAGATTTCTGTTGTCAGTGGGTGGAAGGGATAAAAGCAGTTAATGCTGCAACTGAGAGAGGGTATCACACTCTGTAGCAGCCCCTGCCCTCCCACACCTGCCAAGAGCCTTTCCTTGGGAACACCAGCAGCAGCACAAAGCCAGCCTTCCTGGAACTGTGCTCAGGTGAATCAAGCAGCAAAGCCAGGTGGTTTTATCACCCTCAGTAGCCTGCTGCACTGCAGGCTCACAGTCCAGCAGAGAGCCACACAAATATTAGTCCAGTCTCAAAATTAACAGTCTTAACCCCCCTGGTGCCAATTCCCAAAATAAGAAGCCCTGCTCAAGGCAAGATTAACAGCAGTGCTGAGCTGTTGCAGTTGCCATACTTCAGTTCCAAAGTTGGCTCATGCAGGACTGTCCCAAGGGCCACAGGCACAAGGCATGACAGTGGAGAAATGTCCACCAGTTTCTTAGCAAATCTTTATCTGTGGGTCCCAAAGGAAAGGGGAAGTCACTGGAAAGCAAAGGCCTCTCCTTCTCATATGGATTTACAAAGATCTTTGCTCTAAGCTCATGCTCAGGTGGGAACCTTTGGAGCTGAAGGCTTCTCTACAAGCGGATGGCTCTGACTGGCAAAGAGCAGGGGGTGCAAAAAATGGGAGCAATCCAACTGCCACATTCAAGGAATAAAATGGATAACCCAAACAGGAACATTCAGGAGAGAGAAGATGAAAGGGGAGCAAGTTATTCTGAAATCTGTTGATCATCTGCAGTTATTGACCACTAATATTTGTCAGGCAGTAGCAGCCTTTCAGAATAGCTGTTGAGATCCTCATAAACTCATTTCATGACAACATTGTTCATAGTTGTTACCAAAAAATGGCTTTCCCAGAGATAAATTCTCTTTCTCTAGAATATGGTAGGCCAATAAGTTATGCTGGGGTGATTACACTGAAGTGGGTACATCACAACGTTTGCTTCACTGCTAATTACAGCAGGAATGTAAACATTTGCTGTACTTTATAATAATGTTACCAAGTATACCAGGTTAAATCTGTCATTTCAGTCAGAGAAAAGGCAGTAATGTGATAAAGATCATCTGATAACAAGCATGTGCTACCTGAGGGTACCAGCTACATTCTTCAGTAGGGGTGCCAAGTACCAGGTAAGTTTTGGGTTTAACACTTGTAGGTTGTCAGGCCTTTGCCCTTTGAAGTTATTGGCAAATGACTCACTTTAACTCACATTTTTATGAACTCTACAACTCATCAGAAATTCCCAGAGGTGGCTTTTCTTCCTCCCTTTGAAAAATGGCCTTTGCTGAACAGTCACATAGGAGCTAAAGCCACCAGCAAAACTTCCCGGGGAGCAGGGGGGGAATGGAAAGAACAATCAGGAGGATGGGCCCATGTGGGTGCCAGTGGAAGGCAATTCTCAGCCCTCCTTCGCATCATTTGGGACTCTGATTCCCCGTGGGTTTGCTTTAATGAGGATGTGAACTCTCTGAACAGCAGTTCACCCTGCAATTAAACACCCTGCTAAAAACCCTTGTGTCCTTTAAGCATTTAAGTTTTTAAGTGCTAAAATCCCAATCACTGGCAAGTTGAGACTTCCTGGGTTTGGGTGAAGGTGTACAGACATAGTCAGAAGATAACAGAAAAACAGCAAAAAAAAAAAAAAAAAACCTGATTCACTGTGAAGAAGACAGAGGTTTTGGGAAGACAGAAAAAGTAGGTCAAAGTAGTAAACATGAAAATGACATAACACTGAACCTAAACACTCACAAATATCATTTTAACAAGCACAAGTGGGGATTCTCAGGGCACTAAGCCAGTTCATGAGATATATTTTCCACAAGCAGTTGTGAGGAAGACAATGGAAAAACGGTAGATAATCTGAATTTCCATAAAAATTATGAGAACATCCTCGCATCCTCACCAAGTACAAAACTATAAGAATTCTAGTGAAAGACATTTTAACTACCTTAAGGGTCTTTTAAAAGTGGACTTAAAAATCTTCACATTCAAGAGTTTCAACTCACCTGGATTATACCTCTGTTCGTCATGCTCTGCAAGATATTTATGACTATAAAGAAAAGAGTATAAGTACACTCCTCAGGTGGAGCTTCCTTGGGGGAATAAAAATATTTTGAAAAACATTTATTGCAGTAGTTCTGTGGCCCGTTATTTAAAAAAAAAAACACATGGATTGATAGCTGCACTTTCTAATTAAGAGAGATCAGTTTACAGAGCATATTTGTGTCTCAGTTCAGATCGAATTTCGTTTTGGTCTTACATATGATATGCATTATATGCCTGTATATGCACATATATATGAATGTCTATATAGAGAGACAGACATGGGTATGCATATAGGTGCAGGATTGAGAAAGCACTCCCAGTTACACAGAAGTTCTTGTCTTCTGAATAAACCAGTCATTGCAAAAGCAAGAATTTTTCTTTCTTGAATTTCATGGAGTGAATTTCAGCTAAGGACGAATTATGAATTTGTAGGTTTGAACAGACACAACAGAAGGCCTAACTCTGAGGTTTGCCACAGATTTTAGGTGAGCGCTCTGAATCTTTTTTTTTTTCCTTTCTGGGTTGAAACCTTCTAGTTTGTCCTTCTTACCCTCCTAAAAGCACTGGACCTAACGCAGCCTGCGTGATCTACAGTCCATGCATCGCTTGCAAAGAGTTCTGGCAAAACGCGCTGCCCTCTCTAAAACCTGCTTTTATAAAAAAATGATCCTACACAAAACCCCATTTCCTTTTTATTCCTCTTTAAGCTGTGACCACCCATTCTAGACAGACCCCTCTTCCTCGCTGAGCACTGTCCCAGTTACCCTGGGCCCTGCAGTGATGAATTACCTCTGGTGCCTGTCAGCATTCGCATCGCTCGCTGCCGTAAACCAGCAGCCTGATCCAAACGTTGCTGAAGTCAATGCAAAGAATCTCATTGACTTCGGGAGGATTTTTTGGATCAGGCTCCGAACACAGCGAAAATCACAGCAGCAGCGGTGCTAAACGGGCTGTTGGCACTGCAAGGCATCTCACACAAACATCTGCAGTGGCCTCACGGGTCTAACACATCGCTTTCTTTTCTCTTTTTTTTGGTTAAGTTTCTCCACACAATGCCATTCCCAACACCAGCGTGCTACCCTGCCCTGCTGCTCTAAAACCCTCCACTTCACATGCCAAGACAGGACAGTTTAAAAAAAAAAAAAAAAAAAAACACAAACATAACCCTGTGAACAGCAGCAAAAAAAAAAAAAAAAAAAATCAGCAGGAGGAGACAGTAAAGACTGAGAACGCCTGCGAATGAAAAAGGAAAAGGGAAAAGAGATTGGAGTTGTAATCCCAGGAAAGAACGAGGAGCAGCCCTGTCCCAGAGATATAAAGGGAAGGAGGAGGAGGTGGTTAGTGGGAGATAATGGGGGAGGGTCATCGCATGCCCCGGTTGGTTGCTGAGTGTTAGAAGGAACTCTGCCGCTTACCTTTGGCAACACAAACCCCAAATACCAACCCAAACTGTCACTCGGCTCTGCTATGTGATCAATATCATCCCGATGGCAGGATTTTCCTCCACTTAGTGAAGCTGCTCCGAGCCCCGGAGTGGAGTATTTTTAGGCTGGTGATGGGAAGATCAGCTGCTGCCTCCTATCGAGTTTCCAAAGTGCACAAACTCTTCTTGTCTTTCTCAGGCGCTGAAGGGGGCAGGAAACTGGGAAGAGACAGGCAAGCAAAAAGCACCGATTTTTCGCCTCCTGAAGCTGCAGTCCCCTGGGATTTCTTCTGCTTGCTTTTATTTTCATTTTCCCCCCTCTCTGGAGCAGTAGGATTCCAAGAGGCTGCATTGCAGCACATGGACTATTAGCAGATGGCTACTCTGAAGTAACTGATTTAGCCAAGGTAGTCTAACAGGGTAGTCTAACTTCTGGTAGGCTTGCAGAGACTCAGCTTGGGATTTCTTTTGAATTAGGCTTGGATAATTGGAATTTAACAACACAATTTTGCATGTCTTCCACCACATTGAGCAAAAAAAGCCCACTCAGATATTTTACTTATGTTACTTACTTACCTAAATCCTGTACCTAAATCCCTTACCTAAATCCCCTCCAGCCTCTTCTGCTTAAAAGACTTTCTGATCCCACTTTCTGATCACACTGATCTGCCTCTTTCGAAGCAGCTTTTTTAAAACTTGAAATGAAATTCCAATGAAATGAAATTCATTTGTTTGCTCCCACCAAGAACACGGTTTTCAATACAACAGCCCCTTTTTCACATGGGATATTTTTTCAGCTGAAAAACACATTGTGGATGTTCATCTAGTGAAAAAGAAGTCCTGAGAGAGCCTCTGTGCAGTCAGTTGGTTTGTTTGCTCATTTTATTTCAGTGCCATCAAAGATGGACGAAGATTCATGTTTTTTCCATCATGACTCGAGCCCTAAAACTCAAGGGCACAAACTGCAAAGGTCTGGGGCTTGTGGTGCCTCACAGGACACAGAGCAGCTCTTGGAATCACAGAATATCCTAGGTTGGAAGGGATCACAAGGATCATCAAGTCCAACTCCTTGGACTTGTCGTTAGGTACTAGAGCTGGAGGCCCTTGGGACAGAATTTTTAAACCTTGCAGGATCCAGGGGTTGCATCCAGATCGCTAAAGAGTAAAGGATTTGCAATGGATTGAGGGGAAAGGTGTTTCCCTGCCATGAGAGGGGTTACAGTGAGCTCTGGGGTGAGGATGGGGCTGGATGGCTGAGGCCAAACACTGCAGAGCATCGAAATCTTGGCAAGCCCAGATTGCTCCTTTCTCTCTGATGTTTCTTACCTGGCTGTTGTAGGGATGAGAAATCAGAAACCTCAGATCTAGAGAAAATGAGCATCTTTTGTTATCTCCCTTTTATTTGAAGCATCAACACAGCATTACACTGAGCAGCTGAGACAGTCCTCAACAGTCCTTCACAGGGCTCGAAATCTTTTATTGCATTTACTTTTCCCCCCCTTTCTTTTATTTGTTTCCTTTTCCATGCATTAAAGTTCAATGCTTTAGGGGAAAAATGGTTGTTGATTGAAAGTTTCTAAGTTCTGCTATGTATCTATGTCTTGTTAAACAAGATTTAATTAAAAAGAAATCTTTAAACCACCTAATCATCCTCTGAAATAGCGTGGTCATGTGATATTTTTGAAAATACATATAATGAGTAATATTTATGGTCACAATTTTCTTTACCAAAACATGAAAATTTTGCTTATTTCTGTCTATTAAACTTCATGATTTAATTCAGTTCTGACATTTCCACAAAATTGTCTAAACAGGAAGGGGAGGAAAAAAAAAAAAAAAAAAAAAGAAGGCAAAGTGAATGTGGAATCAACCAGCACGTTTCATTTTGCTGCTTTTAAATGAAGCACTTTCATTCCTCCACATGACAAGCTAAAATGTTTTGAAATGCTTTTTTTTTTTTTTTAAGAGGATTAAGAAAAATGAAAAGCTCTTGAATGCCAGGACACTCTCAGCTCTGATCTGAAAGGATATTTTGCATCAGGGCTTTTTGATTTGCCGGGGATGGGGGGAGGGAAGCGGGGGAAGGTTGGGGGCAGGGGGATGGTAATTACGGGAATTCGAAATGTTTTAGGGTATGTTTGGACCTTTAAGTGAGCGGAAACCACCACAGGCCGATCCTCAGGTACAACACGTCACCAGTTTTCCCACGTCAGACTCCAGAAGAGACGAAAATTCCGCTACCGACCGACATCTCCCCGAGCCGGAGAGGGAAGGGATGCGGGGAGGGATGTGGGGAGGATGCGCCGAGGGATCGGGGCAGGGACGCCAGGAGGATCCTCAGGGATGCGGGAAGGAATGGTGGGAGGGATGCAGGGAGGGATGCGAGGAGGGATGCAGAGGAGGATGAGGAGAGGGATGCGGGGAAGGAGGAGGCAGGGAAGGATGCTCCACCCCTCCGCCTCCCCTGCCCGTCCCCGCGGGGCACTCACCGGCGGCCGGGGGGTCCCTCCGTGGGCTGGTGACCCCGGAGAAAGGGGAATATGTGACCATGGCGGATGGGCAGCGTAAAGGCAGAAGCCGCTTCACCTGATGGCCCCGGGGAGGGAGGGGGGATGCAAAAAAAATCCTTAGCTGATCTCGATGGAAACGCCGAATTTTGGCTCCGGGAAATCCACACAGATTTCCACGCTGTGGTGGGTTTCCCAGCAAGCCTGGCCGGCCAATCCCAAGGGAACCAAAACGGTGAAGGAGCAGCGTCAGTGGGAAAAGGTTTTCATAAATTCGGATTTTCACAAATTCCTCACCAATGTGAGGAAAATGACCCGAGAGCTGCTGCAGGCTGGGTCAATCTGCCACAGGTGCTGGCTGAGCCCTCTCCACCTGGATCGTCCTGGTTTGTTTAACCCACTAACCAGGAGGGGAAAGGCGGCTGCACTCTGGGCACTGTTCACCCAGCAGGCTTGCTCTGCCATTTTCCACACCGTGGACCAATTCAGGTCTCCCTCTGTGTGTTCCTTGTGGCACTCCAAGACAAGCAATGAAGGCACTGGATCGTAATGAGCTCCCACTTATCATCCAAACTCAGGTGGCTGCTTGCAGGCCCCCAGGCTTTCCCATTTCTTAGGGGAAGAGTTGAAATCGCCATCACTTCGCAGGTGATTTTGTTTGAACTGTGGATACTAAAGCAGCTATTTCAGAGAAAACATGGATATTGTGCTGAGAAAGTGGAGACAAATTCCTTGACTTATATAATTTACACCAGGGCTTTATGCTAACATAGCAATATAAACAAACATTCAGAGTAAATTATGTAAGTTATATGGACTGTCGAGTCTTTATTTTATTTCTAAATTTGTCACAGCGACAGAAGCCCCACAGAGCTGTGTCAGTTCTCGTGCCATCATATAAAAAGATCAGACTGACACAGCTGCAAGATTAATTTTACTTACACTTACAACCCTACATAAAAAAGGAAGCTTTGCTATATTTGTTTTAATCTCACATTGCTCACTGTACCTAAAAAAATAATAGAGGATCTACCAAGAAAATGTTTAATGAAGTAGCAAAGACTTAATTTTCTATTTTTTAATTTTTTAAATTTTTTTAATGTAATGGAAAATGCAGCCTGGTCTTTGAATAACTTCCCTGTCCCTTTTAAATATTTACTGTGATTAAGAGTGGAGGGGGAAAGCAGCAGAATCTCGGTATTATTTGAAATATTTTCCACAGCTTCCTTAAAAGTGGTTACTCCTGGTTTCTATGGGGAAAAGTGTTGTGGAAAATATATACAGCAAAATTTCAACAGAGCAACCTGAGCAGCTCTGAGGACTCTATATGGAGAACGACGAGAAAACCCCAGACCTCAGAGTTCATCACTATAAAAGGTGAACAAAGCCACAGGACTGGAGCAGGGATTTACAAACCTTCTGACCCTTGAGGGACAACTGCACATCAGGGGCCCCACAGTTTGCCTTGGTAGCTCCTAATCTTGGCCAAACCCATGTGCAAAGTCAGATCCTGCACAAAACAGAACTTTTCAGACCTCCTCTTTTGTTTGTTTTGTTTGACAAACATCGTTTTATTAAAAAAAAAAATTAATTAAAAATCAGCCCCATTGGCAACCAAATACATATGGTTTGGATTGCACTCTCTTTTTTCTGATTCAAAAACCCTACAAAACCTGAGAGCTGTTCTTTTAATCTTTGAGGGCGTTTCAAGGCTGTCAAGAATCAAGGCTGTAAGATCTCCACGTCCTCCAAGAGCAGAGGAGTTGCATCCTAAATATCATCATATAAACTTTTGTATCACGATTTAAATTCTACCAAACCCACAAGTCCACTCATGTTATAGATTACAATGAAACTGTGGATTTTTTTTTATGTGTGTGTTTGTCTGTGTGGGAGAAACTGAAAAAAAGGTTGTCTTTTTGTTGTGCTATATTGAATTCGTGTCCTGTAGGCTACCACTGGACAATTCAGACTATTATTGTGTGTTGCCCAGAAAATCATCATTATTTCTAAGCCAGCAAACCCACCAGTCAGATTTTAAACCCTCTCCAACCAAGACAGAACCAAACTAGGCTTAGGTTAATTTTCTCCCATTCCACTCAACCAGGGACCTACATTTCTTAGTGCCATTTGCAGATTTTGGCTTTTAGACACACAGTAGCCAGAAATAAAGAATTTAGGTGTCTAATTTCAGTGTGAATGCCTGGAAGGGGAGTTAGATACTAAACACAGAACTCGCCTCACCCAGGATTAAATAGCAGACATTTGATTTCTTATGTCTCTGCTTGTTGGCCAGACTCCCTATATGGCCTTTGGAGAGAAAAATACATTTTCAGGGGATTGTTCTTTTCATCCTAAACTGGATATATAATATAGTGGGAACTAATTCCCCCCTGGGTATGACTCTCTCACCCCGTGGAGAACGAGAGTGTCTATCTGGTTTTTTTAGGCTTAAGTAATTCACACATGTAGAATTATGGAAGTGAACTCCAGCTGCTCCACATGCATTTTCCATGTTTGGAAATGAACCTAAATCACTGGAGCACGTCTAAAAATTTTATGTGTCTCTTTTTATTTTCTCTGAGGTATGACAATACATTTTCAGCCTATTTTTGCTTGTACCTACGTTATTGTGTACAGCGAGAGAATACATTAACAGGGCAATAATGATGACAAGTGCCTTGTGGAAACCACTCCCACCGTTTTTACTAGACCTGCAGAACCCACACAGTCCTTCTCCCACACCCCTTACCACCTCTGATTGTAATTCCAGAAGTTGTCACACTTGGGCCCTGCTGGGGAAAACATAAAAAACTGGAAAAACAAATCATCAAAACTATAAGAAACCTCTTTTATGTGAGAATATTAAATTCATTTGCCTGTAGTGACCAACCCTGAAATCTGACATCTGCTGTGTACAAATGCAGCCTGTTTGTTTGTTTGTTTGTTTTTATTGTCCCAGTTAGAGGAATAGTAGGGGAAGCTCAGAACTAAGTGGATGTGATCAAACTGTGTGTTCTACCCCCTTCATGTCACGTTTGGTGGACTGTACTGGAAGTTGAGTGAGCTTGACTGGGAATAAATGACAAAAACAGCCCTTTGTGACTGGCCCGGTGTGTCCTTGGCATGAATTGCCTCAGGAGCAGGAATTTCAAAGACTCAAAAGGGAATACTGGGAGAGCTGCTGTGGAGACAGAGGAAATCAGAGAGCTGAATACCTTCCCTGGTCTCTCAGAGGACCCTTCTGCTGTGGGACTGCTGAAGAACCCTTGGGAAGGAAATCACCCTGCCCCAGTGTTGGGGTTAGAGGTGGTTGGGTGCACAGGGAGGGGTAAATGGCCAGCAACAGCTTCCTCTCTTGGCTCCTTTTCTGAGGGGATAAATCCCTGGACATCTTCAATTCTTGGAGACTGGATACAAATTGTGGAGCTGGGCTCCTGTAAATTATGGCAGTACATCGATTTTGGCAAGGCAATAGCCTCTCCCACCTCCATCCCAGCCCACCTCTGGCTGTGCAGGTGGTGATCTGCTGCAGGGAGGGGAAAAGACAGCCAGGGTTTCCTATCCTGCGTGGGATCCCTTTGCGTGGCAGCAGCCAAATTTTGCAGGCTGCATCCAAATTTTGGAGATGGGCTCCTGAATGAGGATAACACCACCTCTCCTCGGGAAGGAAAGCACCCAGACCCACTGTTGGTGGTGCAGATGATAAAACACCAGGGAGAGGTAAAGGCTCCAGGGGCTGGGATGCGATTCAAGGAGTGGGAGCTCAACGTGGATCTTTCTCGGCTGGCACTGAGAATTTTTTTTGCTGGAAATTGCATTTCGGCAGCTCCACCAGATGGCGCGGCGAGCTTCCAAAAAAAGAAATTAAATGTACCTCCGAAACTTGACTCCAAAATTAAAGCGATTTCTCCCACACCTCTCCTTTACCTCCACGGGGCGCCACCGACACTAGGGGTGGGTTCTTTACTTCCCCAGGAAAGGTGCTGTTATCCTCTTTCTGGAGCCAACATCCAAGGCTGGAAAACCACCTCCAAAACCGAATATATCTGGGGATTGCTCCCTCAGGAAAGGTGCTGTGGCAGAACGCTGTTGGCAAGGCTTTGATGATGCTGGTTTTGAAGGAAGGGGAAAAGCTTTGTGTCACATTAAACAAGTTGTGCTTGCTCTTTTCCTCCTATCCACAGCAATTACACTGCAATCCAGAGCTGCAGTTCCCACTTTTAGGAAAAAAAAAAAAAAACAAACACAGCCTGGAAACCTATATAAGAGAAAGATGGAAAGATATAATAAAAAATTACTTTCTAGGTGGTCACATCCATGAGGACACGGACTCACCTGAGGAGACAGACCTGGGTAGAAACAGAAGGCACACCTCATTTCCCTCCCTGCCGTGTTGAAAGATAAGCTCTCATCACAGCTTGTTGATTTGCCATAATTTTTAAGGATTTCTTTCCCCCTTCCAAGCACAGCTGATTTCCTAATTTCTTGCAGCATATTTGAAAAATTTGCTTGCAGTTCGTTCCTCATCACATTGAGCTTTCCTCAATTGCATCCTGGTGTCCTTTGTGTAGAAAGAAAAAGAATTGAAAAAGCATAATCAGTGTTTCAGTAAGAGTGAATCATGATATGCTTTTGGAGAGGTCACTGTTTCACGTCACACTATTGTTTTTTCTTTGAAAATTTTTTTTATCACTTTATCTGTTGTTTCTCCTATTGGATCCTACCAGAATTTGAAATTATCAGTTAAAATTAAGTGATAATCTACTGAATTATCACACTGACAATAAAAAGCCCTGGAATAAATTACACTTCTTCTCTACATAGAACCCCACCAGTTTCAAAAGCCATACATACAGGAAAGGCTATTTTACAGTTCTGCTGGGTCTTCCACAATACACAAAAGAATTTAGGAGAAAGAGGCAAAAAGAATATTGGCCAAATCCCATAGAAATATAAAGCAAATAAGTCATGTTTCTTTCTTTCTTACTTCTCCATTGGGACCCAGAAACCTTTTTCCAGTAGGCTGGGATGGATGGATGCAAGGATAGACAGATAAACTAATGCTAAGGCATGTTTATACTGCACCACTAACTTTTATGATTAGAGAATGGTAAATTGTTTTTAGCCTGCCTTGGGAGCTTTCATTATGTCCATGAATCCATTGGTTCTGCTCTGCAACTCTAAAATCATCGACTCTAAAATGCAGGCTAATGATTCACCAGTTTAATGTGAATGGACTGCAGTTCCAACACGGGGCAACAAGTTTCCCTCGTTGCTCCCCTGCCTTTAACCAACATTTATGCACCAGTCCCAGGTGGTTTCCAAGCACAAACAGTAACACATTACAGCAGAGCATTTCTTTTTTTCCTGTCTCAGCTATTCCAAAGAGAAAGATTAGGTGAACACGATCATGTGCATGTAATAATAGCCCTCTGAATGGCCATGAGCACTAACAGAGATCTTAAGCAGTTCTACAAGACAGAGAAAATTAATGGGTCGTTGAATGGAACCTACTAATATAATCAGCTGCAGGACAAACAGTATCCAGGATAGGAGGATCAGCGTGCATTCCCTGTGATGGAAGGTGTTTAGGGGGGCTTGGATGGCCATGCAGGAATTTTGGGAGAGGGACCTGTGAGTGAAAACTCTCAGCTGCAGGACTGACATAGCAGGAGGTTACCAGGTAAGAGGGATGGTGGCAGAGCCTTAAAATGGGAGGTAGAAGAGGTGCTGAATATATATTTATTATATGTATTCATATATATATACACACACATATACAGATCTACACATATACCTGTAACTACATATATATATATATTTATATAATGCTATATATATCTTTATTATATTGCAAATTCTTTCCCTTCAGAGTCAACAGATTGGATCCACAGAGGCAGGACAATGTGAGTGCCAGGACAGAAAAGGTACTGGAGGAGAGAAAGGAGTCTGAACTCCATTTAAGAAAGGTCAATAACACGACCTTCAACCCACTCCCCTGAGGGTAGGGGCGGGGAGAGAAATAATTGGGAATGAACAAACTCGGAGACCCTTTCTGCTCCTAAAAGGGAAGGGTCAGGTCTGCAGAGATCTCACGATGCCCTTCACTGAACTAGTTCACCATCTAAAGCCAGAACTTGTAGCTACTGCTCTTCTCCTGATCTGACTGGAGGGTTTTAGAAATCCCTTCAAAAGAGGGAGAGGAACAGGCCAACAAAAAGAGACAGGCAGAAACGATCAGGAATTGCCAGTGACAAAGAGAAAGCAAAAACCTGAAGGGCAGAGGACAGAAAGTGGTAAGAGTAGGAAGAAGAGACTGGATTCAACACACAGCACGGAACCTGCTCCTTCTCCTGGTGAGGATGAACTGAAACTGGGAAGGACAAGAAGACTTTGAGCAGCCTGAGACACCAAGAGGCCACAGAATCACCTCACGGACATGCACAGCTCAGACATGATCTGCTTTTTTTTAGGGTGTTCCTTATGGGTAAGTCACAGCTCACGTTCCTCTGTGTGGGGTCTCCGCTCTGGAGTGACCTTGGAAAGATGGAGGAGCATTAGCACAAAAAATTTCCCTGAGATTTGAAAGGACTGGATTTATAAAAGGTACAGGCATGGAAGATAATACTTGGTGCTATTCCAGGGAGGGTAACACAGAGGTCAGGGCACCTGAAAGAAGGAGAAAGGTAAGAATGCTGGAAGGGACAGAGCAGAATTCATGTCAGTGAATTATATGAAGCAGGGTATTTAAAGGTTCTTAACACTGGAGCATGGAGAAGGATCAGCAGCTTGTGGTGGAGAAAGGAAAAGTCGTGGTGAGGATGAAGGTAAGAAAGGGTTTATGCTGGGAACAGCACTAAACAGGATTTTACTGACTACAGGAAGTTAAGATATGAAACAATGCAGTTGATATCACAGTAACTTCAAACCTCCAGCAGAATACAGGATGGGAACAATGGAAGAGACATAACAGGAAGTCCTTCCCGTAGGAGATTCAGGCTGGGAATGGTCCAGGTATCAGAGATAAAAGGTGCAAAGGCCAAAGATTTAATTCACTGAGCTTTTTTTTTGTTTTGCCCTTTTTAGTTCTCCCAAGTGAGAGGTGAGGAAGGCTGCCTCAACACTGAATTGTAAGTATTTGTCAAAATTGCTCTCTTTTTTTGGAGAAAAGAATGAAGGACAAAGGCAGTAAGTGGGCATGAGTGTTATGACTTCAGGGTTGACATTCTCCAGAAAAGCTTATTTATTGTGAGTATTAAAAACTCATGTTAAATTACCATGGTTTTGAATGTGGAGTGTATTAATTGCTATTTTTATTGATCAACATACTGATCATGTGGTAACCTTGCTGCTGCCTATTTTCAAAACTGCAATAGTTAAGAGCTCTTTGGTGTAATTTCAATATTTCAGTGGTTTGAAATATACTGCTTTGGTGAATATCACCATCAGTGATGTCCTCTGTAAGAATGACAGAATAATTATATACTGACAAAAAAAAAAAGACAAAACAAAGGTGAATGCAGGTCTCTAAGGTCTGCAAGTGGAATTGGGCAGGCATAAATATCAAGAGACAAAGCCAAACAGAAGGGAAACTCACCTGACAGGGAGACTGATGAGGTTGGACAACTGTGCCCACCCCAAAACGCAGTGAGTTTCTCATCACTGTGCCACTTGGGAGCTGGACTTTAAGGGAGGAGCAGGAGGGGAGATGGGAGAAGGTGCCACAGGGATCTTCCCATTTATTTGGTGTTCTGTGGGTAACTGTTTTTTGTACCTTCTTCTCTTCAGCTGTGCAGGCACAGAGTGGGACCGTTTGTGGTACATCTGGTAAGATCACATACTTTAAATATCTGCATGTCTAGACAGTTCCAGCAGCAAAGAGTGGGATTAAATGTGCAAGTGTGATGCCACCCCCCACTTCTCCTTGGGGTGCTCCAATGCTCTACAGTAGGCAGGCAACTCCTTAGCTACCTCATCATCTTTAACAAACGTTGACTTACCAGCCTCCTTTTTTATTCCACATATTAATCTAGTGTATGAACAACATTAATAAAGCATTCATGGTAAGTCTATTTACTTACTAATTCTCACCAGGATGAGATTTAAAAGGATGGTAGTTGTTGAACATCTAGAAAGCTGCATTAATACATATAATATATAATATATATTTATCATTAATAATTAATAATAATATATTCTTATTATATTTGTATTTCTTAAAGAGAGAGAGAGAGCACAGCCAGAAGACTGTGAGATCCAATTTTTCCTCTCTGCTTGTCACTCATGACCAGTCCAGTTTTGGTCCCCTAGCACAGAAGAGATGCTGGCAAACTGAAACAAGTCCACTGGAGAGCCAGTAATAAGGACCAGGTTTCTTCAGCCTGGAGGAGGCTAAAAGTGCAACCTATTTTAGTTTTCCACTACCTAAGGGGGATCTTGAGACGAGACATGGAGACTTCTCAGAGGTGCTCAGCAGAAGCACCTGAGGTGGCTGGCCAAGCTGCATACAGGAAAATTTGGATTAGACAGAAGGAAAAATGCTTCCCCTGAGGATGGTGCAGCACTTGAACAGGTGCCTGGGAGGGATGAGGGATCTGTATCCCTGGGGAATGTCCAAACTCTGTCGGAGAAGGCTGCAGATGTTTAGCTTTGAGGTCCAGGCACGCTTTAGGCAGCGAGAGACGTTATGAGGTGTCCTGCAAACAAAACCTTCCTGTCCTGATTCTGTGTCCCCTTCCTTTCCAGGTTGGTGGTGGTGATTGGTGGGCTCCTGCTCCTGTGTGGCCTGGTTTCTGTCTGCGTGAGGTGCTGTTTTCAGTGCCATCAGGCAGGGGACGAGTCGGGGCCTCAGCCCTACGAGGTCACCGTCATTGCTTTCGACCACGACAGCACCCTCCAGAGCACCATCACCTGTGAGTTGGCTTTGATGGGTGCTGGGGGCTTCAACACACCACCACGGGAGGGGCTGCATTCTGAAAAGCCCAGATTGTGCCACCCTGAGGCTGACAGAGGGAAGTTCATAGCAGGATGGGGGGAAATCAGCACCTGCACATCCTACAAATTCAGGTGCTCGCTCCTCGTAGCAAATGCAGCCAGACGGTGAATCAGACACGTTTGGGTGGAATTAGGGCAGCTACAGGTCTCAATGGCATTTCAGGAGAGAGTAATTGTGGGATGTTATCGATGGCGTTTCACACACACTCCTTTTAGGGAAGGCTGAAGGGGCAGGAGAAGGAAAACGCTCCAGCTGTAGGGAGAGAAAAGCCTGTGCCCTGCAGACACGCTCCCTAATCACATGATGCTTTCAGGACGAGGCAAACTGCTCTGGTCTCCTCCCTTGCAGCTCTCCACTCCGTGTTTGGGCCTGCTGCCAGGAGGATATTAGCAGTGGCACACTCCCACAACGCTGCCCAGGGAGCGCCGCCCCTCTCGGCGTCGGACACCCCGCCGGTGTACGAAGAAGCCCTGCACATGAGCAGGTTCACGGTGGCCAGGGCGGGCCAGAAAGTGCCAGACCTGGATCCCGTGCCGGAGGAAAAGCTGCAGGCACCTGCTGAGGCCAAGGATGCCCAGCCAGCCCTCCCAGGACATTAGTGCCTGGTTTTAATTAATGGCAAATAATACAGAACAGTTAAATGCAGGGACTAATTCATGTGGGCAGGGTTGGGAATCTCCGACTGACTTCCTTAGTTTAATGAGAAAGGGGGCGGAAATTAGCTAAAATTCCAAATATTTTCAGATCTAGCGTAGTTTGACGCCTCTTTCTGACACCTCCTTGAGATGGTTGGCCATTGGCATTCTCCAAGTCCATTTATTACAGGCACACAACACCAGTAGCAGAGCTGGCACAAACAAGCTGGCAGCAGGATCAAGGTGCTGAGCCATCTTGCAGGGTGATGGCAGATGCGGTCTCATTCCTCCTGCCTCAACCCTGGGTTTCCTCAGGGTGGCAGAGAGGATTTCAAAACAGACAAAAACTAAACCAACCAAACAAAACCCAAACCAAACAAAAAAAAAGACCCGTGAGAAGGTCTATTAAGGCCCAGTAATAACACCAAACTTCTGGAAACGGCCAAACATCTCTAGTCATTTTTAAAACAAACAATCTGCATGTAAACAACGGAGAGGATATATACAGAATGTGCCCTAAATGTCCTCCAGGATACACAGAATGAAGACAGTCTGGTTCTGAATAGGATATATAGCAATTCTGAAGTAGTAGTCTCAAGCTCTTATATTTGAATTAAAAAATATTATATTAGGTGCCAACAGATCAAACAAGGGGAGGAGCAGGAACACTGCCCCTGAAATAAAGCTCAATCATCTTTTCATTGCATTCATATTGTATCATTTATTAATTCCTACTGTTGCTGTCAAAACCAGATCAATTTAAGTAAGACCACTTAAAACATTTAAGCCATTTCCCAGACAGAATAATTTGAGAGTCTCTCCTGATCGATACAAATGTGCTGAACCACCCAGAAATATTGACCAAACTGGATGAACATGGATATGGACCATCTGTAAAATGTTTTCCTGGGTTAGGCAGTCAGAAGAAGGTGAGTGTTGAATTATATCAGTGTTGTCTCTACCCTAGGTTCAGCACCTGAAAACATTAAAGCAGAAGGACATCAAATATCAAATGATAAGCAGTTAATTGGTGTAGATGGCAATGTTGATATGAATGCCCAGGTCACAGATATGACATCTTTCTGAAAGACCTGCATGGCCCTTCTCACTGAAGTACCCAAATTCTCACTGTCCCTGATATGCTGGTCTTCTTTCCTGTGAAATACAGAAAATATGGTTATTTTGTAGATAAGGAGAACAAGGACAATGTTGGACAAGGTCCCACATAATTTTAGGAACCTAACTGCTGTTGAGATCAGCCACAGAAAATTTTAGAGAAGGTTGGTAAGATTACTTCGGGGATAGAATAAAGCTGAACTGAACAACCCAAACATCTTCGATAACGTCCCAGATCTTGCCCATTTTGTGTGTAAGGGTCTTGATTTCTGAGCTTATAAACTTTTTCCTGAATTGTGTTGGTCGTTGCCCAGCTGTATCATTAGTGAGGGATAAAGTGGAATGGAAAAAGCAGAGAAGTGACATATAAGTTTATGTCCCTTCTGCTGTCCAGCATTCTTGAATCATAGAATTACAGAATGGTTTCAGTTAGAGGGGACCTTAAAGACTGAGTTCCAACCCCCTGCCATGGGCAGGGATGCCTCCCACCAGACCAGGTTGCTCAGAGCCCCGTCCAACCTGGCCTTGAAATAATAATAATAATAATAACAATAACAGCAACTGTTTGTGGAACATCTCGTCGAGTGACCCACTTTATCAGCTGCTCTCTGAAGTCCTGTTCGGCCACGACGTGTCCCCCAGGCTGCAGAACATTTCCTGGAAGCCTCTTGTTTACTCCCCAGTGAAATCCCGAAGCGAGCAGAGACATCTGAGATCTGCTGAACACGCGTCAAGTACCACCAAGCCCCGAAACTTCCTGGAAAGTTCTTGGCAGTCGTTTTCCAGGGGGAACGGACTGTTCCTACTCCACCTCCTGCCTGTGAAGCCCGAGCTGTGCAGGCGTTTAACACATGATGGCAGCCCTGCTCCACAGGGCAGCAATCCTGCCTGGCAACACGGGGAATGCTCAATTTTATACGGTTTACCATAATAATTACACGGCTTTTTTTTTTCCCCCCCTAATGTGTGCAAGGATAAGGGAAGGTTTAAAATTATTAGTTTTCCTCTCCTCTACTATCTCAAATATTTTAATTTCTATGAGATTTTTTTTTTCTCTTCTGTGAATTTTTCTAGTTGTCTTTAAATCACAGAATGTTCTGAGTTGGAAGGGACCCACATGGAGCATTGAGTCCCACTCTTAACTGAATGGTCCCTTTGGGGATTTTGGTGGTGTTCTGCATCGTGTTCTAACAAACTGAGCTCCCTCCTTTCTCAGTTTTCAGGGGAAAAGTCACAGGTCAATTGTACCCAGACCTGCTGATTTCCATGTCTAACTCTCCAATTCCTTCCCATCTGCTCACATCCTTCTTTGCTTGTCTCAGTCCTAGTTTTTAGGTGCTATGCTGGTACCCTCAAGGGTTTTTTTACTGGCAAGACATCTGAAGTATTTCAGGTGGCAATAATGACAGATATAACTTCACTTGCTCAGGGACTGGTTCCCACTAAACTGACCTCAGGTGAGCCCATAAGACCCAATGAAACACCAGATTAGAACAAATGAACAAAAAGCAGAAGCAGACTGCTCTATTTAAACAACATGAAAGGTTGTGTAAGAAAGCAAAGAGCAGGCCCAGGTGACTGGAGGCACTTGGCTCTTGCTGGCAGATCTGTTACAATTCGAAGTTCTCTCCTCTGAAATAATCCCAAAATGAGGACAGAGTCAATAAAGATCACATGTATTTTGTGAAAAAGCAGGATTTTGCTGTCATTTGCTGCTTTTCATCACAAGGTATGTTCCTTAATCTCCTCGTGACACCATTTTTATGCATTTAAGCCACTTTGAGCTGAGGCTGGGCCATGCAACAAGTTTGGGAGGAATGAGCGGCTTTTTATGGTGAAAAATAAGAAAGTGTAGAAAAATGGAGCAGTGAGGCAGCACAGACAACACAGAGTCCTTTTCAGGAGGAAAGGAAAACATGCACACAATTAGACATTGTTTGGTGGCAGTGACTAATCCTGTGCCCTCATCCAAGACCAACGTGCCCAGACTGGCTCTGAGGTCACCAGACCAGTCGTGAGGGGTACTGGGAGAGGCACCAGGCAAGGATGGACATCAGGCAGAACAGATTCACAAGTGCTTCCAGGTGCACCACGTGCAGTTGAATCCCCATTCGGAGTACAAAGTAGATGTTTCTTGACAAGAGAGGCTTTGAAATGCTGACTCCACAACTTTTAAGGCCTTAAAAAAAGATAAAGTCATCCTGTGGAGGCACAGAGGAAGGTATCCCATAGGAGGTACTAATGGAAGAAACATCCAAGGGAGTCCAGACTTACAAGTAGCTGAGCAGTGTTGTTGAGAAGGAATGCTGTGTGGTACAGCCCAGACTGCAAACCCTGCCCCCCAAGGTTCTGTGCAAATATTTTTATCTCCTGCTTCCATGGCTACGGCACTGGCAGCGCTTGGGAAATCCCTTTCAGAACGTCCCTCTGTGTGAGCTGCAGGCACAGCAGCACAGGACGTGCTCAGAGCTCTTCTGACGCTCTGGGTTCAGGAAAACTATATTGTTTTGGTAGCCTGTGGGCCGTGCCAACCCCGTTTCCAGTTCCTCCCTCTGGCACACGGATCCATAACATGGGGTTTGTCACATGCCCGGGGGATGACACTTGAATAACTCCGAGTCAGATGTTCAGCTGTTTGCCACTGCTCCTGCGTGTGTCACCTTCCTGCCTGCTGTTTTGCCAGTGACGCCGTTGTTATTATTGAAGCCGGAGGAGAGAGCTGGGAACTCGGTGCCTGGTGAAGAGGAAGTGGGGAAGAGGGAAGGGCGAGTCCCGTGGCTGCACGTCCAGGGCTGCGTCATCAGGGGCAGGAAGACAACAGCGAGGTTTGCGAATCCCACCTCACGTGGGATTCACTGGGAGAAGTCACCCAGCAATCCACTCACAGGCCTTGTCCTTCCATCGGGACAGGGAAGAACCCCCAAGCTTCTCCCTGGTTCGTCACCAGCAATTCAAACCGAGCAAGGCTCAGCTGCCTCGTGTGCAGCCCTGGGGATGGAAACAGCCATTTACGGGACAAAGGGAGCGTGGGGTCAGTCTGTTAAAATTGCCAGGACATGTTGGTGGCCTGGGTGAAACAGGCTGGAAAAGTTCCCTCTTTTGCCCTTGAGGACAAACCTACACCATCACCACAGACCTCGAACACACTTGGCTGTGCTGCCAGCAGTTAGGAAGCAAGGAGGCCAAACACAGGAATCACGGAAAGGTGCAATGCCACAAAACCAGAATTTTCCACGGGTCAGAACCCCGGGACTCCTTCTGTCTTAGGCTGTTCCCTACTGGACTGCACAAAACCAGCACCTTCTGATGGATCCTCTGACACCACCCGGCAACTGTGGGGAAATGTCCATCTGTCCTGGGACAGACAGACACGGGCAGTGGGGACACCTCCCTGTGACATCACAGAAGTAAAGGAGGAACCCTCCATGACGTCATAGTGTCAAAAGAGGACCTCCCTGTGACGTCACAGATGCAGTGGGGCACCTCCCCATGACGTCACAGTGGCAAAGGGGACCTCCTCGTGACATCACGGAGGCAAAAGGGGCACCATCCCTGTGACATCACAGCACTGCGCGGCACAGCGGGGACCCTCCTTGTGACGTCACACTGGCAGAGGGGGACCTCCCTGGTGACGTCACAGCGCTCAGCCGAGCAGCAGGGCGCCTCCCCGTGATGTCACAGAGGGCAAGGGAGACCTCCTCCTGACATCACAGTGGCAAAGGGGGGGGCCTCTCTGTGACGTCGCAGCAGCAGAGGGAACATCTCCGTGACGTCAAGGCGGCAAAGCGGGACCTCCCTCGTGACGTCACAGCTCCGAGCGGCACAGGCCGGCCGCAGCGGGGGGGGATCCTCCCCGTGACGTCACGACGACACTGCCCCTCCCCATGACGTCACGGCGGCACCGCCCCTCCCCGTGACGTCGCGGTGGCACTGCCCCTCCCCGTGACGTCAGAGGGAGGGCGGGGCAGGGTCGGGGCAGGGACGGAGCCGCCGCAGCGCTCGGAGCGGAGGCGCAGCCCGGCACCATGAAGTTCCAGTACAAGGAGGACCACCCGTTCGAGTACAGGAAAAAGGAGGGGGAGAAGATCCGCAAGAAGTACCCGGACAGAGTCCCCGTGAGTTCGCGATGGCTCCCGCCTTTGCTCTCCCCGGCCGGGCTGGGTTCGGTGATGCTGCGGGAAGGCGCTGTCGATGCTCTGATCCCAACCCCCGGCTGCCCTTCTTCCCCCGCCGGGGCAGCCAGCTCTGTGCTGGGGGAAAAGGGGGGGTAGGGTGTCACACACCTTTTTTTTGGGGGGAGGGGGATCCGCAATAACTCGGCAGGGAAGGCACTGCCCGTCTCTGTCTGCGTGGTGTCGGCCAGCTTATCCTGGTCTGGAAAAATGGAGGAGAACAATGGCTGGGGTTAATCCATCGCAGAAAACATCATCGTCTGTGTCCGTGTCGTCTCCTTTTCCCCTGTATTTTTGTTCTACTGCCTCCTGGCTTGTCTTCTCAGTATATTCCTGGTTTGTTTTCTTTTCCTTTGCACTGAGCAAAAAAATGATAACCTCTCGATCTTTTTGCTCCCCAGTGGACAAAATGTCCCTCAGAATGCAAGGTCATCCAGTTTAAACTTTGCTTCCTCATTCCCCCTTGCCGTGCCTGTGGAAAACTTCTGCCTTTATAATTATTAACAGTAATTGAGGGGGGGGGAGTGTGAAGAAATGACAAATCCAATTAATCGTGTTTGGTGTTTTGTGTTTTTGTTTTTGGTTTTTTTTCTTTTTAATAAACGTTTTGCAAATGTCTTTTTTTTCCATCCCCACTGGAGAAGTCTGCCCTAGATTTACTGCATGCCAAAAAAAAATTGGAGTCCCCTGTAAAACTAAGGACGAGGGGGAACAGCTACTAAACCCCACGTTTTCCCTGCAGTCTAACAGCATTTTTTTTTTTTTTTATCTTGGGAGTGACCCTCAACTGGGCTTGAAACAAGATTTGGGAAGTCAGTATCTGGGTGCACTTGTTTTTGGGATGCCTGCCGTGGCACAGCAGGCTGGAGTGGATCAGCAGTGAGGTGTGTGTGGCTCGGTGTCTCACGGTGAGGACCTGCAGAGGTCTGAAGCGAGGCAGGCTGTAAACTGAGGATTAACATGGCAGGTTGTGCCGTGAGAAACGTGTCTGGAAGAGCTCTGGAAGAGCCCAGGACCAGGCCCGGTATGGCAAGAGGTAAAGGAGGTCAAGATAAGGGGACATCATCAGACCTCTATTAAGAAAACCAGGACCGAAATAACGAGGTGTGCCGCAGTTGAGGATAAATGGAAATGCTGCATGGCAAGGCCCAGATGGGAGCTGTTAAGGGTTGGCTGTAATCAGAGCTGCACAGGAAGCAAATAGATACAGCAGCCTGTTCTTCCCTTGCAGCTCTGCCCTTCCTGACAGCAGGATCCTTGTGGATGTCACCGGCTTGGCTGTCCACGCTGCAGTGCCCCGACACATCTCAGCTCTCTGCCGAGATTTCACTGCTGGCACGGCCCTGCCTTGCCACAGCCACCACTCAGCCACAGCAGAGGCACAGATAATCTGCATCTGCCCTCTGGATTATCTTTGTAGGGGTTTTTCTGTGTGTGTGAAGGGTTTAGTGCTTCAGAAGAGATAACCTGCGTTATCAGGGCATGCTGACTGCAGTCTGGGGGCACCTCCATTCCTTCCCTGCCTCTTTGCAGGAGGGAGATCTCTCTCAAGCTCAGTGGTAATCTGAGTTAAATCTTCCCTAAATCTTCCCTAGGGCCTCAGGAGCCCCAGCAACACTCTCACCTCTTCCTCACAGGCATGACTTCGTTTTCCTTTATCATCTGATGGCCAGGCCACCCTGAGTCAGGGCAGTCACAGCCAGCAGTTCTGCTTGCCAGTAGCTTTTTTTATTTGGGGCTAAATAGTAAAGGTTTCTCTCCACTGCAGTTTGTTGTGTTAGATACTGCCTGGCTGGATGTGCTGGTAAAAAAGAAAAAAAAAGTGTTCAAAATGTTCCTGTTGAGTGAGATTGTGGAAGAACTGTCATTCCTTCGAGGCATTTACCGACTGCATCTTGTACAGAAATCTGTGTCCTGTACCACAAACTGCCTGAAAGAGCTGGAATGCCTTGTTCTAATTTAGGTACTTGGAATCCTTGAAGTAGCAGAGACAACTGTGTTTCTATTTTAAAATCAAACTGGGAAATTTCAGGGGGTTTGGCTGTGTGGGCCACACTCAAATGGAGCACAGGGAAGAGATGTCCAGGCTGGGATTCCTAAGAACCCTTAGGAAGTCAGTCCCACAGTGTGTCAGGTGGAGTATTTACAATTACAGGGTCTAACAGAATTAAAAAAGGTGAGGGGGTTCATAAAATCCAGCTTTAAGATTTAGTTTGGATGGTCAAAATGGCTTCTGCAGAGCAGAACAGCAAACCACAGAGATGGAATCGTGAACTCTGACCAGTTTAAAAATACAAATCACACACAAAAAAGTAAAAACCTGCAATTTTTTTCTGCACAAGCCCAGTAGTTCCAAGTGGAAGGAAGTCAGGTCACTTTGGGATACTTCTCACTTCTGAGGTAAACATTTGCCTAGCTCTGCTAACAAAAATTAACTTGTAGCAGAAGGTCTCTTGGTCTGTTTGACCTTAAAGCTGTTGAGCTGCATTTTTTCCTATATTGTAATCACTTTAGGGTTTAATGAAGAGTAGTATTTTGTGTCAAAGGTCTCTGTGGGTCCAGTTGTCCACGTGGTAGGGTGGTTTTAATTATTAGATATTTATATAAATAAGGAATAGCTAGCTATATGAAGTGTGGGTAATATCCATATTAATATCCACAATAATATCCATTTACAGGATATGAATATCAGAGCAGAAGATAACTAATGAGGAACTGGAGATTTTTAAAATAAATTCCCCAGTGAGCTGTAGCTGGTCTTTAGTTCTTCATTCTAGAGCACTTGGTATTGGTGAAAGTGGAAATTAGGATGTGGGACTACTGGGAGTAGGGCTGATTTTGTGCAAGGCAGTTTGGAACTGTAACCTGGAAAGTTTAACTTACTTGTGATACTTCTTGTGTTCATGTATTGGCCTCCTGACAGCTGCTTCATACAAAATTAACCTGAATTGGGAACATCAAGGTGCCCTGATTGGTTTTTTTTTTTCCTCAGCCATTATGGTTTATTTTTGTGTCTGTACTGGACTCCTTTTTCACTCACTGTGCTTACTGCTGCAGTCCTGGGTCCCAGGATAGTTACTGTTAGTGATTTTAAGTCATCTTCTCACCTGTCTGTTCTTTAATGTTGAGTGTTTGTTATAGATTAAATAAATAGCTAAAAGGCCTCGGTAGCACCATCAAAAGATAATATCCACCGATGCTTTTTGGACCATTTTGTTTTATGATATTCATGTTTGTTTTCTTGCTTTCTCTCACTCTCTCTCTCTCTCTTTCTCCAGGTAATTGTGGAAAAAGCACCAAAAGCCAGAGTACCTGACCTAGACAAAAGGAAGTATCTCGTGCCTTCTGACCTCACAGGTAACAATGTTTACCTCCTTTCTTCCTGATTTTCAGTGAGAAGGCTTCAGGAGTGCTTTTTTATTCTTATTTATGATCAGCACAAAAAAACCCATCCAGACAGGCTCAGCATCTTATCATTTACCCCACTTCACCTGCTGCCCTGGTTGTATTTCTGTACCTTCCAGCCTGGATTAGAATGTGGAGAATTCCCTGAGGTGTCCCAGTGCCTTGGCTGCCGTGGCTGTGTCACAGCTGAGTTCTGACCGTGACTGAATTGTGTATCATGGGCAGCAGCATAATCATCAGTCAGTGATGACCAGGGTTGCCAGAGGCTGTGTTCTTGTTGCAGGAAGAGACAAGTTCTTGAAATAGTCCCGTCCTTTTCCACCCCTGTGGTTGGAGTCATAGCTGCAAAGTTCCTTTTCCGAATGGTCACGGTGATTCTGTGTGTGATTACATTTGTTTGCACTGAAGAACATGAATGAGTTAAAAGAACAGCATTTTATTTGTTTTTTTTGCAGCGTGGAATGGACTGTGAAATGCTTTCTTGTGCAACACAGTTCAAGTAAATAGCAAGGAATTTTTTTTTTTCCAGGAGTGGTATGACCATTTGCTCCAAGGCTAAATTCCCTAAGGTGTCTTTGAGCTGTGGGATTTAAAGGTTAAGCTAGTTAAGGGTCTTCCCACCAATCTCCTCAGTAGAGCATTTTGTACCACAGTGTGGAGTGTGGATTTAGAGAGTACGTGGCATGAGGTGTGTACCTGAGAACCTGCCAGCTCCCAGTGGATTGCCTGCTGATGTGGTTACAGTCATGAAGTTACTGCTTGCTCTCTCTGCTTTTTTTTTTGCCCTGCAAAGTTCATTTTCCCCTACACCATGTGCCTTCCATGACCCAAAGAAAACAGCCGTGGTTAGGGTTAAAACACAAACACAACAACAAAACAAAAAAAAACCAAAACCCCAACAAACAAACAGAAACCCACCAAAATAAACAAACAAAAACCCCAACCCACATTCTTTCTGCATCTAAGGCCTTCTCTGTTCCTCCTCAGTTGGTCAATTCTACTTCTTAATCCGAAAGAGGATCCACCTGAGGCCAGAAGATGCCCTGTTCTTCTTTGTCAATAATACCATCCCTCCCACCAGTGCTACCATGGGCCAACTCTACGAGGTAAGCAACGTGTTGGTGCTGCTGTTTTGACAAAGTGTGGAAATAAACCACTTTATGTTTCACAGGAAGGATTGTGTCTGGGGCAGGGAGGGGGCAGAACAGAGGCCCTGGCTTTCCTGTTTGTGCAAAGGAGATTTCCTTTCGGCCACTAAAAGGACACAATATCACTGGGCAGCCAGCTGTCTATAAATAGGTCCTTAAGGAACACTTATTCTTTGGTCAGAATTAGTTTTTCATTGCTTATGCTGTTTAAGTGAGGATTGTGTGGGATGCTGTGAACGTTGCTGCCCACCATTTCTGCTGAGCACTGTTATTTGATCAGCCTTAAAGGCATATTCAGTGCCCATCAGAGGAATGTCCCTAAGTTATACAGCCAGTATGTCATGGGTGGTTTGCAGCCTGCATTGATTTCTCCTTGATCTCTCCTTCTGCTCTGTTAGTGTGTTTTATTAAAAGAGCTGCAGTGTGGAGCTGTGAGCCTTGTCTGACCTGTCACCCTCTGGCAATCACTGGACTCTTCATCAGCGTGTGGGGTGATGAAGATAATAAAAGATAACACAGGCAGGGATTTTTCCAAGTCGGAACACGTAGGAGGAAGCTGTCTGACTGTCCAGAACTGAGACTGACAGGCTTTTTGTGTCAGTATAATCACTGAACATCTCAGCTCTGCTGCCCGCATGTAAAACAGGACTCAGAAACGCAGCCACATGTCAGAGTGTTCCAAAAAATTAAAAATACCATCTAGAGGTGACTTTTTGACTTGTTTAAAGCCTACCAAGGTTCTCTTCTTGATGTGGCTCTTCAAGAAAATTCACTGTGGCCAGATATGTGTCGTGCCTGTGCTTGGAAGGAGAGCTGTGGCCAGAGAGAGCGAGTTGGAACGTGAACAGGGAGAAACAGTGAGGAGAGGTGGTTCCCTCTGGTTACAGTGACCTCTGGGTTGGGCTTTTTCACCTGTGGTGAGTCCCAGGGCTCTGGTTTGTTACTGTGTCCCTCTGCCCCCTTGCAGGATAACCACGAGGAGGACTATTTTCTGTACGTGGCCTACAGCGACGAGAGCGTCTATGGCAAGTGAGCAGCAGCCCCTCAGGCCTGCAGGGTGGATGGACTGATGGAGTGGATTGGCATGGGGAGGGGGTTGTTGGAGAGGCAGGAGGAGGATGCATGAGAAGAGGGGAAGAGAACTGGAAGTGAACCACCGTGCACACTGTCATCGACTCCACGCATTAATTATAACCATTATTTTTTTAAACCGAGGGGAGGGAGGGGAGGGGACGGTGGACTGGAAGAACTAACAAGGGGTTCCACGCTGAGGGATGGGGAGGCTCCACTGTTCACAGCTCTTCTCTTGCCACAGCTGTAAGTAGTTAGCTCGTGCTGGAGGCTGCTGGACCAGGCAGTGTGGGGAAGCTCCAGGAGAGTGACTGGGCAGGATGGCCATTCCCATGTAACCCTTTCACTGGATGAAGAAGGCATGCCATGTATTGTGCACTGACCCTGTCGTGTCTCCACACTGCTGTGAGCATTCAGTGAGCTGTGAAATACTTCAGTGTGCTCTCACAAGGCTGTCCTGTGCTGACAGTCCTCACTCCAGCTGCTGCCTGTGAGTTGTTCCAAGGGTATTGTGTTTCCCATCGCTTCCATCAGTATTAGAAGGGCTGACTCTGTCCACTGGTATTAGAAGGGCTAACTCTGAGGACTGGGGACTCCTCAGCTGTGAGATATGAAGGTTGGGGAAAGGAAGGAAGGATTTGTTAAGGTTTTTTTTTTCCCCTTTGTTGCTTTAACTGCAACTGCTGGACAGAAAAATCAAGAGACGGCCCTTTTGTTCTTTTCAGTGAAGTCAACTGATAAACTGGTAAGCACAGGGCTAGGAAGGACCTCAAGAGAAGGACCAGCCCCCCACCAGCTCTGAGACAGGACTGAGTACACCAAACATGTCCACTGTGGCTGCTCATCACACTTGTTCTTAGTGAACCTCCCTGAGGAAGACCCTGGAGGCTGCTGAGGTTGACTCTTCAGTTCCTAGCTGGCCTACAAGCCAGATTGCTTTTCCTGGTAACCCAACTTTAGTCTCCCTTGCTGTGCATTAAGACAGCTTAACTACTAGTGGTCTTGCTGTTGGTGAACACAGAAAATCATCTCTCAGTGTTGTCCTTGTACTGGTCTTCTGCAGATTTGAGGAATGGCAGAAGTCCTGTGGGTTTAGCCTTCCCTTCCACGCCTCGTCCCTGTACAGCCCTTGCACCACATGCACAAGTGGAAGAATTCAGTCACTGCCACGTGTGTTTTGCCGGCTTTTTGTGATTGGCTAACAGTGCCACTCTTTGCCACAACAGAGGTTCTTTTTAGACTTGAAGGGGAATAGATTATCTGTAGATTTTTTTTTTTTTAATTATTTTATTTTAAACCAGTGTTGTTCTTAGAAAGGTGCCAGATGGGTGATGTCCTGTGCAAGCCTTATGCTGTCATGCCAAAGCAGTTTTCTTCCCAGTGGCACAAACAGCAGATTTTCCCATAACTGCCATAACTCTGAGGAAAGAATGGGTTTTGGAGAGTGAGCTGACTTTCAGGAAAATCCTGGGGTCTCCTCTAAAAATCAGAGAACTAGACCTGACTTACTGTAAACATTCCTACATTTAAGAGAGGGACCAAGAGGGAGGAAAGGGCAAGAAGGATGAAGAACACAGGCAGATTCCAAAATAAGTGGAAGGTGTTTACTCTGTTGTTAATAAAGTTAGATCCCAGTTCCCTGTGTTCCTCATGAATGAGAAATCAAGATGAGTGCTCCTCTGATTGTGGGAAACAGGAAATCAGGTTTCAGCCTTCTCTGAGCGTTGTCATGCAGAGGGACAGGAGGCAGAAGAGCTCAAGGGTGTGTCAGGCAGAGCTGTGTGAAGGTCAGGGAAGGCAGTGCAGAGGGGCAGGAGGGTTTACTCCCTGTGGGGAATGGAAAGTAGCAGAAGAGTGGGAGAGAAGGGAGGAACCACAGAGGATGTATAGACAGGCTGGTCATAACGGGCAGACAGAAAATGAGGGAGCAGAGGATGAAATGGGGGGGGGATCATATCCCCAGTGTTACAGCCTGAACTTCAGGTGTGCCGTTCCCATCCATCTGGAATAAATGTGTTTGGATGAGTTTGTACCTACTGCCAACTTGGGTAACTTCAGTTTTCTGCTTGCACTGCTCAGTCCTCTCTTTTAGACCCGCTCTCCTTCAGCTACCAGGCTCTCCTCACATCCTTTGGGTGCAAATCCATATCAGTCTCATGTTTTAGGAAGCTCTGAACGTTCTCAAGCAGAGAACAGACCCAGGGGGGGCTTTCCAGGGTGAAAGACAGGAGACAGGCAGCTGGTGTGCATCTCTCTGCTGCTGTCCCACTTGTCCATGCGTGGGCTGCCAAGCACGCTCAGGGGAGAAAGGGTTGGCATCTGGGGTGCTTGGTTTTGTGTTCAGACCTCCCCTCCCGCTGCTGGGTTTATAAATGACACGTGGGACTAATCACAGCTGTTTGTTACATGTAGAGTTTACAGTTTAGTTCTTTTTAACAGTTCTTTTAACTGGATTGTGGCATTTACTTCTGTTTTTGTGCTAGTCCGGTATTGTACGAGGTAATGATGGTAATTTTTTTGTGTTGGTTAGCTGCAGGTTCTTGTAAAATAAAGTTCAGACTAGAGCTTAATCAACCTATCAATAAAGATGCATTTGAAAATCACAGATTGGTCCAAAATGGGTGACTGGCATTTCTTTCTGACATGGGCTTATTAATAAAGGGACAGCTTTGCCAGAACTTTAATTGCTACTTTTTTTTTTGCTACTTTTGCTACTACTTTTTCCCACCACCCTGGATTTACTCAGTCCTGTCTACCAGGATACTTATCTCCCTTTTTTGGTGATGCTGTCACATACACACCTAGCTCTGTATTGCCACGCCACCAGTAGGAACTTTAATTAGACCTGGATGATGTGAGAAGGTTTTAAGGTGGATAATGGATGCACTGAGGCATTTTCTGACATTTTAAGACCCTGAACAGTCCTCTCCAGCTGATGGGGCCTCAAGGGCATCACCAGCCCTGACTGTACATACCAGGCCCCAAAAGAGGGGAGGGTGTCACCATGGCCCAGGACTGTGGGCATCTGTGCTGGCATTGCCCATTTCAGCCCCCTCAGGGCTGATTTTGGCCTGCAGCCTGCAGTGGTGATAAATCAGGCTGCTTTCCCTGGCAGATATTGGTGGGGGGAGAAGGAAGGAGCCCTGCTGGGAGCTGGCAGCGCCAGTGGGTGTTGCTGGCTCAGCGCCGTCACTCGGAGTCGGGAGCTACCGAAGAGTTGCCATCACTGAGAGGCACAGACACAAAATGCGCAGGCAAAGCATTCACATTTACCCATTTACTGCGTGTGATTTGCCTGGTCCAAAGATGAAACATCATCCTGTGCTCAAAGGCTGCTTCGTTTCTAGCTGTAACCTTTGCTCTGTGGGTGGTGAAGCGAGGCCTGGGGGAAATGATGGGCTCAGCTGGTTTAGGAAGGCTGAGTAATTAATGCTCTGCCTTGGTCACTGTCACTGCACATGGGATCCTTTCTCCAGTCATCCTGATGATTTGCTTTATTCTTTATTCGCCTCCTCCTAGCTTAGAGTATCCCAGGTAATGGAGATGGAGATGCTGCTGCATGAGGAGAGATCCTTCTGTCACCTCTGAGGGAGAAGGTGGCTGGACATCAAAGGGCATGGAAATCCTGGGATACTCCTCTGAGCTGTGGGATGAATAAAGACTGGACAGCAGACGAACCAGATCAGTTTTTCCTTCATCTCATAAGCCAGTCCCTTCAACCTTAATGCAGTTCTAGCAATGTCATCACTTGAAAATCAGGATCTCTATGTTCTCCTCCTGCTTCCACGTACAACATTTATTCTTCTATTTATAGCCTTGATTAGCAATCCTTTAACTCCTGAAGGTACTTGGCAGCCAAACAGTGAGCAGGGCTGAAAAATGCCTCACATCACATATTCCCACAACAAAAACACACCACCTTGACAAGTACAGTGTGTGCAGGCAATCAGAAGAGAAAAACAGCAAGGCATGCACCCAGCCTTTAGGATGATGGACAAACATGAATTATGCATTAATAGTGCACTCGGAGCAGCTGGAGCCAAAAGCCACGTGCCAAAAATAGCCACTGGAGACTGGAGATCAATAGGGAAACACAGGAATGGGAAAAACACACAGGGGGATGTGGAGTCGTGGGCTTCAGGTGATTACAGAAAAGCTTGCAAGTGTAAACATGCTAGATATTAAAGGCAGCAGAAAAAAGTTTTTAGGAGAGAAAAACTAAGAGACAATGGAAAAAACGAGCCTTTTAGAATGGGAGCCAAGAAAGGAGTAGAGCTGCAATGCACCATGTGAGAACGTATATAAAAATGGTGGAGGAGATGGTAATGCAGGTTACAATCTGAAATAATTATTGTTCCATTTTCCAGTGGTTGTTCAGAGGTAACACAGGAATATTTCAGCTCTCACTCGCAGTCCATTTTTTCAGGGGGGCATATAACAGAAAATGAGCAGTGACAGGTCTGATCACAGTCTGCATTTTATTACTTCACACTTATATAATCAGTTCTACATGCCAGTCTCTGTTTTTTCAAAAATTACTGATCTATTCAGACTCCCAGTGGCCCAGTGGGGTAGCTCTTGTTTTCTCCAGTCTGCTGCTGGAGGTGCAGAGATGTGGACTGACTTGCCCCAAGGCCATCAATGAAACAGGACCAAAAAAAAAAAGCCTTGTCCTCCTGATCCCCAGCACTTTTAATAACAATTTTATACACTTTAAAATTTGAAATGTGGATCCTGTATATTCATATTATATTTAATTAATGAAAGAACCCCCTCACCATCTCTGGGAAGAGAGCATTGTAATATTTTGATATTCTGCCATTTGTGACCTGGAAAGGCTCTGATTTCTTTGCCAGAACCAGCAACAATAAGGTGGTCCCTACTCCTGTCACACTGCCAAGAAAACACTGCTGAATTGTCTTTGAGCAGCAGCTCCCTTCAAAGCTTATTGTTACATTTATCAGTGCCTTCTTTCTCTGGAACAAAAAGAGAAATCATGGTGCAAGCCTGGAAAAAGAAACAGTGCTTTTTCTTTTTGTCATTTGCCTTTTTTGGGGGGGATTTTCTGGCAACTTAAAAGTATTCAGCATCTCCTCTCCTGTTTTACTATGAACATGTTTCATAAAATTTGCAAACTTTGGGCTGTTCCAGAAGGCAGAATCAAGTGGGTATTTGGACCGATTTCTGAGCTCTTGAAAAATCCCAGAGCTGCTAAGGCAGGTTCCTATTTTAACATATTCTTTTATTGTAATATTCTCGTATTTTCCAGAAAGCAGAAAACACACGCAAACATGGCATCATTTTCAGGTCAGTCAAGCCTGCTTTAAATTTAGATTTAGATTTAATATGTTGATTTGTGGTCTCTTCTGGTTCCAATTTGGGGATAGTGTGTTTTCTGTGGAGTTTTGTACTGCCTCTTAAAAAGTACAGAAAAATGGGGTGAACTAGAGTGAGACAGAAAACCCCCAGTTATTCTGGTTTTCCACTTTATTATAGAGTTGTTATCATAAGCCTTTTGTATTAAAAACTCATGTTTCAGGCAAATAGCCACTGCTTATGTAAGATATTTATTTGTCTGCCTGATGTGGGGTGTAAGAGTTGTAAATCTCCAAAGTGTGTAAGAGTCATCTTTATACAGATTCAGTAATAATAATAAACATATGTAATAATTTATTAAGAAATGATAATTTATTGACATAGTAATTTATTAAGAAATAATAATTTTTAATTGTTATTATTGAGAGTCACATCTCCTACACCCAATAAATATATTCATAGATAATCATAATTATTATGTTATATTATTATATTACATTATTGTGTATTTATATATCAATATAATAAATAGTATACATATTCATATTATTTAAATATAATTATTATGTTTATTATTTAAATATAAATAATATTATGGTTTTTTATTAGTATATATTTTAATTATATATAATGATAAATAATAACATTTAATTAAATTAATATTAAATAATAATAATAATAGCAAAATACTTATAAAGGCTCCAAGACCACAACATTAAGTAGGATTCACTGCTGTGAAGTTCAGAGTCTGTAATCCTCAAAATACTTGGGAATCTTTTCTGCCAAACTTGTGCTTTATTAGTAAATACCATTCAATTTAACTTTTTGTACAAGAATATGTTGATAGATTTCATAATTATCTCATTCCATTGTAATTTGAAAAAGAAAAACAGAACAACAGAATTAATTAGCAGGTCTGAGTCACTTATGTACTTTATTTGATGAGAACTGACAAGATTCTGGTCAAGAAGTAATGAAAAAAAATTAAAAGGGAATTTAAACTAATTAAAAATACCAAAATACCAGTCTGCAGAAATATGATATTTAATCAGGAGTTTCTTTCAAACATATTACTTAATTAGTAGTTAATTAGTGTTGCAAAGCGTATTTTCAAGGTTCCAAGTGCTCAGAACTGCCAGGTCTGACAGAACAGAGCTCATCCACATCTGCTCCCGTGGCAGGTTGATAATCCAGGGCTATTTTACACACACGGTGTTTCCTTCTGCTTTCCAAACTAGCTGGATAAAATAACACCTATTCTCAGCAGTCCTCGGCTGAAAACCAGCTGGAAGTTCCCCCCCAGACCAGAATAGTGGAATTAATGGATATTTCACCCTTCCCACACCCAAAATGTTGGCAATACTGAAGTTTTTTTATTTCCAAGCAGAAAATCTTCTTCCAAGTTCAGGGATAAAATTCCTTTCTTTACTTGCTGGAGTCGAAATGAACCCAGGAAAGCTTTGTGCTGGTTGTCCCTCCTTCACTTCCCATTTCAGGCATCATCAGTCTGGAAAACGATGCTGAAAGGTGACTTTGGGCTGGGCAGATTGAAAGGATTTATTAAGCAAGGCTGCTGCTTCTTTCTGGTTTTTTTGCTGCCTGTGGACCCAGCTGGGAAATAATGCAAGATTTGGAAATGAAACTGGAAAAAAACCCCATCTAATATTTCATAACATGTCTCATGGACCAGCAGGGCAGCAGATGGGAGACACTTGTCTGGGTCTGACACATGTCACTGTGTCAGGGTGTTCCCAACCTTGTCCGCTGAAAACTGCTGAAAAATAAATCAGATTATTATAGCAGATGGCTATAATAGCAAATGGCACATTTCCAAGCAACTGGACATGTCCACACAGCATTAAGTGTCACAGATCACAGGGAAAAGTTCCCTACTGCCTTTGTGATTAGTATTATTAAACAAAATAGACTAAAGGTATAAATTCTTTAAAAAGAACGTGATTGTTTGAACTGGTTTCTTTTTTTCCCCCACAGGTTTGTTGGGTTTTGTTTGTTTGGTTTGTTTTTCTGGCACTGTGTATGCAGTGCTTTCAAACTGTATAAAACACCATCAGAAAAAAAAAAATCATCCTTTTAGTCATTTATCACACTGCTGTGTGAGGGAAGAGCTGTTAAAGAAAACTGATGAACACAAACAAGTGTTTATTAACACTTTTGAGTCCTGCCAGGGAGTACTGGAAGAAAACGAGGAAATGAAAACGAGCTTCCAAGGGCAAAATTTTCGAGGGAGATGGACCCAAACCCATAAGGGTAAATACAGCACCCTGCAGAGAAATAATTGCCACAGGAGATGGAATTTGTGATAAAAGTATTATAGTCCAAAGCAATTTGCAACAAGAAAACCAAACCAGCATTTGTTAAGATTTGGAAAACACAGAATTACTGCACATCAAACTCTAAGGCACAAAAGACTTTAAAATTAATTTTCATGGCATCACCCAATGAGAAATTTAAAGTTTTGAGTATTTTCTTCTGAAATCCATGGGTTTTTTTGAAACACAAATGCAGGGAATTCATTGCCTGAGCTGAGAATTGGGGCTGGAATTGCGTAGGTCATCCTTGGTTTTTGGGGTTTTTTTGGGTGTTTTCCCACTCTGGGACAGAAAAATTCCTGTTGCTGAAACAAATCCCTCCGAAGTTTTATTTGGATTTTTTTTTTTTTAACTGATATCTACATTTTTTCCTCTACTGATCATGTAAAATATCTGAGCAAATTAAGAATTTTCCACCACCTTTGGCCACTTCTGTATGTCTCCTTATTTAAAGGTAGGGCACAGAGTTTTTGATGTGATTTATGCCTTAAATATCAGTTTTGCACTGGTGTTTTCACACGGGTAGAAACCTACCAATGGCCCAAAGGATTGGGTTTCACCGAATGAGGATGCACGTGGGATAACCCAGAAAGAGAAATATTTCAGGAATATCTCAGTTCTTGTGGCAGTTCAAATGTGGCAAATTCCACCTGAAAGCTCAAAGCACATTAGAGGACAGCGCAGCTGCTACTGTTACCTGAAATGTAACCAATTAACGTGAAAAAACCCAGCATTTTTTGTGTCTCGGAGAGTTGTGTGGAGAGGGGGGGGATATTTGTGAATTATTGCTACTCCTCGGTGGCGCAGCACCTGCTATAAATAAAACCACAAGCTGTAGGGGGTAGCATAAACAAACACACTCTGCCATCCTCGTGACTAAAGCACAGCCCTCACCAAAAAGCTGTTCTGCGTTCTGTGAGCGCAGAGGAGAGAGCACTGCAGAGTTCAAAAGGACTCTTAAATAAAAGCTCATTTTCGGTTTCAGGGAATTCCAACGTGGTGAGGCCAAATCCCACCATGAATATTTAGTATCTGTGTGTCCTATCTGTTGTCGCTTTTTGGACTATAACCTTTTTTTCCTCTGACTGTTCTGGACAGGACTTTCCTCACCCTCAGGAGATCTATCGGTGCTTATTCAGCCTCTCACTGAGAAGATGATCAGAAGGCTGAAGAAGACAGAGGGCAGAGATATAAAGCTTGATGTGAAATGAAAGACAGGCCACATTCGAGAAAAACAGCAAAACAATCCACTGTTTTCCAGCCTCTAAGCCTGTATAAGCAGGTACATTGAGTCCTGGTCTAATAAAGACTCCAATGCATGTCATTTATATGCAGTTTATAAACTGTTGTTTAGCACCTTGTATAATATATATATATAATTTCAATCTAATAATTAAAAGTTTACATTTTTCATGGGAACAAAATATTCCAATTAAATAAATGGAACAAAGTGGAAAAGCCATTGAAAAGCCAGGATTCTCCACAAAACTACTGGGAAAAGAAAAAAATTTGCCAGTCCCTCAGTGGATTCACTGAGGAGGAATTCACGAGTCTACACTGATGCTAAAAATGTAGATGCATGAATGGAGACTGCTCTGTGGAAAAAAAAC
This sequence comes from Myiozetetes cayanensis, assembly GCF_022539395.1. Lineage (NCBI taxonomy): Eukaryota > Metazoa > Chordata > Aves > Passeriformes > Tyrannidae > Myiozetetes > Myiozetetes cayanensis. The sequence continues at coordinate 69,853,028 of NW_026087521.1, read as the reverse complement.
CTTCTATATAGACTACTTTAATTAGCATGAAGTGTGGTTAAACTAGGATAACTCCACATGCATCATTCCTTTCATGCCACCATAAAACTTAATCTGGTTTAGATTCAGCCACTTCCAAACCAACCTTGGGAAAAGGCAGTCACCTCAGAATAAGAATAAGAACGATATTGAGAATGAGGCCACTTTATGGAAGGGAAATTAAATTAGACCTTTTCACAGAGCAGCAAAATGCCTTTCTGTGCACGAATTCACAAGCAGGCTCTTGGCACAGATTTGCTCTCGGGGGAGCCCAAAGCAGGTCTTTAGTGAGGTGCTCAGCATCCTGAATTCCCATGGACTCCCTTGATCAGAGCTCTGACAAGAGAAACAAAATACAAGCGGCTGTGTAAAGCAGGACTTTGCTTTCTGTGCTCTGAGAACAGGGCTGTGTTTGTTACCTTTAGCCCTCTGTTTGACAGGGTTTATTCACCGGCCCTGCAGCAGCAGTTCTGGGATTGTGTTACCTGTCTGAAACACCTTTCACAGCAGAGACCTTCAAGAATATCCCATTCTTGCAGTTTGAACCAATTAAATGCCTTTTTTTTTTTTTTAATGAATAGTTTATTCACCTAAACGACTGTGAATTTGACCTAAATCTACCAGGCAGCTTTGAACCTGTTTTCAAGTGAGGGGGAGAGAAGAGGATGTTTTTAATTTTAGCATTTGGAAAAGAAGAGACGTTTCCACTCTTCATATCTGATTTACAGCACCAGAGGTTTATGGACACCAAGGTGGCAATTAGAGAGCACCATCAGAGAGGTCAGAAAGGTAACTGAGCCCTCTTTAGTGGGCTTTGCAATGTATAGTGGTGATAGATGTAGACTTTGCAATGTCCCAGTGTTGAGTGGTCATACAGGTGCTGCATGAACTCTCATGGCATTTATTTCTGGAGGGAAACACAGTTTCTTACAAAGCCTAAGTGATATGGAAAAAACAACCCTGTCACTCATGTTACTTTGCATCCAAAATAGAAAACTTGTGAGCGTTGTTTTTGGAAGGAGACCAATGAATTTTGAGGGAAACCAGGATCTGTTTCTTTTTACAGCTATAGAGGTTTAATATCTAAAGTGGTGGTTGAAGATTTCCTTCAGGTTAAACATTCCCATTTTGAAGAGCAACCCTTCAGCTTTTTCACACCTTAAATCCTACGTGGTTCGCACACCTAATTTTGGTCTCATGGGATGCTGCAGGCCTGCAGCTGGTTCTGGAATGATCAGGGATTCAGCTACATGAAATATTGAAAACTAATAAATATTAACCAAGTGCAAGCAGCCTTTTGTGGGTCTCTGTGCCCTTCAACTTTAACAAGAGGGATACTGAGTGAAAACTGAATCCACTCCACACAGAATGGTAAAATGATTCCTTTAATTTTTTCACAAGAATCTGTAATGCTCAAGGCACCAAAATAACGAGAGGAGAAAACCTTAAGGCACTGTCAACTTAGAAACCACAAACAGCAGAGGGGAGAAGAGGAAATTTGTTCCACAGAGTGATTCTGCTTCTTTTGGAATGAAGGCAAAATGTTCACAACTTCAAGTGCCTCCAATTTTTTACCATTAAAATCAGTGATCAAATATTTTCAGATACGAAGGGTTTTGCTCGGTTTTGTTGTTGCTGTTGGTTTTGTTTGGGGTTTTTTGTTTGGGGTTTTGCTTGTTTGTTTTCACACAGTACCCACTCTCCCATGGGAGTATAAAGCACTGGAGAAATCCCAGACATTTAGTGAACACTTCCCCAGCACGTTCCCCAACACATCTACTACTTTGAACACCCAACTGACAAGTTTCCTGGGACAGAAAGGAAGGGAAAAGACTTCCAGAAACCTTATGATGGGTTGAGTTTTCCTGGCTGAATTCCAGGTGCCCCTCCAGTCACTCCCTGAATCCCTCTTCTCAACTGGACAGGAGAGGGAAAATACAACAAGAAAAGGCTCATAGGTCAAGCTAAGGGAGAGATCACTCCCCAGTTACCATCATGGGCAAAGTAGACTCGACTCGACCTGGGGGGGGAATTAATCTATTGCTAATCAAATTCAGGTAGGATAATGAGAAATAAAACCAAATCTTAAGACACCTTCCCTCACCTCTCTCTCCTTCCCAGGCTCAGCTTCACTCCCGGTTTCTCTGCCTCCTCCTGTCCAGCAGGGGGACCGGGAATGGGGGTTGTGGTCAGTCCATCACACGGTGTCTCCGCTGCTCCTTCCTCCTCAGGGCGGGGGACTCCTCACACTCTTTCCCTGCTCCAGTGTGGCATCCTCCAGGAACTTCTCCAGCCTGATTCCTTCCCTCAGGCAGGAAATTGCTCCAGCATGAGTCACGTTCCACAGGGTGCAGTCCTTCCCCAGAGCTCCCTCCCAGGATTCTTCTCCAGCACAGGCTTCCCACGGGATCACAGCCTCCCTCAGGCATCCACCTGCTCCAGTGTGGGCTCCTCCACGGGCTGCAGGTGGATCTCAGTCCACCCCACTAACCAAAACCTTGCCACCCAAACCTAATACACTCCTTTAACTCCAGTTTCTCATTACATTCTCTACAGCTCCCTAAACACAGTTATCTCCCAAACGACCACTGGCAGAGTGATATCCACACGCTGATTTAATAGCAATGATAACAGCTTGTTGTGTCTGGCCTGGAGGAGAGATTTGAGATACAAAAACACGTCTGAAAAACAAAAAATGGATCCCTTCCAACACACACTCCCCCCTCATTCTGAGCTTGCAAAATGTTTAGGAAGGGAAAACCTGAGTTATTTCTCCTTCACCAGCACGTGGAAGGGCCCTTCAGAGGATGGTGTATTCCCTCACTACACTGTGCACCTCAACACCAGCAACACCAGCGTAGAGTTCAGGCACCACCGGCTCAGGCACCTGCAGGACTGTGTGGCCATTGCTGCCCTTCACAGCTGCTTTCAGGGAGTAGATGAGCTGTGCTGGGGAAGGCCTGTGAGCTGCGTTCCACTGCCAGCAGGACTTCATGATGCCGTACCTGTGAGAGGGAGAAGCAGGGAAAGCGCCGGGAATGAGAAGCAACCAACACCAAGTGTTACCCCAGTCGGGTCATCTCATGTTTAAAACGCTCCAGAGAACTCCCCCTTTTCCTCCCTCACGTGGAGTTCTTTCAGTGCCCCTTCTCCTCCTGCCAAATGCTCAGTCTGAATGGGTTCTTTAATTATCAGTATCAGTGATACACCAAATTCAGCTTCTCACACCTGACAGAGCCACATTTTTACTAAACATCCACATATAATAAAAGAAATTATGTCTTCACCCAAGGAAATGTGCCTTAGATCTTCCCTGTGGATGCTGGGCTCGTTTCAGGGAATATCCCACTCCAGAGTAGTCCTGCACCTTGCAAGGAAGCGGTGGAGTGACAAAAGGCAAAGAACAAGTATAATTTTCACAAGAAGGAAACAGAAACAAGTGTAATTTTCAAAAGAAAGAAAAAAAGGTGTTGGTCATCAAGGGTTTCACGCAGCAGAACCCAGTGAGGAGATGTGGCAGAGGTGAGAACAAATCTTCTCAGCTTAGTCCAGGCTTAGAGATTTTGGGTAAAATCTGGTTTTCCGTGTCTCCCTCCCATTTCTCCTGCTCAATTGCCCACAAAGCCCGTGGCTTACATGGCTTGCTGGCAGTTTGAGGGCTGCTTCATGACGTTCTGCCTCTGCAGGTGTGCCAGGATGTCAGAAGGTGGCACCTCAGGATATGGGGGAGCACCTGGAAGGACAAAAGGAGCAACAGCAGAACAACTCTGTGGCAATGGTTGCAGATAACAGCTCCTGTGCAACAGAAGGATAAAATGACCTCTGAAGAAAGGCTGAGAGAAACTGCAGCTATTTAAGCTTAACAAGGTAAGATGAGAGATTGAGATATTTGATTTCAAATACAGGGAGAACTCTGCAAGGAGGATGAGAAAGCAACAAGCCTTCCACGTTCCTCGTGGGTGAAACACATAAACAAAAAATTAAACTTCACTAGGAAAAGAAAAAACTTGGTTCATACAACAGGAAAAACTCCCTGTCAGGGTGATGAAGTACTAGAATAGATTATTTCACCTGCTTTGAAAGACTTCTAAGAGGAAAACAGAAGGTAAAGTGACACAGTATAGCTGCTCCCATCAAGGGGCAGATGGCTGGATGAACTCAGTGTTTTCTGGCTTCTCACAGCCTGTTTTCCTCTGCTAAGAAAACATTTTCCTTTTTTAAATAACATTTAGACAAACTGCCTTTGTTGAGAGTGAAGTGGTTCCGATGAATGTGTCACCTTAGGTGGGGGTCTGTTGGGATTTTGACTTTCATGATTTTGAACTGACTTTTTCAGTTGTTATTCTGAAACAGTAACTTCGATATGGAAAATGAAAATCCAGAAAATGAAAATCCCAAAAATGAAAATCCTTTCCCTATCAAGATCCACTGGTTTTTTTCCTACCGCAATTCACACTGACAGAAAGCCTGAAAGGAACTGTCAAGACTTTGAAGGTTGGGAAAAAAACAGGGCGCTTACTGAAGTGGCCCAACTTTACATGCTGAAATTTGAGATTTTTGGGTCTTGTTAATTTGCTGCTTCCTGACATACTTTTTTTTTATTATTATTATTATTATTATCACAAAAGCTCCTTACCTAATGTAATCATCTCATACAGTAGAATTCCAAAAGACCACCTGCAAGGGAAGAAAATAAAGCAATGCGGAGCATTACGCTGCGACTGGACATGCCTTGGGGACACGAAAGGGACACATAAAGGAGCGACAGGGACGGGTCTGACAGACCCCTAGCCCAAAAATTAAACCCTACACGTCTGCCTGGATGCTGGGGGGTTTCCTCAGGAGCCTCTCCGGGGCCTGCCACTTGACTGGCACCCCCCGTGCGACCGAGGTGGCACCGCAGGCGTGGGTTTCGTAGGCCAGGCCCAAACCACAGAGCTTGGCCGTGAAGTCGGGATGGAGGAGGACGTTCCTGGCAGCAACATCCCCGTGGAACAGCTTCTTCTCCTCAAGGTAAGCCTGGAAAGTTGGAAAAGAAAGAAGACCGCGGTCGTTTTAAGGGGACATTCAGTGGATATAAATTTTCGCTCAGTTTGAGCTCGTCTTCCACGCTGAGGAATAGAGGGACAGGCTCGCCAACATCCCTGCAAGCACACTGGGCTCTGTTTTAACAAAGCACTCGTTCCCAATGCTTAGGCCAAGAAGATTTAGGCCACCATGAAGATTTGTGTTGCAGTCAAGCCAGAAGGAAAAAAAAATGCAGTAAATGTGAGCAGACTTACCAGGGCTGCTGCAACCTGCTGTCCAACTTCGTAAACTTGCCTCTCAGTGAGGTCATAGGGGATCCCATCCATTGCCATTACATCCTGGAGACAAATTGGTTTGGTTCCAACAAATGCCACAGCAGTAGGATAGTGGGGAATGTTTCCTTCTGATCTCAAAAAATGAGCACTATCCTATCTTTTGCTCCCCCTGTGTCATTTCACAGTTGGTCGTAAACTGACTGAAATGCAGAACCCCAGAATGTGCTGAGTTGAAAGACAGCCCTCAGGATCATCAAGTCCAATCCTGGCTCTGCACAGGACACCCCAACAATGCCTGAGAGCACTGTCCAAACATCTCCTGAACTTAGACACCCTTGGTGCTGTGCCCACTGCCCTGGGGAGCCTGTTCAGTGCCCAACCACTCTCTGTGTGAAAAAACTTTACCTGAGATCCAACCTAAACCTCCCCTGATATCTGGGTTGGTTCTTTCAGCTTGAGTTAACATTTCCAATGGACTGCATATTTTCATACTATCAGACCTCATGCTTTCAGATTTTTATTCCTCATCAGCAGATGTGGAGCCATCGCTGCTTTTCCACCTGTGCATCACTTCTTTTTATTGGAAAATCCTTCTGCAATTCCTCTGGGTCAGCCCTTGCCTTTACTGGCTCGAGTCATTCAGCAACCACCGTCACCTCACTGTCACCCCATTTTCTGTGTTATTAATACATGCAACAATCAGCACCAGGTCCTGGAGAGTTGACCTCCCTCCAGTGAAAGCACCAATCTTTCCTGCTTATATTCTATTTCTCGTCTTTTAACCAGTTAGTTCTTAGTTAATTATCTTCTCCCTGCTGTTGTAACTGCTGTTTCCTTAAAAGTATTTGGAGTGGGACATCATTTCAAACTTTGCAAACTCAGACACCTGTGTCAATTCTCACTCTAATTCCAGTGCCTGCTCTACCCTTCAAGGAGCTCCAGTGGTCTGCAAAGCTGGGCTTGGCTTTGCAGAACTTCTCACTTTGGTCATCTTCTCCAAACTATAGAACATCCATGGAGGAACCCACTAAACCTATTCTAGTTCAGACCTGTGTGGAACTCCTCTGGGGGATGGAAATAGTTTAGAGTGATAGAGACTGAAAGAATCATCTCTGACTGATGGGCTGTGACTTATGGATAAATATGCACCTAAGGAATTTAAGCAGCTGTTCTGTCATCACTTCTTTTGACTCACCTTCCGACACATCCACAGAAACGTCAGCAGGTCACCAAGAGACACATCTTCCATGATCATGTAAAGTGGGAGTTTGTCCACACAGCATCCAACCAGTTCAACCAGGTTCTGGTGACGGCCAAGATTTTGATGGAATTTAATCCTTCCCAGGAAATCCTTTACTTCCTGAGGACTGGACAGGCCTGAAAGAACAAAAACAAACAAACAACAAATGAAAAACACAACAAAAAACTAAACCCACACACACACAAAAAAACCCAAACAACAACAACAAAAACAAACAGCAGCAGCAAAGAACAGGGTGAGCAGCTTAAAATCAAGATGGTCAGGAATCTTTAATCCTACCAGGACATTCCCACAAAAACAACATTCTGACTAGCTGACACAACACTGAACACAGCTTGTTCTTGCCCAGCAGTGATGGCAAAGTTCTGCCCAGCATCCAAGATCTGTCCCACGGTGGATCCTGCCCACGTGCCTCACCTTGTGAGGCTTTCAGCACCACAGTCCTCGCCCTCCCAGAGCTCCCAGTTTCCAGCTGTGCCCTGTAGATGCTCCCATAGGCACCATGCTTTATCAGCTGGAAGGTGCCTGGCAGGAGCTTCTCTCGTGGTATCTGCAGTTCTTTCAGAGTCAGGGATGCAGATTTGAGCAGGCCCTCCACGGATGTCTCACTCAGCTGGATGTAGCCGTTCTCTGTCGAGCAGGATTCCTGCTGATTCTTTCTCTTCACTGCCAAAAGCAAACACAGACAATGCACAAAGACAGGTAGATGAGCTCTTGCAAAGGGTGGCAATGCTCGCCCTTCCATCCTCTTTAGTTTTTGCTCCATGGTGTGTTTCGGAAATCAGGACAAAGTAAGGAGCTGTTATTGTACCTTACATATCCTGGTCCCTGAAAAGGAGAAAGAATTTATCTCCCACTCTATTTGATGAAAAGGCAGAATTAGTCTGGAAATTTCTTCTATATTCAACTACATAGACTTTCTGGACCACATTTCTAGGCACATTTGTACTTCATTCCTCTGTGCTAAAGTAATGACCATTTTCTTTTATTACCACCTCTTGGCTGCTCTGAAAGGGACACGCACGGGGTGTTCCCACAAAGGCCTTATCTTTATTCTCAATTATTTCTCTTAATATTGGTTTAAGAGGCCTCTACATACCCAAAATCAGCTCAGAACTGTATTTTCATTTCCACACAGCAACACCTTGTACCAACAAAGCTTTCCTCACCCCCTCACTGGTTCATGTTTTCTCCATAGGAAGCAGGAGAAAGCAGCTTGAAATCGCATTTCTTAAATAACACCCACGGAAAATGGACTAACTGGCTGTGATCTACATCAAAATTACTGCCATTCGTAATTAATGCAAGTTAATTACGTAGAACCCTCCTTGCAGTAGCCACTAGAAGGCTGTGGCATAAATACCCCTCGTAGCTCTCACAGGTACGTCAAACAGCCTGCATGACGCGTTGCTTTAGATGTTCTCAGATCCATCTACACTCCTACCACCTACACTCTGGTTCAGCCAACCTCTGGTTGAAACCCTTGGTTTTTACCTTGGGTTCCAGGTGGTGGTGGGGGTTGCTCCTGCTTTGCTCTCAAGCCTCGACAGTGGAGCCAAAGGATCACGGTGAGCACGATGACAAAAAGCCCCACGAGGAGAACGGGGACGACGATCACTTCAGGTTGGTATTCACGCACAACTGCCAGCAGGGAAAGGGAATGGAAGGCCAAGGAATTAGTGGCAACAATCCACCTCAGTAACTTTCAACCCCAGGAGCTGCTCTGTGGGATAGCAGCTGGGCACTGTTAGTGCTGCCACCCTATTTTTTTAAAACTGCACGGAATCCCTTATTTAGATGCCTTAATGGACTTGCAGCCATCTGTAAGCACCATCCACCACTTGAAACAGAACCAGCACTGGCAGAGGGATAGCAAGGAGTGGGAAGGGCTGGACATCGCTGTGCCATCACAAATACACGTGCAACTACTGCTCTAGCTCCTTCTGTTAAAATTATTCAGAGAAAGAAAGGGTGTGGGCACCTGCTTTGGGGTCTGACTGGAAGACATTGCAGTTAACAAGGCTTGTGAAGGGAGCTATCTTTCTTCTGATGTCCCCAGATTTTGAGGTGATGCTGTTTTTGCACAGGCCAAGACCATATTTCCCTTCCCAAAGATGCCAGAAAGTCATGAAATCAGAATCTCCCCAAACTGGCCCTTTGGGAAGCTACAGGGAACCTTTAATGACTACTGCGTGTCTCACTCAAAGTAGAAATTCTCTAAAACGGCTAAAATTATGTGAGTTGAATCCTGCCACAAAGGCTGCATCCCCATAAAAGCTTCTCCCCTGAGACACAATGAAAGCTCAATCCCAACTTTCTGTGTGGGCTGGGATGCAGGTGGAGGAGGGGGAAAGGGCTTGGTCCACTTTTTAGCGAAGCTGGACTTCCTGCTCGGCATGTGAAAGCTTTACTATTATAAAGCTTAATAAGCTCTATTTATCAAACTATTAATAAGCTTTATTATGGTGAAGGAACCTGGGAATCTTACCACACAGCTTGTCATTGCTGCTGCATTCCAGGAGCACTCGTGTGAACCTCTTCACATCCCCTGCCATGTTCAGCTACAAGCAAATAAATCCCCAACCTCTGCCTCCTGCACAGAGACAAGGAACAGCAACAGAATTTATTAGGGGAAAGGATGATTATCAAGCAACAAGTGAACTGGATACACTAATTTTAATAACCTTTACTGAGCACTGAAGTGGTGACAGGAACAGTCCCTGTGGTGCTGCACTGACCACCAGAGGACCTGGACTACTATTTCTAAATTGCAAAAATCAGTGTAGGGAGTAGTTTGATGACTGACAGGAAGGCAAGGCATGCAAATGTAGTCACTGCTTCTTATAAACACTGCCAAAAGTTTAAGACTTAAAACAGCTTCACACAGAGCATCCTCTAGAACATTTCACAGGCATTGTGACTTATGCTGCAAGTAATGATTTTGGCCTATGAGTTTGAGGCAATTAACCTCAATGGTAAATGTTAATAATAATATGTTGGTTTGATGGAATTCGGTGATGGAACATTAGGCAGAGCTTGTTCTCATGCTTAAGATTAACAAGTGAAATTATGCTGTATCAGTTGCACAACAGAGGCATTGGATAGAGGAAAATGGAATATATCTGTGCTTTCAGATAGCACAAAAAGTCTGTTTCCTTTTTTTTTATTTAATTGGATTGGATTGATGTGCCAGCACATTCACCTGGTCTCAACCTATAACATAGACACACACACAGAAATTCTTTCACTCTCACATGCACAGAGATAAGAAAGACCCATCTGAACAGACACAGAGAAATAGACTTTAGGACCATTAGCCAGCAATCGTGTGGTATAATCTGAGTCATAAACAGTCCAAGCTCCAAGTTTGATTAGAGAAACCCATTTCCACAACTCCATGTGTCCCATCTTCTTGCAGAGCTCAGGAAGCAGGAAAAGAATTTGTACTCAACAAGATAATTCTGAGGTGCCTTTCAGTGCTACTTTTCAGGTTGAGACTAAATGAATTCTCACACCTAGGGTTTTTTTTTCTGCAACTTACTTGTCTAACAGTAAAATTACTGCAGTTCTTACATTCCTATCCTCACAGCAACAAGAATTGTAACTCAGAAATCCATTGTAGCTCAGGAAATGCACAGAACTCCCATTATACATTTAATACTTTTTGCAGTAGGGGACACATGAAAGTTATGTGGAACTAACACATAGCAGGAAACACACTGACAGTGCTCAGTTACTTATTTTATTATATGAAGACAGTTTGCCAGCACCAAGCCAGGATAAAGGGGGCAAAAACACCTCAAAAAGGTTCAAATTCAGACTTTGCATTAGAGAACTGGTGCAATTGCAAGTAAGTGCCAGTTGGTTCCACTGGGTTTTTTTAATATTCTTTTACACACACTGAATTCCACTCCCTGGAATCACAGAATCACAGAATCATTAAGGCTGGAAAAGACCTTTCAGATCAGCAAGTCCAACACTCAACCCAGCACCACCACCACGTCCTCAAGTGCCACAGCCACGTGTGGTTTTCAACATTTCCAGTTGTGGGGGCTGCTTAAACCAGCTCAGGAAGCCCAAATATTGAAGGTGAATGCTGCTGAGCTGAATGAAGTGCTCACCGAGGCCAAAAGAAGGGATTCTCTCTTCCCTCTGCTTTCTTCTCACTCCCTGTTTTGCTCCCAGCTGTGCAACTGATAACATGGTAAACTGATCCAAACCACCAAGCCCAGCAGGAAAAATTCCCTGTTTCTTTTGCCCTGGTGGTTTCCTGCCCTTTTAGTGGTGGTGAATGGCTAATTCATCTAAAGCTGCACTGTGAAACCACTCCCACACAGATCCACAGGCACTGTGTGCCAGCACAAGCCTCAGTATGATTTTTTGAGTCCCCTGTCATTCATCCCCACATGTAAACTGTCCCCTTACCACTGGCAGAAGCCTTCACCGGATCAGAAAGACGATCTGCCCTAAAATAATCTATTTTCTCTCACGTTTTACAGCCTTAAAATCCTCATCAGGCTCAATTTATGCTATTTAAAGTGCCAGGACTGAGAGTTAAGAAGCCTGAGCCACAAACACTGTGGTGAAGGCTGAGAAGAAAAAAGAAATATCGTCTTCCATGTCCATGGAACATATGGGAACAGAGAGCTGGAATGCTGCACATGCAGAAACTGCCTCCTGCTGGCTCCTGCCACGCTCAGGAAATTGAGCAGTGCATGATCACAGTAAATAAGACAGTTTTGCCACTGAACATGTCTGTCCTGTGAACTAACAGCAGTTCCCCCTATCAGTGTAAATCCCTGTGCAATGGTCAGCTACTCTGTCCAGAGAAACAGCTGGTTAATTTAATGTGACAAAAATAAAGGCCAAGACTCGCTTGGATCTTCGTTTAAAATGTGCTGTGAGCTGATATGGAAGTGATGCAGTTATTTCTCCAGACCTCCTATCCTACATGAACTGCACACCACGTTATTATAAAAGTATTCTCACACTTGTTTTCCATGCAATAATCGTGAGGACCAACTGGAATATAACTAAGGAACAGCTGAGCAGTTCCCCACTTCAGCACATTGCCTGACTGATAAAAGACAAAAATAAACCCATGAGCCACGATGCTTTCTACTTAATTTCTTGCAGTGGCAGAACCTGACTCCCCAGCTTTTCCAGTCACCGTTTATTATCTCATTTTATTGTTTTCCTCCTCTTTCACATGACCTTTGAACGTGGGCACCAGTCAAGGCTCAGGCAACTGCTCTGAACAAGCTGCAGTGTCCTCCTGGCTGGAAGGGAATTCCAGGAACCAGCACGTGTGGGCACTGAATGGGAAGGAAGAGGAAGAAGAAAAGCACCATGGAAAAGCAAACAGAGACGAAACAGGGGTTTTCTTCCCTTGCCATGTCTCCCCTTTTACTAAAAGCAGCATCCAGAACAAAAAAAAAACAAGTCTGACGCGTTTCAAGCCTGACAGCTCGACGTAAAACAGGCTGTGCATTTGTTAGAGCACACATTCTGTGGTCTCTCCTGCCTTCACAAGAGCTGAGGGACTGTTTCCAACAGCCTGGCACATCATGAGAGCTTTGCAAGGTTTCCCTGGCCCGTGGAGCCATCTCATCTCTCACTGCAAGGCACGTGGGGTTACCAAGCAGCACCTTGAACTGTGTTTGAATGGGAATGGGGAAAAAAAAAGGGGAATTCTGACCATTTAACCCAGATTATAAAACACCAGGGTCACCCCTGTCCTTGTCACCAAGGATTACAAAAATGTGGCTTGCTGTACTGGTTGTACCACTCAGCTTTAAAGGTTTAGTTGTCTAACTCACTTCTGAAAGGGCTGGGAGCTGTAACACCCTGTAAGAAAACAAAGTGTTTCCAAAATCACCTCCAGTGACACCAGGTTTTCTCTTGGTCCAAAATTAGAAGCAGAACTCCAACATCAAACCCAGGCCAGCTGCTGCTGAAGCCTACCAAGGGAGTGAAAGAAAATTAGGCTGACCACTTCTGAAGAGCTAGACCACGGAGAAAACAGCAAATAACGAGGTCCATGCTGCCACTGGAGCAGGTGGATTACTTAGGGCCAACTTGGCTCCTTTTCAGTACAGCAGAAAAGCTCAGATCATCTCACAAAACTTAATTTATTTGTGCCTCGTAAGGAATTCTAAGTACAGGAACGGTACAGAACCTGAATGGTGATTAAGACAAAAATGTTATTTCCTAATGCAGACACGACCTATTGTGATTTCTGAGAAATTAACATGCATCTTCATCACACTGCCCCTGAATTAAGACCACAGAAAGTAATTGCTCAAAGGTAATCTGCCAAATAAGTTAAAATAATAATAACATTCCAAAAAAAATACATTAACCTGAAGCCCTTAGAGTTTAGGATAGGAAAAGTCTAGAGGCCAAACTCCCAACAACACAGTTTTACCCATGACTTCCTTTTGTGAAGTCAAAATCATTCATTACTTTTGAAAATGTCTCCTTACAGACTGAACTCTGATTTTGCTGGGAGCTGCTGGTACTAAGCCTGTACCAAACCCTAACACAGACTCAATACTGATATTCTGAATAACTGTGACAAAATATAATAATAAAGGAGTTTTTCCCAAAGGACTATGCATACATGTAGCTCTTGTTGTAAAAAAAAAACCTGCTGTGTGATAAAAATATTGCATAACATCACATTGCTGCTTAATGGCTTAAGAAACGGAAGATTAATCTGCTTTCATAAATTCACGGCCGCCTGGAGCTGTGTACACAACTTCAGCGCCACAGTTTCCCAAGTTTTGGATGTTTCTGGGTGGATTTAACATGGATTTTGTTTATAATCTAATCAGTAGCTCGTGCAAACAGGTAAACACAGGAAAATGTGTAGATATCTGCCCCACTTTGGATTAGAATTCACTGCCTCACAATCAAGCAACAGTGATGGAAGTAAAATGCTAATTAGCTCTGAATTCAGCCCTAGGCATGTATTAATTAACCAAGCAGTGAACATATTTATCCACACATGCATAGCATCACCCTGCACTGTTTCAGTGAACTGAGACTAATTTTATACGAAACTTAATTACTTTGTTAATTTCTTCCTGCTTAAGAAGTGCCTGTAAGCTATTTTGTTCAAATCCACCTGCGTGCAGGGGACATACCTCTCTTATTTTTTTCCTCAAACCCCAATACCATCATGATCAGAGAAATTCATAAGTAACTTCAACACAAGGAGTAACCACATATATATACAGACATACACAAATATAGAGAGTATACAAATATACACACAGACATCTAGGCTTCATGGTACAGCTACATTCTAATTCAGGTCACATTCACGCTACTGAAAAGCCTTTTCAAAAAAAAATAAATATTCATTAACTGCTCCTCCAGAAGCGTTTTCTCTCACTCACCTGGATTGCACCACTTCTCTTGCCCCGCAGTCGTCTTTTCCTGCTGCTGGTTCCCAGTTCGTTTGAGGCCACTCCTAACGAAGCTGATGATTACCTTGGTGTGGTTGTAATTCTCATGACTAAGTTCCTCCTTCACTGATTTTTCTGCCCCGGACCCGCCCAGCTTCAGGTTTTTTTTTTTTTCTTCCCAAGGTCTTCTCAGCTGTCTCCGCGGGGATGTCCAAAGCACAGCTGACAGGCAGGGTCACACTTGCCAAACGGGTCTGCCTGCTCCTGCAGCGGCTGCAGAGACAGGCAGAGCCCTCAGGCACCGGCTTGGAGCGTAACTGGAAAGGCAGACAAACACAGGTCAAGAGGGAGAGGTTTATGACATTATTATTTGAGGTAATAAACAGAAATCAGGAGCTTCCAGTCACAGGTTCGCATTCAGGAAAAAAAAAATGGGTCTCGGGACAGAAAATCTGTACAAAAAGCTCTAAGGCTCCACGAGCTGAAATAGCATCAGGGGCACAATCTGCAAGGGAAGAAAGAGATAAAAGGCTAATAATATTAAAATATGCTACAGGAGACAGCAGGAACGCTGGTTTTTCTCACGTTCTCCCTCGCCCTTTGGTATCCCTCCCGCTCAGGCTGGCCAGGGATTCTGGCAGCATTTTCCAGCCCTGCCATCAGCTCTGCCCTGCCCTTTCCTCACACCATCCTGAGCTCCCAGACCAGACCAGACCACACAATATCCCTGAACGTGCCCTGTGACCTTTTCCTGCCACGATGCCCTCGGGGTCTGTTGTGCTGTGCTGGTGCCCTCAGCAGCCGTGGGGTGTGATCCTCACTGCACCTCAGCATTCCGGTGCTGGGGACTTCCATCTGCAAGCCCCAGCTGCTGGCCTGCCCTCCCCTGCCGCTGATGAATCCTGTGGGAGCAGTTTCAGATTCCTGAGTCCTGGTTGTATGAGTCCACACAAGATTATTTGCTTGCCTACTCCGGGCAGTTGCATTACAAGAGTAAACAACTGCTGAGGGACAAACTTCATGTCACAGCCAGCAGCAGGATGCAGGTGGCTTTGGGAAGAGGCAGAAGTTGATATGATCTCTGCCAGCTGCTTCAGCCAAACTCACCTACTCCTGTTAACACTCTGGGGCTGCATCTAATTATGGTGTTGTGGGGAAATCTGAGTTGGGGCAAAGTCAATACCTTTGGATACCAAGAGACAATAGCTAATTTATCCATCAGAGAGAGACTGCATATGAATATATTTGTGCACCAGTACATCCTAAACTTCCCTCTGGCATTATTCTTCCAGCTGGCACTCACTACCCATGTGTGCAAAATGGTGAAAGCCAGAAGTGGTTGGTTTCTTCATTGCTTGATCTGTCTACAGAAGTGGGCAAAATAGTGAAATAGTCCTGTGATGTGGACTTTCACCCCCTGAGAAACCAGGAGGTACACCGTCTAGACTGAAAATCTTGAGTTCAAGATATCTCTACAGCTGCACAGTGTAGGCTCAGACTCTGGTTTCAGCCTTCCTCTCCTTCTGATAATAACTTGCATTGACTCTCTGCAGTATTCTCTCCATGAGGGAGCAGGGGATCTATCTTATTCTCCGTTAAAAAGTGGCTATAAAGCAAAGGACAGTTCCTCATTTAAATGAGTTCTTTACTGAAATACCTTCCACAGGCATCTTCCTTGGGGACACCTGGAAAAACTTACCCAGATCCCTCTTTAAAAACACGATAAATGAAAATCTCCCATCTTCTTTCAGCTTCTACCCCTCCCCACTCTGGAAGAGAGTGTGGGAAGGCAAAGGGTTAATGTTCAGATAAACACATGCAAAGCAGCAACCGCTGCTGCTTTTAATTCCCCCCCTTCCATCTCTCTGTTGTGCTCCCAGTCTGACTGGTTGGATAAGATATTTTAATGAGTTTAAGATTATACAGTTCAGAGTTCAGGCCTCAGAATTATATAATCTTCCTCACTCATCCACAAGCCTCTCCCTCTGTCCACTGAAGTGACAGAAGTCATTTATTGTGCTGTGAAAAAACCAAACTTTTCCTGTATTGCATCCCCAAAGAACACACTGCCTGTTTAACTGCCTGAGTCCTTCTCTCTGCTTTGGCCTTAGACAATTAGGATTAAATACACCGAAAGGCAGTAGACTGGCAGCTCTATTAACACACCCATCCTCTTTATCTCCTACAGCACACCTAGAAACCACCCAAACCACACGCAGATGGGGTTCTGGGGCCAAGCAGCAATTCAGCCACAAACCATTCAGTCTTTGTCCTGTGTGAGGGACAATTAATTAAAATTAGCACAGGGGTGCTAATGCTGCAATTCAGCTCCCAGAACTAATCATGCTCCAAGTAACTGCTGCTGGACCAGGAAAAAAACAAACTTCAGGTGAAATGTCACTGTGGTGTTCACTTTAACTTCAGCAATTTAGAGACTGTGAGGTCTCTGACTTACTTTCACACTCTAATGTAAGACTTTAAACAGTGGCTTAAAGCTGACAGACTGGGACTGATCTTTTGGTCAACCTAAGCCCATAGAAGGGTAGAATTCCAGAAGATAAGGAGCTTTCTCTTTCTTTCTTTTCTTTCTTTCTTGCTTTCTTTCCTTTTCTTTCTTTCCTTTTCTCTTTCTTTCCTTCTCTTTCTTTTCTCTCTCTTTCCTCCTCTCTCTCTCCCTCTTTAATTAATCTCTTTCTTTCTCCCTTCCTTTTCCTCTTACCCCTTTATCCAAACCCCACTGCCATGTGCTTACATCGTATGTCAGGGACTCATACCAATTTCCAAGCCAGGTGTATAATTTACCAATAAAATTGAGTTTTTTTGTGGACCCTCCGACTTTTGTCGTTCCTTTTGACCACAGGCATTTACAAACCTTGGGTGCTCCCTTCCCCTTAAGGGTGGGACATCACAAGAGGTTGAAAGGCTCAATAGTTTTATGTTTCTGCAAGCCAGTTATTAATCCCTGACTGGGGTAAGAATCAGATCAAATTATCTAAAAAAAAAAAACAAAAAACAAAAAACCCAAAAAACTCCTCCCATCCTCACCCCAAGACTCTGTTCTGCGTCACGAGCTTTGCCTCTCAAGATAGCAGATCTTCTTAATTGAGAAAAATTAATTAGCCTACTTAATGTTTAGAGGGTTTTTTTTCCCTTGAAAATGGCAATTGTAGTGATTTTCAGCTCATCCCTGCAACTCTTATTTAAATTTTCCAAAGGAGCAAAGCCTAGGAAGGGGTAGGAATTATAAGAAAAGAAATAAAGAAAAAAAACCAGCTTCTCCATATAAAACTGAAATGACTGAATGATTATGCATCAATTTTCATCAGCCAGGTGAAGGCTTGGTAGTTTGCCAGCACTTCCTCTCTACTTAGAGGTTTGGCACTTCTTTCTTTTTGTTAAATATTTAAATTTTCCTTTTAAGTTGCTGCTCTTCACCACCCACATTTTCACACTGTTCACATTTTTGAGTGAGAACCCAACAGCTCCTCCTGGCAAAACCTGACCTCTAATGACCTATTAAAGACTGCGACAACATAACAAGGATTTTACTAAACTGGTTTTGAACCCCAGCAAAACTTTAGCAACAAAATGCTCATAAATTATACAGCATTCGTGTAACTTGGGGGCATAAATACTTCATTTTGTCTATTTTGAAGGTGGGTCGTCACCTTCAAACCAGCTACTCAGCTGGCAGAGAAATGAGTGGTGATTGCAAGAGATGAACAAGTTTGCTGCATGATGAGAATACTAACATACCAAATAATTTAAAAACAGGAGTGAGTTTGCTTTGGTGGATGAAAAAGGAGAACAAGAGACAGCCCAAACCGTTTAAGGTTTGGATATTGATCTGGAATGGGATGTGATTTGGGGCATGGACAGTTCAGGGAAGGTAATTCCTAGTATCAGCAAACTCTTGTCAAACTTTGAGCCTTGTTGCTCATTCTCCAGAAAATTCGTAACTTGATTTTGCCTAGTCCTGCAAACCCCCCAATTTTTTTTTTTCTTTTAGTAAAGGCAAAGATAACAGCATGGTAGAACAGTTTGGGAGGGGGCCTTCAAAGACCATCCAGCTCCAACCCCCTGCCATGGGCAGGGACACCTTCCACTAGCCCAGGTTGCTCCAAGACCTATCCAACCTGGCCTTGGACACTTCCAGGGATGGGGCAGCCACAGCTTGTCTGGGCAACCTGTGCCAGGGCCTCCCCACCCTCACTGCAAAGTATTTATTCCTTATATCCAATCTAAACCAACTCTCTTCTACTGCAAAGCTGTCTCTCCTTGTCCTGTCACTGCAGGCCCTGAAGTCTCTCTCCGTCACGCTGGCAGGGATATGATGTCACCAAAAATCCTTGGGAAGAAATGAAACCCTCCAATACTACCTTTTAAGTGCCAGCGAGCCAGGCATTACTTTATTTTGGCTGGAATCATTCCAGCCACGTGTGCCCCTTTCAAGACTTTTCACATATTTATACACTTCAGCAAACAAAGAAATTGACGTTTATTGTTTCTGAGTTACACGGCTCTCTTCATTTAATTAGTATTCTACCCTTTATTGGCTAATTTGGTCTGCATTCATTGGTCCTCTTATCATCCTTCTCGAGACAAGTCTCCACCTCGCGGGCTGTAAATGTCTTTGTTAATCCTCTCTGCATCTTCTGGTTACTCGAGCACGGACCATAAATTTAAGACTTCAGACGTCCAACCCTCAACTCCCTCAAGCTTTATTTTATTGAAGCTCATCAGAGCCAGTCCGGAGAAACTCAAAAGCTTCGGCTGTTTTAAAGATCACACCAAGAGGAGCCTGCGGAGAAGAGACCCAGCCACCCGCTACCATTAGCTAAAAATTCAGGAAAACCTTTAGGAAAGTCACGTCATTTCCAACAGGGCGCTCGCAGCTCCTCGGGGCAACCTGTTCCAGCGCCTCACCGCCCCCACCGTGAAGTATTTATTATTATCTAACCTAAACAGACCCTAAAACTGCTGCTCCCTGTCCTGCCACCGCAGCCCGTGCTCGGAAGCCTCTCTCCATCGAGCGGGCGGGGAGGTGAAGACTCCCTGAGAAAAGCAGCAGGAGAACAAGCTTGCAAACTTGGAAGGGACAAGACGCAACCTCTCGGTTACTCTCAGGAAAAAAAAAAAAAAAACCTGGAAACCACAGCCAAGTTTCGCCGCCCGGCCGAGCCGCGGGGCCATGAGGGGGGGGGGGCGGCTCCTCGAGGGGCCGTGCCGCGGCTCAGAACCGGCTGCGCCGCAAGGGGGGCTGGCGGGGCACCGAGCCGGGACACGGAGCCGGGGAGGGGACACACAGCCCGGACACGGAGTCGGGGAGGGGACACGGAGCCAGGACACGGAGCCGCGGGGCATCACACCGCCCTCCCCTTCCCCTCCGCGGGCCGCCCACCCCGCGCTCACCCTGCGCCCGTGAAACACAGAATCAAGCGCGGGAGAGCAGCACGGGACCCTGGCGGCCGGCGGGCGGGTCGTTGGTGTGCCGTGCCCGCCCTCCCCGTGCCCCCCAGCGAGGCGGAGCGGCCGCGGCCCCGCCCAGGCCCGTGAGGGGCGGGCGGTGACCGCGCTGGGGTCGGGGCGGTCCCGGCCCCGCCGGGCGGGTCAGGGCGTGCCCGGAGTGTGCGGTAAAACTGGGGAACCGTGGTTCGTAAGGTCTCTGGCCTCAAGGGCTCGGCTTGCGCCGTGGGAGTGGTGGCGCGGAGAGGCGCCCGAGGGGCCCCCCCCGCCTGTGAGGTTGGAAACGCTGTGGGGCCGCTCCAAACAAATCCTTGGCGTCCCTCCCACGTTTAGTCGCAATAAAAAAAATAAGCATAAAACAGCCCCCCAACACACACACTGAGTTTCTGACAAAAACTATACCTGCTATGTGATGTATATAGTTAGCTGCAGTAACCTTTTCCGTCTCCTCCGTCATAGCTCCATCCCATCCGCCGGTGGTTTCCAGAAAATTAAAGGCAATGCTTTTGTGTCGCGTTGTCGGCTCTAAAACTGCGTCTGTGTTTTTGCCCCGAGCGTTTTCGCATCCTGAAATTCCAATCCCTACAACTTAAAGGTCAGGAAATCACTTACACGGTGGCAGAACTGAAGCGTATTTACTTACCTGGCTGGAGCCTGCAAGTGTGAAATATTGGTTATAAATGGGGATTTTACAACTCACTGAAAATTAGGAATTGCTCCTGGCCAGAGTATCTGGGAGAGAAACTTGGAAGACAATGGGGTGACAGAGGAAGCTTTCTAACGAAGTGTTTGACACAGTGATCCTTGTCATTACTGACACCAAAAATATTTATTTGGCACAAACAACAGCAGACTGGAGTATAACTCTACTTAAATTCATTTCAAAATGGATGGAAAATCATACGCAGCACACAGGTGATGGCCAGTAACATATAAATTCAAAATGTATATGCCAGGGGTTTTTTATTATTTAGTGCAATATTACCTTCTCTCAGCTGTAAAAACAAACTCACTCGAGAGTAAAATAAAGTACAAAATTCCTGGTTTCCTTTTAGATGGCTGAAGCAAAACCTCAGGAAGAACACTGTGAAAACTCAATAAAGAAGATGGAGAAGTGGAACAGGGACTTAGAAAAACTTCTGGAGGAAATGGAAAAAATAACAGGTACAGGTCATTATTAAAAATGATACAGATTTGTTTACTAGAGTGAAGACATTGAAGGCTTATTATTTATATTTATTCTGTAAACTTCCTTGTGGTAGAAATGCAAGTGGAAACAATCTCCATCAACTAATACCCTAATGTTCTCAATTGTGAAAAAACACGTAAATAAAAGTTTCAGGTGGCCCAGAATTACGAATCAAGAGGTGATGGGTGCTTAGTTAGAACCAGAAATACCACTAAGGTATCTAATGTACAAGTACTAAAACTTTAGTATGTAAAATGAGTCTTAATTCTGAAAAACACTGGGATAGATACATAGCACCTCTCAGGTGTTAATTCCTCAGTGACCATAAAGACTCCTCTGCAAATTTAATCTTAGTCCTGTAGGAACAGAGAGGACTGCATATTTCTCCCCATGCTCTGCCACATTTCTGTCAGAAACTGTGTGCTACTGTTCATTAAACTTTTTGTAAGTACACAACTCATGAGTGCCACTGAGCAAACCACGGTCACTTCTTGGTAAAACAAAAGGGAAAGTATGGCTTAAGTGCTAGAAGTATTTGCTCACCTTTATCAGATATACTCATTATTTCAAAATCAGTTTCACTGTTCAAGTTACTCATTACTTCAAGATCAAGACTTAAACAATGAAGTTGTTATTAAAACATTTTCTCTCTCTGTTGCAGCCTCCTTGATCTTAGTCTTCCTCACCAAACAGGAGCCTCCTGGCTGTAACTGGTCCAGAGAGAGGATTCCTTACATAATATTCATGTCTTTTAAACCAGTCTGTTGAACCTTTCTATTTGATTGCCATTGTTTGGTTGTAATTTTTAGGTGAAGCGTGTGTTAGTGAAACTATTTCACCATTTACATCACTGTGTTTCCATTATGGAGCATTTTGGGACATTTATACAGAATTCCTGGCTCAGTGATGTCTGTCTGTTGGGTTTGCAGTTCGTGCAGCCTGGATGACCTACAACATCGTCACCATCCACACCAACCCAGACCTGGCCAACTCCATGAGGCGCCTGCAAGACGCCTTCCTGAGGTGCAAAGAACAGCTGGGGAAGAAGTGGCAAGAGGTGCTGAAGGAATCCGAAGGTGAAGAGGGATAACCTGAATTCACTGCTGCTGGCAGAACCTTGGGAAATGGCCCTGTTGATTTGCCAGCCGTGGAGGTTTCACAGCCTCGGTGGAAAAGGGATCGGCTTTCACCGTGCTAAGAACTTATTTGTAAACATCCAGGGAAGTGTTTAATGAGATTACACAGATATATTTATATTATTGGAAGCAAAAGGTATAACAGTGTGGTTATTTCTGCGAGGCCCATCAGTGCAGTGTTTGCACACACCATTCCCACGCCTTCTGTGCCTGCCTTCCTAGAAGTTCACACTCGCTTCATCCTCAGGATAACCGGAATTCCTGGAGACCTGAGCAAACTAGGGGTGTGTAGTGGACCATCACAGTGGTACTGCACCAGCACACAACTTTCAAGGAAAACTGAGGAATCACTTACTATTCCAAATGAAAAACAGGTGAAATTCTAGACTGGATGTAGGGTTGCCAGCTAGGTGTTCAGTTCCAGAGTTTTATTATTCAGATAGCTCAGCTGTAGTTGTTCCATTTTGTTTCACTGGATTTTTAACCATTTCTTTGAACTGGTTTTCCCAGAAAGATTGTTTTTCTCCAATCCTCTGAAGGGTAGCAGGAAATAGTTAAGTAAAATTTCTTTACCATTACAGACTGCAGTGTGTGTGGCGGGATTGCTGCAGAAACCAAACCAGGTTATAAAACATGCTTTCCTCTATATATCCCTACTGTGCAAATATAAAAAAAAAGGACAAAAAATATTACTTTTTAAGTGGATTGAGAGCACCACCTCGTGGCTTGCAGTTGTACATGAATATTTTACTTGAGATGGAAGTCAGAGCAACAAGTTTTAAGGAGGATCTTCCCTTGCACTCAAATCTGTCTCTTTTAACTAGAAAGGAAGCACCATGTAGCGAGTATCTCCACCTCCCTTGAAGAGGTAATGATTAAAATCACACCTAAATGATCTATCAAAAGTTTGCAGTCTGTATTTAAAAAAATTATCTCAGAAAGGCTCAAGAAGAGAACCCATAGTAGCTGGTTTAGCTTTTAGCATAAATTGTTTTGAAATTTCAGTGCAGCAGTTTTTCCTGAAATGGGATTTCACCCATGGATTGAGTTCTGCTGGTAACTAGAAAAATTCTCCTCGGAGAGTTAAACAGTGGCTAGAGAGGACATGTGGCATCTTCCCAGCTGTAGAAACAGGGAGAATTCCTATATTCCAGGACAAAGACAGGCATGTTGACATACTAGTTACAGCAGGTTGGTTTAGTGACTGTTTAAGCTCACATGCCAAATTTGGGATACATCCCACAGTTGCGAAACTGCTGGGATTTTACACACAGTTTTGTTGTACACACCAGCTCTACACTGCACAGAATATTTCAAAGGAAGAAGGGCAAGACTCAGAAGAAAACTGTTAACAGCACTCTCCAAATCATAGGCAAAAACATGAGCATTGTATGATGTAAGTGAAAATAACTGACTACCACCGACACAAGGAGCAGAAAGCACAGGACAGGGACCTGGAAACAAACTGGCTGTTACACAAACACTGCACAAAGCATTTTTTGACTCACCACCAAACTGCTGTTACTTAACACATTAAAACAGCACGAGTTTGACTCTAACCTGAGGTGCAGCTCAAGTTGGGTTAGGCTGACACTAATCCCTCATTTAGGGCTTTGTGGGGATCAACACATTTAACCAAATTTTTTGAGAGCAGGTGGCTTTCTGTACTGCAGACATGTACTTCATCAAATTTTCCTTAAAATTCTTGACTAATTATAAAGACCTTCATGGTCTTAGTAAAGTCACAATTTACAAATCAGAACTGATAGCAAAGCACTAAAGAATGATGATGCATTTTGACATTAGTCAGGAAATAAATGAAGCTCCAAACTCAGTGACAAACTTTATGCAGATCTTTTCTATCACATCTTGAAATCTTAAGGTATTAAAGGTAATTTTTCATCTCATCAGCTGGTGGTATTAGATCATCAGGATCAATTTTCTGCTCAGTGCAGCACAGTCAAGCTCTAGGACTTCAAATCAAATCACAGCAGGATTGCTCCACTACTGCAAACAGCGCAAAAGAGGAAGTTTGAAGTGTAAAATGATTACAACATAGAAGTGGCTCCAAGTAGGTATAAAAAGCATGTTAACTACTCTGCAAATTCAAAATCCACATAGCCAAATATCTTTTTAAGAAACCAAACACAAACTAAGCACTCATCTGAAATTCTGCTCATAAGTCTTGCTTAAGGTACAAAGGCACCAGAGTTGCCAAGAGAACCAAACCTCATTATTGAGCACCAGCTTCATTTTTTTTTTCCTGCCAAATTCAAGTAACAAGAGCTCAAGTGGCCCAGTAAAGGAACACAATTTATGCCCAGCCCAAGACATCTAAACTGTAATTTTAATAAGTGCTTGAGTTAAGCCTGTATTTTCATAAGCAGGAATTCGGGGATGAGGTGGGTTATGTCAGTCACTTGCTCCTGTTTTATGCAAAGATTCTTCTTATTACAGAGGCAGGACAGAGATGACAAATAGAACTAGATTCCAGGACACTGCTTGCCTTTTCCCTAATTTCTCTTTTCATCAAATAACAATTACTAGTTAGGTACTTTTGTTAAACTAATTCCATCTGACCTACATTTTTGCAGACATGAAGAAAACTCCCTTTGGCCTGTCAAATCGCACTTCAAGAAAAAAAAAAAAAACACCTACTTTTGAACAACTGAAGGCAGTTCAAGTAGTTTTATGACAAATTCTTCAGCAGTAGCTCAGCACTTACGGAATATCTTGCACCTCTTTGTTATGATGAAGTTTCCAACCTCTCCCCAATCTGCCTGAAATAAGATTTAGTTCTGAACAAAACCCTTTAACAGGATGCAAGAACAGGGAAACGAGAAGGGACAAGGACAAAGAGCCAGCCATTTCTCCACTCTGATTTCGCCTTGCACGTGCACAGTTACAGCCTCGCTCAGACCAAGGGGTTTACACCAAGTGTGGTTCAATAAAGGCTGGACAAAGATTGCAAAGCTAAGAACAGAAAGGGCTGTTCTAGGGAAACAAATACATTATCTAAGGTTTGGGCAACAGCAGCTGCAAGGCAGGAACGTGAGGAGTGTTGGAGTGGGGAGTGAAGGACATGAGATATGTGAAGAAATTCTGCAGCTGGAAGTGGACTGATAACACTTGCAATGCAGCAGAGTTTTAGGGAGGAACATCAGAAAAGCACAGGCATTATTAGTAAGACAGCAAAGTACTTATTAACACGAGATGACACAGGCACAGAGATTTTACTGGTTTCAAGTAAAGAAGAGGAGAGAGGCCATTAAATCCCACTGCTGTCATTCAGGGTAGAAGCCTGGATGAAGTGGCAGTTACTGGATGTGTGTCTGTCCCCAGCAGAGGAGTCTCAAACCTTAGATCCTACTGTTTACACAATACAACACCCGGCAAAACAGATGAGGAAAAATACCCTGGGAACTCGCCTCACATCCCCCAAACTCCTGCCACAAGATGGTGACAGGAAAATCCAAGCTTTAATGTCATGAGAGCCAGAAGAGCAGAGGGGACAGTGCAGGCTATAGCCCTCATGGTGTAATCTCTTTGCAGAAGAAGCTGTTTTGGATTGAAGTGTATCCACCTACCCATGCTCATGTATCACCCAGCATGGTTTTAGACACATACCAAGAGGCAGCTCCCTTTCGCATGGAAAAGGCTGAAGCAACAAAATAATGAATTATTTTAAAAGTAAAATTAAAACCCATACTCAAACAGGTTCTTTGAGTAATTGAAATCACTTTTATTTGTGAGGAACGTCACCCAATGCTGCAGTTTCAAATAGATCTTAACAAGGAAAGCGGAAGTTTCTCCTCCCCACGTCCTGCAGTGACCAGGACTGGCACAGAAAAAAACAACTCATCACACTTGGGAGGTTTAGCACCAGCATCCAATAAAAAAAAAAAAGCATTTTTTGTTTCAATTTTTAGTTCTTTGGTTGCTTTTTTTTCCCTTTTTAGTTTGATACCAAAAGAAAAAATTGAAAAATTGAAAAATTCCTTACTAGCAAAACAGTGAAATTCTAGGAAAAAAAAATAAAAACCAAAAAACAAAAGCTCCACAGTTGCTGTTGAAAACTAGGGAGGTTGTTCTTTCTGAACCTCGCTCTCTTTTTTCTCTCATGCATCTCTCTCGTAGGCGTTCCCTGGATCTCAGCTGCTGGTAAATGTTTGTTTTCTTTTGCATTTCCGTAGGTCAAATCTTTGCTCTCGTCATCACTGTTGACAATTTATTGCTTGTGAGTTTCTTTGGTGTTACTTTTGAGCTGTATTTTAGGACACCTGTTGAAGAGCCACATTAAAAAACTAAATAAAAATGCAGTTTAAAGTTTCATTTTATCATTGAATAGGCAAGATGTCAGGTGAAAAGAGGGTTACAGCACACAGGATAAGGACAACTGGCCTATCCTGTCCATAATCAAGATCCCCTAAAATGAAATATTATTAATCAGCAGCAGATGCTGTAACTATATAGACCAGATAGAGCTCCCTGAAAAAAATCAATTATAAATAAATAAATCTTACTTTGTGACAGACACAGAGAAGAGAGGAAGAAAAGCAGCAAACTGCTCTTGGTTTGGCTACAGAGCACTCTCAGAACTTATCACAAATATCATAATATGCCCCATACAGGAGGGCACGTGGCCAGGGGCCAAGTCCTGGAAGTACACACAACTCTGCTTCAGCTGGGAAACAGCAATTATCCACATTCCTTACCTGAGGGGTGGTGAAGGTGCCTGGGGAGCCGGGCATTACTCAGCACCACTCTGCTCTGTCACTGGAGCAGGAGTTTCAGCAGGTGTTTCAGCTACCTTTGTCTGAGACACAATAAACCCTGATTAGAGGCAAAGACTGACCCCCAGACCCTGCCTCTGTTCAGTGGTACAGCCAGCATTGCTCAGTTTTTAAAGTAATCAAGAAAAATTAATCCCCAGAAAATATTAGTGTATTCCTTGTCACTTTTGTAATTTTTATTTTTGTGATCTTGTAACCTTTAGTGTATTTCTTTGTATTTCTACCTAAAGCAGACACAGAATGAGAAAATCTCTCCTCGTTAAGGTAAAATCTGTGTTTGCAAACAGCTTCCTGAAATGATCCGGTCCCAGCAGTTCAGGAAGTGGATCCAAAGCTTTCAAATCCATCTCTTATACTACAGACAGACTGAGGGTTTGAGGAAGCTGGAAAACACAACTGATTTCTCTACACTTCAAAAACAGTTGTTACAGCCTGACCCTACAGTGTGACCCCAATTAAGAACTCTCCAGAAGCAATCCCTATCCCACTGCCAGTTCCATTTAAGAGAAGCTGCTCATTCTCCAAGAGGGTCAGAAGCAGGCAGGGAAATCAGCACTTCAGAGCTGGTCACCGCTCACCCACAGCACACCGACAAAACACTTATTAAAAACTCATATAGGACAGAAGCTCTTGAGCATTGACCCCATCACAACCTCAGTCTCTGCCACGTGGAATCATAAAATCACAGAATGGGTTGGGTTGGAAGGGCACCTTGAAGATCATCTCATTCCAGTCCATAGCAGGGACACCTTCCACTATCCCAGGTTGCTCCAAGCCCCATCCAACCTGGCCTCAGACACTTCCAGGGATGGGCAACCTGTGCCAGGGCCTCACCACCCTCACTCACAGGGAAGAATTTTTTCCTAATATCCAACCTAAACCTACACCCTGGCAGTTTGAACCCATTCTCCCACATCCTGTCACTCCAGGCCCTTGGAAATAGTCTCACCCCATCTTTCCTCCAAGTTCCCTTCAGGTGGCACAATCAGCTCACTCCAGAGCCTCCTCTTCTCCAGGCTGCCCAACCCTGATTCTCCCAGCCTCTCCTCCCAGCAGGGGTGTCCCATCCCCCTGAGAGCCCGCTGGCCTCACCTCTTTGCCCTCCTGAGGGGGGGCGCTGGCGGGACGGGGCCGGCGCCGGTAGTTGTAGGGCCGGCGGTAGCCGCGGCGAAGAGGCTGCTGGCCCATGGCGTTGGCCTCGTGGTGGTTCTCCTTGTTCTCGGCCTCCCCGCTGGCTGGGGCAGGGCGTGGGCGAGGGGGCCCTCTGAGGAGTGGGGGAAAAGGCCAGTAGGCATGAAAGAAGCCCAAGAAGGTTAAACTACAGTAATTTTAGCCCAGCAAAGCCTTCCATAACCAAGTTCCACCCTTAAATGATCTCCAGTGTGAGCAAACCATCCCTCTGGAGCTTGTCTGGCAAAAAGAGCCTAAGAGGAAAGACAAGCAAGGTGGGTGTCTCTTCACTGCTCCATTTATATCAGCATATCCTACAACAAAGATGTCATTATCCCATTTGGATTGCTGGCTTCTTGGAGAAGAAACAAGCCAGCAGTGGCCACAGAGGCCAATTCTGCCATGTTAGCCTTGGTGTGGCTGTATTCCAGCCCAGGCCTAACAATTAATGGTAGAACCCTTGGGAACCTCACTTCCACCTGTAAGCCACTCCTGGGTCTTTGCCTGCCAGCCTCCCATTGGACTTCCTGAGCCAGACGCAGTTTGCCTTTCCAGAAACATCACAGTGGTGTTTTCTTTAGTTGTTTCACCAGTCTCCCCCAAGCTGATGGAAGCTTTTAACATCATCAACACCCTGTGGCATGAAAAAGCTCCAGCAGTCTGCTGCTTGCCCAACACCCTGAGTCAGCAACCTGAGCATGAGTCAGCAGAGCACCAGTGCAGCAAAGGCAAAATGGGCCCTGGGCTGCATCCACAGGGAGATCTGAACAAACCACATGGAATCTTGAGGTCCCTTCTAACCTTGGCTGTCCTACAGTTCAGTGAACTTCACTTTGTTTCTCAGCATGTCTCCCACTTCCTTCACTTGAAGGCTCCTCATAGCATATTCTTTTACCAGAAGAACAAACAAGAGCAATTGTGCCATCCTTTCCATGATGCTCATTATTCTAAGGACCTCTGCAATGCACCTTCATTTGTCTCTTCTCCCAGCCTCTGAGTCCTCAGTCACTTCACTCTTCGCACATTTGTTCCCCTTCAATCAGTTTGATGAGCTTTCTTATTATTCTGGAAGGTTTCCAGGCTCTTTAGCACCCCCTTTCTCCACAGGCTCTAGAAAGGCTTAACTCCAATAATCCTGTTTTGTTACCTTCTCCTTCAGGAGTTTCTCAAGGAGTTTAACACTCACATCTTGACTGACAGCAATACCCTCCCCTAACCCAGGATATACTCCTATATTAGAGTATTACATAGACTATATAGATATACTCCTATATTACAGTACATGCTCCCATGTCAGAGGTAGGACATAGCTTTAGGTTTTACTGAATAGTGAGGTTTCCTCTGTACCTACAAGTAGCACCAGGGCATAAAACCAAGCTTGTGTGACACACAGGACTGAGTTCCATGTGTATTAACTGTCTGCAGTCCACAAGAAATGCACATTTAACAAGTTCTCCAGTTGTTTCCCTTATTCCTGGGGCTCACTTTTCTCCCAGGAATTGAAGTGCTTCTCGCTGTGCCTACCACTCGCACACGTGTCCCTGCACTTAGAAGGCTGGGTAGGACACAGAAGCACCTGAATCCTGAGCAAAGGAAACGGCACCAACCTGCGGTAGCGGGGCCGGTAGGTGGTAGGATTCCTGTGCACTTGCTGAAGTTGTCCTCCTTCTGTGACCCCGTCCTTGATTTCTCCCTCAGCACCCTGCTACCAAAAGAGAAGAGACAGGGAAAGATGAAGTGTTACCTTATTTGACAGGCAATGCATTAACCACAGAGCCATCTGGATGCCAGTCCAAACCCAGTATATCAGTAGAGAAACACCAGCACTGGTAAAAAAGAAGCAGCAGGTTCTCAGAAGGATTTAATTTGGGCAAAGAGGAGGGCAAAACAAGAGCCAACTGTGCTGCCCCTGTTCTTCACAGGAACAGACTAAAAAACTACCTGATGATGCCTCTTCCCTGCCTGCCAAAAAAAGCAGAGACCTCAACAGGTCTCCCTGGTGCACATTCAAGTGTGTTTCAACACATGGCACTGCACTGTAAGGGGTGGATGTGTTATGGAGAGGCAGCTACCGATGAGGGCACTTCCCAACTTGGAAAGTTAACAAAGAAACCTGCCACAGACCCCTTCTAGCTCCATTCTACACAAAGCCCCGTTCCACAGCAAACTCCCACAACGACCACCAAGAAATTTAAAGGCAGAAAATCTACTACATCCCATCAAATACTCTTCTACACACTCAAGCCTTTTCAGCCTTTCAGAGATGCAGTGGTTTATCTCTCCCTTTTAGTTGTTAAAGCTGATAGTGATAAAGCTGTATGTCAGTTGGGTGGGTTTGTGTTTTAAATGCCAGCCATTAGCAATGTCTTGTTCTTTAAAGTGTTACTTGATTTAGAGTTCTCAGTGTGCTACTCTTCCCTTTAAAAGGATGAGTTTAACAAGACATCCAGAAACATAAGTGCATCTTCTGCACCTGATCCAGGAGGAAGCAAAAGCCTCCTGACAGCCTTTAGTAGTCCATTTGACAGGTTTCCTTTCAATTCTACACCACCATCATATTTTGCTCTATTTTAACCCTGCACAGGCAGGGAACTTTGCTTTAGATAAAATAACATGATGATAAGCATTTAAAAAGCTTGGAGTGCTGTAGGTCATAACAAGAAAGTTTGGGGAATTAAATGAACATCAGTGATCAACCCTGACAATCTTACATAAAATACCCTCCAAATGCAGTAATAATTTCAAGTGCACTTTGTAGCTTTCCATGTTCTCATAAAGCAGAGACTTAAGTCTAGAGGCAGGTGGAATATTTCATTTGCTGAGCCTAAAAATAGCTAGACCACCTATTCCCAATAATTTGACAGGGTCACCTGCTGAGATCAGTATACAAAACCTGACTTAAATTTAAAAAGCATCAGCCAGTCTAACTGTAGGGAGGAGCACTCAACATTTTTCATTAGCTAAAGCTCTCCCGCAGCCCTTGACAATCAGCATCACATTCACAGCTCTTTAAAAGGCACTACTGGATTTTTTTTTCCTATGTTTTTAATGGCACAGCCCAAATCCACTCCTCCCTGCAGAGGGCTGGGCTGGAACCTCAGTTACAAGACTCCATCTCCCGTAGCGATGGAAAGAATGGCTAGACCTGATGAAGCATCACTCAAAACACTGCAAACATTTTCCTCTTCATCTTGAACTGAATATTGTTATATCAATATTTTAAATGATTTTGGCTTAAACAATCAGCTGGAAACAGAATAGCAAAGCAACTGGATTGCTTAGCCCAGAAGTCCTGATAATTTCCTGCACTTCTACAGCAGCACAAAAATTCAACTAACACATTGCATTAGTATCAGTGTCAATTGATCAGAAGTGAAGTATGGCTCCAGAATAAAACAATTATGCTGTCACAACTCACTGAAACAGGTGTAATTCAACCAGAAAGAACCAGAGCTTTGAGGTCTTGTTTTACTACACGATAGTAAGTATGGGATTAATTTATTAGGAAAGTTTCTTAAAAGCATCACCCCATGTCTAGCACAGGTGAAACTCAATCTCCTCCAAAGAAACCTTCCAACTCAGCCTGTACATTCAAACAAAACATCAGGTCATCCTAAAGGACAGGTTAAAAATCCTGAAGATTTTTTAGCTACAGCAGGCCTGGGTACACTGAAACATTTTCCTTCAGCTGTGCAGAAAGAGTAAATACACCTTCAGCAAACACAGCTCAAGAGTGCCCAAGGGCTGGGAACACTTCCTCAAGCAGAGAGGCACAACCTCCAATGCCCTTGTTATTGGGGCTATCCTTGAATGAAACAGAACTTGCTCCTAATTTTAACACATAATATATCAAATCCAGAGGAGCAGTCCATGCACTGATGGCAAGACACGACTTTCAGAGGATGCTCAAGCCAAAGGAAGGACCAACAAACTTTATGACCACCCAGGTTAATGTCCTTCTGTAAACTGCCATTTGTAAGCTTTTAAGGCCATAATTCTTCCAGAGTCAGTGATCCCAAAGAAAGGGCAGTGTACTTTACATTATAAAACGAGACATGATTGCTAAAGACATCAGGCACAGGGCACACAACAGCTGAAGATCTGGTAGCCACACCAAATCAGCCTGGGGACTCAGATACAAGCAAGCCAGAGGAAAACAGGGTGATAATCACAAGTTGTTCCCCTTGTGTACATTTTCAAGGACTGGGATCCTAGTGTGAGCTGCAAGCCAGGCTTTTAGCTGCACGAGTTTGCATTAGATAAGAGAACTGCTACAACTACAGTCATGGCCCTCGTGCTTACTTCTTCTTCTGCAAAAACCTCCAGGGAGGATGCTTAGGAAGTCTTGCAGATGTAATGAACAGTGGTGCATAGCTGGTTTTACGGGGAAAAAACCCCAAACACCATTATCTTTACACTGAACACCTGCAGGTACAGGCCTGTGAAGGGATGATACAGGGAGGTTTCAACCAGCTGGTCAAACTACTGCAATGCCATGCAGAAGTGACAAACCTCTAAAATAAATCCCATTTTCCAAATAAACCCTCCAAGTTATGTTTAGATATGGTTATGAGTTATATGTTTGCTTCAGGTAAAGGCCATGGTGAGCCACTTAGGTGTCTCAGCCTTTAAGTGTTTACTTTTCAAACCAACACCCGAGGAGATGCTTTCAACACATCCTAGAAAAACATGACAAGGAAGGGCTACAAGAAACCAAACAAAAGAAAGTATCGGTGTCAACGATGTGTTGGAGGAACCGCGAATGTCCTGAAGAACGCTCACAGCTCAGTTAATCATTGCCAGCTCACTATATGCCAGGGCTGAAGGTGCAGATCCCTCTGGTGGAGAGCTGCTGAGCAGGTGGGTGAGCAGCACTAAAGGAACTGAACTCACACTCCGGGGTGGCCCGCGGCGTCGGCCGAAGTATCCCCGTCGGTAGCGGCGCCGGTCGGCGGCGTAGCGGCTGCCTTCCACGGGGACCCCGTCCGGACCGGTGACATTGGCTGCCTCTGCACCCTGGGAGCACAGCACAGCACAGCACACAGTCAGCCAGGGGCTGGGAGAAAGCTACACACACCCGGGGAGAGGATGAAACAGCAAACAGGCTTTTTGGTCCAAGTACCAAGCTACAGCGATTCCCTTCTCCCATGCAGTGCAAAATATGGTTATTCCCAACCCCATAACTCATGACCATAGCTCTTGGTTAAGATCCTATCAGGCCGAGTTTGGAGGAGGAAGCAACAAGTAAGTGATTAAAGACCAAAAGGAGGAAAATCTCGTAACCCTCAAAAAAATGTTCAAGAAAGTAGAAGTGTGAAGAACTTGGAAGTTCTTACAGTTATTAAGCTACCAGACTCCAAACAAACTCTTCAGGGCAATATTTGCCTCAGTTAATGATTACTGGGCAGGCTGCAAGCTTTGAATGCTCTATCAGGTAAAAACTATAGGTTCTAGAAGCACTGGGATGTAGTTGAAGTAGAGTTTTGACACATATCTAGAAACACACCTTCATCAGCCTTTAAAAATTAGCTCTCCCATAGAAAAGCTGTTGGAATGCCACCTACCCAGGGACTAACACATTAGACAAAACCCCAGAGACACAGGCAAGGTTCTGTGTCACTCCCCACTCTGTTGGGCCACCCTCCATAATCTCCCACCTTTTCTCCCTCGACCACATCAAATTCCACAGTCTCTCCATCACCAACACTGCGCAGGTACTTCCGAGGGTTGTTTTTCTTTATCGCCGTCTTTAAAGAGAGAAGATACAAAATAATTAATTTGTGTGTGTTACTTCCCTTACATAACCCCATAGATGAGGGAAGGGCAGCATTTTTCTGCTAAAGTCCCAACTCTACACACCAGATCAATCACCACACCAAGACAGTTCAAACACACAGATGTTCCTCATTTCACAGTCCCACCAATACTCAGTCAAGGTTTACTCTTTTCTCACTATTTATGAGTTTATAAATCAGGATCCACTCTGTCCAGTGAGCTAAACATCCAAATCATTACAGTCCATACTGAGTGTTTCACCTCCTGCAAGCTACACCAAGGCAGCTCTAGCAGCAAGTGTGACCTGTGCCTTCTGTTATTAGGACACCTGTAGACCACCTACAGAGAAGAACCTCCAAAATAATAACACTATTATCACTAATAACACTATCATTACAGTTATATTAAAATGCTGTAATACTACTAACAAGATGGGTTTGCATCAAAACCTCCTCAGGCTCACAGGAACACTCAAACCTCCTGGTGTGATTTTCAAGTCTGTCAACTACAGATGCCTTTTTTTACTCTGTGGAGTATTTCCTGGATTCCTCTAAAGTTGGTTGGATTCCACAAAAGTAGGCAAGACAAGTCTACTTACCTGCATCAGGTAAGGCTTCACCAGCTGGGAGAGGCCAGGGGAGAAGAGACATGCATTGTACCAGCCAATTTAGTAGCCACTTCTAAACTGAAGTTGTGTTGGATTATTAAAGCCCTTCACTTAAAGTTTCCTGATCTGTGCATCTTTTGTCAGCAGGAAGAAGGCAGGTGCAGAACCAGTAAACAGAAACACACATGGAAATACAGGGCATAAATCCAGCTTAAGAAATGGGATGTAGGGCAGGAAGAGAAGAGAGTTGGCAGATCTGCAGTTCAAGGAAGACAGGCAGAATGAAGCTCAGAGGAGTTGCTGCCTGTGCATGGCAGAATATTCCTTCAGTCAACAACTGCCCAAAAATATTTCTCACTGAAGGAAAAATCCAATCAGCTTAAAGTTGATCTTGACTAGTTTAGGGAATGAATACAATCTCCTCTGTGTTTCAGGCAACAGGCCAGCTTGTCCTTCTAGCCACACCTGTCCCTACACCCTGCAGCATCCCTGCAGAGCTTCAGGAAGAATGTAAGAGTGTACATATCGTTACTACCAAAGCAAAAACAACCCAAGAGGATGTTTGGGGGGGGGGGTTACACACAGAAACAGAGCGAGCTGCTCAAGTGAATTCTCTGGGGAATTACTTTAGCAAGCAGGGACTCCCACCATTAGCTCAGACAACTTTGTTTGCTTTCTGCTGACCTTTTAGTGTAACTGCCCCATTTCTGAAAATCACACAGAGGTGTTTGCTTTTCCATAAATGTTATATTGAACAACCTGCTAACAGGAGACTGAGGCTGCTACACACTAAGCTGGGGCTTATTTTATAAAGGCAATCAGGACAATTTTGAGTAAATCCTAGAATTCCAAGCAGGAACTACGCAGCTTTACTACTTAGAACTTCGGCTGCAGGTAAACACTACTGAAATAAGCCTCCAACAAGCCTAAGCTCTAAACTTGATGGAAGGACTTTTACTCTGTGTATCCAGAGGGGAGAAAGCACCATTCTCCCTGTTACTGTTTACCAGCACCCTGCAGGCTCCAGCTCCTCTGATTCAGAGGACAGATGTTTTATATTAACACAGACAGCACTCAGCAACAAAGTCTTTCCTTTCCAAAGGGGACACTGATGAACAGGCAGCTACAAGAGTCTTCACAGCCAGTTCAGGGGTTTGTTTGAGAGTTCTTCCCATATGCTCACACCAGCACATCCCATGCGCATCCAGCACTGTCACAGTAACAGCCAAAGTTTGTCACCACAGGTACACCAGGCTGTGCATGATCAACTCAATCCAGTGAAGTGAAGAGAAAGAAAGAGCCTTACAACAGAAGAGATTAACTCCTCCTCACTGCTTGTTGATGCAAACTATATCTAGTTGAACTGGACTTCTCTGGCTACTGACACTTGGAATGGTGTTAACATTGCAAGGCACACTCCACCCGGCCAGGACTGATCCCTGCTGCTCACACCACCTGTAGCTGGCTGACACAGGGCCCCAGACAGCACCTGGCACGAACCAAGTGAGACTGAGCAGGTGAAGAACTGCCCTTCCCAAAAAAAAAACCCACTGCTTGGGTCCCCAGCAAGACAAAGAGTTAACTCAAAGCAAGCCATGCATGCCCTAAAAAGAAAAGCATTTTAATCTGTACTAGGTTTATAAATAGCATCCAATAGGCAGCCACCAAGCATTAACCCCCATTCCAATCATGAGATCGGCCTGTTCCCTCCCCACGCGGATGCAGGCAGGGAGGAGGCTGGATCCATTCAACTAGGTCAGCCTTATTCTGAAGGGATTAGGATGTAATCCAGCCCCTCCCGGCCGGCGCGGGGAGGAGGGGCAGAGCCGGAGCAGGATGTTTGCTCACAGCAGGGATTTGCCTCCCTCGCCGAGCGGCCCCAGCAGCAGCAGGGCCCGGGACAAGCTCTGCTGAGGAACATCCCGCTGCAGAAACATCCACTCTGCCGTGCTCAGCCCACCCCGAGAGGGTTGGTCGGGTGCAGGCCTGCACACGATGTGGTATTTCTGAACCAAAGCCAGTTTTGCTCTGTGTTCACTCCCAGAGGACTCAGCCCCAGGAGGTGGGAAGCGCCCGCCTCCATCCCCTCTCCACACACACCCACCAGGTTGCATTTAGGGGAACAGTCCCTACAGGTGAAGGAGACCAAACAGCACAGCAGACAGCAGCTTCTGTCTGGGCCTCTGCAGGCAGCTTTCCCAAGCAGAACACTGATCTGTGTCATCTCTGTTGTCGGCACAACAGCCATTTTCCAGGATATCCTCTCACTCTCTCATAGAGACCTCATTTGTCTTCAAAGGCAGCTGTAGAGTGCTGCCTATCCAGAGCATGGTTCTGTTACTAGAACTCTTCCCCCCCTCTGGACACACTCCCATCAGAGTACTGATGTCTCAACATGCTCGAGGCACAGGTCCTTTAAGAAAGGAAAGTGACCATTAAAAACCAGTATATGCATTAACAGCTCTTGCTCTCAAGTCCACCAGCTGAACCAGGAATGTGCACTGTGCACACTTCCCAACACCACCTTCACTCACTGTGGGCACTAGACTTACTCCCTGCCAGCTTCTGCAGTTTCAGTCTACACCCTGTGACCCAGAGAAACAGTTATCACAGGCTATTTAGTCATGAAGCCACGGGAACTAAACCAACTCTCAGGGTTGACTCAACTAACTATATATGCACATATCCTCATACTCTGTGAGCAGCCCTGAGCACAAGTGTCCTGGTTACATTTGATGGAAATACTGTCACCTATGCCACGGAGAAAGTTCATGCTCTTAAGGATCACATGAGCCTGCAGACATTTTATGTGGGACCAGCTCCAGGGGCACTATTTTATTTTCTGGTGAATGATGCAAATGATGCACAACCAGATCTAAGGCAATAATCAGTTTACACCAGCATGGAGACAGCATCCTCTGTCTTGCCATCATTTGCCTGCAACCTGAGAGTCCCGGGATAAACTTAGAACAGCTCAAGGAAAGTGAACCAATGACAAGCCTCTGGGCCACCTCTCTCTGCCTGGGCACACTTGGCACCCAGCCTTCCTCCTCTTCTTCCTGGGAGCAGCTGCCTCGTGCAGAACAGCTGATGGCAACACTGGCTGGTCAACAGCCAGACTAGATCACTTTCTCCCCAATACCAGGGAGGGCAGACAGAACAAACCTGCAGATGAGGAGGGTAGGGAGGAACAAAAGACAGAAGGAGAACGAGGAAATGGGGGGAAGGAGAGACAACACGCAGCAAGGTGTTTACAAACAGAGGAGGAGACAACCAACCAAAACACAAAGCACACCAGAAAACCCTCCAAGCACCTCAAAATTGGAGCAGAAAAACAGAAAGTATGAAGGGTTATAATAACTCTACAGTTACACTCCAGAGAGAAGGAAAGGAAAACATAACCTAATATTTCTCCATGAAAATTCAAACATGCACATTCATTGAAGGAATCTGCAGTAAATACTCTAAAGAGAAGCTAGGACAAGGTTGGGTGGTTGTGGCAGGAGTTGCCTTAGAAACCTACCGCAGTACACATCTCTAAGCACAATTACTGCTGTCTTACCTGATGAACAAACACATCTTCTTTGGTATCATTTCTGTGAAAAGAAAACAAGAAGTCCTAAGAGTTTAGGCTATGAGACTTAAATAGAAATTCCTGGCTTTACAAATGAAACCCTCCTTCTCTCATGCCCTGAATTCCATACATTCTGTCTTAAGTCTATGCTACCAAAACCCTGCTCTGAACTAGTAGGGTCATATGCTCGAGAGCAGAAAGGACTCCCCAGCCTTCAAAAGCATGAGAGGACAGGGGGAGGTTCTCTGCAATCTTCCAGCAAACATTCAGTGTTTTGGTTTTGCACAGGGCACAGTTAATGACCAGACTGCTTGTTTTTCACTATTCTGATTCCCCAGAAACACTTGCACGGGGACTGCAACCTGAGCTGTTACCCTAGAGGTCAAACAAGACTATCAGCAGGACTGGCCACAGCTGTTAACAGAGATCTCCTTTCAGTGAAACTCAAAGCAACCGTGCACAAGAGGTGTTAGGAGAGTCCACGGGAGCAGGACCCAGACACAGATTAAGCCAGACAGTTCAGGCCTCCACGTGCAAAACATGAAGATAAGTCTGAGACCTTGATTCTGTACTCCCATACAACGAGGGAGAGCCTAAACCCTGCCATCTGTTCATTCCCTCTCTGCAAACACAACGGGCAGGTCAAAGAGTTTGGGAAGATAACGCGTAACCCCAAACTTGTGCTGGATTGAAGCGATTCCAGGCTTCACTTCAGGAAGGCAGCTAACAAGTTATCACACCATAACCAGCTGAAGGCTCTGCACTCAACTGCTAGAAAAGATTTTAAGAGTCTTTTAAGGTCTTCTCCCCCTTGCTGCACTTCCCCAAATCTACCTGAAGTTAAACAGCTCAAGGATTTGCAGAACGAAATAACTTGCCAGGTATGTCTTTTCAAGAGCTCAGCGTGCAGGGGTTTCATTCTTCATAAAGCACACGAGACATTTAAGCCCCTCAAGCCCACAGATATTCCAGCCTTAAAAGCCAGGACCTTTGGAAGCAAGGTTCCTGGGCACCTAGGGTTGCAGGGTGATCAGTATTAGCTACAATTATGTGGATTATCAATGCCATCCAGAGCTTTGCTCGTGTTCAGCGGAGAAGGAAAAAAAAAAAGAGACAAAGAGAATTCCTGTGAAAGCCAGGCCTGGAATATCTTCAGTGAGGTGCTATCAGAGCATCTCAGTGTGTATCCACAGGAGGTATATTGATCAGTTAACACTTAAACTTTACCCAGAAGTATTTCCCTTCATCCTCCTGTTTAGAAAACAGCCAGGCAGTCAGGACAGATTATGCAGCTCATTAAGGGTGTAGTATGAGCAAACATGAGAAACAGGTAACACACCAAATCTGTAATGAGTTTGACCCTTTCTGTTTTCTTCCTTTGACTGGGGGTGGGTTTTTAAGAAAAAAGGTTTAAGTGCCTGGCCAAAGCTAAACATCAATTGCACGAAGCTGGGACTCAGGTCCCCAGGTCCCTGCTGCAATTACTAATGCATGGCATCTTATCTGCACCACGAGTCTATCACACTTTAAACATACCTGTTGATAAAGCCATATCCATTTCTGACATTGAACCACTTGACTGTGCCAAGAACTTTGGTGGCTGGAAAGAAAAAGTTAAAGAATTTAATCTAAAGCATAAGAAAGTACAACAATGTTACAAAAACACTTTTATACTTGCATAGGAACTCACCACCAGACCTATTCTGTTCTCTTAACAAAGTGTACCTTCCTCTCCCAGCTCAGTTTATACTAATGCAGTAGCAAGATACAGTGGTTTAACAGGCTGTTCTTCAGCCCAGAGTTTAACACAAAGCACAAAGCTCTATTTCCAGAACTGGCCACCCATCCCTTCTCTTTTTGTATTTCTTATCCCAGACACGGGCAGCAAGGTTGACAATCCCACTGCCACTTATCAGTTCTCTTTAGCTCAGTAGCCAGACATGAAACACAGCAGGAGAAAGCTGTTTAAAAGTGCTTTCTTTCACTTGGAGCTACCCTTCTTTCTTTCCTGGAAACCAGAACTGGCCAAAGCAGCAGCGTCAAGTACTATGTCTCTCAAGTGGAAAGGCAGCACATCCCTGGTTTGGCCCAGCTCCTTCTTGCATTGCCAGCATCACTCTTAACCAAATAAGACACCAGAAGACTTTTTTTAATATTCCTGCTTCTAGAGATCTGTGATTCCTGCTTCTAGAGACCAGCTACAGCTAGTCACCTACAAACTGTCCAACTTGATGTTCCCTGACTTCCAGGATCAAGACAAGCTCCTGTCTCAACACTGAAACAGCATCTGCTTAGAAGCCATTCTGCAGTGTCTTATAGGATCTGGCAAAACCTGTTCCTCCAACTTATAGGAATGTGTGGGAGGAACTCAGCAGTGATGGAGGCAGTTCAACCCCTCCTTCCCTCTCAGCAACTGGGTGGACACCACAAACTTGTACTTTTCAGACCTCCGCTGAAAGGAGAGGTTTGGCCTCTACAGTTTAAGAGCTGTTAGTTGTTAACACAGCTTGAGCACAAATATCTAAGCAATCTACGTAGCACTTATTTGGAAAGGATCTTGTCATCTACAGATGACTGCTTGCTAAAAACCTTATACCTACGATTTGGGGGTGGCAGGAACTTGAGAGACAATTAAAGGGAAAATAGTCCAGAGAATCTCCAGTTCAGAAGTCCAAGCCACTCTGCTGGAGGCAAGAACTCACTGTAAATTGTCACCTTCATCCTCTCTGCACCTGCATTCTTCCCTAAACGCCCAGACCAGATGACAGAGCCAGCCAGACTTTTAGTCCCACAAAGTCTGGCCATTCTCATACACCCTTCTGAACACAGACCTCAAATGAGAATGTTTGCCACCAGCAGCCCGTTGCAGTACTGCTGCTGTTACTACTTCCAACAACAGGCGTCTTCTCATCCCATTTTTAGAAGTGAAGTTTTCAGTCTCCTTTAATATACTTTTTTTGCAAAAAATGTTCTTAATTAGAAGAAGCAAAGTCACGTGAAAACTGAGACATCACCCAGAAAAAAGGGCTCTGCCCAGCATAACATATATTCCCAAGAATTCTTGCTTACAGAGATAAGGAACCCCTAAGTTTCACTGCCTAACACTGACTCAGTAACAATCTTCAGCATCAGTGTTTTTAGGGACATCACTACATACAGATGCTTTCTGCTACCACAAAGGCTCTGGCTACAAGAGCTCACTGCACTAACTCAAGAGGAAAAGAGGGGAAGCACAGAAACAGGTGCCAATGGCAGGTTTTAGCTGCTTTAAGAAACAGTGCTAATACCACTGATTCCCTCAACATCATCCTTTCCCTCCCCTGCAGAACAGCTTTTGAATCGGTCGGCCTATTGCAATCAGATTAGGAAGAGGAGGAGAAGCTTAGGAAGCATGGCAAAACCCCTCCGAGGAGTCAGGGAGCTGGGGGGATGAGGGGGGGTTATAACTCCCCTCTGTGCGCTCACCGTTTCAGAGCAACTTTTGCACAAGTTGCCAGAAAGCAGGGGTGAGTACTGGGGAAATGCTATTCCCTACGGACATCAGTCTTACAGCCTTCCCTTAAGTATCACCGTGGGGCCGAAGAACCTCAGACGACAGCACGACTCCGAACATCCACGTGGCCATGGCACAGTCACTGGAAAGCCTGAGCTGTCCCAACGGGGAAGTCTCGGGCAAGGAGGAGAACAAGCCCAGAGGAAAACACAAGCAAGGAGTTAAAGTGATGAGTCAGAGAAGGGGGCTGATGTGATGTGATGACGTCTGTCCCACCAGTGAAATCCCACATATTGCTACAAGATGCCGTACTCTGAAGCTATCAGAGGAAACAATCATCAGCCACTCCCACCCGTGACAAAATAGCCTTTTAACAAGGAAAGCCAAAGCTTCCTGTGACCAGCAGAACGGAGAGAGTTGAGTAACCCTTATCCCCTATTCCTAGAAGTCAGACATTTGGACGCCCTGGGCATTTGCTTCTAAGGAGATCTTTGTAAAAGACTTAAGTGAACATAATTACACGACCATTAACAGGGACATTTGAGGTGGGCTTTAAGGCAAGGCCTTTTCAATTAGCACTATCAGTGATCATTTTCCTCACGATTCCCACTAAAAAGCTGGGTAGCAATAGGGCCATTGTGAAAAACCATCCCCATGGTGGCTTTCATTTTCCTGCTAGGCCAGGAGAAGCATTTGTGCCTTCACTTCCCCCCACCCCCTTCTTCTACAACCAATAGCAACTGG
The DNA here is from genome assembly GCF_022539395.1 of Myiozetetes cayanensis. Lineage (NCBI taxonomy): Eukaryota > Metazoa > Chordata > Aves > Passeriformes > Tyrannidae > Myiozetetes > Myiozetetes cayanensis. The sequence continues at coordinate 69,811,087 of NW_026087521.1, read as the reverse complement.
TGGACAAGACAAAAACATTACCAAAAATGAAACAAGCCGCGTTAAGGCAACAAGCAGCCATGGATGTGCTGATTATTGTGTGCTAATTACTGATAAATCAGGTAACAGGGGGAAATCACACAGACAGTGCCTCCAACCTCTGTTTCGCCAGAATTCTTCCCACCTCCACTCCAGAGAAATCCTTTACCTGGCTCCTCTCTCTGCTGCAGGAAGACCTCAGCCTTTCCCTTCAGCATAGAAGGTGCTGTCACTCTTTACTGAGGTCTGCGACTCTCAGTCAGCTTCAATTTTGCTTTTAACAGCCTCCTGGAGTTAGTTACACAGTCACAAACAACACATCCCTATTTCCACAGATCCAAGCCCTGTCCTTTTCAACAGGTTGATCTTATTTAATCACAAATTTAAAAAGAAAAAACACCACAGTTGCTGTGCACTGGGCTTGAGAGATGGCAACGCGGCATTTTTACACAGAACATGCCGAGCTGGAAGGGACCCACAGGGAGCATCGAGCCCAACCCTTAGCCCGGCAGAGGACCATCCCCAAGGGGCACACCATGTGCCCGAGGGTGTCATCCAAAGGCTTCTTTAACTCTGTCGGCCTTGCTGCTGCGACCACTCCCCTGGGGAGCCTGGTTTTTTTGGCTTCTTTACTAAGAGTAAAGTAGAAACTAGGAAAAAAGAAGGAAAAAAAAAAAAGGAAAACACACACAAAAACTAAACTAAAAAAAAAAAAATTAAAAAGGCAAACTCCCAGAAAAGCCTTAAACAAGCAAGCCCCACTAAACCTAGAAGCACTGTTTAAAACAGCGTTCCTTATGGACAGAAAAGTTGTGCCAGGACCTCAGAACTACCGAGAGGCGCACACAGCGTTCCGCAGCAGCCCCTTCCAGGCGGGGCAGCGCCGGCAGGTGCCGGGCAGGGGCTCCCCGGGGCTGTCTGTCTGTCCCTCCCTTCCTCGCTGTCCCGGCCCGGCCGCCGCCGAGCCCCGCCGCTCCGGCCCAGGAGGCACGGCCGCCTCCCCCCCCTCGCCCCACAGGTGCCCGCACTCACCCAGCACTTTCTTCTCCGTCTCGGCCGCGGCCGTTGTGGCGGTGGCGGCAGCGCCGGGGGCCGCCTCGCCCACAGCCGCGCCCGGCGCGGCGGCGCTGCCGGGGCTCTTGGCACCGCCGTCCGGGGCGGCGGGCGCGGCAGTGGCGGCGGCAGTGGTGGTGGTGGCGGTGCTGGTGGTGGTGCTGGCGGCGGCCGGGGCGGCGGTGCTGGTGGTGGTGGCGGCGGCCGTGCTGGCAGCGCTGGTCTCCGCCGCCTCGCTCATGGTGCCGGCTGGGCGGTGGCGGCGCGTGTGGCTCGGGCCGCGCTGGGTCTTACTGGCCCCAAAATGGCCCCGCCGAAGTTTTAACACAGTCAGCGAGGGCCGGGCCGGCACGCGCGCCGCCTCATTAGCATTTAAAGGGGCCGCGCCGGCGGCGTGAGGGGAGCGGGGCCGCCCCCGCTGCGGCCTGTCCCGACACCGCACCGCCTGTCGCGATACAGCTCCACACCGCGTGTCCCGGCATGGCACCACACCGCCTGTCACGATACAGCGCCACACCGCGTGTCCCGACACCGCACCCCGTGCCACGATACAGCGCCACACCGCGTGTCCCGACACGGCACCACACCACCTGTCACAATACAGCGCCACACCGATTGTCCCGACACCGCACCGCGTGTCCCGGCACGGCACCACACCGCCTGTCACGATACAGCACCACACCGCGTGTCACGGCACCGAACCTCATGTTCAGACACGGCACCACACCGCACCCAATGTCTCGACACCGCACCACATGTCCTGACACGGCACCCCGCTGTGTGTCCCTGACAGGGCACCACACAGCATGTCCTGGACACGACACGACACGACAGGACACGACACGACATGACACGACACGACACGACAGGACACGACATGACACAGCATGCCCTGCTCCGCGCTGGTGCAGCCCCACCCTGAGCACTGTGTGCGGTTTTGGTCACCGCGATGTAGGACATGTCACAGAACGTGCTGAGCTGGAAGGGACCCACCGGGATCATCGAGTCCAACCCTCAGCCCTGCTCAGGACCATCCCCAAGGGTCACCCCCTGTGCCCCAGAGGATCATCCAAAGCCTCCTGGAGCTCTGGCAGCCTTGGGGCTGTGCCCACTGCCCTGGGGAGCCTGTTCAGTGCCAACCACCCTCTGGGGAAAGAACCTTTTCTTGAGATCCACCCTGAGCCTGCCCTGACACAACTCCAGCCATTCCCTGGATCCTGTCCCTGGTCCCCCAGAGCAGAGCTCAGTCCTGCCCCTCCTCTGTCCCTGCCCAGGAAGCTGGAACTGCAGTGAGGTCTCCCCTCAGTCTCCTCCAGCTGAACACACCAAGTGCCCTCAGTGTCCTCACAGGGCTTCAAATCAAGGCCCTTCCCCATCTTCGCTGCCCTCGGGCACACGGTGTGACTCCTGGGAATGGTCCTGGGCACGGCCAGGAGTTGGACTGATGATCCCTGTGAGTCGCTCCCAGCTCGGCATATTCTGTGATTGTCTGTGTTATCACAGCCCCGTGTGTGCCCCTTTACATCCACACCCTCTCGCAGTGTTGGAAATGAGATAACTTCTCTAATTTTTAATGGTCTTAGTTAACCTTTCGATTAGGTGCTTTAACTAATCACGATTAGGCCTCACATCACTTTTAGCCAGCATGTAGCAAAAGAAGTTGCCATCATAAACTACTTTTGTGAGAACATAGCTCGGGAGAAGTTCTAAAACTGTTAGGTTTTGTTACAGTTAACCTGGATATGCTTCAACAAACAAAGCCCAGGAGAGAAGATGTATGGATGAAGCTGGACATGTGGAACTCAGGACTTATGGACTACAAGGAACCAGCAGATAAGGACGAAGACTGACAAAAGCTCAGTGTTTGTGTCGGAAAAAGATACTAAAAAGACTAAAGATACAAGCTAATTACCATAAGCAATGAGAGATTGATAACCAAAAGTGCATAGAATACTAATTAATGAAAGGGAATTATGTAATTTAGAACCGATGATCATTAATTTCTTTGTCAGAAATGTATAAGTAGGTGAAAAAGTGATGTATTGGTGTCTGCGTGGGAGGCAGGATTTTTGTCAGACACATCCACACCCAGCACTGTAAATAAAGTAATGCCTTGCTTTCTGAAACTGAAAAGACAGTGTTAGAGAGTTTTATTTACCCCAAGGATTTCTAAGGCATTTGGAAACAATTTTTACTCTCTTTTGAGCTTTACACACACCCCATCCTTATTGCACATTCTCCCCCATATCACTTTCCTTATTTGCCTCTGCTGGTGTCCATCCTTCCTCCCTAGATGGAATTCAGGGTGTTTTCCACCCAGACAGGGTACACTACTCCCAGTTCTACTACTTAAACCAATTTCTACAGCCCAGAAATTATTTCTTTTACAATTCTCCTCGTAGCCTCCCACTGTACACATAAGAAAAAAAAATACACTTTTTGTCCCATAGATTTTAATCCTCCACTGATGTTCATTTCATTACTTTGTATCATTTTCTGTTTTCAGGGTACATGAAAATTTCGAAGAGGATGGTCTTTCAAGTGAGTTTTGAGAGGAAGGCTTGTTTTGTTAAGTCAAATGCACAGTCAAGACACTGACGTGCACTTGATATATCAGATTTATTTTCGGTGAAGTTGTTAGTTAATTTTTCTTCCTCGAGTTAATTTTAAAGTTTACTGAAAAACCCATTCAACAACAACAACAATAAAATGCAGCATTACAGGCTGTGGCAACGTACTGGGATAGAAAATTGGCAGTGACATCCGCCAGCTCCCCTCAGCACTTGTGGATGCATCCCCTCAAGGCCCATGCATGTCCAACTTTTCTGAGTATTCCTTGACTGGATCCTCTTCCACCAAGGCTGTTGAGGTCCAGGAGCCCCCAATTTATCCATGTGGTTTTGCCTGCCTCCCTGCTTGTCAGGATGGGCAGCTCTTGAGCTTGCAGGAGGTGCTTGCTGAACAGAAACCCATTCAACAAAGCATAACAAAGTTGCAAAGTTCAACAAGGAAAAGTTAGGAAACACTAGGAATTAGGTTGCTTGTAAGCTCAGCCTCCTTAAGGGTAGGGATAATTATATATTTCTTGATGAGCCCATCACATATTCCTCTTCCCACAGGATCCTGCCTTTTTTTCCTTCAGCAAACGAGCTGGTTTTCAATAGTCCCTTTCATCCTCCTCATTTGATGTGCACTTATTGAATGCATATTATATAACCCTCAGATTAGGTGCAGAATTATTCATCCCCTTCTTTCTTCAGGATCCTGTGGGGCTCTTACCATTATGTATCCGTGATGAGTGCATTTTATCCAGCACCAGGAGACAGCTGGGATTATCATCTCCATTCTGGCAACGGGGAACAGAGGCAAAAAGGGATTAATGCCACTGTTCTCAAACATCTGTTGATTATGTGTGGCTGCCTTGAACACACATGCATTTCTTTTCCAGGGGACTTGCTGTTTTCACAGGTTGGGTGGGACAGGAGATGCCTGCCTGAGGCTGGGACATATGGCGTGGAATTTGTTAGATGGGGCCGTTTTATGTCCTATTTTATTGTAGGTGAGGTTGTCCCTGCAGATCCTGAGTCAGAGGAGATGCCTTGTGGAAAAACCAGCAAGTTCAAGGTAGCCACCCATAAGCAGCAGATACCTGAAAACAGCAGCATTAATGCTGAAAAGGTCTTGAAATGTGCTGCTTAAAGCTCAAATACCAAAAGACAGCTCAGAAAAGCTAAAATTCATCGTTGTTCCAGATATTTCCTTATTTAAACCAGCCCCGGTGAATCTGGAGTGCTGGGAAGTGGCAAAACGATCCCATAAGAGTTCTAGACCAGATAAGTGAAGCCTATTTGATGATTTATGGATAGAAATATAATTTTTTATTTATAAATATCTCTTCAGGGGCCTCAGGCTCTACCGAGAAATCTGAAGGGAAAACAGGGTTCCTGAGTATTTTACGTGGCAGATGATACTCAAGGTGGTTGCTTTCACCTGTCTGTAACAGGACACACTGATCCAGTAAGAGTTCAAAGAGCAGACTGAACTGATTCTGTAATTAGAAAATGTGGTGTTCACCAAGGCATAGACACATTTTGCAGGCACGAATCAATTCCTGGAATTGTGTTTCTTGGAGAAAAAAAAAACGGTAGCACCTTTCCATAAGGAAGAAAGGTTCTGTCTTCTGAATTTACCTTCCCCTGAAAAAAGAGAGCCAGTTCCTATTAAAGCAAGTCCCACTCCCCTGTTCTACACAGCTAATTTTCCTTAATTCTTCCCAGGAATTTCTGAACTCGCAGGAGCATCATCCCATGCAGAAATAAAACCCTTTTTTTTTTTGCACATAACTCAACACAATACACCTGTGCTGAAAAGCTAACAGAGAATCAAAAATATTTAAAATGGAAAGGAAAACAAGCCTTCCAAGGCCAGTAAAAATGACACCTTTATCCAAATTTGTACCTCTTACGTGGAGTACACCGAAGGTATTTATTCGAGGTCCAACGATGAGGCCATTCAGCCAAGAGTCAGTAGATGGCAGTAAAAGATGAGGAATAAGGAAGATTTAATCTGTGATTTTTTTTTTTTTAACATGTCACAGGGGAAGGGACGGTTGGTATAATTAATGCAATTAAAATGCATTAAAAAGTGGAAATATAAATAACAAAACGCCCAGTTCACATTGGAAGCAGTTGGACATTTTTCGCAGAGCAATGGCTTCTGACACACAGAAAACTAATTCAAAGTTCTTCAAAACCTAAAGCTTTTTCAGCAGGTAAAACTTTCCAAAGAAAAGCCTTCCAATGAAAATAGAGGCATTAATTCCACCGAAAAGTTATCTCAAGGGAAAGCCGTTTAATCACATGAAACACTTAGTGGAAAGGGCATCCTCAGCTGAGTCACCAGCAACCACAAAGACTCCTGGATTTTACATTCTGGGCCTGTCCCTGCTGAGAGTGAGAGATCCCTCATGTCACAACCCCTAGGAGGGTTTAAATTAAACCAACCTCACACACACTGTGTGAGGCTGAGCTTCATTTAATGGCTTAAATCCCAGAGGGACACGGGTTCTCTGAAGAGACTTCAGCAGGATTCTTTGGGAAACCCCAATTAGAGCCAATTTATCCTTGCAATACCACTTCAGTTTGCAGTCCATAACTAAAATACATACTTGATAAAATTTTGAAACAATAAATAGATAATTAATATAAAATATTTGATTAAATCTGTGATTGAGGCAAGGGAATCACAGTTCTTTGAGGTGTCACCTGGGGAACTTAACCATCAAAATGCACGTGGTATGTTATATTTACTTAAACATGGGTTTACATTTAAAGCTGTTTAATAAGTCAAAATAAGTCAAACTTCTCTGAAGCTGGTGAAGTCTACGACATGACTAACACAGAATTATTATAATGCATTAAATGTGATGCTGTTTGATGAGTGGAACAGAAAAAAAAAAAAGCTTTTTTTTTTCCTTTGCTTTTCCTTAACTTCCCACTCATCTGATCACCTTCAAACGAATCAGCCATGAGCTTTTAACAAGCTGAATCAAACAACCCAAACGTGATTTCTGTGTATGAAGAGAACTGTTCTCAAAGTTACTTCAGCACCTCAGATCTGGGCCAGATTACAAGAGACTTACAGCAGTGAGCTGCACAGCTCAAACTCTCCAGGGAACAATGCCAGGTAGCTTGAGGACTATCAGCATTTTTATATGTACAAAAGACACCCTATTTAATAACTGTAACATGTCTGTTGAGTCATCAGGCAACTCTGTGTTAGGTAACACCTGAAGACACACCAAAAACCTCACAAAAAGCTACTTCTGGTGCTGTACAAAGTGAAGGAAACTCAGATCAAATTACAGGCGCTGATTTTAAGACAGGTACTCGGTTTCAACACACTATAATACACAAATTAAACGGCACATTTATTGAAATGGGAATGATTTCCCTAAGCTGAGGTACCCAGCACAGTGTAAATGTGAGTGTCTGCTTGGAGCAGGCAGCCTGTGAGCCCGGGTGCTGCACAGGAGAGACATCAGCCCTTCCCCAACCCTGTGCATGAACCAGAGAGTTAAAGCCAATGACTAAGATTTTAGTACAGATCCAATATTCACACTTTCCCGTGTCTTTCTTACAAACAGGAGGGGCAGACAGCTCAGGAACGAACACAAGAGGCAAGATGTAACAAAACACGGGGGCACAAACTCATGGCAGGAGCAACCGAAGAACCATCAGATGGATGGGAGAGCTGGGAGATCTGAGCTGCTGATGCTTCTCCCTCTCCTTCCTCTCTGTCTTTGCAGACCAACAAGGCTGGGCTTGACTGCAGTGAGTGCTCTGTGCCCGAGCTGCTCCTTCCCCTCTGACAGTGAGTGTTTAACACCACTTTGTTGACGTCAGCACTCAATTTCTGTGCACCACCTGATGTGCCTGCAAGGAGAGACAGACACACCTGAGCAACCACAGGTGCCACATCCACCTGGTTAAGTCCAGCCTGGTCATGAGTTCAGCACAGGGGAACTGTTTGAGACGCTCCATCCTCGGGCTTTCCACCCTCACCAGCTACAGGCAGCACTTTCTCATTCTCCTGTGATGTACCAATACAGGAAAAGCACCACAACAGCCTTACAGAGCCACTGCATCTCTTAGACACAGTGCCAGTGGTTTTTAGGAGCTTGGAAAATGCCTTTCCTCTGACTCTCCCTGTTGGGAGTAGGATTGTTCCTCGATAAAGTTTTTACCCCATTGTAAATACCAGTTTTAGGATCGCCCTCAGCTCACCTCACCTCACAGATAATTTACTGAATTATCTCAGTAAATAACCAAAGCCTTGCCCCCACCTTGCCTATCAACATGAGTCACTCACTAGTTATCCTGGCAAGGATCTAAAAGAATTTAAAAAAATAAAAAATAAAATAAAAGGGAAAAAAATTTTAAAAAGGGATGAGCTGGTCCATCTCCACCAGGGAAAAGGCAGTGCTTGTCATTCACTGGCTGCTCTGCACGATGAGTAAATACAAAAAAAATAAACCCAAACAACTACATCAAAACAAGCCCAAACAACAAAAAACACACACACACAAAAGGAGAACAAAACAGAGAGCTGACCCCCAGGGTGGCTGCACATCAGGCACTGCATGTCCTCTGTTTTGGGAGCAGTTGCTACAGGCACTGCAGGTCCTTGCTCAGACCAGCAGCAGACCAGCACTGTGAGCCACTGACCCCCTGGGCTGATACTGCTTCTGGCCTAAATTCTCAGCAGGTTTTCACCCTGACAAGGCCTGTCCAAGGACCCCGGGTTCCTTCCCTGGTACCCACAGCAGGCTGTGCTGTTGTTTCCTTTGTCATATAACGAGTGCAAATTTGTTCAAGAAATTTTGGAAGTAGCCCCCATATCCCATTCTTCTCCTAATGGGGACTGCCCAGCCCCAGGGGAGAAGCAAATCAGCCTAAGTGAAAGAATAAACCCTGAAAGGTGATGAATTTTTCCAGGGAATAGAGCTGGGCCTCTCGTTCTTCAGCAGGTTTGTGGTTGGAGCGCAGAAGGAGGGAAGGCACAGAGGGGGACCAGCAGCAGTGGTGGGAAAGTGAACCACAACTGCTGCTGTGCCAGTTGTACCTCAGTGTAGCAACATCACATCTTGCCAGTGGTTTTTAAGAACGTCCAAAATACACATATTTGTATTCCCAGTGCACAGAGAACCATTTAAAAATCGTCTCCATGCCAGCTGGTCTGACAAAGACAGACACGGAGGAAAGCTGCCCTGTGTGCATCCTCAGAAACAAATGCCCTGTATTTTAGGTCCTCTAATCATGTGCAAATGCAGAGCAATTAATTGCCAGCATGCCAGAGTGTGACTTCTAAATGCCTTAGAGGTTGGGTGTTGCTGGTTTGCAAATCAAAACCCACCAGCCCTCACTCACATCAACCTGGAATACAGTTCCAATTTGATATGGAGAGATGATTTCATGAGGACAATCAGAGAGTGGAGCAGTTTGCCCACAGCATTCATGGGAAGTCTGTCCTTGGAGGTTTCCAGGAGCTCCTGGGTCAGTGGAGACCCCTGTTGGAGGAGGAGATTGGACTGAAGACATCCTGAGGCCCCTTCTCCCTGAATGATTCTGTGCCTGTACCCCCTTTTCTGCACAGCCATCCTGAAATGGATGGGCCCTGCCTGGGATACCTCCTTGGCACACATTTTTTGGGGTGCCAGGACTACCCTGTGAGCTGATGCAGCTCAAGCAAAGTAACTTGTTCTGGCGTTTTCTCCTACTCTCACTTATCCCACTGCCACAACAAAGTCCTGCTAACCTAGACCTTGATTGCTTTCCCAGAGCCAAAGGTTCCTTGGAGCCAGAGAAGTGTAAATTCTGCTTGATGCCCTCTGGAAAACTTGATCACACTAAGCAAAACCAGTCACTGCTCACAGATATACTGTGAAAACAGATGTTGCCTCATGACAGTTGTAGTTTAATTAAAGTTCCAGGCCAGCCTCCCTCTGCCAGCGGTAACGACACAGTCACACACAGGCGTAAATAATTCACACAGAAAAAGTCTTCACTGGAAGAGGAATATCAAGCATTCCAATGCCTCTCCCTCCATATGGAAGTGAAGCTTAGTGACTACGTTAAAAAACCAGCTGAAACCAGTTCAACATTTTTATTTAGCGCTAATGCATCATTTGCCCTGATAACATCACCAAGCACAACCACTTCTAACAGGTGAGGTTTTGGGGAGCTTCCCACCCTTGGAAGTGCTCTGCATCTTAACAACACTGCCAAAAACCTACTGTGCTGGAACCCACCAGCCCATCCACACACTCAAAACTCAGTTGTGCTTAAATAAAACGTTGTTTTCATTAGCAATGCGAGGGACTTGCAAAGCTGCACCTCCACTCAGAGTCCCACTGCAAACCCCACCTGCCTTTGCCCCGGGGCAGCGTTTCATCTACGCCAGGGCTCTCGGATTTCGGTGCCTCCTGCGCAGGGATTCCAGAAATAATCCCAGCCATTCGCATCTGATACGATTGTTTACCTCACAGGCTCGGAGGTTTCACGGGTCAAGCACCAAGGTGATCCAGCTGAGGGTAACAAGTGACTTGGATTTTCAGTGTCCCTCATAAAAGCCAAAGTGAACTGCCCTGAAAGAAATGGATCATCTAATCAGTTACTGACTACGGCAATAAAAAGTGGGAGGGCACCAACGTGTTCCCAGAGGGATTCGTGCTTGGACTTGTAGATTGGAATATTTATCTACAAAGAAGGTAAGCAGAAAGGTGGCAGTTTATTGATCACTGAGTTGTTATTATCATAGAAGTGTAAAACAGCTGCAAAAGTATCTTGCAGGGTATTGACTGGCCAGATAAAACAAGGGAGGGAATTTCCAAGTCAAATGCAACATAAAAGCACAGTCTGAGCCTCCCTTGTGGGGTCAGAACTGGCTACTTCTAAAACCTAACACCGCTGATTCTCTTTCTTTTCTCCTATCAGAACTACTTAATTTAGAAGTTATTTCATCTGTATGAACAAGTGTGGTGTTCAGCTGCTGCCAAAGGTTCTGAAATTGCTGTTTGTGTTTCAGTTCAAACGTAACGAGAAGGGAAAAGTATTGCAGTAAAACTGGGCTTGTCGTGTATTCCCTCATTTCGGGAGCTGCAGCTCTTCCAACTGACCACCAGCCACAATTAACGAGCTCCCCGCTGTTCTGAGGTGAACCAACAGCTTTCTGCCAAATCAGAAAGGCTGGAGAGAGATTCTGTCATCTTATTTTTTAAAACAGATGCAACTTCAAAAGAACAGGAGCTCTTGCTGCTGCATGTCCAACCTTCAGTTTACCACTCTGTATTTTATCCCTTTTCTCGTTTTCCAGTAAATGGACCCAACGAATGTCATTGTAAAAAATCACCCAAATCAGATCAGATCAGTCCAAAACCATTTCTTGTCTACTCTGATTTCCCCCTCAGTTTTTACACCTACCTCAAGTTGTGAAGCCTACTTGAAATTTTGCTTTGCAGTGTTATGGATGAGGACATAAGTGGAAGAAAGAAAATATTAGAACAACAACAACAACAACAAAATCAGCTCAGCCATGGTGAGAATAATGTTATATACCAGATAAACTTCACAGACATCTCAACAAGAGACTGGTTTATTACACTGAGGGCGTAGGTCTATTTTTGGCATCCTCTATGTGTACAGCAAGTATCTTAAATATTCATGTTATAGCTTACTAGTAAATTAACAGGCAGTTAGAGGAAAGCCTGTCCAAAAAATTTGGTGCCAAACTTTCAGCCTCAGAAGCAACAACTTAAGAGCAATTTTAGTATTACTGTGCATCAGGAAGTGCTCACCTTTGCTTACCCCTCTCTAATAAGATAGCCTGTTATTTTCCTGAAAAGATTCTCTCCCCCTTAAAGAGATGAACTCATCAGTGTCATCAGTCACTGGAAATAAATACCAGTATTACACAAAGCACCTAATTTGTTGTGAGTCACTGCAAACATCACTGTAGTGATACCAATGTATTGAACTGCTATAAAAACCCAGCTGGAGGCTGATCACAAGTGGTGATCCCCAAAAAGGGGGTCACCCAAAAAGGGTTACCAAGCACTGGCACAGAATTTTCCATCAGAAAAGAATTCCCTTCCGGATTTTAAAGGAAACAGGAGGGACAGGCTGGGGAGAGATTAAATTCTGAGCATCACATTCTGCTTTTGCACCTTGCAAAGGCAGCCCAGAGCACAGCAGGCTGTTTTAGCAGCCAACAGGCTAAAGCTGCCTTGTGGAAACGTGAAGAGAAGATGGTGCCAGACCCTTCAAGGAGCACAAGTGAAGTGCAGGAGGAAATGAGAGCAAATCCTGATACATGGAAGGAAAAAATTCCTTATGGTGCAAGTGATGACCCACCAAAACAGATTGTTCAGAGAAGTGGTGGCCTCTTCATCCCTGGAGATGTTCAAAGCTCAGCTGGGCAAGCCCTGAACAACCTGCTTTGAGCCTGCTTTGAGGTCTCCTGGCTGGGCTAAGAAGCCTCCAGAGGTCCCCTGCACTCTAAATCTGGCTACCAAGGGCATGTACAAACTCTATACATTAGATGATGAGGTAAGACCCATGTCTTTGAAGCAAATTCCACTGAGCTGTAGGGTAAATAGCAGTGCATTCAAAAGCAATTTCCATTTGACCAAATCCAAGTCTCTTTCCCAAAGTTCTCATTGAAATGTAGCATAATAATATCAATAATATCAAGCACTCAAAACAGCCTCCTGTTTGTTAGCAGTCAAGTGGGGCCATCCCAGAGCACGTGGCACAGGATTGCATCCACAGCAGCTCTGGAATATCCCCATGAGGGAGACTCCACAGCCTGTCTGGGCAATCTGTTCAGTGCTCAGTCACTGCACTGGGAAGTTCTTCCTCATGCCCAGGTGGAACTTCCTGGGCATCAGATCCTGCCCGTGGCCTCTTGTCTGACTGCACTGAGGAGAGTGGGGCTCCAGCCCCTGGATACCCACACCTCCCACTGCCAGACAGGGGTGGGGCCCTCTCAGTGTCTCTTCTGGAGGCTGAACAGGCACATCTCCCTCAGCTTTCCCTGGAAGGGAGATGCTCCAATCTTTTATCCACCTCTGTAACCTCTGTTGGCCCCTCTCCAGGAGCTCCCTGCCTCCAACCAGCCCCTGTGCCACTGATTACGACCCTCTGGGATCTGCTGGTCAGCCAGGACTGAGGGGGGAGATAAAATTCATCACAAACAGTGCCTCATTAACCACTGACAGGCAGGAAATATTCAAATAATAGTATTCGAATAGTATTTTTAAAAAAATAATTTAAAAAAAAAAGCTTAGCTGCTCACCCCAGCTACGTGAGACTCGACATACCACCACAGAAAGCAGCGTCACAGACGTTCTGCACACCCACAAAGGGCAGTTTTCCTCTTCTTCCATGAAGATTTTGCTGGAATGTTTTGCCAAGAGCTCCTGTGCACAGCACCTGCCTGTTTTTGTTCAGGGCACAATGCCACCCGTGTCACGCTCCTGTGTGGGGCTCGTTCAGACAATGCAGGTTCTGCCACCGGGGACGGAACGAAATGCTCGGGTTATTTGTTTCGTGAGACTATTTTGACACCACACTGAAATAGCCAAAGGTGCATTCTGTGTATTCAGGAGATTAACAGAGTTTATTGTTTTCTAAAATATTTGACAATACAGAGAACCCAGACCAGTAATTCCTGACAGCTTCACTGACCGTCCTGTGGATGAACGGTGGCAAGGTTTCCTTGACAGACAGGCACAAACATCCACTTCCTCAGCCTGCACACTTTTGATTCCTTGAAAATGAGGACTAAATATATCCTAAATAAGCTCAAAAAGCAAGGTCCAAGACTAATAAACAGTGTTTTATAGTTTACCTTGAGAAAGCTTTGTCAGCTTCATTACAGTGTAGCTTCCTAACAGAGCATCTCTACTTACCTGATACTTATTTTAACACAAATCCGCTGGAATTTTACACCCCAGCTTTGAGTGTCACAAATGGCTACTTATTTGACACGATTACAGCTGGCCAAGTTGTATCTGCAAATGTCGATTTTACAGTGTTCTGCTACGATAATCCACATATGGACTAAAGCTACTTTATATTCTGACCCATTCATTTATCCACAAATACTGATTTTGAGTATATTGGTGCGTTTTTTACTGTACTTCTGACAAGTCTAATCACAGGATGCTTTGTCTATTGTACAGTAATGGATATGGCAGGAAAGCAGATTTAAATATACCTATAATTTAAACTCTTAAAACAGTTCTAAATCTTATTGACATCCAAAGGCTTGATAACTAACAGCCATGCTCTTTATACTCTGGAATATCAAATCATATGTACATATACACAACATAGATAGGCTCTTAATAAAAGCATTTAAGTCTATTTTACAGTCTTCTCTCTTCAAGAAAATTACCCTTCACAGATTTAACATTTCAGATCACCTAAAAATCATTAGCAGTTTTTTTTTTTTTTGTTCTCTGCAAACGTGCTGGAAATGGTTACTATTCTGGGGCTAATGCATAATTTACCTTTCTTTTGAATGCCATTTAAGATCCAGATGGAAAACTCTTAGTTTAAGTGTCAACCCACAGTGAAGAACATTCATAACCCATGACACCTGCAGATACCTCTGCTACAAATAACCTTCTGTAACAGATATTTATTAAATACAGTATTTTTGTTTTACAACTCCATTTACAACTTCAAAGCCATGCTGACGACACGGAAAGATTACTACAACATGGAAGGAGTTTTCATTCAGTCAGCTGGTGACTAAATCTGTGTCATAATTTAAGTATTCATTGATAAATCCAGGCATACAAAAAAGGTGCTTAACTACATGGCATTTAAATAAAAAAATACTGCATCTTTCAGACATTGATAAGAACAAATAAAAAAATTAACTATAATAATCTTTGAAATTCAAGTTGCAAGTTACTGAAGGTCACTTAAAATAACTGATTAAACAAAAGTGAGCACAAGCCACATACCCAAGGTAGGATGAGGCACAAGCATAGAGAATGCAAAAATATTTAGAATCCACAATGACAGACCATGTGGGAAGAGAAAGCTTAAAAAGTATTTTTCCTATCATACTATTTTTTTCCACCTAACCCCTTTTCCTTTGCATTGTGCACAAGTTGTGAAAGCGATGTCAGATGATTGGTTCAGACTTTTGCCTTTGATTCAGCATTATTTCAGCCTCAAGCTCTCGCCTTTTCTTTAAAATATATACACTCTATACATCATTCAGCTTCCTCTCACTGGAACTAAATACACTGTACAGGCCTGCAGAGCTTTGGGAACACCTCTGTGTTTATTCTGTCCTTTGTCACTGGATGGGTTCTACGTAGTTTGCTGGGTATAACCCCACTTGTCCGTTGTCCAGGCGTCCTTTGCACCAACCCTGCTCGTCTTCGTTCTCCATTTTAGTTAATTCATCCCCTGGGAAAAAAAAAAAAAAACATAAAGAAGGACAACAGTTCATTAGACATCTTAAGTAACATCAGGAAGATAAATGATAATTATCTACATGTCCAGTTTTATTCCCCTGCCCAGCGCAGGCCCCAGTAGGAACCTTCCCTTCTTTGCTCCTCGTGCTGTTGCTACTGAGAACATCTATCACTTACAGATTTGCACATGGGAGAAGAAAACAGGAAGGAACAAGCTACTTAGAAACTCAGATATTACCCTGATGGTGTTTCAAAATGGTTATGAAATTTTTTGTCAACTTCTGAAGTTATACGCTGTGTTATTTCACTGTATGATCAAAGACTCCCTAATATTTAAAGGTTTGAACAGTCAAAGATAGTTGTGGATGACACAACTACCTCTGACATAGAACAATCCTACATTTTTTAACCCTTAACATGTCAGTGGAAGTGAAATAAATATTGCTGTCGAGGCACCCTTTTAAGAGCTGATGGGAAATAAGGATGAAAATGCCACAAAAAGGAAGTAATTTGGAGTTTGCTCTCAGCAAAAGCTGAAAATGAGTAACCAGACATTCATGAACTATAACATAACTCTGTTTTGACTAATCTTATCTTGTACATCCTCAGGAAATACTTTGGCATTAGAGAGCCTCTAAAATGTTGTACATGAGCAGATGAACACCCATCTCACCCAGGTGAAAAAAGGCCACACTGAGCAACAATTATTTCCTCGTGATCTGCATCAAATGATGTCCCTGGATAAAACCGATTTGTGTCTCACCTTCATTAGCAACAGCAAATACAGGATGAAGGTATTAACCACTTATTACAGTCCCAAAGGGTATAAAGTCTTGGCATCATTTAGGAGGACATGAACCAGCCTAAAGAATGTAAATTCTTTGGCAGAAATGGTCAAGCTTCCTATCAAATCTTCCTGACACATCCATCTTCTATAGCTCCTTTCTTAGGTAAAAAAGGTTAAAACTTCATCTCCTCTGGATTGTATGTTTACCAGATAACTAAAAAAACCCAAACCACTATGAACAAAAGTTTGGCACTGCTGACTGTGCTTGGTTTGGGGAGACATTTTTTCCCCACTGCAGAATGAGAGAGGGCTCAACAGCAAACCTTCCCTGTTGCTTCCATGAAATGTATGTTAATAAAGACTGAAACGTGTTAATAAACAGTGAAATATGTTAATAAAAATGAAATAATACAGCTGCATTTGAATTCAAGCTTGGGCTTGGAGACTCAGTGATCTTGGAGGTCTAAGAAAACATTAACACTTTAAAGTGTCATCTGCACAACAGTTACAGTGAAACAACTGTGATGATAAAAACAGAACACACAATAACATGTTCTGACTGCACCACTGTGACTATTTATTCTCAGCCATGGCAGGGCCACAGCAGGGCAAGACAGACATAGGGTAGATATATGTATATATATATATATATCCACCAAATGTATAAAGTATTTCACTAACAAAAATGAGTTTCTTGTATTAATGTATGTTTAATGGACACTATGCAGAGCAGATATTCTACAGCACATATCTAGAAGTGACCACAGAGCACTTTGTAGGCAGATTGTTTGAATACCCAAGGAAATCCCATCTGGGAATATCCATGCACATTTAAACCCAGCCCTAAAATGCATTAATCCTCTGTTGACAGCTGCTCAGGAGTCTGGGGATACCTACACAGGAACACAGGATTGAGGATGTTTTAAACTGGCTCCTACATGACCTGAGGAGTTTTCTCCTTCAGTCTTTAGTTCAGTGCAAATCTATCACACTAATACTTCTGAAAAAAAACTGAGTTTAATTATAATTCAGCATCTGTAGGGGGACTCATGGGCTAAAATGTCACCCCTTTCCTAGGGTTGATACAACGACATAACTTGCTGTCATAACATACTTTGATGTTCTTCTTTCCAAGGTATTTCAGATTTTTAAGTTAAATTTACCTACACTTCACAGTTCACACTTCCTGCACTTTATTTGTACTCATGGGTATAAACATTGCACAGTTTTGCCAGTGAAAAGACTCCTGCCAACCCCTGGGTTGCCACCCTGCTGCCTCACAGGCACAGCACACACGTGTACTTCCAGAGGATGAACTTGCTTCCCACCCCTGCTGAGTAAAAGGAGCAGGGAAAGTTCTGCAAGGATGAAGAATCATTTTGGTTGCTGTGCGTTCCACAGCTGTTTTGTTACCACTCTGGAAGCCTACAGTACTTATCTACCAAAAGGAAAAGTCAGGGGTTCAGGGGTTCCTGTAGGGTTGGCACTTCTAGACAGCTGAAAGCAGCAGCTGTTACTGCCACCAAGTAGGAAGAGAGAGGATTTTCAGCTCTGCAGAAAGACGAAGGAATATCCCAAACAGATGCATCCCAACATATTCCAAAACAGATTAGGAGTCAGTGCTGCCAAACAGGAGATATTAAGAAGGACAGTTAGGGAGCAATGAGGGTTAGATTGGATCCTGCAAGGGGAGTTGTACATTCAGAGAAACAGCTTCAGAAACAACCCAAAAAGGGGGAATAAACTCTCCAACCAGTTTGGGGAGTTAAAGAGCTGACACTCCTTCATTCCAGCACTGGGTGCAGGAGGGATCTCTCCACCTAAATGCACACCCAGCAGTCTAAAAACCAGGTTATATTCATGAAACTAATGCATCCATTACATTTCTGGAATACACACTCAGATGCCAAATATTTCCATGGACTTATTTGGATATGAGTGGGTGTCTTTTGAAGGTCTCTGGTTCCCCATTCCCCAAATTATCCTTCTGTGAATCTCTTCTCCTTGAAAGTATCTCAGCCTGTGGACAGGTCAAGATGCACTTTTCTTATCAGCTTTGCTCAGACACCCTGTCTTTGCTCTCAAAACTAAGACATTTACTAGTAAACAATAAACTGGGATAGGTAAATCCAGGGATTAGGCACCAGCTGGCACAGGATTACCAGTCACCAATGCAAGGAGTCAGCACTATCTATTACAAGACTCCACTGATCTCTGACATAGGTACTAAGCACTATCTGGTACATTATCAAAATATCACTGATATTTTGATAAACACTATGTTGTTAAAGTCAAAAGATTTCCCCAGCATCTTCCCCCACTGCTGCACGAACTCCTTTTTAAAGAAACACAACTTGTTCTCTTAACACATCCCGAAAATAAAAGATGAAGAGACAAAAAAAACCACTCCCAGCCTTTCTCCTTTTCGATAAATATTCTGAAAGACACTTTTAACATTAAGTAACACTGGAGAAATGTCTTTATAATGTTGCCCACTCACCAGCTTTGAAGCTGAGCTCATCCTGCTCCTGGCCCTCGTAGTCGTAGAGCGCTCGCACTCTCACCTCCATGGCTGGAGAGGTGTCCTCATCGAAGGGGTTGGTGTCTCCATTGGCATCAGTGGAAGAGAAGGGATTGTTGGACTCCTCATCAGACCAGTCTGTGGGGTAGTTTTGGTTCTTTTCGTAGCTGCTCACGCTGAAAGTCAATTTTTAAATTAGTCTTTTCTGCTCTTAAAATAGGAGGGTAGAAGTACCACTAAGACAGCAGCTTCCCTAATTGAGATTAAACTCCACTCTAAGGCTCAGTTTTGAAATTTTCTTTCTGGTCCCTTCTCATCTATTTCTAACTGACAATGCCTCATTAAAAAAAAAAACCAAAACAACAACAATAATCCCCCCCCTCCAAATTTTATAATACATTTACCAAGGTAGAAAAAGGCAAAACCAACACATATCAAAGACAACCTCCCCACAAACTCAAAAGGCTTCTCTATCAAGGAATCTACACAACCCATGGGACTATTTACTCTAGAAAGGTAAAATGGCAGTAGATGAGAGGAATTATCTAGTTCAGGATAAGATATTTAAGTAGCTTGGCAGAACCTTCCTCCCAAAGCTCTGTGCACCTGTACAACACTTTTTGCACGGTGCAATCCACCAACAAAGAAACTTGTGTTTCTATTATATTTTACTGCAAAAAGTCTATGATTTAAAGGAAAGTTCACTGCCCAGCATGCACATGCCATTCAAGAGAGGGCTATGTCCTTAGTGTGTAAACTGAAGCAACAGGCAGCTGCTTGAGGAGGTCCTAAACAAAAAAAAGAAAGCAACCTTAAAAGCAGATTTATTCAGCAAGAAGACACAGGAGTAAAGCCCCAGAAGCAGTTTCACTAGAAAAACACACCAGTTTTGACATTTGATAGGAGGGGTAAAGGAAGGGAAAAAAAGCAACAGCAGTTCTGTTAGCAACTGCCAATAACCCCACTGGTTTCAGACCAAAGGTCAAGGCAACAGATGTGGC
Source organism: Myiozetetes cayanensis (assembly GCF_022539395.1). Lineage (NCBI taxonomy): Eukaryota > Metazoa > Chordata > Aves > Passeriformes > Tyrannidae > Myiozetetes > Myiozetetes cayanensis. The sequence goes on along the minus strand of NW_026087521.1, from coordinate 69,791,711 downwards.
ATCTGTTAGGAAAGACAAGTTAGGTCACAGTGTTGCTCACACAACTGCTTGAAAACACTTCATGCACTGACCAGCAGAGTGTTATAGAAACCAAAAATAGGAAACTCTGGACAGAGAAAGTGCAAAATGTGAAAACTATTTATAAAAAAAAAAAACAAACAACATTTCACCAACTTTTTGATCTTATTGTCCTCCTTTTCACTGACAGTACTCCCAGTATCTTCTTCATCTTCAAAGGGATTGTAACTTGATTGTACTGACTGCACTGTGTTACTCTGGACACTAAGACTGCTAATTTGGAAAAGAAAAAGCATTATGGTGACCCTATCTGTGGAAGAGCAGCACACTGTCACTGGTGTCCCACTAGGCAGTTTCTTAGCAGACCCCTCCTTCAGCCAAATTTAAAAAAAAAAAGAAAAGAAAAAAACAATAATAAAAAAAAAGAAAAATAAACAAAACCCCAAATATCCATCAAGTGCAGCACAAAACCCAAAAAAGCCTGGAAAGTCTCACATTCCTCCACAATTAGAAATATCCTTCATGGACCATAATTTCTTTTTCCTACTGCCTGCAATAAAAGGCAGTGCAATTTTTCCAGCAAGTCTTATTCCTTTTTTAAGCAGCTGATGTTAAAGAGTTTTATATTCATCACACCCAGAATTCTGAAGTGACTGTTTAGCAAGCAAAGATTTCACAGTGTGGTTGTCTTTTCTAGAGGTTGGGAACATAAATAGCAGGAGACTACCAGGTCAGCTACAGAAAGTTCACTTTCTCCTGAAGCCTGGTTGCCTTCAATTCCCAGTGGAAAGAGAACTGTGGAATGGAGAATAATTCCCAAATTAACTTGTGAACTGCAGAGACATCACTAAAAATGCTCACAGATAATTACCATTTGACTGAACAGCGACTTTTTGATGCTGTAGGGTTTAGTGCAGATAACAACCTTTGGCAATGAGTCTTTTTAGGCATGAAAAAAACTACCTGCTGTGTTTGTTAGGTTGTGAAACTTGGTCTCCTGTCTGATTTATACCAGTTAAAGTCACCCCATCAGAAGCTTTCTTCTTTTCTCTTCTGCTGAGGGTCCGGTTCAGATCTGCAGACCACTCCTGTCAAGGAATGCAAAACATGATGGAGACTTTTAATTGAACAGAGGAATAATCATATTTAAATGTCAAACTGAGTTATGGAACAGACATCTATCCATACAACAATAATTATTAAATGTTTCAGTCTGAGAAATCAAAAGAGCTGGCCAGTGCAGCTCCTTAAAAAGATGTCCTGGGAGGGCTCACAGTGCCAGGGCATTTGGCTTTAAAAGGTAAAGCTTACATTTAAATTTAAAAAGGTGTTATGAGAGAGGGCTTACTACTCAAGAAGTGCTCCCAGAATGACCTACAAAGCAGCTGATTTTTAATCTCACTGTTTATCATTTCTCCTGTCCCTAAGATTTGAGCCACAAGGTCCTTCACCGTGGATTTAGTGACAGTTATTGCCCTAAAAATCCATCTCTGAGAGTTAAGGCTCAAATCAACGAGTGACAAGACTCAGGATGCCACTTGCAGCCCCTCCTTGATGTTCTGAGCCATTCAGAGGCAGATGGACAAGCAGGATGAGACCTAAACACAACTCCTACAACGTCAAGGCAAACCAAGCTGCATATAATGATATAAAACACAAAACAAACTGGATGCAAGCAAGAATTAAAAAACCAAAAGAATCGTATTTTTAACAAGAAATTTACGTTTTGAGGGTTGCTATTACTACTGGGCTTATACATGCAGCAAAGTCAGCCCAGTTTCAAGTGCTTTCTGGCCAACCCTTCAGAGATACCTTGTAATTTTAACTTTGCAAAATACACATTGGATTTCTGAGTTACCACAGTTTAAAGACCACTGACCTATGCACATTTGCAGTTTACAATGCAATTTCACAGGCATTTGATCATGACTTTTTTACTTACGTCATCCTTGTAGCATGTAAATGAGAAAAAACTTGATTAGGAGAATAGTAACCAGAGGGTTTCATTGGTACTTTATAATGCTTGAGAAAAAGGATGGCAATTTCCCCTCACAGCATTAACTCTAGTTCAGCATTTCAGGTAAATTCTGCAGTATTATTATGAGTTTCTTCCTCAAACCTTCTAAAGTTGCTCAATATTTTAATGTGATATTTTCCATTATTGTTAATGAGGGAATAGTGAAATAGTTTATTCTTCCACTCCATTAATTTAAGGTCTAGAAATTATTTCAACTAAACCCATGATTGTGGTAAAACTCCTTCCCAATCCAGCTATTTGATACCCCAGTACTACAATTCTGCATTGCCACATGTTTGTACTTTTGTCAACAGAACACTGCTTAGAACAACCCCTTTCTTTTGAAGATGGCATTCAGCAATTAAAATTAAAGGTAGAACTTTTTTTTTTTTAAGTACGGTAGTATTGAATTTTACATACTCATTTTCAAATTTTAAAGTATTTAGTTCAGACTTTTTCCGAGTCTTTGCTGCACTCACTCTTAATTATCTGGTAACAGCAAGGAGATTCAAAGTCAAGTCTGACACCAAAGGGAGAGGTAAAACAGAAAGGGTAACACATGCAGGTGTCAGAGATGGGTCAATTAAATGACGGCTAATGACTTTATCTTAAAAAATATCACTACAGTTTTCTCTTTAAATAGGTGCCCAACATAATCCCCTCCAGAAGTTGAGGCGTGAGAAGAAAAACCGAAAATGAAGAGAAGAAAACTACTCTGACTTGCAGAAACAAAAAATTCAGCATTGGAAGCCTCAAGTTACACCAGAAAGGAACGTTACAAAAAGCAAAGAGGCAAAAACAGGCAAACCAATTCTGGGCTTTAGGTACTCTGAGCTTACCTCAAACTGAGGCCAATTCATTGACATCCCTGGACCTTGGTTGGCTCTGAACCACCTCAAGTCTTCAACAGCATCTGCTGTTTTGATGTTCTGTTCCAGCTCTCGGTAAATATTTTTGTAACTGCAAAACAAATTTGTCTTTGAATTCAGTATAACATTTAGAAACATGGCAAAGCCACTAGTTAGTTTTGTTTGGTTTTTTTAATATTTCAAAATTCACAATAGTATTGAAAAAGAACAACTTACAGCAAGACAGACTTTTATTACAGCCTGACAGACCTATTAACTGCCTGTAAAAAAGGAAGAGCAGTCCAACAAGTGAACCTGCTGAAAGTTCACAAACCCACAATACCCTTTTATTTGCCAGACTTCAGAATGATGGTTCTTGTGTAAATTAATTTACCTGGCTGGCAGTAAAAGCAGGATGTACATAGGAGCGTATTGGAACTACTGGACACCAACTTTGAGGCTGCCTGAATTTCCAAGCCTGTCTACAGCAGAAACTGCTTTTGTGCTAAATCCGTGGGATTCTGAATTGAGACAGGAGTTTTCACGAGGAGAATTTGCCTCACAAAGTTTTACCTTGCAACGTTGGACAAGTCAAGGTGCTTCTGGACCTCCAGTAACACTTCTCGGAAGAAACGCAACCGCTTCTCCTCAAACTGCTGGCACTGCTCAAACACCTGCTCCATGTTCTCCATGTACTGAGGAGTGGCATTATCTAATTCTTTCAGGGATTTCTCATACTTTTCTTTTGTCTGGGGGGTAGAAAACCAAACTGTTAGCAGTGTATTTTATTGCTGCCTTATAACACAGACTTATCCATGTAGTAATTTCTTTCCTCCTTTAGTAATTTACAGTCCACTCTGAGTTGTGACCAAAACCCCCAACATTGTACCAACCCTTGGGAACATTAATTGCATGTGCTGTGAGCTCAGCTAACAGACAGAACCTCAGACTCTGCACTAATTTACAGAAATAGTCCACACACAGGAATTAAAAGATCTCACCCCATGGAACATCAGCCTTCCAGACCACAGGACAGCACTCTCAGAGGCAGAAGACACCTCTGAGGGAAGTCCCACTAGAAAAGCCTCTTGGTGGCAGCCCACTAAAGAGCTAAACCAAACTGGGCAACACAACAGCATTCATTTACATGGATTGCCTCTATTACATCCATCTAAGCAAGCTTACTTCATTTAAAAAATGCATTCTGCAGTAGGAATGACAACACATTGCTCACAGCACACTCAGGAGGGAAAAAAAGAAAAAAACACAAAATGCTTAAATATGCTTAAATATGCACAAGTTGTGGGTTAAAAAGTACGTCAGCACACGGGATACCTTTAGCACGTCTTGTTTGCTTCTCTCCACTTTGTCCTGTAGCTTCTTCAGCTGCTCAGGATTCAGTGCTGGGTCAGCTTTGCTGTTGGTTTCCCTGGATATGGCCAGTTTCTCCTCCTTGCAGGCTGCATGGTAGGCCTTCTTTGCAGCTTCCACCTACAAAAGCACAGTTGAGTGTTTGCAGCTGCGACAGCAGACAGCAAACATCAACTATTTTCTAGCTTTAAAATCGTGATGCAATGAAGGAAGTGTCAGGTTTTGTTTCAGGATGTTCTTTCTTTCTTGGGAGCAGGGGGATTTGTTTTTTTCATTTAGGCCAAGGAATCAACACAATGGAAATTATTGCAGCATTCTCTCAGCACACAAGAAATGTCACTCATACAGCTTTAGAGAAGTGTTGAACAGACTCACAAAAGGTTTACAGAAAGTCCCCAACTGTATATTTTTCCTCATGCCCACATCCTCCTGCTCCCCTTCTTCTACAAACCTGTTATTTAAGGATAATGTTACGTGACAAGGAAGAAAAAAACCACCCCAAAAATACAAATATATTTCCCCTTCTCATTCCTTTGAGCAATTCACAACTTTCAAATGCAGGAAATCAGACATGGTTTAAAGTGATAGCTTAAATCCCACTTTTTTTCCAGATTTTTGTTGAAGACACCAAGATTAGGAGAGACCAAGAGAAAAATGCTTATTTTCAGAAGAGGACAGAAAGCAAGAGATCTTTTTGAGAAAGGAGGGTCCAGCAGAGAGAACAGGGAGTTTACTCCCTTATGCAGATCCGAGACATTAGTATATTATAACACAGCATATCTAAGACATAATCTACTGCTGTACCTCTTTCAGCTTTTTTGCCCAGGGTTTCTGAGCTTTCCTAAATCCATCTTCTGCTTCTTTGGTTTCCTTAAATCCTCCCATCATTTGCTTATGAAAGGCTTCCTTCTGCCAGTTCTTGATTTTTTCAAAATCTTCATTCATCAGTGAACCTTTTACTTCTAGATGCAGTTCACTCACTTTTTCAGCTTCTGACATAAAAGCACACCAAGCCCTTTCTACTGTTCCATACTGTGGGCCTAAACACAACAGAAAGGGTCATTTCTCAGTAACCACCACCCACATGGAACTTATATTCCCGAGAAACTACCTCAAACTATTCACTTGCATTCCCTTCTAAACAGCAATATTGATGCAAACCTAGGAAAGGCAACAGGGTTTTATCCACAGGAATTTAGAATATTACAAAATTTACGTCAGAAAATTGAATATTCATTCAGTCTGGAGCCCTTCTCAACTCTCAGTATTCCACCTCTGGACTGCCTTCCCTTTCTCAACATGCTTTTTGAAGTCCAGATAACCATGAAAGGACAAACTGTGGCAGAATATATTCAAATGGTCTATCAGCTTAGCCTTATTACAGCAATACTAGTCTTTTCCCCACAACCACTGACCCCTTATTGTTCAGAATCCCTTTTCAAACTGTGTTTTCTACCATTAGTTATCTAGAAACAGTTTTCTAAAACGTACCTCAGTACTGGAGGCAAGATTCATCTGCTTCAGTAAAGAACAAGCAAACTTGCAAAATAGCAGGGCTTTGGTTGTTTTTTAATCAAGAAAACCTTGGTCATTTGTCACATTACTGAGCCTCTTGCAAGGACTCCATAACAGGCTAAGAAGTGCAATATTTGTACTTACCAAAACAAAGACATACAGAAACATGGTGGTTTTTTTCCCCTGGGGGAAAGTTTTCAGAGCTCAGAATCAGAAGGGATTACCTTTTTCCACGAGTTGTTTCCACCTTTTAGCCCATTCTGTGAGCTGCTGAGCATAGACCTTCTCTATCCGGGCCCGTTCATGGATACAATTCATGAGGTCGTTGCAGAGTCTGTGACCATCGTCAATCCTTTTCACTGTCCTCTTGTAATTCCCAACCTGCAAAGAGACAAACACTCAGGGTCTGCTTCAAAGTTCTGAAAAGAAGAGAAATCTCTATTTATCACAAATACTGTTTGATAAGAGCAAGCCAGTCCAGCAGGACTTAATCAATTATGGCATAAATATCCTAAAACCAAACTGCAACAACACAACAAAAGGCCACAAGTTCTCCTGTAAAAGAAAAAAGATGTTCATTTTGAAAGTGAAAATTTTAAAAGTGAAAGTTTTATTATATTTTTATTAGTCCTGCAAAGTAGGGGGATACAGAATGAAGATATGGAGAAAAATGCACACTATACAATGAGCACCCATTACATAATTATAACTATATAATTATATATATATAATATAACACTCTCATTCTTGTGCACAATGGAGATAACTAATCTAGGTGACTGAAGGGGAAAAAAGAAAAGCCTTACACTGCTCCCAGAGTAATATTTCCACTGAATTCAAGGTCACTCACGTTGGCTTTTGTAAACATTAAACAAGACCTAAGAACTCTGTTAGCAGAGCTTGCTCAGCCCGTTAAATGTCACAGCCGGTTTCTTATCTGCCCCAACCACCTGACTGAAGAATAAAGATTAGCAGTAAATGAAACATTCAGATACTCAAGGCATGTCAGTCATTTTTACATTTGAATCATATCTGCTCCACATCTGACACACAGAAGAACATCCAGCTTTTAGGCTGACATTTATTCAGGATTTTGTCAGCAGAGGTACATTCTGATGAAAATGGTATATAGGGAAATAATCCTAAAATGGACAAAAACTCTTTATTAAATGCTGGAAAAATAAGTGACTGTACTGATTATTACTAATAAATACAGATATATGTTGGGACTCCTCATTAAAGCTGGGGAGAAAAATAAAATCAAACCCATCGATGAGAGGACAAACCCAACTCTTTCAGACAGTGGCCTCAGGGAATTCCTCTGAGCGTGATTTTTGGGTTGGACTGGATCCATTTCAATAGATCAAGGAAGTTTAGGCAGCACCTAAGTAAAGCATTAGCTGGCAGTCACTGATTTGTGTAAATCCTGTCAAGAACTGCACACAATAATGGAAGACAAGAAGGTCCCAGCCCCACAAAGCAGCTGACACCAAAAATCAAGATGTCAATGCATCCATGCCAACAGATTGCATTATTAATGAGAAGGTATGAAAAATAACCTCTGATTTTTCAGGAGAAATAAAAAGCTGAGAACAGGCAGTTTCAAACACTGTTCCCTAACAAAGACAATATTCACATGTAATCAAAGCATTAAGGAAATGAAGAAGAGGAACCCCAGGCCTGCAATGCCAGAAAATAACCTACTACTGCAAAGAAAGCCTTTTACACTAATAATTCCCTCAGGGGAATGCTGAAATTTGGGAGATAGACGTTTTTCCTGTGTCCTATGACAGAGAACATAAGTTATGTAAGTTGGCATGTAACACAAGGTCTTTAAATCACAGTAAAAGGGAAAGGATTCCAGTCTTCACGTGGCCAAGGAACTACCGGGTTAATTGCAGATGAGTTCAAACAATTAAATTAAAAACCTACAAACACATTAAAGACAGGCTGAATCAGAGGAACAATACATTGTTTTGTTCAAGACTATTTTCTCCAGTTTCTCAGGTAGAAGGCAAACATTCTGCAGGACTTGCCCCTTCCCCTTCACGAGAAGTATTTGAGCTAAAGCAGAAATGACAATTTCTTTTATTTGCAGCAACTGATCAGGAACAAAACCACACAAAGCAACCCTGTGTTCCTCTGTTTCTGTCAGAGCCACACTTACATAATTTTCAGATGCCTTGCAATTCTCAGATTTCTCAGTTAGCCCTGATCAACACATGAAAATATGTGATTTTGCTGGTTAGAATTATTTTTGCTACCTGGAATAATCTTCTGATCATTGGGCTATTTCCAGTTGAACGGACAGCAGGCAACTAAAACTTGAGGTCCCCTTGTCCTACCAACAGGACATTTGTTTCAGGAAGGTAAATTGCAAGATTATAAAGTTTCTTCTTTCCAGAAGAAAAAGAAATGCTTAAAAACTAAATCCCCTTTCATTTCAGCACCAACACTAAATCCATCTGAAAGGGAGAGTTTATTACATGACACCAAACTCAGCTGCTCTTTACCCTTAGTTGTCAGAAACATTTCAGAAGGAAATAACCCCAAGAGTTTCTTGCTTAAAAATGCCACTGCAAGGGTCACTTTTTTTGACAGAATCAGTGAGTCACTGAATCCTGTGAAAATTGATAGTTTAGTGTCTCTCCCCACCTTTCTTAAGCTGAATTAACCAGTTTCTCCTTTTCCAAAACTCCTGATCTTTGCTACTAATAAGCCTCAGTTGGTCCTGTAGCCAAGCACTGTCACTGATAGGATCTTTAGTGGGAATATTGAAGAGTTTACAACCTCATTTTACAATTCCACAGCACTCAACACAAAGGGAGAGCCTTAAATTATTTAGGCCCCTTTACCTCAACTAACAGACTCTTTCTTCTTAAAGGCATTGTCAGAGAGCAGCATAAAAGCCTGCACAGAGTTAAAACACACTCTGCAGGTTTTTCTGGTACGCTGAATGAGAAAAAGAAGAGTTTTTTTCATTTATTGGCAGCCCAGAAGGTCTCAAATGTTCAGCTACTGCTACACTCCTGGTGGTTAATTCTAGCATGTCATGATAATTGTTATAACCACAAATATTTCAGGAGTTTCAAGTGCCTGAAGAAAGATTTGATGTCAACTCCTTTTTTTCCCCTTATTCATGACAAGCTGGCCTTTTTGAACTGGAATAACTTGAAAGATATTCAGTCACCACAGGGCAAACCAAGGGTATTTTTAGGGGCAAATACTCCTAGGTAGGAAAAAGAATAATAAGCTTTGAGGGTTCACAGTCAAGCCCACGCACACTGATGGCCAAACACTATTTCCAGCATTCCAGTTAAAACCAGGAGTAAAATATCTTTCCAGCTGCGTCAAAGGGGAAGTTTCCAAACATTTCAACCAACATCTATAACACTGGTGTGGTTTTTAGGAATAAAAGCAATTATCTTGCTGCATAATTAGCACAGGCACAGCCCCAGTACCTATGAGTACCAGTTCTGAGTAAGTTTTGCAAGTTTACCCACATAAATTTACAAGAAAAATCCCGAGGAAGCTCTTAAGCCCACAAAACCTCCAGCCAAATACACCAGTAAGCAAATACCTGGCAATGGAAATGGAAAACATTCTGTTGCTCAGTGTCAGGGGGAGATTAAAAAATGCATATGTGAAAGGAATCTACTATTGCAGAGCCCAACTATTTTTAAAATGAAAAAAAAAGGAAAACAAGAGCAGTCTGCTCCATCAGCAAAAAGCACTCATTGACAAGGAACTGAAGTCCCTCAACACAGGAGCACTTTTCCAATATCCAGGAGTGAGTTTGGGGGGAATTTCTCCCTCAGCCTCCCTGCATCCAAGAGTTGTCTCACACACATCCTGGCTGGCAGCAGCAGGAGTGAAGCACAGGACATCAGATTGGACTCACCCACATAAATTTGGGATCGACTCCCACTTTCTGAAGCTGAAACCTTGTACTGCTGGGGCATTCCCAGCAAACACTTCAGAGTGTGTTCAGCACTTGGAACTGCCCAGCAGGTCCCATCTTCCAAGGGAATCCCTGCCAGGACTGAAAGGATCCCGGGTTTAGCAGCTGCTCAGGGACTGTTCCTGGGTGGGTGAGGAGCTGTTTCCACAGGGCAGCCAAACAGCCCTGCAGTAAATGGGGCTCCCTGTCGCTGATGCAGCAGCAAAGAAGGGAGGTGAGGATGCACATCCAGGGTGGAAAGCAAATTTAAGGATGCATTTTGTGAATTATTAACATCCCAAATTCTTTCACCTGCATTTCAAAACTACTTCAAGGCCAATAGGTTTGTCCCACTGCTTGTGTTTCACTAAGTCCAATTGATTTCACGTCACAGGTGAGAAAGGAATGCAAAGGGTTTCAAACAGCACAGGGGGTTCCAGATTTTCCAATCCCCATTGGAAAACTCAGTGCCATCCTGCTTCAGGGTACCAGCAACAACCTCTGATTAGCCCAAGCACATCACCCCTGTCAAGCAAGCAACACAGATGCAGGAATTCCTGCTTGGAGCCCATCAACAGGATCCCTCATCTGCAGAATTTCAGCACCCACAGAGTTATGAGCTTAACCAGACACATCAAGGTACACTGAGGCTTGACAGGCAATTAAAAAAAGGGAGAGAAGTTTCCATTTCTTAAGTAAATTAAGACATTAATACAACTGAAACTTTGATGAAATCCTCCACTGTTATTGTGGGAATTACCTTTCAGAAAGCCTTTATGTATTATTTTGCAATTCCCTGCTCTCTAAGAAACCTTTATCAAAACATGTATGAAATTCTCTGACTCCTGAAGTGCTTTTATTTAGTAAACACCTGGACAAATTAGAGGAAAAGAAAAGTATCTGTTCCCCTGAAAAGGATTTATTATCCAGCTAGAAGTCAGAAAACCTTTAAGTAGTAACCTGGGGTAACCAAATATGAAAATAAACCCCCTTACATTTAATTGTTTAGCATGAAATAGAAATAGCAGCAGCTTTCACAAACATGTATAATTCTCAAAGCCTATTTTTTTCAGCCCTATCAGCTGTTCTGATACAAGATACCACCTCTGCCTAAGCCTTGTCCTCCCAACATTTTTTGACAGCTAGATCTGAGCCATCAGCAAGAACACAAATCCAAACAGCAAATTCTCCAGCTCCCTTTCAACAGGACAGCTATTTCCCAACCAACATCTATGTTGTAATAAAAAACATTAACCTTTAGAGGAAACAAGTTACTATTTGTATTGGACTCCAAGCACTGAGCTTAACTCTCAGTGACAGCTCCCAAAGAAACCAAAGCCTCCTGGAGCCAGAAAACCAACAGAGAACCAAGTGGTTTATTTCCTAAAGACAATGGTATGGGAAATCTCTGTCAGCAGCAGGGACAAAAGCTGGGTTATCAACATTTTATTAAGTACAGTTCTCATCAGCTCAGTAGAACGTCAACTTTCAAGAACTAAAAGTGGTTCAGTTTCAAAAGATTTGCACTGAGCAGAGTTGTCACAGTGAGTTCTTCAGATGGGTCCCACACCCAGCCACCTCACTCTTTCCTAAATGCCTTTCAAGAAAAAGATGGGCTTTGCAGCACACTCCGAAGGTAAATAAATCTGAGCTATTTTGGGGCCTGAGGGAACAAATCTAAAGCTCAGCCTGCCAGGCCGCCTCTTCTGTGCCATGGCCACGTTTAAACACACCCCCTGCTTTCAGCTGTGGCACTGAAACACGGCAAGGTGGCTTCTGACAAACTGCAAGCTGACTCTGAAAACAGAGAAAAAACCTCTGGTGTCAAATATCTTAAAAAAAACCTCCAGCAAAAGAGTGTAAATGGCAGTCTGTGGTAACAAAACAACTTCCCAATTGATTAAGAGTTCTTTACTTCTTGTGACCCGAGGCATGAAGGGCTCAGCTGGCATTCCAGAGGCACCACATCCTTTCTAATCAAGTCAAAAAAGCCACACTGATCAGAGCTGTTTAGTTATCCCTTTCCAGAAAGATTTAGACATTAACTCAAAGTTGCAACCTTCAGAAACAAAACAACCAACCCAGAACGTGTGGAAAAAGGACAGGTTTTAGACTAAAATTCAGTCAAATATAATTTGGAAAGATGACTCCAAACCAGAAGCATCATAGAATCAGGGAATGGTTTGGGTTGGAAGGCACCTGAATGATCATGTAGTTCCAACCCCCTGCCATGGGCAGGGACACCTTCCACTATCCCAGGTTGCTCAGAGCCCCATCCAACCTGGCCTTGGACACTTCCAAGGATGGGGCAGCCACAGCTTCTCTGGGCAACCTGTGCCAGGGCCTCCCCACCCTCACAGGGAAGAATTTCTCCCTAATATCCAATCTACACCTGCTCTCTGTCAGTTTGAAGCCATTTCCCATGTCCTGTCACTCCAGGCCCTTGGAAACAGTCTCTCTCCATCTTCCTTGTGGGCTCCCTCCAGGTCCTGGAAGGCCACAATTAGGTCACCCCAAAGCCTTCTCTTCTCCAGGCTGAACAATCCCAACTCTCCCAGCCTTTCCTCCCAGCAGAGCTGCTCCATCCCTCTGATCATCCTGGTGTCCCTCCTCTGGACTCTCTCCAGCAGCTCCACGTCCTTGCTGTGCTGGGATCCCAGAGCTGGAGGCAGCTCTGGAGAGGGGGCAGAGGGTGCATAAATTACATTTAAGTAACCCTTCATAAAGGTCCTAATTTCAGGCTAATTGCTATTTCTGATCACCCTTTAATGGATTTAATTCACATTTGTCCAAACATCATCATACAGAATTAGCAGGATCCCCACTCTCATTCACTCATCTTTTATGCTTCCAGACACGATAATTTGGGAGACACCAGCTCGGTACAGGACAGCCAGCCAGAAGTGATGTTCTCCTGCCAAGTATCCAGTGCCCAACACTCATCACAAAAAGATCCCCTTTGGTCCAGGATTCTTTTTTCCTGATTGCCTCCTTATTTTATTTTGAAGTACTTCTTCCAAGGAAGCTGCTCAGGAATTGCCTCAGCAATGGCTGAAGTTTGTCCTACTAAATACAGCCCACCAGGACACCATTTACCTCCAGCTGTCACTATTGACACTGACAAACCCTTCTTTTTCCTGTAAGAAAAACACTTTTTTTCTTTTTTGTAAAAGGCTTTTTCTGTTTTATGAAGTTTCCCTTCTTTAAAGCTTAAATTGTCTCATAACACCTGAAAGGCTTTGTCAGATTGGGACAGCACAAATTACTGATATTACAGAGTATTTTATACTATTTTTTGATGCTTTTACATTGACAAAGGTTCAGTTCTGAATTGCACATCCTACCCAAAGGGATGATGCCTCAAGTTCTGTGCCCATTAAAAACCGCTGACAGAACCAGGTCAAAAACCTAAAAGGTAATTTCCATCTATTTCTGCAGATCCCAATAACCGAAGGTGTTGCAGCTCTCTCCACGGTTTGCAGTGCACAAAAATCCCATTTTCTACAATCAGAGTGACAAATAAAACCAGGATATTGTACAAAACACCCGGATTACCTCCCAGAAGCTGTCACTAGAAACTTCTACTCCAACGGAATCATCGTATGAGCCAGACATTTCTAGGTATGAAGATCCTGTGAGTGTTCAGAGCTCAAGCACCTTCAGAATCTGTAAAAAAAGGTTAAAAAACCATTAATGAAAAGCAGTTCTGAAGTTGTAAAAAGAGGAATCACGCCCTTTTCCACTGGAAATCTGTGTCACAGGATGAAAACCCCTGGAAATGTTTAAGGCCAGAACCACCTGTGTCCCATTTGTGCCATGTTACCACACCAGGCCATTGGTTTATTTTAGCAAAAGGAACAAACCAGAAAAGCAATCAGCTCCAAATTCTGATCTTTATTAAAAATAAGTCATTACTGTAATAATTCGGGCATTCTCACTTTTACAGACACAGCTGCAAGGAAGAAAGGTATGATTTATCCTCGTGGGTGTTTTTAAATCACTGTATTAAAAAAAAAAAAAATTAGGGTTACTCCAAGCTGACATTTAAGATAAGTATCAAAACTGGTCTTGAGACAAAAATTCAGGCACTTGCATCCACAAATGCACTTTGTGGGCTGGAAACCAAGAAGGAAAAGAAAGGCAACGGCTCCCTCACAGAACACACACAAATCCCTGTTTAACCTCCACAGATGCTTCAGGTTTAGACTGCTCTGAAAAAAATATTTATTTTATATGTAATTTTACATTTATTTACTTTATATATATTATTTATTTATATATTTTATATTTATTGAGAATATATATATATATATTTATTCTCTCTCTATATATATATCTAATTGCCTATAACCACTACAGGGCTACATATGGGTAAACAGATTTTACCCTCACCCCTTGAATACCTTTAATTCAGTTTTTCATCCAATTCACTGACATAATGCCACTCTCAAAAAGCTTAAATAACCTTGAATCTGAACACATAAAAACCACTACAGGAACATCAACTGTTAAGATTTTCATTTTTAAAAGACTACCAAAAAAAAAATATATATAAGAAAGGTTCTGTGAAACGTCAAATAAGATCATAACAGGACAAATTATCTTTACATGTTGGTGCAACAACCCCCAAATTATGTTATTAGTAATTACCAAAAAAAAAAACCCCAAAAAAAAAACCAGCTTTTCCACCTGTGCTTTTACTGAACCAAGGGGGAGAAGTTAAAACACTACTCAATTTTGAGTCTCTAAGCACCACACCTTCACGTGGAATGTGTTTTGCCCCTTGCAGTTTTCACAGCTCAGCAGGGCAAGCAAAGCTCACATTTGCAAGTGGGTTTATATTTTTTTTCACATCCTATCTCAGACAGATACAAGCAGCCCAGGGAGGAAACAAAAGTGCAATAAAGTTGCAAGTTGTTGGACGAATTCCTAAGGGCAGTTTAAAATTAAACAGCTTTTTCTCGGAGTCTGCTATGCAGTGGTCTCTTTAGCCGTGATTTCTGGTATTATTGTATAATATACAAATATATTTGTTGTTTAAAGACAACCTGCCAGATCAATGAAAAGAGATTCTGGTAACTGTTTCTTTTTGCAATTAAGGCAGCCCTGATTACCGTGAAACCAGAGAATTCCCAGGAATGCCACGCAGAACAAGGGAAGGAACAAGATTACAAAGGTTGTCAGAATCCCAAAAAGGAAAGAGAGTGAAACTGTTCTGAAGGAATAATCCAATGTCCACTTACCTTTAACCAAAACCAGCCCAAATTATAGCAGTGCTGGAAAATTTCATCTGAGAAGTTACATGGAAAAAGCTCCAAACTGAGCCTTCCTTAAACGAGGGAACAGGTTGTGGGGAGTGGGGTTTTTTTTTACCTCTTTTATTCCTATTAAAACTACGCAACACAGAGTTCTCCCTTTTTTTCCATAAAAGCATGAAAATGATCAGCCCTCAGGAAATACTGATGGAAGGAAAGGTTTTTGGAGGCCAAATGCTACGCTGTGAGAAAGTATGAGCAAGCGTATTTAGGGAAATATTGTGAAGTCATGGCAACAGCTGGCACAGGAAAAAAAAAAAAACACACCACTATTTGTACAGCCCTACTTAAAAATAAACTGAATTCTGAGATAGGAACATGGAGTGGGGTGAGTCATGAAAGAGAATTATGACAGCAGCCAGGCCTTCAGCACATTTTTTTCTGTCAGGGATTGGTCCTCCCCCTCCTTCAAGTGAATTTGCAGAGGTTTCACGAGGAAAGTTCATTGAATTCTTCTTCTTTTTTTTTTTTTTTTTTCTGTAGGGTTTCTCCTTCCACCACAAGAAGTAAATCTATCAACAGCTACAGCTGTCACGTAAAATCTAGAAAATTTAGACCGAGTCAACAAGGAAGATTCTCCACAAATAATCATCACCTGCATCTCCCAAGGCTGGGGGGTTCTTTGCTCAGCTGGATTGCAGCAGGAAGGAAGAGAAGGCAGGGGTATAAATCCCATTTTCCTTAAAGGCAGATTAAAGATTTTCACTGGACAGACACCCCCTCTGGATCCTTCTCAGGCAGGTAAAGCACCAAACACGAAGCAGCACAGAAAAAAGTCATCAAAGGTCCTACAAGAAAGTCATCAAAGGTCCCAGCACACATCAGCCACGAGAACTTATAGAGGTTAAAAATAAAGCCATGAAGTCCAACAGTCAAAAATAACTATACACTAAACAGCACACACTGTAACAGCCACAAAAACAGGGGGGTTCTGGTCTCTGGTTTTTCAGCGAGTCTTGTAAATTAGGATGCACTGATCTTTGGGACTGAGCAATAAAGAAATGTGACTCTTTTTTAAAGCTTCCCTCTCAGGGAACATTCCAGCTCGAGACCTTGCCCTGCAGTGTGACAGGAATTGCTGTAAACATCCTGAAGGCTTAACACGGGAGGATTTGGGGAAATATTAACTAAGAATGAGCAGGCAGACCTTCAGATCCCACACACACAAAACCAGCTGAACAGATTAAGCTGCCTCTGCTCTCAAGAAGTTGAGTTGGGGGTTGTTACCTTGACAGCAAGTTGCAAAATTCCTTGCTTTGTTCCTGTTGAGATATCTGATTTATTGTTTTTCTTATGTCAGGTGGCAGAGATCAGCACAACACACAGCTCACAAAAATCTGTGCAGTAAATGCAGGCTTTCAGAAGACAAAATAACCCAGGGAATCCCAGTGTTTTCAAAGAGGAAGAGGGGAAAGAAAGTTTAAAGAAATGCTTCAGTTAAACCCCCTCAAGCTTCCAGAGAGATAACTTTGATGAACTCTCACTGTGAAACAGAGCCAGTCTCTAGAAGAGAAAAGCATCTGGTCCCATTAGCTTTGAGACTTATTTTTGGAATGACAGGGTTTGTCACTAGGGATGTGACTCATCAGGATCCCAAGTTTCACGACTGGGGAGTGAATTACTGATGTACAAGGACACAACTGCAATCAGCTGCTCATAAAAACCTTCAGCTACAGGATCCTCCCTTATTTTATATATATATATATATTTATCCACTGAACTCTCAGGGTTTGTTCCATCCAGAGCAGGAAGGAAATGAGACTTCATGGCATAGGAATAAATACATCCCAAGCCTTCAGTGCACACTCCTGTGGTTTGCTACCAAGTTTCCCTACCATGAACATGCTCTACCTCAAATTCCCTGGCTAAATAAAGCAATTTAGACTTTTATTTCCTTCTCTGTTCTATCCATATATCAGACTTCCTCGAGGTTGCTGTTTACATAGAAATAAAAAAGTGTAAATTTCTTTACAATATTGTGACAACATGAACCCAAACCTGTTACAATCACAGGGACTGCACACTGGAAACTCCAGAGATTCACAGGACAAGCCACTACAGGAAGAAAGGTGGCTTGGGCTTACACATTCCAGTGACACCAAAGAATTCCAGCCCCTGGGTGCAGGGAACAAATGCATCAACCCACAATTAATCACCACCAAGTGCTGAGAAGTCTCCTAACTGAAATTAGTGGACGTGACTGCATTTTATTAATAGAGGCCAGGCCCTGGATTTTCAAAGGTGGAGCCTCAAGTCAGTGATTTGGGCCAAATTCTTATTTTTCAATCTATAAAGCAGGGAGAGCAGCACACTCTGTGTATTTAAGAAGATCCCTCAGTCTCCAGCAAGAAAACTACTACAGCAACAAACACCAGAGAAAAGGCCATAAAAGGAAATTAAATCATTATTTCCTGGGGAATTCAGCCTGTCTGTTAATGGCTGTAACCACTGAAAGCAGCACTAATCCACTGCCCTAAATATACAAGCAACGAACACACATTCAGGCCACAGTTTTAACACACAAGATGACTAAAAAAGTTTAAATTTCCATGGTATTTACCACAGGTAAAAAAACCACCAACACAACTACAGAGAGAAGACAGTCCCTGAAATGAAACTCTGTATAAAATAAAAGGAATGGGAGCAGTTAACTTTTGGTAATTACAGTTTGAATATTTTGTTAAATGAATAAAAACTTAAAATCACCAATAAAGGTGATTCCAGATGACACTGGAATAACACAGCACAGAAGTGCAGCTCAGAGGTGAGGCAATGACCCTAACTTTGCAAAAAGACTCTTATCCTGTACACTTTATTTCACATATATCCAAGTAAATAAGACAGGACAAGTCATGAGCCACCATTTCTGTCTGGTTTGACACTGAAAGAAAATATAACTAAAATTTTTTATCCCATGTGAGGCTTGTCAAGCAGAAATTATTATTATTATTATACTCATTTTTGATTGTGCAATTTTTGTTTTAACCAGGACAGTTATTAATCACCTTCAGAGGCTTTGCAGAGGTTTCTAATTTTAAGTTAAATAGACACTGACCACAGGAAATTATTAACACTGCAAAGCACAGGCTTTAAATAGCACAGATACATCAGCCAAGATGATAAAGTGGAGTATGTGGAACTTTAAAATACTTGCTTAAACTGAAATTAAACCTTAATATATTCAGATTATACTTCCTGCTTACCTGGAGGTACGAGGCAGTAATCAGAATAAACTATGTGAGGAGAAGAAAATACACAGTTCTGCAGATAAAAACTGTTCTTCCATTTCTTTTATAACACTCTGCCCCAAGCTGGATTGGATTGGTAATTTTAAAACTTGTTTCTTTGGCTTTGGGTAAATTTTACCAGAAAACCACCTGAAGAACTCAGGGCCATTTGTCAACTAAAGCAGCTTCAAAAAAGACTCTTCGATTTTTCAAATCAGACCTTTCAATTGTTTAGCCTTGAGTGATTAAAATGATAAAAAGCAGGAAAAAACTTCAGTTTAATTACAAGTGTTCACCCTTTTCTAAAGTTCACTTTTGTAGAGCCTGTGACATCACCCACTGATTCACACGTGCTGTCAGAGTCTCTTAAAATGAAGTGAACCTTAATATTAATAAACAAACATTAACCTTAATATTCATATATAAAAATGAGATAAATATGCCTTTGGGTTTGTTTCAAAGAAGCACGAAGGGGGCACAAGACCCCTCGGAACTTGCAAATTAAACTTGGTAAACATTTAGTTAGAAAGCAATTTTAAGTGCCCAGACACTTAAAAAAATAAATAACTGGTCCTTTACCAAGTGGAATTAGACAACCCTAATGGAAATTTAGTTTAGCAAAACATCAAGGGAAATATCTAAGGGATATTTAGTTTAAGTAGGATTTTCCAGCAGTGCAAAAACAAACGTAACATTGATGTGTTCTCCAGGAGAGAACCCACGAACCAGCATTTCCAGCTGCACTGACAAAGCAGATGCAGAGAAAAGTGGCTGCTCTAAACTGGCATCAAATTAGGAAGCAAAATAGAACATTATAAGAAGCACTGCCTCAGATATCACAACTTACCTGATCACATAAGTCACACAAATTATCAGCACTGATCTACTTGGGGAAAAAAAAGCACATAAATAAAAAATAATGCAATAACCATTCTAGAAATGGATGTTTTAGACAGCACAGGACCATCATTTCCAACATGATGAACACCCTCAAATAAAAATTGCAAAACACCACATTCTCTTGGCCAAAAAAGCTTTTATTTCAGCTATGCCACAGGATAGTGTATTTTTGGTAGGAAAAATAAGCAACTGGGAGAGTTGTTTGCCAAGCCATTGCACATTCTGTTGGCCAAATACTCACCTGAAAAGACTAAGCCTTCATTAATAGGTTGGGTTTTTTTTCTGTAAGTTGAACATTCAGGTTTATGATGTGAAAGACCACGTGTAGCCCACGGTAAAGGTTAGGATTTCCAATCCTACACAAGTAGTGGAGAAAAGTGCTTTTAAATATCTCAGGGAGACGTGGAGGCACATTTTGCAGGCTCAGGAAACAGCTGTGTTGTTTCCAGTCAAAAGCTGTATTTTTCCACCTCAGGAAATACGGGGCTGGGATATTAATTAATGAAATACTGTTGTGGGTTGAATAGAAGCCTGACTAAACCCTCTCAATTAAGGTGAAACAGGGTTTTCTTCCCTCATCTGAAGGTTAAATTGCTGTTCTTTACCTCAGGAGAGAACTGATTCCCACACCTCATTTGAGCCCAATCCAGCCCTGTCCTTAAAACCAATTTATTTCCAAAGCCCAAAGCGCTGTTAGAAACTGTCAATCCGTGCATTAACAACATCTCAGCAAACTCCACCTTCCACTGCATCTTTTCTGGATGAAGAGAAGGCACAAAGAAAAACAGACCTTCCTAATGTCTCTGAAGGACCTTGCTGAGGATGAGACAGGAGAAGACTCCCAGAACCAGTAAAATAACTCAAGTTCCTCACACCACAGTGCACTCATTAAAAACAACAAATAAACAAACAAACAAACTTACATTGTACTTCATCTAAACAGGGCAGAGATGTCCCATTTCCACACAGAACTCCTCGGAGCTGAGTGGATTGTTCTCCACGAGGCAAAGGCAGCGATTTTCTGGGATAGCTCCTCACCACCCGTGCAGTGACAGATCTATCCTATCAAACCAGGAATTACTTGCTGGCACAGCTTTTGTTCAAGGGGCAGCCTAAGCTGGTACAGAGCTGTGTGAATTCTTGCTAAAGCATTAATTAAATGACCACTTCCAGAACTGTTGGCCATGAGAAATCTCTCACCAGTAATTTCCATTATTACCAATTCTTCCTGTAGTTATTACCCCCTCCCTCACACAAGCCCTGCTGGCAAAAAGTGGGTCAAATATCCTGCAACATTCCCCAATTCCCAAAATACATCCAAGGGTAGTCTGGTGTTTGGGGAAAGCACTATCAATGCATGAAGACAGCCTTGCAGATGAAAAGCAACGTTTTCAGCTGTGATCGTCATCAGATGAACGTTACACATCTTTTCAGCGGGGTCACTCCTGGAACTGATACAAAATTTATAGACAGTTCATAAATATAGAAAGAAAACAATCCCAGCCACACTTAACCTCCACTGTCTTTCTTTTGCAGTAAGTTAAATATGCAATTATTCATTTAGGAACAATGAAAGAGCTGTTCAAGTGTTTCAAAATCAATGCCATATCGTAACACAGCAAAAGAGCACCTGACAGTATTTCATATTTCAGATTAAACAAGATTAATTCAGATTTTAAAGCAAACTGAATCCAGCTCCTAAAGAACTATTAGGAGAATTAAACTGTGCTTGTGCTGAAGTTGGGAAGAAGAAACTCTTGAGTTCTGTTTAAACAGATTTTCAGCTCAGTGAACCTGAGCTAAACTTTAGCCAGGACCTCTCCTGTTTCTGGGCAATTTAATTTGCTGCTCCTGAAATGATAATTACTGCAGCAAAGCCAGAAGACCTGTACTTACAACTCAGTGATCTACACAACACGGGCTGCTGACCCAGCAGAGTTAAATATTCCCTAGAAACATTTAATTCATTTTTTTTTGTAATAAATTTAATGAACTGGCTCCTTATACCAAGCTCACTGGTCTAAGCTACCTGGAGGTATCACTCTTAAATATTGTGGTGAGAGATCATATTTTATGGCCTTCCTTGTACCATAATTTGACAAGCAAAGACAGGAGTGGGGGTGGGTTTTTTTATCCAGGACATTTAAACCTACTTTAACCCCTAATGCAACTCCAAATGGAAAGTGTGCTGCTTTAAAAGAGATGTGAGAGATATGCATATGAGATGCAGGTTGGGCAAGAGAGAAGGTGAAAGTTTTCCTTCTCCAAGGTTCCTCTAATCTTATTAAGGGTTCAGAGCAGGGAGCAGAGTGGAGCAGCCAGAATTCCTGATGATTTTCACAGATCTGGGAACACATCACGTGCCCAAACACGCAAAATCACTCCAATGCAGCATCCCGAAATGGGAAATAAATGCTTAATTTGGTGAACCAACCTCTGAAAGACCTGGGGTCTTTTTTTACCCTTGTGCAGCTTTTCAGGAAAAGGAAAGCTTTTTATACCAGTGAATGGCATTTTCAGTGAATGCCTGACTGAAGTACAAGTAGGTCAGCCATGTACTCCACAACCTAAATGGGACTGAAGTTCAAGGGAACTGGGACAAGAGGCCCCACGAGCTGACAGTTCCTCCCCTCACAATCCCCATCGTAGTTCTGCAGTTAATAAATGTGCCATCACTGATTGCAGGGCATTTAAACAGCTGGGACCTGCACACTGGCAACGGGTAAAAGGCAGAAAAAAAAATAATAGGAAGGGAGATAATCCAAAGTTCAGTTTAGTGCTCTCTGGAGAGCAGAGTCTGAAAAACCCTACTGTTGAAAATCTAAGGATGCAAGGTTGTCTTTAATATGTGTGGTCCAAAGCCTTTGTGAAAGCAGTAATAAAAACTGCCTTTTTCATTGAGGAACTTCACCATTTTAAATGGTTACACAGGGATTCTCAAAAACAGGATCAGCTGCTGCTAAAGATAGAATTATACACCTTTTTTGCTTCCTGAATTTAATTCCTGTGGCAAAGAGCTTCAGAACAAACAGGTGACATTTCTTAAGCCATTTAATTTACTGCAAATCATTCTACACGTGGCAATCAAAGTGAGAAGCTGCCCAACACGAGGCCCCACACAAAGTCTGGAGTCCTGACATTCAAATGCAGCGTCACCTGCTCAGTGGAAGCAGAATCCAGGTGGTGCAGTAAAATCATCCCGGAATTACAACATCCAACTCGCCCACACTCACAAGGAACGGCCTAAGCCAGATTTCTGACATCTACTTTGTGTGTATAAACAATATATACGTGGTTTACACGCACACAAACACACAAAAACAGCCACTGCACAGGTTTTTGTGCCACCAGCCTAAAAAAAGAAAAGGGCTGATGAGTTCAACAGCTGCGAGATGAAAGCTTCGATTATGCAGGAAGAGCTTAGAAGTTGAACTGAAAGTAAGATTTCTGCTTCCCCAAGAATAAGAAAATCAAGTCACAGGCTTGCTCAGTGAATAATAAATTTCACATTTAACTATCTCCATCATATGGTAGTGGGAAGAATAGATATGTGAGATCTTGAAATAGTCAGGAAAAAAAAGGCTTAGACAAATAAAGAAGCAAATGAATGACAACGAAGAAAACGTGACAAAAGTGGCCCACAAAAAGATGTTATTTATAATATTTACAAGCCACATATGCAGATATTTTTCATAATCATGTCCCAGTTCAAGCCAAGAACACTTCAGCTGAGAACAGGAATTTTTCACTTCTAGTTCTGAAGGCTTAAAGCTTTAAGGGAGCCACCTGATATGAACACAACCAGAAAAATCAGGCCTGCCCCTAGAAAATCTCCTAAAGCTCAGAGCACACAGAAGAACAAATTTCAGAAGTATTTTTAAACTATTCTTTAGAGTGTTTACTGAGGTTATGCAAAGTGTCCCTTCTTATGTGTTTCAGGCATAAGCACAATTTCAAAAAGGAACACTGAATGATGCATCAGTCACCCCCCCAAAAAAAAAAAAGAAAGTAGGTATTACACTCAAACCAGTTGTATTTTACCACATCTAAAAAACTTTATTGGTAAAGAATGTACTATACAGAGTATTCAAGAGTTAAATAACCTTAGGTTGATTCCTTAAAACAGTGTGCATTTATTCTGTGCCTTGTCATTCATGAAACTGAAAATGAAATGTCCAACTCTTGACACCCCAAACCAATAAAACCTCCCTTTTCCCCTCTCAGAATCTGAATATTCCACATATTTCATAGGAAAAGAAAATGCTTTATTGCCTGGTTTATACTTGCCATAATGTCTTAAAAACTGTGGCCACAATTCCAAGTGCAAATGCCAGTTTGCAACCAAAGAAGGCTGATGTTTACAGACCCTGTCATGGACTGGTAACACTTTGGCACTGGAAGCTCTTGGCTCTGGTTTGAGTCTGCCAATCCATGAGCTTCACCTGGGACAGAGCACAGTTTGCACCAGGAAAAATCCAATTCCATCAAAAAATGATTTGATCAGGAAAAATTCCCACCCCCCCTTCCTTCACAGAAAATAAAGGTTCGACCTGTTTGCACCTTTAATACCAGATTTTAGCTGGGAAGGTTCCACAATAACTGTCAGATAAAGGCACTGAGAGCCTATATCCCAAATTCCCAAAATCTCTAAAAATCACCCTTAGCAGTCCCCTAGTCAGGGTATTCCAACAGGAATATTCCGAGAATGTATTCCATGACATCAGGGGCTGGATGCAAGTTACTGTGTGAATCTTCAGCAGCTTAACACAGATAACCAGGAATTCTGTATCAGGTCTGAAATTCCAGGAAAAATCCAGAGAAATCCAATAGCAAACTGTGAAGTGAATTTTCAAATGGGTAACTTCTTGAATATTTAAGTTTTAGATAAAACTTCTAATTATTCCATTGTCATTTGATGCACTTGACACGTGTGGGTCAAATCTCTGCTCGTACTTGCCTTTCACCCAAAAAGTGGTGTGATATTTTTTTTTTAACTTGAACCAGAAAAATAACTGGGAAACAAGATATAAAAATGTCTTTTTGTGCCCACGGAGCTACATTTCCAGCACCTCTTTCGGTATTCACAGCTCCATAAAGCAGTGAAGCACTTGAAACTGGGTGGTGGTGGATACATGGAAGACACGAGTTACATTCCATCTTTTTTTGGGGGGGGCAGACACTACAGATAGACTGAGATTTTTCACAGTACCCCGAATTTATAACTCACATCCTGATTCTGACGTCAATGCTTGTGTGTGATATTTTTTAATCTTAAGCTTTTAGTCTTAAATTTAAATTTGTTTCATTTTAAGTTAATTTTTAAAAACCTCACCAAATTAAATTAAAACTCATCAAATTAAACTAAATTTTAAACTTCATTTAAATTTTAAAATGGCTTTGCCCATTCCAATAATTCTCATGAGCTGCACAACTAAAGTAGCTCCAATTTAATTCCTCCTGGAAGGCACTGCAGAGATTCCTGCAGGAATTGCAACAAGAGCTGACCAAGCAATTTAACAATAGCAGGAGTCTTAAATTGCTCATTTCTCCCCTTCTGCAGGGTTGAAGAGTGCACAAGCCAACTGCTATTGCATGACAAAGAGGGTTTCACAAGATTTTTATTAAAGTTTTCTTTCTGAGATCACATAACTTTGTTCTCTAACTATTCACTGCAATTAAAAAAAAAAAAAAAAAAAATCCCAGGATTCACGTGACACATTTTCCCTTGGCAAACTCAAAACACGTTTGGAGGGGTATATTTATTAAAATCTTCGGCTTCTGGTGGTATTTGTTCCTACCTAATAGGAAAGTGTCCTACCTAAATTAGATACTTGACACATCCCTGAAAATTTATAATGTTTTTATGGGATTTTGAACTCCAGAACTGAACTTCCAACATCGCTCACAACTCAGACAAATGATATCAAAAGGTATTATAGTGGGGCAGCATTATTCACCCCCAAAAATGCAGTATTTTATGCATATTTATGAAATGAAAAACCCTCATAAAATGTGCACAATGAAAACAGCTTTGAATGTGTCCAAAAACACGAAAACCTGCTCATCTCTTTCCATATTTCCCTGCTCTGCAGTAAAACCCCTCAGCATAAAACCTGCTAAAATTATTACTGCAAACCCAGTAATTCTGTTCAGCAGCACATTCATCCCAGGCTAAATTTAGCCCCATTTTGCCTTAATTACAATTGCACAAAGTGTCTCTGCAATACCTAAGGACGAGTGGGAACAAAGGTGCTTCCTATGCGGCCTCTTTGGCAGGAGAGGGGAGGAGGGATAAAGGGGAATCTCCTGTTCCAGTTCGAGTTTGTCTACACTGAAAAACCCCAGATAACTGGAGAATACATCACATTTCATCAGCCTGATCAAAGTCTAAAGCAAAAAAAAAAAAAAAACAAAACCACAAAAACCTATAGGTTGTCTTGCAGAACCCAAAATAAACTCAGAATCAAGGCATGGGATTTGGTTTCTCTCTTTGTGTTTAACACTTACTGGACTTGACAAAGATTAACATTTGCACCACGCAGGTTTTATCTGTGATACCCACACCACCCACAGGATTTACATTCTACCAGGAATTATGGAATAGCCTCTAAACCAAGTGCTAAAAATACAGTCACTTGATACAGACTAAGCCCACACGTTGCTCTCTGACACAGGGACACTGCAAGTTTTATACTACTTTGGATAAAGGATTCCTTAGCCAAATTCAAGCCAATTTTAAGATCAAATATAATAACTAAAAATTTTTAAGGTTCACCTGCAGATCCTTTAAAACTATGTGGACTGCCTTTTAATCGCCTCAAATTTGTGTTTACAAAGATAAATACTAAATTAGGTCCCACCTCAATGAACAGACAAGACATTCATGATATCCAGTGAAGGCAGCAATTAAACAAAGAAGAGCACAAAATGTTCTGCAATTGTGTTTTGTGCTGCTAAAATGTTCTCTACTGGCCAATCTGAGCACCTGCTTCAAAAAAACCCCATCAGGTGGAGTAGAACTTTACTGAGAAAAGCCAAGACTGGGCTTAGAAAAGTAACAGAAGAATCCAGGTTCAAAAAATTATTTAACACTTAGTTTCTTCTATAAAAACAGAATTTCATTACATAAGAATAAATCTCAGCATTATACCTCAGACACATCTACAAGTGAGTATTCGAAAAGTTAAAAGACAGGGACTATTGACTCCTTTCTACTTGGAACTTGTTCAGCTTTAAAATCCCTTTCAACTGCCTCCTGCTCCTTCCACACTGAAATACTTTAAGCAAAAATTCAAGAAATAAACAGCAAGTTCACCTTTAAAGTTATGAATTTAAGATGATTTGATACTTATTATCCATTCACTCATGCACTTAAAATTGGTAAAAGTCAAGGACCATAAATTTAAGCACATCTTCAATTTGCTTAACTCTAAAGAGTTTGAGGGGACACTCTTGAGTCAGTAAATTGTATTTGAGCAGCTCATGTAGCACAATTTCAGCTGCCAGGCTGAGCAACAATTTTGTGTACAAATTGTGTTAATATACACTTCATTTCCCTTACTTTATTACATCCTGATTATCAGTGGTGAGTAGAAGTAGCACAAAGTGCCACAAGTTACAAGACGCTTTGCTAACACAAGGGATAAGCAAGTGCACAGACAACACACAAACCCTGAAAAGATGGGGGGAAAAAAAGGTATTTTCATTGTTAATGTGCAAGCACATGAGTAAGAGATTAAATTTTTGCCTTTGGGAACATAACTCAAGCCCTTTTAAACCCACTGAAATTCACTGTATGTGTCCCGTGAGTGAACAGTTTGTGTGGGGTTATAATGCAGGTGGAGAGGACTAAGTGGCCAAGAAAGGAGTGGTGACACTTCTGCAATAATATTTGAAATATCAGCAGCTTTAGGGAACACTGACACTCCAGAGACATTCTGGAACACCTTCCAACAGCTCCAACTGGTATCTAACAGAGACCACCAACACACACCCCACAACATAGAGCTCTCAGCTGCTCCTGCAGCTGCTGCAGCTCCAAGGAAAATAACACATTATTATGGAATCCTCTGGTGCCACCGATGTGTGTCCCATGTCTCACTTTCCCAGCTCTAACACTGGTGTGGAATTGAACATCCAGTAAAGTGACATTCACCACGAGGGCATTTGACATGTTATCAATATTATCACCGAGTTACCATTTCTCCCAACCAGAAAGCAGCACTGCCCCCACCATTTTTGCTGTTATATTGAACTCTGGTTTGTCATTCACTGGCTTAGAGTTTGTGACCAAAGGTTGTTTAAAATATTTGGTCTGGAGGTGCCTTGGAATTAATTCTTAACTCAAAGCAGGGTCCAAAAAAGGGTTAACAACATGCATTGGCCCAAAGCCAAACAACACAAGACACAGGTTTCCATTATTACCAAAATATTTACAATGCCTCGTGTACTCAGGAGCAGCTTTTAAATATTTGCGTGTTCTAAAATGTTGAACCAAACCGCGCTATTTGAAGCCTGAGAGACGTTTTCTTTTTGCTTCAGAGCCCATTTCTGTGCAGGGTTTCAACAGCCAGGCCACTTCTACCCCTATTTACTAATTAGGGCTGGTACTTGCTCAAATATTGACACATCCTGTCCACCGAGGATCACAGGACTCTACCCACACACGCCAGCTCAGCAGAATCACCCACACTCCAAGGACCAACATTATCAGAGAAATCTGGACTGTTCCCTTCCCCCAGAAAAGGCACCTTGGATAAGGCATAAAGGACCAACGTTCAAGTCTGGTGACACACCTGTAGACCCCTGAATACAACAGAATTTACCCTCAGCTCCAGGTTATTCCTCTCAACCCCCATGGGTCAATCAGCCAGGTAACATTCCTATTAATTAAATATGTCATTTATTCAACCACAGATTCAGAATCCTTAAGATGGTTTATCTCAGGACAGTTACATCACTGTTATTTCCTGCTTTCTTCCTTTTCATCTCCTGGGAACAATCCATCATTACATTAAGTCAAGCCAAAAATCACTCACTGGGGTTAGGCTGAAAGGAACAATGGCCCTTCTTGAAATTCTGGGGATTAAGACAGGACTGGAATTAAATCCTGTGTTACAAAGAAGTTGTTAATCCCACAGACTGCTCTTCAGTTCAAGCATTAGACAGACTTCATTCCAGGCAACAAGTAAGTCATTAAATCTTGGTACTTTTTAAAAAAGCAGAGATTCCAAAACCCAAAAAGACACGAATCTATGCAGTTTACCTGCTTGTTTAAACAACTCTATTAAAGAAAACAAACAAACAAACAAACAACCCTTCCATCTGCATCTACTGTTCTCCTGGCTCACTGGATGAGAAGGTGCACTTTTTCCAGGACCTGCTACTCCCACATCGAGAAAACCATTCACCAACTCACAACAGAAAGCTGAATTAGCTACTTTTACCAGCTTTTCACCATTTTTTTTTTTATTACTTTTTAGCTACTTTGTATTACTCCCACAGATTCAAGCACAGGCAATTTGTGACTGGTAGCAGCCCTGCTAAGCATTTTATCCTCTTCCAGCTCCTGCAAGGAGCACAGGAATTTCTTGTCCCACTTCAAGCTGCAGGAGCCTTCAGGCTCATTTTAAGCACGGAATGGACAGCTGGCCATCCTGAAGCAAGGGGCTCACTCAGCTCTAGAGGAGGAAAAGGCACCCAACAATGTTGTGCAGACAGACCACGAGCACAAAACTTCTCATGGCTGACCCTCAATCATCCAAACACGTCAAATAGAACAGGTTCACAACATTGATTTTTCAGACCAACATTCAAGTGCCTTGACACAACAGACATCTGCCCCTGAGAATAAATATGTCATCTGGGTGTTTTCTGGAGGTGTTGTTTAAAAACACTCGTAGATCACAATGATCACAGTCAGAAAGCCACCTCACTGTGATGGCACTTCAAAGGTATAAATAAGAACAAGCAGCAAAACACAATTAATTATATACCACGAAGTAAAATCAAGCTTTTCTTGCAGAGATGACTTGTGGAATATAGAAGCTTCCTCATGACCCTATGACAATTTAAAAGAAAAAGTGAAAGAACACTTAAGGTCATCCACGCAGCAAACCCCAAGCCTGGCAATCATAAATGCCATCTAATTTGTCAGCTCAATATTAATTATTGTACCCACTTGCAGCACACCCTCTTTACAATGAGAGGGGAAAAAAAAATCAATTTAAAAAAATCCCAACCAGTTTTGTCTATCAACCCTTAATAAACTGTTTAATCATTTGTGCTTTCTTTCAACACCGAAATTGTTGCTCCATGTGTGGTATGCAGTTCAAACCCCAGGGCAGTTTTTAATGTTTATTCTGCTGTGGCACTGCACAACACATTGACCTGAGCCAACAACAACAACAACAAAATAATCGACTCCAGATCTGTAAATTCTTTATTTGGACAGAGAACAGCACCTGCACTCCTGCTCACCATACCCAAGCTGTGCTTATATCATGATCAGAGACCTCCAAAATGCTGCTGCACTGGGCTAAACAGACACACACGCTCCTTTTCAAGCTGACTCAGTCAGAGCTGGCAGAATTTAACTATTATCTTGGAAGGCAAAATACAAGTTTGACAAAACACCACTTCAGGCAGGTACAGGTATAGAAGAGTCAGCACATTAGCCCTCAGTGTTAACAACCTTAATAGTGAGGAATGCAATTAAGGAGTTGTGCCCATCCAAAATACTGTTTGAGGTGCCTCTCACCTTGAAGTCGTCCTGTCCTGTGTGTCCCCCCCGGCCCAAGGAAGAGACCAAGCGGTGTTTTTTCTATCAGTCTCGTGTCACAGACACGCGAGAACGATCCTTTTGTTGCGCTAAAACCCCGTTGTTTACATAATGCAGTCTTCACTGTGACTGTATGTAATGCACTATCATTGTCTTAGCTTTTAAAAGCAGTGGGAAGGTTTTGTCTTTAGACAAGGGCTGAACAAACGCTGGAATTAGATCAAAATTAGCAGAAGGGGATCCCCCTCACCTACAAAAGCAAGAGGAAACAGTCTCATGGCAACCTTTTAAGAAGCCTTTTGGAGGTCGTGGAGCACAACAGAAGAAAACAGAAGTAACACATCCAAAGGCTCGTTTCTCACCCCAGTCTGGGTCAGGTGGAAAGGACCGAACTTACACAAATAGGTGCACTGGTTTTCAATTATCCTAACTATTTAATAAGTAATCTGACGGTTCAAAACTGCAAGGTTACGTTGAATTTCCAAACGTTCAGCTTGCAAAGGGCAGCACTGCATCTTCCTGGCTTCCTTTGCTGAGAGGGCAAAAGGGTGAAGGCTCAGAAGGCTGAATCTCTCTGAAGAGTGAATCCATCAGCTTCTGAGTCACTGCAGCCCCGGACAGCCCGGCAGCCGGGACAGATCCACACAGCCAGCACTGTACAGGCCCTGTCCTTCCCTGACCAGGTAGTCCCGGAGCACATAAAGGGATGTCTGTCTCTCCCACAGTTTCGGGAGATGAGGAGATTCTTTCCACGAGCCAAAAAAGGGAAAAGTCCAGACTGAAGGCGGCAACGGCAAGATCGAGAAGCCTGGCTCGGCTGGGTCATTCCGGCACTCGGAGGGGTGTGAGCCGCTTAAAACCTCGCTGTCCCCCCTGGAAACACCTCCTCCCGCCAACCCAGCACCGTCACCTGCCAGTGGGTCACTTCACCACCTAGGGATTTCGCCGCCGGCAGGAAAAACCCACCCGCCCGAGCGCGGGGACCCCATCCTCGCCCTCTCTCCCCGCGCCCCCCTCTCAAAGCCAGCGCCGTCCGAGGGGGTCACCAAACTTTGGCGAGCGTCGAGCTCTGCCCTCCTACAGGAACCGAGCCGGTGTCGTCATCCCCCGCCGGCCCCAGCCCTGCCCTTGCCCGCCGAGCAAGGAGAGCTTCACCTTCCCCGCGCCCTCCGCAAGGGCAGCGCCGGCCCCTCCGCCGGCCCCGCCGCGGGGTCCCCGGGGCTCCCCGCCCGGCCCGGCGCGGCCCGACCGGACCCCCGCCCGCCACGGATCGCAACCCCGGCCTGCACCTCCGGCCAAGGCTCCAGCCTCACCTGCAGCGCCGGGAGCCGCCCGCGCGCTGTGCCCGGCGGGGGTCGCGGGGTGTGCGGGGGTGTGACCGGACGGGGAGAGCGCGGCGGACGCGGCCGGACCCCAGCGCTGCTCTCCGGCTCCGGCCCCGCTCCCGCTCCGCTCCGATCCGATCCGCTCGGCGCCGCCGCCGCGACTGCCGCCCCCGCCCGCCCCGCGCCGCCGCGCCCCGCCGCCACCCCATTGGCTGAGCGCGCTCCAAGCCGGGGCTCCCATTGGCTCTCCGCGGCTGTCAATCAACGCCGCTTCCTCAGAAAAGGGGATGGGGCGGGGCTGGGAGGGGTGGGGCTGGCGCGCGCGCCCGTGCGCGCTCCCTGAGGGGCGGCTGAGGGGGAACAGCTCGGGATGGGGGATCGGGATCGGACACTGTGGGGAACAGCTCGATGGGGGATCGGACACTGTAGGAACAGCTCGGGATGGGGGATCGGGCACTGTGGGGACACCTCGGATGGGGATCGGACACTGTGGGGAACAGCTCGGGATGGGGATCGGACACTGGGGAACAGCTCGGGATGGGGGATCGGACACTGTGGGGAACAGCTCGGGATGGGGATCGGACACTGGGGAACAGCTCGGGATGGGGGATCGGACACTGTGGGGAACAGCTCGGGATGGGGATCGGACACTGGGGAACAGCTCGGGATGGGGATCGGACACTGTGGGAACAGCTCGGGATGGGGGATCGGACACTGTGGGAATAGCTCGGGATGGGGGATCGGACACTGTGGGGGAACAGCTCGGGATGGGGGATCGGACACTGTGGGGGAACAGCTCGGGATGGGGGATCGGACACTGTGGGAATAGCTCGGGATGGGGGATCGGACACTGTGGGGGAACAGCTCGGGATGGGGGATCGGACACTGTGGGAATAGCTCGGGATGGGGGATCGGACACTGTGGGGGAACAGCTCGGGATGGGGGATCGGACACTGTGGGAAACAGCTCGGATGGGGGATCGGACACTGTGGGGAACAGCTCGGGATGGGGATCGGACACTGTGGGGGAACAGCTCGGGATGGGGGATCGGACACTGTGGGAACAGCTCGGGATGGGGGATCGGGCACTGTGGGAACAGCTCGGGATGGGGGATCGGGCACTGTGGGGGAACAGCTCGGGATGGGGGATCGGGCACTGTGGGGACACCTTGGGATGGGCGCTCCAGTCACCTCAGGGAGGGGCTCGAGTCACCTCCATCCAGGTGTGTCCCCGCAGGACACCTCGGGGTCATCTCCAGGGGCTCCGGTCACCTCGTGTGGATGATGGGGGGAATCTCCGGCCACCTCCAGGGTCACCTCGGGGAGGAGGGGACACATCCAGGTGTGTCCAGGTGCAGGACACCGCGGGCGGGACGTGGTGGGGATGTTTGTTTTAGCCAGGGCTGTTTGAAGTTCCCAGCGGGAGCCGCCGCGGTGACCTTGTGCCGTCCCTTCGAGCCTTCGCCTTCTCCCCTCCTAATTCCTGCTGCTTCGCTGCCATCTGCCCTTCTCATCCCCGCTGTGCCTCCGGCGCTGTCCCCCGGGACTGCCTGGTCCGAGGACAGCACAGTGGGCAGGGCTGGAAAACAGTCCTGAGAGTCTTTTCCTCTTGGCCGCCGTTCTTGTGCAAGAAGGATCCTGCATAGGATCAGGATCGGCGCCAAGCCTTCCTGTACTCTTTCACTTAGTCTGTGACTCATTAACTTAAGGAACTTTAAGTTCACTGGGAACTTAGATTAGCTCTGTAGGATTGTGAGACCATAGCACTGGGATAAATTTTTACCTTCTGGTAAAAAGAAGAAAAAAAAAAAAAGTCCTTCAAAAACGGATTTGAGTTAATTGCAACAAACGATCCCTGTGAAATTTGGTCAGGCTGGTTAAGCTGTGTAAGGTTGAACACGATTTCTCCCTCCCCTAATCTCCTGTTCTTCTCTCTCTCCCATGTTGAAAGTCCACAGTTCACGTTTGAGGGGAGAAACCTGGAAATTTATTGTTTCTTCTTTCACTCCTGACCACGGCTGCACTTTATTTTGTCACACTGCCTCGTGAAATGTGAGATCGAGCTTTGCATCGCGCGGCTTTATGCAGGAGATGACAAGGGATACATCCAGTCGTAAATCCAGCCCTTTCTGTATGGAATCGCGCTTCCGTTTTGCCTGGAGCATTGTCAAAGCCGGGAATTCTCCCTGCCAGAGCATTTAAAGACTTTCCTCAACATCAAAACAGTCATTCATCTCTTTGTACGGTCAAATAATGCTCCAGCTTGTTCCCAGATCGAAGGAGCAGCACAGGAATTCAATGTAAATCACAGCGCTCCCTGTTAGGATGGAGGAGTTCATCCTCCCAGGAAAGGGAATTCCAGCTTGGCAGAGGACAGGACTTAAACCAGCATCGGCTTTGTTAGGCCAGTGTGCTTTTCATATGTTTTCTATAGATATTTTTTACACATATAGAGATATATATAGATATTTTATATCTATATATACACATATAATGTATAATTGTACATATTACATTACAATATGTGCATATAAATGATATATAATTTATTCCTGTATTTACATACATGTTGCTGGGTTTCCAGAGATATACTTATTATCTATATATATAAAATATATATATGTATGTAATATAAATATATGTAATATATATACACACACAAATACAGGTGCAGTAAGTTCAGCCCTTGTGTCACAGGCTGTTATTTTGGGAGTTTTCTTCCTATGGAACTTGAACTGCCTTCAAAGGGAATGGAGGGTGATGAGAAATTAGGAATTCACACATTTTTCTATACTAAACAACTGGATTCAGATTTTAATACAACTTGAGATTTTTTCACTTAAACATCTTTATAAATCAATTAGCTACTGCTATGAAACGTCTTTATAAATGCTATGGGATCCTAATTTTGAAGATAAAGAGGTAAAAGCAGGACTATTAATTGGAAAAAAAGAAGCAAGTTTATCAAAAGGCAATTTTTATGAACTTCTTAATTTAACATTTGGGGATTTCTCAAGGCACCACTTTAGGGAACAGTATTTCCAAGCTGCTGAATATTCTTTTCTGCTTGCAAGGTTTTTCCTCTCCTCTTTTCACACTTAGCTGAAAAGTGCTTAGACACCCCTGGAAGCCAATCAAGACGATAAGCACTATCAGAATCTCAAACCCACAGTTTTAGCTGTCAGGTTTTTGCCCCTTTTCCAAGTGTACCATATGACACAACTTTTTGAGTCATCTTGGGGCGCCTTTTGGATCAACACTACTGCTCCTCCTGTGAGTTTGGTTGCATTGGGGTTACTGCACATGTTGGTGCAGTAATTTGACTTCACTACTTACAGTAACAGAGTTTAATCTATGTCTAAACATAGACAGGGCTCGAGGCTACGTGCAGTGAATAAATACATTTATGCACTGGAAAAACTGCTTGGGGAAACACACCTCGGTGCTTAATAAAGTCCTATTTCTTTCAATTTATAACATGTAAATTAACTGTATGTATATTCAAACACTTCAGCTTTTCTTGCAGCGAATTAAAGGAGATTAGTGGTCTCATTATATCTATCATCAGTGATGCAAGCTCCCATCACTATTATGATGCCATAAATAATTTACTGATGGGGTGAATCACACTTAATCACTTCGATTTTAGTATTTTTATATTTCCCTCAACATTAAAAATGTCAAACCCTTAAAATGTCGTCATTAAATTATTAAATTATTAAAATATTAAACCAGAATTTTAAAATGCATTTTCAGTTCTGCTAAAATTGTGACATCCTGGGAAAGCTTATCTCAATGTTTTTTTCTTAGAAGAACAGCTGACAGTCTCTCCAGCTCTGGTGGGCATTTGATTCAGAGTGTTGGGAACGGGACAGGAAGTTTCTGGTGGGGGAAAAAAAAATTCCTCTCTTATTTTAGATAAGTATCCCACGGTTATTTTTACTTTCGACACAATCTATTTTTAAATATGCTTCTTGTTTCTCCTGCTGTCCTCAGAAATTCCACGAGTCCTTTCAGGCATCAGTACTTTCTCTGTAAGGAAATTCTGTCTCTTGGCTTTGCCCAGAACCAACTTTATTTGTGTTTCTCGACTGCTGCAATAACATTTCAGCACTCCCTCCAAAACGTTTCCCTCTTGCTGAGGAAGCCCACGTGTCATACATCTTTGTTTACATCTTTAAATGTAAACTTAAATCCTGACCCTGAGTACTTGGATTGCAAACATAACGCCATTAGTGACTATATAAGCCAGCCAATGACAAAGAATTAGAGATTACGAAACTTAATTGCACTCCTATCTAGCAATTTCACTGTTTCACTGCCCAACTTTCACTGGGAATGAACCCTTCAAGGACAAGACACCTTCCTGTCTGAAACACTCTTTATTATCTCCTCGCTCTTCACATCACTGCTTTTAATTAGTTTCATACTCTCCAAACTTTTATCTTTTACAGCACGATTCTCTCAGGTGCGAATGTGCTTTTAATAGGCATAAAATTCGAGAATAATTAAGGCAGAGAAGACTCCCAGTCAGTGATAAAGGTATCCATGTCATCACAACAACTGGGAAAGTCCTGGCTAAGGGCTGCTCTTTGCCCAAGCTTTGATGGCAACTGAAAAAAAGGTGGAAAAAAACATCCAGTCCAGCACAGCAACTTCCTGCCATTCAGTGAAAACAATCAGTTTTTCCAAGGTGCTCCTCTCTGTTCCTATTTCCTCTAAATAATTGAATTTTTAATAAATCTGTGGCCACAGGCACAGCTTTTCTCAGCCATGCACGTTCATTTTCTCTCTAAAACTGCTTCAGAAAAAGCACCAGCTCGTGGTGAGAGGGTAAAGCCCTTCCTCTGCCGCAGATAAACGAGCTCTGCCTGACACGTCCTGCTGATGAAATGCAGGGCCATACATCTCCCGTGAAACGTCCATTGTTTTGCTAAGTTTCCAGCAGGAAGTGAGGCAGGAGACAGGGACATTTCAGGCAGAAGTCCCATTGTAAAGCCAACAGTAACGAAGTGGCTTTAGGGACAACACTGTTTCTTTTCTACTAACGAAGTTCCTAAAGCCGCATAAAGGAGCCATTCTGCGGGAATCTTATTCATTCCTTCCATGTCAAGGAATTAATAGGGAGAAAGGTTAGTGCCCAGGAAGCAAACCCCCCTATTCAACCCCAGCAACGAGCTCCTTCTACACTGGTGCCATTATCCCAACTCCCCGGAGCCGTTTGGAGCTTGCCTCTCTAACTCTTCCCACAATACTGTCCTTATGCCAGCCATCGCTCCAGCAGATGAACAACAGGATTTTAAGGCCCAGACACACGTTTATTTTAGCTCTGCCCAGCAATTTATTACACCAGGCCAAGCCAGAACTTGGGAGTTTCATTATTTCTGATTTATTTCTGCTCCCCTGAAAGCCAAACCAGTGTCTTTGTCCCCCAGTCAGAACTCAGAGCTTGTTGCTTGCAGATTTGAGCCCACTTAAGCCCTCTCAGTCAGAGGTAAACCAGGCTTTAATCTTATGAAGAACTGGGCAAAAAGAGTCAGTTTACCTTCGAATGAGAGCATCCCCATGAGGTTTATCAGCTCTTATTACACCTGTAAGCACCACACCTTCAGTCAATCCCCCTCAAGGTGCCTCCAGTGGAGAGCACATCTCCCCGAGCCCCTCGGCCCCAGTTGATGGCAGAGCATCCCCCAGGCTCTTACCAGTCTTTGTTCCACTAGTTCTGTCCTCTTACAGCAACAGATTGACTTCAAGGAGTGAGAAGTTCTAAGAATTTATCCCTCAGCAGACAACTAAAAGTTTTCTTTCCAGTTTCTCTTCTTCCTCACTGGGTTTTCACCTCTACTTTTCAAAACCAGGCACAAACCAGCATCTCACAGGGTGATATCCACATAGTACCCTCCTCCCCCTCCCAGCAGCGGTGACTACTTTTGTTTCCTTGTCATCCTCCTTTTCAGTCTCCAGACAAGCAAAAAAATCAAACACTCATTCCAGCTACCACAGACCTTTTCCTTATTCAATTCCCTTATTCAGTTATTCCCTTATTAAATTATTCCCTTATTAAATTATTCCCTTATTTAAAAAAAAATTACTTATTTAAAAATTTCCTTAATCAAAAAATTTCCTCATTCAAAAAGTTCCCTTACTCAAATTCCTTCAGTGAATCATTGTATTTTTCAACGAAAAAAAAAAAAAAAAACAAACCCAGACATTATGTAGCAACAGAGCTTCCTAATTTTGAGTTTCTCAAGAACATTTCACTTACCTACCGATGAGGCCTCAAGTTCTGCAGAGAAAAGGAAGCATTTCTGATCAGAAATCCAACACTGGTTGGAGATGTAACTGTAAAATGTGATATCAACATTGGAAATCTAAATTCTGGCTCTGAGATTAGGTACTACACAGTCCAAGATTCCTATCACTTTGGATTTTTTTCCTTCCCCCCCCCCCAGTTAGTAATATTTTAATGTATTTATTTTGAGGGAGTAATGATAATTTACTAGATAATTTACAGAGATATTTCACAGAGATATTTCACCCTCAAGGGTTTAAAATATGCTTTCTCAACACTGCAGTGGCCAGAGAGAAGGATTTGCGTGTTCAAAGCTGACAGCTCTGCTACAAAACCATTTTCCATATAAAATACTGCTCTGCAGCTACTATATTTGAATTAAATACATCTGCTACACCCTGGGACAGAAACCTTCATGCTTTGAAAGCAATACCAAGAATCCCAGCCCTGACTTCTGAAAACTGTCATCATGTTAAGTCAACGGAAGAGATGCTTTATTATACTGAGTACTGAGGGTGCCAGCTCAAGTGAGTTCACCTTTTCCAAGCCATCAGAACCCCCCTAAACAATTAAATAAGAATATTCCACATCAGTAATATCACAGGCA
Organism: Myiozetetes cayanensis; assembly: GCF_022539395.1. Lineage (NCBI taxonomy): Eukaryota > Metazoa > Chordata > Aves > Passeriformes > Tyrannidae > Myiozetetes > Myiozetetes cayanensis. The sequence goes on along the minus strand of NW_026087521.1, from coordinate 69,753,557 downwards.
GTGCCATTACTGTTCTGTCTTGGCAGTGTCTGTGTTCTGGAGGCCCCGAGTGTAATGACACAACACAGAGTAACAACCTGACAAACTAGTTTGGAAGATTATTTAGATCAGGATCAAGATTATTGCCATCAGTGAAATTACACCTGAGAGTATCCCCCGGGATTAAGGCTCCAATGCTTTCTACAGCAATAAATCCCAGTTTTGCTTTCACTTTCAGCCTTCCCAAAAGCGAGACTGAAAGTCACTGCAGCTCAGTTGGTGTGTTCTGAGTATAAAATCCTATTTACTACAGTTCCATAGTTCCTAAGCCTGTCACTGCTTCCCACTTCAGCCCTGACAGGCAAAGGGGGTCAAACTGGAAACCTCTGCCCACTAAATATCACGTAATTAAAAACAACTACTTACCTGTCAAGGTTCAAATATGCTAGCAAGACACTCAATTAGGAACTAAAAAAAACCCCAAACAAACAAAAAACAACACACAAAAAACAAACAAACCAAACTAAACCAAAAAACAACCAATAAAAAACCCCAAACAAAACCAGAAAATCCCAACCTCAAACTATGTGAGCCCTGGAATTTAGATGAGCTTTACTATCCTGCAGGGATCATCTTTTCTTAGCCTTATTTCAAGAGCCAACTAGAATGTGCCTTTGCCAGGGAGGAGATTCGATTCTGATGAACACAGAACCACCTGGATTTGGTATTTATTTTAATGGAATATCCAAGACCAATGAAGTCCAAGATTACATTTGGAGTGACTCAGTCCACATATTCCATTCTTCATTGCTAGGATGAATCCCAGACCATGTGTAAGGGTGTTAGTGGGGAGCCCAGCCCTCACCTGCCCTCTTCCCTGTGTCCAGACTAAGGAGTCCTCAGCACCCACTGTCCCAAAGACAGACCACGGTTTCCTGCCCTCTGCTAGGAGGGCCTTCAAAAGCAGGCAAAGGGGTCTGGTTTATGTGCTCAAGAAACTAAAAACTATTGGGAGAGGTCAAATTTATGGCTCCATGGACATCTACAACTCTCAGCAGTCACAGATCCAACTAGTTTATTTATCTGCTCTGCTGTCAGAAGAACTGAAATACTCATTTTTATCTTTTGCTCTGTGTTTTGGCAGCTAACCATCACAACTGTTGTTATCAAAGCTGCCAGAAATAGCTCGCCATGTGCAACAGTATTTTTGTTAGAGCACACATAAAATATACAAAAATAGACAGATATTTGAGTTATATACATGCACAAATACACTAAGGGGTTCTGGTGCAAATAAAGATTCACCATCAGCTTCAAGCAATGAGATTTATCAGAGTATGTGGCTGTTCTGTCTGTTTTTCCACAGAAATGCATCATCTCAAAGTAAAAATTAATGGCTAGCAAAATAATCAGCATACCATCCATGTACCACTGAAACACTCCCTCAGCCCACCAAGCTTTCTGCCTTTGAAGAATTAGAAGCTCAGAGCACTTAAAGGAAATAAAAACCCCCAACCCTCAGCATATAAAGAGCTCTTTTGCAATTTCCTAATCCTGGGATAAATCCTTAGCTGCATTAACCGACATTAGCCTCAAGTGCATGTATTCCTAACTTTTGCTATTTGCTCTTCTTTTACTGCAAGAATCTGAACCACCATCGTGACAATATTAACACTTACCACTCTCACCCTCTGACAGAATCCACAGCTCATTTATTACAGGGAGCAAGGGATAGGCTGCTGGAGGGAATCAATAATACCCAGCACAGCGAGGAGTTTCTTTCAGAATGCGTATTTGGAGTTGCCATCTTTATACAGAAAGTTGTTAACCATTACCAAGGGAATATCAGTTTATAGAAATCATATAAATATTATTATATATACATACACACTATATATATATATTGTTGTCATAATAACCAAGTCAGTGTATGTCTAGTAAAGTTCCTGGTTTTTGAGTGTTCCACTTCTTTTCAAAGGCTGTTTTGCCTCTTTTAGTATTTCCTACATGCATTGCAGCAAAACACAGGAACCTGTTGTAAAACTGCCGGTTTATCCACGATGTCTTCCTACCAGGAGTGCAGCTGTTTTGCCTGTTATCACTTCCAGGTGGTCAGGACAGGCTTTCCTAAATCCCTTGCCCGGCTTCCTTTGGCTCCCATGGATTGCCCAGAGCGACCCCTCGGGTCCCGCTCGGGCCCATCACTCTGTGCCATCTCTTCATCATATCTGGAAAAGAGACAAGCTCAGTGCCTAGTCCTGCTACAAACACAAAAATAAGTCCTCTATATTCTATTTTTATATTCTATTTTTCTTCATATCTAGCACTGAAATGGAGCACAAGCTGTCCCACACGCAGCTCTGTGCCTGCTCGGTGTGACATGGCAGCTCCGATTCTACAAAATACAATCTGATTTTACAACACAGATCATCTGAAATAAATATCCTGAACTGCATTTTGAAAGAGACACAAACCATCTGGCAGCTTTAGTTAAAACTCCTGAGCTTGTGAAATTTTGTGCTTGTGAAATTTCCCATGTACTTCTGCAGGTCCCTGTGGTTAAGCAGAACACGAGGCTGCTGCCAGTTAAATAAAGTCTGAAGTTGTTGCTTCAAAGGGAGGATTTTTAGCTGCAGTGTTAAAAACCCCACTGTTGCATCAGAGAGTGAGAAGGGAAAGAATGAGGTGAACTAAGCAACCATGTGATTAAATTCAATGGCAACACTTCACCACAGTGATGAGTAGTTCTTTAAATAGCTAAACCTTTACAATATCTAAAATATTTTTAATATAGATATATAATTTTTAATATGTCTGTGCAATACCTTTTCATATACCTATATAAAATATCTTTTAAATACCTTAAAGTACCCTTTTAATATCTATGGCCTCAGATAACTCATCAGTGTATACTGAGTTATCTAAGTATACAACTCAGTATATACTGACCTCTCAGCTATGCAAATTCCAAGCAGAATTTAGCTTTAGGTAGGTAATTGTAATTAACAAAAGACAAGACTATAACATGGTGTAGAACAATCAAAATATATACTTAGTTACACTATTTTATGGGGGTTCACTGCTACCATGTATGTTAACTCATTTCTCTCCTTATAGTACAGATGGAGGAATTTTAAAAGTATCTGACAACTTTATTTATGGTTACATCCAAGAATTAGAGGAGCAAAGAGGCACTCTTTCTGTGAACTGAGACAAAATTTGCATCAAATAACTATTCTACCTATTTAACTACCATCTATCTATTACCCTCAACACAACTGAAGTCCTACACATGTAGCAGACAAACATTCTCTTTGTCCCTCAAACCCGGCTGCTGGAAGCTCAGAAGGTGCAGTCAGGGGCTTATCAGACACCATCCTCTCTGGACATGAGGTGAGACAACTCCTCCCACCTCCAGTGTCACCAAGACACAAAGTGGTACCTTATGTCTCTTTTTTTCCCTCCAGAATGAAGTTCACCTTCTCTCTTTGGCCTACATTACACATGGAAAAAAAGGAGGGAGGTGACAGAAAAACACCACATAAAAACTGACAAAACTCACAAGACTTCATAATTGCCAAGGACCTCCTTTGGTGGAGATTTATTCCATTTACAGTCAGGAATTTCCCCGTTGGGCACAGCAATGTTGAGGGTGTCATTAATCAGATTATACTTCAGGATCCGATCGTTGGCGGTGCTGGAAGTGAGGGAAGGGGAAGCATTGACCTACAAAAGCCAAAAATAGAGCCAGCATCAATTTTTTTGGGGTGGTATATGGTTCTCCAAAGTGCATCTGTGATGACTGTGTGTACCACAGGGGAAGACTCAAAGCACATCTCTCAGTTCCTCAGACACTGGAAGGAATCCCCCCACTGGGAATTTCTCTTTTTACTTAAAAAGGAAAGGACCCAACCACTGCAGTGTCAGCCTGGAGATTTTTACTCAGATGAGATCACCAGGGTGAATCAGACAAGACACAGATTTTTTATTTTTTTTTTAACTGAGTTTACATGGTTACAAACCCCATAAATTTCAGCACTTGCAATTTGCCCAGTTCACTGTTACATACAGAAATCCAGGGGACTCTTCTAGGTAAACAACTTTTCTTTAAGTTCTTAATTTGAATTCTCCTCTGTTGGTTGGAGCAGGGTGCTGATAAAGCCAAGGGGGTGGTTTTGATCCCTGCTTGGGCCGTTCCCTTAAGAGTTGGGACTTGATGATCCTTGTGGGTCCCTTCCAACTCAGAATATTCCGTGATTCTGTGAAATTCTGAGCTGGAAAACACATCCATGCTCTCTGTTCGAAGCACTACATTGGATCTTGTCTTAGTTAAAACTGGGATTCATTGAACATATCTCTGTTGCACATTTATTTTGGAGAAGTGGCATCAGAACAATAAACAGACTTATTTTTTTATGAAGTTCCTTTACTTTTAATTATGTCGAGGAGGAAGAGGGATGGGTAAAATTTATATTGAACAAACAGGTCTAAAGTTAATACACTAAATTTATGTAGAAAAAAAAACCACCTTCCAAATATTCCATTTATCCTTCGTGTGCCCCTTTTCTTTCCTCTCAATCTGTAACATTAAGGCCATGACAGCATCTAAAACTTCAATTTAATGTTAAAAAAACTTAATTTGATGTTATGTTCCATCGAGCCAATGCCAATTTTACAGCTACAGTATCTAACAGGGCTGCCAACATTCTCAAGCCCAATTGTATGGATGCACTGGATTTAAGAAACAGAAACAGCAATTTGGTCATCACATGGCCCATTTTACTTTCCATCATTTTCCTTAATCCATTTATGAATGAACAAAAAACATTGTTTAAAAAGAGGAAAGGCTATGTTGGAATCTACTTTAGTTTTTTTCCTGTGTTTCAGGCAACCTTACCTCAATTAGCCAGGGTTTCAGCTTGTCATCAATGATAATGTCATATCCATAGCACTCAAAGCAGTGTTTATCATTATTCATTACAGGCTAAAAAATTTTAAAAAAGAAAGAAAAAGACAAAAATATGTGTTAAAATCAACCATTCAGTAAGTCACCCGATTACACACTTTGTTTGCTAGAATGTGATGACACTGAATTTCCACAGTGATTTTTCAGTGCTATAACTCTGATATAAACTGATATAAGACAGAGGACCAACAAATTTCATGCCTAATCATTCTCAACACTTTGTCTCTTCTCTTCTCTTTAAAGATGCTGCTAATATTGGATTAAATCCCTTTTCTTCTCCCAGCTACTAAGTTCAGGATTGCCTTTTTTCCCCAAGCTATAAGCAAATATTTCAATACTAATGATTGCACTGATACCAAGAATGAAGTTACATTAACTCTCCATTATGTTTCCAGTGTAAAAATAAGTGTTTTCAGATTTTGCAAAAGCAGCACCAATATTTAAAGCCTACAAACATCAGGAGAAAAAAAGGAACTTTGAAAATGTGCAGCTTCACAAATTCTTTCAACTTCAGGAAAAGAGGACACATTCAAAAACATTTCCTTTATTCTGCTGCTGCAACTATGCAGAAACTTTGGGCTGAGCAGTTCCAAGATGCCTTTTTTAAATTAGAAATAGCTCAAGTCAACTACAACCCCAAAGCCAGGAGAGACCAAGACCAAGTCGTGCCTGGCTGATCCTCCAGAGAATCAGGAGCTTTCCAGCATCTGCTCAACGTTTGCAGTAGGCACAGTAAGACTCCTCTGCTCTGCAAATAAATCTCATCAGATCTTTTAGAGAAACCTTAGTAGCAGGTTAGGGAGATGTTTTTCCCCAAAGTAATCACAAGAGCTTTTCAGTTCTTCAGGGTCTGGAAAAGGGGGAAGGAGGAACAAGCATCTCATTATATTTGTTGTCAGAAAGGCAGAGGACCAACAAATTTCATGCTCAGTCGTTCTTAACACTTTTTCTCTTCTCTTCTAAGGGTCTGCTATCATTGGATTTAATCCCTTTCGCTCTTCCAGCTGTTTTCAAATAGGATTGCCCAGCAAAAGGCCAAGTTAAGCAGAGCTCCCCCACCTCCCACTGCTCCTTGCAGTGTGACCTTGTCCCTCCTCCTCGTGCTGAGTCTGGTGCTCTGCTCCTTCCATGACTCAGCTGATTGCACTGGCAGAACACTAAACCCATCAATAAAGCCAGGCAGCAATTTGTCAGGGAGCTGACTCAGCTCACAGCAGTGCCAGGACCAACCCAAAACAGAGGACAACACAATGCACTTGGGAGCAGGAGAGTCCTTGGCACCACTGGGCTCCTCAGTCACCCCGGGTGACCCCCAGGGTGATACCTGCTCTCCAAAGTTATCACTCAAACACCACAAAGTCACTCAAGCAGAGGGACTGCTCGTTACTTCTGTTTTGTTTTCGGGTTTGGTTTTTTTTTTTTTTTTAAATAAAAGTTCATTATAACTACGTGACTTGTGTATAAAAGAGGGGAAAGGAGGTTATGTAACTCTGATGAACTAATAGCCTGAGGTTTTCTCTGCTGGATTGTCCTCCAGAGGTATTTTTTTTTTCCTTGACACATTTGTTATTGCTGCAGTGACGTCACACATTTTGGCAGAACTTAATCCTATTCACAAGGGCAGTATCAAGTCATATTAAATAGTTCACAAAGCCCTTAAGGAAAGAGATTTACTCACTCCTTCAAATACAGGCAGATAGCTCACCCACCCAGAGAAGTCAAGAGATGACAGCACTGTGGAAATCAGCAGCAACACCATCACTCAAACAGCAGCAAACAGGGGTAGGGGCTTTGATGGCAAACCCACTCTGATGGCTGTGAGGGGCCTGCAGCCCTAATGCTGCAGCTGGCAGCATTCCCGGGACAGTACTCACCGCCACAGCCTTCAGGGACTGCACAATTATCCAGTGGATTTCATCAAATAACTTGTTGGTGACTTCTTTTCCACGGGTGCTCTCCAGGTACAGCCTTAGGTTACTCACTGTCCACTTCCCTCCGTGGATGTGGTTGTAATCATCCTGAAGGGTTTAAGGAGTTCATTCAGTCTAAGACTTTGAAGTGGCTCAGCAGGTTGGTTGTTTTTTTTTTTCATTCACACAAAAAGTCCACTCTTATAGTTACATAAAAAGTATTGCTCTAAAAAGAGAGTTGGCAAATTGTTCTTCAGCTTCACTTTGAACTGCCTTCTACAGAGACAACTGTTTGTATTATGTATGCTGATATCTCACGTTTCAAATCAAATATCAAATCTTTCTTAGAAGAGAAAAACAGCAGGTACTTTGACAGTTTTAGAGTAAGACATGAGTTAAGATTTAGAAATGTCAGTTTAAAAATGTGAAAGGAAAGAATTGAATGTTTTCCTCCTCTGGGGAAAAGGGAGAAGCAATCAAGGGAGCAAGAGCTAAATGTCACTGAAGTTAGCTGTTCTTAAATGCAGCACTTGAAAGTGCTTGTCTGTGTTTATTCATTTAAAACAGGACTTGTCTGTTCCCACAAGGCAAACATGGGCTCTTCTTAAGAGACTTCTTAACTGACAACAGTTACATTCAAGACAGGGAGACAAATGACACATAAATTCCTTTTAAAAGTTAATTTTTCAAGTAATTCAGTACAAAAAGCTGCTGTTACTGAAACTGGACAAGAGGATACCTTATATTTGTCTTTTCAGAGGCTATCAAGGCTCTGCATTATTTCTCTTTAAATGGAGAGACAAGAGCAGAGACAGGGTGTTCACACCGATGGAAAGACACATGTTTAGCCCCAGGTAACTCTCAGGAAAACTGCTCTGTCCCTTTATAAAGGTTCTCCTCAGATAATTTCATTACACAATCACAACTGTTTAATTAAAGACATCAAAACAAAGTAGGATATTGCAGGCTACATAGGAGACCACTGAGTGAAAATAATTAAGTATAAGAATTATTGCTGTTTTGCAGGGAATGATGACTTGGAACTGTATTTTCCAGCAGAAACATTCCAGTGGGTATTCCGACTTACCCTGCTTCCTTAATTTTACCCTTTCCCTCTCCCAGTACTGATTTGTACCCTTTTCAAATCAGGGATGTTTTCACAGGAGCCTGTAGGGTACAAACACACTGGAAGGCTGTGGTTCCCTCAGGGCTGAGAGTGGAGATGAACAGCCAGAACTCACAGGAGTTTTTCCAGACCCCATCATAATTCTGACAAATCACCTGACAGCTCAAATTAGGGGGAGTTTTGGAAGACTAAAACTGCACAGCCTAAGTGCCTCCCAAGTTACAGGCACATCTAAAACAGAAGAACAAACAGGAAGGCTTTACATTAAATTTCTCTTATCCTGTCTCCAAAACTCAATAGATATCAGGGGTTTCCAGTTTAAGAAAAGCTTTTCAAATATTCTAGCAGTGATTCCACATTTTAAGGCTGCTCCTTCTATACCCATTTCCTGTTCTTTATTCTCTCAAAATGACCTCACCACCACTTTCACTGCTGCTTTTATTTGGGGAAGATCTTGAAGGCCATTCTTTAACCGGCAGAGAAGATGGAACGGTGCACAATAACAAGACAGGCCACCACCTGCCTCACCTCTTCACTGCTACTGAGAACAGCACCAGGATTTATTCTCTGAGTTGTGTGGGTCCATAACTAATTCTCAGCGTGCCCTGTCAGCCCACAATGTGTTCAAAGCACTTCCCAAAGTAGCATCTGAGCAATGAAATGTTCGTAGTACGGACAGAAATGCCACGTCACCCCTGAGCCAGCAGCCCTTTCCTCCCCACTGCTGAATTTCAGCCCACTGGGACACAGGGAAGTGCTGCCAGAGCTATTGTGTTTCCAGGTGTTTTAGGAATATCCGTGGCAAATTCCAGGACAGAACTGTTGTGCAGGCAGAATTCCACCTTTGTCCAGGCAAGAGGAAGCCACCAGCTGTCCAGGCAGCACGCAGAGATCAGGAAGGAGATACTAAAGCACTGCTGTAAAGCACAAATCCACAGGAACCAAGCACCATTAATTTCATTGCTCAATCCCTAAGTGAGCATATTAACATTTAAATGAAAAGAGATTTGTAGAACACCCCTACTCTCAACTGCTGAAGATACCACAGCCTTTTGCAGATCATTATCTTGCACACTTCTGATCTCCAGCCTTCTGAAATGTATTTATTTTCTAAGTGCAAGTTGAGGTATTTTAGTTGCAAGGTCGTGAAAAACACACCAAAACCTCTTTATGCCAAGTTTTTGGGACAATGTAAGAAAATCAGTCTTGCTACAAAAGAGCACCTAAGAACACTTACCCCATGTTTCTGAATGGCAACATTGGTGAGATGCACAAACATGTTGTCCAGTTCACTGGTGCTTGGGGTGTATTTTACTGTGCAAAAACGGCAAAATCCAAGCTTATACCTTAAAAACAAAAGTCATTAAACCGTGTTAAATCCCAACAATTAAAACTTCTTTCAAGCAACAAGCCCCACGTTATTTTGACTGCTTTAGACCACTGTCCCAAAACAAAACCACAAATGTATACAAACTTACATGTAACACCTCAGCGGGCGGTAGGTGGATACTAAAACATACAGCCGGAGGTCAAATTTCTTTCCCCCAATGAGCAAGGGATTGTTGATGTAGAGTGAAATCACGTAGGCTTCTTTGGAAGACTGGGACACAAACCTGAAAAATACAACTCATGTTTGCAATAGAACACAGTAACTCTTTTTTTTTTTTTTTTCTCCTTCAGAAGTATTCTGGGAATTTTTGAACTGATTGAAATCTTGCCTCTTTTGCCAAGACAAGGTCTACAGCTGTGGTGGTTGATGATACACACCACAAAAAAAAGGCAACAAAAATGTTGGCGTAGATATATCTATATATGTATAAAAGTTAATGTGTGTACGTGTGTATGTATAACTGATCACTGTGAATGAACCATTGAAACCTAGTTTTGAAGTTCACACTGTAGCTGACCAAGCCAGTCTTTTCCTGAAAGAGGATTTAGAGCTTGGCTGGGTTCAGACAAGCAAAAGGCACACAGTACATTACCTTCCCTGTTCAAGGTCTTACACCACCAGAATATTTGCATTTATGCTTGGTGTGCAACTGCAAACCACTGGGAAAAGCTGAGGTAACTTTCAGACTCCGACATTCCTCAGATTCCAAGTCCAACAGGGAAGCAAATTCTCAAGTGATATTCAGCCAGTCACTTGATCACAGGAAAAAACCTTAAACCTTAGTTGTGTGATCAAAACTTCTCCTAGCAGAGAAAAGCACAGATTGCTAAACTGTTTCATCAACATGAGGTGTATTATTTTCTGTTCCAAAAGGACAACGCATTTATTTCAGATAAATCCATTCTTCCTTTGTACTAACTTAGAAAGTGATTTAATGCACATTAAGTAATTACTGAAATTGCCAGGGGAAGATTTTTCTCTTGCTTCCTGTTATTTAACACTATGAAGCAGAACAATTTATTTCTGCGCAGTTTTTTTTTTCTCCCCCCACCAACACTTGAGAGCATTTTTATAAAGAATAGCTACTTGCACAGTTCTTTGTACCTCCTCCTGCCAAAACAAGTCCTGCTGAAGGAGGAAGCCAGATAACAACTGAGATTAAATGCAAACCTAATGATATAATGACAAAGCAACAACAATCATGGAATACTTTTCCCATGCATCAGACAATCAGAGCGTTGATGTGGTTCACCTGATTGCAGAAAAACACAATAAAAGGCTTTAAGGTCTTCAGAACTCACGAAGATGTTTTGCTGTCTCGAGACCATTTTTAATCTGGGAGAGTTTATTGATCAGAAATATCCCTTTCCCCTGAGCTTTGCCACAAGGTTTCATAATCCAGGTGCTGGAGGGATTCTTCCTGAATTCCTCAACGAAGAGATTATAATCGGCAGGGAGCATGAAAGTCACAGGGACAAAATCTGAGTTAAGGGGGGGGAAAAGAGAAAGGAGCACAATTAAGGACAGTATATCTGATAAGGCTACTGACACATAACAGATGGGGAAAAAAATTCAGTCTAAAAAATAAATTTTCCAGTCTGGCATGACCCACCTTCACTAAGACTCACATTGCTTTTTATCCCACTTAAATTCTAGTTTTTACCAAAACAATTGCAAAATATTTCATGATGCCACCTTCACATGAACAGATTCTAATTCACATGAATCAGTTTTCTTCTTCTGTTTAGATGCTGTGAAATTACAGTACTAGATACCATTCCAACTCAATCAAAATTTCACCATTCCATCCACCAACTTACCATCCCCTGTGCAGGCAAAAAAAAGAATGTTGATGTTGTCTCCTGTTTGGATTTGGAATTTTTACTTCCATGTAACCCCCATTAGTTATTCTTACTTTCTCCCACAATCAGTTTTACCATGATTACTGAAATCTAAAGAAAAGCACTTTTCATTTTTTGCTATCAGATTATCTTCACTTCCATCCATAAAGAACTGTTTCTTGCATGGATATGAAGTGTTTTCATTTCACTTTCTGAAGATGTAAATCAACTCCACACATTCCCACCTGTTTCACTTTGATGCTTTCTGACCCCCAAATCAACTCTCCTCATTCCTGATTTATTCTTGGTTTAGTTTGGGGGTTCTTGGTTGTTTTGGGGTGTTTTTTTTTAGTCTGGCTTTCTTTTTTTTTTCTGGGTTTTTTTTCCTTTGTTCTCAAACTTTTCCCAAATTTCTCCTCTGAAGTGTTTGTTCATTCAGTTCGGTCCAGAGCCTTTCTGCAAAAGTTTATTTTAGTTTTTGCTCCAGTATAAGACTTTCAGATGATGTTTTTTTCACTTTTGAATTAAAGAAACTGCAACTCTGTATCATATGAAGTACAAGGGCCCTTTGGTTCCACCACTAATTTTATTACAAAGTACCTCAATCCCACAATTTTCCCTCCTCAAAATAATTATAAAAACCCCAAAATGAATCAAACCTGACAAAAATCCAACCAACCAACCAACCCATCCCCTGGACTCCCACACACCCCCACAAAAATCCTAGTCACAAATGTAGTCCTGCACCCTCACATTTAAAAATAATAATTTCCCTATCACTTCACCCAATGTTGACCTTATTACTTACAAAACTAAGCCTAAAAATTAAACCAGAACTAAATTCCATGCATGCAAACTGAATTTGTGCTCCTCCTTGAGTAGTAACACTGGGGGGGAACTGTGGCTTAGTGCTGTGGGAATACAACAGGGAAACAAGGAAGTGCTCAGTCTTTTATTCCTGCTTTGTCTCTACTTCAACAAGTTCCCTCTATTCCTCTCAACTTGTAAAATATTATCCTTCAAAGCAAGGTTGGTGAAAAGAAAAAAAAGAGGAAATCTGACAAGGAGAACAACGCACCCAAATAAATATATTTCCCATTTTCATCTTTTTCTGCGAGGGGACTTCCTTCTTTCTCGAGTTCTTTCCTGTATCTCTTGATGTTCTTTACCATCAGATCTTTCCTGGTCAGCTCGTAGTGGTTTGGGAAGTGATTGACGATCTGGTCATCGGAGAGGCGGTATCCGGTTTCCACACTGAAAACGTTCCTGATGGTTTGCACGCTCATCCTGAAAGCAGGGACAGGCACCAAATTACTTCTCCCAAGAAACACAACCCAGGAGGACAAAGCAGAAATGGTTTTGCTCCGGTTTCTTCATCTTTTCTCTTGTTTCTCTTTATAGAATAATATTTTGGCGGAGTTACAATCCAACATATCCTGAAATTCTACAAGCTAAGCAAATGAAATCCTGCTGGAGGTTTTATCAGTCCCTCTACTGGTCCTGAAATTGGTGCAGAAAGTGAGGACAGGAAGATGACAAACTGGCCCTACTGGACTCTCGGGCTTGTTGGTAGTCAGGTCAACCTCCAGCAGGGCCTAGAAATGACTGAAGTGCCCCCAAATGCTACAGAAGCCCAGGACAAAGTCATCAAATCAGTTATCTCCCACATTTTTCACTGAGGATAAGAGCAGGGACAGGCACTGCCAAGAATTTCCAGTCTTAGATGTCTCACAGTGAAAATTTAAGAATACTCTCTGAAAGCCATCAACCTGAAACAGTTATCATTTCAGAAAGAAAAACAAACAAACCAACAACCAGTCACACAACAACTTCCATGAGTGATCCCCCACTCCCCACAGCTGCATTCCAAAGGCATGAGCAGATTAGTACCAGATTCCTGCCCGTTTAAATAAGTGGTTCACAAAGGGCACATTTGGCAGCACAAACTGCCATTCTGCTGCATTTGAAAGGGACATTATAAATTGTTTGGTTTATTTAAAGAGTGCTGTTTCTGCCAATTAACAGATTAGTGCATTCTAGGACAGCATTTCATGGTCTTATATTAGACAAATACCAAATAAGAAGGCAGATTATTTACTCCCCTCCTTTCAGCAGAATCTTGATCTAATTTCACATTCACTCTCAGCACTGAAATGCTGAATAATTGGTCTGCATATAAATCATTACTATAAAGGAGAAGGAAAGTACAAGGCATTTATTATTAAAGAATAAAGTGGTCTCTGGTTACAGGGCAAGCCTCTACAACATGGACAAAATAGTACTTTATCATATATTGCAACTGTGAACTCTTGAGTGATTTTGCTCATGTTGTGTCGTCGGAAAATTCTGGGAAAAGATACATTCAAAGACTCCCCTTAAACCACAAATTCCCTGCAACTGAAAAGGAAAAACTCTGCTTACTGCATAAAAAAAGGTCAGTTCTAATTTCTGCACTTTTCACTGTTCAATACGTACTTTGTTTTATTATTCATGGTATCGACACAAGACACTAAAATGCTTCACAAATTTTAGAAACCGGCATTTGTAACGTGCTTACCAATAAAAATTCCAGTCCTCGTTTTCTGCCACCTGAATCCACCCTCTTTTCTCAAAGTTGTTTATGAGCACCGATTTTTCTATGTCAGTCACCCACTTCACCTTCCCTGCCATTGTCCCAGAGCAGGATCAACCTGTTGGCAAGGAACAGTTTAAAGGTGGGAAAGTCAGAGCAGAAGTAGCACACAGAAACCACTTCCATGGAGATGTATAAATTTAAAAATCAAGGAAAACAGCAACTTAGATTCAGAGTGAAACCCTGCATTTCTCAGCGGGACACAAGGACACAAGGGCAGGAGTTACAGGGACCTTTCACACCTGTAACCGATCCCGCTAAACCCTGACAGCAGGATTTCCCCACGCCCAAGGAGTGTTTATGAGCTGCGTTCCAGCTCCCGACACCAGGTGTCACTTTTCCACACGGGATCTCACTCCCCCGCAGCAGCGTTTTGTCAGGATCACCCGATCATTCCGGCCGTGCTTCACAGAAATCAACTGCAGGGAAATCCTAGTTCAGAAGGAAATCGCTTGGAGCCAAAGGCAGACTCCCTCCCCAGAAAAAAAACCACGCAAAGCAGTGGGAGGGTGGGGTTATTGCACACTCATACACTCATAACACTATCTACTGCCCCTTCCACGGACAATTTTCTGCTGAAAAGGAAATTAAAACATAAAATCACCTTTGCTAAATGCAGTAATTCAATTAGTGCAAGTGAGTAATGACTGTAGTGAATATCATTTCTGCAAGTAAGATACTGGACTGGAATTCCAGGGGTCTTCATTTTCCAGGACTGGATATGGAGATGTACAATTCACAGTAAGCTCAGGCCCCTACAGTTCCTTTCTTCCTGGGAGATATAACCCATTAGATAGTGCTCCCCCCCCCAGACTATTTATGCTGTAAAATCCTACAAGGCAGAAATGTTTGCTATTAAACTCCAATTTTACAGAGTTTCAGACATGCTTATTTTTTATTCCTATTGGCAAACCGATTTGAAATCAAGCTTAAACTGACAGAAAAGAGCACATGAAGGCTCAGGGTCTGCCTCTCTGTGTGTGCTCAGTTCTTGCAAGGTCGTGATCTCTCCCTGGGTGTTCCAGGTACTACCAAAACAAAAGGAAATGGAACAAAGGGATGCCTTTATTTGTACTGAAGTGTGTAGGATCGACAATCAGTGACTCACTAGTGCCACGCACCACCTTGCTGTGGTTTTAAAAGCTCAGGGATTAGCATCACCTGCTGCACATCCTATGGCAAGGAACCCTGAGAGACTCCATGTCCTGATCCAGCGAGTGGATTCTGTGGAAGCAGGGAGGGGTTATGTTGACTCCCAGAGGCTGCACTGTGCTTGATTTCAGAAGCCAGACACAGTCCAGCAGAAGATTCACACACAGGAAGGCTACACGTTGAAGACAACTTACACCAGAAATAAAACACAAAAATTACAAGTTTGCCGTTCTTTTCCTGTTTTTGGGAACTTAAGGCCTTACAGCTCCCTCCTGCTACAGGAGGATTTTGAAAGGATAACAATACAAACAGCAGACTGAGAACTCCTCCTTGGTTTCTGCAGACAGTTTGATCTCCTCAGATGGATGTTCAAGTGGCCTCAATTGGTTCAATCTCCCAATTTTGTATAAACTGATAACTGAAACCCACCAACAAGGACGCACAAAGAAACAACATATTAAGCCATACCAAAATCTTTCTTATTTTCAGTGGCACAATTTTAATACAGCGTTATTTTCTGCAGGAATCCTCTGATCTGCATACTAGGTATTGCAGATAACCAGGTCACCACCACCACCAGGTTGTGCTGACGGCAGGCTTACCTTTCCACGCCGCAAAACACAAGTTAAGCCGTGCAGGCACCCGGCCCAGCCAGCTCCATGTCCTTCCGAGGGCAGGGAACGTCCCTGTGCTGTTGGCTATGGAATTTCTCCCTGGAAAATCCAGGTCGGCTGAGGCCGCTGAGCACTCAGAGGAGGGCGGGAGGTTTCCCGAAGGGTCAGGGATAAGGAGGAGCCCGAGGCTGAAACAGACACTTCGATGTTGGGGGGAGGTGTATCAGGGGGTGTAGGGGTATGGGCATGAGGGGGGTGTGGGGTTGTATAGGGGCTGTGGGGTGTCCGGGGGGTGTGGAGGGGGTGTATGGGGAAGGGGAGTGGGGGGTCTGTGGGAGTGGGGGGCTGTATGGGAGGGGTGGGGTGTATGGGGGGTGAGGGTGTATGGGGAAGGGGGTTTTGGGGGTGTGTGGGTGTATCGGAAGGGGTGTGGGTGGTGAGGTGTGATCGGACAGGGCGTATGGGAGGTTTGTGGGGTGAACAGGAGCGTGGGTGTGTGGGGTGTATGGTGGGCATGAATGGGGAGGTGCGTGTGGGGTGAATGGGAGCGTGTGTGGGGTTTATGTGTGTGTGTGTGGTGGGGGATGAATGGAGAGCCCGTGGGGTGAATGGGAGGGCGTGTGGGGGATGAATGGAGAGCCTGTGGGGTGAATGGGAAGGCGTGCGGTGGGGCGAAAGGGGGCGCGCGGGTCTGGGGGGGTGTGTGCGCAGGGGGAGCAGGGGAGCGACGAGGACGGAGGAGGAAGATGGGGCTGCGTGTGCAGGGGGTGCCGGGGAAGGGGGCACGGACACACACGACCCTCCCCGCGCCGCGCCGCTCTCACCTGTGGGCGGGAGGCGCTGCCCCTCAGGCCGGGCCGTCCCCGCCGGCCGCCGCCATCGCCCCGCCCGTTCCGGCGGCGCTGCCGGGGCGGGGCCGCCATGGCCCGGCCGCCATGTCGGGTGCGGGGCGGCCCCTCAGCGAGGACCCCGCACAGAGTTCACGGGCAAATCCACCCCTGGATGTCCCCGCAACACCAAACCCTCCCCCCCCAGGGGCGCTCGAGCCCCTGTGTGAGCCCCTCAGGTGCTAAAGGGTTGGTCACCCACGTGGCTGTAGGAATAGCTGATTTTGTACCGGTGCTGTTCAAAGGAAGCGTCCAGATTTCCACCCCGGTGTCCGTAGCATCACCGTGGGATCGCTGGATGGTTTGGGATGGGCAGGGACACCTTCCCCTATCCCAGGTTGGTCCAAGCCCCGTCCAGCCTGGCCTTGGACACTTCCAGGGATGGAGCGGCCACAGCTTCTCTGGGCACCCTGTGCCATCGTCAGCACGATCAACAACTATAATTCACAGTGAAATAGTACAAAAAAGAGTTACGGCGTTAGCTCCCGTGCAGAGAAGCCTGACTTACACATTCAAAATTCCTTCCAAAAGGAAATCATGTTAAGACACCTGACGTATATTAAGGTCACTGACATTTTGTGGTAGGCTCAATACAAAACAATAAAGTATTACATAACGGACAAATCACTTGTTATGATACCTTTAATTTGTCCCTGTAAGACAAGCTGCTCATTAAAAAAATAGATGCATGAAGACAGTAGCTGAAATAAGCGGTTTGCAGTGTGTAGGAGTAGAGCAAATAACTCTGAAAGTGTGCGTGATCTCTTTATTTCCTAAGAGCCTTATTTCCCCAGATAATCTGAATAGAATAAACACGCTTTATGATTCGCCAGATCACCCTCTGGTAATGGGCTGTTTCGAGGATGCGACTAAAGGGAAAACGTTAAATTTTAATAATTACTGTAACGGGAGCTATTAAATATTCCCTAGTTCAGCTACGAAAGCAGCTGCAGAATGCAGTGTGTCGTCCTACGGTGACGTGCAGTGGAAATTTGCTGGCACCACAATACCTCTGGCGGCAGAGGGGAGCAGCCTCCACAGCCTTCTTTCCATCGGGGAGGGAGGGACCGCTGCTGTGACACTTGGCGGCGAGAAAAGTGCAACTCAGTCTTCCCCTTTCTGTCAGTCATTTTTTTGGTGGGTCCCTGCGTCCATCCTACCGCAGAGGAAAACTGAGAAAAACAAAACCAAACAAAAAACCAAACACTTTTTATCTCATGGAAGTCTTTTAGCTTAATTCAGCAGTCCTTAACTGAAGTTGCAGTTCCGTGGTATGAAAAGCTGTTGTTTTGTCTTGCTGTCTCTCTGAAACGCACACTGGACAGCATTAAGATCATAGGTAATAACGGACGCCCTAGATTTTAATATGAAGGCATCTCCACTTTGTAACATTATTGTTAAAACAAGGGAAGTGCGGGGTAATTTGAGAGCAGCTCAGTGATGCTCACTGTTATTGTATCAGGAAATGCTGTGGCAGCATTGGCGTGTTATCTTTGTGGCAGAAATCCCTCCTATGATGACATTTGGGTATTCTATTTTAAGCTTGAGGCAACTCGCTGAGTTAAGCGAGGTTACCTGGACGTGCAGAATTAAGCCTGGTTTCGGGAGGGGAACTGTTATTGATTTGAAGCTAAGTAAATACAAGAATTGAAATATCAGAACTGGTGAACAGGAGAAAGTCAGGGCAAGAAGCGATATTACAGAGGTTAATTCCCCTTTTATTATGTTGTACTTTCGAGGCAATTTTCATCCAGCATGTGCAAATGTAAACACAGCACAGTCCTTGGCATGAGCTGGAAGATAAGCTTTGTCATGTTCCTCTTACAGATGAGTAAACCTCGAGGATGAGAGAAAAACATCCATGTGACAGGGAGGTTTATTATGCATAGTGCTGAAGTGGTTTGGATAAGACACACACACACACATACACACACACACACACACACGCACATTTGTACATTTAAAAACTTAGCCGTGAAAGTCGTAAGGACATCCCAGCTCCAGGGGGAGTGCTGTATCTATGCTGCCGGTTCTGCTTCTCCCGGTGTTTACCTTCACTCATAAAGCGATGAAATCATACTATAAATAGAGGGCAAAGTCCACTCTCAAACAGTAACGGGTAAAGTCTCCTGTTTGACATGACAATAAAGCGTGGAGCAACAGGGGGTTTTGGTTCCTTTTAAAGCTCCTCTGCAGTAAAACCGTGCTCTCCACCGCCTGAATCACTCACCACCCTGCTATCAACAGCACAAAAGAAAAACACTGCGAGTCCCATGACCTCACTAAACCTTTCGGGCAAGGGGTCAGCAGCGAAATCTCTCTCTCTTTAACCCCTCAGCAGCCGCTGCCAGGGCTTATCCTGCTCGGCGCCCACACTTCCCCCAGGCACCCAGGGGACAGCGGGGGTACGCGGGTGGTCCCTCAGTCGCTCCAGCTGAGCTGACCCCCGAGGAGAACGCGCTGCCTCGCTGCCCAAAAGCGCACACCCACCCCACCACGGCACTTCCAACCAAACCCGCCCCGCCGCTCCGTGCCCGCTCCCCCCGTGCGGTGTCCCTGCGGGGCGGGGCGGCCGTGCCGTGCCGGGGCGGGGCCGGGCGGACAATAGGGACACTCGGCGGGGACGCCGCGGTGAGTGGCCGGCGCGGCGGGGCCGGGGACCCCCGGGACCCCCCTTCTCCCCACGGCTGCCCTGCGTCCCCGCAGCGCCGGGACGAGGTGAGCGGCGGGGTCCCGGCGGGGAGGAGCGGGAGGAACGGGGTTTTAGGGGGCAGAGCCCGGGCTGCGGTGCCGGGCTGGCCGTGCGGGACCCGCCGCCTCCCTCACCTGCGCTCCGCGCTGTCCCGGGGCGGTCCCGCACAGGCGGCTCCTCCGCCGGCTCCGGCGCCGCAGCATCCTGGGGAGGAGGAAGAGGAGGGATGGATGTGGTTTGACAAACCAGGGTGGGGGTGCCGGGAGGAGTACCCTGTCCCGGCTGCTCCCTGTCCCCGCTGCTCCCGTGTGCGCTCCCGGAGGATGCTGCGAGCGGGACCCGTGTGCTCCGTGCTCGTGTGCGGAGCGAGTGACGAGCGCGGTACGTGTGCTTTCACTCTTCAGCAAAGCAGGAAATAAGCACTCAAAGTAAGCCCGCGATGCACAGCAAAGCGCAGCGTGCCGCTGCTGAAAGGTCTAAAAGTGTTCCCCGCTAAGTCGCTTTTTCTCTGCCTGGGTGCAGGGTGGTGGCAGCGGGAGGGATGTGCGGCAGCAGGGATGGGGACGGATACTGGGTACTTCACCCAGCGCTGTAGGGCAGTGTACGCTCAGTAATGTTTCAGTCATTCCACAGGCGGTGGTTTCGGCAGCGTGGTGAGTCCTGTGATCAAGCAGATTTCTGGGTGTTTGAATGGAAAGGGAGTGTTAGCTTGAGTCTGCTCCCCTAGGCCGTGTATGTAACAAGAAGACAGAGTGGGCTCCACTGTCACTCTCTGTCACAGGTACATGGACAAAGTTATTTTGAGGTAACTTATTTGGGGTACAGTAATTTATCTTTTTTTCATTTGAGGCGTGTCAGTTGAATGGGAGTTAGCACTGAGTATAATGAAGGAGAAAATCAATGTTTATTCAAGGTGTTTGGTCTCTTGTGCTGTCAGAACGTAGCCACTGTAGAGACCCTCTCTGAAAGAAGAAATTAAACAAAATTTCTTGCTTTGCCTGTTTGGTAGGTGTCTGTCTTAGCTCTTTTTAAGGATTTTTATATCCATAGGCTATTGACTGCAAGAGTGGAATAAGAAGAATTGAGCACACTCAGCTTCTGCAGGGCCAAAGCAAGAGGTGGTGGGAGTAGAATAATAACTCTGAGCTTGATGCTGAGGTTACCAAAGGGAGTAGTTTAACCCCTCCTAATGCAGTGTAAATCTGAAATGAAACTGGGAGGCCAAATACTAAAATTAAATCTTACATGGGTAGGGGCTGCAAATCTATAAGAAGAAAATGGGTGAAAACCACATTGTGTCTGAAGAAATACAGTGGTGTATTGGGGTAGGATGAGTTCTGTGCATAAAACCTTTCTTTGCTCCTCACAGTCAGTGCTGCACATTGGATCTGTTTAATAAGAGACTCTGTTTTTATTGTGAATGTCTGCAAGAGGTAGGGAATATACCTATTTTTATTATGAAAAAACCCCAAACACTTAACACACAGTAGGTGAACTAGGATTTTAAGTCATACATTTGTAATGCTCTAATTTATAATAATATAATAAATTTGTAATTTAACTGAAACGGTGTTTGCAAAACTGTTACTACCAAAAGTTTACCAATACAGGGAGCCTAAGTGAAACTGAAAACAGTGTGGCATTTTAATTCTGTATCCTGATGTGCAGAGCAAGAATGACTCACAAATAGTGAGTGAAATTTGAGTTCTTGCACTTACAGTTGTTGCTGTACTCACATCTCTCATCTTCCCAACCCAGCAGCAGTAACTGGGGTTTCAGAGGCACCTGAATGAATGTAAATAGATGATTATATACGTTGTCATACTTACCTCCTACAGCTTGGCCCTGCAGTTCAAGTGACAATTTCAAACAAATACTTCTTCATTATGAAAGAATCTCGACCTTTAGGTGGGACTGAGGAGTGCAAAGGGCAGAAGATGTTTTGAAAGGGAAATGTAAATGTTAGAGCATGAGCTTTCTGGCTTAATCTAAACCTTAACTCTTTGTAAACAAATAGAGCAAAGGTGATATCCCTGAGATAGGTGGTGCTGTCACAAACCAAAAATCTGAACGTGGCAGAGTGTGTGTGAGATTTTTTTTTTTTTTTTAATAGAAATACTTTCAGTTTGGTATCAATGTATTTTCCTATTCAATATTCTCAGTTCTTCCCATAAAAGCTCTTGGGTAAATAATGTTTTCATTTTGCTAACAGCAGACACCCCTCTTTTCTTGTTTCTGTTTCGAAGCCATGGGAATAGGTTTGTGAGCACTGAAGGAATCAGTGGACTCTTCGAGGGAAGTGATACTTTGTAGGCTTATCAAGTCATGGCTTTTTAATGTGGACATAACTATACTACTGCTTTTTAAGGTGGAGATCTCTTGCTCTCCAGAGTCATGTATTAACTGGCACAGCACAGTGGTGCACGGACAACATGCAAATGCTGCTGATGCATAAAAGTCTTGAGGGATTCTCCAAGTCTTAACTCAGAACCAGGGCCCCTTAAAGATTTTCAGCAGAGACTGAAATACAAAATAGTTGTACAAGCTCTTTACTTTAAAAGGTTCCCTCCATTATGTATTTCTTTTGCTACTGAGGTCACAGAACTTGCTTAAGGAATCCTCTTTTTTTTTTTTTTCTGTTTAAATATAATCAAATGCTTAATCCTTATCCTGTTTTCAGGTGAGAGAACCTGTGTTAAATTCCCAGTAAATGCATGTTATCATCATTAACTTACTGAGCATAAAACCAGAAATGAAGGAAAATGTAAGCAGCAGAATGTGTATTTTTTTAGATTTACAGAAGTGTGCCTTTAATGGCTGTTTGAGGCAATATTAACAAGTGTTTTGTGTAAACAGTCTCCAAGGTCATTGATGTTAAGCTGACTGAGAACACAGTATGAGACAAAGAATTAATTTATCTTTGCTCCTTGATCTGCTCCTGATTTAAGAGTTAATCCAGCAACCTGGGTTAACTAACCTGCCCTACTAAAAAAACGAGTAGCAATGACTTCACCTCTCATCTTTCCACGAGAAACTGAGGTTGCTGATGGCATATTCATATTCCTGGTTCTCTGAAACCTGAACTGGCTCTTAATCTTTGCTGGTTTTATCAAAGACTTGCCCTTGTAAAACGGCATTAGAGATTTGTATTCGCAGCAGGGAGGATGATGTCATGTTTTGGAAGAGTTGGCCATGGATTGGAGGTATATATGCAAACAACCAAGCCTCTGTTTGTTTTTCATTTAAATTTGGTTTGCATGGGCAGCTGGGAGAATCTGAAACAGTTTGAGATGTGCTTTGATGCCCTGGGGGTAAAGGGTGAGGGTCTTGTCTGGAAATCCGTATTTATGTGGGTGGGCACTGGGAATCTTGAGCCCAAATATTGGAATTAGATTATTGCTTTTTCCATTATCATCACCAGTTTTATAACTGACTAAACCACATACTGTAATTATTGATAGTTTTACTGTGTCACGTCTGCATGAAATATGTAAGATTGTATGTCTAAGGCATAAAGTGCACACAGACTCTACTATATATAAGTGATAAAATACATAAAGATAATACATTCACTATAATTAATGCATTCAGTGCATTATACTGAAGTATTATTGGGCCTCCCTTAAAAAACTGTGAACACAGCAAATCTAAAGTAAATTTCTGACTAAAAGTAAATTTCAGATCCTTCTGTTTTCCCCCACTCACCTGCTGGTATGCCTTGTTTAGCAACATATTCTTTTTTCAGGAAGGTTTTCTGTTCTCTTTTGCTAGGTAAAAAAAACCCACAACAACCCACAAATAAAAAAACCCTGACTGTGCAAAGTAAACACAGCCTAAACATAATCTTTCTACCGAGGATGCTTCATTATTCAGCCCTAATTGTGCTCATAAACTGCCACAATTTCCATCATATAATTAGCCATTTAGAGGGCTGGTTTTTAAAATTTGGATCTAGGGTATTCAGCAGAACATTAGGTGTGTATTTAAACTTGAAATACATTATTTATTCTGCTGAGGGCAGAAAGTGCAAGATGGGTGGTGGAAGATTAACACATCCTGCTCTGGGGGAGCCAGGAGAGCCTGTGGAGTGTGATATTTGCTCCTCTGCCCAGATCCAGACCTGAAGAACAGAACAGGTCCATGTTAATGCAGCTTCTACGTGCATTTTTCTATTGTACCCACACACCTAAATTTTACAAGCGATGACACAGATCAGTAAAAACACCCCAGGGCTGAGAAGGCAATTGCTAAGCTTTGCTTTGAAACTAAGTTAGACCCACCTTGTTCTTCTTTAAGAGAGCAGCCCTGCCAGACTGCCTTTGCCTCAGCGCTGTCCATCCCATAAAATACATTACAACTCCCCTCTTTTTTCGGATGGGCAGAGCCAACATCCCAGGCTGCAGCTGAGCCGTGGGGAGCGCGGCCCGACAGCTCCCACAGTTTCTTTTTTGGCCCCGTGGGAGGAAGGTATTATGGTGGTAACAGGTGTGAGGTGGCATATGCTGCACTTCGGGCTTTTGTTGTGCTTGTTGTGTGGTTTGTTTACATGTCTGAGTCCTGCGGTGCCTGGACTTTAATTACAGGGCTTTTTCAGAGCACGGTTTTCGTCTCGCACAGAGAGAGACGTTTCCGCCGTGCGGCCCTGTGAATGTGAAACCAGCATCTAGTCTAGAAATGAACAAGACAAAAAAAAAAAAAAAAAGAGAAAGAAAAAGAAGATACCTTTTTTTAGTGTTTTTAGGTTTTTCCCCCCCGCCCCCCTCTCTACATGGTTGTGAAAGCTAAAAATAGTCAGTATACATGTGCAGTAGGCAGCTGACTTTTTATGCTTGGCCTTACTACGTTTTATCCACTATAGTACTTGTTTTACTAGATAACTTTTAAGGACTTATTTTAAGGAATACACCACAATCATACCTGGGCGTTTACTTCCTATGTGTGATGTCTGAGTGAGCACTTCACATCCCCAGCGTCCTCCAAACCTTGCTCTGCCATTCCCAAGTGTCTTGAGCTCTGGTGGAGTTCTTACATCAGGGATTGCCCTGATTCAGAGCTACAAAGTCCTTGGGGGTGACTGGGTATCTGGAAATCAGGAATGCACAAAGTTTCCTTTATGAACATTACCCTTTTTTTTCCCTTTTTTTTTTGGACTGAGGGGAGAGACACAGGAATACATAAAAGAAGTGTTTAAAACAGGACACGGCATGTTTTGAAACAATACAGCACCTGAAAAAAATATTATCTGAACGAAATAAGCCTTTTAACTCACCTGTAAAATATGTTCAGAGAAGTGCTCCCTTGGAGGGAAGGACTGCAGCATTTCCCCTCAGAAACAGAGCTGGGTCCCACAACTCCCTCACAGCAGATGCAGTAAAACTCAGAAGACCTGAACCCCAGCACTGCTAAACCACACAGGTCTTCAGAACTCTGGACATATTTGAAGTCCTCGATTATAAACACCTTTGTAAGGGAAGCAGAAATGCCTTGAACAGAAGGAAAAACCCCAGAAGATTAAACTGCAAACTGTATGACACATAACATCCACCCAGCTGAAACTCATCTGTAGCTGCTTTTCCCCAGCTTTTCCTACATCACTAAGAAGATGCTACCCTTTAAGCCAAGTATATTTTCATTTATCTAGTATCGCATTTCTGTGAGTTTGCTCATGCAATAATATATACACAGTAATTATGAGTAACTTTGCTTCGTGGAAAACTTCATCTAAATACTGAGAGGAGATCAAAGCTCCCCCGGGGCACAGAGGCCTTAACCTCATCCCCAGTGCAAAATTTAAAGGCTTTACAAGGCTGCAGAAACGTGGCAAACCAAATCCCTACCCAGGGGACATTACTTTTTGCTTGGTTTAGTTTCACTTCTGGGAATATTTCACGTGAGTTTTAATTTATTTGACCTGCTGAGGGTGTGCTTAAAAGGAGAAAAGAAATCCGGCCGGAGGAAATCCCCTTTGTTGATGTCCCAGATCACACCATCAACAAAGGGGATTAGTTCTGTAAGGACAGAGCTGGGAAGCAAAGAAACCATCCAAAAAAGCTGGGCAAAACCAATGCCAGATAAAACCAGGGCATCTCCAGAAGATTGTACTTAAATTCATCATCAGGCACCCTCAGGACAAGAGGCAGAGCCAGCAAATATCCAAGAGGCAGGAGTGTTACCTGCCCAAGGGGGTGTGTGTGGTTGGAAATAATCCCCATCCACAACTCTGAGGTTGTTTCCCTTGGTGAACCAAATAAAACCATCCTAATGACTACAAAAACATCAGCCCCTCTCCAAGCTCTGCTCTCTCAGTGTTTCCCAAATAACTTCCCCACTGTACAAGGAGGCAGCTCCACTGATTTCAGTGGTTCCTTCTGTCCACTCTTCTGTGTGGAAAGCTCTTAATAGGTTTAAATCTTCATTATATTTATTTCTGTGGTGAGTTGCTTGTCATTTCCATGGTGGTGGCCTCCAGCTGAGGAAGGTGTGTGAATTTGGGCCTAAATTAAAGACTTAGGAAAAACCTGTTCAAGTTTGGTTTAGATACTTTGCTGCCAGGGGATGTCCATGGGTTAGGGTTGATTTAATGCCAGGCAGGTTGTTGCAATCAGTGTAGGAAAGCATCTCGTACTGAGTGAAACTACTGAGAAACTATACTTGACTACACTGGCTATATTTATCGAGATTTTCCAATTTTTAGGTTGTTTTGGGCCAACCTAAAGCAGCAGCCACCTAAATGCTGCGTGTTTGAATCGCTGAACATCTGTTGGGTCACTGAAACTTTCCTTTGACTGCTCTCAAAATAGTTAATCTTAGCAACACTCGTGTTCTGACTGGAGAGGTAAAAAGAGTAACTCAAAGAGCACTTTAAAGATTAATTTCCATCTAAACTGGGAAGACCTTACGTAACCAGAAGCCACAAGGTTTGTGTGTCATGACTCTCTGCAGAGCAAGATGTCTCAAACAAGGAGGACCTCCAGGCACTTTGTCCTCTCCAGCTACCCCAGCGGAGCACCAGAAGAGGAGCCCTACAGCAACCTCCAGACAATCCCAGACACCGCAGAGCAAATGGGGTTTGATATCAGGTATCACCACATCAATGCTCCTCCTGTCCTCCCCCCCCAGCACAGAGGGGCCAGACTGTCCAGAAGACTTTGCTAAGCCAAATAATCGCGTGGGTTGCTGCTGCAAGCGGGATAGATGCAAGTGCAGATAACCTGTAGTGCAAGATTACCCGGCACAAAGTGCCTGGGAGGTTTTTATCTCGCACAGGGGACACAGATGTGGCTCTTCATGGGAAACCCACCTGTCATAACAGGCAGCTGAAGAGGCCATTTTTACATAATTCTCCAGGCGCCGCTCACAGCAAGCTGGTGGTGCTGCTTTGGGTTTTTCTTAATCCCATACATACATTTTTTTCCAGCTGAAGAGTCAGGGGCTGCCTTTCTCCCCCATCTGTGAAAATTCCTTTCTGTGGGTGGTTTTTGTTTTGTTTTTCTTTTTTTTTTTTTTTTTCCCTGTTGATGGACTGACCAAACCAAGCCCAAGTTTTTTTAAGCAGCTCTCTAGAGTTAAGCTCTTAAGCCCACTGACTATTCAGCAGATCTCAACAGAAATGCAAGTTAAAATTAAAAAAACATATATTCCTGTTATTTGTGTACCAAAATAAACACAAAAACCTGTGTCTGAGAGAAGCTAAATCGAATTGGAAATTTTCATCAGGAAGGCATAACCGGCTTTTGGCATCAAAATGTTGCCACAGATGTTGTTTTCAGGTTTTTCTGTGCCCCAGGACCTCCCAAAAAAGCCTTTAGGTTTTGGTCAGTTCTTACCAGGGTACCACCCAATAGCTGGAGAGTCAGACTGCATCATGGAAATCATTGGGGTAAATCTGTTGGATGACAGAGGCAACATTTTTGTGAGATGAAATGTTTTGAAAGGTTCTAATTGAAAGCTGTTCCAGTATTTTGACTCTGGGGGTTGGGGGTAGGGGTGGGAAAGAAAACCCAAACCCAGACAGGAATTCCATTGTCTTATATAAAGAAATGAGACCCTTCAAAAAATCAGCACGTTTTTTTCAAAAGTGCCAAATATGCAGCTTTTTATGAGAACATCAAGGCTCTTCTTTCTGCATGTAAATACAGGTTAGAGACGCTTAATCGATAAAACCACAAATAACGTGGAGAGAAAAACAAAAAAACCCAAACCCTAACATTTCCATGCCCAGCTGTTGGGGGAATAACTGTACCTGACCTTTGCAGAGTGCTTTTAAGGACTTGCTGTGGCAGAATTCTCCTCTTAATAACATGCACATCTTGCAGCTCAGCTACTCAGGTTGGCCATCAGCTGGCCCTGATCGGGGATGAGTTCAACAGGAGGTACCACAGGAGCTTAGAAGACACTCTGCTTCACCTGGCACGATTGTAAGTCACCTTCTTGGCAGATCCTTCTGAAAACCCGCTTAGATAACCAAAATGTTGTGTTCCTGTACATAAAATAAAATAAAATAAAAAATTATAGCTACTACTGCTGCCTCCTAAGGAGTCTAAGAAAGGAAAACAGACACTGCAGCTTGTTTTACAAGGAAAAGCTTTAGCATGTAAATTGTTTCCACAGACTGCAACCATTTAAAGTCAAAAGGCACTTTTGAGATTGCCACTGAATCACTTAATTCAGAAAGCAAATTACTTTTAGCTTTCAGGGGTCTGCTTCCTAAATATTTAGAGAAATATACACCCTAAGTATTTAGAGGAATATGTAAATACACAAGACTTTCAGGAAGGAGCATATTGGAGGTTTTTTGTTTGGGTGTGGGTTTTTTTTGGGGGGGATCCTGTGGATTGTTTGGGTCGGTTTGTTTTGCGGTTTTTGTTTGTTTGGTTTTTTTGAATTTGGGTGGGTTTTTTCTGGTTGTTTTTGTTGGTTTTTTTTCTTGGTTGCTTTTTTCAATGTTCTAAACCAGTATTTTCTTGGCCGATTTTTAGAACAAATTTCCCATCCCCATGCTTTCTTTTTTTTGTTGTTGTTGTTGTTTTGTTTTCTTTCAATCCTCAGAGTTGCTATCAGTGTTTTCCAGACATGGAATGTTATTAGAAGTGTTATAAGAAGCTCTCGGAACGTTTTGAGCAGGAACTGGGCGAAGAGGATCATTGGCTGTAGAAGCTGGGTAGGGTCTCCCCCTCTCTCCTCCCAGATTTTTGCTGACAAGGAAGCAACAGCAACACTTAAAAAGGAATTAAGTGTCAATGAGTAAAGGAATTAGTTATCCCTAATTCCCGTCTCCTTTCTCCCCCCAGGTTCCCAGGCTTCCTTTCAGGTGTGTGTGCCAGCAGCTGGTGCCTGCAGCCCTGCTGGTCGCTGCCTTTTGGTGGGCCCTGAATTACGGACCGTAGAACGAACACCCGGAATTACAACGGGAGGTCATTGCTGGACTCTGACCAACATCATCAACACCCCGGTGGTGGCAGCTGGTTTGTTTTTCAAATGTACACTGATAAAAAAAAAAATCTCTTTAATATTTAAAAAAACCTAGGCTAGTGCTGGGTCACTGCTGTTTCATACTTTTTTAAAGAATTAAAAATGTTTAAAATAAGGAGGTTGTTGCTGGATAACTGCCTGACTTGCTAGTTTTGAAATGTGACTCCAGGCCACTAGACAGTCTGTCTTTTTTGTGTGTGTGTGTTTTAATACAATATAAAGTGTCTATTTCATATAAATGAGTTTGTTAAAGAGAACCTGGCTGTGAGGAAGACTGAAGGCATGCTGGACATCCTTTCAATTTTAACACTGTAAAAGCAAGAGTAAAGATTTAAAACCATGATATGTTTTTTTTTTTTTTAATTAAATTGTTGCTTCAAACCTTTTGCGGTGTTGTCCACTCTATTTTCCAAGACACGTTAATAGCAATATCTTGTCCTGTACTTTTTGCTGTCTAAGACTACAGGTCAGGCTGAGTTTGATTCTGGTGCAGTAAGACAGTTACAGACTCTCAGAGAGAGAAAAATGAAAGTGCATCTCTGTGGTTTGGGTATTCCCCTCAGCACAGGGGATTCCTGCTTCTTGCCCAGCCAAGCAACTGCTACAGTCAGTGCATTTGTGAAACAGGAAAATGCAGTATTTAGTGGATTTGTGATCTAAGCACTCACCTGAGAGGCTGGAGTTTCAAGTCCCTGCTTTAAATCAGACAAGGAATTTAAACCCCTCTTTTTTTTGTCAGGGAAGACAAATGCCGAGTCAAGTCAGATTTAAGGGTGTTGAGGAATGTGCTTCCTCTCCTTAATAAACCATGCCCAAATCCCATCACAATCCTAACTGCCCACCTCGGAAAATCCTGCTGGGAAAAAGAAAAGCCAGGCTCACCTGGACTATTTCAAGAGACTGATGCACTGCCCATCTCATCCCAGAGCTGCTCTGCTTTTCTCCCCACTCTTGCAATCAATAATTGTAAGGCTCTGAACCACGAGAGAGGGGAAGTCCATCATCCAGCACAGAGCAAAACACAGGTCCAGAAAATCCAATCACACAAAGGAAACAAGTGAAACACAAAGCAAACAGCATCCAGGCCCTTCTTCCCACTCATTAAGCAAGGCCCACAAGGTGGAAGGTAAGAACACTACAAATAAAAAACGCGTCTCCAGGTCGAAAATTCAAATAATTAAAAAGGAAAGTACAGAAATTTTAAAGCACTGTACTAAAAGCAAAAAAAAAAAAAAAAAAAAAGAAGTGCCATGCTCAGTGCCAGCTATCTTAAAAGCTGGTTTGAAAGTCACCAATGTTATATTTGGTCTTAAAAGGTGTAATCAGAAGCTTCTAAGAGAGCACAATCCAGCGTTTAATAACATGAGTGGGATTTAGTTGCAATGTTCTAACACTCACTGAAAATTTTGGGATGCTTTACTGAATAAATGACACCTTACCTGTAACATGGGAGCCTTCACTGAGACATTTTCTTTACAGTAATCCCATCCCTGAATTGTCACCCTCCAACAGTCCAGTGATGAAGCTGAGAAATCCATCAGCGTTTTACTAATTGTTAATGTTTACAAACGTTGCCAAAAATGAGGAATTTGTGCTGTAGGGGCAGGCAGAGCTGCCAACTGCAGCTCACAAAAGAGCTGTTTAATGATCCAGCCCACTTAGCAATCAGAATTCACCCTCCCTTCCAGGACAACCTGCTGCTCTCCAGCTCATCATTTCCCCCTGCCAGGAAATGTACACATTTTTGTTAAGCTTTTTGTTCTTTCTTCCTCTTCCCCACCCTCCTCCAAGCAAAACATTTCTTTGTGGAACTTTGCACAACCACCGTGGCATTGGAGAACTGGAAGGAAAATTACTCTAGGCCAGTAATGGTGCACCCCAAAGCATTGAAAAGAGCAAGAAAAGCTTCATAGTTTATTGAACAGTTTAACCTTAAGAAAATCACATTCCCCATAACATCATCTGCATTACTCGGCTGCTGCCTGGAAATATGGGAAAAAACAGAAGGATTTTACACAGATGAACATCCCACAAGTCAGGTGAGTTACAAAACAGGAACATCAACCAGGTGGATCCTCTAAACGTACCCTCAAGCCCAGAGCAGAGCCCTCCACCACTCAGCTCATTTCCAGCCACTGTATTCATGCAGAGGATCCCTGCTCCAGACAGCCAAGGCTACCAACTTTAACTGGGATAAATGCCAAGAAACCCCAACACTGGAAACAAAAAAAGAGCAAAAAAAAGAAGAAAAAAGGAAAAAAAAAAAAGAGAAGGAAAGTTGCTTGCAAGATGGAGGCCAAACAGTGTTATTTGGCCTGTTTGCTGACAGCTTTGCAGTCCCAACACAGATGGAAGAGCCAAACTCTGCTCTCCCTTCCACACCTGAGGCACTCAGAGAAGGAGAACGTTCATTGCAATGAAGCACATGGTGCTCTTCCCATCTTTTCATCAGGAGAAGCCACGAATGTTTTATGACTTCTTCTCTTGGGAGCACAAGGTTCTAAATCAGAAAAAAAGACCCAAGCTCTGTGGATTTTTTTCAAAAGGTCACTTAAATCTCTGCTGCTTCCTCATCTTCCAGAGCATCCACGTGTCTATATTGTTTCCAGGCCTTCAAATTACATTTTCTGAGAATGGCTCCCAGTTGATTCCCGGGCCCCACTTCGTAGGTGTAAGGGAATTCCGTTCCTTGTTTCCTCTCATACACCGAGTGCATGGTCTGTTCCCACAAAACAGGGGACACCACCTGCTTCACCAGCAGCTTCCTGATGTGCTTTGAGTGCATGTACTTTTTGCCATCCACGTTGGAATACACACACAGCAGCGGCTTCTGGATCTCGATGGATTTTAGGACTTCGGCCAAAGGCTCCACTGCTGGTTCCATAAGTCTGGTGTGAAAAGCCCCACTGACTGGGAGCATTTTTGTACGTGTAAAATAGTATTTTCGGGCATTCTGCTGCAAATACTCCAAAGCCTGTAAAAGAGAGAGGGAGAAGTGAGAATCTTGCAAAACAAAGGTTTCCTCAGTCGCCCCGCAAGAACCACCTCATCAGACTTATGGTGATAAGGGGATTCCTCTCCCAACCCAACAGCTGAAAGATCTCTGCAGGAATTCTGTGTATCCTGAAAGAATCACAGAACCAACTAGACATCAGTACAATCAACTGAACACATGCTGGGAAAAAAAAAAAACACCACTTTTTGGACAAACTAAGGCCGTAATCATAACACCCACACAGACGTGCAAAGCAACAGTGCTATAAGAGCGAAATGCCAAGTTCAACCCAAGTTATTCTGAAGCAGTAGTTAAGTTACCCTGCAGCAGTACCTGTAAGTGTCCTGCAATGACTCTGCTGTCGGGAAACAAGTAGTTCGAGACCGTGCACACGGGGTTCTCAATACCCAGCGATTCACAGTGTTTGCGGGCCTCCAGGCAGGCAAATTTGTAATTCGCCTCTGGCCGGCCCATAACCGAGAGCATCCCACTGGGAACAGCCTCGGACGCCTTCTGCATGGCCTCGGCGCGCACCTTCACGGCGTACAGCGCTGGTGGGGAGAGGAAAAACACGGGGTGTGGGGGTAAATAAACGCCTAAAAAAAACCCGTCCCAGCGGGAACACGCCGGGAAAGGGGGGTGGGTAAAGATCCCCGAGGAGGGTTCCAGAGGCACCTTCGGCAAAGCCCAGCGCTCCAGCGAACACCAGCGCCGCGAACTCGCCCACGCTGTACCCGGCGGCCGCCACGCAGCGCTCCACGACCTGCGGGACACAGCGCAGCCAGACCCGCATCAGCCCGGGGGAGCCCCCGGGGCCCCGACCAGCCGAGGGGGAGCCCCGACCAGCCGAGGGGGAGCCCCGAGGAGCGCCCCGTCCCGTCCCGTCCCGTCCCGTCCCCCTCACCTCAGGCCGCTGGTGGTTGAGCTTCTCCACGGCGGCCAGGGAGGCGACGAACACGGCGGGCTGGCAGTGCTGGGTGCGGTCCAGCGCGTCCCGCGGCCCCTCCAGGCACAGCGCCAGCAGGTCGTAGCCCAGCACCTTCTCGGCCAGGCGGAACATGTCCCGCACGCCGGGGTAGCCCAGCAGCCCGCGGCACATCCCCACGCACTGGCTGCCCTGCCCGGGGAACAGCAGCACCGTGCCCTCCCGGGGGCACCGCCGCTCCCGGCTCGCCGCCGCCGCCGCCGGCGCCCCCTCCGCCTCGCCCGACTCCACCGAGCTCTGCAGGAGGTCGCTCAGCGTCGCCCCATCGCCGGGGCCCCGGGAGCGGAGCCGCCGGCCCGCAGCGCCGCGGAGGCCGCCGCGCCCGCTGCAGCCAGCGAGCCGCCATGGCGCCCACACGGCCCGGCCGCCCATGGCCAACCCGCACGGGGCGTTGCCGCGGCAACGGGGCGGGCCCGCCTGAGGGGAGGCAGGGAGGGAGCGGCGGGGGAGGCAGGGAGGGAGGGAAGCGGGGAGGGAAGGAGGATGGATGGAAGGAAGGAGGCCGGGAAGCCGCCGAACTCGCCGCCCTTGCTCCCCAGCGCTCCGCCCGCCCAGCGCCAGAGCCCGCCTCGGGGCGGGAGCAGCGCGGGCGGTGCCGGGGGCGGGCTCTGCCCCAGCGCGGCACAGCAGCAGGAGGAGGAGGCGCGACCGGCGGCTGAGGAGCGAGGTGAGCGCGGTGTTCCTGCGGGATGGGACGGGATAGGACATGGAAGGCAGCCGGAGGGTCCGCCTGCCCCAGCCCCAGCGCGGGTCCCGCTCCGCGCCCCGCGGCACTTTCGAGCGCGTTTATCCCGCTGCCCGCGGCCGGGAGGGATCATCCATTCCCCGCTGGATGGACACAGCGTCCGCCGGCACCCCGCCGCGCCCCGGGGCAGTTCATCGCGGGTGGGTTTATCCCGCGGCGGGGACACACGATGGGGATACCCCCGGGATGGAGGAGGCGCCGGGACGGGGCTGCTGCGGCTGGCGGGCTTAGGGGAAACACCCGCGGCTTCTCCGCGTTTGGCGTGGAAAGCACTTAAAAAAACCCCTTAAAAACAAACAAACAAACAAAACACAACCCCCCCAAAAAAACAAGGAAGCCCGGTATTACTTTTTATCCGGCGTACGAGTTTCCCAGCGGTTCGCAGCCGTGCCCCTGTCCCTCGGATCTGCGGCTCTGTACACTCGCTCTCTGCACTCGGCAGAAGTTTTCGGGCTGCTCTTAAAGGCATCTTCCCTCGGGAACATTTCTTCCTTCAGTAGCGTTTCTCTAAGGCTGAAAGAAGAGGGGTTTTCTTCCGAATTTTTGGGTAATGCTCGCAAATCGGCACAAAACGCTCTGCGGTACAATTCGAGCGTTCAGTGGCAAGATTATTAAAAAAAAAAAAAAAAGACATGAAAAAGGACAAAAAAAAGGGAAAGTTGCCGTGCCAGAGTTGCAGTTGTGTAATAACTTTGCATCATGTAAAGGTTATGAAACAGTATCAAGCATTGAGTCAGAGCATCTCAGTAAAAGAGACTTTTACTGTGTTAGTACAAGCTGGGAGAAGGAAATGAATCACAGGGGTCCCAACAGCAAAAGGGTGCAGTCTGTGTGTTAAGCATGTGGTGATGCATTTTACCCCATCAGAATACCTGGCAAGCTGAAAAAAGTCAGGCCTATAAACTAGAAATATCCAGGAGAAACTTAATTGGCTTTTTTTTAAGAGAAGGTGTGGATGATGAAGAAGAAAAACCTACAGAGGACACTGGGTGGCTGCTTGGAAAGAAGGGGTGTTTTGTCTGCATGCAGAGGTTTTAATGCAAACAGACACAGGGAAAATGAGAAGAGATACTGAACAGGAAATGGCAAATTATTGCCTGGGAAGCTTTTGTTCCAGCATACATTTCAGTTCACTGTATTTAAACCTTCAGCAAATCATAGATTTATTTGCACAACTTGTGCTCTGCTACTTTAAAAGAATTGTAACCTGGGCAGTGAGATTTTTTTTGTTCCTATCCCTACACCTTGCATTGTATTCTTAAATAAATACCATTGTTTTCAATTAAAACCACTTATCATAAAGTATATACTTAATATTATATATTAAACATAAACTACATACTATACACACTTGTTAGATATGTAACATTTATTGTTTGCAGTGTCTCAATATTACTTGAGATTATGTAGCAAAGAAAAGGCTACCTTTGTTTTGTGGTAGCTGTTTTCTGTGCCACAGACTGTGACATAACTTTGGTTTTAGTGTTGCAGTTTCCCAGGACTTAAAGCCACAACACACACACAAATAGTTTATCAATATAAATTAAGCAAGTTGAACTAGTGGGGTTTTTTCCCCCCCTTTGTTTCTCCTTTTACTTTTTATAGCTGGAATCAACTTTGTTTTGAATACCTAGAGAAATTATTGCAACATGTATGTAAAACAAAGTGCAGCTTCCACTGGACTGCTGAAGCTGCCTGAAGTCAGAGAAAATGGGCAAGATCAGAGAAAATGGTGAAGAATACGTTGCAGGGCAGAGATAAGAAAGTGGAAACAGAAATAAGCAAGTTAAAGGGGTGAGAGAAGAAAATATTTCCAACTGTGGTGGTTCTTTAGGACAGTACCTGCTGGGTGCACTGCAGATACCATCTCCAGACATCCAGGTTTCCTCAGGATGGAAATCAGGGTGCAAGAATGTTGTGCAACTCGCCCTGAAGTGGAGCTGGGATATGACTGGGAAAGCAGTTATTATTTCTGGCTTGTGCAATCCAGAGGGGCTGTGCTAGCAGGTCTGTGGTGTGTAAATTATCACCAGGTCATTGCAGGGTATCAGCAATACACTGAAAGGAACTAAAAAGGCTGAGGGACCTCTGTGGTTACATTACTTTCAGAAAATGTGCTGGGTGTTCTATAAACCCCTCACGCTGCACAGCTCACCAGATAAATGCCCCAGCACTGACAGAATGCACAGACTCTCCACTGCATCCTTATCTTCTGCTTACTCTCCTGCTAAAGACTCACATGAAGTAACCAGAGAGAGACAGACACAGCTTCTTTCTTTGCTTTCTGCTTTCCCTGTTTCTATTTGCCTGCCTGGTTTCCCTTCCATCATCACTTAAGAATTATTTCAGTGCATTCCCTACATCATTTCTTCACTAATGACTACAACAGAGCAGTATTTAGCACTCTCAGCTCACACAACACTTTCAGACTTTCTTCCCTGGGGGGAAAAGCTGACAGAACCCCTGGCAAAGTCCAGTTGCTTCACACTGCAGGAAACCACCCTCATATTGTTACATCCAAATAAAACCCTTTGGGTTTTTGCTTATCACTTTTTACCAAACAGTATTTGACAGCCACAGTGGAGGTGCACAGATGACAGAACATGTACAGAACTAAGCCTGGTGTTTGTTCTCCCTGTAGGCAAAGCACAAGCAGACGGTTAAAAATCAGCTGAGATCTCATTAACTTTAAATTTAAGATGCACCCTGGTAAAAAGCAAGTTGAATCCATCAGGCAGGAGTGTGAGAGCAATGAGTTGTGCAGATTTTTTCCTCTGTCCCTTGTCCATCCTTTACCCAGGACCTAACTGATCCTGTTCTCTCCTTCTCCCCAGCCTTAGTTATGAATTATTCCCTGCTTAGTTTTTTTCACCCATTCATTCTTTTGTCCTGCTTTTGACCTTGCATTGCTTTGTCTGCTGCCTTTTTTGTGTGCATTTATATTAATTTTTGACTTCTCCCAAGGCCTGCCCACAGCCCAGCCCTTACACACCCTTTCTTGTTTGCTCTTGACAACCTTTCTTATCCCTCCATGCTTTATCAGCCCCTCCATGCTCTCTGTTTTGCCTTCAAAATTCTGGTCTGGTTTTATCACAGGGATTTCTGTTGATCCCATGGATTGTGGTCCCAGCCCCGAGTAGAGGGAGAAAAACCACACTGCAGGAGCTCCCTTTGCTGGCCAGGCTTGTCCCTGATCTCCAAACAGAAATCCACCCCATCAGAGCCACCACAGTGCAACAAAATCTGTGCTCCATTTCCTCTCAGTTCCCAGTAGGATTTCCTCTTCCTCGGTCCCTGCCTCCTCATCCTAGCAGTGCTGATATTAGCACTGGAAGTTTTTAAATGCAGTGAAAGACAAGAGCCAAGACAGTATCAGTATGGCTGTTTTCTCTGACAAGCCTCTGAAATGCTTGCTGCTTTAAAACTCTTTTATCCCCCTGGGCCTTCCACAGTTGCTCCTCCCTCACTGCTGCAACCTTCCCTTCCTGCTGCCTCCCCCTCCTGCTCGACAGAGGAACAGGAACTGGGTGTATTATTTGCCTACTGCATATTTGAAAAAAACCCACCTTTCAGTCCTGCCCTTTTTTACTGTAGCTCTGGTCTGTTTACATTTCAGTAAAAGAAACACTTGGAGCACTTGGCTTTTGGCCAGAAAGTCTGCAGTGAAGCTTTTCCCTCCTTCCTTGCTCACCGGTTTTCCTGCTGCCTGTGCTCTTAAACTGAAGCGTTTACAAAACATCCTCGAGGTCGCTGCCTTCTCATTGTCCTCCCTGGTGTTTGTTTTCAGAGGCGGCTTCTCAAGTGGCCATTACTAATTCACGACCCTCTTACTGCCCCCACTGAGCATCCTCAGCAACCTTTTGAGGCTAAAAACCGCAATACAACACATAACGTTATTTTGCACATGCTCTTTCCTCACTCTTGGCTGTGCCCTTTCACTGAGTGAATGTTTTTTTTGGTGAATGCAGAAGTACTTCTTACTGCATTTTTTATTTTCCAAGTGCAGTTCCTGTCGTATCAAACTGCTTCATTCCTCTGGCGTACTTATGGGTATGAAACAAATGCCCTTAAGGGATATTTATGAAGGTAAAATTCAGTAATTTTAGTGCTGAGAAAGAAGTAAAGGATTCTGTCACTCCCATTCCCAATTTACAGGAGTATTGTCCAGTGAGGCTGGGACAAGATCCATTAATCTCTCAGTGACCTGAGTAGGCTGTGGATCAGATCCCACACGTGTACATCTTTTAAATCTGCCCCAAATGGAAACTTTTTGTGCCAATCCACATGTTTGGTTTCGTTCCAGGTTCACTGTCTCCATGGAAGTGGTACCAGCCTGGGCCCCAGCCGTGGGTTTCACGCTCCTGCCCCATGCAGGGGGATTTCTAGGAAGCACTATCACCAAAAAGGAAATCCCAACATGGTATCAGACTCTGCAGAAGCCATCCTGGTGTCCACCCAACTGGGTGTTTGCTCCTGTGTGGGGAACTCTCTATACATCCATGGGGTATGTCTTAAGGCACTTCACCTGATCTCAGAGTTTCTTACTGGACAGTGCTGGACCAGAGAACTCTCACTGTACTCCTGGGGCTCTGTGTTTGTAAGAAACTGTGTCAAGCTGCCTGTTGGACAGGTAGAAACCTGTCTGGGGAGTTGTGTGTGGGCTTGATGGGACATGTTGTTTGTACAAGCATCCACATCAAAAGCAGGAGCTTGAAAAGCTGCCACTAATTTGCTTTCCTCATTCATTCTGAGGGAGGGAACCTGCCAAGCTGCAGCACTGGGGTTTCTTCTAAGCATGTCCTTCAGTAGTTTTAGGAAAATTAAAACCAAGTAAATGTGAGGGGCAAGGAGGAGAATTAGGAGAGAACTGTTCTAACAGAGCTGAATTAAAAGAAACCAAAATCAAAACATACATGTCCTCTCAAATGAAACTGCCAGGCTGCCAAACTGGAAATGCTTGAAACCATACACTGCCTCCTTCTTTAACTAGTTTAGAATACCTGTCAAATGACCAAGGAATCACAAGGCCAAATACCATTCCCACAGGAACCATGAGAGAATTAATAATGCTGTATTTTGGCAGTGTGACTGTTAATATGATGGAGCAAAAATATTTGTAGAGGCAGGTTGTCTCAGGAGTTTGGGAAGTTTTGATCCTCCTCCCTGCTCTAGAAGCACTCAAACACCACGTGCTTTGGTGTAAACTGTGCTGAGCTGTGCCTACCAAAATTCAGGATGTTTTTTCCTAGCTCTCAAACACACACAGTTGCTACTCCAGTAAGAACGTTTGGGCTGTAATAGGCCTGTTTTGGCTCACCCCACCCATTTCTCCCAGGCTTTTAAGCATTTCCCAGCTTCCTTCAAGCTGACTGCACAGTTTGAAACCCTGCTCCTGGATTCCTCATCATAAACCTGGGTTATCAGGTTAAAAACCTTGGAGGAAAAAAAAAATAAATCCAAGTTGTCACAGCTCATCCCTTATTTTGGTAACAGCAGAATCAGTATGTCAGAAGGTGGATGGTCTCAGGTCTGTACTGTACATTTAGCTCAGTGAAAAGGATCACACTGCCAGGCTTTCCTCCTGTAATCCATCATGCACACACATTCCTTAAATGATCAGGACATTTCATTCCTTCAGAATTCCTTCTACTTAGGAGACTGTTAAGTTTCTAATGCTTACCCTGCCCCCTCCTTCCTTTTGCTTTTGTTATTCTCTGCAACCAACCTGCCGAAATACCAAAAGTTGCATTCTTCAGTTCCTGTGCAAGTAACGGCCAAGAAGCAAGTCTGGGTCACTAAGTGGGTTAAACAAACAAACAAATCCTTCTTGTATGACCTACAAGTGAAAACAAACTCCCTGCAATGACTTCTAGGGATGTTTGTCTGCTCCTGAGGAAACAATTCCTACAAGTTGGTCTCCACTTCCAGGAGAAATACAACTGAGCCCTTTGCTGTCCAGTTCAGTTCACAGTCTGTATCAGTTTCTGATTCTGAAACAATTCAGGCTGTTGCCATTTTATCCAAGGGATTCTACTGTAGTGACCTGGAAAGGCTGTGCAGTCATTTGGACTGAAATCTAAGTCAAATGAGCAAAAGCAGCAGTCTCAGCTGGTGAATGTTCCCTGTTCTACTCGGGCTTCTCCAGCGCAAAAATAAACCTGACATTAGCAGAGCTCCCAAATCCTGTCTTTAGCACCTTGTAAGCTCCCTCCAGCGAACTGTTCTTCTCTGGTATTAAAATCTGTTCAAAATCTTTTGGGGAGATCTTTCAGTGGCCAGGATCCTGCAGACAGGAGGGTGCTGGGTGCTCCTTGTGGTTAATTCCACAGTTCTCCTAAAATCTTTGTTCTCCCCACCTTTGTCCCCTTCCTTCCTTCCAAAAAGTGACTGGAGGGTTCCTCCTGCTCTAATACCATCCTTCCCCATAACTCAGCTGTGCCTTGGGGTGCCACTCAGTTCCTATTTCTCCTATGTTGATTTCATCCACTTCAAAAGTTAGTGGGCTGTGATTTTATTCTTTTATGAAATCTTTAAAGCACCAGCTCCCAGTACCAAAATGAAGTTCCTTCGCTCTCTGCATCTTAGACTTGCTTCCATCTCAACGTTCTCTTTTGAGACTGAAGTGCAGGAGGTTATCCAGAAGTGAGAACTCTGGCAGGATT
The DNA here is from genome assembly GCF_022539395.1 of Myiozetetes cayanensis. Classification (NCBI taxonomy): domain Eukaryota; kingdom Metazoa; phylum Chordata; class Aves; order Passeriformes; family Tyrannidae; genus Myiozetetes; species Myiozetetes cayanensis. The sequence continues at coordinate 69,713,510 of NW_026087521.1, read as the reverse complement.
GGGAATTTTTCTCTCTCCATGTTGTTACCCAGAGCAGCTCATCAACCCTGTGCTTTCAGTTGCTCTGCCAGGTAGTACCTGTATATGTAATTTTCCCAATTAATCTATTATTATTAATCCATGTCATTTGATCAAGGAATTTGTGGTAGCTTCCTAACCAGTGCAGTGAATTCCACCTTCCCTTCTCTCCCTACAGATACAGCTCCTACCTGGTGTGGAAGGAACTGGGAGGCTTCAATGAGAAGTCAGTGGTTCCCCTGGGTCTGTATGCAGGGCAGCTGGCACTGAACTGGGCATGGACCCCAGTGTTTTTTGGAGCTCACAAAATGGGATGGGTGAGTGGAAAACTGAAGTTTCTCAGTCAAAGGCTTCTCCTCCTGTTTGCAAGGTGCTCAGAGGAAAGGTTTGTGTCATAATCGTGAGCCCGAGGGCAGACAAAAGGCTTGCAGAGGTTTTCTAGAGTTCTCTTTAATGCCTGCCAGCAGCCACCTGAGAGGATTTATCTCTCTAGAGCATCCTTAAATGTATGGATTTCAAGCAGCTCTTCCTGCCAACCTTTAGTAAGAGCTCTGTGTGACCAGAAAATGCAAACATTTACGCCTTACTGCAATTCCTGGGTCTCTCTGGCAAACAGCAGTGATAAGCAGCTTATTATCACAACATTATTCAGGTAATCAACACCCATTTTAGAACAAACTCATTTTCTGCAGTTCTCTGAAGAGAAATAGCTTGCCTCAAAAATAAAAGAATAAAATATTTGCCTGATTCTCTAGACATACATGAGATGCTGTAACAGGGAAAGACTTTGCAAAGCCCTTTCTTGTACCTGTTGTATCATCTGATGAGTTGAATTGATTCTTAACGTGGCAGAAATCTGTCTTTTCTTTTTGCTGACTGGTTTTCTGGGAAGGAATTAGCCCACAGAGGGACAGAGCCAGGTGGGAAGAGCCACACAAAGACTGTGGAGTCAAGGAAACCCAACGAGGAAAACCAACACTAAACCACCTCCTGTGTTTCAGGGCTTGGTGACTCTCCTGCTTACAACGGGGACAGCAACAGCTACAGCTGCTTCCTGGTACAGCATCAACAGAACAGCAGCTTATTTGATGGTTCCTTATTTAGCCTGGCTCACCATGGCTTCTGCACTCAACTATCGGATCTGGAAGGACAATCCCAGCAAGAAAAAACCTGAATAACCAGTTTTCAGCCAGAAAGATCCTTTTTTTTCCCCCGAAATAATTTTTTATATATAAAAGTTATGGCCTTCTTTTATTTTTAGCTGAACTGCTCACACCATTAGTTTGCTAATTACAAGCTGACAAAGCAGTACTTGTCAAAACAAATATGCCTTTACCAGGCAGGTCACTGACTGGGTTTTACAGCAAACTAAAAAGTGGTGTTGATTTAAAAGTACAATTTACATGTACTAATGCTCCATTACGACAGCATTATATTCTATATGACAGCAGCATTTTAACAATTACCAGAAATGAGCAGGAACTCCAACTCCATTATGTTCAGAGGAAGAAATCCAGCCACATACCAACACAAGCTTCCAGAAAGGTGCTCCTAACAGTGACAGGGATAATTGTGGCCTCAATGTCTCGTGTTTACCACCAGGCACAGTCCCACTACAGCTGCCAGGTATTTGTCTTCTGGTCACTGTACTCTGGAAACATTGAAGACAAGCTCTTTTTAACAATTTGTGCCTGCCCACTCTGAAGCCAGGCACGTTCTACTGATACCTGAATGCATTAAACTACATGTCAAACTTACCTTGTTCCTTGCTTGTGGTGTCTGTAAATTGTTTGGAGCAGAAGGTAACAGGGTTTTATTGTCTTATCAAAGACAGCCCCTTCACCTCTTCTCCTCACGCTGTACTGGGCAAGACAAACCAGGAAACTCAGAGCACCTGTAAAGAAACTGGGAGGCCCCACCTTCCCCTTTAGATCCACAGGCACTTCCTTACCTGTTTTCAGATCCTTTCAAGGCATAAAGTGCCTTTTGCTCTCCTACAAGTGACAAATCCATCTGAATGTCTCCTTACATCCGTTAGGATATCCTGTATCACAGCCAGACCTTCTCCCTGCCCTGGAAGCATTCACACCACCTGAGTTAAGTCACTTCACCAGGTTTCTTGAGTCGAGTTTACTGGTCCAAACCAGTCCTGGTTCATGAGCCAGGAGGCCAGTGTGGCTCTGAGCACTTCTGGCTGTGCAATCCCATTTTCCCAAGTCCCAGATGGTTTATTTCTCCAGCCTGTGTTCCAGTCAGTGGGAAGATGTAGCTTTCTGCAGACCAGCCTGAAATGGCCTCAGATATCCCTTTCCCTTCCTGATCATGAGGGATAACGTGCAGCACATTCACCAAGTTTGGAGCAAGGCTTAGAACATTTGTGCAATTTTATAACTACACTCTGCTCTCAAACACATCCTGATTGTGCTGCAAACTGGCTGAAATAATGACCATCCACCTGCTATGTATGCCATGACAGCAGGATTTTTTGCAACCCTAAATTTCAGCCCGTCACTCTGATCTGAGGAAAGAAGAGAGATTAGGAATAATTAATTTCAAGCTGACGCCCCACTGCCAAACATCCCTTCCTTAAGGCCTAAACTCTGAAGTCCAAAGACCGCTTGGGCTTCTAGGAGAGTGTTCCAAATCCTTTTCATTCCTTCAGGCATTCCTTCTGCATTCCTGTGCTGCCCTTGACACTGCCTCCTTCTTACTGACCCTTTCTCAGAAATCTGATTGATTTTAAGGCTGACAGCCAGCATCCTTAAAGGGTTCCTAAAAGCTGTGGGTTTGGTTTACCTCTTTTTAAATAAGAAAAATGGGAAGAGCCATAAAATCTTGAGTCTCCTAAAGCCTGTGTTCATTGCACAGAAACACCCTATTATTTTCCCACCAGAACTTTTTGTATCTTTGTCTAAGGAGGAATAGATAAGAAAGAGAGATACCAACTCCAGCACGATTCAGTAAATTATACTTTTAATGCTGACACAGGGAACTTGTGCAATGCTGCCCAGCAAGCAAGCAATCAGGCTACCAGAAAAACAAGTCCACTGCCCTAATTACTGCCCTATTTTGAGGTCTCCCACATTCAACAAACAAGACGCTTTTAACACACACCAACGACTTACAAGAAAGAACAAAGGAAGACGAGGAAAACGCAGACAACGTGATTATCAACACAGTATATGCTTATTCTTCTGGTAATATTTCTTTCCCCCTCCCCCCTTGGTTATCAGTATAGGAAAACAGTTGCATGAGCAGCTCATAGAACTGAAATATTTCTCTTGCTGTTAAGCATATCTGAGAAGGAGATGGGTAAGAGTTGTGCCTCCTGTGGCTACACAATGCACGTCACGTGGCAGTCGTCTGGTTCGTCCAGAAACAGGGTGCTGAAGACATCATTGAAAAAGGTGGGGTGGTATTTGCAGGCTCTGTCACAGTCAGGATTAAAGTTCACCTCCAGGATCTGAGGCTGCATGATTCTTTTCCCTGTGAAGGTGAACACAAACACTGCAGCTCAGTACAAGCCCTCGAGAGATCCCGAATCACTACCTGTCCTTGATCCAGAGATTGCAGAAGATGGCTGGAAAAAAGCCATCTTCTATGACCCAAACCGGGTTGGTTTAGTTTCAGTGGGTTTGGCTTTTACTGGAGGGACAGAGATTTGTTCTACCATCATTATCCAGAGGACAATCATCCAACAGACCCTGCAATCACTGCTAATCCAATGCCTCATTTAGATAGAGAATTTGCAGGAATTCAACAGGATCTCCCTGATACATCTGCCCTGCCTGAAACATCTTCCAGAAAACTCTCTTTTCTCCTTTCATGTCTCAAGTACACACCTTCCTTTCTTAAACCTCCTGGATATCCAGCAGTCCTGCTCCTTTACACTGCAGCCACTCCCATTTGTTTGGGGTTTTTGTGTATGTTTGTGGTGTTTTGGGTCCTTTTGTTTGTTTCCCCCCCCCACCCGGGTTGTTTTGGTTTTTTTCCAAACAGAGAACAGGAAGAGAAAGGGCACAAGGGAAGCAAGGAGGCAGCCAAGAACTTGACAGAATAAAGAGTTCAACATTCAGATAAAGGAGCTTCTCACCATCTCTGCTGGTGTCCCATTTAAGCATCAAGTCAATGGCATAGATTGCTCTGGATGAGGGATAATCACAGATGCCAAGAGGTGCAGGTTTAGCTGAAGCAACTTGGAACAGTTCAGCAAATGCCTTAAAAATATCTGCCTAACAACAGAAAAAAGGTCTCTGAGTGAGAAGTGAGGTTCCACATAAGCAATAAACATGTTTCTAATCACTTCATTAATACAGTTTTTTTAGAGGTTGTATAAATTACACCAGGCAACAGAGGAAAATCTGCACAGTATTGGCTAGTGAGGACTGGCTGTATTAAGTCCAACACGGTGTAATCACAAAGTAAAATCCTAAGATCATGAAATAAAAGTCTTTAGCATCCAAGTGTTTGAGGGTGAATTATGCAAAGTTAAGAAATGCTTCAGAGTAAAAGGTCAACATGTGATGTCGTTGGTAGAACTGACACACATAAAATATGTCTGCTGAGATAAAAATGGAAAAGCTGAGTAAAAAAAACCACACCCAAATAGATCCATGAACATTTACATGAGAAAAATGAACTGCTTACTTACTTGTACTGTTGTCCAAGGATATTCAGGATACTGTTTTTCAAACAGAGGAATGAAGTCTTCACAGTGTACCTGAAACAGTTTAATTGGGAATGACTACAACATGAGAATGGAATATCCAGTATTTTTTGCCACTCATGAAAATGCAGGTAGAGAACGAGGGAATTAATTCCTGAATGCTTTCTTTGTTGCAGTATTTGTTGTTATGAAAGACCACACTAAGGCTTTGCCAGTGACAAGTTGCCATTCTCTGTAACTCTTTTATTGTCTCTCTCAGAGTGGGTTATATTCAGGATGGAGGTTTGTGTTACTTTATATTATCACAGATGCCTGGGGGAAGAGGGGAAGGAGTCTAGGAAGTATTTGCCTAGGACTTGGGGTACTTTGAAATTGGTTATTTGCTAATAGTCCCAAAGCAGGCATTGGAAAATCTTCTAACAACAGAAAGGTGAGGGAGAGGTTTTTTTGCTGTTTGCTCACCTGTTTTAATGTGACACCAGGAGCGTAATTCATGACCGTGAAATGCTTCTCGTAGTCGTCCAAGTCATCAAGTGAGAACGCCCTGAGGAACAGAGCAACTCCTTAAGTTTCCAAGGGGGTCAGATTCAACTCCAAGACCCTCCAAGGGGTCAGATTCCAGCCCAGGACCCGTGAGGGGAAGGGGATTACCTGTTGGAGAAACGCAGCCAGAAGACGTCGTAGCTGTAGAGCCGGAGGGGCTTCACGGACCGCAGCAGCACAACGTAACGGATGTCGAACTTCACCATCCCCACGTCCTCCCTCTGGAACAGCACAGGCTCCTCGATGTATTTGCACACTACCTGCAACAAAGCCAGGCCACAGACAGTGTCACTGAATCTGTTCAGCACAGATTCACACTGAATCTATTCAGCACTTCCCTCCGTGAAGCAGCTTTTTCAGCTCTGCCCTTTAAACCCCGCTCAAAGCCACGCTCTCTCTGACCTTTGGGCTGCTTTCCCTGTGCCTGATGATGCTGTTAAGGCTGTTGGTGATGTGGGTATCCAAGCTTCTGGCCAAGTTCCATGGTTTGCATATCCAGTGGTTGTCTTCTCCTCTGAGAGAGAAAGAGAGAGCAAGCAACACCTGTAAGTATCCACCTCATTCTTCTGTCTGAGCATCCACTTGAGCAGGTCCATACCCTCTCCTGAAAAAATACTTCATAAAGCTGCAGTGCAAGAACCAAGGATTTCTGACTGTCAGCTGGGAGCAGTAGGTGTTAGGAATAAAAGGGAGAACAAGCTTATTATCTTTCACAGATAATTTTTTTTCATTAATGGCCCAGCATGATCTCACTGGTTATTTCCTTCTCCTGCATCTGACTCCATCAAAGGGGGAAAACAACCCATCGACAAGGACAGCACCTCCATGGACATGCACAGTTCTCCATCCAGGAGTCTGAGGACATTCTAGCAGGGTATCGTGCCATATTCCAAGTTGGTTCCCTAATGACTCCTCCAAATCATTAACATTAAATGACACCATAACTCATCACTCTGGGGAAAAAACCCACACAGTATCTCAACAGCTCACATTACAAGAAAATGAAAGCACAGCACCATCATCTCACTTTCTAGTACCAGACACCTCCAGGTGCAAAATTCTTTGAGTTATCCTTGAGAAAAACTGGCAAGATGCTGGCCTTTCCATGTATCCTTTACAGTCCTAACTCAAAAGCAGAGGGTGATGCTGTAGATTTAAAACCCTAAAGGTCCACAATTGCTTTAAGTTAACACTAAAACTAAAGTTTACTTTCACAGCCTTACAGAACCCAAGTACTTTAAACATTTTCCCCTCTGGCTTAAGTGCAGGAACAACTGCTACTGTCCCCTGGAAAAAAACCCAACAAATAGACTTGTTGCAAACTCATTTTAAGCTTTTGTGTATCAATTAAATACAAGAGGTAAGGTCCTGACTAGACAAAAAGCAACGAACTTCAAACCTGTATTCAAACCATGGCAAAGTTCCTGGGTTTCAAAATCTGCTGCTTAACTACTGTTACACTAAAACAAAATATCTAAAAAGCTCCCACTTTCCAGTCAAAATTCACTCGGACATAAAAGCAGCAAGAGCCAACTTGTGGTGGTGCAGCAGCTGCCAAGCCCCAAATGAGGGTCTTTGAGGAAAGCTGGGATCAAGAAAGCACAAAAGTAAGGAAGTGAGAACACAAGTCACCTTCTGTCCCGCTGCTGGAAGTAGCTGATGAACTGAGGCAGCTCTGTCTGGAGGTTAAAAGTCCGAGGCAACCACCTTGGCCCATCTGGGCCTCCAGCTCGTCTGGCAACGGATGCCAAGCAGTCCTTGACAGTCAGGAGGTTCTCACACGGGAACTGATTCACCATCACCTCGGGCCTCTCCTCACTGAGCTTCCTACAAAACAAACAAGTCGTTGGGTGAAGGAGGGAGGCTCTGGGGAGGAAAAAAAAATAAACTGTATTCTCAGGGGAACAATCCCAACCTGTAATCTTTGAAGTGAGAGAAGTTGTAGAGGATGTCTGCCTCCCCCTCGCTGTCCGTGAACACAAAGCGGGGATGTGTCAGGTTGTTGAGGACTTGCTGAATGTCTGTGAAAACCCTGGAAGAAGAAACAAACAAACAAACAAAGAGACAAATGAATGGAAACATCAATTTGACCTGAGACTGATCAACTGGTGTTTGAATAGAAGAAGTTTCAGTCTTGACTTTCTCCAAGAATTACAGTTTCCCAACCCATGCTCCCTGTGATACGCAAAAACATTTTAAACTGAAGCGGGACAGATTCAAAACACTGTATTTTGAGACAACTCTCCAAGATAGTTAAGTGGAAAAAATAGATTCAAAAACCTGTATTTTTGAGACAGAAATCTCCAAGGTGGTTTAGCCCTGACAGCTTCACAGAAGTAACAGCTCAGAAGATGATGACCAAGTCCCTGACAGAGAAGCATTAACAGGAATTCACTATTCTACATGAGAAGTCCATGACCTTGTAAATACCTTCAGTGCTGGAAGAGCTCTAAAAATCAACCTGCTGTCACCCCATGAAAGAAAGACACAGTAAATCTTGTCAGATTAACTCAGTAGCTTCGAAAGATTATTTTCCTTTGGTCAGAACTTCCCACACAGAGACATTTGCAAATAACCAAAACACATGAAAGTGTGTGCATTAGGTATGTGCAGGAAATACATGCAGCTTTGAGGTTTAATACAAATCTCCTCTCAACCCCATTTAAAACCACACCAAAACCCAACCCAAACCTGATACGCATCCCAGTACATGACCGAGAAGGAGGCAAGATGTTGCCTATCTCAGGAAATTCCCTTCTCAAATAAAACCAGGCACTTGAATGCTACAATAAGCATGTAGAAATAGGGGTTATTTTGATGATTTTACAGCTTAAAGTGAGGTCACTTAATTCAGAGTTCAGCATGTTGACTCCAAAATGAGGTTGATATAGACAAACTGTTCTTATAGTAAGGGAATATTTAAACAGACTAAGAAACCACTAATTTTTTCCATGGGAAACTACTATATCCTTCCTCCTTTCCAGACCTATTCTTACCCATTGTACAACTTTCCTCTCCTCCTCCACTACTAAGCAACTGGAAGATTTATTCCCCAGACACTTCTCTGAAAAGATGAACTGCAAAACTAGCCCAGTCACAAGGGGTGGGGGGAAAGAACTTCTTTAAAAAGAAAAGTGTGTGAGATGCTTTGCATAGCTCCACGTGCCAAAAATGCACAGAAGAACACGTGCAGCACGAGAACTGCTAAAATTTAAATTGCTCAGGCAATCCCACACAGGTTTCCTCACAAACACACCCCACAATACAAGGCACCATCCCACTAATAAAGACACTCATCTCATGTAGTCCTAAGACCTAAACCCTGGCTAACAGGTTTTAGGAGCAAAAGGGTCATCAGATCTACACAAGTGGATCTATTCTGCTGGTTAAATCCACTCAGCAACAGTTTTGTTGTCATTTGTTGTTTCTTTTCCTTCTTGTGCTTCAGCCAACACACTGCACAGGATTTTTTTTGCTTCAGGTTGTATGAACAGTATCTGGCTTCCAGCTCAGGAAAAAGGGTTAGAAGTTACTTTTCTGAGTAGCTTTCAGAATGACTGTAGCTTGCTACACCCGTTCTGAAAAGCAACGTGGTTGGCTAAAACTTGTGCAGTTTCACGTGTTTTGACGAAGTGGCTTCTTTCCCCTCCTTTCCCCACAGCAAATACCTTTCGAACCTCTGGCTCATGAACTGAGTTTTCTCACAGAAATTCTTCCTAGAGTAACAAGGAGGCTGAACCTAAGGTGTTCACCTAACCCTAGGCCTGAGGTGTTAAAAACAAATAATCAGTGCTGAAAGTCAAACCTGTGGCAAACTCCCTTACTCCAATTAATAAGAGAGAGTGGTAAGAAAAACGCTGCTGTGCCAAGGGCCTGAGGGCCTTACACAGCATGGAAGGACACTGGGAGAGCCTGGCAGCATCTGATAAATCCAATAAATCTTACTCCACATCGTTCTCTAGGCATCATTTCATCAGTCACAGGTTTTTGTGTCCGACCCCAACACCCCTTCTTCTGTAAAATACAAAGCCTGCTTTCCTAATCTTGAAGCCTTGCTAAAAAATTCATGTGCCAGAGCACTCAGGATGATGCATTTTAAGACTTGCTTAAAGAATACAAAAGTGCAGCACAAAATAAACAGGGGGGCTCAACTGTTAAGAGCAGAAATGCTACTGTAACAAGCTGACAGAGGTTAAGATGAGAGGGAAAATAAGGGCATTTCACTCGTTCTAAGCTTTTAAGTTTCTATAATGCAGAAAAGAAGCCTTTATTATATCCCTTACTCATACTTTTTAGTGAAAACACCCACTTGTGTGCGTTAAAACATTATGCAACTTTCTTTTCACCCACAAGGTGGCACTTATCTAAAAAAAAAAACAACCCACTAAAAAACCCAACTAAATTTATTTTTTGGAAATTCTGTAAGTGATCATTCACTCACTTTGAAGAATAAATGCAACAAGAGCAACTGGTAAGTCAAAACCACAGGCAAGTGGCTACATAAAATCACCCCTTTAACTTCCCTCAAAGCTGGAAAAGGCTGTTCAGCCTGAACACACTGCAATTACTACACATGATCTTGCTAAGGAAGCATTTTGTTTGCAGATACCTACTTGAAAACTCTGTCTTTGGCATAAACTGGTGGGTTTATCACTACAGGCAGTTTTTCCTTGTTTTCTGCTAAAATGGCCTGGAAAACACAGAAAAGCACAAGAAATTAATACCAGGCAGAATATTCAGCAGGTATGAACAGCAGCCGAGACCAAACTGACTTTTAAAGTGTGAACACTCAGGTTTATAAGAGAAGTGACTGAAAAAACAGCATCATCTTTCAGGGGAAGCTACAGGCAAAACGTTCTGTGTGACTCAGTGTTCATCCAAGCATTTTATCAGCAATATCCTGGTGAAGTTCAGCCAGGTGAGATTTTCTCAGATTGCAGACCTTTACAGATACTCTTCTGCAATTTCTTTTCTCCATGTAAATATTTAAATACACATATATATATATTTAATATATATAAAAATATTTTTAAATATATAGGTTTATATAAATCTCTATAAAAATTTATATAGACAGAAATAATCTATCTATATAATCCCAGAAAATAGGCCAGTCCATTTGCATGTCTCGTTGGTTCTGTTGTCTTTGGTGCAACTGAATTTCACCAGAGCTACATTTTGAGAATTTCATTATATTGTGCAATAAGCTGCTCAGAAAAACCAAATCAACCAGTACAAGAGCAGAGGCAGAAGGGAACCCTATTAGCAAAAAAGAACAAGAAATAAGTCAAAAAAATTAAGCCACGCTGTTGTTGTAACAACACTAATTTTTTTACACAGAACACCGAAGCTTTCAGAAAAATTAGAATAAGAAATTTAATACCCTTAGCTATAGCAAAGGCCAACACACAGCCCATTTCACTAATTGTTATTTGCACACAGTAGTAAAGCAGTTGCAAAAACTACACAGTGATAGCAGCAAACAATTCTGAAGTGGCCTGGCTTACAGAGGCATTTAGAAACATTTTCACCCAACTGTATTTTCCTGCAGAATTGCTGGCTCGTGTGTTAATGCTGCAAACAGATCTCTGAAGTTGTCTGCAGCTTATTTTGGTGCATGCAGCTCTGCTCATGTGGAAAACAGGGGAAGCAGAAGGGTGAGGAACACAGGAACTCTTTCTACCTGTGTCACTTCTGGTGTCCAAGGATGTGCTTCACTGCTCTGTCACCAGTTAAGACTTCAATCTACCTCTAGACATTCCAGAGCAAAAGAAAGCTCTGTTGGTTGGTTCTAGCATCAATGTTTTGCTGTCATCTCAAGAGCTGAGTGGCAGAGACACAGTTAAGGGGGAAAAAAAAAGGCTGCTCTAAGAAGGTATTTTAAAGGTGGAGTGGTAAAGGAGGACACTGCACTCATTTGCCACACACAGCTCTTTAACTTGACCTGACTGTACCAAAACAGAATTAAAACACATGCAAAAACTAAATCGCTTTATCTGAGACCCAGAGAACACATGTAAGACATAAACTGTGGGTGCACTGTTGCTGCTTATCTGTTAATGCAAAGTTATGTCTCTTCCAAAAATGCAAATCCCAACCAGACTTAGGTTACAAGACTGCCTAACTACTTGGAGTGCATGCCTTTATTTACCAGGAGCAGGTTAACTTCATTTCTGAGTAGTTATTGTTAACAACAAGCTGGATAGAGCCCTTTCTGCCCCTCATCTCTTATAAGAAATGGATAGTTGGGGTATGGACTCATCTTCAGAAGCTGCACTTTGAATGCTGTCGGTGGCCAGGACAGCATCCTCACACACATCAGGTCTCTTCATTTTTCTTAAAAGTGAATCTCATGCAGACTTGGTTCATGAAAAGGAGATTCCAAACATTAATTTTCACATCCTTAAAACATCCAACATATCCCTTATTAGAAAGGAGAGCTTGAAACGAACCAGATGAGTGAGTACTTTAGAGTAGTGCCATGCAATTAAAGATGTCTCTGCTCCAACATTTAATGCTTCTGAACCACCACATTAAATGAGCAGCCCAGTAAGCCAGCCTGAAAAATGTATAACCACTCCTAAAATAGCAAAACATATCTTTCTGTAACTCAAGACCTGAACAGCAGTGCTACAGTCAGAAATCCAGAATCAAATAGCTAACAGGAAGATGGATATCTCATATGCAGTACTTTGTAGCATGCTTATAAAAGAAGCTACACAAGACTGCAACAACACACTAGAACTCATTTATGCTGCTTCAGTATTTAAACACTTAAAATTATATGTAAATGTAAGACATTTGTCTCACATATTTATTTATTGGCTACACTCTGAAATCAGTGTTTAGGTTTAAAAAGAAGCACAACAAGAACTCCTGCAATGTTTTTTTCAGACACTGCCTCTTCCTGACAGAAGTAAAACATGATACAAACTTGCTGAAATGCTACCTGGTAATACTCATCTGATGGCTCTGGTGTGAAGCAGCTGACATCCAACACCTCATCAGGCACCCAGGGCAGCAAAACACACTTCCTGATCAATCTATCCGTTTCCCCGTGGGCATAATCCCGAGTGACTTCATCTGCAGCACAACAGGGAGAACCTTTAGGAACTGTTTCTTCCTCCATGGATAATCTTTATCATGGCACATCAGACAAATGACAGTTGGACAGTTCATACCACCACAACTTCTGTTACTGAAGTTAGAAGTAATTAAAGGACTACAGTAAAAAGGGGGTTATTTAGGAGGTTTATCTTCTCCACTTGATGGAGGCAAAGGTGGCCCCTGATCAAGATTTCAGGAATAAACTGTTGGCCTGGTGTTTCCCAACTTTCAACACTTGACTTTCTGACTCAAAGCTACAAACAGACTTTTAAGGAAGTTTTTTTAAACTTTTTTTTAACTTTTTTAAACCCTCAGATGACTAAACTGGCAGTTTCACGACGACAGTGATGCAAGATTGAAGTTCTCTGCCAATAAAACAACAGCAACGTTTTTAGACTGGTAAAGGTCTTGATCTCACAAATTATGGAAATACCAGGCAGAGGACTTTTAAATTTGACAGCATTACATGTATGCAGCCATTTTGGTCTTGAAATATTTGTTTTACTGGGAAATGCTCAGGGATTTGTAAGAATATGGCCTGTCCTCTACTGCAAGCATTAAATAAAATAAATAAAAACACACTTACCACCGGTTTCCAGGTCTCTCAAAGGCCAGAGAACAGTGTAAGCAATTTGCTGGGGCATATAAAACAGAGGTGCTGTTGCAAAACTGGGCTGATCCGAGTGCTGGATGCGTGATCCAAACTCATCCATGATGTACCAGACAGGAACCTTCTCCTCTGCAGTCTGTAAGAGGAAACAGGGTGAGACATCCTGCACATAACAAGTGCAAGAAAAGCACCAAAGACAGGAAGATTAGTTTTCATCAAAGTACCCCTTCCTGAAGCATTTGTCATGAAAAAAAAAAAAATCCTGAATGAAAGAATCAACTTTAAATTGCTTGGTAGAACCACTGTGGTCCTTTTACAGAGTCAGAAATGGAGCAGAGAGATTAGATTTGAGATATCCAAACAGCTCAGTGCCAGAGAAGGGAACAGAAGACAAGTTAACTACAGGCTGAATTAATGACCTTCCAGAAAATCACTTTTCAAGTGGTAGCACTGATAATTCCACCTCACGAGCTATTCATGACAATTTGGGAAACAAAGACACACAGGGTAGAAAGACTCAGATATACTGTTCAGATCTCCTTTTTATTCAAGGAAAAAGAAAAAGCAGTCACAATGAATCCCTTTCTCAGGGATTTTTCAGGCCTGGTTCTCCTGTGAGCTAAGCTTAATTGATGAGAAGAGAATAACCTCAAGTCCCTGTGCTAAGAGGTGCAGGTTGATCACGTTCCCACTGCTCAGGGATCAGCCCAAAGAATTCACCTTTCTCCTCTTTTAATCCTAAAGAGTCAAACTAGCCTTGGGGCTACCTGGCAAACCCTACCATGGGTGTTTTAGCCAAACCCTGAGAGATGTATGCCCTCAGAAATGGCAGGTGTGCACTTGGAGTGACTGAAGGCTCAAGACATGCTGGTCCAGAGCTGAAGAATGTGGGGCAGAGTGACCAAACCTGGTGTCTTATCATCTAAAAGTAGCAGCCCTTGGAGTAAAGTTATGCCTACAAACACTCAGGCTCCGTCTTGAAGGCAGTTGGTTCTCACCTGAGGGTAAGCAAACATTTACACAGCACGAACAAACCAGGAAGGTAAGTTATTTGACAGGGTACATACAGCCCTGGTGTGTAAAGCACTCTGTTACAGCTGAGGAAAACTGCAAACACAGCTACAACACACACTTTTATGCAAGACAAGTCGATTCTATGAGAGGTTCTTTCCTCCACTGTGAAGAAGTTTGAGTAGAAAAAAAAAAAAAAAAAGACATAACATACAAGCAGACCTCTTTTGCAGCAGACTTTTCTCCTCTCTATAAAAATCCCCTCAAATCTCTCATCAGAAAAGCTGGTTTTAGCTGTGCTTTATCTCTACGTGGCAGCTGCTCTCCTTCCATAAAGAGAAGTTTACTCTGAAATGCCTGTAAAGGACTTTTGTTAACTGGGTACATATCTCTGTTAATATCCACCTAACTGGAACGTCTTCACCCCAAAACGTTCAGCACCCTAACCAGGCTTTTTGGTTTTTTGGGTTTTTAATTTCCACTAGAGGCTCACCCCTTGAGAGAGCTGGTAGGTCTGGTTGTATTTCCACATCTCCCGCAGCACTTGCTCGACGCTGCCCTCGTCCGGGATCTCCCCGTGGAAGTCGATGCCCATGAGATTGGCCATCCTGTGCAGCAGCCCCGGCACGTGGAGCAGCTGCTGCCGGGCGTGTTCCACACGGTACGTCCAGGCGTGGTCGATCAGGAAAACGCTTAAAGGGAATTTGGGTGGCATTACTTACACACCGGCCGTGTTCTCACACGTCTGCAGCCAAACGTTCGGCGAATTGCCCCGCAGATGGTTTGATAACTAAATCTCCTCTTACTCACCGAGTCCCTCCCAGAACACACACACACACTGTGGCTTTTTTACAGCTTAGTAAACTTTCCAGCAGTAACTTTACACTCTTTGTTTCGTTCTAGAAAGCTTTATAGGGCGTTAGTACTTCAATGAAAACGAGGAGCAAACAGAGAATAGAGCACTCAGTCTGTAAGCCTAGTTCTGTCTTCCCTTTTAATCACTGTTAACTCCACTGCATCGACCTGATATTCTTGCCTGAAGAAGGAAAACAAGGCATGAATTTTGCAAAATTATTCCAGGACCTTGGCAGCCATGAGCTCTGTGACATCTGCTGTCTTCTGCAAAACTAGGTGGGGAAGTCTCATCATCAAAAGCCTGTATATGCTGTTAAAAGAAAATTACTACGTTTTAAGTTTTGATTGTTTCAATTTGGTTTGGTTTTTAACCTGGGTGGGGAGTGTCACCAAGTTATTTTCAGAAAAAATGGCATTGTTTAAAAGAATTACAGTCCAACCCAAAATAAAACCATACACATCTGGCACAGCTGCCCTCGACAAGTTTAACCCTGGTTTAGGCTGCATGATTTTGAGGAGAAACCACACAGTTATTCAATACTTTGGTTACATCATCTTGCTGCACTACCTCAGAGAAAACTCTGAATTCTACTTGTTAACAAAAACCCCAAACAAACAAACAAAAAACCCCATTATAAAACACCCCCACCACTCGTATTTCAGAAAGTTTAAAAAATACGTCAGCTGTCACGTAGGGCGAGTAGCCTCCAACAATTTCTGCATCCCAGATTCCACATGCAGCTGAAACCTCATTTCATTTTGAAATTAAATGCTCCAGAGAATGCTAAGGTCAAGCTCTCTGGAAATGTGAGCAAACAGGGGTGTTGGTGTTCTGTTCCTTCATCCACACACAACTGCAAAGCAAAAGCTGCAAGGAAGCCCAAGATTGTCACAGGAGGTAGTTCTGAACTTCACCACTTATGTGCATTCTCATATTTAGAAAGCAGATGACTTAGTTTAAAGCACGGATATTACTCTGAAGCTGCTTAGTGCCTCCTTAGCCTGGGATTTGGGAAGATCACAAGTGCCTCTTCAGTGGGATTTTTCCATGGGCACAGTCTTGCAGATACAAAGTTCTGGTTTTGTTTCTGCAGAATTCATTTCAAGGTTGCCTTTTCCTTCTTTTCTCCTTCAGTTCACTAAAACCACTTTCTAAGCATCTTCCTGCGTGATTTAGAAAGGAACAGTGTTAAGATACCTGCACTCACTCCTCTGCAGGGTGAATGCACCTTTCCTCAAACACACAGCTGTGTCCTAGAGTGGGAAAAGAGGATTTCTGAACAGGGTCAAACAAGTTTCAAAGCAAACTATCACTACAATTTTAGGGTTTCACACAACTCGAAGACTGAACATTAAATCACTGCTCACCTGTTGGGGTTTGAGGCTTGAAGCCCGTTCTCATTTGTTACAATCACTTTGAAACAAGGCCCATTTCCAGGATTTGGTTTCTTTTTCAATTGTTCTTCCATTTCTTCATCACCTTCTTCATCATCATCCACCTCTTCCACTTGCATTATCCCAAAGTAGTCACCAGCATCAAACACCTGAGATGGAAAGTGCACACAATATCAAGCAATTGGTTAAGGCAGTGCCCTGATATGTTCAGTGCAACCCTTGTAGACATTTCTTGCCTGCAGTCTCTTAAAAATTGGCATTTTTACCTTAACAGTATTTATTATTTCCCAGTTGAATAGAACTGTTTATTTGGGAAGCTTCTTTGTTAACACTGGCAGGAAGCTTTGTTGGTTTCTTCCCTACCAACAGGTCTATTAATGATTGTCTATTAGTTTAATGCCTCATTAAGAACTTCAGAGGCTGAAAACAGAATACCTTGGCTCAACCTTTGCTAAAATCAACAATTTAAGACCTGCAAAAGCAGGTGCTGCCCAGGCTCCACAACGAAGCTAAAGTACACTGAGGTACCTGAAGAAAAAGAGCTTTTACCAACAGAGCTCTGAACCAGAGAAAAGAATCACAGAATGGCTTGGGTTACAGGGGACCTTAAAAAATCATCCCAGTTCCAGCCCTGCTGCCACAGGCAGGGACACCTTCCAGATGCTAACAATGGCTAAACAGCTTCTTAGCTAAATGCTAGCAATATGTTGGCTAACATAAGCACATGCGTTTTTCTTAGGGTAAAGAAAATTACTTTGCAAACAAACTCACTAGTGATTAAAAACACGCCTACTAAAAAAACCAAACAAATAAAAATCAGAAACTGACTCAGCATCTTCCACCTCAGCAGGTGTCAAAATAGTCAGTAGCTCTAATTTATTCCTCGTTTTCCAGTTTTGCTAGAAGAGGATAACATTACTCAATGGTGAGCAGTATCACAGCCTCTCGTGTTGTGAGAGCAGCCACCAACGTTTAAGTCTCTGCACAGCTGCCTGGAAAATTCACAGCAGCTGCAGGCAGGTCCCAGCCAAGGGAAGAGTGGCCTTCAGGGGTGCTCACAACTCCTTTTCATCAGGTTGGCTCCCAGCTGGATCAGCTCCCAGGTCTGGTTCACCACACAAGTGTTAATCCCAGCCCATGGCAGCCAAAACAGATCTGCCAGGGCACTCGTGTTCCACCCTCCCCTGAAGTGACACTTCAGTGCTCCTGCCACTGGCTCAGAGCAGTCCTCAAGGAGCTCATTAGCCAGCAGGAGGAACTGCAGCCAAGTCATTAGAAGATTAAAACTGCAAGTGTGAATCACTGGAGCACTTGACAGGTGCTACTGTGTGGCTTTCTACACTTCTGTCTACGCTTTTTTCTACATCTTTTGTCTTAAGAGTTTGTAGGGTAGGAGGTGAGCCACTGACTCAGGTGTAGCTTCCACTCCCAACAGGCTCCACCTATTCACCAAACACTCCTGGATAAATGTTGATATAAAGTTCTTCTACAACACTCAGGATGTTGGCTTCGTATTTCATTAAAACATCATCTCAAGACTTAAGAAATTAAGAGATTCCAAATCCTCTGAGCCAGAGTTTTGATCTCTCCCCCCACAACAAAGCATCCGACGCACAAGATTGCGTTTAGCAAAAAATCCCCACTTTGAAGAAGTTCACAGAATTATGCCTACTGAAAAACATCTCCCAGAGAATTTATAACCTTGGAGAAGTGAACTGTGTGATTTGGTGAAGATGAGAAATGCACCTTTCTGGGAGCAGCAGCTCAGGGCCACCTTAATCAGTGTTTTTTGCGAGGGCTGTTTTTTTTTAACTCATGACGGATGATGCAAACACCGATGGCCTTGTGACAGAAGCACCTCGTTGTCAGGGGGGAGCCAGCACTGCTGTCCTCCCCACCCTCCCTTTGAGGTAATCTGTCCCACTGAACCTATTAACACAGCAGCTGCATTAAGGGAATCTTAATTAAGCTACTTAAGCAAAAACCAGCTGGATAAGATCACGCCACCAGTCTGAAAAACACAACCTCTGGCTCGAAGCAGAGCAGGGAGGGCTCCCTTCAAGTGCTCCCACAGAGTAACCAATGATGTCTAGAAGAACAACAAAAGGGTACCAACAACACGTTTTGGTGGCACAACTACTCGCAAGCAAAACGTGTCTGGGCAAAACCCCTCCCTCTCCCTGCTCGGGTGCAGTTCCAACCCAACAAACCCAACAAACCAGAGAACTCGATAACAAAGCAGGCACATGCCACGACAATTACAAGTGCAAGCTGCTTTAGAGGCCACAGGTAGACTCTGAGCAACAAACAGCCTGCACTCCCCTGCCCTGCAAAGTAAAGCCTAGTAGTGTTATCATGCTGCATTCCTTCTAGTAATTAATTAAAAGCTTCCATTTCTAACTGGGATGAAACTCTAAGCAATCCTTTGCCAGCAACATCTCAGGGCTATAAAAAAAATCTTGCTGCAATACACACACAGAAGCCTGCAAAATAACTTAGCATATGGCTGGAATAGGGAGAAAAAAAAAAAAGAGATTATGAATAAAATTGGATGCAGGCACTACGTTTTCCAGGCTTACACAAGGTTTATCCAGTAACATAAGAAACAACCACCACTACAGAAATGCAGGTTTGGTGTTTATAAAAATTGATTACACACGCATCTGTTTTGTTTCTGAAGTTTCTGCCAGGGACACAGAAAAGTTTTCCTCCCCAGCAGCTGATGAATGCTAAATGCAGAAGGGATAAATAAAGGCAGGTTTTACCAAGCTAGCAGATAACGCTGTGTTTTGAATGAGCAATCCAATATGTAATCCAAACACAGAATGCTCTCAGAAGGAAAGCTGCTCCAGCAGATCTCAAGGTAAATTAAAAAGAACCACCCAAACTCTTCATTTTTCACAGGTTTTAAGGCTTTAGCCTACACAAAGGAGGGAGGGTGCATCCATTCCACGTTGAAGCACATGTGGGTTGGAAAACAATTCCCTGGGCTGGGTTCTAGAGGAACTGATGCAAGAGATATTTTTACCTCTATTATGGATGCAAATTTTTCAAGTCCTATGCTAGAAAGTTTTAATCTTTGCAACAGGTTAGGACAAATGAAAAATTCCTCCCACCTCCACACGTGGAAACAAGGACACTCATCCTATGCTCCACGTTGCACCGGTTTTCTTCCCCCCTCAGTTATTCTTTATTACCTAGGCTCCCAAAACGTTTTCATCCTGTCCCCTCACCTCCTTTGCTTTCTTTCCTGCTCTCCTCCAGCCATTCCTCGTGGTGCAGTTCTAAGTGAGGTGGTGTAGCTCTGTCCCTACCTCCTCAAGAGGTCATCCCAGTCCACAGCACTCCTCACAGGAACTTTTCCTGGACATCCCAACCTTCTCAATATCCTTTTGCCCTTCTTCTGGACAAAACCCAGAAGCTACAGCAGCAGAGACAAGCACCCTCAGCAGACTAATTTACCTTCTCAAGCTCACTGGAATCATTAAACCTCTTTCTCCACACATGCTGGAACACTTAGTACGGAAGAACACGCTCAGCCACCACTGCAAGCAAAATGAAACAGGAGCAGCTGCTGCCTTAGGGCACATCCTTTCCTCACTCTGCCTTTTGTCACCCTGCCTCTCTAAAAAGATCAGGACCACAGGTCTCCTCTCACTCCATCGTCTTACCTTCTAAATGCTGGTAACTCCTTTCCTACAAATATTCATTCCTATCATGACTTGCTATGCTCCTCTCCTGAGCCTCCTTTAAAGTTGAGAAGTTGGGGAAAAGAAGCGTTCAAGTGATTAAAAATTAACTTGTACACAGATGTTAAGCTGCAGTCCCCGCCGTCCTACACTACCTGTTCAAACTTCTCATCCCGCCCTACTTGTTTCCTCACTGCTCGTCATGCCCTCCAGCAAACCAACACGAGTTCCCTTCCCTGCTCTCTTTCTCTCCCCAGGACTAAAAGTTCACCTCATTTATCTCTTCTCCTCCTCCAGGTCGACTCCTCCAGACTCCCTCGAGCACTCTCAGGTCTCCAGACAACCAGTTTCGGGTTGCACCTCTTTCCTGCCTCAGTTCCTTGTTCCTTTACCTCCACAAATCCAAGAGAGTTTTCCTCATCACTGAGGCTGGGTATGTTTAAACAACAACAAAAAAAAAAACCCTTCAAAACTCAACCTAGTGTCCTTACAAGTTTATTTTAAGTGACTCCTCGGCTTAGCTTCTCTTCCCTTTCTCGCCACAGAGCTCCAGGGAGCGAGCAGGTGGTTGCTACAAAGGTGGAAAGGGATACTCCGTCCTGGAGCTGTGCCGGTGCCACCACATCCCCTTTAGTTCAGGGCCAGGTGTTTCAGCTCCAGCTGATACACAGCCAGCTCGGGCAAGGGGATGAGCTGTATGATGCCTGGGCAGGGCTACAACAGGGGAACTCAAGGCTCAGACAAGGCAGCATCCCCGAATTTATGCCACTGCATCGACAAATGGCAATTTTACAAAGGCTTACAGAATTCAGCCTGATAAAAAGTCAGCACCACCCCTCCCGGACTGCTTTACAAAGCAGTCCTTGAATTGTTATTGCCAGAACATTCTCATACCAGCATCCCTGTTCTCTGAGAGAGGTGAGGAGCTTTTAATTGGATCGGGAATTAATGTACAAACTGAAAGCGCTCCTGGAAAGCATCCTGAGACAGGTAACTTGTGCGTGCAGGAGACCACACCTGCACAGATAAATGACTGAGGGCAGGGTAGACCTGCGTGCAAACTGGGAAAAAAACCCAGAAATAAAAAAACAAAAACCACGAACAAAAAAAAAAAATCTGGCAAAAGCCAACCCAAACCGTAATGGATTAACATATAGCAACATTACTACTACTGCTGCTGCTTTTTAAAATTCCTCTTCGGCAAGAAGGGCTTAAGGCTTTAGGGCACTGCCATGGGTTTGGCTGCGACAGAGCTAATTTTCCTTCTTAGCAGCTGCGTTTCTTTATGGATTCATCACGTCCTCCTTCCAGGATTCATCACTCCCTCCAGCACTGCCCCTCTCCGCTCTCCCCGAGAGCTTCGGACGCCTGGAAACAGACCAGCACACCTGGATCCATCTCACCGCCCGCCGGGTCGGCATCGCATCGCAGCCCGCCCTCCCCCGCCGAGGAACAGCCCGGCTCGGTTCTCCTCCGCCGGGGATGGAGGGGCTGCCCCGGGCGCGGCTCACCCACCTCTGCCCGCAGCTTTCGGCTCAGGCTCTCCCAGTACCTCGCCGGGACGCCCGAGGCGCGGAGCGCGGCCCCGTGCAGGGCCACGAAGGCCGCCGGGTCCTCCTCGCCGTCCCCCGACATGGCCGGGCCCCGCCGCTCCCGCCGCCGACCGGAACACGCCGGGAGGAGGCGGCTCCGGCCCCGCGGAGGGCGGGCAGGAGGGAGGTGCCCGCGGCACCGGAGCGGGGCTCGGCCGTGCCCGCGTCCCACACGCCCCCCAGGAGAAGGGGGTTGAGGGCGGCTCCACCCTGCCGAGCGGGTGCGGGCTCTGCCTCTGCTTCGCTCTAATAAAATCACAAAAGCGTCAGTAAAATCGCAGCGTTTGTTGCCCCGGTGGCGTTTATTTTCCCCAGCGTTTCCCGACGAAGGGGCTCTTCCCGGCCGCGGCGGGTTGCGGGTGTGGTGCCATGCCTGGCAAGGGGGCTGGCACAGCCCACGGCCCCACTGCCCACAGCAGCGGGGATTGCTCTCCGAGAGTTGCGTGGGCTGGGGAAAAAATTAGTCGTTTTTAAATTAAAAGCGCTTTTTATCACTATTTCGAACTCCGACAAGTAAATTTTAACGTCTAGGCCTCTCTTAAGTATCTCAGTACAAGAGGGAGGTGTGCTTCCCGCAACCAGGGAGCTGCCTTCCCAGTGCTGTTCAGAAGAGCTTTCCTTCCCTTCCTTCCGAGATTTTGTGGGGAATGGCCCAAACCAGTTTCACCCGAGGCTCTCTGAACATCACTGGTAGCTTTGGTCTCAGCTCAGGTATGGTCATAAAGCTACAAGAGCAGGTGTCCAACACTCAGAGGGCTTTGCTGTGCCTGATAGAGCAGAAAGACATTAAAAGCGGTGCCTACGTGCTGTAACATCACCCTTTAGCAGACGGGGATCCAGCTCAGTCTTCACGTTGGATATCTGAATAGTAAATGCAGGCAAATGTTCCTCTTTGCCTGGGACCGTGTCTGCCTCCCCACGCGCTGCGTTCCCACATTTCCTCGGCACAAAGGCTCCGCTGGGATGTCGCTGGGGGAACCTCCCTGATTAAACAGCAGCAGATCAAAAAAAATAGTTGTATTTCCAGTGTTCCTGGACTGGGTTCCTGCCATGCTACCCTGAGTTTGAGTGTACTTTTTTTGCCAATATTGTGGTTTGGTAAAAAGAGGATGGCTGGGGCAATGACCTTGTCCTAGTATTGTAAAATGTGGAGATTAGATCATTTATTAGTCTTTGCATACTGAAAAGGCCACCTTTCCCTCATTTCTGTCTTCACCACAATCTCACTACCTGATGTTATATGTACAAACACAACATGATACATTTCTACACAGTATCGAGTATATCAACCTACATGACCTGTTTTTTTAGCATAGATTTTGTTCCCTGCAAAAAATGTTTCAGGCTGGGAGTGTTTACTACTCCTCATTTGAGCTGGTTGTTTGTTTCGTTTGTTTACTTCTCTTCTGTTTGGTTTTTTTGCCAGATGGCTATAAAAATAAGAAAGTTCCCAGAAAATACATAATAACGTTATAGTTAAATAACATTTTTTAGCCTTTAGGGAAAAAATAATCTTTTTTCCTCAAACAAACCAAGTATGCAAAGTGGGGTGTATTTTCATTTCTTTGTTCAGTAAAGCCACAGTGATGATGTCCTGTCCAGAGGCAAGGGGAATGTGATCCTGCTCCATCACTTCATTCCTGCTTGTGCCATAGCCCAGAAATACCCCAGTCAGCCTCTCAGGAAAGCAGGTGGATAATCTTTGTAAAGAAAAAGTCACCACAGTATTTTATTCTGATTGTTTCCTTAGCAAGAGGGGCTAATTTACAGTGCCTGAACAATGCGGTCCTTACCGAGGCCAAGCGCTTGTTAAATTTAATGGGTTACTTTACACAGGTATTTGCAGAGAATGCAAATAGGTCTCAGCAAGGCTGAGCTTACTAGCACTAGCCCAGTCTAAAATAGGAGGATTTAGCCTTCTGGCACTATCTGTAGGGGGCCAACCCATGCAGCTGTTGAGCCTCTTGTCACAGTAGTCCCAATGACTTATCCACCACCACCAGCAGAAATTTATCATGAGTTGGCATCTGTGAAGCAGCATTTGTCCCCCAACAGACACAACTGGCGTTTTACAGAGTTTCTGTGAGTCTAGTAGTTTGTGGCTTTATTCCAGGTGTTCGTGGCTGTCTGATCCAAACAGATCTGCTGTGCACTGCCCGCTTCATCTTCCTGTTGCTTCACGTTAGAACCTTCCTCTCTGGCAACAAGAGAGGTAAGGATGGCAAGGGACAGAAGAGGCCTTAACACAATAGTGAAAAGGAGATGCAGGGACATAGTTTTGGTGCATTTTACAATAAATGCTGTAATATGTTATAGAAGAAACTATTTGCTTTCAAATAAGCAGCTTTCTCAATGGTAAAACTAGGACTTCAAAGCATGGAAAGCTGAGATGGGGCTTAGATAAGAGGAACATAATTTTCTGTGAATACTTTATCATAGCTCTGAGTTTAAAACCTCAGAGATGCTGCCATAAGAAGGCAAGACATATTCTCCTGCATCAAAATAGCAGTTACCGTGGATAGCTTTGGCTTGCCTGCTTTTGTGGGCAGGTATATTTTTTGGGAAGGTCCTTCAATAATCCCCCAAACAGCACTGACTGTGTTTTGCACTCACCTGGCAAGGAAGCTGTGCAGAGGCAGTGAGTGTGGAGTCTGGAAAGAGCCCTGGAGAAGCAGAGATGGTGGAACAGGTGGATGAATGATCTTAGCAGGCCAGACTTAAAACTCCTGCCTAAAAGTCTGGCAAGAGATCAGCGTCTTAAGGATAATAAACAAACAAATTGTCTGGTATAAACAATATTTTCACTGATTGTTTTCCCCAAGGAACATTATTTACTGCAGTAAACGTATTTGCTGCAGTTTTTCCACAAGCTCCTTGGATGCCTTCAGGAAGGCAGATCCCTGTTCTCCCCTTTCCTGTGTCTTTAGGCCTACATACGTAGCATGTCATCAGATAAATTATTTTTATAAAAGTCTGTCCAACCTGAACCTCCCCTGGTGCAGATTCAATACTTCCCAGAATAATCTTCTCCTTGAGACTGACAGGCCTGTGGTTTCCAGGGTCCTCCTCATTCTTTCACTCAGCTTCCAGTCAGCTGGGACCTCTCCAAAATTCCACAGAAGATTTCATCCTTGTACACAGATACTTTGTTACCAGAAATCAGTTTGACTTCTAATGATTTTTAGGGATTTTAAGAGTTCAGCTTTTCTCTGTGCTTGACAGGAGCTGCCTTTTCTTGTTGCACATTTAAAGCCCTGAAGCTGTTAAGGACAGCTGAGTGCCATCTTAACGTGCTCCCATAAAAACGGTTATGTCTTCTTGGAACGAGGTAACTGCCCATATCACCTAAATGGATTGCTACCACCTGAAAAAAGGCAGCAACTGGTGTTCTGCAGCCTTCAGAGACACCCTCAGTCACGCTGACAGCATTTACATCATTTACAACGTATATAAAATCAGCGGAGTGTAAAGTCACATAATAAATGCTTTCCCTTAACGAGCTAAACGAGGATATGCAGCGGGATGCTGGGATGGATGGGATGCCTCCTGCCTGTCCTGCAGCAGGTGGCTGCTGCAGAGCTAGCAATGCTCCACAGGCTGTGCTCAGCTCCTAACCAGCCCTCGCTGCTGAGTGGCAAACCCCTACCAGGTGTTAGCAAACCTGCACCAGGTGTTGTTAAACCTGCACCAGGTGTTACCCAACTGAGCTAATGACAGCTCTGCTTTCTGTCTGCCTGAGCACGCAGTGACAGCTTGCACTGCGAAAGGTGATTCAAATCAGACCTAACTACTGAGGCCACTGAGTCTATTTTCTGTCAATCATCTGTTTTCATCATTACCAGCATCACGTGGGCCACTGATTGTACGGATTCTACTTGCTCTGTAACCTCCAGACTACCCAAGGGTACAACCATAGTAAAATTCAGCAGCAAATAAATACACTTTTTCTACAGGAAAGCTGAACCCACACTTTTGATCTCTCTTTAAGTCACTGCTGTGGGTGCAAACGTAGCTTGCTCTCATCCTAGTCCTCAGCAGGACAAGCAGCAGCTGTGTTTGGAGGAGTCACAGGTCTTCTTGGCAGCCTGTGGTGGGAACAGCCCACCAGGCCACCAGTGGAAGAGTTTCCTTCCTCTTTTCTTGAGGAATAGAAGTGTGTGGAAAAGGGCACCTGCACAGTAACATCAGAGTTAAAGAAATAGTTAAAGGTCTTGGAGGGATGTTAGTGATGTGGTGCTTCACTGTGGCCACCATTTCTTCCTGCTCTGAAAAACTCTCCTTGAAGCCTGTTTGGAAGGAAATTAATTCAGTGGCCCAGCACCCACAGACTCCAGTTGTTTGATGAGAAAGAAAAAGCTCTCTCTGTTGCTTAGGGATGAAAACCAGACCAAGATATGTAAATGCTATCAAAAAAGAGGAGTTCTCTTCTGATTCTTGTCCATGTACACAAATAAACAGCAGGCAGGGGTTATCCATTCCATTTTATGTTTATTATGAAAGTGATTTTAACAAAAGTTTTATTACATGCTTCATTTTGAGCTTTGACGTAGCAAATCAAAGCTATTAATATACAGAGGCAAAAGGAAATGTATTTTCTTATAAGGTACATTTACAACAACATCTTCTACTATAAATCTGAACAGAATTGTTAAAATATTGGTAAAGCTTAGCACTGTATTTTATTTTCTAAGTATCAAATTTTGTACAGTTATTCGCTATCCTTGCCCTAAACTATTATCGTACATTTCATGTGGAAATACTGTTTGTACACAATTTACATTGGTAATAAAGCTTAGAAGTCCCAGCAGCATCTACAACAGTTTAAAATGTCAACAGTTCAAAATGTCGCCCTTGTGCAGTGATTTACAAGGAGCAAATTGGGGCAGAAGCCATGTATTTTCCCCCAAAATCTATTCTACCAGAAATTCCTGCTTAAACTGGTGATGGACGTGATGATGGTGAACTTTTTGCCTAAAAAAGGCTCTATGAGCTGATCCAATATGAGGTTTTATCTCTTCCAGTAGGAGCACAGAGGTACCTTCCCTTGTCTTTTTACTATTCTTGGCTGTAATCCATTGAATTCCCTTTTATTTTATTTCTGAGCTTTGTGTAGCACTAACTTTAAAATACATATTCTTTATATATTATGAAAACAGTAAACAGTTCAGAATGACACTTGACAGTCAGTTCTGTGGAAAGGAACATGTTAAATTGCCCCAAAAACCTCTTCCTATGATGCCAGTGAGACTGAAGGAATAACAGGATCTATAATCTGGAAGGATAACCACCCCCGTCTCCTAAAGTACCTTTATAATCATCATGTTGAGTCTCTGCTGCTTTCAATGCAAATGAATGGCCTTTCTAAGTTATAAAACATAGAAAACAATATTTACAAAATAATTTTAATTAAAAAAGTAACAAAAACAAACTCTAAAAAAAGATATTTTCACAATCATTAAAATAAAGTTTAATTAATCAAAGCCACTTCTTTTTCTAGATATGGAGAAGTTCAGCTAAAATTGAATTGCAATTGTTGGTATAACTTGCTATCTCCACTTTCTGAATACAGATGGTTTAAATTATTACATCTAAAGGTACTTCTGTACATTTTACTCTTGTATATTACATATTAATTTTATAGATTAAAAGCTGAAACAGAATAAATAAATGAAATAACAAACTGGAACTGTATATATTCAGCTACTTAGTGAACAGGTTTTTGACACTGTTTATTTCCCAGTCTGTTTCTATTCAGATGAGAGATGTTATGATAAAACCTGAGACTTGTCTCTGAACCCAAGTCTCACTCTGAGGAATAAGCTCATAGTACCTTACAGAAATTTCACTTCTTCCATAAATTCTTATGGAAGACAAAAGTTTGTTTGTTTTTTTTTTTCCCAAGTGCTTACAACAACAGTCTCTCGTTCTAGAAAACTATTTCAATAAAGTCTCAAAGTATTGAGAGTCTACAAGAAACTCCTCCAGTTACTACCATTCCTGTCCATCAGTGGTTTTAAACTCGGAAAAAAATGCAACTACTCGAACTCACGACACAGATCCAGGGAACTGCCATCATCAGAAAATCACCCCTGAGGTGGTTGAGAAATTTGGGTTCAGCTGCTGAAGATTTCACTCCAGCTTCTTCTTAAGAGCCCCAAAGGTATTTAGAGTGCCAGACATGGGAACTGTCACAGAGCAGGGAGGTTTTACTGTCTCAAGACCTGTCAGCAGATCCTGCAGAAAAGAGTCATCCCCTGCTTTTGCTCCTGAAGTTCCCAACCTGTTTTCTGCAAGATTAAAACTGGGTTGTTTATAGTTTGGACTGACCTGAGAAATCTGAATCTGTTGGGCAGGCTTACAAAGGGCCCTGGGGTGGGGTTTGACTTTCCTTTTTCAATGCTGAACACATGTAAAGGATGTTTCTTGTTGGTGTGGCATCATCCTCGTGTTCTGCTCACAGACAGAGGACCACAGGCGAGCTCTGCTCTTTCCAAACCAGCTGACAACTCAGAATGGGGGCTCTGAAAACTCTGTGACCAATCCAGTATTTATTTAAGCTACTCTAAAACTAAACTAAACTAAACTAAACCTGGCTTTTTAAAGCTAGTTTTAAGTAAACTGACTTACTTTTAAGTGAGCTTACCCTAGAATGAAGCTGATGGGTAGGAAAGATTAGTCTAAATCTTAAGTAGTCCTAATTTGATTCTATGAGGGAGGCACAAAGAGGAAATAAATTCCTTTTGAAAAATTTGTCTTTAGGTAAAAATCTGGTGTATGATGGAGCTGAAAGAAGACTGCAAGCAGTTTTAAATCCACTTTCAAGGAGCTAAATCTTCAGGCAGAATGAATCTTGCTATTGCAGATGGCGATGTATTGAACACCAAATCCTGATGGTGCCTGCACTCCAATGACACACACAGACCTTGCCCTAAGTGCTTTCAAGGCACGACTCAGGGCTTGCTTAGCAACTTCTGATTGTTGCAGGCTCCTGGACTGTGGCAGGAGGTGATTTGGTGGCCTGTGAGAATGTTTAGGGATGATTCACCGCCACCTCACTAAAAATAAGTGCAGTGTTTAAAGCAGAGGAGGCTTAAAATGGTAAGTGCTGCAGGTGCAGCTTTTAAGCACACAGGCATTTGCAAATGGAAAATAAAGAGCTCTGTTTGTGCCAAAGAATTGGGCAATCACAAATGGGCACTTCTTCAGCCTTCCTGCAATAACACATAAACATGTTGTTGCACCTCTCCTGCATACCATGAGTAATTCTGGAAGAGCAGATGCAGGGCTGGATTTCTGATGTTTAAATGCAACATTTCACATTCAGGGTAAAAGCTCCAATTCTGTGTTCTGTGCTCTACTGCTTCTACCATTTCACAAAGCTGGTTTTCTGAAAGGCAGCCACGTTCCTCCTTGTGTGTATTTTGATTCCCAAACGTTCCCAGGTCTTCTCCATGGAAGAAGACTTCCCTTGTTGTCGTGCTGCTACTGTGTAGGAGCAACAGGTTCTCTGACCTCTGACAATGAAGGCATCCTACACTAACAAATGGAGAGCTGAACCCACACCTTCTATTTGGTGACTGCCAGTTTCTGTAACTATAAATCTAGTATGAAATTCAAAGCATTTTTAACTTCATGTACCACTTGTCATTATTGCTTTTTTCACTGGAAATAGAAATTTGCACATCCGAGAGTATTTCTAAGCAGAGCCGCAAACATTCAGACCTGACTCATTTTTCTAATCATGCCCAAACTTGATGGTCATTAAGAAAAAAGTTTTAGGATTTTTTTAAAAATAACATGGATTTTACTAAACTGTACAGCAGTTTTTATTTTACTAAACCTGTACAGCAGCAGGTTCCAAAGTCTGCTCACCGAAGCCTGAAATTCTAAAGGTCACTGTAAATAATTCACCAAATGAGGGAGTTAATTTTCTCCATGTTTTTAATATCTTTTCCTTCATATCTTTCAGTGGAATGGCTGCAATCCTGACCTGTTCTAATGTATCTTAAGAATACTCTGAATAACCTGTCAGACTCTGAAGTAGTTTTTGTAGCTATACACTCTCACAGAATTGAGTGCCTAAAAACTTTTTAAATTTTTCTTTCCTACAAATAATTACTGAGAAGGGAAAAAAATACATTAAATTTTTTTTTCCTTGTTGTTGTTCTAGACACACAGCGAATCCAGGAGTGATAAGAATGCCTTTTTTGAAAGTCCACTTTTCATAACTTGTGGTGAATAATAAATAAAAGTAGTGACAACATCCTCTCAAAAGGTTTAGGTTTAACAGCCTTTAACTTTTATGGTAACTTTTATGGAGAAGTTACATTTGGAAATGAGGGTTAATGTAGGTATTAAAGAGAAAGCCCATTGTTAGACCCTAAGTTGAGGCTGTCTCTGAAGATTCCAACTCCTCTGCATATATTGAAAGAGATTGTCCCAGAGTAAACCATTATCCAGCATTATAAAACTCCAAAAGGCTTCAGTTCGGTGTCAACAGAAGTGACAAGCACTTGGAGAAGTCATTTAATCCTCTACACAAAGTTACATATAGATATGAGTAAATAGGGTGTGTGGGAGTAAAGATTTAAGCATGAATAATATTTACAGTAACTAGAGATAACATTACTAATGTACCCACAAATAGAAGTATATATTTATATATTTATATATTGTACTTAATTAGATGCTCTCTTAATGGAAAGAAAAACAAGACTACTGGTGTTGCTGTTCCTTTCTCACACATCCTATTGTAAATGCCTTTAAAGGGACCAACTGGGGCACGGAAATCCAGAGCTAAATCTGTTTTAATCAAGTAATCCACAGTGGCAAACCTCTGAGGAAGTTTGGAAGAGGACAGATAAAAACATTAGGACATAAGGGCATGGGACTCAATCTCATGTTGTTCATGAAACAAAATTATACATATGTTTGTTTGTTTTTTTTTTCTTTTCTGTTTTTCCCTTTTGATTTCTACTTGGACAGAGGTTCCACCAAGCCACAGCTGAGAAATAACAAAATTTAGATTGTTTTGTTTTCTTCTAAAGATTCAAATATAAACTTCAAGTGCAATTCAAAAAACCCAAATATTATTTATACTACATACTTCTCTCTACAACAGAACTTATCTGCAGGTAGTTTAATCACATTGGAATAGATTCCTCCTTTCTTTGACAAACGTTATTGTCGATGGAATAATAAAAAGCTTGAAAGAATATTTTCTACACGGTGAAATTTCAAATGGGGAGTGAGGATACCCTAGTGCAGACACAAATTCAGATCTTCAACGAGATGCACTCAGGGATGCACAATTTTTTTTTTTTTTGGTAGTAAAAATCCCATTCAAAACATTGACTTTTAACAGTTATAAAACATTACAGGTGTTCTTCCGTATACAGCTGAGAACAAAGACTGCAAAAAAAAAGAGCCTTCAAATTAGCAAATGTTTCTACTATGGAGGAAAGATGGTATTTGACAGGAATGCAAAGTAACCAAAAATTGAGTACCGCTGGACTACTTGTATGGCCGGAGAAATCTGGACACTTTGGATCGCAGCAGCTTTATAAATGATCTTGGGAACATCTCCTTTGACTCTTGTGCTGTGTACTTGAAATAGTTTTGTGGGTGTGCCAGTACATCAAAGAGAGCTTTAATCAGTTTCTTGTCCTGTGGAAGACAAAATATATATATATATATATGTATGTATGTTAGGTAAAAGTAGAGTTTGGATGTAGTGTCTGCCCAGGTTTTGAAATTAAAGAACAACAATCGGGTTTCTCTTGCAACACTTGAGTCTGGGTGAAGCAGAGTACAGAAACTGCTCCGTGTTGCTGTGGAGTTTTATACTGATTAATCTGTCTACAATTAGCATTCCTGGAAGGTCTTGTTCCGAGAGGGACAGAGTTAATCACCAACTTGCTGCAGTCCCTTTGGAAAGCCATTTCATGGACAGCTCACAATGCTCCATACGATGGTTATGTCTTGTTGAGGCAGGACAGTGATTTAGGTAAACACATTTTTTAATGCACGGGAAACTTAATGACTCATTTAAACGTTGAAATGCCAGGCTGAGGCTGGCAAAGGCCCTTCAAACAATGGGCTCTTCATTCCTGGCTGAGTAACTTTTCTAACATACAATCTTATTAATCACATTAGCACACATTTAATTCAGTTCCTGATTCCACAAAGGACTGAGCTGAGCCACTGATTTTTGTGCTGCTTCAAATACCGGCACAAACCTCAGAAGACAGAGAATTGAATTTGGGGTCACACCTGAGCTTTAAAAGTAATGACCCTCTCAAGGTAATAAGGACTATTTTGGGAAAACACTCAGTAAAAGGAGTTATTGGTTGGCCTCAGATAAAGCAGAAATTTCTCACCTTTAGAATTTCTTGATGATTTTCTGACGCGTATAATCGGCCGTCTCGAACAATATCTTCTATTAGTTGTTGGTAATCCTCTGAAAAATAAAGATCACTTGAGTGACTGTTTGGGACACCTTTTGGGGGGATAACAGCCAGACATTAGACCTCCTCTTGAAGACAGAGCTGAGAAATGTCACATCCAGTTCATTATTCAGTGTCTCTCAGGCTGCTTTAGTCTAAGTTTTAAAAAACTCCTGAAAATTCTCTACTGCTTTAGAACAGTAATTCTGATGAATTGTCCCTATAAATGCTAACATCCTCGAAATATTACTCCCCCCAGATAATTATCTGCATATCCGATGAAGAAACAGGACCAGGGATAAAAAACAACTGACAATATACATTTATATTATTTCAAAGTCTTCACAACTAAAAGTAATTCAAT
This sequence comes from Myiozetetes cayanensis, assembly GCF_022539395.1. Classification (NCBI taxonomy): domain Eukaryota; kingdom Metazoa; phylum Chordata; class Aves; order Passeriformes; family Tyrannidae; genus Myiozetetes; species Myiozetetes cayanensis. The sequence goes on along the minus strand of NW_026087521.1, from coordinate 69,681,215 downwards.
GGACTAAAAATGAGCTACATCGAAGTTTTTCCTCACTGTCCTCCCCCTGTAAGCAGTGTAAGAGAGATTCTGAAGGACAATTTTCTGCACATCAGACGTAACACGAAGATGGAAAACAATTCCATTCTCACCGTCGTAGGTCACGTAGGGGACCTGAAATCCTTTGCCACTGTTGCCTTCATTTGACTTGAACTGAATCCAGAGCTTCCTCGATCTTGAGGTAAATGCAATAGGTCTCTCATAAGTCTGACATGTTTCATAGGTAGTGATTGAAGTAGGAGAAGCTGGAAACAAAGTTAAATGATGCTCTTTGTAAAATGGTTTTTTTTTGCCACCTTTCCTCATCTAGGGGTCAGAGATGTCAAATTGACAGGACGCTTCTCAGCTGACAAGTTTTTTGTGATTGAATGGTTTTAGTCTTTATCTGCTTATAAAGGAGAAGTAGGATTTTCCACAAAGGTAACAGGAGTCCCACAGCAAGAAGCTTAAGTAGATGGTGAGGCATAATTTTTGACATTTATAAAGTTACTATCGATGTTACTTATTTTGTTTCCTTCTCTAGCACTGAATTCCAGAGTTCCCATATGCTTGTTCTAGACAGGTAAAGAACAAGTCAGCTGCACACAGGCTCTCAAGGACAAAAAATTGTGAAAACTGCTTTAGCAAATAAAATACACCATTTTAGTGAGTAAAATACACTGTTTTGAACAAAGCTCCATATATAAACAGTTCCCATAGAGGTTTGGTGCTTCTTGGAGATACAGCAACAGATCAGCAGATGGAATCTGCTCCATGGGAAACAGGAGAGCATCTCACTGGTGTCTTAACTCCACATAAAACTGGGAAAACTCTGGAGTTCTTGAGGGTGTCAGTGGTACCAACCCACTGCCAGGATTTAGCAGTAACTTCAGTGTATGTGTATTTATGAAGGGTGAGAGGACAACCTGTACAGATTAAAGATGACCCTCCCAATATAACTTAGCATGGCTGTGTTGACTTCTAGAGAGGCAGTGATTTACCCCTTGTGATAACCGGGCCAGACAGAAGCCCATTACCTGCTCTGTGATTCAGACAAGAAACCTGCCTAATTAATATCACTCAATTGTTATTGGTAGGGTTTTGTTGTAATTTCCTGTGCCCCTTCATTCCACAGTCTTTTTAGAAACACCAGCTGTCCCTTCAACATGAACTTTCCACTCCAGTCAGTTTGCAATAATAAATACAACCCACGTCTGGCAACTCACCACTTTTCCTCATCACTAAAACATCACCACATTCATCTTCGATTGGGAGGAATATCTCAGGCACTACGATGAGTATTCTCCTCTTTGGGGGTGGGTTTATATTCCAAATGCACTCAACATTAGCTGGGTAGTCTCCAGGATAGTTGGGTGATTCAATGTAGCCAGTATAGTCCCCGAGTTCTCCTCCACAGTGCTGGTCTGGGGAGAAACAGAAATAATTAGCATTTGCGTCAGCTGATCAGCTAATTTGAGGTGTTTCTCTAGATCTGTCAAGAGCAAGTCGAAACTCCTCCTTGTGGCTTTAGAGAGGCACGAGGAAAAGCCTTTAGGGAAAGCCTTTAAAGGAATACTTGATCTGCAGGGTTGCTCCAGCTGGTTTGCAAAAGCTTAATCTCAGGTGCATAAACTGATTTAATACCTCATTCAGGCTGCTTTAACATTTCACTGAGAAACACAGGTAGGTAAACATGATCCAGCTGTGGAGTTACTGGCACAGGGGTCACCATGGAGACTGTGCTGACATGAACCTGGTTTCACTTCACTTGTTTTTTAACCTGATTTGGCTGAATGAGCGTGATCTTGATCACAGATCTGCCTTGCTTCATCTCACATTAAAGCAGCCAGTAAAGAATCTCTACTGAAGGATCAGTTTTTCTTTCTGAGTTTTCAAAACTCCTCTTCATTTTGGCACAAGTCACTTAAGCTTGATCTCTCCAGGCCTACTCATCCACATAAAACTAGATATATGTTTGAATATTTTGCTTAATCCATCAAAGATTGTGCAAGGTCAGAAAGTGGCTTGAAAACAGGGAGTATCTGAGACAGCAGGAGAATCATCAAACTTCTTCAAATTCCTTACAAATATATAATTTACTCCAATTTCATTAGGAATGATGAAGGGTTAGGCACATCTCACATATTCAGAATAAAAACTCACGATAGCTTTGCACGTGAACAGTTAGTTTAGATGACGTTGCTTAATTGTTATTGGAGACACTGTCTTAAATTAGCATGGTAGAGGTGAAAACAAAAGCTTGCCTAAAAGAATCAGTCGTTCACAAAAGACCAAATAAAACTGCACTGAAATCCTTGGGAAGATTTAAAATGGTAATTAAAGGTAGGAGGCTGAGTACTGCAAAAAAGCCTACAAGATCTCACTGTCCTAAGTGATTCTCTGGCAGCTGCAGAATGCAGGGCCATTTCTGCTAATATTTTATAGTTATTATAAGATGGCAGTAACTCTGAGAGAGGATGTTGTGCTCTAACAGAGACACACAGAAATAGGCCTCACTGTTAGATAACCTACAGGATTGGGGAAACTAAAGGCTCTGTAGATGGCACTCTATGAAATCATATTAAACCTAAAACACTCATATGGATCAAATGGTACTTTTTCAATTTTTTTCCCTCATCGTTTTCCCAGTTCTTACTATTCCCTCTGGCAGTAGATACATGCTAACTAGGAAATACAGAATTGAAGTCCAGCCCGCGAGATGGAGCCTTCAAGCTGCAGTTCAGAGCCAAAGCTGTGCTCTGTGTCCCCAGCCCGTATCAGTGTGACTCACTTTTGCAGTGTGTAACATTAGTGGAGCCATCAAAATCTGTGCTGGTGTTCCCAGGGCAGGTGATGCAGTAGTTCTGCCCAAACTCAGGCTGGTAGGTTCCCACGGGGCATCGGATGCATCTGTGCGTGGTGGAGTTGTAGTAGTGCCCAGGAGAGCAGTGAACTGCAAGGCAGGAGGTGTATTATTTTCAGAAAGGAGCAATTTCAGTGCAAAGAGAACTTCCTACCCTGGACATACCTCAGGATCCCTGTCCTGCAATACTTATTAAGTGTAAAGGGCAGAAAAGACACCAGCAGGTCCCTGCATTTCCCAGTACAAAGGATCTTTAACTACAATCCCAAGACTAGAGCTAAACCCTGATGAACTAGTAGGGAGTGCCACACACGTCTCTCACTGTTTCCTATGAATTTATAATAAATGGAAGCTGATGCAGGCCCACCTCAACAAGAAAAATTACTTTCGCAACATCAGGAGAGAGGTTTCCACTTCTGTCTGTTTGCATGTCATTCCAGTAACTAAACCAAAATGCATTTGAGCAGATTCCTTCTTCAGCACTGGCACTGGAAGTTGATATTATGGAACACAGAACGTGCTGCACCCTCACAGTTTCTGCCTGGCCCATTAATAATCAGTCCTTGGCTTCCTAGAACTTCTGCAGTGTTTTGTTTTTCTGACGTGACACATAAAAATATACAAGATATGGGAGCTAAAGCACTGTCTAATGCAAGTTTATTTCTTGCCATACAGTGGGGCTGATTCACTTACCAGTTTCAGTGCTGACCCTGGACCTGCCTGTGGTAAATCCCAAAGAAAACCAAAAAGAGAGAACGTGAATCATGGAAAAAGTCTGAAATTCACCTTTGGTTTCACAGTCTTGGAAGGAAACAGCACCTTCATATTTGGTCACCAGCCCACCGCCACACGGAAAGCAGAGGGTCCTCCCTGGTTCAGGCTGGTAGGTACCAAGAGGACAGACTGTACAAGGTTTAAAACCATCTGAAGAGTAGTGCCCAGGAGAACACTGCCCTAGAAAGTGAAAAGGATCCTCTGTATTAGTGCATTGAATTTTCTGGGCGAAGTATAAAACCCACCAGCGATTTAGCAAGGCTTCCTGCAGCTTAAACCGTGTGACATCAAGGCAGCTGCACATCCAATCCTAATCTTACCTGCTGGTTTTGTATTGTTCCTGTCACTGCTTCCTAAAAACACCACCAGTAAATAGAACTAGTTTCTTAATATGCTTTTTGGTAACTGTATCTCTGTTTGGTTTGTTTTTTTTGTTGTTGTTTTTTTGTTTTGTTTTTTGTGTGGTTTTTTTGTTTTGTTTTGTTTTGTTTTTTTGTTTTTTTGGTGTGTAGTTTTTTTTTTTAATTAAGATTTTGTTAAAATACTTCGTACTTTCACCAAGTCTCTTGTCTGAGTATTTCAAAGCACTTTGTCAGCTGTTGTGACACAGAGCTCAGAGAAATATTATGTTACCAGTTTGAAGACAATCTTCCTATTCATTCCTAGAATGAACTAACTTGCCTTTTGTACTGAAATTGCCAGCAAAATAGATCTGAGGTGATTTCCCTGAGAAATGCCCCAAATTGACTAGGTTGACTAAGTCATGTTTTGGCCTCATATCTACACGGATCTCATGAAAATTAAGTATCACAGCACATGTATTGGGTTGGAGCGGCCAGGATTTGGTAGCGAGGGGGCTACAGGAGTGGCTTCTGTGAGAAGGTGCCAGCCTTCTTGTTGGTGCTGTGCAGAACAATAATTCAAATGCAAGCCTTGAAACAAAAGTCTTTTTCCTCTAGGAGTTGTGCTGCTTTTGTCAGTATTCCACAGTCAACCTTTATAAACTCAGATTTTATTTTGATAAGCTGTTCTTGTTGGACTTGGGATAAATACATATAAACAGAGCAAAGATGCACAGGCATGGCAAGATTTTTCCTTTGACAGTTCCTTCATACAATAAATCAGCAAAAATCAGTAAATCTATTACATGTTTGGACTGGAGACACCAGTTATTTTTTACCCAGTGGGAAAAACCAGCAATTTCTTAAGTGACATTCATCATGTGTTCACTTTGGGTATCCTGGGAGAAAGCACTAATTGTAAATTACATGGGTGAGTTTCAAAGTTACCCCCACAAGGCAGAAGTGTGGATTGCTCCCCCTTCATTTAAGCCCCCACGCCTCAAGGAGGTGGTGGCAACACCTACTCCCTTGGGATTCAAATTAAACTTGCCTCCACATTCTGACACGTTCCGGGCTCCTGCTACTCCCTGTCCATCGTTACTTGGGCAAGGCTCACAGGTGAGTTGTCCTTCTGTGTCCTGGTATGTTCCTGGGGAGCAAGGAACGCACTGATTGTGTTCTCCGCTATAAAAGGTGCCCGTGCTGCAGGTAACTGAGGAGAGAGAAGGGGAATCTACATAAGGATTGTCATTTTCATCACATTTATATCAAAACATTTCAGAGAAGATGGATCTCTTTGGCCCAGGTATTACAGTGGGTAATTTCTGCACGTGTTAGAGCAGGATCCTCACTTGATGCAAGCAGACCCATCTCCACTGTGGTCAGTTTACATCAGGATAAAGTCCTTCTTCTGTTGTTTAAACTATTAAATGGCATTGTGCTGTGCTCAAGTGTTCATCACACAGATGTTTATAAAGCTGATGCAGCCTTAAAACAGTATATTGCAGTTTATTAAAACAGTTGAACAACGTATGGGAAGCAATGTGAGCTTTTACTTTACACCAGGTGCATTTCTGTGCTTGTTTTATGACAGGTGACTACAAAAAGTCTGTCTCCTGAGATCAGTTCTAGAGATTTCTCTGAGGGCAGTGTATCCCATGTAATATTTTATGTGTCTTGACACTCAAAACACCCCAACTGTAAAGTGTTTTAGACACAGATATGAGCACAGATGCTTTTCCTGCTGCAACAGGGCACATAACTGCATGAAACATGTTCCTCTGCTGGACAGAGGTGGTTGCAATGCACATTTTTCTAGAGACCAACAGCAACAGTCTTTCAAATACAGTTTCTAAATCACTGTTCCCATATGATCAACACAGCCTCACTGGCAGCACCTCTCAGATATGCACTTCTTTCTGCCTGTAAATCACCTGGTGATTTAAAAAGCTGGAAAAACAGATATGCTGATTTTGAAAAGGTGTCTGTAGGTGATGAGAAAGCTTGCAGTGCTGAGAACTGCCATCAGTAAGTTTGCACCAGCACACTGCCCCCAGCAAAGCACTAGAGCCTGGTAACGTGGGAAAAGGCTTAAAGGCATTAGGTATTTTATGTAAAGTTAAAATAGGTTTCTGCAGTTTACTTTTTAATGGACCTCTTGGGCATTAAATATAAATATATCCATGGGTCACAGATTATTTGGTGGTGAGGAGAGCGAAAGAGGTGATATAAAAGTAAATAAATAACATCTAGGCAAACATTATCTTATTGTTTTACAGCACTGTAATCATGTTTTCATAAGATGCTGGGAGCAACTGGGAACCAACTGCCAACACTGCCCTGTGGCAGGTTTTGATACCTACCATGGGAATGTATCCATGTATATGCTTTTGTTTTCCTGCAGCCCTCTAATGAATTCCCTTCCTTCAAAGCCTTATGGACCATGCACAGATGCTGAGTAATACTGATCTAAATCGTTATCTCAGAGATTTCCCCCCTGCTCCACCAGGGAAAAGGTAATTTTGGATGGCTGGTTTTGGGGGTAGGGGGGAGGGGATATGGCTGGATATTCGAGTTGTTTGCACTTACCACATTTTCCATCCTGCAGTACTTGCCCTGTACTGCAAGCTTCGTGCCCCTCAGTAGCTTTAGCTGGCTTCTGAGCCACTTCATACTCTGTCCCAGAAAACTGAATGTAAAATTGCTGTTTATTAATAGATTTCCTCAATGTTTTGATTGCAGTTTGCAGCTTCTGCTCCATCCTTTTCCGAACACAGTCAATGTTACAGGTGTCTAGATGGGAAATGATAACAAAACTAGAAGCAATTGAGATTCATGTTTAAAAGAGGTGCTTAACAAAGAGCTCAGCCTGCCTTGCACTGTGACACCTCTGTCTGCTTCACTGTCTTCTCCATATAAATTGAAGCAGCAGCTCACTGGATTCAAGATCAGGCCAGGACAGTGCCCTGAGGTCCATCACAGCTTCATGACCCGCCAAGTGCACTCTGAGTGTTGATAGCAGCATTGAGGTTATACTGAGTGCACAGGGAGAGGGCTGCAGAGAGCACTCAGACCTCCCTGAGAATTCTGCTGCAGTCCAGGATTCCAATTTGCTTCTAAGTTTGTGTTCCATCGTTACTAATGGCATAAAGCAGTCTGCAACGTTTGCAAGCAGTTATTTTGCTTTCCACCAAACCTCCCTGGTAAAGGTTAATTAAGATGTCTGGTAGAGTTAAGCACACATGAAACACCCCTACTTAAATACACACATGAACACAAGACACAGAATACGTGGAGTCACACAGGGCTTGAACATGCTTGAAGCAGATGCTTTAACAAGATGCCATTAACGTGCTCAGCTGACCCTCCAGCCCACACCTCCCCTCAGCACTGCTTTGCCACCACCCCTGTGAATTCAGCAAGGCTGCCACTGATTATTTACTTTCCAGCCCGCTCTTGTCCTGCTGGTTTGGCCACAGCTTTCTCTCCCAGCCACGACACTGGCTGTCCCTGAGCTCCTGATAAGTTGAGGACAATAAAACACTCGTGATGGCAAGCCAGGTGGGAGGACGAGGAGCATCAAAAGAGATGCAGATTAAAGCTGTGTGTGAATAATTCAGTAGGCATTTGAAGAAGAAATCAGGGCAAGATTTCTAGTATCAATACAGAAGTGTTTGCTCCTCTAGTGCTGGCTTTCCTTCAAACCTCCCTTCTGCAAACACTGCAGGAAACTTCCTGCCAGTGATCCCTCACACTGTGCCTCCTGTGGGCTTTGCCCATGGGGGCAAATTTGCCACCCTACTGTGTTGTACTTCCAGTCTGCCACCACTAATGTTTCTGAATTTTCTCTGCCCACGCTTTCCTTGGTTGATCAGGAGTTCTTGCCACTTCCCTGACCAAAATACCTTAGTGACAAAAAGAAAGGTGCTTTCACAGGCACATTTACTGTTACTGTTTGAATCACTTGGCTAGTGAGCTGCCCCCCCAAGGCTGAGGAATCTGCCTTTGAGGGCTGACATATTTACAGAATTCAGTACATATTTTCTCTGGCTGGAATGTGTAACATAATGCTCCATCTCAATCGTGTGAAGCAATAATATTTCTTCCTGAAGATTGTTATGAAAACATGATTTTTCCAGCGGTCTGATAGAAGTGGTTGAATCTCAGAGTGAAGTTTCAGCCACTTACATTTTTGGAAGCTATTCTTATCATTGTTGTTGCAGAACTTCTACACAATCTTGACATTCCCTGTGCATCCATTAGCCCTTCTTCTGTTCAAGGAAATCAGACTGCATTAAAGTACATGTCTTAACTCAAGGCTTTGAAGGAATTTTGCTGCAGATTCAATCTTTGTTCCTTTGGCCTAATTTCACACCTGATCCTTTTCAACTGAATCTCTGAACCTCTGGAGTTTGGAAAGGCTGTGGAATGAGCCTCGTGCTGAAAGATTTGCAGGGTGAAATAGCATCAAAGAGATTTTAACAACACGCTGAGGGACTAAATACTGATTTCCCTCCACAGACAGATCTTTCACAAACCTGAGACTTCCTCTGACTTCATCTCCACTTCAAACTCTGCAGTGATGTGGGACACTTCTTTTGACGGGGACTTGCGGCCTCGGCGTTTCTTCTTGGAGGAATCGCACTTGAGGTTCACAAAGGTCACCTGGCAGTTGTCTGTGCAAGGGAATTGGCCTCCTTTGCAGGAAGAGAAGCAACACAGAGAAGAAATCAAGTGGCAAAGCAGCAAGTGACAGGCTAACAGGCAACATCTGGGTTATCGCGAATGCAGCGAGTCACAGCATTTCACGTGTGTGGTGAGACACCTCCTCCTCTGTGCAATAGGAAAGGTGAGGAAAATATATTGGAAGGTTTCATCTGAGCAGGAATCACAGATTGTTGTGGGTGAGGGACCCTCCAGGTCAGGGAGGAATCTGGAGCACTCAGGCCACCGGAAGGATTTCATTCCCAGAGCGTGGCTGTGTGATATCATCCTTCCTCTCAGACCCAGAGGTTCAGGTGACATAACAACCACAAGGCAAGGCAAGCAAATGCATCCAAGAAATCCATGGTGAATGAAAGGATCAAAAAAAATCAACTTCTACGACTTCAAAAATGGGTCTGATAATCACATCTTAGGAAGAGAAAGCAATGCATAAAGACAGCATAACACATAAGCACCTTGATGGCTGAGACTTGTTTTAAGCCAATACTTGCAAAATTAGTGACGTAAGTGTCTGGATTTCAGGGTAAAGAGAAAATCAGTCTAAATTTTAAAAATAAAATACTTAAACCTTTGAGTTTTTGGTTGTGTTTTTTGTGGTTATTTTTGTTTGTTTGTTTTGGTTTTTTGTTTGTGTTTTTGTTTGGTTTTTTGTGGGGGGTTTTGTTTTGTTTTGGGTTTTTTGGTTTTTTTTTTAATAGCTGTTTTTTAAATACCTATTTTTTCTCTGTTCATGGCTTACATACAACTCCTCACTCACTGGCATAAGTGGTGGTAAGCCAAATTCACAACAGAAAATATATCACCCATAGGTGTTTGGTGTAAGCTGCTAAACTGCTTTAAACCACAATATAAGCTGTTGCAATTACACAAATATAATGATATTAAAATCCACAAAACATTTAGCATTAATATTAAATTGACATAAACTCCAAACACTTAAAGCTGTGGAAATGACACCCAAACACTCCTGATTTGTCCCTGTCATGGCATCAAGGGGATGCAGAGTAAGATATAAATGTCTCAAGGAATCTGTTAAATACGTAACTTCTAAAATCTCCTTTTTTTCCACCTTAAAAGTGGTGGTGTTCAAAACTAGTAACAATAAAACACATACCTAGTCAGACAAGTTTTGAAAACATTCAATTACTTGTTTTCATTGTGACACAAACTTTTTTAATGTCACATGTTTTACAATCACATCTAAATCTTCTGAATATTTTTTTCTAACATCGTAAGTACTCACTGCATCATAACAAAAGATTGAGGCTGTGTAACATCAGATTTTGGTAATAACTTTCCTGCTTAGGGGTTGTCTTTGCTGCTACAATAGGTCACTAATCCAGCACAGAGCAAATAAATAAGAGCTTTTGTTTCCCAAGGCACTGAGAATCTTGGCCTGAACTGAAATTCAGATCCCAATATGAAAACCATTCCTTCTTCCTTTCACAGTGTGAAAACAAAACATGCAAACCAAACAAAAAAATTTACAGGTTGAAGAAACCACCCACCTGAAACAGGTTGCTTCCCAGAATCTTTTGTTTTTTCTTTGCTGCGAGGCCGTAAATGGCATTTTGCATCTTTGATTTTAAAACGAGCTTTCTGCTTGATTGGAGGGGCTAATGAATCTGTTGATGTAAAGTGGGGAAAAAAAAAAAAGAAAAAGGAAAAGCTATCGTTTGGGATGCAGAGGAAATGAAATCTGAAATTTGTTTTTAAAAGCAGGCTCAAAAGCTTTCCTGTGACGTGGAAAAGAGGCAGCCCAAGAGTTACACACCTTGTACAAGGGGATGCATCTCCATAAGCTCATTTCTTCACAGAAGCACTTACCCTTGAGCCCAGAGAGATCAAGGAATTTGCTGGTATCACACATGCTCTGAACATACACCTCTCCTCCAGCACATCTTGTTGGATTTTAAGTGAATTCATTTTACTATGAAAAAGATTAATTCCTACCTTCTCCCCACCCCCAGCTTTCTCTCTGTGACTTCCCATGTCACTTGGCTGCAGTTCTGTTAATGCCAGCCAGGAATAAGATTAATTTAGTGGCAGCTGAAAACCATCCAAAGGAAACACCTTTATTTGACTGCAGTCTATGGCCAGCAACCTTGATTTTTCAGCTTTAAATCCCAGCCTTGTTCTAAAGGCGGTTAGAACCAGGACTGTAGAGGCAGCCTGTCCCTGTGCCACAGGTAGACACATCTGCTGCCATGTCACCTCCCTCCATAGCACTGTACCTCCTAACACATCCCAAATGCACGCTTAGAGAACTGGCAGAAATGGGAGAAGCACAGCAGGTAATGATATGTAAAGTGGGCTGACACTTCCCACTGCTGGATGTTGTTTCAGCTGCTTCTAATTTTGCCAGACTTCAACCTTTTTTTTTTTTTTTTTAATGCTGAGTATCAGCTTTTATAAACAATTCGAAATCCCAGAATATGCTGGGTTGGAAGGGACCCCCAAGGATCATCGAGGCCAACTCTCAGGCCTGCACAGGACCATCCCAAACATCTCTGCAAAAATAATACAGCTACTTCTGAGGAAAAGATGAATGGAACACAGTGTTTTGTCAGACAAGTCTCATAACCTTTTAATTGGTAATCCCCAGCAGGAGGATCTGTGCTCCTGTGGAAGGGATTTGCAGGTGAGGGTCGGGACCCACCCTGGTCTTCTGCTCCTGTGCTCCTGATGTGTCCCTCTGGCTCACCTCCCAGTGAAGAAATCCCATTTTGATATGCTTGCTACTGCCTTGCTGGACTATGGAAAGCAAATGATTCTAAATATTTCTGCTTACTGGATATGTCTCAAACCTCCACTGCTCCTACACTGACCAACCAATACAATGCTGCGCTGGAGGGCACCTCAGCACCCTCCAGCCCTCAAGGAGAGCTGCAGAAAAGTGAATGTGTGCACAATGTTGTGTCAGTTTTGGTCACCACAGCGTAAGAAAGATATGAAGCCCTTCGAGAGTGTCCAAAGGAGGGCAGTGAGGGTGGTGAAGGGCTTCGATCTGAAGCCCTGTGAGGACACTGAGGGCACTTGGTGTGTTCAGCTGGAGAAGAGGAGACTGAGGGGAGACCTCACTGGAGTTACAATTTCCTCAGGAGGGCAGGACTGAGCTCTGCTCTGTGGGGAGCAGGGACAGCACCCAGGGAATGGCTGGAGCTGTGCCAGGGCAGGGTCAGGTTGGATCTCAGGAAAAGGTTCTTCCCCCAGAGGGTGGTTGGCACTGAACAGGCTCCCCAGGGCAGTGGGCACAGCCCCAAGTCTGCCAGAGCTCCAGAAGTGTTTGAAATATACTCTCAGCACACGGTGTGACTCCTGGGGATGGTCCTGTGCAGGGCTGAGGGTTGGACTGATGACCCTTGTGTGTCCCTTCCAACGCAGCATATTCTGTGATTCTCTGATGAAACACCAGCTACCTTAATCCTGGCCGTGTGTAACTCGAGAGCTCCATGTCCTGCCACTCCCAAAGGGGCTGGGGGACATCCATCACCTTCCCCTGAGGCCCCAGGAGAGCAGGACAGCACCTACCTGGGCAGCTGGGCAGGGTGGTGTTGCGCTTTGGCTGAGCCTTGCCTTGCTGGACGGGGACTCCACAGCTCAGGGTGTAGCTGTTCTCCGAATCTGGGGGGCAGAACACACTGTCAGCACAGGGGGCAACACCCTCACAGAGCACCCTCTCCTGTTAATGCTCAGTGCCTGGGAAAACTTCTCGATGCCACTGAATTAAAGAGACATTTTAAGTGCTGAACTTGGATTTTGAAAGGCTGAAATGATTTGCCAAAGGCTGCTGCTTTCCCAGCGCTGACTGCGAGTTTTGTTTCTCCCAGCGCTGGAATGTTACATTTTATAAATGATTTGGCACGAGGTTAACTGTACATAATTCCATGGTGCAGAAGTAGAAAATATTTTGTGTTTGTCCATGGCAGAGTCTTTCTGCTTTGATCATCCCTATAATTTAAAAAAATAAACCATGTATTTTCACAATAATTTTAGCTTCAGGCTCCGACAGAATTTATTGGCAGAAACAATAATAATACACTTAGAACCATAACAGGGTTTACATATTGCACAGATCAAACTGTGTACTGCTGCTTACAAATTAGACAAATGCACAGTTCCAGCAATCTCTGCTAAACTGTAAATAAAGAGTGAACAGCTCTGCTGCATATTGTGCCAGGACTAACATGAAAAGCAGAGACACTCAAAAATAATCCTGTGCCAGAATATCTATGAAAAAGCAATAGCAACACCTACCCTGCCCTGAAAAACTGTGTAGATGCAAATTAACTGTAGCAAATCATTAAAAAAAAGAAAAATGGGGGGGAGACTCTATTCAAGCTGAAAAATATGGCACTAAAAAGCAGCAGGAACTCACTGAAATCCATTTTTTTCTTCCCTTTTGACACAGCAATTCAATATGTTGCAATTTTTCTTGTGCACCATCCTGGCTAAGGTGGATGTGTCTCCCAGGTTTTTGTCAGAATTTTCCCACCCCCGCAAATGACACCTCAAATTAAACAAGGAAGGACCAAACCTCTCATGGAACTGGCAATCAGCTCTCCTTGTGTTTACTGATGTGCATATCTGGCCCAATTTAATATATATAACGATGTGTTGCTCATTTCCCCTTGTCCATAACAAAAACTGAATGCAAGAATCAGGAATGCAATAACAGAGAAAAATCATCAGGTCACGATTCTAGACTTATAAGGGCAAATGCCTTCTACAAACCTGGAACAAAAAGAGTGTTGGATGGGCATGACAGGAAGCAGCTCTCTATGCCTCCTGTCTTACTACACACCAGCTGAGCCTTGGGAGCTGGTTTGGCATTTGGGAGACATTTCACCATCTCTGAGGAGAAAAAAATAAGGAGAAATATGAAAAAAAAAAAAGAAAATCAGACACTGCCCAACCCAGAACCTTGTGCTTATACTTGGATACAGTGGTGAGGAGAGGCAGAAGTGCTAAAAAAAACCCCAAAATGACAGGTGCAGGCATTTCTGAAGTAAGAAAATATTAGGGAGAGAGGATCTGGATTTGGATCTTGAGCTTGTACTTGCAAGTGAAACTCCTCCACGTTTTTAGACCTAAACTCTAGATCGGTCTTTCCCTCCTGTCCTCTGCTTTGGGACCACCCACCCATGGCTCCGGATCTCACTCTGGAAGGCAGGAGTCTCTGTGGGCACAGTTTCGTGGGCACATCTTCATCTCAGAAGCAACAGGTAACGCTCATCACCTGAGATGTCCTCTCCCCCCCCTTTGGAGGCACAGCTCTCTGGTTCAACAGCCCAGCTACCACACTGTGCACGAGGAGTCACCCTCACAAAGACTTGGTTATTCAGATGAACCACTAAAATCGTGTTTTCCACTCCTCTCACTCTCACAGACTTTAGCCCAGTGCTCTGGCTGGAAACACACGAAGTTGTTACAACGCATCAGAGCAGTCTCTGTGCTGCACCCCGAGGTGATGACACTGATGATCATAAGCCTGCATTCACTGTAATGTATCGCTTTTTTGGACTGAAGTGTTGCTGAAGTGCATCCTTTTTCACCCCCAAATGACAAGGTTCTTTCCCAGTTGCAGCTGGCAGGTGCCATCCCTGAGGCAGCCTCGCTGCTTCCCTCCTTTATTCCCCGAGATTTCACCTCTGCACGGAGCGCAGCTGGGCACCTCTTCAGGCATCAGCTGGTTAAATCTCAGTAAATCTCAGCCAGGTGTCTGCTTCAGCTCCACAGAAAGGCCATTTCAGGGACATAATTCTTCTCCAGCTGCTTCTCTTGCTGCTTCTCCCAACCATGCTCCCCTTACAAGGTGGGCTGTGGCTGACTCTTGGTTTTTCTCACAGCTCACCAGGCTACTGCAAATGTCATCTTCCCTCCCTGTCAGCTCACCACTGAACCCACACCAAGGCTGGGGTTACTTCTGAGATCAGACTGGTTTGGCTCCACCAGGGTTTGGGAGAAGTCCAGTAAAGTTGGCATGACCAGAGCAATTCAAATTCTGTATCCAGAAGAGGCTGCCTGGCTTGGCCTGAGTGCAGGGGAAGGGTCCCAGCAGCCACCCAGCTGGTTCATATTCCTGGCCTCGCTGCTCATTAAATATAAATATATACAAGTCCCATAAACACGCCTGATGTTCACATCTCAAGTATGGGAATAATCATCCTCCACTTATCTCCCTCCTAAGGTCTTTTATATTGCTTTGGTGATGTCTTTAAAGAAACTATTTCCTTGGACCGAGGAGACAACAAAGCACGAAGCGCCACTGCTGAGCAGAAGAGGGTTTTGTTACTGCAAATGTCTCCAAATTGTGGCATTCAGGATCACTGAATATAATTCACCTGCTTTTTATTGTGCTTTTATAACAATGGTGAATGTGGTTTCCTCTCAACGACGATGGGAATAAAGGCAGGCGATCAACAGGGAGATGACACTCATTTTAAGCCTCATTAAAGTAATCAAACACAATGGTGTGCATCAATAGAGAGGGGGGTTCTATTTCCCATCTTCCAGCAGAGTATTGCAAATAATGAGGAGAAATTTACAGCAAGGAAAATGCTTCCAGTGGGAAATGGGAACAGCATTCTTAGTAGGTTGAGAGGGAATACAGCTCAAAACTTCTGTAGTCTGACTTCATACCACACCTCCAAAAACTTGAGTCCCTGCTGCTAATTTACAAGCTCCTTTCCAGAGGAATAACTGGCACGTTGCAAGGGAGAACTGGTGGATAACTAAGAAACAGAGTTATCTGTTTCTCACTGTTACAACACTTAGTTCTCTATACAGCAGGGAAGGTAAGATACATATAAAGGTAAGCAATATATAGTTCTCTGAAGTAATAAGGTCCCCCCCTTCTTGCTCTGTCTTGCTCCCTGTCAGGTATTAGGCATCACCCAAAATATATCTGAGAAGTTATTTGTGCTTAAAAAGAAACCCAACCAAAACCAAAACCCAAAACAAGCAAACAAAACCCTCAGCCCCCAAATTTGCCTGTGAAAAACCCAAGCTATGGCATTCCCGTTAAAAATGTAACAACAGAATTAAAATCTCAGGGAAAATAATCAGAATGGCTGTGGCCATGAGCAAGATTTGCTGTGCTTCAAATAAGATCCCAGAAAAAACAGTCATCTATTTAAAGGATACAGAAATTCAGGTCAAGGGCCATAATTTTAGTGGTCTCAGGATTTGTGCTCATTGTGATTAAGTCTCTAGACACAGCTTGTGTCAGTACTTTATATTAGGCAGGATACCTTTGGAGATAACTTGAAAATTTGGGGTGTGCTGCTGTGAATGTAGATTATTAATCTTAATACCATGTTCTACTTGTAAACAGGTAAATGTTTTGAATAGTCTAAATTCATCTTAGAGGGAAATAGCTTTATAACTGACATTATAGAGATGCAAAAAGGATAAATTAAGGACAAAAGTATAAAATACATAAGATAATACTAATTACACTACTTTTCTCTGAATGGACTTGTAACCTTAAAAAAAAATCTACACAAATAAAATTCAACATACTGCCTGTTCTCTGAACTACCTGCAGTTTTATCCTAGCCCATGGACCCCTAAAGGACCAAGGTGTTATCTGAGTTTATAGAATTAATTTGAGGCTCTACACTGTGAAAATGCAGCATCTCCCAGACAAAACCAAGGGCTTTTCCACTCTCCTGAGAACAGGAGCATCACCACAGTCCAGGCTTCCACACTTACCAACACAATCCTTTTTATTCCAGTGCAGTTTCTTTCCAGGTGGGCAGACACACTCATAGCTCCCCATGGTGTTAAGGCACCCATAGTCACAGCTACCATTGCTGATGCTGCATTCATCAATATCTGAAAACATAAGTTGAGTTGCAAGGAGTGTTAACCATATGTACCAACATATACTGTGCACCAAGGTAATGTGTGCATAAGGAAACCTCTTTCTACTCTATCTTTTATATTTGAGTCTCTGTCAACATGTATAAAGGCAGGCAATGCCCATGCCAACCACCTTTAGTGCCTACTGCCTCTCTTTGTTGTCCTCAGACCCATGTAAAGCTCCTGCTCTCTCAAGGATTTATGCATATAACACAATTTACTTGCCAGGAGTAGTTACACTGAAATTCTTGGAAGTCCTCACAAGATACAAAACATGCTCGAAAGTCTCTGCAGCATCTGGACAGTAATGCATATTGCATTACAGAGAAAAACGTCAGAGGCACGAACATCTGCGAGATTGGGTCACTTGTGCAAAACAGGGAGATAAATTCTCCACAGTGATTCCCAGGGTTTGCTTTTATGATCCATGTGAAGGAGGAAATGATGGATTCAATAAAATCCTAGCGGCTCAAGTGTAGTTTAGATTTCTACTCCTTGAATAAAAATAAAAGGTGAAAGCTTGCAAGAAGGCAAAGAAGTTACTGTGTATGTCATCACTGATGTCCCACATAAAATCTTTCAAATTCTGGTGCTTCAGAAAAGTATTCAGCCAATGTGAGGTATATCCTTTCTAAGCCTATTCACTCAGCATTTATACACTTGTGCCAACGAGGCAGATCTCTCCTCTGGTGAGGGGAGGTTAATCACACCAAGGTGGTGGGTTCAATCCCCATATGGACCTTAAGAGCTGAACTCGATGATCCTTGTGGAATCCAGAATTTCT
Organism: Myiozetetes cayanensis; assembly: GCF_022539395.1. Taxonomy (NCBI): domain Eukaryota; kingdom Metazoa; phylum Chordata; class Aves; order Passeriformes; family Tyrannidae; genus Myiozetetes; species Myiozetetes cayanensis. The sequence continues at coordinate 69,663,844 of NW_026087521.1, read as the reverse complement.
GATGCAAGATTTCAGCCTGTGTGATTAAGCAAAAATCTAGAAAACACGGACTACATGCATGGAAGAAACTGGGAAAGAGACCTTCATACAACAGGCACGTCTCTAGACAACGTTACGATTTTTGGGCCAGAGTCAGGACTTCTGGAGGTCCTGGGTCAGCAGTCCCAAAAACTGACAAGGCAGAGTCCCAGAAAAACCCTTTACATAAACAGGTAGTGGAAGCACTAGCACTGCCCTTCTAAAAAATCCCCTTACGACACACAACTTCTATTTACAAGAGATGCCATGAGAAGAGCCTGAGAGAGAGCAACAAGAGCTGCCCCTCAGCATAAAAAGGCCCAGAACAAGGACATTTCCATGTGGTTTATTGATTCCTAGTAGAGGGGAAGCAAGATGGAGAGAAAGCTTAGTAAGAGGTCAGCCTGCACCACATCCTTTGGAAGGTTCTCATTATTTCACCCCAGTTTTCACTTTTGCTCAGTGCCAGGGGAAGTTGTTTGTTCCACTGTAAACATCTCTCTCAAGGGGCTGACTAAAACTAAAGATAGGCCTGAGTGGCAAAGCTCAGGGTCTGGATAAGTCTGGATTCTGAGCTGTGATTTTGGATTTGTTCATTATGGAAAAAAAGCAGGAGGCTTGGATCTTGTTCTGGTTTTGCCTGAAGTTCAGCACTGACTATTTCCAGTTAAGAGTTCTGGTCCTATTTCAGCCTTATTTAAAAGGCTGAAGCTGAACTGAGGCTGAAGGTCATTTAAAAACCGAGGCCAGACCCCAATCTTTGAGGCTTTCCCTAAATTATGACACTAAGGAATTAACAGTGAAACTGAAGACCAGTCTCTCCACGCCACACTTAGCACAGGTCCCCAAAACTTTCAGACTCTGACTCTGCTTTCAGAACTGCCCTCAAGTGGAGTCTTTCCCCAAACTGTTTCCTTAGATGGACTCCTATTTCTCTTCCTGCCTGCCTCTACTGTACAGTGAATTCACAGGATACTTACATCTCCTACACCTTTCTCCCAAAAAAGCAGCCAGGCAGAGACATCATTAGCAGTGGCCTCATGGATTTAAAGCCAAGGCTTTGTTAATAGTATGATGTAAGCTTTACTTAAGATTGTATATTGAATAATTTGAATAATTAAGTAGCTATTTATTAACCATCATTAAACTGAACAAAACCATTTAGTTTTACACTTAAAAACACCAAGGAGAGCTTTTTGGTTGTCAGTATTTTCTAATGTGTAATTTAGATTCAGGGATTTCAGGTTTTATTACAGTTTTCTCTTTTCACTTTTGTTTGTTTAATGCTGATCTGATTGGTTAAGATCCACAATTCGGACTTGAGACACTTAACAAACCCCTCAAAAAACCCGTTCGATCTCCTCTGACCTGTGTGTTAAACACAATCAAAAACCTATCCCAGCAAATTTTAGTCATGCCCAGCTCATGCTCTTTTAGCTCTATTTTAACTTTATTGCTTTATCATCCTCAGTTCTAAAACCTCGATCTGAAAAAATTTTCGGCTCAATAAACATTCATGGAGCAAACAAACACACACGTGAGCAAAACTCAAGTTTCCAAACCTCCACAGTGTGTCAGTCCATACAGGGTGTAGCCTTTGTGGCAGAGACACTCAAAGCTTCCAGGGTAGTTGATACAGGTGTGATCACAGGTCCTCTCAAATGAACACTCATCTATATCTGAATTAACAGAAAAAGCAGCGAGAAATTAGAGTTCAGCTAAACATTCAGTTGCAAACCCTTGATACTGATAAAGCAGCAAGATATTTATTACTTTAATCCCATGTAAAATCTGAATAAAACGATTCCTTTAGTGCCTTATAAAGGAAATACTTAACAGGTACTTAGAGAAAGGAAAGATAATTTGGGAAAAAAACCCTCAGATTGTATTATGTACATTCACCATTAGATGGCAACCTTTAACTTCTGATCGCACCGACCCGGCAGGGCTGGGGGACTGTTCAACTTTTGGGGGGTTAGTGGCACAACGGGAAAAAGTTTTGGGTTGAATCAGGTCGTTCCCTCTTCCACTGACCATTCCTCTGACACCCTGGCCACCAGGACAGACCTGCAGCAGCTACAGAGGTTTATCTGCCAGCAGTCACGACAGAACAGACTTACAGAAAATGGTTAAAGTAAAGGCACCTTAAACAGCAATCTGTGCAAAATGGCACTTCAGAGTTAATTTTATCCTTAAACAATTGGTTTTTTAAAAAAAAAACCACATTCTTTTCAGGGTTTAATTTTTCTTTGTTTAGGTCAGAGAAATTAATACAATGGCATTATTTGAGAGTGGTAGTTTCAACGGATCTCATTCCTCCAGTGTTCCTGAGATATAAATGAATGGAATAATATTCCTGTAACACTTTGCACACTTTCTAGAGTTACTTATTAAGAACATAACCTGAGCAACCCCATTACAATATATGACTTGGACTTTCATATTGTACATGCTTGGAAAGCTGTGGGTGCCTGTAAAAACTTGACAACTCACTGTATTCCTAGATCCAAGTATTATTTACACAGTTTTGATGTTTAATGAAACATTTTGGGTCTCATCTTGCTATTATAAATGCAGACACTTAACTGCAAGAAGTATAAAATCAAGATTTTCTCCATGTGTACGCAAATCCAAAAATCTGTGTGAGAGCTTAGGCACAAATTTAGAACGTCGTAAACAGCTCTATTTTTATACAATCTCCAATTTTAAATGTTTCAAAACATTCACACAAAAGATAATTCACAACGTGGGAAGCAACTGTTCAGGCAAATGCATAACACAAAATAAAATAAACATGATGAACAAAAATCTGTGCTACCCGGTTTTATGTGTACATCACAGTCACTTACTACAAGCAAGCCACAAAAATAACAACTGAGATTTTCTCTTTCTGACATCCATTTAATTTTTAATGCATTTTCCTATGTCTTTTAAAATATCATTATTTGAGTTCTGAAAGTAATTTCTTTTAAAGGTTTCCTTTATAGTCTCGGTAATACGCAGCTTTTGAACACACGTAAATGGCAAACTGTTTCAGCTTCCTCAAAATAAATACACAAAGTAAAATCACTGGGGAATGAACATTGCAGTTATAAAGGATTTTTAATGCCTAAGAAGCCAAATCATACATCATGGTTTCATTCACGGGTAACCTCGGGAAACTCACAAAAGCAGTTCGTTTTCTGGCCTCTGCCTTGCCCTGGAAGGCTCTTTTTCAAAACTACAATTTCATATTTCTCAGCAGTGATCTTACCCTGGACTAGTTTGGTCAGTGGGGTTTATGAGCTGCTTTCACCCACACGGCACTTTGTGGGGCTTGGGCCCTTTTCTTGTTTCACATTAGGAAGGATGCAAATCCCTCTGCCCAATAACACCACCAGTCATCTGCCTGCCGAGGAACAGGCACTCAGGATGGACAAATGCATTTCTATCACAAAGATGTAATAGGAAAAAAAAAAACCCCACAACTCAGCACCTTGTTTTGGCTTGTGGAACGCGGGAAGGCTCCACGAGGACTTCCCTTGCTGACCCCCAGCCCCTTCTCCTGCTGGCTGGGGAAGGCAGGGCTGGGCACTGCCCGAGGGAGCCAGCAGAGCCCTGTCTGCACAATCACCAGTCCCCTGAGGAATTCAGCACTTGGCATAGAAAAGGGAAAAATATGCGCCACATACTCCTCACTACAAGAAACCGGTGGTGTGATACAGGATGCCAAAATCCTTGAAATCCTCTTCTCCCCCCGCCCCCCCTTTTCTTTTTAAACTCTGAAATCAGTGCTCTCTGGACGCTGTCATATCCCCTGGCTCCCAGAAACTTTGAAGCTGGCGCTGACACCTCTGTGGTGCTTCATAATTAGGTCTCCAAACTGAGCCTGAAAGGATGTGCTTGTTTCCCATATACCTTTATCCTGAGGTGCTAATGACACCAAGTTGTGGGTTTGATCCCTGTATTGGCCACTCACTTGAAAGTGGACTCGATGATCCCTGTGGGTCCCTTCCAACTCACAATATTCTCTCATAAGATACACAAGAAGTCAGGAATTACCCCTTTGCAGCCCTTGCTTACTACAACAACTGGGAAAAAATGTAGGGATCTAAATCCTGTCTCCTTTGCAAAAAATCCAGTAGCCTCACCTACTGAAGAGGAGTAAAAAAAAGCCCAAAGGCAGAGATGTGGCAGATTGCAACTGGAGCACTGAGAACAAAAAGTTTATCTTTCAGCTTTCTGGTCAAATCACCCTCCCCAAACACACATTTTTGTATTGTGCTGCTCTGAATTTCCCCCCTCCCACAGGGCAGAAGAAATACTGATAAATTAATTTTCTGGGTCAACTTAAAGTTATTTAAATGAAGATTTTTAACTGTTTCAACAGGAAAAGTCAAAGCGTTGTGTTTTCAAGGAGCTGCGGTGGAAAAGTTCAACCTGAGGCTGAAGTTTGTATTCTATTTTTAGTTGAATTTGGCGTAAATTCAGAAATAGTCCAAGCTCTGTCAGAACATTTCAGATTTGCTAATGCAGTTATTTGACATCAAGTCAAAAATTCCTATCACACTCACCACTGCAGGTGAATTCACATCACATCCATCACTGCACAGGCTGCTGTGCCATTTCAGCACATGAAGAGATGTCTTCACAGCATTGCTGTTTGAAGTTTACAGGGACTATGGGGCTAAATTCATTGCTTATAGTACTTGATTAGTTTCCTGACAGCTTTTTTTTTTTTTTTTGGATTACTGATGGTACATATAAAATCTATATAAAAACATATAAAGCAGGACCTCCCTGTTTCACAGGAGATGGCTCAATGGAAATGCCAAGTTCAGGAGCTGGAGCAGAGGAGCTCCAAAGGCCCCTTCCAATCTCCACCACTGATCCATGGGCAGTCCCAGACCTCTTCCTATGCTCCTGACGGGTCAACTTCCAGCCCCTGTTTCCAATGACATCAAGGCATCACCTCAGGCTGAATAAAGTCCAACATCTCTTCTAGCACTCCATGTTCCCATCTGCCAAGAGAACGTCTGAACAGTGCAAGCACTCCCTGCTTTTTGCACAGAAGGGATTCAACTTGAAGAGATTGTTCAATGGTTTAATAAAAGAGCAGGATTTCCCTGGGTTTTTGAGGGAAGCAATTTCTGGCAGCGGTGGCCACACTTGATAATATTAGTTTGGCTGGGTTCCCATTATTTCAAGTCAGCATTTGGATTTTATTGTTGGTTTTTCAATCATACTTAGCTTCTTTTTTTCCCCCCTGCTTTCACATGTTAAACGATCCCTTAATAATCACTATTTTTCTTGAATGCAAAGTTAGTAAGTGGGTGTCAGGTTGTCAGTACTGGAAAGCCAAGTCTTCTATCTCCAGAAGGGAGCTACCACAGATCAAATTTCTTCTAAAGTCTCCTCACACAGATGTGTCTCAGAGGTGACCTGAGGGAACAGCGAATACAGCAGCTTATTTTCCATGCTCATTCAAGTTCCTTCTCTTTTCCACTGGCTGGGAACCTCCTCCCTAAACACAGGCCACATATCGTGACTCAAGAAGAGTTTGGCCTTGCTGCTTGGAGTATTTTGCCCTGTGATCTGAAAATAAAAGTGGCAAGGAGAGATCACTGGTATTTGACGGTGCTATTTGTGCTCCAGAGAACGAGACGGGGGGGCTCAAAGACAATCAATAAAAGCTATAACTGGGATTTGTGACAGAGTTCAGGCTGTAATGATATATTTGATCTGCGTGACACATCTTATATGTGATTTATCTGTGTCTGGTGAGGCGAGACATGAAGTATGCACTAGATCACTGCATATATGCAAAACACATAAATTTATATACACCATTTCAAACAGAAGTAAAATAGAAAATGAATACTTTTTGCTCAGCTATGGAATGTACAACAAAAAGAAAAGGAAATATCTGTGTCTACTAGCAACTCCTTCATCAGCAGAAGCAGCTCATGACACCCTGAATGCTGGTACATCAGTCAAAAATAGTCATGACATCACAGCAATACTTCGAGGTGCTGTTACACTCTTGAGTCCACACACTCCCAATATATAGTTGTGTTTTGTCCACCTCACACAGCCCTGGCTTATTTTTAACCCCCAAGCCAACTGTGGGCTCATTTGTACCCCAGGTCATGCACACAAGCCAAGCTCAGGGTTAGTCAGAACGTTTCGCGTTCACCTTTCTCGGCTTCCAAGTTATCGGCTCCTCTGAGGAACAGAGCCTTCCCTTGTTCCCATTCATTAAGCACACCCATACATAGGAACTCTAAAGAAGTGTTACATGATGTTTTTAAAATAAACACTAATGCTTTTTTGTATGTATTTTGGCTGGAAGTTATATTCTGTCTTCTCCTCCCCCCCCTCCCCTCCAGTTCCTGCAGGGAACTGATACCACCCATGTAACGCTGCTCACTTCAGAGCCCAGCCAGCCTGCCTTCCAACAATATTTGACAGACATGAAGGGAAACCACATATCTTAATCTGAGTAGTGGTTGCTGGGCCACAGGGAGTCGTGATTCAAGCTCTGTTCTCCAGCAAATGGTGGTTTAAACCCAGTGTTGGGAAAGGCATTATTCTGCCCCGTGATGGGGTTTCCACCACATCTCACGTTTTTTTTTGATCCACGGTGACCTGCCCCTGTTCACAGTTAGTAAAAATGCATCCCTCCATCTGAGAGCTCTCTAACACACATCCACCCCTGACCAGAAGGAATGGCTTAGGGCTGACTTCTCCTTATGTTTCAAAGTCTGCAATAATAAAACCAATGAAAAGGAAGCGTGGAAAGATGTAGTAATGTACAAATCCTCTACTTCATTACCTTCCCACCGAGTGCTTCTGGAGCAGGCTAACACAAAGGCAAAGGAAAAAAAAAAAAGCCATAACCCCAAGCCTTTAAAAGTAATTGAAAACCCACACCCATTTCGACTTCCCACTGCATTACTGCCTTGCAATCAAGGCAACTTGTTGCTGAGACTTAATTGTTAATAACATACTAATGACCTGCAGGAAGAAAAACAGATCTGCCATTAATGGCTATACTTTTAATGTGAATTTAAGTGCCCAAGCAGCACAGTCTCATCTTGTATTTCAGAAATTTAAGTGGGAAACTGTGCATTATGACTTAAGGTTGACTTGGACCAGAGCATTTATTTATTTAAGAACTTTATTGCTCAGAGTTAACTATGTGATTAGTGAAGACCAAATGCAACCCACTAATCAGGGACTGAAAGACTTCTGAAGGCAATTGATTCTGCTTGCAAGGAAATGTGCTTTTTATTAGAGATGATTTGTTAGAATGCAGAGAGGTAGCAAAGCAAATAAATGTATATAAACAGCGAAAAGAAACCTGCAAAATATAGTCGAGACAGAGGCAACAAATAATCAGAAACCTGTGACAATGCAAGCATCCCACTGAGGAGATACTTCAAGGATGTAGCAGTGCACAGTGACATGACTATTGCTCAGCTTCAGGGACAGGCACAGAGCAGCAGAGAAGGACAAGTCCAAGGCCATGTCTTTCTGTCTTCATGCAGTACTAAATGCAGTGTTAACACTCTGTATAGCTCTGGCTGCAAGTGCAGTTTAGGGAGCCACAGTAATCTGTTGTTTATCATTATGGTCTGATCACCTCAGATACTCTCATTTTGCTCTGTGGAATATCTGGGCACCCCTGATCTCTCCTCTTACCGTGTGTTCTCACATGTCAGAAATCAAATAACATCTTCCAAGACAAAATCCACAAACTGGATATTTATTTTGGAAGAATGAGTGCATTTTAATGCCAGCAGGATGACCATACCCATTCAGTTTGACCCCCTGCACTTCAGCAGCCTCTGCCTGGCATTTTGCTTGGTAACCTCCAAAAGCATCTCTGCTCCAGAAAGGGTTTAGATGTTTTCCTGGACTGGACCCTTAGTCTTTTCCATCAGTTTAATTTTGAAGAGTTCAAACTGGCATCCTTCTTTTTAATTGCTACATTTGGCTGAATATTTTCTCTTAAAAGAGTATAGTGCAATACCTGCTCCTTTCAGCAATTACCAGGTACCTCTTGGTAGATGCTGTTTTCTTGGGTCTGAGGCTACACACAAGAAAGCAGGATTCCAAGTAAGAGTCTTTAAAGGCAAATGGCAGCTTGTTTTCTTTATCTCTGCTATCAGACCTTATCAAAAGAGACCAGTTGCACTCTCTGTGAACCACCGTGCTGTCTCTGGGGCTTGAAAACAGAAGGAAAGCAGGTTAAAAAAATGAGGCTTGGCAATAAAATTCTAGGCCTAAATTGTTTGCTCCCTCTCCAGAGCAAACACAATCTTTTCTTTAGGAACTCTTCCAAAGGGAGCTTTATGCGATCTCACGTATCGACAAATTAATTTTCCTTTCTCCTTTTTTTTTTTTTTTTTCCTCCCGAAAATTCCGTATTTGGTTTTTCTTCCACACAGAGTCCACAAGCTCATTCCCTTTCCACAAACCTCCCTCGGGGCTTCCTCTGAGTCTGCAGAAATGGGGCTGGGGAACAACATCTTAATGCAGTAAAGGTCTATCCCCTGGGTGTTCCCCTTACCACACGTGCCAAGTGAAGTGACCACCACGCACTGCCCCTCCTGCCAGCACTGCAGGGCCAGCTCTGCTCCCACTCTCTCTGCCTTTGCTCTGCCTCCTGCACCAGCCGTGGAATTGTTGGCTTGCTTTGGGAGCACCAAAGGTTTTCCCGAGGGGGGCTGGGAAGATTTATGGTTTGGGATGGAAACTGCAGGATCTGGCCATTCCAGTCAGGCAAAAACTGGCAGCCAACTCTGGGGTCTTTGGGGGTTTCTTTGACTGTAGATGGTGGGGTTTGGCCCAAAACTTTTTGACACTTCTATAATGAAATACATCATCATTATCACCACCATTATTACTGATTATTATTTCTCTGCTGTTGGGTGGATTTCTGATATTTTTTTCCCTGCAGCAGCATGAAAGACCCCACCACCCACTTTTTTTTTTTTTTTTGCACGGAGCACCAAACTAAAAAACAGAATAATGGTAAAGGATTACCTGAGAAATGCCAATTTGGCAGACAGTAACCTCTTCTAGCATTTTAAACGTGGTTGTGCAAAACTGCCTGCTGAATCTCAGCACTGCAAGGGGAGTTCTAAAGCTTAGTCAACCTGGTATTAAATTTAATGACCAGCAGCACTGGATGTTGGACCTTCTGGAGGCAGGGAGAGGCCACAGACTTGTGCTGCAGGTGAGGACAGGTCACCTCCTGTGAGACTGCACCCCAAGGTGCCCGTGTATCCGGCCATGTGTCACTCTCTGTACGTCACCTCTGCACAGACACACCCTGGAAACCCTCAGCCTGACCATTCACATCCTCCAAGATAAGGAACTTCAGGGCTCACCCACCCGCTGAAGGGGGAGAGAGGGCAGAAGAACCCTCAGCTAAGGCAGTCTCCCCAGAGGGTTTGCAAAGAGGCAGCCCAATTACCAGAGGCAGCTCTGCAGAGACTTTCAAACAGTGGAGTTAAAAAAAGAAAGGGACTTTTTTTCTTCTTCTTTTTTTTTTTTTTTTTTTCAGGTAAGAAAGTTTGCCCGGTCTCTTATGGAACATGGAAAAAACCTCCTAATAACTAGACACAATGGTATAAAATTAGTAAGTCTGCCCAAGGTCACAGGCACAAAGTGAGCCAGGGGAGGTGTTCTATTAAGGCATTTGGAAAGGAAGATTTCAAACTGTTATTGGTTTTCTCTGTCGAGTGTATCACATTTAACCTCACCACAAGCTCATGGCAGTTTTCTCGTGTTTACTGTTATCTGTGTGAATAACAATTTTTAAAGGGATTTCTGAAGGATTTTAAAATATATAAATAAAAAATAAAATAGACATAAAAATATATAAAAATGTACTACAAGGATTTAAAGCTGAGTAAAGCACCATTTATCTTCTAAATACAACCAAAGCTAATAGTATCAATAACACTATAAAACATGCCTAAGTACATTTAACAGTATTATTCATTTTTATAACCCATTACTTTTCAAATCAGTAGAAAGTGAGTTAAGCTGAGCATGAGGGCTGCAAAATCTACCCACTCTGGGATCAGGAGGGGATGGAACTGCTTGGTGAAAGGCCAGAGCAAGTCCAAGTACATGTGCAACTTTTTAATGATGACAAATCAGAGAAAGGTCAACAGAGCTGTGACAAATGAGCCTGACTTAAAACTGAGTTTAAGTTTTAATATTCAGCCCAGAGAATGAAATTGCAGCTACAACCAGTGGTATTTTGGACGGGACCAACACCCTCAGTGCATCTCTGACACTGAATTTATCTGCGTCACTGCTGCCCCACGTTACCTACAGATTGTTTTTGGCATGAAATTCTGAAACAAAATTATTTATGGTATGAAAATATCGATCCTTTTGAGCCAGTTTGCTTGTGTGGGTATTTCTGTAGGTGACAACTGGACACAGTCACTTCCCAGCTACACGAAGGCCTCCTGGCTTTCTCTTTGAGGGTTTAATCTGCTGTGACGTGAGGGGAAGGACAAAGGGAGACGGCAACAAGAAAGGCAAAAGGCTGAATTTCTGGGTGAGGAACATCTTGAAATTGGAGGCAAAGTTGTGTCTATGCTCAGACTTCCCTTTCTCTTGGGTCTAGGCTTACCTGCCCTGGATCTTCCCCATCCCTTGCCCGTGACATGAGGGTTTTGTTGTGCTCAGGTTCCCCTGCTAATCTGAGGAACCCAGCAGGAGGCAGCTGGCTTTGGCTCCTGTTACCTTTGTGCTCTCACCATTGTTTTGCTAGGGCAATCTAAAATGCAATTAAATACTATTTCCAATGTTTTGTTTTGTTTTTAAAGAAAACAAAGCACTTTCATCAAAACATTGCCAAGATTTTATAAGCAAACATGTATCATTTTCCAATATCAATCATTTCCCAAGGCAAAGGCAAGCTGAGTTAGCTACTGCTATTATAGCAATAAACTCTGCTACTACTTCAAGGGCTTGGGGTAGGAGAAGCCATATATCAGGAGAAGTACATTAAAAAAAAACTTCAGGCACATTAAAAGAAACTTTATTGGTTTCCCTACAAACACAAACATGTTTACTAGTCTGCACTCTGCTGAGGCCACTATTTACACAGCAACTCTGTAAGAGCAGCTTAACAACCTGATGAGACAACATAATAAAGGCCTTACCCTCCTCTGTGCCAAGGAAGGAATATTCCCTCTATCCTGCAATACACTGGATTTCTAGACACATTTCTGAAAAGAGAAAACTGTTCTCTTTGCTAAGGTGTTTGTCTCCATTACCCTTCAGCAGGAGCTGCTGGTGAGACTCCCTGCAGGAGCAGGGGACCAGTCTGGGTGAAAACGTGCCTGGTGTTATTTGACGGCGCTGAAAGAGCAAGTACAACAACACAGTTTCAGTTTTCAGCCCAGAACTCCAATGCAGCACTGCCCTTCACCTCCCGTGGACCTCACTGGGAATTCCCAGCTCCTCCTGCTGAAGTCAGTGACCGCTGAATAGAACACAAGAATTGCTGTTCTCTGCTTCAAAAGCTTGCTGAAAAACTCTGCCCAGAAAGGCATGTATCCCTCCAAAAACACTAACACTGTCCTTTGCAAAATGCATCAAAAAACCCCACCCAGCAAACCCCCAGGAGACACTCCCCCATTCCACTGCCTGTCGATATCTGAGCTTAGATTTTTGGTTTTATCTCACTTGTCCTGACTCAGGTCTCATCTCCAAGTGACCACAACAAAGAGCAGCAGAGTTTGTAACATGGCTACTGGAAGAAAACCACATCCCTTCATTTCTATGGGTTAGGGTTTTTTATTCTCATTAGAACAAAATAAGCAAACCAGGGCACTTTTAAAAGCCTCAGGAGTGGAGCTGCAAGCACAGGAAAATGAATATTTGGGACAGAGTTGTCATTCTAATGCAATTCTGTACATATATAATGAGGGTAAAGGCTATCTTGACCTTAATCAATGTGATTATATCTATCCATATAGTCTTTCTCTGATTCCCTTTAAAAACAATTCCTATTGAATTACAGCTTTCAGCATTATTTATCAACAGATTATTGTTTGTGGAAGAATGCTACCTTCCTGCTCAAACTATTCCAAGGCTGACTCATATCCTGGTAATTCATTAATACACAACGTGACTCTAGTCCACTGAAGTCATTTCTGCACCATACACATCATAAATCCTACAGCATCAACTGAAAATTGTATCTCAAATTCTCTCTCTAAACACTAATGGAACGTTTTGCTTGGCTTCCCACACACATCATCAAGGAGAGGGGGCCAGGCAGAGCTGTAAAAAGCAATCTGATAGCAGTATACTTTTAGAGAGTTTAACAGTGCAAGAGCTACCATACTGAACGAGACCCGAGGTCAAACTAATCTACTATCTTACTTCCAACAGTAGCCTGTGTCAGAGGCTTCATGGGAAAATAGAAGTGGAATAATCTGTCCCATCTGCCCTCCCCACGTTAGGTCTCATCCCATCAGAAATTGATTTAAAGCCTAGATTGTGAGGTTTAATATTCCTTCCAAAGAACATTCTCCTTTAACTTATGAAAACATTGTGCTGCAGAGGGGAGAGCTGGAGGTGGGGAGCGGGGGGGATGTATTTGTTTTCATGTTTCAGCAGACTTAATTGCTACAACCAACACGGCAGATACTATCACTTGGCAAACAAACTTGTACTGGCTAGAGCTGTTTTTACTTCATGCCTGGGGCATTTATTGTTTCTGGGTATGATCCTGCAACCCTTTTTTTTCTCACAGAGGCAGCAAATGCACCACTATTCACAGTCTCACTGACACCAAGTGTAACAGAAAGGATTTTGAAAAGTATTCCTTTCATTGACAGTGTAACATGTTGCTTCCCAGCAGAGTATTTTTTTAATCTGATGCGAGGAGCAATATGGTGCTTGTCAGAAGCAAGATATTTTTGCAAGGCTCAGTGGCACAGAACGCCTTAGAGAAAATCTGCATCGGGAGAGAACATCACCAGTGACAGGGAAATCATCCTGAATTTTCTCTCTGTGGGCCAGTCTGGTTTCCACCAGCAGCTCCCAGTATCTCCTCCAGCACGCCACTGACTGTCACTGGTTTCTGAGCTGTATTAACAACTGAACCAGCACTGCTGTCTATATACCAAGAGTCCACACAATTAAACACCCTGGGCCAGACCCAGCTGGACTGGGTGAAAATCAGCCTCTGCCAAGTCGATGTATTTTACAAGTTACAGCACAGCCCTCTGATCACAGAATCACAGAACATCCTGAGCTGGAAGGCACCCACAAAGATCATCCAGCCCAGCCCTTAGCCCTGCACAGGACCATCCCCAAGATGATCCCTTGGAAGATCCCCTGTGCCCCAGAGGATCATCCAAACCCTCCTGGAGCTCTGGCAGCCTTGGTGCTGTGTCCACTGCCCTGAGGAGCCTGTTCAGTGCCAACCACCCTCTGGGGGAAGAAATTCTTTCCAACATCCAACCTGACCCTGCCCTGGCACAGCTCCAGGCCATTCCTGGGTCCTGTGGATGAGTGCATCAAGGCAAAATCACTCTCCTTCCCGTGTATCACACAAAGGGAATGTTGATAGGGGATGGATTGAGTCTCCTCATCCCTTTCTCTTTGATCACCTCCACAGGGGCACTGACTCACCCTTCCTTTAGTGTGACAGCACTGCAACTCTGCTGGGCACAGTAGCCTTCTCCTCGATATAAATGAGAGCAAAATGAGCTCTGAATATTTCCTCTGGCTGCTGAAGACCTCAAAGTTACAGCAAATACACGTGAAGACTCAGGCAAAAAGTCCATGAGGGGACTTTTAAGTCTGCTTGCTCCTCACCCCAGACAGCATATGTGCTCTCTGGGATCTCCTTCCCTCCCAAGGACACAGGCAGCAGCAGCCTCATGGATTTCTAATGCTCTCCACTCTCTACAGTTCGGTCCTGACCACGAAGGTGGCAACTTCAGCAAGAGATTTGAGTGGGTTAGGCTAAAAATGTGTTTTAAATATTAAGACAAAACCCCACACCCAGGCAGTAAAATCTCATCTGTATATTATTGCCCCTCCAGAAAGGAGAGGAAGGCTAAATAATGTTATTTTTATTGAACATTTGCTTCCTTTTCCGTATATTTAATGGAAGGAGAAAAGGGAAGCGAGGGGCTAGACCAACAATGAAACTTTCCAACACTCTTCCCTGGACAGTTGGCCAAACCATGATGCTGATGCATTGAATTTGGGGGGACCTGTTGTGTTTTAAACTGACTCACATGAAAGCTCAGTTCTAGCACTGACATGGGTTAGCTGCAGTCTTGAATCAGCTCTTTCCTGCTGCACCCATTTAATGTTCCTCACAGCCCCTGGGACTGCACCAGGGTACACTCAGCTATAACTCAGGGCAAGAAGTGAGGCAAAAGATAGCTTGGCTTGGCTGGCAGAACCATGACATAAAATTCCTCTGTCCTGCCATTCCAAGGAAGTTCCTCGGGATTTTAAAGCTGAATACTCCTGTCCTTTGTTTCCACAGTGCAGTGAGAGACAGAGAGGGGCAGATGCTCCAGCCCTGACCCCTGTGTACGTGTTTTGTTAAGTAATCCCAGATGGGTGACTACATAAATCAAGGCATCTTGTCTTTGTATCCTTATCCTGGGACCTCCATCAGGTTCTGTGACTGGGACAAGGCCAGTTGCTTTCCTGGGTTTCAAGATCAAATGTGAGTGGCAGGTCCCTGTCATGCAGCCCAAGGTGCAAACCTCTTTGCCAGTTTTACTTCTTAATTTGGTCACCCTGTGTCAAAGATGTCCAGTGTGATTCAGTGCTGCCAGTGTGGATGCACTGATTTATTCGGGATTAAACTGGTCCTATACATCCATATTTACCATCAATGGTTCCATACAGAAGAGTATAGTGAGATCTTTGTGGCTTAATCTTTATATGGGCCTCTTCAGGCCAAAAATAATTCCCACAAACACTTTCTATCTGTCCTTCCCTGTATGATTAACCCCTCATTTCACACCCATTTTCAAAATGGAGATACCATGCTGGGAGATTCAAATCTTACCCTTGGAAGGCTAATAGGGCATCTTTCACACAAATAAATGAAAAGGTGGATGTTATGGCACTGTTTCAAGGCCAGGCCTGCAGGATCCCTGGATCACAGTGTGTTACTGTGTTTTCCAAGGTGCTGTGTTTCTTCCTCTCATTCTGGAATGAAATAAGGCTTTTCTTGACAATTCTGCATTGGGAGCCCTATCTAAAGCATCCCTCTGCTAATAGATCAATCACAGAGTCAGTCAGCTAGGTCCAATCACCTCAGATTCACTGGAACTAAGGGCTATTTGGCAGTAAAAAATGGCCAGTCTCTCATTTAACAGTGTTATTTTAGGACTGAATGGATTACAGTTCTGTGGTGCAGCAGGTTAACACAGAAGGCCTGAGGCTGGATTTGAATAATGTTCCAGATCATGAGTAAAATCCAGGTGTGGATGGCTAGAGATGATAAGTAATATCCTGTAACCTATCTCTTGTAATGAGAGAGAAAAACAACTCAAATCAGCTGTACCTGGACACCTTTCTAGCACTAAAAGGCAAAATGTGCCCACAGAAAATCACTGGAGGGAAAAAATTCAATACCCATGAAGCGAGGGGGCAAATGCTGTTTAGGGATTTCCTGCTCCATAGACCTGCATCACTGAAATTTCCTCTGGGCAGACACACCAGCAGTGCCCAGAGCAGACTGTGAGACCCTGTGTTCCAGTGCCTACCTACAGAACACTCAGTGCATCTGTTGAAAATCTGGTAGGAAGGGAACAAAGAATAACCAACAGGCAATACCTCAAAGCATATATAAAAAAAATGCTGTCTCCTGTGGCCTCAGAGAAGCCCCAAAAATGCCATGCAGGTATTCCACGTGCCCCAGGGGACGGTCACCTCCTTTTATTACAGTGCCTGTGTCAGTTCAAATGGTTGGTGAAAAGGCTGCTTCATGGCTGAACACGCTGTCTGTGAGCTCTTGCAATCACCAAGCCCCACTTCAGCCTTCTGTGGAAGCTGTGAGTGGACTAGAATGATGCAAATGCCTTGAACTGCCCTTGATTTTCCTCAAGGAACGCTTGTTTTTCCTCAGGGTAACACATCTTTCCATCTCTGCCACTCCCTGGAGAAATTTATGATAAATGTGCGTGCTGTCTCTCACTGTCTTGCTTTGCAAAAAGCAATTCCTGGAGCAGGAAGAGAAAATTATTTCTGATAGAATTTCACACATTCTTCTGGGTGCTTAATGAAGCTTGAACTTGAGTGGAGCAGAGAGGCTGCTTATTGTTGATCTTTTTTCGAGATCACTGCACAACAAACAGAAACTGAATAAGCAATTAAGTTAACTGGCTTTAAAACTCATATTGGCTGAGGATTAAGGTAATTATGTCTGAGCTTACACACTTTCATTGCAGCTTCATTTCACTGCAGCAAGTCTCGCCTGTCTGCTTGTTGCTGATGTCATTCTAAAACTGATCTGAGTTGTTGTCCTTCTATTAATTACCAAAAAGGTTACAAACACAAGTTCTCCTCGCTATAAATACAGCTATGTTATTTTTATTACATGTTCAAAGGAGAGGCAGACCTCTTTTGCTAAGTTCATACAAACAGATCCAACTACTTCTTCCTGCATCCAAGAATTTACAATACCTTAGACTTAAGGGATCAATTAAAATAAAGCTGTGTTGTCATAGGGTGATTTCACTGTCAAAGGAGGAAAAAGACCTATTTTTAAGTCTAGGTTAAAAAAGAGACTCTGGGAAAGCAGCATCAGTCTCCACAATATTACTGGCAGGGCAATGTGGATTCTTCACCTTCTGGGTTAGAAATAAGTTTCCTTTTAAACGGCTGGAATGCAGGGGAGGGGAAAGGGAAGGGAACCCCCCACATTCTCCTTGTCTAACAAGGAGCCACAGCGTGAGAACCACTCCCTAGCGGGAGTAATCTCTGATTGACAATGGTTTTCTTTGCAGCCAGGGCTAAAAATGGTTTGGCTGTAAACAGACAAATGCAGGACATTTCAAGGCCCTTTGCAAAAGCAAGGGCAGCTTACACAAGCCCTCTGCGTGCAGGGTGGCACCAAGAGAGCAGAATTCCTGGAAAATCGGTGGATTTTCATATGAGAATATGAGCAAGAACAGAAAAGAAAAAAAAAAAAAACCCAAACACAAACTTGTAACAGGCAAATTCACAGAGGGCAGGTTCACAAAACCTGGAGGTTTATTCCCCAGGCATTCCCACGCGTGATTTTAGGCAAGCTGCTATATTTGGCTTCACCCTTCCTGCCTAAAAAACTGAAAGAGGAATACTTTCCTCCTCACAGAGGGGATGAATGTGTGTAAGGCACTTGGTGTGATGGGGTGGGGGCTCTGCAAACAACCAGAACAAAGTCTGGGACTGATACAATTTCCCTGTAATCTCCAAGTCAGCTCTGAGGTCTACAATGAAAGGACACCAAGGAAATTACATGAGGTGGGACAAATTCAGAATTTCACAGGGAATATGAAGGAGGTTTTTTACTGAAACATGTAAAATTGAATGAATTCAGCCTTGTGCTGAAGTCAACAATCATACAAATGAAGTTATGCAGCAACAGCTTACTTGGATTTTCCAACAGTTTGAAAAATGTTGCTAACATGAACTATATCTCTGTGGCTTTGCTCTTTACTGATTCCTTCCTGTGAATAATATCCAAAGTCTTATCCAGGGGTTCTGCAGGTTGTAAAAGGGCAAGCTTACCAGCTGTTTCCATGGGCATTTTGCCCGAGGTTAGCAGAATCTGTTCCTTGATGTTAATGATGAGCACATTTGGAGATGAACGTTCTATACACAAGGGAGACCACCTGAACTAAAGAGGACTCAGCCTCAAACAATGCACACTTCTACGGTCCTAAATGAGTATTTTGTAAACATGTTGATTAGTAACGGAAAGAAATCTTTATTTAAAAAAAAAAAAAGGAAAAAAGAAAACCAGAGGAGAAAGGCAATGCAGACAGAAAGACCATAAATCACAGAAACTCTATTATGAATCAAAACAACAGATGTAACATGAACAACAGCTTCTTTCATAAACACAAATTAAGACTTTTCTATTTCAAGCACTGGAAAGGCCAATATGCCTAAAATAAATTTCCCTGAATCTCTCATTAACGTTCCATGGTCAGTGTTGACTGGCTGTTAAAAAAACCAAACCTGTGCATGATTTATATCCCAAAAGAGTCACTAACCCCAAAACACATTTTTCCATCAGACCTGTCATTAATAACCACAACCACTTCCCCTAACTATACCCCTTGTGCAGCAGGAGAAGCAGAGTACAGGTGATTCACACATCACTGATTTCTCGCTCTATATTCACTTTCCTTCTCTCTTTATTAGCACGGACTGCATGAGGCACCAATTATCACCTTAAGCACCGGGCAGGGACTGAATTATCACAGTGCTCCCTCCACACAGCAGGCATCACACCACGGCTGCTGTAATCAGTCTCTGGGGTCCAAACACCTCAGACTTCAAACAGGAAATGACTTTGTCCTCCCCTCCGAAGAACCAGCGTTTCTGGGACTGGAAGAACTTGTCCAGCCCCAAAATTCTCTGGGCTTGCACTAATCTGTTACAGCACCAGATAAGCTGCAGTTTTAATCAGTCAAAGTATCATGTAGGGGCCAGAGGGAGGGCCTGCCCTTCCTCATGGACAATGGGAAAAGCAGGATGGTCAGACCATGCTTGTACTTCCATGTCTGATCACACGAGGGAGGGAAGAAGATCAGCCACTGCTCTGGTCCTCGCAGGGTATCTCTTGTTACCAGCGACTCATTCGTTCCTCAGCCCAGGCACAGGAGGAAACAAAACCCACTGGAACAACATCTACAGAGCTGCTTCCAGATTTCCATTACCATGATAGAAACCTGATTATTTACAGGGAGCTTTCAAAGCCTATTACTGCTAACTTTTCTCTGGAGTTTTTCTCCGGTGTAAGTACAATTAGTTCAGTGGTGAAGCCTCTGACTGACACCACAGCGAGACCATGTCATGACACGAGAAATTCATGGGCCAGAAGGTATTTCTGACTCTCTCTAAGGGAGAGAGATATATCCCTCACCTAGGGAATGTTTCTTTTTAGCATTTTGTTCCCCTTTTTAGCAGGTAAGTTAAGACCTGACAACTTACCCATGTCTGACATGATCCTACAATGTTATTACTGCCCAATTTGTGCTACTCCCAGTTCTTCCCATCCTGTCCAGCTTGAGACCAACCTTTCCCTGACTCCTTTGTGTCTAATCTCACAGTCAGGTTGGAGAAGCATTCCCAGATGGTGGATGGAAGTACCAACAAAAAGCAATGGAAAAATTTCTGAATGGCAGATATATCTTCAGACCTTGGTTTCTCTTTTGTGGACGAACAAAGAAACTCTAAAATACTAACACTGCTTCGGACTTCTGCATGTTCAAAAGCCCCTGCAAATAATCACATATCAATAAAATTTTAATTGAATATATCCTGCTTCCCCTTCTCTCTCTATTGATGCTCATCTTTATAGCCATTTCCAGGGTTTTTTTTTAAAGAGCTCAAATGCTTCAAGCATCATTTCTCCAAAGGTACATGGTTAGTACTTGGAAACAGTTGTGCACTTAATTAGTCAAAGCATAAATAACATCATGTGACTTAGATAACAAATCATGGCACGCACAGCAGAGGATATAAACCACACTTCATTTGAATTCCCACAAAACACCACCCTTATCCCTCCACAAACAGTTTCTGTCAGGCAAAGGTGAGCTTACAAATTAGACTCTCTTTTTTCAGTTTAAACCTTGCAAGTGCTCTGTTCCAGTTAGCTACTCTAAACAACTCTGGTCCAAGTAAGATAAGCCTCTGTCCCATTAAGATCATAGCAAATTAGAGGATTTGAACATCAGGCTCTTTGCCTGAGGCTATTCCACTGTGCCACTTGGATTTTTACACTTCAACAGGACACTGGCATTCCTGCTATTAAAAACATGGAAACAAGACATTTCCAGTAATCTTCTAACCCCACCTCAGAAAACGAAAATCTTGTGGGTCTTTTCTAACCCTAATTCCTACAACAGCATGCTTAGAACCTGTAGCACAAATGAATTAATTACAAAAAAAAATTAAATCCACTGGAAACAGCATCCTCATTATGCAAAGAGGAAAGCAAATGAAGCATTTACCTTGGCAGGTCCTCTCATCTGTGAGCAGTTTATAGCCTTTCTGGCAGCTGCACTCAAAGCTGCCAACTGTGTTTCGGCAGAAATGGTCACAGCCACCGTTGTTCACCAAGCACTCGTCGATATCTGCAGAGAATGAACAGCAAAAGTTCAGCTCTCAACAGCAATTCAGGGCAGCAGTACAGGAATTCATTCACTCAGATCCCCAAGGAAGCTGCTGTCCCTGTGAGGAACCAGGCTGGTCAGGTGTGTCCCTTCCCAAACCAATCTCACAAGACAGGTAGGAGCTGAGTAGTTCAGGAGACACAGGTATTTCCCCACCCAGAGCTGCAACTCAACAAAGTTGAGGTATTTTGATGTTAAGGAGCATTCAGGGAAGCTCCTCTGCAGATGTAGTGGGTCTGCCTGAGAGAAGACTTCAACCTGTGCAAGACGTGAGTCCTTTGCCTTGTGCAGGAACAATCAAAACCCAAGAACACAGGGGAAAAAACCTGAAATAACAACAAACACAAAATAAACCACACTTGAATTCTGAAAAAATGCCTACATAGACAAATGTAAGGATGCATTTTTTTCAGAATTAACATCAGATGCTAGTTTGTCCATTATTCAGTGACACAGAGTGACACACAGTGTCCTGAAAACCCATTTTCATGTGTCTTAACTTTTCTCATTTGGTATAAAAGAAGAGCAACTAACATGTCCAGTGTTGCTTCTCCAGTTGTTCTGAAGGCAGAGCACCTATTGCCTGCATTTGAAAACCAAAAATATATATATATATAAATATATATATTTGTATGTATGAAGGACAGTATCAATGGCTCTGACTTCACATAATGATTACAAAGTGCACTGATGAACTTGAAAAGACCTCTGGTCTGAATTTCATACTGTTGATTCTACTCCTTGCACCTTTTAACTTCTCCCAAAGGTGCTGAAGAACTGGAATGACCAGTCCCTTTTCCAGCCCATAAAAGGTTGTGCAGCAAGTATATTGGGAGGCCACAAAACCTCATTTGAAATACAGAGCATCCTTCCATCCTCCCCCAATCATAAATCCATGTTTATTTGAAAAAGAAAAAAATTACTCTTTTCTTTTTTTTCTTTCCCCCCAAGAGAAGAACAGTGCCAAAACCCAGCTCTTTTCATGAATGCATACAGTGAAGAAGGAACAAGAAATCAAGCCTTGGCTGCCCACTTCTGGAAGTGAAAACAAGATGTGAAGAGTGATGTTTCCTCTCAAAAACCCTCATGCTGTAAGAGCTTTGAAATTTTCAGGTAACAGCTGGCCACCTAAAAAGCCAATCTTGCAAAGTGCAAATCTAGATGCCAAAAGATCCAATATGTGGAGGTGGAAATGTATCAAAACCAGCATGATGACGGTGAGTGAAGGGCGTGTTTTAAAAATTACTGGAATTCAGGATGACTCTTGGTGGAAGTCATTCATTAATTTTGGAAACACATCGGGAGAGTGGCACGGCTCTTACCACATCTCTGCCTGTAAAATACGAACAGCAGCAAGAGGAGTGAGGTGGTAAACCTAAAAATTCTAACAGCAAATTCGGAGAGGCAAATTCAGCCAAGAAGAGCACTTTGCTGCACACCCATTGACACAAATATTGCTCAGGACTCAGATAAAGCAAGAACAATGTATGTTGCTATAGAGGTTTTTTCTTATGAGTTGCATTTGTGGCAAAGAAGAAATTTGCTCTGAGACCCTCTGAACTAATACTGCTGCTTATTATTTCTGTGTCTGGCTCTGCAGAAGAGAGGTTTTTGCACTCAATCCTGTTAAAAGAACGAGTGTAAACTGCAGGCAGCAGCTGTGGGGATATCACACCCTGAGAGCTTTGCACGAGCCTGCCCAAATCTTTATGTCTCAGGCAACAGAGTTCTTAAAGTGATCAGACATCAGGAGTCGTGTTTGCTGTCTGTGGTCCTCCAGTTTTGGGGGTTTGGCCGGCCAAGAACAGACAACCCTGGGCTCTCAACCTGATGTATCTGCAAAGAACACACTGAGAGTGTCTCTACATAATCCCCTGAGACTGGAGGAAGAAACCCATTTGTTTTCAGCTGTGATCACCTGCCCAGCTCCAGATCAGCAGTGAAAAAGCAGTGAAAGCACGGCTTTTTGGCCCAATTCTTGCAGGTTGCATTTCCATTCGTAGGAGTGATTCCTCCCAGCTCCAGCACGTGCAGCTTGGGACTGTCTTGAGGGTCTTATGATGGATCGCCACAAAAGGTCCCATCCTTTTGCACAGCACAGGTGTAACCTAACCACAGTTTAAGCTTGCCCTGACAAAACTGTTGGACAAATGGAACTGTGAATTAAAATTACTAATATGTTACGCATCACATACACACAGAGCAGTCATCCATCATGAAGAAGATATCTTTTACCCTGTGATAAGAACAACATGACCTTTGGGCTACTCCTTGCTGCCTGAGACTGCTTGAAGCAGAAATTACTTGCAGCCTGTCAAACATCATTCTGGAGTAATGATTGATGCTTTAAATGACGGCCCCTGCATTTCACACGTTAAATTCCAAATTCCAGCCTCACTGACTTTCTTTTCAGGGTCTCTGAAGACCAGAAGGGACAAAAATGAAACCCTGCTGGCACGAGAGGGTAGATTTTAGGCTGCTGATATAATTGTAATTCCACTGACAATGCAGCAGATCAGTTCTACAGTTCTACACCAGCAATCCTTCGGAGTGATTCAGAACCAGGACCTGGGTGAAACCTGGGAGAGTCCACAGGAAAAGAAAGTATTTATACATTTCTTCTGACTGGAAAACATGACGTGACCTTTTGAAACCAGCACCAGCAAAACAGAATAGAGGTCAAAACTGTTAGCTGCAAAAACATTCTAAATAACATAAACAGTGCCAATGTCTCTGCTTTCACTGTATTTCTTTCCACGACCATAGCGAGACTGACAAGGCATGCAGAAATTATTTCACTCTGTGGAGAGCAGTGCATGGCTGCATTTCACTTGGAAGAGAGCAGTATCATGTCTAACTGGTTCACAGGAACTGCACCACGTCTATATCCCCACTATTTTTCTTTCCATAGCTATAAATAACTCGTGTTATGAGCCGTGTGAAAATAAATGATTCCACTGCCTGAGAAGGTGAGGCCCCATTTATCTTCAAACTCACTGGTACCCAACTTTGTCAAGTGTTTCTTTGAACTTCACAGAGAGCAAAGCCTGTCTGCCTGTCCTGTAGGGAGAGAAAACACAGTGGAAACCCACTGTGGTATCTCTACTGACTTTGATATTATTTAGTCATCTACTCCCCATCCTATATTGGGACTGTAGAGGAGTCATAAACCTGGAGTCTCCCAACACAGGTCTCAAGTGGCTCCTTTTCAGCTGATGGTCCAGGCTGCAGAAGAATGGCTCCAACTTCCCACAGTTCTGCTCCCCTTTATCCTCAGGAATGCCAAAGGACATAAAGAACTGTATTTCTCCACGGGGGCTGCACACCAAATGCCCCCATGGCCCCTGATCAGACACTGTGGGTCACGTCAGAGTAGGAGCTTTGATGGGTTTCCATTTGGCAATGAAATTCCATAGGATTTCTCCTGAAGTAAGTCAATATTGTTAAATGATACCTCGCTCAAGACGAAGCTGTTGATCTGCTACAAACACCAACCCATGCAGGGAGCACAAATGTCCGTGCTCTTTTTTGGACAGGTAATTTCAGCAGAGTGGAGGGGGCAATCAGTTCAGAAGGATGAAGGAGGAATGAACAAAACATTTCTGAAGTAACTGATGATCCTGAAGTTTTCTGAGGATCTCAAAACACGAGGCAGGCAGTGGGAATCGGCTTTAAATAGAACTTTTCAGCTTTAAATAAAGGCACAGAAACTCAGATGCTTTGTGATAAACTGCACAGTCACAATTTGACTCGGGTTAACAGGCAGGCCATTATTTTTCTTTTCATGACCTTGGGAAGAAGATTAATGGGAATGGCTGCTCCTTTTCCACTTACACCTTTTGAAGCTCTGCTCAGTGTCATTCATATTGGGAAGGACCTGGTTCTGATCAGGGTGCATTTCTGCACTTGTGTGTGCATATGAACTCCCAAAGATCTGCCTTGCTGCACACAAGTCAGGGAACAAATTAAAAACTAGGGATTTGGGGTGACTTAGAACTTTCACATAAGCTGCTTAAAGGCAACTGAAAGGGTAATCAATATGCAATCTTCACTCAGCTCTTGAACAATGATGGATATGGAGATTTCCAAAGGCGGAAGTGAGGATTCTCCTTTCAATGGCTGGACAAATATTTGAACTGATTGTGTCTGTCTAATCCTTTGCAGATTTAAAATGCTACCTAGCTCCAGGACAATCATAAACTCCCAGATCAGCCTGAAATAATTACACAAACTTCATAACCTTCTTGGTTTTAATAATGACTAATAATGCTATTACCAGTACTCAGTGGACATTAATACAAATATATTTTCTGCTAGTTGCTCTTATTCCCTGATTTCACAACCTTCCTTTGCTTTTCTTTCCTTCTCTTTTCTCATGCTTTTACAAATCACCACTGTCCCCTAAAGCTCCTAACTAGTGTTGCCCTGTTGACACAGATATTGGTTCCCTGATGCACACAGACCACAAAGTACTTCATAAAGCAGCCACAAAACTTTTAAAACCCCGTGTCAGGGGTGGGGAAATAGAGGAACAGGAAAACAAACCAACTCATCCACACTTGAATCCATGCCCAGTGCACAACTCAGCAGGCTCCCCCGGTGTTGCCAATCAGCACTGGCTTCCACCAAACACACGCTGTCCCCACCTTCCAAATATTACAGAGCCCCCAGTGCTCAGACTGCAATTATTTTGATATTTGCCTGTCACTTTGCAATAAAACTTGAAAGGCAATAACTCAGGATTAACGTGAACTATCAGGCTACACTTGCAATACTCAAAATATTCCGTAGCACCTTAAATAATGCATGCCTTTAAGCCGTATCTTGTTGAGGTAGAAAGATAGTTTCACATCCTCAGACTCGCTGGATTCAGTGCCACTGCGAGAAAACCTAAACCAAAGCAGAACACAGGTTCTGCTGTTCCCTCCAGAAAACACCCAGCCAGCTGTTGTGTGGTTTATTTACATGGACTTAGCCCTGGTTCCAGTTTTACAATAGCTTTATCCAGCAGCTTGGGCAGGGTGTAACACTTCTCTGCTTTCCTTCCTCTGTGGAATGGGGTCTTGGTAATTATCACCTGATATTTTATGGACCAATACTTTAAAATGGCCTATTATAACTGAACAAAGCATTATGGATCGAAGTAATTAGTAATTTTAGACAAATTACAGTTGTTTTTAGCTCCTGATTTGGACTTCTGAATGGTTTGATGCAGCAGCTGGTAGTGTTTCCCCCTGGAAGATTCTGAGTGTGTCTGCAGAGCTGTTATGGCCACCTTTACTTCAGGAAGCACAACTGCTGTCCCACCACTCTCTCTCCCTGTGACTGCACAGCTCTTTGCCTCCAGCAGGCTCTGCATGCTCCAGGCAGGAATAATTCTGTTTATGCAGTGTCTTCTGCTTGAGGATTTCAAAGACCAGCAGCTTATTCCCTTCCTCACGTTAAACCTACACAACACTTCTGGCAGGAGAGGTACATTTAATTAACTCTTCTTTCACAAACCTGAACCTGAGGCAGGTAAGGGTAGTGTGTGACTTCCCTGCATCAGATAGCTGCAAAATGAAATAAAGGCAGATATTGCAGCACCCCTAATTTGAGTTCTGAGCTTCAACAACATTCTCATTTTCCCTCCCACAGTGCTAATTAACTGTAATGTATGATAATCATTACTGAACTGCAGTTCCACTAAGTAGCAAATGAAGATTCTCTGTTTAATTAGCTTTATGGCTAGGTTGTGGGGCAAGGCATTTTCCTAATTAACAGGATTAAATCTAGACTGGGCAGACAGGAATGAGTGTAATTAAAATTTAATCTCCCTCATCCTGAAAACAGGCTGCCCACAAAACAGAGAGCTTTGTGTAAATGCTCTTAGAGCATGGAAAGGTTGGGGCAGGTTTCAACACATTTCCCTCATGTCACTTTCTCAATTTTCACCTGTTATCTTTGCAATTTCACGAAGAAACCTGTCTTCCAACACAGATGGTAATCTGTCACATATGGATTTAGGTGTCAGCTATTCTCCTCCAGGACATATCCACTCTGACATTATCCACCAACCAATCAATGAAAGAGTCTGCCAGGCTGCCAAGAGATCAATCACCTTGTAAAACAAACATTATGTCCTATTATTTTCTTATTACAGTTAATTAGATTTATAAAACACAAAAACCTTCGAAAGTGGAAAAACTTAGAAAAGCTGTCAGAATAGGTTAGGCCCAAATTTCTCAGCTGTAAAAGGGAAGGGGATTTACTAAATCTAATGTGAAAAGAAAGGATTTTCATTTGAAATTTTTTTTGCTGAACACTGAATTCTTTTCTGAACCTGAAAACATGTTGGTGCAACGCTGTGAACCCAAACAGTGCGAGCTGTCTGAGGCTGTGACACCAGAATGTGAAGTGGACTGGAGACATAAAGGAGCAGACTGATGGTCTTTTACTGTCTAGGCTGAGTCAAATGCTAAAACTACCCCTCCACCTCCATCCTCCCCCACCTCAAAAAAAAGAAAAAAAATAAACAGCCATAGGAATCCCAGAAAATCAAACCAGTTTTTCTCCTACTGTAACGTTTTAGCAACCAAAATGCTTTTTATAAAACACGGGAGAGGGAGAAATAAGTGTGCAGATCTGGGGGCTGTGGTTAAAACGGTGGTAAAGAATTGTGCAAATACCTTGGGCTGACTACTTATGGACCTTAATTACTCACACAGCCCCTAGGACCATAACAGTTCTACGTGTATTTTATGCAGGAAGAGCTGAGGCACAAGAACTCTGTGGGTTGCTGAAGGTTACACACCATAACAACAGCAAAGGGGTTAATTCAGCGTTTCTTGAGGTATAAAACTCAAGGCACTGATATCCCTGGGCATTTTTTCTGTACTAGATCTCACTAAAAAACCCCAAGGCCTTGCTCTTTCTTTAATTTTGCTGTGTCATCTCAATAAAGAGCACAGGAGCAGTGAGCTGTGCACTGCTGGACCGAGAGACAAGAATCCCCAGGTTTCGCGCATTAACTCAATTTACATTTAATTTTATGTTAATTGTCTTCACTTCCCTTCTTGGAATTCTTACCTGCTCAGGAAAGCTGTGTGCTTGTTTGCAAGGACCTCAGTTTGCTTCTAAAAACGTGGGGGTTTTTTAATGAAATGAAATTTAAAAATAAAATTGGTATTAAAGACAGTTGTGGGTCCTGATGCTCCCTCTAAAGTGCCAGTGAAACTGTGCCAGCTTTCCTGTGATAAAGCTACTCCTGCTGAAAGGGGCAGCTGAAAACAATTAGCCCATGATAATTCAGGTGCCTCATGGCTCTTAATGAATCAAAGAAATTCAGCTGCTGACCAAAAAATTAACCCTCCAAAAACTTTTTGAAGGCACCGCTTCAACCAACCAGGGATCTGTTCTGTTCCGTACCAGGGAAGGCAGACACATCACTGAGAGCAGGATCTGACCACACAAAAATCATACAAAATCTGTTATTTCGTGGTGAAAAAGGCAGAGATGAAAGAATGGCAAAATACTGTAAGTTTTGAAAGCTGGTAGCTTTGATTATGTGAGTAGTCAAGTCACATTATGTGAGCCCCGAGTAACAGAAAGCACAGCACACTTTTCCAAAATACACTGTGGTTGTTAATCCTCAGGGGGCTTTATATTGTTGAATAAATGCAAGGTCTTTTCAACAACTGAAATGCAAAATATGACCCTCTGAAGCATTAATTTAAAGGATTTGGCATTTTCAAAGGGGAGGTTCACAAAGACAAATAACAACTGCAAGTTTCCAGGGAACAGGGATATTGCCTAGTCATGAAAAAAAACCCCTAACTTAGTACACACGAATTTATTTCGTGGGGATAGATGGAACCCTTGGGAGGGACTGAAACTCAATGAGCTACATGGCAGCTGACCCAAGTCTGCAATTTTTTAATGGAAGATAATTTGTTATATTATATTTGTCTGTCACGAACAAGTCTGCAGCAGACAAATGAATTGTGTGTCTTTAAGCCAAAAAAAAAACCTAAAAAAACCCCAAAACCAACCTAAAAGGCAATTCCCTCAAAAATAAGGAAGGGGCAATGAAAATTTCACACATATTCTGGATTAAGTAAATTTGCAGCAACACTCAAGAAGGATTCTGCTTTCCATTCTCTCTTTTTTTTTTTTTGGTCTTCCATTCCATTTTCTTCTTTCTTTCCAACTGTATTGATATCAAAAATTTGCATTCATTTTCTTTTTCTTTATAAATTGATTTTTTTGTCCCTGTGGCCTGGAACTTTTAAGTGCCTCTTAGAAAGTCTGAATCAAATTAATGCCTATAAATCAAAAATTCAGTCAACATCCCATCATCAGTGAGTTTTGTTCGTTTTTCTGATCCCCTCACCAGGCTTCTGACCACCAGAAGTTTTCTACCTTTTTCTCCTCCAAGCCCCATTTATTCACTCATTTTCTGCTGGTCACCAGCATCTTTCTTGTCTCTCCAGCATCTCCTCCTCTACTCATGGTTTCACCCCCAACTTGGCTGAGCCTTCTCCTCTCTCTGTACCCCCCTCAAATCAGACGCTTTATGGTGCATCAGCAACATTCAACTCCCTGCTTCCTTTAAAAAAAAAGCAGGGAAAAAATTAGAAACCTAAATTCCCAGTCCTAGGAAGCCTTGAAACAGCTGTTTCCAGGGCAGCAGTGCTGGCCCAGATGATTGTGGCTCCCTCACTGGACATGACACAGAGCTTTGTCCTGAGCTGCTGCAGCTGCCTGCTGGATGCTGCTCCTGTTTTCCTCACACTGGATGGATCTTGTATGTTCTTTGTCCTGAGACCTGGATAAAATCAGTGTCACAGCATAAAATGACTGCAGCCTCAGCAATAAGGCTACTGCAGACAGGCCTTAATGTTCGCTTCTTTACTCCACGTTTGATTAAAGAAGCAAGGATTAAAAACACTGAAGATGTTTTTGTAGCTACCTGGGAGCTCGTGCTCTGGTTCAATTTTCAGGTCCTGTCCATCTCTCAATCCTGATCTTTATGAGGGCTTTTTTTTTTATTTTTTTTGGACAGAGATGGTCTCACATCTCACTTAGAGTCCTATCAAACCAGAAACAACCCCAAAACTGCCTCTGTAATTTAATATTCCCTCTTGGCTTTAGCCTTTCCTTTGCCATTCCTATCAAATCAATTCCCTTTGTGTCTTCTTTCATCAACTACAAGTCTACCTGTTATCTCTGCAACATCCACAGGGTTCATTCACATACCAAAAAATTCCCTGTGGAAGCATTTAGTGAGTCACACTAAAACTACAGGAGGTCTTCTCAGGGCTTCCCCAAAATGGTCACAAAGTGCTCTCAGAAAATCTTGCCAGTACACAGGCACTGAACAGGACCACTGTTTTCACTGACAAAATTCCTAATTTCCCTCTCATTTAATGCTGCTTTTGTTACCTTTTCCTTTGGTTAGGCAGCCACATCTATTGTTTCATAGTGTTAAATCACTGCCTTTGGTTGCCTGTTTGGCACAAATGCCTCTATTTTCCTACTCATACGTGTTTTGTCAAAAAAAGAGGAGTATCTTTGCTGCTGCAAAATCTTCCCAGAAAATCTGTTGGTAGCTCTAAAGCAGCTGAGGAGATTCACACAAATCAGCCTTTACCAAGAAGGTTTCCTTTTACTTTGCTTCCTGAAAAAAGAATGTGATCCCAAAACTCTTCAACTATGCAGAAGCACTGGAAAATGGTCAGAACTTGTCTGTCAGAAAGCAATTTAAAGAAAGCTCAGCCATTTTAATTGCACATTTAATCTGTGCATCATACATATACAGCATATCACTGGTTTTGCCCCTTATATTTATTTTTTTCCCTTGTTTTTAGGATAAAAGGCAAACCTCAGCCACAAGTCTATATCTGCTTTTTGCTCAGCGTGGAGAGGGCAAAGGTATATCTTTTATTTTTTGATACATGGCCGTAGTGCCTTGTGATTTCATCTGATCTCTTTTATTTTCTGATAGCTCTTTGCTTACATGTACAGAGAAGCAAACTCAAATGGTGTTTATATTTGAACATGCACTTATTCCTAGTTACAAACACTGGGAGGGTAAGTTGTAGCTTGAAAGCAGAATCATGTAAGGAGTCTGATGGAAGCAGAAGTTGCTTATAATGAATTATGAAAACTAGATCTTGATTTGACTATTGGGAAGTTTACTCTTGGCTTAAGTTGATGAGAAGCAGGGAGAAAACCATCAGGGACAAAGAATAAACCACTTCAGTAAACACTTAAGGGTTGTTAAAAGACAAAACACACTTTAATAACTAACTTCTACAGTTCTATCCCCTGACTCTGGACACTTGTGGACTGGCTTTGACAAACAGGCTATGGCCTGCTGATGATAAAAAACCAGGGGAGCCTGATTCCTCTGGAGTAGGGAGTTTTTCAGAGGGAGTGACACAGAAGGAAGAAGAAAACCAGAGGGGGACTGAGATTTTGTCCTGCATTGACTTTCACATGTGAGTGGAGAACAGAGGCCTCTTTGCACCACTGTATCAACATCCACTTTTTCCTTGTATTTTGTTCCTCTTACTGAGCTCAAGAAGAGTAATTTCATTTCTCCCTGGTTAGACTCCGAAGGGAAGTGGGAAGGATAACCCAGTTCAGGGATATTTTCCAGGCAGGTAAAGTGGATACCCTGTAGGCTGGGATTAGGCTATTTCCACGTCCTTATGAGCAGGTTATTGGGATAAGATATGAGTTCAGAGGGCCCAGCTGCTCCATGTTATTTCCCAGTGCACATATCTTTAAGCTTGCACAAACAGCTCAGCCATATGATGCAAGACCTCTAATCCCATCAGGAATTAACAAAGGATGATGTGCTTATTTTTTTCCTTGGGCTCACCTATTCTTCTGACTATATTCTAAACCACAGTTCACTGAGGGATTCCTGAGAGAAGTAAGAGGCCCAAAATCAAATATAATGCCCACTGAGAGCTGATGCAGAGGAGAGAGCACAGACACTCTCGTTAGGTATCCACAGCAGGGGCAATATGGGGATCACATGAATAGTCACAGAAGGTGTGGTCTGTACAAAGGACCTCTGTTTAAAAATGAAATAGTGATTTTAAATGCCTCTTTTTTTTTACTGAGCCTCTTGACTTGAAATCCCAGGAGCACTCACTTTTCTGAGAACTGAAAATTCATTCCATGTCCTTCCCCCTAAAAAGTCTGCAGTGTATCTGGCCTGCCACCTAAAAACCTTGTACTACTCCCAAGAACTGTGGTTAAGGTGCTCTGTCTGCTCAAGTCAGCTTCTTCAGAGAGGGTGTGTGTCAACTGTTTCCATTTGCAAAGTTTGGCAGGGTTTTTTTTGCAGCAGAGATACCAGAATCGTGAGTTAAAAGTCTGCTGAGAGTAACCCTGCACTTCCCTTCGTTACTTCTGAGAGACTCTGAGCAACACCCACCTAAATTATCTTAAAGATGTGACATAGGAGGAGATGGCCGTGGTGCAGTTATCCAGGGAAACACAGTCAGAAGCAAAAGGGAGTAAGACAAGCAGGTTTCTACCCTTTCTGGCTTTGCCAGACATCCTCTCATCCTCTTCAAAAAAACAATGCTGCTTGTAGTGTTGAAATTTATGTAATTTTGACATTTGTGAGTTTCTGTAATTTTGACATTTAGGCTGACATTTGCTGGTACCACAGCACTCTGACTGCAGTGGAGGTGATGACTGCCAGCAACTTATTGCACTTGAGTTTATCCTTTCACACCATTTGCATGTGTTTTTTCCCTTTTTTTTTTTGAGAAAGCACTGGAAATGGCTTGTTGTGCCTCATAAGGCTTGTGCTCCTCAAAAACCTTATGTGCCTGGTGTGGAGGGAGCTAAGCTGGCTTTTCACACGTGCTAAAAAAGAACTCTCGATGTTGCTAGAGAAAGGTGAGCTGGAAAAAAGCTCTTTTTGTATGACATCTCACACAATACTTACTGTCACTAATGCCATGCAAAAGGTAGGGCAGGATACCTACTTTTTCAGTGAGGTCTCTTTACATCTAAGGAAGAAAACTAGAACAGTGCCCAAACAAAACAAAACAAAAAAATATTAAAAAAAAAAGTTAATTCCCATGAAATAACTTGGGCCTGTCTTGCATTTTTACCACTGAAGTTTTACCTGCTTTGATGTAAATTTGACTATTGCATATATTTTACAGAGGTTATCTTGGACAGGGATATGTTTTACTGTCAGATTTTTACTAACATGTTAAAAAAAAAAAAAAAAGTCAGGTTGTTCAGGGATATTAATCAAAAAAACCCCGAGTTTATCATAGGTAATTACTCCCTAGTGCAAAACACTGCGTTTAGACAACCAGTGAAAAATTATATCACTCTGAGACTCATTTAATCCATCACAATCAAAGGAAGGTATTATCATCCTTCTGGCAGGCTAATAGTTGATGTGCCAGATCAACAACTGCATCTTCCTAATAGCAGACAATAAAAATAACCTGAGCTCCTTTTTTGAAAAGAGAGGAAACGTCTTCAGTGTCGTATGAATTGATTAAGACCGACAAGGTGCAATTCTAAAAGCTTTAGTCAATTTAATCCAATTTAGAGGAAAAAAAAACAAACCCTAAAACAAATTTTAAGTAATTTCGATTAATGGAATGATGGAGGAAATCATAACTGTTCACAGATACTCTGCAGCCAGGAAATGGAGCCAAATTGGCCAGCTAAACTGCTCACTGTGAGCTTTTCACTCAGTGTTAGTGTGTTCTGAATTAAAAGAGAGGAAAGCCTTCAACATCTGAGTCATACTCTTGTACCAAGCTGATGTCAAGCATTAATTCTGAACATTTAAACATTTCATTTAATGAAACGTTTCAGTTCATATTTAACAAAACCTGACACACTTTGCTTCATTAAAACTCATTCTGTAACAAACTCTTTCCTCAGAGAAACAATTCCATTTTCAAGATTTAATTCATTTTCAGGAGTTCTTTTTTTGTGTGTGTGTGTGTGTACCCAAAACTAATTTAAAACGCATTTTTCTGCTGTAATAGGATGCAATTAAGAAAGATGAAAAAAAAAACTTATCACTTTGTCAACCCTGTAGAGCCAATGCAAAATTTCCCTTTTATTTTGAATTAACTCGGATTCAGTTCTTTGACTGGTATTTTTCCTTAATCCCTGTCTTCTTTCCTAGATTGCTGAATGATCAGGGAGTTAACAGGAGTAACAGAGCAGAGTTACAGGCCTTGGATTCAACACTCAGGCATTCCTGATGCTCCCACTGCAGCACAGGCGAGTATTTACGCATGTAAGTGCCACATTTCTTCACTGCATCTGAATGCTGAAGGCTGGGGGGCTGTTTCAAGGATGTGCAGAGCACATTGCTGGGTCACCATGACAATGAGACAGCAGGAAGGAGAAATGTTTGCCATCCAGCCACATAACCCCAGCATAACACTGCTCTAGTTAAACAATATGCCAGAGGGCTAAGAAGGGCCTTTCTCAGTTGTTGCATGGTAAATAAAACGCACCATCTCGGGGTGGAGATGGGAAGGGAACTTTCTGCCTCCTTAAATACACGCCCATGGGATCACCTGGGCTTCACAGAGACCTGTTTGGGCACGTGAATTAATCCTGTTGCAGGTTATAACCTCATGCTGCTGCTAAACCCACCGACATTCTAGCCCAGCCTTCCCAAAATCCCACCATCAAGTCCCTGCCCCTTAAGGGTGGATTGTCACGGGACACAAACGGAAGCGATGAAATGACGCAAACCACAAAGTTAGCTGAACAAAATAACACACATCCTGCTACTGCAAAACATCAAAGGGACGTTGCAAAGCTGGGCAGCACCTCATGGGTGTTCATGGAAAAGTCGTATTTGACACGTGGCTTTTGCTCCACCACCCTTAGAAATCCAGTTATGCTTCTCTTCTGCTGCTTAAGGATTTTATTTGCTCTGCTGTTTGACTCGAGGAGTTCAGCAGGTGCTGCACCCTGCACAGGGCCTCTGTGTCCCTGTGTGCAGAGTGCTGGGAAGCTGCATCATTCTGGCCACAGGAGTCCCCTGGGGGTACAGTTTCTGTTTTAAGGCAGAAATGCAGCACATCAGACGCATGGCCCTACATTTTATACCATGCTGTAGAAGATTGTGGCCCTTCCTCTGGCTCTAATTCCCTCAGAGAACCCCAAGAGTCCCTGTCTCTCTCCAGACACCGTGTTTTGCCATCACTCACTGCCCTTCTCTGCTGTAAGTCCTGGGAGAAGAATGCTTGTCTCCCATCCTTCTGTAGCTGCCCTTTATTGTTTGATCCAGTTTATCAGATGGATTTAAACAACCCTCAGAATTCTGTGCTAGGTCTAACCTAGTCTGACTTCACTAAGTTGTATTTAATAGAACTGAAATGCTGGGCTGATGAATCTTCTCGCTGAGGGCAGATTTCAGCTGGATCCATGGAAAGGGTTCTCAGCAGGAAGGATGCACAGAAACCAACAAACAAGGGGGTTTGGGACCACAGAACCCCTGATATTGCACAACACAGGGGATATTAAAAAGTGGGGAGGAGGCAATGAGCATCAGGCACCCTGGGCTACTGTGCCTTTTAATCCTCTGGCTCCCTTTCTGGCTGAATTAGCTGAATTCTGTGGGATAACTCGGGAGGCATTTAAGGAAATGAACGACACTGTTTTGTCCTGCAGGAGCACAATAATGGACAGCATCAAATGAACTGAGCATCAAGCTGGGATCACCCAGTTACAATGGCAGGAGAAATTAAATAGCGTTAATTAGAGGGAGAATATGGAACTCTTTCTGCCTGGAATGTCTCTTCTCTTAGCTGTCAAAAGCCTCCATGGCTGGGCTTATTAAAAGCCAAGTTGACAGGAAAGCTGAGGGGAATAAAGGAGCGCTCTCCATTGTGTGCCAAGCCAGCTGAGGGAGGACTTGAGGTCCAGACTGACTTTTAAAGAACAGCAAAAGGTTAATGAACTTTTATCCCAGCCACCATTTATACATCTGAAGGTCCCTCTAACCAGACCACAGACAATTTTGCTCTTATTTCACTACGAGACCAGGGAAGAAATATATGAGAAGGAGAAACAGTCAGAGATAAAAAAGATTTTTTTCAGTTTCCAGGAACCAAAGAAACCTTCTGTGACAGTAGTTTTCCTACTGGCTGTGCAGATGGCCGTTTGTATTCCATGTTAAAACCATATCCACAACAAATTTGCCCCCTGTTTTATCGACATTTGATATAAGCCAGACTGTAATCTGCATTAACAAAAGGAGCTTGATTCTCTGAGGTGCAATGAACCCTCATTTCCCACTGAGCCTGAGGAAGAGTTCAACATCCAAACCCACGGAAGGTAGTTCCTTGTATTGCTTGGAAATTGCTTTCCTGCACCTTCCACCCTCTGATAAGTTGGGAAAGGGGCCAGGAGAAACACTAGAATTTTAAATTCATGCCAGCTTTTCTGACAGAACTATAGAATGGGAAATATGAGATTTGCAAACAAAGTATAGCACAATTAGTTACATTTAATAGGGTTTATTTGCCACCTTTTGGCAATCAAGCATGTTTGCATATACTCTTTTTTAAGAACTTGTCTTTCCCTTTTTTTTTTAACGGTCCACTTGCCTTTTTTCTATACTAAACAATTAATGTAATTCCAAACTACTAAACAAAAATCTTTGGGCATTTTGGACAGTAAATTTTTCCCCCATTATATGTCTATACAATGTCTAAACCAGATTAGTCCTGATTTTTGAACAGAACCATCTAGAAATTTTTGTTATTTAGAAAAATAGTAATTTTTTTTTAATTTTTTTTATTTTAACTGATTCCCTTGTTAAAAATAAGGAGGAAAAGTGTCAAAAGATTTCTATAAAATGCCATTATGGCAAAAGCCCATTGTTGAGGAAGTCACCTACAAGGGAGCTAGAATTACAGATTAATAAATTACACAATGTCCACCCTGCAGTGCTCAAAAGTTCAGATGTTTCTCTGAGTCTCTGAATCTCAGCAACTCCGTAATGTATAATGTCTTAAGAGAGGAAGATGCCAAAACTGACTAAAAAGTCACAAACTTTTCCAATGAAAACATTATTTTTGGTCAACCTTATTTGCTAAATTAAACCTAAACATATTAATCATTTTTGCTCAAGCCACAAGTGCATTTTGCAGTTAATATATCAATTTTCCCTCCAGTTCCTCTCAGCTTTACTTACATGCCCTGTACCTCTACCTTCCAGGAAAGCAGAATCTTAGCCCAGGAATCTCACATGAGATAAACGTGATTAATTACAAATAAATTAAATTTGAAACATATATTTTACCTTTTTATGGGGAAGGATATTTCCTAAAATGCCAATAAAGGTTAAAAAGAAATGGCTTGGTTGGTTAATTAAACAATGTAAGTTATTTTCCAGTTGCTGCTTATTTGAGGAAAGTAAAGAAGAATCTGCAGCATCATAATTCTGTTTCTTCTATTCTCTACTCATAAGAACAGAGGAAAAGCAAAAAGTGAAAGAGCTTGGAGCTAAAGTATTTGGTTGGAGGATCAGCTGAATATTTCATTTTGTCTAGAGGACTAACTCATCATCATGGCCAGGCTTCACGAACGAAGCTTTGAGATAGGACTAACTACAGACTTGATTTTTACATAAATATTGTTCCATGTTAGTTCTCTGGCCAAGTGTCTAAATTTAGAATTAATCTTTGTTTTTCCATGACACAGTTTCAATAGTAAACATTATGATCAAGCCTAGGTGTATGTTACATTATTAAAATGCCTCCTTTTTAAGCACTTGGTGGAATCACTGTTACTGTTCTGCCGGTAAAAATGAAGATTTATTTTTACGTGGCTTGAACTCAGATGACTGGGTTTTGATGTGAGCTCACCCTTAACTATTAACATTGTGTGCAATGGCAGCTTAAATGTTTTATTTTCAAATAAACAGGCAAAATGGACTGTTATTTCTATAAATACTAACAGGATCATGCCCAAGCACTGGGATTTTTCAGCCTGGAGCAAGAGGAAACCACACATTTTCTGTTTATTTTTGTGGGGTTTACTATTTTAAGTAACATCAAGCCCTGGACTGAAGGTGTTCTGACATTTCTGGGTATTTTGAAGGAAAAAAGAGTCATAATAATTCCTTAGCAAGTTAGGTCAGCTTATGCCAAGTCACTGAGTGATAAAAAGTGTTCTCTGTGACAGGAATATATGCAACGTCCTCCTGGGTGTCCATCACCGAGTCCATTGCAAGGAAGCTCAAAAGGAAGATGGGACAATGGTTGATGGATGGCCTGGCCCTATCAACATGTATCCAAATCTACTCACATGCCAGTAAGGGTGATTTTGGAGGGATATTTGAGGACTGTGCCTGTCTCCTTAACTGAGGACAGAATGCTGACAGCGATATCAGATGCTCCGTTCTGCCCCCTCTTCCCCTGACCTTGGTTTTAACACACCCACGAAGGACCAAAAACACCAAGGGTCTCGTGCTGCCTTTGGAACAGTAAAAACCTGAGCACCAGCCATGTGGTTCAGACCCGTGCATTTGCAAAGTTTATTTTGGTTTTCCTTTGCTGCTACTTGTGTTTTGAAGGTGCAGAAACGGACAAGTGGTTGGGATTTTTCCTGTCTTTCCCTTGGTAATAACCAGCTGATTATGTTAGTGATAGCCAGCTGATTATCTGCAGGTTACAAAGTACTGGTTGAGTATCTTAACTTGCTTTTTCAACAGACAAATTCAGACACCTCTGGATGACTGCAGATTTACAAGAATATCCTTTGAAACTAAAGGCTTTTTGCAGCCCAGAGTTGCTCCTCTTGACCTCTCTGCATCTCATTTCTTTGCAGTAATAAAACCTTCTAATGCACAGAAATGTATATGACCAAAATCACAGAATATTTTGAGCTGGGAGGGACACACGGAAAAATCAGGGGCGAGAAAAACGAACGAACTCAACTGCGAACCCCACGCCAGCGTTGCCTTAACTTGAAAGTATTGATCAAATAACTCGATATTTACATCTTCCACTGGAAGCACTGAAGGCAAATGATGCATTGCAAAGCAAACAGAGGCTGACCTTTGCACGTTTTCCCATCAGGCTGCAGGGTAAATCCAACTGGGCAACTGCACCGAACCCCCGTCGCCGTGTCCTTGCACGTCCGATCGCAGCCTCCGTTGTTGACAG
Organism: Myiozetetes cayanensis; assembly: GCF_022539395.1. NCBI lineage: Eukaryota > Metazoa > Chordata > Aves > Passeriformes > Tyrannidae > Myiozetetes > Myiozetetes cayanensis. Next base: position 69,625,257 of record NW_026087521.1, on the reverse strand, counting down.
CGCATGTTTCTGCAGAAGGAGAGAGAAAGGGAGAGAGGGAGAGGGAGAGAGGGAGTGTAATGAGATGTTCTGGGGGAGGGGAGAGGCACTGGCTCTCGGGGATGTTGCAGTATTACAACATATTTGGGGTATTACGGTGTGTGTAAGCAATGCGAGTTTAAGCAAGGCAACCCAAGCGAGCTCGCGAGGTCGTCAGGGCCCACGGACTGGTCTGGACTGGGAAATCCTTTCCACAAGTCATGATCTCTTTCTCCTCCCAGGAGGTTTTCCTTATTATATTTACTTTTCAACCGCCTTAGACAACAGGATGGGTTGTTACGTAGGAAATATGTTTAAAAACGATGAAAAAAGCGCGATTGCCTCTAAAAGCAGGAGCAAACCCTCTGCCTGCTTTGTATCAGTCAATGTCTGGCTGAGGCATTTCAGGCTTCACTTTTAAATGATGCTGTAGGCACAATGAACTCTAAAAACAGTAGAGAGCAAAGCAGCGTGCCAGACTTGGAACTGAGAATTGAAAATCCTTAGTTAAGAAAGAGTTAATGGAAAATGAACTACATATATCACTTTGACAAGAATCTACATGCCCAATCTGTTCTTACTGAACTACAAGCAAAAGGCATCTGGGTTTTGTCCACTTAAAGCTTTTTGCAAATTGAAAGGAGTTTGGAGTGGGTGGGAGGGCATAATTGAGGTCACTGAACCCATTCCAAGCTGTGTCATTGAAATTTCCCAGTGCTTGTAGTATGTAGAAGGGTGGCTGGGCAAACACAGGCAAGAGAAAGTTGCAATACTTCTGAGCTTTTACTACAGTGGGCAGTGACTGTGAGGTACCACTACATTTAAAAAAAAAAAAAAAAAAATCTTCAACTTTGTTAGGAAAAAAGCAAAACCCCTCCCCTCAGTGCCATTATTTCCACTCATGTATGCACATGCACACACATTACACATGCACAGGCTCACACGTCACACTCACAAACACATCCATAAAACAGATAAAAGGCAAGTGAAATGATTAACTTTGCTTTGATCCACAGAATAGAGTGGATGTAAGGATGCCAATTTAGCACGTCAGTTTGAACTGGGCATTTATCTGAAAAGTATTTACTTCAGAGAGCAAGTCCTTTTAATAGTATCTTTTTCAGTTGCTCTGGCTTTGATTAAATTAAAATACCCCACTGCCCCCCAAGATTTCCATTATTCTGCTCAGCTCACCTCCTTCCCTAAAGAGGCTTTGTCATTACTTACTCAGATTTACAGACTCCAATTGCTGAATATTCACAGCCTGTGTCACAATTGTACCCTGTGGACAGGGTCTGACAATAAGCTATAGGATATGCTAATTGGGAATTGCCTTAGAACAGTACATTGATCAAAAATTATTTACACAGAACAGGCTTTATCTTTCAATTGACTAGTACTAAAAGATTTTTTTTATATTTTAAAGCAGCCTCTGCTTTGTCCTCGAGGTGAACTTAGACTGGCCCTTTGGAGGGACTTCACTGCTTTAAAATAGGGAGGGAAAAAAAGTGTAACTGGTTTCTTTCTGGGGTTTTTTGGTTTGATTTTTGGTGGTTTTTTTGCACTGGCACAGGCCTTTACATCAGTTGTGGAATGAGCTCCTGGCACTTAGGAAAAAACCCAAAAACAAGGGGTTGCGTTACCAGCATGGGACAGAACTCTGAGTCCAGACAGATTCACACAAGCTCCTCTGGATGGACTTTAGGTTTTTTGCCATGTTTGCTACATAATAACATTAATTAGAAAGGGCAATTAGTACACAAATAGATTTGCATATAACTGCCATAAGGCACAGCTAACCAATGGATCAATGTGTTTTTCTGGGAATGGAGCTGAGGCTGCCAATTCCTGATTTTCAGGCGGAGTTCTTGCTCACCTCAAGTACAGCTTTTGCAGGACCTGAACCAAACTGTTTAAGTAATACAGTTCTGATTTTCATTTACCCCTCTGGGAAGGGACTATTTCATAGATTTAAGAGGTTAAAACTACTGCTGGAAGAATTCTTCTGCTGGCATTTCCACTTGTCTGTGTGCATGCATGTGCAGGCCAGCATATCAGATCATTTTATCTTTCAGAGAAGGGAAAACCTTTCAGGTGATTGAAAAATTTTTACAGTTTAAGGGCAGGATGATTTGCCAGGAGTAAAGAATTAAGGTTAAAAGCCAGGGAAAGGCACTGGAGATTAGGTTTGGCATGGCACTGCAAGGAGCAGTAAATCTTATGTTAGCAGATTAACTCTGGCACATGAAGTCTCCTTTATTGTAGTTCATCAGCACAAGATGAACATAAGCAGTAATATTTCTGCTTTCTGGATGACATCCAGTGAAAATGAATAGACACAACAATTTTTTTTTTTTTTCTTTTTCCCATGGCATGGATGACTGGATCTATAGGGTAAGGGTCACTCAGTGAACAAGAGTTATTTCTACATATAAATAGAAGGAATCAAGCCAGCTTTTCTTATTTTCACACAGATTTAGTAAAACAAACCGAAAGGGATAAATACCCTTCAACTTTCCTAGTGACTCTGACTTTCATACATGACAAACCCTTTAGCAGGATGAAGACCCAAGTGAGCAGGAGGACATGTGACAGTACCTCTAACATTCTGGATTATTGGAGAGATGTATTGATGAAATTCCTTAAACTCAAGGTCGTGAGAAAACATTGGGAAAAGAAAGCAAACATGAATAGCAGAATGTGGGAAAGAGGTCCTGGGAGCCACATCAAAGAGAGGAGCTGAGGCCAATACACAGCACAAACCCAAGTGCATGACCACCTTGTGCTTCTGGTGGTAAGGACTTCAACTCACTCTTCTTCACCTCAGCACTACCAAACTTTATATTTGAAAAGCAAATACAACTTTTAGGCCTCGAATGAAGAGCAGATGCAAATTACTTATTTTCATTTTATCGCATTGAGGAAGGGAAAAAAAGGGGATGTTAAAAATTGCATCGGGTCTTCACGGTGATATTGGTCCTACAGACCATTTTCACTGTTTTTTTTTCCTCTGGGAAAACCTCAGCATTTTAGCATTTTTGTTTGTTTGTTTTAAACTTTTTCACGCATTTCTGGCTTTTCTTTTTTTTTTGTTCTGATGAGGGAGCAGAAAAAGAACAGGAAGACACAAGTAAAGCAGTGTCACAGAACTGACATTTAGGTTCCTTCTGAATTACGATAAAGCTCATAATTTGAAACAATTAGACTTTGCCATTAATTAAAAGTGATGTTTGTAGCCCCATCTACATCCTTATTGAATTCCTACCAGAAAATTCGGACAGAGACAGGGATCTAAAGAACAGGACATCTATTTACATAAGGCAGTCTGGGAGAAATTACATTGTGTTTTTCCAGTGTAAGCTCTTAATTCTGGAACAATCTGCTCAAGGGATCCACGGACAAGAAATAACTAAAATCACTTACCAATATGTTTTACCTGTGGTTTACTCCATTAGAATATTTACTGCTCTAACAATTATATATATGTATATATAGGAAAAAAACAGTAACTATGGGATATTGCAACGTGGGATATGGTTTGAGAACATTTCTGAAAAACTGATTTTCATCTTCTTTTATGAAACAAGTAAACATGACCATTTAAAACACAAGCTTCTAATTCAATCTGGGGTTTTTTTTGTTTGGAGTAGCCAATTATTTAATAAAGCCAATTTTTGTGACTTCAGTTTATCTCATGACCAAAAGAACATGACGTGATTTTAAGGGTATTGGTCAAAATCAGGCAAATCTGTCCTACTCATTTTTGGTTCAATCTGAACTAAAGATCCAAACCAATTTTACAGGAACTGAGATATGGTGCAAAGCAGAACAAAATTACACAGGTCTGTGAGACTGGACAAGGTAAACACCTGATCTTTTCTGTTACCCAGCATGGCAAACTGAAGTCAACAGGATGCAGAAAACCCTATCTGCTTTCTAATTCTTGATCATAACACAATGACTGGGAAGAGAAAATAACAACAACAACTTCCATCTCTGAATCAGAGAGGAAGGTTGGACTGAGCTCCTGTCCTAAGGCAGAGGAAAAAGGATTTTTTTGCAGCAACAGGTAGGCTGCAAATAAAAGAGATGGCAGTCCCCAAAACAAAGAATATTCTTTAAGTTTGCCAGATTTCTGTAAAAGGCTGACACAGTGAGCAGTAAGCACAGCTGAAAGGAAGATGTGGAAGTGGAAAAATGCTTTTTCCCCCTGCTTAGTTCCCATGATTGCCCAAGTGGTAACACTGACCATGGGGCAAGTTAAAGCAAACCAGCCATTCAAACTGCCTTTATTTGGAATTCATTTGCAGAAGCCTAAAGCTCACTGGGGTCAGCTTTGCTCTCAAAATCTGTGCCATCCTGGAGAAGCTTATTCTGAGTCAATTTTATTGCTAGCCAAAGAGGAATTCCTGACGGAGGAGCCTGAATTCAGAGATGACATCAGGTGCTATCAAAGCAATTCACAGTCCAAGCAGAGTTATGAGTAACAGTGCTCTGAGTGTAACCATTATCTCCTCCTGCACCTGGTCCCAATTTTGCACATGAACACAGTGCACATGAACACAGTATATTCTGTGTTAAATTCAGGGGTCAGACACATCAATCTTGATGTAACTGAAGGCCAAACGTTGCAAGAGGGGTATCAGCTTTAGTGCACTCACAGTGAAAGCATGAGGTGTAGGGATTACCTCAGACCAGTTTTTCCCAAAGAGCTGCCTCTGAGGTGATGCTGCCTGGAAACTGGAGTGGCAGGAAGGGTTTCTCAGCAGCTGTGCTGTACCTAAAGCTGCTGTAAACTGCTACTGGGCCTGAACCAAGGGGTGACCTGTTTACCTGTGCTAAGCACATAAAAATGAGTTTATTTCTGTGTATCGAATTCACAGCGAAACGCAAACTTTGAACAAGTGAGGAAAGGTTAAGGATATCTGTTAAAGAAAGCCAAATGGACAGCTTTGGGAATTTTGAGAAGGTCTAATCTGAAACCATGAATTGCCATTGCCTGTAATGATTCTTTGCATCACTGCAGCATTTTAGGGCCCTCATAAGGACCAGCAGCAGGATTCCACTGGATTTTCACAGTACCCTCCTCCTCTTAACTTTTGTGTTGTACAGAGAATCACACAGAAACAATTTTAACCACCAGTGGTATCACTGCTGTGTGCAGGTGAACTGCAGGACTGGATAAAAGTCCTAACTGAATAACAAAAAAACCCCCACACTGGAGCTCCCTTGGACTCTGACCAAAAATACACAAATTCTGAAAGCCTGAGACTTGGAAGAGATTAAAACTCAACTTAGGCAATTTAAAAAAAAAAAAAAATCAAGCTGAGTTTGCCTTGAAGTAAGAGAGAATATTCAGTATGAGTAAGAAAGCCATGAGACAGAACACATGGTAAGGCTGCTGCTGCCATCCATAAAGAGAATTTTACTGCAAATGGCTCTATGTGCCACAGGATGAGGGAACAAGGAGGGACCCAAAGGACAAACAGGCACAAGAAGGAACTAAACACACAACTGAAATATTTCAATTTTCAGTTAAGGGAGAACTATGCCATTCTCATGCAAATTCTGCTCTGTGATGCTGAAAGGAGGGAGAAAGAGCATTCACGGGAGTATAATGAAAGAAACAAATAGCTGTGAACAGATGAAGGAGAAAGTGAAAGAGCTTCATATGCAGGGAATGAAAAAGGTGAGACAGAAAGGGTAACTTGCAGGATGTGGAATTCTTCCCTTCGTTATGCTTGTCTCCTCATTTCCTTGCAATTTCATGATTGGTAGAATTTTATTTGCATGAAAATAGGATGAGAATTCTGCACTGCCACACAGGGAACGTGTGAAGATCGATTCCTCTTCAGGCAACGCGACATATTTAGGGAACATCACTTGGTAGATTTGGATCAGGTGTTTTATAAGCACCCTGTGAGTCCAGTCTGGCCCCTCAAAATTAGCACTAGGAGCTGTGGTGTGTTTTCTACACGGAGAAGCTGCATTTAAGACAAACTGAAATACTCTGAGCACTGCCAAGGAGCATTATCTCCTGACCTTGGACAAATCCTTTCATTGAAAATGGAAAAGCAAAACAATGGAAGGTATTGCCAGGAATTCTGGATAAGGTCAGAGTCTTTATCATCAGCAAAGAAATGGAGAAAAGGGATTTTTACAGGAAATAGCACACCATTCACAAACTCAGTGAATAAAAGTGACGATAACTCGAGATGAAAGGACCTGCCCTTGGGAGAGAGAGAATGCATGAATGACCTCAGGGATTCCTTCCCCCTGTTTGCTATGATTTCATACAGCAAAGCAGAACTGACAGAAGGAGTTAAAGAGAGGTCTTGGTTTCACAAGCCAGTAACTGAGTCAGGGAGCCTCCCAGCAATGTGCCTGTTAGTTATATGTTTTAAATTCTTTATTGATTAAAGCACAAAGGGGTTCGTGGTGCACACAGAGCCACACGCTTGGTTTGCTGTCAGCGAGCAGTTCCAAGTCAGGGAAAAGCCATTCAGAAAAATAAAAGACGTATTTTAAGCAACTGGAAAGAGTCCTAGGAGGCAGCACAACAAAGCTAGGTACTACAGTACAGACTGAAAAGGTGCTCTTGGCTTAAAATGACCCTTGGTAGGCTGTTCCTGTGGTCGAAGCTAATTGCTCTGAAAGAACACTTGAAAACAAACACCAGCTTGTCCACCTCCCTGCTCTTTGAGACAGAGAACTGGGAGCAGTATCACCTGGGAACTCTTCAAAATTCCATTTTGAAAGAAACCAAAAAAGAAGTCTGCAGAATCTGTTTTTAACTCACACTGGAATCAAACAGCCTAAGACCTGTGGAAATCCTCTAATGGCAAACCAGAGCTCGTAACACTCTGTACTCCAATGCCTGGTAGTCAGGGCATTGAATGCCATGTTAGAAAACCAAATGTTCTATGCTTTTATGTTTATTGAACCTGAAGAATCCCAATCCCCTCTCAGGCTATTGGTTATCAATACTGGTCCCAAGGGTGGGACACCTCCATAAGGCAATAACGAGTCAGTCTGACTTCACAGACCAACATTTCCCTTGAACACGGGTGGCAACGCAACAAGAAAGGGCCTTTGGTACCATTTCCTCACTTTTCAGATGAATGTTCTGACAAGACTCCTGGGGACATCCTGCCTCCCTATTTCTGAAGATCATTCCAAGCACAAGCACTGTGAAAACCTGAGTCTTCCCACACAACTTACTTTCATGAGAAAAAGGCTTTTGACAGATAATTCTCATCAGGTGAAAGGATTATTTTTTTTTTCTTTTAGGTTAAGAATGCATGGTTTCAGTAGGTTCTACTGGTCTACAGCTCCTTTTCCTGAGCTGAAAAGCAGCTAAATATGGCTCCACCATACCGACCTGAAATGCAGAAAGTGGTGGATTTCCATATCAGCTACACAAACACTGTATGGTTTATACAGTATTTCAAGAAAGAGGTTTGATTTTGGAGAAGTTATTCATGCTGAATCACCAGAGGAGAGATCCTTGGATGACTGAAAGGACACACAAGGAAGGTTTCCATATTGATATGCCATCATTTTAAACGTGGCAGGAGAAAATAAACTTCATTATGAGACTCTGGTAGTTCTTATTAACTCTGTGGATTCTATTTTCCTGTAATGGAGAAAGAGCTGTATGTCTCTGCTGAAGAGAAAACAGTGATTCAATGAAATTAAGCCCTGAAATTCCTGACAAAGAACACACCAGACTGGAATCAGTGGACTAGAAAATTCACAAGTTACTCTATGATTCCAAAATCCAGAAGCCATAACACCCCCTTGCTGCTCTGCCAAGCTCGTGGTCTTCAGTAGAAAGATTAATCCCCTCAAGGGTGTCATGTGGAGAGGTGGAAAGGAAAAGAACACCAGAAAAATTAGAAGTTTTTTATCTGCTTGCTGTTCATATGCATGTTCATGCAGGGCACAGACCCTTGCAAGTTAAGACCTGAGGGTTTTTTTAGCCTTAAGACCACACAGTCCCACACCATCAGTTCTTCTGAGCTCTGGAATCCCAGGAATTTCCAGGTGGACTAAGGGGAGAAAGGGAAGAAGGGTGGCTGAGCACCTTGTGGATGTGCACAGGGACAAGACATGACCAATATGAAGTTCACACACTGGGCGTGTGCCCTCTGCAATCCCTGCTTTGTGCAAGATACCTGAAGGAGGATCTTAATTCATTGGAAGCAGGGAATGTGGAGGAATGATCTGCTAAGAGCTGCTTGAAACCTGGGAGCCTCTGCGAGGGGCAAGTGCAGAATCAAGGATGGTGCTTCAGGTGGCCTTTCTGTCCTGAACTCCTGGGGAGGGTGCTCAGCTCACATCAGATGGTTCTACCTCTGCCCACTGACAATCAGCTGACACAACCTGTCACCTGCAGAGGTCATTTGGTGCGGAAAAGAGCTATAAGCAGGTACCTCCCTGCCACCGAGGCAATCAGGTGCTCCAGACCAAAGCATGCTTGATGTCCAGGATGAACAGGATAGCCTAATCCTTAGACAGGGATAGATACCACAGGTCTGATTATTAAGCTCAGATGACTCAAGATATATGAAACTGAGTGCCACTTTTGGTTCAAATGAGTAAACCTAAGCTCTAAAGTTGTAAATCTCTCTGTCTGTTTGATGTAAGAGATGCTGAAATGCTTCCCTTTGCTGTAAATGCTGTAGGGCACGATGACAAGCTCGAATTGTGTTGTTTTTTTTTTCTTAATATGATATGAGCAGCTCACTAAAATCCTTCGTAGGTACTGGGCTAAAAATCTGCAATCAAACCAGCTTTGGCCAGGACAGGATGAACACATTTACCCTGGCTGATGTTTCCATGTTTCCTCCTTCAGGAGACACGAGACTGGATGAAAGAGCTGACCAACTGACATTAAATAATTTGTAGGGATCCAGCTAGAGGGAAGAGAACTGCATCACTGTTTCTGATGTAGGTGGCAAATAACCTCACTGATGACCCAAGAAGTCACCGTCCACTGGAAAAATCTTAAGCTGCCCTGGCACGAAATGAGTTGAACTTGTCTCATGAAAGAGTGAATTTCTGGGAAGAGTTTGGGTCTCTGAAGACATGTGTAGCAATGGCATTACTGTTATTTGCACTGTAATGCTTCCCAGGGAAATTACTGTGCTCCCTTAACTTCGAGATGGGCTCAGTGTCCTGTTGCTCTTTGCTATGCCCAAAAGAACTCTGTAAAACTCTCTTCTTGTGACAAGAAGGAACCAGCCTTACAGCCAGAGCAAGAACATTTTACTGCCAAAGTGAGTTCTTGTAACAGGGATCTCTGGAAAGAATGGAAAAGGTGGATTGAAGGTGAGGAAGATGAGCAAAGCCTTGGCAGTTGTTCTGAAGTCACCTGAGGTCAAGCCCAAATGAACCTGATCCTCTGACTGCTAAAAGGGTACAGGAAGGAAAATGAACCACAGTGAGAAAGAAATGGGTCTTCAAAAAGAGCTGATCAGAGGGCAAGATCACAGATAGAACGTCGTGGTTGTGTTGCTAAAACACCTCATGCAGTCTTGGAAGGCCTGTGATGATGCCACTGTAACAGGTGACTGCATTTTTAAAGACAATATAAAAAAATATGTCAACAAAAAAATTATTTGGTTCTAAGAGTTTCTGTAAAGAGTAGCCAAAATGCAAAGCATTATTTCCTTAACATCAGTTTTACAGCTCTGGTTCCTCAGAGAGGAAGTTTTAAGCTGCCTGTCACATCTTCGTAAGCAGCTGATTTATTTGTAATGAGGCAGCCCCAATGGCATAACTGGTGCTACAAACTCTACTTTTGTGGCCACAATATCACGTTCTGTGTACAAGAAAGCTTCAGACAGTTGCTCCATAAAAACTCTGAAGCCTTTCTGAGCGAAAGACAGTGGCCAAGAAGGATGTCAAACCCATGAGATTTGATAAATTTACAATTTATTTAATGATAAGAAGCTGGACTACTGGATGACTCATCTTTACAGTTCTGCACTGCAAAAGGAGATCATGCTGTGATGCTGTGACAGGAACAACAGTCGTGCCAAAGAGGCTCCCAAGGAAAAAAGAAGGGAAAGGAAAAGGGAGAAGGTCTCTGTGATGCCCCTAAGAAACACACTGAGAATATTTTCAGAAAAAAAAATGTGTTGTGCCACACAAAACAGAGATTTGAGCGCAATTTTAAGAGCTGAAGGCAGTGCTCTACTAACTGCAAGATAAAAATACCAAATGTTTAAGAAGAGCTGAAGGCACTGGTTGTGCCCTGCTGGTCTGTAGTAAGTGCAAGGTGTTCTGCTACAAGAGGGGTGTAAATGGACCTTACAGATGGTGGTACAGCTTTGCTTTTAAATGCTTGGGTGGATGTGAACTTCTGCAGGGTGAATGCCCTTCCTGATCCACAGACTCCTTCCAAACACTATGAAAAAAGCTGGATGAAAATTCCTAGGAATAATTGGATGGTTCTAAAGGAAAGTTTCTCGTAGGCCATGAGAGAAGACCACTTTCTTGGCTGCCCCACAAGACCCAGACAAAAATGCACCTAACAGGGAGGAAGAAAGAGTATTTATTACTTTGCTCTATTTAAGATTTAGCCCCAAGTCACAGGACCACACCATGACTACAACACAGCCCCTGTAATAATCAGCCTAAGACACAGGGGTGGCCTGTCTTGCTGTAGCAAGATGACAGCAAAATGTTCTCCCAAAATCATCTTGTGGAAGCCTATTCTTAGCAATTATTTGTAATAAATAAGAATATTTAATAATCCTATTATTATTATTAATAACATCTTGGTTGATATTAAGAGTTATACAGACCATAAGTAATTTTAACTTGTGTGCAGCAAATGACAGGGGACTAGAAATTATCAGCTCAGGACTTGCAACTGAAAGCACCTTTCATTAGACTACTAAAATTACATAAAGTCATCCACTTTTCCTGCTCTCCCAAGACTGCCTGCAGGAGGGCCAAAAAACCACAGTCCATTTAGAAAAGCTGGGGAAAAAAAAGTTTCCTGAGGAGCTTTCCAGTGCTTTCTAAACCAGCTGTTTAGAAAACATCTGAAGACAATGTGGAACTTTGTGGAAATGCCACAACACTTCTGAAATGAGTAAGATCCATTAAAAAAAAAAATCAATTCTGAGCATCAGAAATCAGAAGAAATGAACAAGTAGAGAAGTCTCTAAGTGATAAGATTTCACTCACTAATTGAATTTTTCTGGCCCAGTTAATGTTTCACTAAGGAATCACTGTCAGCCCTTGGGTGATACCTGCTAATACAGGAGGTACTGAAGAGCTAAACAATGTATTTTGCCATCTGGATTTTAAACTCTCTGCCTAAACCTATTTCCACGGCCTGTGTTCAGCTTGCAACTTGCAGAGCTGGTGTAATTAAGAAGGCTGTTGCCAACCTTTTTAATGCTGAACTTTTTAATGCCATTTTCCTGGATTCTTGTAAGCAGTGTGAGCTTATTTTCAGGTTGGATAAATTGCTTCTGTGAGAGGGTGAGGCATCAACACTGCATTATGTTGCTCAGTACCTCTAAACTGTATTGTACATCCTATTTTTAACTGGGCAAACTCACCATTTAGACCTAGAAGGGCTGCATTTTTCACTGGTCTTGAGGCACATTTTTTTTCCCCTGACTTTTTGTGAGACCATGGGTCCTCTTGAAATGATAGCTAGAAGTGCTATAATAGCACACTTCCAAAGCAAGATGAGCTGCCCCACAGCTCTTGTTGGCTTCAATTACTTGAAATAGTGCATCATTAAACAATAAATTGGCGTGGCTCACTTGCTGGGCCTGCAGGCGAACTGCAAATTAACAATAGTGGATGAGCTAAAAATAAAGAGACTTTTGCCCCCAGGTTTTCACTTGAGGGAAAATATTCTACCTCAGTATTTTCATCTAATACCATTACAGACTTATTAACACTGCGCCATTTCCACCCCAGGGGTTGTACTGCTGGTGAGGGGATGGTTTGTCACGGGTGGCAAGATACAAGTGATATGGGAACTTCATAAATACTGTCACCTCCTGCAACTACTAGCCCAGCAATCAACTAAATATTCCAAGTGAATATTCTGCTCTCCTAGAGGTGGTCACTCCAGGTAGGTGTTGGGCACTCCCAGCCAGAGCTGAGCTTGCCAAAGGCCAGCAGGACCCTCTGCAAAGGACTCAGAAGGTTTTAAGAAATTAAATAGTAACCCTGAGGGAAAAGAGCAGGATCTTGTCCTGCCAGGAGCTCTTCTGTGGGTGGGGAGTCTCTGTCTTGTAAATGGGTACATCTCACCAACGCTCACTATGTTTAAATCCTAGTGGAAGTAATTTTATGTGGTGAGCAGGGCATCAGAATGGAAAATACAGAGAAATAAACCACCTGGAAACCCCAAACTGCTGGCTCTGTGCTCTCTGTCACACGGAAAGGGCCTGGCAGAGGTCCAGCCACTCTCCACTCTCCATTCCCCAAAGGCCACTCTCACTAAACAGCCATAAATGGAACGTGAAGAAGACAAGCACGAGGGTGTGCAGTGGGTTAACTGAGAGCAGAAGCTAAAGAATTATCCTCATTGTTCAGTGCACTTGGTATTCCCTTCTACTCTCAGGCTCCAGCCACACAGAGGAACAAGCCATGCTTCAGTCTTGAAAGAAGAACATACTAGAAGCTCACTAGTCACTAGGGAAAGATCTTTCAGTGGTTACTGAAACAGCTGCACAAAGGAAATAAATGAATTTCCAGTCATAATATTTACACTTCAATCAAAAGCACAGGAAATTTTAATTAGGCAAATACAGTTGTTCATTTAACACCACATATGTAATAGAACATTGGTTTATATCATCACCATCATCATCATTCACTTTTAAGTCAACAGGCAGGCCTGCAACAGGAGGTTTTTCAGGAATCCTACAGCAACACATACACACAAACACACAAACCACATGTAAAAAGTAGCTTGCAAAAGGTAAGTAAGGTTAATGGCAAAAGCTTCTTTCTATGCAGAGGAAATTGAACATTAAAGCTGCAGCATTAGGGGGAAAAAAAAAAAAAAAGGAAGTTTAAAAACAAGAAATGAAGTTGTACAAACAGATGAGAACTTAACAAAATCGGTGACCTTTCCACACAGATGAAGTCAGGTTAAAAAACAAAAAAAAAAAAAAACAAAACCAAAAAAAACCAACAAGCCAAACCAAAACCAAAGGAGACCAAAACCAAATGAGACCAAAGGAGAACCTCCCCCCCAACACACATACAGACAAAAGTGAGAGCACAACAAAGGAAGTGGAAGAAAAGTGTTACCCATAAGTAGCCGCCGTTTCACCCGCTTGTCCACATCAGCTACTGACGTGGCATTGTACTCAGAACTCTCAATTGCAGCCTCATCCTTCTCTAAAACACAAGTAAGGGACAAACATGGAGCAGTTGGTTAATCACAAGCCCAATTTTCCGCTGCCTAAGACAGTTTCTTGGCATGGCACAGCCGAAGCCAAGAAGCAAGGCATGAAAGCACTAAATCCCCGTTAGAGAGTTAATTCCCTTCGAGACCCCAGGAAAAAATTCAAGGGAGTTCAGGGAGAGGAGGAAGGAAGAGGGTGAGAAGGGAGAATGGTTGACTGTGAGGTAATTAACAGCACACAGGAAGCTGCATTCCTACTGGAGAAGGAGACAGCTAACCATGAGTGCCCCAGTGAGGTGTTAGTGATGAAAATTAAAATTCAGGAAGGCTAGTTAAACAAACTACCAAACTGTGGTTCAGGCTGATGGTGGTACCAGGATCTGAAGGTGGCAGGCAGAAGACTAAGACTAAGACTAAGGACTAGGACTAAGACAGACAGAGAGAGCAGGAAGAGTCCGGTGATGGATGCACCATAGTCTTGTACACACTGACACATCAGAGAAGGAGAAACCAAACACCAGCATGCAAATCAAACAAAAAAAACAACACCAAAAAATAAACAAACAAACAACAAACCAAACGAACACAAAAAAAAAAAAAGATCAATTTGGGCAGTGCTGGTTGCCTGCTTGTCTATGAAACACTACTAGCTAAACATTCAATGCTAGGAAAGATGTTGCAAAGAAGAGGGTTTAGTAATTTTAGAAGCATGCAGTTGAGCAGGATGATGGCATCAAAGATCATTTGACAAGGTAGTCTCTGATATCCTACATGTCAGAGTTTCATACAGCAGAATGAGGACTGTGGTTATGCTTTGTTAGAAAGACACAGAAACAGTCACAAGTGTGGGAAGAGACGATCAGTAGGTGAAATAAAATTAAAGGTTTCTGATAACAGGAGAGCAATGGAGAAGCAGCAGCTGGGTAAATGAAATGATTTCTAGGAAAAGGGAAATGCTGATTAGGAAAAAAAAAAACAAAAGGAAAAAAATGCAAGTGGGGGCTTTCACATGCAGCAAACATAAAATAAAAAATTTTTTTTAAAAAATAAAAGGTTAAGTCAAGCAAACGAAGACAAAATATGTTAGACAAAGGGTCAACAAGTATTTATCTGGCATTGCAGAAGTTTGCATTCTTGCAGTGATGCCTGGTAAAGATACACCACTGAAGACAGCAAACACTGGAATCACTGAAGTGAGGAGGAGGAGGAGGCTGGCAGGTTTTGTTTGTGGCAACACTACATGGTTGAGTGGTAACAAGAAGTTGTTTTGTTTTGTTTTTAACAAGTTCTAGATGGGATCAGGCTGCAATAGAGGCTTTTGTTTGAGTGTTTGAGTTTTTGTTTTGCCTTTTTTTTTTTTCTCTGTAAATAATTAATAAACGTCAGTTATCAGACAAGACAGGCAATCAGGAACCATCACCAGAAAGCAGGAATAAAAATGTAAAAAAAAAAAGAAAAAAAAAAGAAAAAAAGGAAGTAAAAAAATTAGAAGTATTCTAAGAGAAAGAACTATTTAGAGGGACGAAAATCAGCACAGGCAGTAATATGTGACTTACATCACAAGACCAAGGAATGTAACATGGAGTTGTATGTATTACATTACAAAAAATGAGAAAAAAAAAGTAAAAAACCAGGTGCAGTGTACACAGCTTTTCAAATCATTTTTTACATGCTGAACAAAATAAAACATCAATCCAAGGGTATTAGTGAACAATAATAAACAGAAGATCAATTATCCATTCAATAAAACCTGCTCTAAAAGCCCTCACCAATGAGAAAAACATTATGGATTTTAGGTTCTGATCTGTCACCAAGAATTTTCAAATGTTAACTTGCACTATGCAAAAATATCCTTTTTTTCTTTTCTTTTTCTTTTTCTTTTAAAGCAGAGTGGAAAGAAATGGTGTTAAGCAAATAACACATTTTCTAATCACAAATGTTTGCACAGCACCTCCCAAGATGCTCCACCTCTTCAATAGCCTTTTTCTACTGATATTCTGAATCAAAACTTATTCACTACAGGTGTTACAATTTTTAGAATCATAAATCATACAACAGGGCTTAAGAAGGCACAACCTGATGACTAATTTTCCCCGATAACAGCTTAGGAGAGAAGATCATTTTCCTAACTTTGCTCGTGCAAGGAAGTCTTGACTCATGGAAGTGAGAGGGAAGAGCCGGAAATTATGTTCTACGCCTTTTTACTTAAAAAAATCACCTTCTACACCTTTTAACTTCCAAAATGAACAGAGTTACGAAGAGAAACAAAAGCTGCACACGTGAGTAACAGAGGGGATACTCCATTAACACACGTTTTGACAGGACATGCACAAAACGCTCCTCTCTCTGCCCGCCGTGACCTCAGCCACGGCAGGAGCCGCTGCCCCACACTCCTCTCAGCAGTGCTGCTGAACCCCTGTGAGGTACAAACACACACACACCCTCATGTGCACACACACCAGCGTGCAGACACGTGTATTCTGCGAGGAACAGCAAATAAAGAGGCTCTGCAGAGCAGGACTTACCGATGCAGGTTCGGCCGTCCGAGTGCAGGGCGTACTTCTGGTGACAACCACACACAGGACCAGTATCTGTGTCATCACAGGTGTGCTGGCAGCCTCCATTCCCATAGTTACAGGTTACTAGTTAAGCCCCAAATGAATGTGCATATATGTATATATAAATAAAATGACAATGAAACCAATTAGTCTTGAGGGACTCGCGGAAGGCGGAAGAGCAGTAACATACCAAGACATGAGGCAACATAACATTTTGTGTTTGCAAGTTATTTTGTGCTTCTTCTTCTTCTTTCTGCCCCCTCCCTTATGTCTATCTCCTGCCCTAACCTCGATCCATGCAGTGGAGAGAGAAAAAATCAAGGCCATGTGCTACATTTTCCCCAGGCTATTTGTATTAATAATTTTAGTAGCAGTGGGTATCCAATTCCACCTCTTCCTAAAAGCTTCATGTCCATGATGGATGTGGCACGAAGAAATCAACACATGTATTTTTTCAAGTCTATAGACAACATCTCTCGTTTGCCTCCCCTTCATCTCCCTGTTTTGAAATGTTACAGTAATTAAAATGCTGACTCCTGCTATCAGAAGGAACTTCCTCATGTTGGTCTTAGCAGAATTTTCCTTCTAGATAAGAAAATTTAGAGAAGAGCCAGGGGAGCAATTTGCAATATACACTAAAACCAAGACAATGGTTAACAGGGCTTGAAAATCGTGTATCTGACTTGACTCTACACTGAGGTTTCATCTGATGCAGCTCATCTGTTTTCCCACTGAGCTCGGTGACCCTGCTTTAATGCCACCTTCTGAAAATGGAGTAGACCGGAATTTTCAGTCACAGTGCTCAGAACTGAAATTCCCCCCCTCTGGTGTGAGCACCTCAGTGCTGAGCTGTCGTGTCCCTCTCAGTAACCACTGAAATATTGAAGCTTAAAATGGAACAGTTCTAAGAAAACCAACTGAGGGAGACCCACACCCAACAGGATTCCCGTTCAAGCCTCCTGCCGGTGTGGGAACTGCGAGTTTACCACCTCAGTCCTTGAAGTCTAGCAAAGATCCCAATGGGAATTGTCCATCTCTCAGGTGAGCACAGACCTGAGGCCACTACAGGTGCAGCCCTGGTCCTTCCCAACGCACACTTGGAATAAAATCTTTGTGCTGTTCAGGGACAGAGAGGGAACAGCCTCGGTGCCCAGTGCTGAGAACAATCTCTGAGCGAGCCTGCCTGGATTCCCACCTCACTTTCCAGGAATATCTGCCCAGCTGCAAGGAATGCCAATGAGAAAAATGGAGAGCAGCCTGATCTGTGTTCCCTTACTGGAGCTTGACTAGACTGGGAAATGGGAATTGTGGGTTCAGTCCCACCAGACAGAGGAGGGAATTGAACTCACACAGCCCAAGTTATAAGAATCCTAAACTTCCAAGGAATCACATTAAAAAATCCCCCTAAGCAACAGCCACCCTCAGGCATTCTTTCTTCTCCTCCACTTTTACAGCTTAACTAATCATTTATCTTTGTGAAAAAAACAAAACAAAACAAAAACCCACACCTGAAACAACTGATTCTGCAACATTTCTTTCCCTTTGTTACACAGCAGCATTTTAGCTTCTATTTTTGATGCAAACCAAACAAAATTTGTTGTCAATTCTCTATTCTTAAACCTCCCATCTTTTATTTGTGCTAATCCAAAGTAAAGTGATTTCCCTCTACCTTTCCTCCCCTCCTTCCTGACCCCATGTGCCTCCAGGACTATATGGAGGTTTATCCCATGTTTCTATTCCATCACAAATTAACTTAAAGGCCTTGTTTATGCCAGATGTTTGAATACATTTCAGTATTTTTATTGAGATTTTAAAGTGCAATCAGCAACAAAGCCCACATTTTAAAAAACTTGACTGTAGAGGTTATTTTTGGCATTCCTTGCTGAAAGCCTCTGCTGGCAGGGATGAAAATATCCGATGTAAATATGAGGAACTTTTCCTTACTATATTTGCCTGTGAAAAAATCCAGACTGATGGCATTTATAATAAACCCTGCAGAATCACACACTTCTTTTATAGTTTCCCTGTCTATTAAAGTTACTGGTTCCTGTTCTACCCAGTCAGTGAACACAGATGTAGGTCAGTTCCTTTTCCTGTCTCCTACAAACATTAGTTAATCATGTTTTTGAGGGATTTGAATTTCTGTCTAGACTACAAATTTATTTATTTATTTATTTTAAGCAACTTGAGCCAAAATTCTGAAGCTTGACAGCTCTGCAGGTGAAATGGGCAACAAAATCCAGTTGTAAAATATGTCATTTCAATTTTCTTCCAGCCCTAATTCCGTGGCAGTTACATGGTGAGAAGTTTCTCTTGCTTAGAGGAAGAAAATCGTAATTATTTAAAAGCAAATGGACACCCAGATCTACTCCATTTTTGTCAGAAAGCATTAAAGCAGCATTACTGAGAATTCCCAAAGTGTGCTTTTAAAGATTATTTCTGATTAATCTGGACTCTGCAGCCATGCAAAAGGCTGTGTGCTCATTCAGAGCCTATGAAGTCAAAAGAGGCAAACAAAAAGAGGCAAAACAGTAAATCCTGACAGACACACATCACCTTAAAATATTATAAATCATGTTACAATAAAAGAGATGGAATATAGTATTTTTTTTTTTAACCAAAGGAGAATATGGAACTAGCTGTTAGAATTCAGATATATTTATTCCCACACAGCAGATTTAAACCCAGAGTAACACCACTGCTTCAGACACCAGTGCCTACATCCCTAGAAATACATATGGACTAGTCTAGAAATGATACTTCCATGATGAAAGACAAGATCCAACTGTCTGGAAGAGGAATGACATCTTAAAGAACAAAAAGGATTTTAAGGTACATATTCCCCTAAATAATGATTGGTGTCCCATGTTAAACTTCCCAGAAGACAGAAAATATCAGAATTCTCACTCTACACCCTAAATCCTGTTTTCAGGGCTTCTCTGAAGTTTCAGAGAACCTTGGGTTTTTTTTGTTTCTTCCACCACACATGCCCATGAAAAAGAGTATTTGAAAACACGTGCTAATTATTAAATCCAGCATTTAATACCCAGTAACTCAAAAAATCCCCCAGGACAACAATGTCCTGATCTTGTCCTGAGATGAATCCTATGGCTCAGATGCCACAGAATTTGTCACAAGCCAGGTCTTACAGTTTTGTAGAATGGATTTCTGCAATGATTCAGACATTGTAATTCCAGATAAATTAAAAACTGCACGGCTTTTTAACTAAATTGGCCATTAAATACATAATTTACCTTAATATATGGGCTTCTCTTTTTTATGTGATTAAGCTGTGCACGCAGCTTTGCTTACATTATTTATTCTATTTAAATTTATTTTATTTAAATTATTTATTTAAATATTTAATATTCTGAAGGTCTTTTAATTGTTTATAACTCTTTTAGGCTGCAACTGGCAGGCATGTGTATCTGCTATAGGTTTCCTCTTACTTTTTCAGCTTCCAGCTAATAAAGAGATGAACACAAAATGTTCCTGGTTGGTTCACATTTTTTGGGGAAAAAAAATCTTCAATTTATCAAAGATTTCTAATGCAATCATGCTCAGGAGCAGGATCCTAAAATCTGCCATACACAGATGTAGAAAGAGGAGGGTAAATTCTCACATTTTCTCAATATAATCTGGAACCAAATTTGCTACTCTGAAGTCTCTTCTTTCTGCTGCCAGCAAGTATCTGTGAGAACCACTGACAAAGCAGAATATTCTTCTAATAAAGCCATTAAAGCAGTTTTTACAGAAATATCAGTAAACTACCAGAAGCTGAAGTTTCCCAAAGCTTTGGATCTAAAGGATGCAGCTCATCGGAGGAATTACGTGTGGATCTTGGGTGTTTCTCCAGATGACCTCTTGAGGGCCCTTTCAGTCCCACTGTTTTCTCAGCATGTTGCGCAACTGAGAAATTGCACCCTTAAAATTTACACTAAGAAAAGCATAAGGGCTGCAACCTTAAGCACTCAAAAGCTCCAAAATCCCAGGCTTCTTGTCCACAGACTCCTTGGATCAGGATCTCTCTCCTGACTGGCATATACAGAAACCAATTCTGTGCCCTTCAGTGCCCAGGGAAGCTGGGGAATGTCAGGGCTGTGGAAAAAGCTGGGAATCTTTTCTCATTTGCTGCAGAGTTGAGCAGCAGATCAGAGATGGACTGTCAGGAAAGAATGGTCTTGTTCAGACAGAGCCCTAAAAACTCTGATCTACTCCTGCCTTCGCCGTGGAATTCCCGCTTAGGGTTTGGCAAATCACTTGGATCCCTTCTGCTACAGCTTGCTGATCCTGTATCCCTTTCTCCATGGCATTTGCAACTAGGGCTGGAGCCATCAGGAGCTCGGCTGAGACCACACCAAAGTGCTGTAAATGCTGAGCTGGGTTCTGTGTGTTTCTTGTTCGTCACCTGTCGCTACTAAATGGCTTTGACATCACCAGCCTTATATCCATTTCCCATCCGTAAGCCAGGCAAGGCAGCACTTTGTAACTTGACAAGAATGTTTTGAAAACACGCTGCCAGCGCCCACAAAGCACTTTGATGTTACAGTAATGGGTATCGTGGGAAAAGCCCACGAGGAAATTAAAAATTTGGGGTTCATAATAGGGTTTAAATGGTGTGCAGCAGGAGAGGCGTGACACTAAATTATGGAGAGGAAGATGCTGAACACTGACCATCATGTACAGTGAATGAAGCAGAGTGCCCTCCTTATCAGCACGAGGTGATAAATGATCAGATGATAATCATATGTGATGCTGTAATTAGAACTTAATGACAATCTTGTCGCTTGCAAAACTCCAGCTCAAGGTTTAAGCCAATCCCACTGAAATGGTCAGCTGGGAAAGAGTTTTAAAAAAGTCAGTATTTGATTTCAGAACTAGACCTTTATAAAGAGCCTGCTGTAATCTCACAATTATTGTCCCAGGCTATCTGCTTATTTTGTGTTTGGGAGGGCCAGAAGTGGTTATTTTAAATAAAACTCTGCAATAGGCTTGCAGAATGTGCTGGGGGTTTGGGGGTTGGTGCACTCCAAAGTAAGGTCTGCAGCCTTGAAAAACTCAACATCCTCACTTAAGAGGTCTGTCACCAGAAGTTCATTATACTTCCAGCTACAATGTGAACACCACCACAGGGCACAGAATAAATTGAGGTTTTTCACTCTCTTAAACCTCGAGGCATTTAGAAACAGTGTTCTGGAAAAGGCTTTCATACTCCTGCCACCATCTCAGTATGAAAAGGGATCCTCAGATTCCTCAAGAATACACAATTTGAGGGAACAAATAACAAACAGCACAAATAAACATCCTCTCCCACTTCACCAATGGAACTGATGCTGCACTGCAATTACCAGCACGCAATGTCCACTTCTGATAAACACTGGGAATGGAAATTACCATAAAGGCAGTTTTTCTCTGTGCTTTTGCCTTTGGCCCTGTGTAGTCTCTTAATACTAAGCAGAAATCAGGCTGTATGATATCCTGTGGCATTTCTTGGTGATAATCAGTGGTGGTTCTTTTGATTTTGTACTTGGGAACTAACACCATCTCAGCATGTTTATGCAGTGGAGATCTCAGGAAGAAAAAAACTGAAGTGTAAGAAACACTGTCTCAAAAATACTGGCCCTGTGCAAAGCACCAAACATTTCTCACGTTGCTTCACTGAAGTTCCTTCTCTTTTGGTCTCTCACAAAGCTACCAAGTAGGAATGGAAGCTACTGGAGTCAGATCTAACACTCCCTGAAGCCACCAGAAAGACTCAGTCCTGAAGCTTTCAGATAATGATGCTGAGGTCAATTATTTCTACCTGAACAGAGCAATTTCTAATTTGGTGTGCTAATGAATATCTGTATCTTCAGCACCCCAGCTTCAAGAATATGTCACGCAGGGTTTTTCTCTGAAGAACAGTACATATGATAACAGCTGCATGTTTTCCAAGTAATAAAAGGAAAGCTAGACTGTGTGCAGTGGAATCAAGACTAATCACTTCTATCCCTTAAAAAAGAGGAATTCACGCTCTTAATTTGATAGCTCTGGTGGGTTTATCATTAAATCCATTAGCAGACTTATCAATGCATCTGTCACTATGGTCTTCCCAAACACTGCAAGCCAGAATCCAATATGCTTTATAAGGAAAGTCTGGATTAAACTGATCCTTCACTTTTCTGCATTCATAGTAAGGTAGAAAAGTTGTTACTATTTTGCCAACAGAGCCACTGTCAAGATTTCAACATTCCATCATCCAATCCCTCTTATCCACCCCCAAATACACCTTCCACAGCAAAAACCCCACCCCACTAACATTACAAATCATCTTTGGTCGAAACAAAGTTAACTTCTTCTGGAACACAACAACAACAACAACAACAACAACAAGAAAACAAGACATTTTGGGGCATTTGAAATTTAATCTTCATCTACCTACATTTGCAGTCCTTCTGGTTTTTGGCAAGCTCAAAGCCAGGCCTACATTCACAGGCAACCCCACCTTTGGGCGTCTCCCGGCAGATGTGTGCACACCCATGATCTTTGTTCATACAGTTCATACCCTCTGGAAAAGAAAAAGAAAGAAAAATGGAAATTATTAGTGTTGAAGTAAAAAAATTACAAAACAGTTTTACATCTCCAGTCCTCCAGCAATTTTAACTTTCATTTTGCTTATTCCACGAGACGAGAGGACACAGCTGAAAAGAGATTGATAATCAACAAAACAGAGTAATACAAGTCAAACATCCTCCTGGGCAAGTACTGCTGTGGACTGCAGGGTGTCTCTGTTGCATGTGGAAACTCAGAACTTGTGACTTCCCTATTCTGTATCTATATCTTAACCTTCCATGAAAATATCATGGATTTAAAGGATACTCCAGCAATGTCCCACTGGTGATTATCAGAGTTCAACAACTGAGCTCACTGTTATTTTTTTCCTGGTATACATTTAATGGCTGTTATTGTCTGATGCATTTTTATTTGCCTCTTAATGTTCTTTATATTTTCTAACACACAAAATCCATCAAATACTGTTTTTCCTTGGATCTGTTTCTTTGCTATTTGTTATGCACCTCAATTATCTGTCACCTCCAACAAACCTACCACCACTTCTCTCTTTGACTCCAAGAAACAAAACACACAAATATCCAAGTGCCATGGGTGGATTCCTGTTAATGTTTGTGCCAGTGCAAACCAGCTTTCTTTTAACCATCACAGTGCCAATTTTAGCTTTCTAAACCATGTGAGTGATTTAGATACTGAATGCACCTTATACTCTTAGAGCCTTTCACTGCTGGGTTAATTCAAATCCCACATATTCACAGAAATCTTGAACTCAGCTCTTATGGGTCAGCATCTAACATTCCTCCTGTGAAGGGAGGCTAGCCAGATTTGCATTACAAAGCCTTCCCAGACTTCCCCTTGGATATCTGACCTGGAGAGGAGACAAATTCTCTCAGAGTACACCGACAGAGAATTCACAGAGTAACTCAGCCTGCTGCCCAAAAACCAGCGTTTGTTCCCCAAAACACTGGTGTGAGCATCACCAGTGTGGACTCAGGAAGGCACTTGATGCTTTGCAACACATCCCAACCTATTCTAGGCTAACTTCTCAAAATAACTGCAGTGTAAAATGTTCAACTTAAATCTACTGTAAGCAAATGTGGGGGTTTTGTGCAAAATTTTGAGGAAGAAACGCTACAGAAAGCCAGAGATTCCCTCAGGTTGCCAGAAGTTAACAGCTCCAAGAGTTTTTTTTTCTCTCCTCAATTCTACCTCTGAAAGGTTTATATTAGCAGAGGGATGAAAAACACACATCACCACCAGTCCTACAAAAGATACCAGGATCTTAAACCTCACCACCTGTAACAACCAACATTATAGACAACAGATATATTTATCACTTCTGAATCCCCCTCTGTGTTGTCCTTGCTGAGTCTAAAAACTTGCCAAAACACAAAATGAGTTATTCTTTGTAAACTCTGCAGCCTGGACAACAGATGCTATTGTGAGATACAACACATCCTATAACACCATCCTACACATCAAAGTGAGGTATGAACGTTTTGTTTGGCTGAACAGATACAAGAAACCTGGGAATGGCCTCAGTGAAGGTTTTGAGGCATTTTATAATCTCTTTCTCTCCACTTCTCCCAACAAAGGATTTCAGACACAATGTGTTTGTCAAACTGCATTCCTGTGCACTCCAGCTCTGCCCAGAAAAGGATCTGGGAAAGATAACACATGGCTGATTGAGTCACACTGCTGAGGCAATGAGAAGAGGGGAATTACAGAGATGAAAGAAGATATTTAAGGGCCCAGGAGTGTACTGTTTGCTTACAGATACTGAATATCTGCCATTGTTAAAATCACTTGGGCAGACAACATAAAATACCGAGAGAAAACTAAGCTCAAAATCATGACATTTTGAAACAAAAGTAAGACAAGAGTAGAATTTTATCCTGCTATTTGTGTGTAATTTCACAATATTTCAGTTACTGTATTAATTATTTCAGCTATTGTAAGAATCAGGTAGTCAGAGTTGTAGAAAAACTCTTTCAGTTCCACGTTTCGCTGGAAATCTCCTAAGTCTGAAATTCATTATTTTAGATAATGCTAAGTTTTTTCCTTGTGAAATGAAAGACTGTTATTTTTCAGTCAAGAGCAAGAACTCATGCACAATGAAAATTAAATCACAAAAAACTCCTGAGCAAAACCTTTCTAGCCTGAAGAAAAATACTGAAAGAAGAATGTAGCAAATTTTACCTTGCTAAAAAAAGGTAATCTAAACCAAATTTGTCCTAATTTGCAAATAGTTCTAATAATTCCAAATTTTATTTTTTCAGCAAATACAGTATTTGGCCAGATGTTTTCTGTATCAATCTACATACACAAATAATCTAAAAATTATTGTTGATAAATAAAGTTTACCTTTTCTGCAAGCTGACTCTTCAGACAATACTGAATCTTAAATGATACAGCATATAAATCACATGAAAAAAACCCCAAAAATATGCTAAATACCTTCCTAGTAATATTTTTTGTTGCTACAGAAATGCATGTAAATGGGAGGGAAAAATACTCTTGAAATGACTTTGTTCAGTCTTCTTTTCAGCATCTGCATCACTCAGGTTTGGAACACCAGGAGCTGTTCCCAGCTGGGATTTTTGCAGGGATCAGCTTCTAGAACTGGTGGGACTTTGGGTCAAGTGAAAAACCACAGTTCCCAAATGCAGGGCAAGTCTAAATGTTGGTAAAAGAGAAGTCTGTACACCAAAAGAATAAAAAAAACAAACACACACACACACACACACACAAAAACCCAAAAAAACCCACAAAACAAAACACAACACCAAATGAAAACCCCCACTTTATCGTCATGACCCTAAAATGCCCAGTGTTGAAAAGTTTTGCATATTAACTGTTAATAAAAGCAGTATCTCAATTCCATGTGCTGTTACTCAAGGTAATCTCCAAAGTCAGCACAAGAGTGGGTGCATGTTCCCTTTGGCAGTGCTGGCAGACAGTAAAATAAACTTTTGGAACACAGACACATCCTCAGCAAATTCACCTTACACACAGCAAAACAGAATCCACTGGAAAATATAAACAGGAAGAGAAATGCCACTTGAGAAAGGAAAACACTAATCTAATTAAACCCAAATCCTCTCTCAGCATTCTAGATACGACTTGAGAAACTCTCTCCTGTTGCATTCCTGGATCTTTTTTCTGACTTTGAGTTACAAAAGGTTGTTCATGGGAGAGTGGCAGACGTCGTCATGTGCACCCACAACCCACACTCAGTTTTGTTCCTGGCCTAGGAGAGCTTTGGGTGTGAGTCCACTACATTAATCCAGTCTGCCACCTGGTTATCACAGATCTCCTCACAGTGCTGTTCTGCAAAATGTTCAGTCTGATACAATGACCCCTCCATTGTGTTATGCTCTAAAAATGTTTTCAGCTCAATGGCTCTGAAAGTGCTTAAATCAGCTTGACTGTGACAACTAATGTACTGATCAGCCTTTATTTTTCATTAACACTGCCTGTTCTCATCTTAATTAAGACTTCCAGCAATTATTTTACCCTGTGGTTCATCGTATATGCTCAGATTGTCCTCTATGTTGTCATGATTTCAGTTACTGGCTGTTTGCATTGCTGCTGTTTTCATAACTTTCAAATAAACAAGTTGATTCCAAACACGATCTGAAGAAGACTATTTAAATTGCAACCAAAGATGTAACACACAGTGGTAACTTTTAGAGTATTGTCAGACTATGTGGACTTGAACGTGGTAAGAAAAGATAAGAAATCTTGAACTTAACCTATAAGAACACTGATATGCACAGTAGCATCATTTACACTCAATCCTCAAAGCTACATAATCAGATTATCCTTTCTGTTGTTAATTTTAGCACCAGGTACAGAGTGAGAGCTCTTATTAGAGTTGCACCCTATACAAAATACAAAATATGTACCTTATTAATAAAAAATAATAAAAACAGTTGTAGACATTACTTATGAAATTAATGCATTACACATAATTTGAATGATTCTGTTCCAGTAACTCCCAGAAGAGCTAAAAAGACACCAAATATGAGTTATATTCAAGTCATTGAATTGCTGGACTCGGAGAAGCCACAGTGCTTAACTCTTTCTGAGCTGGTTTACACACTTCTTGGAACATAACCCACACATAAAGTACAGCATAAACCTTTACACGATTACAAACAACATGCAGTTGTGGTCGGTGTCTCCCCATCAGTATTAGTTATGGGGGATAATTACTCCTGCTTGGGTACAGGATCCATGAAACTGGGACTGGGGATATTCAGGGCTTTCAGGACTTTTCTCTCTTGGAGAACTGTTAATTTAAGGAATAGTACAGTTCAGCTGTATCAGGATCAGTCGATACAATTCATAGCAAAATCTCATAGGAAATTATAACAATACCAACTCTACTGCAATTGTAATAACTATAAAGAAAGAAACAGAAGGTGGTGTGAAATACAATGTCTTTAGATGATCTGATTGTCACTCGTGGTCCTTCTCTCCAGGCCTGGTGCTGGGAAGAGGGGCATATATTTACAGCAGCAGGGAGAGGAAAGAATGCAAGAGAAAAACAAGTATTTTCATTTTAGTTGTTTACTAAACTATTAATATAATGGGATTTTTTTTGTTTTGTTTACTTTTTAAAAATTGTGTGAGAAACTACAGCACTTACAAAAAACCCCCAGTGGTCAATGAGCAAGCAGCTTAGAAAACTGATAAAAGACAACTCCTCTCCCAGAGTTCTTACTCCGTGAGGAATGAAACCCAACCAAAAGACACTCGGTTTCTGATGAAGACAGGAACATGATGGTAGTGAAAAATGTGAGATGGCTGTTTTATGCCAAATGCTACATTATTCATGCAAATTTTTGTCATATAAAAAACACCACACTGTTAACTTTTTTGTGTGGCTTTGTGGAAAGCAGCTCCCCATCCCCACCTGCGAGTGTCCCTGCTTCGACCTTCTAACGCCAACACCTCGTGTGCGTTTCGACAGTGATGGAAATCAGCATTTGGCTGAACAACCCAATTACAGCCAACAAATACATATGGTCAGATCTTAGGCCCATTAAAGCAGAAGGATTGTTTTCCAACAGCCTGGAATGCTGCACAGTTGCATCAGATCTTCTGGACATTTCTGGCTCACTAATGAGAGCCCGATTCTGGGATGTGAAGAATTGGCTGGGTGAGCTCAGGCCCCCCAGTGAGAGCTTAAGTTGGTTTCATCTCCAAACAGAATGTCCTTACTTGAGGATAAAATCCCTCTCAAGATCTGCTCTCTTCAGCAAGAAAATGGAGGATGAAAGGAATTGATGGAGCTGATCATGACACGATGGGTGCACAGCATCCATCTAAGAACAGACCTTCAGAGCCAAGTGAGAAACCTGGCACTGGGTAAACTGGGAGTGTAACAATCTATGTCACGGGCTAATGTCTTTTGTATTCACTGAAAGAACATAAAACTTTCTGACTTTGTGCCTTGGTTCTGCCTGAAGCTTTAGGAAAATACAGTTGTTCCAGTGACTACAACTCACCCCAACGGAGGTTAAAAAGCAAACAAATAAGGCAGGCAAACTGACCCCCAAGGAAACAGAATCCTACACCACTAAGTAGGTTGTCTGGAGAAATCCTGGACATCATACAAGAAAACAGCTGCTGGTACACTATAAAATAAACAAATTCAAGTTTGTTTAGCAATGACATGTGTTTTCAGTTTGGACCTAAAACGTGCTCAGGGACAGCATCTCCAGCAGTCTGGTCTCTGACAAGATGTTCCTGCTCTGAGTGGTGGCCAGAAAAGCACATGTGTCCTCCAGCCACGGAGAGGGATTCTGTCTTAAGGCTTAGAAATAGTGTCAGAAATGTAACTCCATTCTGTCAGGAAGGGCAAACACTTGCAATTCTGCAAAGGTGCTGCGATTTCAGAAGAGGGGAGAGAAAGATCAAGCGAGGGATAAGAATGAACAGACCAAGTTTAATTTAGCAGAAAAACCATGGAAGCAGGGAAAGGAGAGAGGATCAAAAGCTGCCAGAAAATCAGCAGTTCCCCTGGGATCAAGAAGAGGATAAAAAAGACTGGCTGAAATCCACGTCAGGTTGGCTGTGACCAACCTGTGATGGGGTGATGGCTTTTTGGTGGAGCACGTGGAAGAAGCTCTGCAATCTCACACCGCTTTCCACGTTGCAGAGCTCCCAAGAGAAGCTGATGCTCACTGAGAAACCTTTCTAGTAGTCTCTGTTACCTTCTCACACATAGATATGGATTATATCTCAAATAAAAATTTAGCAAGATAGACCATAGAATGTGAGTTGCTGCTGCTCTGGCAGAACTAAGAGTGTCAGTCTCTGTCAGTGGCACCAGATATTCCCTCTGACTTCACACAAAGGGAAATTAATGCAAATAAATAGCAAGGGGAGAGACAGATAAGGACAAGAAAGTGAAATAAAACACAGCCAACACTACAATCTCCATCTTTAAACAGCAATTCCTTAAACAGTAAAGCAAAGTAGAAGGAAAAGCTGGTTTTCAGGGAGACACTGCCACACATATGATCTGTGTGCATGATCTCCAAACACTCATTCACAGCAGTAGGAGTTCAGTAAACACAAAGAAACCCTGAGCTGTCACAAGAATAAGAAACTCCCACATAATTTTTAAAAAATATTCTGGGCCTCTAAGCACACTAGAGATATGAAAACCTCTTTTCTGACAGTCTCCTGCTAGAGATAAAAAATACCTATTTACAACATGGGAAAATTGTAGAACAACAGACCAGACAGTGGCAAGGAAATGTTTTTGCCCTCCCTGATCACAGGAAAATTCGGTATTTAATCAAACATTCACCACCTCTACCAAGTGAAACTTCTCACAAAGATGGAGCAAAGTTTTTAGGTCTCCAATAAAAAGACTTAAAATAATCTCAGAAAGCAGACACTTTGCACAAATATAAATAAATAATTTAATTTGAAAAGGTGGTTTTTCATTAGTGAGAATGTTTTGAACCAGGTCTAAGCAAAAATTAAATCATTATAGTATCATCTGTGTAAAGATAAGGCAAGAGATGGGATGATAGGATTAAAAAAAAAAGAATACTAAAATCTTGTATTTTTTTCCCTTCTTCTGAAATCTGCACAACCGACACGAGAGAGACTTGGCTTCCAGAAATATTTCTAATAAAATATTTTAAAGACAAGTATTTCTAGGGCACTTTTTCAAATAGATGGAACAACAGTAAATATTTCAACACTGCTTTTCTTTACAGGAACCCCTTCACATCGAAATTTCCTAACTTCTTGCAAAATCACGTAAAGAAACATAAAATGCACGCGTGCTTGATCAGCCCCCTGATCGGGCAGAATGGCAGAAGAGATATTTAGCAGGCTGACTTTCCAACTCTGCTATTTAGGAAAGTTCTGTAGCAAATAAAATCTTGCAAAACAGGAGGATGAAACAGATTCTTCCTCTGGGCTCCTGTTGAGCTTTAACTACAACGCATCGTTCCTCGTGGAACCAGCTGATGGTGAAGGGCCCTGGGTGTGTGTGAGGGTTTCCTTTCGAGCTCCAAGTGGAAGAATGACCTCAGCAATGCCTATTCTGCCCTGGGAATATTCTCACAACCCTGCAGTTCTTTCTCAGGAAAGCAGAGTCTCCTGTGGCCTTGACTTACAGCAAGGCATGACACGCTCCAAACGAGACAACGTTGCCTGAAGAAACCTGATACTGATTTTGCTATTCCAGCAAGATTATTTTACTACCATGAACACAACATGTGAAGGCATTTCTAGGTGCTGATGGCTGGAAAAAGTTTCATACAAGCACTAGAATTTTTCCTATTGCTTTTTTTTACATCAACAGAAAAGACATTTGTGAGATTAATTATCAAAGTGATACGGGACACTGTAGTGCATGTACCTACTGACACTATGTATTATATTAATATATGTTATGATTTATAGATATATTTATATATAATATTTAATATAAAATAGTTTTTAGAATGAATATTCATAAGTATAGGTAATACTACATTTACTAACACATCTACAACCTATTTAAACCCAAGAATATGCTGTGCAAGAAGTGAGGGTTGCTCTCTGTTCTACAGGTAAATACAGATCAAATGATTATTTTACACCAGCATTATCATTTTTGTAGGGCTAAAGCTACAAAAGACCTAAAGCTCATTCTGTTGCTTTGTTCCTTACAAAATAAAACACTGACCATGATGTGAAGGAATTCCTAGACTTGCCCCCATGCAGAAAGGACCACATAGCACAGAGGTGGTCAGGAGGGATCAACAAATAGTTTCCAGCCTCCTGTTCAGTTTTTTGGGGTCACCTCAGCTCTGAAAAGCTGAATGTGAAGGAACATCCACACCTGGGTGTGCTGTAGTCCCCAGAGCTCCACATTTCCAACAACATTCTGAGAGGAGAAAAACCCAGTGGTCCAGGTTGTTGTCCAAACAACCAAACAGCCGATTTCTACCAGCTGTGGCGACTCCCAGAAAAATCGTGTGCAACTCAGAACCAAAATCCTAGCGGTGTAATTTGGAGTTCACTACAATTCCTTTCAAGAACTGGTATATTTAAGCAGTATTTTTACACACTCCACAAGTCCTTTTTAGGTGCCAAGTGTTCATGTGTTCAAGGTTTGCCCAGCCCACTTCCATTCGTCATTGGTGTGCAGGACACAGTTTGTCCTGCGGGGAAGTCAGACAAGAAGATGCACACCAGGGTGCCAGAGTGGAGAATGGATTTCAAACCTGGTGCAAATGTCAATAAATTCCTTTTTTTTTTTTTTAATAAGAACAAATATATGTATTTCGTTGGAAAGTATCAGAGAAACAAAGGAATTCAACTCAGAACTGCAGTGGAGGCAAGAAAGAACAGGATTATACTGTGCCTTAGAAAATGCTTCTAAAATGTTAATATTAGCAAGACTTTACACACCTGAGGAGGATGGAAAACCGAGTATGAAAGCCAAAATATGTTTGCAAACTGCCTTGTGAAGCAGCAATTGGATTTCCCATCAAAATGTGCTCAAATATGTGTAATGTCTGGGGTGAAAACAGTGTTATCTGGAGTACTGTCATAACTAAATAACTACTTTAATAAGCTCAGAGTGTTTGGCTCCTCCATTCTCCTCTGTCTCTTGACTGATTATTTAGCAAGTCTGGTGCTAGAGCTCATAAATTTCAAAATTCTTTCAAGTTTTTTTTTTTTTGTCTTTCTGATCAAAGAAATGTTTATGTATCCTTCCCATACTGTGTCTCTTTAAACCATTGGCTTTTTCAAAGTGGTTTTTTTTTTTTTTACACCATAATGTGATGTACACAGAGAGGTAAATGATGTCAGAATCCTTTCTGCCCCAAACCAGTCTGTAAATCTTCAGAAAAGCAAAGTTCATGGGTGCATTTAAAAGGGGCACAATCTGTTTGTGCTTAAAAGAAAGTCCCCCTTTTTTTGTGTGTGCAGAATAACAATGCCAGAACGAATTATTCCAAAGAACTGTTGCCATGGTGATGCCATCAATAACATCATTTTCTGCATCCTTGTCCTTTAAACACATAAGGAACGCAACAAGCATTGGTAAATGTGAAAAAAGAACAATTACCTTTTCTCTCTCAACAGCAGAGGAAGCCTTTTTTTCACCTCATCAATAGAAAATTATGTAGAAAGGAATAATAAAGACTGTTACAAGAAGCACCAAGAAGCCTATTAGTGACAAAGGCTTTTTTTTCTCTTTCCATGAATAATTACAGCTCTTCAAGAAGAAATCAGCCCAGGCTAAGGACCCTTTGCAAGCTTTAGATGGTAAAACAAACATTTGACTATACAAGGATTTCCCTTTCATGTACCTTTCCAAGGAAAAACAACTAAAATCCAGAGTGAAATGAGAGAGAGAAAACCCAGAGAAACATCTGCTGCAATTAAATTTACAGAACCCTGCACATTCACCTTAAAGACTCATAACAAAAGCAACTAGATTAGTGACAGAATCAATATAACTTTCAAGTTGTCTGTAGTGGGAAACTTGGGCTTTTTAAGTTGTATAATAACAGGAAGCTGTTCTGATTCTGTACAAATGGGGGAAAACGGGATTTCAACGCTGGATGTTGGAAAACACTGTTCAATTTAAAACCTCAGTGGCTAAAACAAAATGGTAGGTGCACTTACTACAGCAAGTCACTTCATAAATAATGGAACCTTCACCAGGGCAAGATGTGACTGCAGGGACTTTTAAGGGTCATATAATTAGGAAGCCCTTCTGAAACATTACGCTTTTATCCCGACTCTGATGGCAAATGGGAGCCCTGAACATGCTGCTCAGTGTTTCCTACAGACAGTAAAGCTCAATGTTTTGTGCGCTGGCTTGTTTATATCTTTGGACCTTTCTCAACATCCCTACACTAAGGCCACAGGTTGAAGATAGTGAAGGGAAAAATCTCCTGCTTCCTTCTTGCCTACAGGTAGTAAAAGGAACATTAAGTGAGAGAAAAGTGTGTAGGAAAGCCGCGATGTTTGCTGAAGATGAGGAGCTGATAAGCTCAGACATGCAGGTCCCACAGAGTAAGACCAAAGGGCCATCAGGATTAATGACAGCAGAAAACTAATCAGGTTTAAAGCAGTAAAATCAACCTGTTAGGATGATGCAATTCCAAACTTTTCAGCTGACTGAGAGTGCTCTGTGAGAAAAAGGCAGTAAGTTAATCATATGGCAGCAAAGTCTGAGCTAGTTAGGAAAGGGAATTCAAGAGGTTTGGATCTTTTCCTGCACACATTATTGTCTTACACTGTCCTTTGATTCCTCACTGCTTGTCTACCTCTAAAGTGAGAGAATGCTTGCTCACTTTGGATAGCTCCTTCAGCTCTCCACTTGTTCCTGTGCAAATCCTACAGGAATTGTGAGCCAGTGAAGATGAACAACATATGGAGACGGCAGGAGCCAATTCTCTTCCTTTCTGGTTTAGAGCTCATGAGGTGTTTCAAAGTGTTCCACTACTCAGCTCAGTTTAAATGCTAAACACTGACAGGGTTCTCTTTAATGGGAAAAAAAAAAGGCTTCAAAACTCCTTCTAGATTTCAACACATTTAGGAATTGTTTAGAAAGCTCCGTGGAAAGGTTTTAATAGAGCAGCTGATGGCCTAACTCAGCTTATCTGAGGGGCTCCTCACCAAATTCCCCGGAAAACAGCAATTATTGACATCTATTTCTCAGTACCCAAACATTACCCTTCGACTCTGAAGCCAAAGGAGTAAAAGAGAAATCTGAAAAAGAAGGGAATGATGGTTCCCTTCCCTTCTGATTTGCCTCAGACTTTGGTGGGGGGGAATCTGCTTTTGTAATTTCCTAGCTGGACTCAACAGGCTGAAAGCTGGATGGCAATTCCCAGTTTCCCGGTCCCTCAGATCAACACTCCTGCCTGGCTGTCAACAAACCAAGCCAATTGTTTAGATGAACTGGTGAGAGGCTCCTGAACTCCCCTGAGATACTTCAAGGCCAGTGGAAGTTTATATCCTTAATTTATGGAGTAAGTATTAAAAGTGTACATGTGTTTCATTAAGCAACAGTTTCTTAACTCTGCTGAACTCTGTGGCTGAAAGGACACCTAGTAATTTTAATTGCCTGTAGGTTACCTCAGAACGCATGAAATACCTCTGGGTCACTACAATGTGAACACATTCTTACACAGATCTTTGAGAAAAATCTTCTTTGATTTTTATTCTGAAGAGAGAAGAAAGCTTGTGAGATGAGACATCTTATGAAGATACCCCACTACTCATAATATTATTCTCCTTCATCAGTAATTAAAAAAAATTAAATTCCTTACATTAATCAGGCATTAGCTAAATCATTCTCTTTTTGTGTCCCCTGAATCCTCAGCTGGAATTTCCTCCATTGGATCACATAAAATTGTACCACTTTTAATGGGAAAAAAGCAGAAGGAATGATGTAAAAAATTAAACTCCCCCATGCTAACATATTCTCAATGCTAAGGTTGCTTCTCAGGAGAGCAAGATCTTTCCATTTTAGGAATGCTTGCAGAATGGAAACCTGGAGATGAACCCTAAAGTGCACCTTTGTGACAATTTAGAATTAAATAAAATTTTCACTGTGGCTGGACAACCACAAAAAAAGCAAACTACGTCGTGCCATATCCTGGTTATAACTCCAGTTGTTTCCACCTCTACACGACCAGCATTTCTACCTGAATGGGTGTATTTCCCCTACGCTTAAGTTACAAAAGTTTTTTTAAAATGTTCTCAAAGACAGCACTGAAAAGCTTTAATAATATATTCTCTGGAGGATAAAAGGTGTGGGTCACAGTCCCACGCTGGAGAGGGAAAGGCAAGTCCCACGAAGGGAAGGAAGGCAAAGCTGTCTTGGATGAAGTGCTGCAAATGGTCTAGCTGAATACAGCAGTAAGTTACATTCTCTGGACCTCGAAAGACAGGGAAGAAACCCCAAAGAAAACACTGAAAAAGTGGGATACTGGAGAAATAAATGGAAAGGCTGGCAGACAGAAGGAGTCATTGTCCACAGCCATCAGGCTTACCAGGAAAAGGTGTGCCACTCAGTTTTAGTCCGTGCTCCTCAGTGACAATTACTCACACGTCACTAAAGCTCTTGGCTGGAGGAAATGTATGTTTTTCAGGATCTCTAACTGAGTTTCGTGGGCAGGCTTGATTTCATCCACTACATTCTCACCACAGCTCTGTGTACCCAGGCTGCCTGTGGGGTGACATCAGCCCGAAGGAGCACTGGGAGCATTCCTTCTCTGCCACTGGCATAAGGACCATCATTATCAATATCCAGCAAAGCAGAACACTGGAAACTCTACATGTTTAGAAGCAAACACTCTGTGATACAAACACGAGCTTTTCAGTCTCCAGGTGCTACACTGGGTGAGTTTAGCATTCTTGAGTGCTTCTGAAGTCGAGTTCTTTGTGTGTTTAACAATGGGTTTCTACATTAGCTGTGTTATTGCCATAATTTAGAATAATGTGCAGACCTGGGAAATCCCCGCAGGCTGTGGGTTGTGAGCCATTCTAATAGGTGGTGTATGTTGGTTCTGGGTATCAGAATCACAGAATATTCTGGAAGGGACCCACAAGGATCACAGAGTCCATCTCTTAAGTGAATGGCTCATATGGGTATCGCTGATGGGTTTTTTTCTGTGCTCACTGAAACACTGAAAGAGGCAAAGAACACGCACTTGGGCCTGACTTTGAATTTGAAAACCTAATTTGATGGTAATCCACATCCTTAAAAATTACAGGGTACCATAATCTGAGCTAAACACAACACATGCAGAACAAACTCCAGCTACCTCACTTGGCCAGCCAAGGGAGAGGACACAAGGCTGCTTTAGGGTGTGTGTGCTGACCAGATGGGAAATGCTCCCCCTTTTTGGGCCAAAAAGTAACCAAGAAGATGGGCCAACAAGCAAAATGGGGACTGCACCCCCACAGCCCCTCAGAGGTGCTACAGGAAGCCTTTCTTCTCCCCCCCACACTTGCAATCCTTCTGTGAAACTGCTTTTATGGCCTCTCCTTCACAACTCAGGCACACAAATTTATGGGTCTGGGACATGCACTACCCCGATCTTACCACACTCCCCAGCAACAGGAAGGCTTTTTAATTTATTTATAGCGTTCTGTCCCACAGTGATGCCACGGAGGTTCCACCTTCATCTTCCTGGTGTGAGCAGAAGGACAGAGTTCTCCTTCCATCTCCTGTTATGAAACCCTACTGGCAGCCACCCTGCTTTCCCCCTCCATTATGGGAATTGCCAGATTTCATAAGTACTGAGAGGGTTGCTATGTTGTTACTTTTGACCCTGACTCTTGTCTTCCAGGTCTTCCCTCTTGCATGCAAGTTTTATTAATGTCAGTGGCTTAAGAAATAATAAGGAATCAGACTAATGTTAGGTAAAACCACATAATCTTTTAAATAAATAGTACTTTATAAGAGGCTTTGCATTAATGTGTTTTTATAAGATGACATTTGCACATAACATTCCTACAAAATAGGGTTTTTTAATGAAATGTTGAGCAAGCTTAGATTGATAATTTAGAAGTCATTGCTCTTTGCATGGAATTTATGATGTTGCAAGAGCCTTCGGATCCAAAAGCGACAGTACAACGCAATAATCACTGGCAATCTTTTTACTCAGCACAAAACCTCCGCTTTAGTTCCACAGGAGTGGAAAGATCTGCTATCAGTGGAAAGTTTTATATTTAGTTTAATACTGATTTGGTTCTATAACAACTTTTCAGAGTTTAAAAGTGAAGAAGTTACGTAATTTCTCACCCTCTTTGACCTTGACAAGGTCAGGGGTCTCGAGTTCTAAACTTCATTTTCTAGGAGTAAGGATGAAATGATTTGCATTCCTATGTCATGCAGTGACACGAGGAATCAGTGTTGCAGGAAGATTGTCAAAGAGAAAATCCAAAATGGAAAACATACCTAATTTAGCCAGAGTTTTCTAGCATTACTGAGATTGCTTAGTAATTGATGACTGACTGTGAAAGACAACAGAAAGTGTTTTTATAAATACATCAACAACAAAAGGAGAGCCAAGGAAAATGTTGTTTAACAGGCAAAAACTGATGCCCAGGAAGTTCCACCTGGACATGAGGAAGAACAACTTTGCTGTGCAGTGACCCAGCACTGAACAGATTGCCCAGAGAGGGTGTGGAGTGTCCCTCACTGGAGATATTCCAGAGCTGTCTGGACACAATCCTGTGCCATGTGCTCTGGGATGGCCTTGCTTGAGCAGATGACCACATGAGCCACTGTGGCCCCTCCAGCTTGCCCCATTCTGTGATTCCAAAGATAACAAAGTTGTTGGAAGAAAATTAAATAGCACTGTTCATATAGTTAGGCCAGTTAAGCCAGTGATTTTAAATGCTACTCCTCACAGCAAAAAGACTGCTTTCCCAGAAATCTCTAAACCAACTGCACCTCACATGAACAAAACATTTGAGATTGCCTGGATTACAGCAGTAACTCCGAAGAAACTAAGGGATGTGGAAGTGGGAAGTTTGTATTTTTACAGTCCATCTCCAATAGTTCCTGTCTGAAGTAGTCTCTGTATTCTCTCTGCACGGTTAAGGGAGAGAAATAAACTCCCCTAGAAGGCAGAAACTCTCTGGGATGTGTGACATTAAATACAGAGACAATATCTGCACCCCTCAGTTCCCTCACCCTCTTAAAGGAAGTTTGTTGGTGAACTACAGCTTTGCCAACATAACATCAGATGAATGTTTTTTTGAAGGATGGTTAAAAACATTCATGTTCCCAGGGATGGTGCATCCACCTCTTTGGGCAACCTGTGCCAGTGCTTCACCACCCCCACTGTAAAAAATGTCTTCCTTAAATCTAGTCTGAATCTACAAGTATTAAACCATTACACCCCTTGTTCCCACTGCAACAGGCCCTGCTAAAAAGTTTGTCCCCATCTTTCTTATAACCCCCCCCTTTAAGTCCTGAAAAGGTGCAATGAGCTTTCACAAAAGTCTTTTCTTCTCCAGGCTGAACAACCCCAACTCCCTCACCCTGTCTTCATAGGAGAGTTGTTCCATCCCTCTGATCATTTTTGTGGCCCTCCTCTGGAGCTGTTCCAGCAGGTCCATGTCACCCACCGCTCTTCTAATACCACAAATAGGGGGATAAAAGCCCCTGGACATCATTTTGAGAAAATATTACTGAACATATTACTATGACTGAGACTAGAAAAAGAGTGCACTGGATCTGTGTGCATGTGTCTGACCAAGACAACAGTCCAGCACTTGACAACCGAAGAAAACATTATTTCTTTCAAAGCAATGTGCTTATGGGTTTCTAAACCAACCAACCAACTGTACAGCATCTGGATTAGTGTGTTTCCCTTCAGTTAATGTTCTTGCCCTGTGCAATGTGGAACACTGGAGAAAAAAGGCTCATGAGCGAAAGACTTCTCGGCCAGACCTACAAATCACAAAATACAGCAGAAAAGCTGACAAATCTGCTTCTCTCAGGAAGTGCAACCACTACACCTGGTGAATCTACCAGTTTGTTTTCTCCCAAACTTCAAAGTACTTTCATCCTACTATTCTCGGTGTTCCCTGCCACCAGCATCACCTGTGACAATTTCTGCCACGGTTGTGCCTCACCCTTTACATGTTCACATCAGTCTGTGCAAGTACCAAGAAATACAGGCAGCAACTATCTCTTAAAGTTGTTGCCTTTTTTTTTTTTTTTTTTTTTTTGAGGTATGTAGAACCTTCCTTCAGCTTTTAACCACCACACTTTATCAGGACAAGTAGGTTTTCCTCCTGAGCTCCCATGTGAGAAGCGGGCTGAGCCCTCCCTTTGGGCAGCTGCAATAGGGGTGCAAGGGGAAACATGAGCTGAAAGCTCCACAAATAAAAGAATTATGGTTGAAAAACCATGACAAAACCCAACGGTGATACTTTACACTGAGAGAATGAGTAGAGTTCTGCAGTGTATTTGACTTATGTGGTAACTCCACCAGCAAACATCACAGGTAGGGCTCCACAGTAATTACAAGTGTTTGCAGCTCACCTGATAATTACACTCCACAGGATCCCGGAGTATTTACCATATAACTGCTCTGTGGTTTAGAAGATGAGATAGTTCTGTCATTTGATGGTATTTCTCAGGGTTAGACCCCACCACTACACGGTGCAGTGCTCACCACAAATCACCACCAGCATGGTCTCCACAGAGCTGGGCTCTCAGCAATAAAACCCCCTACGATTGAAGACCTGAGCTAGAAATGCAACAGATACTCTTAAAAATGCCTTTAATGCCCAGTGTGCATTTGAATTTTAAAATAAAGGTTGCATTCCCTTTTCAGGGTGTTTTCCAATGAATTTCACTCAGATAATTTACTGGCAAAAGCACCCACTGAAACAGCAAATTTTAAGCTGGAATTGCACATTAATTATGAAGAGAAGTATTTTGGGTGTATGGGACTAAGAATTCACACCTAAGTTCCAATTTTCAGAAATGCATTTGCCCACTCACGGAAATGTCATTTCTTGCATGATCTGCACTTTTAATTAGAAATCCACTTAAAATATAAAGAAACTGTGAATAGTTGCCAACAACAACAACAAAAAAACACCTGAAGATGAAGTAGTATTCAGATAAAGTCATGCCCACAGGAGTACAACTCAGGAAGCCTCAGCTCTTTGTTTCAGATCAATTCCCTTCCAAGACCCATCATCTATAACTAGGGAAAGAATCCTTGCCAGTGAGATTAGGAAAAATGATAAAAAAAATCCATTCTAACCTGTTTTTCCAGAGAATAGCAACATATTTTGGTCTAAAAATAATACCATTTTTTCTTGCAACCATTTAAAAGTATCTGCCTACCAGGAATGAGATTGCTTTTAGAACATGGCAGTGCTTCTTGTAGCCTGGAGACAGTATTTTGAAGCCAAAATCTTGGAAATCTGAAGGCTGTTTATTGTTTGTTTATGCACCCAGTGCACAACATGGACACAGCAGGGGGAGTTCAGTGAAGAGCCATGAATATAATTCATTATTTAGGGGTTGGAGCATCTAACCTAGGAGGAGAAGCTAAGACAGCCAGAATTATTAGCCCCAAGAACAGAACATTCAGGGGCATCTTATCCATGTGTGTAAACACCTGACAGCAAAGGGGAAGTAAAAAGATGGAGCCAGGCTCTACTCAGTGGTGTTTATGATGGGACAAGAGGCAATGGGCACAAACTGAAAGGCAAGAAATTCCACTGGAATACATAAAATTCCATTTTTTCCTGTGGGCATGACTGGCACAGGTTGTCCAGTCAGGATATGGAGCCTTTATCCTTGGAGATATTTAGAACCTGGCTGGACACTGGAAAGGCTAGAAAAGGGTTATGACTCCCTGGATTTAAGGGTGATAGGAATGGTTTCCTGGGATGCAGCATCTGAGGCATAGGCTGTGCAGCCCCCAAAAAAGAAAAGGCAGTTGTGGAGAGTTTTTAAATAATTTCTATGCTATTTTAGAATTTGCATAGTAATTAAAATAAAATTATTGAAAGGGAATCATACCCTAGTGAACCTAAACAATTTCTAAAGGGTTTGACATCTTTTTTTCTCTCCCCAGTTTAGTACTGGACAAAAAGAGGCAAATATGGACTGAGAAGCACAGCACATTATTGTGACTTCGTGATACACACTCATTCTGAGGTACTCTAGGGTTACAGCTGCAATAATAAAAATCACTATAAACACCTCTTCTAGCCCAAGCATTTTCCACACCTCTTTACCTGCATCCTTATCATCAGAACACCAATTACAGTAAGTCTTGTTGTCCTAAAATAATTTAATAACATAGATTGGAAGGCTCCTTAAAAGATCATTAGTTCAGAGCTTCAGAGTTACACTGGATCTTGCATTGCTGGAGTTTGCTCTCTTAAAAATACCTATTTGTCAGCACAGCAATTATGAACCACGTGATGTCTGGTAAAATGTCTTTTTTAAATATTTGAAAATGAATTCTGAGGATTTTTCTAATAAAATTCTCAGCCCTTTGTTATG
This sequence comes from Myiozetetes cayanensis, assembly GCF_022539395.1. Classification (NCBI taxonomy): domain Eukaryota; kingdom Metazoa; phylum Chordata; class Aves; order Passeriformes; family Tyrannidae; genus Myiozetetes; species Myiozetetes cayanensis. The sequence goes on along the minus strand of NW_026087521.1, from coordinate 69,584,195 downwards.
CAGTTACTGATGCTGGTGACATTTGTCACTTGTACTTTTGCCACCTTAGAAATGTGCTTGTATTTAAAAAAAAATAAGTAGCAGAATACACCAAATAATCTGCTTGGAGGAGACGCTGAAACAGCATCACCTGAAGAACAATTATCACCACCCCTCTTTTCTACCATGACCTTATTATCCTTTACTCCCCTGCTCAGTACAGCCAGTGTTTCCCTCAGTGCATCCAGTCAAACACGGAACTATTGTGCTCAGTTCATATTTATTCCTCAACATTTCTGTTTCTATTCCAGACCTGAAAGATTTTACACACTCAAAGCTTGCCAGGTTTTCCATGTCTATCAAGTAAGTCTGAAAAAAATCCTGTCCCTTCTGACAATCCCCATGCTTCTTATGCCATTAGATTATCCCAAATCATCTCCATTGTTTATGGGGTGGAATAATATTTTTTTTAAAAAAGACACTATTTCTCTGTATACATGTGTCTGGTATTTGGGCATGTACAGAACTGGCTCACTGGGAACCTTTTCCTTTATGACCACATAAATCTTTTTCATTAAAATCAAGAGTTATTTATGCCTAGGACTACCTGTGCTTGCACCAGACCTGGTGGGCCAGAGGAAAATGCTGCCAAGACCGCAAACTAACCCAGCTCTCCAGGGATTCCTCGTTTGCCATAAGGAGTGGCTTAAGAAAGCAGTTTTTTGAAGTCAGGTTACGAGTCCCTTGTGGGCCTCCTGCCCATTTTATGAAGGAAAAATTCATGCTACCTCTTTACCAAGTAATCCAACACCCACAGACAAGAGGAAATGCTTTGGGGAATTTAGGAAACTTATCTGTGAAAACGGCAGGATCTCGTACACCTTGCTAATGCTGCTGAAGAAAGAGACAACTCCCTAATATTTTGTCCTGAAGGGTATCATTCTAGGGATGAAATGCAACAGCAGACACTGAAAATACAACATTCATAAACCCCTGAGCAAATATTTGTGCTAATGAAGGTTAAGGAGTTGGCAGTTCTGGAAACTGTAGTCCCTCTATTTATCGACAGCCTGATTTCCATGCAGGCTGCTGGAGTGGAAGCTTCCCTGCACTGGCCTGCCAATGCTTTCAACCCTGACCTAAAGAGACCCTCTCTAGAAGCAAGAAATAATTAATTCTTTATGCTTGTTTGGCCCTGGATTTATTTCAAGCAGAGGCTGCCAATTCCACTGAATCTGTACACAGTGATTTTATAATACGGCCTGCAGTCGACTGGGATCTGAACTGAGACCACCTAAGTCATTCCATTAAAACAACACACTGCAGTAGGAACAGAGTGCTGGGAGCAAAAGGCCAGAGCTCTTACACACTTCAGCTTATTCTTGTCACTTGCAAAGGAAGGGAAAGCAAGTTGAGTCACACCTAACAGCCTTGAAAATGACATAATAGAAATTAGGAGGAAAAGACAGAGACCGCTAGAAAGTGGTTTGGACCTCTGTATACTCCCATCACCTATTCTTCTGGAAAGAAGTATTCCCTGTTCCTCCTGTGAAATGAAGTGAATTCTTCTTGATGTAAAGGAATTCACTTGCATGTTGAGCCTGATGCAGCATCCATTAGTAATGAGAAGTATTTCCATTGAGATGACACAGTGACTTATCAGCTCCTTTTTTATTTAGGCCAGCTCTCAGGAATGGATGTGTCAGTATTTCAGGATCTGACTTCTGGTTTCTGCTTAAGGAGTATAATTTTCAGAAATTAGTAAGCCCATTTAGTGTAAGACTGTTCCCAGCCAGACTTGCAGGCACACCTGTCACTGCTGAAAACCAGGAATTCAAATGGCTCCAACGAAGCCCTGTAGGTGTTAATTTATTAATCAGTTTTAATTTATTCTTTCCGAGGTATGCACAGAAACAGAATTTTTCCTGTGCTCAAAAGGATGAAGAGTTTACCCTGCATTATTCCCATGCTGCCTGCTTTAGGAACACACCTGCCACTCCAAAACATCAGCTCTTTTATGAGACTTGTTCCTCCTGGAGTCAGAAAGTATTCTCACTACTGAATATCTGAAGCACAGGCTCCTTTCATGATATGAGTAAAAGGAGGAAGAATTCAAGCAGTACCATAAACCCGAGTTATTTGCAAAAAACTGTTTATCTACATCATTTGTGACACCTTGTGCTGGTATATAATCTTATAGCAGCTCAAGATAACCTATTCCACCTACTAGACCATATGACAGGAATCTGTAAAATGAGCAATGTAGAACTGCATAAACAGAAAAACTCTTCCTTTTTATTATTTGATTTCACAGGAAGACATCCCTTCAAAACTCTGACCAAAGAACCTTATTGATATTACATGAAATTATCTCTAGGGAGTAAAAGTTACTTCTAAAAGTTTGCAAGACAAGACCTGAACTGTAAAAGGCTAACTGAAATTTATTTCTGTAATTCAAAAAAGGGAGGGCTTAACCCCCCGATGAGGCATTTTTAACAACATATTTCCAGCCTTGTTACTCGCATATCCTGACACAGTTAACAAGTTTGCTGTTTGGTTTTTTTCCACCTCCTATCAGAGCTGAAGCTTTGATACTGAGTCTTAACTGCTTCCTCCTGCCTCACCCCACACCTGTATCCACTTACTGCCTCAGGAAAGCAACTGAGCTGTAGAGTACATTGCAGAAAATGGTGTATTAATATTAAGACCATAATATCACTTTTTGTGCCACAAAAGTAATTCCTCTTAATAGTAACCCACCTACATGAAATAGAACTTTATGTCTATTTGGAGAGAGGGCAAGATAATAACAGGATTGTTTTTCAGCTACACTCATTATTTACTTTGAAACATATTTGATGCATTTACTAAACAAGTCCTGCTTTAATTATTCAGAAATCTCTCTTATGCTTCATGCTTTGTTTGTGTTTCCCTTACTACATTTTCAAACACATAATACCACGTAATCTTCAAGCAAGCAAACTCCCACTGCTCCTCAGGGCTCTCTGATGCACAACAACATGAATCTACACTGGTCTGGATTCAACAAAACTGTGAAGAGGCATCCACTTCCACTCCTTATAATAGACCTGGGCTGGCTTATAAACACTGCAGAGATGAAACCACAAATAGAAAAATAAATGCAACTACTGAAACAAAAAAAAGAAGCACCCAATGGGCCTCAGCTTCCCTCACTTAGGTGGACCCCTTACTCCAAACCCCCAGTGAGTAGCAAGTAAATAAGCAGTAAATCACTAATTGGGAAGAAGAGGCCACCAAAGGAAGGGAGCAGGAGCCAGGACGAGACAAATAGGAGGTGGCAGCGCTTCAGACAAGAGGCAGGAGGCCTGCAGGGCTCCTTTCAAAGTGCCTGCACGCATTCAGGGGCAGACAAGGAGAGGAGACCTAAGAGAGATCCACTGATGGATCTTTGGAGCAGCCAAAGCAGGCTTGGGAAATCCCTGGGAGCTGGGAACAGAGCAAGGAGGTATCACATGTGCCTGCCCTGCTTTTCCTCTTCCCCAGGTACTTCAGGCTATTACTGGAGGCAGCTATTACAGCAGGGCACACACGTGCTCTGAGCGAGTACCACTGTTCTTATTATCCAAGAAGAGTCCCTCCAGCATGCTCCCTGTGGCCCACATACTCTGCTTTTCCCCATTATTAACAGGTTATTCCACATCACACTTTTCCTGGATAACAAAGGAATTATTTTACTCACACAGCAGATGAGGCGGTTTTTAAGTGCTTTTCTTTTTAGCTTTTCTGCTTCTAATTCCACACTGATAAATTATATAAATAGAATAATATAAATATAATATATATTTGTAAATATATGTTGTAAATATAAGTGTAAATATAAATAAGCACCCACTCTCACATTTGCATATTTGAATCCCCTTCACTTTCTCCCAACAGCTTTCTGACTGACAACAAACCACTTCTCTAGATCATTAAGTGTGGACCAGCCTGGTAACACAGAATGCAAAGTCAGGTACGTATATTTGAAAATACCAGCAAATACTTCTCTACAAAAGGCTAATTAGCAAGGGTTTTAAATAACTTTAAACTGATTTTCACCATTTAAAGCAAAACTTGGGGTGCAATGGAGTTTTATTTCATCATCCAGAAGGGAAATTAATTTTCAGTTTACTTAGTAGGGGTTTAATTGCCACTGAGACAAACGTGTCCTGCTCCTTGCTGCCTTAGTAGACCTATAATAGGATTTAACTGGCTTCTTTTTCAAGTAGAAGTAAACTTATCTTCACAGCTCTTGACATCACACTGCAGTCCTGAATTCACATCAAATCCCAAGGCAAAAGGATGTCATTTCCACTGTTAAATTTAGGCACCTAATACCAGTGTTCCTGGGGCCTTCTGGAGATGTGCTGAACTCAAGTGCTCTGAACCAAAGCTTCATCAGAGTTCATGTCATTCCTACTGATGATGAGCATGGATGTTGAATGAATGTTCTCTGGAGAACCTCTTCCCATCATATCCACATGAGGGGGGAGGCTGAAACACTTTTGCTTTTTTCCCACTTCATTTAGGTTCAGGGGATATTTCTGGCCAAAATGAAGCAGCAAGGATTTCATTTAGAGACAATCAAAGTAACTATTTTCTAACCTGCAGCTATTTCAGCTGTTTCTCTGTCTGAGTTTTCTTATTCTTCTGTGAATTTACTTATTATTCCAGATTATAGAAACGTGATTTTTTTAAAGTAATGAACAGGTTGTGAGATCTTGCCTGACACAGGTAGTTGAAGGCCACAAATCCAGTGGGCCAGAAATCAGGAGGCAGGGTTCTTCTCTCTCAGCTGAAAACCACATTTCCCTGCCTGGAAAAGCAGGGATACACATCTTTTGTCTCCCTGAATGGCAAGGGAGAGTCTCAACCCCTCAGCCTCTCTCTCTGTACAGCTTTTAGAGCAGTTGACACAATAGCTCCAGACCAAAAAGCTACTGTAATACAAATTAATACCAGTTTCCCCACAAGCTGCCTAAATATACTTTTAGGCCACAAAACAAATCCGTTGCACCAGAGATTTTTACCACTTGTACTGCGATTCCCAAAGTGAAGTATCCTTTTTTTTTTTTTTTTTTTAGATCTCAGGGGTATAAAAAGAAAATAGCATCATCTTGTTCAATGCCAGCTCCTCTGCTGAAATATTCATCACCTAAGTGATACTTCTGTGCTTTTGCAAAGTGTAAAATGCACAAGATTTGCCACTGGCAAGACTACGGTCTTACTATGTTTAAACCTGTGTAGAGCAGCCATAATTATGTAGAATGGATGGCAAAAAAATGACAGTAATTTTTCGAAGACCGTATGTTTTTTATTCAAGCTGTGCACAGGATTTGTTTAAAAGGAAATTAAGGAAATCTCATAACTTAAAAATGCAAGCCTAGCCATCTGAACTTTCCAAGTGGCTGCTACTTTAAAATAAAATGCAGTCATAATTACAAAAAAAAAAAAAAAATGAAGTGGTATTTATCTTTGTTACATGTTACTGTTGGTATAATTTGTTGTTATTATTCAATTGCTATTTGTTATTATTGCTGTTTATACGGAAATTATGCTCATGCAACTGTGCTGCCTTATCCACCTCTCAGTCCTTCCAGGTAAGTTTTGAATCCACTGGGAATCCCAAAAGCTTTCCACTGAGCATGAGACAACAGGTCCTAAAACCTAAAACCACAGTTTATTTCTGCCTCCTGAGTCATTTTTCTAGATAACAAAGTCATAATGAAGTTTCTTTATGGACATAACCCCAGCAGTTCTACATAAAAATTCTGCAGGAACAAAATCAAAGTGCTTCACTAGATGGGCCTGTGGATCAAGCAAAAAGTTAAGGCAACTTCTGGGGGGGGAAAAAAAAAAAAAAAAAAAGAGTTGATGAGTAGAACTTGGGGGGTATTAGGCAAAATAATTTATTTCAAATAAAGCATTCTGCTGCATCCTCCTGTCATTCACTAACAGGAGATACAATTTGTCTTTTATTTACTGTAAAGCCTGTTAAGTGCTCTGCCACTTCCAGTGATGCAGCAGTTAAGGGGTTCAAATGCCACCACAGATGCCCCACACAAACCCAGATACAGCCCAGGAGATTAAATTCCCGAGCAATTTCGCCTTGAAAGGGCACTGATTTAATCTGCTGCCATTTGTGCTCCTGCCAAGAAATCCTGCTCATTTCAGCCCAATGCTCTGGAGACTCCCAGAGTGAAAACCTTGTGGCTCCAAGATACAATTTCAAGTATTGCATGAGATGCAGGAGATCTGATGAGATCCAAATGACTGCAAAAAATTGCCTCAGCTCCTCTCTGCTCAGGAACTTTTGCCCTGAATCCCACTGGCTGCACTTGCTTCCAGGGATTCTCCAAGGTTTGATTTGTAAAACCCTTGGCTTTGCCTGGATTTGTAGGAGTGAGGCAGAGCTCATGGTTTGGTAAGAAGACAGAAGATGAAGAATACTTACAGCAGGTTTTATTGCCCTCACAACACCTGTTTGTGTGTTTCTACACTCTCTGCATATTGGGTCCATGAGATTGAGGAACAAGAGGAATTCTTATTTTAAGTCAGTTCCACTGCAGCCTCTCTGAACCTGCTTTTATAACTGCATACAGAACACCAGGGTTATCTGGGAATATCATTCCAGTTCCTCATGACTTCAAGGATTTAGGGACCTGGCAGTGGCCTGAATTTTTTTTTTTCTTATTATAGTAAATTATAGTGGCTTTGGGGGTTCTACTGAAAGTTTGGGGTTTGTTCTGCTGACAAGCGTTTTGTGGCATTTAGATGCATCTGGAATACATGTTCTCTGAACCCTTTTGGACCATGTGTCTCTTGCAACTGACTGCAGCTTTTCTAGCCATATATTGCTTTATTTCTGTTATTTGGTGACTGAGCTTGCCCAGACACCCATTCAGTGAGGGGTTCACGCTAGAAAAGCCCCTGGAATAATTAACAAATTAAAAAAAAAAACTAAAAGGTTTGCAAGAATAATATAATCATTATGTGCATTAAAAAATCTCTAAATGGCAACTACAGCTGTAGCTAAACACAACTAACTAACTTAGTCATTAAAAACACTATTTCTTTCTGCAAGCAGATTTTTCCTTTCAAATTTTCTAATCAGTCAATCAATACAGAAATTACACTGAGATTGCATTTGTGCTAAAAAAAAAAACAAAACAACCCAGAGCTTTCATTTGAATTAAATTTTAGGTCTGTGGGATTTTTATTTTATTTCAAAGTATCTTGCTCTGAGACCTATTAAGACACTCATTGTTTCAAGGCACAATATTTGATGTTTGTAAAGCGTATTAGGCACTTACATGCTTCATATTAAAAAGGCAATGATTGGCTTCACAAAGCACCATACAAATACCTTTTTAATTGAAATCTTTCCATCTCCCCTGCTTTCAAGTCCCCAAAGGTACCAAGCTATGAATTTCAATGAGGGCTTTGCAAAACAGTATTTAATTAGTGCTTTTCTGTCAGCCCTTTCTTCCATCACCCACCTAACCACTCTTGTTCCTACAGAGACATGTAACAGCAATTTAATATCATACAAAAGGAGCAACAGATAAGAGTCTAAAACGTATCAGTTCAACCTAATTTTGGTATGGCTGTTTTCCAAACCCACATGGAATAGTGTCTGTTTTTATTGTGGAGGTAGCAGACCTTTAGTCATTAAAAAGAAGGGGAGAAAAATAATTAAAAATAAAAAGAAACTTCTTTATAGGGGTGTAATTCTGAGGTAAAGTTAAATTTATGGCAGAGACACATCTTTCCTGGAGGTGAATGGAAGAAGGGGAAATGAATCACGAGATCCTCATGATCATCCTGTGGAAAACATGAGAATACAAACAAGACAAATGCAATAGAAATAATTTCTATTGGTGAAGCAGAGTGATATTGCAGTGCTTAGAGATGGAGGTGATTAGGATACAGTAAAATGTATGGATGGAATGGAGTAGCATCACAGCAGATTAATGCTGCTTGAACTACACCCTGGAAACCTGAAGTTCAGCTCTTGAACGGAACCATTCAGGTGAAGGTTTCCACATGGAGACTTCACACTTATTTCAGCATGACTAACAATTTCTTGCTCCAACAAGGGGTCACAAAAGGGAGGAAAAGGGCTGCTACCAGCAAATAAGAATGAGGAATTTTGGAAGATGTGATGAAGGGCCTTTATTCATACTACATCTACCTTTCATAATACTCCCTCTTTCAATTACGTTCTTAACGTGACTCTAAACACATTCAGAAACCATTTTTCCAATTCTGACGTCAGGCAGAACTGGAAAAGGATGTGGTAGGATCCAGAAATAAGGATAAGAGCCATGAGGAAAGCTGGCAGTATCCCATGGATTGCTCATTGTGGTACACCCTGCTGTCCTCAGCCTTGGCTACAACCTGTGAGTCAGTACCAAGACACTAAATTTGGTTAAGAGAGAGCAGAGAAGAAAATGAAAGCAGCAGTAAAAGCCACAAGACACCACAGGAGGGTGCTGCACACAGTCACTGTGTTCTTCTAGCAGGAACAGTTAAAGGCAGCATGACTATGTTTTCCATAGTTTGAAAGCAGGAGTGAGTCCCTTTCCCTCAGAGCATCTCGGAACGAATCCATTTACTTACAATCAGGGACTCAGAACCAAAGGGCACCAGTTGTGCCAGCCTGAGATCTGTGCTGGTTGTACAGATACTGTCTCCTGATGCCCACTGCTGACATTATGAGGAGCAAGAATCAGATCAAATGACCCATCCAAAGTGGAGAGTTTGATGGTTATATAAATATTTTGCTGCGCTTACACTTGGAGAGTAAATTGCCTCTACCCCAAAACATCAGCAGCTGTTCTTTACATGCTTAAATATCAGCACATCTTCAGAAACCTCCAGAGTTCTTAGAATGAAGCTGCTGTGTGAAGGGATATACACTTCTATGAATCAGCACGTGACAATACACTTTCTGTAAGTACAGATATATTTTGCTGTTTTCTTTCTCACTTCCCACTTGCTGTTCAGTAGCTAACCCAACACCAGAGCACTTTACTGTGCACAATACAATACATTTACCACTAATTTCCTATTTACTGAGGCTGTTTATAGCAATTCCAAAGAAAAAAGTTTGAACTACTCATCCCCCTCCTCTCTCAACAAATCAAAGTAAGGTTGCTATATAGAAGCTGATGAACATAACAGCTGAGTTATATCTTCCTGAGGTGTTTCTCCTCTTTGTGTTGGGTTTTGATAACCTCCTTAATCACAGAATCATAACTTATCTCTATTTGGAGGGGACCCCTCAGGATCACTGTGTCCAACTCCCAAATTCATGTGATTCTCGCTGGCCAACAGTTACCACACTGCCAGATTTCTTCTGTCACAACATCCCTTGCTAAAAGTTACCACTCCAGCTTTCCTCTCTTCTTACCTCCATAGTAGCTACCACAGCTTTGCTTTCTCTACAAACCAGTGTTCATCACTACTGTGAGTATTATGGTTTGTTTCCAGCAAAATCCATGTCTGTGCATCCCACAGTGTCCCCATCTTCCAGCATCTCTGTCCAGAGGCGATGGAGTAACAAAATGTCCTAGGACCACATCCCTAAAGTCCCCTGGGATACTCCAGGATGAAAGGTGCTCTACCACAAAACAGGTAACTACCTCAGAAGCAGCACTGTGAGAAAACAATACACACCAATGCCTTAAAATAACTTCTGGTCTACTGGTCCACACAGGAACGAAAAGTTAATGCAACCAAACAGCTCTCACGCTGCAGGACAGAAAATCGCCCAGAATGCCACGAAACAGTGTGCAGAAACGTGTGTGTTCCCAGTTCAAGTGCCACTGCCAAAATTTCATTCCCAAGGAGAAATCTGCCACAGGGATGCACAACTGCTCTCCCACCTTCCAAGCTGGAAGCACGGAATTAGGGAAATGTTTTTTCAGAGAAAGCTTCTGTCAGCCTGCACTGAATTCCTGTTGCCACTATCGCTCTAATTATTTGGCAGCTAAATTTTGTTTCCAACACCGTCTGGGACACACCACGAGGAAAGCCCATTCACACAATGCTACTTTCACAGGAGATAAGGAAGTATGGCAACAGTGGCCACCACAGACACTTTTTCTGCAGGGAACAGAGTTTGGATGGGAAGAAAAGGGGAAGATCATCTTTCAGAAGGCGATGCAGAAATACAGAGTATTGAGAAGACAAATCATTTTTCTGACATACAATTTCATACATAAAGAAAACAGGCTGCTGGTCACCTTATATCCTACACAAACATTGGAAATGCAAACTCGTCTGGAAAGCAGAAATAGAATGCTATACCCTGGTATGTGCACTAATTCACTAACTGCTCTGTGGCTCCAATCCAGCAAAACACTTAAGCACATGAATAGTCCCAACAACAAAAGGTCTGAAAGACTGCCCATACATTAAAGTAAATTGCAATGTAGGCACAAGCCTCTCCCTTGCTTTCATTAAAACCTGCAAAACCCAGAGAACAAAATCAATGCTGCCTCCCCTGGGTATAGCAAGCAAGGAGTGGGGTCACAGCAGCCACATTCAAGGACAGCTTAGGAAAATGTATTTAAAACATGCATTTGTATTTGTACACAGAAATTTGAAATACACATACATTAGTGGGATAACATATTGATTTCTAAACAAACAAACAAACAAAAACGTCACAAACACCATACAGGTTTGACCCCCAAAGGGCCATTTAGCCATGAAAAAACTTCCAAACTTTTTGCTGGGGTTGCTTTTATGGTCAGACCCTTTGCCACACTGTGGAAAGGAAACACGTTGCTGTGTTTTTCCCTGAGTTTTCTTCAGAGGAGGAATCTGACTAAAATGTCAGCCTGAGCCACGCAGCAACCCTGGCTTACACAAATCAAATGTCAGGGTTCAGGAGAGTGTGATGACAACACTTGGTGGGAGCACAAGGGACAGACAGGAGTGATTCACAGTCTGGGAGGAGACCCGGCAGGGTCTAGACCAGGGAAAATTGAGAGGTGCTCGGAAAGGATGGATCAGAATGGAGATGGTGAATATATTGCCATTTGAGAAAAGTTACCTGCTCTCAAGATCTGCTCAGACAGCACCATTACGGCATTCAAAAAACCACTTTTCCCGTTACCTCAGGCAACAAAATCCTTCACTATCAGAGAAAGAATTTTAGCAAAAGGACCATTTTAAAGCGCAGTTGTAATTTCTGCTTTTACTGTCACTTGTATTTGCATTCCTCCTCTGGTCTCTCTGTTCAGATGCTAAAACCAGCACCTAGCACACACACACAGTGAGCACATGCAGGCAAACACATCTCCCACAAAGCAGCAAATCTCATCCCAGTCCTGTCACAAACAGTTAATTCTTTTTTTCTGGGGCACTCAGCATCAGATTTCAGGTGGAGGCACCTGAAACAGCAGTGCTATGTTATTAGGGCATTTAAGACCAAATGCTATCACCAACACAATGAGTGGAAGTCTAATCTGCAAGCTGTACTTCAGAAATGAATGAAATGTTTACAGGGCAACAGTGGTGTGAAAGTGGAAGAACCTGCTTCTCTCAGAGGTCTAAATGCTCTGCTGGCACATTCAGGGTGAGAAACATCCAGTGTGTACACAAACCACACTGCTGCTGTCATATCAGTGCTCTTTTTCTGTAGATTGAGGCTTGTTTGGCACTGCAGAATGGTTTCTTCACCCTAAAACTGGCAGGCTCCCTTCTGTGCCCAAGTGACTATCTCAGCACCTGTTTACAGCTCTGCTTCAGTGCTACCTACCTCTTATTACCACAACAATCCTTTGGGAGCAGCAGCTCTGTAATTGCTGCAAGCATATCCTTCAGGACTGAACTGGCTTTAGTCCAGTTATCATATATTGGTTTCTTGCTGGCAGTTTCTTTTTACCCTCCCAAAGTTCTGTGTGGGGCCTGGAGACACCTCTCTCCTACAGTTTAGTGAAATAACTTGCCAGTGTCTTCCTCAGCAGGTGAAAAGTTTACCACTGTAGCACAGTTATTCACGATTTTCTCTGCACCACCCGCACAGTGCTGCAACCCCAAAGAAATCATCATGGTTTGCTTCAGCTTCTGATTCAATCTCTGGTGCTGGCAGATGTTCAGAGTCTCGTGATGCCAGTTCAAACTCTACCCAGACTGCTGGGGAGTTGGTGGATGCCTGAACCGGTTTGATGGGGCAGGAATCTCATCTCCACTTCAGAGGGAACACTGGAGCAGTGGCTGGAGCAGCCTCTAGGCCTCCACAGACTCCGTGGGCTAACAATGCTGCATTATTTCATCCCAGTCACCATGTCTACACCTGTGTGTTCCATTTTCTAAAAGGAAATGAAGAGTCTGGATGAGCAAAGATGGTGATACACGGGCAGAGCTGCACATGGAAATAAGCTCAGCAGGATATCTGGTTTGTAGCCATCTCTGCTTCAATGATCTAAGAAAAGAAAGCTGGAGAAAATCCTTTGGAATCTATGGGCTGTTTGCAAGAGGTCAACAGAGGACTGTAAATAGAGTGTAGTCAATATTGCTGTGCATGGGGGAACATGGAAAAATAGAATTCTTCTTGATAAGAGGCTGGATTTGATTTCTACACTGTGAAGAAAAGCATCAGCTAAACACTGAACGTGTATTTTAATTTAGGCAGTATTTGTTGGCGGTCAAGGCAAGCAGAAAGAAAGACCTGACAGTGTTTTTCTGGATCTCATGCCGTGTTGGAAAGTAAGGAAACCCTGTTTCTACCTGTAAATAGGACTTGTGGAAGTCCAAAGAGAGAATAAATATGAAACAGGGAAAATGGGATGTCATTCAACACAGCCACGCTCCTGACCACAATGTTGCTTTTGAGACAGGTCAGCTTTGTATGGCTCAGTCCACGAAGTGAGTCATAACAAACACTAAGAGGGAAATTGAGGGCCCTGCAGGTGTTTTTAGAAGAAACAAAGAAACAAAACAATCCCATGAAATATTTAACCAAAGGACATAGAAATAAACTTGGAGTGCTTGGAGATATATTCATTTATATTCTAGGTTTGGGTACTTGGTAGTTGAGAGCAAGGGGGGGCTTTGATGGACATTCAGAAGTGGTACCATTCACACTCAGAGCTGCCTTAAAATACACATCCACAGTCTGGACAACAGGAAAATTCCTTTAGTCATCTAATGCCCCTCTTGCATGAAGTTAACAAGAACAGCACAAAACCCACAGAGCTCTCCTGCTCCCACCAGGGAGGATCCTTGAAGATCCTTTTGAAAGTTTTAACTACTAGAGTATTACAGCCTGTGTTCTTCGGATTTTATTGTTTTTCTGGCTCTTTGCTCTGTCATGGGGCTGTCTCATGGAGCATTTCAGTGAGCTCCTGCCAGGTAATCCAGCAGATTAATTCAGAGTTCATTTGGCCAGTAAGTGGTCAGCTTCTCTGAGAGGGGGCATGGGAATGACAGCTCCCTATCTCTTTCTGGGAATTCTCAGAAGACTGAGCAGCACGAAGGTATTTTCAACTAACGCCAAATGCTCCAAAGTCATGTTTAGATCTACACAGAAAACCTTTTCAAAACAAATCTCCAGGTAAACATACTACTCAGGACTCGAGAGCGAGACACAGATTAGGAAAGTACAAATCCTGCTTTAAAACAGCTCATTACAGGCTTTTCTTCTTCTTCTTCTTCTTTTTTTTTTTTTTTAATGATCTGTTTTTCAGACTCCTATTAGAGCAGAGTAACTAAATACCCATTAAGTAAGCACTTAGGCCAAATGATAGCTTTTCCTGGGAAGCTTAGAGGGAGTTCTGAAAGCATTTTGCCTGCAGAGCTGAGGAGCAGAAACACAGTCCTGGAGAGGAGCAGGCAGACAGAGCTTGAATGCTGCCCCTTGGCAGAGCTGGCAGCACCTTTTTTTTTAGTTTAGTTTAGTTTAGCTTGGCCTTTTCCTGCAAAGCTCCCCCAACTCTGAAATATTTCACCTAGGAAAGGGGTAAGTCAGAGACACTCCCAGGAAGACACTGCTTCACCCAGCTAATCAGGGTTCATGTCTGAGCTGTTTCTTGTACCAGTCTCTCCTCCTGCTGTTGGGGGTTCATGGATATTTGTGCTGCAGAGCAATACAACAGCCACCCATGGAGGCACCAGAGGCTGCCTAACCACCACTTCTACGGAGTGCCAAGGACAATACCTCCAGGTCTAAATGTTTCAGAGGGTTTTTTTCCTATGCTTTAAAAAAAAAAAAAAATTCTCCAAGAAAATCAGCTACTCCTGAGAACTCATTTTGCTTCAGTGACAGAATAACTTCTGTCAAAAATAATGCTGGCAATATTTTGTCAACTGGTTCAGGTGGTTGGATTCCACCTCACTTTTCAGAGCCTCCCCATTTCCAGAGTCAGTCTGGCTGCCCTTCCCAGCAGAGTCCCATCAGGCACCCCCGAATCCCAGTAAGAAGTCAAGCTGCCTGGCACCGTCAGAAATTGTTCAGTTTACAACACTGAGCCAACAGAGAACAAAAAGAACAAAAAAAAGTGTGGGAAGGAAAGGCGGGAGAGAACAGGATTTGCAAAATGCACCCTTACCCACCCGGCTCCCCGTGCTACACTTTGACCTCTAAACATGTACATCAATCACCGATGTTAAAGTGCACCAGGGATGAAAGAAGGGAATTAAATAACAGCCCAAAAGAATGGGGGGCTCAGGGTATCTGCATTCTGTTCCTAGTGGGAGCACACATAAAAACAGATCCTCAGCTTAACAAAACAGATTTGGTGAGATCGACACATTAAACTGCATGCTCTGTCAAATGAGCCCTTCACAGCTTTTCTGGAAAGTTCCTGTGATTTCTGCAGCCTTCCTGTGTCACTCCAGGCAAATTATTTAACTTTTCTGCCTCCCAGATTTGTAAGTCAGAGCACATGGAGTAACAGCTCCTGTTTCAGAGGGGGTTTAGACTCCTGAGGTAATTTTTTGGATATTCCTGTGACATCCTCTAGTGAATTAGTGATTAGAAAAGCAAATAACTAGGAGTTCACTTCTGAATAAGGCAGGATGAGAAACACACAGCAGAAGAACAGTTCCCATCCCTGCTCCCCCCATCTTGGCATTTGTAGCCTTGTAAAGAAATGTCAGCTTAAATAACCAGTTCTCATTACGCTAAATACTGAAATGCCAACCCTGATCATGTGGAATTCTGTCAAAAATTAATGTTTTAGCAAGGAGGCTCTTAGTTTTGGCCTGTCTGGTACTTTGAAGTTTGATATGGATTGAAGATAGCAGCTATTATATTATCCTCAGCCCATGTTAACTGTGGGCAGAAAATCTGCCAGCTCTGGTAAATCACCGATGTAACACAATGCTTGCAGCAAAAGTGGATACTCTGGCCTTACATTGCATGTGCAGTGATTTAGTGAGCTATAAACAGAGAGAAGAACTTTTAAAGGAGGTGCTCCATATCAAAGGGGGCCAAAAGTGCCGTTGCTTTTACTCAGAGGTGAATGCTTTATGTTGGAACAAGAGAAGAAAGCTTATCTGCAGCTCCTCGGCACTGATAAGTCAGGCACAGCCTTTTGAAAATGATCGGTCCCACTACGCCCCGTGCACAAAAATAGCAGGTTAATTGATTTGCTGCAGAGCTCAGCGCTCTTATCGATGGTGAAACATAGTTCAGAGAGTAACCCCAACAGCACACAACGCTCCCTGTTACACTTAACATCTCCCTTTCTGCATTTTTGGGCTCCTGGGAGGATTGAAGAGTTGAAGCCTTGCAGGGTGTCATCCCGATGACCTGCACATGACTGCAGGTTGGCTTTGTGACCTCAGTACCTGATCCATTCCACTGAGAGAAGAAAATAAGATTCCAAAGTCATTTCTACTATGGCTATACTGTGATTTATACAGGAGAGGAGTTTCCCAAATGAAAAGGAAACTCTAAGATAATGAAAAGAAATGTCATTAGTGAGCCAAGGAATTAAGGAGAGAGAAGGATGGATTTTTGCCTCATGGTGCTTCTCACCTTTCTCTTCATTTTCAATCTACTCTTCTGCACTTCACCTCATTCCCCCCAGGCTGGTTGTTTCTCTTTCTCCTTTTTTTCTGTTTCTCTCATTCCCTTCTTTCTCTCTCATTCCCTTCTTCCTCTGTGCCTCCTCTTAAAAATATCTCATAGTGCTACTACAAAGTTCCTGCCATGAAAGCATTCACAGTGACTTCTAAGATATGAAGCTTAACAAAGCCATGTAGATATTCTTAAGTTCCAGATATACACAGCCATTAAATACAAGCATCTTCCTTCCTATTACCATTAATTCCTAAATTATTTCGGAGTAGCTCAGAGCAACCTCAAACATAATTACATGGAACTGAATAATTAACAGAACCCACATCATATACAGGAGGCTAACAGTATATATGAACAGGTATTTGGTACTCAAATCTTGAATTTCTGCTGGTTTAAAAACAAAACCACCCTGTGATACCAGTCTATAGAGTTCCTGCTGGATCCCATGTCTGCAAAAGAAAAGCAGAAAAGAAGAACAGGGCCTGCAACATGGTCTGTGCCTGACATCTCTGCAGAGTAAAAATATACAATAAAAATCCATGGAGAAACCCATACTGACTCCAAAAGATGCTGAGCATCCTTACACAGTATTCAGAGCAGGCCTGAATTCACAGGGAGACACACCATGACAAATACAACACATTTACTTAAAGGTATTACTTAAAGCAGAGTCCATTTGTTGTGTGCATCTGCGAATGCAAGCTTTTTTTTTTTCCCAGAACACTCTGGATTAATATCCTTCCCAGATCTTTCTCACCTGACGTTTCAGTCAACTGGATGCTGGAGAGGCCTTTAAAAAACACGTCAGTTCTTTTATTTGCTATAATCTTGATATACCCAGAGCAGACAGTACGAACAGAATATTGGTTCACTTCCAGTGCTGTTGAAGGATTGAGTGTGAAAGCCCCTTTTGCATACTTCAATTTTTTTTTAATGTACTGCTTTCCAGTGTGTTTTCCCATTGGTGTGTGTTGCTTCTCCATCTTGTCAGCACTTCCAGTGGAGCTGTTGAGCTCCAGACCGGTCACTGCCCTTTCTGTCACACAGTGTGGAGAGATTTTTGGTCTGGCTTACAAACCCCCTGCTCCCCCTGACAAGCTGTCAGGCTGCTGCAGCTCTTTCCAAGACATACTTCCTTGCATCTCCAGCTTTATTTTCCCCCTTTAGCTTCATCCTTTCCCTAGTAAAAGGCATTAGCAGTGGAGCCGTGCAGAAACAACTACCTTTAAAAGTATTTCAGGTTCTTGCTTGTTGAGAAATTACCTGCACGTCCTATTTTGTCACTCAGTCATGTTCCACTGTGCATCTACTTTTACTGCTGTTCAAGCACTAAATTCTAGATTACCTCCCAGGTGGTGTTTCCTAGTACATCTAGGCTTTAATTTTTTTTACTATTATTGTACGTTCTATTTTCTTTTCAAAATATCAAATCTGCTATCTGTTACAGGACAGCTTCTGCACTACACTCCTGGAATTCAATCCCAGATTTCTTGGCAAAGTCTGCCAATCTGCTGCTCTTCCTTGAGTGTTGGGAGATTTCTCCTTTGAGTTTCAATCAACTCCTAAGTACTGTGCCCTGGTGACTGGTTTGGTTTACTGATGCATTCAAACCCAGCTGAAGCAAAGCAACAACAGGCATTGGCTACTCAACAAAAATTGGTTTTCCTTCTGAATTAAAACCCATTCAAAGTCCCAGAAAATTTTCAAACACAGGGTTTTTCTTTCAGAAGGCAAGTGAGCTACAAAACTAAGGTAGAGTGCATAGAGGCTTCACCACATTTTGCTGAGTGTAACTGGGATATGTGGCTGAATTGGTCCCTAGGAACTCAACTGAGGCCAGCAACCATCTTTCCATGGCTGTGTTTAACTCTGCAACTTGGGATATGCTGAAACTCTCTCTTCATTTCGTATCACACAACATTTCCTCACATCCTGGTTTCCACCTGGGCTGCTCTGAGCAACAGCACTGCAGCTACAGGGAATCTGTCCTGCAGCCCAGACAGAGTCTTAGAAAATACTGTCATATTTACACCTCGGTTTTCTCACCTACAAAAGGAAGATTGCAGCCTCAGGCCCCAGGTGCATTTACAGTTTCTGTAAGCCAAAAGTGACGTGCCTTTGCCTCCAATTCTGTGACATCCTAAGCAGTCACCATTTAAGCTGACAATTCAGTGAGGGCCTTAAAGTGAAAAGCTGAGGGGGAAAAAACCCAACAAGAACAAAAAAACCCACAATAACCTCAAAAACCCCAAAAAACCTACTGACAATTTTGACACTTAAAACTCTGCTTTTGCAATTTAATTCAGACAGAATTAGTTTTATTTGACTAGTGCTTAGAGGGCAGCTACAAAGAGGATGGAAGTAGAGAAAAGATAAAGGGCATTGGGTACAAGTTGCACTGGCAGAGGTTTTATCCTGACATTAAGAAAGGTGATTTTTACAATGAGAACAACCTTTCAGTGGAAAAACCTCCTCAGGGACATAGCAGGGTCCCTACTGATGGTGGTTTTCTAGATGTGACCAGACAGAGCACTTGATATTCTCATCTGGGCTCCCTTTCCCACAGAAGGTTGGAGATCCTTTCCAACCCGGGCTGATCTATGATTCTATCAGACTATTTAATCCAACATCTAGCCCTAAACTGTTTTTATGATTCTGTGATAATTACTGTTTCCCCTCAGAGCTGAACCTAAGCCAGATGACACTTAAACTAGTTTTACACCAGTGAACCTTTACTAGTCCTAATCATGGTTAAGTCATTCACATACAAGTGGAGGGAGATCAGGTCCAACAGAAATTGCTTTTTACTTAAACCAGGTATTTTCACCTGTTGCATCTTCCCTCCAGGCACATTAAAAACTCCTCCCATTCCAGAGGAATGGAGAAAGATAACTGAGGTGTCTTCACACAGGCTGCTGGAGCAAGTAAGAATCCCAGAAACTGAGGGACAGCAATTTTTGTGGGTTATACACAGTTCTAAAAGGTTATACACTTCTAACAGGGCACAGTGAGACTTAAAATAGTGTGTGTATATATTTATATATATATGTATCCTATATTCTGAGAAAGATAAGAAATTGAACTTCTTATTCTAAATGTACCATGAGAATGCACAAACAGACAAGTTTCTACTGCACTTAGGTCATACTGTGTGCAGGTTTAGGAAAAAGCTTCCAAGATCGCAGTGTGTTTGTCCAGATAAAATTTATACAGCCTGAAATGTTTTCTTATTATATTATCTAAAAGCACATGGACTGATTTCCTTAAAACTTGCCTTACATATATTCCTCTCCTTTACAATCACATTAGGGCTCCAATTAGAAGAGACAAATAGGATTGTTCTGTGAATGGGGTGCCTGCACTCAGGGTACCTCTGGTGATGTATGTTCAAGTAATGGAGTCATTGAACTGGTTACATCATTATGAAAGAGCTTTCATAGCTGAGATGAGAAACCTTGTACTTCATAAAGTCTGGAACAGTGCTGGCAACACGTAATTATTTAAAGTCGCCCTTCCACATGAATCTAAATGTGAATAGATTATTGTGCTTTCTGTAGAAAATACACCTCTGTCCTCTGAAGTGCTTTAGTGCAGAAGTTCTGAGTCACAATAGCACAAGCCCTGAGTCTCACAGGGGATCAGCATCAGAGATGGGAATAAAGAATCCCAGAGTCCCACTCTAACCCTTCCTGCACTCAAGGAGGACCACAATTCCTCCCAGCGAGTCCTAACAGGTTATTCTGCCACCACAAAAATCACACTGAACTAAGAAAACAGGTAAAGAATAAAAATAAATCATGGAAAATAGGTAGGGGAAAAAAAAAAAAACCTGAACAAAGGTGGCTTTATAATCCTCAGGGCCAGAAGAAACTCTGTAGTTTGATGTCATCTGACCAAAGGACTCCTGTGCTACTACTGCAAAATTAACAAGGGTTTTAGCACATAATCAAGTTTAACAAGTCTCTGT
Organism: Myiozetetes cayanensis; assembly: GCF_022539395.1. Taxonomy (NCBI): domain Eukaryota; kingdom Metazoa; phylum Chordata; class Aves; order Passeriformes; family Tyrannidae; genus Myiozetetes; species Myiozetetes cayanensis. The sequence continues at coordinate 69,564,186 of NW_026087521.1, read as the reverse complement.
GTATCAGCATGAGCAAGGTAAGCCATTTCATAATGCCCCTTAGCCCGTGACAAATGCAAGGCAACGTGGCTTAGCATGTTCCCCTTTCCTCTGGGATTAAACTGACACACTTTTAGTGGAGAAAAGAGAGAACCTGGTTTTGAGGCTCTGTTTGCCACACATGCAATTTGCTAAGTTGTGGTAAAATTTGACTTTACGTCAAATTCCTTAACTCTGCTAAGGACAGAAGGCTAATGGGATAAGGGGAAGTGAAAAAGCATTTCCTTGCCAAATGGATTTTTAACAGGCTTGAAAGTGACAGTGACAACTGTGTAAAGAGCTTTTCCACCACTGGATGAATCCACCTTAATTTCAGCACTATAACCTGGTGCTTCTCCACCTCTTGTCACCGCTCAGAGTGGCACCTGCCTGTCCAGTTTGGAGCCAGCTGTAAAAACACTGGCAGTGAATGATGAGCAGACATAACATAATTTATGCTTGAGGTAGGCATTCAGGGGATGGAATCTGAAGTGACAGAGGCCTTGCCAGCCACAGAACTCCAGAAGGATGTGATCACTCTGACCTTCAGTGGAGATACAGACACAGAGTTCAACTCTTGTCTATTTTGCTACTTCTTAAGCCCAACTCAGATTTTTAACCAGCCTTGCCAACATCAGGACTTAAGGGTGTGCCCTGAGGCTTTGCTGAATTAGGGTTTTTGGCTCATCATCAAATTAAGGGAAAATGTGGCGTAACCTACTCACTTGACTCAGTCACAGCTGCACTGCAGGATCCTAATCTCCACATTTATTAAACACATGCTCCCTCTGGAGCTGGAGATGATACAGTAACAGCTGTTTTATCCTGCTTTCTTTTTAAGTCACGTGGAAACAAACACAACCCTGTCTCTGGTATAATTCACAGTGTTCACACCTAGTGTTGCAATTAAGATGTACAAAGATAAACAACTGTTATGTGCTCCGTATCTTTTACAATCTATTCTCCCTCCCAATCACTCTCCCTGTTGTTGCCATCATTACTGTGAGCAAACTACCACCAAAATCTGACTCAGCAAAGGGAAACGAAGTTTTATGCAAAAATAAAGGAGGCAAGATGTACAGGGCACAGAATCCTCCCAAAAGATACTGAGACTAAACATAAGAAATCAGTACAAAGACAGTGAAACAAAGCAAATGCTGGGACACCAGGGTTTGCTCTGACTTTAATGTCAGCCTGGCCTCCCACTGGTATAAAATTAATATTTCTCTGTGGATCATTAATCCTTTTTGTCTACAATGTCCTGTCGTGAACTCCAGTGTGGCTTTTAACCACTGTGGGAGCACAGTGAAAATTCACACAGAAAATTCACACAGCAGCCAACAATTTAGGGAGGGCACCTCATATCAGAAGACACCCTTCTTGTGCCTGGTTAATGAAAAAAGGGACACGTTCCTTCCTCTGCTCAACCCCCAAGAGAATACCCAATGCCCCTTTTCCAGCTCTGAAACTGCCCCCAGAATGTGCTGATGAGCTCCAAGCACGGCATCAGCACCAGCACACAGGGCATCCTTAGGTTTGGTACTGCTCCCTCCATCCTGAACCCATCCCAACTCCAAACACGCCCCAAGCACCTTGCAAGCCTCCTCCCCTTTTCCCAAGGCACAGGAAAACAGGGGAGAAAAGGTGGCAGCAAACTGCACCGAGAACCTTGGGGTGGATGGTTTTGGACCGGCTGAGCCCCAGAAGAGACTTCAGGTAACAACAGCAAGGACACCGAGACTCTGTGAGTGCACACATATTTTTCCAAGGCAATCCCGCTGCAGTTAATGGATATTATTGTGCACAAAGCCAGCAAAGTTGCTGAAGGGCTTTGGCAAGCCAGGTCCAAGTGTCTGCACTGCAGTGCTGGCTGCGTGCTCTGCCTTCATCCACTCCAGCCCTGTTTACCAACAGAGGTACAGGCACAACCCAGCCCTGGGCACAACTAAACAGGCTGATGTGTATTTTTATGTTCCAACAGCTTCTGTAGCAGCACTGACAAGTGAGACATACAAAAACAAGTAAACACAGATACTAAAAAAGCCACTTGCTTTCTCACCCTGCGTGTTTACTGTTTGCGGTTCAGTCACCTCTGGCAAGTGGAGGAGATCATTTCATCTCAGTTCCTTCCTCCAGCACACCCACCTGATGTATTTCTGGGGGGGCATCACGGCACTACAGTGCCATGTTTGCTGTCACTGTAAACTGACACTTCACTTTTGAAAAGCTACAAGCCATTTGTTCATAAAACACTCTGCAATCCCCACTGGTCTATTTGGTAGTTTGCTTGGGGTTTTTTTCAGATCTAAAATAATTTTAAGGTGTTGCTTCAAATTAAACATCCGTGCCTTTCATGACATTTTCTTCATAAACAAGTTAGCACAAATATATTTTCCCATGCATATTTATTATACACACACAGCAGTCAGCCTTCAAATCTACTCCCCCAGTCCCTGGGGCAAACTAGGAATCCTCCTTGCCATAAAAACTTACCCTTTTCCCTCAATAAAGAATAAACTTTTGCCTTTAGAGTCTCATTTTTCATTTATTTCATTAGTTTCCATCTCAGATAACTAAATTCTTTTTTATTACAGCTGGGAATTTTTATAATGTGCAAATTGAAATAATGATTGTATCACAATACTCTTCAACTGGTTTTCATTAAGCCTCCAGCTACCATTCCTTGCTTTGTTGGATATCTTTGTGTCAGGGTTACTTTACACTGGACAGAAGTTTGGACAATTTATGTTGAAAAGAATGACTAAAAGCCTATTAGATAACAACCCCCAAAATGCACTGCTTGATGGAGCTTAATTGCATGTTCTTGCCATAAGCAAAACACCTCAATTGCTTAAAACTTAACAATCATGCTAAAAAGTGGACTTGTGAGTGTATTCCAGGGATTCACAATTGTGAAAAAATCAAAATTACTACCTGTTTTTGCAATTCTGTGTAAGCAGACACGCAGTGCCAGGAATACATTTACATTTCTGAGACTTCTTGTGAACAGAGCAAATCCATACTCTGTGTTCAAGTAGGGTCTTCTGGTTCATTTTGAGTCCCTTGAAACAGCTCAGAACCATTTGTGTGGCTTGCTGGAATTTACAGCATGCTTACATTGTTGATCACCAGTCTCATCTCGCTACTTTGTCATCCTGTATTGCCTATTGGGAAATGAGTTTGCTGGAATATATTCCCATTGCTGTCAGGGTCACAGAAGTCTGAATGAACACAGAAGGAGTCCACTTAATTGCCAAGATTTATAGCTATGTTGTTTTCTTTTCTCCCTTTCCACTCAAACTTGTCTTCCGTGTCTGACATCTATAGAAAAGGGAGAGCTGCTTGTTCTGCTCAAAACCAGCAGCAGACAAGGATCCCAGTTTTGCAGGGATTCCTTATTTCTCCCACTAGTGTACAGGCAACAGCGGAACAGCTTTCTAACCCACCCTAGGCCAGGGTACTGAACCAAAGAAAAGTGCTGTGTCAATACAAGATCAGCCATGATCAGTCTGCAATGAAGTAACGAGCAACACAACTGGCAAAGGACACCCCACATAACCTGTATCATTTCCAGAAGCAACGAGCTGGTCATTTGAATTTTGGATGCCAGGCTTTCCCAGCTGAAAGACAGGTGAACTGCTGCACAAACAGATGAGAAATTTTTAATTCCTGGGAATTCAGCTGCCATTTGAACATCTGTCTCTGCCTGCCCAAAGAGTCTGCTGCGCAAATCAAGTACAATTTCTGTGTCAAACTAAAGCCTTTTCCATCGTCTCATTTATGGCTCTGCTACAAGCTCGAGTAGCAGAGGAATCAATCAATCCCACTCAACCAGTAAAATGATTTTGGGAGCTCTGGGGATTAGAAGAACAAAATCAAACCAACAAACCCCAAACTGTTGTAGCATTTCTGACTGAACAAGGAGCAGAGTTTACAGGCTGAGAACTTACCAATGGAGCGATGGATGCAGGTGTGCTGGTTATCACTCAGAAAGAAGCCCTCTTTGCACTGACATTCATAGCTGCCCATGGTATTTACACAGATCTGCTGGCACCCTCCATTGTTATCCAGACACTCATCAACATCTAGAAGAGAGAAGGGAAAAGAAATCCAAGATAACCAACAGATTCAGAAGATACATCTGGAAGAGCAAGCAAGCCACAAAAAGGCTAACGAAAAACTACCCAAACACCATCAGTTAACCCAAATGAATCCACCTAATTATTTTTCCTGCATCCCAGGTTTCAAGTTAACATAAAAAAAACCAAACAGTGGGGAGGGGAGTCCGGCTACATCTCCACGTATTCCGAGCTGCAAATTGATTTCCAATGCACAATGAACATTAAGGTCCTAAAAGGGCTGTGATCCCACCTGCCAAGTGTGCTGTTGCACTCTGTCATTCCCACTCCACTTGGAAAGACATACTTCAGGTCTACAGTAATTTTTAGCAGGGATAGCAGGCAAACATAAAGGGCATTACTGGGTGAAAAGAGTCTTTATGGAGTCCTGGTCTTGAAGAGAACAGCATGTTTCAATTACTGGAGTCATAACCCCCTACTCTGTCAGTTTGTTTAATGTTGTTTAATGAAAAGAAGGCTTCTTAAATCTGAATGTTCCACGTCTGTATTGTACTTTTAATAGGCAAATATATAAAACCACAAAGGCAGCATTGGCTACTGGCTGTTTTGAGGGTCTCTACCTATCCCTTCCCTTTGGCATAACAGTTTTTATGCTGTTGTGTTGAACAGAGACATAAGTTCCAGCACTGAAAAACCACTGACACTAAGAGATACCTGACCCACATTCAACCTTGCAACTCTCCTGTTTTGCTCATAAAAGTGAATCGTATCTGTTTGCTGGGGTTTTTTTGTTAGTTTGTTTTTTTCTTATTTGTTTTTGTTTGGGTTTTTTTGGTTTTGTTTTGATAAGAGCAACTTGCTACCTGAAAATCCCATGTTTTCCTTTTTTTTTTTTTTTTTAATGAAGACTCTTCAGCCAGTTAATTATTTCACAGTATGTGCCAACATGTCAACAACTCAGCTGGTGTGTGTTTTGCTTTCATTTTGTTTTTGGAGGGGGGGGCAAAAAAACCCACAACAAAGGTAAATGATCCACGACACCCAAAACCTCAGAAGAGCTGGCACAGCTCCTGCAGGAATTAATTCCTCCAGGACTGGCCACAACACACGAAGGTAAAACCAAGCTGGTTTGCTGGTACTTCTGCAGGCAAGGCCAGGGAGCTCTGAAAGGCTGCAGAAACTCTGCCAGCAACTAATGCAGGAAGGCCAGTGAGTTCCAGCCCCTTGCTGGTTATTTGTGCTGGGGTGCTGCCTGCACTTCATGTGACACAAATCAGAGCTCTTTCTCACAGAGAAAAAAAGCTCCAGGGTAATTACAGTACCCAGGGAAACCAGGCAGGCTCCTTCTGTCTTGAACTACAATGCAAGTGTGTGGACAGTCCTCATTGTTTTACTGACCAGGAAATGTTAAGCACTATGGCCTCCAATTTTCTGTGTCAAAGTCCCCCCTGCCCTCAGTTCTTACTCTTTTCCAGATCTGAATGTTTTCATATCCCCCCCATCAGAGAGTTTGGGAGTGCCCAGGGAGAAGTGAAGACTTTCCTTGCCTACTGCTGCACAAGAAGGAAAGATAAATAAGTGATCCTAGTTAGAGACTTCCTCTGTCTTCCCAGCCCTGCTGCCCTCTTAGTGCCAACTCCAACCTGCTCCCTCCAAAACAGCACCCTGGAATCTGGATTCTCCTCTCTGGAAGATCAGCTGAACACTTACTGAAGGAAAAACTCTCAGTTGGTACATGCACAAACCTCCAAATTATGCTACAAAGTATGTGGCCTTCCCAGAGCTCTGTTTATAATATCCCAAATAACTTGAACAATTGCCTTCCAGCTCTGATGAATAATCTGAAACAAATGCAATGATTTATAAACACATTTTTTTCCTGCTCTTGATAGCAAATGCTGGTGGATTTACCACTTCCATAAAGAGACAGCTCAATTTACCACCAAGCCCCAAATCCACATGCTGGAATAAAATTATTACAATTGAAACCCTTTAAAAAAAACTTTACCATGAGGAATTACTGCCAATTGTTTTCAATTACTTGCCTCAAAATTATTTTAATATGCATTTTTTAATAGAAGGACTTGAAGAAAGGGAACAGCTGGATTTAGGACTACTATATCCCTATCTCCATACTACATGCCTTCCAATGGATCTTGGCTTGACAGTGCAGGATTAATATTTTCTCTTCTCAGGCCTCAGTCCTTCTAGGCCAGGCTTTTTGGAGCACTTTGTATTACTACAGTTCTTAAAAATGCTTAGCATCCACCATACCAAGCAATCTACTGGACATCAATGCCTGGAAAATATTTATTGAATTATTTACTTGCTAAACTGTCTTTCCAATAAAGTCGCTTTATAATCAGATTACCAGTAACCCAATTTAGAGAACAGGGTAAAATGGTCTCCTGAAGTTAGCAGATGGAACTCCATTGACTCCAAGAAGCTCAAGCTCTGGTAGATCTGTAGGAATAATTCCTTCATGTTTCTGAATTTTTTTCAAAGCTCACAAAAGAAAAGGGGCTGCCAAAGGGGCTTTTCCTTTCTTTTATTGTGCAATTTCATTCAATTCAGATCAAATTACCCAGCTGAACCTGTAAACATCAACAGCGCAGCAGGGGTGAGACTGAATTTTGGACCAGATTTGCTAGAGATCAAGTACCACACAAGCACCAAAATTAGTGGTCAGGTTTTCAATAAAGCTCCAGTTTTGGTGGCTCTACATGTCAAACATGGCTGTTGAGTGTTTTGAAAAAACTGAGGGTGGATTCTCAGGAGCTTTGATTGTGGCCACTCTGTGTGACACTGGAGACCTGCACTCCAGGGCCTAACTCAGGACACATGAAAAAAGTCATTTATGGCATAAAATCCCTTCACTCAAGTGAATCTACTCCAAGCCCCAACTAAACCCATTTTAAAAACTTTTAAACTGAAGCACAAATACAAAGCTCACTTGCTCTATTACTCTACTCTTAATAAAAAGGATTTTTTTTTTTCCCCTAGAACAAAGTGTGTCTTCTTTCATAACCTTTTGCACAAAATCCACTGACCAGTCAGGACCAGACTGTCCCTCTGAGGATGGCAGTCCCAAGGCAGCAGGGGCAGGTTTCCAGTCCTTTAAACTGATGTATGGAAAGTCAAAGTCGTTCCCTGGGCTACTTATCTGACAAAAGTTTCAGCTTGGCTTCACCACCAAGTGTGATTCCTACAGTGCATCATCCACTGCTTAAAGGAGAGCTGAGTCTCAAAATCCTCCTGATGATCCCACGGTAGGAGATCTCAACAAACCTGCAGAATCCAGACTCACAAAAAGATGGAAAAAGATTCCACGTGGCTGCTCCAACCCTCATCCTCAAAAAGAGGATGAAAAACTAGGAGAAAGTGAATAAATGTCCTCAAGCCATTCCCTTTAATACTCATCACAAAGGACTGCCCTGTGATTACCTTTGCCAAAGACAATCCTCCAGAAATAACTCAGTTCCCACAGCTCTAAGTTAGAAACAAATAGCTCAGAGGACACCCAGCATGAGAACTGGGATTGCTTATACAGAATTTAGGCCAATTTCCAGGCAGGTGAGGGCCTGGATTCAGAGTGGCCAGGCATCATCCAGGACAACCAGGAACAGGGGAAGAGCCAGCTCAGGGAGAGGCTGGGAAAGGAGAAGTATCTTTCAAAGGAGACAGATAAATGGATGCATCTATGCATAAATGTATAGCTGTATCTATGGATCAGAAGCATTATGCAAATTAATGCAGATCTGAATTTGCATAAGACCTCTAGCTTTTTGGCCCACTGCCCTCACATCATCAAACTTGTGCTCTGCACCCGGGTAAGATGAGATCCTCCAGATCAGTATCAAAGGGTAGGAAATATCACAGCTGATAAAGACGAACGTTTTATTTAATAAATAACCAAATGTTTTCAGTTTCTCATTTCACTTATCTGATGAACTTTCCAAACCAGCTTCACTGGTGTTTCACCCTGATGTGGGGCAGAGCCTCCCGCAGCACTTGGCCTGAAGAAGCTCTCGTGACAGTGCCCTGTTTGGGTACCCACAGAGGGGGAAAGGTCTGCTGAGGGTACCTGAAACCAAAACCACGAGCAGGAAGACACAGAAAACGAAACCCTCCACAGAGCCAATGCCAAGAACAGCCTGCCTGTTCACTTCCTCCCAGGATCTTCTCTTCCTTCCTTCGGACGCTTTCCTTCCGTGTCAGCATTTTCATCAACACTTAAGCCCCTGAGAAATCTGAGTCTCGACTTCAAAGTCTCCAGAGCATTTGGGAATCAAGACTTCTAAAATCAGGACTTTGACTCATGATCCAGGGAGCTGATCCTGATTTTTTTTTTTTTTCCCTCTAAGCTACTCTTTGATGCTTTTGGAAGAGCTCTGTCAGATGCCCATTTTACCAGTGCATAACACCATGACTGAGAGATGAACTGCTGATTGCAGCACTACAGACTTTTCCTCAAATGTTAGCAACAAAACACCACTTGGGATATTTTGAGTTTGTAGGGGAAATGATTAGCAACCACAAACTCAGATTTATATCATGCCCGATTCTGGGATTTTAAAATCCTTATATTCTGAATATTTCCAGTCAGAAAACTGGTTGAAAAATTAAAATAAAATAAAAAATCACATTCCTGGATCTTTGACACTTCCCTGTAGCTGATACTCAAGAGAAGACTGTGGAGATGGGACAGAGCCACTGCAGACATGCTCTCCCAGGTTTCAGCCATCACATACCCATGAACTTTCCTAAATCACTTGCTAGACCATCACCCTGCTGGACCTTTTCCTGGATGAACTTCTCTAATCTCTGATGAACCCAACATGATGAGGCAATCACTTCTGCAATTTAATTATGAGTTATATCAAGAAGACATGATTTTGGTTATCTCAAACATGCTCCTTCAATCTGAATGAAGGTCCTCAAATTCCATTATTGTGAGAAACAGTAAATATTCATTCACTACTTGCCTTTCCTGCATCTTTCTTGATCTTACAAATCCCCCTCAGCCTCGCACTGTCCCTCTCATCTGCCCTGAGCCCCGAAGCACAGCAGTGCACAAACAAGATAATCACAGAAACAATTCCGATTACTTGGGTATCTCATGCTTAAACCAAAAAGTGCTCCTTTCTAGGAGCTACCCTTCAATGACAGCAACATTTGGAACACATTCTTCTCACTTCTCTGCTCCCCCAAGTACCGTGATGCTCTGTTGGAGTGGGTGTCTTGGAAGATGTGATCTCCTGATACCCATGGAAGCCCAAGGAGCAAATGTGGCATGTGGGAGTAGAGCAAGTGGTACCAGATTAGAGGCTGCAGGCAGGTGCTCCTGCTGGAATGCTCATACAAGTGCTGACACGCTGGGAAAGGCAGGGAAGGAGACACTGGATCAGCTGAGGGGGCCATGGAAACGAGAATCATTGCTAACTGAACTGCTAAACCATCTCTTGTAGCCAAACTGCATATGAGCACACAGAGAGAAACAGCAGGAGAGAGAGACATCACTACCTGTGTGCACAGCATTTGTATCTCCAGCAGATCTGAAAGCAGGCTTCACCCAAAATTTAAAAGCTGGGCCCAAATTGTCTACTGTTTGCACTATTTGAGGTTAGAATTCTACTTTCTGGCCCCTCCTCTGAGAGACTGAAAAATCTGGTGAAGGAAAGGAGAGAGAAGAGCCTTGAAGCCAATGCTTCACTCATTACCACAGCTGCAGATAAATTCATTGGAGCCCCTGCTGAGAAAAGATCCACTTGCAAAAAACACATCCTACATGTTTACTGAACTAGACATTAAAAACAAAACAAAACCAACAACAAAACCCAAACAAACAAAACCACACAAAACAAAAACCAAACAAACAACAAAAAAAAAAGGGTGAAAAATTACCTTTCCCTGAAAAATGAAGCATATTTTACAGACAGGAAACATAAACAATGTTCTTGGGTGATGAATACTAAAATAATTCCAAAATGATCAATGAGTTGACCTCTAGAACCACTCTTATCTACAAGGATACAACACCTAAAAAGATGGCCATGATCTGCCCTGGAGAATAATTCTGTCTTTTAATGGGCTACAACCCCCCCATCACCTCAACACCCACTGACTGGGCTTCTTGTTTGCCTGCACAGCTTGAAAAGGAGGCTTAAAATCACTTCTGCAGCTATTTTGTGACACACAGAGGAACTCCTTACATTTCACACTACACAAACACGGTGTAAACGTGGCTGGCAAAGGACTTTTTTTGCTGTCTAGAGCACAGGAAACATGCATTTAATGCAATAGCTTAACTCTGCTGCATGTGCTGCCTGCCTGAATTAAACAGCCCCATGGATGCTCCATGAGTGTTCCACTGGAGTTCAAGTCTCTTGACATCACTTGTTTATTCCTTCCTTAAACAACCTGGGCACCACTCTCTGTCCTTCCAAGCCACCAAAACTTTTTTTTTTAATTTCACAGCTTTTAGCATTTCCAAAATAAACACCCAACTCCTTCAATGTGCATCTTCTGCCCTCTCATTCCAAGTGGCAAATGCTGGATTAACAGTACCCCGTGAACTACTGGAGGGGAGTTAATTACAGATACAAACAAGCAGCAGTCCTGATCAACTGAAGGTAAAATCTGAGACAAGTTAAGTAAATTATCCAGTTTATTACCATCATGTCCCCCGCTTTGTCTTGTCCCTGGGCATCATTAACTGCTGAAGACTCAACTGAAGCAATATCCTCTACCCCTCTTCCAGGTTAATTACTGCTTATACCTGTTTCCTTTTACTTGTAGACCCTGCCAGCATTAGAAAAGTCTGGTTTGGGTTAACTCAAAACTGCCTTTTTCAAAAATTTCATTTATTATTATTATTATTGTTGTTTTGATTTTTTTTTCCTCGCAAAAATGAAAAAGGAGATTTTGCTGTGGGCAAAGCAAAACATAAAATTTGACAGGAAAAGTGAAACAGTATTTTCATTTCAGGTTGGGAACATTTTCCAAGTCTATACAACATGAAACACTTTATTCTCAGCTCTGGTAATAAAAGCCAAGAAAATGCCTGGATTAATGATTTTCTTTCTTATCTATCGGTAACACAGGTAGGGGACTCTCTAGATTCATATTCTCACCCTCCATATGGATAATACTTGAAAGTCCATGAAAAGTGTAAGAAATGGGAGAGTCTGGAGCACAACCTTCAACACACTGAAATTAGAATTACAGCAGGAGTTGAAAAATATTGGTTTATTCAGGTACACTGGCTTAGTCAGACACTCAGTAAACTTTTGGGGAACAGAAAAGTGCTGCAAAATGTTTTGGAAGTGCTGAAATTATTCCTGCAGGTCATACCAAAACAATTTTCCTGAAAGCACCTCCCCTGGTGGGAAGGATTTTATAAAGACAGCCTCAGTTTCTGAAGTTTCAGTGAACGAAGGGTTCATTTAGCACAAAATGTTTGGGCAAAGGGGCATATTATGAAACAAGGTCAGCATTTCCACTCTCCTAAACACAAGTAAAACAAACAACAGTATTTAGAACATCTATTTTCCCTGATTTCTCTGACAGAAATACCTGAAAACATAATTAAGTGCTGGGAATTATCGATGAAGAACAACAGCAGTCAAAAAAACCTGACTTCAGGAACATCAGAATTATCTAAAGCAGGAACGAATTTAATAAGTTTGGGGTTGGCTTGGTAGTGCAAAGCCAACACAAACAAAGAACCCAAAAATAAATCAAAACAAACAACCACCTTAACTCCACCTTCCCTGTAAAATTCACCAGACCTTTATATTCTTTTCCCCAGCACCTGGGAACACATAAATGGACATGTAGCCTGTGTGAAGGGACAGTGTGGGCACTTGCTGGAATTTTTTTAATTGAGGCTCAGCTTCCTAGAGTTCTTTTGAGTTCTGACTTCAAATTGAAATAATCAAAGCAAGAGTCAGTTCATATCTGGGATATTCACGTCATTTCAGAGCACAGGAATGAGTTTTCACAGTCTTTAGTGTGCAGTCACTAACAGCCTGAGCCAGTGGTTCTTTGAGAATTTATAGTTCATCCAGTTATTTTTAAAATGAGTAAAATCAAGCCTCTCAGACTTCCCTAAGATGCTCATACAGGGAGTTTCAGAGATTTCTGTAAGTACTGAATAACCCTTGGTGATGTACAGACGATCTCAGGCCTACTGAAGAAAGCAAATTTTGTGACTCATATCTGGTGTGAGCACAGAAGTTTTGATGCACTGGGATCAGAGTGCTCAGCATCTTAAATAACAAGCCCAAAATGACTGGTCACACCCCAAAATTCTAATCCCACTACATCACTATCAGGTCCAGAACCCATTCATTGCTCTCATACTCGTAATTTTTATGCAGTCTCTGACTAATTTCAGAAGCAGTTTCTTAGTTATGCCTTCCAAATAAACAACAGAAATAATTAAACAAATGAAGCTTCTTAACTTTTTCAAACAGTTCTCTTTCCTACAGCACAATAATGTATGTCTACTCCAGTCTTATTTATGTAATAAAGTGTATTTTAATTACAGATGGGACTGCCAGGGACCTCTGGAGATCATCCAGTCCAACCCCCTTGCTCAAGCAGGGTCACCTGGAGCAGGCTGCACAGGACTGTGACCAGAAAATCATTCTTGTAGATATGCCCAGTGACTTTTTAATGAGTAATTATTATTGCTCTGACTATTTTGGTGCCAGCTACCAAAATCATCAAAAAGTCATATCAAAACATACTGCCATCAACTAGTCCATCTCCCTTCCTGCCCCTCTTTTTCTAGTAAAACTACATCTTATGCTCCAGTAAGGAATGTGCACACAGGGAGTATTTTGAGATACTAGAGAAGGAACTGAAGTCTCAAGGTAGCGGAAAAACAACCCTCTGCCTTGGTCTTGTGGTTTGATCCATACTTTGAAATTTGCATACTGGACACTGAAGTCAAGAGGATAATGGCAAGGTGCAGAAATCCATGGAAAGTATGAGACAGCAAAGCCAGGGCTCTGTGGAAAGCTGAGAACCCTAAAATCTACTCAACAAGGAAATTCACTCCCAGCTTTTCATCTAGTGCTCATTCATACTGGAAAAGAGTCAGGATTCATCCTCTAACACAGGAAGGAACTATGTAGCAGAGAGTCTTTTTGATGGTTGTTTCTTGACTGTATAAATCATAATATTTATCATAAATCAGCCCTGCCAAGAACTGTCTGCATTGTAAGCACACCACAACGACAGTGACTCTCTTTGAAATCAGAGAGACTTTGCTGCTCTCCACTTTGATGTCTTTTTGTAATCCATGTGAATTCAGTGTTTTCACTGATCTGTGCAATTTCTAGGATTGGAAAAGACACCATTCCTTAGGGAAGGCTTGAATGGCACACACATCTGACTGGGAAACACACCTATTACAGGCTGAAATCCTGCACCCTTGGGTGAACACATCTTCCCTTTTTTTAAAGTAAGTGCTAAACACAACGTGGCTCCCAAAGCTTTGGTTATTTTCAATGTACTTTATAGTTTTTCCTCTCACTATAGGCCAGACTGGGTTAGAAATTTGCGACTATGAGAAGGTTAAGATGAATTAACAAAGCACACAAAACTAACACAAACAAGATAAAGCAGTGAGGATACAATATAAAATTCTGAGCTTTCTGAACCAAGAACAGGCTTATCAGAACAACTGACAGATCATCCACATGGGATTTAACTTACACGTATTAACTTCACACTCTAAGCTGATCATTCTTTACTTTTCCTGAGTGTTCCATGCAGAGAAATCTTTGCTGTGATTGATCACCTCCTCCAGGGAGTAAGTATTTTTAAAAAAAAAGAAAAAAAAAGGCTGAGACAACAAGAAGACTTGCAGAAACAAGAGACTGAGATTGATGCTGCTGTCACATAGCTCCCAGTTTCTTAATTTATTATGACAGTCTGAGAATCTACCTTCATAGTTGACAGAGACCAAGATTTATTCCACACTTCTGATTATTTCCCCATACCTAACAAAAAACCTTGGGCCCGTGCTGATTTATGTTCTCACTTGTTTCAGTACTTCTCAGATCACACTGGCTTAAGAAAGCAAACATACGGCAAATTAACATGTAAAGAAAGTTATATCTCATTTAAACTCCAGAGATTAATGTGGGGTGACCAAACATTAGAGTACTTTTAAAGGGGGGGAAACTTTTGGATCCAGAAATAGAAGCAGCAGGGTAAGAAAAGCACTGTGTTCAGATTCCAGCTGCAGAGATTATTTGATTTTGGAAGATCATCAGGATTTACACGTTATAATCCCACCTTGAAAGAGAGATTTAATTTAGCTCTAGGATTGCCTGCTACCATTTGCATTATGAAGACTTTCACGAGACACAGGCAATAGAAGTAAACATATATACAGAAGTTGCATGTAAACATCCAATAAAAGAACTGTCTATGGAATATTTACCTCCCAGCTATTCATATTTTCTCAGCACCCAGCCATCAGTCAGAAGAACAGTAGTACATGTTCTAAAATACCACAAAGACTGGATACTTTAAATTGCTCTGATGAAACACAGCTGCTGCTATTAATCTAATCTACAGACCAAACAAGACTGATAAAAGATCTGAAACCAGAAATACAGTAAAAATCACTTTGCTGAAGAAATATTTCAGAAATAACTAACTTTCTCTTGTATCCAAAAAATAAAGGACTTTAAAAAAAAAACGCATTTAAGTTTTTCATGCTGAGAGAAGGCTTTTGTCACTGAAATGCAGTCTGTTGTGCTATTGGCAGCGTGGATTTTTGGGAGTGCACTCACTGCAGCTTGTCTGGGGAAGGTTCAGTAGCTAAATAGCTCTGGGCTCCTATTTGCAGGGCTCCCCTCGTCCCAAAGCCCTTACTCTGCTCCAAGGACCTCATCACTGCCCATCATCGTGTGCAGGAATATAGAATTCGTGAAGGTTTAAAACATACAGATACACCTACTGTTAAACCTTGCATTTCAACAGTTTTCATCTAGTCTGTAAACAGATATGACATACATTCCCATTCCCATCTGGAAATGTGGCCTGGGCCCCTCGTAGTTAGAACAGCTCCCAACTCAACCACCGAGCCCTAATCTGAGAGTCCAACCTGCCTCTCTTAAGGCATAAAACAACTGCCAAGTCCTGAAATTCTGCTCATTTCTAGTGATTCTAGTGAGGAAGAGCATCACAGATATACATTATTAACCTCCTCTACAAAAATACCATCATTTTACACGTGTTCCAACAAAAATGAGGAGTTCTGAAAAGAAGACTCTTAGGTGTATTCAACCTTCCTCCATCTGCCAAGAAGCTTGAGATTACCAGCCATGAAAATCTGGCAGGGAATTTATGACTGATAACATTATTAGAGGCCCTGCTAACGTGCTGGAAGAAGACAACACTTAACTGTCAGCTCACCTTTCTGGAACTAAGAAAGAAGGTCAAGGAAAACTGGAGGAGGAGGCCAAGGAAATGGAGCCTTTTTCAGAATCTCTTTAAAATGCTTTTTAAAAAAAATTTAACTAAAAATAACTTTCCAAAAGCTGTTTAGTTTTATATTAAAAATGTTCACATTAAAAAAAAAATAAAAACCAAAACCAAAACCACCAATTGATTTGAACTGTTGGGAAACATAAAGAAAAATAAGTATCAGTAACAGAAGCATTTGTTTGGAGTTTAAGCAAAGCAACACGTTGTGCACAGCTGTCTGGAGAAGAAGAAAAATCCAGCTAAATTAAAAGGAAGACACTGGTCTCTTTAATCACAGCAGTGATTATGCAATGCTGAGTTATGCACCACTACTTGACATTACACATCTGGGAGCTCTAGAAATGACTTCTCATCCATTTGCAGCTCTCCTCCCACTCCATGTAGACTGTCACATTAGGCCACAGTCCCACATCCCAGTGTGAACATTCAAACTGCAGGGTAGGAACAGACAGATTTTGATTTCTAACTGGTTTGGCTTTATTTTGAAAGGAAAACATGGAGCACTGGAGCATTCACTGAAAGAAGATGAATGGTATGATGGGATATGCACACATTTAAAGGATGGACTTGACAATCTGAAGGTTAAACTCAGTCTCAGAGGTCTTTTCCAACCTAAATGATTCTGTGCTTCTCTGTGTGTACATCCTAATGTTAGTTTTGCCACCTGAGTCAGATTGCAGATTTGCACCACCCAGGCAGGAGTTAAGCCAACATGCCAGGCTTAAAACCTCTTCTCCTCTTAAAATAAGCCAACAGATATTAAAGGAGCACTGCAACACACACACTTGGGTTCAGATCTTAACCTCACACCTTAGAAGAAATGACAGAAAGGAAGAAAGAAATGAAATGATGGCATTTCAAACGTGAAGTTTTATACTGATTTAGGATCCCAAGGTCCATTTTATAACAGGCTTGTGACTCATCTGTCCCCAGTTTGTCTCATTTAGCTGCAGGCTCCCAAATGCTGCAGTTGCTGCTTTGCTTCAGCCACCAGAGCTGGCCAAGCAATTCCACCCCTGGAGCAGGTTCCATTGCTCTGGGGAAAGTGCCACCCTCTCCTTCCCCACAGGGGTTTCCACATGACACAGTCAAGAAATGCAAAGCAGCATCTGAGAACAGACATATAAAAAAATTGATGTCCATTGTTCAGGCTGGAAAATCAGGCCTTCTGCCCCAAGCACAACTCCAAGGTTGTGGACACGACCAGGACTTTGATATTCCCTTCACTGTGCTTGTGTCCACTACACTGAACATCCATGGAGCACATATGGAACACTGGTAACTGCATTTCTGGCTTGATTTATAACCAGAAGTTCACTCAGCTTCCAAGGATTCTTCCCCATCACACACAGGATTAACTGCTGAAGAACCACAAACTAGGATGAACCATCAAAACCTAATTCTATAGTTATCTGCAGGAAGTCTGACACATGAAAGAATCAACTGAGATGTCGTATTATAGGTGTCAAAATTAGGTAATTGCTATTTTTCTGTAAGTGAAACTACAGGTACACAGAGGTTTTGAAATAAGAGTGTGTAAGCAGGGATGCAGAAGGGTAAGGATTCTATTTTTGGTGCACATATTGAGATGCCTCAATCACCCTGTGTGAAGACTGAGAAGGAACTTCATCTGTTTGCCCTAGTTGCTCATCTATAAATCAATTAAAATTATACTTACAGGACTTTCTGAGGACAAGTCTATTAGTATTGGCCAGCTATTCATGTGTTCCTACATTACAGCAATTAATTCCACAGAAAAACCTGTAAGTCTCTGATTACATCATAATAGATTTTTTCTCTATGCTGCTTTGTCTCTTTTTAGATACTTTCTAAGAACAGTTTGCAACCATCTTGAGCACATTTACTAATGAGAGAAACATAAAAAGCAGAGGACTTCATGGAACCTATCCTTATCCTTAGAAAAAAAAGAAGAGTTAAGATGAGTGCAACCTGGCAGCAAGAAGTGTTCATGCAAAAAAAAGCCAAGCTTATACCCCATTAAAAAAGCAACTACCACAAATCTAAGGAGAGCTAAGGAGAAAATAATATAAAACAATTTACATTTTAGGAAGAATTCGCTAACACAACAACCTGCCTCCAGGAAAAAAGGACACAAGAACAGAATGTGGAGGAGTTGTCACCTGGTTTTCTCAAATAAGAATCAACAACCATCAGCTTTCTGTTTTTGCATGTTTTTCTTGCACACTCTTCATTCCCCATTTTTTCCCCATTCTGATCAGAGACAGGTGAATTTCAGAAGGCTTGGAACAGCTGGAATATCAGCTGAGTCCTTTGGCAAGGGAATTTGGGGAAGCAAAGCTCTCTGCTTTCTGATCTGAACAGTCCTGGCACTCTCTTCCACTTTCGCTTCGCAGATGCTGAATAAACTTGTGAGACTTAGTCAAGAATATTACCAAGAACTGCTTTCAGCAAGGTTTCTAGCAAGTTTTTGCTTGGGATAAACCCCAAGGTTTAGAAATCCATGATAAAATTCAGAACTCCCTTCCTTGGTGATGCTTCAGAACCAACACAGCACATAAGAATCTCTCAGGAAGTTCATTTTTTTATACAGCAGGGGAAACATTAATGTGAGATAGTGAGAGTCTTTCAGGAGAAAGGAAAAATAATTCAATGCTCTTTCTGAGTATCCCAGAGGGAGTAACCAACTACTGCACTGCCTCATTCACTTCTGCTGAGACACAAAACCAAACTGGGAAAAATCTAATTCTTGATGACCATTTAATCTTCTTTTTCATCTTCTCTTGCCTGGAAGAAAATTAATCCTTTTCTTTCATCTTATCCATTGATATTCCAGCACAGATTTTACCAGATATCTGAGAACAGACTCCAGATTACTACATGGATGGGCAAAGTGTTTGGCAATAACAGGAAGGAGGATCAGTTATGCCATGACTTTTCCTGAAGGCAAGAGAGAGAATGAGAAGTGAAAGCATGACCCAACATATGAAAGGCACAAAGGAGGAAAAGTCAATTTATCTCAGGAAGAGAAAAATTATCGAGTAGGAAAGAATATCTGGACCAGTGAACTAACTGCTTATAAAAAAACCCCAGACCTGGTATTTCATATGAGAAAAGGGAAAACATATTTCTTAACTGGTTTCAAACTTATTTCATGAGACCAAATCTCAGCCTGCCATCCACTGAGCAGAACTCAGAGGAAATTTTGAGAAAGAACTGGTATTTCAAGTGATTACAGTGCTAAAATAAATGATTTTTAGCTAGAAAAGGTTCTCATCCTATTTGAATACCCTGTGGTGACATTTCATGCTATATTTGAGAAGTTCCTCAGTGAAAACACCAAACAGAAAGTAAGTCGAGTTCCTGTGAGGACAGCTCGGGCAATATTTCAGTACAAATTTTAACCAAGAATTCTTAACCAAATTATCTCTTCCCAACAAGTAAATAAGGAAGGAGGGAAGGATGGAAGGAGAAAGAACATGGCTACTAATCTTATGCAGCATTCTTTGCCTCCTTAAAATCCGTGAAAAATAAGTGGTTTGTCAAAAAGCAGGAAGGGTGGAAAACAGTGGTCTCATCAAAACTTTAATTCCTTTCAATGCCTAATTTCACTATGGTGAAAGAGAAATTTTCTGGCAGAAGCAAACCAATTTCCAAAATTTTATAGAAATCCTAACTTAAATTTGTGTGTTTTGTTTCTGATTTGAGACCTCACTGCAACCTCTTAAATCCAGCCAACTGCATTTACACATTTTTGGTTTCAAAAGAAAACCAAAACCAAGTGGCTGAGTAGAAATTAATGGAAATATAATTAGAAATTTGACTATCTTTGTAGATTTAACCTCTCTGTTTCCTGAGCAGAGAGCAAAAACACAGACAGGAGGTCCAAAAAAATCCCACAGATCTCCTGAATGGCTCATCCTTTACCAGGTCACTCCTTTTGCTGCTCATTGTTCAAAAGGTTTCTTACCCTACTACAATGGAAGCAATTTGGAATTAGAATAAATAAGAGGGTTTTTTTTAAAATTATTTTTAAAATTAATGTCTGTCTGCTCTTTGTATAAGAAATAGTTCTTGCACAAATAATCATTGTACCACCTCAGACTAAGGCAAATAAATCTATTTAGTTCCTTTTATAACACATGAAATTTGGAAGTTTGAGTCAAAAGCCTGTCAATGGGTAGCATATATAATTCACGTGAACAAATACTACTCAGCTTAAAAATGAACACAGGTAGGAAATACATCTACTGAAAGGGTAACCAAATCCTTGCTTCAGTATTTCTGGTTCAGTGCCTCACTTCCTGACTTTTATTGCAAGTAATTCAGGTTTTACCAAGGTAAAGCTGCTGCCTGACACAGAAAAATATCCCTTTTCCAAACTGTTTTATAAACATCACCTCAAAATTAATTTAGGACTGTACCAAAACACTGGTCATGGCATTTATACTGGGCATATTGAGAAAAATGCCAGTGCTTAGAGACTTTCCAACCAAAAATGACCACCAAGTAAGCAGGTATAGGAAACTGGGCATAGCAATCAAGGTTCATTTCCAGGTAATTGGTGTGAAGAAATTTTATGACAAAACATATACTTATTTAGTTTATAGGATAAACTCAACCTATTTAAACCAGAGCACTGGACATGAATTCAAAAATATAGATCCCAAAATCTTCACTTGCACTTTTAACATCCTGTAATTTCTCTTCATACATCACATCCCAGAGAGGGGAAAAAAGGGAAAGGGAAGTTCTACAGATACGACTGGAATTACAAAACTGGAAGAAGCAGACCAAATAGATTTCAGTATATTTAATATATTTAACAGATTACTTTTCTTTTAAAAAGGCTGGCCAAACATCCAGCACAGGCTTTGGTGGTCAGAGATTTCTCCAGCAATATTAAAGACGGGATATTAAAGACTTGTTTTGATATGCTGGGATTAGGAGTGACAGCATTAAAGGCCTGGTCTAAACCACACTGGGGTCACCAGAAACTTTAATTCAGCGTGATCTGGATCAAGCCTTTCCCTGAAAACACACCAGATGACAAAATGTAGCAGAGAGCAGAGGCCAGAGGCATGAAATGGGATTTTTCTGTCGGAATTGAGCACTCACCGAGGCAGTTGTGGCCATCGTGGGCCAACATGAACCCATCATAGCACGTGCACCTGTAGTTTCCTGGGATGTTGATGCACTCGTGGACACAGCCCCCGTTGTAGAAGTCATTCTCACACTCATCGATGTCTGAAACACAAGGGGAGGGAAAAAGCAGCTTTTTAAGAAAAGGATGCTGAGAACACAGACGAATTTCTCCAATTTTTGGGAATATATGCACGTTCCCGATCTGTCGACAGACTTGCTGCCTAATGCTCAGGGACCCTGAACAAACAAAACTGAATATATACAGCTGAAATATATATACAGCTGACTGAATAAGTGCAACTGGAAAGCAGCAACCCAGTGCATGGAACACTCCTCCCCAAAATCACTGGAGTGTCATCACAATAAACAATGATATGCCGTCAAAAATCAAAACCAAACACCTGACTTTGGTACACTTTTTGTATTTAAAATGTACTTTTTTAATTTTTTGACTTTAAAATAAGCAGGCAGTTGAGCTCAAACACTGATTTTGTTGTAACAAACAACAACCTGAAACATGCTGTTAATATGGCATGAGTAAAAGGTATGGCTTTTGTAACAAAAGATTGTCTTCCCCACAAAATAATCCTTATTACATTTTTCTGTATTAATCCACATACAGCAAGAACCACAAAAAGTCCAGTGTTTTAGAAGATTTACAGGATTTTTATTTTTTTTTGTACTCTGGCCTGTATCTAAAAGAGTATCATGAATGATGAGAGATGCATTCTGCTTTAACTACAAATCCTGTTATGATCTTCCCTTCCTCCTATTAAAAAAAAAAAACAAAACAAAACAATCCAAAACCACTTCTTCACTCATTCTAGAAAAGGCAACACTTTCTGCTTTTCACAGACTGTATTTTGGCTCACACCTGGAACATCAGTATCACAGTCACTGTTGTGAATCATTCAGTGGTGCACATCAACCAACTCAAAATACATCAATAATTAAAGATAACCTCACAGCTTGATGACTATCAGGCCGAAATTTGCAGTGGGTTAGACCAAAAACCCCAGTTATTTTCCCTAATTTAGGCAGCGAATGATAAACAGATAAAATGATCTTCTTAGAAAAATCACCTGTTAGTATGATCAGAACATTTCAAATGTGCCTTCCATTGCAAAGGTGCTCAACATATTTCTGAATTAGGTTTGTGTTCACACAGACTTGCCTTTTCTCCACCCCCAGTTTTAAAAGTACTCCAAGAAAAGCTTTGCTACCTGATCTCACACCCAGATTCAAGCCCAAGACAGCCAAGGTAGTTTGGCAAAAACAGCCCCTGATGAAAAGCCAGCTCAGACTCATTCCCCCATGCCTTCAGTATTCCTGCACAATCTGTCAGAGCAGGGAAAACTTCTCCCAAGTTTTTGGTTTTGTTTTTTTTTTTTGCCAAGCCTTCCCCCTCATGTTGGTCCCTCCCAGAAATCCACCTTAAACTCAGAGTAGTCCAAAGTCTCCATCCACTTCCCTCCAGCAGCTCCAAAACCCCCCCTTTACATTCTCCAAGCAGCTTGAAATTACAAATGCAGCTTTATCTGCAAAACCAATCAGCTATTTCATAACTCAGCAGTCAGCACCACAGAAATACTGGAAATAAGAAGCTGGAGGAAGGATCTTCCCCCCCAAAATACAACCTGTTGCTTAAAGGTAAGCCTCCTAGTCTTTCAACCACTGTTCTCTTTCGACAAGTTCTCATCCTTCACTAACAATTTCCATCCATCAGTTAACTGCCTTTTTTCCAAACAACGAATCTAATAGGACTATTGGTTTAAATAAGCAATGGGAGAGCCTTCAGAAGGGGCCAAAAAAGTAAAATCAAAGAAATGTGAAGCCTTTTGAATGTCTGCCCTTTAAATAATACTTATTTCTAAAAAGCTGTGCTGTGATTAGCAGCACAAGGTGATGATGTAATAAATACTCAAGTTACAGAAAGGGTAATGTAAGAGATATATAAACCACAAAAATAACAAAAGGAACAGATTCTTTTCATCTCTTTCTCAGGAGTCAGAGTCACAATAAATTTTGCAGGAGGATTAGAAAATTATTTCTCCCCTTTGTATCCCAATAGCTGTCCAAAACTAGAGGTGGAACCAAACACTCTAACTTTTTTAGAGCCATGCTGTGGGTTTTTTGGTGTTTCTTCCCCCTTCTAAACCACATTGCTTTATAAGAGACTTTCACCTGGCAGGCTGATGGAATTTCTATCCCCAGTACTGCTAGCAGAGCAAGAAGGGGGTAAGAATGGTGAATTTAACCCTTCTTAAAAAAAAAAATTAAAACAAAGCAAACCCAAAAAACAAAACCACAAAAAGCCTCCCCACTTCCCTCTAAAAAGAAGTAAACAAGAAAATCTCAGAAAAAAACATTCACAAAGCCTTCAAAGTCCAAATGTTGAACTTTTTTCAAGCTCCTGCTGCCAAGAGCAAAGCAAACAACATGACCACCATCCCATCTTCTCTTCCCACATACCTGGAGGAAGGAGTATCTTTATTTTTAAAGAATGCCTCAGTGAAAACGTGGACCAACTATAATTTATGGACAGAACATTACACCTGACATGCCTGGATAAGGCTTCCTTAGAAAGCTTAATACAGAGTAAAAGCAACGGGAGTACATTTAAACACATAAAACCTGCAAACCAGCTCTTAATTTTGTCTATTGTACAACTCAAAATTTCCTTTTGGTTAGGTCATATCCTCCATATGCTTTTTTTTCTCTTATTCTTTTTTTTTTCCTGTAATTGATAGAATTGGGTCTACTAATCTGGACTCCAAACACCTCTAACTCAGAAAGCAAACTCTCCCTCCTAAATTTGTAGCTTCAACTATCTGCAAGATTTTTAGCAGGTGATCACTTAATTGTCTTTCAACATGAAGGCATTACCATAACAAGAGAAGAAAAAAAAAAAAAAAAGAAGTGTTGCCATCCAACTATGAAATTGTCTCAAAGGGAAATCTGAAGTTTTATCTACACTGGCAAAATACTCCCAGAGTTTTCAATCCAGTGAAGTCTGGTTGTTCAGACAGGAAACTCAGGGTGTTTAGTGAAGAAATCACCTTAAAACTGAGAAAGCACCTTAAACTGCAAACGTATTGAAAATCTCTAAGAGGAATTAATTTCCTATGCTATTACAGTGGCAGGAATTACAGGAGTCCTGGACAAGAATTAGATGCTCCAAAATTATTAAGAGAATAATATTATTATAATAATATATTATAATATTATTATAATAGTGACACAGTCTGGCAAGGACCTATTTGGGCTTAGCGTGTTCTTAGTGCTTAATTTACAATCCTTGTCTTTCAACTTGAATTTGTTTTCTTTAAGTGACACAACTCTTTTTCAGTCTGATGGGATGTGTCATGTATCCCATCCATGCTGAGGTTGGCTCTTCTTTCACTATTAGAGGTGACACTCCCCCAGAAATTGGTTTAATTTGTGTATTTTGCAGCAAGGAGATGGCACTCTCAGAAGTTCTCCCAAGGCCACCCTGCAGAGAAGCAGCTCTTCCACGAGCTCATACAACCTGACTAAGAAACGCTCAAAATAAAAACAACAACCAAACTCTTCAGCTTCCGATATCAGAGGATTTCAGCTGCTTCAGCAGAGAACAGAAGACACATCAGCATGCAATAAGTAATGTCCAAAACACGAACCAACTGTGAAACAGAGAGGGACATGCTGCTTCCCTCTTTGCCTGAACATTTTCAGCAGCGGCACGGAATTCACTGTGTGCTAATCATCTTCACCAAGCAGCAAGCAGCTTTGCTGGAAGGTGGCACAGAATCCATGCCAAGAAAGTAAAAAGTCCACCTCCAGCAGAATTCATCCCCACTCGTCCCCACGGTCGCAGTTCATTAAGTTCCTGGATGTCCCCAAATCGTTCCGACGCACGTAACCAAATTTGTCAGCACAGCTACAGATCACTGTGGGCAGAGATACTGAAATCAAAGCAAATGCCTGCAGGAGCTGATGAATTTTTGGATGAGTGTCGCAGCTGAAGTGTCACAGAAGCCTTATGGCACCGACACGCAAAAGGAAGAATGGCTGAGGCCTGGAAGTCCATGAGCCAAATTCAGCTTTTAGCGCTGAATTCCACAGATTTCCACAGAAAATGGGGAAGTGTGCATTGGCACGGTTTTTATCTTGGCATCTGCTGAGGCCACGGATCCATCCCAACACTCACAATGCAAGAGAAGATGTTCAAAATGGGGGGGTGGGATTGAGTAAAATCTGAGCCCATTTTAAAGTATTCCTTGACTAGTAATATGAGGGAGAGATCTGGAGCTAATTTACTAAACAAAAACCTCAATTGACTTTGAAAGGAGTAATTTATGTGCTTGGACATTTTAAAATAAATAGCCAAAGAAAGCTGTCTGCCCACATCAGTTGCTTCTAATTTAGAGAACCACAAACAAAAGTCAGCACACAGGTATATTCTGCAGATGTGGAATATCTCCTGAAGAAGCTGGATCCATTAAATAGATAGAAAAATAACTAATAAAATCTTTGTAAGGTCACCTTGATGGATAAATCCACATATTTCTTCAACATCTAAAGAAAAAACAGTATTTTGGTGTTTATCTAAAAAATACAGTCAAAGAGGCACCATGGAGACATTAAATCAGAAATTAAGTGACATGCACACTGACAAAAATAGAAACAAGTTCAAGTCCTGGATCTCAATCAGATCAGCATCTTATTCTTCTTAATGACTGGATTTGGGGACTGTAAAAATCATTAAGTAAAAATTACATGGGGATCTTCATATCTACTCTGTTCCTTTGGTAGATTCTACATTTAACACACTTCCTGCAGATATACAACACACACTGGGCAACCTGAACCCCTGGCATTTGTATTTCTCATACCGAGTTGCACTTTCCTCAAGAAGGGGAACCGGTTCCAGACCTAAGGGCCAGGATTAAAGCCCATTTTGATTAAGTGTAGGTCAAATTTGCCAGCAGTTCAGCTCTCTCAGGGAACAACTCAGCCCAGGCAAGGATACTCAAATGATCAGATTCTCCAGAAGGGTTCAGCACCAGCCCATTTCCAAATGTTCAGAAGTAGCTGAAGTCCACTCAGCTCTACTCTTAAATAAATTTGCAAGAACCGACTCAGCTTGATGTGTAGAGAATCAGGTGGGAAAATGTTATCCATGTCACTCCACCTGACCTGCTGAGACACCACTTCTGAGTTTTGTGGTACCAGAATTCAGCTTTTACCACATTTTATGAAGAAAACGCTGACACATCAAGACTCATTCAATTTTTCTACTCCAGATAAAAAAACCTTCACCCGCTTCTGAAAAATCCCTTCCCACGAAAAGCTTCTTAAATTAAAATCTATCATTTGTTACATCTGGTTCTTCCTGAGATACTTTTTTTGACTCATAAATGTTAACATCTTTATTCTTTAGATGCTGTGACCTTGGGAAAGTTACACTCTAATGAATCAGAGGAACACTGAGTGCAGCTTTTACAGCTTTCCAGTTGCCATGATGTTTTCAAGACCCTTGTGCCAAAGAAAACTGTAAAATTTGATAGCCATTAGGACCAGTCTAAGAGGAAAGGTCAAGGGTGGGCAGGCTGGGAACAGGGGAAAATCAGAATGAGCAGCCTGATGTTTCTCAGTGGAGAAAGAAAAAGAACAGGTCCAATACGTTATTTAGCACGAGGTTGTTTTTTTTTTTTCCCAGTATAAATCCCTCAAGAGCCTTTCCACCACGGGCACTGCCTCTCCCACATTTTTCCCATTAGTGCATCCACAAAGAACAAACAAAATAATTTAAAAAAAATTTTTTTAAAAAATCAATTTTACAACTTCCTTCAAAAATGTCACAAACCCCTGTTTTCCAGCATTAAACCAGCACTAAAATGAAAATGCCACGGCAGCTCAGTGGAGATGATTTGGATGCAATCTGTGGTATTGTTGTGCTGTTTCTCTGGAAGCCATTTCCCACAGTTTCCAGAAAAGCTCAAGTTCTCTGCAGCAGCTTTGTTCGTTTCCTTTTCTTCTGTGATGGTTAAGCACAAAGCTCATCGTGCTTTGTACCTTGTTAATGCACTTGTCTGGAAAAAGGAGGGGAAAATGGAATACAAACCAAGCTATGGAGAGGTTTGTGCAGCTGGTTAAACAGCACACACATTTTAAAAGTATGAACGGTCCCACATTTAGAACTATCTTGCCTAAAAGCATTTAGGACAACACTTGGAAGGCAAATGAGACACCATCCCATTTATCACTGGCTGTAGGATATGACTTTACTTTCTATTAATATTTTAATATGGTGTTTAGTATTTTTGCTCTAACCACAATTACTAACTCATCATTTAAGAGAAAGCACAGTCACCTATTGTTGGTCCCTATTTTGCCCAGTGTCTGAATTTTTTTTTCCTGAGCACAGGAAACATGAATCAAATTTTCAAATCCCACAGAGGAGGGGTGGCCTTACAAGAGTCACCTTCACTGCTTGGGGAAAAAAACCAAAAACCCAGACAAGGTTTTAGACACACAAATCCTTCTCTAAGGAGGTGATGAAGTGCATGCACTGAGTTTATCAGCTGCAGAAAACACAGGTGTGTTTAGCACTTGTTATTTTCCAAGTTTTAGTTAATGATCTTCAAGTATTGTGTACCAGACAGAGAGAATTAAAGAATCACATTAAGGAGTCACATTTAAAGATTCCAGACACTACCAGGCACCCAGTGCTGTGAGCTGAATTCAGCTGCCTCAGCTCACATAGTTTTAAATGAAACAAGGCAACAGATGAGGAAAATCCAAGCTGAATGGCTCTATTTTATATTTTTGGTGAATGACCTTCACATTCTTCATCCACTGATAAGAAATTTGGTCTCTAGAACTCAGTTTCTCATATTTTTCTAAAATTCTCCTTCCCTTCCCAGTTTCCTGTCTCTGTTCTCTTCGCTCTGCATTTCCTTCCTTACTTAAACTCCTTGTTCAAAGAGTCAGAAGAACATTTTTAATGGCTGGACATTGATGAGCTCGTCAAACTGACAAGAAACAGAAGTTAGTACCCCTTTATTCATCCTCTCAGGTATTCCTGCTTCAGTGGACATGTACTTTGCCAATGGGAAGTTATCATTGAAGAACAGGAGAATAAACAAGACTTAAATATATATAAAAAAGTAACATATAAACTGAAAGCTGAGATTTGGTACCATTTGCCAGCCACCTAAATACTCTATACAGTCATACATAAAGCTTCAGGGGCAGGAATGGAGAGATCAAATAAATCACAGAATTATATCACAGAATATTCGAAGTTTTGGAGGACCCACCAGGATCATCGAGTCCAACACCTGACATGGAACACTTCCCTTAGGATCTTTCTTACCTTATAGAGGTTTTGACAAGTCTTCCTTCTGTTTTTATAGGTGTCTAAAACCTTTGGATAGCTCGAATCATTTATGGAAAAAAAATAATTAAGCAGAGTTCTTTCCCTAGGGGACAATGTACTTTCTGTTAATGTACCATAGTATTATCCCTGTGTGTCATTTGCCATCTCAGCCAGCACAATGCAATCTTACCATTCACACCAAATATTTTTCTAGACAAATCCCAAATTATTGTTACCCTGCATTAAGCATCTTGAACCCTTGACTGGAGTTTGCTGCAGTTTGACATTTGTCTTAATTGATATTTAAACAGATTGGCTGCAAGTTCTTTGAACTGCAAGTGAGATACCCAAATAAAGATGGATACCTGCAGAGCACAGAGCAGTTTCAGAGCCTGTCTTTATTTAGTGGCTGCCGTGCCCGACAAGCTCAAGCAGAGAGATTTCCTGTTCACAAGCTGTTCCCAACGTGAAACATGACATTTGGCAGCGTTTTTTCCCACCACTTCTAAATCACAGCCATTTCCACCCCAATTCCCCTCTTCTAATAGAATGGGAAATGTTTGATTGCACATCTAATCTTCAAAGTTCTTGGGTGCCTAATGGGGAAGGATTTTTGTGCACCTTACTGGCACAGGGGGTGTGTGCCTGCATCCTGATGATAATCATTTCAGTAAGTCCTGGCAGGAGGTCGTTCCCAGATCTTTTAGTTGAAAACTGCACCTATAAATTTGGAGGCAGAGGTTTAAAGGAGCGAAATTAGCTCACTGATACAGACATAATTCACCTGGTTTTTATCCCAGACTCTGCAGGCACCTCATTCTCAGATTCTCCAACCTCCCTTTGCATTTCATGTTTAAATGTTTGTCCACTGACAAAGGGAAACAATCTCAAGCTTCGATTCTGAAGTAAATCTCTTTATTACCTGTCAGTGAATGAGTCTTAACTAATTTTTTGTGGCCCTTGGTGTAGGAGAACAGAAGATTTGTAAAATAAAGGGCTTCCTGTCATCCTGTATCACTTGGTCAAACTTCCTGCTTTGTAAGGGACACGTATCAGATATTAATTTCACCAGCCCACCTGTTCAGGGCTGCCTTTCATTTCAACATTTACTGAAGTTCTGCAGCTACTTCTGAACGTAACACACAGGGAAACCATGAATTTGTGTCCCCTGACAATGCCAGATCGAACACTCATCAAGCCCAAGAAACCAACTCTGCCTATTATTTTGTTACCTGTTCCCTGAATGCAGACAAATTCCCACCATCCCTCAACAGCATCTCTGATGAAGTGAAGGCCTCCCAGTATTTTAATTTGCACAACTACGTTTATTTTTGCTGTAAATAGTTTTTCTAACTACAGAAGTGTTTATCTGCACTAGGAAGGTCTACACGATGGTGAAAAAGCTTCAACACACAGAGAATGCACTGAAAAATGGCCCTTACAACCCAGTGAAACAGAAGTTCCCTCACACTTTGTGGTAACTAAAACTCACAGCACCTTTGGCAAGGGGAATGGATTACTATCAGCGTGTTTCCTAACTTCCAACATTAATCATTTCACATTACACTTTTCTAATCCAGGAGATAGTGCTGGGGATTCTTATTTTCCTTCTCTTTTCTGTGGTGTGTACTGATAGTAAGCCCTCTTACAAAATATTTCAGTGCTCCAGCCTAGACACAGATGCAATATAGATAGATTATATATATATATATATTATGTTTTCAGGAGAGTGGTAAGTATTGATTTTTCTTGTGAGCCCATCCTCCAGCTCTCTGCATCATATAAAAGGTAAAAAGGTTACTAGGCTGCAGATTTTGTTACCATGCCAGAGTTTAAGATGATCAAGTCACATTTTGCTCCTGTAATGACAAATTCAGCTTGTTACAGATTTTGTGTTTCAGAATTTCCTCTCTCAGTAAGTTAAACCTCACCAAAGGTGTGGTGATAAATGACCACACCCTAAATGTGAGCACACACCAGCACTGCCCCAAACAGCTCACAGCTCTAAAAGCTGCCTCCACCAGGAGTCAGGGAATTTGGGCACTGTACAATCAGGAAATGTGGAGCTGTTTTCAGGATGCCAAAACACTTGGCAGCCTCAGAATTCTGGCACAGCCTCCCAGCTCCTTAAAAACAATTCTGCCTCCACAATGTGTAAAGTACCTGCCATGCAACTCGCTTGGGTGTGCAGATTGAATGTTTTCCATGTTTTGAAAGCCTGGCCCTGGCCAGTACCAACAAGAAGCCCTGGTTGCTGATGTAGCAGATCAATGCAAAAGAGTTTTATTTGCAAACAAATCCTACACTGATGTAATTTTTGGATTCCAGCTATTTCGTTCCTGGAAGAGAGAACCCTGTCCTACTGAGACATGCTGACAGTTCTAAAATTTTAATCACGGGGAGAGTCCATCAGTTAGGATGCAGGGTCTCCTTAGTCTTCTAAAAGGCCATGCAGAAATTAATCTTGTGAGCCAGAGCTCTATTTATCACCAGAGACAAATAATCTAACCAACAGTGGTAAGCAGCCTTTGGGTTTTGAGCTTTGGATGTGTACCCATCATCCAGAGAGGAGAGAGATGTACAGACAGTGAATATTAATGCAACCCACTGGCTTTTCCTACATCACCGCCTTTTACAGACTCCCAAAACACTGCCTGGACTCTCTGACCACTGGAGAGGTAAGCAATGGCAGAGCCTCTCTGATCAGGAATTTATGAATTTACACACTTATCTTGTGAGGGTGACATGAAGCCAGGCTGTACCAACACCTACTTCCAGAGAGGAAAATCCAGGAAAAGCGGTAAGGAGGAAATTTAAAATTCAAACCCACAATTGCTGACCTGTGAATCATCAAATATTTTCATTTACAAGCTGTGCTTACATCTGATGTTTGGACAAGAAAGAAAGATAAGAGCAAAACAGAAGCAATTTTGGCTTTGCCAAGAAAAATTAGACATTTCTGCTCCAATGTTCAAACATCCTGTACTAGAAAATACAGCTTCCATTAATGCTCTTCAGTGGAAAAAGAATGGAAGTGCAGAATGGAAACAGTAATGTGGGCATTTGCTGTAAATTGAAGAATGCCTATATTCATAGCCTGGAAATTTTCCTTTGGCAATTTTTTGTAATTACCTATTTTTGTTATATTGGGGAGAACTTTAGGTAAAAATGACCAAAAAATGCCTACACCTCCTGTGCAGTATTCAAATAATACTTTTTGAATATTATTCACAGAATGCACCATAAAAAGCCAGGCAGTCTACAACTCCAATAGATCTCCTCCCCAATAGTAGAGGGATAAAAGTGGGTAAGTTTATATAAACATTTCTTTAGTCCTGTAAACTTATTTCCAATACTCTCATTTAAGTGGTTTCTCATGAGAAGCCTTGCACAACAATCCTGTTTTATTATGCACAGATAAACAAAATGCAGCAATATCTTGCCTAAAGACTCAATTAACAACCCAATAAACAGTTTGGGTTGGCTTTTTTTTTTTTTTAATGGGACATTACAGCCAGTATGAGACTAGAGATGAGCTGTCACTTTTGGAAATGTTCTTGATGAATTCCCCATGCTTCTTCCTCCTTCCCCTCTTTCTAGACAATCCCTCTCTTAGAAACACAATGAATATACACCAGTACAGTCCTAAGATACACGAACAGGAGTCCAGGAAAGAACATGCTACAACATCCTTGCTTATCCATTAAAAACAGGGTCCCAAGGCCTGACTATTTAACTCACCCATGAATAACACAGGACTTCCCCCTCACTAAAAGACTCAAAAACGAAATAATGGGATTATGGGTGTTTAGCCACGACACCTGGTTTAACACTGCAGCCATCTCAAGTCAGGTTAAACATCCAGGTCAAGCTTTTCAAAGCACCTATTAATTTTTCACAAATTAAGAGCAACGTGCATTAAATAAAGGTATGATCACACAGTCCAGCAGTGCTTCCTGAGCATGATGCTCCATCAGTTATAAAGGGAAAATAAAGTAGTGGTTTGTACTACAGAGCCCCATCTTTGGAGAGATGAAATCCACCCTCTGTCCTCTTCAGATACCCTCGAAACAAAGAGAAACTCTGTCCCTATCCCAAATGTTCAACACACAGAGCCAGGACCTGCCTCCCTCCCAGCATAATAGACTTTATTTTTACTGAAAGTTAGGTCTCTGAAAGGAGTGCAGTAAACACAGTTTGGATGTTAAATTAATTATTAGGCTGTATTATTAATGGCTCTAAGTGCCTGATAAGCTAATGTTTGTACTGATTCACATATTGGTTTTGTAACTTTTGACCCCAGAAAACTTTTTAAAAAAAGGGCAGCAACAAGTTTTCAAATTACCCCAGGAAAAGTCAAGTAATCCCACCCCCTACCAGTCAAACAATTTTACAGCCAGCAGATTGCACAAAACCACATGGAGGAGATATTTTTAATTAAGTGCAATATAAGGAGAATAATGGTTACCCGGATTCAGTCCAAACAATTATTATCAAAAGGGCCTTAGCATTTTAAAATAAGCCATTAAGAAAGGCTCAGTGTTTTAAACATAGGCTGTTTCCGATTATAAAGTAGAGCTTTTAATTAAGATTAGTAAGGCCTAATTCAAGCTATAATTTGGTTCCTTTAGTTAGCAAATGTCTATTAAAACTGAGCAATTAAGGTTAAATGGGTTGAAGCATTTAAAGCACTCCCTCCTGCTTCAAATACTATAATAGAAAAGACTATGTCAGTGACTAATTCAGACCAGAAGACACGTATTTCCCCTTAAGATTTTTACTTCCCTGCTGATCATAAAGTTTGCTAAAGAAGGAATCCTTGGTGAACTAGATTTTCAGCGGAACAAAAAAATTGCTATGTGTTTGTATGTTACAGATTATCGTGCACAATTTAACCATAAAACACAAATTCTGTGATTTTATATAGTATGAAGTTTGCTCCTATTATGTTTTTTTCCCTTAATTTTACACAGTTTAGTAATAAAAATATGTAGTAAACTTGCCAGGAGCGTATTTCTCTCTGTATTCATACTTGGCATAATGGTCTTCAGCAGCTGGGTGTGTACTTGGCAGGTAAAGGTATAATATAGTATATATATAATATATATATTATATAGTATATATATAGAGTATAATTCTATACTATGATTTGTATCCTTTACATAAATGGCCTTTTACAGCCATTCCCAACTCCCCTTCCATTTCCCTTTTTCGCAGTTTTTTCCAAGGCTGAAATTCTTCATGCTTGGTGCCATCTTTAAGATCAAGTCCAGACTGCTGCTAACTCGGGCAATTGTGCCGTGGAATTCTACTCAGGACAAGGGTTGATGTTGTCTCCCCATTGAGGAACAGGTTACAGCAACCACCACCAAAATACTCGCCTCAGAAACAGCTAAAAATTATGACTAGTACATAATCATGACATCAAAATTAATGGTCATCACTAAGAGCCTTTCAGGATAAGTAATACAGGAACATGTTGCAGTAACTTCTTTTTTGGGCAGCAACACCCAGTGAAAGCACTTCTGTATTAACCCAAAGTATGTCACTGAGCTATTACAGAAAATTAATGCAATTGCTGCTGCTGTCCTGAAGACATTTCTGTGTATCCCCTATTCAGAAAAGAATGCTAAAGCTTTGGGGTTTCCCTTCACAAGACCACATGTGATGCAGTCAACTGGTATTTCTTTTATAATGCACTTCTTGCACTTCCCTCAAGGAAAAGATTTTAAAAAATATTTCAGAGCAGGCAGTGAAAGGATGCAAAGTGCCAGGGGGTTAAAGAAGAGAAATACTTCTTGTATGCCTTTAGAAGTGACTGATAACAGAAAACTCGAGCGACAACACCTTAGATTTTACCCATATCACAAAGAAAAAGTATTTTCCTACTCAACAACCACAGTATAAACAATTTGATAGGGTTGTTTCCATTGTTGAAGTTTTTGAGAGAACTGCAACACAAAACTTCTTCCATTCTGAAGGCGTAATCTCCTTAAATGTGCAACTGCACACAGAATAAACTGCTGCCATTTTCACACAGTGAAACAGTCTATAACTAATAAAACAGATTATATCCAACCAAAGCATTTTTAGTCTTCAGGATTTTATGTCAGGCCAACAGAGTACTGACAAGCTCACTCTTAAAAGCCAGAACAGTCACAGGGGAGGACGTGGAAGGAGGAGCTTTGATCACCTTCATCTTTAGGCAGGTTGAAATGCACCAGGGAAAAAAAAATATTGGAATTTCTAAATAAAGTTGGACTTTGGTGTTTTGTAGGTAGAGGAATACGCTGGCATGTCTCCAAGTCACAGTTCTTACAGATTCCTTTTCCAAGGAATTTCTACAAACAGGAAAAGTGGAAATAGAATAAAGGCACAACTCTACCCAACAAAGACTGACATCTCCAGGGGTAAAAAGCCAGATATCAAATTCCCCCCATGCATGTGCTGCCAAACAACTGAGATATGCATTACCTGCACTCCCTGCTCAGCAAAGCAAATACCCACTCACTTCATCCCCTTTTCCCACTGTGACAGGGAGACTGGAAGTTTAGAATGTGACCTCTGCTTCCAGATAACGAAATCGGAACAAAGGCACTTCAGAGCAGTTTCCCCTCTTACAACAGCAAGAACCAGAATGCACAGCAGTTACACCCTGCAGGATTTTCAGCAATGGTATGTCCAACAAATAATTACTCCTGCAGAGGTTCCCATTCTCTGCAGCACATTCTGCAGCAACACCATTCCCCCCAATAATCCCCAAATTCATATTATGCATTGCTCTTCTTTTCCCCCCCCTCAGTTAAACTTTTGAGGTTCTGTGAGCACAATGCCTTGTTAAAGGTGAGGACTGACAGTGGTTCATGCAGACTAAGGCATGGGAATGATGGGATGCAGCTCAGCAACCTCTAGCTGAGAGAGTAAATGAAAATCAGCTTCCATATTCTAACAGCTCATTTGCTTAACAAGTTGCTTATAGGAATCAGAACAATCATCTGAAAATTGCTTAATCTGTTTAACATTTCTGATTCTTTGGTGGCTGAGCTGTAGAACATCATCAGTAGTTGTGAAAACATGGCCTTTAATTTGATGTATGTTGTCTATGAGGCCTAAAGCACCAAACTAACTGCTCATGTATTAAGCACTAAGGTCAGGTTTAAAGCAAGATCAAGGTCTTGTATCAGCTTGTTAAATGATCCAGATTTTATTTTTTTAATTAATTTGTCACTGAAGGAAAAACTGTGGCCTTCTACAGGCTCCAGAGAAGCAGCACTGTAAAGTAAAATGATATCTTCAATTTAATAAAGCACTTCCACAGAATTAAAGGGTAACAGTTTCTTAAGATTAAGCATTTGAGTACTTTGATGATTCAAGGCATTTGAGCAAACTAATGGAAGTGTATTCCTTTTGCTCAGCATCTTAAGCACATAGAGAAGTCTTGAAATTTAAGGGGGTCTGTCACACCCTCCCTTCAGTGTCTTACAACTCTGCCAAATATTTATGTATGAACTACGTTTTTTTCATGCAAGGTATCTGCTTTAAAGCAGGTCTGCTTTCTTCAGCCAAAATTTTAAACAAATATATACATAACTAAAACAAAGGGAAAAAAAAACCCTCGAGAAGTTGGCTTTTTATTCCCTGAAGTGATTGTATGGAAAATTCACTTCTTTGCTGTGTTGTAAAAAATCTCTCCCCTTACTTGGACAGATTAAATGCTCTCAGATTTTGTTTCCTACAAGGAGTCAAGGAGTTCCCTTTCAGGAGATTTCTCAGCACAAAAAAAAAAAAAAAAGGATGGACAAATTACAGCTGAAAATTCACCAAACAAAAACAGGCCACTTAAAAAAAAAAAAAAATCCTTACAGAGAAACCCAAATACAATAAACTCAAAGCTCAACCTGCTGAAATTTATGCAGCTTAAGTTTCCAAAACAACCTTCTTTGTAGGTGTTTTTTTCCCCCAGCCTTTTGCAACACAACGGCTCCAGAAAATGAACCAGATTAGGAAATCTATTCACCTTATTCACCATCACCTTCTCCCTGCCATGTGTCTCAGCCTCTACATCCCAGTTCACTGCCATTTCAGGGTAGAAATGGCCCTGCTTACAGGGCCAGGCTGTAATCCTTTGTTTTCTTCCACTTTTAGGGGTGTTATTTCAGTGATATTCCTAACAGAGCAGCCCCACAACAACTGCACCTATGCAAAAAAAAACAGGATCAGGGAAAAGGAACCTGAAGCTCCACGACCTTGTGATGCCATCAGTCTCAGAATGTGCATTTTAGGAGTCCCCATGATCGAATGGGAGCCAACAAATGACGGCAAACAACCATGCAGAGAGGTTTTTCCAGCCAGCCACCGAGGAAAGAGCCATGGGAACAGCAGGGAATGGGCTGAGGGACAGGTGAGCTCTGAGATGGGGAGGGGGGCCAGGAGAGAGGTGGAGAAGAAGGAAGGAAAAGGGAAACCTGAGCGCTGGTTTGACCTGAAGACCAATTCTCCAGTCCCACAAGTCTTGCTGTGGGACACTGGGTAACTCTCTCCCAGAGAGAGAGAGAGGACAGGGGAAGGAAAACTGAATAAAGTAACAGAAAATCCACGAGGAGAGGACAAAAGAGAAGCAGGATTTGCAGTAAGGAAGTGACAAGGTTAAAAGAGAGCTGAGTAACAGAATATACAAGACTGCAAGGAAAGGGGATTGCACCAGAAGGTGACAGGTGGGAAAACAAGGAAAATGGGACAGCATCTGGCAGATGTATGAAGAATGAAGACAAAAGAAGCACAGGCTCTTACCTATTGAACTTAGTGCATTTTATTTATGCCCCTTCAGCTTATTATAGTTTTCCTGGCAGATAACTTGCACTGTATATCTGGGGAAAAGGAAAAGTTCCTTCTAAATACCAAGTTCACATCACCACAGGAGGCCACCCTGGGTTCTGCAGCTCAGCAACTCTTGACACTGATGAAATTTTATGATATTTAGAAGTTCCCAGAATATCCATAGAACCATCCAGCAGACAGGGAGCTTATCAACTATTTAAAGAAGTGTCCTTGGAAAAAAACCCACATTTTTTCCAAACTGGGAATCCCATTGAAGAATGGGATCATATTTCTAGTGGTGTGGATTTGTTTATGTAAAATATAGTGATATTTCTATCTGAGAAATATTTCTGAAGAGGGTAAAAAAATAAAGCTGGAGTAAATATTCTTTTTCTAAGTAAAAATGGAAGATTTCCAAAGTGGACCACGGGGGGAGCTGTTCACTGAGGCAGCATTATGGGCTGGCAGAAAGTAAGAGGTAGGACAGAGGAGGGGAGAAAAGGGAGAGGAGAAAACAATAGGGGGTGTGACACGTGGGGACTGATGGCCCTGTGAGAAGATAAACGGGTCGTGTCAGCCCAGCTAAGGGATATTCTGCTTTTATTGGATAAACTACTGAACAACGTTGGAAAACTAAAGCAATTGGAATAAATAAATAAAATTAAGGCTCAGCTCTGACCGAAACAAAAGCTCTATTCACTGAAGAAGCATGAAGGAGGGGGAAAAAAAAGTTATCATAAGCTGTTAATTCACTTAGGCTGTAATAAAATTCTGTTTTAATACAGGATGTTCTCAGGAGTATTTTCTTACTTCTTCTCTGCTTCTCCATCCCCTAAGAAAGCTCATTCCCTGAAGCAAATTAGAAAACTGGCAAGTTGGAATGGAGTATTAAATGGTAGCAGACAATTTGAAAAGAAAAAAACCACAGATATAGAACACCTCAGAATCTAATTTTGGGAAACATTAAACCCCCAAAAAATGCATCAAGACACCAAATAAATGAGCAGGACCTAAACCAGCATCACAGACTTGCAGCAACAGGTCTCATCCAGAACACAGCCATGAAGGGAGGATGACATGAAGTTCAATATCTGACATTAACACCATCTGTTAAGGTGTTCTAGCTCTGGAAAGCAGCTCCAGTACCTAATGTCCACCACAGACCTCATTCAGGGAAATCAAGGGTGTCCTTAAAGGAATTAATTCACCTTCTACTGCAATTACAAAGATCATCAGTCACAAGTCTCAGCTCCCTAGACCTGGGCAAGCATCAAGATGCCCAAATTCCAGAAACCACAGGACACCCAACTCTCACATGCCATCACTGATGAAGATGGTCCACTTAAGAATTAATTGCTTAGAGTGGCTTGATGGGACAAAACCGAGCCCTCAAAATAAATGGGATTGCTGTTCCATTCAAAAGACATCCAGAAGCCCCTTACTTGCTTATCCCTGCAGACAAGAGGGGGCTTTGGTGGGAGATACAGGACCAGGAGCTGGGAAATGACAAGTCTGAGGTTCCCTGTGCTGTTTCCAGGCTGGTTGATTCAGAGAGCAGCCCCCCTTCAATATTTGGGTTCATTTTGGAAAGGCATGAGAAGAACACAGCAGGTATTTCAAACACTGTAGTAAAACAAAAATCCATAGTGTCAGACCATGAATGAGCTTCCCAAGTAAATGAAAGATAAAACAGGTCTTTATTATAAAATTATATGAATATTAAGTCAAGCCTGAAGAGACAATCGTTATTATTTAAATTAAATCGATAAGAGGGTGCATTTTCTACATGTTTTTCCATTTGCTAAGATTTGTTTAAAATCCTTTAAAAACAGACCTAGCAAACAGGTATAAGAAGAAACTTGGCTTCATATCCACAAAATTACTAAAGAGGGTAAAAACTGGTTTATCTGTACAGTTTCTGACTCAAGTGCAATGAAGTATCATTTTAAACTTTAGTATATTGCTCTCAAACACTGTGAGTAGTTTAAATTTTGGCTTAGGGATGATACTGCACCTGCAGCACGAAATAATCCTTGTGGGTCCCTTCCAACTCAGCATATTCTGTGAATTGCTGTGTGAATGTGACAGATTTGAGAGTCTCAAATTTGCCAAAGGAAGAAATTCACCATCCTGCTGTTTCCACAGAATTAGAATTCCTAGTTCAGAAAAGGGCTTTCAGTTGGCAGTTTAGAGGTGATTTGTGCAGAACTCTGTGCTCTTCTCTCTGCAGCAACAGGTCATGTAAGAGACAAAGGCATCAGAGAGCATCCATGGAAATATCAAAATCTAGGGATACCAATGCAAGGATTTTTCCAGATACAGCATTGAGTTTTTCTCATCCACTGTACACAGAGCAATATTAGGAACTATGACAAAAGTTTAGGAGATTAGGAGCTGACTTGCTAGGTTGGCTGGACATCTTCCAAAAACTTCCTTCAGCTCAGTAGCCTTTAAATGAGCACTGGGGGTCAGAAAGGACAATTGGGGTGTGTTTCCAAATGGGGATACGAGGAACATGACCTGCTGTGAGGCTGGATCTACCTGTGATTGAGGCAGGAATGGTTTACCTGATTTTGGGATGATGTTTAAAGCCAGTGAGGTGCCAGCCATGGGGCAATGAGGAATAACAGCCCTCGCTGCAGGTTACCACGACCACCTGCCTGTTTACCTGGAACGACTGTTTACATTAGGAAAAGGACTGCAAATACATCAACACGTGACAAACTTGCATCACCAGAACTGCACAGGCCCACTGAGCCAGCAGACAAGCAGGGCTGCTGCTGATACAGCACAAATTTCCAACGTGAGCAGGAATGAGGAGATCACCCTCTCAGGGCAGACTCGGCCAAGATACTTTGCCATGGTATGTATATCTTGCCCTCAGCAAGATGTCCATCAAAAAAATGATGAAGCTTCACAACAGGAATAATAATTAAAAAAAAAAAAAGTAGAGCTAAAAATTGTTGACCATTTCTGTACAAAAAGTAACATGGCAAGACCTGTGCGTGATCCGTTATTAAAAGAACTGAAGAGTTATGCAAATACTAGGAAAGATAGAAGAAAAAAAAACCAACAAACTACTCCTAGAAGAAAATCACAGTCAATATGGGAAATCTCAGAGTAGAGTTTTGCAATCCAGAAGCAACAGGTCCCAGTGAATATGTCTTAAGGAAAAATCCCATCCGTTCACTAACATCCTCCACACACTGTAGAGAAAGGGTCCTACATGTAAGGTATAATCCAAAGGAAAAAAAATCCTACAGCTAAAGCAACTCCCTGGGATTACAGTCACACTGAGGATAAAGAATAGGGTAAGGAAAAAAAAAAAGCATTTAAAATAATGATAACACAGTAACTGGATATAAAATGGGCACAGATAAACATCAATGAAAAATTACACAGAGCATTTCAACTATTAATGAGGTGAGGGTTTGGAGTAGCCAAAGAAGCAGCATTGGCAAAAAAAAACCAACTAAAAGCTAGGTTTAAGAGTTCAACCTCTTCATAAAGTGCTCAGTGACAGGGTACCCTACAACACCTGACACACTGCACTGGAGGCAGAGAAGGGCCATCAGGGCATAAGGAACACCAGGACTTGGAATACTTTTGAACCCTCTGGAATTTCCACTGCTTTGACACAGTTTTCCAGCTCACAATTTTACTGAGATATCACCCTGTGGGGAAGCCAAAAGTCAAGGCAGAGAAGGTGAGGACAAAGACCTAGGGGGCATGAAGATCACTGCATTTGAGATACTGAATAAAATCCCAACAGGGAGGATTTCCTAGGCAAGTCAATCAGTTAATTACCAATTAATGCATTTTATATATTGAATAGAAATGGAGACTTGAAAGCAATTACTTTTGTTTAAAGATCACCTGGGTTGGACACATCATTCTGTCCTATGAAAAGGTCAGGTAAGAAAATTTGTTTTCAAAGGATACTGAACACAAATATTATGTGATACAGGAGAACATCAGAGCAATGCTGACCATAAGGCTTTACAAAAAAGAGAAAAAAAAAAAAGAACAAAGGTATAAACTGAAATCTACAGAGGGAAGCAGGAGACAGGACGCAGGAAGAATGAGGAACTCCTGTCTTTGGAGAAACAACTGTGCTCTGTGGAAAGAAACAGGTCAGCTGGTTCAGCAACAGGCTCACCAGAAAATAAAACAAAGGAAAAAGGTAAGGTAGATCTGTCTGACAAGTCATCCCTGATCCTCAGAACCTCTGGAGAAACCCAGGCCATAAAGGACATTTTGAGAGAAAAGCAAAGTTCGGAAGGAATTCCCTGCTAAAAGGAATTTAACAGACTGTCAAGAAAATGTTTCATTTCTGTGTAATTGCTGGTAGAGCTCTCCAAGGGTCCTTAAAGAAACAGTTTTGTCTTATGTATTCCTCCCCACCCTTTAGCTCACAGCAGCAAAACACACACAAAATCCTGCCCAAGTGGCTGGGCTCCACATTTACTGCACTGACCTGAAGATCCCATTGTTTAAAAGAAATATAAACAAATACACAGGAGCACACAAATATATATTCACATACTAGGCACGTTTCTATAAGTATATGCTCTGTTGCTTTTCTAAAACCTAAGAACCATCCAAAAAAATGTTATTTCCCATACTATATTCCCTTCCTCCAAAAATGGATTTCAAGTGAACAAAAGCAGTATTTAAGATTGATGTTTAAAATAAACAACCATGGACATGTTTCTAACTCAATTGCAGTGCCTCAGTACAACCTCAACGAAAAGTTGTCAGAATTAATCTGATCATGGGGTGTAATTTCTTCAAGCTCACTATGCTGCATAAATTGCAATTCTGCTTGTTTAGTAAAACCTGGCTGCGTGGGAGAGCCTGGGGTATAAGTGAGTCAGTTGTGTTATAATGGATGTTTTTCAGACATGAAGCGATACAGGTAAATTGCTACAAACTCAGCTCAAGAGGCACATCATCTGTAAAAATGTGGTCTTTTTTGCCTCATAGGTAACTAGTTTTAGTGATCAAAAGGCTTGTTTAGAAAAGCCCAGGTATAAAACTCTGAGAATCATTTAATGACCCAGCTTTGGTTTTGACACCACAGAGACCAGTCAGTAGCTTTCATTTTTGTTAACGAAATATTATTAAATAAATTACTTTTATCTTAAAGAAATAACCTGTATTTTAAAAGGTAATTAAAAAGGTTGATCACTGAAGTTGTCTTGTGACAGAACACTAAATACCCATCACTGAATTTAGCCCATTTATTTCTGTAGGTTTTGAATACTGAAGCTCAAGAGGCAAAATAAACCCATCCTACATGCACAGCAGGCCTGAGGTGGATCTCAGATCTGCCACTGACTTTTGTGACCCTTCCTTTTAATTATGAGCTTACTCACTTAGGAAAAGGACATAATGATACCTGCCCTACACTGAATTACATAACTTCAGTTACTTCGTGCTTGAAAGTACTTTGGGATCAAATTCACAGGTACTACATAAACAATTCAAAACAAGCCCCAGACAGGAGGCATTCAAAAACATTTCAAGCTTTCCACTTATCCAGGAGTTTGATATTAATTGCAAACTCGAGACACACAGCTGATGCAAAATCTTTAGAACTGGCACCATAATATTGTAAAAAAGGTTATATATCGTGCAGAGGGATACCTGGTTTAGACAGCTTGTGCTCATTGACCTGACTAATGCTCAGTGTCCATGCAGAATATGTTGCAGTTTGTCCCAGTTCACTTTAGTTATCAGGCTTGTCAGACACTGATTCTATTAGATATGAGTTTGATATCAGACAGAGAATTTCCATTATTCTGTACATCACTGCAAAGAGGAATCTGGGTTTTTACTACGTACTGAGCTCTCTTCTGTTATTTTTACAAAGCCAAGGTAAGTCAGGCAAAGAGAAATATGTATATTAAATAAGCATGAGTATAAAATATGTATATTAAACAAGCATGAGTATAAGCCATGTCTTTCACCATTAAACAGAGCTTAACAACTAAAACATGAATAGTTAAAGCTCAAGGAAACTCTTGATGTGCAAAACCAACACAAGTTCCAAAG
Source organism: Myiozetetes cayanensis (assembly GCF_022539395.1). NCBI lineage: Eukaryota > Metazoa > Chordata > Aves > Passeriformes > Tyrannidae > Myiozetetes > Myiozetetes cayanensis. The sequence continues at coordinate 69,521,217 of NW_026087521.1, read as the reverse complement.
CTGAGAGTGCTGTAACTTCCCAGCTGTGGCCTTGAGTTTCTCCTCAGAGTTCTGTAGCTCTTTCCCTGGAAGGGATGAGGAGAGGAAGAAGGGGTGCTGAATGATTATCCTGTCTGCAAGGAAGAAAATCTGGTTTCCAAATGAACAGCAGCTCAGAGTAGCAAGAGGTGGACAGTAGGAATTTGTCTCTGTCAATTTAAGCCCAAGACAGAAAAATATGACAACCACAAAAATGCTTCATGAGGGCACTTGAACAAACACTTCGGAAGTCCATGGAGAATAATATGTGGTTTCAAATTTTTGTAGACTTCAGCAAAGTCATTTCTAGGTCTTTAATCTTTTTAATGGACTGGCTATAAACATTTTTTTTAAAGTTTCATTCTGCCACAGAAAGAGAGAGACTTGGAAGGAAAATTTTTATACCTGCTAAGCACCTACAAGTAGGAAAACATAATGTTCTTGTATCTTTTATTTGTAGGGGTTGTGATTTACAGTATTAATTCTATCGACCAGAGAATCTCTCTGCTGAGATTCAACAGACAAGATGAGGGACAAAATCTGAAATACAAGTGTACCCAGTGCCTAATAAAACATGCCAGCTCTTTCTCAATTACAAGAAGGCATATAAAAGTAAAAACAACTTTTTTTTTTTTTTAAATCTGTATAAGCACAATAATCTGAAATGCTTCCTTTTAAAATACTGCACCACGGACTAGAAATACACGATCGTGACACATTCATAGTGTCAAAGAGAAGCAAGTTCCAGGGTCCTGGTCGAGGAGATGCAGAAAAGCACCTACTGTAACTTGGCCGGGGAGAACGGTGGCCAGTCCAGGGGGCGATCCAGGGGCCCGGCCCATCCCATCCCATTCCATCCCATCCGGTCCCATCCCATCCCATCCCATCCCGCGGCCGAGCCCCCCTTTTTAAATTTAATTTTTCCATGTAGGCTGGCGGGCACGACGTTTGCGGTGCCGGACAATTAGCAAGAGCAGCAGGGGGATGCTTGCCAATAAACACCCAGATTTGAGGTTAAGCAGCTGTAAATCTGCATTAATCGTTTCAGGAATTCAGCTATTTACAAAAGCTTTCAAAGAGCAAACAAATAAGAGAAGGGAGGGGAGGGGAAAGGGGAGAGGAGCCGATCTGTCCGTACCTTCACACTGCTTCCCTTCCCCTTTATAGCCCGGCTTGCAGATGCATTTGTAGGATTTCGGTGTGTTCTGACAGATGGCATCGATGTGACAGTCATCCGTGGCTTCCGCGCACTCGTCAACATCTGGAAGCACAGAACGAACCCCAGGGGGACAGATAAGGAGGGAGACCTGAGACGCAGAACACGGGGGATAGAAAGTCCCCTTGGAGCTGTTTGCCTGCCTGCCTTCCCAGTGTCATCCTGGAAAGGGGAACATCTGAGGTTAAATATCTGAACCTGCCAACGGGATGTTCTCCTCAGGTCATTTATAAGCACTGCTCCACCGAGCCACAGGGACTGGCTCTCACATTCCCGCATTAGGAAATCCTCAGGCACTAAAAATTAGCTTCTGCTGTGCAGGTCTGGTACTGGAGACCCTTAGTAAAAAAACCAGCATTTAAATGACCTTTTAGAGGACAGAAAAAGACCATTTGCGTGTTCTAGCGAAAAGATTTTCCTAATTTATAAAGATAGACCCTAGTTTAAATAAACTCTGCTGGTTGGGGAATGAGAAAAAGAAATATTTGAACAGTAAAACCACATTAATACTTTTTACTAAGAGGCAAAAAAGAAAAAAAAAAGAAAGAAATGGCAGACCATATGAAACTCGGTAAGTCAGTACGGTGGAAAGCAACCTGCAATAACATCATCTACTTGGACTAAAACTCATTTAGGAGGAAGAAAGTCCCAGCAGTCCCCCCCGGCCCCTGCTCTGGAAAGGGGGCACTCAGACCGCTTGTTTTCAGGGTAGGAAGCCTTTACAAACATTTCAGTGACGGGCATTCGGATTTAAAGAGGATGGGGAGGGAGGAGGATGAGAGGGAGATTTGGTAGTCGTGGGAATGTTAATGAAGTGAACATAGGAGGGGAAAAAGAAAAAAAAAAAAAAGGCAAAAAGAAAAAGAAGCAGCTCTGACCTATTAAGGGATGGGGTGTGCTGTAACAGGGGAACATTTAAAGCCACGCCTAACCTGCCCTGACCCCCGGAGTCCCCACAGACGGTCCCCGACCACCTCGACACCCGCAGCGTGGGGGCCGCCCCCGCCCTGGGGACAGCGGGCGGACAGGGTCGTGTCAACAGCTCCCCTCACGAGGATTGCCTCCCCATTTCGCTCCAGAGCCACATCTGGGGCTCCCGGGAGGAGCCAGACGGGCAGGGGAGCGCTGCCCGGGGGATGGAGCGGAGCACAGCCTGCCCTTTATGCCCAGGAAGGACCGAGGGCACCGGGGGTGCCGCGGAGGGAGGGAGAGGGGCATCCAGCGAGAGACCTGTGCAGCTGGTATCACGCCAACGAGATTAGCAGATCCTCCAAAAAGGTGCCCTAAAGTGAAAACAGCTTTATTGTGAGCTGGAAATCCTAACGCTAATTGTTTCAGAAGTGCTCACTCAGCCATCCCCAGTGATAACACACGGATCCTTCAAAGTCACCGGGGACAGGAGGGGGCTGTTTGGAGAGGGGAGGATAAGCAGACACTGTGGCATGGCACACAGCAGAGAACTTGTCTGGGAGGTGCAGACCAGGGCGGCCCCGCGGGGCACCTCTGGGATCCCAGCAAGAGAATTCCCTGGACTCTGTATTGTTGTGGGGGATTTTTTGTCTTTTTTTTTTTTTTCCCCCTTTCTTTCTTTTAAGAAAGAGGGGAACGGCGCACTAAGCGCCGTGATTTTAAGGAGAAACGCTCGGCTGCTGTAATCTGTTCCCTTCTTTCTTGTCCATTCGTTTATTTTAACCGCCGAGCCGGTTCAGATCTAGCCATGATTTACGTGAATTAGCTCAGGGGGTCCGAGGGTGTTGCCTAGATCAGGCAGAGATTCAGTCAAGCACAAAATGAAAAGAAGTTTTTTTGGGGGTTGGTTTTTGTTTTTCTTTTTTTTTTTTTTTTTTTTTTTTTTTTTAAATGCCTTGGTTCATACTTTTGAGTCATTAAACCGGCACCCATCTCCCATCAAGATCAGCAAGAGTGACAGCTGGACTCTTTATAATGCCGTCAAAAATTCAAACTGCATTGAGCCAAGGGGGACATTTCACAGCAACCAGAGGATGCCTGGGAGTCAGGCGTGAATGCCAATGAGTCAAATGAAAGGGCAAAACCAAATATGAGCCCTTGCTCTGCTCCACATCTCACATTGCATTTCTCGGACTTTAAGAACTTTTACGCTGACTTCGTTCATTTTGCTGCGTTTTAACTCCTCTATCTGAGGGATTTTTACACGCATCCCCCTCCCAAACCCTCCTCGCTCGTACTTCACCTTAAAGGATTACTTCTAGCACAACTTCAGAGACCGCATACGCATCTTTTAAGAAATCACTTTGGGCTTACAAACATCCCTAGGCAGAGAGAGCTAGGACGGGGGGTGTTTGATTTTTCGGGGTGTTGTTTTTTTTTAAAGCAAAGATTAAGTATCATTACTGCTATTAAACAGAGTGTAAGAAACGCCAGGTCTTCGGGTTAATGCGCAGACAGGGAAAAAAACTGTGAAGATATCCCAGGGCTCAGCACAGACTTATCTCGCAGGCACTTAAGCAAAGTAACTTTTTCTTCCCCATCTCTCCCCAGCACAAGTCCCTCGGCTCCGGCTGTGTCAGACACGCGAGAAAACGCCTCCCCACCGCAACTTCCAACACCCCCAGGTGCTGGAAACGACCCTCCCCTCGGCACCTTACAGCGGGCACAGCGGAGAGACAGACAGACAGACAGATAGACACGGCTCCCCCCGGGGCCGCCGCGGCGGAGCTCCCCCCCCCCACCTCCCCTTTTCCAACCCCGCGCTTCTCCTTACCTGCGCCCCCGCTGCCTCCCGCCAACCTGCCGGCCCAGGCGAGGGCGAAAAGCAAACAGCAGCGCCGCGCAAAGCAAACAGTGCCCATGATAACGATGCGCTGGCGGCGCGGGAGCGCGATAAGGGACGCGCCGGGGCGGCCGCGGAGCCGGCGGCGCTGACGCCCGCACAGCGCCCCGCTGATTCGCCGCGGTCCCGCCGCGGGGCGGGGACGGGCGGGCAGGGCCGCCCACGGGGAGGGCGTGCTGCGGGACAGCCACGGTCCCGCCGGCACGGGGGATGCCCGCCGTGGGGCTTGGCGGGGACGGCGGGGGACGCGCCGGGAGCGGGACGCGAGGATCGGGCCCCATCGAGGGAGGGCGCTCTCCGGGGGAGTGCGGGGGGGACAAGAGGGGTGGACAGAAGGATGGGTGGACGGAGAGATGGCGAGAATGGAAAGAGGGATGAAAGGATGGGTGGGCAGAGGAAAGGAAGAAGGGGTAGGTGGATAGATGGAGGGATGGGTGAAGGGAGGGACAGGTGGATGGAGGGAGGGCAGGATGGACGAATGGAGAGATGGAGAATGGAGAGAATGGAAAGAGGAATGAAAGGATGGGTGGACAGAGGAACACAAGAATGGGTAGGTGGATAGATGGAGGGGTGGACAGAGGGAGGGAGGGATGGGTGGACGGAGGGAGGGAGGCATTAAGGGATGGTTGGGTGAGTGGATGGGTGGACGGAAGGACAGAGGGATGAATGGACAGAGGGCTGAGTGGATGGAGGGATGGGTTGTTAGATGGATAGACAGATGGGTGGATGGAGATGGAGGGAATGAAGGATGGAGGACGAGGCATTAAGAGGTGGATGGGGTGAGTGGATGAGTGGATGGAAGGACAGAGGGATGAATGGACAGAGGGCTGAGTGGATGGAGGGATGGGTTGTTAGATGGATAGATAGATGGGTGGGTGGATGAGTGGATGAACAGAGGGGTGGGATGGTGGGTGAGTGGAGGGATGGAGGGCTGAATGGACAGAAGGATGGATGAAGGGATAAATGAACAGAGGGATGGGTGGATGAAGGGATGGACAGAGAGAGGGATGGGTGGCCCTGCACTGCAGGCTGTGAGGGCAGACAGGCCGGCAGACACAGCTGCCCATCTCCTCTGCAGCTGCAGGCAGGGATCCTTCCCCCTTCCCAGGCTCAGGCTAAAACACAACTTTTTTTTGTTTTGGTTGCCCCTGCCTCCCTCCCAACTTCTGCTAACTCCATCCCTGCCTGCCACCAGCCACTGGCTTCCTCCAGGGCTTTGCTATGGAGATGATTGCCTCTTTCCAGCCCTTCCACCTGTCTCGCTCCTCCAGGTTCTGCTCTGGATCCAACTGGGGTTCTGCAGGTGACCCGTGTGGTCCTGGCCCAGCCCAGGGGCCCCACTCTCCCCAAAATCATCAGGGAAGCTGCACTGCCTCTGCTGCAGACAGACACGCGAGTGTCATTGTCACCAGCACCCTGGAGGAGAAAATCCGTCCTTTTTTAAACCCAAACAGGAGAAATGTGCCCCCCTCAGAGGCAAACTCTGGGACCCTGAAGTCTTCCAGACTGTTTTTAAAGGACTGAAACGGCTTGCAAAGGTCCCTTGTTATGAGCACCCCTATTTGCTTTACACCTTTCTTTCACAGACACTCCCCCTGCTGAAATGCTTTGCTACTTTCGGTTGTTTCAGCTCCTCCTAATTCCCCAGCGAGGCTGTAGTGTGCGACATCCACTAGTCATCTGGAAAGTAAATACACCCCGGCACAGCCTTGGACGCCTCTTTTCGACAAGTTCCTCCCAAATGAATGTGCGGTTCAGCACAGCTCGCCCAGAGGGTAGCACTGTTAAGTACCTTTAAGCCTGAAGAGACGGGAAGGAAACGTGAGAAAAGTTGCTCAGCCCTTGGTGAAAGCACAAACCACCGTCCTTCTCCTTCATAAAACTCAACTCCCACTGCCCGGTGCCAGAGCTGTTTGCTTTCCGCGTGTTTACACCTCGACTTTGGGCATTCCCGGCCTTAATCCTTCGGGGCTGGGGCAGGGGTTATTGCTGTTTTAAATCCGGTCCCTTATTTTTTTTGTGTGTGTGTGACTACGCGGAGGTGCAGCGGTGAATTCCATGCCGCAGCCTTCCCATGGATACGCCGAGCGTTCCTGCCACGGATGTCCCCAGAGGGATCACCTGGAGCCTTGGAGTGCCACCTAGTGCCCTACTTTTGGAATGTTGCAGCAGAGCGACCCGAAGGCTCCTCTTTTCCGAGACTTGGGAAGCAGGAGTTTTGTCCTAGGTGAAAAGCAAGGCTAAATCTTCTCTAAATCCTTTTATATATATATATATATATTTCATAACTGGCTTTGTCATTCTGTTTCATAAGAGCACGCTGAAATTTATCACGGGATAAATTGTCCAGAATGTTTTACATTTCACGAAGGAATTAACTAGAATTGTCTAAAAAAGAACTGTCTCAACTTTTTAAAAAGTCACAGTGCAACAAAGGGGTTTGACAAAGCAAAAAAATACTCCCAGCTGCCTTGATGTTCTCTACACCACATATTATATGTATACATGATATTTCTACCGTGAATATATACAATTATATGCATTTATAATCTATACAGTACTTCTCCCACCTGTACAGCACTCAGGAAAGGGCATCACCTTGATACAAATGTTCCATTTTGGGAAGCACCAGCCACGTTTAAGCTCTCTACCAAAGTACTTGAGCTCTGCCTAAGAACCTTTGGGCAGCCTGCAGCAACAACTTGCATGTTAATTGGCTTCTAATGTTCTTCCATACCGAGGAAGGAACTATTCCAATAAAATAATAATAATAGTTAATAATGAAAGAAGTGTGTTTTATTGGGACCCATCTCTTTATAGAAGGTCCATGAAGAGCTGAATATCAGGAAAGGGCATAAATAGAAGAGTGGCTGCAGAGCAGCAGCCTTGCCTTCAGAACACCTCCCACAGACACGAACCATTCCAAAAATGCTTTGAGAAGACAGAAGAGCATCTGCAGAATTATCTGGTTTCCTGGTTTGCTATTTATGAGCACCTGCATCCTGGGGCCAAATCTGCCTCAGGAGGCAACACGAGCTATAGATAGGGCTGTGAATCCCAGCAGAGACTGAATAGCCTCTGCAACCACCTGAACCAGTGGTTGTACCTCTGCTTCTCTTCCTTCCTTCTGTCCATTCTGTCCATTTACAAGGATAACTCATTGTAGCAGGGCCTGTCTTTCAAAATAACACATTAAACTTTGTCTCTCCAGTTAGGGCTTTCATGAGGCCAGTGAGCCATATCTGACCTCTTTAACTTCAGTTCTTCTCTTTCACTGAACTGGACTTTCAAGAACTGGACTTTAAAGAGTGAAGCCTGGCACCCTCAGATGAGGGAAAAAGGAGTCCATGTTCCAGAATTTGTGCAGGAAGCACCTGTGCTTTGAACCCTGAATCATCTATCTCCAAGCTTTATTTAAATATTTCCTATTAGGAAGAAAGGAGCAATGTAAAACCAGCTCTTCAAAGCATATTTTGCATTTCTACACGTACTTAGGGGAAGCTTTGGAAACTAGAGGCAATGGGCATGAACATGTGCTCGATGCTATACTGCTTCTTTCCAGGAAAACACAAGAGAAGTTTTACTGAACGTGGTTTTATGTACAACCTGCTCTGAGATTATACTACAGCAGGTGGAAGAGGATGACAAGGACCTGTGGAAACATGCAGCTGAAAACGACACCTCTCTGAAAGTCCTGTTGGATAACTCTGTTGCCAAAGTCGTAGTGGTGATGTGTCCTTGTGCTCACGAGGAGGTGGGCAGCAGCAGTCTGAAACGGTTTGGGTTTAGGAAGTGAAGGCACAAGGGAGCCAGAAGGGAATTACCAAGGGAAAAGGATCTCATTGCTCTTTGCCCATCCACTAGCTTCAGACCAGGGTAGGATCAGAATTTTAGCTCGTTGACTCCTCCACCAAAGTCTTTAAAACAGTGACTTGGTGGCAGGGCAAGTCCTGGTTCTTGATCTGCTGCAGGTTCCCTCACACTGTATCTTAGCATGGGCAGTTCAGTCACTCAAAATGAATTTCACCAATTATTGTGATTGCAAAGAAGTAACTCTATTGCAGCTGTTTTAGAATGCCACTCTCTTGAACACCCAGGTACTGTCTTGGGTATTTTAGGCTTACCACAGTAATTTGAAATCTTTAACTCTGGATAGCCATTAACTGCTCTGGACTGCACAGGACAGCATCCAGAATTCTAGTAACACAACAAATGAGAGAGCTAGTGAGTTGTTTTGGAAGGCATTTCATGAGCTCTCTTTTTAAAGTGAACTTTTCCCTCAAAAGTGGCTACAGTTGGCTCTGATTTCTTCTTCAAAGCACTTGAGGTACTTTCTGCTGTTACTTTCTTACTGTTACCCATCATCTGTGGTCAGTCATCATTCACCTTCCCTGTCTAATGAAGGCCCTAAACATGCAAGGAACACTGAAGCATGTACATATTTATCAGCAGGACCTTCCTATAGCCTTCTGCAAAAGACCTCCCTTTATCCTTCAGCACAGCTCGAACCCAAAAACCAGCACAAACCAAAAGCACTCCAAGGAGCACCAAAAATTCCAGAGGCTGCAGATTCCAGGAGCAGCCTGGCAGAGCACCTGCAGAGGTGTGGGTAAGTTGGCAGCACATCTTGCCAAATCACGGTAAGATCCTGTAAGATTCCTGCAGCAGTTCTTTTGGGCCTTTCCCTGAACCAACAGTGTTTCATTTGAAACATTAACAGCAGCAACAAGACTCGCAGGAAAATTCCAACAGAGGTTCTTTAGTTGAAGTTTTTCCTGACTCCACGATTCCACAAACAATTTAAGGTTATTTCTCAGGACACCTTCTTGAAGACAGGAGAGAAAAATAGCTGTAATGCAGCCAGCTCCTGCAATTTCCCTCCTTCCCCACCCAGCCAGCCACTGGGAGCTCCAGTGAGATTTGTGTACTGATTTGGAATTCTGCAGTTTTCAGGGAGGCCCACAGGACCACAGTTCCTCTCAAGACTTCCTCTTTAATTTGCTGTAATATGAAGAGAGTCCAATGCTGCTGGAACTCAGCTAACTGTGTATTGCAGCATCTGCTCAGTTTACTGCAGGGAGGAAAAAAAAAAAACTCTTCCATCGAAAAACATCTGGAAGACTGAGCACTGGGTCAGAGAATCAAGCCCTTTCCTGATCCAAGTCCAAGCTTGCTATGGAGTGGTGGAGATTTGCACACAGATTTCCTAAAATCAAAGTGCTTGTTTTGGGGCCAGTGTATACATGTTCTCATCCCCTTGTTTAGCTGCAGTCTGTACCACACATGACCCACAGTCCATATAAGCTTAATCTTAAACAAGAACCATGTTGCTAAAGAGGTGCTTTGATCCAAGCCCTGGCTTTATCCAGTAAGCTTGGCCTATTACCAATATGTTTTATCCTAGACAAAACCTGTGTGGACCAAGTAAAGTTTTATTCCAAAGTAGGTACCTATATTAAAATACAAAGAAGTGTAATTCTTTGTCCTGTAATTAAATGCATTTTAATTCAGTTACTCTGGAGAGAAAATGATTTTTCCTCAGTGGTTTTTAAGAAAGAAGGAAAAATCTTGCAATAGGATCTTTAAAATACTTGGATGAAGCTTCCTTAAAGTTAAACAATATTCTGGTAGTTAAAGAAGACTAAGTAGATTATTTTATGGAAGGATAAGTTGTGTTCCTTCCTTTTAGATATTCAAGTGCTTAAACTGTTGATGCTGAGCACTACTGTGAGCATCAGCACCAGTGAAAATGAACATGTTTTAGTCTGAAAGAGTAGCCAAAGGAAATGAAAAATGAAAGCTAGATCTGAGGATACAGCTCTGTGCTTAGGGTTTTAGTGGGCACAACACAAGGGTCAAATTCAGTTGCCACAGAACTATTCAGCAATAGGCAAAGACTCTGTTGTGTGTAGAATCATGCTGCACTTCTCAACACACCAGGCAAGTGTGATGGAACCAAGATACCATGATTGTGGTTTAAGAGAAATTTCCAGCAGAGAAGATATTGCAGAAAACATCCAAGTTCAAATCTTTCCCTCAGACTTTTCCACCACACCAACCAATGCCTCCCCCTTCTTAAAAAAAAGCCTACACACCTGTGGGTGTTGATCTTTGAAGTTCCAACCTGAGTTTGAGGAGAGTTTATCAAAACAAAAGGTCAGCAAAATCTTCAGTCCTTCTAGTACATTTTCCCCAAGTCCCAGGATGACGTTTCAGAGCCCTGTTCTGACTGCAGGGGCAATTCCAGCTGCTGTGAGGGAGCCCAGGGCTCCCAGACCATGTTCATTCACTGCTGTGAAGGACTTGGCAGTGATCCCTCCCTACCACGGAAAGGGAACCTCCCTCCCCAGACCTTGCTGCTTCTCTGTGGTACAACACGTTTCTCACATGCTTTCCCAGCAATCATCTTTAAAAGGCCCAGGAATCAAGGTATCCTGGTTGCTTCATCCTTAAAAGCACACCCTGCTTGGTTACACACTTGCAGAGGGCTTTGAAAATTCATCATTCTATCCAAATGCGCAGCGATGATTCCAGAACCACTTGGAAAACCCAATTATAATTTCCTACTAAATGAGTTCTTCTCCCCAAGGGCTCTCTAGAGGAGCCTATGCTTTAGTGCACTAAGGTACCTATGAGATCACTGAAGCTCAGACTAACTCAATTCCTGACAGGCAGCTGCAGTTTCAGCTGGTGTGAAATGGCAAATAAAAGAGAAGATTATCAAATAGAATTAAGTGCAACATCCTCAGGAGGCCTGGATGTAGAAAGGGTAAAATTCTTCTCACCTTAATCCTGCACATTATTCTGTTCAACTGAATGACCATAGCTGTATGAAAAAAGACAGCAGGATTTGCTCTCATACGTTCATTGCTTCTCTTCTCAAATTATGTGAAATATAATATACACTATACAAAGTGTAGACCCCTTATTAGTGTTGCAGCTTGTTCATGTCATTAAAGGTGGATTAGCACAGGTACACTAAATTACAGTGAAAGTAGACTTACAGAAGGCAATTAGGACAGTAAGACTGGTTCACAAAGGTGTGCTCAGAGAGCTGATGAAATCAGGAAAAATATATACTATCCCTGAGTGAAAATACAGGAAGCAGAAGCTACTGGGTGCTTGGAAGCTCCCAGGTACATTCCCACCGTACTGCAGCTGATCACACTTAAGTTACACATCTAATTCCACGTAATGTGGAATTAATTTTAATCCAAGACCTACAAAAAAGCAAACCTAACAGTTGTGCCACGCATTTCCAAATGAATGTAAAGAACCCTTGGACACCAAAGAGGCCGGTTCAGTTGTATGGAGATAACTACGTGTGTAAAGACCAAGCCTGAGGATAGCAGAGGGAAGACCTTCCTGATGTTCAGAACCTGCTTTAAACACAACATCCCAGGTTTCTTTTTACCTAAAAATAGACAGCTTAACCTACATGTGTTTATTGACCTGGCACTGGTCATGGTGGTATCTGCCTTCCACAGCTTTCCCTCCTTGTCAGCCTGCACCTCCTGCTACGGGAAGAAAGTACAACAGGAACTTTGTCTGTTGGTACCAAAGGTACACAAATGCTATTCCACACAAGGAACTGGCAGGACACAGCTCCAGGATGACTCCTTTATCAAGCCATAAGAACTCCTGCAAGTCTCCAGTTTGCAATCTCAAAAATCATTTATGATGAGGTCAGTATTGTACAACTCTACTCCTGCACAGAGACACTGATAAATATTCATGAATTAGGTATCATAACACAGAAAAGGGGAGTATTATTCTCCCCTAGTAAAGATAAGGACCTTTAAAGGAATTTCAGGTGTCTCCTTTATACGTCTCAGACTGGTTTAACACAACTCCATGCAGGTTTGAAATCAGGCCACTCAAGAGGGCCCACAATTAGGCAACTTCTGCTAATGACCTTGGCAAAACCTAGTCCCTATTCTTGACTCCTGCTCCACAGCCCTCAGCACTGCAAAGCACAGTGAGCTGTCCTACCAGACTACACTGGGAGCTCATTGAAGGCTCTGACTTATCCTCAGCCACCCCAAAAACTAAAGCTCCACGTTCATTAAGCACCGCTTTGTTTTCTAATCGTTTGACAGAGCTTAAATACTTTCTTTTTGTACTAGAAATTTGGGATAAGTCCTGGGCATTGCAGAACAGTTATGCTCCAAGAAATCCTTTCACTCAAAAATAGATGATTACAACAGTTTCTATAAATATAAATTGTTTTACAGCCAAAGACAGACATTACAGTTTGTTCTAGTTTTCACTGAAATTAAGCCAGCAAATCTCTCATGCCAGTATTATAACAATAATCAGGCTGATAGTGTTATTTCAGTTTACCAAAGCCAAAATCCAATATGCCACAAATTAGATCAAGCACCAAATAAAATTAAGCAAAAGATAAGCAATGCAAAAGGAAATTAATGCTATTAAAAATAAAAATTAAATGTTTGCATTTGTTTGCTGGGTTCAGATACAAGCTCAACCTACACAAATATCTTATGTTGAACTACAGCTTTATTTCCCTCTGTTATCATTCCCCCTCTTTTTGTTTGTGGGGTCTTTTTAAAGTTTAAAATCAGATTATGCAGATAAAGATCTTATGAGAGAGCACACTTCAGTTGTGAGGATACCCGTTTTAGGACAGGGGAAGGAAAGCAGGGCTCAGACCAATTAAAAGCTTTAGAGAAGAAAGGCAAATCAATTAAAAATGCCAGAGGGCAGACATTGCTTAGGAAGAGAAGAGACTTTGACAAATTTGAAATAGCCTTGTTCTACCCGGTCCGTAATGCAGAGGAAAATAAAGTTGCATTCACACCCACAAATATTCATGGGAGAATAAGGCATCTGATGCAACACGGATAACACAGATCTGTGCTCTCACAGGCTGAATAAACAAGCCACATGACTGAGTTAGTGTTTGGTGGGCACTTTGAAGATGAAAAGCAATGTATAAAATGTGAGGTGTTGTTCTTCAGGCACCCAAGCAGGCAGCCTTCAAACTCAGCTGCTGAATTATTGGTCTTATTGATCTGGCACTGCATTATTTTTACCCCACAAAACCCGTTAGTTTTCAATAGAGCCCAGGCACCGGAAAGACAATAGTCATAAAAAGATTTGCAGTTTGGAACTTCAAAGAAATTATATTCCAAATTTGGCAACTTACAAGGAATAAGAGCCCAAACTGCCATTGCTGAATGTATCCTTTGACTGTAACTATAATTTAAAAGCATTGTCTGATGTAATTTCTCCTTTTTTCACACAGTGATTCCAGGCCAATTATTTATCCCCCCCCCCTCCCCCATAAGAATAGTGTTTTGAAGTCAGCCAATGAAACATGTTTTATTTAAGGACTATATTCCTAGAGCAATGGAACGGGTTCTTTGGAGACCTAAAGGTTGCAGAGCACTTCATTAGTTCCACATAATGAAAGAATGGTGCAATTGAAGGAGGTCTCTAAGGGAGAGTGGTGTGAAAATTAGAGACTTGTCTGCTCACTTGCAAAAAAAAAAAAAAGAAAAAAAAAGAAAAAAGAAAATATGAAAAAAAGAAAACAAGGGAAAAATTGAGAAAAAGGAAAAAAGAGGGGAAAAAAAAAAGGGAGGGGAAAAGGAGAAAAATGAGAAAAGGAAAAAAAAATTTGTGGATTTCCTAAATAAAGCACACTGTCTCCATTCAGCCTGTGGAGAAAGGGTGCCTACTCAATCCTCTTACCGTTGACAATATAATAAAACCAGAGGAACTTTTTTGAAGTAGATCTGCACATTCCACATTTGGATTGAGGGGCAATGGACTGTTTAAATTGCTATTTACATTTCCAGCTGTTTTACCAGTGATTTGCCCAACTTAATAGCTCTTTAAGCTTTTAAACAAGAAAATAGCTATTCTCACGACTCAAAGAAGAAACCATGGTTATTTCAGTCTGCCTCTATTGTAAAAGGCTTAGACCCCTCTGTCTTTATAGATGCCCTTCCCTTTATAGTACTTCCCTTTTCCATCTCCTCCTACTTTCTAAATCTTCTTCCATTTTTTAGTTCACTTTTTGCACTATATGCTTTTAGCAACACAATGTGTCTTTGCTCATGCTGCTGCTTCAAGGAAAATGTTTGCAGGTAGTCACTGAGGTTCCCAAGAGAGACTTCAGTTAGCCAGAAAATTAGATTTGAGTGTATAATCTTCTGCTAGTTGCTGGGGAGTTAGTCCACGTTAAACAAATGCCCTTGCAACTATTGGAAAATGTATATTTATTTATCAACTTTCCTTTGGGAATGTACTAAAAAAAAACCTAGGAGTGTGTACAGACATAATGTAGACCGTATTTTCTGCTTATTTTTCAGCCAAGTGGAAGAAGAGGGCAAAGGGGAAGTCCACAGATAAGAGTGAGACTGAGATGAAAGGTTAAAAAGGGGAGGGGGGTTATTTCATAGTGGCTCTATAAAAAACTGCAATTACTTAGTTATAATTTGAGCTTATTAGCTTGTTTAAGTTGCTGCTAATAAACCAAGATCATGAAGAAGAAAATTCAAAAACAAAACCCACACCTCCTGGTTTTCCCCTGATCAAAGCTTCAGTGTTTTCCTTTTATTATCTCTAAATGTCCCCTGTGTTTACAGATGATTGCAACACTCATCAGATACTGGAGCAAACAACCAAACCTAAACCCTGAAGAAAGTAGTGGCAGCAACCCTGATTCAAATTTTTGAAATTCATGCAGTTCAGTGAGAAAAATTTTAGTAGTGGTTAAAAAAACATAACTCCTTTTCTTTATAGATTGTACCCTAACTTAAATATTTTGAGAGAAAGGAATTACGACCGGTATAAACACTGGAACATCTGTGATTTTCTCTTAAAAAGGAAATACTTTGTATTTAACAATCAATGTATCCTAACCTAAAACTCCCAGTTTTTGGTAAAGCTTGTAAAAGTCAGTTTATGATCCCCAAAACAGGAATACTGGGGAGCAAATGTTTGTCCTGGTGTCATGCCCTGGCACATCACCGATGACATGAGTTTCCCCAGGCAAGACAGGACCAGAAATCAATGTTTATTTGAATTACCGTGCTTATAAGAAGATTGGCTTGTAACTGAACCACCTGTTCCCTTGCAAAAGGAAGGGAGAAAACCTGCACACCTGAATCACTGAAAGGGGGCAAAGTTCTGTGGGAAGCAGGTTTAAAGGGTAAATCAGTCGCTGTCTTTCCTTGCAAAGAAAAAAAAAAACCCAAACAACAAACCAACATTCTCAAACAGCACAAAATTCGAAGTCCAGTAGGAACTACAAAAAGCCAGAAAAACACACAAAAATTCTAAGCACAGTTAGGCTTTACCAACTTGGTTAGTGAAAAGAAATTCCATTGTCTTTTAGCACTCTGCAGGAGGGTTGAAAACAAGCAGGATTTGGCAGAATTTTTTCCGAAAAACTCTTCACTCGGATTTTAAAAATTCTGAGGCAGCTCCGCTATGAACACCAAGAAGAAAGCAGATACACTTTGGGGGGGTGTGGAGGGATGGGACACAGGATGGACAGGGGAGAGAGACTTTTGTCAACATCTAACATGGCAAATCCAGCCCTGCTTAGGAGTACTGGTGAAAAACCAGCACTGTGCCTAAATATAAGGTATAAAAACACTAAAAAAGTTCAAGAGGAAGTGCCTCAGAGCAGACATTCATCTCATAGCACTCAGTTCTAAGAAACTTGATGCTTTCCCACCCTACACAAGACAGATTTTTGGTTATACATAAAATATCTCCTGTTCCTACTGTGTTTCTCTTACTTTTGTGCAGAAGGAAGACTGCAAATCAGACCTCGTTCTGTGCCAAGGAGCTGCTTTATGAGTTTGGGTACCCGAGGTGTGTTCCCCTAGCCTTGGTTTCAACAACTGAAAACCAGCATTAAAATCCATCTTCACCAAAGTTCCTGACAAAACAAGAGGAGAAAAGCTACTGTGTAGAAAGAATGTGGAAAGAATTCACTTATGGACTAAAGTCTATTAAACAGCCAACAAACCTGTGCCGTGGAGCAGCCACAGAAAGTCACCCCGAGTCAAAAAAAAAAAAAGTTTGAAAGTAAAACTTTCCAGCACAGGGCAAAATTAAAAGAGATGAACTCCTGTGAGCAGCTCCACTAAAAACAATTGTTTACAGTAATGAAAGGACCAGGAGCCATCCCTGAGCTGCAGGAGCCCTCTGTTAGGGAACTCGTTTGGATTAAATCGCTCTGTCCCAAAGATGCAAGTTTTACTGCCAAAAGAACGACAGTGAAAGGTCAGTGACTCAACCTGGGCATTCTGCAGCATAGGAAGAGTTGCACATTTTGTGCAACATTCAGCTGCCACAGATCTCAGTGATACCTCCTGGCAAATCTCCTGAGGCTTCTTCCTGCTCCATTAAAATCACTGGAGGTTAGGAAAGAAGGGCCAAATGTGCCTTATCTGTTGCTTCAGACCCTCAGGTATGAGCTTCATATTCACCTATTTACTAACACACATAAGATTATTTAGCCCAGTGATTATTATTTCTCTGAAAATCTGAACAATATAGGTAATTCTTAGAGCCCACAGGGTAGAAATGAATCCAATAACAGGCACGTTGCAAATGTGGAACAACACACAGCAACTCAGAAACCAAGGAAAAGACTGGCAGGTTACCTTCACCTCTGATCTCCTCTTCCAATTCACAGTCTGCTTTCATCATTCAGAGTCATTTTTCGGTAAGAAAAGAAAGAACAACAATAATAATAAAAAAACCCACTCTCAGGGATAACCAGAGCACAGCAGGCTCTACATCCTTCTCCCAGCAAGTCTGCTTTGCAACCTCATGAAGACCTCCTAAGTGTTTGCAGCTGGGTGTTAATATTTGGGGTGTGGTTGGTGCCAATCACCTTCCCAGGTGAGCACAGGCACCCTGGTGCACCTGGGAGTGCTCTCAGAGGTCCTGCAGATGACCGGGGTGTGGGGGGTGTACAAATGCAGCAGCACAGCTGAAGGCCATCACAAACTACTGATTATTTATTGTAGATACTCCCAGCTTGCAACTTCTTGGTATTGTCTTCCCCAAGCGAAGGCTGTGAGCCCAGAAAGGCATTTACAGCTCCAGAAATGGTGTTGCAAGGAGCGAAGTTTAGAAAACAAAGGAGACACTCCAGTCTTTGCTGCAGGTTGTTGGTCTCCAAGCATGGCTGATTCCAGAGTGCTCCAGAGGAACTAAGCAAGTACTAACCCAGAGAGCATCTGGCTGATTGTATAGGGAGAAAGAGAAAAAAAAAACCAAAAATCTTTCTTGGCCCCAGTGGTTCCCCAGCTAAAGCCCTGAAGCACAGGCTTTTATTACAACCATTATCTTTATGCAAATGATGCTCATGCTGAGGACTTATTCTGCCTGTTACATATGAAGGAAAGAGCTGAATGAATGATACATTTTCTGGACAGATTCCTTGGCCAAAACCAGTCTGAAAGAATATTTTTTAAAAAGATATCCAAACTGCCTCTTAAAGACTCCAAGTGATGTCAATCATGCTGTCCCCCCTCACCTATTGTTGTAATGTTCAGTGACCCTCACTACCAGGACACTTTCAGAAATCAGTGCAAAATTTCTCTAGCACGAGCTCTTCCCCATCAGATAAGTGTCTGCAAGCCTGAAAAGCAGTGATAAACTGCTTGGTTGCTTTGCTCTGTTAACATGCTACTGATGGCAGTTTTATGAAGAGCTCTGCTAGCCCTGAACTGCTCCATTTCAGGCTTCAGTGGGATTCACAGGGTATCAGGGAAATTCTCTCTCAGATGCCAAAAGTTCTGCAAGGGAGCTTGTAAAAAGGTAAAAACTTGAGGTTTGTGGTTTTGTTTTTTCTTCATCTTTCTCTTGCATGGAAAAGCAGATGGACATAACAGAAGCAAAATGAAAACTGACTCCAGTCTACAGGCTATGGCACAGAGCATTGGCTGCAGGGCAAACTCTTTTATCCTCACTCTGTCCCTTCCAGGAACATACACTGGCCCACACATAAAAAGCTTGTGTGATCTCAACCTACCAAAAGGGATCCTAGGAGAAAGCACAGGCAGGGAAAGAAAAAACAATTAGTGGGATTTGAGGCAGCAGGATGCCTCATGCAGTTATTGCTACAAACCCAGTGTGGTGGCTCAGAGCTGTGAGCGCCAGAAAGGCACAGCCCATTACTCTGATTGTGATGGGTAAAACATGGGCTCTTGCCAGCTGGAGATACTGCAATCAGACAGAGCAGAGGCCATCTTAGTCTGTGTTTTCTTGTTACAGAAGCACCCAGAGCAGAGCAGTCACACACATCACCCAGCATTATGTAAAAACAGCTCCCCAGCAGCTCTGGGATGTGCTCGATCAATAGCTGGAAAACACTCTTTGGTTGAACATTGAGTAGTAGCAGGTGCACCTACTCCAGAGCTATTAAAATTCCTGCTCCCCCAATCGATTCCTTCCAGGATACTCCTTGGGTTACAGAGTCTTAAAAACGTCTCTCAATAAAGGCTCCTCTTGTTGTCTCTGTTGCCACCACCACAGCAGGGACACGAGCAGTACCTGTGTTAGGTGATCACCGGGCTTCCTGCTGGGTGACAAATGCATGAATGATGTGTCTGCTGCCCCTCTGGGCTCCTTTACCTCTGTTCTTTACTTGCTTCAGTTTGGACAGGCATAGCTTTTTTCTGGTAGGTGCCCTTTTAACTGTAAACAGCCTGGTAGCCAACCAGGAATCAACTGAAAACTCTTTCTATCTCTGTTTCCTTGCTGGGGTATCACTTGTGTGTTGGAAGTCAGTTTAAGTACAGCATATATAAGCTGTAAAATCTTTTAGTCCCTAAGGCCAGAAGTCCAGTAAAATTTATTTGAGTTCCTTGACATCAGCCCACTCAACAGCACTGCTGAAAGTCCTACACTGAGAGTCCAAAACGGGGGCATATACTGAAATTATCTTCCCTATAATTCTTTTTAGAAAGTTCAGAGCACTGGCTGAATAAAGATGCAAGGCAAAATGAGGACTTCAGACTCTCATTGCGGATCACACTGCATAATACCATTCTGAGCACTTTTCCTGAGCTGCTTTTTTAGAGCATGAACTTCAGTCACTGAAGATACACAATGATTCTGCATGAACAGCTTAACTTGCCTTCAAATGCTCTGTGCCTTAATAAGCCCCGTGCCTGCATGTGGAAGCCTTTCACGGTTTAATTCCCAGACTGTAAGTTCTGGCCATTTGTAAATACATACAAATGATCAAAAAAATACAGAAACATGAAAAAATGCTCAAGATCAGAGCCCTGACACGCTGCATTACATGAATGTAAATACATCTTGAGAGCTGGACTCGGTGATCCTTGTGGGTCCCTTCCAACTCAGAACCTCCTGTGACTCTGGTGCTCTGCAGGGACAAATCCTAAACTTGCTGCACTCAAAGAACCTCAGCCTCAGAAGCCAAATTTACATAACCAAACAATTCCACTGGTTTTCCGTTTGAGGGGAAGCAGCACAAGCAGCTGTGAGGCTGAGAAGCAAAAGGGGTGGCAGAGCTTGCACGGCACACGCGTGTAGCTGTCTGCCCGCACCCAGATCCACGTGTGCTGCGGTTCTTCAGAGAAATCAGCAAGGAAGGTTGTTCTCTGCCAGAATCTCTCTTAGCAGAGTCACTACAGCAACATTTCCAAGGCAGAGCAGCTTTCTCTGGGGCCTGGTATTGTAATTTTGGCAGACAGTCCTTCACGCTGTTTGAGAGCACTTCAATGCGAGGCTGCTGTACGTACACGGTATATATGGCATATGAATCTCTCATCCCTACTTTGCCTTCTGGTAGGAAGCTAACACATGCTATTGCTCAGCAAAGGGCAACATTGCATTGTGGATGCCTTATTTAAAACAATAACTAATGTCTCCTGCATAGAAAACTAATAGGCCCTGTCCCCAGATGGTGTAAATTAGCATGGCACCGCTAATGTCTGATTTATAACAACTGAAGAGCCAATACACCACATGATTAAACGTGCACTTTACTAGCCTGGAAATGTCTTGAGGGCCGTGTAATTGTGTGGTAATGAACTAAACTTTTAATTAAGTTCTCATTTTGAATTAGAATCAATAAGTCAATAAATAGCCTTCATTTGATTTAGATGATAAATATGCACAGCTGAGACTGCACTCCGTGTCCTCCCCAGTTTTCAGGCTCTCCTTTCTCCTCCATATGTCAGAATCTAATGAAGGAGTTCTGAAGTATGGTCCTAATATATTATTGTCACACATGGTGATAATACTGGGAGAGTTAGGAGACTGCCAGGTTTCTATTATAAATCCTGTTCCCAAGGTTTTATAGCATGTGTGCTTCAAACTGCAGTCAGCAAAGTTGTTTTTACAAGGAGCTGTCAGCCCCAGTGTGAATTTTTGTCAAAATAAAATTAAAAATGGATTTGATAGATTCAATCTGTCAATTTTTCAGGATTTCTGGAGCTATTTTTGCTAACCTCTGCCATAATATGCCTTAGATTTGAAAAATGCAGCTTCATAGCAAGCTTTTCAACGAGACTAATTGCTGATTTTTGTTGGAAGGAGAGAAAGGGCAAATAGGGTTGTATGATGGCTTAGACTCTTATTTTAAGACTAGACAAGACCTTTCTGACCATCTAGTCTGACCCTTTGAATAGTTAGGTCACAGAGTTTCACCCGTAATTGACACATCTGTCCCAGTAACTTCCAGGTTGAATTACATCAGTTCTTCAGAAAGCTGTTTCTTCTCACTGTAGGGAATGTTGCAGACAAACTACATAATCCAGCACTTGGCATGGCAGAGCTGCAGTTATCACTCCAGACTTGTACTCTTCACTCTGATTCTGACTCACACTGTGTGGTCTGAGGAAAATAACTTAATTTTTCTGATTTCTCCATTTTTTCCATTTTCTGCAATGAGGAAAATAATATTTAAAAGCCTCAGAGAGGAGGTGGTGAGATGTGGTAAATTATTTGAGGAATGCTTTGAACTACTCAGATAAAAGATGCTGTTCTGTAAAAGTGAAGAAAGACACCACTGTGTATTCAAATTTCAAAACTGATCACTTTTCAGAATGTGTTCCTTCTCTGCACTTGTGTCAAGTTAACAGCTACTGAGGAACAGATCAGGTTAGGTGAAGAACTGAATCTCACAGTCCATTGTTTTCAGTATTTTAGAAAGAAATAACGTAGCTGGTATGGATATTTTCAATCCACTTGTAATACTTTTCTCTAATACAAATGGTGGTTTTCATCACAGCCAGATTTTGTCCTCATTTCCACTGGATAAAGCACCTTTCAGTGGGACTCTCTCAGAGTTACAGTAACTGTTCCTTTCTTGACTGTCCAAATATCTGGTAGATAATTGGGTTCTGGAGAGCAACTGAAATTAATGGGGCAGTTTGAACTCTGGACTCCCACAGTGATTGGACATGCACACAAAAAAAAAAATAGATGGCTTCATCTTCAAGACCCTGATAATAATGCTTGGCACTGGCATAAAGAATAATTCAGACCATCATGCCTTAGAAAATACCTAGCATCATCCAGCTGGAATATCCAGGACCTTTTTCAGAGTGCCTTTTACAATTAAGTTCCAATAATAATCCTTACCATTTGGTGGCTGTATTTACCCTGAAAAACACTTTTGCTGCAGACACTGATTTTCTTGCAAGACACAAGGTGTAGGTGGAAGACTCCCAAAATAATGATAACAGCTGGTCTGAACTGTATTTTCAAGATCTGTACAGCCAAGTCATTTAGAAATATAATTTCCATGGAACAAACCTGTGCTCTTTGTGTTTTTCCAGCTCAGTTGAGTTAGAAGTTCAACACCAGTTGAGAGTTCTCAAAGGCCTTGTAGACTCAAGAGAAATTTCTGTGATGGTCTGGGAGGTCTGAGACTCTGAATCCTGGTCACAGAGAAGAATGCATGCTTGTATGAAACCCAGCAGGACAGATTTTGGTTGGCCTTGTGAGCTTCAACTGCACAAAAATAACAGATAACTACGTTGTTGCTCACACAGAGTTTTAATGTCTTTTACTAGTTTAAGTGGGGACCAAAAAACAATGGAGACAAAAAAGAGTTGGAAACAACTTCTAAAGAGTGCACATTAGCAAGGAAAAGCTCTTGAGCTGGGGATAGTTTGGATTCAGGACAATATTAAACAACCTACACACCACGATTTTGACAACCCCTTAGACATGATTTACCAAATTCGTTCCTGATTTACAGTGTTACGGTGGGGTTGCCCCAAGCAGGGGATTTAACATGCTGACACTGCTGAGTGAGAGGTGCACAGATGTACAAACATCACAAAAGCACTTGCAATGTCATTTCTCGGAAGGCTTTCCTGTCCCTCTTCGGGAATCAGAGGTGACCAGAAGTACATTGGAGCAGAGCTGGTCAGCAAAGCCTACAAGTATAAAAGTGCCGAGGAAGAAGAAGTAAAAGCCATTCCTCTAAGTGAATAACTCTGTTCTGTCATGACTATGATTGAGTAATTACAGTCCAGGTTAGTCCTGAGCATAAAAAATTACCAGAAGCCAGGTCCTCTGTGAGTTGAAGCTCACATTTGTCACAGGTAACTAAAGAGTATAAATTGCCAGGTGATGTTCCAGGCTGACCTGGAGCTCCCTCTCTTGCTGTATGGCAGACATGGGGTTCCTGTAAACAACAGAGTAAGGAGTTTTGCTTTCCCTGTCAGGATCTGAGGTGAGTCAATAGCTCCTGTGCTGGCAAACCCACAGTATTAATCCCATGGCATTTGCCTAGGCAGGGAACAGCACTACTTACCAGTCACAGCTTGGCCAGCACAGATGCAGAATGGAAAACTTAGTTTTACTCTCTTCTGAGCTACAAATATGGGGTTTGTTGTTGCTATCTTCATTCCACTAGCCTTCATACTGAAACTAGTACACTAACACATTACTGTGCAAGGAGATTCACATCACAATAAGATTATTTGCTGTATTAACATTAAATAACACGCAGAAACCATATCAAAACAAACTGCTGGCTGCTGATGGGATTTATTTTATTTTTTAATGTATTCAGGCTTGTGGGTAGGTGTCCCAAACAGCTTGGTGCTCATGCTAGTTCCTTTTCAATGTGGATTAGCTCCTTTTTCTCATTTAGATGGCCAGAAGGAAAAAATCTTCAGGGCAACCTGTATAGGACCAGACACATTGAAATACAAGGAGGTAACTGGACAGCTGAAAAACATGACAAAATTAACAGTATTTATTCCACTGTGACAGTGCTACTAATCTCACCAGAACTGAAAGCTCCAGAGCCCTTTGTCACTGATGTGTGGCACAGATCTCTTGCTCCTGACAGTTTGAACCACCCATGGAGACCAGCCCACCATGAACACACAGGGTGTTTACAGCGCTTGGCCTGACATGCAGATTAAGTCTGAGGTGGAGCAGCCAATGGTTTTGATCCCCTGGCAGGACGCAGGGCAGATGGAATATTAATCTTCTGAAATATCATACCACGCAATTTATAATAATCAAGGGACTGATGAGAAAAATGCAGGCCGATGTTATGGAAAATGGGGCCATTTTAATAATCTGGTTTCGGCGGCATTAGAGAAATGGGCAAGAGATTCCAGACATATTTGAAGACTTTGAAGGCACCAAGGAAATCATCCATTTAATTCAATAAATGTCCAGTCTGGAGTTACCTCATTTGCAGCTTGCTTGACATTTGCTGAAGTTTTTGGTGCCAGTACAATAAAATTGCTCTCTCGTTATAATTAAAGCTCTCGCTAACCCATTATTGAGTGAGACATTCAGTGGTCTGCCGAAACCTTTTGTCTCCAAACCAAGAACATAAAATATTTAAACCTAAATGGGACATGAGAATTGACTGGTGACATTTGAATGCAGGGGCTGGCCTGGACTCTGCCTCTGAAGAGACTCTACTCTTGCAGGGATGGCTCCTGCCATGCTCTGCACTGTTTCAAAAACACACTTTAAAAATGTTCTGATTTTGGCTGGGATAGAGTTAATTTTCTTCTTAGGAGCTGGTACATTGCTGTGTGTTAGATTTAGGATGAGAACAATTCTGATAACACACAGATGCTTTAGTTGTTGCTGAGCGGGGCTCACGCTAAGTCAGGGATTTTTCAGCTTCTCTTACTGCCCTGCCAGCAAACCAGGCTTGGGAGGGAACAGAACCAGGACAGCTGATCCCAACTGGCCAAAGGGTAGTTCCAGACCATCATGCTGAACAATAAAACTGGGGGGAGATGGCTGGAGGGTGGAACCTGCTGCCTGGGGATTAGTCAGGAGGTAGGAGCAAAACAAGTGATGCATCACTTCTCTATCCTATTAAACTCTCTTTACCTCAGCCCATGAGTTTTACCTTTTTTTCCTGATTCTCTGCACCGTCCCAGTGGTGAGCAAAGAGCTGTGGGGTGTTTAGCTGCCTGCTGGATTAAACCACAAGAAAGTGGGTTTGTTTGTTGGTTTTTTTTTTTTCTTTCAGATGGACCACTATTGACACACTGTGACACTTCTATCCATAATGGAAGCTTGTTAGCTCCATTATAAATCACATCCCCACAGGAGCAGATGGCCTGTGGGTGCCTGTCACTGAGCACAAGCTGCAGCTCCCTGGGCAGGGGCTGCAGGGCTGAGCCATAACCCAACACCAAACTAGGAAACCACTATTTATGACATTATTTGTCTTCCCAGACCAATGAGTATAAACCCAACCTCGTTTCTCCACTGATGGAATGACTCCTCTGACTGGACACTGGAAGGCAGTGACACCCACCTGCTTCAACAGTCCCTGCCTTTAAAAACCTCACAGACACCAAGGAAGGAGCCATGGTCCACAGCCAACAAAGGTCAAGAGCTTTGCATCCAGCACAAGCACAAAGACAAGTGGGATACTCCTCTCTCACCTGTCCAAGGCACCAGAGGCTGTCAGGGCACTGCAACTTGTCCTGGATGGATGGTGATGTAAAAAAATGGGACTGGCCTGGTTTTGTGCAATGTAAAGCCCTCACATCTGTTTGCCAGGCCGTTTGCTTGCAAATCGGTCCCTTGCTTCACCAGTGAAACTGAAACACAAATCGAGATTAGTCAGGAAAGTACTGAACCTGCAAAGTGGAACATCAGGGCTATTTGGCACTTCTGATAAAATGAATACATCGAATAAAGGTTAAATAACAACTGGTTGAAGAACAAAGATGACAACCAAATGATACTGACCATTTTATTTGCCTCAGAGTGCTCCTGACAGGGGATGGATGGATTCACTTTTACTCAGAAATACCATCCAACTCTCAAAACGCCAGCAGAAAACAATTCAGGAACCACAAATGGGGTCCAACGTCCAACAAAAGATGTAATTCCAAGTCATGCAACAACAGTTTTCAGGGGAATGACACATCCTTCAATCGGTCTGCAGATTGCTCCACACAGCTACAAACAAGCTTTGTGGGTGGCAGCACAAAGGAGGCAGAGAAACTCTCTGGATATGTTACAACATTATGGTAAAATTCTGCTTATTAAGTCAATCTTCCATTCTCTGCTTTAAAACATCTTCAGTTATTTCCCCCCCACTCTCCCATTCTCCTCCAATTCAGCTGTACAAGTGGATTATTTGCACCAGTTTGCCCCGGGCCACCCTGGCAGCACCGAGGCTGAAGCTCAGCGCTTTGCTGGGGACATTGTGTGGCTGCAGCACTTGTCCCCTCCTCTATCTGCTCTGCTTTGGTAGCAGGGCATCTAGAGAATTCACCAGGAAAGCTAAGTCCAGGAAGAAGGGAGAGGGTAGAGGAAGGAGTTTTAAGATTTAGGTTTATATTAAATTATATTAAATTCAATTGATTTCCCCGAGTCAAGTCTGCTTTGCCCATGACAGTAACTGGTGAGTGATCCCTCTCCTGCCCTTGTCTCCACCCACAAGCCTTGCACTTTATTTTCTCTCCCCTACCCAGCTGAGGAGGTGGAGCAACTCATATCTTAGAGCATTCCATAGAGGCATCACTCCCTGCCTTCCAGCATACATTCACTGAAGTCACCAATTATAAGATTTTTTTCTCTTTTGGAATATTCTTGCAGTCACACATAACTTATACGAGGTTTGTGCAGAGTTTTTTTGTGTTTGTTTTGTTTTTGGTTTTTTTTTGGTCATAATTCTCACAGGTAAATGGAACAATTTCAAAGCAGAATAATAAAAGTCTGATGATTGCTGTAGGTTGCTGACCTGCTGTGGGGTAATTGCTCAGTAATTAGAGCTCCAAAGGCCATTCTATACTTGTCTGTGCTTCACTAGCACAGCATTGCTTTCTGCTCCAACACTGATGCAGAGGTGATAATTATTTGCAAGGCTGCTCTCTAGCTACCCAGACAAGATGTGCTGGTTAAAAAAAAAAAGTACATCTCAAGCACCATCCTTATCTTAGAAAGTGAGTAAAGCAATCATCAAAATACATATCACCATCTGGATGGAGTCAGGATCATTTTTGCTTTGTATAACATGCCAGAGAATTGCTGAGCTATAAACACAATTGAATCTAAATTGACTCTCCTAAGTAAAGGCAAGGGAAAAAACAAACACTTTTGGCAGAAGTACTCCTGCAGTCTTGATCTTTATGCTGCCAATAGAGATAAAAATAATTAAAGCAGAGATGGCTGTACTTGGCAGTCCCTGATATTTAGGATCAATAGAGCAATAAAGAATGTATAATGCAACTTTGGGTTAATTGCTCTGCCTGGTGTGGCCAGAAGCCCTGTCCTTCTGTAAACACCATAATTCTCTTGTTCCTTGCTTAAGTCCAGGACTTGCCTGCCTAAATCTACCTCTAATATTGATATACCTGAGAGAATTACAGGATAATATTAAAAAAACCTACCTGGTTGTTACTCATTCTGTCAACATCCAACAGCTCTGTGTCAGCCTCAGGAGACCACTGAGTCCATGTGGCACATTGCACTGGATTATCTGGGGCTCAGCTGCAGAGCTGGGGAGTCTTTCTGGTTCCAACCAGGACACAATAGCTCTGTGGGAGATGGGGATGTGGTCCTTCCAGGAGGACCAAGGAAATTGCATTTTCTATCTGTCTCACTTTAGTTTTTAAACCAAACTGACGTCGTTTTTGGACCGAGCGATGTGGAACTCTCCAAAAGGCAAAGGCCCAACTCAGTAAGCACTTGATCAGGCTGCAGATTTTTGCTGCTGAACTTAAAGACATGCATTCACTGTCATCCCTTGCTCTCTCACCCAGAAAGGGCAGTTATTATACCAAATTAGCAGGACACAGTAGAACAGAGAGTAGAGAGTGAAAAAAACCCAATGCTTTGCACCCCAGTAAGATAATCTGATTATTTAATTAGGACTGGTGATCTCACAAACACTTTGGGCAGTCTCAAGGCGGGTAACATACAAAACCACATTGAGTCAAACAGAGAAATTGAGAAAGAGCCTTCAAATATTTTGAATTGTCACTTCATCCAGCTTCTTAAGACTATTTGTGGAGATGCCAATGCATGCAATCCTGGTCCTGCAGCCAACCTAGTGGTGCTGCAGCCAAACAAGATTTCACTTCTTCCCTGTGTTGCCTCATTGAGCCTGCTTAAGTCGATATTTTTTCCATGGCTACTTGAACATTGTTGTGAATAATGTGGTCCACTTTGTATTAATTTGACACCCTGTAAGTTACAGGTATTAAAATGCAAGGAAATTGCCTTAATCAATTCATTAAGGGGTGCCTTTCAGCTGAAAACAAATCCAGGATTGGTCTCAACCTCTGAAAGTTCCCAGCAGCCCCAAACTCACAAAAAGTGCAGGCCAGCAGAAAGCAGCAGAGCACAGCAGTAAATCTGCAAAGCTATTAGTCTTGTAGACAGCTGTTACAAGTGCAGCAGAAACTTATGGATCTACATAATCTCAAATGTAAAAAGTCACACCTTTCATTCAGAGGAGTGCTTTACAACCATTAATTAAACCTCATGACACTGCAGGGAGTCGGTAAAATGCTAATTCCACTTTGGCAGATGTGTAAATTAGCCTATTTATCAATTCATATTTGAATGTACTTGATCACATCCAGAGGCAACTCAACTGGAACCTTGTATCCACTGATTTTCCTATGCTAGAAGATATGTACAGTGTCTCAAGAGATCTGGAGAAGGAACACTCCATTTTAAAATAAAATTACTTGGAATAGTAAAGACTCTAATCTCTTACCTTTTCCCAACAAGATTTAAAATAAATATTCTCCCTCTGCTGTCCCTAACGCTTTAGAAAGAAAACTTATTTCATACCTTTCTAAACTTGTATAAGTTACTGTTTCTCTATTATATTCACCTGCTAAACATTCTTGAGAGTCCTTTTCCTGTAGAGATAACTAAAGATAAGTGTGACTAAATTATCGACCTACTTTCAAGTCAACCCATTCCTAGAAGCGAAGCAGTAACACTAGGGCACAGTAACATATGACTTATGATTTCCAGGGAGGAGGGAAATGCAGGTGAGATGTAAATAAACTCTTGATTTTCAGATAATTTAGAAAACCTCAGGTCTATTTGCTCTGAATGACAAGCTCAGCGAAGGCTGCAAGCTCTCAAAAGATGAGGCACATCAGAAGAATAGATGGAATAAAATATTTGGTGCTGTGAAAGCCTCAGTGCCACATTCAGTGAAGGGCAGTGTAAGATGCCTGGCCTCTGAAGTTAATAGACACTTGAAAGGACTGGTGGTGTCTCTAGCATATGGCACTTTTCAGAAGCGTTAAGCAAGGCCTGACCTTGTAATTTGGTGGGCAGGAAAGCAGCTGAAGCTGAGGGGTCCTAAGGCTTTCAGCTCTCTGCCCACTCCCCATCTGTTTCAAAACTCAGGGCCCAGCAGAGAATACATTGCAGAATAATCACATAGCTGGTCACACAAAATCGTTGGTGCCTCCCCAGTGAGCTGCACCCTATTTTGGTCATTAAACCTTTGGTAAACCATAGCAGGTGCTGAACAGGTAACTGAAAGGGATGGTGTAAAGATCTGGCAAAGCTGTAGAAGCCTGAATATGATTGCTATTAACATTAGAGCTGCACAGCTTACTAAACCAGGGGAAACCAGATCCCCTTCCCCGGGCAGAAAGCTGAGTCCTGCCCCACAGAGAGATCCCCGCCTCAGTTCTCTCCATCTTTAGTTCGTCATGCTTTGGCTGCCTAAACTCATCCAACTTCCTTTGAAGCATCATGTCCTGACAGCTGCTGGGAACAGGATATCTGACCTGGTAGGTAGAGCAAACCCTAAATTCCTGGAAAGGCCCCCTTTGAGTATTTCCTTTCCTCTGGAATTGGGCAGAACTGTCAGCCTCCTTGGAAACCGCAGTTAATCCAGGGCGAGGAGCTCGTTGCTGCAACAAAGATGCAGACAAAAATTATTTCTTCTTCTCAGCACGTCTACTATTCTGGTCAAGCCACACAGAGTAGGTTCAGCTTTGAGCTCGAAGTCAGGAAATGCTCCAGGGCTGTGCTCCTGACAGTGATGCCTCCTATAAAGTACTGTGCTAAATAAATATCTGACATGTACCCGGGACTTATTCCCTGGAAGGATCCCAAAGTGTTCTGCATGCTATATATAGGAATCACTTCATCTGCCACCAAAATGTGGTTACATCTGAAGTGAAAGGGAGGGCAGAGAACAGGAACACTGCGGCTATGATGTGAAAAATAGATCAGCTAATTTTAAAGGCAGATGAATTTCTTGAGCCTGAATCAGAGCCTTTGAATCCCACTTACTTGACAGAAAAACGTCACAAAAATCTTCATTGATGCCCTAATGTCAGGTTCTTCCCCATTGCTGCTGAAACACGGTGGTCATGCACAGAAGCTGAGGTTCATTTGCCCTTTAACCACAATGTGATCATTTTAAATATCATTGGGAACACCAGGAGGACTTGCCACAACGACACCAACTCCAAGCATGGGAGATGAAGCAGCAAAGAAGGGAGGACTGGTAATGAATTACCTGACAAGAGCCATCCCTGTAGTTCACAGGAACAGTGACTAATGCAGTCACCCTCACAGCAATCCTGGGGAGTGAAGATGAGCAGAGGAGGAACCAAAGGCTCAGACAGGCTCACATCCTCCATACCCAGCAGCTGCTCCTGCAGTTTGATCACACTGCCAGTCTCACCAAAACCTCTAGGCAGAGGCTGAGGGTTGTCCCCTCTCTCCTCAGGGACTAGACAAGCTCCACTAGGGTTTGGGACCTAAAGATCTTCCAGGTTCACGGAATAGAACTGCCAAAGCACAGTTTGGTGGCTTCTTCCACCACAGACACGTGTTCTAAGGCATCTTCCTAAGTACTGCTAGGTCATGCCTGAATTTCTGTCTCCGTTTATTATTGACCATGGAGCTGGAGGTCTCTTTTGGCTCTTCCCTGGTGCCACACAAATCCACCTCACCCTGGGGCATCTAACCCTGCCCTTCAGCTCATTGTAAGAGTTCACATTGGGAATGAAGCACCTCCAAAGCAGCAAGAGCAATGCCAGTGTTGGAGAAAGAACCCAGTGCCTCACCAGAGCCTCACACTACCAGTTCTTCAAATTGTACCTCTCTACCTGTTCCCTGTTTCACCAGAAAGAGGTTTAATAATAAAAAAATAAATCTGAAAGCTTCTCACACAGATCAGTTTTGGAATTGTAGGGCTGAAAAACATGTAAAGAAAATATCTGCACGTGATAAAAACGCACTAAGGCTTCTACTTTCAACAGAATTTTATGAGGGACAGACATATAAAATATTCCTCTTTGTCTTTTCCCAAGTAGACAGGAGTTGCACAAAGCAAATCTAGCACTGTGTTGCAAAGAAATTACCACAAAGAGAGCAAGATCCAGTCTCCTGGAGATAGCTGAGAAAGATGTTAAGTCAGTAAACACGTGAGAATAGTCTAAACCCCCCAGTCTTACCAGGAACACAGGATTTTCCACACAGGATCAGTTAAAGAGTCCTCTTGAGAGGGGTATTTTTGCAAATACATGGTGCTGCAAAGGAGCTGAGAAAGCTTATTTGGAATTTCTCCTGTGAAGTGAAATTCAGAGGCAGAGTGATTTAGAAAAAGGGAAAAAGCAGTGAGGTTTTTAGCCCCTGTGGCTGCAAGTAAACATTTTCAAAATACAAGATCATAAAGCCTCACAAGGCAGAAGACAAACAAAACAATATATGTGTGTTATTGTAAAACTTTCAAGTTTTTTTAAGCCAGTCACATAATTTGGGGGGTGGAATGGATGTCTGCTCCATGAGATTTGAATGCCTGGTTTGGAAATGCTGGACTTTATAGTATTATTTCCTACTTGTTTTATATTTATAGCATTGAGGCCAAAAATTCCAGGTTTCAGTGGAGTAGAATGCTTTCTTCTCCCGAGGTGATAAATCGCTGAAAATAATGGAAATACTGAAAGAACTGTAACTGCACTGTCTCAAATGAGTCACCATGATTTTTAGTTTCCAATTAAAAGCATATTTCTTTCAAAATCGGCTCTTATATAACTTGTAAATCATTTTGGTGGCAGCTCAGAGGGAAATAAAGGGAATGTTGATCTTGGCAGGCTCGATCTTGGCAAGAAAAAAAGAATTTTCGTCTGAACTTAAAATTCTTAAAACCCCTTAATCCAAACAATATATGTACTGGGTAAAAGAGCTCTTTAAAAAGAAGGTTAAAAAAAAAGCATCAGGCAGTTTAAGCTCGCAAACAAATTGACAGGTATTCTGCTGCCTCCCTGTGGAGACTAGGATGCCTTAGCTGGAATTTCTACTGAAACCAGAATCAAGTGAAAGAGCATTTTTAGTTCAATTTGCAAGAGTATTTCTAATTATCTGCTACATTTAAAAATGCAAAGAATGCACTGGAGCTACAGGAAGTGCATCAGTGGGTCAGCCCACAGGGGGAATTGCCACTAAGGTGCTGCACAGTCCCTGAACCTGGTGCTGGACTTCGAGTGATCAAGGAACTGCTGTGGCATCCTGCTACACATTCCCACAGTTCCTATACTAAGCTTATGGAAAAAAAAAAAAAAAAAGGTGGTTTTCTATTGTTTTAGCCCCAAACCTGCTCTCTATTTAGTGCAGGTAGGGAAGCAGCAAACTGGTAGCAGTGCTGAATTAAATGGGTTCAAGTGGTGTGTAAATGGAACTTCCACTTTGGGTCTCTCTCATGCCTGTGGAGCACAACAACGTGTGTTCCTATTCCGTGCCACTCCTGAGGAAAAAAAACAAACTTGGAGAGGTAAAGAATCCTGACCCTCTGCTGAAGGAGGAAGACAACACTCATTTTACAGAAGACAGGAGCAAAACAAAAGGTTCTGGACAAGCCTTCTGGAGGGACCAGGCACAGAGCAAGGAAGGAGAAGATGGGGAACCAGTTGCAGTTCTTGGTCAGCGCCAGGAGTCACGAGCCAGTGCTGACTCAGCAAGCACTGCCTGCCAGAATAAAGGCATGTCAGGGGCAGCATTGCCCTGCCTGCCCTTCTTTGGCACTGAAAGGACCAGTTGGATCTTTGTTGTTCCTCTTCTTGTGTTTCTGCTTCCCATATTTCTTCAGCACCTGGCACTCTCACTGCCACGTGATCCAGATGCAATGGAGCCTTCACTGGGATTACTGCTGGGGAAGAAAGAAGAGATGGTGGTGGGATTATCTGAGCCCCTTGAGCAAGCTAAACCATCCTCTGGAGTTGCACTGCTCCTTAAGAATTGAACTGTCATCAGGGCTGGGGGGAACCTTCCTCTCAGGAAGCTTAGGAGAGCTTCTTGTTTTATGTGCTTGGAATTATGCAGGATTAAGAACAACTGGATAAGCAAGGAGCAGGGGCACAGCCTACCAATCACTAAACAGACCCAGGACAAGATACCACTGGGTGTATGAGCTTCACTATGGCACTTCCCCACAAATCATAAGACAAGTCCACCAGGATACAGGTTCAGTGAGGAATTGCACCGTTTGTTCTCTGCAAAGTCAGTTCTCCAGGCTCAGGCCAGCACAGACTGATTATTGTCTCACACCTGACTCCTCCAAAAGATCTCCATGAAGCCACCAGAACTGCAGAAAGCCATAACACGTGTCCTGCCAGCACTTAATGAAACGGCATTGAGAATAGATATTCCCAGCAATAATTTCCCATAGAAATTTTCTGTCACATCTTTCTCATATGGCTTTAAACACAACAGGGCATGCCTAGTCCATGGAGGAATAACACAGAGCAGGATATCACTCACCTTGGAAATTGCTTAAGGAGAGATCTGAGCAATCCACCTGCAGAAGTAACTTAGTCTTCAAATAATCACAATATTTTATTAGCATTAAATGTTGCAGCAGGCTGAAAAATTATCAACTCCTAAAAATATAACATTGCCTTTTTGGCACAAAGAGCCTCAATCTGTGCTTAATTCTGTCATATCTCTGACCACACTGATGTGCAGACATTAATTCCTGTTTTGCTTCTCCCTTCCCCTGATCTTTTCTTTCATTCCTGTGAAGGTGGTACATTCCCAGAGGGAGCCACTTGTTCTCTCTGGGATGGGTTGGACAGTCCTGGAACAGAGGCTTTACCTAAAAACCACAGCTTCATTGAGTTTCTAATTACAGGAAGGGCAAGAAGGACGTGGGATCTCACCTGGTTTCCACCCTACATGTCAATTATGTGACTTTTCTCACCCAGACCAGATGTCAGTTGAGCAAGAAACAGCAGCACCAGCAATAGCTCTATTTTCCACTTCATGTAACTATGGAAGCTGGTTGGCAGGACTTAATTTTTTTTCCTGTCAAATTTCTCACTTCTTTTTCCAGCCTCTGTTGAAACTCTGAAAGAAAATTTCAGTTTTCAGATTTTGACTTAAAAAAGTGAAACTTCCACGGAACAGCAGGCACTTAGTGAAGGGGGAAGTTATTTCAAACTCTAAGAAAAACACTAACAGAATTCCTAGTGCCACTTTTAAAAGAACACAGTTCTAGTGCTATTTGCTATCTTGCATCTGTCTTTATCACAGGAAGAAATATTGGGGGGGAGGGAAAAGGAATTTTGGAGGGATTTATTTCAGTTCTGTGCTCTCTAAACCCCTTCTTCTCAAAGAAAAGGGCACAGAACTCGAAATAAGAGTGTGTGGGAAGACATGTTCTGTAACCATTTCTATTCCATGGAATAAAAAGGAAAACACAAAGTAAGAGCAAGAAAAATAAGATAGGCAAATTCCTTTCCTAAGGGAAAATACAAATCATGAATGAAAAAAAAAGGAGTTCGGTTCTTTCTGTTGCTGATGCACTTTTTCACCTGTGGGTAAGGAAAAAGCATGGGAAAGTTTTACAAAAGCAGGAATTCCGATCCCTTTGCCAAATAAAAGAATGGCACTATTTTTAATGAGTCAAATGTTAGGGGTTTTATCTGTCTATCTACCTGCTTATCACCTGAGTACTGCCTGGACACAGGTGTTTCTTCAGCCTGTGGATATCAGATCAGACTCAGTTTATCATTTCCAAATAAATAATAAAAACAAGGGGCATAAGGATTGAGAGTTTGGTAGAGATGAACTACTACAAATGTGTGTGGTGGGGTCTTTAGCAGAAATACTTCAGTGCACGTTAAAGGCTTCCAGGGCTCTCCATCCTCCTCTCCACTCTCCCAACCATGACACAACCTGAGGAGTTCAAGCAGTCAGAGCATGCATCCCTTTCCTTTCTTTGGGAAGGGGGCGAGCTCCTGAGAGTTCTCACAAGACCCCACTCCCACGTAGGACAATCTGTTGGATCCCAGCTGTAACAGCTGACACAGAGCCCAAAGTTTAGGCAAAAAACTGGCCACACATCCATTGGAAAACATCTGAAGCAGGCAGGCTTTCCAGTTAGGCTGAAAGAAAAATGAAGGGACATGTCTGGGCTGCAGCCTGTGTGTCATACAGTTCCTTTATCCCTTTTCCTATCTCTTGGGAAGGGAAGAAAACAGCTCAGGTTTTCTTCACCTACATGTGTGATCTACTTGGGGAAATTATTGCAGTCTACACCTTTCCTGGGGAGGGGCAAAGGAGGGGTAGAGACTGAGCTCTGCTCTCTGGGTACCAGGGACAGCATCCAGGGAATGGCTGGAGCTGTGTCAGGGCAGGCTCAGGGTGGATATTAGAAAAAGGTTCTTCCCCCAGAGGGTGGTTGGCACTGAACAGGCTCCCCAGGGCAGTGGGCACAGCCCCAAGGCTGCCAGAGCTCCGGGAGGGTTTGGACGATCCTCTGGGGCACAGGGGGTGACCCTTGGGGATGGTCCTGAGCAGGGCTGAGGGTTGGGATCGATCCTTGTTGGGTCCATTCCGACCGGGCATATCCCGTGCTTCGTTAAACCACGTCCCTTTACCACCACATCCCTTTACCACCACACCCACACGTTTATTTTTTTAACACTTCCAGGGACGGCGGCTCAGACATTCCCTGGGACAACCCGTTCCAAAGCTTTTCGGTGAGGATTTCCCCCCCTGTCCGTGTAAAACCTGCCGTGTCTCGGCCTGCCACGCGAGGGCGCCGCCGCCCGCCGCTCCCCCCGCCCGCAGCCCCGGGGCGTGCGGGGTCAGGGCCGGGGGTTTGGGGTCACAGCAGGGCCGGGCTTTCCCCCAAATAAATCCTTTATCCCAGGAGCGAGGGGATGTTCTACCACCCCGGGAGCTCCTCCTGCCTCTACCCTAACCCTAAGCGGGGGGGCTCCATCAGGTGCCACCGTGGGTGGGAGTTTGGAATTGCCAGGTTTTGAAGTTAAGGACAGGAGGAAAAGCACATGAATTTTCATCACCTCGCAGGAAATTCCTTCCAGTGACCGACCCCTCCCCCCCCCTTCTCCCGACGAAATGATTTGAAGAGCCTGCTAAAATAAAGGAAAAAAAAAAAAAAAGTTTGGAGGTGGAAATGTCTTAACTAAACACTCTTTAGACAATATTACAATGTTTTCTAAAAATATTTTACTATGCCGAATAAAAATATTCTAAATAAGAAAAAAATTTAAGAATATTTTCTAAATATTTTATTTATATAATATATATTTTCTAAATATTCTAATATAGTCTGTATTCTAAATATTATACATACATTTTTCAAATATTCTAATTATATATCTCTCTAAATACGCTATTTTCTATATTCAAAATATTCTACATATATTTTTTCTAAATATTCTTGTTATATATAGGTATGTTTTCTAAATATGCTACTTTCTATATTCAAAATATTCTACATATTTTTCAAAATATTCTAAACATATTATAGATAGTATATATTTTTCTAAATATTCCAATATATTCTATGTTTAAAATATTACATATATTCTTCTAAATATTCTAATATAGTCTATATTCAAAATATTGCATATATTTTTCTAAATATTCTTCTAATATATTCTATATTGTAAATATTCTATATATAGTCTTCTAAATATTCTAAAAATATATATATAGAAAATATTTTTCTTATTTTTACCCCCATCCCAGGTATAAGGAAAGACACATGATGTTAACACTCCCTGAGTTGTCACCATGGTACAGGAGAACTTACCTTTTACTTCAAAAATAACAAGCAGCTGTTTCTGAGTTCTGACTGAAACAGCTTCTTGGTTCTACTTTAATGAAAAAAATTTGACATTCTGACACTAAAAAGAGAGGATATCTGTGAGTACCACTGGTTTGTTTTGAAATAACAGGAGCAATTTATAAAGAAATGGAAAGGCTGACAAATAAACCCTGTGAAACAGAGCCTTGATTTTTTTTTTTTTAATTCAAAAGTGAAAAAGATCATTTCACTCATTAAGTATTGATTTAAATGAAATGGATTTGAATTTAATGAACAAAATTAGATTTTTTTTTTTTTTAATAAAGTAATTCTTATACAACAGATTTCTGGCCAGCTCTGTCAGTTCTGCTGTATCTGTGAGAGTCTGGAAATTTCTCAGTTTCAAGGACTTTTCCTTTATTTCACATGCTCTCAGCCACACTACAGAGAGGAATCACTAAATTTTACCTTAAATTGTTTGGGATTTTTTTATCCCTTTTCTGAAATAAAAAAATGAGAGAAAAAGAAAATGTTGCCATAAACACTCTTTAGACAATATTACAATGTTTTCTAAAAATATTTTACTATGCCGAATAAAAATATTCTAAATAAGAAAAAAATTTAGGAATATTTTCTAAATATTTTATTTATATAATATATATTTTCTAAATATTCTAATATAGTCTGTATTCTAAATATTATACATACATTTTTCAAATATTCTAATTATATATCTCTCTAAATACGCTATTTCTATATTCAAAATATTCTACATATATTTTTTCTAAATATTCTTGTTATATATAGGTATGTTTTCTAAATATGCTACTTTCTATATTCAAAATATTCTACATATTTTTCAAAATATTCTAAACATATTATAGATAGTATATATTTTTCTAAATATTCCAATATATTCTATGTTTAAAATATTACATATATTCTTCTAAATATTCTAATATAGTCTATATTCAAAATATTGCATATATTTTTCTAAATATTCTTCTAATATATTCTATATTGTAAATATTCTATATATAGTCTTCTAAATATTCTAAAAATATATATATAGAAAATATTTTTCTTATTTTTACCCCCATCCCAGGTATAAGGAAAGACACATGATGTTAACACTCCCTGAGTTGTCACCATGGTACAGGAGAGCTTACCTTTTACTTCAAAAATAACAAGCAGCTGTTTCTGAGTTCTGACTGAAACAGCTTCTTGGTTCTACTTTAATGAAAAAATTTGACATTCTGACACTAAAAAAAGAGAGGATATCTGTGAGTACCACTGGTTTGTTTTGAAATAACAGGAGCAATTTATAAAGAAATGGAAAGGCTGACAAATAAACCCTGTGAAACAGAGCCTTGATTTTTTTTTTTAATTCAAAAGTGAAAAAGATCATTTCACTCATTAAGTATTGATTTAAATGAAATGGATTTGAATTTAATGAACAAAATTAGATTTTTTTTTTTTTTAATAAAGTAATTCTTATACAACAGATTTCTGGCCAGCTCTGTCAGTTCTGCTGTATCTGTGAGAGTCTGGAAATTTCTCAGTTTCAAGGACTTTTCCTTTATTTCACATGCTCTCAGCCACACTACAGAGAGGAATCACTAAATTTTACCTTAAATTGTTTGGGATTTTTTTATCCCTTTTCTGAAATAAAAAAATGAGAGAAAAAGAAAATGTTGCCAGAAAAAAAAAAAAAATCATTGAACACACTGATTTTTTCAGCATAATCCTAAAGAAGCCTCCAAGACGTTAAAACTACAGAGTTGAATGAGTGGCTTATCTCCCTTTTCCCTTTTAAATAAACACACACCTAAAACAAAAGACTATCTGCCTAAAGAAAATATTAAAGGAAAAAAGAAAAAAAGGGAAAAAAAGCCTGTTTTTTTAAGTCGCCTTTTGATTTCCAAACCTTTAGAATTCCTATCTCCAAACTGTTCCCTGCAATCACAAAAAGCTGGAACAGCCAGCCGTTTTTGGGGGGGGTATTCCAGCAAGGGGAATGCCACGTGTTGTGATGAATTCCAAGAGATAACAGCCCCTGGGAAGGGATGCTCAGAGGGTGGGGAATGGCAGCAAATGCTTCTTTGCCGGTGGTAAAGGGGTAAAAATCAGGTTAAAAACCAAAGGACACAGTCCAGCGTCCACAGAGAACCCCTGCACAAAGTATCCTAATAAACCTTTTGTTTCTTGGCTGCTGGTTGCTAAACCCCCCTCAAACTTTGCAGGTATTTACAAGAACCACAGTTTTCAATCTGGGGACCTCTGTTCGCAAGAAATTAATACATTATTTAATTTGGAAAGCATATTAAATTCCTTTTTTAGTTCATTACACTTCACTCCCCAGTGAAAGCAGCTCTGTCATTACAAGTAAGATTGCTTTGATATTTACCTGAGCTCAAAAAAATGCCATTTCTCAATCTTACTAAAGATGACAAGTAATAATTAGGAGGGGGAATGCTGTCTGAGGAATAAAAGATAATAACAAAGGCAGCATTGCATCTGTTGTTAAAATACTGAAATAAAATAAGACTAGGCATGTACCATCCCATTTTCTTTTACAAATGCTATGGGTTTAGGGCTGATTAATATCTTGTACGGTGTTATCACCAGCTTTTTTAAATTAATGCTCTTGCCAGGTCAGGTTTGGGAGGTGAAAGGGATATATTTATTTTTAAATTTCTGTCACAACAAAGTTAAAATAACACACGTGTGCACCTTCTAGTGAATCATGTACCACACTCACCCAATAAGGATCAGGGGAGGCAGCAGGGCAGAACCCAAGCACTGACTTTTTATGTTACAGGTATGGGGTAAACACAGGGGTAACTCCTCCGTGGATCTGATCACTCCTCATCATTTTCCACAGGCATTTCATCATGAACTCTTTGGATGCAGAGGCTGTTCCTCCCCACGAGGACACCCAGAGTACCCAGAATGGTGGAGTTTTCCTATCAGCTGGGGCTTCTGGTGCTGTGCTCTGCTCTAATGCAAATAATAAATGAAAAGCTTATTGTGCCTTCATGCTGAAGACAGTGCCTCAAACACAATCGTGATAAATGCAAAACAATCTCTCTCATTTCATCCAGGTCTCTTTTTGTTCTGCCAAACCCACAAACAAAGCGGGAAAGGGAAAGAAGGTAAAAATAGCACATTTAGTCTTGTGTTCCTGGTAGGGCTTTGATGACAGCCACACACAGTGGATTATATATATATATACACTTCACTTTCTGGCTAATAACACCAGCTATTCATTCCTTTCCAAGAGACCACACATTCCAAAAATATTTCATGTATGTTTAATACACTGATTATTTCCTCCCTCATGCTACCAAAGGCAAATTAAATATACCTAATGATCCCTTCCAGTTCTATGGTCCCTTTCATCCAAAGGTCCTAAAGCCCACTACAGTTGTTAATTTGCCATGAAAAACACCCTGCCACAGAGTTGTGTGAATAAATGATTTTGGTAGCTGAATCTAATACACATTTGGCTTCAGTACGACCCAGAGTTACACTTTTAGCTTTAAGGAAAGGGAAAACATTCCTTTTCAAGTGAAAGGAAACATCCTGTTTGACCCTGAGTGTTTTATTTCTGAAAAATCAAGATTTGGAAAGAAGTGGCCAGAGTTATAAGGAAAGTTGTTCAAACAAAATGGAGGTTATTATTTGGCCTTGTGTAGTTTAATGGCTAGGAGAAAAAGGAAAAAAATTTTGGAGAGAAAAGGGAAATATGAAAGGGGATTTGAAGGTAAGTCTATTCCAGAAAATTACCTTCTCTTTAGTTCAGGTTTTTCCAGGAAAACAGAGAATCCATGAACCTCCCAGGGGCCAGGTATCAAAGGTGTGATCTCAGGTTTGCCCCCCAGGTATTTTAGCTACAAAACAAAGTTTAAGGGCACATCTGAACATTGCTTGGAAATCCTTAGTGTAACAATTCACATCACTCCATTTCTCTCTTAAATATATTTTCCCCTATTTCAGTAATTTCTTTACTCTTCTTTTTCATCCTCCCCCTGGAACATTTTTTCAGGGGAAAAAAAGTTCACTCCATTCTATTCCATTCTTCATTCAGTCCCTTTTTAGTCAAAGTAATAAAATCAATCAAAAATTTAATCAAAGCATGAGATTTCATGACTCCAAGCAAGTCACTGAACTCAGTGTGAGTTTTAACATTAACACCAGTGGAAGTTGGGTGGCATCCAGAATCACTTAGACCTGAGACTAGACCAGGGAATCCTGCCTTGTGGCGACCTTGCTACAGCACAGATGCCTTAGCACAGTTGCAGAATTAACAGGTTTAGGGCTAATTTTGTGTGTGTGTGTGTGCTTTCTTTTGGATATTGATAAGTACTATTCACTTTGTGGATGCCCTTTTATGTGGTTTAACACTGTGGGAAGCAGTGAAAGAAAATTAAGGATAGTAATTAGGAAAAATGTAAACAAATAAATTAAGGAAGCTGGAAATTATTGCCTCCTACTCATGCAGAATCTAACAGGGATTTTGTACACAAAAAGCCCAACTTTGCAAAATATTCTGACTAAGCACCCCTTTAGTGGATTTAATTTTAGTACGTTTGCAGCATGTTTTCCTCTTAGTTGCTATTGCTCTGTGATTGGAGTGTCTTGAAATTAATTTACCTTCTCTTCTATTGCTCCACACCCATAATTAGGGTCCTTCTATTAATCTGGGCTTGGTGCAAACACTGAGAAAGAATCAGACTCTGCCCTGTGGAGTTTATTGTGACTCCATCTTCTTGTTTTCTTTTTAAACACCTCTCTTGTCACTGCTCATATTTAGACAGTTAGCTCTGTAATTCACAACAACCACAGTAAAATCCAAACAAAATGAGGGTTACAATGTGTGCACAGACCTCATTTTATCGTGTCCTGTTACAAGTCATCCTTTCTTAGTGTAATTCCACTTCAGCTAAAGGCCTAACACGATCAGATAT
Organism: Myiozetetes cayanensis; assembly: GCF_022539395.1. NCBI lineage: Eukaryota > Metazoa > Chordata > Aves > Passeriformes > Tyrannidae > Myiozetetes > Myiozetetes cayanensis. Next base: position 69,479,671 of record NW_026087521.1, on the reverse strand, counting down.
CAAAAAGATGTTTTTATGTCACTGCCATTTCATCCAATCCAGATAAAAATCTGTTTACCTGCTCCAGCACGCTGAGTTCTTGCCTTTGAAAGGATCTGCACCATTGAAATTAAAAGGAAATTCTTCCAGACCTATTTCAACAGCTACCAGTTGTACTGCCCTGCACTTATGTTGCTTTGTGGTTTGAATAACACCCAAATTTTCAGGTCTCAAGTGGGATTGGGATTTTTGGTGGTTGGGGTTTTTCCTTGTTCATTTGTTTGTTTTAATATTCTTTATGTTTAGTCTTGCTTTTATAAAAGTACCCAACATCACTGCCAGATTGATTCAAACTGTGTGAGCCCTTAACTGAGTGCCCAAGCTCTGTGTTTGGACATGTTTTTAAAGCACCCCTATTTGCAAGTTGTATCAGTGACCGTGTTGAGTGCTTGCCACTGTACAAAATGCAGATACAGATGTGACCTCTGCCACCAGAGCTCTTTGCTCTTCCAACAAAAGCAATAAAACTGAGGAAAGAAATATCCAGCTTCTCCCTCTACACACATTGGTACAGAAGTGTTTTTTTCAGTTGCCCTGTGCTAAGGTACAATACCCTCAAATCTACAAACTTGTGGAACTTTTTGAGAGCAGTTTTCACACACATAATTTTACATGTTCAAAGGACACAAAACACTAGTTTCTTGGCAGACCTTTTTTGGCAGGTGATGAACTGAACTACAGACAGGAAAGAGGGAAACCTGATGCCACCTATAATCCTCTACCCATGCAAACTTTAAGAAGTGGTAGCATAAGGATGTATTATACCCAGTAAAAGTTGTAGAAAGTGAGGCAAAACTGTCAGGAATTACAGTGTAAGAAGTCTGCAACACTAAAGCAGCTTGAGATTAAGATCATGATTGACAATAATAACATTAAAAGCTTATTTCTAGGGTTTTTTTCTTATGCAATCATGTTCTCAGTGTGAACGTGCACATCTATCCCTCCCAGATACCTCTGCAAGTCATTAAGAGTATTTAACCAAATTTGTCAAACAGTAGGGTTGCAGACTAACCAAATTCTTCAAACATAAGTGAATTCAAGTGACCAGAAACCTTACAATTCTACTGAGAAAATGAGTGTTGTTAAGGTATTTTTAGATGTCAAGTGTTCACGTGTGCGAGAGTGACCATGCAAACATCTCAACCATGAAAACATTCTCAGTCAGGGATCGCTCTTCCCTAGACACCATAACAAATGATGAGATGTACATCCCCATAAAGAACCAGTACAGCTTTGATATACAGGGAATGGATTGTTTCTTTTGGACATTTAATATTGCTAGTGGCAGAATTCACAAGAATGAAGAGATCGCTGCAGGGCAGCTGAGGACAAGTGAGGCTGCAGGGCACAACAACCAGCACAGCATTCTGGGCACATGTTAAACCAAATATTTACCAAACCAAACATGGGTTTGGGTAAAGGAAGGATAGCGGGGAAGGAAGGTGGTCCACACCAGTTTGGAGGACCAGGGTGTTTGCAGGGTTTAAGCTGATGGAAGTGTCACCAGGCAGGCACTGAGTGCTGAAAAATAACCAAAGACTTCCTGCTCAGTGTGAAAAGCAACAATTTAGAGTGGGGAAGGGAAGAAAGGCTGAGCTATGAGACTAACAGCCAAGGGCTGTGGCTTCTAAAGGCTTAGTTTGTGTAACTAAGGTTGCTGTTATAAAGCCAAAGGAGAACAGATTGCAGCATCTCTGACATGAGGCACAGCATGGCAAGGACCACTATTTTAGCAAGAGAAGAAACCAAAGTCATGTTTTGAAGAAATATTTGGCAGAGTGGGGAGGAAAAGGAGTGAGGTGTCAGACCATGCTTCTCAAGTTGTGAACCCTTTAGACTGGTTTGGCTTCAGTTTGCTTGTTATCCTCTCTCTGCATATAATATCACCTTTCACATGATTAGCAAAAGCAGCTACGTCACCCCTGCTTGAAGGGGGAAAGTCAAGCATATGGCATCCCTCTCAGAAACAGGAAGGCACTTAAAGACTAATTAATCACCCAGAAATGTTACCAAGCCCACCTTTGTTAGGGGTTAAAAGGGCTGTTGGATATTTTGGTTACTACTCCGCTGAGATGTCCGTATTGGGTTTTGACCAACAGCCACTGGAAGTGTAGAAAAGATAAAAGCTGCTTAGAAAACATATAAAATGGGTTGAAAAAGATGAGACTGGAGGGATCATCTGCTTCGGGAAGGCAAATTTGCGCAGAGAAAAACGAAAGGGCAAAAGTTAAAAATGTAAAGAGCATACATTTAAATTAGATATTCAGGGTGAAATTTCAAATAAACAACTGCTGATCTCAAACAGATTGCAGGGAAATGCCAGGGAACATAGGTACAGGAATACACACAGTCACAATCTCAGCTGTGTACAGGAAATGGGCATGTTGGAAAAGCAACGGGGAAAACACCATAGGTGGTAGGCAGTCACCACAGGGAGAAGACGACATGGAAAGAACAGCCATTTAAATTCAGCAGTATGAAGACCACCTCAGCCAGCAGCAGCTCTTGCAGAGCTGGAGTCTCTTAAATATTGCAATAAGATGTGGAATTGACGCAAAGCAACCCAACTTCCACTTGGATTTGAGTACGTGCAGCAGTGGAGAGGGGTGTGGTATTGCACAGGTTGTACCAGACAGGGACAAAAAAAGCAGCTTAGAAGGAGCAGATTGGAGAACTGAGACCCTTGGGATCACCCAGCAGATATAAACTGGCCAGGGTTAAAGATAAGAAAGATGCAAAGGGTTGAGTTTAATTTGCTCTATCAGTAGCTGGGGGAGAGGGGTAACAAACTTAACATCAAGGCTGAAGAAGGCAGAAAATATTCTTCCCTTAAATCAAGAGCAACACAAAATGATGTAAAAAGATGAAGAAATGCATGAAGCAGAAAGGGGACAGACATTTCAGGGTCAGCAAGAGAAGACATCTTAGGGTCTCCAGTTCTTCTTTGTTGAAGCCATTCTTTTAAGAAATAGTATTCTCACACCTGCCTGAGCATTGAATGTGTGGTATTTTCTGTCAGAAGAAATAGTTTTCAAGAGTGCAAGGGTGAGTTAGCATTCTCCCTGGTAATACTACAGAAATAAAGTTAGTTTACCAGCCCACACATAGTACAGTTAACATGTTCGAGACAAATTGACTCAATAAATTCTCCTGTCATAGAAAATAGCGAGAACAACGCCTTGATGACATTGAAACAGTAAAAGATTGTATTCTAAATGTTCCAACACCTCTGATGCATTGTTTCTAAAGTTCTAACATCAGTGGCACAAGATTCCTATTTTCCAACCTTAGCAGTATCGTCTTTCTTTCTTTTTCTTGGCACCATGAACAAATAAGTTCCTGCTGTGGGGTTTCCTCTGTGCTTGTCCCTATTCCTTAAGTTCAGTGTGAAAGACCCACCTCTCTCTGTGCCAGCATTTTTTTTATCCCCTACTGCCCATTTGCAAACGGGATGAAGCTGGATCCTCTACTTTTCATACCCACAGGATTCCCACTGAAGACTCTGTGCCTGTAAATTCCTGAACAGCTTTTCGGGTCTTTGATTCTGAGCAGTAAAATTTGTTTGGACTGAAATCTCCATCACTTCTGCTGCAGTTTTTTTTTTTTTTAACTAGGAAGCTTTACAGCTGCCTATGACTTGCTAGAATTAGGATCAGATTCAAGGTTCAGCTTCATTGCACAGAAAGTTGAACCTATCTGCCACCTTCGAAAAGAAATAAAAGTAGAAGAGTCCTTATAGAAGATTTAATACAAATTACATAACTTTAAGCAGCTGTATCCTATTCATTTGTTGTTTCCAAACCAATTGTACCTCATTGTATTGGTCTTTGGAGTTTTCCTATTCACTGCCCAGATTTCCTTCAAGCTACTTGGAGGGACTCCTGACAACAGGCTCCTGAGCAGTGCCAATTGTAGGAGCAGAAATTGGTGGTTGAGGCACCCCACACATTGTGTCCTCATGTTCTCCTCACTGAAACAGCCTTTGCCATTTCAGGATTGAAATTACTGAAGGTATTCTTTCAATCTTAACCCTGGAAACTCTCTCAGTTGGACATGACAATGTATTTCCAGGACTGAACCCCAAATTATCTTCAATGACACTGCTTGCATTCACATGAGTCCTATGCAGGGCCCTATCCAAGGTTTACCCAGTTTAAGTTTTCCAATCAGATTTGGCTCAAAAGCAAGATTTTCAGTTCAATAGAAATTTGAGGGGGCTTTTCAGACTTGATCTCAGTCCAAATCAAATCTAAGTGAGATATTTTCAGGAATTCTTCTGAACTGGAAGTTCCCCAAAGCATTCAGCTGCTCGGTGATTATCACAGATAAAATGAGCATTGACTTCACAAAGCAGTGATAGGGACTCAAACTCCCAGTTCCATCTGTGGTGTGTTCTGTGGGGAGGACATGATAATCTCCAAAGTTTGCCAGAAACTCAGGAACTATCTTAGCTCCAGTGAAATCAAACAGGGCTTAAGATGCTTCTGACAAATCCTCTTTGTTTCGGGGATGGCACTGTTGCCATTGAAAAGGAGTCATCTCTGGCACATCCTGATCTCTCCAGCTGAGCAACTCCTTTGAATCTCTCTGTGGAAATGAAGATGTAAAGGGCTGGTGTACCCTGGGTCTTGTCCCAGCACAGCACCCACACCCGAGAGCAAGGAATAACTCCTGGCTCAGACACTGGGAGCATCAGTACCAGGTAGTCCCATTTATCAGAGGTTGTCTTTAAATATATTCTACAAGTATAGGACACTTCAGTTTTTCTCCCTTTGGAATTAAGGGCTTCCAAATGACTTAAATAATTGTTGCTCCACAGGAACTCCCAGGTAGAAGATGTCCCAAAGTCTCCAGCCCCAAATCCAGAGCGAGGAGCATCAGCCTACACTCCTCCAAGTTCAAAAGGGATGCAGAATGCTCATTCCTGCCTCTTGTTGATAAGAAAGCAAACAAAACTACTCTGAATTCCTCCACTACCTCACCAGAAGTTGGTGCACTGAGATGGTGGTACCTAATACATTTCCTGTAGTCTCTCAATATGCAGAAGCACTTTTAATTCAAAATTTCATCCCTGAACAATGTAGGCCCACCCCAAAATTTCAATAGCTGATTAATCCCCTTTGCTACAGCCTGCTTTACTTTCTATCTGTAAGGAAGCAGGCTGGGCAGGGCTGTTCCCTAAGGAAGGTGAGCCAAGGGAATGCTGGGGCCACCAAGGTAGAGCCCATCCCACAGAACACAGACAAACCCAGAGGTGGTGGCCAGGTCCAAGCAAGAATCCAGATCTTAAAGCAGTACCATGATGATGAGGCAGGTCCAGGTCAAGCCAGGAAGTCATCCCAAGGGTTCAGATCCAGAGGCTGCACAGCATGGCTCTGGCTCAGAACCTCTCCCAAAAAGCTCAGGGAGAAAAAAAAGAATTGGGGCTGAGCTTAAATAGAGCTCCTGGACCTATGAACGTGATGGGCCTCAGGTGAGCCTGGTCAGGGAGATTAAGACGTATTAGTGCACTCAGGACTCACCTGACAATGCCTTCCCAGGTGATCTTTATGTCATTTTGGGAAGTACTGCAAAATACCCAAGCAAATAATAAATATTAGCCCTTACTCAAAAAAATCAGAAAGATGTGCCCAGCAAAATCCTGTTTGACAGAGGCTTTCCCTATATCTCAACAATTCTTAGAAAATTCTTCATAGAAACATCCATTTTGTAAGTCATGCAAAGGAAATCATACCACTTTACACCACCTCAAATATCCAGCAGTTTTTAAATGATGGCATTCCACCACAGCCTTCTTTTTCAATATATCTAGAGCCAGCTAATAAAGCTTATAATCTACTGCTTCCTTCCCATCTTTTATGCAGAACTTGGTCTTAAACTCTGAGCCATTCCACTGTGAACAGAGTTTTCACTGAGGTACACTAAGGGACAGATTATATTCCAAGGACAGCTGTTCCAAATAGCACAGCACTCTGGTATCAGATTCTCTCTGTGGGAATCACTTGGTTTCCTGGGAATCCCTGGAGCAACTGTTCCACTGGGTTTGCACTTCTGCAAAATACAGGAAGGGAGGAAACAATCACCTCCTCCCAAACATGCTCATTCCCCTGAATGATGAATTCTTTGCTCCTTGCTTGTTTAGACTGGCATTGGCAATCAATCCCACAACAAAGTTATTTGGACAAAACATCAATAGCAGTCCATGTTAAACCTGAGCCCAGGCTTTTGGGTTACTACAAAACCAGAGCAGCACAGTTATTCCAGTCTGAGGTTGAAACCCTCTGGTTTTAAATCTGCAGAACCACTGGCTGGTCTGTTCCCATCACAAACCTCTTCCCATACAAGTAGCTGTGAACATGTTCTGTAGTTTTAATCACTTGCAGAGCATAAGATAAATTTTCCCGTGAGAGTTTAGCCTTTGACTCTTAATAAACTGCCATCCTCTCAAGTAATTTTAATTCCTCTATCAATACCCAGTCCATAAACACCAGTGTCTGTGTCTAATTGAAAATGAGGTTTGAAGCCCTGGTCAGTTAACAGGGGAAAAAGTCAAAAGAACCATTTCATCTCTGAGTACTAAATCACACACTGACCATTGAAACAACATTCTTTTCCTACCCCTTTTATGCAAATGTTATGTAATATTGTGAAACACAGAAATAAACCTCCTCTGGTAGCATTAAAGTCCCTCAAAACTGCACATCTGGAAGCCTCTGGGGAGCTGGCTGGTGTTCAAAGATCTTAAGAGTAGAATTTCCCTCCCCACTGTTCTGTGTGCCAGACCTAAACTGATTCTTTTTAACACAATTCCTATTGCTTTGGGTAGAGTTTCAGGCCAGCAGCCCTGGGCTGATCCCAGCCTATTTGTAAATACATCTAATTTTGTTCAAAGAGACCACCATGTGCCCAGGGTATTCTCTAGGTGCAGGGAATAAGCCAGGAGTAGTTCTGGACCAAAGCCTCCTCCAGCAGTCCCTCAAATGTAGCTGCCCACTCTGACAATCAAAGACCATCACATTGAAATGCTGCAAACCTTGCTTGCAATAAAGGCATTTTTTTCCCCCTCATTTTTAGGGCCAATTTCTATTGCCAATCCTCACTTAATATTCAGTCTGAAAATCAGATTTAATTTTTATGGACTCTTGGGAATCATCTATTCATGGCAACTCAGAGCAAGCCTTTTAGAGTGTCCAAGGTAGTTTCTACACAGCAACCAAATCTGCCTTTTTTTTTTTTTTTCCTAACAAGAATTATGGTTGACACACCAGAACAGCTGAAGGCTCAGTTGTGCTCTTCTGATATGCTTTTCCCACGTCCTTTGTGGCATCTTTTTTCTTTGCTTGATGGCAAAAACAGATGAGGTGGATGTTTGATGTGCTGTTTCTCCCTCTGAGGGTCTGGAGCTGGCTTGGAACACGGCAGCCTTGATGTTTGCTGAATCAAGGAGAAAATCATGACACTTACCCAAAAGGTCTTTTGGGCCATTTTGCAACTGCCTGTTTAAAGCAACAGCCCTACAGCAGACCTAATCTAACAGAAACCTTCAACACATCTTTAGTGCTTCTCCAATACACTGTTCATTTACTCCATTTCTGTTTTACATGCCTCCCTTTTTCCCTTTCTGCTGTTCACTGCACTTTAGCCACACCATCAGACATGTAAAACTCCACCCCTGCTCCAGATCTACAAAAAAAAACATAACACAGAACATCCTGCTCCAAACTTTGTCTAAAAGATGGCTTCAGCTAAAGTGGAAGATTATCACCATGCTGAACTGCCTTTGGTGCTGCAGGACGATTTGTTCACAGTTGTAAATCACTTGCTCCACAGAACTTGGTTATTTCCAGTACTTACTGAACAGTCCTTCAGAGAATTTGGCACAGGCTGGATTTATAAGGTACCACCTGTCAGCTAACAGTCATTATTAGTCACCAAAATTGCACAGGCAGACAGACTCACTTAGAGTCTGTTTAATCCAGGCTGGCCTAAAAATTGTCATGTTTGAAGTTGTCTCTGCTTTGGCTGGGGAGGGCCCTGGCTTTTCCGTGCTTCCCATATTGAGGGTGGTGCCCCTTGTTTCTGGGTAGCTGTGTAAATAGTCTTTATTTTCTTCTGCCTGCATCTCACTCAAGCTATTTCTTTGCATTACTGTAAAATTACTTTGTCCTGTAAGGCAGGTCTGCTGACCTCAGAGCTGTGCTTCCAGAGCTCATGGCAGGCAGTGCTCAGCCTCCTTAGGAGCTCTTGGTTCCCATCCCAGAGGACAGCTGCAAGAAAGGACAGGTTTGTGGAGAAATTCCAGTAGTTTCTTCACTCACCTTCATCCAGGGGAACATATCTATATTCATCTCCTGATCATTAATCTGCTTCAGAAATGCTCAGTGGCATCTGTGCATTTTGCAAACCTCTGCAAGTGAGGTGAGGGCTCTGGTTCCTCCCTCTCCCTGACTCCTGGTTATCCTCTAACCCCTACAGGCTTCAAAACACAGCTCAGATCTCCCTCAAAGATCAGGATAGTGCCACCTCCTTCCAGTGGGTAAGGTGGGCAGTGCTGTTCAAACTGCACCCTCTGACCCCATCCTTTCTGTTCCTTATCCAGCTCTCCCCTACCAGGGGATCATTTGAAGGAGGAGTTAATTATTCCCTTTATGCCTAAAGCAAAGGTGCAACAGAAGAGGAAACACTTGAGGCCTTTCAGCAGGCTGTGACAGGGTGGTTACTGAGATGTTGGCCTCATCATCTTGCTGGAGGTCAAGCAGTGCTAGGAAAGGAAAGGAACACTCCACTCATGTTTTACACCAAGTGGTAGATCCACACTTCCCTTACCTCTGAATTTCCTCGTCCTGATGGGTTTATTTGACTCTATTGTGTGCCTCTGTGATTTAATTGTTATGTTATTAGGGTGAGTAAAATAAAGCTGCAGCTTTTCTTTTGCTGTATTAGTGCAGTTTAATTACATTTGGGAAAGGCGAAAAGGAGAGTGGGAGCTTGCCAACATTAATGCTGTCTGTCATTCACAGCCCATTGATGACAAGGAGTTGAAAGCTTGGCAGTTACTCTGGTAATCAGCAACCTGGCTGATGACGAATGGAAAAGATTATGTGAAATTTCCTGAAAGGGAGGAAAAAAAAAAAAAAGAGTTCTCCAAAGAAATAAAATACAAAACAAGAACAAAGGGCAAAAAAAAAAACCCTCAAAACCCAAACCCCAACTTCTAAATCCAACACTAAATCCTTTTTGTAATGTTTACGTGAAAGACACTACGTGAAGCAGTTGTAATAAATGAAAATTTTCCACTAGTAAACCGGGTTTAATGCCTATAAAAGGGATGTGTTCCTAAAATAGGAGCATAAACATGTCCACTTGATTGTTGCAATGGACTTCTCTCCCTGTGCTCAAGGATAAATATCACTGATAAAAAAACCACCCCAAAACAAACCCCTTTTTGTTGCTATAGATGGCCTCCCAGTTACATTTTTAAAATCTTAACACTAAAAAGCAGCTCATCTTTAAAACCGTTCCAAATACATAATTCCAGAGCTTTCGAAATACAAACACTGTGTTTTCTTTTTTATTCACTCTACTTAATTTCTTCTATTTAATACAGGAGGATGCAGATATTTCATCTTACTATTAGTAGCATAAGTGACTGCTTTAGAGAGAGAGATTCAGGCTTTAGATTTATTTGTAGCATTCCAGCCTCTGACACAGCAGCAAACTTCGAGAAAAACTGAATTTAAATGAAACTGGGAATTACATCAATGTTTAAGAAGGAGAAATTCTACGTTCTACATGACCTGGAAAACGGGTGATTTGTGACTTTTCCCATTTGTCTTAATTAAAAACTGAATATCATTCCAAAGCCATTTTTGGCATCGTTGGGATGAAACAATGAGGGCTTGTCTGAGGTTTTGTCCTGTCATCTTTTCTGTAGCCGCTGGATGTACCTCCTCAGTTCCCCAATTCACAGAGTGGTGCTTTGGTATTCGAGACTTCAGCTTTTCATTTGGCTCACAATGGGCAAATGAAAAGGTCCTATGACATCTGCAGTATTATTAGACCATATTTTTAAGAATAAGAAAAACCCCACGCAATTGGACAACGTACAATTGTTTGCTGGGCGTGCAAGGGATGGTGAGACTTTTGTCCCCTCTGTTTTGTCAAGCACAACATAATACAAGGAAGAAACAAATGGCTTTTAGTCGTGACATCAAGCAACTCGGGCAATTTAAGGTTTACCAGCAGGCAAAGTTGACTGTGCAGGGCCGTGAATGGGGAATTTCTCTTTCACACTGTTGAACAGACACATCATTATGTGGCTGCAGGCTCTTTCCCCACAGGCAGAGCACTGCAGTTCCATATTTTATGAGGAGCTGGAGGGAACACCTCACCACAGCTGAGAGAAGATCACCAAGGTTCACTGGGAAACAACATGAGATTGATTTGGCTGATCTGTTTAGTGTTAAGAACGATGTATTTATTAGATTAAAAATATCACACACGTTAGAGAACTCCTCCCCACCAAAGAAATGGGCTGTTAGTCATTAATCATACCCATCTTCACATTTCTGTGGAAAGGATGTAAAATTTAGCAAAAAACCCTTTGAAACTTTTTTTTTTTAATTTTTATTTTTTATTTTTTTGCCAGGGTAACAGGTCTTTTCATTCAGGACAATACATCATTCTGTCCATGTGACAATTATGCCCAGGCACAACCTGAGGTTTCTCTGTGTTTGTCCAGGTCATCATGTGCACTGAGTTGGACTTGCCTGCTCTGTATTCAGGTGTCCTGGCAAAAACCACATGGAATGTATCAGATCAGCTGCTGCTTGCACTAAATCTGATCCTTCAGGACAGCATTGTAAGCAAGTCAGACAAGTTTGGGAAGCCCTGACTTTAGTGCCTAAACAAGCTCTGCAGTGCACGTGCAGGCAGTCTGACATGTCAGAGAAGCAGAGGATGGGGAATGGATAACGTAAGAGAGGATGGGTTGCAGATTTCAGAGCTCTGGGCTGTCACTCAGCACTGGTCTGCTACTCCTCTTCTGCAGTGACACTGTGCTGACAGAAGTCTCAAAACTCAAGAAGCATAAAAAACCTAGAGTAGACCAGATCTGTTCACTTAATGGGTTGTTATGAAGCACAGATTTAAATTAAAATACACATAAATAATTACCAACCACCAAAAAGCCAAAAATTCAGTAGAAATGATGCACTGTTACACATGATTATATTTATTATCCAGTTCTGCCTTCCCCAGTGACCTCCTGAACTTCATTTGCCCACCTACCTCTCACCTTAGCTAAGGGGATTATTTCCTCCCCTATCCCTTGAAATAATTTTGCCTGTTGTTACATAAGTAAAGATTCACACAGATTACTTACTGTCTTCAAAACTAATCATTCAAAAAATAAGATATATAAGCTCTTCCACCTCGAAGTAATAATCTCTTCTTACAACAATGTAACTATTTAGGGGTTCCTTGCTTCATTGTGCCACGCTTTGATGAAAATCCCTGCACGCACTGTCCCAGCTGGACAACATTATTTCATAATACCACCCCTTTAAAATTCATTATTTGAAATAAAACCAAAAACCAACATTGTGTTGGAATTTATCTGCATCTCTTCAATTTACATTTGCTAAATTACAGCTTTACACTGGCTCTGGTGTACTAAGGCAGTCAATCAAAAAGACGTTTGCTGCTCAAGTTTTGAAGGTGATGCCACCGGACTGACTGAAGTCCCCGGCTAAGCAGATGGAACAGGATGGAACTGATGCACGGAAGCAATTTTTGAGAGCTGCAGTTTCTTCTGAATATCCTCTTTGTTTCAATCCATTCAAGTAGCTCAGTTAAGAAGTATTAAAGCTGAAAAATCAGCCCAGGAGTAGGAAAAAAAGGAAGATTGCCTATTTTCCCCTGTCAATCTACAGCTAAATCTGAGTATGAGAGGATAAAATCTGCTTTCTCCAAGACTGTGAAAGCCGTGGCTACTAGAAGCTTCCAGTTTAATTCCCATTCTACAGGCCACGATTTCAGTTGTTTCACAAAATATTTTAAAATGCAAATGTACTTTTGAAATGCATCAAGCATATTTAAGGTAGTCCTAATGAACAATTTAACAGGGCCTCATGTAAATTTTAATTGAATGTCAGTTTTCATACAAACAGAACTTGATGCAAATCGTAAATAACCAACAATTTAAAGTACTATTCACTATTTTGTAACAACAAAGGGTGGGAAATTAATATTCTGAATAAGATATTTTAAAGCTGAACCAGATTAATTCAATGTGTGTATATACAATGTCATGTCTCTGTTGTAAAGTCAAAATAGCCAGATTTGTAAATACTGATCAGTTGCAAATTTATGTTTACACGTTCACCAAAAAAAAAAGGAAACTCAATTTCTCTTAGGAAAGACAACTGGGGCTTAAAAAGTGAAAAGAAAATCTAAATTCCCAACATCAAATCTTTTTGTTTGTTCCTTTAAAGAATAGTTAAAATTAGGGATTTGCATCCAACCACCCTTACCTTACCTGGAACATTTAATCAACAATTTTTTAATAGTAAAGACAAAAATAAAGGAGGACAATGCTTAGCACGTTTGCTTCCTTTTTTTTTTTTTTTTTTTTTTGAAAGGAATTTATTACTCATATTTCCCATGGGGAAACTTCACAGCCTCAAGATTTCCAAAAAAAAGGTGCCTGTAATTACTTTTCTAAGCTTCTATTCATGCATCTGAATAAGTGAATTGATTGTGAATATGTTCTGCAGCTTCTAACAGGTCCCAACCATTAGGCTGATCAAAAATTTTTCGAGCACATTTATATTGTTGTAAAAACGCTGACATGTCAAAATGCAAACTTTCAAGATAAATATACGTTTTGCCAATAAAGGGAACCGTGTGGGAAGGTTCTCGGGGCCAATTTGGGGTTTCTGATGCCCAGCCCAGCCCCTGCCCACAGCACAAAGGAGTGCTCAGCGGGTGGCTGGGGTGTCCCCTCCTCGTCTGTGAGTTTGGCCTCTGCTTTGGCAACACACAGACCTTTATTTCCTCCAAAAAAAATCCTAATGCCATCTATACCACTCATTTTTCATAGAAGAAATGCCCAAGTTGCAATTTTCTTTTACAGAGCGGGTGTTTTCTAGCTCGGGATTTTTTTTAAACGAGTGTTTGACCAGCGCTAAGTCACCGTGTGTACTAAAAGCAGAAGTAACTCCCTTAATTGCTGCTGGATATCCAGCACTGCTCCCTTTGCCCCGCAGGTGACACGGGAACAAGCGTGCAGGGATCACGTTTATTCCTGGGAGGATTTTAAAGCCATTCCATTTCAGAATCGCTCGGCGGTGGTGCAGCACAGCCCTTTCTACGCGTAATTTGCCTCCCTTCCATGTATGCATTCAACTCTCCTGCTCTCCGCTCATAATATCATCGAGAGTGTAATATTATATATTTATGATTCTACGATGGCCTGATTTTGAGGCAGAGGGAGGCTGTGCGTGCCCAGAGCCTCCGAGGCGCTGGAAGGGGCTTTCCCAGACATCCCCCCGTGTCCCCCGGTGTCCCACCAGCACCGGACCTGCGGAGCCCCACCAGCCACCGCCGAAGGGATGCGCAGCGGCTCCCCGGGAATTTGGAGCCCCGCTGCCAAACTTCCCTGCTGAGGGAAGAAGGGGACGACCGGGACACATCCCCCCACCCCCTACCCTGCAACGGCGCGGAATTCCTGCCTCCCAACCGCACACACACCCGCTCCCCAAGGATGCCGCCTCAGCCCTGCCCCGGGCCGGGGGGAGCCGCGTCCCCTCCCGCCGGGGGCGGCCCCGCAACGCCCCCGCTGACCCGCACCCGCGGCGGGAGGGGACAGCCCGCGCTCCGCCGCAGCGCATCCCGCCCGCGGGCCATGGAGCGACCGGGCCACAGAGCACCGGGGAGCATCGCGGCCCCCGCACATCACCGCGCCGGCCCCGCAGCCGGCCGGGCGGGGAGGAGGGAGGGCCGGCGGTGGGGGATTCTTGGCCCCCCAAAGGAGGTGGGGGAGGCGGGGGAGGGGAGGCGGTAGGGGTGGGGGGAGGAAGGCTGAGCTCCCGGAGAAGGAGACGATCGCTCGCACAAAATCCTGCGTCCTCCGAGCAAGCCCCCGGCGGGTCAGGGTATGTATTTCTTTTTTTTTTTTTTTTTGGCGGGGGCGGGGGACTCGCCCCGCAGGGATGGGGGTCGGGGCAGGGATGCGGCGCGGCTGCCCCGGGCGGGTCTGGCCGCGGGAGGATCAGCACAGGGCCCGCTGCCGGTGCGGGATCGGGGGATGGCAGAGAGCTTGGAGCCTCGGCGCTGCCTCCACCGGCTGGGAACCGCGGAGACGGGGGGGATGGGTCTGCCTGTGTTGCCGTGCGAGGGTCTGAACCCCCCTTCCAGCCGCACCACCGCCCCCCGCCCCCGTCACCTACCCACCCCCGAGCGCGTCAGGGCTTTGCCTCTCCCAACCAAGCTTCCCCTTGGCTTCTTAAAAAAAAAAAAAATATATATAATATATATGCCCCAAAGCTGGAGAGAGTGAGGCGGGCGGGGGTGGCGGAGGGGAAGGGCTTTTCTGAGGCTCGGGGGAGAGGCGGAGGGAGGGAGAGGCGGCGGGAGCCTCGCAGCATCATCCCGTGCCCCGGCTCCGCGGCGCTGCCGCCGCCGGGGTGCGGAGCAAGGTAAGGGCTGTCACCGCGCTCCGGGGACCCTGCCACCTCCTCTCTCCGGCCGTGCCCCCTGCGGCTCTCTGGCGAGGGGCAGAGCAGCCCCTGCCCCGCCGTGCCCCGCCGGGAAGTTACTTTGTTCGCAGAGTTCCCGCGGAGGCTGCGCTGGGACCCCCGGGCTCCCGGTGGCCCCCGCATCCCCCCCCTGCCCTGCTCAGGTGTCACCGGAGCCTTCCCGGCAAGGAAAGGAAGCCCCCCGTGGAAAATCCGTGTGCGCCTTCCCCGGTAGCTTCCCCTCGCGTAGCCGGGGGAAGGGGCGATGGAAGAGGAAGAACTTCCCTTTGTCGTAGGAGAGGACTGAGTGACCTCCAAAGTTTTGTTCCGGGAGGAGACCGCTGGATAAGTTTGGTAGGATTCACGCCGGTTTTCGTGTCGTTTATCGCGCTGTTATCTGGTGTCCAGCACGCTCCGAGCAGCGGAGCAGACAAAAAGGATCGGGGATGTTTAGGTAGGGATTTTATGGCTCTTAATGCATCGCTTTCTTAGGACCAGCGTCCTGTGCTTTGCACTTTGCGGATGTGGAATGTGGAATACATTCATAAATAAATACTTGTCCGTGGGTAGCACGGAGGATAAGGATGGGAAACATGCAGGAACTAGACAGATTTTAAACATTCCATTCCCTTTGGCGGAAGATCGGTAATTGAAGATTTTTGCTTACACAGTCTACACCTTGACAGTATCATAATTAAGAGATCTGCTGATTATGTATGGTATTGATAGCCATTTCAACCTCAGTTTATTTAATTTCGTAGTTAATTTAGACTAGTAGAAAGGATCTTTGGATATTCTGGATAAAAGGATAACTGGGCAAGATTATTAAACTTCGTGATCGACTCGTGAGGAAGTGAGATCTCACTTTTTCTAAAGTAGAGATTTAAAATATAAGGCTACATTTTCGAAGTGCACATCTGAAATCTGACTACCAAAGAAGCCGTGCATCTTTTGAGAAGACCAGTTAAGGAGACATTGCAAGGTGATGATTGCGTTGCACTCATTCGTAATAAAGTTTCAAGATGCCAGGCACTGTAAATTTTCTGGTGGAGTACTAAAACATAGGGGTGGCTAATTTCTATTTTGTGTATGGATTTCTTTTAAATTATTAAATGCAATCATTATCCTATGCACGATGCATGCATGAACTGATTAATATTAGTTATTGCCCATGAAATTTTCATGGTGTGTTTAAACAGTTTCACCTTGGCATTTGTGGTTTGTTTCATTGTCTCAGGCTATCTGAGACAGAAGACTGTTCAAATTCCTTGCTTGTTATCCCATCTATCTCTTATCTCCTTTGGTCTAATTCAAAACAGTAACTGTATATGTTCACATGAAGTAGAATTCCCATTTTAAAGATACGAATCTTCCT
This sequence comes from Myiozetetes cayanensis, assembly GCF_022539395.1. Taxonomy (NCBI): domain Eukaryota; kingdom Metazoa; phylum Chordata; class Aves; order Passeriformes; family Tyrannidae; genus Myiozetetes; species Myiozetetes cayanensis. The sequence goes on along the minus strand of NW_026087521.1, from coordinate 69,463,519 downwards.
TGTGGGCAAGAGCCATCACCTCCTGCCCTGTACGAAAACTGCTGGGCTGGTGTTAATAAGACACTTGTTTTGCTGTCAGCTTGTGATGCCAAACAACAAACATTAGAGCATGCAGAGATAAAGCTGGTGCTCTGATCTTTGTTTAAACAGGTCATGGTTTTTATTTAATGCTGCATACTCATTATGGGAACTGTCAGCAGGAATGTAAAGCGGGCTGGAGTTCTGGTTTGGCAGCCAGGGATGATTCTGACACTGATGTTGCTGCTTCTTGAGTTAATGGCTCATAGAATGTAGTGTTGTTTTTGATCGTATTTATTTAGCTGAATGTCTTGTATGAAATTAGGAAAAGATCTCCAGATTATGCCCTTCTAGAACCAAATATGATCAAATCTGCTGCCTCAGCTGCAGTCCTCCTGACCTGGAGGGTTACACAGGAGTGGGCTCTTCTGTTTAGGAGAACATGCAGAAGTGTAGAGAAAGGTGACTAGTTTTTAAGTCAGCTGGAGTTCTGCCACTAAATTGTGAGGAAGGAGACTCAAATTCCCTGAAATCAGGTAGCTCCTTAGTCAATTACCCAGGCAGTTTCTTTTTTTCAGACATATGAAAACAGTATCAAATAATAATTAGAAAGTGCATTTGCAATTGAGAATTTTTGTATTTTTTGTCCATGAAAACAGTTTTCTTTGTGGTTAATAAACATAAACATGCAGTCCCTTTGGTTCTTGCTGAATCTTGCTTTGAAGAATTCAGAGGGGATGTGCAAGGTAAACTGAAGGAAGAGCCTTTTCACATGTTCTGTTACCTTAAGATATGTTAGAATAGTGCAAGGCACAGTCTGAGCTTTCAAAATAAGACTCATTGTAGTGCTGGAAACTTTAATTTGGGTGTTCTGGGTCATACACCAGTTGGGGTTCTGTGGTCATTGTCCATAGGTAAACTTGGTCTGTGTGAGACTGTGCCTGGGAACAAAGTGGTCTCCAGTTGTTATTTCTAACTTAAAATAAATACTTCATTTAAAATCCTGGATATTCTGGGTTATGTTTTGAAATGCAAGCAAAGTTAGTAATGTAAGAGAATCGTTTAAGGTCACTGGACTGGTACCCTTTGACTTCCTCTTAAAAAAGCATGGTTTTAGTCAATGTTATTCCAAATAAAATAGCATGAGAGTGTGATTCTTGGGCAAGGCTGCAGATGACAATCCAGTATAAGATCTATTGCAGAAAGGGGCAGAGCTGTTATGGGACTGGTTATTCCCCTGCTTCTGCAGTGACCACCCCTGGAGGGTGAAGCAGTTCATTCTTTGGGGTTGCTCAGTGCTTGACCTCATTGTTGACATGTCAACAAGTGTGACACTTCTGGTTGGGATCTGATATGACAGTGGAAATTGCACGAGGATTAACAATGAACCAGCGCGGTATATGGGTAGTAACTTGCAGTCATAACTGATTTGGGATTCATAACACCAACCCAAATACAAAATGTTTAGTGTTTTCCATTCAGTCACTATTTAAAATGCTTTTATTTACCATGGGAATAAGACTGAGTTTGCAATACCATCTAAATATGCTGTATTCTGTGTGCCTATGGAGAGCCATACTAATATTCCTGTGGTAGAGACTCATCTTGACTCAGACTGAGAGCTGTAATGCAGATGTAAAATACATTTCAATTGCAAGTATTAGCCCTTGCTTGTTACATATTTGTAATTTAGACTTTTCTGCTGAAAAGACGATTACTCTATTTAGTGTACATCACTTTTGGACAGCTATTTTTTCATGTGGCAGGTCCTCTTAACCTTTTCCATTCAGCTCCTCTGCCACGCGGTCAGTCCTGCCCTGGTGGCAGGTGAGGGGCTTGTCACTCACCCAAAGACTGAAGCCAGCAGAGCAGCTGTAGAAGTAGAGTATGAAGGAGGTTGATGGTGACTGATATTTTTGATTGTTGGGTGTTTTTTTTCCCCCTTCTTTTCCTTCTTTTCTCTGCCGGCTCCCGCGACCGCGTCGCTTCGCTCGCCGTGCTGTGTCACACGCGCACACCCTGCACACCACTTGATTCCTTACCACCTTTCTCCTGCTCTCGCTGGCTCTATCATATCCCATCTTCTTTCTGCTTTTGCCTTTTGTGATGCTAATCTTGCTTATTTTTTTTTTTCCATCTCCCTAAAAGAAAATGGAAGGAGCTGTCGTTGCACCGATCGTTCCTCTGCGTTGCTGGGTTGTTTTCCTCCCATATCCTTTGTTGAGTTTCTGGAGACTCTAAACTGTTTGGGGCAGAGACTCTCTGTCCCTGTAGGGCTCTCCAGTGTCCAGCATCCTTTACTGTTGGATTTTGTAATAAATAGCAATGCTGGAATTATTTTGACTTCGTGGGACAGCCTTTCTTCTGGTTCTTTGCTAGAAAAGCAAAAAAAATTTCTTACTCAGAGCTTTTCCACATTGTATTGCTGTTCTGAGGTAGATCACAGTTTTGTCCCTCATCCCTTTGTCCCTAAAATGAGTAGCTTCTGGTAGAAGTTCAAGATACATTGCCTAATGTAGTGGGGATGGGGTGCATTAAAAAACTTAGCTACTGCCAGAGGTTGACAACCTTGTAACTTGGACCAGAACGACAATAAAATGTCAACTTCAACATGTTTTAGTGCAAACTTCAGATTTGTCAACACTGAAAAAAATGTTCAGATTTCACCATGTTGATCAAATAAGACAGAAGGGAAAAGAAAATCCAAAAATGTGTAGTGAGTTCATTTCAGTACTTGGCTCTTTCCCTCCTAAATATTTTTTTCATTTTGATCTCCGTTTCCTTTTCACCCCTAACCTGTATAGGTTTGGTTTAGTACCTATTTTTGCTTTAGCATCTTTTTAATTTGTACATCAGCCCAAATAAAATTTCCAGGAGAGTTTTTTGGGCAGCCAGTGAACCAGCTGATGTTCAGTGCACAGAGCTTGGAGTCCCAGTCGCTGCCCAGAGATTCCCGTCCCTTGGCACAGCCTGTTCTGGAGAGGGATATCTTCTCCTAAATCTGCCTGCTTTTATGAGTAGCCTCTCCAGCTTCAGGGAGAGCAGTGATTTGAAGCATCCCTGTGTGAGAAAGGCACTGCAGGACTGGATGCTTTGCCAATCAACAGGATTTGCTTTTAGGTCTGAGGAGTATCCAGAGGTGCTGGACCTGAAACACTCCCCTGCAGGGTTGTGTGTCTTGGAATTCCCACTTGCCATCTTTCCTCTGCCTTTTTCTTTGAAGGAAAGGGTTTAGCTGCCTTTATGTCATAAAGAGGGGTTCTTTGTGGACGTGGCTTTACAGGTAGGACAAGTGTTCAAACAACTGTTGACTGTTTTTTCCTCACATCAAGGAATACCCAGAAAAATAAAGGTAACAAACCCAGTGACTCCCTCCCTGGACATTGATCAGATCACATGAAGGATCTCAATGGGATGGCTGCAGCTAAATGAGGGAAAAGTGGAGACAACAAAATTAATATAACAATATACTTCATTTTCAAAGTTCTGTCTCCAAGATTAAAAAAAATGAAGCTGGTAAGGTTTTGCTTGATAAAGTTTATAATTTAACTCCAGGCCTTAATAGAAAAAGATACACTGAGCTTGCAAGCAGTATCACTCTAAATATATTTATATGTAAACTGTGTTCTACTTTCCACCTCTGACATATATTTGTGTGCATATATTGTAGCATTCCATTAATCTTGAAGTGTGGGAATAGACTGGCCACTTTTATTGTGTGGATGAGGCCAAAAGACTGAAGAAAAAGCACATTTCTTCAGTTAAATAAAATAAACCAAGCTGTTTCTTAAATGTCATGTTTCAGTACTTACATAGTCTTCATCTCAGTAAATAATATTTGGAGAGATTCAAGAGTTGAATCAGCTGACATGCTCAAATTGCAGACTGGAAGGTACAATGAAATCCCCACATCCCTAATTTATTCCTGCTGGAATGTCTGGGTTTTTTTAATTATTTCCCTGCATAACCTGTATTTTTAGCTATTTTCCTTTAGAGTGAGTATTATCATTTTGAGGCTTTTGATTTGTGCTTTATGGATTTATGTCTACACAGAGTTTTCAGGAATATAGTAGATTTTGTTTTACTGCCAGAGACGAAGGCAAATTTTTTAGAGTGAGGAAGGAATTTTGTGGCTCTTGGATATTTATTTAAAATTTCCTTCTCTAGAGGTAATTACTTAAATGGATTAGCTGCTTCTGCAGGTATTTTTGGATAAATACAGGTAGTATGGAACCAAAATAGTATATTTTTTCAGGGAAAAGACTGGGTTTTACTCAAGAAAAATGTATCCATTTAAATATTTCATGGAAATATGACAATGTTTTGTACATTCAGGCAATATCCTATGCAGGATTACATTAATGCATTAAGCCTTGACAAATATTAAATCTATTTGTAAATCTTAAGAGCACTGCAGTGCTTAAAATATATTGCATATATGGTAAAGCAGAAGTTTAAGGTGAAAACAAAGCAGTACTATTAGGTTGTGTTTCTTTCTTTTAAATTGAATAAATGAACAGTTTATTCGTATGGATGAGAATTTGATTCAGAAAATGCTACTGCTAATGAGCCAAAATAAAATTTAATCTTCATAAATAGAGTATTCAGTTACTTCAGTTTTGGGAACCAGGTAGGGAAATGAGAAAAGATAATTTGAAATTATTCAAAGTAAGACTAACTAAGAAGGTTTCTAAGTGGTAACTGCTTTAAATAAATACACAATTAGGTTTCTTTGGTAAATGTGCAGTTTTTGTCTTTTCTGAACTCAGTGCCTATCTCTTTTTCTGGATGCCTGGTCAGAACTTTGTTGTACAGTAGGTGCAGTATATTTTTGGAGGAAACTTCAAAGTGGATGTTAGGGCATCATTCCAAAAGGCAAATAACTTCTCTCATTTCCTACTTGCTGGGTCTATATAATCTTTTTATGACAGTTCAAGCTAACAATGATGTTGGTGTTCTTTATAAATTAAGTAATGAGGGCAACAAATATAAAATTTGTGTTTGAGAGCAATGGAAGAAAACTAACTTGAAGCAAAAACATAATTTCAGTGAAGAATTTTCTCATACTGTGTTTGACAGGTCATTAGGATCCAAAAAGGGAGAAACAATGATGTGTGTTTTAGCTTGGTGAGAAATATCTTGAGGGATTTTGTTGCCTTTTTTTTTTTCCTAGTGAAAGTTAAGATAATTGCAATTACAGAGGAACAAGAGGTTTTATTTAAGTCACTGAATTATTTTTTTTCATGTTACAAACCAGATTGCTCAGTGCCCTGTAGATCTGCAGTTAACAAATATGTGATATATGTGAGATACATATATGGGGGGGGTTGGTATGTAAAATAGGAGTTTCTAAACAGAAAAGGACAAAATGGGTAGGATTCTGAGGCTTACAAGTAACTCAGAATTATGTCCCCTGGTTTTGGCTCTATGGGTGGGAACAGCTCTGACTTCCAGGGAAAAGGCACAGCCACAAAACTGAGCATTATTTGACAGATAACAGATACCAAATTTAGATTTGCTGGCTCAGAAAGCCATCTCAGACTCTTTTTTTGTAGAGGCAATCCAAAGAGTTCCCTTAATAAATGATGGCTTTGGTCTAACTGGGTTCAGCAGAAGCCAATGAATAGATCAGGGACTGAAAACCAGGATGCTTCAGATCCCTTTCAATTAAAGAAACACCATAGGCAAAGGTTTTTGAAAATACCATAGTGGATCATATGTGCTCAAGATGAGAGCCATGGCAAAGGGGCATTTGTAAAGGTTTTATTCCAATTTTTGACCTTAGGGCGACTTTCCAGACTTACAGAGCAATATTCTGACACATTCTCACGCCCTGAGGAGAAGTGGGGTAGCACATGTTACCATCTCATGGTTCTCACAGAATGGATTCAGTGGTTTTGGCAACCAGCAAAATAAAAACTCACCCTCATCTGTACATTTATTTGCTGCCTAAATCCAAGGATGTCTTAGCCTGTATGGATACAGAGTCATGGCAGCAGAGTCTAGAGACACACAGGAGAGCCAGGGAGGGGTCCCAGCCACGGAAAGAGGAGGGTTGAGTTCCAGCAAGATTTCCAGGTTCATCTTCACAGGACTCTGTGAGGTTTGTATGGCTGGCAAACACAGAACCACAGAATATCCTGAGTCGGAAGGGACCCACAAGGATCATCGAGCCCAACCCTGCACAGGACCATCCCCAGAGTCACCCCCTGTGCCCCAGAGGATCATCCAAACCCTCCTGGAGCTCTGGCACCCTTGGGGCTGTGCCCACTGCCCTGGGGAGCCTGTTCAGTGCCAACCACCCTCTGGGGGAAGAACCTTTTCTTGAGATCCAACCTGACCCTGCTCTGACACAACTTCAGACCTTAAAAGGCACCAGAGGTTGTGAGGTTGTAATTCAGATATCCAAGAGGAGCCTGTTCATCTTTTAATGCTGTTGTTTAGTTCTCATTGACACAAATTGCAGGTGCATGAAGTGTTTGCTTTGGGAAAAGGGCTTAGAAGTGCATATTTCAGGTCAACACATGTTAGTTTTATTTGTTTATTTTTTAAATGCAAGGGGAAACGTTTCCATCTAAAAGAAACCATGTTTATTTAGAAAGCCTAATGATTCCATCAAGGAGAAGTGTGCATGATCAAACCAAAAATCTGCAAGAGTCTCGATGACATTTGATTGTGCTGCCCTCACTTTCAAGTCCTCACTTGTCAAGTGAGCAGAGCAGTCTGCCAAGGGGAGACTCAGCGGTTTTGGGTTCCCAGGACCCACTTTCTGTTTCAGAAAATGAAGAGGAGGGAGAGGAGAGTGTATCCCTTTGGAAAGGCTTTCATCTGCAGAGTGATTTGCCTGGCTCATCCTTTCCCACAGAATAATGCCTTTTTTAAGGATTATTTCAGCATTCATTTCCCAGTGGCAGAACTGAAGAGAGCAGACTAATTCCAGTGATTGGCCTCCATCTGAGGTATCTAAAATGGGTATTTTAAACCGCAAAAACCCTATTTCTCATAGTAAGTGATTGCTTTACTAGTGATTGCTTTACTATTTTCAGTGTGTTCACTTAACTCATGGTCAGTCTTCTGGGGGTTAAAATGAAAATACTAATTTGTGATACTGAAGCCAATCACTGGTGGTTATAGAAATGTTACTATGACAATTGGGACCATTGCTGCAGAATACTCTGTAGTGCCTTTTTTTTTGGGGTTTAAATAAAGGGTTTATTTCCTGGTGTAAAGGATGATCTGACAGTTTATGAAGAGCACTGTAGTATAGGGAATATCTGAGCCATTGTTAAAACTCTTGGAAGGGTTCCTGGTTGACAGTGATTTGCACAAGAAACATGTGGTCCATCACAAACTCTCAGGCTCCTCTTTAAGGTATTTTACTGCTCCTGTCTTACTGGCTTTCCCTAAAAAAACCTTTGATGTTTTATAGCTGCATGAAAATGCCCTTTTTTTTTTTTTCGATACTACATTTTGTTTCTTGGTTGCCTCCCCAAATCCCGGCTTGTCAGACTGTGTGAGCAAAACTAAGACATTTTCTGGAGCTACCACTTTGCCACTGATCTTGGCACTGCTGAGAGTCCCAGGGTTGTCTCTCTTTCTTTGTGCTGTCTCACTGTTGGTGCAAAATCTGGCAATGCCCCTCTTCAGCTCTTGCTGGGATGTGCTACAGTCACGCTGTTCTTCTTGACCTCCAGATGTTTTGTAATGCAGCAAAGAGCCCTTATGGTTTTCTCTCTTAATTTATGACACTTTTTTTTTTAATTATTATTATAATGATCGTCATCAATATTTTATCTCGCTTTCTAATTATTATTTCAGCGACATCTGCCTGAGCCATGTTGTTTTCAAGCCTAGATTCATCCTGTGTGTTGCTGGAATTGTTTTCAAGAAACCTCAGTGGTGTTTTTAGACTTGAGACAAAGGGTAGATGATGGAGAGAACAGTGGGGACAATGGAATGAGATACAGTGAAGTCAGTGAACATGGGAGTGAACTGAAGGATGAACCTGGAATAAAGCAAAATCTATGAGTGGAGAAGTGAGATTAAAATAAAACATTGCCTTGAAATGCACAAAGCAAAAAAGATAAATAGGATGCACAAAAAGGCTGGAAAATTCATGTAAAAGGGGGAAATATTTATGCTTGCTAGACAAGAACGGTGTGAAATACAATACCAGAAATTTCAGGCTGAGAAAGTAAAAAAAAAAAAAAAAAAAGTAAAAAAAAAAATTACTACAAAGATTTGTTGGAGGCCCTCACCAAAGGAATTAAATATGTGTGGGTTCAAGCACCTGCCTAGTGCAGTAATTCCTCAGGAGAGATGTTTCACTGCACATATTTTTGTGGCCTGATGTGAAGCCCCCTGAAGGCTGTGGGGCAGTGTCCACTGCACACAGGGGGCTTTGGGGCCCCTCCGAGCACCTGCTGGAGAAAGCAGCAGATGACAAATAATGCATGGAGAACATTCCTGCCATGGGTAAGAAGATGGCTTAGCTGATTTAATAGCTTTTTCTCAGTCTGTGATTCCAACAGCCAGGTTTGTGATATTTATTTTAGTATTCATGTTCTTGCAGTCCTTTTTACATTCCTCTGTTTTTCCCTGGCAGACATCCCGCAGCTCCATAAGTCTGGGGGAAGAGGATGGTTAGCATGTTGTTGCTGTGGGGATTTGAGTCTTAGCTCTCTGTGTTGGTAATGCTGGGCATATAATTTTAAAACTTGCACGCTGTAGAAGCAGATAATTATTTCCCTGCTGCATTTTATACCCTGGTTTGGGCAAGGAATACATTTCAGAATATTAAAAAGAAAGGAAAAGTTCCGGCTGGGGGGACTACTGGAAATGGAAGCAGAAAGAGGGGAGTAATGGGTGTCAGTCTGGTTATCAGTCAAGCTGCAAAGAGACAGCTTGTTCTGTCACACCAGGAGTGTCAGTAGTCAGCCAGGCACTTATGCAGGAGGAAAACCGTAGACTGAAAGGTAAGGTTCAAAGGCATCTGTGTGTGTTTCTGAAATGAGCTTGAATTAAGCTATTGAGTTCTGCTTACTGAGTCTGTGTGTCACATATCTGATTTCTACTTGTTTTTGTTGCAAGATCTGTCCTTTTCCCTTCCCTTCCCTTCCCTTCCCTTCCCTTCCCTTCCCTTCCCTTCCCTTCCCTTCCCTTCCCTTCCCTTCCCTTCCCTTCCCCAGTCTTTAAGCTTTTCATATGTCCAGAGTTGGGTGACTGTCACTGAGTAGCAGGTTTAGCAGTGCTATCAGATACATTTTTCTCCCTTTCCCCCCTTTTTTTCCTTACCTCAAGTGGAATATGTTGTCTTCCCAGTTCTTTCATGTATATAGAGTGAACTTCTGTTCAGCTCCTTTCTCAGCTGCTGTGAACTCCTGAGAACTTCCCAAGGCCAAAGGGAAATCCCAGGTCTCCAAGGACCTTTGTAACCACAGTTCAGTCATGTGTAAAGTGGGCATAATCCCTGAACTATAAAAGAAAGGCTGTGTTTTCCAGGTAGTTCAAACCCCTTATGTAGAGCTGTGGAATCATAAATTATTTATCTTGCTGGAGAATATTTCTAGAGGTCACCAGTTTCTAATAGTTTCTTTCAAACCAGAAGTGGGTTCACTTAGAACAGTTTGCCCCCTGTAAAATCTCTGACCTTGCCTATTCAAACTTCTTTGCAAATGCATCATTTAATACAGGAAGCTCCTTGGGGAGGGTTCTCCACATCTGCTGTCATAATTTCTTATTTCCTAAATGCAGCAATTTGTACTTGAGTATTCTTACCAGGATTGTGCCTCCCTTCCCTCCCCTCTGCTCTGGCACATTCCTTTGTGGCGCTTCTTGTGTTTGAAATCCCAAATCTTTCCCCGTTGTCATTCCAGCTTTTCCTTACCCCTCAGTTCTAGGGGAGGGCATGAAGGAATCCGCTCCTTTATTCTCCGGCTGTTTTCCTGCGGCTCGTTAGTGACAGCAAGTTGTCATCATTTTACAGCCATTCAGCCACTAACAAAACCAAGAGGAATCTCTCGTTTCAGCTCCCCGGGAACGAGATTTCCCCAAACAAAAACACGCCACCACTTCTTGGAGTGCTCAACCTCCGTAGTAGTTAAGCAAAGGACTGAAGCCCAGGTTTATAAAGATGTTTAGGTGCTTGACTGCCACTAAAACTGAATTGGACCTAAGTACCTGTAAATAGCTTTAAAACTTTGAGCCACTATGAAGGCCTCCCTCATCCATCACTCTTGGCAGTGGTCCCCTCAGAATGGAAGCAAGGCACATCAGCAAGGTCACAGGAAATAGTTCCAGTCCTGCTTTCCAGAAACCGCAAGTATTAAGTGAATTGCTGCATTCTAGCGTGGCTTTTTATGAAATACATCTTCTGAAGCAAATTGCTTGTATTCCCTAGAAGAAAAGAGCCCTTGCTTGCATGAAAGCAAATATTTAAGTCAGACAACTTTTAAAAAGGATGTAAAATTATACTGTAAAAATACCCACCTTTATAGCTTATAATCCATTTTTTATTAAAGCTGGGAAATAAAAGTAAGATTCACATTCAAATTACTGTCTGCTGTTTCTAGGGGATACTCTTTGCATTCCAGTTGGTTTCGCTTGGCTTTTTCTCTACCCATTTTCAGTGCTGCTGTTCTAGACTTGCATAACCTTCAGGGAAAAATTTATTCCCAAACATAAAACCTGTATGGATTTTACATTTTTAATATTTAGTAACATTTAACTGTGTGTTAGCCCTGGAATCACTTTGTTTTCCAGTGAATCCAGAAAGCTGGGCTAATGCTGACTGAAAAGTGTTTAAAGGGGGGAGGCTTTCATATTTGTGCCAGGAGTTCCTTCAGTGATACTACAAAACCAGGAGCAAGTGCAGAGGAGGCCGTTTGCTCTGGTTTTTTGGTGTAAATAACAACCACTTGCAATGATTCCCTGCAATAAATGTCGCAGACTTTGGGAAGATTTGGTTCACAGAATCACAAAATCACAGAAGGTTCTGAGTTGGAAGGGATTTCAAGTTCAGGTCTTCAGCGAATGTCCCCTCCAGGGGTTGAACCCACACCTTGGCAATATCAGCACCGAGCTAGTCTCAGGGTTAAACTGGTTCTTGTTTAATTAACTGGCATTTTCATTGTGCACAGTCACTTTCAGGTTCCATGGTTTGTTTTTTTTTTGTGGGAGGGTGGGCAATAAACCTTCAGCAGTGCAGTAAACAAGGAAGTCAATGATTGTGTTGGAGAAACGCTCGTTGCGCCTTTCTGAATGACCGTCTCATCTTTTAGGTTTGTATTAAATGTCTGAAGTATTTGAGCAAGTTCTTTAGCAAGTTTACTTTCCGTCCATGCTCTCCAACTAAAGCCTGTTCATCCAGTTGCTGGGTTGGAAAGGTTTGTGCTGAGTCCTTGGAGGAGCGTTTGTCCCTCCCTGTCTCCCTTTCACCTTCGTCGCGTTGAACAATGCAAATTCCAGGCAGCCCAAACAGTTACGTTCCATCTCTCCCCTCTGCTTTCAGGTGTTTCCAAGGGGGGTGTGCTGTTGGGGTGAGATGTCCTGGTGCTCTCCCATGGACGTAGGGAGATAGCAGACATGATCCCCTGAGGAGGCCGAGCCCCGCGCCGCAAGCATGGCCTTCGCGCAGTCGCACATCATGGCAGCCCGCAGGCACCAGCACAGCCGGCTCATCATCGAGGTGGACGAGTACAGCTCCAACCCCACGCAGGCTTTCACCTTCTACAACATCAACCAGGGGCGTTTCCAGCCCCCACATGTGCAGATGTGAGTAGTTTAGCTCTCTTGCTGCTCCGGGGCAGTCTCCCGGGGCACGTCGTTGCCCTGTCGATGTGGTGTTTGATGGAGCAGGCAGGAGGAATTTGAGGAACTGCTGCCTCTCTAATAATAATTACTGTGATGATACAGAGTCAGCCCGTTTGCAGAGTACTTTGTTAAAGGAGGGGAGAAAGATTGCTCCACAAGTGTAATACATAATACTTAGGTATTAAAAAGAGAAATGAACAACAAGCAGTGGTAATAAAACACGAGATGATACTTTCTGCAATCTTAATAACGTTTGTTTGCTTTGTGCAGTTGCATATTGATGCACAGAGCTGTTGGAAACACCCAGCCCCTGTCTGTCCAACACACACTGTTTGGTTAGTTATATTACAGCTACATACAAGGGAAAAATCATCTCAATAAATAAAATAGTGTGGGCACCCATCCGACAACTTACTCTCACTCCGATGTGCCGAAAATGCCAAGTGCTTAAAGAGTGATTAAAATACTGTGTTTGTTTCTGACTTCTTATATAATGATAACATCAGTAAAATTAACTGCTCTAGATGATTTACTTGTAAAGTAAAGTGGAGAATTATAATTACAAAATGAAACCTGCTGTAAAGTTTAGAGCCAGAAGGAAGAGCAAAACAGTAAAAGCTATTACAAATAAATTAAGTATAAAATTCTACTGTAAAATATTTTTATAGGGAGTAAAAATGTCTGTACCATTTTATCGTGGTTATTAAAGAGAGAAGCAGCCTTATCTTTAGATCAGAAGGCTGTTTTTGTTTTTTAAAGGGAACTCCTTTCCTTTAGGAAAGCCGAACAAGTAAACATCTTGTTCACATTTTTGGTATTTAATATGATTTAATAATTTACAAAATAGGTTATGATTTCTGCAGCTAAAAGATTCAGCACTGAACGCTGTGTGTCTATTTAGTGATGAATGCTTATGAACATTATTTGGCACAAATGGATTATATAAAAAGAATCTGAAAAGTAACCTGTATTGGGATGGTGAGCAAAGACTCAGTTTTTTGGGGCAGCATATTATGGTCTGTGATGGGGTTTTTTAGATCCTATTGAACTGCAAACACTAAAGTGATCTGGATGTTAGCACTGGTTAGTTATATTACAGCTACATACAACCATCTTTTATTTATAGAGCTGGCAAATGGTAGCAAAAGTACAAACAAACAAATGCTTTTACAGATGAAAATGCCAGATGCAGGTTGATTTGTCGAGGCTCAGCTGCTTTCTGTGAATATTCAGACAGTTCCTGGGCACTCAGGAATTTGTTTCCTGGTCTTAAAAGCCGAATGTTTTTTATTGGGCTGAAAGTAAGTTATTTATTCATATCCACTTGGCACTCAACAATATGCTGTTTCAACTTCTAACCACAAAGAAATTATGGTACTGGAGGGCTTGGACAATCAACTACATGATAGAAATTCAACACCTGAACAAGTAGTTGAAAATAAGCTGTCCTTAGAAAATGGTTCCTCAGAAGAGTTTAGCAATCTCTCATGAATGATTAATACTATTGGAGATGCTTGTGCAAATGGGAAAAGAGGCCAAATCAATTGGAACATGTACCATGATCTGACAAATTGTAAATAATGTTTCTTGAATACCAGCGGGATTGCTTTTGCCTCCTTCCAATGAATAGAATAGTAACAAAGAAGGGAGAAGGAGACATAAAAAGGGTAACAAAGGCACCTTTTATTTACATGATTGTCGTGGGTGAAAGCCCTGTTTACATGCACTCAAGTTTTGTCCTTAACTTCTGGGAGGTGAAGGCTTTGTGCTTGTTCAAAAACATCTGCATTAGTGACGTTGGAGGCAACCATGAAGAGGTTTCACACAGACCTGTTAACATCTGAGCCCACAGTAAACTGTTTTAGCCACGTGGGTGCTCCTTTTCTTCTATATTAGGTCTTGCTTGGTCCTCTGTGCAGTTTCACATTCGTCCTTTCACATTTCAGCTCCTTTAGGCCCTTTCTAGACCCGTCATAGTCTGGCATCCCTGTGCTTATGAGATGGCTGGGTTGCCACTGACAGGAAAGGTGGTAAATTCTGCCAGTGTTTTCAAGCCCATTAGTCATTTCTGGAAAGTCCTTGCCTTGTCCCTTTGTGAAACCACTGAAATCTGGTGTACAAAGCAACCTCTGGAAGTGTTTTTTTTTCGCTCTGAGATTTTTCAGCTCAGCTTTTCAATTTCTCTCTCAAGTTTTCATGCTGATTTAAAGAAAAACAAAAGCATTTGCACAAAAAAAAATAATCAGCAGATCTGTATTCCTCTGCTCACGCTGCAAGCTGTGCATTGGGTGTTGGTGTGACAGCTGCTGTGGGAACATGTTACACGAGAATATGGGGATTGAGCCTTCAGAAATTATTTCCAGTAATACAACTTAGATGTGTTTGTGAAACTTGACATACGTTTTTACCTATATATGGTCTCAGTGTGTGCATATCACTTCAAGATGAAAAATCTGCATCTCATTTATTTGCTTCTTTTCTTTTTTTTTCTTTTTTTTTTTTGCATTGGTGTTGTTTTCCCATGAAAATTCTTGGGCCTATTGCACAGAATTTAAAAGTTGCACAACACAACCTCTGCAACCAGGAAAATGCTGTCCACATCTTCCCCATGCCCATCCAAACTACAGGAAAAAAAAGCACGTGCCTTATGTGATGCGTGGGGTTTCCATGGGATGTCTGCCTGATACCCCCTAACACCCAACTTACTGCTGTGCTGAGCTCTCAAAGGATTCTGAAGGCAAAGCGGTGCCTGCTTTAAAGGTTACTCTGCCATGAAAGGTCAAAAAGCAGTATTTTAGATCAGTCCATGTGTTGGATCAGACCAACCCCTATGTTGTGCCAGGGTGATATGCCTAATTTAGAGCTGGCTTACTAATACAGCCTACAACTCTCTTTGGGAGGTGTTGGGTGTTTGTGTTTGCTGAACTGGTATTTAATCCTTTCAGCCTGAACAGCTGCAAAGACAGGCAGGGTCAGCTCCTCGTCCTTTGACTCTTGGGGATGGTCCTGTGCAGGGACTTGATGACCCTTGTGTGTCCTTTCCAGCTCAGCATATTCTATGATTCTGTGGTTTTTACCCAGTCCATTTTGTGGCAGAATTGTGTGCAATGAATGTTTTGCCCTTCACACCTTATGGCAAAGCCTCACCAGTCTAAACCCCACCATTCACCACTAATTTTGCCTTTGCCACCCCTGTTACCTCCACCCTCCACCCACTGTGGCAGCTCTGTTCTTCTGTTCTTCTCCAAACCAGAGGCATTTTTAACATCAAACCCTTTTTCTTCACCTGCCCTTTGTGGTCCTCTCACAGCACACACACTCCCCCAGCCCTACAACAAGCGTTTTCGGGGTCCAAACACTGCACTCTTTGTCAGCCAAGTTTTGCAGTTCCCAGTGGGTTCTTGCTTGCATATCTGGGTATTCATTAGGTAGGATTTAATCCCAGCTGGCTTTGCTCCTCACCTCACATTTAATTACTTTTCTGCTCAAAATCTGGAACTTCAGAAAGACAACTACAAGGTGCTCGCACTAAGAGGCTGTTTCTCCAGTATTGCTGTAAAAAAACCCCAGCATTTCTTCTTCCTGTAAAGGTATGGGTGCAAAATAATTGTTCATGCTCTAGTTTTGTAGTTACATTGTAGAAAATGCTAAGACTTTTTTTTTTCTTTTTGTATTTAACAAGATTTGAATGTTTTAGATTTGTTCCTCACTCTCTCACCCATCCTGTGTGGTTGTCAAAAACGCCTCTAAATTTTGCAGAATTCTTTGACATAGAGAAAGGATGGAGTGATTAAAGATTGTTATATTACAACTTTTAAGAAATAAAATACTTTTTAAAAATTTACTTAGGAACAGAAGTAGTACTCTTAATAGCAAAAATATCCTAATTATATTTTTTTCTGAGTTTGTTTACGTAAAAGTAAGCTCCTGAATTGAAGCACAACCAGCAAGGGATAGAAATGTGCATTATACACTGCAACAGTGACAAAACTAATTTTATTTGTCCTTTCAAAATAAATGTTGCAGAAGTAAAATAGTTCACAACAACTCTGTATATCTCTATGGTTCCTAGTGGCACAAATATAACTCCTGCACCTCTGGCTTTTGGATTTTATTCCACCAGAACTCCCTAACTGGAATAGCAGATACAGTATAGCTGTATATGGATACATTTCCTTCTATGTGTTCCAACAAAATATGGATTGAGGTTAAAAAGATTGATTTTAAAAAAGGTGTTCTCAGCTTTCCTCTTCTAAATCATGAGCAGGTCTCATCAAACTGGGTCAGATCTTTTCGTTCCCTCAGTTCTGAATCTTGATTTTGGGCTCTGAACAATGCAGCCTCACCCCTCACAGCATTTGATTTCATTTAGTATAATTAAGCCCAGAAAGTCACCACATTTGTCCCAACAATAGTGAGGCTTTAATGTACATTTACAGCTGTTGGGAGAGTTCTTATGTTGCTTTGCATTAACACACTCAAACATATCTCCAAAATGTGTTAATTAAATTTGCTGGAATTACGTAACTTGCAGGGGGCGAAAAAGAATGTTCTAATTAGAAAAAACCACATTTAAATGTATTTATGTATCTAAAATAAATCTTCTCCCTGCGTACCGTGTAATCATATTTAAACAATGAAATGGGATTGTGCTATTCCTTTGAAACTGGCAATGCCTTTGATTTATTTGTAAGTATTTGTGTCAGAGTTACTGCCATAGTCCAATCTTTTTTCCCTAATCTCTTGAAGTTAATCTATCTACCAAAAAAAAAAACTGAAAATGTGCTGTGAACATCAAGCATTTTTACACCTCCCATTAGTGTTAGGTTTGTTTTAATAAATCCTTCCATCAGGCAGACTCAGAGGTCTGTGTAATCTTCTGTAAAGGTAAAAAAAACAGTGTTGGAATTGCAAAGCAGACACTAAAAAGTACGTAAATACTTCCTAACCTTGTTGTGATGCATTTCCTACAGGGTCGATCCGGTGCCCCACGACGCTCCCAAACCTCCAGGATATACACGATTCGTCTGTATTTCTGATACTCACTCCAGAACTGATCCCATCCAAATGCCATATGGAGATGTGTTAATACATGCTGGTGATTTTACTGAGCTGGGACTTCCTAGTGAAGTAAAAAAATTCAACGAGTGGCTAGGTAGGTACTGCGTTCTGTGTGCCTTTGAAAGCGCATTTGTTTGCTGATTGTATCTGCCCCTTCTGCCTCCCAGTAAAAACCACCATGCACTCAGAAATCATGAATATTAATTTGACTTTTAAATTGGAATGGCAACGAGCAGGAATCGTTATTTTTCGCAAATATTTTTGCATTTTTCCAAGGGAGCAAATAGGATTTGTGAGACTATTCATCTGTTCTGCCTTCACACTCCCAAGTGTACATTAAGCAACTTCTGGGTGTTAGCAACAATTTAAATCAGTAGGCCTTTAATGATTTACATAAAACCCCTTCCATACATTGTTATAGCTTTGCTTCCTCCCCCTCCCCCCCAAAAAAAAAAAAGTTGTTGTGACTGAAAACATTTGTCTGTTTAACCCTGGAGGCTCATAGTTGTGTTGTTTTTTGTTTTTTTTTTTTTAATCTGAGGCTCAGCTGCACCACAGTGCTGAATTCCAAACAAAGCAAACCCTGTGCCTATGGTTGCTGCCTTGGATGTAGCAGACCAGATGTAGATGCCTTCTGCAGGCAAGCCTTGGCATTGGGAGCTGAAATTCTGTTCCACTGGGCAAGAGAGTGGTGATTTACATGTGCTTCTGCAATGTTTTGTATATGCTTTGGAGGAAAAAAAAAAATGACAGTGAAAATTGGAAAGCAGGCACTGTATCCCAGACAAAAACCCTGCTCAGTCCTGTTCCTGCAGCACTGCGGGTACCTTAATTTAGAATAAAAGTGGCTTCTGATACTTCATTATCAAAAAAAAAAAAAAAAAAAGAGGGTGAGAGGGAATGAAGGAGTTGAAGAGAGAAAGGACACAGTTTAAGGGGAACAGATTTCAAGTTTTCTGTTCATGGATTTGCATTTTTTCCCTGTCTTTTTTTTTTTTTTTTTTTTTTGCTCCATGTTGCAGCATTCCACCCTGGGAAGGCACAAAGCAGACAGATGCATGTAGGCTGAAATGGAATATATATATATATATATATATAAAAAAAGTCAGGACTTCACAATTTAAACAAGTATTTACTAGCAAATAATTATCAGCGAGGCTGATAAATATTTATTTGAGCTCAGCAACCCAATAATATGCCCCACGTGGAATAATTGCATTATTCTGAAAGAATTAAGGTGGGAACAGTGTGTGGAAGTAATATATTGATGTAGTGCCATCACCTCTTGTCTCTGCACCCAAATGGAACAGGGTGGTTATAAAACAGAAAGCAAGTTCTGACCCTGTTGTGTAGATCTCTACCATGTCTTATCATAATGTCCTGAAAATAGCATGTACAAATTACACAAACCATATGGTTATCCTTCTAAATAATACCCATTTTATTTATCTGCTGGTGTGGGAAGAGAAGTGCTTGGGGATATTGCTGGCAAGGATGGGGGCTACCCACAGTACTTGCTGCACAGTTTCTGTGCATGGGCTCTTCATCATTTTCATTCCCAAAAAAAGGGCTTAATTTTCTGGCTTTTCAGGCGTGCTTTCAATTTCCTGGTAGTGTGCAGTTTGGGAAAAGGTGATCTTGGTGGTTTGGGTTAAATTTTTGCAAGAGCATCTTTGAGATATAGAAATGTAGCAAGTTGAAGATTTTTTTTTTAGTTTCTTGGCAATTAAAAAAGAAAAAAAGAAAAAAGGGAAGATTTAACTTAATTTTTAATAAATTTTTATTTAAGTGGACAGTTTATCAACTCTTGAATATCTTGAGTGTTTACAAAATCTACAGTAAATGGCAGAATGGTTAAAAATGTTCCCTTTGAGAAGGAATTTTACAAGTTTTTTGCTGGTTGTCCATTTTGCTGGTTGTCCATTTTGTTGTGAAAGGCACTGGTGTCCAACAGTTTAGGTTTTTCTAGAGGGCTACTTCCAGTATCTTCCACTATTTTGCAGCTCTCACAGCCTACCCAGCCTTCTCCTTCCTCCTCATCTTAATATTTTCCTGGTTTCTAGAGATAGTAAGTGACACATCTGGCATTGACTTTCACATCCACTGTCATCCTTACTTGCTGCTGCCAAATTTCCCTGTCCATCCTTTCATGCCCATGGCACTGGGCTCCCTTTCCCCTTATTTTGTTCTTTGTCAAATCCGTGTCTTCTGCTGTCATTAGATTACAACTTGGGATAGACACCAGAATATTTGTATGGGCCAGCTTCCCTTGATCTCATCTTCCTCTCAAGCACGAGATACATTCCCTGCTCCTGCTTTTGCTCCATGTTTTTATGTGTAGCATTGATTCTTACCCCTTAATTTTCTGGTTTGTCATGCCCCATTAGGTCTGTGGCACGCCGGTCTCTCTCTGTTTCATCTTTCCAGATCAACTTGCCCTTCAGCAAGTTCAGATTTTATCTTTCTGCTTTACATAAAATCCCCGTGCCTGTCTGATGGAAAATTTATCTTACATTAACAGCATTAACTTCCATGGACCTTATGGTTACACCAGGCACATGCTGAAGTGTTGTGCTAATAGAGGCACATTGGCTTGCTGAGTCATCCCCTGAAATATGTTCTCTCTTTTTTTTGACTGTATGTGGGCACACAGGAAGGCCTGGACCGTCTCAGATGACACAGCTCATGATCCTGGTATTGTCTTTGCCCGGTGCTTTGTCCGCCCTTCACTCACACAGCTTCATATTTTTTTCTCTTCCAACCCCTAAATCCCTCTGCTTGATTTTCTTTCAATTCATTCTTTTCGGTAATTAGTTGTTTCCTCTCATGTTTCTTTTCTGCTAAATCCCCTCTCCCCTCCTCAGGGAGGGACTTGGGGTTTTACTAAGGCCAGGTTTAACTCTGTGGAGGAGATGAAATGCTGGTGATAACTGGATATGCTGAATTTCTCAGCTTTCTCTGGTAGGCAGCCCACGGGCTCCTGCAGCCACAGCATTACTTTGTATTTAATACACAGATATTTTTTTTCTCTTAATTGCCTTTTGGATCTGTGCAGATTTTGAGTGCAGACACAGAGTTCCACGATGTGACAGGGGTGGACTGTGCTTAGGTTGAACCTGTTACCTACTCGTTTCATTTGGTATTTCCTAATACTGGAAGAGGCAAGTGATTTTCATCTTCATTCTGCTTAAGAATTTATAGGCTCGTTCCATATCTGCCCTTAAGATATTTTTAAGGCTGAAGGCTGTTCAGAAGTCCTTAAATGCCTTTGATCACCTTTGTCACTCTTTGTACCTCTTTGTATCCTTTTAAAAATGATGAGACCAGAACTGCACACGATCTGAGAACACCACAAATTTATTCCCTGGCAGAATGAGATTTCCTAGTTCTCTTTTCCTTTCTGGTGTTGTGGATTATTCTGTTTTCATTTCTAACTATGACTGAACAATGAGATGGCATTGTCATAAAATTTCCTTTAAATAATTCTATCAACTCTTTCCTGTATGGTAATACCTTGCTCACAACCCATCACTGTATCTACAGTTGGTGTTTTTTTTCCAGCATTTGAATTACTCTGCATAAATTTATGTTCAGTTTCATCTGTCCTCTTATTGCCCAGTCATGCAATATCATGAAGTGAGATTTCTATTTTGCTAAACTTTTTCAGGGTGACTTGGAAAAATAAGGGAAGAGAGGCTGAATAGTCAGCTTACAAAGCTTAAGAATGGTGCCAACCTGGTCATTTCCCTCCCTTCTTTTTTTCTTAATTGACCTTTCTCCTCTTTTCATACTTCATATTTTCCTTTTATTTTTTTTTAATCTAATTTGTTCTCTTACTGTATTTTTGAATTTGAAAATCCAGTTTTGGAGAATCAGGAAAAAATGAAGTACAGAATACGTGTTATGGTAGGACTGGACAGAAGGCCACGAAGCCAGGGAAACTTTCTAATGACATCATAAGGATGACTTTGAACATGTGCTAATTTCCCAGCATGTTCAGGAGATTTTAACAGATAACACTTTAAACAGCCAAAAAGGATTTGGGGGAGTTGTTCCTAAATGCGTGGACCTGTTGAAACTGGTCCAGGGAAAGGTCAAGAAAATGATCAGAAGGCTGGAGCATCTCTCCTAGGTTACATCATAAGACATGTCAGGCTCACTATGCACTGCAGCTTCTCTTTCTCCTCAGCTGTTTCATGATTTTAGTTTTTGTTATTTAATCCCTACCTGCATATAAATCAAGTGTGTTGCAGGACAAACATGAAGACACACGTCCTGCCTTAGTGCACTCCTCCAATCCTGACTCCAAAACCACCTCTGCTTTTTCATCTCCCATATTGTTGGCACTGGAAATTGCCTGCTTGGCTGAGCTGCTCATGTAATGCCTGGAATGTCAAGCTGCTCAGGCCTGGAATATCATTTCCAAGTTGTGCATGCTCCAGGACCCACTTTGACTTGGAGCTTGTGGGTTACTTCCCTGGAAATTTAACTAAATAGCTGATCTATGGTAGGAGTTGCAACACATAATTCCATACTTTCTCTGAGAAGTCTCTTCTGTGCATGAATTGGAAAGATTACTTAAAACTAACACATTTTATAATATATATTGTTTCAGTGTGTTTGCTCGAGATTTTCCAGTGTCTAAGACAGATTTCCTGTTTGAAATTCAAGTTAAAACTAAATTGGAGTTTAAAAAAACCCAGAAGGTGGCTTTGAGTTGTAGTGGAAAGCAATAATTAGCTCTTCAGAGTATTTTCCTGAGAATATGCTTATTGTACACCCATCTCCACCCCTCCCCCCCCAAAAAAAAAAAAATAATAATCCACTATTTGACAAGCCCTTTAGGAATTGACCTGGGCAGATGTAGCTCAAAGGATAATATTTTTATTTCACACTAAAAAATGTTTTAGAGTGAAGAGAGGAACTAGCACTACTAGAATTACCTGTTTCAAGTCTTAGGTTGCATTAGATCTAATCCTCTAACATTAAATTCTGTAGACAGAATCAGCTAATTTTGGTCAATAAACATCATCCCTACTTTTAAGATCTTGATAAAAGATCTTCAGAAAAGCCTGTGGTCAGTAGGCTTAGCTTTACTTCTGCTTTATTGTTCAGCTTTGCAAAATGATAGTTATTTTTCCTCCTCTCTTTACAGGTATTTTATATTTTTAGGTTCAATAATACTCACACTTAAAACAGATTAAAATCATGTTGAAGATGAAAAAAAATCGGCTTCAGAGCAGCAAAAGGAATTAAAATTTACAAATTGTAGTCATGCCATTTTGACCATCAGTAATTACACTATTTTTATGGTAATGTAGAAACCCCTTGAAAGAAGTATTTAAGCACTAATTATCTATTTACAAAAGAATGGCTCTGGAAATGCAGTGAAAAACATTGAGCTGTGTAGGGATTTAGAACAGATGTCATTTTTAAAAGACTGGGCATACTAAAAAAAAAAAAAAAAGAAGAAGTTGTTTTTTTATTGGATTTCTAAAATGTAAGATGTCTTGGATCCATTTGTCCACCTGAGGCTCAGACAGTACAGCAGGATACAGAAAAGTGCTCTGCAACACACCCTTCCAGTGTTTCTCCAGTTTTGGGGGTTACTCTGTTCCTGAACACTTCAGAATATTAAATTGGCAGCTGTGGGTCTCAGGAATATTTAAGTTACATCCCTGTATCGGGAAGATGATCCAAAACAACTATTTTCTACACACTGGTGGTGAGAAGCTGTAGAAGTGGTAGGTGCTAAAGTGTTTGTCCTTCATTTCCTCCTTCCAAACACACTTTTGCTTTTTGGGGGATTTCTTGCCCTTTGTACCAATACTGAGGTGGCTTCTTTCCATGAATGGAGTGGAAAGCAGCCAAACTTGAGGATTCTTAGTCTCTGGTTTCATAAACACTGAGCTCCCTGACCCCTCAGGTGAGTAAAACACGCAGTCTTAGTCCAGACCAGCAGACAAGTGTAGCTTTAGGAAGGCAGCCTGGCCTGGGAGTGCAGAGAACAACCATGGAACTTGAAAAGTCTGGAATGTGATTCTGTGAACTGCCACTGCCTCTGGCAGAGAGATTTGAAAGAGCCTGAGGAAGACAGGCAACCAGATTCTAGTTAGTCATCTTCAGGTTTGACAGCCTCTTTATTGTTCCCCCCTCCTTGTAAAATTGTGGAGATGATGCTTGATCCACCTACCACATGGATTTGTTGGAGGATTAATTATTCTCAGTGCAGCACTTTGAACACCTCTCGTGGAGCACTGTACACAAACATTAAACCTTGTTATTAGGGCTGTGACATGACACACAGCTCTTTGTAGTCTTCCCTTCCACAAGGTGACAACTGGGAGATGCTGAAAGCACCTTCGTGGCATCTGAAGATCTGCACAGGAACCTGTATTGGTGTGCACAAGGATCCATGTAGGAAGTGTAAAACATTTTTTAATTGTTTGCTTTTAAACTCAGTTCTCTGTCTCCGTTGCTTTCCTGGTCCCCAGATACATGTCGTAACCAGAGCTAGAATATTTTAAAGGCTGCGGTGGAAATTTATCTCCTCAGAAAAATATGTTATTTAAGACTGTAGATATCCTAGAAAGTAAAAAAAAAAAAAAAAAAAAAAAAAAGAAAATCTTCCCCAAAAGAAAAAATACCCCAACTTATGGAAATGGACCCTGTGACTTGGTGGTTTTCAAGCCATCGAGTGCCATAACCTAAGAGGACACAGCAAAGGAAGGTTCAGTTGCAGTTGTGCAGTTTTGGAGGTGCTTTTACTGACCATTGTGGGACAGAAGGTACAGAGCTACATAACCTTTTGTCTTGACTCACT
The DNA here is from genome assembly GCF_022539395.1 of Myiozetetes cayanensis. Classification (NCBI taxonomy): domain Eukaryota; kingdom Metazoa; phylum Chordata; class Aves; order Passeriformes; family Tyrannidae; genus Myiozetetes; species Myiozetetes cayanensis. The sequence goes on along the minus strand of NW_026087521.1, from coordinate 69,439,806 downwards.
GCAACTCCTCCAGTGGCCTGGTTTGCTGCTTGCATTGGGTTGGTTCTGCATAATTACAGGATAATTTAATAAACCAGGTTGAAAGGAAGCCACTCTTCCTCTAGAAGTGGTTTTGACCAATCATTACACGTGTGTGGGTGTGTATAAAACATAGGCTTTATAAAACTAGGTAAGGGTAATATCAGGCATTTTTTAGTTTGTTTTGCCTTTGTCTGTTTTAAGAAATCCTGTTTTCCAAATGAGAGCAGCACTGGTGTAGTGTTTGGTGTAATTACTGGCTTTTCCACTCCAGAATGGCTGGAGGTAGCAGGTTACAGATGACTTGGGAGGGAGTGTTCATGTAAGGTATTATTCCAGATCGCACACCATACAAAAAGTATGTTAATGTGAATTTCCCAGACATCAGCCCTAGTGTTTAAACACAGAACTGTCAAAAAGATGCTAAAAAGCAATCTGAGACAGTTAATGCAGTCTTTCCACTATATCACTCACTGCTGTGTTCTAAGAGGTTGGAATGAGAGGGAAGAAGCATTAAGTGGGCACTTACATGATTGTCACTGCTTTTAATGAATACTAAAAATTCTGCTCAGTGCCAGGAGAGAAGCAAAGCACACCTGCCTGTACAAGTTTGCATTTATCTTGGCAGAGCTGGAAGCTGAGAACAGTTGCAAGCTGCAGAGGAGGTTGCTGGTTGATAAAGATGCTTAACCTCTTTAGTACAAGAGGAGCGTAGACACCGTGAGTTTGCTCTTATTTGCAGCGTTGATCTCATTTGCCTGGCTTGCTGATGGAGCAGGAGGAACCTTCAAGCACACAGAATTCTGCTTTGAACAAAGCCAGATGCAGAGAAACAGCAAACAGAAGCACGTTGTGGAGCCCTTTGCATTGTGCAGCTTGTAGTCAAAGTGATGGCTCCCCAGCCCTTCAAGTTATTTTGGATAAAAATTATGTCGGCCATAAAAAGGGCCCACTGTAGTTTAGGAGTTAAAAATGGCTGCAATCATTTTGTAATTGGTGCATAAACATGCAAAAATTAGATGTTCAGTTGATTTTCTTAATTAGCAATCTACAGTAATGAAAGGAATAAACAAAGATGTTACTAGCTAAACAATATATATATATACATATATATATATATATTCTTGTACATGTTATATTACCAGAACTCCTATCAGATTCTTAGACTGAGCAAATGAAGGCTAAGAAACTTTCTGAGGAGGGTTTGTAGTTAAGCTTGTAAGATGATACCATCTGGCTATATGTAAGGTAATGATATTCCAGGCTTTTTGATAGTAAAATAATCTCAAATAACAAGGAATTCTATCGATGCAGGACATTTAGGGCAGAATTTTTTTGTGTGATGAATTGTCTTCTAAAGCATTGTACTTCTACAAGTTGTTTGGTTTTTTCCATAAGAAGAAGATATATTTTACTAAAACTGCTAAATTAAGGGGCAGATGTGCATCCAGCATTTTGCTGCATAAAAAGGGAGATTACAGAATGGGAAGGAGAGGGGAAAATGAGGCAGGAATGATAAAGGACCGTGTAGCAGAGAAGGAAAAGGATGGGGAAATGCCTAATGCCATGTTAAGAGAGAGGCTGAAAGAATGGATGGTGGCTTGGACCCCCATCCCAAATTGGCAGAAGGCAAAAGTTGGATGTGGCCTGAAAAAGGAACCTCTGAAGCCCAGCACTGAATCTGAGCCAGTGTGTTTCTGAAAGGATTTTAGTTTATAAACATTTCTTTTGATTCCAAATTCCAAAAAGGATGAAGTGGCTAGAGGATGATTATGGAGGATAATAATTTTAGTTTCTTGCATATGAAACATTAGGAGAGAAAAAAAAAACCCAAACCCTTACTCAAGAAAAAAAGCAAAATTTCTGCTTAGCAATGAAATTTTTATTCACCCAAAAATATTTTAAACTGACATTTTGCTTCATTTTGTTTCCTTGGTAATGTCAGAATCACTAAGTGAATTTCCAAATATATCCCATTCCATCTCGAGTGGAATTTTAATAATTTTAATATGGAAAAATGTATAGGTAAAACTTTTCCAACCAGTTCTAGTTGTAGCTTGTTTCCAGACTACAGGCATATTTTAGCAGAATCTTCTCAGGTGCCAAGAACAGGAGGATCCCTGATCTTTGGGCAAAAACACTTGTCTTGTTTTGGCTGGTCAAAAGAAGAGATCAGGAAAAAAAAGAAGTAATTTCCCCCCAGATTCATAACTTTTTTTTTTTTTTTTTTTTTTGGTTTGTTTGAAATCACATCTTTGACTCCCATAGCATATGTTCTTGCAAGTGTTTCTTGGCACTCCTGAAGGGCAGATCTGTTCCTTACGTGCTCGCTGCCTTAATTTTTCTGGGGAATTAATTTTGTCCTGGATGTGTGTGCAGAATTCCTGTGACAGCCATAAATTGTCTTTAATATCATTGTATACATAGAGCTCCTGTATTAGCAAGTTTTGCTACCTGCCCACCAGCAAAGCCATATGCTGGCATCAGATGTTAATTGGCTATCAGTTGGGTATTTAGTCCTACTCATCTGCTAAATGAGTGTGAGGAACTTGCAACCAAACTTAATGGAATGTGCTCTCCAGTGCTGGGAAGCTGCCATAGATTTGTTCCAGCAGGAGCACAACACGAAACGAGTCGGGAATTTCTTTCACCATTGCAGGCTCCTTAAAATTCTTGTTTGTTTTCCAGTGTAGATTAAAAAATAATCTAGAACCACTCAGGTTGGAGGGGAGTTGAGTCCAGCCTCCTCTTCAAAGCAGGGCTGGTTAGAGAGGAGGCTGCTCAGAACCTTGTCCAGTTCCATTTTGAGTGTCTTCAAGGGTGGACACCTCCCAGCTGCTCTGGGCACATGTTCTGCTCTTTCACCATCCTCCATCCTTTCCTTGTACCGTGTTCCCACTTGTGTTTGTTGCCATTTTTGCACCTCTGAGAAGAGCTGGGCCTTCTCTTTCTCCTGAGCTCGGGCAGTTGCAGACAGAGCAGGGTCTGCCCTCCACCTTCTCTGGACTGAGCAGACTCAGGTCTCAGCCTCTCCCCGTATTCCACGTTCCCCAGCCATCCTGACAGTTCTCTGCTGGACTTGCCTCAGTTTGCAGCAGTTTTTCTGCCACTGAAGACCCCCACACTCCAGAGGGGGTCTCACAAATGCTTGATGGAGGAGAAAGAACACTCCCTTTGCCCACTTGGTGCACTTTGTTTCGCTGTTAACTCACACAGGCCAGGCTGTGGTTTGGCTGCCTTTGCCCCCAAAAACACACTGCAGAGTCTTCTTGGATGAAGCTACTCCATCCTAAGTGCAGGTGTGGGAATAAACTCATCAACCTGAAAGTGTTTGAACAATCTGTGATCAAGATTGGCATAAAAAAAATGGAGAAGTTGTTCTAAAGGTATGGACTTGTGTCCAAACACGGCCATCCAGCAGCTATTAGGACATGTGCTCTTGGGGATGTCTTGGTTGTAACCAAGGACCAAGCCAAGGCTACAAACTGTGCAGTGGTCTGTGCCTAGGGATGGAAAAGTAGGGATTTGTGTTGGAAGGATCACAATGGAATGAGAAAATACAGAGAAATTAATAATGTATGGAAAGGAAGGAACCTTAAGAAGTTGTAGGTCAGAAGGAGGAAGGAGTTGGTGCTTTAAGGTGGTTTTAAGGTGGATGTTGGTCAGATAGTGCTGGTGTTTGGAGGATCTTATTGCCATAAAAGACACTTGGAATGTTCATGTCTCAGGACCTTGCTGACCCACCACCTTAGAGTGTGGTGTTGGTCCCCCTGAGGACTGTGCTTTATTGCAAAGAGATGTTCAGCACTCTGGAGGGAACATTGGTAAGTGTGGATCACACAGGAAGCAGGGAAGGTGGGAAATGTGTCACCAATATCGTGGTCTGATAGCTGAGGGTCTTCATCTGCAGATGCTTTTACGCTAACACTTCATGGCAGCAGTGCCCAGCCAAGAACAGGGTTTCAAAGATTTATACTAAGGCTGACTTTGTGCTTCAAGAGCACTTGGAGTAAAAAGCAAAGCTTTTTGTTCTAAAGTCTTCTGAGGAAAAAGGTTTGAACAAAATATTGTTAAATTTATGAGCAAGCAGCAAAAAAACACCCTGTGAGTGAATAAAAAAATAAGATTTAAAGGGCGAAGAGGAATAGCTGAGGAGATGAAGAGAGGGAAATAGTTTTACCGTGGCCTGGTGTGGAGTGAAAGAAAGACAACCAGCTGAGCTGCAAACTCATCAAAAAACACAGTTGTTAATTGAAAATCTGACAGACCTGTAACCACAGCAGCACTTCTGGCCGCCACTATAATAAATGTAACTGTACATTTAGAGTAATTTGCTAATTTGCCTAAGTAACACCCACAGACAGCAACATGACATAAATACATTAGTGGAAGCAACAACTATAACCAGCTCGTACAGGTTCTTGGCTGCTGGATGGATGGATCAGATGAGCTGGAAAAGATTTACAAAACAGAACAGAAATGGAATTGTTAGCAGTATCGTGGCATACAGGGTTTCTTTCTTTTCCTGTTTCCCAAGAGTTCTTTAAGGCCTGTAGGTGCCCATACATATGGCAGCATTTTTAACTTGTGTGTGCATGTGTGCACAGACCTGGAAAGCTTGTGGGGGTGGAGGGCACATCTGCAAAAGACTGTTTAAAAAAAAAAAAGAGGGAAAGTCCTTCAGGTAAATGATTGAATCTTCAACATTTAAATAAATACATGGAAAGAGTTTCTGTTAAATATTCTGAAGGCACATATGTCTTGAGACCATAGGAAAAACTGGAATCTCTACAATCAGTTTTCCTGTTACAGGTGTTACAAGTGTCTGAAACTTGCACTTAAAGAATTACCCACATCTTTTTGTCTGGCAAAGTTCAGCACTGTGACCTCTGTTTCCCTGACTCTGAATCACACTGTTGCATTTTATCCTCAAATCCTATCATGCCAACTTTTGCCACAGCTAAAGATTTCTATGTTATCAACAAGACACTCTCAGTATTAAAAAACCCACAAGATTGCTGCTGTGCAAGGCAGGTTTGATTTTCAATAAAATACTTCTTTTCTGGTCCCAGTCTCCTCTTCTGACTGCCTTCAAATTAACAGTGCAGAAACAAAGCTAATGAATGCAGCTTTACACAGTTTCTTGTCTTTGTTTCCCCTCAGATGTACTGAAAGGTTTCTGTTGAGCTTTTTGAGGCAGGTGATGCCGACTCCCAGGGGCGGATTCTGGGGAATAACCAAGCGCAGAGTCAGGTGGAAAGTTTCTCTTTGGGTGCTGCTCCCAGGAAGAACCCACGTGTGTGGGCACACATATCCCTGCCTTCAGCAGGAGGTTGTGCTGAGGTTTTTCACTAAATACGGGTTGTAAAATATTCTTGAACATGAGTCACTTTAAATTATAGTCCGTGCAGCCGAGGAAGTCACTGAGAAAATGGAGCAGGAAAAAAAAACCCCACGGGACAGAGGCAGACTGTGAGATTTCTCTGTGGGATGTGGGTTTTTTGACAGCTAAACCAAATCCCTGCCTTCCTTGAAGGCTTGATAATAATGTCAGGGCAAAGAGGGCAGCAGACCCCTCTGGCTGACCCGAGCTGTGAGGGTGTGAGAGCTCTTCAGTACAAGCTGACAAAGACCTGAGCTCTAGGGAGAAGGGAGCTGACGTGATTTTCCGAAGCCGATCTTCTTTGAACCCTAATTTCTGTCAAAGAGTTATCATCACTGTCACAGTAAATGATACTTGCAGCACAAATGGCAATTAACTAGAAGTAAATAGTAGAGCAGAAGTCTGCAGACTGGTTTTTAAGGTTGATGAGTTGAAAGTAATTTCAACACATTAATGCTAAGCATGCTAAATCATAGTGTGCCATGGAAGAGGCAGTAATGTCATTTACCTGGAATCACCAGGAATTACAATAACGTGGAGGAGGGACGTGCTCTATCGTTTCGAGTATGTGAGCATATTACAGGAATCAATAACAGTTTGTCTTGTCTGTTTTCTTCCACCAGATCTTCCATGAAACAAGTAACTTGTTTGTTTTTCGCTGTTTTAGGTAGCCTGCCCTATGAATACAAGATTGTGATAGCAGGAAATCATGAGTTGACCTTTGACCAGGAGTTCATGGCTGACTTAATCAAGCAGGACTTTTACTATTTCCCCTCTGTTTCTAAGCTGAAGCCAGAGAGCTATGAAAATGTACAGTCTCTTCTAACAAACTGCATCTATCTTCAAGACTCTGAAGTGACGGTGAGGGGATTCAGAATATATGGCTCCCCTTGGTAAGCAGGTTTTTAAGCATACCTAAAAATACTGTTGTCGATTGCTGTCACATCAGGCCATTTTGTTTGCATCAGCTGTATTTGGATTGCTGCGTTAGGAAGAAAAGTAACACCCAGTTTGATAAAGTTTGTGTATTTTCTCCTAATGAATCATTCCTGTGACAAAATAATGTGCTTTACTGTGGGTATTGTTAACCAAATAATGATGGGGGAAAGATAAGTGTGCTCTTCAAACTCTCAGCCAGGAGCAGAGAGTCTGGGGGCTCTTTGTGTTGTAAAATATGTTTTCTATCCGTGGTGAGTTTATCTAATTACAGGTTACTTTTTATTGCCAGGGTACATTCTTTTGGCAATTTCCATCCTACAGGTAATATTGGATAGATGATTAGCAGATCACAGATAATTGACAGATAATATTTAAAGTTAATTTACAGACAGTATTTAAGGTTCATTAGTGTGTAAAATAGCCATTTAACTTATGTGGGGTATTTAGCATTTGGGATTTTTTTTAAATATCCCTCAGAATCTTACTTTCCTTTATACAGTAACAGCTTTTCCCAAGGTATAGTTGAGCTTCTAAAGTCAAAAAATCAGTGTATTGCATGGGTTTTGCTCTACTGCACAGTGAACACTTCGAACTTCTTGACAGTATCAGGGGCACGTGGATTTTGGCTTCCTGACTTCCACCTTGGACCTTGTATGTGCTGCTTCTGTGTCTCTTCCTAATGATACATTACTTTGTGTTGTTTCTGCTAAGAGGACTGTAAATTGGGTCTTTTTTGAGCACTTGGTATATGTTTAAAATAAGTCAAACTGCATTTTAAAAGGCAGGTTTTGAAGGGAATCTGTTATTCTTCCTTTTAAAATCACATCAGGCTGAAATGTAGCAAACAAGTTGTCAAACCTGATGCACGTACCCCAATGTGAAGTTTCAGTGTGAATAAACTGTGAAATCTCTTGGATATTTTTTTTTTTTAAATGAAAATTGGCGTTTTCCCATTTGGTTACTCGAGATGGGTGTTAATTTTCTCTGAGCTTATCATTCTACATGAAATAGTTTCCCTCTTAAGTGCACCCTTCTCTCTCTCCCTCTCAGAACTCCAGATCTTTTTTTTTTTTGGTTTTTCTTTTCAGCCTCCCCCACCTGCTGTGCTGTAGTTCATCTTCCCTTTGTGTCTCCCGTGTAAGCAGTCAATGTGCAGTTTGCTTCATTTTCCAAATTATTTGGGAAGATATTAGATGGTATCAGTCCCAATATTAACTTCTGAGAAATGCCACTTGGCATCTCTTCCCATTTTGATGTTCAACTCTAAATACTGTAATTATGCTCTGTTTACAATATGTCTGGCAACTTCATATCTTCATTGCAGTGCTCATAACCAAGGCACCATATTTCCAGTGTCAGGAATAATTTTCCAGGCACTAAAGTACCAAAAGTCTTATTAAAGTCTAGAGAAATTAAATTAAAGCAAAACACTATCTATAAAGCAGCACTAAGTAGAGGCTAAAGGGAGCCATTTGAACTTTCTGTGCATGATTAGATCTGCAAAAAAATCTGTTGAGAAAACTTTTGTCCACCCTCTAACCCATAAATAATGTTTCTGCAAAATCAGATCCGCCACATTCCCTTTGTGCACAAATCCTGTCACGCTGCACAAGTTTGTCTAAGCTATCTGGCATGACCTGTTCTTCAAGGAAAAAAAAAAAAAAAAAAAAGAGAGAAAAAAGGTTGCTTTCCATCTTTCATGCGACTTCAGGTTATATCTAAGTTTCCACACTACATGTTTCGCAGCGTTGCTAACTCATCTCCCACCCCCTTATGGTCCTGGGAGATGAGTGTTGCAAGGTCTTTTGAAGATATTTGCTTACTCCATATGGGAGAAAGTCTCGATGAAAGTCTTCCAGCCAAACTGGGAGATTTTTTTTTTTGCTTGCTGTTAGGCAATGCTGAATGAAGTTTCCATGCCAGCTGGTGACATGTCCAGTGGAAACATCAACACTGACAATAATAGCAGGAATAGGTGGCTTGTCATTAATCCATCAGAGCAGCAGATGCAGAGGTAACAAAGTCCCATCAGCCAACCCACCAGCCAGAAAACTTGGGAAGAGAAGCAGCTATTTTGTGTGGGTTAAACTAGCTGTCTGCTAGATTTCAGGCTGTAGTACACGCCTGTGCCTGCTGATCACTACTGTTCTTCAGCAGCTCTTTCTGTCTCTGTGCTTCATTCACCCTAAAAAGAGAGCTTTGTCACAGCCTCTCTGGGAAATCAGTTTCTTTCTACACCATAGTAATGTAAGCTCTAAAAAAAAAAACCACAGAAATTTGCTGAACTTGCCACGGTGATTGTTTTTTTTGCCCTTGCATTATGAAGCCAGTCCTTTAGAAAATGCTTATGGGCGTAGTGAAGACTTCCAAATTTAGAATTCTCTAAGATCTCAAAGTTAAATTCCAAGCAGTTGCTTGTCCAGTATCCTACAATAATTTTCTTGTCCTGCCTTTGAAAATACACACCTAGCTTTTTGAGTGGATTTGTTTAATTGAAGAACTCCAGATCCTCCCTTTCCATTTCTGGTTACAGTGCTCACCTTCTGTATCACTTCACCCTTTGTATAAATAATTAGAAGCTTGAGATTCATAAAACAGGTTAATCAGTAGTTGCAAAGGACTCTGAGAACACTGGAGCAGGGTCTGAGTGAATGCCAGCCAGCATTAACTTACTGTCTTTTGCCTGTAGCCATCTGCATTTTTATATATAACCTATCACACAAACACACACACATACATATATTTATAACCTATATACACATTAGATTGTACTAATGTATTAAAATGTTCATGGTTTAGTTGCAAATTAAACCACGAGAGCTCTACTGGTTTGCATAACATGCCAGTCCCTAAGGTCTTTTAAATATGTACCATTTGTGTGTGGTTAAATATTTTTAATAGCACTTGGGTATTTTGTCCTCTCTTATTATCTAAAACTCAGTGGTTATTCTTAATTGCATAGAAGAAATGGGGCACTGTTTTGTCTCAGAAACCAGTGCTCTGACTCTCCTGGGCTTCAGAGGCAAGATTTCAAGTGCCAGATCGAGCCTCTACTCACTCACAAAAAATTTCACAGCCTGAAATGTTAATTATGCAAGTCTCATCACTGAGCAGCCATTTTGAAATGCAAGTTTGCAGTGCACTAAAGCAGCTACTGAGGAGTTCGTATTTTCAACACTGGTATCTTGGACCATAAGTTCTCAGTATAAATGATAAGGAAAAGAAGTGTAATAGCTTAGAAGGGTGGAAGGGACCACAGTGGGTCATCTGGCCCAACCTTCCTGCAGGATCCCCTCCTCTTCCTAATGCATTTCCTTTTAGTGTAGCCCTGTTGGGTCTCTTCCAATCAGGACACCCTGATTCTTATATTTTTTTGTAGCAGGAAGGTGCACTCTGGTTTCATCCCAGCAAAACCCAGCCCATATTCACAGACCTAGAACAAATCTTGTGCAGAGAATGGCTGTAGTTGCTGTGAATGAATGTGAAACAGTTCCTCAGGAGCATTCATTGTAAAATGGAGAAGCATCTGGTTGGGAAGTACTTTTAAACACCTTTGTTTGCTCTGAACTGCTATGAGGAAAGTCAAGCAGATAGAATAACCAATATAATTATGTATAATAATTCAATATAATGTTATTTTGACTGCTCATTCTTCCCAAAGATGAAGCCGCTTTCCAGAGGGGTTTAATTTATTTTTCAGTAACAGAAAAGAATTGCAACATAGAAGTGCAAATAAAGCAAGCAGGAACACCAGAGAGGTGGCAGAGGATCCATCCTTCGGGTGTTTACAGGACTTGGCTGGACAGTCATGACTCACCAGATCTGGTGGTGAGTGGTAGGTTGGACTGAAGGTCTCCAAAAGTCCCTTTTGAGTAACGTTTCTGTGATTCTGTCAGTCCCACTGTGGAGCAGAACGAGGTGTCAGGGTTGATACCTGAAATGACAGGTCTCAACAAAGGCCTTGCAGTTCAGGGAGCTTTGCTGTTGGTATCAAACTCACTGCAAGCAGTAGATGGTCCTCACAGGTGGTTCAGAAGTCATGAGGTAATAGTGGAACTGTGAACTTGGATTTGAAGCAGAAGGTCATTTCTGCATCATCAGGCAGGTTTCTGTGTTATCTCTATGATGACACCATTCATGAAACCATATTAATACATGATTAGTGAGGATTTCAGTTGTAGATTTTCAGCCTTCTGTTGTAGTTCATAACCCCACAAGGTGTTTTTATCTTGCAGGTAAGAGTTTTAGTGTTAGCTGCAGGCTATACCATCCACTTTTGTTTCTGCACTGCTAGAGATTTTAATTGCACAATTACACATTGTTTTTGCACCAAAAAAACCCTGATGCAATCAGTGCACAAGATCTGCTGTGCTTGCTGAATGAGTCAGGTGTATATTATTCCTTTCACAGCCAGTATTCAGAATTGCCACGTAAAAATAAATGCCTAGAAAGGTGCATGTGCATTTATGTCTCAACACCAGAACACATCTCTGAGGTTCATACCTGAGTGTGGCTCCAGTAACTCACTCTGCCTTGCCATATGTTTTGGGGTTTTTTTTGGCCACTCAGTTTTTTACAACTCAGTGAGTAATTTGTCTCTCTGTTCACCTGTTTTGTGCAGTAATTAATGATGAGACCCAAACACTAATGAACTGCCCCCTGATCAATAATCAGAAGCGTTTTGTGTCTGCCAGAGCTTGTAGTGGCTGTTCCTCCAAAGTCTGATATTGCACCCCTGCCTCAGATTTATGGGAAAGATGTGCATCTGCTGAGGAACAGGTGTGTGTGTGCTCTGATCCTGTGAAAAATGGCAGGAATTCCAGGGGCATTTTCTATCAGGAGGTGGATTGCTGTGCATTAGCGGCAGGATAAGACACATCTTACTTGACAGAGCAAGAGAAATGCAAGTGGCAGTAGGCACTGAATTTCCATAATCCTTCTGAGCAGCTGTACACAACTGCAGGAGAAACTCTGGTCCTCCTGCTTCCAAACAGCCACACAAGGGGGGCAGGAGAGCATTTTATCTTTTCCAGCACTTTTTTCATCTCCCACCATGTGGGAAAGGAAAGGACAATCAAAGCCCCTCTTGCACACATGTGACAATTTCATTATTCTAAATGACATACTGGCCTGGCTAGCTTAAAGAAGCCTTTCAGGATGAGATTGCCTCCAGACTCATTATCCAGACAGTGGATTTTTACTTGGCTTTGATTGTCTGGAAGGCTGTGAAACAGAACCTCATTTTTCTTGTCGCAGAATCAGAATTCTTTCTAGTGCCTACGTGTTCTCATTTCCTCCTTCATTCTTTCACTAAAGGCCTTCTGGAACTCCAGAAAGTTTCAGTTCCCAGCCAGGGAAGATGGCAGAGCAAATATTAATGTCAGCCTAGAGAGGCATTTGTGACCATTTTCTCTGAAGTGACAGGTGCCTGGGCTGGACTCCGGGGTTTTTGTAGCTTCCCTCCTTATTTTTGTCCCACACAGACTCCAGGCCACCCGTTTTCAAGGTCTCCATTTCAGGCCCTTCCTCCTCCATCTTCTCAAGAACAGCTGTAAAAGTCTCGTTCATTCCTCACTGAACTCAGGTTCCATCAGTAAAATAATGTAGCAAAGATTCATTCCATGAGAGGGACATGCTTTGGTTTTGCAGGTGATGAATCACTTCGTGTTTATTTTTCCAGACCTGGTAGAAATCTTCACAGTCACTGAGGTGAACATCAATCAAAATGAAACTGTATTAAAATAAGATATTGATTTAATTTAATAAAATATACCTCCCACGTTGAGAGCAGCAGTAGAACAAGGTGTTGTACTTGGGTTTCACTCCCTGTAAAATTCACACAAAATAAGAACTTCTGCCTCAAAGTGACCACTCTGATCCTTTTTCTTATGCCCCCTTTCAAATCTGCAAAAAAAAAAGCCCTATTCAGTATCTTGCACATGACTAAAATATATAGGGAAATATATAGGGAAAATCCTGGATGTGGATTGGTTTGGCTGCTCAGAAACAAGTTTTAAAAATGGTGGGTACTCCCTGATTGTTAAAGTTGGGAATGATTTGGAGTTTTTTTAATTAGTGGCCTTTGAGGCAAGCAATAGAAGGGACTAAATTACTACTTAAATTAGATAGACTGAGGTCTTCCTTGAAGAAAATGAAAGTCAAAAGTTTATTCATTATTTAGGATTGAGGCATTTTTGAGGGAAAGTTGGCACCTGAGCCTACCTACTAGAGTTAGAAAGCTGAAGGTAGAAGATATTTTATTTCAGGCATTCAGAGGTAGGTGAGATGTGACAGATGTGTAAGAAATAGCAGCATGTTTAGAAGACAGAAAGCAAAGCTCATCATACAGTAAAAATACAGCAATTATCAGTCTGAGGCACAGAAATACAGGTTTAATTGTATTTTATCAGAGTGCTGGAGTGGTATTTTTATTTCCTCTTTCATACTTACAGGAAACCCTTTTCCATTTTGCTTCTAAAAACACTTAAAAGCCACAATACCCTGCAGTTTAGTTTGCAGCATATGGAAGATCCTAAGCATGGTTTTTCCTGCAAAATGATTTTGATCTATTAAGTTCAGCTGTTCAGGGGGAGTGGCGGGAGATCTGAATGATGCTGAACTCCTGAAGTGTAGAAAGTGAGATTTAAGAGTGCATCATTCTGGCTCTTTTAACATCAGGAACAGATCACTGGATCATTTTTCTCCTTTTTTTTCCCTGAAATTGGTACGTTTGATGTCATTTTTCTTGTCGTTTGATGTCATTTGTCTTGGAAAGTGGGGTGGGTTTTTTTGCATGACTTGGGAATACAGAAAGTGTGAATCTCATTCAGCAGATATTGGGTAAACAGGTTCTGTTGCTTTTGTGAGCAATCATACTGAATTCAGGAGAGGCCTCTTTAATGAATGTTTCCACACAAATTAAGTGACTGCAATGAATTAGGAGGAATCACTAACATTGCTTCAAAAAAGTGTATGGAACAAAATAAAAATATCTCAACTCCAGGTGAATTTTCTATACCCTGTTGAAGGAATACAGTTGTTATTAACTAAGTAAACTCTGCAATAGGTGTGTGAATGGAAAATGTAGCCTGAACTACACCTATTGTAGTCCATCAATATCATCCCAGTCAAACCAATGCAGTAAATCCTGGTTATCAGCCACTCCTGAGGAATTTGATTCTACCATTTCCCACGGGATTTTTTTAAAGTCACAGCAGTTTGGAATAACCTCTTTTTTCTCTTCCTGTTAAAGAACATTCCAGAAAACTTTTTCTCTCAGATAAAATTTCTTCCCAACATTGCCTGGGGCTGAGGAGTCTGGAACAGCTCAATCCTAGAGGAGTCACAGCAGAGGAAAATCAGTAAATTAGACACCTCCTGGCTACTTTTGTGTGTGAGGGATCTGGATCAGTTCTCTAACACATTTCACAGCGACCTCTTGCAGGGGGAGCTGAGGCAGTAAATGAAACCCAAAGTGCTTTGCATCCACTTTGCAGTTGTGTTCCTCCACCATGTCCTTCTGAGTACACGTGTGCTGAACATAGACAATGAATTATGTTGATTTCAATGCAACATTTTTGGGCCAGTCCAATTTCTTGCAATATTCCGTGGTTTTAAGTTTCTGTCTGTGAGGGGGGGATTTGCATTTATTTGCTTTGCAATGTTTCTCACTTTAGTTAAATTTGAGAGCAGTTGAAAAATGTATTGCTTTAGTTTAATTAGCTCGGTGGAAAAAAAAGTTCCTTTCTTGGGCAGTAATTATTAGTTGTATATTATTAAAAGGAAGTAGTTCACATTCAGTTACTTAGCAGAAATAATTGAATCCTCTGATCCAGTAAACTAGCTCACTTTGGATTCAGCTGGTTTTTAATTTAAGACCTATAGAAGAGCAGACCTGTAATCTCACTGCAGGGAATTGGCTTCACTTTCCTGCAGTTCATAAACCACGAGAGTGAAATTGCAATCCCCCACAGCAGTTTTCTCTTTATTTTTTCGCATTTGCTTGAAAGTTTAATTTTATGAGACAGAGCTGATTTTAAAGTTTAAAGTGCCCTTTTTTTTGTTGTCGTTGTTTTGGTGCTTCTTCCCCCCCCCCCCTTTTTCTTTCCCCCCCTTGAACAAAAGGACTCCCAGCTCTGTCTGCAGTCTGGTGTGTAAGTCTCAGACAGCGGCAATTTCAGGATGTTTCAAAGATGTAAACACAGTTGGGTACTTCCATGAGCCCTTTGGCGACATTCCAAGAGAAACACAAATAGCTGACTAGTTTGGAGCGGATCTACACGGAGCTGATTCTCAGCTGGAGTAGCTTGGCTGGGCTCCACCAGCTTTTGAGCCGTTTACACCTGGTGAGAAGCAGCCTCTCCACTTCACAGCAGCTTGAAACTCGGCTTTTTACCCTGGGCTTTTTACACAGTTACCACATCAAGGAGGGGATGGTGACTTTACATCGTGCTCCACTTGAGGAGCTGTAAATAGAACCACCGTGGCAGGAACTCATTGTTACACAGCTGCCTGAGCTCTCTCTCTTTTCCCTGACCAGATCTTAAGGGGAAAAAGTAATTTACCACTTGTTGGGAAATTGTTTTACATCAGAACACTTCCTTTGGAACTGCTGTTCATAAATTATTTTATTTAGTAAATTAGCATTGTTTAAAAGGAATTAAAGTGAGGATTTTCTTTGCTGCTAAGAAAGTAAATTGGAGCCAATCACAGAGTTTTTTTAGGTTGGAAAAGACCTCTAAGCACTCCTGTGCTTGTCTTTCAGCTCAAGGGGCTGAGGTCAACTGGCTTGACTGTTCAACACTGAGGCAAAGAAGTCATTGAGTACCTCAGCCTTTTCCCCATTCCTTGTCCTCATCCAATAAAGGATGGAGATCCTCCTTGGCCATCCTTTTGTTGCTGATGCATTTATAGAAACATTTTTTATTGTCTTTTACAGCAGAAGTTAAAGTTCTATCTGGGCTTTGGCCCTTTTTTCCCCACACAACCTCACAACAACCTCATATTCCTGAGCTGCTTCTTCCAAACTCTGTGAACTCCCTTTTTTGTTTTTTTTTTTCCTGAGTCCAGACAAAGCTCTCCCAGTACTACAACCCAAGGATGCACCTCTGTGTGTGTGTCAAATATTTCTAATAATGTCATTGACATCAGATAAGTAGATTTTTTTAAGGGTATCTCAGATTCCTAGTGAGCTGAGGGAGCATCCAGGTGTTAAACCTGTACCTTTTTGGTGTAGAAAGCTATATGGAAGCTGTTGGTTTCCACCACTGTGGAGCGAATTTAGGACTGCAGGAAAGCATGAATTTGGAACTTTGCTTGGATTCTGTTCACTTCAGGTAGACACATGGCAATATGAAGTGTTGGTGTGTGCTGTTTCAAACAATAAGTTCATCTGTTGCTAAATTGAAAACATTAAAAATAATACACTTCATGCATATATGCACACATGTTGGATTAATTTATTACTCTTGGAAGCATTTTCATGCTTGTTTAACTTAAAATGGCTAGGAATTTTCTAAGTGGGAAAAAAAAAAAGGTAAAAAAAAAATAAAAAGGAAGGAAAATCAGAAAAGAACTGGCAGGCAGTGAGTCCATATGGCCTAATTACTCCTGGTATTTGGAGAAAAGAATGCAAACCTGGTAAGTTCCTAAACTGAGAAGTGGCTACTGTGAGGGCCTTTTTTATTGATCCTCAGTGCACCTATTACATATCCTGCCTATTTTAGTCATGTTTCATCTAGGAGAGTCCCTCCTTGTAAAAAAAAAAAATGACCCCACAAGTGTAGAATGTCCATTCAAAGGGATATTCCATCTCCCCAGGCAGCAAACCTCTTATTCTTAGGGAACTCCAGGAAACACTGGAGTGGGAAGTGTGGGAGAACATTCTTTTTTATCTGCCTGGTCATCGGACACTGAATAACCATAAGGATGTCCTGCATAGATGGGCCTCAGATTATTTTTCCTTACAGGTTGGCCCATTCATGGCAAGTTTTACATTTAAAATGAGACTGGAAGTCTGTACAGTTCTACATCTGTACCCTCAGCACTGAATCTTTTGACTAATTATTCCAAATTAGCTTTTACCTTTCTTTGTTTCTGTTATTTTGTTATTTTTAAACAAATATCAGATGGGATATTATGATTTGCCTTCCAGCAGAATGAGATAAACTATTTACATTTGGTGTTGGTGTGTTTTAAATTCGGTCTTTCATTAAATTTCATTAAATTTTCTCCTTACCTGGTACCTTCTTCTTTTCTTGTTATGAAGATAAAGGAGATTTCATTTGATTTTTCATTGTTTTATAACAGATTAATGTTTAGAAATATCGGTTCCTTTTAGTCACAGCTCATTCTTTCTTCTTTCCAGTCAGAGATGTATGAAATCCTTTCCTAAACAAAAGAGGAATGATTTCATCAACTCAAATTGCAAAAGAAATAATTAATGACAAAGGGACCATACTCTTGATTTTTATCCTCCTTTCCTTTTGTGAAAACAATAATTTAATTTGATTCAGAGTTTCAAGAGTGACAACCTTGGATGCAAAGCAAGTAAGGCACAAACTCAGCAGAATTCCCTCCCCCTGGAAGGAATGTTGTCTGTGATGGCCAGGAGAGTGACAGAGGATCTGAGTTTAATGGAATGAGAGGAGTTTGCATTTATTAATTATGAGGCCTTAGACTTCATTAAAAAGACCTGGTTCCAATGTTATGAATGAGTGAATTTAAGTTTCTTTGCATAGTTTAATTCTTTTTGTACACTGCTTTCATACTTGGTCTCTGAAATCATACCACCCTTCTCTCTCCCACATGGAAATTAATCATAACATAAATCTCCTCATGCTCCTCCAGACCTCTGAAACCTGTTTTCCTTCAGATCTCAGTTGTGCTGTTGGCTCAGATGCCAAGATGTTGAATATTATTTCAAAGCCCATAAGCAAACAGTGCCCTCCTAATTATTCTTAGCACCAGTGACTTGAGAGCTGCTTTTGTCCCTGCCTGCTTTGGATGGTCCTCTCATGTGAGGAAGAAAAGACAGAAAGATGAGTGTTATTTCACAACTACTTTAGATGTTGAAATGGCCAATAACCCACCAAAAAAAAGGGGAAAAAAAAAAGGTTTTGTGAATCCTTACTTGGAGAGAAAGTAGAGTAAAAAGCAACTCAGTAAACCAGTTAGTTACTTACTGAGGAAGGGCTAAAAAGGCAAAATTGAGTAAATTCAGCTGAATTCAGGTGATAGGGATGTAAAATATGAACACCTGTAGAACGTGAACAGCAGGCAAATAAGGAAGGTATATATTGTATACAGTGCTGTATACCCATGCTCACAGGAGTGTAGCTAGTTAGAATAGTAAGATTATATATATATATATATCAAGGAATAATCAGATTTAAACATCCAACACTGACTTTTCTTGGGCTGAGAATCAGGGGTGAGTTTTACTTGGGGTTGTGCTGCTGAATCTTAACTGCTTTTTGTGCTCCATGGCCCTTGACCAGTCCCTCCTGCCAGTATGGCTTTCAACATGCATAGTCCAGGCTTCTAAATATCAAATATGTGCAGCTCTGCTGTTATCAGGAAGGGCAGCGAGACTGAGGAAGGTGATTCAGTCTGTTCTTTTCCCACTGAGCTCCTTTACAGTCGCCGACCAATATCTGTTTATTTTCTGAAAGGAGAAAAAACGTCAACTGTTGTGGAGGAAAGTTACACGTGTTTGGGAACCTTTGAGGTTTATTTGGTAAGCAAAGGAATTCTAGAGAGACAATTTGCCTTTCAGCTGCAAAAAAAAACCCCAGCAAACCAACCAACATGTAGGAAACTGTAGAAATTAGGATGTACAGTGATCTGCACGTTGTGGTTTAGTCCTGCGTTTTTTGCTACTAATCGAGGTAATAGAGAATCAAATTTCAGTCTCTCATTGCCTGTAATAGAAAAATCCATGTACACTGATTGTTCTCCCCATCAAGTATCCTTTTTTTTTTTTTTTTCTCATTGTATGTCTGCTGAGCACATTGAGGTGGTTTGAAAATGGAAATCCTTCAGTGTTCAGGTAAATGACAGGTGAAATCTGTGTAGTGCATCACCCTTTACAGTAGATCACGTGTAAAACCAAGTTGTGCCCCATTTAAATGACAAAAGAATTCTTGGACTACATGTTGGCTCTTTCCAGTAGTAGCTGAATAAAAGAAAAAAAAGAACCTAATAAGTAATTAAAGTGGTAATATGTTTGACCATTATTTTTTTAGTGTGACTTTTTTCTGTTACTATTGTAACAGAAACGATCCTTTCAAAGACAACTAAAGTGCTAATGATAGCTAAGAAGGTCATTTCTAGGAGGTTAAACTGGTTTAATTAGAATTTATGAGAAGGTTACTAGAAGAGTGCAGAGAGATGTTAAGGGGTTAACCTATAAGAGATTACATTGTAGTCAGTGTTCTGTTAAAGTTTGAATTAATTTTTCCCATGGGTTTTTCACATTCTAATTTTCAACTAAATGAGACATCTGTTTCAGAAAAGGAAAATTTGCTATGGTTGTCATAGCAACTATCATTCTGTAAGAAAATTATTCCAATGGTTACTTTAGAACAGAAAGATAGAAATTCAGTACATAAAGCAACATCCGATTGCTCCCACAAACTAGGATAATTCAGCCCTTTTTGTGTGGTAGATTATTTGACCTGCAAAACTTGTTCATATGTTTTTAACATAAGGTTAATTGTGCTGTAAACAAATTCACATCTGATGTATTTCCCCCTGGAGTCTTATATGTAGACAAGCATTATTCTTATAAAAATAATAATACAATTGAATCTCAGTAGTGTGTGGAGACACTCGAACTGTTTGCTTCAAGAAGGTAAGACCTAAATCAAAGTACATTTCTACAGGAGTGCTTCAATTCAGAGGTGAGAGACACTAATGATGTATGTCTTAAACTGCCAAATAAATTTTTCTTGGTGGTTTGTTTCAGTTTTTTTTTGGAGAATAGTGGATTTTTCTGTTATAGAACATACACAACAATATTTTCTATGTTAAATGTAAAATGTTATTATTGAAACATAAATTATGAAAATATTTTACTGTTCCTGAGTAAGCACTAAGCGAGAATACAGAAACTCAGTGCTTGACATGAAGAATTTAACTTTGCTTTCAGGTTCCATCAGAAATGGAAATTCTAGACCAAGTTGTCTTTGCATGATATCCAGGTCACAGACTTGTTAGTGGGTATTTGAGAAGATTGGTTTTTTTTTTTTCCCCTACTCAGAAACTTTGATGGCTGTTTTGCAGTAAATTTTCAGAAGAAGGGACTTGGGGATTTATAAAATCCCTGCGTGCTTATAAAGATGGTTTTGCTTTGGGGGCACTGAAGTGTGTGATTTGTCTTTCTTCTCTCAGCTGTGAAGCATGCCAGCATCCTCCACTGAATCCTTTCTTGGACTTTGGGTGTGTTTTTTTGCCAGAAATATTCCAGACACTTCTTTCCATCTCGTGATTGTCACAAAAGACAGCATAATGGCAAATCACACAAGTTGTAACATCTCCCCCTCACAAAAGAACAGCTCCAGCATGAATAACTTACCAGCCCCGCGTTTGGCTGCAGGCACCACAAAGGGAGCGAGGGAGGGAGGCACGGGGGAAAGTGCTGCTTGTCTTAATAAGCAGATCATGCCTATTCATAAGGGGAAATGGGCTTTTCACAGAGTGGCCCTGTAGTGTGGCCCTGGTAGAGGAAGCAGAGCCTCCCCCAGCTGCGGCTGCCGTTTGTGGTCACCCGGATTTCAGCGGAGCTGAGCTGACTGGTGGGCAGACCTGAGTGACAGTCGTGGTTATTTCTCTTTGTAAATGCTTCGTTGTGTTCTTCAAATAATTCTTCAGAAGGGGGTTGGTGTTTGACCTTTTCTTCTTGGGAAAAGTCCATCTTTCCCCTCGGTTTGTTTCTCGGGGTTAGTTCTGCTGGGGGGGCGATCCCGTCACAGAATCACAAAATATTCTGAGTTGGAAGGGACCCACAAGGATCATCAAGTCCAACTCTTAAGTGACTGAGCCACACAGGGATTGAACCCACAGCCTTGGCATTATTAGCACCCTTCTCTAATCTACCTAATCTGTCTAATCTCTCCTAATCTAATAAATCTACCCATGTGCAGCAGCACCAGGGCAAGTGATGGGTGGGAGAAGGGCAGTATATCCACTGTCAGTGGCTTTAAAAACATGATGTACTGTGCTGACACTCCTTTTGCCTCCTGTTTGCCCTTGCAAATATTTTCTGTCAGTGAGATTTTGCTCCTGGAAAATGTGCTCTGGGCCTATAGACTATTTGCCAAACAGTTGAGTGTTTTCATCTGGGTGAAGAAAGATACTGGGCGTGTAAGGTGTGGAGTGCAATCCCGAGGCAGGAAAGGATGGGGAGTTTAGAAAAAGCCTGACTACTGTGTATTTTTATAAAGCCTCCCACTTCTGTAATACCCAAGCACCCCACAAACTTCAGTTTATTTATTCTTAGGGCATTCCTGTGTGATAAAAATACTCCCATTCTGTCAGTGGAGAGCTGAATGTACGAGGGGCTGATCAAGCTCCACAGGCTGGGGTTTGGCTCTGTGTGACAGTGTCACTGCAGAGCGAGCCAGGTACTAGAATCCCAGCATTGTTTAGGTTGGAAAAGACCTTTAAGAGCACTGAGCCATAAACCTAACACTGCTAAACCATGTCCCCAAGTGCCACATCTACACAGCTTTTAACTAACTCCAGGGATGGTGCCTCAGTTCCAGAGCTTGACCTATCGGTGAAGAATTTTTCCCTAATATCCAATCTAAACCTCCCCTGGCACAACTTGAGGCCATTTCCTCTTGTCCCATCTGATTGTTACCTGGGAGAAGAGACTGATACCCACCAGGTTACAACCTCTCAGGGAATTTTAGAGGGATAAGGTCTCCCCTGAGCCTCCTGTCCAGACAATCTGTTACCACCCAGCAGCAGGAAGGTGAGAAGTCACATGCCTGTGAGCCAGGTGCTGTTCCTCCTCTGAGGAAAGGCTGCCAGGAGTTGAACAGGTAACCAGAAAAGTGTGATTTTGTAGCCCTGATATGTCTTTATCTTAGCTAGATGCCATGGTCTGAGCAACATGACTCAGAACAAGATTTCTGCTTCATTGCTAGTGCTGTTAACATCTCTTATTCACACACCTTCTTCACCTCCCTCCTCACAGCTTCTGGAGGCTGGGATATATTTCTGGTCCCAGTGGCAGATGTACAAGGTTTCACTTTTTTTTTGTTTCTTCTTCTTTGGACACCTGTTCCTCCAGACCCTGGTGATGCAGGGCAAGTGATGAAGAGCTAGATGAGATGTGGACACAGAAAACCTTTCAGTCGTCAAGAGTTGAGGCTCTTTTTGTCTGTGGAAGAAAAGCAGCCTATTCATTGTTCTTCAAATATTGGTGTGGCCAAAAGATGTCTGTCAGAAGATTATAAAATCTCCCACCTAAAACTAACCCCTCAATTTTATGACCTAGAATTGGAGCCTAGTCAGCAAGACATAATTTAACATTGTGATATAATTGCTGTGAAATACAGGTTTTTTAATCAATGGGATAGCAAGATGTGGATAAATTGTGTTCTGACTGGCAGTGTTACAGTCCTGCTGCTCCACGATCAGCTGCTCCATAAATATGGTTTAAAAAAATGTAAATGCCTGTCTGATAAGAAATCCTGAATATGGAAAGTCTTACTTAAAAGCAAGTCAACACACCAGAGGACAGAAGAAATTTATGTGTGAGAGAAGCAGCAGCATTCTTGTTCTGATGGGATGCATCCAATTAGGGAAACAAAGCAGCAGAGAGGATGTCTCTGACTTTGGAGCGGGATCTGTCACTGTGCCAGGGGCTGTCCTTGCCCAGCTGGTCATAGGATAAGGGCCAAATGCTGTGGGAGCCAATGTGAGACATACCCACATGTAGGTGTCTTGAGACAGGTGCTCCAAATGTTGTGGGAGTCGAGCAGGACGATCCACATGGGGACATCTTGGTATCCAGGTCAGAGGAATGCTGTGAATGTTTTACTGTCTGCTGGAAGTGGTAAGGACTGCACTGATTTGCCATCCAAGTTAAATAATGCTGGTTGTATGGAGAGAGGGGTTTACTGTGCACACAAAGGAGAAAATGAATGCCGCTTGTGTCTTCAAATTCCATGCTAGTGGAGAGTCAATCTCAGTGTTTTAATTAGATAACCAGTACATGGAAGTAGCACTGAAGACATTCTCCTCCTCTCTTGGCAGGCAACCTTGGTTTTATGGCTGGGGCTTTAATCTTCCACGAGGCCAAGCACTATTAGAGAAATGGAACCTTATTCCAGACGGAATAGATATTCTTATAACACACGGACCACCTCTCGGTAAGGAAATACCAGTGCTCTTAGCTCTGTATTTCGGATGATTGTGCAGAAACTGTTGGCTCTCTTCAGAAACAGGGTGCAATCCTGACTGGAAAAAAGTCAAAAGTACACATGCATACTGATTTCAGCAGCACCAGGACTTCAGCTCATGATTGCCTATGATACCTGTGCCCAGGGGTAGGGAATTAAATAACGGCTTAAAAAATAAAACCTCAGCACATAAAGCCTTAACGAGCTTTATAAATAAGCAGGGGCTCGTTTACCTGTGCATTTGTCTAATCTGCCAGTGGTGAAATTACTAGATTGAAAGCATGGAGCCTGCTTGAAGAAAAATGCAGGATTAGGATCTTATTTTTTTGTCACTTCAACAAGTACCCAGAATCTCTATTTTTCCTGCCCATGCTGACTTGGTGCACCTTCTGCCTCACAAACCCAAATGCTGCCATAGTTTGCCTGTTCTTTGGACAGCATGGGTGAGTTGCTTATCTGTAGTACAGTCTGGCAACAGGAGCAGATCAAAAAGAAATAGTTTTGCATGTGTATTTTCCAAATATCAATAGAGATGATACAAAAGCCACAAGAGATTTTTTATATTCCTAGAAAATGGTGAAATTGCCTTTGTTACAGAGATGATATAATCACATGAACTTGTCCAGAAAAGGCTTAAGTCTGTTTTTTGGTGAATTTAACTTATAGCAATCTATATTTAATGTGACTGTGTTTTTAACTCTCACTAATTTAATAAATGGACATGGAGCATGTACTGAAGTCTTCTGTTGAGTGCTTTGTGTGAAATGAAGGCAGCTTTAGTCTCCCCAGTTTCCTGACCCTAAAACCCTCTTGTCTTCCACCCTTTCTTCCCTTTCAGAGCTTGGAGGAGAAAGTATCTTAAGGGTTTGTGTTTTTTTTTCTTTAGAAAACATGTTTGCATTCCCCTGTTCACTAATCCTGGGGGAAAGCACCTCTTTGTGAGTATAGTTTCTCACAGCAGGGGTTGTGTTTTGATACTTCACCCTAAGTGGAGTCTCATGCCATGGACTAATTTTAATATGAGCCTCTATCATGGATGTCAGAAATCAACTGTTTGGACCCTGAGGTGTCAGCTCCAAAGTTTGTCAGAAGCTTTTCCAGCACTTTCAAAATTGTTTTTAAAACCAGCTGTAAAAAAATATCCAGCCTTCAGCTGACCCAAAGGTTCACCTGCAATCCAGTGCTGGAAAGTGGAGAGAGGGGTTCACATCACCCAGCTTCAGCCACCTTGATAATTCAGCCACCAGGCCTCTCCAGTAGCCTCTGGGATCTGCAGAGGAAGGAGAACCTCTACACAGATTATCTTCCCTCACTCAACAGACATACTTCAATCATACATTTAATAATTGAAAAGTAATTTAATAATTATAGTAATTCTGAGGAAGAGCCGCCCATCTTCACTGATTGCAATGGAATAATGTGAATTTCCCCCCGTCTCCATGTCTCAGTATTTGTTCCTTTTTTTTTTTTTTTTTTTAATTTTTAATCTTCAACCATCCTCCAGGAATTTTTTTTTTTTTTTTTTTTTTTTTGTATAGTTCCTGTTTCTTTGTCTCTCTCTTACTGATGCATTAATAGGTGGCTCAGGCACAGAACCCATCAGGTGTTGCTCTCCCTGACACCCAGGGCAACAAATATATGACACTTAAAAGAAATTAGGACTCTACCTAATGTAGGGAACCTCCTCATTGTGTAGCTCTACTCAGCTCTGTCCACAGACATTTTGGGAGACAGGATCCTCCTTGACCCTCCCAGCCAATTATTTTAATCAGAATGCTGATTATTGTTGCTCTGATCTTGGGCAGCACCACTAGAGCTGTTCCCAATGATCATAAATAGCAATCAGTCTTCTTGTAAATTTTAGGGTTTTTTTTCTCCAGCAGAGCTGCCTAAAAAAGTAGATTCATCATCCATTTTCTGTGCTGCTTTCTCATTCCCTCACTTCAAGAGTGTGCATCCTCCTAAACAAATTAATTCATTACTCCATAGATTTGAAATGGTGTGATTCAGATGCAGAAGCAGCAGTAAGAGTTTATGGACTTTGTTTCTCAGTTAGTGACAAAAACTTGAGTAATTTTTTTCTTCTGTTTTAGAGTAGCGCTTTGGGATGAAACCCACAGGAAAAGAAAACAAAGGTTAAAACAGCTATTATTGACCATTTCATTAGTAACCTGTTAGTTATTAATAAAGAGATGCCATCTATTTCACAGCTTATGAAATACAGTGTTTATGATGATGGGTTCAGTGCTAATGCTCATTTCCATATCAGCATCTTGTTGTCACTTTTATGTATGGTATAACTTTCAAAGTATTTTCCCCGATTCCTAAAGCTCTGCATTTATGATGCTTTTATTTCTCTTCCAAAAGTTCACTTTCCTTTTCTTTGTTTTTAATTTAATTTCACCTTTAAGTCTTCATTTGCAGCTGTCTGCTTGATTGTCTGTGACAAAGATTTATACTTTCCTGACAGCTGCAGAAACCTGTTTCAAGTAACCAAACATTAAAAAAAACCCTAAGATGAACTCTAATTGTTAGCTAGGTGTAATCAATTATTCTTAGTTTGTGTAGTCAGGTGTACATAATAAGCTGCAAACATATGGGAAGGCTTCAGAAGGGTGATAATGCATGTAAACAAAAACATGTTCAACATAAATAATGCTTAATTTAATGGAGAAGTTAATTTTATGGATTTTTGTTTGTGAAGTTTTTGAAGTGGAAACGCTTTTGGCTTCCTGTTCTCCACAGACGTTTTGACAATTAACTGTTTCAAATCACTGAAGTAACAAAACCTATGGTTATAAGATGTTTATTCTTGGGGAAAAAAAAAACAAACCAAAAAAAAAGGCATGCCTGCACTTTAACATCTTAAATACTTCTTGTTTCCTGCAGTAAATTTTGACCTGCTGGTGAGCTCAGCAGAACATTGCTCTGCTCTGCCTGTGATTCAGAGGGACTTTCTCTTTGCCCAACCCCCTCACAGGTGCCAAGCAGAGGAAGGTACAAATCTGAATGAATTAAAAAGTTTTTGATCATAATCAGAACTTCCTCTTTTTGCATTAGGATGCTGCATTCCCACCTTCTTTCTGAAAACTGGACCTAGCTCTCTAACCATGACACAAGGGCAAAAACCCTGGCCATTTTCATAAAACCCCACAGTGTACTTTGAGCCCAGTTTTCAAGCACTGGCAGCTATAAAGAGACATTTCTCAATGTGTGAACCTACCCTGAAGCTCTAGCAAATCTGAGAGCTTTTCCAGGAGCTTGAATACCACAGTTCTGGGCTTTTAAACCAGTTGGTTGCTGCTTAGCCATGCTTGAGTGGACATCAAAAGGAAACCCATGAAAACCAGGTCCAGGCTCTCTAACTCTGTGCTAAAGGCACAATCTATTCACAGGACTGCAGCAATCCAGGAGACACAAAGCTAAAACAGGCACACGGGGAAAATGGCCAGAACAACACAATAAAACCAGGAAGATTTTATCTTTTCAGGTTTCCAAATTTGAGCCTGGTGACAGTGGCAGAACAATAGAAAGAAATCAGATTGGTTATTGCAAACCCTCTGATGCAACAAGATCCTTCTTCTACTACTACTTTGAAGGAAAACATGAGACTTCAGTTGGCAGTAAACATCCCCCTGCAGTATTTTTAGATAAAGAGGCAAGTTGGTGCAATATTTCTGTCTGTATTCATATGAAATACACATTTTCACACAATCTTTGTGCAAGTAAATATAGCACTTAAATAAAATCTACTGCAAAAGGCCTGAGTTTTCATTCCTGTCCATAAGTTTAGGTGAGTGGGACTTGCTGTGCCATGAATTGGTTAAACCAGTTTTGCCTGAGGATGTTAATTTTTGGGCACGCAGAAGGTTCCTCACCTGAGTTCCACTACTCTAGGATTCAGTGTGATATAGTTTTTATTAACACAGATTCCATTGCACCAGTCAAGGTGTTCCATTTAAAGAAGTGGATCCCAGGATTAGATTTAAACAGCTAAATGTTCATTTAAGTTGCCTGGAGACTCACTTTGGACTTGCTGCCCTTTACACCTCACCCTCTTCAAGGAAGAAAAATGGTTGAAACATTGAGTTTTCCCATTTACAGCAGTGCAAAAATTGCAGTGATCATTTTTTTTCTTTTTTTTTTTTTATTCCTCGAAAAACAACTGGTAAGGATTATCATAGTTCATTTTATCCAGACGAGCTTTTATGGTTTTCCTTGAGTATTTTTCCTTCCTTCCTCTTCTAATTATCAACACAGCTTTTATCATGTCAGTTCTTCTGAGGCTGCTTGTGAAAAGCCATGAAATCTCAGAAATGCTGCAGATTACCTGCCTTCTTTTAAAGCTTTCCTTTCTTTTCCAAAGGTTTTCTAGACTGGGTTCCCAAGAAAATGCAACGGGTAGGATGTGTCGAGCTGCTGAACACAGTCCAGAGACGAATACAGCCAAGGCTTCACGTGTTTGGACATATCCATGAAGGTCAGAACACATTTCTTTCCATATGTGTTTAGAAACCACCAACACAGAAGGTTTAAGGAGCATTTTCAAACTCGAATGTCTGAACTTCTAGAATTCAGATACATATTTAGCTGCATATATAGAGATGAAATTGGCTGATACATTTCAACATTTGTACTTCAGCTTCCCTTTCAGTTTCTACATCTATGAAAGAGGGTGATGCTTTCTTCACAGGGAGGATTACTGTGAATTTTAAAATAAGAACACAAGCCCAGTAGTTACTAAATATTAGGACTGATGGATTGTATTTTCCTCAGTTGAATCTGTGATTTAATGTAATTCATGCAAGCTCTCTGTGTTTCGGTTTCTGTGTTTTTAAAATGGGTAGGAATGCTCTGGGAGGTGCTTCTAAGGCTTAAGCTTCAAGCTTGTGCAATAAAGTGCATATATGAAGTTGAAATCAAGAGGGATGTCACCACTGCCTTATGTAGAAGTTCCAAGATATTTATTAATGCATTCAGATGCTTGGGCAGGGGAAACATTTTGTGCCCAGACGAAACAGTGGTTCTCTTGATTATTTGATATTTAGCTGGGAAAAAAAAATGAGTTCCCGTCACTTAAGTCAACAAATGGTGACAAAAATGCTCTGCTGAAGTTGGTGACAGCAGGAGTGCACCTCCAGGCAAAGGGAGAGGTAGATGGTGTCTGCCCTGGTCACATATTAAGGATTTCAAGCAGTGCCCCAGAAGAAGAAATCACTGGGCTGTGCAAAAGGTGACCCACTGGCATGTGAGTGTTTATTATCAGCTGCTTAGTCCTTGGCAGTACTAACTTACTGGCAGGAAAAGGTACTCCACTATTGCCAGATTTCTGCTTCTGGGCCTGCTCCAGCCTTGGATGTCGGATCTCTGTGGGTCTCACCAGGGCAGAAATGGAAAAACTGGAGTAGCTGGCATCCTGGTTTTGAGAAGAAACATGGCTCTTCCCAAAAAATCCTAGCCTGGTTTGCTGCTGGGGGCTTTCACCCTACATTAGAATGGTCATTGCTGAGAGCTGTGCTGGATTAAAACTGATGGAGGAGATGTTCAGATCATTGTGTTACAGCTCAGGGATTAAATCCATTCTCCTCATGTGCCTCCTCTGTGGTGACCTCTTAATGCCTGGGTAATGTCCCAAGTGCTGCTAAATCACAGAGTAAACAAATAATGCTGTTAGAGCACCTCTGATATTCCAATCAAATGGGCTGGTGAACACAGTTCAGACTCATCACTCCTTCAGGAGTTGTAAGCCAAGTGGGTTGCAGGGGATCCAAGCAAACAGCAAGCCTTGAAGCTTCGGGCAGGTAAACAAAATCACATCTGCTAGAACCAAGCCCAACTTTGGCTCTCAAGGGAAGAGAGTGGCACCTCCCTGGAATGCTAAAACTCGTGAATTAATGCAGTTGGCACAGTAGGTATGGAAGCACAGAAACAAGGTACTCTTCTTGTTAACTATCATCATTTAGAGGAAACAAGTGGGGAACTGCATAGCCTGTTTTGCAGTGGGATGCTGAATCTCTGCAGAGGAGAATTCCCTTTGCAGGCAGCCTGTGCAAACGAAGCTGCACTTTGTAGAGACAATTCATGATTTGAACAGATGAGTTCTTCCTCTGAGTGAGCAAAGCTACATCTGCAGCAGTCATTTACTGAACATCTGGGGGGAAGGGACGCTTAGAAGAGATGTTTCTTCCCTATTCCCCCCTCCCTGCACTTGCTGTGTCTGCCAAAAAATACCTCTGCACATGGGTTTCCTGCTGATGGAAGTGATGGAAGTGACAAGCAGCGTGGCAGGGACTAAAATCCTGGTTTTCCCATCACAGCCAATCCTTAGCTAAGGTTGTGGCCAAGGAAACTCTGCTGGCAGTAGGACAGGAGTGACAATCCATAGCATCAGGAATCTTCCAGCAAATCTCCAGATATGTGGCCAAGAAGACACAAAGTCCCAGCAGAGTTTTCTTCCCTCCCTAGTCCCTAATTATAGTGTGGTTTTTACATGGGGAGTCCAGGAGGCCCTGCATTATTCAGGGTATTTCAAGGTACAAAAAAAAAAAAAAAAAAGGAATTTGGCTACTGTTTCTTTGTTTGCAAATGATGCAACTGCCAGTGCTTCTGTAAGACACAAAACTGCACTCAGAAAAACCACAGGGTCCCAGGTACTTAGGATCTGAATGGCTGGAACTCAGTGCATGTAACAACAAATACATTTTCCTATTAACTTCACTAATGATGAGGCTGAATATTCAATGCAAAAACACTTCCTACCAAGTGATTCCTCACAGATCCTGTATTTTTGATTGTGAATTCTTCACGTTGATCAAAATATTTCAATGAAAGTTTCCAACATCCATCTTTTAGCTTTAGTGCAATCAAGCTTATGTTTTTTTCCTGGTCATTCATTAAAAGATTTTTCACAATGGAGAGCTTTTTCTTTCTCAAAACACCAGGACTGTTAAAGGGCTTCTTCTTCCCTTTCTGAAACAGCATTTCACAGTATTTTTAGAGGCATTAGGGCTGGAAGTTTGATTTTTGGTAGATTTTTTTTCCAATGTCTTAGACCTACCTTCTCATCCTTCCCAAAACTGAAATGGTTTTAAGAAAGAAAGCTTTGCAGAGAAAAGTATCTGTCTTTCTAAGGAGGTTTGGTGAGCTGGCTGCCAGAGATTATTGCCCCTAGCCAGTGAGGGGCTGTTTTTTTTGTTTTTCTTGCACAATTAAAAAGATGGCAAAAAGTTCAGTAGGACAAAGATGGGTTTTTTTCAGGGGACCAAGAGAATTTTTAAATTCCTTCTGAGTGATAAATGTGGCCCTTACCATTGTGTGGGAAAGGTGAAGAGTTGAAAAATAAAGAAGATAATGGTGAATCATGAGAGTAACCAGAGTTTTTCTTCCTTTGTAGGTTATGGTGTCATGGCTGATGGAACCACTACCTATGTGAATGCATCTGTGTGCACTGTGAATTACCAGCCACTAAATCCACCTATAGTTATTGACTTACCTACTCCAAGGAACACATGATTATAATGAGGATTTAAAGTTGTACCCAACACATTATAGCAACTTTATATTGCTGGCTGAGAATCCCAATAGGGAACCATTCAACAACAACAACAACAACAACAAAAGCAAAATCCTTCTTTTTTTCCCTGCTAGCTCTTCCCAGATAAATTTCGAGTAACAAAAGTGGATGAGGAACAAAGACATTTTGGTGCCAGGAACAGATTAAAGACTTAACATTTCACCATTAAAATATTTGTGAACACAGAAAAGTGAATGCATTCGACATATAAATATATATATATATACATACACATATATATATATCTAGTAGGGCTTTTGTATATACTGTGTATTGGACTTATTAAAAGAACGATGTCTTTCAAAGGAGTGTTTCTTTAAGAAAGTTTGCAGTTTAAACTTCAGTGTTTAGACTAGGATTCCCTCATTTCAGATGTTTCCCAGTGAGCTCTTGATAAAAGAAAAATGATGGTAAAGATGTTTTCCCTTAATTAACACGGCAAATATAAAAGATGCTGCACAAATGACCAGTCACAGGAGGAATGATATTACTCCAAATCCTCCAGGTCTAAGTATTTGCATCTATTCAAAACCAGTGCAATAGAGGCCCTAATTCACTGTACTGAAATGAAGTTTTACTACATCTGGCATTACAGATGGTAAGGGAAATGGTGCATATTGCCAGCATGCTGTAAACAGCTCAACATTCGAGAAGGGAGACTGTGTTAAGTGCAGTATAAACTCAGGAATTTGTAACCTCTAAAAACAAGGATGACATTTCCCTAAAAAAAAAAAAAAAGGAGGAAAAAAAAAAGAAGGAAAAATATAACAGTGTTTTCATGTGGTAAAGAGATATATGACTGTATTAAAAAAAAACAAAACACAAAAAACAAAAAGCAAAAAGGAAACAAAAAAGAGAAAGAAAAAAAAAACCATTAAAAGCCCACCCAATGATCAGTGATGGTATTTTAAATAAAACCCACTGGCACCGTCAGTTTAAAACATGCTAGTGGGATGTGCAGCCAATGCTGAGGTGACTGGTTTGAATCTGGCCCTGGTCAGGAGGGGTTAAATGTCATTGTGATCATTTTGTCCCTGGGGAACATCGTGGATGTTACGGGAAGGCGCCAGCCCCAGGTGGAGTTTGGGGATTCACTTCTGGGGAGCTGTAAGGAGTGCACACGGATGGGAACAGAGCAGAGGGCACCTCACCTGGTGTTGCTGTTTGCCCACTCATGGACACTGCTGAGAGAGGCCCAAACTGAAATCCAGCCGTGGTGTTGTAGGTGCCACCAGGCAAAGCAGGGGACGTGCCACGAGCAGGGTGGGGTGGCCCACAGTGGCACTGCCCATGCAGCTTTCCTGCAGGCCAGCAGAGGTGTTGGAGCTGCAGGGATTTCAGTCCTATCCTAGGCAGAAGCCAGAAGCGTAAAAATTGATTAGAAATAAGGGCTTCAGATCAGACAGACACGCCCTGTAAGACGCAGATTTCTGCCTTGGACTTACAAACATCTCCTTTTGCCTCGGTGGAGATGATTTAACTGCTGTATTCTGAAGGTGGACATCCTCAGCTTGGGGCTGATGGCATCGAGAGGTTCACCTTGTTCCCACACATTGGGCAGAGCTCAGCCCTGCCAGTTCAGAGCTGTCTGCAGGGCCCCCCTCTGCACACAGGCACTGGATAACCGTGCGGGTTACCCTGTGCCCAATCCGTGGATGTCACTGTGAGCTTCACGTGGCAGCCGCACGTACGTGATACACATGCACGATTTGAAACCCCTGTGTTGGGAAACCAGGCTGTGTCAGCTGCAACTCTGAGCCAGGTGGGCAGAAATACTGCTTTTTGGTTCCCCATGGGCGGCAGCTCTTCCACCAGCTGCTGGGAGCCGAGATGTTCCAGCCCAGGCGCTAACCTGGACCCACAAGAAGCCAACCAGACCCCCAGAAAACGTGATCTGTCATTCTTTGTAACCTGTTGGGTGACCTTGTGTCTAAACTGATGTGCTGTTTTTTCCTGGAAACGAAACCCAA
Source organism: Myiozetetes cayanensis (assembly GCF_022539395.1). Lineage (NCBI taxonomy): Eukaryota > Metazoa > Chordata > Aves > Passeriformes > Tyrannidae > Myiozetetes > Myiozetetes cayanensis. The sequence goes on along the minus strand of NW_026087521.1, from coordinate 69,407,511 downwards.
AACAGTCTTTGGCGCCTGCAAGTGGTTTTTGGGTGAGTGGTTCCCAAGTGCGTGAGCAGCCTGCCATGAATTCAGAGGGGGCCACTTTTGTCACAGCCACTGGTGTAGAAATTGCAGATCAACTCCTAAATCAGCAAGAACTGAAATTCATAGTTGAAGATGAACTCCTGCCGTCACTGGGAAGATGAACAATAGCACTGTAGTTAGAATAAAAGTGTCTTAGCTAGTCACAATTCAAGCAGTTTGCAACAAATGTGGCAGGAAATTGGCTGTATGTTAAAGTCTGAAATGTTTACATTCGCTCATGGCACTTAAGAGACTAAAATGTTAAAGTGGGGGGAAGAGGTCCTTTTATTGGCCTCAGCAACATTTCTATGTGGACCATAAACTATTCTCTTAAAAATAATTTTTCTTAAGGTATCTTCCAAATACTGTGTATTTTTATGTGGAAAGGATATGAAAGCAGCTGTTACTTCAAAATATCATTTAAAGTACTTGAGGTATGAAAGCTTAAAGATTATTTAATCATTTTGGCATAACTTGAATGTTGTTGTAATTTTTGGTCAAGCATGTTAGACAAATAAAGTCTTTAAAAAAAACAAACAAACAAACCAAAACAAAATCACACAACAAAAAAAAAGGCCTCGTAATATCCAGCTCCGTGTCGGAAAGACTGACATGTTCTCCAAGGATAGGAGCCAGGCTGTGGGATATTAAAGGACAGTGATGGTACTGAGGTATTGATGGTTTTTGCAGAGGGGGATCAGCTGGCAGAGAGGCTGGGGATGATGGGCAGAGGGTGCCTTGCTCTTGTGTGCCAGTTCCCTGCTACCACATCTCCTGCAGGGGGAGCAAGTCGGAATTTGGGGTTGCAGAGAATGGGGAAAGCAACGAGCACTGCCTGCAACTGATGTATTTTGGTGGGAGAGCATGCCAGGTGTGCCTGGGAGGAAGGGAGAAGATGGCATGAGGGAGCAGTGCAGAGGAGCTGTGCAGGGGTTGGGAAATGGGATGCCATCCTTTGGGTGTGGATGGCAGCTGGGGGAAGGAGGGTTCATGCTCTAAGGACACAAACCCCACATCTGAGTGTAAGGACAAAACCTCACAGAGAGGGAGGTTAGGGCAAAGTGTCTGTTTTTAACTTTGTGGGCACAGAAAGACCTGGGCTCCTGATCTACCTCAGGTGAAGGAGGCCATGAAGAGGAAGGTTTCCACAAACTCTGTTTTGCAGTTGTCAGCTCTATCTAAATTCTGGGGTGGTCTCCCAAGTGATTTCCCGCCCCATCTCCCCGTTGCTGACCTTCACTGAGATCTGTCCAGAATCACAGAATATGCTGAATTGGAAGGGACTCTCAAGGATCATGGAGCTCCCAAAGGAAGGTGCTGATGTGTATCAGCAACGAATGCATTCCCATCACCAGGCAGAATTGTTACTGAGATTAATTTTGGTTCCTTTCAGCGATGAATAGGGGAGATATCACTGCACGTCAATGGGGGAAAAAAAAAAAAAAAAAGAGAAGACAGGATTATTTATACCTCCCTCAGTCACATATGGCTGAGGATGTGAAATGTTCCTTGGCTAGAAGGAACAAGCAGGCTGGGACTCAGCACCCACCCAGGCAGCTGCCTGTGCCCAGGCAGCCCCCACCCAGGGCAGCTGCACCCCAGCCTGGGGAACCAGCTTTGGGCTTTCACGTTGTGCTCTTTGGCAGCCCCTGAAGGCAGAGCCTTCAGTGAGGTCACTGCAGAGAACGGGGCTGGTGGGAGCAGCACGCTGGCCCAGCTCCCTCACTGGGGAGGCTGCAGGGAGGAAGGGTGATAAAACCCCCTCAGAGTGACTCATGGACACAGGGCAGGTGGGAGGGTGCTCTGGTCCTGCTGCAGGAGATGAGAAGTAGTTTGTCTTCTCCAATCACCAGTTGTTGCTGCCAGTAGTCAACATAAAAGCTTCAGAGGAAAGAGGAACAAGACATCCCTTGGAAAGAAATTTTTGGAGTAATCTGCCATTGGGGATCTTTGCCCCCCTCCCATTTATTGCTGTTTGTATGAGAATTTCTCTCTTAAAACCCATATTATTGCTCACTGCTCATGTAACTCACATAAAAGTGAGTTTAACTGCAGATAGTCTTTCCTTTCAGGTACATTCCTGTCCCTTTCTTGCAAGTCTCTCTGCATCTGTGATTTTAGTGCTATGCTGGAACAGGGAGCTCCCTGGATGATTATGCACAGTGCATTAGAACAACGGCATTTTGCTTCTCCATGTACATGTGCTGCTGCTCAGCTTTATTGACTGTCCCTTTGTTCTCTTTTTATGTGAAAAGTGAAAATAGGAGTACTTATATGTACCTTCTTTGTGCTGTTTGTTATTTTGTATTCTGCCATTATGTTGCTTTTTACTCACTTCACCTAGAAATTAAAATAATTTCAATTCTAGATAGACTCTACTTCTAACTCTCTTACTTTCCCACTCAGAAACTCTCCCCTCCTCTCTTTTTTATGTGTCATTTGGGAGTTGGTGAGAGGCAGCAATGACAGAAGAAGACCTCCTCTTCCTTCCTATCCAAGCATTTGGACAGTTCCCTGCTACTTTCTCCCCTGATCTTTATCCAATATCTTCATTTCTTGAGGAGTTTTTGGGATAATATTATGTATTTGCAACCCCCAGTGGAGCACTGTGGTGAGCTGCCCATGACCTGAGCTGGGTTTTCTCTTTGAGAGGTGGCAGCTGATCTGGACTCTTTGGTTTTCACAACCATCATCCCCTTCCTCCCAAGGAGCCTTACCCAGGCTGTGTCCATGAGCAGGGGGATGATCTTTCCCCACTCTGGCCTCTTCTCCTGGTTTTGATGGTGCCCCTGGCAATTCCTCATCACCTCCAGACAGGCTTTGCTGTTGGAGGGCACTGGGTGGGATACAGAGCTGTGGGACATTTCCACAGCCCTCATCCTGCTTTGGGGGCTTTTGTTTCTTAGCTCCTGCCCAGCCCATGACCCTTCTTTGCCTCCCATGAATAACTCTTTCACAGAGGTCTTTATCAAAACCTTTGCAATTGCCCACACCAATTATATCAGCGACATCTCTTCTTGCCAGGACTTTGATGTCCCAAAAGCTTTCAGACAGATTAAAGGAACAGGCTTTTCTTTCCCACAGACCAACCTGCTTTGTTTCCCCACACCCAAGGAAGTGAATTCCCTCTCTAGAGCAGGATGGACTAAAACTGGGCAGAGCAATTAACCTCACTGCATGTCTCTGGGTCTAAACACAACTTTCCCTCGTGCCGTTTGCTGCCACTCAGGGCCCCAGACAGGTTTGCCATTTCGTGTGCTCCCACTGCATTTTCCTTGTCATTCTTTCTGTGTTCTGAACGGGATGAGCAGCTTGAGGAGGGCCAGATGGGAAAATGCTGGATGCTATAAACATGCTGCAACGGCTTATGGTGGCTTTAAACTTCAAAATCAGGCGAAGGAAATTGCTCTGCCCAACCAGCTGAGCTGCCCACCACCCAGGAAAGGTTGGGGAGGGTCGAAGGTGACACTGAAGAATCCTCCCAGCAGTGCAGCCCCAACTGCCCCCCTGGCTGTGAGGGCCCTGTGGGGGCCAGGGTTGGGGCTCCAATTCACCTCCAAGGTGGGCTTTGTGCACACAAGGGTACTCTGACCTGTGGAGTGTAATAACCCCCCTGGCAGGCTGCTCCTGCAGTGGGAGATTTCCCACTTCACCTCCCACTATATGGCCTGAGCCAAATTTTCTAGAAATAATGAGGTCATGCAGGATAAAGCAGTTTAAGTGCAGTGGGCAATTAAACATGTATTTATATTTCCTCTCCTGTTTTATAAGGCTGTTGCATGGGGCAACCATTCTGGTTGTGTCTGCTTCCTGATATTTTAAAATGAACACAGAGCTGCTTCACCTGTGTCAGCTACTGATCACCTTCCCTTTGCCACCAGCTCCTCTGCTTCCCGTGGTCAGTCCTGTTGGTCCCTGACACTTCATGGGACTCCTGGTGGGGACATCCCCACTCTGGATACCTCTGTGGTCTCCCCAGGGAGACTTAACCCATCCTGATCTTGCTTTTGAGCCCACAGATAAACCTCAACACCACCCCCAGCAGCGCCAGCTCCAAAGACCTGCAGCAAGACAAGAGCGGTGTAGAACAAGGAGGCAGGTCCTTCTGCTTGGGGTGAGCCTGGGGACAACTCATGGCATCACCCCGAGCCTCTCTGGGTAAGGAAGTACCTGCAGTACCTGCAGGAAGTAACCATGGGGTAGGTTACTTCCCAGGGGCAGGAAGAGCCCTGTTCCACACCTTCGAGAGCACTTTCCTTCCCCACCTGTTCTGGTGGTAACACGGTGTGTATGTAATTATGTTTATTGCTTGTTCAGAAAGCAATCATAGCTCTGAAGTGTTACCTCCCAGGTTTGTTTCTGCAGATGCCCTTAACAATAATTAATCATACGTATTAACATGCGGTCAAGAGACTTGTCAAAACTGGAGCTCTCGAGCGGTAAACAGAGCTCGTGCAATTAGCAGCGCCTGCTCTGAAAACGCTTGGATTGATTCATTGTTCCTCCCAACACCTAAGGAAGTCAGGGAAGTAATAAATCATGAGAATATAGACAAGGCACTCAGCAAACTGTGATGAAGACACTTCATCAGCTGCCTGTAGCTCTGTGTCAGCGCTGCACTGGAGCTGACGCTCTGTGAACTGGTTGCACGATGGGTGTAACCACCAAGCACTCACAAACACTGCAGAATAAACTCAGAAATGCCTTCTTCTAAGTTACAAGTAGGGGATTTCTTCATTGCTTTTCATCCAGCTGCTACCAAGCATATGCCCTCCCTTAAAATAAAGGTATAAGAGCTTCTAGTGAACAGATTTTACTGAGGAGAGTAGGACTTCCTCTGCCAAGCCCACCAGGCTGGGTAAATGGAGGGGAAAAGGGTGCAACTGCATTTGCTGGTCAGAAAAGGATCTTTCCATCTCTCCACCAGCTCAGGATGCCACAGAGCAAGACACCTGACTCTCCTGGAATCCTGGAAGTGCTTTGTTAAAGCAGCTCCTTTTAACTTGTAAAAAAAATAAATCAACATTTGCTAAAGGAATAAAAGAAAAAAGGACAGCAGTGGCAGGAGAGGAATGGTTCCTCCGAACTTTGAAGCTGTTGTTATCTATCAGGAACAACAAAAGGAGCTCAAAGCTGGGAGATGGAAAGCAACAAAACGTATGAAAGCAAATGACTTGAATGGGGCTCTCAGAAGTGATGGTGACGTTTCATGCTCCCTATTGGCTTCTTTTCTGTGTCTGAGTGAAAAAGGAGAGCATCCCTTAAAGAGCAGTGTTGTCTTAGTAGTCCCTGCATTTGGTATTATTAATAACAGCTGTGTTCAGCAATTGTGGTGTTGGTCTAAAAGCCACCAGGAGCTCCCAGCCCACGTGTTGAGTTGAAATAGGAAGGTGGTATGTGTGTGTTTGTGGGGGGGTTATTTTTTAATAAAAACATAAAGGCTGTTTACATTCTTTAAAAGTTCCTTGTAGTCATAATAGGCAGTTACTTCTCTTGACTCCTTGGTGGCTTCACAGAGGCTCTTCTTTTCCTGTGTGCAGGGGACTGCAAAGCTGTTCCCACAAGGAGGAGGTGCTGACACCTGTTTTGAGCATCTGCAAAGATTTAAAGCTCTTCACCCCTCTGGGCATCTGTGCTGGTGAGCATCTAAATAAGTATGAGTCAAAAGCATCATATATTCCCTCATCTAAAGGCTCATGCAACTTTTCAAGATGTTTTCAGGGCTAGCCATGTTCATCTTTGCACTGTGCCCTTTTCTAGCTGAGCTGAAGAAGCCAAGGGAGACACCCACTGTGTCCTGCTGGGATATGAGAATTCACATCCAGGAATTTGAGCTTAGAAAGCAGAAGGGTTCATTCTTTAGGGAAGAATTTTGCTTTACAAGTTGTTCAATCAGTGATTGATAAGTAAATATGATGCACAAGCTTTACTATGTCCACAAGAGAAGTCTAAGAAATTTTGTGTACAGTAAGATGCAGAGAGCATTCCCCTCACTGGGTTCCTGGAAGAAACAGGAAAAGGCAAAACCAGGGAGTCAGATCAAGTCCTGTTGCATAGAGGAGGAAAAAGTGTTCTACAAGGGACAGGCTGGCACCAGAGTGATGAACTAACACGAGGAACCTAAGCACAAAGGATACCACTTCATGGGAACAGATGATGTTCCTGCACTGATTCATTATCCAAAATTTACACTCCAAAAGGAACTGGGAGAGAGGGATGTCTGAGGTATCCTCCTGGAGGAAAATGAAGGAAATCAGAAGATGCAAGGACCTGGCATGAAAATGCTGCTTAGCCAGGAGGGGTAAATTAAAGAATTTGGGCTTTTAGGTTTGGAAGAGCTGCACTTCTGCAGAACACAGGGCTGTCTGAAGCTGCAAGGAGAGGTTTCGATTAACAGAAGTGTCTGAAGAGAAGGGACCACCAGACCCTCAGATTGTTCAAACTCTCTCTGTTGGTGACATATAATGGACTATGCTGTGCAGAAATTCCTAAATTGACTATGTATCAGGACTAAAAACCCAGGTAATAAATGCAAGGAATAGAAATTGCTTGTTTAGAACCATGCATTAGAACTAGCTGATATTAATGAAACCTAATAGGAGGACACATGACAGGAATGTTGATTAAGTTGTTTATAATCTCTTTAGGAAAGATCAGCTGGGCAAAAGGGAAATAAAACTGTCTCCCCCTGTAAAATGGTGATGCTGGCAACTAGGAAGTCAGGCAGCTGGAATATATATTCATCCACTAGACCTAAGAAGTAAAGCTTGTGGTGTCCCTGCAAGTGATATGCACTTTATGACATTGAACTGAATCATAGGATCATAAAACATCATGAGCTGGGTGCGTTACTTTGTCAGAAAAGGAAATTAAGTTGATCTTTATGAGTCGTCCTACTACTTAAACACACATTTATATTGTTTTCCACATACCCCACACTTGTCCTTGCGAGGCAGCTCGTGGTGAATGGCATAAAGTGGAGATTTCAGCCAGCCAGGATTTCTGGAGTCCCCAGATGGCAGCTTTCTGACAGAAAGGCTCCTTCCAGCAGGAACATCCACACCACGCCTCGTCTTGGCCAACGAGGAGAACCTGTTCGCAGAGCGGGGACGCTGAAACAGCTTGAGGCATCAGCAGCCATGGCTTTGGTCACATCCACTGTGTGAGCATAAAACAAGGAGATAAATCCCTCAGATAAACTCTTTGTCTTTCAAAAGGGAAATTTCACAAAGTCAAACACTACTAGCACATCAGTAAGGAGAAAAAAGTAACCCCAAACATTTCAGCAGGAAAATATAGATGGTATTTGCAAACTGTTTAATCAAGTTTGCCAAAAAAACCAGTCCCAGAATAAAGAAAGACCCAAACTAGTTTCAAAAAAAAAAAAAAGAAAAAAAGAAAAAAAAAAGACAAAATCCTGATTGTGAGGGTAAATAAAAGCAGAGGGGGGAAAATAAAGCATGAAAGGAGAAATTTGTGTTTAAAAGGGACTAGTAAAGCAAACACATACAGGGGCTATCAGTAGCTTGAAATGGTAATGATAAGAACAGAAAAGCAAATAGAAAGGGGAGGTTCATCAGCAGTATTATGAGAATGGTGGAATTTTAAAATAAATACCTTAAAAAATGGCCTGTAGTGGCAGAGGGACATTACCCACTGCTACTTTTAAGCCCTGCAGTCCTGAAAGAGGGTGTTAAATGGCAACTACCAAACGTCTCAATTTAGAAGTTTGCATCTGGGAAGTTAGCTAAGGAGTCTTTTAAACAGCTAGTAATAAATGAGTTTTCAGACATGTCAGGACATGAAAGAAGTCTGAAAATACAGAGAAAGCTGAAATTGTGCCAATATCTTGAAAAGGGGAAGAGGATGGCCAAAGTGAGAGAGCATTAGCCTGATTTTGATCCCTGGGAAAAAAAAATTTAAAAAAAAAAAAAAAAAAGCAGTGATGGGATTGATTGTGCAAGGCTTTAGTAATAAAGAATTAAAAGGGGCTAATAAAATTAAATGCTAATCAAGGTGGGTTTAAGGTAAATGGATCTTCTCAAACTAATTTGATATCTTTTTATGAGATTACAAGTTTGGGTGACAAATGAAATAGTGTTAGGCTAATAGACTTTGGTAATAGACTTCTGTAAGGCACATGACTTGGCACCACTGTCCAGTATTTTGAGGAGGAAACAGGAATGATATAATTTCAACATGGCATACAATAAATGAATTAAAACCCACTAAGCAATGTCATTAAATAAGGAATCATCCCTAAGAGGCTGCTTTGCAGGGTTCTCCCTGTCCTGATTCCTGTCCTGACATGAATTACATGCTAGATCTTGACCAGGAAACCTGCCTTCCTTCCAAAAAATGGTGCCAGTGAAACTTTAAAGATGAGCCAAGCTTTGAACTGCAGGGAATATTGACTGAACAGGATATCTCAAAGGCAGAAAACGAGGTACAGCAAATTGATCCACATTTCAGTGTGGCCATGTATAAAGCTGTGTCCCTGAACACAAGGACACGGACCAGAGTGACTTGGCCTCAGGGAGAAGAGCTCTGAAAAAACAGAGGACTTGGCTGTGTGTCTGGCTGCCATAAAGTGCCTGGTGTGCCCAGAAGAGCAAATGCAGTTGACTGGGCAAAGCTGGCAGAAGGAGATTACATGTCCTCTGCCTTTGGCATTCCCATTCTTACAGCTGAGATTTGAAAGTGTCCCAAGTTCAGACATCCCTGACTCGAGCATGATTTTGAGAAGTTGGCATTGACACCAGGAGGACCTGTGGAAATGGGAAAGGGGCTGCAAGATTTGCCCTGAGAGGTCAAAATCCAGGAAGTTCACTCTGTCTTGATGAAGAAAAAGAAAAGAGTTCAGGTTGATTTCACTGTGATCTTTATGTACCTTCAGAGTGAACCAGGTGGAAGCTGCACAGAGGCAAATTCACACATCTGAAACAGCATCATCTTAAAAATATATGTATTCATATGAATGAACATGGTGTTTTCTTTACAGAGAGAGTAACAGCCACCAAAACAACCTTGGAATGGTTGTGCTGATTCTTTGCAAGTGGCAGTTTTGAAATCAAGATCTGATGTGTATCTGCAGACAAAAATTAATTACAGGAGCCCCATTCACTAAAAATCAGGGATCAAACAAACAGCCACGTGAATCCTTTCGGCCCAGCTTAGGGAGCTTTGGATCAGGCCATGCCTTAGTTATGGGGGATGCTGCAAAATGACCAGTGGCCCGGGGTTCTCCAGCCCCCCACAACCTCACTGGGACCGTGCAAACCACTGGAACTGAGAAAAACGCTCCTTTACCTAGGCGTGTCACTTCACACCCCGGCAGGCAATTAAAATGCAAATTAAAAATGTTAATTAGAACTGTTTCAACATCTATTCTAATGCACAAGATGGGAATTCTGCAGAGTGCACGGAGAAGGATGCATTGTTCCTCAGGCAAAACCTTCCCGATGCCACTCCTGCTCCGGAGTGAGCAGAAATAGCTGCTACTCTTTTGAAAACCTGGAGGAAAAAAGAAAAAAAAAAAAAAAAAGAAGAAGAAAATAGAGTGCTGAGGTCTGATCCTGACCTCAAATGCTGGCTTAAACCCACCGAAGCCAGAGGTCAGAATCAAGCCCTGTAAAATTCTGAACACTGAAAGGAGGTGTGAAAGGGTATCTGCCCCACAATGAAACACCTGTGTTACACTGGTTTTACTATTTTCCCCCCTCTCCTTTTTTTTTTTTTTTTTTTTTTTTTTTTTTTTTTTTTTTTTAAAATCACGGCAAATTTAAATGCACTTACAAAGACAGGCACCAACTAACCTAAGGCTCTGCTTAACACTGGACAGCAGCCTGGGGATAACTTTGTTTCAATTCAGCACAAAACCCAGGTTCTTATAATGCCAACAGCTCTGTAAATGCACACCAGCAGGTCTCCTTTCCATGTTAAATATGTAGTTGCTCCATTAAGGCTCATCCCAATACACCCTGATGTTTAAGACAACTTTCTTCCCTTTCCTGCTTAAAATCTACCCACATCAAAGATGAAATCTGGAGGCTCCCAGAGCTGTGATGAAGTTGTTTTTACAGCTATTTGAGCAGCATGTTATACCTGCTTATTTGAAGATGATGATATTTGTATTGTTGCTAAGAATTCATGCCAAGCATAATTTTGGGGCGTTGTGAAGATATCATATTTGCATATTTTAAGTATTGATATAATACAAAATTCTCTTTATGACTCCTTTCACAGCATAATAATGCTCTTTCCACTGCATGACAGCCTTTAGCATAGAAAAATTCAAAAACAGAAGAAAATTATTTTTCAGAAAATGGATCTTTTTTTCCTTTTAAATCTGATTTTCATTTTCCCATGTTTGGAGCATCCCTTACTGCTCATGACCTGCTGCATATCATTCCCATAAAAACAGTAATTGCAGAGAGATACAGGCACTTATCAGAGCAATGTCTTAATCAAACAAATGAGTGGATTCTGAAGAAGTTTGGCTTATTTTTTTTTCCTGAAGCACACTATTTCCAGCCTTGCAGGCTCTATGCCAGTTGTCAGTGTGGAAGATGGCCCATGTGAATCCCCCTTCTCTCCTTTCTCTCCTGCCCCTTTGCCTTGCCTCAGACCTCTCTGCCCTTCCCTCCTTCCCCATCCTTTGAGCACACAGAGACTATTTCTTGCTCCATGCCAAGCCCTGGGATAGGAATAGCTGAAACAGAGTCTGCAGACCTCTTCTCCGATCCTCTGACTCCCTTCTTTCCCTTGTCTGGCTTCCTTCAAGTGAAGAGCTTTCATGCCATGCCTTTCTTCCCTGCTCTAAAAGGGCTCTCCCAGAGCTGCCCCCTCTCCCAAAGCACTGGCAAGCAGGGCTGTCTCGGGGCAGGGGATTTGGATCCACACACATTGCTGGGGAGAGTCCTGTTTGCAGGGGCTTCAAAGCGAGAAAACCTGAGAGGAAAGGTGGGGGAAGAGAGAAAATCTAGGGATAGATACTGGCTTTTCTTTATGGTCTGTCTCTGCGTGAAAACCACTTTCTGCATGACACTTATACTGGATTTTAATTACCTGAGAGGCCTGTGGTGCTTTTCTGATAGGAGTTGTCTTGCAGTGCAGGGTCATAGTGGCTGCAGCTGGTGGCGGCTGTGGCTCTGGGGGGCTTCTCCCCATGGCAGTGCTGAAGTGTCCTCCACCACCCAGCATTTCTTGGTGGCATTTTCTTTCTGTAAAAGGGTTTTTTTTGACAGTCAGAGTGTGTAATTCAGCAGTGGTGGGCTGGAGGCACCTGATCTCCAGCCCCTGTGAGAGGCATTGCGTGGCTGAGGGTGAGTGGCTGCTGCTCTGCTTTGGGACACAGGGAATGAGCTGTGGGTCTGGCAGGGGGGTGGGTGAGTGACCTGGCAAGGACATGAGCTTCATGTGCAGCCACAGATTTGATAGAGACCTCAGCCTCTGCTCTGGAGGGAAGGAAATTAAACTTACAATGCTGTTAAAGCACTGCTGAAGGACGGGTTTTCCTTTTGCCCTTACGTCCCCGGCTCAGGAGAGACACAGGCAGTCACAGGGGCTGATGGTTTGGGGGACACAGCAGCAGGGAAGTGCTGAGGGTGGGTGGAAGGGAAAGGAGCAGGTTGTTGTCTCTTGTTCTCCAGGTTTCGCTGGCCAAGCACACCCTGAGGGATGACTGACAGCAGGGAGGGTGGCAGGGCTTGGGAGCAAGTCCTCCCATCCCAGAACCCTCGGGAGGAAGGGGAGAGACTCTCCTTCAGGGCTTTCTCTCCTGATCCCAGAAGCAGCACATCAGGAGGGAACAGCAAGCCATGGCTCGCTGTGGCCTGAGGGCTGGCCCGGGGCAGGGAGGAGACTGTCCCCTGTCACTGCGTGTTGGTGGCAGCAGATGTCACCTTGCAGGGAGCACTGCTGGGCCAAACCCCCCGAGATTTGGTGCTCCTCCCCTCCCACCCAGAGGCTGAGAGACCGAGGGAGGTGATCCTGCCGGAGCAGACAGAGGATCGCCGCCCTGCGCTTGGAAATGAGATTCCCGAGCTCTGCACTGGTGTCATTTCCATACCCACCTTGCAGCGCTTACCCACAGCAGCAGGAGGCCATTCCCAGGGATAATACTCCATCCCACTCACATTGTCTGCCTCACAGTCGAAGAACAGGGAGGTCCCTGGCAGCCCCTCCTGGCTGACCCTTGGATGGGGAGAGCAGCTGCCAAAACAACCCCAACTCCTCCTCTATTACAAAGCTTACCCATCAGGCAGTTTGCAATTTTAATATGAAAAATTGCCTTGGTTATTGCAAAATTAATTCAGTTTGTTGGTTTCTTTGGGGGTTTTGTTTTTGTGGGTTGTTTTTCCTTTTTTTTTTTTTTTGAGGTTGTATAAACAGTTGGTAAGTGCCATCCCTGCCTTTAAGAATTCACTAAAAAAACCCAGCGTGATTTGATTTGTTTGTACAGCGAAAAGATTGTTCTTTAATCCCTTTGGAGTTGTTGGATCTGACACTCCTGCCAGTCGAACTAATGAAAAATCCTCTGGCAGGATGTGTTTGGGAAACTCAGAGACATCCACCCTGCAATGACTCTCCTGAAGGGGGTGGCAGCTTGGAAATGGCAGATCCAGGGAAAAAACTCCTGCATCCCTTTGAGAAATGTGGTATCACAGGACTTGCTGACTCGGAAAGGACCCACAAGGAACATCAAGTCCAACTCTTAGCCCTGCACAGGGCCATCCACGCCAGAAACCAGTACAAGGATGGGAATTTTACTGTATTTGATATAAATTTAAACTCAATTTTCAAACGGGAAGTATAGGAGATTTTAGGAGAACAAAAACAAACAAGAGACCCACCCAAGCAACACTACCTGATAATCTTAAGTAGTTGTGGTTTTTTTTCTCCTTGGTTAGATCCACTATTGTAAAAATAATTCATGTGGAATTTGTGTTAATCTTAGGTATTCCAAATAGCAATTAATTCTGTAATTAATATGAATGATTAATTCGCCACATAAACTGTATGAAATAATAACAGAAACTAAATGGGACACATTGCACCTGACTGGGGAGGAGGAAAGAAGTTGCCATGAAAGAATAGAGCAGTTTGAGGCTCCACACCAGTTACGAGGATAAAATGAAATAAAAAATAGGCTAATTAGATCTTGAGTGGGGCTACCCTGAGTCCCCTCCACCACTGGAGACGTCAGACCTGCCAGGGTGGGAGTAATGAACCCGTGCCTGTGTTCAAACAAGTCGACCAGGACCAGCTCTTTCTAATCACTTGCTAATATATATGCATGTATATTCTTAAAATGCACTGTTCTCTATTAATGGAACCAGGAAATTTTGCATTTAGTGTGGGAGAACATCCTCAAATAATGGAGTTTTACCTAAAATCCTCGAAGTATTTCCTGAAAAGTCCCAAATGTAGAGAAATATTTCCTCAGGAAAAAAAAAATTTAAAAAAGTGTTAAATTGTTGTGCTGCTGAGAACCTTTCAGATTCATTGCAAGAGTTCATATATTCATTAGAAATAATAAGGAAAACAAGATTACATTCCTCTACCCTTCCCCATTCCAAAGACTTCCCTATATATATATATATTTATGTACTAGGAAAAGTCAAAGGGATTTGATGTATTTCACTGAACTTTTGATAGGTACCTTTGCTCACACAGAAATAGGTGCACATATCATTTTACTCCCGTGTGTGTGAACTGATTATGGTATGAGTGTGGCTATCTCAAATCTCTAGTTAAGGCATTGTTATGATCACAGTGAACCCTGTGGAATTGCTTTGTAAATGTTAAAGTAGTAATGATTAAGGGCTGCTAAACCCTTTTGCATCCTTATCTCTGCAGCCCTACCCTTTGCATTACCAGCTTCTGTGTAAATCATTCCAAATTGCTTCTAATTTGATCTCCCTGTGTGTGCTTTAATCGGTGCAATAAGTAATAGGGTGACCCTTGCCATCTAACTGTGCAAAGCCTCATCTACACAAGTTTCATATTAAATTCTTGCTTTTGCCAACACCTCTGGTGGTTTCTTAAACCAAACCACTCACTCGTGACAGAGAGGAAAGTGTGGAACCCACACACAGTTGGCATTGCTCAGATTTCAGTGGCTTGGTTCATATAAAAATGTCCTTAAAAACACACATAGGCACTGCAAGTAGGGGAAAAAGATGCCCTGAGAAATAGGATTATTTTTTTTGAACAATGAAGGCCAGCGCATTAGGAGGAATACAATTGGAAAATGACAATTGAGGAAATTCAATAGTATGCCTTGCAAAGCTTTTTACTGCAGTTAAGAGTATGTCATTAATAAAATGCATAAAATTTTAAAAAGAATTCCCTTAAATGAGTTCCTTTTGGAATCGTCTTAGGAAGCATTATTTTGACAATGTTAATTGTTGTCTTTTTCTTTTTTGATAAATGTATTATGCAAAATTAATTCCCTCACTATGTAGATTTAATCCACAACACAGGACCACTGTCAGAATTTAAAAGTATTTTGAGTTTTCTAATGAATAGATACAAAAAAAGCCATACTCAATTAATTTATTAGTTTGAAATTATAAATCAGTCACTGTCTTTATCTACAGTTTCCTGCATTTGACCAAATCCTACTGTGCAAATGCCCAGAGAAAATAATTACAGGATATTTTTGAAGACAAAGTTTTATCATAGGATTCTAAAATATTGAGTAACTTCCCTTCAGTTAAGGTCAATTCTGTGCTCAGGAAGAACCTACAAAAGACTCAGACAACTTAAAAATTTATTCCAGTGCTTTGAGTGAGCAAGAAGTAAAACCATTATTTTGTCTTGCTAAAATTTCTCTACAAAATAACCTGATAATCCAGCTTCACTCTTAGGTTCCCTGGAATATTAGAAAAATCAACCTTTCCTTTATTATCTCTCAGTTTTTCCATGCTAATACTGTCTCCCTGGGATGTCTGGGTCAAAACCTGCATGTACAGGGGTTTTGCCCACTCTCCCAACTGGCTCTTCCCTGAGTTTTCCTAAATGAGAACTCAGCTTGAACAGGGGTCATCTGGTTCACCTGATGCCAAAACACAGGCGGACCTTTCAAATATTTTACCTGCTACATTTTATAAATATCATAAATCATTACAAATATTCCCAGCTCCCTGACATAAAAGAAAATATTGCATTAATTTTTAAGGGTTCCTTCTGGTTTTGGATACAGATTTAAACTCTAAAACTGACACAGTGTGTCCTTGTGTACTTATGCCAGTTGCCCATAGTTTTCTGGCAAACTCAGCTTAATCTGCCCCTTTCCCTCTTCCCATCTCAGCATCAGAAATTGCTACTGACCCCTTGCAGATAGTACAGCCATAAATAGCAGTGTTAGTACAAGAACTTAGAAGAAAGCTAATTTCCCTGTTTCACTAAATGAAGTTACCTAGGAGATGAGGGGTCCACAAATCACTTGATATCTCACCAAAGAGCAGATTAATACCTGTCTGGTAGGATTTTGGAATCAGAGATTTCTTCTCGATCTAGATCCGTGAAGAGTTAGTTTTCTGGTTGTGGGGTTTGTTGTTTCTTTGGGTGGATTTTTTTTTTTTTTTTGCCTAGTTTATGTCAGAAAGCTTGATTTGAGAGCTGCTGACATTGCTTTAACCACAAATGGTAACCATCACGTGTCCTAGAGGAACAGGAGAAATGCAAAGGAGTCTGATCTTTACTCCTTCTGCCTTGAGTCTGGCCTGGGAAGGCAGTGCCCAAGCAGCCAGAAAGCTGCAGTGAGACACAGGGAGCCTCAGGCTCCAAGCTGATGCAGCCCCACTGTCAGAGACTGTGGAATCAGCACAATCCCCACGGATCTGGATGAGCAATCACTGATATTCAGAACACACAGGTGGGTATTTGCTGCTTGAGGAGACAGAAGGCACCTGAATATTTGCAGAGGACACAGATCCCTTGCCTGGTAGGAAATGGTGCTGCCCACAGGGGAGCAAAGAGAGAAACCAGAAACAGCGGCTCTCAGAGGAGGATTTACCTGAGTTGTTCCACATTTTGAAGGGACCAGTCTACTTGGAGGGTCACAGGATCCTACAGCTGCAGGGAGACCTAGCAGAAGATAAGCTTCAATTCCCCTGTGTTTGTGAAACATAACCATTTAAAATCTGTAACAGGAATTAAGGTTTTACCCTGGTTTTTATCTTCTGTTCAGGACTCCACCAAGACCTCAGAGCTCAGGAAGTGTAATCACACATGGAGAATGGGTGAGCAACAGTCAGAACTAGAGCCTCAGAGAGGAGCCAGGACGAGTTTATGCATCATTTTTCAGAATATTTTCAGTCAAGAAGCTGAGATTAGGCAGCTATACTTTTCTGGCTATTACTTTCTAAATTCAGCTTCCTTGTCTGAAACCTGCAACATTTAGCAGTCCATGCAACCCTATAATAGGATTTAAAAGTCCTGCTTCATTGGTGTCCAGCAATGCAGCATCTGGGGCTGGATTCTCAGCATTTCACTAAAGAAAGATGTGGGCTGTGGTCCAGGATTGAGCCAACAAAGTTGGATGGGAATGACTGGCATTCACTGACAGCTCCATGAACACAACTGGGCAGGACTGCAATGTGGAATGAAAAGATGCTGGACTGTAATACTGCCTTAGTGTGTGACTGGCTGCTGAATACTTGTTTACAAATTACTGCAAGATTCTGTTTACACAAGATTATTTTAACCTCTAACATTTTGATATTCTTGGGAAGTGCAGATGGTATATTTACTTAATCACTGTCAAAGCCCTAACTTTTTATTATTTGAAACTGATTCTCAAGTCAGTGTTACTTCTGCTCAGTGTTTTCACTTGCCTTGTTTCAACTCTCTCTTCAGTCATTTTTAATTCTCCTCAGTGTTCATTTTTCAGAGTGAAATTTTTGCTTAAAAGTGGCTGAATGCAGAAGCCAGTGGTGGGAGTGGCACAGTAGCTAAGAAAAAACAAACCCCCTTCTGTACACTTTTTCCCGTGTTACCAGTTTTTGAACCTTTCTATGGTTCCACTGCTGGACCATGGGCTTAGTTTTCCTTGGGATGGGTTGTGACCTGTTGTTTTAACCTGACTCTTGGTCTGACCACAGGTGAACTGCAAAATTAATTCCACTTGTGCAAAACTTCAACACTGGAGGGACGAGTAAGGTATTTTTCCGGAGGTCAGCAAGCTCCAGTCCTCTGGCAGGCTCTGGATCTGATCTGCCACCTTTTGTCTTAAGAAAAGTACATCTCCATCTCAGCTTCTACCTATACTATCCTGGTCTTTATTACTGTAATTAGGGGCCAGTTGCAGATGTCACTGGAGTCTCCACAAGCTGTTTATTCTCTCAGGCTTTTGAGAAAGAGAAGGAATTGTGCCTTCCACCAAGAGAAAAGGGGGTTATTTGGGCTTTTTATGATTCCTTCTGATGCATCTTCTATACTTACTATGTGGAATGGACCAAGAAACCTATGAGGAAATTTTACTCAGAATATTACCTTACACAAAGGTGCTCAGACATGAATTGAGCTCTTCATTATTTTTTTTCTGAATAGAATAAATTAAAAAAAAAAAAGCCAAACCAATAATACTTGAAACAACTGCATAGGGACCTAAATATCATTGCTTTATCCACCCAGAATACTGGGAAGGAATTTTACAGCTTCGAGTTTGTGTATAAAGGAAACCTTATGTAAGATAATGAGGTACTTTGATGCAAAGCTTAATGGTTTTACCTCATTCTTCCTACTGGCAGTGAATACTTGATAATTCCTAATGATGCTCTCTCCATACCTTGGTAGCAATATGTTCATTCCACATCTAAAAACAGTTCAGTAATGTAATTTCTCTATAAAACGCTGCTACTAACCATATCTAAACTAATTAGGCACAGTCAGAAACAGCCTAAAAATGTAGCAGGCTCGCTGAATGAGCAGATTTGGAATCTGGCACTGTTCCTACTACATGACTTGATTGGGATGCTTTTACCAGCACCTTCCTTTCTGGGCCACAAAAGCCAGATTTCTGTGTCTCTCCTGATCTTTTCTGCCCTGGAGTGATGGGGCAGAGGGGAACAGCTTGTGTGTAGCTCTTTTGCTGGGACTCTTTCGCCTCCTTTGCCTTTTTTTACCTCTTCATCCCAATTTGGGGAGCAAATATGCCCTGGTTACAGGTTTTTAGTGACCACTAACAGCCTCCTCTGGGCTCTCCTTCCAGTGCTGGGTGTGGAGCAGAGGCACAGCTTGCTGACAAGTCAGGGCCATCCTAAGATGCATCCCTCTTTTTATTTCTAGCTTGATTTTTATTTAGTTCAACAAAAGCTCTTAAACCATCAGCTCCCGTGTTCTCCCAAATTTTAGCAAATTTGGCCAATTTACCCTATAACCTCGACAAACAGAACATGATCCTAAGCAGTCAAATCCTCCATCTGAAGGATTTACCAAATGAATATGAAGCAATTAGTATCATGGGATTAAATAAGAGGAAGGAAAGTCCTTGCATAAAGTGACTGTAGAATCAGGCCATGAAACATCCTGTTAGTACAGCAGAAACTATTTTTCTGTTTTTAAAAATTGTCCTTTAGGTTTTTATAAGCTTTGTACCTACCAGCTTCTGTGTCTTCTAAACAAGTCAGAGCAAAACTCTAGGTAAAAAATGCAAGAACACTCAGTGTATTCAAAGTGACACCATTCAGTGGGCTGTGACCATTTTTTCCTCTTTTGGCTTAATCTGCAAATCATTATGGTTTCACCGAACTCTTTCTTATTAAACAACAGACACCATGTTCAAAAAAAAAAAAAACCCAAAGCACAAAGGATGCATGTTCTTCAAGAAAGAACCTATAGTTAATGCAATAATTGAGAGAGCAATGGGCCAATGTTTAGATTTACCAGCCCTGACAAGTTGTTTGCATCTTCAATTTGCTCAATCTGTTATTTCTTTTTCAGTAGTTAAACATTTCCATGCAGAAGTAGTCAGGAAATCCAAGCATGTTCCAGGCACTGAAAAATTCTAAATATTTTATTTTTCTGTTGTAGGTTTGGTTATAGCTAAAAAAAAAAAAAAAAAGTGGAACAGACAGGTAGAGCTCCACAAGGGGGATATTTAGTTTTAATTCCAGGAATGATTTTGCCACTTTTCTGTGAATCCTAGCATTAGGCTAAGAGGTTAGTGTGGCAGTGGAAAGGACCAAAGTGCATTTTTAATGAGAGATATAGATATGGATGCCAAAATAAAGCAAAACTCATTCCTAAAGACCTACTGGAAAATCACAACTACCACGCCTGCCCAGCTTTGCCAGGTGACCACAGCTAAGCTGTCTATAAATATTTTTTTAATGTTGATTTTTTATCTATTAAGCCTTAATAATTTGCATTTGGTGTGGGTTTTTTTCTGTTCTCAGAAAGCTGATTGTGCTTAAATGCTGGGAATTTTATTATTAATGCTGTACAGCTCTGATGGATCTGTGTAAGGGAGCAGCAGGGAATGCCATTGCTATATATCACATGCATCCTTTGACTTTAGTGGAATTTTTCTGGCCCACTTTTTGCCATGGTAACACAGTTTTGGAAATCCTCTCATTTACTTATTGACAAGGGGGTGTGCCTGATTTCAGGGGCAGGCAGTAGGAACACCTTCCCTGAGCTCCACAGGTGTTGTTTTCAGCCTGTGCACAAGAAGGAGAATCCAGAAAATTCCTAAACCAACCACACTTACACCCTTCTGTCCTGCTAGAGGAGATGGTTTCTTGGGATGAGAAGACACAGGTGGGTCCTGCAGGGCTTGGTGGGAGTTCCAATGAGGTGCACCGGGAATGCTTGATGGCAGCGTGACAAGTTCCAAGCTGAACTTGCTCAAGAAGTCCTGATACTTCAACCTTCCACTGCGTTCAGAGACTTCCAAACTAATGAAGAAGCAAAAGACTTTTGTAAGTGCTAATTTGACAGCAACAGAACCCCCTTTATGCACTCAGGATATGATAAAACACATCAAAAAGAAAGGGAGAGGATGCTTTGGAATAGAAGGAATCCTAGGGCCCATCTTATTAAAAAAAAAAATAAAATCACAGCTTCTCTGCAGAAGCCTGCACAAGACAGGGAGAACAATGAAAAAAAGGGAAATGCAGGATATTTTTTAATTGAATTGGGCCCTTAGTGTGCTGTTGAAACTACTAAACCCCGTGATTAGGCACAGTGATTGAGCTGCAGTATAGAAGAACAACGCTGTAACATGAGAAGTAAATCAAGCACACGCTGCACTTGTATCCTGCCTAAGCACCATTGTGGTGAATTCCTCGTGCTATCAGGTGCACCTAAGTGATACCACCCTCTCAGGAGGCCACTAAGGTTCCTCAGTTATTGTATTTGCACCAACAAATTATTTCACCCCGAGGGCAAAAATAAATCAGTAGGAAAAAAAAAAAAACAAACACAGAAAACCTTTAGAGCCTTCAGAATCACATAATTACTGCAGAAACCCCATTTCCACAGCACAGCCAACCTATAGAAGAGATGCTGGCTGCCTGTGAAGGTGTGTGTGGCTGCTTGGTCAGACAGAGGGCAGGTATCCCACCCTCTGGAATCATAAGGCTGAGGCTGGGCTTTATTCCATAAGCAGCTGTACTGAATAAAATGGGACAACTCCTGGTACAAGCTACTAATCAAAGCAAGGATTATCACAGCCTGCCCTTAAAACGAGCTGCACTCACTCCGTGAGCGTTTCAAGAGTCATCAGTATGCCTTTCTAGGGTCTTCATTATTGATTTTTTTAGTATAAATCTAATTGGGAACCTCAGATTGCTTTTGATTTGATCTTTTTCGGCAGAGACTTAAACCCTAAAGGAAACTAGTCACCTCTTTGATGCCTGTGCCAAGTTGCAGTCAAACTTCAAAGGGCAAAGGATACATTTTGAATTTCCTTTCAACTTTCCCCCATTGGCCTGGCTGCTACCACATTATGAATTATAAACAATTCTATTTTGTGCTTGTGATTATACTTCACACTTCATACAAGGATCTCAAAGTGTATTACAAACTTCAATTAAATAGAACAATACCCTGATGAACTGGGTTAGCTATAGTTGGAAACTACTTCAACACCCAGGGAAGTTTAGCCTTTTGGGGGGCTGCAGATAGTTCAGGCAAGTCAAGGGAGTTCAAGCAGAGAGGAGAGAAGTGCCTGTGATAAAAAGGAGGATGTCATTAGGCGAGATGTTAATCAACACCTCCCTTGCAGCGTGTTTACCATCCTTAGGCTTTCATGGAAAAGGTCACAGCATCAGAAACTCAGAAGCCCAAGAAGCCAAACTCCAGCGAGAAATTCTTAATCCAGTGCTCGAGACAGACTCCAGCTGAGCCTTGCTGACAGCAAACAGTAAGTGGCCATCAGCCAGGAAAGGATAGAGGACCTTTTGTGTGAAGTCACCCAGACTGGGACTATCAGTAACACTTCTGTACCAGCCCTGAGCAGCAAAAACAGGGGTTTGGATCAGCAGTGGCAAAACCTGTTCCCAGATTGGGAGGCTCTCCTGGGGCATCTTCATATAGATGTACGTAGGCATGTCTTTGAGGGGCCTGTCAAAATCAAGATATCTCTGGAAATACAGGGCTTGAATCTCACTCACACAGAGGCTGGTGCTTATTTAAATGAGGCTCCTCAGGCCTGACTCTCGTTGCTATTACGGATGACAGTTTCTATCAAGATTTTTTTTTTCCTCACTTGTCTGAGGTTCTTTTAAGTATAAAATAGCTTCTTCTTGAGTGTAAAGTAGACAGGATCTAGCCTGGAGGACTCTTCAGCTGGAGATGCCGCCTTACTGCTTCCAAAAAAATGGAAAAAAAAAAAATCCACCTGAGATTTTTCATAGCTCAGGAAGGTTTGAGTTCTCCCAACTCAGCCAAGCTCAGCCTTGAGCCCAGCCTGGCTTGTCTGCTCAGGGGTTTACAGGCAGGAGGAAAGAATATAAACACATTTTCACTTTTGCTTTCACCTGGTGTTGAGGCTTCAGTTCAGCACTTGCACTTGGGAGCTCACCAGAAGTGTGGCTACGAGGGAGAGAGCACACAGCCTATTTTAAAGGGGGGCTTGGTGCAATCTTAGAGGGGAAAGAGGAAAATATTTCCATTTTGAGTGCTTTCAGCTGCAATTTGACACATCCATAGCACGACAACGTGGCAGAGCGTGCAATCTCTGCTGCCATTGCAAAGAAGGCCTCACCACTGTCTGCAATTTGTAGTCAAAACTGCAGGGGCAAGAGCTCAGAGGGTGTATCTGCAGTGATACAGCTGTCTGTGTACAGGTTTGGAGGCTCTGTGTCTTGTCTTTCAGCTCGCTGCCAAATATCATGAATGCAACCACGAGCAGGAAGGTGAGAGTGCTTTTAAGTAAAACCTGAAATGTTTTAGTCAAGGTTGCCCCTGTTTCACTTCATATTTGGAGCAGGAAAAGTCACACTGAGCCAACAGTAGGAAAGATTAATAAAAAAAAGGCTCTTTTAATTTTAAGTTCAGCAGAAGGAGAATCTTACGGATCCCCTGAGATCAGCACTGGGCTGATCAGGTGGTTTGTCCTGCCAGAGCCTTGCCATGACTTCAGCCACTCCTGCTTAATTCAAGGGTACCTTAACTACTAATATTAATCTAGAGGGATCTTTAACCAAGAAAAGCAGCTGAGAGGTGTCCAGGAAGCATCAAATGCTCACCCCTTTCTCTGTCCAAGGAAGGCAGGACAAAATAGCTACTGGGATAAAGGAATTTGCATGAGCTTCCCACGGAAATACCTTTTATCCTTTGCTGTGGAGGCTTTTTTCCTCCATCAACTGGAAGTGGATTAATTTAAAATTGAAAAAAAGGAAACTTATAAAAAATATACAGATAAAGAGCTAGTGAAAGAGAACTACTGTGCTTTAAATTCACACCTTCACTATTTGCAAGAGCATCTCCATGACTTTGCTTTAGAAAGCCTGTGATTATTATAGTTCATAACCATACCCAGAGATAAGGGAAAAAAAAAATAATCTCACACAAATGTAGCAACAAATGTTCATGGAATGATAGTCTGAAAACATTGTCATTTCATCCAAATTTTTAAACTGCTTGCCTATACACAGGAGTATGCAAACACTTGTCTCCAGCCACAGCCAATTTACCCAGTTGCACACTTCAATTAACAAAATAATACAGATTTCTTCCTCATTCTTCAGTCAGCCACTGGAAAATGTCAGTCACCTGCATGCCACAGCTCCTCTTTTGACACTGCATTATCTTTGCAGAGGAAATATCTTTAAACTCTTGTGTTACAACAAGCAGTCACTACTCCTGGTACCCCTGAGAGGATGCCTCTCCCTGACAGCTCCCAAGCAGATTTAGGCAAAATGACTTTTTGCCCTTCCTCAGTCTAGACAAGAAACATACACAGAGAATCATTAATGGGATCCACTGAATAAATTATAAATCGTGGTGTGGCATTTAGCCAGTTGAAGGGGGAAACGTCCATGGAGAAGGCGGCCTTTGAGATCCCTCAGGCAGTAAAAACCTGCTTCCAGGAATTCTGGCTTGCACCACAAAGGAGAAAAGGGGCTATGCAAGTAGTTAAGGGGGAAAAAATAGACTCTAAACGTGATCCAGCTGGTGACAGGCCAACAAAAGCACAGGATTCCAAGACTGACCTGAACTTAAGAAATCGGTGTAAAAAATGAGGTGATCTTACAAAGAGGGCTATTCTGTC
Organism: Myiozetetes cayanensis; assembly: GCF_022539395.1. Classification (NCBI taxonomy): domain Eukaryota; kingdom Metazoa; phylum Chordata; class Aves; order Passeriformes; family Tyrannidae; genus Myiozetetes; species Myiozetetes cayanensis. The sequence goes on along the minus strand of NW_026087521.1, from coordinate 69,383,717 downwards.
AATGCAGGAGAAAAGGGAAGTGAAAGCTAACTAGCCCAAATATCCCAAACCATTCTTCTCATCTGAATAGTCTTTAGCAAGCAGTGGAAATGTCTTTTGATTGCAAAGGCACTTCAGTCCTGAGATGAAAGAGAGAGCAATTATGTCCCTCTCCTTTCTAAGTTCAGGTATACTTAGGGTGGTACTTTTTAATCTGGTCATCCACAGTGGGGTTACTGCAGCTCAGTGATGCAAATGCAGGGCTGCAAAGGCACGGAATTTGTGAGGGAAAAGCAAGAAGGGGGTGGGGAAAAAAGTATGTTAATGCTGGCACAAGATGTGCACAACCTCCTTTTTTTTTCCAAACCTAACACTGGTGTGTGGCTTTTAAAATCTACTGCTGGAGTTTATTATTACTGACTAAACACCCATTTTATATTCTGCAGGGTGGAAAGCCACACTTTGGGTAAATACAGTAGAAGGTCATATGGCAAGCAGAAATAAAAAGGACAAAATCCAGTTGGTTGTAATAAACTGCAGAGTAAAGCACTGCCAGGCTCTGTTATGGACATACCTGACAGTGCCAAAAATCTATCTACATTTCATAAAGTTAATTATCAATGAAATCTATTCAACATTCACATTTGACCTCCAGAATCAGCAGTAAACTTCAGTTTTTTGAAAATTAAACCAAGTTTTACTTACAAAATTAGTCTCAGGAATGGCACAATGTGGAATAATAATAATAATAATAATAATTTTGAAAGGCTGTATCAGAATTTTGAAGAAGAAACTACTTATTTTCAGGGATGGAAGCTGACTTTACATCCACTGCAACTGTCAAAACTAAATATGTAAAATATCTTAAGGGAAAGTTTTCACAAACACAAGTGGCAGCCAGTTTTACTTTAGCTGTGGCAAGAGGTCCAGGTAAAAACAGCAACAACAACAACAACAAAAATGTCTTTTTGGTTCAAAGACATTTCTTTACAGCTTGTGAAATGTTACTATCATATTTTATACCCCTATGTTGAAGCATAGAAGCTCTACCACCCTCTTGCTCCGTGCAATATGAAATACCAAAAAAGAAACAGATGGCTTTTGGTCCTGCATTCCTGTTTCCTTGTCACATCTCACATGATCATTATAACTGGATGGAAAAGAAAATATGTTTCTTACAGAACTGCAAGAAACCTGCCTCCTAATCTGGAAAAAACTCCACTATCTCGAGATGCAAACAGCACTTTCCAGGATTAACTGTGCTTTACACGAAACATGTGTGCAGGATGGGCATTACAGCTGAATTATCACGGAGAGAGGGAACGTGAGAGGTGGAATTGCCCATGCAGACACAGAAGCTGGGCTGTGCCATAGTCAGGAAGTGGAAATCGCTGTGCACCTTCTGCCTGCCTGACATTACTGCAGCTAAAAAGCACTGTACCTCTGCTTTTAATTATTCTAATGAAGCCAAAGTCTTAGGGAAAGCGTTACTTCCTCCACCTTTTAAAGAAACAGTATTTTTAAAGTGCAAACTTCCTTAATTTCTTTAATTTCAAGAGCTTTTTTGTTTATTTCAGAAGACCTAATGCACTTTGATCTTAAAATGGTTGGAGAGCCAATAAAGAAATAAATCACTTGTTCTTGCAAACCACAGATTGAACATTCCTCTACCACATGTTCATACATTCAGAGTGTATCCCTGACTCTGTCACCAGCAGCTAAAATAATCACATTTTAGCTGAAATAGTGGAGCTGAAGCTGAAAATCTCAGAGTCTGGACTGGGCACCTGGACATTTAAGAAGCATTTCTGCATTTGAAACCAACCCTAAACACAGACTGGGGTTACAAGTAGGTGGTGAAGCCCAGATTGCCTGACTGCCCTGCTCAGCAATTCAGTCTCTCTCATCCTTCCTGGCAGAATTTGAGAGCACCTTGGGTGGAGGTATAAATCCACTTTCCCCTCCTGCTTTCACATGACAGAGGAGGGATTATTATGAGGTTTTCTTATGGCCACCTTATGTATCTCTCTTGCTGTTCAAGGCAGGGCTGTATTTTTCTTCTTGAGAAAGTTCCTTGCACAGCCTCATGTCCTTTTCTATAAATGGCATAACTGTGCTGATTAGTAATAAAAGAAGGCTCCACCACCCACACCTGCTCCATTCCTGCAGCTCCTTCCTGTTTCTGGAAGAGGAATTCTTAATTAGAAAGCAAATCAGTACATCAAGATAAATCACAGTGTTTCTGGTCCTGTTCGCTGCCCTGTCACAAGTCTGACCTTCCCTTTCTGGGGAAGCTCAGAAAGCCAAGGGAAACAGCTTACACAGGGAGACCCTTGTGGCTTCCCCTGAAATAGGAGACATTTTCTTCTTTATTCATGAGAATTACCTTGGCCAGAAGTAATCACCCTTTTGACACAGTTTTAGAAGTTTCTGTGCTTAGCCCAGGGACCCTCCTGTACCCTACTCACAACTATCTTCAAGTTGTTTTCTATAAATGCTCTTCCCTAAAGATGTGGAAGCAGCAAGCTTGGTTGCCTGAGTGTGGATTGGGGTGGAAATGCATTTTCTTCTCATGTTCAGATAACTAGGAATTCACCAGTCAGCCTGTTCTGGCTCTCAGGGTCTCAGCACTGCAGAGAAGGCTGTGTCCCATCCCTGGGTTACAAGCAGAGCTGTACCCTCATCTGGCAGCGATCAGTCTTGCTCCATTAACCCAAGTGCTGACTTACACCTCTCGAGGATTTGATGGCTGGTGTACAACAGGAGCTTGCAACAATAAACCCAATTATAAATAAAAGATGAAAACTCCAGTGAGGGTCGTTTTGTATTGCACCACTTTCCCTTTGACCAACTGCTTGCAGCAGACAGATTCACGTTCTGGGGTCACATTTGCAGGATAAAATACTCCTGGGAGTGTTTGGAGCGTGTAATGGTATATGATGGTTTGACAAAATGCTTTGACACAATGAGTCAAAGGTGGCCCATGTGCCTCTGTCTTGTCTGGAAAAAAAACACCCCACATTCTTCTGAATGCAATAAAATTGTGTTTAATTTTTATTGTATTAAATAACTGTGAAATATTAAGCCCAGGCAGAACTGGGTAAAGAAGCAGAAGCTGCTGCCCCTGTTTCCCTGGCAGTATCTAATCCATCAGCAGCCCACCTGATGGCCTTTTCCTGTGTTCCTTATTTTCACCTCTTCCTCTGCTCTCAGTAAATAGAGAGTGAAAGGCTTCCATCCCACAGAACAACTTAACATAATGAAATTCCATTAGACCCTTTTCTCCATCACTCAGAACAGAGAAGGAAAGTGCAGCTTTGGCAGACTTGTAAATGGGGAAAGATTCCAAAACAGATGTCCTGGCACAAGGAGAGGTGGCACATGGCAGTGACGGGGAGGGCAATGCACAGGAGAGCAGGGGCGAGGAAGGGGGATCCTCAAACCAGTTTGGTATGGATAAATAGAAACACAGAGTTAGATCGTAGCCTTAGGAAAGCTTTAACATCTCTCAGCCTGAAGATGTTGAAGAGTTGTACTCTGAGCAGGCAGATCTGTGTCTGGGGGGTCACAGCACAGCCACCCTCCAGTTGTGGAGCTGGTGAGTTATGTCAGTGCTGACCCCTCGGGTGATTTAGGAATAGTTTCCAAGACCACGAGGAAGCTGCTTGGTTTGCATTTTACAGGGAAGGGTTCTAGTAGGCACTGCTGAGAGCAACTTCAGTCCTTGGACCTGGAGGCACAGTTCTCACAGAGCCAGACTTCAAGAAGAGACAAGAAGAGATGCAAACTTACTGTCTGGGGGGAATCCTCTCACAGGTCCTGTCCAAGGAGAAGCAGGATGTCCTCTCTGGCAGGAAGAGCATCCCAGATGAACAATCAGAACTGCCCTCAGTTCTGCAGGCAGGTTGGTTGGATGGCACTGGCTGGAAACAAAAGGCACTCAGCTGGTGAAGAAGGCACTTGGCAGCCTGAGAGACTGCAGAGAAACTGCAGTCTGCACAACAGGGAGCTGAACAATGGAGACTTTAGTGTGGAAACAGAAAGTTCAGGGTGAAGCTGAACCAAATGCCTGATTTGACACTGAAATGTTCTGCAAATTTTTCTACAAAGAAGTCCTGGACTTCCATCTGATTTCCAAGAATCACCATTTTAGATGAAATCACATTTGAAAACAAACAAACAAACAAACATTGCTTAAAGTGTTTGTACTCATTCTAGTAATTAGTTTTGTCAGCTGAAAGACACACATGTCCACAAACCTCTGGTTAGCTCAGTCCCTGCCCTTGAAGAGGTAGGTAATCTGTCACTTCTCTCTGTCACCTCTCAAACCTGACCTACCCTCTTCAATCTTCACTGCTGGACTTGACATCCAAGAGTTATAACCACGGTTCTTTCCTATTGGAATATTAAGCTGCACTCACATTTCTTGAGGAACTTCACATTTCTTTAGTTCTATTTTTGTACAGTACAGCTCTACAGCTCTTCAGTGCTCATATACAGATGCCACACAGTGTCTATTCTAGAGACTTAATCAGAATGTAAAGCTCATCAACATATGTCAAAGCCATCAAAAGATCCACGTGACACATGAAACATTTAGAAATAATTTCCACAAGGGTGGTTTTTTTCCCCATCTCTCCTTATTCAGCTGTTTTCTAGGAAAACCCCCACAATTTAAACACGTATGGCTTTTGGGCTTGTGAATGTTTGCCTTTGTGGTTATGGGTTTTATTTATGAGGTGCCATTTGAGACAAAAGTCATCCCAGGCTCATACTTTACTAGTTCAGTAAATTTTCCATACTTTAATGATCAAGCTGCATACTTTACTTGTTACTTTTTAATATACTTCAGTGATCAAATTGTATAGTGTAATGATCAGTTTTCCTAACGTGCCTGAATGAGTTGCATACCTCATTAATTTAGATACATACTTCACAGGCCAAAACTGTAGTGTGTTGGGATGAAGTGAATAATTTAACAACCAGCCTCCCCTCCCAGCCTGCACAGGAGCCCAGGAATACGTGTGAACCAGGGTGGGATGGAATTGTAAAGGTGTGGGAAATCTTGGGCTGAACCCAAAACGAGAACAAAATATTTGAGAGCATCTGGAAAGCCAAACCAGCACTGCAAGCCTGGTTTGTGTTTGCTTTGTCTTCTCAAAAACGTTCCCTTGAGGGTTAATTTTGGATTTTAATGATGGATTTATCCCTTCTTCCCCGAACACACCACAAGAAACTCTTCAAGGTGAACGCTCAGTATTTTAACAACCAGTACAGCTCCAGTCCTGTCATGGACCTTGAAAGATGTGGAGGCACCTTATTTTTTTCCTAAGGTGAGGCAGAAACTATTCGGGGTTAAAGAGACTTGGTGTTAAAACAGACACTGTTGCAGAATCTGACCCCGGGAATTGTGCAGCTTGACAAGTTCTTAAGGATGTTTAGCACCTACTTCAAGAAGGAGAAGACATCACAGCCAACCCTTCCCTAACAAAAGCAGCTGCCTGTTCTAAAGGTTGCTGGTGGGTCAATATTAGAGCACACAAATACATTCTTCAAATAATTATACAGGTATTTTATAGCTCATACAATTGGTCTTTGTGTTGATATAGCTGAATTTATAGCAGCACAAAAGCAAGAGAGAGAGAAATGTGGCATTTTCTAACCTATACAAAGTATTCCACTGTTTCACACATGAGAAACATGTGATCTATTATATCTGTTAAGACCGAATTTTAATTTCAATAAGCTGAAAATAAGAACATTTTCAAGTCCCCAACTATTTTTTAAATAGCTATTATTAAATGTAGTCTTGCCACTAAGGACAAAGTAACAGTTGCACTACTATAAATATTAATGCTAAATTTACAGAGAATCAAATGCATTGAAGCAACCTCATAAAATTTTTAAGAAAGCTACACTTACAATGAGCACTTTGGTAAAACTTTGCCTGCCTCTGACTGACGTGCACAGACAAAGCCTCTAACCAGCTACAAAAGCCTGTAACGCATTATAAACGTTTGGAAACACATTACAGACGTTTGGAGCTGTTTATGGGTCCTCTCCTTCCTTCAAAACCTGTGGTCCCTCCTCCTCCTCAAGCCCTGCAATCATTTGATGCCTGACAGACTTTGACTCAGGACTTGAAGAGCCTGAGACAGATCTCGCTGGTTTTCCAGCTCCTACTTCATGACAGAAGATTTAATCACCGTACGGCTTTATACAGGTTTGTTTAGCACAACATCCTGTTATTGCCATGGCAATAGAGCAGAAGGCTTTTTACACAGTTTGCCACTGGATCATGATTGTTATTTGTCTCGTTTTATTTGAGCTTTGAGAACACACTTTTGAAAATGAAACGTGGTTCCTTCTTAGAATGTAAACTGAAAGGAACATAAGCTGCAAGTTAATACCTTTTTTTTTTTTTTCCTAGATCTTCTTTTTATTCAGCTTTCACATCCTTACCCAATTTCATAAATGAGCTGTAAGGTGATGTCCTTTGGACTGCTGAATGCTCAGGCCTCCTGATTCCTGCTAGACAAGGCAGGCTAAGAGGGGAGAAGCCAGGGAAAAGGACTGTGAAATTAAATAGGGCAGAGACTTCTTTTATTTACACCTTTTGATAACATTCCTGTCATCTGCAAAGGTGGTAAGGCTTCCCACCCCTTTGTGAGAGGACAAGGGCTTCGTGGAGTTTTGCATGCTTGGTCAGGCAGTCATTGCTAACACATCAGATGTTTTAAAGAAATAAGCTATAGCTTGGTAGCTCCTCTGATGTCTGGGAGGTGGTTTATATTTTTCAGGAAAACTCTCACATGTACTGGGAAGTACTCACAAAGATTAAGGTTCTTGAAGAAGTGCCTGAACTCCTTGTCTGCTAATTTCCAGGAGAAATGGTCAAGCAGTCGTCAAAATTCCAGTGCTTTATTTACTTCAGTGTCTTCTGTACCAAAGAGAGAAACCACCTGAGAAGCAAGAATTGAGACTGTTTAAGCAAACCTAGACATTCCAAAGGAGAAATCTTTTTTAGCAGCCATTTAGCAGTTCACATGGAAATACCCGAGAACCACATGCCTTTTAATTGCAGGTAGTATTTTATACCTGAAGAAACAAAGCACATTTCTCAGAACCACACTTAGCTGGAATCTTTCTTTTCCTTTAAAAATGAGATGCAGTTGTTGAAATGAGCCAAAAATAGTCTGTAAATCCGTGCAACATGTAAATATAAGTATGGAAATAAACAACAACCTGCAGTAAAAGCAACAGGCATTTTAACAAGTATCCAAACAATCCAGAAAAATTAGTGGTTAAGACAAGAAAGAAAACAAATAAAAATATTACAGGGCTGCCTTAAATAATTTCCATTAAATATTTTTAACTAAACTCACCTGCACATATTTCATTTGCCTTTTGTCCCTCCCCCATCATTCTCGGTGGGGCAAGTTCATTTTCTACGTTTTAAAGGACTTGATAGTCCCTCATCCTCATTAGCTTCAGCTGGGCTGGAAGACAAGTACTGGTTAAACACAAGGCAGGAGGGAGGGGGTACAGGGATAGTGAGACCACTTTTGCAGGGATAATCCTGCCTCCAAAGCCACGAGCTTGAACTGGGCCTGAAACTGCAGGTGCAGATGACGTGGCTCTAGAGTTCTTTGCAACAGCAGTGTTTCCTTCCAGGTCTTTCTGATTATTCCTTCCCCTGCCTGAAAACAATCTTACTGAGGCAGGAAGGGTTATTTACTCTAGAGGCTGCAGCATTTCGGTAGACCCAGACACAATAGCCTGAGACTACTTAACATACAGCTTCTGTTTGGGTTTGGTTTTTTTTTTTCATTCTGAGCTTTAAAATTCTAGAGATGTGGTTTGGGTTTTTCTTATTCCCATTTTACAGCTGGGAAAACCAGGACACTCACTGCTTGACAGCTAATGCACCTTATCTGCCTGTGTCAGAATGAGAAGTTGCCAAGAGCATGAATGCAGATACTTGCAGAGCCCCAGGTGACAGGTGTTAACTTCTGCAGCCACTATAACCTGCTCACATCTGATCAAATGTCTTTATCCTCAGTTGCTACATGCTCCTTTCATCTGATAAAACCGTAATGGCTGCCTGCAGGAGTACATTATATCCAGTTTCAACAAGTCTCAGCTTAGGAAACTCAGAGCTATTTGAAAGACAAGATATTTACATGCTTGGGACACAATTTACAGACAGCTGGAGGAGGAAAAGGCATTTGGGGGAGAGAGGAAGGTCCTGATAATTTGCTATTTGCTTTTTTCCTTTCCAAACCTTACCTTCACAAAACCTCTAGGCTTGATCTGATATGCCTGTTTTGTGGAATTACTAGAATACCAGCAAGTGGCAGAAGATGCTATTTCTACACAGGGCCAAGGCTGTGGATAGCAGAAAAGTTTTGAAGGCTTTGGGGTAGCCCCCAGCCAGGCAGAAAAAAAAATAGACATTAAGATGTGGTGACCACATGGAACTTGCCTCGTACAACAAATCTTAAGGTGATGTAACTATTTGCTTTATCTTTGCTAGGGTTTGCTCTAAGCTGAGCACTGCAAAGCTTGCAGGTGGTGCAGACTGCTTTTGTTTGTGCTGGTATTCAGATGCTCTGCCATCCTCAATTGCTCTCAGGAAATCAGAATAAGAGAGCTTGCTCTCATGAATGCTGATTCCCAAGCTAAGGGAAAAACACAGGATGAGATATCAATGATTTTAAATCATCATCTCGCTGTTGTCTGAGCTGATTAATTATTATGATGTATTATTTGTACTGCAGCAGCACTTCAGGATAAGCTTGTGGTGTCAGTCTATGGAGCTTGGGCTGGAACAAACAAGATCTTTGTCAGGTCTAAGCTACCCATCCTGTCATTTGAATGCACCCACACTCTCAAATGCAGATCCAGGCCAACCTCAGGAGGAGATCTGTTTTAGCCTGGGCCCAAGTGCACAACCTTTGAGCCCATCAGCATTAACTCTGCTTTTGAAACACAGCCCAGTGTTTTTGATCACCATCTCCTGCTGAGCTCATCATCCCCGAGGTGGCCAGAGGACAAGCAGGCTCCCAACCTTTTCCTTGAAGCTTTTTTTCACACCACAGTGTAAACACAGCCTTTTGGACTCTGTTGAGGAAGAGATGTTCATTGTGCCAAGTGCTGGTGCTTTCCCTTGACTTTCAGCTTTACAAAAACACCTTTGACTCACAGATGCTGAAGTGCTGCTTTAATCCTCCTGGGGTGGTGTCCAGTGAGGGTTTTTATTCTGTTCATTTTTGGCCAGCCTGTACCTGGGATCCAACCCCATACCTGGGAGCCCACGGGTTCTGCAGGCTGCACTCACAGCTTCCCGAATTTCTTCCAGCTGAAACATCTGCTGGATCACAGACCCTGGAGAATTTCATGTTCTGTCACACTGGAAATGGAGTGGGTTACAGAGCTGACTACAGATAGCTCCAGGTAACAACAGTGAATATACTTTTGCATCAAATATCAGCATGGGGAATCGTGAGCTTCAACACAGGATTTGGGGATGTTTTGTTTTGTTGATTTTTTTTTGTTTTGCAGAGGACTTTGTTACCAAACTAAATTAATTTTTATTCAAAGATATTTTACTGTAGAAAGAGTGGAATTAAGGCAAGCTACAAGCATACAGAAAATATGTGACTGATAAAGTTATTTAGCATGAAAAATTAAGATGAATAGCACTAACCATTACATGAAAAGCTGCTTTCCTCCAGCGTCCTGGGACTTGTGACCACATAGGGGGGTTTCCTACTGCTGAAAGATCACCAGAGTCTCCATATTACAATATACACCAGGTGCTTTTGGCACAAATCCATTGGCTCCCATGGAACTATTCCAGACTGACCTTAGAGTTACCATCTATTAATAGACTTTAATAATTTTATAGCTAATTATCAGACTACAGATGCTTTACACACAGGTATTAGGTAGACAATTCCTGTGTTGCAGGGGACTTCTTTTTCAGTCTTGCATCAAGTTTTTTTGTTAGAATCATGGTCCTGGCAAGTCCTAGAGAGCCAAGAGTCGACAGAGGAGATGGCCCCACCACACAACCCTGATTTTCTTGTTTAAAACTGAATTACTGTAACATACTTTTATCATCTGTTTCCACAGTAAATCACTGGGGGCCAATGCCTCAGCTACCAATCACCAGAATATCCAGTTACAAGAATGTCTAATTAATGGGGAGAGCCAGTAAAACAAAGAGGAAGCTTTATAAAACAGGCTGGAAAAGAAATTAACTATAGACCCCATATCTGCTAGTAAGAAAAAAACCCATTCAAGAGCCCTGATTTTGCATCTTGCAGCTGCACAGCACTCCCACATCCTACCCGTGTCGAGCTGGCTCCAATATTGGAGACAGTGTGTGGAAAAGGAAATAATCAACACCATTTCAGCAGAGAAATAAATTGCCAAGTGGGCATTAAAATTTTAGTAATAAAACTAAATGCATATGCTAATCTACTCTGCATTATTTAGAAAAGACTGTTTTGGATCAAGAAAGGAATAATCTGCACAAAATTACAACGAATGGAGGTGTTTATCATCAAGAGGTCTTTGAGAAAGAAACAAGCAGCAGATTCCTTATTAAGGTTTCAATTCACAAGAAGTTGATCACCCAATTAAAGGTGAACTGTGAAAAGAGTTTGTTAATTTTATTTCAGAAAGGAGTCTGGTCTGGCAGGCTCTGGAGAACAAAACCCAGTGCTGCCAGGCACATGACCTCTGGGGGACTGTTTGGTGCAGAGAACTGCAGCACCTAATGCTGGAGCAGGCCCTTTGTGTTCTTCAGCCTCTGTAATGGAGATTTTTCTTCTCATTCATATTAACACAATGAATTAAAAGCATACCTTGTCATGGCAGCAGCTCTGGATAATTTGAAAGCTAAGGCTATTTTATAACCTGATTTAATTGTGTTTCTCTTTTGAACAAGATCTGTCTCACACACTTGCTCCATTAAACGGAAATTAAATAAATAAATAACCCCCCCCAAGCAAACAAATACACATAAAGCATGTTTTCTTTAATGTAAGAGTCACTGCACTCTTGTTGCCTGCAAAATCAATTCATTATGTAAAAATATTTCTCACTCAGATGGAATTTTAAGCATGTGGGCATCTCCATTAATTTTAACTAATAATTTAAGAGTTTCTTATATACTTAACACTGAGTAGAAGCTTGTAGGCTTTGGTGGGTGGGACCAAAAAGTCCTTGGGGAATAATCATACAAACCTGTTTGGAAGACTGTTGAACTGATGGTCATCAAAGCAATAGTTGAATTCTTGTAGTGTCCTGTGCAGTCCACATATTTTTACAGATCCATCACTGTTTTTATCCGCTTTATGAAAGGCATTATTGAAATCTTGGAAGTAATCCCTAAATTTATCCCTGAAAGACAGCAGATGTTTATTTTAGCTCCTTTGTTAAATCAGCTACAAGAATACAAACAAATATACAAAAAACAGGGGTAGAGGGGGCAGGGAGAGATTTTTGAGCTTATTTGTGACTGGTGTGTTCATAAAATTTATTCAAATACAACCTAATTGTTCACAAATACACCTCAAACCCAACATGCCTCACACATTTAATTTGTACTGGAATTGCAGGGCTCAAGCCCCCTGTTGTAAAGAAATGCTACCTGGGAGATGCACTGATTTCTCTCTCCATTCAGAACTAATGCAAAACATAGTTTTCTCTTTTAAAGCCTGTCCTGAGCAGAGTTGTAAGAGGTTTAATGCAGCCATTAAAATTATAAAGGTTTGGCAGTGGAACTCTCTGCATTTTGAGGCTCCTGAAACTTTGACATGGTAAGACAATCCTTGGACAAAACCAGTTAGACCTGCCCAAAACCTGGAGCAGTGCAAGGCCTGGTCTACTCCCAGGGGAAGACGTGCAGAGCTTCTCCTGAGTCAGATCAGCACCTCAAAACCTCTGTGAGATTTCTTTTCTTACACAGGATCGAATTCAGGCCTCAGAGGCTTGACTTCTCCTCCCGCCTGGTTCTGTCACTTGTATTTCACTGACATCGAGGACTTTGATCAAACTGTGAGAACCCCAAGCAACTTGATTCTCTGCATCAGTCAAAAGCCTCCCCACAATTTGGTTCAAGAGGACCAGGCAGGCACAAACTCGGTGTAAGTTGAGAATTTTCACATTTTCCTTGCCAATCTTTTCTCCCAGGAACCCATCCCTCTGGAATTTCCAATTCATAAGTGCAAGGAGCGATTTCCCCATAGCCCTCAGGGTCCAGGAAACACCCTGAGGTCAACAGCATCACCCAGCTTAAAAAGAAACAATCTGAGTTATGATACGACTTAGCAATTTATCACATGCTTCAGATCCATTGTACCTTCCACTGTTGTATGGACTAACTCTATTTAACTAAGTTTCAGTTGGTAGGAAATCAGTTTTGGATATTTTTCTCAACTATGAGGTCCCTTCTCAGCTTCAAGTCTTAGGGCATTGTGCCATCTTCACCAAGCCTAGCCCACTTTCTTCTGAAATAGGATAATTTTTTTTTTTTAAATTGTATCTCCAGGTGTTATTATGCCATTATCTGTGTAGCTTTCAAGAGCAGACTCCTTGAATGCTCTTGAAAGTATATCTTTGATCAGTAATTATTTCTCCAACCTAATTATCAAACTCAATGATTTTACCTTAAAAAACCACCTAAAACCAAACGAACAAACAAACAAACACGAACCCACAAAAAATTACAAAATACAAGCAAATCACACACCCAAACAAACAAACAAAACCCCCTGAACCCAAAACACTAAGTCACTATTTTTATATTCTGGAAATCAGTCTCCTTTTTTTGGCCCCAAAGTGGTTTTTCTCAGCCCTGACCATACGGATCCATAAACAAATATGTGACATTTGTTACCATCAGCTGATTATAGAAATATCACATATTTGGGACATAAATGTGGCATATTTGTGAGAGCCAGAGCTTTGCTCTCTTGGTCTGAGCCCCCACCCGAGGTTTTGACCGAGTGTTCTGAAAACACAGGCTCCATATTTCCCCTGGTTATTTCTTTTTAATAATACTGCCTGTAACCCATCTTTTGAAGACTTTGTCTGTCTCTTAGTGCCAATATATGTGAGCCAGGAGTTGTCTTTATTAATGCCAGATTTCCAGCCAGGTGTGTGTCCCATTTTGTAGTGACTCAAAAGCTACTTGCACTAATTTCCTCGTGTGAAATGAACTCTCATGTAACATTCACGTGGACACCCTTGTTACCTTTGTGGAGGAAATATTCTTAATAACTCAGTTTTATCTTGCTGGCAGCTCATCTTTTATGATATTTCTCTGCCCTTCCCTCTGCATTTCTGTCTGATCCTACTTCCCAGGCCCTCAGATGCTTTTTTTCAGATCCCCACTGGTTTTCTCTCCACTTGACATCTTCAGTTTAAGCAGCCAGAGGTGCTTCAAGTGAATGGCTTTTGCTTTAGTGAAAACTCAAGAAATCAAGGAAGCCTCTGAAAGCAGAATCTCTCATGCAGTGGTCTAAAAATGCACAGTGTTAAACACCTATCACACAAGGAAGTTTGCTGAGATCCAGGAGAATAATCTGAATTTGCAATTTTTGTAAAAAATTAGTAAGATTTGTAAAAACGCATGCAGCCCTTTCACCTGAAATTATCATTTACAGGACAGCAGCTGCCCTGAAACATAAACTTGGTCCCACTAGGATGCAAGAACAATCTCAGTGGCTCGTCTTTTGATCTTGCTGTTGCTAATTGGCTCTTTTTTAAACTTCCCACCATTACTCCTACATAATCCAGCTCCTTTTCCAGCTTCTCTCTCCCAACCAGAGGAATGCTCCTGGCAGCACACACTGCTCTGGAAATACAGCTCTATATTCTGTGTCTACTTCATCTCTGACACTAAAGGTTTCTGGGTACTGACCTGCTGTGTTTATGGACCCTTCATCAGACTCAATGCCTCAAACAAGAGTATTTTAAAGAAAACATTAGCTCTTCTTTCTGCCTATAAATTTAAACTACACTGTTGAGCTTCAATTTTCATTTGAAGTTCGTACAATCCTTTAGTACAAATTAGATTCTCAGCAGACACCCTGAGTTTCAATAGTCTGTCTTCATGGGGAGAGATTCCCGAGTCGGATATTTTACAGTGTGTTTGGGGGTAACACTGGCTGAGCATCAGCTTTTAACTGAGAGGGTTTTATTCCTAGTCTTCAGCCCATTGTGCAGCTTTTTTTTCCACATTGGCTGCTTGCAGACAGCTCTGAAGAGTCTCTTTAAAACTTTCTTCTTTCCTAGTTTCCTTTGCTGACAGCACATCCTTCTCCCCCCTTCTGGTAATTCCATATTGCCCCTCATGACTGTCCTAGCTTGACTAAACAGATTTTTCTATCTCATCTTCCTGGGATCTTTTCTGTATCTTTGGATCTTTGATCTGATCCCTTAAAATGGAATCTCTGAAATGTCATAGTTACTTGACCAATCGGGTATTTTAAGACCAGCTAAAAATTCTTCAAAGGATTCCTCCTTCTCCATTCTTATGTGAAACCTGTGTCTTTCAAAAGTTCAAGGTTCCTTGGGAGTGCAATATTCCTTCAAACTTGCTTTCTGTAGCTGCATGGCTTGCCCTCTCACCCTGGCTTGGTTTCATGCCATTAAAAACTTCGATAGTTCCTACTCCTGCAATATTCCAGAAAATACTTGTGAGCTTCCTTATGATTAATCCAGGCACCGTATATATGTTTCAAAGCACGGTGTGAGTCTTTGCTAGGGAACTGCAATATTGCCAGTGTGGTTTAGAGTCTCTAAAAGCCCCTGAAGGGCTATCACTTTTTCCTCTCACTTCCAAATCTCTTTTTTTACCCCACTTAATTCTTTCCCCTCTTTCATATTCTACTCCTGTTACCATGTGGCACTTGGTTTACACTCACAGCGAGACTTGTGTTGGAATTATGGTGTAGAAGGTGTAAGCAGCCAGAGAGCACTGGCATTGCACTCAATCTGGCTTTACTGTCTTCAATCTCCGTGTTTCTAATTACTGACTAACCAGCTTAGACTCCTTCAGCCTCCTCTTAGATATGAGACCCTGGAGATCCAACATCTGCTAATTACATCTCGGAGTTTTAACTTTTATTATGTTCAGAAGCCCACAGACTTTCCAGCAGAGGCACAAATCTAAAATCTCCTGTCAGAGGGTTTGGTGGTTTTTTTGTTGGTTTGGGTTTTTTGTGGGTTTGTTTGTTTGTTTGTTGCTTTGGTGTTTTTTTTTCTTTAAGATACCACAGTTAAACCCCACAGCTTTGCAGCAAAGGGACAGTGGGGGAGGAAGATCAGGATGAGGCCCAGCAAGAGACCTAGAAAAAGTCACTCCTAAGAACAGGACACAGCAACCTAAAAGCCAAAACCAGCTGACCACCCCAAGGGCAGTTTGTGATTTCAGTGAGAGGTTGGCCTCTGCCAGCCCTGGAAATCTATTTAGCACTACTTTTTCCACCTTGCAAAGGTGGGATGATGTGGTCAGTGTTGTACCCTCATGGCAGAAAAATTTTCAATTTTCAGTGCCACTCCTCATCACTTCTATCATCTCCCACTTAAATCTCTCCAATAAAAGCAAAGGCTGAGATTTGAGAGCCATATTTTTGGAAAAATGGAGGCATTCAGCATTTATCGGTCTAATAAAAGATTTCCAGGTGGTAATTATTCCACTCACGGCAGTAAATATGTGCATGGAGAAAATGAGGATTAAAACCATAGATCAAGCTGCAATGCCAAAAAAAAAAAAAAAAAAATTTCTTGCAAATGTTTTGTATTTTTCTTGAAGAGCTGCAGAGCCCACTGTTCAATGCCTGTTTCTAATTTGGGTGATTTGTTCCTGTGAGTTACAACAAAAGCAAAAGGGGGAAAAAAAAAAAAAAGAAAATGTGCACAGCAGTATGTTTTGAATTGTAAGATGTCCAGAGCTTTTGTCTGCCTCACAGGGTATAATCACAGGGCACTGAAACTGCTCCAGAGCTGGGAGGGTGAGGTTCACAACCCTTGCAGAAGTAAGGACAAGGGCTGGAATCAGCCTCTGGACAAGGAAAAGGAGAAGGCTCACACAAGATCACGGGAAGGGGAGTGGGTTTTGCTCCCAGCACTGCTGAAGTGGGCCCTATAAACAGCAAATTTACACCTCAGGCAGTACCTCCTCCCAGTCCCAATTTGACAGATGAAAGGAATCAGTTTTCCAACTCATTGAGAAGGAAGTGTGGGCTGAGGCCCACGTGGAGCACCGTGGGTAGGTTTGGCATCCGCGTTCCTGACCAAGAGCTGATCTCCTTACACTGACCTTTACGGGTCCACCTGTGCTCCTCGTATCTCAGCTGCCTGAGGTGGTCCTGGAGCAGAAGGATGACACCCAGCTGGATCTGTGCCTTCACAGCCACCACGCAGATGGATTTCATCCGTTCGGCAGCGGCTCCGGCTGAGGAGTCATTTATGGCTTTCCGGGGCCTTCCGAGGAACCTGAGAAGTTCAGAGCTCTGGGTTCAACTCCTGGTGCACATCCAGCTTCCTGAGAGAGAAAACCAGCCTGGAACTGCCAGCACAGGACTGCTCCCACTATCCAGGAGGTGGGTGAGGAAGTGTGGGAGGCAAAAAGAGAACACCCAGCGGAGCAGAAAGGTGGCAATAATCGATAACAAGAAGTGCTCTTGCAGATCGCGAGCGGTTAAGCTGCGAACTCATTCCCAGACCAAGCTGCAGGTGCCAGAAATTTCGAGAAGATTAAAAGCAGAACTGGGTGTCCTATATATAAATCAAGAAAACCAGAGTCTAACAAATAATTAGAACATAATTTTGGGAATAGCAATTATGAAAAGTCTCTTCTGCAGGTTTAAACCAGACTCTCTCACTGCTCAGGATGAGAAAGCCCCAGTGCAGGGGGCAGAATATTCCATATCTGTCTATTAGAAGGCTGCTCTACCTCAACCAGAAACATCTGGCTCCAGTTTCTAGCAGGTAACTGCATTCAGTTGTATGTGACCCAATCTCCAACATTTTTCCTCCAAATTACAATTAAGCCATCACTAAGCACTCATATATATGTATCTGTGTGTATCATTGCCATATGCATAGTTCTATACATAATTGTTGTTACAGTAGGCTCTCAAAAGTAAATAATTCTGAAGGATGTGGACCTGTCAGCATGTCACATCATGACTATTTTATTTTTATCCGTCTTCCCCATTGATTTAATTACTCTCCAGCTGCTTCAGGACGAGTATTTGCATCTTTGAGACACACTGCATAATTTCTGCTTGCAGCACAGCATCCCCCTGACTTGCAGAGCTGCTTCTTATTTATAGCATTGGAGGCAGGGCCACCTCGCACTTGGCATTGTACTAAACTCGAAAAGAAATAGAAGGTTCCTGACCCAAAGAGCTCTTCATCCAAGTAAGACAATGGGTTGGTACAAAAATCAGAGTGGAAAAGCTCAGTCTGAGGCAGTCAGGGCCTAAGTTTCACACCAGGCAGTTACAAATCCAGTATTAAGCAATGCCTCCAACACTGTGGCTGCCTCACCATCTCTGCTTTGTATTACACAATTTTTTACAGGTGGAACACTCGGTGATACCTCTGGGTGTCATAAGTGCAGTTTATGCCAGGGAGCTGCAGTGCAGGTGGGAGAGATGTGATGCTGAAAGGAAAGGGCAGTTTTGCTCTTATTCCTTCAGCCTGTTTGGGATACTGAAAAAAAAAACCCCAGGATTTAAAAAAAAAACCAGGGTAAAAAGGCAAAAACCTGAGCTTACAGGCTTCTCTCTCTGTTTTGTGGGGGTTTTTGTCTGATGATTTCCCAAGCTGCCCCTTCAGCTACAAGATAAGGCTACTCCTCTCTGTTTATGAGTGTATCAACCTTACCAACAATGTCATGGGGAATTATGATTCTTATAATAATTTATCAGTTTCTACAACTTCCAGACACTTTCCAGGCACAAAAGAAAGCAAATCTGTGCTCTTGGGAGTGTATTTTCACATGGGTTTTGCTCCTGAGGGTTTATACTCCTAAATAAATATAAAAAATACAAAACATTCCAGGAGAAGACCAAAAGCACAAGACATAATAAGTATCCAGGTGGTGTTTATCCACAGCCTGGAGATCTTCACAGAGCTGTACTGGGGCAGAGGATACTCCTGCTGCCTCAATCTGCTGGCAAGTGCAGGAATCTTATAACAGCAGCAACAGCAGCAGGCTAATCACCGCTGACTCACGAGGGCAAGCACGGATCATTAGACTCCTCTCTGAGCAGGACATCATTTTGTCATTTGTTTGTCAAATGCTCTTCTCAGGAGCAGTGACCTATTAACTCTGAGTGTGGTTTGGTTTCAGACAGAGCCTGGCCTCGCTCGGAGACAGGATGCTTGTTCCTGTCATGTGGAGCCAGGGTGCATCCTTGTCAGGGCTGGCTTTGCTGCACCTGCAGAGCCCTTGACCAGCAGCTTAACTTGCTGCTAGAGGGACGTGGAGCTGCCTGGGATTGCTGCTTGGCCCTCAGCCAGAGGACAGGATATGACACAGGACCACAGCGTCCTACATGCATGATCCCAGAATATGCACAGTGGGAAGGGACCCACCAGGATCATCGAGTCCAACCCTCAGCCCTGCACAGGACCATCCCCAAGAGTCACACCCTGTGGCCCAGAGCATCATCCAAACACTCCTGGAGCTCTGGCAGCCTTGGGGCTGTGCCCACTGCCCTGGGGAGCCTGTTCAGTGCCAACCACCCTCTGGGGGAAGAACCTTTTTCTAATATCCAACCTGACCCTGCCCTGACACAACTCCAGCCATTCCCTGGGTGCTGTCCCTGGTCCCCCAGAGCAGAGCTCAGGGCCTGCCCCTACTGAGAAAGCTGGAACTGCAGTGAGGTCTCCCCTCAGTCTCCTCTTCTCCAGCTGAACACACCAAGTGCCCTCAGTGTCCTCACAGGGCTTCAAATCAAGGCCCTTCACCACCTCTTTTGCCTCCTTTTGACACTCTCTAATGGTTTCACATCTTCCTTCCTTATATTGTGGTGCCCCAAACTGCCCCAGTATTGCAGGTGAGGTCACACCAGGTCAGAGCAGAGAGGGACAATCCCCTCTCTCACCCAGGGGTGCTTTCCCTGATGCCCGCCAGGACAGGGTTGGCCACCGACCAGGATGGATCAGATGGTCTAGTTCAAAGCTGCCTGAAGCAGAGGGGAAGAGACCTGCAGGGTGATGAAACTGCACGTGCTCTTCTCCCTCAGTCTGAGCTGATACCGATAACCAGGCCAGGGAGTGCTCTGGGCACAGCGCCCAGCTGGCACATCTGTGCCAGTGAACCTTCTTAGCCCCCAGAGGGGAGCAGCTGCCTGCAAGCTACCTGTTAGCAACTGCCCTGGAAGGATTCTTGCTCCCAAACAGTGCTGGGAGTGATCAGGGAGAACATTAGCTGACACAGGCTGGAGCATGGCAATGACAGTTGTGGCAGTTCAGCAGCAGAGGTGACATTCTGGGAATGGCTCTGGACATTCTGGTTTGCCAGCAGAGATGCTGCCACAAGGCCTGTACAGTAAGAAATGTAAGCCATGGAGAATATTGATAACAGAAGTCTCACTGTGCACACTGAGCTAGACTTATCTCCAGCAAATCAAGGGAATAACAGAAACACAACTAGGCTGGAAAAGACCTCTGAGATCGAGTCCATCCTTAACACTATGGATAAGCTTGGTCCAGTACCTTCCAAGACTCCTTTTCAGAGTCTTTTTCTGGTAAAATTATATTTGTATTGCACACGGTGTCATCTTAACCTAAGCACAAACACTGAAAGTGATATGCTAAGCTCATAAATAACTTACTCAGTCTGATTTTTCATTTCTTCCACATGCAGAGCTTTAGTTTGCTGTTTCTGCTGCTCTTCCAGCTTCTAATGCTTCTTTTGTTGATTATTATAACATGCTTGTAAATGTGAGGAGCTGCCTTCTGCGATGTATTGGCTGAGCCTGTGTCAGTGGATGCAAACTCCATCCCCAGTTCCTTAAAAATTCTTGGCGAGTAAGATATCCTTTCTCATCTGGATCATACCTTGAAAAAGAAATGCTCTCTTTAAATATTCATGTGTTCCCCATAGAAAGGCAGTACAGATGTCCTTAAGTGACTTAACAGCTTAAATCTCACTGACTTCCCTTCCTTACAGAGGTGCCACAGCACAGTGAAAATGAACGAGTGGCTTTATGTGAGGCTCGAAAGATAGGGCTTGCACATTGTAATCACAGAGTCAGTTCTAAAAATACTGCCCTGAGGACCAAATTGTCAGGAGTGTTCTCCAGCTCTCAGTACTGCTGTCTTTCAGTGTCTGGTTTGAGGTGAAGAGAACTGGTCTCCTAAAAATCCAGTCTCCAGTGTCTCAGACTGGACACGCAAGTCTGAGGTGCTCAGAATCGTAATCACCCTTCAGAAACACAGGCTTAGCTTCATAGTTTTCATGTTTTCTTAGTATAAATCCTTCCCTGGGCTTTTTCCTCTGCAGTTTCTTCCCCTGCTAGCGCTCTGATGCATGGTAATGCCTAATTTAGTCTCTGCTTCACTCTAATTCCTTTATTCAAGTTACAGACATATCAGGCACGTAAGAGATTTTAGCTATTCTGTAAAAGGAGTGGCTGATGGGAGTGAAGTTATGCAGCACATAACTACATGAAAAGGACACTCTCCTGTGTGCCTTGGCATCCATAAGGAATAAGAATAGAAAGTAAAATCTAATGGAGTAGAAAATAATTCAGAGACGAATCAGTGCTAAGAAAAATCTATACAGTCCATGCAGTCTGAAACCAAAATGCAACACAATCAGATTCTATGTATTAGTGTTTTGGGTTTTTTTAAATAGACCTGTAATGAAGGTAGGTTTTTATGTAATGTCACACACAGCTGACATCTATGCCACTGCAAACAGGGTTTATAGCACAGCTCCTCTTTGTTGAAGGCAGACAAGTTTCCCCCACTTGACAACAAATTACTCGTCTATAAAAACACTTCATGGTATTACTTGAAATCTTTACACAGCATGAAATTGCCTTGCTTTCCTTTGTTACGTATTTGGGATGCAGCGTTTTTCTTTTGACTGAATCCCATTTATTTAGGCTGCAAATGCTGTAAGTAAATTTAGTTCTCTGGGAAGGAGAGGCTGGTAGCTCTGCCTTCAGCCAGGTGTGCCATGTGGACTGTCCACAGACCTCCTCCATGGAAGATCTGTCTGCAGGTCCCACCTGACCTGAGACATCTGGAACTGCCTTTCACTCATGACAAACTGAGATGGGGCATTTGTGTGTAGAAAGCGGAAAAAAAAAAGGATGAAAAAGAAGATAATTTAACTGGTGACCTGAAGTGCTGCCCAAGAAGAAAACACATGTTAAATTAAAGGGATCAGTAATGCTGAAGCCAGGAGAAAGTCCTATCTTCTAATTCATTGGAGCCTGATGGATCTAATTGAGCTCAGCAAGATAAGACACATCTTCCTGTAACACAGTGTCACGATCTGAGGTCACAGCCGTAACAAAATAAAAGATTTCTCGAGCAGTGCAATCTATTGCCATTCACTGCACCACCAAAGGCTCTGTAATCCCATAAAAGATGCATTACTGCAAGAACTAATCATTTAGAGTTGTCATACCTTGTCCAAAGCTGCTCGGATTCTTCCAGGGTGATTGGAATGCCAAATGTGAACAAGAATGTCTTCAAGTCCCTTGGCTGTAAAATGCCATTTCCCTCACTGTCAAGTCCTTGAAAACTCTGGAACGTAAAAGGGATCATCACTAACAAGAACCAACAAGTCTGACAAAGTGTTTGATCTCTCTATAAGCTTAATAAATAATGGGAATTGAGAAGGAAACTGGAAATGGTGGAATCACAGAACGGTTTGGGTTGGAAGGGACCTTTAAAGGTCATACAGTTCAGTCCAGTCCCCTGCAATGGGCAGGGACATCTCCACTACATCAGGACCTGAAGGTTTTCTCCCCAGTTCATTCTGTATCTAACAGGAATTAGATTTTGGTTTGGGTTTTGATTGGTTGGGTTTGCTGGTGTTTTTACCACTCACCTGGTAAACTGAGATGCCCAGCACTGCTGCCTGAGATGCACAGTTAATGAAGAAATAACATTCATTTTTCACCTTGTGCCTGTTTGCTGCCCAAATGTGGCAACTATTGGAGAAGTTTAAAAAGGTGGAAATGTTTTTATAGGACAGTTTTGTGAGGATCTTTTTGCATCTCATGTTTCACTGTGCTGGGCAACACTGAGTGCCAGCACCAGGGAAGGTCTGTGTGTACAGCATGTGGTCAAAAAGGCCTCAGGTGAAGCCCATTTGCAACAAAAACATGAAATAAAACTGACAAAAAACGAAGAAAGTTTTAGAAATAGCTAATATGTAATCAACATGGCAAAAATTGTATATTATTCAAAGGGTGGAATTTTTTTTTAATCACACAGTAAATTTTTATCATTAATGAGCTATTTTGCAAGGGTCTCTTTGAATATTTATGGATCTGAAGATCAACACTGCACAATGTTCTGAAATCTATTAGTGCTTCTTATTTATTTAAAGAAAACATTCTTCTTACCCTTCCTAGGTCGTGCCATCTGGTTCTTGCTTTGATAACAAGATAGTAATGAGCGTGATCACAAGCTAGCTCTGCATCCCTTATCATCTGTTTTTTTCACAGAAAAGAAAGAAAAAAATGAAATAACTAACTATGCTTTACCTTAGTGGGAGCTTTAATCTCCACAAGTTTCCTTCTCTTTTGTTGTTCTTCATGGGAGCAGTGGTTTTGTCTTCTAGTTTCTAAGATACCCATTAAAGATTGTTACTTCACATCTGTGTAAACTTAATTCCTTAAATATTGCCTTATTTCCCTAGCTGCAGGTTAGCAATGATGCTTTAAATTCTGTAATTCCCTATTTATTTTCAAATCAATGCTGTTCAATTCTCCCTCAAACTCAAGAGCCAGCAAGGATCATTTACACACATAGAAGGAAATGTT
This sequence comes from Myiozetetes cayanensis, assembly GCF_022539395.1. Classification (NCBI taxonomy): domain Eukaryota; kingdom Metazoa; phylum Chordata; class Aves; order Passeriformes; family Tyrannidae; genus Myiozetetes; species Myiozetetes cayanensis. The sequence continues at coordinate 69,360,693 of NW_026087521.1, read as the reverse complement.
AATTATCTTAGAAACAATTATATCCTGGAGTGACTCCAGGAAGATTATCCTTGATTTACATCAACAACAAAGAGCAAAACTCACTTTGTGAGTCACCAAGGCATGGATAGAAATGGGGAGTAAGATTCACATTTGAAAATTCAGCCACCATTTTGTGACTAAACTTTTTTGCCTAAACTTTAGCATGTTCATCTACTTCGGGTGCTTGAGAACATTCTGAATTTTCCCCACTCCCACTTCTTGAGAGAAGCTTCCATAAACAAACAATTGACCCACAAAACAGCCTAAAACCTTAAATGTGAAAATGCAAGTCCTCTTAAGGCTTTCAATCGCTGTATTTTCTTTGTTGAACAGTAAGAAGTATTTGAAATGAGGAAATTCTGGAGCAAAATTCAAAATTTTTCAATTTCCAGCTGAGTCCAGCCTGAAACAGAAGCGAGAGCACAACAGTAACTGGCCTCAGATTCCAACTGGCAGCAAGACTCAGTCATCATCTGGGAGGTTGAAGTTGGATATTAGGAAAGATTTCTTAACTGAAAAAGTGGCCAAGCATTGGGACAGGCTATCCAGGGAAGTGGTGGAATCACCAACCCTCAGAGTGTTCCAAAAAAGAGTAGAAGTGGCACTTTGTGATATGGTTTAGTGGTGTTTGGTCAAAGGTTGGGCTCAGTGACCAGGCAGGTCCTTTCCAGCCTCAGCGATTCTGTGATCATCACTTGTCTTTCTTGCTTCAGGCTGATGGCCTTGATTCACTCAGTTGTCCAACTCAGGAAAAAAAAAAAAAAAGGGAAAACAAACCAGGCAGATAAATATTACTACCAGCAGAGCCAACAGCAGTGCTGTAAGAGACAAATAAAAACTGGGAAATAAGCCTATGTGTATATATCACATCGTCACTGCCACGGCGGAGATGAGCTGCTGAGCAGGAGCTTTTTCAGTCCTGGTGTATCTTGTCATTATTTTTATGAGTTTGTCTCTGTTTGCATAGTTAAACAGAGTTCCACACTGAGCATTTAGAAGGAGTTTTTTCCTCTATCATTAAATTTAAGCCCAAAGTTTAAAATTCCAGACTTTTCTGAGCAGCATCACTTCTCCCAGGTAGGGAAGCTGCAGCATTTTTCTCTCTATCCTCCACTGTGCCTCAGTTCTTCTGCACATCTCACCTGCCCTTGTCTGCCCTGTGTCTGACCTTAGAGATCCTGGTAGATCTGGCATTTTAAGCTAGATTCAGTGGATTCAGTGTCTAATTTAATGGAGGCATAAATCACTGGGAACTTGGTAAAGCCATCCAGATTCAGCTTGGAAAAGGCTTACATTAATGCAATATTTTTAAATTTATCTCCAATACAAATGTTCACACGGCATATTCATTCAGGTTACTGCAGGTGCTACACAGCCTTTTCTTTCTTACCTGTGAGATGGCATAAGCCAAGCAAGAACCTCCTTAATTTCTTGGGTGTGGAGCAGCAGACAGAATTCCTGCTAACTTTCCATGGAGGTCAAGTTCCTTCCCAACAAACCAAGTGTGTGCAGGAATTCCTCACATGAAGAAGAAAACTGTCCAAGAACTGCCAAATTCAAGCATGTTGATGCCTTCACAGAAGGCAGAATAGGTGTCCTAACATGGAACATTTAACTTACTTTTATAAGAATCTAAACTTAAATAGGAACATTTAAATTAATTTTAACTTAGTTATTTAACTTTGTATATTTAACACACCAGCTGCATCTTTTCTGAAGATAAATAACAAAGGTTTGCTCTAGACTTGTTTTGGCAACAGGTAAATATTTTAATGGAGTTAAGGATGTAAGGCATTTGTAGCACTTGGGAGAGTAAAGTGCAGCCTTATTGCTTTCCCCCCAGGCTTTTATAGAACTGAGCAAAAGTAGGGAGCATAAAAAAGCTACCCCCATATAAATTTACAGATTAACCTCCACTTCCCAACAGTACTAAGAGGTATCTTATTTCTACCTTTAGAAACGCTGTAATGAGGAGAGAATTTACATTAAAACAGACACAAAATATTCAAATGTACTTAAAATGGTGCAGTTCCTCAGAAAACTGCAGTGCTGATCAGCTTTAATAGTGGTGTCCGAGATGCTTTGAAAGAGGACTCCCTTCCTGAATTCTCCCAGGGAACAGGGAGGGGATGAACTGAGCAAAAGGGTAACAATTGCACTTTCCCTCCTATGTAAAATGTGATTTTTTTTTTCCTCTGTGCATATTCATGGTGAGAATTCAAGGAGCAGGTTCTAACAGTAATTACAGAAAATAATAAGCAAATGTAGAAAAGCTGGAAAACCAACTTCTGAGTAAGATTCCTGTGGTGCAAACGTCAGGGAGTAAGAGCATCTTCTTGAAAGATCATTCTCATGAATAGATGGACTGTTCCATGAATGAGTAGTACAGAGATATTCTTTTCTAATTGCAGAATCTTTAATAGCTACGCTTACAAAAGGAGGGGAAAAAATAACTCAGAGTTTATTTTCCTGGCAGAGGCTGCAGAGAAGACAATTAAGACCCACGTTTTTTGCCTTGAAAACTGAACGTATTTCAACGAGGAGTTTCTGAGCACACCAAAGACTTGAAATCCAGCATGATTTTTAGAGTCACTTTCCCAGCAGCTCCTTCAAAACAACTTTTAAAACAAATATTTGTATCAAAATACCTTCTAGCTTCACTGCCAAAAGCAAACCATGGCTCCATGTCTTTGTCCCACAGACACACATCAGCTCATCGTTAAGCTGACAGAGGTATTCTCCAGCAGTCGTGGAGTGATACTCAGAATCATTTACTCTGTGGTTTGGGCTGTTCCACAACAGAGTTCCTGTCCAATTCAACCTCCCACCTGCAAGAATGACATCAGAGTGCAGCAAATACTGAAAATATATTAAATATATCTAATACATAGCACAGCCATGTGGCCTAAACAAACCAAGAAACCCTGTACTCGTTACAGTAGCAATTCTATCCTGGTTGAGCCTGAGCTGTTCCAGAAGATGTGCCATCAAAAGATCCCTGATTAACAGAGAATGCTGTCTTTTGAAAAGACTAATTCTCACACAAACAGCAGCTTCCTACTGTCACAAGTTTATTATCCCACAGCCCAGCAGGATCAGCAGCTTCCCAGCGGGGCACCCGTGCACTTCCAGTATTGAAGGACTCGGGTACCTTTTAGGCCATAGAAAAGCTATTTTGGTCTCTGTTAGAGATCTGATTCCTCCTGCTCATTGTGCAGTGATACTTTAAGAACCTATTTTGCCTTCCTTCTGGGGAAAAAAAAAAAAGAGAAAAAGCATCTTGTGTAGCCTCTTGAGCGTTTTAGAACTTTCCTACAACATATGAGTCATGTGGAGGAGTGAAGTAATTCATGGCAGATTTTAAAATGGGAAAAACTTGCAAGGAAAAATGTACACACTGACAATCCACTACATCCTCCTCCTGATTGATAAGAAAAACACCAAGGTAATGGTCTGTTGTAAAGGAATGTTTCTTTTCTTTCTAAAAGATTCACATACATGAGCCTGTACAACTGCTGCAAAGCCTCACACAAAAAAAAAAAAAGTTCTCTCTGCATCATTTTAACTTCTAATTTCACCCTTTAAATCCTATTCCCCATTACAGACATCCAATATCCTCCCCTTTTTTCAATTCCAGTTTCTATTGAAGTACAGTCAAGAACATTTGTACTCATATTATCTTCCCACTAAAGGTTATAAGAAGAAAATCAGGTCTCTTTTTCTGTAACTACAGACTCTAACCTAGTGAATCACAAATCACTGAAAAATAAAAGTTAGGAGGGTTTTTTCCTTTGCCTTTTGGTTTCTGAGACTTTATGTTAAATGTGGGTCACACTTCCTTTTACAACTCTGAGATATAGTAACATATGGAAAGAAAAGCTGTGATTCTCATAATTGGCAAAAGCTTTAAATACAGACAAAACACTGTTTTGATTCTTGATTTAAATCAAAGAGCTGACACATTCATTTTCCCTGAGATTAACCTGTTTCAAACATCTTTTGTGAGGTTACTGGATGTAAAGGTGCACTTATTTTGGTGGCTACACGATTACCTGCCTATACTCACAAACTTCCAAACTCCTAGACCTGAGTGAAGAAAAACCTGAATATTATGACAGCCAGCCACAAGTCATTTCTTCTTCTCTTAGTTCTGAAAGAAATAATGACAGCAGAAAATAATAGTAACATAATGAATAAAGTACCACTGAGAAGTTAAAACAGGTCTTGAAACCAGTGGTAAAACTGTTCAACTTCAGTGGCATCAGAATTTTATCCCCCCAAAAATCTAAATTTAAATCATAAATACAAAAGAAGTGAGAAATGAATAATTACTTACTAGCTTTAGTCTGCACTCAGACTTCCACGCCTGAGCAATTGGCTCAGATTCCACGAGCTTCATTTTTTAAAGAGTTGAAAATTAAAAACTTTACTTGCGGTGCCTTGAAATCAGGGAAAGATGACTGAGGGGGTAAGGTAAGTAGCTGGGGGGAAAAAAATGTGCTCCCAAATTATGAATATGTTTCTCTGGTGTTCATTCCTCAGCAACAGTAAACCAGTGAAGACCAGATCCTCGTTATATGGGTGGACAATCTATATCTGCACCAACAGTAAACCTTGCTGGCTCACTGGGGTTCTTGATACTCTAACAAAACCACCAGGTACATCACAGGCAACAGCATTTCAGCATTGTTCAGTAGCAACATTTCCTTAACAGCTTAAGCATCCACAAGCAGTATTTTAAATTAAACCCATAAACCAACAAGTAACCAGATCACACCACAGAGTTCCCATGGCATATTCTGCCACAAAATCCTGTCACTGATGTCCTTTTTTTTCCCCTGGAAGGACTAGTTAATGTCTGCTGGTTTTTTACACAGAATAGAAGAAGCTGCTGGACATCACTACTATAACATCATCAGCTATAATTTAGGATACAATATAATTCCAAGACTGTAAGGGTTTGGAAGTGCTGAGGACAAGGATAAACTCAAGGCAGAGCAATCAGTCAGTTGATTTTTGCAATCCACAGCAACTACCTGTGGATCTTTAGTTAGTTCACATCCCACGTTTCATTTTTCCTCTTGGCTTAGCTGGATCAGGAACCAAAGAGCTACAGATAGGAAGGTCATCCATGTGCTAAAAATCATATCACTGATCTCCTCCTAATTTCACTTTACTTGAAATAGAAAAGTTCTGGGTCTCCCATGAAAGATTTTTTTTCCCATGCTTTATTGCTGTTAATTTTTTATTTTTGTTTTTTTACCTTCCAGTATTGCCACAACACCCAAATAACTCAACCACTCTACTTGGTAACCCTGACTTCAATCTACTAACAGTAGATCAAATTGAGTGTCACCCATTGGCATGCCATGATTTTCCAACATTTTTAGATAATAAAATAAGTTATATAATGGCCTATTTTTTGGTTGTTGTTTAATATACCATTTTGAATACTAAATATCTGGGAGTTTTATCCTATGAAATTACACTGAAAATTATCTTTCTTCCTTACATTGACAGTAAGCCATTTAAACATAGTTCTATTCTGTAAATCTTCAATTCTCTACAGAAAGAGTCAGAGAGCAAAATTTGACTATATTTTCTGAGACTATTTAAGTAAAATCACCGAGTGACAGGCGAAGATTGAACTTCCCCTGGAAAGTAAGAAGTGCCAGAAGAAATGACAGTAGCTCATTAGGAAACTGGTGGCAAAGTGCCATTTGTAGAATTTGCTGCTTCCACCTTCCCCCCTCCCCCACCCTGAGCCTCCTGGGCAAGAAAGGATGGACTCAGGATGGATTCCGAGCCCTGAACCCCACACAGCTGCAGGGAGGTGAAAGGCACCATTCCCTCTGCATTGCTGGCTCTTCAGAGCAAGTTTAGGCACCCATTTTAGGGAATCTATTTGGGCAAGGAACATTTTGATCCTCCTCCCATGTCCCATTCTCTTCTTTCTTTATTTGCAGCCCTTCTACCTTTCCCACTGTGCCCCTCTTGGTGTTAACTGAGCTGACTGGGGAGGAGTCCCTGGTTTTCTTGCACTTTTCCACCTCCTGCTTCCCTGAAAAGTTGTACTTGCAGCCCATGCTCTTGCTTTCTCCAAAGTTTTAATTTCCTTCAACTGCTTTGGAAGTCCTGATTTGGACATATTTCTTTGTAACTATCCTGCACAGCTTTGCCCTGGACTTTCCAAGTGTTCCTACAGCGATTGCTCTTGCCATTATATTTGAGTTAATTGTACAGATTAAAAGAAAAAAAAAATTCATTAAATAACTAGAACAGCATAAGGAGTGCTAAAAATTTGAGAATAATTAGCAAATTATCATTCCTTTCTATGAATGTAAAGCTTCTGGATAAGCAGGCACATTTTATGTTCTGTTGAACAAGTATTTACCGTCAGATCAAATGCTTAATAGTAGAGATAAGGAAATCTGGCTGCACAAATCCAATCAAAGCTGGAAAGAATCAGTCACAATAGTAACGTTGGTGACTACAGTCTCCACTACTAGCACTTTTATCTAGAGAGAAAAAAAAAAAGTGATAAATTGCATACAAGATTAAGTCATATTAAATTGTATGACTAGGTTGTTGTCCTGTGCTGAGTGGCTCACAAAAGGCAAAGTGTCTGTCTTATTTAAATGAAGAGGATTGTTGAGAACCTTGCAGGGAGGGGGCATTGTAATCCTGCACCAAAGTGGAGTCACACACACGAACTGTGATCCCTGACACAGCTTCAGTCACCATCTTCCTGAGTTTGAACTAGATCAAAAATTAGAGGTGCAGAGGTCTGTGTTACTTGCCCAGTTCCTAGAAGAGCCAGGACAGTGAAACCAGAGATTCTACTGTACTCTCTGGTAAAGGAGGTGGAGTTTGGCATCCTCCTTCACTAACGTGCCTCACACCCTTGGTACTCCACAGGAAAGCAGCTAAAAGGTGTCCTTGTGCTGTCAGCTGTAAAGAAAAATCACACTGTGAAGAATCAGCTGTGATTCACAGCTGTAAAGAATCACAGAACAGGTGAGGCTGGAAGGGACCAGAGCAGCTCCTCTGTTCCAACCTCTCTGCTCAAGCAGGGTCATCCCAGAGAACATGGCACGGGATTGTGTCCAGCATCCACAAGTCCTTCTTCCCAGGGCTGCTCTCCATCAGTTCATCCCCACCCTGGGTTGACACCAGGGATTACCCCAGCCCTGGTGCAGCAACTTGCACTTATTAAACCTCACAAGTCTTCCACCAGACTCTGCTGAGCTCACAGGGTTCCAAGAACATCCCAGCCCAGCGATGCACAAACCTGGCTGCACGTACACGAGGGGGTTTTTTTATCCTTAGTGCATTGCCAAAACCTGAGGAATGCATCATCTGCAGTGCAATAAAAGAACAATGAAATCACAAAGACTAACTGCTCAATAGCTTCTGGTGCTGCAGAAATGTCTCAGATGTGAGTTGCACACAGACAACAACCAACACAGGAGAAAAAGCAGCAGGTAGAATGAGTTTGTTCTGCCTAACAGTGACAAAACACACGTTACTGCATTAGCTCCCAGCAACGTTTGAGCCTTCTAGATTATCACACTGCAGTGTAAATAGCAGCAACCAAAGCCAAGGTCCCAAAGGTGTGTGCCACAGGTGTCAGATCTGTATGGGAGGAGAGCTTGCAGCTCACGTGCTCTTAGAGAGTGTATTATTAACAAGAAATATTAAGAAAAATATGTGTTTTGTGCCCCTCTTTCCCCCTCCATCATTTCAAAGCAATTTCCCTTCCTGCATAAAACTGCAGAAAGATATTCACCTGAGGGTCTTTAGGCAACTGGGAAGAGTTGGAGGTTTCATTATGCTTTTAAAGACAAGTTGAGATTCTCTCTCCTACAATAACCTGCAGGAGATCTGTTTAACTCCTCGGTAACTGGAACAGTTCTGGAGGGTTTAACTCCAGCTTTGTGAGCAGGCACATCACTAAGACAATAAGAATCTTTCTGGGAGAAGCACGTGAGAGGGAAAAATAACTAAAATTTTTCCTACCTCCTTCATTGATTTTCCCATGTGATTACTTGTTGTAAGGGAAAAAAAACCCCCAACTGTCTTTAGTAGTTGCTGCCTGCTGTATCACTCTGTCCTTCAGCCCTTTAATTACCTCATCAACAGTTCTATTCTGGGCATATTTGTTAGCTTGATCTTCAATCTGTTTGATTCTAAAATTGAAAGATTGTGCTTGAAGGCAAGTCACTTATTTGGTAGTTTCAAACATTTGATTCAGCAATAATGAGCAGGACTGCTTTAATGACATGCAAGACATGGAAGAAACTTCTTAGATGCAAAGCAAAAGGATAGGTTGGTTGAGGCAGAGCACATATTGATTTCCAAGGCCAATGTTGTGCAAACATTCCCTTTAGAAAGTAAAAATAAATAAATAAATAAAAATTGACTGATACTGTTCTGAATTCTTTCTTTTGCAAATGGAGATCCCAGCCCTCCAAATCGCAAGGCTTAGTTTCTCACGAGCCCCAGTTTCTACATCAGCTAAGGAGCCACCTTGATCCTTTAATACCTCCTCAGTTAACATGAGATGGCTAAGCTAACATGAAAGAAGTTAATGAAAGTATTTCCACTGAATTTATAAGGAAAAAAATGTATGACATTTTCTCTCATCCTGGATCCTGAGTAAATCATGTTCTAGGCTTTTTCCCTGTGGAGGAATGGCCATAACACCTTTTCTTTCTCAAACCCTGTAAGAAAGGCCATAGATACAGACTACATGCCCTTCTGACTGAAATACCACAGTCTTCATCAGTTAAGCCATTAAAATAGATAACAATTACATATTTAATAATTTTAAAGACAGAAAGAAATTAAATTAAAGCATATGTAATGTGCCCCACTTGTATCTACTTTACATCCATTATGGATTTACTGTAGCCCATGAAAAGGAAAGTTAGAACAATTATTCTTGTTAAATTTTAGAGCATGTATTTCCATATAAGCAAAATGCAGAAATATTCAGCCAGCCTCGTTTTACAGATTTATGAAGTGTGTTTTATAGTATTCCCCAAACTTGAAGATAATCTTAACATGTTAACTCTTACTCTAAAAACATGCCAATGAGAAGAGTTTTGCTTTGATCTGAGCAGCACACAGCAGATTAACTCTAAGCCTCCCAAAAGGGATCAGAAGATGACAGTGAGTGGTGACTCCCTCCCCAGGATCTCAGATGGACTCATCTGCTGAAGGCACCTGCTCTTCTGAGATATCTGCTGCCACTATGGAATGCAAGGGGTTGCCAAAACAATGTAACAGTTGTTATATTCTCCTGCCTATCAACATAGGCCTTGCCATGGATGTCCCTGAGAAAATGATCAGGGAATTACAGGGCAGGTGATGCAGGAAAACCCAAGTGTTCTTTATACACCGACTGAGGCAAAGGCTGGTTGTGTCCTGGAATTAAATGAAGGATCACATGCAGAGTGTTATCTAAAATACCATCTTCCCAGTCAGGAATTCACACAAAAACTCTCTTTATCTACTGGCTTTATAACCTGGAAGCCTCAGATTAGACTGAAGAAAGGAACTGCCATAAGAACTTGCAGGAAGATATTAACCACTGAGCTGAGGACATAAAATTACTTGGAATAGGGCTGTACATTACAGGACCACAGAAGAGAGAAAACCAGACAGAATGGACCAAGCATGTGGGCTGTCAGTACATGAACATAAGAAATGTGGTATAAAGAAGGGGACCTGGAAGCTCTTGTGGTTCTTGGAACATCCTGGAATCTTACAGCTGGGCTAATTACACCTTATTTAGAGTTCTACTGCTAAAAACCTATGAGAACATCAGTGCTGCAGTGGTAGGGTGACTACTAGACATCAACAACAGGGATAACGGGATTGAGATGTGAACCTCTTGGAGGTTTTCAGATCTTCTTTTCCTGAGGGCAAAATTGGTTGAGTAATGATTGCAGCAGAACACAGGTTGTCCAGGGGGTTATCAGAATGTTTCAGTGACATTCTGTCAATGCCATAAAATCCAGTGAAGGGAAAGTCTTTCTAAATTTTATCCTAATTAACACAGAGCAACTGCTTGAAATGGAGAAACACAGCTGAGGTAGGAATGATGATGGAATGACAGAGTTTGTGACACAAAGGAAGGCAGAACAGGAGGCAAAAAGTAGATTTCTGCCTTCTACCTTCTCAAGGAACTATAGTCTCATGGGGCATGAGTCTAAAAAAGAGAAAATGAGAGCTAGAGATGCATCAGTGAAACATATCACAGTATCAAAATAGGAAAGGCCACAACACAATGTGAAATTCAATATAAAAACCCAGCAAGAGTAATGAGAATTCATTTTACTTAATGAGAGGGATCAAGAAAAAAATTTGGCTTTCTATTTAACAAAGAAAAGACACTACCAACAGATTGCATGAGGGGAGTGCAACACTTAAAGTCTCTTTTTGTATCTCTCTTTGATAAAGAGTCAAATAGCAGCAGGCTGCTTGAACAGCGAATACCAATAATAAATAAGGAAAGAACAAATTACAGAATATTGCTGTGTATTCATATCAGTTCTTAAAGAGCTAGCTAAAACTGTCTCCTAAATTTATGCAGAAATGCAAAGACACTACCGTGCTTCAAAAAGAGGGAAGAAGAACTGAGAGTTACTGACATATTTCTAAGAAATCTATTCCTGCTTTCAGGCAGTAATTACAGAGTCACGAAGAGTTCAAAGCCTGTTAAGAAACACAAGAGTCACCAGGGATCCTTGAGATCTACCCTGATTTTGGGCAGGCTTATATTTTAAATTATATTCCCCTCCAATCTGCACCACTTACCTTGCTTTCCTAGGAAAATAAGAATAATGCCCCCAGCTTTTTCATCCACATGTGTCAGTCTTTCCCCTAAATTTGGTGTCCATCTACCAATTCCAGTCAAACTGGAGAGGGCTGAGGGTTTTCAGATACAGTGATCACAAGTTTTGTGAACACAGCAGTCATGAAAAGGAGAGAGACTCTTCACTCTTCCATAGCTGGGAAGGCAGAGACATTATTTTTCCCACTGTCAGCAGCTAGCCAAGCAGTCAGCATATGTGATTCTCTGGCTGGCCATGAAATGTCTCCTGCCCAGCTGCTCCCTTGAAGCACACACAGAGAGATGTTCTCCTCCTACCTTCACAAGCACATCTCCCAGCTGTGCGAGACACCAGACTCTGCTCCCTGCACAGCTGGGGCTGGGCTGCAGCGTTCTTTGTGCAGGCCTGACAAACCTAACCCACCCATCTGCTCTGACACACTGATCCTGGGTGCCAGGATGCTGGCTGAAGGTGTGGATAAAGCTCCAGATGGTGGCTCAGCAGAAGTTAGGGACGGAGATATTTATTAGTGAGGTCGCTGATTAATCCTGAATTTAACGTACTGTGTCCTATGGACAGAGCTCTCTTCCACACTGCTGAGTCATCTGCACTTTTTGTGTCTTGCCAGCTCTCTGCCTTGACAGTCTTTCAGTGGAAGTGGCATTGGACCTCAGTAAAAATAACTTGGTGGAATTTCTGAAAGATCTTTTGACCTCAAGAACAGGAAGGACAAACTCAGCTTGCAGAAAACAAGCAGGCTGATTTCTTGACTGAAGTGCAGCTCACATTCTGCTTTGCAGCCAGGCTTGGAATGCATCTGCAGGAACACTCAGTACCCAAAAAAAATACTACAGAGAAAGCGCCAACCATAAGGTCTCAGACATTTCCTAGTGTCTTGCAAAAGCAAATTTTGGAAAGAATTTCAGAGACAGATCAGCCTGCTGTGAGTTCTGAGGATTAAGATGAAGGCCATTGTGGAACAGGACCTTTCACAGGCAGGGACACCTTAATTACTCCAACCTATTAAAGAACTTACAGGTGCAAAGATGTGGAAATACCAAGAGTCCACCCATTACAGACCATTGGTCCAATATCACCACTTCAAACAGTAGTAGAGGCCAGGTTTGCTTTTCTACAAACTTCATGTAATATCACTTTTCCATTACTGGTCACAAATTCTCCCTAAAGAAAGGAGCAGACATAATTTGGCAAATGAGAGCCACTATATAACAAGGAAAGAGATAGCATTAAGATTCATAATGATACTGGAGTTTAAGTTTAGCAGTTTCAGGAGGAGGGCCAGAAGCCTTGAACTCCAGGCTTGAAGGCTTGGAAGGTGTTGGTACCAGAATTAACTTGGCCACCACAGAACACCACTGGGATGGTCATCACAAGAGGAACTGAAGGGAGCATCTTCTCCGACATAGTTCCCAGAACTGAACATCCAGAGATCCCATTTTAAACTTGTTAGAATGCCTAAACCTTTGCTCAGGGCCTCTCTCCTTGGGTTTGGGCTCCTGACCCCCAGAGCTCGACCTGCAGCTGCACCCCGAGCCACCTGCACTGAACGTGCTTCTCATGATAAAGGAGATTTTAGTCCTTGTAAAAATATCCCAGGAGGCTTGGATCATCCAAAGACCTCACTAGGAGAGACACAAGGATTCCCAGTGCCTGAGAGGCCCTCAGAAGATGGATAAAAGATGAAAAACATGCTGAGAAGTAACAGAAAGTGGTCCTAGCTATTAGTGACTAATTAATCTGCAAGTGTGAAATACAAATGGGTTGGAAAAGTTCAAATCTTCTGTTTCAAGACAATTTTCATTAGTGCTGGAGCTGGAGGTGGGTTTTCCTTGCTTACCTGGAATGCTGCAGTTCTTTGCCCGAATCAGGAGTGTGGTTATCGCTCTGAGCAGTTTTGAGTGTGGAAGGAGATGGAGCAGGAAGAGAGAACCTGTGGCAAGGCTGGGAGACAACAGATCAGGCACAACAGGCCTTTTGAGCCACAGGAATAAGCTGCCAGTGCTGATTTGTGGATGCAAAGACAAAGAAACACAGAAAGGTCACATCATTCAAGAGGAAAGAAGGAAGTCTGAGGAGAATCTGGGACAAGACAGGTCATACTCCTGTCTTGAGAGCTGCTGACAGAAATGTGAGCTTTGCATGGGCCATTCTGTTCTAGGGAATAGCAGCCAGAAAATGAGGGAAGAAAGGCAGTGAATATGTTTCCAAAGAGATCAGAGCAAAGCATTAGCTGTTTCAAGTGTGTCCTGGGTCTAACTCCATGTGCAGGTTATCCTGCTAATACAAGAAAAATATTTTTAAGAGAAGCTCGTCCCACTACAAGGGAAAGTTTGTTGGTGTCTGTTGTGTCATTGTTCCCTGCCCTCTGTAACCTGGCTGCCAGTACCAATGACTCAGGTTCCATGGAAGCTGCAGTGGTCACAGCCATCAGATTTGTCCAAGTTCCTGATCCTCAGATTGTTCAAATCCAGTCCCTGAATAATGAGCTGCACTGATTCTACAGAGGATCACAAGCTTACTCTTCAGATGTCTTCTAAGAGGGCAAAACCCCAATTTTTGAACGATGCAGTGAGATATATAGTCCTTGTAAAGTGAGCTCAACCATTTTTACCTGCAGCCTGGAGTCTTTGATGAATGATCCATGTGTGTTTGCTCTCCTGATGCAGGGCTTTGAGTGTTGGAAAATTTTGAATATATCCCTGCAAAATGAGAGATCAGCCAAGGACAGCACTCACCATTAAAAAACCAGCATGTATCCACAGTCTATCTGAAAAAGTCTCCTTTCTATACATATTTTTCTTTATATTAAACAGAAAAATTGTCTCTAATAACAGTACCTTTTTGAAAGGTCTGTTTGCCTTTTTTCTTTTCTCTTTGTTGTTTTTCCTTTGATACATGTGAGCTGATACCATTTAAAAGTCAGCAGAAAGAAAGAACAGCAACTTTTAAGTTATCCAAAAGCATCTTGTAAAAGATTCTATCAAAAGAGTTACCCTTGTATTTATTGCATAACCTGGATAAAATAAGAATTTAAAATAATTTGGGAGGGTGAGAACAATACATAATACAAATGTCTTAAGGCAAAGACGATCAAAGTAATACATTTCCTTTCTATACACAGTTAAGGGCATTATTAAAAAGGCTTTCCTTATGCACTGGAAATTAGCCTTTGCAGGCTCCTACTGTTGCCTAAAGAGAAAACAGGAGTCTAATTTAAGCACTGTATCATTACCCTGAAGAGCTCCATTGACTCTAGAAGGATCCTAGAATACAAAAGCCTCCCCTACCCACAGTCACCCTTTGGAATACCCTACCCAGTACCCTTTGGAATTGGAATTATATGGTGGACACTGGGAAGAAACTTGGCTCACCCCACACTGACCTGTCAAATTCAGCTTCATAGGTGGAAGAAGGAGCTAAAATCACAGCCACTGCACAACTAAATCTGCCAGAAATCATGAATGAAAGCCCTTGTTTACCTTAGTTTGATGTCTGGCATATGAATATAAATTGAAATCACTGGCTGCCTAACCTCAGCAGCCCAGGAGCAGTCACACTGCTTGTTCATCCCCCTGCGTTACTCTGAGGGCAACTTCCAGCTGGTGGTTCCTTGAGCCTCTTAAATTACCCTCTTAAATCATTCCTGTATAAATCAGGAGCACTCTGGAATCAGAGCTGTTGTCATCACTGTCACCGCTTTCCTGAGCTATTTAACCTTCCAGGATTTCCTTCAAGCTCATAAAGCTTTGGAGCGTTCCTGGTTGAAAGCAGAAGGCTCCCGTCCCTCCATGCTGGGGACACATGGCATACTCTGCACTCCACTGATTCCAAGTGGAATACTCCACTTCTATTTGGAAGACACTAAAAAAATACCTGTGGTAAAAAAACCCCGCTTGTAATGGAACACATCCAGTGCCTCCCATGCCTATGAGAGGAGAAAAGAAATCAAAGCCTTCACTTCTTTTGAGAAATCCAATCCACACCATACATACTGCAGGGCAGAAAGTGTCAGGGGGGGTGAGAGGGAGGGGAAAGAGTCTCCATTTTCCAGTGATTGTGAAGCTCTGCTTTGCTAAAACAAGTGTAGCCTTCACACAGAAAATGGCTGTGAACACTACCGAGCAACATCTGCTTTGTGAGCCTAATCCATAAAAGGCTTCCAAATGCCCTTAAAAATTGTTCCCTCTTTTCCCCAGCCTGAATGTCATCTCACAGGAAGCCATCTGGGACAGGCATGCCAGCTACTCTGCTGCAGCGACAGCCGTATTGTCCTCGAGTGCCTCCGGATGAGTCACATCAATGCAAAAGTCCAATTACAGTCGAAGCCCCCCAAAGCAGAAGTATCATTTCAAATAAATAAGACTGATGTAGCTGAACCACTGGAATTCACAGTGTAATTCAGTCTCTTCATCACCTTTTGCTCAAAAGCCCTGCATCCCTTAAAGCACCCGTGCTAAATCCCCAATCTGGCTATGACACTCCCAGCACAGATGTGATAGTCCTAAGCCAGTGTGTGTGCATTTAAAGGAGTCAATTACCTTTTCCTTTCCTTTTTTTTTTTTTTTTTTTTCCCCACTTCTTATGATTTTAAAATACAGCCTCTTTAAACCTGGCATTTCTTACCACTTTAGAGTAGCGAATGAACAGTGCCATCCACTGTTTCTCTACATAATCCACAGCGTTTTCCTGGGATGGTCTTAAATAGGACTTCACGTAAAAATTAGCGCCACATTTGTAACTGAGAAATATATATTGATAAAAAGATGTGAGGTAAAGTCATAGTCAGGCTCAATCACTGAAAGATTACAACAAAGGAGATTTTAGGTAATATGTCCCATGGTTGAGCCATTCTAACCTAATTACCTATACCAAATTCTTCTCCAGTCAAGTAGGCCATCTACTGCATTGTTGAGTATAACTTCTCTCCTTAAATTACTGCATGAATTACATTTCTCCTCCAGTGGGGTCATCAGCTCCCCAGACCATGGCCCTGATGCGTGATATTGCTTAAGAACAGGTGCCTTAAGAAATGTTTGTTGAGAGGAATTAACATGGTGTGAATGAGACCCTGTTTTCTAAACATGTCCCTGAATGTCTCTGACTATAGAATGCAAACTCTGTCTTTCAGATACATATTTTAGATTATGTTCTTCCTACAAAAGATGCCAAAGTCATCCCAGCTGGGGTGTTGCACATCTTGGTTTGCTAAACACAGGCACCTGAACTTTTCACCAGTGCTAAAGTTCAATAATGCAAATATGCAGATGGGCTCCACGTTCTAAAAGAATTTGAAAAAGATTCCATTCTCTAAAAGACTCCATTCTCTAAAAGAATCCCAAGATTATTGTATCCACATCTTCCTGCGCTTTGCTAGAACACAACCTCAGTGTTCAGTGTTCTGATCTCACACAGTTTATCTTGCTTCCTTTTAAAACCAAAAGCTGAACAGCCACAATGATGAATGAATTGAACCACAACAGTTTGCCTCTCTATACCTTACTCTATATTATTTTCTTATAGGCAGTGGTTAGAATTTCAAGTCAAGACCACTTTTCAATTCAAAGTGACTGTAATTCCTGACTTCTCTTACAGTACAGAGCTCTCATTGACCCAAATAATGGTAGAAACATTACTTAGAAAATTGCGTAACTGTCGAGTCCCAGGTAATTCAAAGGATAATTGTTTGTTCATGATCAATGACTAATTATATACCACACATCACAGAGCCATAAAACTGACAAATGGTGAAAGCACACGGTTACAGCACACGGTGCTGGCAACGTGACTTCCATGAACCCCGTGCACAACACACAAAGTTTGCTCTTAAGACTTTTCTGGAGAGCAAAAATGCACACGGTAGAATTGGTTTGACCGATCACACGCTCGTGCTCATTCGTATTTCAGGATCAAAGATGATTTTCCAAAAGCCATTTCCCATCGATGCTGTTGCCCCTCACGCACAGTGATCAGCAGGACACTGGGCTGTGGGGGTCGGGCTGGAAATGATTTCTTTGATTTTCCTATTATGTTTTCAAAGGTAGGAAAGAATTCCACCTGTTTCTGAAAGTCACTGGCTGTAAGCAGAGAAAATGAGAGCTCCTGAGAGAGTAGATTATACCTGATTATAAACTGACTGAAATGCTATTGCAATAAAATGATTAACACAATTCCCTCTTCTTGGGGCAGAGATATTTTGACCCCTTGCTCCCCATGCTTGTAGCTCTTTTGACTCCTCACTTTGGGAAGCCCACTCATATTGAAAATTAGATTTCATGTTGACAGCATTAAATTTCGATTCCTTGTTCTTTACAATGATTGTCTACTGAAGAAAGACATTAATTAGTTTTGATTTCATTGTGTTTGGAAATACTAAACAATGCTCAATAATGTCTTGGATGTGCAGCACAGATCTCCTTTGTTGAAAAGGCTTGTCTCACCTTTGAAATGTTGGAATAATGTCAAACTCGCAACAGTTTCCAACATTCTGAAACTAGATAAGACATTTAAAAGCTGATTACATGAGGATTGGGGCATCTCTTCCACTGATCTTTTCTACATGCTTAAGGCAAACCAAAATATTTAATGTCTCCAGCTACAGATGTCATATTAAGAGACAAGAATAAAGTTAGGGTAAGAAAAAGAAATTGCATCAAATATGTTACAACTCACACACGATCATGAATTGTTGATCTGGCAAAGAGGGTCAACACAGCTGTAGGATTTCTGTTGATAGTACCAGTACACTCAGAACCATAGGAATGCAAAGTCTTGAGAAAATCTTCCCCATTTTCCATGATTTTATCTGAATGGATCTCCTCCACTGAACAGTTGAATTAATTAGTAGTGTTGGAAAGAAAAAAAAAAAAAAAGGCAACACTGTGGTTAAACTATGATAATGTTACCACATGGAACAATCCTAACACTTACTGAAACCATGTTATCACTCACAGTATTACAAGCTAGAACAACAAAAAAAAAAAGGCATTATTTGAAGACAATGGGTTTGCACAAGGGAAAATAATGATAAAATCTGGCTCACCGAACCTGCTTCAGGATCTGTCTGCAGCACTAACACTTAGGAATGTTTCTCTTTCATAAATTGAGTGTATTAAAAACAGAAAGTTCTGAGAAGAAACAAAGCCAGCATCACATTTTGACCAAAAAAACCCATCTCAGTATAACTGCAGATCTGACCAAAACAAAGTTTCAAGTGAGAGGGAGGAGGTTGAGATGCCCTTTGGGTTGTCTCAGCTGGTTGGGGGACCTAGATTGGTTTTAGGTTCTGGTTCTGCCCACTGCTGCTTTTAAGATTCCTCTGACTGGCTTATTTCCTATAAGAATGGTAAAACTGAAGAACTTCCTTGAGGAAGTTGTCCTTTTTCATTGGTACCACCTGTAACCTGCCTTCTGTACAGGGTGAGCCATGTTGGTGAGGTTGGCATCACCACTCCAGACACAAAGTAAAAGGATTCCAGGACACTGAGGCTTCCTGGCAGCTGCTTCTCACCAAGAGCTGGGTACAAACCTAGTCCAGAACAACCTACTCCTCCAGGCAGAACCACTTTCTAGCAGTGAAACCACAGCTGCCAGGGTAATGAGGGGTTACTGTGTCATTCCTAGTGGTATTTCATCCCAACGTGGCAATGTTTAACATTTCCTTTACCTGCCTTTCCTCATGGCAGCATTTAGTTGCCTTGAGATGCTTATTTCAAGTGACAAATATAGAATTAGTCAGTGGGCGTACTAATGCAAACCTAAGAGAGGGTTGATATGGAGAATTATGAGCAGCTTCTTAATATTAAGAAGTAGATTTGAAAACTGAAACTTAGGTTATTTCTTAGAATAATTCAGTAAGGCAAATTATTGACTTATTTCTGTCAATGGAAACAGGCATAAGATACTAAATATTGACTGTTTCAGCACAGAACCTCTCTGGTAGTCAAGGTATCCACTCTGTTTTGGTTAAGTTACCTCAGTTAACTCCTGGAAGTCTTTATCTTTCATTTGAAATACTTGGTTACATAAAACCTAACAAGACTAATTTCTTCTGATCTTTCCATCACAAGCATAAAGAACAAACATTTACTAAAGCAATGCTGATTTCAACATGTCATTTTACACTGCCAGATCATCCTCACCTAAAATAACTGCATCTGTTACAGTCACCAGTGAACATACAGTTGAAATATTCACTGGATGGAAGACTAAACTATGGGAATGAAGCTACAATGCCCTTTCCATTACCTTGGAGTAGATTATTTAGTTTGCTGTGCCCTAGATTAATGGATAGGTAAACTTGCTTTGCACAAACCAGGTCACATTTGGAGCAGTTAGTCAACAGCATTTCACTTCTTACCTGGTCTGGAATCAATATTCACAAAAAGTTGTGTCTGACTGAATGTTGCTGGATTTGAGAGAACTTTGAGTAGAGCCAAGTTGAGTCTAAATTGCAAAAATCCATCAGAACTCTCAGCACATTCACAGATAGCTCATGAGCCTAAATTTATCAGTGCTCAATTCATCTATGGCAGGACTTGCCACATCTGTGGCAGGACTTGCTTCATGATTAACTTTAGAACAGCAACCAAACACTCAACTAAACATTCTGTGTTTGGACACAACTTAGTCTGAGGCTGCAGTTCTCAGATGTCGCCCACGACAGTCCGAGAGACCAGAGTAAAAGCAAAGATTTCAGTTAAAGACATAACATGGCAAGCCTTGAGGAATCTTGGCTGTGGGCAGTGGTGTGTTGGTCTGAAACATCTGAGACCTACTGCTGTTGAACCCCCTTTCTTTTCTCATGCTTCCTTTGCATGTTTTTTGTGCATCCTTCAGGGCAGCTGTGCTGCTAGGCTGGGTCTAATTGCACTCCTGACCTGGCTGCTGAGGGTTAATTATCACTCAGGGACAATGTTTATCCAGAGTAGGATGCCCAGAGGCATTCTGATGCCAGTGGATATTCATTTGGACTGCAAGATAAGAGGCAATGGATAACTTGGTGCAAAAGAACCAGGATGCTGTTGTTTTGCTACACTTACGGCATAGTTTTTTTATCTCAGTTCCCATGGCAAGTAATATCCATAATTTATGTAGGTGAGTTTTACATATGGGTTTATTACAACTCTTTTCTATGGCATTTTATAGTTTTTAATTTGTTCCTGAACTTTCTTCCTTTTTTTTTTTTTTTTTAATTGTTTCTTTATTTTCTCTAAAGAAACCTGAGGAAAGATAATGGGCGGAAAGAAGAAAAAGAAGAATAAAGGCTGTGGAACAATAACAGAAAAATTAGGAGTAAATAGTTCCTTCAATGATTCAGTTTTCCTGGCTAAGCACTAGACAAATATCTTTCTGTTCATAAAATTCACCCTAAGAAAATTCTGTTTCCCTTTAGTCCTCCACAGAGATCCAGGGTGGCAGTAATAATACAGAGGATGAGCAATTATTTACTTCATCAGTTGGTCTGGGAAATACTTTAAAGTTTGGCAATCAAAAGATAATGGTCCTGTGAAACTACTATCTGGTATTTGAATTTTCTTTAGAGACTGCTGTCAGTGCATTAAATCATATGGAAGCAAAACCTGATGATACACCTACCTCCCCCAGCAAATAACTGAGGGAAGCTGGTGCTGAAGCTACAAAACCAGCTTGTACTCCACAAGAAACAATTGTACACAATGACTGGGTCTTACCCATGAAGATGAAATATCTCTTATGATAAAACTAAATCATGTTTTGTTCAAACCTTACATAACACAGGAACGTTAAGGCCTTACCACTTCGGGTTTTATTAAACATTTGGTATTTGGCTGCCTTGCAAGTTCAGTTTTATTTAGTCAAAAGGATTTAAATTCTATTGCCCAGATCATTATCTAACCCAGTCCAGCATCAGTGCTGTGACTAGGGATGTACTGATCTATTCCAACAACAACAAAAGAAATCATAATGTTATGTATAAATATAAACCATTTTACATATATTTCTTTCACAGTGGGAGCCTTCAGATGCTGGGGATTAAATAGCTCTTTCTTCAGCCTGTCTTTTCACCATCTCCAATATCTTTGCCTTTGTTAACAACTGCATTCAGTAATGCTGCAGATCAGTAAATGAATTAAAATCATGTAGTAAAGTGCCTTACTGAATCATGGCCTGACTGTTGCAAGCATTATTATTATCTACTGCAATGTAAGAAACTGATTTCCTTTCCTATAAACTGCTAAGTGAATTCTTTCTTTCTTTCTGTGGTCATATATGTGTATACAGATGAAATACTGCAGAGCTAAAAAGACCAGTTTTTATGTAATTAAATTAGAAAGGAATTGTGGTGTATCATCAATATAAAATGATCCAATAAAAAAATGCCAATAGTACTTCTGAAGATATACCCAGTGCTTCTTTTGCTTGTGTCAACCAGACTGAGAGCTTTAATTTTTTTTCCAGCCTATTATTTGCTCGCTCAGCTTGGAAACACAGAGTCTACAAGTTAAGGAGTGCAGTATGTAGCAAATCAAAGTAATAACAAAAAATAAAAATAAATCTAGCTTGTCCACTAAGGGGAGGACCACACAGTCCAGTGTGTGGGACATCCATATCATGGCATTCCATCAAAGCTGACAGGAAGGCATCTTGGTACAGCTCTCGTGCCTGGTGAGGGCCAGGGAACTGGGAAGGACAGTTCTTATCCAAAGAGCTAAACACAGAAAGGAATCCAAAAGAGACTCACCTTGCCTGTAGTTTCTGCTGTGTGCACAGGGACCACGGGGATGTGCGTTCATTTCTAAGCAGTTGTACTTGGATGTCACACACTTGTGACACCTCCCCTGCTTTTCCAAAATGTCCCCTGTTAAGGTGTAGCTTTATCCTGCACATATTAATGCCTATCTTTAATTTAAATATTAATCACAACCAATTAGTCCCTTTCAGTGGGTAACATTAAATGGGAATTCACGCTCTGTGGTTTTAAGATATAACACTAAACCCACCGTGTTCCTCGAAACATTTTAGAACTCTCTGAACACTAAAGTTTACCTGATGCCATATTTCAGCACAGGAAGATAAACCAGTTTCGTTCCTCTTATGAATCTGATCCATTTAAGAATTAGAGGAAGGAGACCTTCCAATACCATCCTCGTCCTGAGGTGGTGAACTATGTCCTCCTGAAAGATAATAATAAAAAAACCCCTAACAATGCAGGTGAAAGGTTACAACTTGATACTGCAATTCTAAGGTTCTAAATTTGCAGGAGATGCAGCAATGTGACTCTGAAAGTCAAAAAAAAATGATGTCTCATCTTGAAATGATACAAATACCAGTGACTGGGACACCACATATTATCAACATAAACTATCAAATATTAACTTCATATAATGGAATGTATAAAAATAACAGAGGAATAAGATTTTCAACTTTAAAAAGCACAACTCATTTATACCAAATACTGCCCACTCAAGTTATTCCATCTTTTAATTTTATTTTTAAATTTTAATTTTTGTTCGTGTCTATATATGGAGAAACTTCCTGAGAATATTACAGGTTAGAGAAGTTGTTTATTGCTATTTCTTTGGGGTTGAAATACTTGCATAACAATATTTTTACCAGGATCTGAGCTTTAAAGTAAATCACAATCTCACAAGACTCACAACAGAATATCAAAGGGTGCTTCACTCATCCTTTTATGAGACATCAATCTAATTCAACATTTTAAAGTCAAATTTGCAGTACAGTTGAAAGGAATACTATATTTCTGGCTTGCACATTAGAAAGGTTGGAAATTTGCTTTCAGAATATGGATTAAAAAGATAGGGACCAGGAGCATTTTGGACTCCAGCAGACTGAGAAGCATTTAGAAAAATACATCAGTTGGAAGAAAAAAGGAGAAAACCATTCCTTGTGGGTTGGGTAGTGATGTGATGAAATAGAAGAATGACGCTGCACGAACTTGTTAAAAACTTTTAGATAAGAACATGAGTGGATTTAAGTCCTGGAACAGAAGATATTCAAGTTCAATTCTACTTCTATCTCCTGAAAAAAAAACCAAAAAAACCCCACACACCAAAAAAAAGAGCAAGGAACTTACTTTTGTTAACTCTAAGACAGGTGGAAATGTCTTGGTTTACTTGGGTTTTCCACAACAGCTGAAAACCCACTCAGAGTTACATAAATATTAATTAATGTTACAAATTCACACATGTTCAGACATCAATAATGTGTTTGCTGGGGCTCTGTTGAACGACCACATCCAGCAGCTGGGCAGGAGAACAGTATTTTGCTAAACAAATCAATGTATCTTAATATTTGCTAGAGGTTACTGTGCAGATCTTAGAGTGAGAAGAAAACACCAGACCCAAGAAGACTTTTCCTTGTGTTCATCGCATGGGTCTGAACGCTTTCCATAACATTCCCTCTTCATTAAGTGTCAAAGCATTAGGTATCACATTTCCTTTTACTAATAAATTAATCAGCTTTTCTGGGAGCTGCCACAGAATCTTTCCAGAGAAGCAGAAGAATGGGGAGAGGGAACACAGAGCCGGGTTTGGAGGTGATCCCTGCACATCAGCTTACACTGAGATAATCAGTGGTGCCAGTCATCATGATGATTCCAGCACAATCCAAAACACAGCCCCCTGCCAACTACTGGGAAGAAAATTAACTTGAGCCCAGCTGAAACCAGGACAGGGACCTTGCCTGTGCTGTCCTGGGACAATCTGCTGCCTGACACCCTCCTCATATTCTGTGATTTTGGCTAATAAATAAGAACACTACAATATATGCACATGGCAGATGTGAAACCAGTGTGACAGGTAACAGAACCAAATAATAAACTCTTAAAGGCAATTGTAGATAATAACCCATTTTCAAGTAGCTCTGTTTCTAATGAGGTCTTGCAGGCACTGATTTTTGGCCCTGTGCTATACATTACTTTTCATGCACACACATATATGTGTCTGTGTCAGTGTGCAGAAACAGAGTAAACACATCTCTCTCTTTCTCTGTGTCTGTGTAAATATATGCATACACATCTACAAACAGCCTGAAGAAAATGCTCTCCAAAGCTTTCAAGCATCAGACAACTGAAAAATAACTGGAATGGTAAAATGATGATGAGAACAAACCACTGACACAGCACGGGTGGGAAGAAGAAGCACAAGGAAAGAATAAGCTTCCTAACAAAATCCTACAATGAGAAATGGAGAAAATAAGCCAGAATAGAAGAGGAAGCTTAATTATAAAGAGCAGTTACTCTTAAAGATTTGCAGTTCATAATATATAATCAAAGCATAAATAAATTGCCTGCATGATGGGAGGCACAAGGGACTCAGACAGTCCTTGCCTGCAGAGACAGGGGAACACTTAGCAGTATCTGAGAAGTTACATTACTTATTTTTCTGGTACCAGTGCTACTTCCCTGAAAGCACCAATTCTCATTTCTGTCATAACACTTCATGAAATACACCGAAAAACTACCAGGAGTTCAAAGGCAGCCACAGGGATGATTAAAGAACTGGCCAACATGACTGGAAGTGACATTGTAGGAGGCCAATAATTTTTGGTTTTCAGAGAGGTTTGTTACAGATTATTTAGTCCCCAGTTGCACATATCTACGTTAAAGAAACTTGATAAACACCCTCTGTGTGCTGCTGTAACAAAACCCAAAGACTGGCAACCACCAGCTTACTTTGAAGAAGATACGAGACAAATGCTTAATTTTAATAGTAATTAACTGAGGCAGCACCCAAAAATAATTGCTCCTACTTCTTCAAGCATAAAGATGCTTTAAAGAGGGATGAACATCTTGGGTGCATCTGTGCAGCTTCTGAGGAAAAGTGTCACTGGAGGAAGCTTCATCTCCTTTAGCTGGATTTACTCTGCAAGAGGAGAAAGGGAGTCTGCAATGCTTTCATGTGTCACCCTTTTTTTGCTCACTGTGTTCTTTGGGGAGCAGGAAGAATAAATCACCTCATTAAGGCTTAGGGTTTGATAAGATTCAAAATAAGAGTGCACTTGGAGAAAGCGTTGCCAAGAGGGGTTTTTAAACTGCATTTAATCGAGGTTGACCATTGAGTGGATACACTTCTTTTTCAATAAACATGTAACCACACGTCATACACATTAAAAAAAGAGAACTTACTACATGTGTTTTTGGGGTTTTTTTCCCATAGGAATTGTCTTTTTGTTTTCAAAGGTCCTCCCAGGATCCTCAGATTTTTCTCAAAATTGTTGCCAAGCAATTCTACCTGTGGCTTTCAGTCCAAACCTGTTTCTTAGAAAAGAAGAGGGTTTTTAAAAAAGACTTCATCATAAAAGCACGCCACATTCCAAGAAAAATTTTGAGTTAGAACGTCACATCATCATTATAATGCCAATGTGTGCAGCTCTCATAATTAGAGGAAGCTTGCATAGCTTTCTTTGTCGCTAAGTATGTAAACCGAGCCAACTTCTCCTCTGCATTCCAAATGTCTGGCTGTGGAATTCATGTCACCAAGTGCACATGCCTGCACCTGAGTGAGTCACTGGGAGTTCCCTTTATGGTCACTGGGGAGAAACAGGCACTTCCAGGACAGGATTCATCTCATCCTAAAGTAGACATCCATAAAGGATTAGATGAATCCTGCCCATTGTTTCTCTCCAGTGACCATAAAACTGGGTCTAAGAGGAGCAGTTCAGGCACAGGCACTCACATTACAGGTGTCTACAATGAGATAGTATTTAATGCATCCCTTCTCATTATTTACACATAACACCACAGAAACTAACTAAGGGGAATAGTATATTGTGCTATTTTTTTGATGTTATGGTGTTCATTGTACCCAAATTCAAAAACTTCAAAAGCGCTGGAAATGTTAAACGCCATTAAAAATTCTGGGAAGTTAACTAGTATGGTATTCCATGCCTAATTACTTTAAAATCAATAAGGTCATGATCCCATGGCCTCCCCAACCCACTGACAAATCTATGCAGTTTCAGTGGCACTACAGAAAGCTCCAATGGTTAAACACCCTCCTGCTTCACACGGTGCTTCATAGGCAACTACATCCTTCGTGTGTTATCAGGAATGTGCTGACTTGCTACAACAGACACCTCAGAAAAGCTTTTAAAACTCCTAATGCTCCTTAAAACGGTGGCAGATGGTGTTCAGAGCATTTGCTAATCCAGGATGAAGAGGACAAAGCTAAAAAATTACCAAATGCAGTCAGAGGGATGCAAAGCTTCCAGGATCTCTTACAGTTTTTGGACTACCCAGCTACTTAAGCTCAGCCAACAAAGCTGAACAACACAATTTATAAGAATCAGACCATTCAGGCTTTGGTCTACTGCAGTCTGACGTCATGGGGTGGGGAAGGAATCTGATTTTCTGCAGTGATCCTGCCTGTGAGCAGCTCACACACATCAGGGGCTCAAGGCTGAGCATCTCCCACTGCCCAAGCAGCACAACTGCACCTGAGCCCAGGAGAGGGGCTGGGAAGCACCAAAGACTCAAGATAAAGGAAGACAGAGGCAGTGCTGGCATTCAAATCTCACCAGGGGATTAATTTCACTCCCTGCAGAGAAGGGCTTTGCCAACAATACTACTGAGGAATGGGTTATTAAAAAAAAAAAAAAAAAAAAAAAAAAAAAAGGAAAAAAAAAGCTGTGGGAAGGATAGATATTTCATATCTGATTATTGTCTTGATAAATGAATGTGAAACAAACAGTATGAAATAACAGATTATTTTTAAAACTAAGGCCAAGACAACTGTTGTTGTGAGCCCCCAGCTGAGATCTCTGCACACACAAATGTCTACGGTCTCCTAAATCACTCAAATCACACTGTA
Source organism: Myiozetetes cayanensis (assembly GCF_022539395.1). Classification (NCBI taxonomy): domain Eukaryota; kingdom Metazoa; phylum Chordata; class Aves; order Passeriformes; family Tyrannidae; genus Myiozetetes; species Myiozetetes cayanensis. The sequence continues at coordinate 69,334,001 of NW_026087521.1, read as the reverse complement.
GGGAGTAATCCTGCTCTGAAAATGAGAGACCAGCCAAAGCTGTGTCAATCAGACCTCTCCACTTTCACTTCCTTGCTCTAGAGTCGCCTCTCAGACTTCAGCAGGGACAGTTTCCAAGATCCCAGGAGCTGCAGGGAACTTGGGAAGGAAGCAGTGATGTGGGGGTGTGAAGGTCTGGCATCACTCACTGTGACTGTGGTGCCATTGATCAGTCCAGTGGCTTCCCCTCTTCTGCAGATTGAGCAGTGGATTGTGGAGTTCTTCCAGCACTTTTGTCCCCTGGGTTTTGTCACGAAAAGGGATGAATCCAGCCCTTACCAGGGTCAGGGTGGGGGACACAGGAGGAACTGTTTTAAATCAGTTAGAATAAAAACTAAGAAAGGACTTCAGAGCATTTCTTTTTAATTTCAAAATATTTCCTCTTCATAGTCACAACACTGGCCCTCAGGTTTCAAGCTCTTCTTGGAATGCAATAAGTACAATATTTAGATGTCATAGGTAGAGTAACTGTGGAATAGAAATGCTGTCCCACTGTAGGGCCAGAAGAAAATGTGCATCTTTTGTAAGGGATAATCCAGCATTTTATCTACTAAATTATTAAAGTTATAAAGAAGTAATTATGGCTTTTTGGAAGTATGCTTATGGATATGCCCAAGTTCAGGAGAGTGTATTTCCAAAAGAATTGACTGATTAGAGCCAGAACAGCACGGTAAAACCCTGTGATACATCATCTCATGCTGCTCCTTCACAAAGTACTGTGCATTAAGAAATGTTTAATCATCAGCAACTTAACATCTGAGACTTCCATACAAGTCATAAATCAAGGAAATGAAGCACAAGGGTAACACAAAAAGTTTAAAACTAACTCTGAACATGAAAACTGTCCTTGTGGTTTTGACTGATATTGTGTGCACTGTAGTCCTGACCAGCTGAGCATAAATATTTACCTCATATCACAAATAAAAATCACCAGTGACAAATCCTGGCAGCCACCAGGAAAAAAAAAAAAAAAGTCTTAGAAGTGAGGCCCTCTGTTGGCAAATCCTTTGCACTGGTCATGTAGGATTTGCTCCCAACCATCAACAAGAACACCCTTCACTCCCACCCCTCCCCTGCAAAGGGACAAAATCCACAGCAAAGCTCTAAAATGAACCAAAATATTTCTCACCTGGGAATGCTGAAATTAATCTCTTCAGTTTATGCAGCTCTTTACATAAAACACTACAAGTGTTTTATTTCTAAATGAAAGAAATTTCAATAAAAACAAGTTGAAATAAAAGAATTTCAAGAGTAGAAGTGAGAGAATTCAGGACCTGGATGGCTGATGTTCTTTGAATGATGGTCTGCCTCTGATGTACTCAATCATGCTGCAGTGGGGACATATACTGAGAGATAAATGTGTGGGTAATCTGGTCCTAAACCAGTCAAGGATAAAATTCTAGCTGAATTCTCTAGGAAAAACTGCATCAAATTAAACAGGTCCTGAATTTTATGTCAGTTTTGTAATCATAAATAATATGATATAAACCATAAAATTCTGTCATGTATTATTTCTTACAAACAAGGTCCCTGGCACATCACGTCATATTATTTAAACAAAATCTGAAAAACCTTGAAATCACATCCCTTGCCCATCAATTACTATTACATTTATTATCAGCCACAATGAAGTTACTTCATTATTAGAATTAGATGACTACCAGGAGCTTTTGCTGTTGTTCCATTCACCTGGTGGAGCTTTTGAATTGCATTATCTGAGAAATATCACCTGATATATATGGAATGCAAAGGCTTGAACATTTCTGTTTACAGCATCATTAAAGTGTCACTATATTTTTCAAATGTTAGAGAAAGCTCCAGTGGAAAAATACCCACAGAAATCTTCCCATTATGCAACTGCCCTTAAGAGCAAGATTTAAGATTTAAACTAACAAGTGACATTAATAGAAAAAAAAAAAAAAACAACCCACCTTGTAATAGCAACTTTTTGACAAAGCAAGAGTTGATCATTGTTATGTCACACAGTGAATGATTAGAAGCAAATCAGATTTATCTGCTGAAAGCACAAAGCAATATGGTTACTGCAGATGACACTCTCATGCAGCACCTGCTGCTGTAAAATGTATATTGCACTGAGCTCTTCACAAGCAACTGAAGAAAAAAAAATAACTCAACTGATGATTTAAATGGACAGTTCTATTCTCCCTGACAATTCAAATGGATAAACTCTGAATTATGGACTCATTAACCAGCAGTTCACGATCTGGCTACTCCTCTCCTCCCACTGCATGATTTGGGTGCCTTGTCTGCTGTGTAATCTTAAGCAACATTTTGGACTGAAAACGCTGTGTAAGAGTTAAGTTGTTCTCCCTTTCTCCTTGACTGGCCATATGCCCTCAGCACTGTTGCCAACAAGTATATTCTCTGTCAGTTTTCTCCTCACAGATTTTGGGTTTCTGAGTACAAAGAGATTCATCATGAGAGATCCTGGATTAGATTTAACCAAAAGCCACAGAAAAAAACTTCATTCCTATGACACTGTGACTTTAAAAAGGAAAAATTAATTTAGGGAGCTAGTCAGAGTATGCTGAAGTGATCCTGTTCAGGAAATCACATTATGGAAAATGGCCTGTGGCCTATAAATTTGTCTGCTGAGAAACTTGAGGCTGGGCTGGAAAGTGTTTTCTATCCCTTTATGTCCAGTACACTGTAGTGTCCATAAGATGATTTGAGTTTTGGTCAGAATACCACAAAGATGTCTGGCTAAAATAAAATAGCACATTGACTTGATTTCCATAGTTGCCATGATTTCTCAGTCTTCACAGAAGTCTCTATAAAAAATATTGACAACTTCCAAACCTAAGTTCAAAAGATTTTTGCCTCATTTTGGTTTCAATCTAGATTTCCAGGTATAAACTTGCTTTATGATGCAGCACACAAGTGCCCCTCCAGGTATCTTTTTAGTGACTGACAATGAGCAGCATAGAGTGAGAATTTACACCATTAGTTCATTCCCTGGCTTTAGTTTCAATTCTTCCTTTTTTTTCCTTGCCACACCATCATATTTAAAATGGGGAGGCTTGTGAAGTCACACTGTCACCATGCAAATATGGTGCTAACAGTTGTGAAGCTCTTCCAGCAAATTCACACCATCCCACATCACCAGTCACTTGAATGCAAGAAAGTAATGCTTCCCTTAGGGAACTGAACACAAATTAGTGAGCAAACAGAGTTAAGAAAGCAGTAACTTAAAGCCTCTACTCCATTAAACCTATATACCATCCTGCATTAAAATAAAATAAAATAAATAATAAAATAAAATAACGTGGTTTTTTTACCCAGCTATATCAGCTTTTGCATCCTGTGCCTACACACTGCAGCACAGGCACGGGGAAGATGAATTAATGATGGCAGTCACAGGAAGCAATAATAAAGTTATAAGACAGCAGTGCTAAAAAATGTCCCCTAAGAAAATAACATGATTCTTACCTATTCATTAACTCTTGAAAAGTTTCATTTGGCAAAGGAAATATAAAGCCATTTATGACTGACTTCAAGTAATCCAAAGACACAAATCCACTCCGACTGACATCAATTGCTCTGAAGGCCTTTTCAATGTCCTGATAGGCTGAGCACAGCTGTAATGAATACAATTTATAGTGTTTTGCTCAGAAAAGCCAAGTTCATGAAGCTTTTAGAACAATAATGCATTTTTTACAAGACCTTTTCAAATGCTCTTCTCTGTGCACTGATCAAATAGGTTACCCTGGCATGCTCTGATGGTCAGATGTTTAATTAATAAGCTCACTACAAAACACTATTCCCAACCACACACTCTCAAATGACAAGTCAGGCAAGTTTCTCAAATAATAACTCTGCCTCAAAATTCACTGCTAAAAATACCCTGTGGATCAGCCTGCTGGATAACACCTGTCTTGATGTAACTTTAAAACCATCCGTGGTGTAACCTTGGATCAAAGTTCCCCCTATTAAACTGGGTCGTTCACACAACGAATACTGGAGAAGTTCATAGAAGATGTGGAATAGTTAATTTAGTTGTTGTGTAAACATATCACTCATTTCTTTGTGGGTTTTTCTTGGTTTTGTTGTTGTTTTTTTTAATTCATGGGCTGTTGAAAAGGAGCTATTGGATGCGTTTTTGCTTATGGGACTTATAAAATGCCTGAAAGTTGACTTACTGCAGATTTTGATAAGGTTCATGAAACAATAGGAATAATGGTTTGTTTTTCTGAAGCTGAGAACATCCCTGAGGCTTTTCTCCCCACACCAGTTTTTGACAAGTACCCCATCTGCTTCCAAGCTGATTATTGTTCATTCAGAACTCCTGAAATCACAGGGTAAAGGCACAGAGAGAGACTTCAGGAAGCCCAAAATAAACATCAAGGACTGGGAGGGCTTGTAAGGTGAGATGTGTTTCCAGTCCAGACCTTGACCTCCCTATCAAAGATATCACAGAACATTCTGAGCTGGAAGGGATCCACAAGGATTAGAGTCCCATTCTTCAGTGAATGGGGATCAGACCCACAACCTTGGTGTTATTAACACCCTGTAAACACCAACTGAGATCTAGGAGAAGAAAAGGGGTCAAGATGTTGAATGTCCATGTAGCCCTGTTTCCCCTCCTCTCTTGTATGTTTAAGGTTGAGAACCCAGAGTCACAGGTCTGTGTCATTGAGCTTGGAGTACAATATCCAGTCCTGATGCAGGGCATCAGCTTCTCTGTTTTCAGACAGTCAGAATTTTCGTGACACAAAAGGCAAAAGATTGAATTTTGGAACATTTTTTCTGTTTTCACCCTCCCAGTGAAGCAGATGGAACCCAGGTATGTTCCACCATCACACTCCCCAACCATCTTCAGTTCACATCTGAGGGCCTGTGGAGACATCATTTCCCATGTCTTTCCAGCTCCACTCTTTACTCTAAGCCTGCCACCACGTATTAAAAATGAATTTCTGCAGTAGCACCTATCTGCTGGTAATTTATTTCATGCAGGTCAGAAAATAATTGTCAGACAATGACAACTAGTCATTACTCAGTGTAAGTTATTACTTAATTTGGGCTGACAGAGGGATCCAGCAATTCATGTTGTGAAACACTTTGGCCATCAAGATTCCATGCACTCCAGTTTTGTTTTAGCCTAAGGAACCTGGAGTTCTAATACATATGTTTTAATGCTGTGAATCTAAACAAGATTGAAACACAAAATAAACCAGAACTGCTGCTCTGCCAACGGGCTATAAAAGCAAACAAGGAACCCTATGCGTGGAATTTGTTCATAAAAGAAGTTGGTATGATTAACAGGCCTCAAAGCTTGGCAGTTTTCTTTTCCTGGGATGCCTGGCTCAGCTTTGCCACCTGCCAAAGTATTGCCAAGTGTTAATGTCACTCCTTTACCTTTTCCACAGCCCCCACCAGCTGAGTGTTCCGTGGCAGGGTTCAGTCTGGGTAACACTGAGAGGGCATTCAGAGGAAAGGTCTTTTCTACCTCTGCTCCTTCTCTTTTGTTTTCTGAAAGATTAGTGCTATTAAGAAAACTGTTTTAGCAGGGTCCAGAGCTTTGTCAGCTTCAAAGAAATAAAGCTGCCTAAAACTCTTCAGGGCTGCTTTTGTTAACTGGATGTATCTTTATTTACAAACAGACCAGCCCAAGCCCCTGCAAAGTACGTGTAAGTATTTACTGGCTTTCTTCAGCAAAGGTAGGTTTAAATGTTTCTTTTTAAACAAAAATAAATGAAAAATAATTAGCAATTGGCCTCACACTCATTAAAAATCCTACTGCTGAAATATCATGTGTACACATGTGATGAACGAGTTATGTTGTTAAATACACTGTGTTAAATTCCAAGCTACGCAAACAGATTTACATGATTTTTAATTGTACTGGAAGAGCCTTTCTCACTATTTTAACTTGAGCACCTTCCTAAACTCACATCTCCACAGACCCTCCCGTCCTCATTAGGGGTAGATTTGGCAGATTTTTGGCTGTATAACCTCCCAAAAGCAGCTTTTCTCTTCCATGTACAGGGCTAAATCTCTTCACTGCCTCCCTTTATCCAACGACTGAATTTCTGAAACCCACTTTTTTTGTCTTTGAGGCAAACAGCTGTACCCTGCTCTTATTACCAATGACTTTTCCTTCCCTATACAAACATAAGCTACTTGAAGCCACTGTCACAATGACAAAAATGTCTTGATGTCACCTTGACCTCCCCAGCCTGTCCAACTTCACCCTTTTGACGCCATTTGACACTATTTTCCAGCGTAAGCTGTTACAAAGATTCTCTGCAAAGTTCAGATTAAACACTGGGTGAAAATTGGGGTTCCCAAGTTCTGCAAGATTCCAAGTTGCAGCAACAAATTCTTTATCTGGAGTTTGGGAGCTTGTAATAATTATTTAATTCTTCAGCCAATTTAACATGTCACCTTTCAATTTTAAAGGAAGTTTTCACACAAAGTTGTTAGAATTTTCCCATGCCAAAGGAAACCGGCTTTCTTTTCCTCCCTGTCCTCGTTGCATATGCCAAGAACCAGAGCCTATAAGTATCCCATAAAACTGCAAACCAGTTTTCTCAAGGCCAACAGAAACACTTCTATTGATATAACTGAAAAGAGAAAAGCTACCTAAATTTCCACTCCTTTTCTGAGCACATACATGGAACTTTGCTGTCTGTTCTTCTTTCTTAAACTGTGTCTGTACTTGGGCCAAAATTCTTCAGAAATTATTTATAATCCATTACAGAGACTGTAACAATTCCACAAGCTAAAAAAACAGAACTATTTCAAAACACAAATACTCCAGATCATACTTGTAGTGAATCGAAGAAATGGGAAATATATGAAATCTTTAGAAACATAAGACGTAAAAGATCATGAAAAACAAATAAGCACCACATTTTTCCCTGCTCTCTTTCCTCTGCTGAAGATTGTCTGTAGTATACAACTTGTCTGCCTAATTACATTCAAATCCTGAATACAGTGGTTGCTTTTTTTTTTTTTTTTGGCTAGAACATGAATTTTAATATATCAGCACACTTCCAATAACATGAGGATATTATGATATTCTTAAATTCCAGTGTAACTTATGCTAAGTCATGCCCAAACTCCATGGCAAGTTGTCTGGATTTTACAGCAGGCTGGAAAATTTGCAGCAGCTTCATCTGGATTAAATGGAAAACTCACTTGGCAATTAGAACTCATTTCCACCTGGTATTAACTTCCACAGCTTGACTGCAGCACTTCTTTTTCAGATGTTTCCCTTGACTGGCACTGAAGTTGCTGTGCACACCTTTCAGAATGACAGATTTCTCAGAAAACACTGCTCATGTTTTATGTCCCTGAGCATGAAACCCAGAAAGACGTGGCTTTAAAAACGAAACTTAAAAATTCTCTTGCATAAAGAGGATCCACAAAGTCTAAAGCCGAAATGGTGCCATTACCACAACTTGTGGATTGCTGGCAACTAACTTTTTCTTGGCTTCTTTTGCAACGAGCCCCATAATTAGTCTCTAAACACAATAAATCTTGTGTTTGATCAAAGCATGCCTGACGAAAATGCATCTAGTTAGTCCTGATGAATTTGTTCCCAGGACCAATAAGAGAAGAATTGATTGCCTTACTTTCTAATTTAAATTTGTCTATCTAGAAGATACTACACCATATGATTTAGTTACCTCTCAAACTCCCTTTTCAAAGGTTAAACAGACTGTGTGCTAACATTAAGCTCTAAAGCATTCACACCATCCCCTGAATCATGATTATAGTGATTTGGGAGGTTTTTTTGCACAATTTTCCAACATCCTGGGAATGAGAGTAGCTGAAGTGAAGCTGGGTTCTTATTTTGACTTCTGACAAGATATGAAACTATGAGTTCTATTTCTGATGAGACTTTTTCTGGATGTCTTTGGGACATTAAACCCTTCAGAAGATCCTCATAGCAGAGGCCAAAATCTTAGGGGAAAAAAAAGACAAATACCACCCATTTACAACCCTCTACTTGCATCAACACGAAGGGGCAAAACAGGGGAATTCCACTTGCATTTTATGGGACCATTTAAGTGATAATGAAAAGAGAACCTGATCAGCCACTTGTCAAATTCCATTTGGGACAAGAAAAGAGAGCTGCACTGTGATATACTGTGTTTCCCTTTCTATTCTTTGGGGTTTTTGGCAAAGTGTGAAGGTATATTTAGCTGCTGAAATCATAATAATTCATTGTGGGGTACTGAAAGATAAGAATTCCTGAGCACAATATTAAATTTACTTAATAATCTTGGGAAGTTACTGACTTGCCTCTTGCCTCAGTTTCCCATTTGTAACAAATTATAATCCTGGCCAACCCACAGGGTTATTCTGTTTATCGCAGTAAACTACACACCTGTTTCTGATCCATAGAAGACATGGGTTTATGTATTATTCATAGAAAACTTTACATTTTTTTCCCTCCAAAATTCCCCCACATCCTATTTCCCCTCGAGACTTCTCTTTGTGTCTTTCTAGGGGGTGAGAATTATCTGCGAACTTCTTTTTTTTTAAGGAAATTTCAAAGGGATTAAGATTATGTCAGCTGGGAGTTGCACACATGGAAATGCAGAATGAATACACAGGCAGCGTTCTGACGTATGTGAAGTTTGGTAGAAGCACATATATAATAAAATAGATTAGATTCAGTTCCACTTTGAACAAACTTTTCAGGCATACATTCAAAATTTAAGGCATACTTCAAAACCACCTGTGATTATTTGGGGATTGACAGTTCTATTTTACAAAAACACCGTGAGAAACATCAGGTTAATTGTAAATCTCAGCATCAGGAACGATGCTTCGGCACATTTTGGGGGTGCCTGACACTCTCCCTTGTTTACATGGCTTTTTTTTGATCCCCAAAAAACACCCCACCTACAAAAAAAAAAGCAGATACACAAATTACTGTGGCCTTGCTAGATAACAGGAATGCTCAGTCATAATCCCAAAATAGTGGCTATTTTCAGCCATCCATGGGATACTCTGCTCTGTTGCACAAAAACAGCAGCATTCCTTCCACTGAGAACTTAATATTGTAATACTCTTACCATTTCTGCTGTGTTGAACCAAGAGGCTGGGAGGGCAATCCCATTTAATAAACAAATAGAAATACAGAAGGAATTACCAGTTCAAAATTGTACTTTTTCCACCCCTCTGTCCTTCATACTCCAGCCTCTTACACAGGATCCCCATGGAAAGGCAAGGATCACCATCCTGCTTTGCACACCATTAACCTCATCCTTACAGGAGGGCAGGACACAACCTGGACATGTAACAAATAAAAACAGTTGTGTTTTTTTTAAACAGCCATTAAAATCGGGTCTGTTTTCATGATAACAATCCATAGGACTCTTGTTATTGCCTTCATCTAGACATATGAAGGGAATATATTTGTGTGCCTTAAACCCCCAAATTTTTGATTCTAATCAGAACACTTTTTTTTTTTTCTTTCATAGATTTAGTGACCAAGGAATGTATTCCCAAAGATCATCTTTAAACACAGCAGTCTTTTCCATCCTTCTCCACACATTTTCAAGTCTGGGTTCACTTTTCACTTCAATATATATTCCTTAAGCAACACTTCATCTGAAATTATTTTTTTTAGTTAGCAATTTTCAAAAAAATTGAAGCTGACAACTCACATTTAACAAGCTTAGAAATGGTTTCTTGTTTCCTAAGTACCAAAATATGCTAATTACAAGTACAGCTATTCATTATTTTCCTACTTCCTATTTTTACACACACTCGGATACTCCTAATTGTTAAAAATGGAAAACAAACAAATGTACCCATTATACTTTTTATGAATCCAGCCCATTGTTCAAGGAAAAGAAATCATTCTTCACACAAAGATTTGCTCTGAAATTGCTGCCAAAGAAAATAACCTTGAGTTATTTGCTGCATAACTGCCACACGAGAACATTAGAGGTGCCTGGGGACAGCTTTGTCTGGAACATGTGACTTTTAAGAGAGAGCTTTTAAGTTCAATATTTAAAAATTGCTGCCATATCCCTTTTCTTACCATGATCTTTAAATTAAACCCAGTTATCACCTATAGAATGGAGTTGGGTGTTTTTTGTTTTTGTGTTTTCGGTCATTTACCTCATAATGAAGGTTTGTATCACCTGGTTGCCATGAATTCAGGATATTATTGGGCTGTTAAATTATATATACACTAGGTGTGTATATATATATATTTCATGGTGGGTTTCCCCCACAAAACTGAGATGTGAAACCTGAATGACTTTCCTTAAGACTAAGTGATCAAGCTCAACTCAAAGCCCAAAAGTCGATTTGCTCTTAGGGAGAGTTCTGTTTCTCACATAATCAAGCAAATCTTTAGATGGGAGGTTCATTCAACAAGGGTTCACTATTTCCTAGCCAAGGCTGGGTTTTAGAACTGTTAGATTTCTGGTTTGGTTGTTTGGGGTTTTTTTCCCCAGAAATTTTTTAATAACCTTTTAGTGAGGTAAAATAATTGCTCCATCTCTCTGGAGTTGGTCTGACCCACCTGAGAGAAACACTGTGAGTGCAAACAAGGCTCTCTGGCCACGTCTGTGGATCCAAAACACGTCTCTGAACGTGAATATTTTCCCCACACTGCCTAATAAGTTTCCTCAGCCCAGAAGATATGTGTGTGTGCCTTATGCCAGAATCTTGACAGAAAAAAAGCCTTTAATAAATACAGGGCTGGTCCAAAGTCCATCAAAGTTAATTGGGAGACTCGACCCTGCATCCCAGAACAACCATAACAGGATTATAGGAAAAAACCATTTGTTAATCAATCCAAGGTAAATATTTGGGAGGCTCTGGCTTGAATCAGAAACAACTGCAGAGTCCAAAAGCAGAAATCAATTCAGGACACCACCTTATGAAGGGGCAGCACGGAAGAAAGTTGGTGACAGAACTCAGACCAAAGAACGAATGTTAGGTTTATTTTTTTCCATTTGGTGGGGTTTTTTTTTGTAACAGATCAATGCAGAAAGAAGCATTTTAAATGGATTATATTATACTGTAATTCAAAACTAGAAACCTCAAGGACAGCAGGAGCCCAGACCCCATCAAATAAGAGGCATTTCCTCTAAAATTCACAGCCACGGGTCCATGCCATGAAGGGAACCATCCAGAGAAATGGGATAGACAATCATATCAAAGAAACACGGCCTAGCAGCCAAATGAGCATATATTTTCTGCTGTTCCCACTGGATTTTTCCAGTTTCTCAGTCATTATCAGCTGCTGTCAGCAGTGCAGCTTTTTTTGGAGCAGTCAAGTGACTCAGTAAGGTTCCCAAGCACAAAAAAAGTGCTGTCCTTCCCCAGTTTATCAGGAATTCAGCGGGACACATGGATATACTTGAAACAGCCACTTAGATTTGAAGTTCTTGACTTGTCTGTGCCTCCCCGACTGTGGTGCAGCCAAAATAATTCCAGACAACATGACCTAAAGTGCTCAGTGGGACAGTGTTCCTTTAGGGCATGATGATTGCAGAAAAAAACAGCTTTTGAGCATTAATAAATATCTAGATAGAGGAGCAGAGCACACCCATCAGTTTTATCTTGACCTTGAGATTTAACTGGACTTGTGCAAAATTACCAGTACAAAGGTGAATTTGACCCACCATTTTAAACACACTTTGAAAAAAAAAAAAACCAAATCAAAGCAAACAAATCCATAAAAAAACCCACCAAACCAAACAAGTAAAAAAACAACAACAACAACAAAAACCAAACAAAAACACAAATACCAAACCCCAAAACCAACATAAAACCATCAACCCCCTCCACATATCACTCCTTCAACTTGAGCATTAATTCCCTATTCACTGTCTTGCAACTCGTACTTTGAGGAGAGAAAACACTTTGAGTTGCTTTCAGGTTCATCTATAAGAAGAAAGGTATAGTTTGGGTATATTTACACATTCTCAAATTTATATAGAACATCATACTTTTGAAGAATCCTATCAGTAAGAAAATAATGTAAATAATACATTTTATCTCTGTATTATTTCTCATTCTCTTGTTTCATACAAGTGACTCAGGACCATTATTTTCATCTGGTAATCTTCAGATTTTGTTTTTCCTGATAAAACTTCATTATTTTCGAGCTTTAAATCCCCCAAATGAAAATTTATGTTCTTTTTTATTATTCAGCACTTATGAGATGTAGTAACACTTTTATAGATTTATTGCCTCTCAGATTGCAATGCCAAACACAAGGTTTATTGTCAAATAAAGCATCTTTTTGGTTTTTTGATTGCCTGCTTCAGAATAGTATTGCTTCTGCTCTATAATTGCCTGTACCAAATTATTTAACTGGTTTTGTTGATATCTAATTCTGGAAAGTATCCCAACCAGAAAAAAAAAAAAAAAATACACAAAGTGAAATAGTGTAGCCAGGCAATATGAAATGAGAAAAAAAAATTTTGGAAGTCTCTCACAAGGAAATAAATATCCAAATTAAAAAAAAAAAACACAAAAAACAAACAACAAAAAGAGACAAAAAAATTCAAGTAATAAAGTACCATCCTAATTTGCTTCATTTTCTTTGAGGACCCTCTCCAGAAATAGTATCTCCAGTGGCATTTCCTGGTGGATTTCATAGATTGCAAACCCCACAGAAAATCAAAGGCATAAGATACTAAACTAAACTCATCTTAGTGGTCTCCTCTGGACTTGCTGCAACACAACAAAAATCCCAAAAAAGTTTGGGTTGGAAGGGACTTTAAAGATCATCTCTTTCCATGCCATGGGCAGGGACACCTTCCACTAGCCCAGGTTTCTCAGAGCCCCATCCAACCTGGCCTTGGACACTTCCAGGGATGGGGCAGCCACAGCTTCTCTGGGCAACCTGTGCCAGGGCCTCCCCACCCTCACAGGGAGGAATTTTTTCTTAATATCCAATCCAAACCTACTTTCTTTCAATTTGAAGCCATTCCCCCTTGTCCTGTCACTCCAGGCCCTTGGAAATAGTCTCTCTCCATCTTTCCTTGTGGGCTCCCTTCAGGTGCTGGAAGGCCACAATTAGGTCACCCCAAAGCCTTCTTTTCTCCAGGCTGAACAATTCCAACCCTCTCAGCCTTTGCTCATAGATGGTCCCCATCTCAAACTTCACAAGGAGGGAAGATGAGCATTTTATTTCAAATAACAGCATTCCTGTCCCCCATGGGCAAAAGAACAGTCATGTTCCAACCACCCACAGGAATTCAGGAAAAGCACGAAACACAGCTGATAAGAGATGTTTCCCTTTCCAAAGGCAAGATTTCAGTAGTCACCTGGTTATGAGGACCTTTTTTGCAGGGAGTGGCTCTTGGTTTTCTCCACTCACTGATCTCAGCAGGAGTGGGGAGCCACTTTCTCATTCAGAAACCATCAACTTCAAATCAGCTGTGAGGGGGACAGGACCCTGGATCCTGTAGCTACGTCCTACACACTCTGTCCTCTTGATATATTAATTCTGCTCAATAATATTAAAAAAAACCCTCATCTGTTGTACATCCTGGGTCAGACAAAGAAAACGAAGGAGTGAAGCAAAAGGCTGTCTCCTAACTCCTCTTACAAGTAGAGTAAGGAAACTTTTCTTCTTTTCACTAGTTCTTCCTCTGGAAGAGCCTCTGGGGTTCTCACTATCTCTTCCATGCAGCTTTCAGGGTGGAGAAGGCATCAGCACTGCCACACAGACTTCCCAGCCCTGTCCTGGATCTGAGGCCAAGAATATCCACCCTCAGTGCCACTCTGAGACTGCAGACCAAGGCAATCACACAGGCACTCTGGTATCTTTACCCCCATCCCGAAAAATCGAGATTTTTGGGATGAAATCTGATGCAGGACTCACGTCTTTGGAATGAATTACCAGGATTTTTATCCTTGCATACTCTTGCATCCATTAGAGAAAGGCTGAAGGCTGCAACTTGCATACAGAAGATAAACTGGAAAATTATCCTGCTGCAAGCAGCCTGCAGCCACTGTCACTCAGAAGATCACAAAGGCCCCATCACTTAGTGTTATTTTTACTCTCACAAAAAAAACCCAAACAAACAAACATGGTTGTTTCTTTACCTACTTTCAAATTCCTAGTCCTTCATCCTAAAACAGGTCATGTGCCTCTGTATCCACCCTGCACGGCTCCAATCAGAGTCTGCAGCACCTGATCCTGTTTCTCCACATTCTATGCAATCTACAAATTATAGGTGATTTCAATCAACAAGAAATCCATATAACAACTGACACAAATGCAAGCACTGGAAAGATTTGGTAACATATAATATAAAATGCCATTTTATATCTGTTTTGATAATACCTTCCCTGGCACAGTAGAAAGTGTTGCAAAAACCCTCCATGAGAAATGAGTGTTTTTCACTTAATACTTAAGGCAAATTCCTCTTCAAATGGCACTGGTAAACTTCAGGACTTTTAGACAAAACAAATGACTTTCAGATAAAATTCATGTATTTTAAACAGCAGGCAGAGGATGATCTTCCTTCAGTACTGAAATCTACAGATTTGCTGGAAACTGAAGATCAAGGCAGGAGTACAAATTCAAATTCTGCAGTACATTTTCAAAGTATCAGTGAGCTCCCAAATATTAGTGATTATTTGTTCTACATATATCAAGGCATTATTTTTTGGTTTTTGCACTTCTTTAGAAATTGCCAAAAATCAAGAAGATCTAGAGGTTGAAAGAAAATGCATACGTGGGACAAGATGAAAAATGTATTAAGAGCTCTGCCCAGCAAAACAGGGTGAAAGAAGATAAAGCGTTTTATCTGGGTAAAGACACGAAGACAGAAAACCAGCTTTTATTCATTAAAAAAGTCTTTTCCTGGAATTCTGTAGGAATCTGTATCTATAGCTCCTATAGTTCTCTGGGAAACAACAGAGGACATTCAAATTCAAAGAAAGGATGAGACTTCACCAGAGTGAAGTCTTTCCCCTCTCCACGACTGGCAAGACTCTTCCACCACAAATCCAAGCTTTTCACGGAGAGACAAACACTGCCATCTCAATTCCTTTCTCCCTGTAATCAGATTTGCCCAAAATGTGCTGTTTAACAAGCGGAGCGCAGGGTTGCCCTCTGCGGTGCCTGGCACCAGCAGCACCTTTTCCTGCCAGTTTGATGCCACCATTTGTCTTCACAGGCTGGAGAAGCCACGTACCGAGCGGCTCAATGCTTCGAGCAGAGACACTGGGAGCAGCTTTCCCTGCTTGTTCCCCGGAGTGTCAGTGATATCCCAGCACTTTTAGCAAGGCCCTGCCACAGTGTCTTTGGCACAGCGTGCTCTGTTGTCACTGGCACGTGCCAGCTGGCTGCTGCTCCCCACCCCAGCAGCGACTGCGTTTCGGCGGCGTTTACGCCCGGAAAGCACTCAGGGATCCCTTGGGAAGGGGGAAGGCAATTAATATTTTAAGTATTTTCTTGTTCTCCAGGAGCACCTCAGCGGGAGGAGCTTCCAGGCACTCCCTCTCACACCACTGCAGCTGGGTGTGAGGTGATTTCCTGCCACAGATCACTGGAGTTCATCTTGCTACCCACACAGGTATTTCTGATCACTGGGTTATCAAGGCATTTTCCTCAGCAGCTGTCTCTCCCATGGATCTGGGTGTGTTGCTTCCCTGTCCCTGCTTCCATGGAAGCGTCTTGATGGCTCAGGGCATTTGGCAAGGAGATCTGGAAAGGGGCTTTCTATGCATTCCCATCACTCAAACTCCCGATTTCTGCCTACAATAGCATATACCTTATTACTGATGTTGAATGAGTCTGAAGAGACTCCTTTTAAGGAACCTCTGGGACAAAAAGGCCTTTAGCATGATAGTCAGGAGAGAACTGTGGTTTGCAGAGAAGGATGGAGAGGCCAAGGAGTTCTGCAGATGCTCTTGCCTGTTTAGAGGGATGTGCACAGAGGAGACAGGGATCGACCCACCGTTTCCTCTGAAGGAAACAAAAGCTACCGGCCCTTGACACGAGGATCAGGAGCAAAATCTGCATTCAAACTTGTGGTTGCTGCCCCTCATTAGAGCCATGCAGCCACCCTAATAAACAACATATGGGCAATCTGGGGTTATTATTTGCCAAGAAAGCAAAAATAGCAAAAATTCCAATGGCAGCTTCAAGAAATACGCTGCAAGGAATGAGTCGGGGACAGAGCGGTGGAACATGCTGCCTTCCTCCATTTTCGTGAAAATGTGTTAAAAATGCATAAATTAGTAAAGAAAAGCCCATACTACAACACCTGGCACTCTCTCTGGCAAAAGGACTCATGCTCAGATGTGCTTTCAGGGCAGAGCCTGCAAACACAGGACAGCTTGGAAGCTCAGCATCCCTCGAGCTGCCCCAGAAGGGACCCTACAGAAGATCCACAGTGTCCAAAACACCCTTCCTGAGTGCAGGAGGTGGCCAGGGCAAGAGAAGGAAGATCCTCAGTCGCTCCCAGGGTGGTCTGACAGCAGTTTGTGGCCATCTGTGTCTGACTGTCCCCTCCCCTTCAGCCAGGGATGTACACTTAGATTTCCCACCCTTCACAGCACCTTTCTCCAGCAGGCACCGGGGAAGAAAAGCCCACACCTCCAAATGCAAGATTTCAATCTGCAGAGATCTATCAATCCAGCATATCACGCCCAGGGAGACACACACATCAGATTTTGTTTGTTTTGTTTAAAAAAAGAAAGGAAGAAAATAAACGCCTGAAAAATATTCCTCCCTTGCTATAAACACATCAGTGCTCATTTTCTCTATATTCTACTTTGGGCCATTCTGTGTAAAATCTTTAATTAAAGTTTTTCTTTGAAATTGTCATCATCAAAGCAGAAGAAAGAAAGTAAAAAACGGAAGGACACAGCTGTGCATATATGAAGTGCTATTCAGTACCAAATGAATTGGAACAAAATAAGTATCGTGACTGTTATGCTCTTAGTTTTGGCTCTGTATTCTCAGTAGCACAGTCTAACTTGTCACTTTATATTGATTCCATCTGTTTACACTCTGCAGAGTATTGGCTTCCTACAGTGAACATTTCCTATTTACCAGCTGGTAAAGATAGGCCCAAACCAGATAGAAAAGAATTAGACTATTTTCAGATCCTCATAAACATAAAATCAAAAATTAATGGGGGAGGGGAGATAGGAATAGGGGGAGTGAATAGAATGTGTGGGTCTGATGCTTGTTCATATTGATAGTCCTTTGCAACCCATCAGCAATTTTTTAGAGACCTGGAAGTTTGTGTATGAGTACACAAAATAAATCAATTCTCAGTCCTTTCTACCTTCTGCTTTGCATGAACAGCCTTGCTGTAAATGTGAATCAATCACAGTAGCCCAGTAATCTTTAAATAGGAACAGTTGGGGTCTGAACTTGGCCAATACAATATTCCCACTCCCAGCAGCTAGCTCTGAGTGAAGGACCTCCAGATCAAATGGATGTGCACATGCAGTCCAGAGCCATCTTTGTGCTCTGACAAACTGAGGTTTAGTTTTTCCTTTTTTCATAATTGTGAATTTTTTTCTCAAGGAGGCTGTCATTTGGAGGAACTGACTCACTTCAGGTGAGTCTTTATAGAGGCATTAAAAAAACACCCCCAACTGATGCAAGCTCTTTTTAAAAAGCTGGGTTTTTTTAATATTAAGGAACACCATATCATTGAAATTGAGGTTTCTTTCTATGGTGTCCATATTTTATTGAGAATATTGGGAACTTTTCTTTTGGATTTTGTTTTTTTTGGTTTGGTTGGTTTGGGGTTTTTTTCCTTTAAACATGCACATACAAATTAAAACACCAATAAGAGTTACAGATATTAGTGTATCCTTGACTGATGATGTGAATCCAAACAGAAGCAGAATAAGGTTTGGCTTGAGAATAACCCCTGTGATAAATACAGATAAATATTGAAGAGTATATGAATTCTTTAGTGTATCTGAATAGCTATCTGTGTACATCATTCATTCACATATCTTGCAGTACTTCTTTAGCTGAATTGTTCTTGGGATATATATGTGGCAACAACCTTGCCTGATGTTAATAATGCTTTCTGTTAATGTACTAAAATACACATAACACCTCCATTTCACAATGCTATTTAAAAAAAACCCAAAACACAACACTGTAGAACCTTGTAAATTAAATCCCTCTCTAATTAGGACTTTGGAGGATATTTCCAATTCATAAATTCTACAATAAGGAAGGTATTTCAGCCATTTCTTTTGTGGTAGGAGACGCTCCACATGAAAATGTAAACGTTGTTCCTCAGTCAGCTGCATACAGCCAAAGGAATAAAAGCTATGGCATTAATAACAACTATAGCCAGATATGATTGATAGGCTTTTCTACAGTGAGAAAAGATTGTCTTGGATACAATCTGTGCTACCAGCCCTGCGATATGTTAATATTTTATTCAGACTAGAGTGAGGATATATTCAGATGTCCCGCTCAGCGCAAGGCAAGCAAATGGGTTGCGAATACTACTGCAGCCCTGAGGTGCAATAACAGCTGTGAAATCAGAAAGATTTTATTTCCTCCTCCCAAATTACAGGCCAAGTCCATGCCAAGCACAGCAGGAGGTTGGATTTTCCTTGGAATTTACATCAGGTTATGTTTAATGTATTTCTTCTTCTGTGAGCAGTCTTAGGGTAGAGCCAACAGACTGTCACACAGTGCTGTGGAAGGCACGGAACACTCTGCTGTGTCCTTGTAAATAATGACTATTATTAGGTGTGATATGTGACATTAGGTGAACCTGCAAATACCCAAGTATACTAAATTATCGTTATGTTTATAAACAAATTTTCATGGCTCACTTTGTGCAAAAATAGGAAAATAAAAATGTGGCTTTCCCACAGTCACACCGCCACCTCCTTCTCGACTTAAAACAGCGGGTTTGCGCTGTTCCAGTTTGTGTTGAGATTTATGCCAACTGAGCTCTCAGGTACCTGGATATTTCTACCTAAAAAGATAACAACATGGCTAAAATACCATTCTTCTGATGTGACAGAGTGTTTCACACGAGCCCTGCAAAGGGCTAAGCAATTACAGAAATTGTACTGCAATGGAAAAGCTGATCTCTCGAAAAATTCAAACATCTTTGCTCAAGCCACATAGTAACTAAGAAATAAATCACAGTGGGACTACACCAGTCCTACACCAGAGATCTGTAGCAAGACTGCTTGAAAGAGAAGAGTTCTCAGGGTTTTGATGCCAAAAAGGGATCCATAGTGTGGCTTAGGGAGGCTTCTGAAATACTATTTAGTACTTCAGCATAATAACCCCCCCAAACAATAACAAGCCCCTAACCATACAAATATGACCAGCTCTTCATGATATAACAGGGCAACATTCTTTTAAACGTGTTACTAAACTGATACCAGTACATCAAGGGCAACACCTGCTTATATGGAATGAATTACTACCCCAGAATGTGGTTTCTGTTATTACCCTGGTCAACAACCTTTCTTCTTGAGCAGGGATTCCAGCTGACTTCGTGTCATGGTTTGGCAGCTGGAAATAAGTATAATAAAAAGAGCTGGAACAACATAAACCACAAGTGCATCACAGCCCTGTGGTGACCACTGTAAGGACATCAGGGGAGAGTTTTGTTTTAAGATGTGAACAACTAAAAATGCAAGAGAGTGGTTTGATCCTGCCTTTGTTGTGGTTGATCTTCCCAGCTCTGCACTGCTTTTTGTGGAGAAAATCACCACAAATCTGGATCCCTGAGGGAACAGAGGTGTGGGAGCTTCTCCTCTACCACAAGTGTGATGATTGTCAGTGTAAAGTACTTTTACTTGAGGGATATATATTTTTTTTAGGTTACCATAGAGAACACAAAGGGTGTGTCTGCAGCTTGATCTGACCTTTGGAATGACAGCATTCATGAGTCCTGAGGTCAGGAAAGTTATAGTGCCAGTTCTCATCCCTCTTCAGCTCCCATCAAGAGTTCAGAGAACAAGCATGATTTCTCCTCCTCTCCTCCCCAGTGCACACCATTTGTCAAAATTCCGCCAAAAATCACCTTACTTTTCCTTCTCTTTCCTCATCCTACTGACTTGCATCAAGTACCGTAGCAGGTCATTTCCAGAGTCAACAACCAGCCAAGTTTACTGTCACTAATGGGCTCTAGAGATGCCAAAGTGCACTCTCTGCACATCTTTCTTTATTTCCAGCCTTAACTGCTCCTTGAAAAAGCCTCGTGCAGGTTTGCTCATCTCCCTGTTTGTGGGGTGAAGCCCTGGAAGTCGAGCTCTGCCCTCAGTTCAGCCCCTGAATTTATCAGAGTTGCTTGAGCTTTAAAGCAGGGGGAGAAAGCGGCTCTGAAAATTCCTCCTGGCCAAACTCCTGGAAAACAGCACCTGCACTGCCCTCCCGTGGAAATCCCACCGATCTGTGCCCGACAGCACAAATAAACCTCCCGAACCAATATTTTGGTTTCTGTACTCTGCAGACAGTCCCAGAGAAGTTCCCTAACTAACTATCAGGCCAGAAGACCAAGATCCAGGCACGATCCTTGCTTTTTAAGGAGTTTAAAAGGAAGTCAAGAGCAGCATACATTCTCCCTGAACACTGGAAGAAAATCCAACCCCAAGCTTTACCATTTTATTATATTGCATGTAATAAAGAAAAGATTAAACTTTTATTCCAGGAAAGATCTGTCATTTGTTATTTAATTAGTTTTCACTAATTAATTAGAATTTTTTTAAGCACCCCTGCCTCTCTGGGAGAAAGTGGCTTAGGTCCCTCCCTTTTTCTTCTTTTCTTTTGCTGCTCCTCTTCTTCCTCCTGCTTCCTTTCAAAGTCCTAATCCCATTTTTGTATCCTCAGTATTACACCCCCTCATTCTCTCTTTGTCTGAGAGTTTCCTTAGCTTTGTACTTGCTGGGAACAAAGTTGGACTGGAATTTACAGAATATTTTCAGGCGACTCTTTATTGAAGGCCAGATCATAAAAACCCAGAGGACAAACTGAAGGAAAAGGAATTTCCCTGCAGAGCCCTTTGCAGAATTTTACCTTTTACATTCCACTGGGCTGAAAAATATTCAGTGCTCCACAAAGAAAGCACAGATTTTTTTGTAATTTTTTTTTGGGGGTGGGGGGTAATTTTACGCAGAGTATGACTCCACTTTACTTTTTACTTCACTGAAAGTAAGAACCAAGACTTAATCCCAGTTCATCCCAGTTCACACACAGCTAGTGTCTTCTCAGCTTTATTATTGGAAAATTACTTGCACTGGAAATGAAGATGAATGTGAGCTATTTACTGCTAAAGTATTCAATCCTGAAACATTATAGCTTTCTTATTATTGGGTCCCTTGGCTTAACTTCCATGTTTCAACTAAATACATGCCAAGCTGAGTGGCACGTTTTCAAATCACTATTAAACTGAATCAGTTGTAATTTCATCCCTACACAATTATCATTGTTAATTTAGGGAACAGACTGATTTGTCTTAAAGGATCATATTTTTATTTTTAGGGAACTTAGACAGGACGATATGGCACAATAACTTTGCCAATATTTGGGATCTGTATTTTAATACATATGGATAGGTCCTACATTGATATCAGGTTTTTTAAATACTTCATTTGTGTTACTTATTCCCTGAACAGCAACAATAAATTTATCTTATAGTTTGGTTTTGTTTTGCACATTATGCATTACTACTTCTCAACAACTTGCCTAGAATTAGGCAGAGCATTAATTTAATATCTGGTAAATTCCCGTGAAAAACTTACAACCTACAAGTCTTTCCATCACATGAGATAAAGATTCCTCAGTGCTTTATCTCTGTGATCTTTCATATGCACACATGAAGGTATTTCCATTCTCAGTCTCACTGATGCATCATTCTCTCATCCCAAAAGGCTATTTAATATGTTTCAGGAGTATATGTGTCCCCCTAATGATAATTTAGTATTAGCAAAGAAATCAACATCACCCTTAGGTGAGATGGGCTTAACCCGCTACATACACACTGAGTAGTTTAAAATGAAAATGGAACAGATGAGTTCACCCAAACTAAACAAACAAATAAACAAGAGTCAAACACCTCAGGAAAGAAATCCGTACAAAATTTAGTCACCTCGACTTTCAGGACAGAAATTTGAGTGTACAACACTGCTGGTGCAGACTGTGCATCAGAATCCTCCTCTATTTTTGCTAAGCATCAGTCACGACATCACATAAACACCCAGCATGCCTTCAAGTCCAGTCTGGTGGGTTATAAGGTGATAAATTCCAAAAGTGAGCAGAGAAAGTCTCTGTGCAGACACAAAACAGCTGGTCTCTGCCTCAGAGTTCACAGCCTAACCTGTGCATATTCATAACACTGCATGTAGATCAATTTAAGCTGTGAGATCTTCTTTTCAATCAAGAAAACCTGCTTGCAAACTGCAACCCTTTCAAAGAGTGAGACACACTACACAGCCAGAATCTCCTGAAAACACCCCAGTTGTCAAATTTAGGTCACATTACTTTTGCACATTTTCCAAAACTTTCCCTTGAACAGGTTTTGAGCATGTCCAGCACCTTTTTGATAATATTAGTGTGGAACCTGCTCCCACTTGAAATTTTGCTCTTGACACAAACAGGAACAGTCTGAAAATAATTGTCAACAGCAAAGCTCTGCCAGTACAGCCTCACATTCAGCTTCTGTTGGACAGAAATGTTTCAACCACCCTCCTGAATCCCCCCTTTGTGACTGTCAGAGTCTGACCAACGTGAAGCACCTGAAATGCCCCCCCTTTTTTTTTTTTTGATAGTTCATCTTTGTCAGCTTTCTTTTGAAGTAAGATCTGCCCCATGCCCCAGGAGAGTAATGTGGGATCTGGGACAGAGCTCCCAGGTGTAGCTGTAAAATATATTAGGTAGTCACCCAGGTACTCCTAAATGTGGCAAAAATCACATATTACTTTCCTGAGAATTCAATATAAATTTCACTTATATATTATATAAATTCAATATAAAGTTCACTTCTATAATTCTGCAAGTAAATCAGTTAGTTTGTCCACTGATTTGAAAGCAATAAATAGCCAAACACAAAACTGTAAGCATTTAAAGGAAAGATTCCATGACAGCAGAACTCCCACCTCAAACTACAGAGAGGAGCTCTATGCCCTGTAAAATTTAGAGACTTCATTCAGTTATTGAGTTTTGGGTAGAGATACCATGTAATAATAATAAATTCATTATCTGTACATGGGGTCTGTGGCTGGTACATATTTGAGTAAACTCCAGCTCCTTTCCCACTAAAAACACAACCAGCAATGGAGAGTGAAAGTACCTGCACAGGGACATCTTATGTTACTTGAGACACCTCTGGCTCTTGTTGGACTTGAACAAGAACTAAAGGACCAAAGGATTTGGCCTGATGCTTCTTCTGGGTTCATAATGAGCCAAATTCAGCCACAGCTACAAGCATTTATTTACCTTCTACTTGAATCAAAGGAGGTTTTGTACACAAAGCAGAACACCGGGACTGGTTCATAAGTATTTATGTTTTTCCAGGTTTAGAATCTGCTCTTAAATAAAACATAACTGCCTTCAGAAGAAGCTTTGTTTACAAAGAGCAAGATGGCAAAATACCGCTTTTTTTCTGTTATTTACAGCTTTGCTGCAGTTTTATGAGAGCCAATTTCTTTCTTATGCTCATCCCTTCCTTAAAATGCAGGTGTTTAATCATGGACACCTCACATGTTTTGTTTCAACTTCAACCCATTCTGAGAAAAGGAAGCTTTCAAATTCCAGCTCCAGTGGAATCAATAGAGCTGTCAGAGCTTACTCCTACAACAAATCTCACCCTAAATCTAAAGCTACATGGCAAGGAGAGGAGGAAAAGTGACACGAACTGTGATGGAGGGAGCCTCGCAAGATAATAATTAAAAATTACTTGCAAGAGAAATGTCCACATTGGGATTAACAGCAAATTCAACCTTGATTGGAACCAACGATAAATCTTCCTCCTCCAGAAAATGAGCTTTCTGTGGTAAGTGTATAGTCATTCCAAATGAGTTCCCAAAGGATGAGATGTACATCAGATCTGGGAATTCATTATAATTGGAAACAGTGATCCTGGGGTGACTTCAGAGCAGAAGTGGGACAGTGGTCCAAAGGAGGTGTCTCTGCAAAGTTTTGGTGGACTTCAGAGAAGGGAAGAAAATAAAGACCCTGCTTCCTCAAGTACAAGCAGGATCAACAAGAGTTGGGTGAAAAGAGTCCCTTCCACCCTCTTTTCCAGAGGCTAGAGTGGTACAATGACTCCTTTACCCAATAACACAGAATTACACCTAGAAACGTTTTGGCCATTATCTTGAAGGCTATGCACATTAAAGCACTCTTAAAGTTTTAAAACACCACCTTTTAGCCAAGAAATCCTCCTATTTTATTAAGCAACACAGGTACTTAGATGTTTATCTTGACCTTTAAGGTTTTGCAGGAGAAAAATGCACATACCAGACACAAGCTCATTACACTAATTACTGTTTTATCAAGAGCTATTGTTAATTTTCCTCAGCAAGAAATCTGAGGCAAACTGCACTAAGTACAAACAGAAGAGTTAACTGGGAAAACAATCAGACATAGCCCTGCCAACCTTAAACTTATGCAGGTGTGATGAGGCATTTGTCTTGGCCTGTGTGGAATAGTTTTAAGTGCTAATAAAAGCCAGGTGATGATGCCATCACCCAGTCTCTTCCATGCTGTTTTATTGTCATTAGTCACAAAAATGTTTTCAAATATTGACAGTCTTATGCACTGGATCACAGGTTGGTTCTCTTTATACTTTTGAAGTTAACCCAATCAGACTTCAAAGGAAATAATGTAAGACCCTGTTCCCTCTATTACAAATGTAATATTAAAATCAGAAACTTGGGGTTTCCCCAACTGAGTGGCAGTGAGAGACTACAACATATCTCCCCCTCTCTCTGATATGTGCCAATCAACTGCTCCTTGCTCCTGTCATTCATCTACCACCACACATACTCCATTAATTCTCTGAAAAGGGAGATGAGAGGTTAAAAAAAAGAGCAGATATTGCACAGCCAAGGTAAAAACTGCAGGACAAGAGCAAGACTCACCAGTCATCTAGCAAAAATACAGCATTTTACACGGGTGCAAAAGCCCTTCTGCCTCCCACCCTGCTACCCCAGAAGAAAGCCATCAAAAATGAATATATGAACAAAACCGGGACAGTTTAAATTGTCATTGTCTAGCTCAGTACTTTGGACTGCTAGGGGAATGAAATGGGAAGGGAGAGAAAACAACACCCAGCAACTTAATCAATCTTCATGTTATCAAACAAATTAAGCAGCTTGGATTAGACCACCCCTACTGCTCAGCAAGCAGCAAACGAGGTGTGTGTTGGGCACTGCACCTCCATCCTCTGTACACTCACACTGCTGGAATAATCTCCCAATGGATTTTGACCCAAGTTTGGGTCACAGAGCTTCCTGGGTGAGTTTCAGGAGTTAGTTTGATAAGGAACCATTCCCAACAGGCAGCCATCCCGTTTCAGAGGGTCAGGAGTGTTTAACAGTCTGGAATGGACCCTGTCATGCCAGTTCCCCTCAGTGCCCAGAGACAGCCACGAGCACACTTTGTTTGCCAGCACAGCCCATCCACAGCAGTAACCCCTGGCAGATGTGCTGGCTCTGGAGCCATTAATTAAGGGAAATCAACCTCCAAGCATTCTTCCTCCACCACTCAGGTGGAAAGCAACTTTTTCTTCACATGGTTCATGGTTAAGTGCCATCATTTCCACGGTCACTTGGCTCATACACTTGCACTGTAAGTAAATACCTCTCTAAAAAACATGAGCAGGGAGGGTCCAAGAACTCCAAGGAAAAGGTTCTGCCTGCAAGATCTGCCCCATCATAAACACAGGCACACAATAACGATATCTGAAGCAAACAAACACAAGATTATCCTGCTCTTGCCTCCTCAGGGACAAGAAAACTACCTCAGGTACTCGGGAGCTGACACTGGGGAGGCTGTACCAGCCAAGCCAGAGGGAAAATCACAGGCCTTTCAATAGTACTCAGCCCTTTTACAACATCAGCAGGCACATTTTAACCAATTTGTTTACACAAGGATGCTCAAACAAGTAAGGCAGCAATGTAGCTCAGTAATTAGGCTACAACAAGAACATCCTGCTGAGGATCAATTCATTAGCAGAGCTTTCTTTGACTTCAGAAAAATCAAAATACTCTTACAAAAATCAACTGGCATTTTTCTGGACTCCACACATTTTCTGGTTGAAGTGTATGTGTTTTTCTCTCAGTCTACCTTTCTCACAGAGCCTGCAGAAATAGTCCATATTCCACAAGAAGTCAAACTCTACTGACACAAAGCAAACAAATTTAAAGTTTCATCAAATACCCAGTCTGGTTCTCTTCTCACTTACATTGCCTTTTCACCTGCAAAATATCAGGGCATGAATCAGGAATAACTTACATGCACTGAATAGCTCCTGATTTATTTGTTACCTGGAATTCACACCCAGTGCATAAACAGTCATAAATCAGATCAATTGCTTATATTTTTAAGTACATTCCTACTAGTCTTAGGGCAAGATCCTCAGTTATCATAAATCAGTGTAGCTCTGCTTGCTTTCATATCTTAAGAAGAATTACAGCACTTATAGCCACTAAGGGATTTGGCTCTCATTTCAATAATTTAATTGATAAGAGTTTCCCAAGTGTCCATATAGCAAATACTGCAGCTGAGGCAGGTTTCACTACAGTTACAAGATGGATGGATCTTGCAAATGTTGTATTTCTGATCAGTTCAGATGGAAAGGTAGAAGAGAGTTTCTAACTAACAGAATAACGAGGAACTGTTACAGTGTTCCAGTCAGAACCATGGGATCACAGCCTTTTCTTTCCTTGGAAGAATAAATAAAGCTTTAGAATAGAATGGTTTTTATATTTGTTCCTGAAAGCTTCACTATTTTTTATCGTGTTAAGCAAGACAGATAGGAAGTCCCATACCTAGAGTACAAGGATCTCTATAACCTTGTCTTTTATTTCATTTTATTTCACTTGAAAGGCTTGTAGCCTCTCCAGTTGTTGGAGAACAACATACAGATGGAGTTTTTGGCTCTAGGACAATTTGTTGTTCTCATGATGAGGTTGTAACAAGCAGAGCCACATCAGACTAAGGTCCTGTGTGATCTGAAATGGGCTACCACAAACTTCCACAGTGGGTGGGTGAACCTGGACTGGCTACCAGCTGATCTCACTCCCTCTTCTCAACAGGACCGTAGAAAATATAAAGCAGAAAAGCTCAGGGATTGAGATAAAGACAAGAAAAATTACTCTCCAATTACCACCACAGGCGAGGTAAAGTCAATAGGGGAAAATTAATTTAATTGACTGCCAATAAGAGATTGAACAGAATGGCGAGAAACAGAGACAAAAACCTCAAGAAACCTCAGTATTCTTCCCTGACTCCACTTCACTTTAATTCCCAACTCTTTTACTCCCTCCTCCAGAGCAGAGCAGGGGGAAGGGGAGTTGCAGTCAGCCCATAACAGCTTCTCCCCAACAGTCCTTCCTCCTCACACTTTTCCCCTTCCCACCAGCTACAACCTTCTCCAACAGCTCCTGCCAGGAGCTGCTCCAGCACGGGGCCTCCAGAGGCTGCAGCTCCTGCTTACCTGCTCTGATGTTGGGTCCCTGGGGGTGGGCTACAGGGCAGATATATCATCCTCTTCAAGGTGGAACACCTGCCTTGCTACAATCTCAGTCTCCTCCAGGGGAATCTCTACTTCACTGCCCAGAGTACCACCACCTTTTCCTCTCTGACTTTGGTGCCTGCAGGACACTTCCTCACACAGCTTTACTTCCCCTCACTCCTCCTCTCTCTCTCAACACAGCTGTGCTGATTGCCTGTTTTTCTTTCCTAACTATGCTTTCACAGGTGTTCCAGAGCTACTGAGCTCACCTGTGCCCTGCAGAGGAGCCCTGGAAGCAGCTGTGTCTGGGCTGTGTCCAGCCCCTGCCCTCTCCTCACAGCCCACCGCTAGGAACACCCACACGTGCCACAAACACCCAGGGCAAGTCACCCTGAAATCCAAATGATGGGGGGAGCAGAGGTCTCTTCCTGGAGCTCTGTCTCCCAGGCACGTGGCATCTTTGCCACTGTTTATTAGCAAAAATCACTGACCACCCACTGTAAAAATGGTGTCTTCTCACTGCCTTCCTTTCCTCCCCTCCCTAACTCCAGCTGTGAAATCTTTAATCAGCATGCTCTCAGTTGCTCCTTTTCCCTCTTTCTGTGGCTCATTCCAGAATTGCCAGCTACTCACAGCCAGCCTTTGCCCTGCTCAGAGGAATGGCCAACAAGGTTTTCTCCTCACTTCACACAATCCAGGGAAAACAGCAGCAGCACCTGCTTTATGGAACGTGCAGAATGGAAGCAAATAAACACGAAAGCTCTCTCCAGAAAGAATGAACAATCCCACAGATCCCGTGTTCTCTCTGTCCCCTGTGTGATGGAGCTTTCTGGATTCCAGCACGTGACAAAACCCTTCCAAGAGCCCTGCCCACTAAAAGGTCTGATGCAATGTAAGTGGCTGTGCACGTTCACTCGTTCCTGTGTTTACCAAACAGGGGGTACTCCTGGAAATAAACCTCCAACCAACCAGGCAGGGGCCTGGCACCCCTCTAATAATGGCAATAACCTTCTTGCTGCAGCAGATGATTCAGCAAATAAAGAAATTTCTACTCCAAGATTCAATTCCGATGAGTAACACAAAAGACTGAAACAACCTACAGGACTTGTGTTTTATATTCAAGAAAAATAAAATTTTGTATATTATGAACCCAGGGACTGTGTAATTTTGTGCCCCAAAGGCAGAAATTCCCCCAAAGTTAAAGCCAACCTACAACACATCAAATAAGGGAGTTCAACAACAAAAAGGCTGACTTCTGTACTGCTCTGAACTTTCTGCCATTCAAGCAGGGAACTGGGATCACACCAGGGCCAGCACTGGTGGCCTTTTTGTTAATTCCAAAGAACTACATAAATTACTGCAGCCCAACATGAAAAAAAGGGCCTTGTTCTAGATTAATGACCTACAGGGCGTATCAAAACTTTGTGTGTGTACCTTACCTTTCGTGTGGTCCCTTTGGATTCAGTGATAGGGCTCATTCAGAGACAACAACTCGAGCAGAAGTATGTAATGGGATTGCAGGGCTGCACACAGCAACAGAGTTATTGCTAGAAAAAGAATAGTTTTGAAATTACTTCTTCATTTCAAAGGCTTCATGTAAATTGCTGCAGATTACTGAGTAAAAAAGCGTGACCGAATGACCCACAGTTGGTAAAAAACGAAGTGTTTACAGCCTGAATTCACCCATACCATGTATTTGTTTATAGTCCTTTTTCATCCTGTTTAGAGTACACAGGCTTACACAGATCTTTAATACTTAAAACAAAGTCAGAACCAGTTTTAGTCTCTAATCTCACTGGTGTTTACTGAGGCAACATGTCCAAAAGGGTCTGGCTGTCAAGAGAGACCAACCCCTAAGCATGTGTGGCTGAAGCAGGGTGGTTAAAGAACTGGATCTGGAAAATCGCTGTGAATCTTCCTTTGCGGGCTTAAATCCCACCAGCTATGGATTGGTGGCAATCCCAGGTACCGAAATTCTCCTGCAGCATTTCCGGGATTGTCAGTGGAGCTTGAAATCTAAAACGTTTTCCTTGGTTCTTGTTCTGTTCTAATCGGTCCTGAGCCCTTGGAGCTCTCATGTATTTTATGGGAGACTCTTTTCCAAAGCTGTAAGAAAGCAGACGCAAGGCCCTCGAGGGCTGCAGTCCCAGCACACGTTACAGCAGCTGTGTGACTGCAATCTATCTGCCTGTGAGGATTAAATTGTCATCTTACGCTCAGTGCTGGCAAAAGCTGGGCGTGTGACAGAGATGGTGACAGTGGGTTTAACGTCTGGGTGGCAGTTACTTCGAATATCGCTCGTACCACACGCGCATCGAGCGAGTCAGGCAGGTTAGTGGTTGTGATTGGGATCAGTGTGAGCAGTCAGCTGCCATTGCCTCACCGTCCTTTCTGCACCCTGCTTGCTGTCACGCAGCGTGTCTCACTGCAGCACTGCTTCCTGCTAAACAGTGTTCCTCCCAAAGGCAGGCTTTAGTTAACACACCCCACGTGGCAGCGTCGAGCTGTCTCTCCTCCTTGCTGAAGGACACGATTCCACCTTTACAGACAACCTTTCACAGGTGAAATTCGTGAAAGAAAATCCTCTGACAAGGAGCTGGGAGGACACCTCCAAGCCAGAGCAGCACCTGAGGACAGGCTTTGGCTCTTTGCAGCTTCGGTTCACAGATCAGCGTGTTTTCTGAAGCCACCATCCCTGTCAGTGTAAGTTGGCATGGCAGCCTGCAAATCACAGCAGTTCAGGAGCCAGCACACAGCGGCCTTTGCTGCCTCTCCTCCACGGTGGCCATTCCTGGCACAGGGGCAGTGTGGACAGCTCCCAAAACTGCTGCAGTGTGCACTGCCAGGGCTTGTCATCTGTGCACAGCCAGGGCTCCAGCAGTTGTTGTGTGGCTTTACAACTCCTGCCCACTGATGAAGTGGCAAAATCCAGAACAATGATGCTGGCATAGCACAGCTCACCAAAACAACCTCATGGAGGTTCCTGTATCAGCAGGAAGTACAAAGGCTTCTCCTTTCTGTTCTCTACTGAGTTGGTGCAAACAGCTTCGCTCTGTCTGAAAGCAGTTTATGGTCCTGAGCTGCTAATAGGAATTCCCACTTGTAACGGTGATTCCCCCACGTTGGGGTTCTAAGGCACAAAGACTTGCCCTGCATCTTTTTGAACTTCCCTCACGTTCAGTTCTGAAGCCCCCACAGCTCAGACACTTTCAGAAGGACACTGGATGTTAAGTGCACCCAAGTGTGATTCACGTGTGAGAGATGTAAGGGGTTGTTTTTCCAGCCTGCTTGTAGGATTTGCCATCACTCTCCCATCTTTTAAAGGGCTGTTTTTTATGCTGATGGACCAGGGCTGAGTGCCATCAGAGTTCTTGACTTCCTTACCACACTCTGAAGATAAACCAGCAGTTTATACTGGGGCACTTGAGGTCTATGCCTCATTATGCCAAAATCTTGGTATGCTTTATTTTTAAAAGAAGATGCTCATTTTTGCAGACTCTCTTTCCACTGCCAGAATGAAGCTGATTCTTGGTTGCACTTATTTCCACTCTGTGTGATACACACCATGACAGGTAGCGGAAAATACTCATCTGCATCTGTTTTATGATTCAAACACTAGAGGACACCAGTCTGCAGATCCTGTAATAAAGAAATCAGATGGATTTTGTAGTGAGATTACACATCATCCATTTCTGTGCTGTGGCCTTCCTGTTAATGTGGTCACTGGGTTTGGGAATTTTTTTGTTAATATTATTTGATTCAGCTGAATCTCTGTTCAGCCTTTTTCTTTTGACTGAAGCAGCAAATGTGGTTCCTTAATCCTCCCTCTAAACCTTTGCTGGTAGCTACTAAGTGGTGTTATTTATAGTCCAGGCATGACTGAATGGCCCATAATAATGGTGACTCAAGCCTATAAATTTTTATAATTATTTAAAGAACTATTGGAGCCATGTTGTGTTGCAAAGCTTATACAACAATGTAGAGAGTCTTTAGTGGTTACTCATCAGTTTTATTGCCCTTCCTCTTTCCTGCCCAACTTCACTGCAATGAACACCTGAACCTTTTGCATACAAAAGATTTCTTGCCTAGATTAGTTGAGGAGAGGAAAAAACCAATTCTCTTGGTTTTCTGCTATTTTTGTTCTTCATTTGCAGTGCATTTGTACCAAAGAGGATGTCACTCCAGAGACAATTTGGGGCATGGGGCCAAGGGGTGTCTGTGTTTGGTGACACTTGGCCAAGTCCTAAAAGTTCAAGTTGTCAAAAGAGGGAGGGACTTACCACCTATGGATTTTAAAAACTGAAATCAGACACAGATCATGGGTCAGGTGCTTATCTGAACCAATTTCTGTAGTTCTTCTGTCTCCAAGGAGGAGTTGGGGGTAGGAGAGAGGATCCAAGCCCACTTGCACAAAGGCCACCTGGCCTGAGCAGGTCTAGAAAACGAGCAACCACAACGCATGGAACACATCTTTTATTCAGTAAGCAAGCAAGCACAGAAGTATAATGTGTAGTGCTTAATATTCATACAGTACTAAAAATATAAAAATAGAAATAAAATTTCACTGAAAGCATTTTCACTCACAAATATACAAGGAAAAGTGCTGTCAAGCCACATCATGCTACACCACTTGCCAGTTGCTGAACTGACAGTTTCCCAACAGAACTGAAACACTAAAAGCTAGTCCTTTCCTCACGTTATTTTTGGTGAGCCTGAACATTTGACTAGCAAAAATGGGCCTCCTGCAGCTGAGAACCTTAAAAGCATGGATGTCATTACATAAAGGAACAATAAAGTAATTTGGGAGAGTTCTACAGTGATAGCAGCCTGCTTCAGGCTGTTTGTGTACCTGTCGTGGAGGTTGAAAAAAAAACAAACCAAAAAAAACCAGAAAGAAACTTGAATCCTGATTATAATCCAGACCAGCCATGGCTAACAATTCCCAGAACTGTGTTCTGCATGGATATTTGTGCAACACTCCCACCTGCTGGCACATCCACCAACTCTCCTCCTCGGATGCTGCAGTTCCCTCTGCCTGCTTTTACCCTGGCACCAAGATTCACCTTCCCCTTTGGGCTGGTGGAGTCCAGGAGCACAAGCCATGAACAGAGCTAAGTGCCCTCACCTTTTAGTGGAACCAGAGGCTACCCAGCACCTCAGCTTCTCTGTGCCAGTGGAAGAAATCCACATCTACACAGGAAAGCAATATGGGTCAGAGACTGATTGTTCAAGAAAGCCCCTGCACCAGATGCCTTCATTTCAAGCCCAGTTTTGTGGGACTGAGCTAGAGTTGGGGGCTTAAGGATCTTCTGTTTGCTGACCCTCCCCATGGAGCTGACCTGCATGCATGGGGAAGCCAGCTGTGAGCTGTCATCCGTGAAAGCACGGGTGGGTTTTGGGATCAGGCTGACAATCACAGCCACACATCATAAGAAGCCTCATCCTGCAGAATATACCAGTGCACAGAAAACCTACTCAAATCATACAGATAACGGTGTGCAGAACCTAATGTGAACCCCACTTGGATCAGTTACTATTTTGGGATGGGATTTATTTATACTTGCTATACCTGCTATAAAAATAAATGTGACGATTAACCCCTGAGATCGTTCTAACGTAATATTTTGGCCTGTTACTTGTTTCCCTCAGAAATCATTATCTTTTTTTTTTTATTATTATTATTTTTATTTGGTTTATGGACATTTATTTAGGTTCTAGTGACAAGCTTTTATAAAACACATTAAATAATCAATGTGGGGCTGAAAAGGTGTACATTCTAGTTGCATATATGATACATACCTTATACGTATATAATACATTCCATAACAGCTGAAGGTTCTAGTATTGCCTGGGAAGTTCTTGCATGTGGACACAGGATTTAAATACTAGAAGATAAACAGCTGCTTAGGATCAAAGATAATTGTATCTGATATGGTTTACTTGGATTGTTTTTTCTTTCTTTAAATCTTATTACACATAATATTACAATAATAGCTACAGTAGTTTGTCCAGCAGGTAATAAACGAATGCATAAAGCACTTCTAGCTATATCTGGATATCACAGGCATGCATTTTTTATAAATAAAAATCGAATGTGAGGTCACATTTTCCCATCTTCTGTTTATAAACTAAATCAAATTTCTCATTCATTGAAACAGTGAAGATGTCTTTCCATAGCCCAACTCGTCCTGAAACACAGAGAAGGAACACAAGTCAGAGAGTGGATGTAACAGGCCCTTGAATATCTACAGTTTAATTGTGCACTGAGTATCATCTGGGAGATTTTAATCACTCTTGGCCTTGGCTTTCATTGAAAGCTTAATGAGACCTAAGGCTGTTCATTGTCTTACCCAATTATCCTGCTACAACCCTTTAAATAAATACCATAATAATAATAATAATAATAATAATGGCCAGTCTTCGCGAGCGAAGATCCGGGGAAGGTCTTTCCACCTTCCAGCCTGCGCATTGGATTTTTTAGGTGAGACACAGTGTGCGCGGAACTGAGCCCACCCTTTAATCCTAAGGTTCATCTGCCGGGGCCAAGCGAGCTTGGACGGTGGCAGCGAGGTCCTTAGGACGTAGGTGGGTTGCCTTTAAGGGCTAACGAGCCCCACCTGCCCGGGAGTGGCCCTGACCGGGAATCGAACCCGGGTCTCCGCGGTGATAGCGCGGCGCCTTTACCCCCTAGACCACCAGGGGCTCCAAATAAATACCATACACCTCATCATCTGCACCAGCCCAGCATTATAGAGGAATAATTCACTTCTGTGTGAGACTTTAGCCTTAATCAGAAATGAGTACAGATTTGGGGCTGGGTATTCATTTAAAGGTAGATTTCTGGTTTCAGTGCAAACTAGGGCTGTTGAATAATTCCAACAGCCAATTATAAATTTCCAAATCACTGTGCCTCCAGCACAGTTAGGGAGTTAGGGAAGTATCCAAAAGGTACACGGAATCTGGAGTATTAAACTGATTACTAAAGTGTGGTATTTTCATTACTAATTTCTATTATTTTGTGTCTAGAGATAAGTTCAACAGATGAATTTACGCTCCTCCATATGGAGAGGTTCATTTGTTAAAAGTGAGTGCCCAGTTTCTATCTATGAAAGACAACAAGTGCCCCACACCAAGTCTGGACCACCTAAATTTTAATTTTTGAGCAATAGGAAGCTTTGGGTGGATGCAACCTGGACACTGAACTCCTTCCTTGTGTGAAGTATTTATCCACTCTGCTGGACCCAGAAAGTGACATAACCTGGTGACACTGCTCACCCCTCAACAACTGTTCCAGTGCAGTCCAAAATTTATTTAACTCAAAGTCAGCCAGGGTTACTTGTGGCTGAGTAAGCCCCATGGAATAAGCAGACTGAGAGGCCCAATTCTTGTCTCATTTATTGTGGATATAAAGACAAAAATCCAGGCTTGTTCAACTGGAATAAATGAAAGGAGAATTGGGACTGTGCTACCAGAGAGTTTAATCATAACAGCAAGAACAAAGCTACACGCAGGGAGCTTAATTATGCATTTGATGCATAAGAAGAATACCCATTTAATTTAATTACCATTGCTTTTATGCAGCAACTTTATAATTGAGTCCAGAGACAAAACTGTCTGAAACATCTACATATCACATGTTAACATGACATGTGCAAAGGGCTGTTTTATGAAATCAGGACTTTTCTAAAACACCTGTGGATATGATAATATCCTGGTTTTGTTTCTGGATCCAAAGATCACAATAACCTGAAACTGAAAATGCCATTTACTGTTTTCATCAAATTTCTCCTGTATTTAAAGAAAAAGAAAAATATTAAGAAAATGCTTGCAAGCATAAACATCTGATACTGACTTAAATTTTGCTCTGGCAATTATAACTGCATAAAGCACAGCACAAAACACGAAACTTTCATCAATAATAATAGTATTTTCTTCCTCTGCTGGGTAAAGAAATACCTTTTATTTCTGAATCTCCCTAACAACACGTAGGGACAAATGACAAATTTTACAAAGGACACACGCAATGGATTATTTGCAACATCTTATTTTTTGTTTGTTTTTTTACCACGTGAATCGATAGCTTGTCAAAAAGTCACCCACCTGGTTTCTGATTTGAATCATGCAACTGCGTAAATTAGGATGTGATAAGGGTCAAATACAAGTAACATATCTAATCACTGCTCTGCTTTCACAGCAGTTCAGGGTTATCTTCAGAGTAAAGATCAATGTGCTAAAAGGAAAAAAAAAATGAAGAACTAAAATAAAGCAAAATAATAAAGTAAATGTAACTAATGACAAATTAAAAATATCTGAAACAAATTACAACAAGCTGTCATGTCATTGCCACCATTCTTTGTCACAGAAACAAACAGAGAGGGAACAAAGCACTGCTAATGAAGCTACATTCTGAAGTAACAAAATACTGTAAAAGCCAGAGACAGCAAAGAAAAGAAATTCAAAATAAGGATATTTTTACTGAAAAGCACACAGTGAACAAATGACAAAATATTACATTAACTGCTGTAGCTCCCTTCCTCCTCTATTGCAGAATGAAGCTTCCTCACATAAAAGCAGGGAGGTGTGAGGAATGGCTTTTGTCCAAGTATGACACTGGGAAATGTTTGTGCCAACACACAAACGGGACAAGTCACTCTGACAAAGAGTCTGAGCTCAGTAACTGGTGTAGGACTCTCTACAAGAAAGACACAAAGCTACTACAGAATTCCAGAGAACCTGCATTCATGGGAAAGCAAACTTGCCCTCAAAACAAACCTAAGTGCTGGTAAAATTACACTTTTGACTTTTGTAAGGCCTGTGATTTCAGTGGGGATTTTAACAGAACTATACAATGTGAACAAAATGCATGATAAATGGATACAAAGCTGGCTAATGCAGGATTAGCAGCCAGGAAGGACTGATGACACTTGATATTTTCATGAGAGATTTGAAAATAAGTATAAAACTTACAGCTGGTAAGATCTGCAGGTCACATGAAGGCTGGCTGAGGGAGATAAGGGTGGAAATGGCTCCTACAGACAGAAATCTGAGAGCAAAGTGCTCGGGTCATAACCCCTGAGTAAGGGATAATAACCTGTACATTGATGCCTCTGGAAGACTCTGTGGTCAGGATAAACACATGCTGTATGATGCTGATGCACAAAGTGCTAACATGGCTATGGATGGACAAAGAAGGGAGAGTTCCAAATAAAACTGGATTAAATTAGTGCATGAAGTGATTTTATGTTGGGATAAGGCAGATGTGAGGCTGATATAGGAACTGGCCATCTTGATCTTATTCCCTCATTTCTAAAAAAAAAAAAAAAAACCAAAACAAAAAAGCCATGGAGTGCTGTAAAACAGCCACCAAAAAATAACTTGAGGGAGACTAAATTCACCCATTTATGCTTCTCAAAGACAACTGAGGAAGGACTTGATTTCTTGACACTATCACAGGCCAGATGTATCAACAGATCAAATGGCACCTTCAGGTTCCTAAAGAAAGGCCTCACCAGAATAAACACCTGGAAGCTAAACACACAAACAGCTCAGGTAGGCACTGAAAAGGAAAAGCTCGTAAGGGAAGGGAATCTACAGCTCCTTGTGGTTTTAAAAATTAAAATTAGGAATATCTGCTACTCTAGAAAACCTGATATACTAAAAAACAAGGGTTCAGGGCAGGATAAACTATATGGAATTGTGTGGGCTTTGCCATGGCAAAGGTCAGAAGGAGAAGTGTATATACTCACATCACAGTGTGAATATACACTGTCAATCTTGGATTCTTCCACCCTTTTCAGTCACTCCCACCTCACTGTATTTCAAACCAAACTAACCCCCAAATTGCACCACGAGGCAGTCACCCCCCATCGTTTACACAGCAGTATTTACAGCATCATTTATATCATTCACAGCAATAGTTCACCAACATCTTAACCCATCCTGGAGGTCGCTAAGTTGTGCAGTTGCTTCTTGCAACTTCTCCAAGAAGGGTTTCACTGTGGGTTTTGAACGTACCCCTGCCAACAGGAAGAGCTTCTGCGTTACAGCACTGGTCAATGAGCTGATGGCAGTGTTCCACCATGGATTCCAGCTGTGCTTTGTCATAGGAAACTCCTAAGAACCTCACCAGCTGCTCAACCATTGTTGCAAGGTCCTGTAAGAGAGTATTAAAACCCCAGTTTATTTTAAAATATTTTAAATGACTTTTTTTTCCCCCCCCCAGCGAGTTTAAATATTTCAAAGTGAGTCATGTCCTGACGAGCGTGAAAAACACGAGTGCAGAAGTTGCAGAAACACCACTGCCCTGAAATTCTGCCACCTTCACATTTGCTGGAAACAAAGTAATGAAGGTGAAACAGGTTGACAGAGATCACAGATACAAATATGTAACTCCTTCAAGTATTAGAAGGGGGAACTGGAAAGGAACTGTGACCATTCCCGCTTCAGAGAGCGCCACACCCTTAACTCATCACTTTGGAATTCCAGTGGTTTTTTGGAGGAGTTACAAGTTACTCTTATTTTGACCTTGGTAGACTAAAGTGATCACAAAGGTTGGAACAGCCCTTCTTTCATTGCCAGCTTCTGGGGCTGCACTCATGTGGATGCAAAGGAACTAGTGAGGTGGCCCCCTGAGAATTCATTTGCATTAATCAGTCACTAATTTGCACCTCTAGAATTCCAGGGTTCCTTAGTGGAAGACTTCTGGAGCTGCAAGGACAAAATAGTAATATTTATCAGGAAGCAGAAAGACACCAGCTTCCAGCAGCATCCATCAGTGAGCACGGCTGGGAATATACAATCAAAACCACGGGGCTGAAATAATTCTGACTAAACTTTACTTAGATCTTATTAGTTTGTTTATTTATTTATTTCAGCACCCCACTCCATCAGAAGTATAATTTACTCAGCTTTCTTGAGTTCTGCCTTGATTTTGCCTCCTTACAGGGTGGGGTTTTCCTATACATGCATTAGTTTTCCAGTCAAATAAACATCTGGAAATATTTTCATTAATCCTCAAAAATATCACACTGCAATAAGAAATGGAAACCAATGTTCTGTGTAGTATTTCCACTAGATTTCTGATTAAATTGGATTTATTAGCCATTATACTATAGGGACTCAATAATAATGTTCACCTTATGCTACATGATCATATCTAATCGTTTTCAACAGTTTCACAGAAAGCAGCAAGAACAAAATAGTCAGAATAAATGCCAAATATACAGGGAAAATACAGATTATATACTTTTTTTCCCATTGATACTGCACATACAGTAGCAAGACATTTCTTTTAATGAATGCCCAGGGCTGAGTGTAGCAAGTGCTGAATGGTTTCACTTCACTGCCTTCTCTGCAAGTAGTTTGGTGTCTGTGGGTGAGTCAGACTCCTGAGTGAATTAATATGTATATGAAGAAGCTACTGAATGCCAGTGCTTTAAAAATGGTATCAGACTTAGAGAGTCCCAAATATGGACAGGAGAAGCAGACTTTGTGCTTTATATATTTTAAACACTAGGGTGCTAAATGTGATTAAAATACCATTTTGCTACATCTAACCTACCTTGTGCATATCTTCATACTTGAGAAAAAGTACATTGGCATCCATGTGATGTTCCCAAAACTCTTGCACATGTTCAAACCACGAGCCATATCCTACTACAAAGACATTATGATTGGCATGAGGAAAATGAACACTTCTGTTATTAAGAATTCTCAAAAAGGAAAGAAAAAAAAAGGAGAAAAATAAATTAACTGGAGTGGTCCACAGCAGTGTCTAGATTTGACCCATTGCCATGTACAGCAAGGAACTTAATTTAAAAAGTTTTTCTATCAGTTTGGGATTCTCAAAACAACTGATTTAGCGTGAGGATAAAACATTCAACTGGAAATGCCACCATATTTCACGATGAACCTCCTGGAGCTCAGTGTTAATAACAGGAATTGAGCCAGAATAAAAACTGCACAGATAGCCTTGCAGAAGGCAAACTTCCAGCAGCTCCAAGCTGTGTGAATTCCTGCAATGAACACATCCCACTGCAGCTTCCTCCGCTTGTAAGCTGGACACAGCACTCATGGAAAGCTCCCCAGGGCATCCTCTAATTGCTGACAACCACTTAAACTTTCTTGAACAAGCACTGAGGACACAGATGCATAAAAATGCTTCGTGATCATTCCCAAAAAACCAGGATGGACTGACAGCATTATTTATCATTACATGTTGTGACCCTCTACTGACCAGTCTAGGACTTATTCTCTTCTACTGTTACTTTCTGAACACTCCACACAACTGCTGTAGAACAGTTTCATTTACAGTGTTATTGGTTCTCTCCGTTACACAATAAATTCAGATTGCTGATGCCCATGAGGTGCTGAGCGCTCCCAAAAAGCTGGGAGGGCTCCTGCTCCCAGCACTGCTGAGGTTACTGGGAAGCCTTAACCTTCACCCCAAAGTTTTACCCGGTTTTTTTTCCCCCAATCCTCTGATTAACTTAACATCTGCACTGGTTTGAGCCAATTTACATGTGTCCACCAGAGGTTTAGTCACTGGTAGTTGGTACTTATAGTCTAGAGAATGCCTTTGTTGCCAATATTATTAGAAAGACAACCAATTTCTTTTTTTACCAGTGATAAAAATTCCCACAAAGCACTTCATATAATCAAGGCAGGAGTTAAGCAAATATGATAAGCAGTCTTTCACATTCTTCCCCAGTATTTTTTTTTTTTGGTCAATTTTATCTTTTCAGCAGATAGAAAAAAATATTTTAAAAAACCCACAACTTTTTAGGCTTGTATTTTCAAGCCACCTTTTCCCTTGTAAAAAGAATTGTTCAGCTGGTCACTGGAACACTGATGTGTTGACTTCACGTGTGGATTTCTTAATGGAAATAACAAAAATGGAATTTTTCCAGTGCCTTTATAAAAACTGAAAATGAGTCAGCTGATTAAAATTCTCTTCCTTACAAAACCGAACCTCTTTGTCCATTGAAAGTGTTCCAGTTACCAGAATTCTGCTGCATTGCTTCCCCAGTGCAGCAGAGATGCAAACATTTAGCTAAATGCTAAATTTACTGTATGACATGCGCTCCCCATTTGCACAATCATGGCCACAGAACACGCTGCGATGTTTTATTGACTCTGGGAGGTTGTGATAAATCAGCTGCTGCAGGATGAAGGTATAAATAACTCCTGGGATTCTTACATGCAAAAGAGTACCCAGCCTTTCCCCTTTCCCCTGTCTTACAAGACCTTCTAATGTGTTTTTAATTATGTCTCTGGTCTAGAAGTTCCTGATCATGGGCTACAGGCAAACATCCCGTTTTTAGGGGTTGTAAAGGAAAAAAAATGGGAGGACAGCATTAATCCTCCCTTGCAGGAGAAAGCAGAAAAGGTTTTAAAGGCTTATTAAATACCCTCCAGGCTTGACTTTTTTCTCCCCTTTGGTATTACACAGCTCCCTCAGCATCAACTCCTCCAAATTCCAGGCTAAAGAACAGTTTGCTGCTCTGGACCTGGAGGAGATCCCACTCTCAGTGCACAGGGTGAGTTCTCAGTGCCACATTAAGAAGGTTTTGTGGAGAAATAAAAGGCAGTAGAATTTTTTGTCTTTTCCCAGCTGGAAAGTGTGGCAATCCACTGGTAAAAAAAACCAATGCACTACTCAAGGCAGCACAGCCTGAGTGGGAACACAGTGCACTGGGTAAACTTTACAAGGAGCTGCTGTAAAGCAGGTTGTTGTATTCTCATTACAGAGCTGCATTTTTCAGAATTCTCATTACAGAGCTGCATTTTTCAGGCAGTAGCAGCCTGCACCCACCTTCTTACAGGGTCTCACTTGAGCTCACTGATGGACTCCACACCAGTCTCGTGCCAACTGGAGATTTTTGTGTATTAACCATTGTCGTGCCAAGGACAAACCTTGAGGTTTCGGATGAAATTTAAATATTAAAAGAATTAACAGGGAAGTTAACTCCCAAAACTAAGGAACAGGAAGGCTCCTGAGAAGTAGTGAGGTAGAACTGAAATCAAACAGTGCTGGGAGTATTCACCATTTTTCACAAGGTACCTGGGTGCCCTGCAAACTGAATTTTAGAAGAGTAGACCAGAGTTTTGGCTGGCCTAAGTGGAACACTGCTGAGCCCACGGGGTCAAACACTGCAAGGCAATTAATCACAAAAGGCATGGCCATGGTTTGCATGGACAGATCTAAGTCCCTGTAGCAACCTCCTTGCTGTATATGCAAAACAAATGCACCTTTATCCAGTTCACTTCTGTACTTGCAGAAGGAATGCAGAGATGAAAATAAATGTGTGCAGAGAGAACAGCTCCTTACACTTGTCATTCATAAACCTTCTGCAGAACTCCTGAAAGGTTCCTCTGTAGCTCATGGTCCTTAGGGAGCGGTGGAACTGGTAATAAGACACCACCAGGTCTTTGGGGTTGCGAGCCATGTATATGACCTGTGATTTGGAAGGGCAGGGAAAAAAAAAAAAGGCACCTTATTGAGTGATTTTTCCCCAGCCCCTTTCCCAAATCACTTAAACTTTAACTATGCCAACATAGTTAAAAACCCATGATTTCGTGTAATTTTTACCTTTGAGTTGCCATTGTGGAGGTCTGAAGGCAAGAACCGGTATGGCAGGTGGCTTTTTATGAGGCGAGGAGATGTCAGTTCCTAAAATAAAGCAGAGGGAATCTTTCCTTACTGAGCACCAGCAGCCTGGCACATCTGTCCTGTGAACTGTCACACTTGAAGCCCTTTGCTCCACTGAGTCCCATTCACAAATTCACTTCTTCAATTAATAAGAGTCTGGGACTAGAAATTAGGTCAGAGAGTTACACCTGGTTTTTAAATATAAAAAAGCTGAATAATGTGTTGGGGTTTTTGTTGTTTGGGGTTTTTAACCCCCTTTGTTTTTAAAGCACTTCCATTTGTAGCACCTTCTCAGAAACAATATAATAGTTGAGGATCCTTGGTATCAAACTTTGTTTCCAGTGATGCTTCCACTAAAATTCCTTGAAAACCATTGGAAGTTCTGAAAACACTGCCCCTAACTTCTTCAAGATGTTACCCTTGCATTTTATTTTATCCTCAGAATTAAGCCCAAAACTTTATCTGAGAGTGCATGAATGTTTCAAACTGAATATTCTTAATAGTGCGGAAGTCATTCCATGCAGGATATTCCAAACTCTTCAAATTACACCTACAGAGTCTGTAGAGATCCAGGATTTGTGGACCTAAAAATTTAGATGTTAAAATTCAGAGCAGTGGGAACACAAATCCACAGAACTCTGTAGCTCCTCTTTCACAAATTCAGGAAAGGAATCAAAGCAAATCAGCCTCCTTTGGGCAGCTTCTGTTTTTACACAAGCAAGAAAGGCCTGGAACTTTTATTCAGAAAGCCCACTGCCAAGATATTTAGGACAGGAACAAACATCTAAAGCATTAAATAAAGTACAATAAAGCTGAATAAAAGCAATTTCAAAATAACCTAATAATACTCTGAATCATTCCAACAAGCTGAGCAAGACCAGCGATGAAAAGGACAAGGACACGGGGATGAAATGAAGTGATAAGGATGGCACCGAGGAAAACAGATACCCAAACGCTGAAAGGCTTTTCTTTGCAATAAATTGTACCTTGATGATGTCCAGACCAGGCTGAGGGTACTCTAGGACTGGAAGCTGTTCATCTATATTCATTAGTCCAATCTCATCGGGATCAGCTCCCTGACTCACCAGATAAACCACTTCCTGCAGCAACCCTGTGCCTGCATAAAGCAAACAATGAAAGAGAACAGACTGTATTACAGTTCTTATCAAAACAGAACCACAGGAAGGGAGACCTAAACAGGGAAATAAAGGTAAGTCTTGTCCTCAGCAGTCTGCTGTGAGCTAAGTCTGTAACTACTGGTTTAACACAGTATGTCAGCTCAATAAGATTTAAGTACATTTCTGCCTCCAAACCATTTAACCTGGGAATTGCAAAGCATTTAACAAAAAGTTTTCCCCCTCCTCTAAATGTTACAAAGGCAACATACTATTATTTCCATTTTAGAAATAAAAAAAGAGGTAAACTGAGGTCATCCAAGTTCACAAAATGCATTAGTGGCTGCACTGAGACAGTGTCCTTTCTTCTAAATTGTAGGC
The DNA here is from genome assembly GCF_022539395.1 of Myiozetetes cayanensis. Taxonomy (NCBI): domain Eukaryota; kingdom Metazoa; phylum Chordata; class Aves; order Passeriformes; family Tyrannidae; genus Myiozetetes; species Myiozetetes cayanensis. Next base: position 69,290,166 of record NW_026087521.1, on the reverse strand, counting down.
AATGCCCCTGTTATGCAATGATTTGGGAGTCTATTTATGCCTCCACGTTATGGACTGGATAAACCACTGAAAGCATCAATAGTGAGTCAGTCATAAGCCTTAGAGGCCCCAATTACATCTCTCTGCCCAGTTCTGAGGGCATTTACAAAGCAACCATCAGATATTATGGCCTTAATGACTGCACTCTGGAAAATTAATAGCTGCTCCAACTGGAAGTTTGGACAGGGAAACTACTTCAAATGACTTTACCTTCAGGCAGGCAGGAAATCCCCCAACACAACAAACAAAGGTACAGAGTTATCTGACAGAGGTTTAGGAAGAGAAAGGCACAGGCTTTTGGTGAGATGGAGGAACAGGACGGGGAGAGATCACAAAGAAAACTACAGTCTCATTATTCTGATATTTTTTTAATCTGACACAGGAACAGTTAAATGAGGCTGATGGGTAGAGTGAGCACAGCCTGGGTACCATGTGAAACAACACATGCCTCCAAGCATTGCTTTGGAGAATAAGCACTTTAAGATACCTCTGTTCCCTGACTGATTGGTGGGTAAATTAAAAAGGTTTTTGGGGGAAAAAATAAAGAGACACTTTTACATTATCATCACCCACAGAGACAGTTGTCATAGACTTAATACACCCTTGCCCCTGAGGCTGTTCACTCTGCATTTTTAAGTTCAAGCATATATTTTATATATTAACATTCATGCAGTTCTTCAGTATCAGTCCTTGTGACTCTGAATGAGCACAACCCCTGTTCTCATTAAATATTTATTCTGACAGGAGACACCCTGGTCCTCCATAATTTATTTCTGTATTTCCAATTCCACCTGCAAAGAAAAATGCTATTACAGCAACCTTGTTCCATGAAAGGAAAAGAAATGGCTGTGTGGGGATAAGCAACACCACCAGGACCTTCTATTTTTTCATCGCTCAGCTGCTCTCCCAGCAAAAAAGCAGCCATGTCCACATTACCTAGTTCTGCTCACCCTATGAGCAGGCACTAGACTTGGCTGTACTGCTGAGAGATCCATGGAGCACAGCAGAGATGGGACATGACACGTTTTTCCATGCAAAGTGGGTCTCTGTAAGCTCAAAAGTCTTCACCTAAATGAGTTTCCACCTACAACAGTGACCCATTGGAAGAGTAATGCTGGGCACCCAAGGCAGCAAAATAAAAATCTCCATCAACTATACATTCTTTAAAACAGTGTTTAAATCTGTGAATCTTTGTATTAATTAGCATGCACACACACAAATTGCCACTGTATGCCTGTAGAGCTGCACATACTCCCAACATCCTATTCCAATTCACACAGCAAACAGAATTTCTGCAATATTTCTTCTGCAAAGGGGAGGATTGACAGTTTAGAATCCTGGCCATCCAGTAGGTTAGAATTCCTCCTCCCTCGATTTCTGATTTCTCTCCCCCTTGAACTCTGTTCTAGTTTTCGACTTTTGCCACTCACTGTATTAGCCTGACTTTTTTCCACATTAGCAGTCAAGTTACTCTGCTTAGGACTTCCAGGGTCCCAAAGAAAATGAAAGCTAGAGAATTCACTTTTGAGGGAACCATTTTTTTTTTTTTAACTTGTCATCCTTAATCAATTATCAGTTATTCAGTTATCACACACACACACATTCCAAGAGCTCCAGGTAAAAAAAAATCATCAATGACCTCATCTTATTAAAACATCACAAGCTTATTTAAAAAAAGAAGAGCCTTTACACATATAATTAGAATATGTATGACCTCCTCACATTTGATCCAACTGACTTAATGATCTCTGAAGATGTGCAAGAACCACCATTTTATGGGTGGAAGGTAAATTGCTGAAACTGAGATTTTCAAAGGGGATTATGTGAATAAACTCCAGTAATCCCAGCCTATCACAAAGCCTGGCCAGATCTAAATGTCACAGAAGTTTTCTCACTAAAAGGGAAAATACTTGTTGGACAGAAGAAAAAGGTGGAGGAAGCTAAAGAAAAAAAAATCAGAGCTTCTCTTTATCCTCTCAAGATTTCTGTGGTTTTTTTCCCTGGAGACAATGGATCCTGTGCATCTCCAGGATATTCCACTGCTCTCTCCCTGTGTTGCTGAACACACAGACACATTCACCTCACTTGGGATGGCACAGAAGAGTAAGCAATCCCTGACAAACAGGATTCATCTGTCAGCCTTTGGACATGAGGCACCAGTTGCAACATGAGTAAGTCCCCAGAAATTCCACCCTTCCTTCTCCCATCTGCAGCAGGTCCATATTTTATCCTGGAGGAAGACTGCTGACCCTCCAAGGTCATATTGCCAAAACAGACATGGGATTCATTTCCATCTATCCAGTTCCAGCTAAAATGGAGCCAGTCAGCATCTGAGGGGCTCCAGTGCAATGTACCTGAGAAATGCTCTTCCCTGACAAGCTCTTCTCTTATGTCAATAAAACACCCTGGGAGAAAACAGAGTGTTCCAGTTTATCACACATTGTCTGGAAAGAGAGGGGCTGGGAAACAGCTGTGATAAGCTACTGCCAGAACCTGCAGGGTTTTAGGAGATCCTTTTAAATCATCTGTGAACCTGCATTTCTACTTGGCGTGACAGCAGGGTGAAAGTGTTCCAGTCGGGATGCACCGTCCTTTTCTGAGATACCTGCCTACTGATGCACAAAAATCAGGACTCATTAAAATTCCTTTCGCACCTCTGATGGCTGGGAACTCTTCCTTTGTCCCCCTTCTCACGGCCAAAGCCTCAGCAGCAACAGCAAAGTCAGTTCACGGCCACGCTGCCTCTGCTCCTCCAGGAGCTGCTGCAGCAGCAACCAGACAGCACAGCAGGGCAGCCAAAATTTGGGAACACTGCAGCCACTCCTTCCTGCTCCTGTGCATTAGGGGCCTTTCAGTGCCAAACTTCATCACTGTAGGAGGGAGAAATGTTCTGTGGTGCAGCTGTTCTCCAGCTCCTCTCAGTATTTTCTGGCCACCGGCCTTTATGGTCCCATAAAGCCACCAAACATCACAGATTTCTTCTAAGTGAAGTGGCAGATATAAAACAGTAAGATTTCCTGTAAAATTTTGCTTCCCCACATCATTTCTTTCAGTTCCTCCTCTCCTGTCAGACTAAGATGCAGCCCAAGGATGCCAAGGCCTTTGGTATAATCCTTTCATTCACCCCTTGTTTGGAAACCACATGGAAAAATAAACTGCATACTAATATTAGCATTAATAACCTCACAATCCCAATTAGCTGTACTTTGATCTGCTGATGTTTGATCAAGATTCAGCTAATACAATGCAACAGATCCATTATGACTCATAATTTTTTTATAGCATTGGTAGAAGCAAGAGCTCATTAAAAATGAGGGCTGCTAAAGCTGTCAGGTTGGTCTAGCAAGGGCTGTACAGCAAAACCCCACATTTTTGTTTTAATTCCCTGCAAACTCCTTCCTCCTTCACTAATTCCAGTGTAAATCTGCAGGGAGGCAGGACAGATTCATCTTCACACTACAAGAGTGGAGGTAAAATCAGATTTTTCCATTAGAAGACAACCACTTCCAAACCAGAAAAATACTCCCTCTTGAGGTCTGTTTGCTGAAGTTCTCCTACATGTTGAAATTCCACCTGGCTTAAGAATAGGAATTTTCACTAAAAACTAGAGTTTTAAAAATAAAAATAATGTATACACCTTGATGCCATATTTTCCAATTCTTCTGTTCCTAAATAAGACTTGGGATTCAGAACAAAGACTGAAATTGTGATGTTATATTGATATTATTTTTGTCTGACAATTATGTATGTATTAGAGGGCCCAATTTTCCAAAATCTCCTCTTAGATTAACGTCCCTTTTTACATGACCTAAATGCCCCTCAGTCAATAGTGACCTGTCAAGGGAATCTGTGGTTCATGAGGAAACTGAATCCAGATCTTCCATAAGTGAAAGCAACAACCTAACTAAGCCTGGATTTAAAACAAGTATTAAATGCACATTCTGTAAGCTCTGCCTTAGATTTTTAGACTTAGTAACCAGTTTATTTTTCCACTTGCAGCTACCAGCTTTTAAACTAAAACCAGCAGGCTTAATTCTGCTTGTCTTTCACCACATTCATCAGAGGATGCAGACACGGGTCCATTAATTCTGAGGTGTGTTCTCAATGTGTTTGGCCAGAGGCTACAAACAGCAAACTACAAAAACTATTTAGGGGTAAAATCTACTTTCTGTTCGGTAGAAGTGCTCTCACTGAACTGTTTACACACGTGTATTATCCCCAGAATTAGGGCTATGTGTAACAGAGCATCCTAAAGCAGAGCTGTAATGAACTGGCTACAAAACAGTGCTATTTCTGGCTCATGCATTAGTACTGGTTTTTAAAAAATGGCCTGAGTCCTAACTCTCCCTTACATTAGCACAGCAACTGCTCAATAGAGGGCAGGATGAAAAGTGTAGACCTGACCACAGTGCATCTTGGGCTGCTGAGGCATCTCCATTTCCACACAGCAAGGCAGGAGATGAGGATTTTCCACATCTAACACCAGCCTGGAGAAGAACACCTCCTGACACCTGGGATCCTAAAACTGGAGCAACACCAGTAAATAAAGCACAGCAGATCCTGCAATCTGGGAGGGTTTGTGGGACAGCCAAACCCACGTGCCCAGAGATGATTCCCGAAAGAGGACAGCTTCATCCATCACTTCCTGGGAAGAGCCCCTGGCTCCAGCTGTGTCCCACACCATGCTGGGGAGCACGCTGCCTGTGGAAGTGCAGAACTGTCAGGGAATGTGCTCTCAGGAAACAGCATGGATGACAGCTTGTCAGAGCCTCTGCCTAGAGTACTGGTTTACCAGGGGATTGTCTACGTTTCCTACTTTATAAAAGCACGAGAAAAATAGCTCAAGGGTCACATACTCCCCAAGCACTGCATCTAACCCATGGCTACCCCAATCTGTCCCAGCAGACTGAGGTCCAAAAGGCAGCTGGGTCCTCTTGCTGAGGACAGATGAGGCAAAAAGGGTTCCTTTTCTATCCTTGTTAATAAGCCAGAACATCCTCACGTGCTCTGCAGCAAGGGCCATGTAAGTACTGCAAAAACAGCTCCAAGAACTAGGAGTCGGGTCCACAGATTGCTCAAGATCTAGGTATTAGAAACAACAAGAAGCCACAAGTTTGCCTTCATTTTCCTTCTGATTGGAGAGTCATGACTTGTGCCTCCATGATTTCATCACACCCAGGTGTCCCGGATTTTGTCACAGGTCCTTCCCAGGCAGCTGCTATTGGTTGGTAACTGGCATCTCTTGTCATCAGATATTCAAAGAGAAAAGTATTTGACTCTTCTCTTTAAGCTTTAGCTGGGCTGTCCATGTCTATGGTGCCCATCATGTCTGCACCAGGTGTCATCACTACTGGAGTAACCTCACACAAACTGCTCCAATTCACTTCAAATTAGATCAGCCAAATTAGCTCGAGGAGTTTCTATTTCTGGCATCAGCTCACCTCGCGAATTTTGCCTGGGAAAAACTAGAATCCATCCACACAAAATACTCTGCAGGTTGTCCTTCTAAGAGAAGTGACAAACAGGAGGCTGAAGACACCAACACCAATGCTTTTAAAGGAGGACATCTACCCACACCCTTGAATTAATTCTCTCTCAGTTTCTACTCACCAATCAAACACGGTCCCATGGTGTAAGAGATCACAACACCTGTCATGCTAAAGCAAAAAATTTCATGTATAACATGCAGGAACATAAAAAGAACAGATTTCTGCTTGTTCCCTTACCAACTACCGGAGAGAATGACATCTCACCCTTCCCACACCTACTCAAGACTGATCAGGTCTAAAGGCAACCCAGTACATTAAGCTGTTGCCTTCTTTGTCCAGACTCAATGGAACATCCTCACGGCCCAATTCAAGCACCACGCCTCCCATGACAGTACTGCAAGCACATAGGATCATACCACAGGGCTGGCCAACAGGGCAGTAATCCACAGGAGAGGGGGATTTTTATTTGTTAATACGTGCTACAGGGCAGATTCTGTCTCAAACACCTAAAATTACCTGGCAGACTCTGGCCACGTGAACTGGTGCCTCCTCACAGCGACAGGCAAAAGCTGCATTAGCAAGTTTTCACATCTCAACTCCTCTGCAGGGCACACACATAAGAAGGCACATGCCCTTATGTCAACCTTGCCTCATTGCGTCCTGCCATCCTGCTTCCCCTGGCAGCCCTATTCTCCCAGCTTTCTAGAGCCCATATCAAAAAACATGTCTAAATTTCACCAAGCATTACCCCAGCAGGAGCTCACAGTCTCCAACACAACCACTCCCCACTGCATCTAAATTTCCCTTCATTTTCAAACACTGTACTAAGGACAACAATACAGAAAAGAACTTTGCTGCAATGCCAAGTTTTCAAAAATGACTCTCAAAGACTTCACTGTGTAGAAAAGAACTGCACAGTTACCCTTAGCACCAATGATTTCCAGGACAACTGCATCACTTCTGTTCTCCAGAGTCAGAATGTTGTCTGGGGGTAAACACAGTCTCAGAGTGAGCTCTGCTGATTGAAATAGGCTCAGAAATCAGGAGACGACAGGGCATCTCTAATCTCTATGAGAACCTTGTGTTGAGGTAGCTCTCATCCCCTTCGCTGTGAACACGGTCCTCTCCCCATTTTATATATATATATATATATATACAATTGCCTCTATTTCACAAGATGTCTGTCACTGCTCAAAAGGCAATTCTCTGCCTGAGTTTCAATCCCTTCCAGGAAAATTGTTAGGCAAAACCTGCCTACGCATTAATATGCATTTGCACATATTACATGGTTAAATTTCAAGAAGGCAGCACACCAACAGTATAATGTGAAACAAGTGCAGCTAAGAGTTATACATTAAAAAAAAAGGCAGCACATTTGCTTCAGAATCTCCAGAAATGTCATTTAACTTCTATACAACCTGTTCAGTCAGCTATTGCTGGTCTAAGGTCAGGGAGTAAAGCATTTTACCTCACCCAGAATCCCCCTCAAATTATAGCTGCACTAAGCAAAACCATTCTGCACAAGGTACCTATGCCCCCAGTCATATTTAACACAGTCTGATGGACTTCAGTTTTAAGCAAACTACAACCATTTCCATTGCTGCTCCTCAGAATTAGAAACGGAAATAGATCTAATTGGAAGCATAAAAGGGGATCAGCCAATCTATATCACCATGGGTTTCCATTATTGCAGCAAAATCATTGAAGAGACCACATTCTTTCTGACAGAAAGCACCGGTGGTCCAGCAGAAGCCCTGACATTGCTCATTATTCACGTGCACTTCAGCTATACCTGTACAGAGCAATCCAATTGCAGCAATGTCTGTAGCTGTTCAGTGCTACTCTGGCAACCCCAAGCAGCATAAACAGGCTTTTAACTGGATGTTATCCTGTGGTTATGACTGCCATCCACCAACAGCATTTTGACCTGGATCAGGAACAGTGTGGCAGCAGGACCAGGACAGGGACTGTCCCTCTGTGCTGGCACTGCTGAGGCCACACCTCAAATCCTGGGGTCAGTTTTGGGCCCTTCACTAAAAGAAAGACATTGAGGGGTTGGGGAGTGTGCAGGGAAGGGAACGGAGCTGGGAAGGGGCTGGAGCAGCAGGAGAGCTGAGGGAGCTGGGGGGGCTCAGCCTGGAGAAAAAGAGGCTCAGGGGGGACCTTCTGGCTCTGCAACTCCCTGACAGGAGGGTGGTGGTCAGACTCTCATGCAAGGGACAGGATGAGAAGAAACGGCCTCAGGGAAGGTTCAGATTAGATATTAGAAAATAATTTTTCACTGAAAGAACGGTCAGGTGCTGGAATAAATTTCCCAGGTAGGTGGTGGAGTCACTGTCTCTGGAAGTGTTCAAGAAGCATCTGAGGGGTTTTTATGGTTCAGGGGTGATTATGGTTGGTGGTTGGACTTGACCTTGAAGGCCTCTTCCAGCTTTGGTGATTCTGTGGTTCTGTCACACCATTCCTGTCACAGGACACTGCCGAGCAGCCCGTGTGGTGACAGACCTGGATTGCTCCGTGCTCAGTCTGTGTGTGCCTTCTGGAACCAGCTCTCATCCCACCTGCGCCACACTCAGCTCATTTTGCTGCCATGGAGGGATTTATTACTCATGCAGTGGGTGCAGTGGAAACACTGCCTGTATCCCACATGCTGATCTAATGTCACTGCACATCAGCCAGGACTCGCAGCCTTATAAAGGATGATGGCCTTCACACCCTGGCGGGTAAGAGCTGATGAAATTAGCTTTCATTTTTTAAATTACAGATTGATTTTGGCACTTAAGTGACAAAACTCCCTTCTCAGTTGTTCCTCCAGCGCCCTTCCTTTAAATTTTTACCCTTCACTATCTCAGCAGCACTCTGACTTAACCTCTCCTGATGGATCCTTCCCTATGTTCCTCAGCACCCCTTCACAGCAGCTCCCCTACCCCCTACAGCCCCATTTGCCTGAGACATTGTAATGATGGACCATTTCCTCTGCATGTCTGCCAAACACATCTCTTGCTTCTCAATCTGCAATATATTACAGGATCAACACAGGACATAAACAGACTATTTCTTTTGTCAGAGCCTGCGAAAGACTCAGACATCACGACTTCAGCTCTGGTGCTCCACCTTCCTGGACTCTCCAAGGTGTTGCAGAACCTCTGAATAAGGTCAAAGTGTTGAGACAGTGGGTGCTTCACGTCACTAATCCTCTCTTCATTGCTCCCTCCCACCGAGGGAGACATTATTGTGCGCTCAGTTTTAATACCCAGATGCTTAATTCAATTTCAGAGCTGTAGTTTGCTGATTTCTCGACAAAAACATTGATGGCAGGTGATATCTTTGTCCAAGGGAATCGCTTTTCGCTATACATGAAAAATTCTGGTAGAGAAGAAGTACACCCATGTGCCTCCAATGGAAAATGCAGACAAGAAGATGATACGACTTACCCAAGGTCACAGAATCTGTAGCCACAACGTCCCATCACATGCCCAGTGTACCAAACCTTGCATCACTTCTAAAACAACACAAGGAGTAGTTCCCTTCCCCTCAGCACAGGGTGTATGAATCCCTAATGCACCCAACATGAGAACATCTTCATTTAATAAGACTGCATAATAAGAATAAAAAAAATATTCAAGCATTTCGCTTCCTTTCATTAATGCCTTCCCTGTGACAAATGAACATTAACCTGAAATAAGAACCACTGGCTGTTGGGTTTGGCTGATTTACCTAATTTTCTAATTTCTTTAGTCTTTGAGGTCATTATCATTTAATCCAGTCAGTAGTGATTTCACACGTCCAGAATACACTCCCTACCTAGGCCAAAACCTTTTTTCTTTTTTTTTTTCCCCTGAACCTGTTCTCGAGTTTTGCACTAGTTAACAGCAGGGAAGCAATTATGCTACATTTGCAAGAGACCCAGCAAAACCTATCAGGTAGCTGGAGAATTCTTCCTCTTCTGAACCATTTGTTCTGTCTCTGGTAACATCTCTTCTCTGGTTTGACAAAAAGCTCATGAGAGAAACACTGCTAGTTAGATAATAAAAATCAGTTTCCCTTAACAACAGATTTTTTCCTCCCCATTCACCTGGATTTCCTGTTAGAGGCACATAAGGACCTATTCAATCCTACCTGCATTGAAAGCAAGTCAAAGGCATCAGTGGCAAACTTTACATTGACTTCAATTACTTAATATTTGATAGCTTTATCTGTCATTTCTTTACCTAGCAGCATGTAAGACTGAGCCAATACCTGAAGGTATTTTGAGCTAGATATGAATAAAACAAAAGACAGACTCATTTCAAAAGGACTTTCAAAGCACAGGAACCCAGTGGCTCTAATTCCCAGAAATGTTTACCCACAGATGTTGCTCTCTGCACCTGAATGGTCCTCACTGGAGTGAGTTTAAGCCATGGAGTATTTATTTACTCTCCTAAATGGTGGAAGGAACATGACTTCAAGCACGAAATCAGGTTCAAATATGGGCCCTATACATCAGTCCCTAAATGGAGATGTCACAAAACATATCTCCATCACAATGCAGTTTTCTGTTCCCTTTCTGTTTGAGTGAGATGAGAAGTGATGCACATTCATGCAGCATCAAAACAGAACAATATCTGAGCTTTCTAAATTGCTTAAAGAAACCAAATAACTGTGATTCCGCTGTAAAAGAGAAAAAGTTAAATACTATATTCTGATTTTAAGGAGATTAAGTTGTTCATCCATATTCACAAGACTAAGAGGTTTCCTATCATTCCATAAGGAAGGGTGCATAATATTGTCTCAAAAACCAGAGGTGAAGGGAAAAGAATCCCAAATGTATTTTGTGTAAAAATCTCTTGGTTTTGAAGCCCACCTCATGATTTCTTGAGGCATGGCTCTGGGCCAGTAATATTTGCATTAATTCCTTAAATGAAAATGGTTTGAGCTCAAGGCACCAAAATCCTGCAGAAAGAACAGGACTATAAATCCTGCAGAAAGAACAGGACTATAAATCCAGCAGAGCAGAATCTCCCTCTTTTGCAACTCTTGTTACAGAATAATACCAACGAAAGGTCATGTGCAGCCACCTAATCTTAGTCAAGCAATAATACTCTTTACATTGAATAATAAGAGAATTACTGTGAGGCACAAGGATCACCAATCTTACTTGTAAATATAACCCCACTGTCAAGAGATTTTTAGGGTCTGGGGGAAACAGGAAGGGTAGGATTGCACAAGATTGCCAAAAATCTTGCTTTGTTTTTCCTCATTTGGTACATTTTCTTTATAATGTATTTCTTAAATCAAGATTTTGCCGGTGTGTTTTTATCGCATGGTCCCACAGCTAAGACTGACGGGAAGGGGAAGGAAGAAGAGGCCAGAGATAATAAATCCTTAAACCAACCTCACAGCCAAAGTACATTTGTCCACATCCCCAGTGGTTCAAGCCTCCCTTTGCCTGAAGTGTATTAAATTCTGAGTGTGATCAATAAATATTTTAGATATTGATGAGCTGAAGTCTATCAGTTTTAGTGGGGAATCAGACAAAGAAGAAAACTGGGGTTTACACTGTACCCTCCACATCTGGTTCACAGCCCAGCAATTGTCACTGTCACGGCTCTGATGGCCAGTGGATCAAACAACTCTTTCCCCATAACAGAAGAAAACCCTGGGGCACATAAATGTCCCAGGCTTGGAAAGATTAACAGGGATTACAGCAAAGGGAAATGGAAGAATTCAGGCAGAGCCCCTGTCAGGTGGCAGAGAAAGAGGAAGAACAGAGCTCCTCCATCAGCCAAAGGGACTGGTGAGCCAGCCAGTGTTGGATTCAGGAGTGGCAGGAATAAAAGGAGGATAAAGGAGTGGGAGAGGCTCAAAGAGCAGGGGGAGCCAGGGAACACAGTGCATGCAAGGCACTTCACTGACAGAGGCAGTGAGAGGCACAACTTTTTGTACACACAGAACCTTCTAAACAAACAAGGGGCAACTCAAAATTAACTTTTCCTGTGGTTCATTTCACGTAAACACCAGAGGTAGGTGGGAAAGAACTTGAAAGAGGAGAATTCTGTGAACGTACACACGAAAGCTGCCCTTGAACTCATCTGCAAATTCCCTGTTGGCACTGCATTCAGCCAAAGTCTGGAGTCAGCCATCCTGTTCCCTACCAGCCAATGGGCAGTTACAAAAATCCAGTGCTGAGGGGAAAATTGAAAATCTATGAAAAATGACACCAGACAGGTAAAGGTCACATGCAACCCTTACTCTTTTGACCCGTCCTCTGGCACCAAATGCAAGTTCTCACGAACTGTCTGGACTTGAAACTGATATTTGCCCAACAACTGACATCTTCCCACATAGAACTCCATGAAATTACTTGGCAAAATAATCAACACGGAGGAGGGAGCTTCATTATTAATGTAAATAGCTCACTTTCTCCAATTACCAGTTTTTCAAAAGCCATTAATTTGTGGGCTTTGACCCAAGAATGCAAAACACACGTTGATTTAGAAGACATGCAAGATGGTGTTAAGAGAGCTGCTGTCACACCACGTGTGAGCAAAGCAAATGGACAGATCATGCACAGTCAGGGTTGGCATCACAAGACAACAACAAAACACTGAGTGAACCTGAACTCAACCCTATGCTTTAGGGACTGATTTAATTCCACTGAAATCGTTGCCCTTAACACAGACAGCTAATCTAAGGCTTAGCATGGTGACTGAGGGGATACCCTGAAAGGCTTTGCTTATTCATTAATTCTGCAGTTTAAGTTCACAGAGGAGAATTTTAATCTCCATGTAGGGTGCAAAAACGTCCCCAGTATGGGAGGGTTCAAGGCAAGTTGTGACAGAGGCACAGTGTTTGCTATGAGCAGTGCATCTGTATCTTATCTGTGAAGCAATCTGTTGTGTGAGCTCCAATTATTTAATTCTGTAGAGAACAGCATTCTGGTTTGCATTTGCTCCTAGAAATCTCAATGTCTCCCATTCAGCCTGTCCATCCTGCACTACAAAGTTACACAAAACATGAAGCTTTTAACTCATTTCCACAGCATCAGCAGCACAACCGATTTCAAAGTATGCATCGTGATAAGAAGGTTTTCTATAATTAAGAGTATAAGCAAATATGCAAATTCACATATTTACATGTCTGGGTGAATCTCTGGGGTTTAGGTAAAAGCTTCTCCCAAAAGCTGTTACCATTGATTGGACACAGGTGTTAAGAATAATTAAAGATATAAGGAATATCATTATTCAGCCATCCTTCAGTGGAAATCACATTAAAGCCGAGCCATTTTCCATTAGGCTTATTACATTATTCCCAGTAAGATCACTGGTATATTTGATTTTCTACCATTATTAGACAAGCTTTCTCCTGGATCAGTCCCAATTTACCAATAACTCTAACTATTTGCAACCACTACCTCAATTTCCTATCCTAAAATCCCACTGTCAAAAATATTCCTGGAATATTATCCTATTGCAATTTACCAACAGAACCTAGACAAGTGGTCCCAACCATGTCTTACCTCCAAACATGACCAGAATAAGCCGAAGCATTTCACCCCAAATAACTGCATTTTGTGCATTAAATCTGTTTTGTAAACCTCCTTTTTTTTTCATTACAGCAACATTATGAAAATTCTGACTAGATTCAGCATGCAGAAGAAGTCTTTGTCAATGATACTGAGACACAGGAAGATGAAGTTGTAGTTATGGGAATGCAGAGGTGCTGGGAGTTCTGGATTCAATCCCTGGCTTTGCTGTAGACTCCCTGCATGACCTTGGCTAAATCAATCCCAGGACAGCCCAGTTCCTACTGATGTGCCTGCTCCTGGTCAGCAGACCCTCGGTAATTCATTCAGAAGCCCTAAATAAGCTGCAAAGCCACACAGGATCAGCTGACAAAATGAGTTCCAAGGGTCTTAATAGACTTCAGGCTACAGAGAGGTGGAGCTTGAAGACTTCATTATTGTCTAGACTCCATTTCCCACAATAAGGACTTCAGATTAATCACCACCCAGGTGTTCTCTTTCCTGGCAATTAAAACACTGTGGCACCTATTTTGACCCCAAGTTTGCTCCCCCAGCTCCTCCCACAGCACTGTGCCTTCAATTTTGGTGCCCCAGTTCTCAGTCTTCTTTTCCTTCTCCCAGTGACTGCCACTAAATCCTTTTGTTCCACTGCCACTAACTTTTTTAGTGGACAGCTCCCTCTCACTGGCCTCAGATGGGGCCACAGCAGACCTAATATTCTCCTGCTATATTCACAAAATAGCAAATTAAAGCTGACTATGCAAGCTGGCTTCCCACAGCCAGGTGCCTAGCCATCAAAATTAAGCTATTGCCAGATGTACTAATGATAGTGGCTGGCTGCTGGAGCCTGGGGTTAACTGAGGATACTCAACAATATGCCAATATGAAGTTGGGGTGCAGTTCTAACACAGGAACATTGTAAACACGAGATTCTCCAAACTGAAATCTTAAAATGGAAAGAATTAAATAGTATTTGTGCTGCATGCTATAAATTTTTAAGAGCAATTTACAAGAACATTTAAAATGTGGCTGTCTATTCCTAATCCTCGTATTTTGGGGGCCATCCATCTGCATACTATCTCTTACTTAAGAGATTATCTGTGAAGGTCTTGCCAGTCTTTAACAGTATCATTAGTAATGAAATACCAAAAAATGTAAATACAAATACTTGAAACTGTTGGAGAAATAATAGATAATCCATCACAGAAAATGTGCCTGCTTTAAAGCAGCACACCAAGAAACTGAAATGCATTAGCCATTCATACAATAACAAAGTAACTCAGAAACCTACAATTCTGAAAACATCATTTCACAAGGGCATTTGCAGACCTCACATCTGTTATCTCCAGTGGACTTTGGATTTTCTAGAAAGAGATCACCTTATTGTCAGGAAAAAAGTCACTCAAGAATCCACTTAATGAATAAAGAGTTTATGTGATGTTATCAGGTGGGGTACAAGGCTCCCATATTGTCTGTCTCTTTGCAGACATGTCAATTCTCTGCAAATATTTTTGCTTGGAAACAGGGAGCATAAGAAGTCAAGGAATATGACATTAAAAGCAGACACACGGATGGTTTAAAACAACCAAAGGAGGAGTCTACTGGAGCAACACGCGCTTATACTGCAAACGGGGGGTGTTTCTGGTGATTCAGACAGTGCAGCAAGGATGCACTTGGAGCACATGTTCTCCCAGAACGATCTGGGCAGACGCCTCGGGAGCGCAGGACGGAGGGAAGGCTGGGGAGCAAACGGCAAACCTGCTCACCGCGCCAGAAACCGGGATTTACGCCTAAGACCTTCCTGCCGCTCCACATTCCCCTCGCCCCGAGCGGCATCTTTATCCTCCGGGGGTTCGGCAAGAAGGCACCGGGACCACCCAGGCGGGGACCCCAGCGTGTGTCTGAGCTCCGGGGATCCCCCACAGGGTCCCTGTCTCCCACTCCGGGACCGGATCGGCCGTCCCTCAACTCTGCGGAGCTGCTGAGGCCGTAGGGCATCACCCCAGAGGGCAGGGCATCATCCCTCGGGCAAAGGGGCGTCATCCCCCTACGCAGGACATCATCCCACGGCAAAAGGGCAGCATCCCCCCCTCCGCAGGGCGACAGTCCCCGGGCAAAGGGGCATCATCCCCCGGGCGGTGAACGGGCTCAGGCCTCGCCCCGACATCCCGCAGGGGCCGCGGAACATCTCCCGCATCCCCCGCTGCCGGCACCGCGGAGCATCTCCCGCATCCCCCGCTGCCGGCACCGCCTGCGCCGCGAGAAGGGAGAGGAGAAGGAGGAGGAGCCGCCCCAGCGCCCGGGGCAGCCCCCGCCCGGCCGCCTACCTGATTTGGGGTAGGTGACAATCCAGACGTCGCTGTCCCTCACCGGGAAATTGGCGATCTCCTCCATCTTCCCGCGGCAGAAGGGCGGCAGCCGCACCCCATTGTACTCGAAGTACTTGCTCTCGAACTCGCAGGGCGTGCTGGGGGTCTCGGCCTCGCTCTCCGCCATCCTCGTCCCTGCGGCCGCGGGGGAGGCCGAGGAGCGGGGGCCGCGGGCGCTCCGGCGGGAGGGAGGGATGGAAGGGAAGGGGAGGGGAGTGGAGAGGAGGGAAAAGGGGCGGGCGAGCGGCGGGCGCGGCAGCCCCGGCCCCCGGCACAGCCCCGCGCACGCACGGGCGGGGGCTCCGCGCACGGTGATGTCATGGGCGGCTGCGGGCAGGGATGCAGGGAGGGATGGAGGGATGCGGGAAGGGATAGCCACCCGCTCAGCACCCCTTCTCCTCCCCGGGTGGGCAAGGGAGGGACGCAGGGATGGAGGGATGCCCCGCCGGCCTCGCCCGCCCCGCCGCGCCTTTCGTCTCCGGGTGGGCAGGGAAGGGATGCGGGGATGGATACCCGCCCGCCCCGCAGCCCTTCTTCTCTCCGGCTGGGCAGGGGCGGGATGCAGGGATGCCTTGGCCGGCCTCGCTGGCCCCGCAGCCTCGCTACTTTCCTCTCCGGGCGGGCAGCGGAGTGATGCGGGGATGGATGGCGGGATGCCCGCCCCGTAGCCCCTCTCCTCTCCGCACATGGTCGGGGCAGAGGCAGGACCTGCCGCCATCCCCGTTTCCACCTCAGTGCCAAGGCCTGGCCCCAGAGCGAGCAGCGGGAGGCTGGGGAGGCGCACGGAGGAGGGGGACGAACAAACAGCAGCAGGTTTCCCGGTGCATCGGGAGCTCGTCCCCACCCTTGCACCAAGCGCAGGTACGACCCGGGGTGGGGAGAGGTGAGATAGCGAGAAAGGGGCACACACCTACTCATTCAGCAACACAAATCATTTGCTCCTTACAGTGCTCGTGTTCAAACCCATACCTGTTTTCCACATAAGAGCTTCTCTATCCTGGTCCCTCGTCCCAATCTCCTGGATGGCATCTCTTTGCATCTGGTGGGGTAACAGCTTCCATAAAAGCCTGAGGGGTCTTTCATGGGGTCCTCAGGTCTCAGCAGCTACTCAGCATATTCCCTGCCTACTCCAGCTTGTGCCTTGGACTTTCCAGGCTGGCATCAGAGCTGCTCATTAACACAATTTGTTTGGTGGCTATTAAGCAGCAGAAAACATGCCCAGCGTTGATGGGGACTGGTTAGGGAGGATACAGCCCTCTCTGCCTGCTCATCCCTTCTTCCTGCTCCTGCAGCACCAGTGAAACCTGGGATACAACTCCATCAGCACTCTCACCTGCATCTATAGGCAAGATAGCCCAGGTGCTGCTGCTCAGGGTATTTAAAGCCTATTGGTGCCTGATGGGAAGGTATTAAAAGGTATAAAAAGGGCCTCTAGGCCCCTTTAAAATGTGTTTGTGCTACAGAAATGAAGGGTGGCTTGGCTGCCTGGTCTGGCAGGAATGAAAAGCTGGAAGTATTTCAACAGGATTAAGAGTTCTGTTAGGCCCAGAAAGGTCAGTGAAGAGTTTTGGTTTATTTTACTCTTATTTGTCATTTAGTAATGGCTTTATTTTTTGTTTAATAATGTAGTTTTCTGTAACGATGCTAAAACAGAAGTTCTTTCAAAGCTCCAAAGCGTCTGTGACAGGTGAACATTTGAAAGAAAAAAAATAAGCACATAAAGAAGTGACAAAATAAGGGAGAAGGATAAAGTTACATGGAAAGTACGTATTTCTAGGTACTAGGGAGTAAATTATAGCTAATTTCAAGTGAGTTTCCTGAAAGGTAAACAGCAACCAGTTAGAGGTTGTGTGTCCTGTAACTGTCTCTTTATAGAACCAACCTCAGAAAAAGTAGCAGCTCAAACAGCTGAGGGCAGTAACTGATTTCAGGCTTCATAGTTCTAACTGCCAGCATTCAAAAAAATCAATGCTCTTACTGTAGTTTACTTATATTTGTTCATACTAATGATAAATTACAGGTATTAAAACTATGGTTGGAGCAGGTGGGAAAAGCATGTCAAAAGCTACCCTCAAAAACATTGCTTGATTGAATAGTAACATTTTGCAGGAGTGTGTTTGGTATAAAATCCTCAAACAATAACAATAAAAAACAAGTAAATAAAACCCCCAACAACTATAAAGAGAAAAATTACCCCTAATCAGGGGTCAATTGGTAAGACTTGTCCTAGAAGCTGATAATGCAAGTTCAAGTCCTTGTGACACTAAGTTTAGTTTTGAGCCTGTTTCTTCAAGACACTGAAATCAAAATTGTGGTGACATAAAAAAAAAAATTGTCTTTTTTAAAAAGACAAATTTTCACTAAAAAGCACCATGACAAGAATAACAGGCAGCTGTGAAGTTGATATTCTGTATTTTGCGGTAATATTTTAAACTCAGAAACAACTGGCATTCTGTTCTTTCCTCTTCTATTGGGTTTTTTAATGGTGTGATTTCTTCTTTCCTTGGTTACCAAAATTATTCAGAATTTCAATTTTCTATGAACAGTAGAGTTGTGGGTATTGTATTTCCATGGTTAAACCATGAGGTTTACCTTTCTCTTTCGCTTCTTCTCCCCACCAGGGCAGTGTAGTGAGGGAAGGATTGTGTGGTACTTGGTTGCCTGCTAGGGGTTAAACCATGATGCCAACAAAAGAGAGAGCTTGAACTCTAGTCTCCATTACTACTTCTTTTATT
Organism: Myiozetetes cayanensis; assembly: GCF_022539395.1. Taxonomy (NCBI): domain Eukaryota; kingdom Metazoa; phylum Chordata; class Aves; order Passeriformes; family Tyrannidae; genus Myiozetetes; species Myiozetetes cayanensis. The sequence continues at coordinate 69,272,030 of NW_026087521.1, read as the reverse complement.
CATAATTTAGGAATAAAATTCAGACACAGATGTGGTCTCTGCTCAATACGTCAAGTGGAGGGAGCTGTGCTGACAATAGAAAACCTTTGTTTCTATTTTTCCCTCTAATAGGAGTAACTCAGGGTGGAATATCTGCTTCCATAGAGCAAAAAGCAAGGCAGGCATTAGAATGAGGCACCCAAAAATATTGGGAGCTCTCTCTTTAGCATTGGATGCTTTCACTTACCTTTAATGTTTTAAATGGAAGAGCAGCTGGAGCTGAATGTGGCTGATAAACCAGGTGCCCTGGATTAACTGCACTTGGAAAGACCTCAAATATGCTCTAAAGAGATAAACCATCCAGGAGTGTTTCACTTAACCCTCAGACTAGAGAGGAGTTGTGGAGGGAGTTATAATGTATAGCCTGCAAAGTAATTTGCAGTAGATTTGGGGGTTTGTGTGTTTACAAGAAAAAATTACCAGTCTTTCAGTCTATTTCCCAGCCTTTTCTGTAACACTCAGGCTGCTCTGTAAGGTTACTGGTTCCAGAATGTCAGGGTATTCAGTATCCCCATGAAGGAGCAGGAAGAAATGTAGGTGAAACGCTATGGATTTTATCACAGTGATGTAAGCTGGGACTAACCTCAGATTAGCTCTGCTGGTCGGAGCATGGAGCAAATAACACCAGGGTTTGATTCCTGCATGGGCCAATTCAATTAAGAGTTGGACTTGATGGTCCTCGTGGGCCCCTTCCAGCTTGGAATATCCTGTGATTGACTCAGTCTTACAGAAGTCACTAAACTCACCTCTGTGTAAAACTTGGCTAAGAGGAAACTAAGGAAAAGAATATCTTAGAAGAAAAACGAAATGCTGACCTTGGGGAAATGTTGTCACCTTCAGATTTGCAAAAGTAGGATTTAACCCTGGAAACAGCCTGTCTGTCCCTCTGCTGCTTTGGTGTGACTATTTCTGTGGTCTGTCCCTGCAAAAAGGGCTCCTGTGCCTTTGTGCTCCTGAAGAGTTGGGAGGTGTCTCCTTGTCTCTGGTGTGAGATGCGCCTGGAGCAGAAGACACTGTAAAGAACATCCCTGCCTCGAGATGTGTGCGCTGCTGCACACACAGAAATGGAGCTTCAGCTCTCAAAATCCATCTGATGGCAAGATGATAAATCTGGCAGTGTTTTTACTGAACCACTGCAACACCAACCTGCATCGAGGCTGGAGGGGCACCTCCACAGACAGATGAACCGTTTGGATGTGTTGGGATGCCAACTGCAGCTTAGTTTTAGATGTGACGTCTGTAAATGCTCGAGTGGATGTAGTGCTGCCCCAGTAACAGTGTGTGATGTCGTGTTACTGCAGTGAACAGCTGTGCAGGGGGGGTGGTGTTTGTAAAACACCTTCTGCTGGTTTTCACATTTGTTCACTGAGTACATGGGAACTTTCAGGAACGTTTCTTCCTGACTCAGCCCAAATGTGAGGGTTGAGCACGTGGGCCTAGCACAGCATTTCATTCCTCTACTGTGAGTGTGACTGAGGATCAAGCTGTTAATTAGTACTCACCAGCTTTTTTCTCTTTCTAGCACCTGGAACTAGGAATTCGTCCTCTGGCCTCATAGCCAGGATGTTAAGGAACAGGATCCCTTTTCTGCTAGGATTTCTGTGTAACTTTGACTAACTCAGCATCCCTGTGCTTTAATTTCCATCCATCAAAACAGTGTAAGTACTGTAATCCACCTCTCAGGGCTGTCTGAAGGTGAATTCCTTGCTTCTCATTACCCAGTCACAAGGTTCATGGGCTTTCTAGGAGGCAACGTGGACACAAATCATGAGTTATTTGATGATGATCAGAATGCAAGGGTTTGTATTTCCCTGTAAAATGTTGTTAACTGGTGCTTGAAAGAGCCAGTTCCTCGATGTCCCAGACTGCAGGACACTGCTCAGGAGCAATGCCAATCACTCACTGTGACAACTCTGGGGCAGGCCCTTGCTGTATAATATTTTTCACAAATTTACAGTGTTTCTAAAATCATAAGCCTCCATCATTTCAAATTCAGCAGACTTGGATCATGAACACGTGTAGACATCACATATCATCTTCATCCTGAGCAGGACCCTTCCCAAGAGGCCACATAAGAGACTTTCAGACAAGATCAGTGTGCTGTACCATCAGCCTAAACAGTGTAAGGAAATATGGGATCACTTGGATGTATCATGTACATTGTTCATGAAATGAGGGCAGGAACAGGATAGAACCCCAAATATGGGATAACTTGCCTAGCTTAGTTAACCACTCTGTAAATATTTCTCAGTGGGTTGCAGATGGCTTTAGCTATTTCTAAATGTGCACGTTTCTTCATTCCATCCTCCCATGGTGTTGAATTTGTGACTATTTTAACAGCAACTTCTATTAAAAAAAAAAAAAAGGCTAATTTTTAACTTAGGATAGCTTTTGTAGCATAGCTCTATATGGCTGGGACTAGGCCATAAGGAAAGGGAATTTCTAACTTGATCTGCTGTAGGTTTGATTGGAAATATTCACAGTGTGGCGCTGGGGGCACAGTGCTGGCCTGGGGTGTAGGTATCTGGATGCTCTTCCAAACTCTTCTGTAGGGGAAGATGGGTGAATTTTTTTGTCACCCTTCACTTCAGTCACCCTTCATTTTAAAGGGGGACAGAGAGTTGATCAAATTTTTGTGTTCATGGGAGAAAATACAGATCAATATCTATACCTAGCAATGCTACCAATTATTTATACTTTATAATTATTAGTTTCCTGTTCCTTATTTGTGTCATTAAAGTTGAAGGTGAATGGGTTTGGGGATGACTTCACTTTGGTAGGATTAGGGCACTGAAGGCAAATTATTTTTTCAAGGCAGTAATTATATGGCTTTTGCTGTATTCTTATAGTAATTATTTGTTTGAAAGTGTGTTTTTTGTGTATTATTTGCCTTATAGCAATTATTTGTTTTCAAGTATGCAGTGTGTTAGGGAAGGCAGATGACTGAGTGGCCTTTGGATGTTTCTTTATTGCTGCATAATTAAATTGTGCAGCTATCTCATGTAGAACTGGTTTCTTTTTGAGGAACCTGATGTGAACATCTCAGTGATTACGAAAAAAAAACCAAATCCAACCAGTTCTATGGAAGTTCTGTGGTTATTATGGTTGCAACACCATCAGAACTGAAGCCCAGTAGGAGGTGAACTGGATGTGGCTGCTTTAGCACTACAGGCTGAGAGTTGTTTTTCCTTCTAAATGTCTCTGAATTTATCTGCCTCAAAGCAAGCTGATTTTTCTAATCTAATTTCTGAAGCCAATTACAGCTCCAGAAATGGCACTAATACAGCTGTCCCTGATGAGAAACAGTGAGACAACTTTCACTCACTGACAGCAGCTCAGCTTTCTGTGTGAAGATGAGCAACTGTGTGTGGATTTAAAGGCTCGGGATGGTGTTGGGCTAAGGACTCTGTGCTATGCTTTGCAATGCAAACCCTTCAGGCACTTTTATCAAACCACTCAGATACCCAGGCAGCACCTCCTACCAATTACAGCTTTATAAATCTGGCCTCCAGGCTTGAAATCTGGGGAAAAAAAAAAAAAGTGTTAAAGAAAATTAACTGCCATAGCCATGCATGCAGTCATTTTTTATAATCAGGATGTAGAAAGCAAGAAAAAGTCATAGCAAAGAAAGGAAACAAACAAACAAAAACCCAAAGAAAAATACGTGCTACTGAGGTGAGCAGGCTGGAATGGCAGAGGAGAGACAGGATGATGATCACAGAAAGGCAGTGTAAAAGTTGTCAGCCAAGGAAGAGTTGGAGGTGCTTTACCAGATGGAGGTGGAAGGGTCTGGATGCTGCAGTGGATGTACCAGGGTGCCTGCAGGGTGGGTGATGGCTTGGCTCTGAGTCTGCTGCAGTCAGGAGCATGGAAGGTCTCAGAAGCTTAAGACACACAAATGGAGGTGGGTGGGAAATAGAGAACTAGACAAGGAGCCTAAAAGGTTTATATATTAATGTGATCCATACTAAACTACTCTAAGTGTTGACTAGGACTCAAGATGCAGACATTTAATGGCATTATTTGAATTGCATGAGCCTCAGTGGCATCACTGTGCTTATTCACGTTCTTAAAGTGACCACGTGCTTTAACACTTTACTGCATGAACGTGTCAGTAATAAAGGTGTTTAAATATGCAAACTTTGAGTGAGAACTGGTAGGAGTAATGTCATTAGTGGCACAGCTGACATAAAGTTTTGTTCATGTATCACACACAATGCACTTAACTAGTCATAGTGCAGTGTTTCAGAACAGATTTGAGTCAGGATAACTATGATAATCAAGAAAACAGTTGTTGGTGGTTTCCGTCCTGACAGTTCCTCTGTCAAGTTCTACTTTATATCCCATCTGCATGTGAGCACAAAGCCCTTCCTGTTGGCAAGGTCAGAGTCAGCCTCAAAGGCATTCCCAGAAAGTCCAGTATTGTGAGTTATATCACCTGAGCCTCAAAACACACACCCCAGGAAGTGTGATGAGAAACAGTCTTTCTGGGACACTGAGCCACTCACAGGGTTCTCACAAATATTCCTACTTCTTATTTGTAACTCCTGGAGTCATTCTGGGGGAGGAACTACATTTGTTTTATGAGACACTGAGCAAGATGTCTGTCATGTAGGACAGCCTGTTTGTAAGAACATAATTCTTACAGACTAGAACTGGTGAAAAATCCTGCTTCCCTCCCTTTGGTCAGCACCTTTGGAGCAGGTGGTGCCCTTGGTACATGTTACCTGTGAATTTAAGCTACCCCAGTGCTGCCCTCCAACTCTGTCCTCAGCTGAATGTGCCTCTCTCATTCTCAAGACAAAGCAGGTAATACCTGTTATATTTATCATATAACTGGAGTGCTGCTTTTCAATCTTCAGAGGAAGCTTTGAGGTGAGGGTTTTTTTTTTATTGTCTGAGTCTGAAATTTGACTCTGTTTGATTCCTAAGTGTGTGGTGGAAAAAGAGGACATTTAAGGGACTATTTCCTCTTCTGCAATTGTAGGCGGTCCAGAGTGACAGCCTCTGTTTTGTAGATGTCCTGGACACTTCCCAATTGCTGCTCTGAGGAAAAGTGGCTGCTAGGTTCTAGCGGAACACTCAGCAGTGAGAAATAATGATGTTTGGAAAGAACCGGGAAAGGCAGAAGGAAGTGTGATGACAGATGCCTCGAGGAGGATGGTTGCTCAAAGCACCAAAATGTCATTCCTCCAGCTCACAGTGCAGAGAGTACAAGCTGCAGCTGTGCACTGTGATCCTGCTGCTGGGGGAGCACAGGGCTGAGTACATCCCCCTCACAATTATCCCAGACTCTGGTGCAGCAGCAGGCATGTACTGCCCTAAGGGAGATGTGCTGCTCAAACACTTGTGTGAGAGAATTCCTCATTACATAAATGAGAGCAGGCAGAACAGCTGTTGGCACTGCAGAAAGTGCAGCCCAGACTTTGCCCATGTTTTGCTAAGGCTTCTTGAGCGAGTGGTGGCAGCCACTGTAGTGCCTTCAGTGTCTTCTTTCCAACCCTGACTGTTGCTCCCTGAAGGTTTGTGTGGCACGGGAAGGGAGAAGGCAGGGTCCTCCTTCTCCTTACCTGTGCTGGTTCTGCCTGGGATGGAGTTAATTGTCTTCCCAGGGGCTGGTGTGGGGCTGTGTTTTAGATTTGTGCTGAACACAGTGATAATTAGGGATGTTGTTGTTATTGCTGAGCTTGCACAGAGCCAAGGCCTTTGCTGCTTTTTGTGCTGCCAGGCTGGTGAAGAATTTGGGAGTGCATGGGACACTGGGAGGAGACCCAGCCAGGACAGGGGACCCCAAGGGGATATTCCAGACCGTGTGACATCATGCTCAGTGTATAAAGTGAGGAGAGAAGGAAGAAGTGGGGGATGTTTGGAGTGATGGTGTTTACCATCCCACTGTTACATGGGATGGGGCCCTGCTGTCCTGGAGATGCTGAACACCTGCCTGGCCACAGGAAGCAGGGAATTAATTCTTTGCTTTGCTCTGCTTGTGTGCTTGTTGCTTTTCCTATTAAGCTGTCTTTATCTCAACCCATGAGTTTTCCAGCTTTTACCCTTCCAATCCTCTCCCTGATACCACTGGTGGGGCAGTGAGTGAGCAGCTGTGAGGGGGTTGGTTGCTGGCTGGGGTTAAACCAGGACATTACCACAAGAAGCTGGTTCAGCAGGGAGCAGAAAGAGATGTGAGCAATGCCTCCAGCATCACCTGCATGGATTGCAAAAGGCACAGGGAGAACAAGCCTCAGGTATCCAGGAGTGACTATGAAAAAACTCCCTAAACCTTCCCTGCGTGTGAGGCACCACAACAGGTTCCGTGAGAGCAGCAGTGTTTCTTCAGGTGTCTGCAACAGAGATGAACCAAACACGTTCTGCTGTGCATCACTACATGCCAGGCCTACAGCCCACTCTGCCCTGCAAGTTCTGAAGTGATGCACAACTGGGAAAAGCAGGCCTTTTCAGTTGCATTTGGAAATTTAGGCTCTTCACATTTCAGCTGCCAAATCCATGTGTTGACCATCGCGAAGTTAAGGGATTTTTTTTGGCCCCGGCCACCTCCAGCCCCATCCTGATCCTAATGCATTCTAGCTAACTATTTGGTTCTTCAGACAGTCACAAGGACTGTGGCACAAGTATCTGCTGGCATCGTGATGATTCTGGGTGTATCATCAGCTGCATCATGAAAGCACCCAAAAATAGCTGGGATGTAACGTGTCTTCTGCAAGTGGCTGCAGTCATCTCCTGTGGGCAGGCCTGTAATGAGGAGGGAGGTCACAGTCTTTCAAGACTGTGTCATATGTTCCTGTGTAACAGGACTTATCTTAGCCAGACTCATTAATCAGGCTGGAAAATGATGTATGCTTTTCTTACACCATACATTGTAACTTCAGTAACAAGCCTGCCTGTTTGCCAGACATAATTGGGAGCCTTTGGGATAGAGTAACCTGCTATTATTTCTAATTACCTTATAATCATAGCTCAGGTACTGAGTGCTAAGAAGCAGAGGTGCTGTGTTAACAAAAAAAAAAAAAAAAAAAAGGTTACAAAACCATTAGACTGCAATTTAGATGCTTTTAGACTCTTTTCTTACTGGTTTCTGTGGGACTGGTCATGGGAATTAGGGATGTAAGTTCAGTGTCTAAAAAGAGGAGCAATACAAATCGGATATACTTCAGGAGAGAGGGTATTGCTCTGAAGTTGAATTTACTTTCCACTCAAATTCCTAAACCTCCTCTTTCTGTTCTTATAAAATGTTGAGAATGTCTTTGTCTTGGAGTGTTTTAAACACGTAGATGGGGTGCTTATGGACGTGGCTTAGTGGTGGGCTTGGCAGTGCTGGGTTAGTGGTTGGACTTGGTGATCTTAGAAGTTTTTTCCAACCTGAATGAGTCTATGATTTCTTAAAGCTTCCTCCCTCATAACAGCCATTTCTGAGCTAAATTTGAGAGTGTTTCCAGGTTTTCTGTGGTCTTGGTTCTTCCCACCATACACTGCAACTCCCAAGACTTTGTACTCGTTCCACCTTCAGTTACACAGCAGAGCAGCAATGGTTTTGCAAGGCTGATATAACTTATTCCTCTCACTTGTCTTCTCCTGCAGCCTTGGTGACTTCCACCAGGACATGAATGTGTGACCACCTAGTGAAATGAAAGGTACCAAACTTAGGCAACAACTGATAGCCACTCGTTTACTGAAGTTCACATAAAGCAGGAAGGGGGCATCAGAGTGCTAAGAGAAATTACAGCACAGGGGAGATGCTTTTATGACTTAGGAAAGCTGAGTGAAAATGTACTTCCAGTTGAGAGGCAGCTGCAATGAGCACATAACTAAAATCTGCTGTGAGGATGGCCTGGAGGAAGTGAAATCTCTTTGTAGTGGGCACTGACACAGAGAGGGCAGTTCTAGGAAAAGAGGCTGTTAAAAAGAAGCTGTTGCCCAATAAGTTCTGCACTGGCAGGCTTGGGAGTTTCAGAACTGTCCTGGTTATGTTCAGTCAGTCCCTTGAGTGGCTTGTGCAGGAAACCATTCCAGGAACAAAAGGAGAGGTGTCTGAATCTGCCCACTCTGTTAAGCCTCAGAAATTTAAGTCTCCTTTGCTCAAAGATGAGCCTTTCTTGGGTTTACATTGAAGAACCCTGAATGAGGAACTGGGGCAAAAAAAGATGAAAAACACATTTAAGAGAAGGCTACAAATCCCTGTCATCCATCTCCTTGGACAGTGACTTAGTCATGGGGTTGCACACTGGGTAGGAATAAAGGCCCCCCCCATGATTCCTATGGAAGCTGTGGAGCAGAAAAGTTTTGGGGACAGGAGTAGGGAAAACTTCAGAAGTGCATCCCAGGAGTCTTTGGCTTCTTCCCCCTGGAATTACAAAGGAAAAGCTGTAGGATTAAGCAAAAGCAATAGTTACTGGACTATCTGTTACATATTTACTTGTAAATACTGTAACACCACTCACTTTGTGCTCCATGACAATTTATGTCAGATAAATACTCCAGCACTGTGCTTTTCATCCTATAAATGTCTAGTGATATATTGCCCATTAGATCATAACAAATCTTAGCTTTAAATGCAAAGCCTCAAGGAAAAAAAGGTCTGTTTGTGTATAGATTCCTTGTGGTTTGTACAAAGTAGGTGTGAGCAGTTAGGTCTTACTCTGCTTTTTATTCCTTCTCTGTGAAGGAAGGCAAAAAAATTAGAATGAGAAAAATAGATGTTATATTTTCTACACATGATGTACTAATAATACATAATATATATAATGCTATTATTATAACAGTGTTAATAATAATGAATACAGAGGGAACGTTCAGTGCTCCTTTGAATCTGCTGTTACACAGAGAAATCAACCAGTCACTTTGTAAAACTCAGTTTCATATAATCTCCTTTCAAATCCCATGCCTGACAGAAAGAGCATGTGAACTTTTTTCCCCCATAGTTTTCAGGGAAGGTCCAGCTGTTAATCCCTCACTGATGAATCCTGAAAGTATAGAAGGTCTGCTGTCAGATGGTGGGCAGATTAATGGGGGCAGAGCTGCAGCATGTGCTGGAGGAAGGCTGGAGTGCTGCCTGGTGTTACAGCAACAGGGCAAGGGGTCTGCTGCCTGCAGAGGGTAAAAGGCAAAGGAAAAGGGCCAGGCATTCCAGGAAGGGCGAGGAAAAGGGGGGCATTCAAGGACAGGCAGAGGCACAAGTGGCAGCAGTTGTAACGCCAGGAAGAGGAAGTCCTGGTGTGGTGTCTCCTTCTCTTCCAGTTGTTAATTGTAGTGAGTCATGGGGAAGAGCAGGTGAGTCCTGAGGAGGTGCTGCAGCTTGCTCAGCTCCCTGGGGCCATGAGGAGTCACCCTGCTTTGTCGTGACTTCCTGAGCCCGAGGGCAGAGCCCGGTGTCTCCCAGACAGTGCTCCCCACGCTGGGCTCTTTGTCTCTGCCCCTCACCCTGCCCCTTGGCTGCCTTGCCCTGACAGACATGCCCCCAGGCCAGCTCCCCAGTGAGCCTCAACTCTGACTTCAAGGCAAGGACATCTTTGAGAAATAACCTCCTGTCACATCTGGATAGCAAATAGAAAGGGGAACCTTTAGTTCTGTTGTTCCCTGTTATAATCTTAATTATGTTCCTGGACATACCTCAACCTCAACAACTGTGAGGTGTTAAAATGCAACCACGAAGTGGATGCCAGCAGAGCTCTGGATGTGGAAACACTGCAGCATGTTCTCCTACACACTTGTCTATAGCAAAGGGGGTGATCTGAGACTTGCCAAAATTGAGTGAACAGCCCAGTAACAGCTGGTGTGCACGGACTGAGACAGGTCGTTACTCACATTGGTGGCAGCTAATCGTGACTGAGACTTGGTATTTCCAGAGAGTGCATCCTGCTCTTTGGAGCCTGGATTTCCATGGCTCCACATGAACAGCATTTCCTTGGTACTCATAAAAAGGCTGGAAAATGTAAGCAGGCACCAAGTGTGTCTAAGTATTTAAATCATTTATGCTAAGTTTGTGACGGACTAACACCTCAACCTATAAACCTATAATGCAGCAAAAGACCTAAAGTTATATTTTGGTGCTTATGCTGTTAGTTGCTCTCTGTGTGAGCATATATATGTATTATTTTTTGTGGTATAACAGGAGTAGGCGAAGCCACATGGAAGTCTGTGAGTAGAGAAGTATCAAATTAGACTGGAGAAACAGCTTATCCTGAGGATACACTGAAAGTTCCTGTGTAAAAGGCATGATTATTTAGCTGAGCTTTGAAATGCCCCCATGAAATCATGCTAAGCTTCTGGTTCTGCTTGGCAAATTTAATGCAAAATAAAGATTACTGCTGGCATTTTCTTTTTGTTTTCTGAATATGCAGAACTTGGGCTTATGTTGATCTTGGCAACAAATGAGATTAAAAGAGGTCATCTAAAGATAAGATTGCTTATCCCAACTACCTGTATTCTGTCTCCCTCTGAGTCTCCCGGTTAATCTTCACTTAGACTCTGCACGTCTGGGGTGGGAGGGGAAAAGCAGTGGTGTTTCTTCTGAGCTGGTGTAAATTATCTTCTCCCTTCCACAGAGATGATGGAACACTTTAGGTCTGGTAGGAGGAAAATACTGTGAGTTTGGAGAATAGAAAGTAGGAACTTGCTGTAGGAGGGTGAATCCTCTGCCTGCATGTATCACAGTCCTTACCCGCTTCCTGTGACGTTGTGAATATCAGGGGAATAATCAGTATTAGCCTCATCTCTTGTGCAGTAAAATACATGTTATCCCCTTTCAGAGGTGGCAAAGAAGGGGCTGATCTGCTGAACACCATCTTTTGCTGAAATGAGGAGCACAATTCCAGCTAAATGTAACAGGGACTGCTTTTTTGCCTGGGTGTGTGTGCACGGTGAGCAGCAGGCTGGCAAACAGGGAGAAGGTCCCCTGGAAAAGGGGTGCATGGAATGAGGGAATTTTCTTATTCAGAACTTGGCTCCAGTGAGATTAAACTTTTATTCTTTGCTTTTGAAATTGACTGAAGCAAACAAACCTTGTTTCTTGGGTTGACCAAAGTCAGCATTGAAATTATTTAGTATTTAGACCATCATTGTACTTTTATTTTTGGAGTAATATTAATTTCACGTGACAAGTCAGGGAAGAGTCTATCACTGTGGGTAAAGTTGAAGTTAAGAATTTCTCTGAATTTACCAGCTGGGATTTAAGATCAGAGTCTGGTTGTTTCATAAGATGACTGACATGATTCCACAGCCAAGTTTCCTACAGCAAGCCAGCACTCAGCAGCTGGGAAAGAAGTGGGGGGAATGGTGAGTTGTGTGACATGGTGGTCTGGATTAGTAAATTAGAATGGATTAGGGAAGGGGAGAAAAGGATTTTGTGCCTTTCCAGTGCATGGAAGGCATGAGAAGACGACAGTTTCTGTTTTGTGCACAATTTAAGATGGTTAAAAATGGTGAACAGCATGGTCCTCAGCAGCATTGCTCAGACATCAGGAGCACCTCAGGGGCATGTGTGTGTGCCTGGGGTGTGTACAGGGAGCAGACTGAGGGGTTGGAACGGACAGGCCAAAAAGCCCCCACCATTCGGTCACTCTTGCCACAGCACAAGACAAACTGCAAAAGGCTGGGCTTCTGGAAGAACTGAGGGTAGATCCAGTCTGGTTTTCTGGGGAAGGGCAGAGGGCAGGGGAGGTGAATGTCAGTCTCTTCCCATGCCAGAGTCTGTCTGACCCACTAACCAGCTGTGGCTGGCCCTGTGCTGTGCCCTGTGCACACCCGGGAGGGGGAAGCCTGGGCTGCCCACAGGTCACAGCAGGCTGGAGATGTGCCTGAGCACCCACAGCCTCCCCGCACTGAACCCACCTTCAGGCTGCTGACAGCCCCAGCCCACCGGCTGCCTCCTGCTCCTTGCTGAACCAGCTCCGCTTTTTAACCCGCAGGCTGCTGGCTTTTGTCTTTGTGAATCGAGCCGATGGCTAAGCCTGAGGTCAGAGAAGCGGCAGGAGAGGGAAGACAGGGAGCACACACAACCACCTCGGACCTCTCCGCTTCCCTCGCCCTCTGCGACGTGCCAGGGAGTGCCTCTGCCCAGGTCACCCGGCTTACATAAGCTGTAAGGAAGCTTTTCCGTGGGTGGGGAGCTGGTCAGCAGCAGAATAATGGTTTAAGTAGAGAAAAAGAGAGAAACAAAGGAGGGGGAAAAGATATTTCCTGGCAGTGTAGCTCTTCCACCCAGCCTCCTGTGCAGGGATGCTCCTGTGAGCCCAGCCAAGGGTGGCAGAGGGCTGGCACACACTGCCTAGGTTGGTGGTGTTGCCCAAAAGCTCGCTGGAATTTTGTGCCTTGCAAGACAAGCTGTATGAACTCCTGTGTATGTGTGTGTGTGTGTGTGTGTGTGTGCGTGTGTGAAGTCCCTGTTCCTTTTATGCTGGCACTGCGTGGTTCTGTCACCCAGCCTGTGCCTTGGTTTACCCATCTGCAAGGTGTAAGTGCTTGGTGTCATTTTCTTCCCTTCTCCAACTGGAAGGAAAAAAAAAAAAATCCAAGACTTTCAAATCCCTGGTATTTAAAGAATCAAGGGAACCAGGACTACTCCAGCAAAGGCCTATATTTATGCAATGTGTGTTTACATCCCACCCACACACTCTGCTGACAACATCTTCACCTATGTTCAGCTCCATAATCTCCTCTCCAGAATTTCTTAGGCATTTTCAGATGTTAAGAAGGGGCTAAGGCATGGCTAAGCAGCTTACTGCTCTCTGTTTACACAAACAGTCGTTTCCTTTTATTACAAATGTTGGTTTCACACTCTTCTCACCAGTTTTCACCTCTTGGCGGGGCGGGGGGCTGGGTGACAGAGCAGCTTTTTCTGTGTCCCCAGTTTCTCTGCAGAATAGGAACCTCTGCAAGTAGGTGAATATAAAAGGATCTTCCTGTGTGTTTCGTGGCTGATGGATCACTGTGTGCAAGACAAGGGGGCAAAATGCATCATAACTCTTGGGAGACATTCTGCCAGAGCAAGTGCTCACTATGTACATATCTATCTCTAGAATAATTCCCTAAATAGAATAGGTCTTAGAGCTGGAAAGACAAATACCTTGTCTTTAGAACTATTAAAGGTTTCAATCCTTTTCTTAGGTTAAGACCAAAGTTTGCTGAGAATCTGCCTCAGCAACTGTTAGAAGGTGCTGATTATTAGGCCTTTTGTAACAACATACTAGGTCTTAAGGAAGCAACATTGTTTGCCACCTGGCAGTTACTAGATACAGCAACGTTCATAATTGTAATTAACAATAATAATATAGTTAATGTAGAAGTGACACAGCTTAAGAGAGAAAACAGTAGCCCTCTTACAACAGAAAAGAAACCTTTGGTCTGCAAGGCAAGATTTGAAAAGCCCAGCTCTGGAGACCATCTGAATTTCCCCCACAGCTTGTTAGCCATACTCTTTCTCTCTTAGTTTTCTGTCATAAACAAAAACATATCCTTCAAAAGGATAAATAAATAATTTTTTTAAATGGAGGTTGCAGGTTAGCACTGGGCTTGGTCATTGCTGTAGCTCATTAGCAAGATAAATAAAGCTGCATGGAATCTTTTGCAATAAACTGTTGCCACATACATACCAGGCCACACAGTTATGAAACAAAAATAAAGATCTATTTAAAATTAAAAAAAAAAGGACCACGTTCATGGGTAGTAGTATTAGGCTACTTGTTCCATGCAATAGTTTTGAAATTATGAAGAGTAAAGGCAATGTCTGTGCTACCAGACCAGAGAAGCAGATTGTAACTCTCAGGACTTTTTTTTTCTCTTGGACTTTGAGAAGGAAGAACACAGATCATACCAAGAAATCCAAGACAGGAAAATTCTTTACTTCTCCTACCAGAACCAGTCATGCTGGTTTGCAGACACCTTCTGATACGAAAATATGCTGAGTGCTGGAGTAATTACCAAAGCAAGCCTCTGTCACAGCACTTGGTCACTGTTCCCAGTGCTTTAGCATCAAGTGATTATTGATTACTGGTGAGTGGATGACACGCCCTGTGGATTAACCAGGCCCTGGCGAGCAGCACAGCGATGCCAAATGTGCCTTTTCCATGGTGCTCTCCCCTCCCTGCTGTCACTTGAAACGCTGTCTGCTCTTGAGAGAGACCTGTTTGCAAACAAATGGGCTGAGGGCAAATGCACGCTCGGTATGTTTTGTTCGTCAGCACATGCTTTGAATCATCTCTCCCTCCCACACTGCCCGGAGTAAGCAAGGGCTGGCGGCTGAATTAGCATTTCAACAGCCAGAATTTTTTAGGACAGGGGATGCACCTGGATCTGAGAGCCTCCTGTGTGCTCGGAGAATCAGCAGCAGCCACAAAACGGTTTACACAAGGAAACTACGAACCAAATAGTGGCACACAAAGCAACCAGAGAAAAGTACTGCTGGTACAGCTTCCAAAATGAAGTCCCCAGTTTTCTAAGAACACACAGGTTTAAACAGGGCCCATAAAGGGATTTTTTTTTCCCCCAAAGCCAGACTTACAGCCCCCATACTTCAGCCATGTCCCACAGAATGTAAGGGTCTTCCTCTGCTTAGTGTTGGATCCTAGCAAAACGTATCGGAAAATGGATGCTTGGGTTTTGTTTTATTTTCTTTTCCTTTGGAAAAAGCCTATGGAAAGCACCAGAGGTTGCTTTGTCTCTCTGGTTTTATGTTTTCTATTGCCCTTTTCATACAGATCTTCATAGCTGCTTCCCCTTTGCCCAAAAGTTGCTCCAACTGCCATCACCTACTGTATCAGATGTGTAGAAACCACATTTTCAGATCACTCTTCCAAATGTCTAAAGCTGTAGGAATGCAATCACCAGATGCTTAACCCAAGCCCCAAAATCCTTACCCAAATGCCAGAATCAGGCCCAAGGGAAAAGCAGGCCAGTAGCTTTCACTGAGGTGGCCTGCTTTGCACCTCTTGCCAAAGAAACCTGAGAGGAGTTGAACTTGAGACCTTTGAAAGCTTAGTGGGCCATGATGTGACAAGCAAAGAGGAAAAAGTCCCCACCTGTGTCTTTGCTGGTGGATATCACTGTTTTGAAGCCAATAATGGGACAGGAGTGATGCTCTGTGCCAAGTGTGGTTTCTCTGTGAGGTTTGTGTAGCGAGGGTGTTTCAGCTGATGTTGCACACAGACTAAAAACAACTAGGATTTATTTTGGCAGGAAAATGTCACTGTCCTTTCTTTGTCCCTGCTCCCCAGTGCAGAGCCTTGAGGTGGAAGTCAGTGGTTCACATGGGGCCATGGCACGAGGAATGCAATGGATTCCTTGCCCCGGTTATGGTCTGGGTTTGTCCTCAGCTCACCTCCCTCTGTAACCCAACACTTCTCCATTCCTGCCCTCTGGTTCCTCATGCATTTTAAACACCAAAAGCTACTTAACACTCTTCTGGCCTCTGTTCCAGTAAGATTTCCCTTATCTAGCCCAGGTAGGGTGATCATACAAAAGGAATCGAATTAATATCTATAATTGATTATCATTTCTGTGACAAATTAGCATCTTCAGGGGAACGTAAACAGGAATTAACCTGAGTAACAAAGACAGCAGAGTTCATATTCCTTCTCCCCTGCGTGCACTGAAACAAGAGGAGTGAACTTGCAGCATCCCATATAAGAGATCTCAAAGGGAGTGTAACCAAGGCTTTGGTTTTGCTCTTTGGATCCTTTTAGGGAGAGGAGAGCACGGCTTTCTATCACGGAACAAGATTATTATTATTATTATTATGCATTATTCACAAAAGGCACCTAAGATTTGCCAGCCAATGCCTTGTGTTTCTTCAGAAAAATTTCCCAGTAGAGCATTCCCAGAGGGGTGTTAGGCAGAAGAAAGGCTTTGATATTTTTAGATTAGGTAGACGATCACTTGATAAAGTCACTTGATGAGGCCACACAGACATGACAGACTGTACTGGCAACTTTGCTGGGCTCCAGAAATTGCAGTAGGTACTTTGTTATCCTTCTGGAGAAGTTCTAGGCTATGGATCTGGCTTAGCACTCAGTAAATCTGAGTTTCCCTCCAACTTGGAAACCAGCCTTGCTGAGTAATATTGGGCCAACTTCACTACTTGTGTCCCTTCCCACCTCCCCCATGCAAATGGGTACCACGATACATCAAACTCTTTTCAAAGGCTTTATGAAAAGGGAGAGATCAAGGATTACTAATGAATCCCTGACCCCAGAAAATGTTTCCTGTTTCCAAGCAGGGCTTAGCAATCACCTCTTGGAGCTCTTTCTGATGACAGAAACTGTTGTCAGATTTTCACAGCTGGCCAAGATGACTTGTCACCTGCCCAGTACAGCTCCTTACCTCCTGCTGGTGCTCCATCCTATGTGGCTCCTTTTCCTATCCATTATATACCTTCAGCTGGCCTAGTATTTAATTTTACCCTTCTTCTAATGAGTTAAAGGCACTTTTGAGTGCACCATCAGTATTTCTCTTCGTTTATGACAGTTTGATTTAATCCATGTCTCAAGAAATTGGCATGCCTATATAATAGTTATCCTGTTTGCTAACTGGAAAGGATTAAGGGTGGTTAAACGATAGACAGAAGGTGTGCCTGTTGAATTTACGTGCCACACACCGGGCTGGGTTACTGTCTGCTTACAGAACTTTGCAAGTTTCCTGGTAGATTGTACCCCCATCAAGCTATATTTGATTTTTATCATGTGGCCTTTCAGACCCCACTTCATATTCCTGGAATTCTGGGGAAATTATTATGGACTTGATTCAGTAAAAGATTTAAGATGTGTCTGCAACGCAGGTTGCAGCATATATAGTACATGTAGTGATATTTGATATAAACAAGATTATCTAGAAACTGCATCCTGTAGAACTACAGCAGGATTGGTTGGTGGTGCTTGTGATGAGGCTGCATCAGATTTCTCAGATGTTCCGAATTTTAGAGCTAGCTACAGGATCTTTATCCTAAACAGCTGTATGTCCAGCTAAACCTGTAACTGGAGTTAAATGAATACACTGAAAAATGTGATTAAAAAAAAAAAAAAAAGGAAAGAAAAAGAAGGGATTAAAATGGGTTTGGGGTAAAAGAACAATCATCTTTGTAGGCCTGGAGATAAGAGAGATGAGATTCAAGTGAAATGAGCTAGCCAGTGATTTGCAAAGGTTTAGTGTGACAAACTAATCTACCTTTTTGATGAGAGAGCTGCTTTTCTTGGAAAGGGAAATGGGATCCATCCTGTCTAAATACACCTCGCCTTCTGGGTTTTGCTTTGGGTTTGTTTGTTTGTTTGTGTGTGTGGGGTTTCTTTGTTTGTTTTTGTTTGGGGGTTTTGTTTTGGTGGTTTTTTTGTTTGGGGTTTTTGTTTTGGTAGTTGTTTGGTTTTTTGTTTGGGGTTTTTGTTTTGGTGGTTGTTTTTGTTTGCGGTTTTTGCTTTGATGGTTGTGGTATTTTTGTTTGGGGTTTGTTTGTTTTCACAATTAATTATTTGCTAATCTAGAGGTGATGCAGGGAAGAAATTGCAAGATCCTTTATGTGAAGCAACCCAAGGAGATACAAACAGACCCTGCACATGCAGGAAAGGGGAGTCCAGTGTTGGGAACAAATTTGGTGCTGTGTACTGAGGAACTGCAACACATTTATAAAAAAAACTGATATAAATTGAGCTGGGCAAGGAACTGGATTTATCAGCTCATCATAATACAAATAATCAGAATTAGTGATTCAGCTGCCCCAGCAAGGACTGTGTTGGGGAGCCTTTGTTCCTCATCAGAGGCATCTGGAGAAGCTGAGAATCAAAGAATGGGGGATGCAGGGAATAAAGCTTAGCACTCTCAACATTGTAAGTGACAATTGGGAGATACCAATGTAAAAGGACAAAGTAGAGGATGGTTATGAACTGTCCATGTATCATTTTACAGTAGAGATAAGATTCCTCCTGACTGAGAAATGTGGTCCAGGAACAGCCTTACAGTGACAGGATAGAGATAAAAAAACCCAGAGTTGATGTCCACCAGCAAATTTGAGATTAGCACTGACGGAACCATTGATGGGATAATGTTCTGAAAATCCCCTGCTTGCCTGCCATTTCACTGGCTCTCCCTGTCAGATTTCTGTGGATGTCCAGAAATATCCCTCTCTGAACACCTCAGTGTCTCTTTTCCAAAACATGAATTAAGAAATGGTACTCTTCCACACTTAAGCTCCGAGTAAACAGCATGAGAGCACACGTGGAGAGAACACAAAACACAGCAGAGCTGGCCCTTTCCTTTAGAAGAGAATGGAAAAAATACAGGAGTCACAAGCACATTTTTATGAAATGAGACTCTTCCTAAGAAGTGTGAGCTGTGCTTTCATCTCCCTTTTCAGCTTCCTCCTCCCCTGCACACTGAAATGGGTTCAATCCCTCCCACACCTTCCTTTTCCCTCAGACCCTTCTGAGATGTTTCACAACACCACGGTGCATGCAAGGAGCTGAAGAGGCTTTCTGCAGCCCTGGGTGAGGCAATTAAATCCTCAGGAGGATTTCAGACGGGCCGTTCTCTGGGTTTATTTTCACAGCCAGGCCCCGGGGAGCTCCCTGCTGGGCAAGGTAATTGCTGTGGATTCCCTCTGAGCTGCTCAGCGTCCCCCGGCATTACAGAGAGCCCGATGGAAACTCTGGGATTTGTGGCGTCACACACAAATGCCAGTTCCTCTCAGCAGAGGCAACCTGCCTTCTTTTACAGGGAGCTGAGCCCTGCCTGGATGTGTTCAGATGCCTTTAAGACTTCAGAGGATTTGAGCAGAGCAACATTTAGGGCATGTCTCTGGTCTGCAACACAGCATTGCACAGAAATACCTGAATTAGCAAAATAAGCCTGCAGAGCTCCAAGTATGAGGCTTTCAGGTGCTTTAAGATGGCATTATGAGACCTCTGGAAGTCCAGCAGTACCTGACACCAGCTTTTGATGCATCAGTCAGCTGGGTATTACTGAAATCTTTGGACCTAGAGTAGGTCTCTAGACTTCAGATGACATTTTGCTGCTTTACTTGAACTTCTGCCTGTGAAATGAACACTGACGCAGAATGGCTTGCAGATTTAAACTGCAAACTGAAAGATTATTCTGTAATCTTCCTGTTGTAAACCTGGTGTTATTATCATCACGAATTTTCTCCTCTTGAAATTTCAGGATTATTAAGCAGTGCTCGCTCTTGCAGCAGATCACGGAACACCCATGGTTGTACCTGCTGGCATGGTGGATTCCTTTGAGCCTCGGATAATCAGGATAATTGCTAAGCCCGCACCTCCCACGGGCTGCAGGGAGCGGGGCCGATCCCAGAATCCCTTCCTTTCCTACCTTCCGATGGAAGGGCGTGTTCCCCCCACCCACCCCGGCTGCCGGTACAGCATCCCACTGCTCCCCATCCCACCGACCCTAGGGACCCCCCAGCTCCCCATCCCACCAATCCCATGGACCCACTGCTCCCCATCCCACCGACCCTAGGGACCCCCGAACCCTCCCCTCTTCCTCATCCCATCGACTCCAGGGACCTCTGGACCCCCTGCTCCCCATCCCAGTGACCCCCAGACCCCACTGCTTCCCATCCCACCGACCCTCGACCCGCGCTGCTCCCCATCCCCCGGACCCCACCGCTCCAGCCGTGCCGGGGGGGGCGGACGGGACGAGCCCCGCGCCCCGCGGGACCGCTTCGCCGGGGGCCGTGAGCATCCAGGCGGCCCCGCAGGGTGGGAATGCGGGCACAGGCGGGGCTGGGGGACCGATGGCACCGCGGTGTCCCAGAGCTCCGGGGGTCGCTGGGTGCGGGTCCCCCCCCCCGTTGTGGGGCGCGGGAGCGCGCCCTGCGCTGAGCCGGGCCGGGCGGGGCGTGGCCTCATTTGCATGCCGCGCTTGGATTGGCTGGGGCGCCTTGGGCCACCCGGCGGCGGCTCGGGATTGGCTGCGGCGCGGGCCGGCGGCGGGGGCGCGGCCGCGGGTAACGCGCGGGGCGCCGCCGGGAGCGCGCGCAGTCGCCGGGCAGCGGCCGCCGCGCCCTGTCCGCAGTGTCTGTCCTCGTCCCGGCGCCCTCCGGCCGTGTCCCCGCGCCCCGCCGGCCACCATGCTGGACCGCGAGGGCGGCTGGAGCGTGTCCTTCGCCGGCTGCGGCTTCCTGGGCGTCTACCACATCGGCGCGGCCACCTGCCTGCAGGAGCGCGCCCCGCACGTCATCCGCGACGCGCGGCACATCTACGGCGCCTCCGCGGGCGCGCTCGCCGGGGCCGTGCTCGTCGGGGGAGGCTCGCTGGGTGAGGAGGGGGCTGTGCGGGGCCGGGGGGTGGCAGGGGCGGTGGGAGCGGTCCCGGGGTCGGGGAGGGCCGGGCTTAGCTAGGCTGGGCTGGACCGCTTGACTGCGCTGCCCGTCCGTTCCATGCGGAGCTGGCTCCGAGTCTCCCGTTTCTCGTGTTCTGCCCCTAAAAAGGAGCGTGCTCCCTTCGGTGGAATTAAATCCGGACGCGGTACGCGGCGCAAGGAATGGTCTTGGGCGATGCTTGATCCTTAGTCCCAAGTCTCGTGTAGCAGAGCGGTCGGAATTCCCTCCCCTCTCCTGCCGCCAGGTGTAGGGCAGGGGGATGTTTGTGTGTCCCTGGATCTTCGGGTGTGTGTTTGCCGGTCCCTAGCCCCCGGTGCGTGGTGGTGCGTGTCCATCCCTGGACCCCCATGTGTAGGGCAGGGGATGAGGGGGTGCATGTCCATCCCTGGACCCGCAGGTGCAGGACAGCGGAGTGTGGGTGTCCCTCGCCCCCAGGTCTGTGGTTTTGTGTCCCTCACCTCCCCCCAGGAGCTCCTGCGCCCCCCGGGGCGGTCCCAGCCGCTTTTCCCACCCCCGTGCAAAGTGCGGGGATGAAAAGCCAGGTAAGCGGGAGGGGAGGCAGCTGAGCCCAACACCCGTCCCAGGCAAGCCGGCCCAGCCTGTCCCGGGCTGTAAACAGAGTGTTTGCGCTGCGTTAGGAAATCGAGCCTCTCTCCGCTATCACCTTTGCACGTGGAGGGTCGGGTTGGCTTTATCTTGCTTCCTCCAAAGCTGCTCCTTTCTTGGGGTAAGGCTCAGAGAGTTAAGGTCAGGGCTTAGGTTAGCTTTAACATGCTTTTCCTCTCTAATCTGGGCCCAGTGTATGTTGCAAAGGTCGCTCAGGTGTGCGATTAGGAACGGTGGATTGATTAAAATCACTGATTTTAATTGTCTTTTAAATAAGAGTTAATCTTGTTTTGTGTTTATACTGGGTGCAAGATGCGGGTTTGCAACTACATATAATCCATCTTGTGAAACAAGTGGCTGTTTTCCAGCAGTAGGAGAAGTATACCTTTTATTGATTATATATATTTACTATATATATATAATAATAATATATATATGTTCCTCTTGAATATGTATGTATTATGTGCATTTATGCTATCATATATTTGTTATACATGTTTATAAATACTATAAATGTTATATAGCTACTGTTAGAATACATTTACCTATTCAGGGCTCATGAGAACCCAAACACGCATTTATGTAGTGAATTAGACATTAAAGCCAGCTTGATACAAGCTGTGCAAATATCAAGGTGTTTATTGTAGTAGCTGGAGTGCAGTTTAAAAATTTGTATGAAATACCTGCAAAATGGCTTTCTTCTTAAACTCAAGAAATCCACCCAGTAAAAGCTTGTCAAGGTCATGACTTAACAGTCTTTTTGCTAGTGGTGCCTTTGACCGGTTTAGAACTAGGAGGTCTCGTAAATTAAGATTTCATCTTGCTTAGAGGATGAGGAGAACAGTAAGTATTTATTTTGACTAAACCAAACAGAAGTTCTCTGTGGGTGCACGAGGGTAATGCTGTGAAATGCTTGTTGTCCCTGCTGCTTAACCACTGAGCCCTAGCACATAGGCTTAATTTCTTCAAAGCTTTAGCAGGAAACTTGTGCTACTTAAATTTCTTAATTTAATTTTGCTGTAATTTCCTGACACAGCACACTTATTATGAGGCTAATACCGTGTTTTCCCCCAATAGCTGTTTATTTTTAGAACATACCCAGTTCTAAGCCTTGTCACTGTAAATGATTTAAGAAGGAAGCTGCTTTAAATATTTGAAGGGCTCTTAAGCACAGAAAATGTATATTGTTTACCTGACAGTATGAGTTAGTAACAGCTTTTAAATCTTCCAGCATTTTAATCACTGAGAGTTGGAGACTTCAAGTTGCTGCTTTGTCTGTCCCCTCTCATACACCAGCTGAGATTTTTGCTTTCCTCTAACTAACAGAATATCTTACATGTGTGTGATCACTGTCCAAGGTAGAGGATTTCATGGGCAAATGTATTTCTTCTGGAAATTTAAAAAAAAAGAAAAAAAAAAAGCATTACTTAGGAATGTTGGAAGACAATTCAAAGCCAACCACATCCTAAAATCTGTTAATCATTGTAAATTGATAAAATTTAGGAAGGTATTCCCATGCTAATTCTGAGTTTTCAGTTGTAGTTCTCTGTGAGCTTGTGAAAGCAGAGGGTTGTAAATAAGCTCTAAAGAAGCAGTATGTGTAATAATAATATGATGTATTTAATGAGTTTTTATTGTGCACCTCCCTTACTCTGATACACTTTGATGTGCAGTATTTGTTGTCCCTGCAGTTCCAGATGTAAGTAAGTCCTCTGTGTTTTCCCAGTTGCATTTTACTGTGGGAAGACAGAGCCAAAATCTCCTCAGAGATGAGCAGCAGAGGGATGAGAGGCAGCAGGCACGAGCTGGAACATGGTGAATTCAGAGGAGGCGTAAGGAAAAGACAATTACCATGAGGCTTGTAAAATAATGGAAGTTTTTGGGACCTCCATCCTTGGACTTGACTGGACCCAGCCCTGAATTAGTCAGTTTGTTGGTGCCCACGAAGTGAGTGTGTATTTGTGAACGAGGGTTGTGGCTAAAATTGAAGAGCATATTTTAAATAAAGGGTTTTCTTTTTGCTCGATGTTACCTGCTGGATAGGCAAACAGTCTGTGGAGTTTCAAATTTCAATCAAAGTAACAATTAGCCATAGAATGGAAAAAACAAAGTGTGCTTTTCCAGACTGACAGAGTGCTTTCCTTCGTTGTATTGGGGCGAGGTTGGGAAGCTTAGAGGTGACTGCTTTTGAGGATGAAGAACATCCCAGGCAGTTCCAAACTGGAATGGTTAAGTGGCACTCCTCTTGTTAGATATCTCCCATGGATGTCCTGGAGAATCTGGTGTTTTGAAAGTGCTGTGATCATCCATTCTAGTGGGACACTAAAGAGAACAGGTTTGCTGGAGGCTGCAAATACAACGTCAGGTTTTACTCTGTGGGAAACAAATAAATAGTTACATAGCAGTTAAAAGTAGGAATATAGAAATATAACTAGAAACAGTTCACATTTAATAGGAACACTAATTTCTTTAGCTCTCCCATGTTTCAAAAATAAAACAGGTATACCAAGGTCTGGCTTGAGCTCTAGCCCTTGGTCCTTATTGGAGAAGGTCCTATTTTGGAATACACCAGTGTGTGTTCCCATGTTAATTCATTATATTCTGTTGTAATGTAACTATATTTTAGTCCTGTTGAGGAAAGAAGGCAGAAGGACAAGAAGTTGGAATACTTTGAAACTAATAAACAACTTTTTAAATTTTTGGTGTTTTAATATCACATACTGTCTTGCTTTGGAGCTCTTCTTGTTTTTGAAATAGGTTCCAATAATCAAAATTTATAATTTTTCGCCTTATTTTTTCTCACTATAGACTCCTTCAAGTGTAGAAATTCTTATGCACGGAGGAGATGGGTAAACTGCTAAATCAAATTTCATTTTGATGGGTAGTTGTCATCTGAGAAGAAGCTGAAATGAGAGGAATTCAAACCAAAATTGTTAGAGGTCACCAGTTTTGCTGCCCTTTAAAGGGTGTTCATAGTGTGAGCTGATACTTTTTTTACAGTGAGAGATAAATAATGACAATACAAGGTTAATAGAGGGCACTGGTTTAGTTATTTTTTCTGCAGAAATACAGCTGCAGTGCAAATCAGTGAAGATGTTCTCATGCTTCAAACTTAAATAGTACCTTGAGCTTCAATGTGACAGGATGATGTCCAGAAGAACAGTGTCAGGACCTGGCAGAGAAGTGACAACATGCATATTTATTTGTTTGCTCTTGGTCTGTATTTTAGAACAAACAATTTACCAAAGTTTTAAAAAAGTGTCCTTATTTTGCAAAAGGCAATTACTACATGTGCTCCAAGGCTGCTCTTCCTGGCCAGAGTTCTGGTAGTTCAGTATCTCCTGTAAAATGCCTCATTCCTTTCTTTAGGAAGTTTTGGAAGGTTGAGCGTTGCTAAATTAAAAAGTAAAAAAGAGGTGGTAACTTATATCTGAATGCGTGAAAATTAGAACTGTCCAAATCCTGCTTTTGGAAACAGCTTCAGTTGTCAGGCTGGGACTTGAGCAACTGTTTTGTGGGTGAGCAAAAATAAACACACATTTGGCCATGAACAGTGAGCTGTGTGTGAATTGTTTGCTGTCTTCTGGGATGGGGTCAGTGGATTTGTGGCCCAAGGCTTTGATCTGGGAGAACGGAATGAAAAAAGTCACGGTGGTAAAAATGGAATGTTGTCTGATACCTCAGAGTTTTTCAGAGATACTCTGTTGAACGTAGACTTCTGGTTATGAATGATCAGTGTTTAGATGCTGCTATTTGAGAGGGGAAAAAATAACATTGTAGGAAGATAATGCTGGAAATTCATCAGAACTCAGAGGCTTAAGCAGAGTTGTCTCCAGGGCAGTGCTCACGTTTAACCTGATAAATTGAATCCAGTCTATTATAATAAAATATATAAGTTCTGAAAGTATTTTTAGGTGACCTTGTAGCCTATCACTCAGGGTGATAACCTGGTACTTTGATCTTCTTCCCCACCCCTTTTCTTCTACCAAGTTGACAAACTTATTGGGCAATTTCCTCAAAGTGTGCCCTGGAGAAATGTGATATTATAAGTTCAGACAAAACACTGCAGGTGGGTGAGCTGCTGTTCCTCCTGTGACTCAGTGTCAAGGTGAGTTTAGTGTTCTTCAGGAACAGTCATGTGTTCTGGAGTGGTTTGATCTGTTTCTTCACCAGACATCCTGTGGAGATTAAATCCGTGCATCAGATCCTGGAGGGTTTTATGGATGTTGCATATGGAATATGACCATACACGTGTGCTTATCCTTGGTTTTCTTTAAAGAATGTGCTTCTGGAATGAGTAATGCCTAGTGGAAGCTTCTTATGTGGGTGTTTTACACTTAGAATCTACATCTAGATAACTTAGTCTTCACCAAGAGTTCTTTTTGAAAACCTCAAGTGATTTATTTTTTTTTCCTCTCAGAAGACTCCTAAACTCTCTTAGTTATTTTATCCATTAGAAAGCTCCTGAATTTTCATTCTAGCAATCAGAGAGATAAGGTGGAGCTCTAGACCTGCTTTTATTAGTCCCAAGTGTGGGTTTTGTTTTCTTGGCATATCTTCTGTTCTTAAAGTAAATGCATTTTCTTTTCAGCTCAAGCCTGTGCAGATGTTCTGGCATTGGCCAAAGAAGCCAGAAAGCGAAATCTTGGTCCTCTCCATCCTTCCTTTAATGTGATAAAGATAATTAGAGATGGGCTGATGAGGAATCTTCCAGAGAACACTCACCAGTTGTCGTCGGGCAGACTCTGCATCTCACTAACCAGAGTATCAGATGGCAAAAATGCACTGATATCCAATTTTAACTCTAAAGAAGAAGTTATCCAGGTATGTTTATTTCTGGCAACTTGTAGAAGTTTCTGTAATCTTAATCTAAATTTAACACCATCTGTTGGATTTCCACTTGAAACATTTTAGGATGTTTTGTGACTTGGATGGTATTTTAAAGAGGAATTCAGGCTCTCTTACACTAAATTCACATATTAGTTTCCCCAGTCCACGTGAACTGTTTTACTGAAAAAGGTGTGAGGGATCAATCATAGAAGTGATAAATGCCTTTAAAGTGCATTGCATCTAATGGAACTATATCCTGAGTGAATAAGCATTTTTTTAAGTCATTCTTACAAAATAAATGATCAAAAAACAGTCAAAAATTGCTTTTTAAAACTCTTAATATCTATTACAAATGTGATCTATATATCTATAGATGTATCTGTTAATATGAGCCCAGGACATGGATATTTATGCTCCCAGTTATTACTTTGATCACTCAGGTAGTGTATAACTTGAGTGAATGATCATAAACTTTTCCTTGCTAATTACTATTTCCAGAAATGGTCTTTTAGTGAGTCTTTTTTTTTTAACATGGAATATGGTTACATTCTAAAAAAGATGTGGAATACCCTCATCCTGTTTAAAATAATACTTAGTCTCGGGTTTTTCCCCAATTCTTAATCAAGTGTTCTTGCTGGGGATATTTTTTTTTTTTGGTTGCTTGGTTGTTTTTGCTAATATCTAAAAAAGTATTGATGTCAGCAGGTGAACAGTTAACCTTTAATTTATGTGGTCTTATTTTCTTACAGGCTTTAATCTGTAGTTCATTTGTCCCTATTTATTGTGGCCTCATTCCACCGTCGTTTAGAGGTGTGGTAAGTCTCTGCTGTTAAGATCTAAAAGTAGTTCTGGATATTCTGAAGATGTTCAGACCGTCTTGTTTCGGTTATCCTACCGTAAAATAAATACCTTCATCAGAGATTTTAGTCCTGTAGCTGTAACAACTTCCTCAAAAACCAAAGAAACACTGAATATGTGGAGTATCTGTTAATACATTTCAACACACACGTGCTGCTTCTCTCTGCCCCACCAAAGATGCATTAATTAAAAGAAGAGGTTATTATAAGATAACAAGTATTTAACTTATAGATAAATATTTATTGAAGGAAGTGCTGCTCTTTCACCCACAAAATTGATATGAAAGCCTATATTTTGTTTGAAAAACAAAATCTTGCAAGGTAGTTTATTGTATATCTGCATGATCTGGCTGTGGGTAGATCTGCCTTACAACTGGATTAAACTTCTGTGTTCAGTGAGGTGTAAACAAAGCTTTTTAGTGTCTTCTGGCATTTGTGTTCAGTGTAAGGAAGTTTGCTTTTCAGAGGTAAAATGTCAGTAGATTGGTATGTTCTGTTACTTCCCAGGATCTGCTGGTTGCAAACCTTTAAATACTTTATAGACATATTGGACTTTTCTGAAATCCCCTGTTAAGGAAACCAGAACTGCAGTAAAATCAGAATGGTTTGCTGTAGGTGCTTTAATTACAGTCTGAAAGCAGAGGTGGATTTCAAATCAAGGCAGTGACATTCAGTTGCTTTCCCTCCAACTTTGGTCTCCTTATCCAAGGAGATGGGAGGAGAGAAGGAAAACTTTAAACATCTTTAACAGTGGTTGGTTACAGGCTGCTCTCAAGGCAGCTTGGAAGTACTAAAAGTTCAAGAACACACATGAAATGTATTTTCTTCCTCATGATGAAATTTAAGCAAAAGTGATTGAAATTGTATAGGAATGGGTTTTTTTGTTTTTATCTGTACTTCTAAACCTTATATGTCTCCTTAAACTCTTCCAGATTAAAGGTGTTATAAAAACAAGGAAGCTGGACTGAATCCAAGGTTTAGGTGGATCCAGGCTAATCTGGCTATTTAGTTCTGGTCACCAGACGACGATGTTATTTTAAAAGGCATAGTTCAGGGTACAAAACCAGACAAATAATGCTTTATTTGGGCTTATTTTGAGGAAAGGAAGGAAGCACCACATCCTTTTAATCTTTGCAATTGTTTTGATATGATTTTAATGCTTAGGAGGTATTTTTGGATGTAACTTGGTAAGAATAACACAGTTGCTTATGGTTGGCATGACTCTTACAGGCTTAAGGAGAGCAGAGTGTCAAGTATGTAAACTCTGTAGTGTCTTGCTGTTTGCTGGCTTGGCATTCCTGTGTGTATAGTTTAAAACAAAAGACATTAGGGATTATAATGCTCAGTAGGTGTGTCTAATTCCCAGTTGTGAAGCTTTTTGAGTGTGAGCTGTTGAGCAAGTGGAAGGGTTGTCTTTAGCCACTGCAGCTGCTGCACTGTGCATTAGTTACCCCAAAACACAACTCTTTGCTTCTTGGATCTTAAAATGTCTCAGGAGGTGATGCACTAAAAACTACAGCAATGGGCAATTCAGTGCAGAGGAGACAAAAGCATAACCTGGCCCTTTCAGTCACAGCAGAACAGAGACCCACACCTGTTGGCAAGGTTTCTGAAGCAATGTCCGTTTTACTTGCAATTTCTTAATGTCCAAAAGTTTTTGATACTTTTATGTCAAATTCTGAGAGTAACTTTAAGCTGCTCATTCTAACTGAATGGTTACTGTGTTGGAACTGAGCTTTGGAGTGTGGAGCTGCTATTTTACTGGTGTTCTTCCCAGAGATGTGCCCTGGTAGCTCTTGGGTTGGTGCTCTGCTTTGAGGAAGAGAAGAACAGCTGTGCTGCTTCTCCCCTGCGTGCTGTGTAGCATTATGATCTTTAAAATGCACTTTCATAGCCATGCAGAAAATCCCAAACAGAATACCTGTGGAACTACAGGTAGGAATGTTTTTTTAGGACTTGCCAGCCTTTTGAGACTTGTTATGTCTGTTGGTTTTTGCAGCGCTATGTGGATGGAGGGATCAGTGACAATTTACCTCACTACGAGTGCAAGAACACCATCACTGTGTCCCCTTTCGCTGGGGAGTGTGACATCTGCCCCAAGGGGAAGTCTGCCAACTTCCATGAGATGAATGTGACCAACACCAGCATCCAGTTCAGTCTGGGGAACCTTTATCGTTTAACACAAGCCCTGTTTCCACCAGAGCCCAAGGTAAGTCACTCCCTAAATGTAGTTCATCAAGGTACAGGAATCTTAGCATTCCATCTACTCACCTAAACTTCTCTGGTGACATTTCTCTTCTTGTTTCTATTTTCATTCATGTGTTGCCTCCATTTCTCCTTGGTTTTAGTCTCTTAGACTCAAAATGCTTGTCCTGTGATCGGCTTTCGGTGTTTATTTGGGAATTACCACAGGGTTCTGTCAGGAAATCAACACTGGTGAATTATTAGCTGTTAGTTTGTAGTCCTTTCATGTTTACCTGCTAACTGGGTGCTTCAGAACTCTGAAGAATTTCTAAAGGTTCATGGTTTTGTGAAGTTCTCAGTTAATACTTGTTGCAGGCAAGTTGCCTTTAAACTTTTAAGTGCCATGAGTTGCAGATCTGATGAGGGAAATGCTCTTCAGTTGCTGTTGTGGAAGTTGAAAAAATGAAAACAAACCTTCTAAGTGGCTTGGGATAAGCTTAAGCTACAGCAGAGAAGTAATTTTTCTGACTGCTCTTCTTACAAGAGTGAAAAGCCACTTCCATCCACCTTCCATTCTTGAAACTGTTGATCTCGAGCTGAAACTCCTTTTATTTGCCTGACTCATTTACTCTGTTTGCAGGTGCTTGGAGAGATCTGTGAGCAGGGATATTTGGATGCTCTTAAGTTCTTGAAAGAGAATGGTATGTTAAACTTGTAGATAATTATTAATGATAGTCTTAACCTGAGTTTAAAAAACAAAAACAACAACAAAAAACCCTAAACAAAAATCCACCAAACAAACAAAAGGGATCAGGGGTTTGTGTGTGGCTGAGAAGGGACTAGGCCTTTGAGGCTTTAGAAGGGATCATGGTAAGTTTATTTCTTGTAGAAACCACAACTGTGGCAACTTCTCACCTGAGGTAAGTTGTGTTGCCACACAGAAATTGAACTTTTGGGGTTTGTCAAATTTTGTGACGTGAACGTTAAGTAATTAAGAAATTACCAAGGAATTCCAATTCTAGGCAAATCATATTATTAGTTACCTTTGTGTTAATTGTGAAGGATGGGAATAGGCTACTGCTTCCCACTCCTGTGAAATTTGCTGTTATCCAAGTGAATTCCTGCTAGTTCAGAACTGGGAGCTCTCTAATAACAACATAAATTCAGTCACAGGAAAATCCTTAGTCTGTATCGTGAAAGACTTCAGAAGACTTGTAATGGAGCAGTTGTTGAGACCCTGATAAGTTTAGGAAGAAGAATTGAAAGTTGCTCTACTCCTAGAATTCTATTAACATGTTTTATATTAATAATATAAATTAATATATATTTTATGTATTAATATATTTAATTTATATTAATAATAGAATAATAAGCTTTGCATGCTTTGAGACAAACAAGTTAAAAACAGTAACCACGTGTTAAATATGATTAGTCCCTGTAGTCTTTGGGTGCAGGAGCAAATTGGTACTGGGTCAGATAGAGGAATAATGGGGATGAAAATGGGATGTTTGCACTACTACAGTAATATTATTTAATATTTAATGAGAGTCCTGCTTTCTACCTTTTACCAGGTGATTAAAAGCACAAGCTCCACAAAGAGTCTGTAATTTGTGGTTGCCCGTGCTGAGATGGTTCTTGTTGCTGCCCTGCACCCACAGGTTTCCTGTGGGCATATTTCCACCTATATCTGACACTAATATCTGACATTCCTTGCTGTTTTTCCTTGGTCTCTTTGCCCCACTGCTGTCCTCCTTTTCACACTCCTAATCCTGTGATCAACTTTGTTTTTGTTCTGTCACAGGTTTGTTTTGCATCGAGCTTAATCAGTGATAATTATAACCTTTCCAAGGTCATTCATTATGCTTCTCCTTTCTTGTTATTTCAACTGTAGGAATTAATTTTTTCCCCCATCTGGGACACTTCAAATAATTTTTTTTTTTTTTTGCTAAATTCACTGTATATTCTTTTGACATGTCTTTTGGTAGTACTTGTAAGTAGGATACAGGTTCTGTTGTATGTAGGCATGGATCCTACTCAAATTTGGTGGTCTTTTTACCTATATAATTTTGTAATGTTTTTCTGGAAATAGAGTATAAATACCCTTCTTGTATTTTCCACTTAGTACTCATTATCTAGTGCTTATTTCTGAGGTAATTATCGGTGCTATTTCTTAATTGGCACCAGTTTTGCAATACAACCGGTGTTGATTTAGATCTGTGCTTTGGATATACCTGGAAAACAATACTGTAACCTACTTGCTTTCCTTTTCAACCCTGTTACAGCAACGCCTCAAAGTACCCACGTGATACCTGCCATGTCAAATTTCCCAAATACCTGATGTGGTTTAGGTATTCCCTTTCAAATACATGTTAAATCAGTTCTCCTCCTCTCCTTTAAATCTTTTACTTTCTTGCAGGAGAACAACTTTGGTGAATGACTGTATGTTTGCAGTGCAGTTCCAGTTAGCTGTTGACTCTCTTCCTTTTCTTTAGAACCTGTTTTTAAAGTAAGACCTTAAACCTTCAAAAGAATTTTAATCACACACCAGAGTGAGTTAAACATTTGTGGGATGTATTTGGTGTTGGGTGGACAATGGTCCCTCGGGATAGGTCTTTGTGCGGACACAAAGGTGCTGTTCAGGAGCTCTGGAGACCAGTGGATCAATCCTAAGTGGAAGCTCTTGGCTCTTTCAGGTATCTTGAATGACTCAATTTATATCCACTTGTCCTTCACAAAAAGAAATCCTCCTGAGGCTGCACAACACCCCGACCTTGTGAAGAAAAGAAAACTGGCAGAAAATAACGGGGTAGAAACTCTGAAAATGGAAGTGCTTAATGACCAGCTAAAGCCCAGCCCGTGGCCTTTGGAGAAGAGCATATTTGAGAGTCTGCCTCCCCGACTTCGGAAAGGTCTGTGCTTCAGGCTGTTCCCTGCAACTTTGAGTGGCAAACGTTGATTTTTATTATTTTTAAATTAATTCTTAGACTTACTGCTTAAAAGCTCTGGGTAATACCATTTTTTAAAGTAGCACAGAGGAGGTTTATGGTAACAATGCCCTGAATTAATTCTTTTGTTTTCTATCTGAGCCTTGTTCAGTAACACTTGATAACATTAACTGAAGATTGCATAACCTTGAGAAAGTTGCTTAAACTGCTTTCAAAAAGTCTAACATCTTTCCCAAACTCATTATTTTTAAGCACTGCAGGAAGCTTGTAAGGAACAGAATGGATTCTATGCTCAGTTCTCCAAACTCTTCCCAATGAGGGTGATATCCTACCTGATGCTGCCATACACACTCCCAGTGGAGTCTGCTTACTCCGTTGCTTTACGGTAAGGAATTCCTCAGGAACTCCATCCAGGTAGTTCACGTCCTCCTTTATGAAGTCAGGACTGAAATCCAGTGTCTACTCACCATATAAATTCTCTTACCAGTTTTGTGTAGGTTCACACTGGAAGTTGTGCTCTTGAAACAGGGCTTGATTTGTTTTTCAGTTTTTCAGTTTTGGTAAAGGAGAAATGCTAAATGAATGCACTGTGAACCCTAAGCCTGAGAGAACTGCAGTCCTTTAGCAGCAGATGTCATCTTCAGAAAATAATTGAAAAAATCAGATGTTCTGTAAATGAAACCACATAGAACTCCAGTGAAGTGTTCTGGTTTTGTGCCACTTGATTTGGTGCTTTTGCGCCATTTTTGGTGGATGGGGAAGCCAGATTTTTCCACAGATTTTTGTAAGGCTTTCCTCCTTGTCCCACTCTGATCTGACTGACTTGTTTTAAGGGTGGCATAAGGAAAAAAAAATACATTTGTAAGATACTGTTCTGGTTTTGCCCTCTCTTTATCCTTCCCTTGTGCTTTTCTTTTGTTCTTCCTTCCTCTTCCACTGACCAGAAAGTTCCCTCCACACAGGAGGAGGACTTGGAGACAGGAATATTGGTCAGGCCCTCAGGAGGTGCAGTGAAGGAAAGACAGGAGTGGGCTAGAGGGGAATTCAGGGACCTTGGGAAGAAATGGGGACATTGGTGGGGAGTTAACTCTGGGGAGAACGGAAGCTGTGTTGGATGGTGGGACGTGGGACGTAAAAATAAAACGCAGATCAGATCTACTGCTTGTAAAAAATGTATTTTGATTTGGGATTTTTTGGCCCTTTTTTGTAGGTTAGTAAACTGGTTTCCTGACATGCCTGCTGATGTTCGATGGATGCAAGAGCAGCTCTGTCGGATTGCTGGGACAGTTTATTCCCAGGCTAAAAGCAAACTGTTCTGGGCATCCAGGTGAAGTGCCAAGTTTCTTTCTTACAAAAAGATGTCATGTTTTTTTCTCAAGGGTAACACAAAAAGAGCTCTCACCGCTTCAAATCTGTTTTCTGGTGCTTCTTGGGAGTCTGGACAGGAAACACTGTAGGAGTTAAAAAGTAAATAAGGAGGACAGTCTTGTAAGATGGTTGGGAAGGATTAAAATAAGACACATGATGGAAAATTTTTAGGAACCTCTATTTTTGTGGAAGAGAAACCTCGACTTAATTGTCTTCTCTTACCAAGCGGGGGTGAGATTTGGCCTTTCAGACTTCTTATTTCTGTTGAACTTTGCAGCACTGTGTGTGTGGGAATGGGTGACAACCTCACTGTGAATCTGAGAATCCCACCGCTGTTGCACTCTTTTCTTTCTCTTTACCCAGGAAAGACGATTGTGCATCACTGAGGAAATGTTCAAGTGTCCCATCCACTGTGGAGTTTCGTTCCTCGTACTGCCACCTTAAAATGCCTCACTCTACCTCACACATTGAGAGCTGGCTCTGGGAATCTTCCTGCTTCCTTCACTCAGCTATGAAAAATCCCTCTGCTGAAATACAGGAGCATTCAGACCTAAAGTCCTATCCCAGTTTCCTCCCAAATCCTGATGAGTCTGCGCTGGACATAGATGTTGACTCTTCCTCAGAGACGAGTTTCCAAACTGCTCCAGAGTATTGATTTGGAAGCAGATTCCACACTTTCTAAAATTCCAATTTGGCAGAGAAATTTAAAACCCTGAAGGACTGAAGGTCACTTTGTTTATTGCCAATAAGTCTTGGAAAATTACTTGTTTACAGCTTCCTGACAAATCTGCCTTGGGAATTTTACTGTTTTAAGGATTATAAAAACAGTGGCTGCTATACTAAGTGACAGATTATAATTCTGTTGAAGCACCAGCTCAATCAACCGTAGTAAGACTTGTAGTTTAACAGTGTCTCTCTGGAAATAATTTTTTTTTTAAATTTACTTTCAGCATAAAAATGTAAATCCTGTCAACAGATTGTTAAACGAGCATCGACAGCAAAACCTTTTTAAAGATACAATTGTTTATTGTGTGTTAGGATTACTTTTATAGCACTTAAATGAAATTGGGACTTTTACTGCATTTAAAGGGAAACCCACCAATTTTTAGTGGCCTCCAGTGCCCGTTTGCCTTATGTTTAAAGATACTGTTGTGTTTGTGGAAAGTTGTCTGCACGAGATGCTGTAGGAACAGTGTTACTCTAAGTTGTGGTGTGTATTTCGCAGTTCTTTTCCTCTGTGTTTCTTTCCCTCTTCAAATAATTCAAGGGAAAAAAGACACCAGAAATGGGGCACGTTCCCCTGACGTGTAAACAGGTACAGGTTGTGATTTCAGGGGACTTTTTCTGAATAGAAAGGTTTGATACTTGACTAAGTATTGCAAAGTAGGTAAAGTAGTGGCTGTGATGAGTAGCAAACAGTAAATAGAGAAGGTGTTAAACTTTACAGAAGATGTTAACAAAAATCACCGTATAGCACGTGGTGAGTGCTGTTTAGGTCGTCTCTAATCATTCTCAGTATTTTTCCCTCCCAACTTCAGAGATTTTTCTTTTCTTTCTTTCACTTCCCCCTTGCCATAGGAGGGAGGAAAAAAGGTTGTCCCCCCTGTCCCGGTGAGGTGTAACCCAAAGGAAGTTTTCCAGGACTTTTGGAAGCAGCAATTGTGTAAGACCTAGTAGAAGTATCAATATCCAGGGAGCTGTGCAAAGGTTCCAGAGCCTCAGCTCTGATTTCCTTAAGCTTGAAGTGCTACCTTTTACAGAATTAAGATGGATTTGGGGCTGGTGAGGAGCAGGGGAGGACTTGCTGGGTTGTCCATTTCCATACTCCAGAAATCTGGTGCTATTCTACTTCAACTTTTCTGTTCCTTTCTGGTGTGGTCGTGTCTTCAAACTTGCAAGAGAAGTTGGGAGTGTTCCTCTAACTACAGTTAAAATGTGCAAGATCTGTTTTATATCGTCTCCATTTGTAATTTTAAACTTTGTAAAACAAAATTATAGGATGTTCTGCAAAACATAGTTTACCAGAATGTGTAAGAATTTAATGGTCTGTGTGTTGGAATAGTTCTATTAACTATGTTTAAATCAACCTTCACCACTTTTTCTGTTGGGCACAGCTCAAGTTTTGTCTCCTTTTTCTAAAATAAAACCACAGTTTCTTCTGTTACCTTGTTTCCTAAGCTTTCTTGAGTATAATTCACAATTTAAATCAGAATGTGTTTGTTTCATTGGAATGTTCATGATAGTTCTGAGGTGTCTTATTTTAAGGGAACTACACTGGAGTTTGAGAGGTGCTTGTTCATTCTCTAACTGGACCAACATCAGCTTAATTTAAAGTCTTTGTTTGTTTTGCAGTCCATTAGTTTACAAATAGCTTGTTGCATTTAAAGAGAAACAATTAAAACCCAGAGAAAGTTGTGTCTGGAGAAAGAAGACAGATGGTGTCTTGCTTCTGAGTTCAAACTCTGTAATTTAGCAGGTAACTAAATATAAATAACATATAAAATACAATCTCATATTATTAGATAACATCTGCATAATAAAATAATTTGATATATTTAATATAAACATTAAAGTTTATTATATAAAATATAAATTAACTATAAGCAGATGACAAAATATAAATAACATTAAAATACAAATACAATAGTGTATAATATGAATATAAAATTTATATATAAATTCTGTAAAATAGAAGTTATAAGCTGATAACAATATAAAATATAAATACAACAATAAATAATGTATAATGTAAAAGTTACATGGTGTTGATTTATTTAATTGATAGATTTAATAGGAATATAAAAATTATATATAAATTCTATAAAATAGAAATTATAAGCTGATAACAAAATATAAAGTACAAATACAATATTCTATAATATTTATATAAGAACATGAAGGTATCAATTTATTATGTTTAATTGATATATTTAATATAAAAACTATATAAAATATATAACAAAATATAAGAAAAAGGTAAGATAACAGAAATAAAATATAAGCAGATGACATGTAATATAAAATACTATATATAAAACTATATAATGTAACAATTACTAATTCAATAAATGTAAGATAACAGAAATAAAATATAAGCAGATGACAAGAAAATAAAATAATAATAAATAAAAACCATTAATGTAACAATTTGCTAATTCAGTATATTTAATTAATATAAACATTCCTATATAGATTATATAAAATAGCAGTAACATAGAATATAAGCAGATAATCAATTATAAGTAATATATAGTATTAAATGATATAATAAAATACTAACACAGTAATTTACTAATTTATGTTCAGGCACGTACATCTTTGTTTTCCAGAAACAAAGGTTTTTAAAAACAATATTAATATTTATCTATAGGTGACTATAAAATACAAACAACGAAATGTGCTATTTTGTGTACTATTCAAACAAAACGTGCCGTTTACATACTATTCATGTTACACGTTAACATACAACGCAAATATGGAATAATATTATAACGTGTATTAACATATAAAAATATTGTATTTAATATATATAAAAGTGACATTGTAGTAATATGAAGTTAATATGAAGAATGAAGTAAAAATAGGAAGTTAACAATATGAATAAGGAAGTAAAAGTGTGAAGTTAAAGACATGAATAAGGAAGTAAAAGTGTGAAGATGCGCAAAATAACGTAAAAATAGGAAGTTTAAAGATGCGCACAATGATGTAAAAATAGGAAGTTAAAGATGCGCAC
Organism: Myiozetetes cayanensis; assembly: GCF_022539395.1. Classification (NCBI taxonomy): domain Eukaryota; kingdom Metazoa; phylum Chordata; class Aves; order Passeriformes; family Tyrannidae; genus Myiozetetes; species Myiozetetes cayanensis. Next base: position 69,235,139 of record NW_026087521.1, on the reverse strand, counting down.
AATGACGTAAAAATAGGAAGTTTAAAGATGTGCATAATGACGTAAAAATAGGAAGTTTAAAGATGTGCATAATGACGTAAAGATAGGAAGTTAATATGAATAAGGAAGCAAAAGTGTGAAGTTAAAGATGCGCATAATGACGTAAAAATAGGAGATAATATAAAGTCATACTAACGATAATGGTGACAATCACCACACTTATTAACGCTATGGTTGTTTATTATTCCGGTTAAGCACGTTTCAGTCGCAGGTGACCCGCGGGGCGCAGGGCAGCGCCGCCGCCTCCCTCCACCCCGTGCCCGCCATCCCCCGATCCGGGGCCGAGGCGCTCCGTTCCCCGATCCGGGGCCGAGGCGCTCCGTTCCCCGGGCCGTGCGGGGCCGTTCCCGGGGTCGCTCCCGCCCCTTCCCGCTGCTCCCGGAAGGTCCCGCCCGCTCCCCCGCCGTGCCCAATGCGCTCCGGGGCGGCGCCGCCTGGCATGGCCGCCCCCGCGCCGCGGCCCTGACCGACCTGCCCCGCCGCCCGGCCCCGCCGCAGCCCGGCCCCGCCGCCGACATGGGCACCGTGCACGCCCGGGTAAGGGACGGGGCCGGGCCGGGCCGTGCCCCGCTGGGCCGGTCCGGGGGCCGGGAGCGCGGCCGCCTCCGCCGCCGCTCAGCCCGAAGGTCGTCCTGGGGCGGCCGCGCAGGGACAACGGGGCTTGGAGCCCGAACCGGGGCGGGAGCGCCCTTCTCTTCCCTTCTCTCCCGGGGGGGCTTCCCCGTCTTGTCGCAGACTCGTAGAACGCGAGGGGATTGGAACGGAGCTTAAAGATCGTCTCGCTCCGCCACCCCCTGCCCTGGGGGAGTCCTTCCACTAGCCCAGGTTGCTCCAAGGGGCCGTCCCAAAGTCCTTTGGACACTTCCAGGAATGGGGTAGCCACAGCCTCTCCGGGTGGCCGGAGCCAGGGCATCCCCACCCTCGCAGCCACCAATTCTTCCCTAAGTAAAGAATCCCTTCCTAAGTAAACGGTTCCTTCCTAAAGAAGACCCGGGTCTCTCCCGGAGTTGACCTTCCCGCGGGAGGTGGGGGCTGGTTAAGGGGACAGACTGTGGAAATAAAAACGAGGAAAAAAAAATTAAGAAAATGAAAATCCGAAAAAAAAACCCCCAAACCACGAGACAAAGAGAAGCTGCAGCTGACGGGGTGAGAATCAGGATCGGTGGGGCTGCAGCGCTTGGGGAGGGCTGTGCTGCCTTGCCCAGCACTTGGAGACGGCTGTGGACAGATGGATAAATCTCCAAATCCATCTACGGGTGCTCAAACAAGGGGCATAAAGGTTTAAGTGTTCAGTTTTAACGCAGAAGGGTCTGGTTCCAGAGTAGCTGATTTAGTTTCTTTATCAAATTCCTTTTCTTGTGTGCTCTGTTTTGTGCTGGTGTGTGGTGTGAAGTGATACACAGTGTTGTGTGGATACACAGTGACACTTGCCTGAAAAATTTTTGGAAGTGAGAGAAGCATCTTCATATAACTGGATTTTGATACGTAACAGCAATTTACTCTTCCAGCAAAACAGGTGGAACTGTTAAACAATTAAATAATGCAGCAAGTACTGTGTTAGTGGCTAAGACTAAAAGTAGGTTTAATGAGTTACCTAATCCTGACCTCTGCTTTTCTCAGGGAACCCTTTATTCATTCATGCTTGAATCTGTTATCTCCTGCTAAGTCTGATTTTAACTCTCTCAGGTATAGTAAGTAAAGCCATGCCCTGCTGGAAAACATTTTGATTAAGATGCTCCCCTCTGAGGTTCTCAAGCCTTATTTGAAGGGTTACTTCTAAAAGAAATACTGACATAAAAACGCATGTAAATACATGACAAGCAAAGTAACATGCTGAGAACACCCTTATTATTTTATTGTTAGACATTCGTACTCCTCTGCCTCCCAAAAACCTGAACTAGAGAAGTGTGACAGCCTGATTTTTTAAGATAATGTTTTAAGAGGGTAGAATTATTCTTTTATCATGCCTTAAAAATGACGGCTATTTTTTGGAAGAGTGCAGAGTATTTTTGAGAAATCATTCAAAATGAAAGCTATTCAGCTTTCATTAAGGATTTCAGCAAGCAGGTAAGTGTTTACTGTGCTGGTAATTCCCCTCATTTTAGTTCTTCTCTTTGCTCTTTTCCCTTGGGGTTTGATGATCACACTGCCAAGAGCCATAGTTTTTTTATCTTTGCAAAAGACATAAATCGTTAACCAATGTACCCTATTAAAGGCAGTTTCCTTTTTTATGCTTTCAGAGTTTGGAGCCTCTTCCCATGGCTGGGCCAGACTTTGGTGCCTTGGGAGAGGAGGCTGAACTGGTTGAAGTTGAACCTGAGACCAAGCAGGAAATTCTGGAAAACAAAGATGTAAGTGTCTGAACCACATCCTGATTTATTATTTTTTTCTTTTGTAGAAAGAAATGCCTTGGCACCCTTTTTTCCTTGTTTTTCCTAAGGCAACTTCCTAAGATATGGATTGAGGTGTGAAAGAATTACATTTATTAGTTTGAGTTTGATGTTATCTGGTTCCTGTTCTTTTATCTGCTGTTTATGAGATGTAATCCTTAGAGTCATACAGATATATATGATACAGGTGGTATAATCTGAATAGTCTCTTTTATGAACTCTAGTACAGAATCATGCAATTGTTTAGACTGGAAAAAAGCCACTAAGATTATTGAGTCCAACTGTTAACCCAACACTGCCAAGGCCACCACTACACCATGTCCCCAAGTGCCACATCTGCGTGGCTTTTAAATCCCTCCTGGGCTGGTGACTCCAATCCTTGACAACCCTTTGAAGCATTGTCAGTTTTTTTTTTTATATTTACCCCTAAAATTCCCTGGAAAGGTTGGAAAAATGAGGGAAATGCAATCCCTGTGGTCCATTTGTACCAGCTGGCCCTGGAGTGTGTTGTGATTTTTGCAATAAAATTGTCTCAGATGGTTATATACAAAAGGAATGTTTTTAAGAAAGTAGAAAACCTCATAATGTGAGCGATCTTGGCTTGCATTTTAAACTGCACTGCTCTGGTGGTAGTGATAATTTTAATAGAGTTGACATATTTGTGACTTGGAGGTTTGTTTGGGGTTTTTTTTAGCTCTTTGCTTATGTGTAGCTGATACAAGAAGTAGCAAACAACTACATGTTCTGCCTTGTGTGATTTCTGTAGTTGTTTGTTTGTCCATACAACACTTACAACTAAAATCCCAGCAGCTGCATTCTGTCAGTGTTTCTTTTGCTACAACCAGTAGTAACTTTGCTATTAGAGTTGTCTTTAATTTTTGTGTTAAGGGAACAACTTCCCAGACTCACAGACAGCACTGATTTCTGATAGTGGAGGTTAGCAGTAATTAGTCTTTCACTTGGACAGCAATAATTTTTGTGCAGTGGTGATTTTGATACTCATTATTAGATGCCAATTCAGTCTTTGTGTGTAAACTTCTGTTCAGGTGGTGGTTCAGCATGTGCACTTCGATGGACTTGGAAGGACCAAAGATGACATTATCATGTATGAAATAGCTGATGTTTTCAAGGCTAAAAATCTCATTGATGTAAGTACTGGGGTGAATATCAGACCTGCTGCTTGCAAATTCAAGTTAATTAGTTAAAATTTTTCTCTCTTTCCTGCTTTGTGCTACTCCCTTATCACATGGGGTAACTTTGTCTTGTTTTGTGATGATTCTGATCTTGTGATCCAGAAGCTAAACTTTAATATGAAATACTGGCAGATGCTGCATTTTCTGATATGTTCAGCTCAGAGATGTTGTGAGATGACAAACAGGTGGTTTTTTTCAGCTTCAGTCTTCCCATTTGAGAATTTCTAACTGTGAAGGTGACACTTCCAGTTAATTTGATGAAGAGAAATTATTGGGACTCAGCACAGATGACTGATGGCAGTCCCCACCATAGAGAAAAGTGTGAGTTAGGCTGGATCTCCCTGCACTTTTAGGTGGTGATCCCTTCTGGAGCACGGCTGGCAATTAGACCTCTAAATTGGTCTAAATTCAGATTGGAGTGTTTGGGGTTTTGCCAAAAACAGGGAGCCCCTGTATAAGTGTAACTATTTTCAGGTGTAGAAGTTGTTGGAATAATAGGTTCAAGTATTACAACAAGTAAGGAGCAAACTAACAAAAGGTAGGAATTGAGCCATAGGCTCTGGGTTGGTTCATTTCTTTACAGAGGCAAGTCTTAAAACGTCCTAACAGATGAATGTAACATTCATCTTTAATTTTGAATGTTGTTTTTGAAGTTGCGTATATGTGCCCTTGCATTCAAAATCTGTGAATATTTTACAACTTTAGCTGCATTTTAACTAATTTTTTGTTTGGTAACCTGAAAAACTCAAATGGACTGGATCACCTTGAAGGTCCCTTCCAACCCAAACTATTCTGTGATTCTGTGGCTGAGCTGCTTTTCTCTTCCTGTAGGTCATGAGAAAATCACACGAAGCTCGTGAAAAGCTGCTTCGTTTAGGAATCTTCAGACAGGTGGATGTTCTGATTGACACCTGTCAAGGTGGGTATTCCCTCATTAACCCTCACCTTTTTCCTCATAGCCACACTTTCTGTGTGTATAACTTGCTCTCTTCTATACCTTTGTATATTTTAAATGAACACATGGGTGTGCTGTCTATACACAAAAATGTGTCTACATCCATTATCCTTAGGAAGAAGATGTATTTTCATATGTCTGTAAAGATGTGTATTTAAGTATTGTATACATGCAAAAATGAATGAATTTCCAGCACTTAAATAATTTCAGCAAACATCCCTTAATCCACAGTTTCAAGGAATATGTGAGGGAAAGCTTGAAGATGTGCCCTGTATTTCTATAACTGGCATTAAATCATTAAAACCAGTCGTCCCAAATTCTGCACTCTTATCCAAATGACATCTTTTTCTCAACTAATTTCTCTTTGTAACTTGGGCTTTTATTGTCCCTTAACTCAACCAGTTTTCAAATAGTTCAAGTAATCCTCTGTCTGCATTTTTTAAATGACCATAGAGATAACATACACTTTTTTTTTTTTTTTTAATATAGGTGATGATGCCCTTCCAAACGGTTTAGATGTGACCTTTGAGGTGACAGAATTGAGAAGGTTAACTGGGAGCTACAACACCATGGTTGGCAACAATGAAGGCAGTATGGTATGGATTATTTCAAATTATGCCTTTTGGTCTTCCTCTTAGTTTCAGACCTAGCAAGGCTTTTGGTGATCCCAGCCAAATTATTTTCTTGATCCAGCTTTACCAAGGCTTTGCCAGACCTTTGTGTCTAAAGGGTCTTTGTATTAGTCAGGCTTTCATTCAGCAAAAGCCTATTTTGAGCTAAGGGAGAATCCTCTGGCTTCCAGCCCAGCATGTTAATTTTTTAATTCTTGAAACTACTTGAATTATTTCTTGATAACGTGTAAGGAGTTTGGAATTTCATTTCCGTGAGATACATTTAAAGTATTTTTCTTCTCAGTCAAAATGCTTTATATTTGACTTAGAAATTGTTCTTGTTTTTCGCTATTTTAGCCCAGTAACGATTACTGTGGGCTGCAGAACCCAAAGTTTTCAGTTTTGTGGGACTTGTTTACATCTGATTTAATTAAAGACGCATCAGATCAAAATCCCGTGTGAAAAATATTTACCAGCTGACACAAACAGTCCCAGCTGGTGGGAGCACATGGTGCTTCCAGGTGCCCATCCTGCCCCCTTCCTGCCTCCTCACGTGCACAGGGCAGCTGTGCCTGGGGCTGGGAGATAAGCCAGATCAAGGGACTCATCCCTTTCTGCTTAGGGGTATTTTTAACCCGGGTAAGATGATGACTCAGGGGATGGTGTTGTGCATGTGCAAGGGGAACAGGAGCTGAGAGCTGCTTATGCAGCTTCACTGCCAAAAGCCCTGTCCAGGGTGTCGTGGCCTGAAGGGAACCAGCAGGGAATCCTTGTTGGTTCCTGTGCTGCTGGGAACTCACTGAAAGCTGCTTTGGTTTCCCTTTTTAGACTCAGCCTCCTCTTCTTTGAGATTTTAATTTGTTCCAGAGAAGGAAAACTTGTGAATGCTCTTAAAAGCTCGACTTGTATTAGCAACACATATTATGTTTCTTTAAGAGTTGAACAGATTTGACATTTATTCTGATCTCTTAAATTCATCTGAAGCCTGAATAATATTTCATACTAAAAGCCCTTTCTGGTTAGTTGAATAACTGCCTAGTAGCCATCATTACAAAGTTCAGGTGACTGATTTGCTTCCAATAGCTGTTAGACAAAAGCAGTCAGGATTTGGGAGCTTTCTGACATTCTTTTACAATAGCAGACACAACACTAGTACAGCCCTGGTAATGTCTGTGCTTGGAGAAAACCTGTTCCATCCTTGCTGCCAAAAGGATGCAAGGAATTTGTGCCAGAACAGGCAAAAGTGTTCCAGTAGTTTCTGGAGAATTGCAAAGGTGTTGTACTGCCATCAGGACTGGTTGCAAAAGGAGCTTGTTACTCAAAAATACAGGGAAGTGACTCTGGAGTGATAATTTTCCATTGGCTTTGGTTGTGATAATGCTCTACATGATAATTATTTTCCTGCTTTTGCTGCCACTGCAAAGAGAAATCCAACCTAAAAGAAAAACACATTTATTTACAAGCATTTTTGTTTTCATTTCTTATTCTCATGGTAGATATGCTTGCCTTCAGCACATGATTAAGATGCAAGACAGCAAACAATATGAAATGTTATGATGGGGGATTTTTTGTTGTTTGTTTGTTTTTTTCTTTTCTGTAGGTCCTTGGGCTCAAGTTCCCAAATCTCCTTGGGCGTGCAGAAAAAGTAACCTTCCAGTTCTCCTATGGCACAAAGGAAACTTCCTATGGCCTGTCCTTCTTCAAACCACAGCCTGGAAACTTTGAAAGAAAGTAGGGGATGCATTTTTGAGTATTTATTTTTTTAACTGAATGAATATAAAGCAATTATTAAGGTCTTTCATTGAGTAGTAATTACATTTATTCCTTTCTGGGGGGCGGGGGGGGGGGGAGGTGTCTGTTAATGATGGAGCAGAGCTGGTTTCTTAAGTTTTTGTGATCATTCAAAATTCCACCTACTGAAATAATTTCCTTTTAAAACCTGCCAGTAATGTTGTGTTTCAGTTTTTCAGTTAATGTGTATAAAGTGACTGGGCAGTTCCCTTGGAGCTCTCTCCGTGAGACAGATAGAGGAATATCAACAGAATTTAATGTAAGTGGAGCACAAGAGCTTGTGGAACACACACTTCATTTACACTTAATTTGGGCCACATTTTGCAAATGTGTGGGTTATTTTTTTATGCTTGAATCACTTGTGCATAGGGCTGACATCTCATTATTTGAGAGAGCTCAGCAATTTGGAAACGACAGAGGTCATGCACTTCAATCTCTTTGTTAGAATTCAGTCTTATTTTGGCCATATGAAAATGCCAGTGTGTTTTTCTCCTAATTATCATTTCAGAGAAGTAGCTGGTTGCCTGCCTTTCTGTATCAGCCCAGTGCAAGATATTTTTTTTTGTTGGGGATGGAAAAAAAAATGGTGTGGAGAAACATTCAGGGCTGGAGCAGAATTAGCACTACTCTGAAATGAAAAAGGGTTTCTCTCTGATTCAAAGACTTTGGAAAGAAAGCCCTAGACTCGAGTATTAAAAACTGTTTAATTTTGTAACAATCTTTTCATGTCTTACTCAATTCCTTTTTTTTGTAGTTTCCAATCTGGAAGACCAATCACACCGTGAAGTGGGAGGGTGTGTGGAGAGAGCTTGGCTGCCTTGCTAGAACAGCGTCCTTTTCTGTTCGAGAAGAAAGTGGACACTCCCTTAAATCTTCTCTCTCTGTAAGGCCTTCTCATGGTCATGTTTTAAAACGTGTTATTTTGAGTCATCTCACACCTAGGAATGATCTCTCTGTCTTAGTGTGGGTGGTGTGTTTTGCCTCAAACATCTTTTGCTGCGTTTGGTCTCACCTGCCACCTGTTTTTGCAGAATTGCCTTGTTTTGTAGCAGTGGATTTCCTCATCCTGCACTTGCCATGCCTTTTCTAAACATTCCTGTAGCAGTGTTTGCTCACTCGTCATCTTTCACAAATTACAGGGGACAAACTATTTGCAGATTTCTGTCACAAAATTGGGGGTTTAAACTGGGGCATTGCTGCTGCTCTATTTCCTGTGTGTACCATGGGCAAAAACCAGAAAATAAGATAAAAAAATGGATGTGTTTAATGTGACCTCTAAGTTCAAAACTGAGGGATACTTTTCCCAAATCCATGAAGCTACACTAGCCTTAGCTGTCTTCCACTGTTTGCACAGTTTTTGAAGGAAAATAGTAGTGTCACTCTGAGCTATTCAACAGATAATGAGAACCTAAAGCCAATTTTTATATTCTTTTCAGCATGCCATGGTAATTGATTCCAGGAACTCCTCAATCTTGCCAAAACGAGGTGCTTTGCTGAAAATCAATCAGGTAGTATTAAACCACTTATGCTATTATTGGGGTTTTTATCTGTGAGTTTCAGGAAGTCCTAATTTATCTAACTGATGTTCATGTTAAAAATACCTAAAGTTAGAAATTAATTCTTAATTGACTAGGAGACAGTGAGGACCAATATTTGCTTTTTTTGTTTACAGAATCTTTTAAAATCAGGCAACTCTTTTTTTATGGGGGCAAATTTTCATTTGTATTTATATTTTCATTCATTGGTCAGACAGCACAGCCTCTCCATGCCCCTCTGCATCAGCATTAAATTGCTTATTAGCTGAGAGACACTATTCCTGACAGTATTTACTCTGCACTTTTAACAGTTATTAACTAGTCCTCCTTTTCTAACACTGCCATGCAAGACTGTGGCCCTGTTGTTACAGAATTTGCAAGTCTGAGAATTGGAAGTGAAAGACTGAGTAAAAATAACTCCTCGAGGCATAATACACATGGATCATCTTGGCACAGAAAATGGTTTTCACTCCTGTTGCATTCGGAGCTTTTCTAAAAGCTTGGGTTAATACTTGAGAAGCCATAATTTCTGCAGTGCTTTAGAAGCAGATTGCTTTGAAATGCCACTGGAACTACAAGTGCCACTTTAAGCAGCAGTGGACTGAGTGAGAAAGGTGGTTATAATTCAGGGTTTAGGTCACAAACCATTTGTTAGATCCTACCTCTAACACTGAATCAGTCCCTTCGCTGGTTATTTCCAACCCTGCTTTAGTACACATGAAATCCCACGTCTAGGGAAACACAGTGGGAGTCTTGATTCTGAGGCTGAAATTCTTCTGAGGCTGAATTTTCCCACTCCATTCTTGCCTTCATTTACAAAACGGCTTAGAAAGCAACAGTTTGGTTTAATACTCGGAGGAGAAAAACACAGCTCATTATTCCGAGGGTCACACGTGCCTTGCTCCAAATTCAGCTGCCTCTCCATGACAGTGGTTCTGTACTTCTTAGACAGGAGAACACTGTGCTGATGCAGGCATGCTTTTAAGGGAAGAAACACCTAATATCTGTTACAACTTCCATAAACTTCTGTCTTTGCAGGAGCTGGCTGGTTACACAGGTGGAGACGTGAGCTTTCTAAAAGAGGACTTCGAATTTCAGTTGAATCGGCAACTTCTCTGGGACTCGGTAATTTTTTTAATAACGTTTTTTAAAATATTTTTGTATTTAACGCTACTTGATCTGACGTTTATCTGACATTATTGAACCTATGTCTTATGATGATTTTTTCACCATGGGTTAGTAAAAAGATCACAAAAGTTGGATGGTGTAGGTATCTTGGTTTGTTTCTTTGGAAAGTGAACTGCTCTTTATTTTTAATCTTACATTCCTGCCTTGCACAGTCATTTGAGAAATGGGCATTCTGGAAAGAACACCTTGACAATTAACCACATGAACACTTTTCCTTCCAGGAAAAAAATGTTGGTCATGTCTGTTCCTTGTGATTTTTCAAAAACTTTGAGAGCTTTTGAAAAACTTCAGTGTTTTGAAACTTTTTTTTCACCTGGTTATAAATATTCTGAATAATCTTGGGGTTTTTTTCAGACATTGAAATTATCAATGTATAACTATTAATTTTGCTATCCTAGCATGTAATTATTTCCTCTATGTAAAATTATTGGGAAAGAATGTTTCATGAACTTCAGCTTTTCCTGAGAACAGAGAGATCCTAAATTTCAGGGAGCTTTAACAACATAGACCTAGAATTAGGTGGAAATTGTTTTTTTCTGCTTATTGAAATGAGAATTTCAACATACCCTAGGAATATTTGTGTCTGTATTTAGAAAGAAGTTGTTTATCCTATGGAGATTTTGCTGTAAGTTCCTCTCATAGCTGAATGGGGAATTAAACAGCAACTTATTATGAAGATTTAAAAATCAGAGGTTACCATAATTCTATTTTAATAAAGTATTAACAGTAGATCTGTGCTGTCTGGCAGTAGTACCTCTCCCTGGTACACAGGCAGCAAGAAACTATTAAATATGTTTGTTATAGAGATTTGAGTATCAAGAATTACTTATTATAGATAAACAATAATGCTCTGTGTTTAATTAATGTCAATATATTGAGTGCAGAGGGTGTTTTCATTGAATTATAAGGCTGATTTACAGAAAGGTAATATTGCCAAAAAACTGTATTTTTGGCAGTTACTTGTTGGCCTTTGGGTTTCAAATTGCCAGGAGTAATTTATGTCAGCATTGCTGTCTTATTTCCAGACAATTCATAAGAAAATAGGAGCTGGATGAGGTTGAGTGTTCCCTTAAGATGTTGTGGAAGTGGCATTTGGTTCAGATGTGCTTTGTTGACTTTTTCGAGGCACAGCACTGCATGAAAGAAAGAGGGCAGCAGCCATCCAGAGTTTCCCGAAAATCCCGCTGCAAATCCCACCCTGCTGGTGTGATATCCGTGCACACACTGTGATCAGCTTATGGGAGCTCTGCCTGGGGGCACTGACATCTCAGCTGTCTTAAGGAAATTAAGTGCTACGTGTTCATAAACAACTTCTCTTCCTCTCCAAAGGTCTTTTCAGCGTCGCTCTGGGGCGGAATGTTGGTACCTATTGGAGACAAACCATCCAGTATAGCTGACAGGCAAGTTTGGTAAATGTTTGGGGTTGGTTTTTTTCCAGTCAACACAGAGAGAAGCAGCAGTAGCTCTGGTTTTGGGAAGAATTAAATGTCTCCATGTAGCTTTAATTGCATGTTGGTACTCCAGCCATTTTTCTGTGGGGGTAGCATGGATTTATAATTTGCTGTGTGGTAGCTCTGCCTGACAGTGTTTAGGGTTGCAAAATGGTGTTTACCATCTGCAGAAGTTTGTAGCAGGCACAGGTACTGGTGTTTTTAGACACAAAGCCATAGTGTAACTGTTTGCCTTGTAGACAGTTTTACTAAAGCTGTTACAAAGTTGCCTTTCATTGTGAAGCATTGCCTTTAATTTGGCTGTACTCCCTAGGTTTTACCTTGGAGGACCCACAAGTGTGCGTGGATTCAGCATGTACAGCATTGGACCCCAGAGTGAAGGTCTGGAACCCTTAAATCCCACTCCTCTGGCAATACTGCAGATATTAGCATGTCACATTCTGTCCTCAAGCTTTGTGTAGCCTGAAAATAATTGCACTCATTCTGTACTTTGGGGAGGGTTATGGCTTTGATCTGCTGTAAACCACGTGTGTGCTCAGACTTTCGTGCTCCCAGTGTGTCACTTTAATTAGTAACAAACTTCAAGCCGAAAAAGTTCCCAAAACATGGTTATAGCAGCGGTCACATTAAATCCCTTGGTTGATACTCTGTTTGATCCCTGAGCATGTGCTCAGATATGCTTAAAGGAAAGGGAATGTGCTCCACAGAGGTGTTTTGAGAGCCAAGAGTTTCCTCAGTTCTATTCCTCCGTCTGTTATCAGTGGATTCAACATTCACTGTAGTTTAAAGCCAATTGTTTAACTGTACCAATTTCCCGTTTTGAAAACTAAGACAAGTGTTGCACTGGTGTTCAGGGGATAGTTCTGATGACCCAAGAGTAGGATGAGAGAATGAAGGAAAAAAGCACTTCCCTTGGATTGTGTAAGTGCTGATTTTTTTTCCTTCACGGTGTTGAGATTGGAGAGAGAGAGAGAAGCAGGGGGTAGAAGTGCAGTGTGAAACAACTCATGAATGTTTTCTTGTACCTTTAACAACTGGTTCTTTTCGTACATTCCACAGTAAAAGCTTTTATTCCATCCTTTTGGCCCAACAGGTGATTACCTGGGAGGAGAAGCCTACTGGGCTGGGGGTGTGCACCTCTACACCCCTCTCCCTTTCCGTCCAGGCCGTGGAGGGTTTGGAGATCTTTTCCGGACACATTTCTTCCTTAATGCTGGGAACCTCTGCAACCTTAACTATGGTAAGATCAGTAGAATAAACAAAACCTTCTTCCCCACATAGAAAAGCAAAAATAAGAGAGCTGCTCTGTGTCTGTTTACTCAGAAGCAGTTTGTTTACTGCGTGTGTTTTGGTGCCTGTCAAAAACCTGCTGCTTTTAACTCACATATTTGACAGGTTGCCAGTAATTTAATTGAGCTCTCCACATAAATACCAGCACAACTCGTAGGAAAGAGACCCAGGGGTGGTAAGAGTGGTAGCTGTGAATTCGTGATGTCTGCAGGCCAGTGTGGTAATTAACACTTCCTATCTTAAGGGCGATGATTCTAATGTTTACTGGGACGAACTAAATAAAAAGTGGTGGCATGAGGGTGTGGTGGCTGGTGGGATTTCTTTTCCCTCCCATCCCCAACTTTTTTCAAAACATATTTCAGTGATTTGGAGTATGGCTTTGCAATATAATTTCAGTCAGTTTTAGGATGCAGTGAGATTTGATGTCTGCCTTGCTCGATGTAAGAAAGGCAGCATCCCCATGGCAGGGAGACACTTTATGCATAACTGAAAGGCAGATTAATCACTTTAAAATTATAATAGAGACACACTAATTAGAGAATAGAATCACAGAATGGTTTGGGTTGGAAGGGACCTTAAAGCTCATCTCATTCTGCCATGGGCAGGGACACCTTCCAACATCCCAGGCTGCTCAAAGCCCCATCCAACCTGACCTGGAACTCTACCAGGGATGGGGCAGCCACAGCTTCTCTGGGCAACCTGTGCCAGGGCCTCACCACCCTCAGAATCTCTCCAACTTGTCTTTTAATACCCTTTAGGTACTCTAAGGGAGTACTAAAAACATTTAAGGTTCTTTGTAGTAGGTCCCCCATAGTGGGAAAAGATCAGTAGCAATCCAACCAAAATCCCAGCAGTCTGAGTCCAAGGTTCTTGGTGTTATGAGAGCTGTGGGCAGTGACTAAGTTTTGATTCTGCAGGAGCTGCCCCTAAGCTCTGAGACTCCAGTTAGCCTGGGATCACCTTGACAGTCTTTGATCCCAGTTCTCCTGCTCTTTTGGTTGCAGGTGATGGTCCCAGAGCTCACCTGAAGAAGCTGGCAGAGTATATCCGCTGGTCTTACGGGGCCGGAATCGTGCTCCGACTGGGAAACATTGCAAGACTAGAGCTTAACTACTGCTTCCCCATGGGAGTACAGGCTGGGGACAGGTTGGTTTGTTACTCCAAATCCTTTAGTAGTAATAGGTTTGGTTTTTTTCCTGCACTTCTATCTGATTTATCACAGAGAATTGGTGCCTTTTAGTTTTGCTTAGAAGAGGTTTTTGAGCACTCTCTGCTGCTCTCTCAGCCCACTGCGTTCATGTTGGTTCCACAGCACATCTTGGTTTAAGGCTTTGCTTCTCAGGTTTCAGAGTCCATTAAACTTGAGAGCAGCTGTTGAAATGTATGAATAGCTGTGCAGCAGGCTTTATTTCTTTAAGGCAAATGATCACTCCAGGTAATGGGGTTTTCTGGAGGCTTCCAGAGCCAAATGATTGGATAAATACCCAGTTTGAAAAATGGAAACAAGTTGAAGTACAGATAAAGAGAAAGGAATAACAAATTAATTTGTTAGCAGCCAATTATCCTAAATCAAGCAAATATTATAGTATGCAGTAAAACACTTCAGGGGGCCTGTTCTTGCCTGTGAATATTGTGTGAGATACTCTGTATTTCATACAGGAGTTGGGTTATGTTTCCACTTATCATTCATGTGCAATGTGAATGAATAATAGCAATTTGAAAATCAGGGGCTTTATTTGCAAATGTAAACACTGTGTAGGAATGACAGATTGACAAAGCAAAAGCCCTTTGTTGGGTAAAATTTGAATTGAAACTCTTCCAAAGATGGAAAACCTTGGGAATTTGGGGATAGGGAGAACGGATTTTAAATTCATCAGTCCCTTGTATATCACTTACACTGTTTATTATTTGTTTCTTTTCAGGATATGTGACGGTGTTCAGTTCGGAGCAGGAATAAGATTTCTATAATACAGAAACATTTTACATCACTAAATGAAATTGTGCTTTGTCATTGAAATCAAGACTATAATATACTTTGATAAGGTCTGACTTTTTTTTCCTGGAAATACAGATACACATCTGAGTGATTTACCTCTTGGGCTCCCCAAGAAACTACATTAAATAATTATGCTCTAAAGGTTCATTGTACCTCTGATTCTTATCAAAGATGGGAGAGTGTTTGTAGGAGTGTAGCTATTTTACCTTACAGCTTTTGTGTTCCATATTTTATCTAGCTTTTAGTTATTAGTTTTTACTTAAAAAAGTAGAAAGTAATGTCAGGCATTGGCGCTTGGATACTGTTCATGTCATTATAGTTGTCACTGGCCTGCATGGCCTTCCCTGGGCCAACCACAATTCTCACAGTGGGAGTATGGTTGGAGTGGAAATTAAGGGGTTTTTCTCCATCATCAGTTTCTGTGAGCAAATGACCCTGAAAAAATCTGTTATGTGTCCAAAATTACACCATTTTAGTGGTTCCAGGTGAACCAAAATGTTCTGGTTTGAATCTATCTCACTGTTGTAAATTGCCTCTATTTAAATGCCTCCTACAATCTGAATTGCATACTGTAAAAATTCAAGTCATCTGTCTAGCACAACAAACAGTAAAATCAGAACTTTGAAAGGCTCAGGGTTCTCAGCTCTGGGGTGGGTTTGAGTGCTTTAATGCTCTCAGTTGCAAAAAGGGACTCTAGATGTGATGATGTGGTGCTGCCTCGTTTGCCTGTGTGTGAGAGGTTTGTCTCTACAGACTTGTTGAGGTGCAAATTTCACTTCAAAGTCACCTCCTGCTTTATCACTTGGTGTATGTTCCAATTTTTAAGGCTGGACTAATTCACTAGTTGTCCTAACTACTTATCTTTGAAGATAGTTGGATACTAATTATTTTTGTATGCATCAATCCTGTGTGATCATCCTAAGAGAGAATCTGACCTTGGAGTCCTCTTTCCCTGCATCCAGATTAACATTTCTTTCCTTACGAAGTGCTGGCAAATTTAAAATCCTAATACAAAGAAGATTCTGGGAGAATGGAACAGAAATACAGGACCTGTTATACTCCTGATTTTTTTCTGCCTGACTAAAGACAGGTCTGGAAATACTGCTTACACTGCTTGACTTAGCTGAATGCAGTCAAGACTGCCATCGAATCTTGTTCCCAATCAAGTCAGACTCCACTCTTTTTGAAGAGACCAGTTTTATACATTGCTTTAGCACTGGTATGTACTGCTGTTGTGGTAATACAGTTAACTAAGTCTGGTTTTGTTGATAATTTTCTAAAATATGAAGGTTAGAAGCTGGTCCTGCCTGGATTTGCAGAGCTCTGCTTGACTAAACATCCTTCCCTCCTTTATGAAGTAGCAGCAACAGACTCACAGATGTTCCAGATCGTGTGAATGACAGAAGTCAGCCCCATTTCAAATAGCAAAATTCGATATAAAAACTTTTTCCAGTGTGTTTATCTAACAGCTACTGTGACAAGGACATATTTAACCAAACATATCTGATGATTTTTTTGTTGTTGTTGTTATGAGATAAAATATGAAACTATGTTAAGAATGTCAACAAATGTTATTAGTTTTTCTCCAGCGCTATCGACATTTTGACATGCAAAAACATTTTTAATGGGAATGTTTAGATACCAAAATACTGTTAGGGTGTTCTCCTAGGAGTTCAAAGTTAGATGTGTATTCTGTTGCCTTAAGAAATTTGTTTTGTGCACATTTTTTACGAAAGGCTGAACAAGTCTAATCCTTTAATATGACGCAAAAGCCCCAAGTATCAGTTGGCTGTTTGAGAGGGCTCAGTAGTTCCTGAGCTGAGCAGGCCTAGAGAAAGAGCCTCGAGCCCAGTGTGCACATGAAGCAGCAGCCAGTCCATAATTCAGTTAGAGGGAAGTGTGGCCTCTATGAGAAATTAGGGAGAAATGGAAGGAATTGCTTTTGAGCCCATCTGCTGGCAGACCTGGCCATGCCACTCGCCACAGAATTGTCCGCCAAGATAAAGGGAGCAAAATCACGTTCCATGAGCCTCTTCCTGTCACTGTTTCCCTGCTGGTTTTGTACCACATGGAAAGGTAACACTTTCTTAGGATGTATGATAGGTGTATCACAGTACAGAAACTATTCCTGTGTTCTTCTGGGAGGAACATCTGGGTTATGTGGTTGCTTCTGTAGAATATCGACATGATTAATATAGTCCTATTTAAAATCTGTCGCATAGGCTCAGGTAATTAGGGTGGATCAAACAGAAATCAGAATGCCAGAAGCTGCTGTAGTGCTGAGCTGGCTCAGTGGGAGAACAGCTCTGGACAGACCTGGATCCATGTTCTTGGCACTGAATTTCTGGCCAGAGTTATTGGTGTAAATAAAGTAATTGGTGATAAAAGGAGTACGGCCTGGGATTTAAAAACATGGTGTTTGCTTGAATGGGTAGGTTTGGATGTCACTTTACCTCAAGTTGCTCTTGCTTTTATAGCCACTGCTGGGGACAGTGAGGGGGTGAGCAATCCCTCCAAAGGGCACATCCAAAACTACCACCCCTGTGGACTCTTCCTTTTATGTGAATGATGCTGAGGTTGCAGATACCATCAGAATCACAGTTTCTTCAGTTGTGATGTTACTTCACCGCCCACAGGCTGAGGGAGGCCTGGGAAGGAGAGGAGTGTGTTTTTCGGGACAAGGGTTGGATGGTGTCACTGCTGAGCCAGTGAGGAGGTGGCAGCAGTGAGAAGCAGGGCCAATATTTGCACCACCATCCTAAGACAGTGGAGTTGTTCCACTTCCATTAAAAACCTGAAAACGCTCTTTATATGTGGGAGATGTGCAGTTATTGGGTGCTGTTAATGAGTAGGTTTCTAGGGAGCTTGGGGAAGGTGGAGGAGGAGACTGGGAGGTTGTTAGAACGTAAGGGGCAGGTTTGCTATCATACTGAGAGCACAACTGATTTAAAAGTACAGGCTTTACAAATAAAATAGGATGCTGACCTCAGTAATAGGGAAAAGTGCTCCAACTTAAGTACCTTTGCCATCTGTGCCTTTTTTGATACAAGAAAACCTTTACTGCCAATGGAAATCTCTGCAGAGATGTACAACTAATGTACTACAACATTTAGTCAGGCATCTGTATAGGAACTGCTGTCCATGTTGTGCCCTTGGAGAGAAGCATTCCAAGTCTTTTCTGTCCCACCTGTGAGCAAACACACAGGGAAACCCACAGAAAAGTGGGTGGAGGTCAGGTTGGCTCTCCCTCCTCTGGGCTGAGCGAGCACTTACACAAAAAAGTAGGAATTTTCACTGGGATGTTACAGGGGAATAAAACACCCTTAGCCCTTTGTGGGAATATTAAGGAGCTGGTCAGATGTGTGGAAGATTATTCTGAACTTTGTATGGGATAGCACAAGAAAATGATTCTAAAATTACAGAGTTTGAGTGTAGGCTTGTCCTGTGCCATTCTTGTTTTCAGAAGGGCTGGAGCCTGGCAGCCACAGGAGCAGGAATCCTTTCCAGGAGGGTTTTTGCACAGCTTCTCCACCATGGAAGGGTTGTTGAAATAGTGTAATTGGGTGTCTGTTTTATGACAGCAGTGCTAAATGCCTGTTAGCAACTCCAGGTAAGTGCTCTTGGATGATTTTAACTTAATTGGGGCGAGACTTTGTGCTGGGTATGTTCTGTGCGAGTCAGAGCATTCAGCTTTCTTCTCTTGTGAAGCAAAGAAAAATGCAGCCCAGTGTGCAGCTGGCAGAGCCAATGTCTGCATGGAATAAATGGTCTCTGTAAAAGCTTTTCAGTTAAACAGAATACAAAACAGAAGTTGCTCCAAGAAAATCGGTAGCATCAGTTAAGTGGTGCCTTTCTACCTCAGTATTGAATAAATAATGTTATTTAAAAAAACCACAACAAACTAAACAAACAACTAAAAACCAAACACCAGCACACACATCCCCCAACACATTTCATTTATCTGGCAGACCAGGAAGAAAAATTAACTTTTGTGTCAATAAGGTATCTATCATGTTAGAAACTCAGTACAGGTGTTGTTAGAATAAGACTGCAATGATACCCTACTTTAAAATGAGAGTGGTTTTGCTTTGCTTCAATACCTGAAGAATGTTCAGACCCCATATATTCACTGTCATCATTATTTTGTGGTGCATCTGATTGTCAGTAATCTCAGGTAGTCCGAAATGTTGAAAGCAGTGTAAAATGCTGTAAGGTTAAAGTAGAGGGAAGAGAAGCCTCTGTGGAAAAGAGGGGTGAGCAATGTTAAAATGAGCAAATGTGAATTCAGACTTTGAAATGTTCAGCTAAATGTTCAAGCAACAGCTCAGCACTGAAAATAAAAACAGATTTTGAAATAAGTTTAGTCCTGCCAGGTAATTCTCTTCAATGACACGTTTGTGCTCTGGCAGTTTTCTTAATGAGTATACACTCCACATAGGAATACTGAATATATTCCTGTAGGAATATATAGCAATCTCATCCCTGATGAGAGAGAGGGTACCAGAGGGAATTTTCTGGATGTAGAGGGCTGGTATCTCATTCAGGATGGAGGGTTTAAACAAATAATGGAGCTGAGCTTCTGAACTGGAGGCCACTGAGGTGGGGCAGCAGCAGCTGTGTCTGCTCATGGCCATTAGCCAGTTGAATCACCAGGGACTGACACACACTTGATCACAGCAGTGATAAAAGCTCTTCATTTCCTACTTAGAAGAGCCCTGTTTGTTTGAACCACCCTCAGAAAGGCTCCCAGTTTTGTTTTGGTGGGTTTGAAGTGTAATTTGACTTTCTGTTGCCAGGGGCTCTCTCTCCTCGCCTGAAACAACCTGGCCTCCTTTTTCTTTGCAATGGGCTGACATACTTTTGCTACTTAGCTACAAATTGAAGCATTTCTTTATAAACAGATAGGTCCATTCACTCTGATGTTCTATCTGTGTGGTTTTATTTCAATTATTAAAAGATAATAAAAACTTGCTTATAAGTGGGTACATCCTGAGTGTTGTACTGGAGTCAGTGAAGTTTTATGTGCTGTTTGGGTTGTGTGTATATATTGTTCACCAGTTTGTTTGCTTTCTTGCTCTGAGTTTGTACTCACACATTTTCTGATTGCAACCTCATTAAAAAATCAGGTATGAGAACTGATTGACACAGAGGTTGGATAAAATGCTTTTTCCACACTGCCTTAAAGCCAAATATATCTAAGGCTTCATTTTATGAAATGAAAATATCCACTCTGCTAGTCCTGTTGCAGATCAACATTTATGTGTGTTTTTCATATGAATCCAGGTTATTTTTTAACAAGTAAATCTTCACTTTCAGTGCAAAGTGTCTGATGTGTCTTATGCCAGCAGAATGCAGTGGACATCCTTGCTAATGATTTAATTCTGCAGAGATGTATAATAACCTTAAATGAAATGGGCAATTTAACCAATTAATGTCTTTCTGTGTACTTCTTCAGCTTAATTAAGGCTGCTCTTTTTTTTAATCTCCCCTTTTCTGCCCCGCCCTATTTCCCTCGTGTATTGCCTGCAGTGTTAACTTTTGGCATGGAAGGAAGCACAGGGACTGTTTTTCCCTCTGGATGTGCCTGGGCTGTGTCTGGGGTGGGAGTTTGCTGCATGGGAGTTGATTTTACCATTGGTATTTATATTGTACACACAGCTCTCGTAGGTCTTAAGTTCCAGTCTCTGAAGATTTTGAGAGCATTCCTCCAAAATCCACTTTTTCCATCAGCAAGAGCACAGGGAAGAACTCCCCTCCCCTGCACAGGAAATCAAGGTAAAACATTCATTAGGTATGGCCTGAAACCTCAGAATCATTTGAGAGGTGGTTTTGTAACTTGTATTGATCCCAGCCTTGGTAAGTTCTCACAGCCTGACAGCCTTTGCTGTGGGCACCATGCTGCTGTTTCAGGAAATGCAGTTTATATTTTCTTCCAAAGAAGCAATATCCATTAAAAAATTGTCATCATCGGTGCCTGTATGGGCAAACACTGGACAGGGTTATCTTGCTGGGAGGTGTAAAGATAAGTATTTGCAGGGAGGAGCCTGTTTGGCTAAAGCTGGGGCAGTAGTTCTGTCGAAGAACAAACTGCTCTGTTGTAAATTTTAGGTTTTCCATGCATTCCAGAATCAGCATAGCAAAGAGTTCACAGCTTTTTGAAGGCAGTGTTATCTGTGAGTTAAGGCAAACATTCCTGGAGCAAAGCAAGACATGCAGCAGTAACCATTAAAGAAAATTAGAGCTGGTTTGGGAGGAGATGAGCACCTGAGGAGAAGATCCCAGTGCCTGGTGCTGCAAGAACTGTGGAACAGGACTGTGTGGTCACTGCCACTGCAGCAGCTCTGCATTAAACTCTCAGTGCAGGCAGACCCTTATAAAATCCCTCCTCCAGGGCTGATCACAGGATGCTTCCTTGTATCCTGCAGTAAAACCGGCTCAGAATAAAAAGCCATTGGTGGGTTTGGGACTTGCCAGGGAAACAGGAAGAGAAGTTGAGGTTATAACCAGTGTCTGAAGCAGGATTTCCACTTATTGAAATTGGTTTCTGAAAGCAGGAAAAATATAAACTTTGGTAAGGAACGAGAAAACAGTTTTTGTGTAAGTTTTAGGATACCTTATTGATGAGTGCCTAGAGCAAGGAATTAGGCTTCAAAAAAAATACTAGACTGCAAATACATGGAATATCTATCTGGACACCAATTTATCACATGAGCCCTCAAAGATTTCTGGCATCATCTTCTGCTTGTGCAGCTCTTAAACCTGACAGAGTGGTTATTTTTATTCCGGTCCAATGTGGTCTGGGGGCTGGACCCTCTGGAAGGTGGGAAATGTGCAGCAGGTTATGTTAAAATCCACATGATATACATTCCTTTGTGAGATATTTAAATGATGTGGTAGCACATAATGTAGTGGTAGTATGGGGCCGGAGGAAGTTATGGATATGGAAACTCTGCTCACTAATCTGATGAGGAAACCCTGGTCCAAGCTCCTTGCAGTGCAGGACTTAGGAGGTGTAGAAAGCACCTCCTGGTTCTTGGTCACTTTTGCCGGAGGAATGTTTATAAACTTCAGATCTAAAGGCAAATATTTAAAGTAGCTGCAGGTCCTACTCCAAACCTGTCATTACCCCTCAGTTTATTTGCCATCCTCCTGTTGATTTGCGAAACATTGCAGAAATAGACTCTGTAACCAAACCTATGGTTCAAATGCAGAAGGAAAACCAACTCGAAAAACAGGTGAGCAAGCAGTGTTTTCTCAAACCTTTCTTTAGCTGTTGTGTTAAACATTGCTTTCAACAGGGAAAAGAGGCTCACAGAAGCCATTTGGAAGGGTCTTTCCAGCCCTAGTCATGTGTGCCCTTCACTTCCCTCCTGCTGGCACTTGCCCTTGGGGGACTTTGGGCTTAGTCACACTGGAAAGCTTGGGCTGGCTGATTTGGGGTTTGTTTTTTTGGGTTGGGTTTTTTTTATTAGCTGCCAAAGTGCCTGTAGAAAAACAAGGAGCAGCTGAAGGCAAGAGACAAGGGCAGGCCTTGGTGATAGAGGGGATGAGCTCAGGTTAAATCTTGTGAAACTACACTCTCAGAACAGTGTCACTGCCGTCTTCTGCTCAGGATGTGTCCTGTGGTGTTACTTCTGTGTCAGGTCAAGCGTGAAAATGTGTCCTGTGAGCTGGGTGTGCAGATCCTGAGCCAGGCTGGGTGTGCAGATCCTGAGCCAGGCTGTGCTGGTTTGAAAGTGGCTCTTTGTTGGGATGAGGGCTGCTGACGGGGAGCTGCTTGTTGGGAGCACAGCCAAAGGTTGTGCCTGGCTTTAGGGACCCAGGAGCCTCATTAAAATCAGTGGGACCACTTCAGGGGCTTAAACAGGCTCAGAGCCTAACGGTATAAACTCTTCAGGAGCTGTTTTCTAATGTGTATTCCACAAAACACTTATCGTGTTCCCGGGTGCTGTAAAATGATAAGGAATAAATTCTCTCTGTAGGATGAAGCCCAACTTTCTGGTTTTGGCTGTTTCTTTGCACACACCATGCTGGTGGCAGGACGTGGTGGTGACAATCCCCCTGTGACCTCAGTACCTGTGAGCTTGGCAAACACGGAGCACACGGCCCCCTCCTCCTCAACCCTTCCGCAAAGGAGATGCCAAACCTGCCCGGCAACATGCCAGGAGGCGAGGCAGGCTAGTTAGTCCCACAGAAGGAGCACATGGCTGGAGAACTAGGAGGCAAACCTGAATGTAGCCAGCAAGGACCTGCCACAGTGTGCCCTGACACAGGGCACATGCTGGGTGCTTGCCCTCACCTGTGTCCAATCGTTGCAAAACGTGGAACGTGTAAAAACTTTCTTAAGAAAGAACGTCCTTTGATGTTCTGGTCTCACTTTCAAGACTGAAAACACTCTGGTTTGGCTGTGACGGGACCTGAGGCTTTACTTTTTTCTGCGATGTTGTTTGTTTGTTTGGGGTTTTTTACGCCGTTTCTCTCCGCGCGGTCGCTGCGGTTGTGGCGGTGCCCCCGCAGGAGGGAGATGCTCCAGGAGATGCTCCAGGCGGTGCTCCAGGTGATGCTCCAGGTGATGCTCCAGCCGGCTGCCGGTTCTCGGCGAGGGTTGCTCGGGCATCTCCCCGCCCCCGGCCCCTCGAGAAGGGGGGGTGTCCCTGTCTGGAAGTGCCTCCCTCGCACTTCCCGGCCGTGGCAGGGCGCTGTGGCCGCCGGCAGCGCTCCCGGTCCGCCCCCAGCTCCGGCTCTCTCTCCGCCGCCTCTGCCGCTCGGCGATCGCCGCTCCGGGCTGTGCTGGGCTCCCGCAGCCCCCGGCGGGTCGGGCAGGGCAGGGTGGGCTCCCCGCAGAGCCCCAGGCACAGCCCCATGTCCGCACAGCCCCTGCGATCCCCGACGCTGCGGCCGCACAGGATGAAGAAAGAGGAGTCGTTCCTGGGCAAGCTCGGCGGGACCCTGGCCAGGAAGAAGAAAGCCAAGGAGGGTGAGCTCGGCGGAGGGGAGGGAGGGAGGGACGCGCTTCCCTGTCCCGTCCCGTCCCTGAGCCCCGCTTTATTCGGCCGCCCCACCGAGCCCCGGGCCTGGCCGGGGGGTCCCGGCCATGGGGGGACCGGGATGCCCGGGCGATCCCGGCGCCTGGAAGTGCCCGCTGTGGAGCGGCCATTCATCGGGCTCGGCCGCTCCCAGCGCCGCTGCCCGGCCCCCCTTGTACATCCCGCTTGTGGAGGGAACCCCCGCACCCCCTGCGGGACAAACTCCCGGTGACCGAGGAGACCGCGGGCGTCGTTTTTCCCCCTGGTCTGAGAGTTGGTTAAGTCCCACCTGTGTGTCGTGGCAGGTCCGCTTCTTCCAAGGGCTTTGTCCTGTTTCTTTACCCGGCGCTGATTTTCATAACTGGATACGTCCAGCCCGGCTCTCGAGAGCCGGGATTCCTCATGGGAATTCCTCGGTTACACCGAGCGTGTCCGTGGGCAGCACCCACGTCGGGAGGCTCGGGTCCCGCTGAGCACCCACCTCAGCTGTGGGATGGGCACATCGAGGTGTCCCCAGAGCCTCCTGCTCTCACGGGGACTGTGCAGGGACAGCACCGTGTGCCTCGGGCTACGCGACTTTGTTGCTGCTGGTGTACATAGGGGGTTGTCTCGCCGCCAGGCTGGATAACGATGGTCCGGCCCTGAATACACAAAGTGTACCTTTCTCCTCCCAGGAGGGTGTAGTACCGTTCTCTTCAGCTTCCCCGACTGGCCACATACTGGTTTCTGCTGAGAAACTCTTCCTGTGGGAAGAGAATTCTATCCCCAGGCTCCTGCCATCTCCTAGCTGGAAACCTGGGTGTCCCAGCAGGAAATCTGGGTGTCCCTTGCCTCATGGCTTAATGCATTTTTGACTTTCTGGCTTGGTTTTGTCCTGGTGTTTGATGGGTGTAGTGTAGGGATGTAATTCAAGGTTCAGCCTCCTTCCAGCTGGCTGCTGAGCACATGTTTTGCCCCGGTTGAGTCCATGAACTGCCAGCAGCGTTTATGAGGCAGCTTTTTAATATTTAATAATAAAATATTAGGCCTTGAGAGCTGGAAGTTGCTTCCCTTTCCTTCTGCTGGCTGTTTTGGTGTAGCTTGCTGGTATTTCCTTCATTATCTGTTTTTAATGGGGTTTCTCTGACGTGGCTCTGCTGAGGGGCAGCAGAAGCGGTTGTTCCTCGCTGAGATGATCCCATCTGCTTTCTGGTGGGAAAAAAACCTCATCTCCAGCTGGGATGCAGAGCTCATGATCTGAAAGAGAGGATTTCGTTCAGAGGCGGCTTCTCAGCTGAAGCAGGTTGGCAGTGTCCCTTAAAAGAGGCATTTCAGCATCACTAGGGGATGTTTTTGAGGTGATTCCTTTCAGTGGGGCCAACCACTCTTTTTGCTCGTTCTGGTTGCTCAGTGGGGAACCACCTCTGTGGTAGTGAAAAGCATGACAGTCACACTTGTGCCAGGGCGTGGGGAGGAAACTGAAACACGTGAGGCAGCTTTTAGTTTGAGTTTTCCTTTCCAGTATGAAAATGGCAAGGGAGGAGAGACTCTCTGCAAGCCCGAGGAGCCACTGGCTGGTTGGGTGTGACATCTTGCGGTGTTGCAGGTGGCTGAGCCCCTTCATTGTGAGGGAGAACGGCCTCCCCTTTGTGGGGCAGCTCTCAGACTGTCCAGGGAATGGCTGTGGAACTGGAGGGGGCCAAGGGATAAGCAGTGATGAGCTGGTGGGGTCCAGAAGAGGGAGGACCATGGCTTGTGGTAGGACCTGGGCAAGCCACAGGAACAAATTTCAGGGCTAGAAACTGAACGTTTTTATGTTGTATTTAAGCTCATCTGAGTGGCGTTCCTTGAATGAGTGGACAGATCATACCATATAGGAGCCCTGTGGTCGATGCGTCCCGCGTGCTTGGGAACTTCCCTGCCCTTTGGAATTCCCTGCCTCACTCCAGGTTTCTGCTGGTTTTCCCCGAGGGAACCAGCAGAGGTCAGAGCGATCTGCCCAGAGTAAATCCCGCCGTCTCCTCAGCGGCAGATGGGAATGCTGCCTGCTCCTTTGCCACAGCCCAAAACCATTCTCGCCTCCTCTGCCTCTGTACTTCATGTTTGCTTCCCCTGTTGTATTGCAGCTCTCCCCATCCCAGCTGTATTCACACAAAGACCTTTAACCTGGTCTGTACAAGAGCTGAAAACCCACTCAACAGTAACCCTTTTCCTTTATGTGCACAATTTCTGAGCCGTGCAGCTCTCAGGTCCTGAAATTTTCCTTTGTCACTTCACGTCATTTCCATTTCTTTAATCACAGGTAGGAGCCACGTAATAAATATCCATCGTATGGGACTACCAACCCATGAGCAACTAAATTTATTTGTTTGTTTTCTTTGCTAACTACTTCATAACATGCTGCCATGTATTTTTAGAGAGGCTGTATTGGGACAGGAGGGTTCATCAGGCTTATCAGTGTGAACTCCTACCCTTGCTTTATGATGGGAAGGTGTAGTAAAGTTCAGAAGTACTGGTGAGAGACACTGGGGCAGTATTTGAAATATGTCTTTCAGTGTGTAAACAGCTCTTGCTTTAGCAGTGTGACATGGCATCGAGCTTTGTGCGTGTCAGTAGCTGGGGTAGGGTCTGGTCAAATCCATCAGTGTTTTAAGTCAAATTCTATTTGTTTGAGGAAGACTTTGAATTTCTACCTCAATCCTCAGCTTTACACTATCACACCTTAATCTTGTGTTTCTGAATTTTTATGGCTGAACAGACTTTTTAGGCAGCCCTGACTCAACAGAAAGAGCAGCCCCCCGTCGCTCCTGGGAAGGCTGTTTTTACCCTGGTTTCCTATGGAAGTGGGAGTGAGTGATCTCACTGTCTGTTTGGCTCCTCCCTTCCTCTTCCTTCCCAGGAATAACTTTTAACCCATAGTTTGGCTAAAAATGCCCCTGGGAGAAAAGTCTTGGTGGTCATTCATGGCTGCAGGTTGTGTCAAAATGGGTCACCAGTGAGTGTAGAAACATCTTAGTGGATCCTGCAGCAGGAAAACTGGGAGATGAGCTCAACCCTTCCATGCTACTGGAGAGCCCCCAAGGGAGAGATTTGGCCAGAGAAAGGCCAAGGGAGAGCACTGCATGGAGATTTGTGTTCTTAACCTTGCAATCAGTCATGACACAACATCCTTAGAAAAGCAGGATGTGTCAATTCCAGTGCTCTGTGACCACTTGGTTTTTCCTTCTCCCCCTTTTAGGTTGTGTGGAAATCTGCAAAAATCTAAGTTTGCCTGATGTTTCTGTGATATGGCTCTGTCTCGGTGTATCTGAGGTTTACAGTAGGTATTAGGAAGAAATTCTTCTCTGTGAGGATGGGGAGGCCCTGGCACAGGTTGCCCAGAGAAGCTGTGGCTACCCCATCCCTGTAAGTGTCCCAGGCCAGGTTGGATGGGGCTCTGAGCAACCTGGGACAGTGGAAGGTGTCCTGGCCCATGGCAGAGGTGTTGGAACAAGATGATCTTTAAGTTCCCTTCCAACCCAAACCATTCTGTGATTCTATGATCTTGGGCTTTCAAGATGTGCCACCTGTTCTCCAAAATCTGCTTTAGAAACCGTAGGAAAATATAGGGGTGCTGGCAGGGCCTACAGCAGGATACAGTTTGTAAGCTGGATGATCCCTTAGCTTCTTCTCAGACCTTTTGAAAGACGGTGCTGTGTTTCATCTTCATCTGCAAAAGGAAATTGAAAAAATCTGCCCTTTCCTGTCGGTCAGAGCGATGCTGTTGTGCTGAAATAGAGGAGAGGGTTTGCAGCTTCGGTGCCAGCCTACTTAAAAAGCTTTGTTTTTCTGTGTGAAAGATCTGGGCAGCAGGTGTTGGGCTAAATAAGCTTTCTGTTATTGTATTTGTGTATGTGTGTATGTATATATTTGTGTGTATATATATGTGTATGTGTGTGTATATATATTTGTGTGTATATATGTGTATATATATATATATATATAGCCTCCATGGAGGAGTCAGTGAAGTACAACAGACTCAGTTGCTTTGTGTTGTGTCCCAGTAACATGATTGAGGGTGGGCACAGGGGTGAGGAAACTGCTCCAGGGAAGAGCCATTTACTTGTGCCTGATGAAATCAATAGGAGAGTGGAACAAGGGAGAGAGAGATGACAGTGCTACAGAGGGCAGGATTGTTGCAACAGCAGCTGAATAATGGGAAGGTTTTGCCAATATCGGGGAGGTTACAGAGCTGTTCTTGGGGTGTATGGGTCAGTGTAACAGTGAGATGTGGCTGCACAAAGGTCACTGTTGCAGTTGCCTTTGGGCACAGCCAGCTTGGTAAATGGCTTGGTAGGTGTGTGTTTCACCAGGTTGTCCTCCCAGAGGAAGGTGGCAGGTGCTGCCTCTATTTTGCAGGGGGAAAAGGGGGATGGTGAGGAAGTGATTTGTTCAAGGTCATCTGGCAACTGTTGACAAAGCCAGGGAAGGAATCCCTATATCTCCTGAGTTGTCTCTGGTGCCTTAGGCAAAGGTGCTGCATAATCTGCCTGTTTCCCACATCTCTACAGGTGCTAAAACCCACCTCCAGATTGCTCAGGTGGGACTGCTTGTACTGCCTGAGTCACTTTGGCTTTCTGGAGGGAAGGAACATGGGGAATGAGATCAACAGCAGGATTAAACTGGAGGGGACTTCATGACAAACCTGTCTCTCGCAGACCCTTGAGGTGCAACCCGAAGTAAGCTTCAGCTGGTTGCTTCTCACTGTCTCCTGACCTGACACTCAGTGTATTTGTAAGGCTCTTCCTTTTAATAGACTGGTGTCAGTGCTCACCCCCTTCTTAATTTACTTTCCATACTTGTGGTATGTGGCGGTGAATCCTTAGCCAGACGGAGAGACAAATGCAAAGTGTGTCGTGTTGATTCTGTGGTCCTGGTCCACACAAGTACATCTGCTGCAGTCTGAGAGGATGCTTGACTGAGGAGGTGTGTTTATGCGTTGTGATGTGCTACTGCTGCTGAAATACCCAACCAGAAGATGAGGTGGGTGCTGGTTAAGCAGAATTACTTGCCCTTTAAGAAAGGAATTTGCATTAATTACATTGAAGCTACATGCAGTCCCAGATATGTGTATTTATCCATAGAAAGTCTGTGCAAACATATGCAGATTCATATTTCAAGTTCAACTTATTATCCTTTCTACCACCAGTTTAAACAGACCTAAATTACCAGTTGGAACTCTGTAGCCTAATTGCTGTTTCTCCTGAAGGGCTCAGGTGCCTCTGACCAGGTCTGGTTTCAGTCTTGCTAGAGCAGTGCCAGCTTGGGTTCTGACTCTGTTGGGTTCTGTTCTGGCAAAAGCTGTCCTGGGAATATGGTTTGTGTCTGTGTCTCAAGTGAAAGGGACTTCACATGCACAGGAATGATCATTTTAACAAAATAATAGACCCCCACGTCTGTTTTCCTCCTGTAGCTGCAGCCAGGCTGGGATGGCTCAGCCAGCACAGCTTTAGGCACAGTCCCCTGGTGAGACAGGAGAGTTTTGAGTTACAGCTGGAGGTTTTGCTCCAGACAGGATGCAGCAAGACCCATAAAATAGCTTCACAGCTCTTCAGCAGGACATTGAAGAAAGTGACCTGCTTTCATTTAAGAAAAACAGACATTCGAAAGTCGTTTTATTTCCAGAGTTGCAATCATTAAAATAAGATTTGCTGGAAGAACAGTTATGTTTCATCATAAAACCTAGTGAGGTGGTTATCAACAATTCCAGTTTTCCAAAACCAGGTTTCCAGTCCTTTTCTCTTTTCTCCTTCCCTCATGAAGGAGGGATTCTTGATCTCACTGATGGATCTGTTCAGGGAGATCAGGCTGTGTTCTGCAGTGCATTGTCATTAATACATGAATCACACTGATTAACATGCTTCTAAGAGTTGTGATATTTAGATCACTTTATTAATATAAATAAATGCATCCTGCTGGTTTGCACTTTGGCAACACAGAGATACAGAAGATTGGGTATAGTTATGTATAGCAGTGCTAAATGCCTTTTTATGTACTTCAGGAGCTGTTGCAGGCCAGCTCATCTGGTGGAGTTTTGAGCTTTGGATTGTTCTTTGATGTTAACAGATTTGGGAGATTAGCTGGCAAGCCCTTCCCATTTCAAAAAGCATGTCAGAACAACTTGCTGCTGAGGGATCCAGGGCTATGTGGTCTGAGGCAAACCCAGCACAAGGCAGAGTTTCCTACCTCACCTACAACATCATCTGTCTGTGATTCTTGTCCCCCTTGCTGCTGTTGGCAGTGCAGGAGGCTCTGTGTGTACCTTTTCAACCCTGGGGTCTTGTTCTTTCTTTCAGCCCTCAAGCTCCTCTCAGTCATTTCAGGAGACCTGGAAGGCAGCA
The DNA here is from genome assembly GCF_022539395.1 of Myiozetetes cayanensis. Lineage (NCBI taxonomy): Eukaryota > Metazoa > Chordata > Aves > Passeriformes > Tyrannidae > Myiozetetes > Myiozetetes cayanensis. The sequence goes on along the minus strand of NW_026087521.1, from coordinate 69,205,315 downwards.
AGGCAGGCTTGTTTTCCCAAAGGCTTCTCCTTGTGCTGACCTCTACTCATCAGAGCAGTCATGACTTCAGCACACCTCCAGGTTCTATGAGCTAACAGGATCTGGGTATTTTGTTGCAGAAGCCAACCACTGGAAGGTCATCCAGGTTGGATCTCAGGAAAGGTTCTTCCCCTAGAGGGTGGTTGGGCACTGAACAGGCTCCCCAGGGCAGTGGGCACAGCCCCAAGGCTGCCAGAGCTCCAAGAGTGTTTGGACAGCACTCTCAGGGAAAGGGTGGGATTGTTGGGGTGTCCTGGGCAGGACCGGAGTTGGACTTGGATGATGTTTGTGGGTCCCTTTCGACTCAAGATGTTCTATGATTCTGTGGTGGCTGTGGTGCACCTGCCTCTGGTGGTTGTCACAGGATGCACTGGCACCTCTGCCCTGGGCTGAGGGAAGTGTGGTGAGAGGAGGGAAGTGGAAGAAGGGAAGGAGAGGCACTGTGATGAGTGGCAGAGCACTGCTTTTCAAAGGGTTCTTCCAGGCTGCTTTCAGGAGGAGTTCCTGGCTCTGGATCTTGGGACCTCTGCTGCAAGACAGGCAGATGGTGCCTTCCATCCCCACCAGCACAGGAGAGGGAGGTCAAAACCAGCAGTTCTGTGTGAGCAGCAGCAACCCCCATTTGTCTTTGGGGGTGGGCAGAGCATGGAGGGGGGTGGGAACAGGAGCCTCTGTGTTGCACAGCTGATGGGCCAAGTGATCTCTCCAGGGTGAGGCGTGCTCTGCCCAGGTACAGATTTCCAAATTTGTACTGTTCTGTTGGCCAAACAGAAAGCTGCAGCCCAAAACTGGTGGCTTCTGTTGTGCATCTCTGGTTTAGCTGGGAAGGTAACTATGGCTGACACGTGTTTTGTACTTGGAATCCGGTCAAGTCTGGCTTCTGAGAACCAGATGTGGAGAGAACAAGCACACACCTGGCAGCTCGTGCTGGCTGAGAGCAGTGGCTCCGTGCACTTTGGGCCCTTCAATCTCTTGTCACTTCCTCGTGGAGGAACGTGCATTGTCACAATGGAGTTCTAATTATAAACCCTCTGCACGAGATTTGTTTCCATGCACTCTCTGCAGACCCCTCTCCAGAGCCCTTAGGCTGAGAGGGGAGGCCATGGGATGGGATTCTGCTTTTGGCTTTGCTAGTGGTGAGCGAACTGGGAATTGAGTTTTGCCTCTCCAAGTCAAAAAAGGGTTTCTTTACAATCCCCCAGACCTGTCTGGCAAACGGATAAAGCTCTTAGAAAATTTCTTTTCAATGTATGCTGCGTTTTGGTTATAAAACCAGCAAGTTGTTCTGGCTCCTGGAATTCCAGTTCCTTCTATAGTACTTCTTTAATTGCGTGGTTGAACCATAATGAAATCCACTGAAAAAAAAGAAATAGTGCATTTTCCATTATAGCTGCCATATGGCCTTATTGCTAACTTTTAATTAGCTGAGATGGTTTCATGCACATTTTATTTGGAGTGAGGAAGGACACTGAGAACTGGCTGAGGAGATGTCTGTGTGGAGGCATGGTGTCTTTTTTACTGTCTCTAAATAGAAAAATGTGTAATCCTCAGAAAGTGTTGTCCCACTAGGTCTGTTTGGCAGATGTGTGTGTGTGTGTGCTATTAAACAGATGCAGACACTTCTGTCATGTTAAAATAGAATAGTGTTGTTTGCTCTCTGGCTTTCCTAGTCCAGCAGATGGATTTGGAGGCTTTGCAAAACTGACTGGATTTTCTTCAGAAATGATAGAATAGGAGAAAGTACCAGGACATCCATGCATTTGCTGCTTAACATTCTCCCTCAGGAATAGGGTTATAAAACTGTACCTCGGGATTACTGTTTGCCTTCTTCCCTCTGCATGGCTCCCAGTGTTGTTACAGGGAATTGGTTCCACTGGAAAATTAGGCAGGCTGCAAGAAATGCCTTCTTTAACCTCAGTCTTTAGTGATGGACTTGGCAGTGCTGGGTTAATGGTTGGACTCGATGATTTTAGAGGTCTTTTCAAACCTGAAAGGTTCCATTATTCTAAGTGGAGAGTCAAGATCCCTGGCAGACCAAATCTGCAGTGTTCATATTCTACTAAAGACTAAAGAGGCAAAGAAGGCTTTAAGTACTTCATCCTTTTCCTCAGCCTTTTTCACTGTGTTTCATCACATCTCGTAGAGGGTGCAGATTTTCCTCAGCCCTCCTTTTGTTGCTGACGCACTTACAGAAGCATTTATTATTTACCTGCGTGGCAGCAGCCAGATGAAATTCCCACTGGGCCTTGGCCCTTCTGATTTTCTCCCTGCTCATGGCATCCTTGGCAGTGCTCCTGAGGTGCCTGCCCTGCTTCCAACTCGCTGTTTTCGCAAACAGCAAGTCCAACTTGGCACCTTCCCCACTTGGCTCCCTCACTGGTTTTCTTCCACACATCCCAGGAACCTCCTGGACTGCCTCCTCTCTGTTGTGTTTCCAGCAGACATCTGGTGAGTTGAAGTGCCCCACGAGAGCAAAGGGCCAGTGGTTGTGAGACGTTTCCTAGAGGCTTATGGAGCATTTCATCTGCCTCTTCATCCCGGCTGGGTGGTCTAAAACAGACTCCCACCAGGATATCCGCCTTGTTGGCCTTCCCCCTGAACCCTGCCCATAAACTTTGTCACCATCATGAAGCTCTGCACAATCCAAACACTCCCTCACATACAGGGCAACCTCACCACCCCTCCTTCCTTCCTCTTATCCCTCTCTCTTTCAGGGATCTTTGCTAACTCCTGTGCAAGGATGCTTTTCCCCCTTTGAGACAGGGGCACCCCATATGTGTCATGTAAACTGACCCATGATCAAAAAAAATCCAAAATTCTGCTCGTGACACCAGACTCAGAACCAGGTATTGATCTACTGGCTCTTCCTGTTACTCCCCTCATCATTCTCTGCAACTGGGAGGATAGGTAATTAAGTCACCTAATCAAATAAGCATGTGCAATGGAGCCCTGGCATTGGGAAACTGGATTTTAATTGTCATGCTCTGCTGTGCCAGAAGCAAACCAGATGGCTATGTGGCAGATCTGATGCTGTCTGCCACACAGACTGATGTGGTTTTATTTTTTTGCATGTAGAAGGGAAGAAGCAATCATGACTCATTTCATGTAATGCAGCAATAGTCCAGCTTCAAGCTGGACCTTGGTAGGTCCTTTCCATTCCTGACGAAGTGGATGCTTGCTTTTCCTCTGCTCACACAGGTTAGGAATAAGAAACTCCCTCTTAATTGCTTAAAATGTACCTGAAGAGACTCCTGTCTTGAAAACACCCCCTTGTAGTGCAGCAGTGCAGCTGTAGCTGCATTAACACCATGAGGGGCCAAGTTTAAACCATCTCCTTGGACTCTCAGTCTCACTTTGCTTTGTATCAGTTTAGGAACCTAAACTATGGTGGGTGTTGCTCTGCTGGTATCAGTAGTAAGAGGATTTAGAAGGCTAGGGAGCTCTGCTAGACCTGGGCATGACTGATATTAAAGGTGTTTGTTTTACGCTGCTTTTCCAGCTGTTTATTTCTGACCCCTCAGTTCCTGTCATTTGCGTGTTAACAAACAGTGCACAGGTACCAACATTTACCAGGCAGGGGGGAGAGAAAGCAGCTCTAAACTGAAACAAATAAGGTTCAGTCTGGGCAAAGGGGGGGATTTTTCATGCTAGGGACTGTGAAGCAGTGGGACAGGATGCCTGGGGAGTTGGTGCAGCGTCCATTCTTAGAGGTTTTAAGATGTGATGCGATAAAACCCTGAGTTACTCGGTCTGATCTCAGAGCTGACCCAGCTTTGAGGAGGAGGTTCAACTGGAGACCCCCTGAGGTGATTTCCACACTGAATTGCCCACTGATCTTTCTGTGGCTCCCTGGCATCTTAGACCCTGCAAAGGCTGGAGTAAGGACATTTCTTAGCCTGAAGTCTGTGGTTTAATGATTTATGGGCTTGGGAATGCAACATTGTGCAGTGGGACTGTGCTTCTCACCACAGTCCTTTGAGGTACTAGTAAGAGTACAGTATTTTTTCCTGTCTTTTTTTTCCTGTCTAACCTTCCAGTGAGGAGAGATTCCATGGATTCCACTGTGCTGCTGCTCTGGCTGCTTCTCTAGTGAGGGTGAGTTGGAGAGGCTGTGGAGTTAGAAGGCTGTTTTGGGACTCACCAGTAATTGAGCTTGAAAGCCTTTGAAATGCCCAGCACCACTGAGACCCCACCTTTTCTAGCTCGTAGGACCTGGTATTACCACTGCAAAGGCTTAAAAAGAGACCACAGAAAACCAGTACTGCAAATCCTGTAAAACTTCGGGGTGCTGACTAAGTAAGGGAATAATAACACCTGCAGGTCTTTTTGATACTTGGTGAAATGTAACATTTGCTCGTGCTTTGGACTTGTTTTGATTTGATTTGTGGCTGGCTGGTGTTTCATAATTGCACTTTGATGGCCCTTGAGGGCTGTGTTTGGGAGACTGGACTGGAATGGCATTTGGAGGCTTGGCCTCCACTCGTCCTCCATAGTCTTCAGCAGCTCCATTAGGACACTTTGGTGTCTAATTCTTACTCAAACCTGGCAGAGTTAAACATCAAAATGCTTTTATGGCAGCCACTGTCGCCCCTGTGCCTTCCCCTCATGGGCTGGCTTTTATCTGACTGGGGGCTCCGAGTTCCAGACTTTCTTGTACTGTCAGGTCTGTGGTGCTTATCACTGCAGTGCTTGTCTTGGCAGGCTCGTCTGGGGCTCAAAGCAACAAGTAAAATAATTTTCCCCATATGACATGTCTGGAAAGCACTGAGGAAACTCCTTGCCTGAGCAACTGGAGGGTATGGTCCACTGAAAACTGTTCAGTATGTTTAGATTGAAGCTTCTAGTCTGGAGCACAGCCTGTCCCTCCACTGGTCCTGTGCTCGGTTGAACAAGAAACCAGTATTTACCAGCAAACCTTCCAATGCACAAATAGTTGCTGTATGTGAGTGTTTTTCAGGGTTTTCCTTGTCTTTCTGAGTGACATTTGGGCCACTCCAGCGACTGGGCACGTGCACTTCTTGTGGTCTGCAGAACCCCCTTATCGCTGCTTATTCTTCCTGTGGAATCACGTTGCACAAGCAGAAAAGTTGCCTTCTTAGAAATGCAAGTCATAGCTGGTGGCCTCCTCTTCCATGTGCCTGAAGTTTGCCTGCCAGGCTCTGCACTGTCCGCTGGAGAAGAGTTCCTGTTACTGCTCGTGCTCTCCTGCCCTCACTGCCTTCAGAAGTGAGACTCCTGCTGTCTCTCCCTCGGTGATTTGCTTGGACTGCACCCATTAGATATGGATGCCTTAAGCAGTGAGTTGATCCTGGTTCCTGAAGTGGCTTTTAAAGGTTAAAGGGGCCTTGTTTGGTGCTTCATTTGGGGTCTTAGACTGAGCTCCTGGGCGTGGATGTGCCGTTCCCTGCCTGCTCGTGCCCATCAGCTTTGGCTGTGGGAGTACACAAAAGCCTTGGAGAGTACTAAGGACTGCATATAGAATACAGTGTTTCATGGAGAATTGATGGCAGTGAATTTAAAATGCCTTGCAGGTTTTCTGCAGTGGGTGGATTCAGGCTTGAAGTCCCCTGCAGTCCTGTCCTTGTCAGATTTCTGCTTTCCCTCTGTTCTCACATGTCAGGTTTGACTCCACATCCTTCTTTCAGTTGGAAGTTGTCCTGGTGCTCATGTGGTGTGTTTGGGAGAACATGACCCTCCACCATTGTGTTGTGGGAGGAAATGACCCTTGCTTGGCATCTTGGGAGGGAATTGTAAGAGGGGGAGGCTGAGAAAGTGTATTTTCTCCATTTTTAAGCAGAACTTGGGTGCACAGGGAGAAGTGCAGCTTTCCCTCGTTGCTTTCAGGGTTCTCTCTCTCAAGCTGCACTTCTTGCCTGGCTTTTCCCAGTCAAAAACCTACAGGGTTGAAGCAATCTGTTTACAAATTCAGGACAAAGCAAGTGCCAGAGGTATGCCCAGCTCAAGTCCTGGAGTGTAGGAGCTGTAGAGTTGTGATGTGTGTTGTTAGTGCTTGGGAGAGCTGTGTAAGGGACAGATACCCTACTGTCTATCCATCTCTCACTTTTTAGGTGTATCTGTATAAATACTTTAAAATACCATTCTTGTCCACAGTTATTTCTGCTGGTTGGTTTTTGTTTGTTTGGTTGGTTGGGCTTTGTTGTTTTTTTTCTTTGTTTTTGTTTTTTTCCTCTTCAGCATTAGTGTTTCTGTCTGTCTACACAGTGAAAATTAACTTTTTTATTTTTTCCTTTCTTATCTGGTTATTTTTAGTTTTCAGGCACACTGTCTCCCCCATTCTGTGCCATAATGTGGCTTCTGCAACCACCAGTGCCAGCAAAAGGAAGGGAGTGAGTGGCAGGTGGGGACTGAGGTGAAGTCTGGAGTGTCCCTTTGCTGATAGTGTGGATCCCTCCCTGCCTGATGAACAGCTGTGGCCTGAGGCAATAATGAAAGAAATGAGAAACAGGGGCTTACAGCAAAATGATGAATCCCAAGTTTGACTTTTAGCTTTAGTTCCATAGCTCTCTGTATTACAGCCCTTTCCTAAAAGTTACCTTTTGTTCTACTTCTCCCTTTTTTCAGGTATTTCCATTTCTTTAGGTACCATTGTGAGTGCCTTGTCTGTCTACTGAGGCATATAAATAATTTCCTTTATTACCACAGTTCTGCTTTGATTGCAGTCCCTTGATACAGTGCCTTTATGTGGATTTGGTCAAGTCTTTGCCTTTGATCTGCCTGGGATTATTAATTCTCTGTTATAATTAATGGAGGCTTTGTGTTTCTCCTACAGTCTCTATCAAAAGCTCTCAGAGCCCTTTGTACATGTGAGCAGTAATGCAGGAGCACACTGGTGAGTTGTGTGTCTGTGGTTTGTCTCTAGACAAGAATCTCAGTGTAGCAGCTTATTCAGGGCGGGTTTTTTCTTTAAAAATACCAGTTTTTGTCAAACTTCCGTTTGTTAAGTGTTCCTGGAAGGCATTGGGTTTTGAAGATGACTTTTCCTGAAGGAGTTTTAGCTGTCAGATGGAAATTCTGGGTGTGTTGGTCTGTGGCAGGCAAACACAGGAGCAGGTTAAGAACCACTGCAGGGTCTTCACTCACCAAGGACCTGTTGGTCTGGTCTGACACTTCCCGTGGGAAGTGGGAGCTCCAGCTGTTACCTGGTATTTTATGCAAGATCTGTCTGCTTCATGAGGGGGATTTGTGCTGTGTCCACATCTCTCCTGACTGAAGGAGGGCCGTGTCACTGGTCTGAAGGGGGTAGGAAGGGTCTGGAGTAGGGGCTTTCTATTTTGGGAACAATTAGCTGAACTCTTAGGATATGAGCTGTAGGCAGGTGAGTCACTGTCTGGAAAAGTGCAACTAGTCACGGTTTTGTCTCTGGGAATAGCAAGGAAACTTGGGAAGCAGTGGGACTTTGGGGGCAGGAACAGAGCTTCCCGTGCAGGGCGAGTTGCGTGGCCAGGGCACGTTTCCCATCTGTGCTGCTCCACCAAGGAGGGTGACAAACTTACTTGAGCAAATCATCTGTAGTGGAGCCAAGGGTAACAAAGCAGTCTGATAGCTCCCAAAATTCAGGTTTAATCATGAGATGGGAGTGCATTGTATAAAAGCTCAGCGCTGGTTGGATGAGAAGGAGAGCACCGTGTTCAGAAACTCATGATCAGTGTCACAACAGCTGCTGCTTTCTGTGGGGTGGGATCCAGCCTTGCAGTCAGAAATAACCAGATCTAAAATTAAGTAGCATTTACCATCTGTTTTTGTGAGACACAGAGGCTTGAGGTTGGTTTTTTAATAACAAGGCAGATGTCAGAGACCTAAGTGAACGCTGCCGTTGTTGATATCTTTTAAAATTACACTAAGATTATTAATAGTGAAGGTAGAAAGGATCAAACTGTTGATATCAGCTTGCTTTCTTTTAAAAAGGAGAAAGCAGGGACGTCTTTTCTTTTTATAGCACTCCTGCTGACTTTAAAGGCCGTTTCCTGACTTGGGGGAAGTCCTTGACAGCTCTGGTGGCATTTCCAACTTTGTTCAGCTAATTCCCTCTGTTGTGTGCAGTTTATGTGCAGTCCCATGCTCTGAGACAGCCTGCCTGGCTCACAGATGTAGCCCTGTGTGTATGTGAGCTGCTCATTCTGTTAATTTGTTTGAAAGGCCAGCACAGCTTCCAGCGTGACTAAACCATGTTGACTGCTGACACTGCCAGGAGATTGTCAGAACATCTGAGGGCTGCCAGGAACCCTTGCTGCTTTCCTGGGGGGGGCCGGTAGAGAAGTGACCTTTTACATGTGAATTTAAATCTCTAGTGGAGAATGTAGGGTTTTTGCTGAAAGCCTTGGCCACTTGCCCGTCCCTTTGTTACATTTGGATTTTGGTGGTGCTGGCTGATGGGGTGCTGAAATGGTTCAGAGGGCTGGTGCTGCCTGGTGATTGAGGATCTGCTCAGAGAGGAGATCTCCAGCCAGAAGGGAGGGAGGGTCTGCAGACACCTTGGAGAAATCATAGCTAATTCTGCCAGCTACCTTTCCAAGACATCATCTTTCTGTGCCTGTCGTTACACTTGACTTGTCCTGTGTAAGTTCCCAGCTCAGTCATTTAGATCGTCAGCAAGTTTTACCTTAATGCTGTGACCATTTCGTAGAGCCTGTGTTGTGGGTCAGGGTGAGGGCAAACCCTTGTCACAGGCAGGAGGGCATTCCCTGGATGCTGGGGCTGCTCCTTTTGGTTCTGCTGGCACGTCTGAGGGGCATCTCTGCCCTGGCATTGCCAGCAGGAGCAAACAAGCCCACTCGGGGCAGCAGATGCTGGAGACCATCCTCAACTAAGTGATGCTATTTCAGCCTCTACTCCATTTCCTTTCCCTTCCTGCTTCCCTTTGCTGCAGGTTTCCTCTGGCAGGTCTGTGAGATGGAATGATCAGGCTTTAGAGAAGAGTGTTTCACACCCATCTCAGTTAGACAGCAAGGGACTGTGCTGACAGAACGGGGGAAGATGTTCCCTGTGGGGAGGGGAAGGGGAAAAGAAGGAGCCCTGTGAGTGGGCAGGTGGAGTGTGGGCAAGGAGCAGTAATAGCTCATGTGGGACCTGCCCTGACTAAAACCTGTTGTGCAAGCTCTGTTCTACCAGTCAAACGCCCTCTTGCATGGATGAACCTCACAGCAGAGCCACTGTTGCCAGTCCAAAGTCGAGGAGGCTTTTGCCAGTTGAATAAAGCCCATAATCTTTCAAAGTAGCTTTGGGTTGGTGAAAGCAGGGGCTGAAAGCCATTCTTTGTTGTAAATTTGCATTAAAATACTGATCAGGGTCTTCTCAGAAATGAACCTGTTGCTCTGTCCTGGCTATTATTTTAGCTGCCTCCCCTGGCTCATTTGTGGGCTTCTCTGGGGTTTTTTTCCAGCGTTGTGGCTCAGTTTCCTTTTCCTGCTTCTGTTCCTTTGCTCAGCAGTGATAAGTGAATACTGGGGGGGAGTGAGCAGGGAAAAAGCCCTCAACATTTGTTCCAGTGCAGTGTGAAAGAGTTCTGGAGTGCTACAGATTGGGAATACCCTGGCAAGTTCACAGCCCTGAGAACAGTTGCTTCTCTGTGTACTGGTGTTGCTCTGTGAACCTGCGTGTTCCTGGGGCAAGCTGTAGGAAACCCAACCCCAGAGGGTGGAAATTACTTTCTTGGGGAGCTCCTTGCAGAGAAAACACCGTCTTTGAGGTGCCTGCTTAAGAGCCAAGGCAGGTGCTTGGCTATCAGTGGGACAGGGGAGGATTCCTGGCTGGCAGTCCACGGCCAAGTGCCGTGTCCTGCCTGCTGGCCCCCCTTCCTCCCAGCAGCTGGGAGCCTCTCTCAGTGCCTCCTCCTGTGTCACCATGCCCAAATTAGCAGAGGTTTGGCACTCTGGAGGTGGCAGCCCCTGTTATCCAGTTGCTGCCATTCCATCAGTGTCCAGACATCCCGTGTGCTTCCCGTGACCTGCCTGTGCTGCCGGGATGGCCGGACTGCTGTGCAAGAGGCGTAGAAAAGGAGGTAGGAAGGTTCCCTTTGTGGCAGGAGTCTCTCCATGAGCTGTCTGTGGAGTCTCTGTGCAAGCAGCTCTCCCTGGGCAGCAGGTTTGGGGAGGTTTTTTTCTGCTGAAAAGAGCTGTGCTTTGCCAGCAGCAACAGGAAAGGATGTTTTGGTCCTATGGGATCTGGCCCAGCCTCCCCAGATCTGAAGGCAACCATGGGGGTTACACATGGCTTATCCTGAGGGATGGGGGGCTTAATACACAAATTTGCATTAATCTTTTCTTTCTGTTCAGTAAATTGCTCAGAAGCAAGAAATATTTGTTAGAAACCTGAGTAGGGAGAATTTCTATATGAAAAAATAAAAGAGCAAGTGTATCACCTCAATTGAACTTCTGCGAACAAAACTAGTTTAGCTGCATTATCAAAAGTATTCTGGCTTGAAATGAGTGCATCATTTTGTTCATCTAGCATACACTGAGGACACATATCCACTGCCCAGAGGAGCTTAGCAGCTCTCTTGTGCTCTTTCACAGCGTTGGGAACGGTGGTGCCCTGAACTTACCGAACACTTGGCATTCCCAGAATGACAGCCCTGCTGTAATAAAGAAAAGAGAGTCTATCTAGAAACAAGGCTGGTACTTCCAAAATAAGCCTGGGCATTTATAGTCCTAGCAGGGTTTTAAACATGTTACACGTTATGTTCGGTTTCCACATGAATTGTCTCGTGCCTCGTGGTGACTGTGTCCCTGTTGGCATCACGATGTAGGAGCTGCTGGGGTGAGAAAGCTCTAGTTGGGTGTGCTGGGTAAGGCTGTTAGAGCTGGTTTCATCTGTTGCATGAGGCTTCTTTGCTCCCTGACTGTTTTTGGTTGTAGAGTTTTTCAAGAAAATGAGAATGAGTGCAGAAAAGGGGTAATTATGAATTTATTTAGTAACATCTTCAACCAGGAGGTTAAATAGCCTGCAGATATTCTATTTGCAGTTGGTCTCATTGCAGAAGGTACAGCACAAAGGGCTGGCAGCCCCCTTGCCCTCATGAACCACGGTTCATAAACCATCAGCTCTCAAAATGTCAGGCTGGTGTTTGTTTGCTTGCAGAACATGAGGACAGAATTTCATAACTGAGTATTTTAGTGATGCTCGGTGTCATGCTGCAAAGCAGAATTAAGCAGTCTCTTTGGCACTGCAATTAAGAAAAGTGGTAACTTGTTTTAAGCACTTGTTTCGGTTCTCTGTGAGAGGAGGGGTGGGCATTGCAGTGTGTTCTTCCCTGTCCTCTTCTGTCACAGTAGAATCTCTCTGTTTTCCAAGAAAAAAGCAAGTCCTGCTGCAGGATTTTGTACCTTTGCAGACTGCATGCCTGTGGTTTGATTTGGAAGGAAGAGCTTGCTGGGATACTGTCACTATTGGTTAACTGGCCCCTTTGTTTTGTTTTCCTGAAAAAAGTTTGTCTAGCAAACCTTATGTATTTGGAAGCCCTTGCTTTTCCCTGAAAAGACTGTGGGACTTGGCCCCTCCCAAAGGAGACTGCAGTACCACAAATGCTGCCACAAATGATTTTAGCCTGTCCTAACACAGAACTGTCTTCGTATCTCCTGTTTCACGTGCATCTGTTTCAGTGTCTTGGCTTATAATAAATGTTGTCTGGATTTAGGGGGAGATGTGCCTTGGAGAGTGTAAAAGTGTTCCAGCATCTCTTACTGTCAAGCTCTGTGAAGGTACTAAAGAACTATTCAGTTCTTGTCCTCAAGTTTGTTTCCTTCCATGTGTCAGGATGTAGGGAAGTATTTTAATAGCCATTTTATTTGTGAAGAGTACTTTACTGAGCTTCCCAAATGAGAGTTGCAGGTTTAGGACAAAAGCTTGAAATAAAAAGTTTCAGATTTGTGCTTCCCAGGTCCGTGGTCCATCTGTTTTTATCCCGTGGAACTGCTGGAATTATATACATTTTCACCTTGATTTTGGTAGGTCTTCCTGGGAGTCTCTGAGGCTTTAAGAGGGCCCCTTCCCTGGTGATGAAACAAGGACCCTGGGGTTGTTCTCACCACAGGGTTGGGTTTCTTGCAAGAAGTTTCCAGCCTGTTGTGTGGTAGCTCTGTTTAATGGGAGGCTATAAAAGGATGTTCCTTTGATTTTATTTTCCACTGTGGCTGCAGTTCTTCATGCCGTAAACTGTGGTTCTGTTTTGAAATGGATCTACCAGATGTTTTCTCTTACTGTAAATACTCCAAACCCTACATATCCACCAACTTCACATTTATTACACTCTCTCTCTGTTTTTTTCCCTCTGTTTCAGTGAGTGACCTCCAAGAAGAAGGTAAAAATGCTATCAATGCACCAATGAACCCAAGCATCGTGGACATCCACCCAGAAGATACATTATTAGGTAAAGTTTTCATGCTGCATTCCTTGACTAAGGTAGTTTATGGACTCTGTCCTGTGTCCATCCCCATCCCACCTCTCTGAGTTCCCACAAGAGCAACAGCATATTTTAGCAGCAAAAAGTATTTAGAACTTGGAGTAAAACTCTTGTCTCCCCTGGCCATGTGTCTCTTGATCTACAGAATTAGTTGGAGCAAGCTGTCATGGAGACAAATAATTAAATTAAAGCCAGAACAGTGTTGGTCATTTGGATTTTCTGGTTAGGAGAGTCATAGGAAAGGCAAAGTACTTTTCTTCTGAGTCGTGGGCAAAGTGTTGACTGCTCTGTGTGTGTGTGTGTGTGTCTGTCAGGGGTGTCTCCAGTGATTTCTTCTGGATGCCACTAGAGCTGTGTGTGACTTTAGAAGATGCAGGACCGCTCCTTGAAGGCCTGTCATGCAAAGACATGATCAGCAGTGAAGTCAGCCTGAGTTCTGTGGTGAATCATGTAGCATTATGGGTCAAACACTGTTCAGGGTTAACAGTATTTTGGGTGTGTGGTGGGTGTCACTTCCTTGTGATAGAATGCCTGACTCATCCTAGGCAGTAATGGGGAAGTAAAGGAGCAGGGGGTAAAAAAGCAGCAAAAGAGTCTTTCATAGGTTTATGAAAATTTTTCAATGTTCAGATAGCAAGGTCCTGTTTTTTTAGTAACAGTTAGGGGCCCTGGAAAATACTGAACCCAAATGTGTGGGTGAAGTCCAGGGTAACCAGTTAGATGGTGTAGTCAGTCTGGAATGTCATGTTTCCCATGTGACAGCAGGAAAGTCTGGCACTGCCATAGGAATTCACTTTAGGCTGGTCACGGTCAAGATGTCAAGTGTGCCAATGGCTTGACCAGCGGTGATACCAACACCCTCCTTTGTTGTCATGGTAGAAGGAACTGAGAAATCAATAGGAAAATAGGACATCCTATGGCCTGTCTACATTCAGTTGAAGATAAATCCATGGGGTCCATAAATAATAATTTAGCTGAAGAGATGTGGATCTCCCCAGGGAGGCTGTGCCACTGCCACCCACCCTTGTGTTCCTGTTCAGTGCCACTGAAAGGAGCAGCTCTAACCTGGATCACAGCTCCCACCTGGCTGCTCAGGGAGCTAAAATGAAGGGCTCAGGGAGACACCAGCAACTTAAAAGCAAGCACCAGAATTTAAAATAAGAGACTTGCTCCAGCTGTGTCCTAAATGGTGCTATCTGTATCTGCAGTACCATAAAAACATGTCCATGAAGAATAAAAGTTTCAAAAGCTTCACTGCTGGTTGCCATCCTAAACATAATTAGGATTGACCACCTGTAGGAATTGAGTCACAGGCTTTGAAAAGATGCTTTAACATTTCACAAAAGTGGCAGGTTTCCTGGGGGTCTCTCACATGTGCTGTTGTGAAGGTAATTCTGCCAAAGGTTTGATTTTTAGCCTTACTGAGCTCAAGTGGATTTTGTTACCAACATTTCAGCCCTTCTAAAAATTACTCTTTGTGTCCATGCCTCTTACACTTGTCCTTCTGGCCGCTGGAGAGCACTTGTCACATATCTTCATCTCAGCAGCAGAAGAAATAGAAGACTTTAGACCTGCAAAATCTTATTTTATGTTCTTCCCCCATGCACAAGTACTGATAAAAAGTGGGGTAATTTTAATCCTCCAAAGGTGAAGGAGTTCCTGCACTCAGAGCCATGTGTGGCCAAGTTTCGGGGAACCAGAGAATGGAGGCATAAACCCTCACCCCAACTGCACTGCTTGTAGTGCCATAAACTCACTGTGTTCTTCCAGATGATGTCATTTGGGACAGGTGTTTTCAAGCAGAAGTGAAATCCAAATCTAGGAGAAGGAGAAAAGTAGCTGACTGCACTTTTTGGAGTGAGGACGGTGATTTTCCTGAAGCATTCTGCACAGAGCAGGAGAAACAGTCTTACTTTAGGGAAGTAGGGCTGTGTTATCTTTCTGTGTGTCCCTAAAATTGCCTGACACTGATCACCAGACACTCCCTTGCTAAGATGATGACGGGGCACTGTCACTTGCCCATCAGCTGACAGTGGGAGTTGTTGCAGTGTTTCTGCACTGTGTGTTTGGAGTTGATCTCACTGAGGTTTCCCATTTTACTTGGACAGAGGAGAATGAGGAACGCACCATGATTGATCCCAACTCCAAGGAAGACCCCAAGTTCAAAGAGCTGATCAAGGTAGGAAATCAATGTTTTGTCCTCCTTCAAGCCTTTAACAAGTGAGCTGCAGGTGTTTGCAGTTAAAAACTTTTAAAATCAGAACCACAGTAAATAGCAGCTGGAGACTGCAGTGTATCTGTGACAACTGAGGTGAAGGTCATCAACCAGGTAAGGCTGAAAGCAACAAGTGAGAGAGACACAAACATCTCAGAGTGCTCGTGGTGGCTCTGCAGTAAAGCTCCATTGCCCATCTATATCCCTGTGATTGTCACAGTGAGGATCAAGGCTTGGTTTGCATCCACCTGCAGTCTGTGCAAATAAACCTTCTGCTCATGAAAGTGGGTTTGGAGAGCATTAGTGAGATTTCAGGAGGAGAAAGAGCAGGACTGCAGTCAGCACTTAGGGGACAGTGAGGAGGCCTCTTGTGTCATAGCGAAGTTGGAACTGAAATTCCTCTTGCCCTGTGTTGTTTCCTCAGTTTATTTCCCGCTACACTTTCTCTTTATTGTTTTAAAATAATTATAAAAATTACTTTTGCTAAAAGCAACAACACAGCTGTACCTGGGCTGGTCTGAAAATTTGGGGTAGTGTATTCTGTTTTCCAAAGAGGGGGTTGAGCTGTGGCATATTCCCCTCTGGAATCCTTGTGCACCCTGACTGCACACATGTGGTTCACAGAATTCCTCAGCAAACTGCTCATCTTTAAAACAAGCCCAGTGATCTCTTCTTACCACTGCAATAACATCTTTAGGGTTACAAAACCACATCAAACCGAGTTTAGCAAGGAGCTGTGCTCAAGTTTTGTGGTTATTCTAATTCACCTGGAACACATTGTGGTTTTAAATGAAGTGAATTTGCACATTCTTTCTTTGTGAGCACCTAAATCCATTAATTCTCTCAAAAGGTGCAGTGGTCTTGCATCACTCTTTCCACGTGTAATGTGGTTTCTTTGCAAGTGGAGCAGTGATAATTATCTTGAGTAACACAGCTGAACAGGAGTCCTTGCAGTGAAGCAGCCAGATGCACTCTGTGATGCAGGAGAATTGACACTGAGATCACAGCTGCTTTCAAATGAGGAATTTTCCTATTTTTAATACGAGTTGGTGAGTCCTCCCTGGGTGTCATAGTCCAGCAAGGTTATATTTTTCAGATTAAAAGCCTGAAAAGCTTCAGGAGCAGGGAAATCCGTGGCTAGAGCAGCCCTTGAGAACGTGTCTGAGTTCTTACAGCACGTTGCAGAGCCAGGCTCTGGGTCACCAGGCCAGTTTGCACTTGCACAAAGAGAGAGGCAGTGGAACTGGAGATTGTTTCCTTGGGATCATCCTCAAAGGAGAGATGTGTCCTGTAGAGAGCCTGTGTAATTTAGGTAATTGCTAATTATCTGCATACCTCTCAGCAGTTAAGAGTTTTTTCAGGGATTCAGCTGTGTTGGTGTGAATTCACACTGGGCTGGTGGGAATCTCTAAGGCAGGGAGAGGTTTGAATTATGCTGGCAGAACTTATTTTACGCTACAGAGTTTGGATAATGTGAAAAAATGAGCAATTTATTCCTTGTTTTCTGTTCTTCTGTGGCTAGTGGCCTTTTCCAAGAGCCCCAAGGAAGTAATTTGCTGTGCAGAGGCAGCAGAAAAGGCTGCCTGCCCCACAGAGCTCAGAATGAATGATCTCCACGGACTGGAGAGGAGTGAGAACTCGAATAGATGGATGTTTTTACAGTTCAAAGTGGCTCTGTCTCTGTCTTTTCCCCTCAGAGAGGAATGTGTTCAATAGCAGCAACAGAGCCCTCATGCCTTCTGAAATTTGCCAGCGTGGCTCGGTTTCGTTGGTGCCAGCCCAAATCCCTTTCAGCACCAGCAATCCCTTTTCAGAGGTGCCAGTGGTTTGCCATCACTGCCTCTGAGTGTCTGTCCTGGCAGTCACGTGCAGTTGGGTGGGAGGATCTCAGAGCGAGGAAGCAGCAGAGATATCTGCTACTGGTGCTGCTTTAGCATCCCTTTGTCTCCACCAAATGTTGTTTTAATTCCTGCTAACCTCACGCCATAGGAATTACGTGCTCTGTGGATGTTTTTTTGGAAGTGATTTTGACAGAGACACAGACTGAGTAGCAGTGTGGTAACATGGAGAGAGCAGCAGGAGAAAAACACAACAAAAAGCCTCATTCCTCACTCTTATTAAAGCAAATATACAGTGAATCCCCTTTGCTGAAGGCTGCTTAGTTGAGCATGCAAAAATACCTGCTTTAAGTCTTCTTGCACATATGAAAAATATTATACCTGGGAGTGTTGTTTGTTACCATCATGGCCAATATTCTAAAACAGGACACAGTGTTCAACTAAGTGCCCTCTGTGGCCAGCAGCCTTTTCTTCCTCACTCCCTTTGCTCTGTGTGTAGTCAAAGTTTGGTACATGGCTGAACAGACCTAAAGGTGAAAACACAGATCAGGGAAAGGCATGAGTTGTTGGTTTTATTTTTATATATATATATATATATATACGTATTTATATGTATTTATATATGTATATGTCTGTGTATATATAATATATAAAAATATTTTTATATTTATATAAATAAAATATTTATACCTATATATATAGGTAGGTATTAATATTTTATTCACAAAATACTCTGTTTCTAGTGTCTGAAATGTGTGACTTCATGTCCTCATTGCCCAGTATTTGCCAAATGCACAGCTGACTTAAAGTAAGCATTTGAATTTTAAGTCTGGGCTGTTTTGTGATCAGAGATGTCCTCTGATATATTGTTTCTTCTTTTATACTTCAGAGTCTGGGTTTTATTCTATATATTATTGTGAATCCAATTAAAATTCAGTTTCCATTAATTTATCAAGTTCCTCTGGCTGGTCCATGTCACTAATTGTAAAGAGTTCTTGGGGTTTCTTCTAGCTCTCTTTTGAATACTTTAAAAAAAAAAAAAGTTGCTAATCTATGTGTGCTTTCCTTGTTGTGTGTTTCTGTGTGTGTGTTTGTGCATTGTGTATAAAGGTGGAGCGAATCTGAACCTCCTGGTTCAGATACAACTGAAGAGTCAAAGTTTCAAAAGCTTCATTGCTGGTTGCCATCCTAAACATAATTATATGGGATTAACAAACTGTAGGATTTGAGTCACAGGCTTTGAAGAGATACTTTAACATTTCACAAAAGTGGCAGGTTTCCTAGGGGGTTCTCATTTTCAGTGTTTACATAGGAAAAATATTTTAAAAAGAGCTTCTGCTGATTGAACACAGAATTCTAGAGCAGCAGCTTGCAAGAATTGGGTCCTGTCTGAAAGTGCCCTGACAAAAGGCAGCAAGTCACAGTTGCAAGATGTTTTCCCTCCCTGCAGAAACTTCTGTGAGGTTGGCTGATACTGCTCCAACTTTTGACTCTAAAGCCTCATCTGAACTTCATACAGGTCCAAACACTGCTGCTCTGGTTTCAGATACTGCCTGAAATGAGTAAACATTCCCACGTGTGGTAAAATATTCCTAGAAGATACCACCTTTCTCCATGGCTAATTTTATGCCTTTTTGAGATTAGCTGAGGTGGAGAGAAAACCAAAATGATGCCACTGTCCTTTTGGAAGGGTTTCATATGTGCCCAGATGAAAACTGTGCTTCCTAAGGAATTTTTTCCCTTAAATATAAATTGAAAATTTTTTGTAGTGAAGCTGGAGTTGTACTCTGTGTACTAAAGAAGTTAGAATGTTCTTTGGGATATCTTTTATACATTCAGGTGCTAAAATAGTAAAAGAATAAAATAACTATGGCTAGACCTTGTTTAATTTGTATCTCTTTCGTGTACTTTTTTTTTTGCTTGTATGTACTTTTTAGTTTTCAATGCTAAATTTTTGTGAAACATTTAATTAGCACGTAGTGTAAGTATTTCCCTTTTTTTAACACCCTCTGTCCAAAGGGTACCTGCCCTTTTGGATATGGGATGTTGGGTCCCACATTAGAAGGTACTTCCAGGCTTTTATTCTTTTATTTTTGATTCCTTGACATTTTCTAGATTCTGACTTCAGTACCATTTAGCACAAAACAGACAAAATAAAATGTTAATTAGTGGTTTCAAGTAGTTCAGCATCCTGAGTCTTCCTTTAACAAGGCTTTTGAGGACTTCTTGAATTCCAGCCTCTTCATTTACCAGGAATGTCCTTCTATTCCTTGGAAAAGATTGAAAAACAGAGGAATAAGTGATGGGAGTTTTCTCTGCTAATGTGGTCGTGGTTCCCCACCTGCAGAGCAGAGCTCTGCCACCTCTTTTATTTAGGCTGCATCTTCTTGCATTTCCTTTGCTGATATTGGATAGTGAATAACTTACCAGAAAACCTTTATTTGCAAAGAAAGCTCTTTGGAGGAGTCATTTTAATTACTGAGATTTTTAGAGGGCCAAAGTGATTTACACACATGGGCACTGATGCTGATCCATGGATTGATTAATTGCTGCCACATCTGCCAGCTAAAATTTGCCACTTACATGCTGTTACTTGCTATTTTTAGAGCTGACTTTCGTCCCTGCACGTTTTCAGCATGTTTTGGAAGTACTGAAGATAATGGTGTTAGTATTTCATGTTGGGACTGTAAACTTCTTTGTGGACACAGTTTTTCTGTGCCTAGAAAAGCTTCCTTGAGGTTTGTAGACTGAATGAACATCAGTAGCCAGGCTGAATTATTTAAGTATCCTGGTGACCAATGTATTCAAATACAGGATTCCCAAGATGGGTGTTTTCCAGTGCAAGACTGTCTACGTTTTGCTTATTTTGGTGGTTTTTTTGCACTTTTTTGTATATTAAACCCCCAGATTTTCTAAGTGATCGTGACTGCCAAGAAGAGGCAAAAATATGGTGTCTAATCAGAAAATGAATTTAGAGAGTCCTCCGTTTTATATGAAGCAAATTAAAAACTTCAGCATTTGTAAAAGAAGCTCATTGTTTTAGGTGGCTCTAGTTAATGGATTTGTCATGTGTGTGAATGGCAGTGCTCTTCTCCTAGAGAACCAAGGAATTAGTAGGAATTATCACTATGTCTCTTCCCACAGAACTATATTATTTTTGCAAAAGCAATTTAATTTTCCACCTAGTAAGTTGGAGGAAAGCGCTACTGCCAGCATCAAACAGAGGCTGTTCTTCCTGTAACTGTTTGGAAATTATTATCTTTATTTTAATCCTGGGCTTTTGTATTCTTCAACAGTTTAAGATAAAACGCCTTGACCTGTTGCTAAGGACAGAGATCCAGCTCTTGGGCCTCTTGAGCTCCTGTTTGTAGAAGTGTTCACTCTGTCCCTTCTGAAGCTCTTCTTTCTGGCAATTATTCACATTTATTCAAGGAGATAAATATATTCAGGGAGATAAATCATAGTAGGAGCATGAGACTATTGGTGTCTCTTGGCAGGTCTGCTATTCACAGAGAAACAGGTTTTTGGGACATGAAGAACACCCAACATCAGCAAAGGCTGTTGCTGCAGAGCTGCTGGTTGTTGTTTGATTTGGAATTGGTGCCATAAGGTGATGTTTTAATGAGGAAAAATAGAGGGCACTACAATTGCCATGCTGTCAAGACCTGAATTAAAAACCTTAAGGGGCAAAGAGAAGCTTTTACTCCGTTGTTTTTATCTGAGGTCTTATTTGGAAACAGAAAAGCTCATGGTTACTCTTCCTGTGTTTTATATTCCTGATGATATGAAAGGAATATATTTCAGTCATTATTTTTAGACATTTGCCTCCTCTTTCTGTCCTTCCAGGTTCTGATTGACTGGATTAATGATGTGCTGGTGGAGGAGAGGATCATTGTCAAACAGCTCGAGGAGGACCTTTATGATGGGCAGGTGCTGCAGAAGCTGCTGGGTGAGTTGACACAAGAGAAGATGCCCCCCAAAACTGAAAGAGGCCCCAAATTAAGCTCTTGCAGAGCTGCAGAGAGCAGCAGGGCTGTGCAGTAAGGCATCACCCCACCAGGGATACACCTTCTTTCAGTGATAGCTACAGGGTCAGCTTCTCCATCTGCTGAGAAGGCAGGAAATCCAGAGAATTCCCAGGTTTCATGGCCTAACAGAAAAACATCTAAAATAATTTAAAATAATATTTGCATGTTTTGGTAGTCGGTTTAGAAAAGATTCAAAAGCATCTTGGCTAAAGAGTATTTCTCCCATTAATATTATTTAGATATTGATAAAAAGTTCCTACTTGAGGTTGATAGAAACAGTCAAAATGTTCAGAGTATTTGTGAGTTGATAACCTGCAAGTCTTTTCTGTCTGGGCTGCTAGAGTGCTTATGTATTTCTGTCACTTTAAAAGAAATAAATATTTGTCTTCAGCTAAGTGAAATGTCTGGAAGAGACATACTTGAGAGCAGAAATATTTCCATTATTGGAACAGTAGGTTTTGATAACTCTGAGAGGTTTCTGAAGGCATCTTTAAGAGTTGAAGGCCATCCCATTTTGGGAAAACAGTTTTGGTGAAGTATGTTTTTTGTTTTAAAGAGTGGAATAACTGGATATGTCCAACCAGTCCTGACCTCCCAGAGAGATGATTTTTCCTCAGGGTGGAGGGAGAACAGAAATCAGCTGTTCCCGTTGCTCTGATGGCTGGAAGAACTCGGCTCTCTTCTTTTCTTTTTACAAAAATTCAACCCCTTTGTCTTTGGCAAGAACCACAATGCAGAGGAAGAGAAGAATGACTTTTCTATGATTTTGGCCACAAATAATTACATTACAGAAACAGAACTGCAATTTTACTTAATGTCGTTTTACAGATTTTCCTGCATTATTTCATTTTTGGAAGTAATCAACCATGAAGTGACAATGACATGACAAGATTGTTCCAAACTACTCCCTTGAATTAGTCCCACTAAGGCAGCACAAATTTGTGGGTCAGATGAGTCTGTTAACTCTTGAGGGTTTGAGGATGCAAAGTGTCCCTCTGCTTAAATTCACACCTTCAGCTACCTCGAAATAAAGCTTTGCAAGCTGCAGTAAATATTCACATCGATTAGCAATTGGAACTTGTACAGATTCCTTGTTTAGTGAAGGCTGTGTTTTACCAAATGCTTTTCAGCAGTGAAAGGAATTGGGAGGTACAATTAATGTTATTACTAACTTGATGCCTAGCTGAAAGTTGTTATACATTTTGACACCTGATTGATGAGCATGTTCAGTTTTGTCACATTTTTGTTGGAACTGACGCACTTTCCATGAAAGTTTTACTTTCAGACATTTTTCTTTCCGAGGAAAATAATTCTTTTAGAAAACTTGAAGCAGAGTCCAGCTCTGCCCCGTGGTCTGTACTCATTATTTCCACCCAGGACCTTGTTTAATCTGGTTTTGCCTGTTCTTTTTGGTTTCTGGATGTTTTTTTCAAACACAGAAAAATTGGCTGACCGTAAACTGAACGTGGCAGAAGTGACACAATCTGAAATTGGTCAGAAACAAAAGCTGCAGACGGTCTTGGAAGCTGTCCATGATTTGCTCCGACCCCATGGCTGGACAATCAAGTGGAATGTTGACTGTAAGGACTCTCTTGTGTTTTCTGTCTCAGCTTCCCAGGCAAAGAGGGGGATGACAATCAATAGGCTGATCATACTCTCTGTGATGCAGGGTGGTTTTAAAAATGATTCCTTTATTTTTGATTGTAACTTTGACCTTCGTCTGTGGCCTTGAAGGATGGACAGGTGTGTTTGTAGAATAATTGAGGTAGCTTTGTTCAAGCCCCCTGTTCCAGCAGAGCCTGTTACAACCCAAAAGTGAGAATGGAATTGGGAAAGTCCCTTTACCCATGCGGTGAAAGAGTTTCATCCCTTACAGATGTCAAAGCTTGTGTTAACACTTCAAAGTCTGCAAAAAGCAGTTTTCTCCAGTATCCTCCAGTGCAGTGATGGAGGCTGCCTGTCTTCATTGACAGGGAGGGAGCTGAAGGGCCTGGACTTGTAAGTTCTGCATGTAGCTTAAAGGAAGGGCTGAATCTAGGCTTTGCTACCTTCAAAATTGTATTTCAGATATTTACTAATTTAGGAAAAGGGGGAAGAAGCATAAAAAGAAAAAGGACTGTTTACCAAAAGCATTTTTTCACTGCCTTTTTTCCCCAGAGCTGTTTGTTTAAAATAAGACCTTCAACCTTCTTTTATTTGCTTCATTTTCCTCGTTCCCTGCAGCAATCCATGGCAAGAACCTGATTGCCATTCTTCACCTGCTGGTGGCTTTGGCAATGCATTTCCGCGCTCCCATCCGACTGCCCGAACACGTGTCTGTGCAAGTGGTGGTTGTGAGGGTGAGTATGGAAAAACTGACAGGAAAAATCGTCATTTATCACCCTGATTTGGCAGGACTGGGCTGCTCCCATCCATTGCCCCTCATCTCTTGCCACGTGTCCCAGCTGTTTGTCCTGGGAACGCATTTTTGCGTTGCATGTACTCACATGTGATCCTGTGAACATCCCCTCTTTAACATGCTTGGGACCACCATTTTCTACTGCAACAGCAAGGTAAAAATGGGATTCTGTGTGAGAGAGCCTCGTGCCTGTAATTTCTGTCACTTTAGTGAATTTTTTTTTGCCATGCATTTTTCGTAGAGAAGCTGCTGAAACACAAAGCAGCACAGAAAGGAGTTTCAGCACGTAGAATCTCCCCAGCCTGGGAAGCCTCTTGCTGGTGTTGTTTCACCCCACAAATGACTTAATGTGCAGACCTAGACATGCTGTTTTACTTGGCATGCCTGAGAGACTTTTCATCACTCCTTTCAGAGTCTTTGTGTTTTTGTTAGCTTTCCTTAGATATGGAGAAGAGATCTTGACCTAGGGAACCCTGACTTCTTCTCCCCTGCCCTAGATGTTGCTCTGGTTATTCCTTTCTCTGCTGGTGCCTGTTTGCTGTGACCCTCAGTCCCAAGGCAGGCTCAGCCACTGGCATCAGGCTCTGCAAGTGCCATTCCTTTGAAGAATAAAGAAGATAAAGTGATCTCAGACTCTGCCAGTGCGGGTCCCCTCACACAATAAGGATGCTTGATTAGGCAAGAGCCTCATTTTGTTTTACGTTTAAACAATGACATTTTCCAGGCTGCCTGCCTGAATGCTTTGGAGGGAGAGGGTGTGATGAAAATGAGGAACTGATGGATGCTCCGTGGCACACAACGAATGTTTGTGTTATCCTGAAGAGGTGATTTTGAACTGCTTTCAGGCTGCTGTAGTAGTTCTTTCCTGTTGAGAACGGTGAGTTAGTTACAAAGTAACATGAATGTAAATAGGAGACTAATTTCTTTTCAAATTTCTTTTGGCTGTCTTGGAAAGATGAGGAGGAACATGTAAATATAAGCTGTTTTTTTCAAACCCTGTGAAGTGGCTTCTGTAACTGCTAAGTGAGAAAAAACCCCTTAGGTAGGCAGGTAAAGCCTCCCCAGTTCAGGCTTCAGACCCCTCCACCCCTGCAGCAGAGGGAAGCCTGTGGAGAAGGTGTTTTCACCTCTTTTCCTGTTGGAGGGACATGGAGGAGACACCTCCTGGGAGGTGGTGGTCTGCCCTAGAGACTGGGGAGGGCTGAGGTGAAGACAGGATGAGGTAAAGACTGCCAAAAAGTGGGGAAGAGGGAAAGTGCAACACCTGTGTCCCCAAGGGAGTGCCTGGAGGGGTCAGGGCAGGGTAAACCGAGAGCTAAATTAAACCCAAGAGACTGTGAGCTCTTGCTCTTGGACCTCAGAGCCTGGAGATGGTTTTGGCATCACTGGCTGTGAGCCTTGCTCAGCTGGTCCTGTGCAAGAGAAGGCTTGTTTCAGCCCTTTAACCCACTGCTAGGAAAAGCTTACAGCCCCTCAGCTTTGTTTGTTTAAATGCAAAGTGAGGCACACTGTAAACTGAAGCGTGTTTCTTCTGGAACAATAACTTTCACCTTACCTGTGGTACACTGAAATATGTATTGGTTCAGTGGCATGGATCTCTTTAGATGGATTTTATTTAGCCTTTGTTATACTAGTGACAAACAGAATGGCAGTGAAGTGAATACTGTTCTAATCCAAGGAAGAAAATTAAGATCCTTTTATTATCAATTTATTGTTTATCACATATCCTTATAGTGATTAAGGTTCTGTCAAACTAGATCACAGGTTAACGTAAGGTGTCTGCTCTGAGAGGTTGTCATTTAGATGCCTCTTCTTGCTTGAAGATGCATTTGAGGGGGCTAATAAATGGTCTAAGGGATTTCTTTGTAAGCCTGGCAGAATTGACCCCTCAGCAAGAAAACCATGCAGGAGATGGGAGTGTTGAGCGAGAACACACCCACACTGAAACTAAACTAGTTAAGTCTCATTTTCGTGGAGAACTTTGACATTAAGGATTATCAATATCAGCTTTGCTGAGCCCTCCTCACACTGTGCAGATCCCTGAGGTGCTTCTTGCCCTGGAGGACTGTGCTTGCACTGCAAAAAGCAGAGTTATTGTGGTTTAGCAGGTTACTGCTCAGCCAGGTTGTGTGCGTTTCCACATCCCAACACCTCAGTACCTTGTGGGCTTTTTCTTCTCTACCTTTACTGTCCCTCTCCAAAAATGAGATAGTATTATGACTGCACTGTGCAACATGGGAAGTGTTTATCCAGCTCTCCACAGTTTGGTGGTGATTCTGCCCTTCTTTCAAATTCTTTTAGCATCTTGAGGTGACAGGCTAAGACTTTCCTAAGGTGCTGTATTTCTTTTTTAATTAAAAGTAGTTGATTTGGAGTCTGAGAGCCCACAAGCATTTTGGAGAGGACTTTCTGTTTTACCTTCCCTTGCCAGGAAAAACCTTTCCCTACCTGTCTGTCTTTCAGTATCACACAGAGCAACTACAAGACTAAACCA
This sequence comes from Myiozetetes cayanensis, assembly GCF_022539395.1. NCBI lineage: Eukaryota > Metazoa > Chordata > Aves > Passeriformes > Tyrannidae > Myiozetetes > Myiozetetes cayanensis. The sequence continues at coordinate 69,179,885 of NW_026087521.1, read as the reverse complement.
GGAGAAAAATACTTTTGTTCTTATTATTTTATAATGGGCACCAACCATTATGTAGCAAGACTCAAGAGCAGAGCTCCTGAAATGTATTTGCTCTCAAGCCTTTTTGAAATCAACTTCCAGAATTAGTTTTCTTGCTGGTTTTTTTTGTGTGGAATAGAAAATTGGGTAACCATGGCAGTGTATGCCCACGTTACACTAGAAGTGTCCCAGCAAAACAAGGGTATAAGTGGGGCTTCTACTTAAAATCCTGTTAAAATCCACTCCCAGTGCCGAGTTAAGAGTCTAAGATGACAGATGTTTTAATAGTGGTGTCGCTCAGCATATGCCTGTAATTCCAGCCTTCCTCAGTGAGGGGCAGGGAGGAAGGAAACTTTGTGGTTCCAGTGTGTGCTTCCAGTGAGAACTGAGAATCCTGAGGTTTTTTTAATTCCAGCTGCTTCTGCTGCCTGATAGTTGAAATGTAAACTTGCACGGTGAAGAAATACCCTAATTCAGAAAAACAAAAAAGTCCACAGAAGGAAGTGCAGAAATTGTCCTTCAGGCTCACCGTGTGGGTTATTTCTGCAAGGCTCAGCAATTGCTGCCTTTTGCACTTGGCTTTCCTCATCCTCCTTTTTAAAACCGTGGCCTGCCTTGGTGCTGCTGGGAGATCCGAGGTGTTTTTGCAGTAATTCCCTTCTAGTCTCGAGTTGCAGGCTGAAAGGTCAGAGGCGAGGCAGGATGAAGAATAAATGTGCCTGGTGCCAGTGGTGCAAGGAACCAAAGTTTTATCTGGGAATGACATTTGCTTTTGGATTGCAAGGCCAGGGGACCAGGCTTGCTGTGTGGGCAGCTGCCTCAGAGCTGCCTTTTCCACCAGCTGGGAGGTCAATGTTGGCATCCATTCCTCCCCCTTATCCAGCATCTGGAGGTTGCTTGCTGAGCTTTTGTTCACAGATTGCAGCATCTTCTCCCTGGGTCTGTGGTGCCTGGAAGGTCCAGAGCCCTGTGTTAATAAAGTGGTGGGATGGAATAAAGACCACGTTGTTCTGTGCGCGAGAAAACGCCGCCCTGTCAGGAGCTTCTCTCGTTTTTCCATCCGCCCTGTCATCCTGGCTCGTTCCACCAGCCCTTCTGGCACCGTTCCCAGGATGAGATACATGGATGATAGGGAAGTGAGGGGCTGTGGAGACAAGGCCAGCTGGCAGCATCCAGCCCAGGGCCCAGCCAGGCACGGAGCTGGAACAGCAGAGCAATGGGAGACCACAGCTCCCACCGTGCTTCCAGCCAGGCTCCCTGAGAAAGCTGCCCTGCCTTCATCTCGAGGGCAGGAGTTCTTCTCACTGGCTTTTTGGATTTCAGTTTTTATTTCTCTAGATTGCTTCTGGGGAAGGATGTGTTTCCCTTCAAAGCTGTTCTCCTTAATAAGTTCTCGCTTGGGGTTCAGCTGGTGAAAAAGATTGAGATGGAAAACGTGTGCAGAGCTTGTGCCTGGGGGGTGGTTTCCCTGCTTACCTGAGCCATCAAGCTTTATTAACCCTGCCATAAGTCATTCTGACAGCCCTGGTTCCTAGATGGCTGCTGAGATTTGAGCTCTCTGTGTCAGCTTTTTCAGAGTAGGGAAGGGAAGGGAGGAAAGAAATTCCTTCGTTCAGGCATAAAGCTGTATCCCATAGTTTTGAAAGGAACCCATAGAGGTGTTAAGCAAGTTTCTCACTTGGGCAAAAGCACTTCCAGCCTCTGAGATGTTTTGAAACTCATTCTCACCACCTGCTAACTCTCACTCTAAGGGTGGGAGGCCCCTTATTCATGCAGACAATTATCCCGAGAAGACCAAGTGTCAGGGAAATATAATTTGCTGTAAAATCAAACTGGTTGAGCTTTCTGTGCTCCCTGCGTTTCCTTGGGGGATGTGTTCCTGTCACCCTCGTGCCTGGAGAGCTTTGCCAGCACACCCCTGCTCTGGGGGCAGCCATCCCTGTGATTTCAGCCCCAGGACTCTCTGGAGAGTCAGGCTGCCAGCTGTGTCAGGTTGCTGGTTGACACTGTGACCTGAACATTTAAATCCCCTGGGGGGTTTGAGGTGGGGCTGACAAACTCCCTGGGATTTGTGTTCCAGGCACACTGCTGCCTCTGGTCTCTGGAGGAGGACTGTGAGTTGGTTGGCTGCAGAGGTGTATTTATATGCATTTCCCAAACATCAGTTTGGCTGCCAGCCTCCTAAATGCCGCTCTCCTGGGAGTGAGTCCTCTGGCAGCTCTTCCACCTCTGCTGAACTTTTAGGGAGCGTGCTTCATCCAGTTTTGTCCTCAGGCATTCTGAACTGCTGCAGAGCCCCTAATGAGCTTCTCCTTTCCTAATTCTCAAGTTTCTAACTCCATCTTCCTTTCCAGAAACGTGAAGGCCTCCTCCAGACCACTCATGTTTCAGAGGAGCTGACGACCACGACAGAGTAAGCACAAAAAGCACTTTCACATCAGTGGTGCCTGATTGTGAAACCATTTATAAAGATGAAAGATAAATTAAATCTTCCCTCCTCCCCTATCCTTGCTAAATTAACAAAATCCCTAAAAGGTGGTGCTTTTTTAACTGTATAGAAATGCCTTGGTCTCTGGAAATACATTACAAAGGAGAATTGTCCTCTAGAAATTCCTGTGTCACGGAAACTTTTAATGGAAAGTGACCTTTGAGAGCTGTTTTTCCCCCTGCCTTCTGGAGGCAGATGTATCTCACTGATTTCTGCCCAGTATTGTTTTCTCTCTCAGGTGAAGGGCTAATGTAGATATTTTGGGGAAGAATTAGTTTGGCAAAAGGCAATTATTTGACCTGTCTCTTGAAACTGGAGTGATACCCCATGAAAACTGTGAGGGTGTTTCAATAGGGTATCACTTCAGTTTTGAGGGGTCTGTCAAAGATCTGTGTTTTCAGCTCAGGACTAGAGCTCAGCAAAACCAAACTGAATAAATAAACCCCATTCCCTCTCTGGTTTATGCACCAGAGTACTTTGCTTTCTGTATTTACAGTCCTTTTTTTGTAAGGAGAAGGCTAGACACGCATTTTGGCTGCAAATGAAAGCTGAGATTTTCCCCTCACGTGGCCTGAAGGCAACTCATGTAAGAGGGGCTTACATGAGCCCTCCCTCAGATTATCAGAGTGCTGGCTCCCTGTAGAGCTGGCTCAGCTTCCCCTGGCTTTGAAGATAAATGGAGTACCATGTGGCTGAGCTCAGGGGGGAAGATCTTTCAGATGGAAACGCTCAAAAATGAGATCATAACATCTCTGCGTGGACATTAAAGGTCTCACAGTGGGGGTTTTTTTGTAGGATCAGAGCTCTGCCTCGGGTTTGTGGGCCAAAGTTTCCTCCCCTCACTCCTGTGCTCTTGAACAATGGGCTTGGCTTGTCCTCTGCCTCAGATGTGGTTTGTGAGATGTAATCTGCAGGCTGGGGCTTAGGCACTTTTTTAGCCAGATGTTTACAGGTTTGCATTTGTGTTTATACATATATTTTGTGAAGCTGTTTGATATTACACAGTATTAAGAGGTTTGCTGTTTAATGTGCTGCATGCCCAGATACAAGAATAGCCATGGAAAATGCAGTGATCAGCAAAATCCAACATTCACTGCATGCTTTCAGATTCCTCTGTGCAAATCAGGGCCTGATTCTTGGCTGATAAAGATCTGCCCATGTCTGCTGATGTCACTGGCTTGTGTATAATGTTTTGGATTTGGCAGTTTTGTTTACATAATAGCCTCAGATGCTGTGTGTTTTATTTTTTCAGAGGAAACAGGTTAAAGTGGGATAGATAACTGTGCTTCTGAGCTGTGTGGTTTGGTGGCTGATGCCTGTATTCGTGGAAAATGTGCACAGAAACACATTCATTCATTCACCCTCCGTCATCAAAATTGTCATGGATAAGAAATCATGATGATGTGTAAAACAGAATTATGTGTAAAATATAATTACACATTTCCATTCATTTCCAATGTACCCCCCCATGTCATCACTGGTGTTCTGGGGACATTCCTGCAGCACGTTGGGTCTGGTCTGTGGCAGGCTCAGCCTCCTGACTTTGTAGGAGTGGTTGGCCCTTGGGAAAAGCAGAAAGAAATCTTGCAGGAAAAGGCCTGTTAAGCCCATGCTCTTGTCTTTTCAAAGTGATTATTCATGAACTAACCTGATACCTCTGAATGCTCTGACTTGCAGGATGATGATGGGCAGATTTGGTGAGTAACGATGTTGACTCTGAATATTTTTATTTATTATTTATTATTATTTGTGTCAGGCACAGAAATGAGGTCTGGTTTCTTTCAGCAGATCAGGACAATGGGTTGAACAATTCTATGGGGGTTGGAACAAAATTGGTGTTTAGTTTTTTTTGGTGGCGTTACGTCACTCATCACCTAAGAGATGTGGGCTCATGTAAAGGACTGTGTGTGGTGAAAAATAAGTAATTAATTTTCTTTATTCACTGATTATACCATGTGCACATTACCATTGCCCTCTTGCAGAGTATCAGCATAAATTATTAATAAAGCATTTGGAAAACAAGTAAAGTCAGGGGGCTTTAAAGGTAAATATCTTAATACACCAAAGAAATTTGGATAATAAATTTGTTTGTTTATTTTACAGCAGAAAACTATTAAAATGTGTTCTGCAAATAAAAAGAAATTGATCTTGGAAAAGGTGTTAAAAACTGTGTTGAAAACATAGATTGGGTTAGATATTATTTTACAGTGTTTGGAAGGTCTAAACATAATTTAAATCTTCACACTGAGCTTTGCTCTCCATACACTGCTGGATCAGTGTTCAGGTGAGTTCAGTTTTAAGCTTTACTGAAGTCAAGGGTACCACCAGTAATTTTTAATTAACCAAATTACTGTCTGACTTTGAGTGGTGGGTGCAGCCATAGCTATTGTTTAAGTCAGGATAGGGGCAAACAGTCAAAATTTGTGTTTCATTTTAATTTTTCTTCCACCTAAATATTTTGTGTTCCAATTATGAATGGCAAAAAAAGGGAAATCAGTGACTGATGTGTTTATATTCAGTTGCCTCTAAAATTCCCAGGGTAGTTTGCTCTGGCATTTAGCTAAACACCAAAACAGGGTGGTAACTTTTTAGCTTGGGTCTCTGTCCTGTGGCTTTCTGAGGAGAACCTTCAAGCTTTGGACACATAACCTGCTTCCCATACTTGGCTTTTGGAGTTGTATTTATTTTAACTTTCTTTTTCCCCCCAAACCAGAGCGTGATGCCTTTGACACACTCTTTGATCACGCACCAGACAAGCTCAGCGTGGTCAAAAAGGTAAAAAATAAAATCCTGTTTATATTTTCCACATTGCCTTTTTTTTTTTTTTTTTTTTTTGGTTTTGAAAGATATTCAGAAACATCCAGCAAATGACAGAAGGGGAATCTGGAGGAGTGAAAAGTTATCCCCAAAGGGCCTTGTTTCAAAGCCAGCTGGTGTTTTCCACAGCACCCTGAGATGTGATTCACCCATAAATAAGTTTGCTGAGTGCAAAGCTTTTATAGAAGAGTTGGTTTTGTCCCAGGGCTTTTCTGCTGAACACTAATTCATCTGGTCCCCTGGTTTGTCCCCCAGGGCTGAGCATCATCTCACAGCACACCCACCCAGACTTGGTTTTGACATGGTTCTTAGTGTTAGACAGAGCAGAGGGGCCATGTAGCTGTTTATCTCTCTCTGCCAGCCCTTGTTTTGGGGAAGACATAAGGAAGAGGCCCCGTGTTGATCCACCAGAAAGTTCCAGCGTGGCTGTTTATTGGAACTGTGCAAAGATCAGCGTTGTAAATTGTCCCTTCCCTTTGTATGAAGTGGAGGATGTGTGCATTTACAGTAATGCTTTGAAGTCTGTGGAAGATTTTACCTTTCCAATCTGAAGTGTCTTCTAGAAAAAAGTGTTTTTAAGTTGACAGAGAGCAAAGTTAACTCTTTAAAGCATTAACGCACCTTTGGAAGTGGTGGGAGCAGGGGGGCAGATCTCAGTGCTTCAATACATCAGCACAGAACTGGCTTGTAGGAGCAGGATGTTGCATCTGGAATAGAAATCCCAGACTTGGGTCCCATCCTGGCTGTAATTTGCTCACTGATCTGCTCACATTCCCCCCGGGAACAGAGCTGTGTGCTGTTGGCATCTTCTCGGGCTGCTTTTAGCTCAGTGCTGCTCATGCCTTGCTCTCAAGTGGTGGGGCTTCTCCAGGAACCTGAAAAGATTAGAGTGGACAGTAAATGCTCCTACTTGCTTCATCTCCAAGCACTGATGTCATCTCAGCTTCTTTTATTTGCCTTGTGTACTCAGAAAGCTCATATAGTGAGCTGTGTGGAATAGCACCATCTGGTGAGTTCTGGCACGTCGTGCAACAAAAATGCCTCTCTGACTGAGTTGTTTTCAGTTTTATGCACTTTATTTGTGCAAAAGCGAACAGCCCACACCCATATTTATCAGGCTTTAAAAAATGTCTTGAAAGGTCATGTGTTGTATGGTGTGATGTGTAAATTGCTGCCTCTGGTGTTTTCTTTCGTAGTCTCTGATCACCTTTGTGAACAAACACTTGAATAAACTAAACTTGGAAGTAACAGAGTTGGAAACCCAGGTAGGAGACTTTGTCTTTTTGTGTGTAATCTGTAAATTGCAAATCTAGCCCTTTGGGCATCTTAATGTTCGGGATCTTGGAGCAGCAACGACATGCTTGGAAGCCTTAAGTAAGTGTGGATTTCAGTGGCAGTGGGGTAGTTCTCACTTTAAACATAAAATTAAGCAATTTTTCAGGCTAAGCAGAAGCAGATCTTCTCTCCAGAGTTCACTGAACTGTGGAGAGATGGTTATCTTATTGTCTCAGCAAAAAAAGCACAGCATCTAAAGAATTACACCGGGAGCGTGGGTAATTGGTTTGAGCTTGGCTTAGTGTAATACCAGTCATTCATTCACTGCTATTTTATAGCTTTGCTGAAATAAGTGGGTGACTGGATCTGATCTGTCACAACAGATTGTTGCTTAATGCCTTAAGGGTGCCCAGCAATTTATTTTGGAGAATATTAGAGGATGTCATGTGTGCCATATCAGGATCACAAGTGAGAAATCTGTTAGAAATACGTAACATTTCCCCCCTTAGTCAGTCATGAGTCATCCTGTCAGTAGGGACACTCAATAGTATTGCCCAAGTATGTAGGATATTACTGAATATTTGCTGAAACTGTAAACAACCTATTTTTGGGGAAAAAAATTCTTTTATGAAGTTAAACTTCTTATCTCTGACCGGGGAGACTTAATTTCAAGTTCTGATTAAGGGCAAAGACTTGAATGTCCAAAACACACAATTTAAGAGGGATTGTTGTTCAAATTACCAGGTATTGTGGTAGTAGGACTGGGAGTATTTAATCAGAAAACATGTTTTCCCAGGACGTTTTGTTTTGTTTTGTTTTTTTTAATAAAAAAAGCTTCCTTAAATACTGGAGAGAAGCTGGCAAGATCCCTCAAGCAAATAAAATGAATGTGAAGAAAGCAAGAACAGACAGACATACATAACCCCACCCTAAAGTATTCAGTAGCTCAGGAAATAGATAACTGGCTGAAGGTAAAGAAGATCTTTTTTTCACTCTGCCTATTCAGGCCAAATATTCTGCCCAACTAAGGAATACAAATTGTGGATCGCTCCCAGTGAATTGCTTTTAATTTTTTCTGCTTAGAGCTATTTACTGTATGTAAGTAATTAAAATAAAATATGATCCTGCAAGGGTTAATGCTCCCAACAATTGCTGATGGGCTTCCTTGTTTTGCTCAGGAAATGAGAGGAAGGGAAATTGTGCTACCAGATGTAGGGAGAAAGCCTCTTGTGGTTTATTTTCCTTTTCTTCAGAGAACAGACAAGAGAGCAAGCTCTGTCAGCAGGCTTTTAAGAAATTAAAACTGATTTCTCTTGCTCAGCTGAAATCAGTGGTGATTTCACCCTGGACAGGTGAATCCAGGGAGCAGATGAAACAAAGCCCTAAATGCATGTTACAATTCCCTGCTATGACCGGAAGGATCACTCGGTGACTCCTGAACCATCTGATACCTCTGTGCCAGCAACAAAACAGGGGTAGAAATCAAAATACATCATTTGGGCCAAGCATTCTTTGTTCTCCTTGTTCGTGAATGCTTATTTACAAACAGACTCTTTCTCCTAGGAATGTCAGCCATGTCCCTCTTTAGTTTGCAGATGGTGTTTATCTGGTCTTGCTCATGGGTCTCCTTGAAGACTATTTTGTTCCACTTCACAACTTCTACTTAACACCTGAAAGTTTTGATCAGAAGGTGGGTAGAAACTCCGTTGTTTCCATATTCTTTTTGCATTGTTCTCATGTGGTATTTTCCAGTTTCTTTTCCCTTTGTGCCAGGTAAATCAGAATAACCTGGTATATTCTCTCCAGGAGCTGTAGCAAAGAGGCACAGGCTGTGACACTTGATAGTTAAAACCACTAAAAGTTGTTTGTGAAATGGAAGGGCAAATTCCCAATAGCTAAGGAAGAAAGCTATTGTGTTACTAGCGTCAAACAACACATAATAAATAAAGAAATGAATAATCAGAATGAATAAATCAGTAATGAATGCTTTGTACTGGAGAGTGCTTTGCGTAATCAAAGTGATTTTTTTGGATTGTAGTACTGCCTGAAGTGGTTTTGTGTGCCAGACAGCAGAGTTGATGCCTGGCCTTGTATGTCCTGTGTAAACAGGCAAGAGAGAGAAGAGATGAGATATGGGAGGCTCAGCTTTAGCTGCATCCTGTACAGTGGGATTGACATGGAGTTAAAGCTTCTTCCCAGGGTCACAGGATGTCATCCCTGCAAACTGCCCCCTCATCTCATTAGGATCAGTCCCCTAATACCTGTTCTTTTCCCATAGTTTATTGAAGAAAATAACTTTTATGTATATAACATTATAAACCAACATATTATTTTATGATAGTTTATTATTTTATATTATTTATATAAATAATATAAAGTTATATTATTTATACTCCTACAAACCAAACAGGATGTTTGGTATTTGGGGGCTTAGAGGGGCTCCTTCAGGTGTTAAGTTTGTGGACAGGGTGGGATTAGTTCATTCTGAATGTTGTATGCTGCACAGGAACTGGATAGAGCAGTGGGAAAATTATTATCTATTATTACCTCTTACATAAGCTCTCCTTTATAGCTTTCTCTTTCTTTTTGTAATCTCAATATTTTGAATTTTTGCCCTTGTAGAAGTGCAGGGTGCTGAGTTGCAGCCAGCACCTGTTCAGGTACAATGTTGTTATTAATGGTTTAAATTCGTAAAGATTGGCCAGTACTCCTGAAGTGATGTTGTGGTTTTGGGTGGAGACTCTGCCCTGAGGGATGGGGGATTTGCAAATCAAAGAAGGAGAGGCAGGTGCTGTGGTTTTGGGAAAGAGAAAAGTATTTTCACACTGACAGTGATTGGTTTTGTCACAGTGAAAGAGGAGGAGCTGCAGCAGGTAAAGAGAGATCAATAAAGTCCTGAACAATATGTGAGGGAAAGTGGCCTTTCTTCCTTGTTATGGGGGAGCTTTGTGTGCATAACTCCCTGATTTTCAAGATGAGCAGCTGGAATTAAATCCCCCCCCCCTTGCTCTGTATCTCCACCACTGTCATTTGCGGTAACAAAACTGCACAGAATTCATAATGCAAATTACCCTGCTTAAATTTCAGTGAGCGTGGACAAGAAATCTGCTGTGCAAATCTCTTTAACTCACGTTTGCTTCTCAAATGAGAGGTTAAAAGACACCTATTTTCTTTCATTTTTCCTTTTGTCCATATCTTGTAATGGTTATTGGGAGCTCTCTGGCCTCTGCCATGGAATCTGAGCTCGGGGCTCAGTGAGGTTTCTCAGTTCCTGTGGTACCCATCACGTTTTCACACTTGGATTTGGAAATCTGAAATTACTTCCTTTATATCAAAAGTGAATATTTACCCTAGAGGCTTTCATTTCTTAGTCACTCATATGTGCTTTCCATTAAACATGTCAGTGTTTAATATTGAGTTAAACAGAATTACCATTTTCTGTGTCAACTATAGAGAGAATAAAGCATTTAAAAGATTTGATTTAGGGCTTTCAATGCCTGTATAACTCTGAGATTCTAAACACTTCACTCCTTTCAGGTCCATAATGTTTCCTTTGCCTTTGAGCTGATGCAGGATGGAGGACTGAAGAAACCAAAGGCTCGCCCTGAAGGTATGGACATGCTTTAAACTGTGTATGAAGACATAATAGCAGGTGCATTTCAAGTGCATTTGAAGACAGGAGCAGTAGTTCCACAAAGTGGAGCTGTAAATGGGCCCCTTGACAGTTTTCCAAAGGATTCATGGCCTTTGTCTGGGGTATATCCTTACCCCTGCTTCTTGTCTGGAATGGATTCACTGAGGTGTCCAAGTCTGGCTTTAGTGAATCATTCAAGAGCTGTTCGGTGTTATATTTTAAATTCAGATGGTGTTCTGCAAAACAGTCCAAGCAGAAAGCTTTTCATGGTCTAATTCTCATAATTCTTACAGCCAGTGCTGGTTTGGACTCCTGTGATCAGATTTCAATGACAGATAACTGAGAGGCTTTTGAGGTTGTTGGTTTGGTTTTTTTTTTGAGAACCAGGAGCAAACTATCTATCTCCTTGATTTATTTGGACTTGGGAGTCAGATCTGAAATGTGTAAAAACTGAGTTTTCCCTTTAAAGTCTCTGAACCTCGAAATGAATTAGTGATGAGGTCTGCATTGTTGCTTGCACCAGGGATTAAAAGAGGAATTAAAACTTTATGACTGCTAAATGAGCGATTCTTACTCCTGGTGTTACAAACCGTGTGTGTTTTAGAAGCTTCCTCAGAACAAATTAAAACCAGGAGCCCCCAAGAAATGTTTACTGTGACTTAAAATGGGACAAAGGGGTGGTAGTAAATAGATTAACAAATAGTGGAGCTGGTTATAGTGGGAAACAAAAGACAATATTAAATGCCTGTGTGTCCTGTTTTAAATCTGGGGATGAAAGGTGCTCCTGAAGAATATTGTGAAACAAGGCACTAACTTGGGAAAGTAAAGGAGCGTTCTGAGTATTGGAGCTCAGTCAGTGGGTGTGTGAGGAGGACAAGGAAGCTGGAGAAATACAAGCACACAGGCAGGGATGGCAGCTTGTTGAGTTGGGAGGGTTAGGGAGATGCAGGAGGAGACCAGGTAAGCCAGACAAGCCTGTTTTTAGAGAGAGGAAATGGTAAAAAACTAGGAGATGACTGACATAGTTGAAAGCCTGTCCTTTTTTGTTTCATTTTGTTTTGTTTTGGCCATTTGACCTGGCAGAGGAGGCCACCTTCCCATAAGGCTTTCCTGTATCCTCAGACTATCAGGAATGGCAGAACACTGTAGCAGATCTTTTGTTTGCTCAGGACAAGGTGTGAGCAGCAGTGAGCAGCAGAATATGTTTAAGTGCTTTACTGATTGAAGATTTAATTATTAGTGGAAGCTGGAGAGCCAGATGAGCTCACAGAACATTCCTTTTTTGCTGCTGCAGGATGTACAGTCTCCTGTGTGTTTTCCTTCCCCTTCTGTGTGTCCCCATTCCCAGTAGCAGTGGTTCCCAGCTGGTGGAGTGAGTGTGCTCCTGTGATGTCTGTGTGGCTGGAAGTGCCTGGAAAACTGTTGCTCTTGGAAAACTGCTCCTGTGGAGAGGACAGTGACATCTTGGGTATGGCCTGCCACCACAGTTCCACGGAATCCTCTGTAAGGTGCTGGCAGCCAGTAGTGCCATGCAATTTGTGTTTCATAAAGCAGTCATTCAGTTTGGCAGACACTCTGAGGCTCTGCAGAAGATTTTGTGTGCAGTATGCTTTGTTAATGCCATGTTGATCCATTGTTTGTTCCTCAATAGCCTGGAAAACCTGCCAGGTGAATCCATGTCCTTTAGCAGGAATTGGGCAGTAAATGCCTCGTGAATTAGAATCACAGAATTGTTAAGGTGCTGGCAAGAAACAGGCCTTGTTAAATATTTGAGTGTGTCTTTGTATAGGTGTAAATAAAAATAGGAGCATGCACATCATCTCCCAGTCTCTGTTCTTCCAGCAAAAATCAGTGGATTGGACCAGGAGCAGGACTTGATGGTGAATTATTGCACCAGGACTTGATGGTGAATTATTGCAGCAGAACTCTGTTCTAGTGGATTAATTTATTAGCCTGTAATGAGGCTGTTAAGGAGTGTGAAAGTTTTAAATTAATGGAATATTTTAAACTGTTTTTATGATTTATGACCACTTTCAGTTAACATTTTATTAGTTGTTGTTGGCAGTGTTATGACTGTGCATGTTTTATCCTAAAATAAGAAACAGGAGGCTGGGAATATGCTTATTTTTGGGAATGCCTGTTAGACACTGATCAATAAGGAACACTCTAATAGCCCACACAGGGAGAATGCATCTCACACTCTGTACTCTTTAATGCAGCAAAACCATAACAAGGTCTGAAAGTTAGGCAAATGGCAAACTAGAATTACAACAGTGAAGGTAATTAACCTTCAGACTGCATCGTCAAGGAATGGAGGTGGAATTTCCCCTTCTGGAAGATGCATAAAAAGAAAATAAGAAAACATGCAATGTGTTCTCTTCTATGGCTAAATTTACATTTTAAATGCATCTCTGAGGCAACTGGGTCTTGGTACTGAGAATGCTGTGGCAGTGAGCAACTTTCTGTTGTTCTTGGAAAAACCAGAATGGTGTTTCATTTTCAGTTACCCAGGTAGGACATTTCTTTTTTCAGAGTGTGTGACTTCACAGCAGTTAGAATATCTCTCTTTGGGGCAGGAGAAGATCCTCTTACAAATGAAAATTAAAGCTCATAAATGAAGCATGTAAAATAATATGGGAAAAAGGGTAGAGAGAAAGTCTGAGAGGTTACTGAAAATCTCAGATGAAAGTGTTGCCCAGTTTTCCCCCTTTTCTTTCCCCCCCTTTTTTTCTCCCCCTTTTTCTTCCCCCCCTTTTTCTTCCCCCCTTTTTCTTCCCCCCTTTTTCTTCCCCCCCTTTTTCTTCCCCCTTTTTCTTCCCCCTTTTTCTTCCCCCCTTTTCTTCCCCCTTTTTCTTCCCCCTTTTTCTTCCCCCTTTTTCTTCCCCCCTTTTTCTTCCCCCCTTTTTCTTCCCCCTTTTTCTTCCCCCTTTTTCTTCTTCCCCTTTTCTTCTCTCCCCTTTCTTCCCCCTCTTTCTTCCCCCCTTTTCTTCCCCCTCTTTTCTTCCCCCTCTTTTCTTTCTCCCTCTTTTCTTCCCCCTCTTTTCTTCCCCCTTCTTTTCTTCCCCCTCTTTTCTTCCCCCTTTTCTTTCCCACCCTTTTCTTTCTCCCCCTTTTCTTTCTCCCCCCTTTCTCCTCCTCCTTTCTTACATTCTGTATCCAACCTTTCTTTCTACTCCTTCAGCTTTCTATGTGCTGTGCCTCCCTCCCCAGTCCCTGGATTCCATGCCTGTGGTATTTCTTGGCATTTATTACAGTAATAGGATGGAACCTGTTCCCTGACCTATTGTGATAAGAAGGGATATTAAATAATAGAAAGCTTTGAGTCTGCTGAGAACTCCTGCTTTGTTTATTCATGGTTTATATCCCTGCAGAGCTGTGGATGTGTGAGGTTTGGTACCTCAGGAGGTGTGTGACTGCTTGCTCACTCCTCCTGTGGCCAGGGAAGCCACTGGTCATTTCCCAAAGCCTTTATTCCAGGTCTTGGACAGAATTAGACCTTCTCTGTAACCAGTTTTAGATAGGGAGGGAATTACCTTTCTTCTGTTTCCCAGAGCAGCTCCCTGTGACTGGATGATCAGGATAGGAAGAACATCATTTGGGACACGTAAAAGGCTTGACTTGGGGAGATCAGAACTCTGGGGGGGTTTGTTGCTGGTCCCACCAGCTCAGAGGTTTGGGGGCTTTTGTTCCTTTCAGGACAAATGAGGGAAAACAAAATGCAGGTTAAGGATTTCTGCTTTCCTCCCACAGATGTAGTCAACTTGGACCTGAAGTCTACCCTCAGGGTTCTGTACAACCTGTTCACCAAGTACAAGAACGTGGAGTGATCCTGAAAGCTGCTGAGGTCTCTTCATCCTTCAGCCTCCTGAGGCAGAAATGACCATGAACACGCCCTCTGCACGCCCCCCTTGTGCCTTCTGCTCCACTTCATGCATTCTTTCTACAGTTGGTGTGCTCTGTCTGTAGCTCTTTGTATGACAATTCCACTAAAAATAGTGCATGTGTAATTCTCTAGGTCACTTGAAAATGTGTAGGTATGTCACACTTTTACCAGAAGCTTGGATCTGTTGTTTGTTATAACCTACAAGTGTTGTTTTGAGAAAGGAAATATACCACTAACTACTTTAATGAGCAGGGAAAACACAAGACCTTCCTCTTGGCTGGAGACTCTTTGGTTCTACACTAGGCTTTCTTTTGTACCCTCCTTGGTTGCAACTGGCATTTGGTGATTTTTCCAGGCTTAAGCGTTTAGCAACAGAAAATCAACACTGGGATTTATTTACAAGCTGAGGCTTTTCTGTTAAATAAGGTTTCTGTTGGGTGGGTTGGGCTGAGGGGAATTACAGGCACTACCTGAAGCTCATGGCGAAAGCTTCAGGTTTTGGGTTTTTTTCACCTCATTCTACTCAGTGTTATTTCCATTCAGTGTTTACACAGAATAAGTCATGTAATGGGATGACCAACTAACTTTTTTATGTCTATTTTTATTTGATCTTTTTTCTAGGAGAAATTTGGTTGTTAGAGCCACTGTTCAGCTTCAGTCAGGCCAGTCAGGAGCTGGTCAGACAGGCACAGACTGGATTAATGCATTTTGCCCCCAGTCCTTTCTGAAATAATGATCTTGGCAGTCTAAAGGTTGATTCCTCATTTCACATTGAGGGGTTAAAAGGGTCTGATGACTCCTGTTGGAGTTGTTGGCAGCTGTAGGGTCCTGGGGGTCAGGCTTTTATAAACAGGCAGGTTTGCTCTGCTCCATGAGCTCACTTGAATCCCGTTATGAGCAGGCATATTCTTACCCTGAAAATAGATTTCTTACACCAAACATTATTTACCCTTGAACTCAGGAACCACGCTCTTTGAATGGTATAATTTTGCAATTGGGATTTTCTCCTTCCCTCCTTAAAGAGTTTTTCATCTCAAAGGGAGAGAAATGGACTTCTGCTTCTTTGTTTCCTATTTTTGGGTTCTGAGCTTTAGCATTTGAATTATTTGGGTCACCTCCCCTCGCACCTCTAAAACAAAGATGGAAGGCAGTTGCCCTTTCTTTGCATGAAAAATTCAGATCTCCTCTGCTGTGTAAGGTTCTCTGGGGAATCACTGCTTGCCTGTGCTTTAGGAAGGAGCTGACCTCTCACTGTTTATACAGAGCCCAGAAAAATTGGGCTCGGAGTTCAGATGGGGCCACTAAACTGCCACAGCACCAGCAGTTATTGCAGAGGAGATTTATAAAGGCACCAAAGGCTGGTGGGTCAGCTCTCCTGGCAAGTTAAGGACATTGGTCTTAATTCTGTGCTGCGAAATAAGGGGATCATGAGGCTGGAAGGTGATGGAACTTTCTGAAAGGCCTCTCAAACTTTTAGTTTAATCCGGTGTTACCTGTGGAAAACAAGCCTGTTAAAGAGTTGTCATTCCACACATCTCCCTTCAGGTGATGTGGAAGGGCCAGTGCTGTTTATATTCTCTGGGAGCTGCTGGGAAAGACCTCCAGAGAGTCTAGTTTTTGAAATTGCAAGCAATATTAATATCAAAAGCAAACAAAAAATAATAAGAGATTAATAAGAGCGATTTGGCTTTGGGGATGGTTCTCTCTGAGATGGGATTATACAGCTGGCATCTTCATGGCTTGTGAGCAGATGTGAATGTCCTGACAGGTTTTAAGAGTCTGTTTTGTTCAATTATGCATTTCTGGTCACTCTGCAGAACCCCAAGTCCCTCTGCTGCAGCCTGAGGCATTCCTTATGCTAATATCCCTGTCAGCCAGGGCAGCATCCTTATGTTGATGTCCCAACCAGGACTGCAGGCTGGATGCCCTGAGCAAGTTTGGGGCAGGTGTCAGACCACGTTCTGTTACGTTTTTAAGTCTGTTTGTAAACATTGCACAGGGAAAATACTCATTCCTTGGCTCCTGGCCACTCACTGTTCCTGCAGACGCTGCATTTATTGTTAACAGGACTGTGAGCAGGGTAGATTTAACTGAACTGGAGCTTCATCCCAATGAGTCCAGTTTCCAGGAAGAGCAACGCAGGTAAAGCTTCTCTGCACACCTGCTTTTGTCCTGCCTCTCTGCTACACCTGTGACACTTCCCTTCCTCTCAAAAAGCCAGGCCCACGTCAAACATGTTATCCACGATCTCTTGGTGTTACTGGGGGTTGACGTTTGTTCCCTGGGTACCAGTGGAATGGATCCCAATCCTGTTGGGTTCATCTGGAGCGCTGGATGCTCTGCAGCATTAAAGCTTCCACATTTGGAAGTGCTTAATGAATGTCTTTGTCTTTTCCAGTCCATGCAACTTGACTTTTAGGTGCCTCTCCTGGACATAAGTCAGTTCCACTGAGCTCTCTTACCACAGAAGCAGCTCAGACACTCCTCAGCTGCATTCTGGTTTTCAAGATGAAAAACCAACAGTGACAGATTTTTTTAATCACCTTAAACCTTAAAGGATTTCTTACCCCTCTTCTCCACTCCCCAGTGCTTTCAGTATTAATGTGTTTTTTAAGAGTCTTTTCTACTGTTTTTAACAGTGTTTACTCTGGATTTCTAACTACTAAAACCCAGCCTTGCAGATAAAATTCTGGGCTTGTCACATGCTGGAGACACCCAGCTTGGTGATAAGAGTTGTGTACTGTAAGCAAGTTACAATGCAATGCTATGTTTGCTAAAACTCACAGCAGGAATGTTATGCATGGTTTGTGACAGTTGTACTATTTATTCAAATAAACAAATAATAATCACTAAGTTTTCTCCATCTTTTGTTTTTTTTGCTAATTGGACAAGTCTGTGGGAAGAACTTTTGAATGGTGAAGTTCAGCCACCAAGGATCTTAGATCTGTTTCTGGCCTTGGTACAGGTGATGAGAGGGTATGGGCAGCACAAATAACATCTTCCATTGGTTTCTTCAGCTTTTTTTCTGTATTATTATTGCTCAGCTACTGGACCTGACCAACTTGTTTATCTTTTTCCTTCCACAAGAGAAAAGCAACTGAACTGCACTCTCTGCTACCGTTAGAAGGCTTGGGAGCCAGTTCTTGCACATCAGCACAGGAGGGAATCCTGGCATGCCAATTTGTGCCTACAGAGCTCTTGGGAAGCTCAGGGAAGTCTGGAGTGACACTGAAAATGTCTGTGTGCTTCCCTTTGCTCTGGTCTGGAGAGAGCACAGAGTGGCTCTCCAGTACTGCAAGGCTGCGTGGGGAAGCAGGAAAATGCATTATCAGATCTTGGTGGTGGTGGGACTGCTGTTGGTTCCTTGAATTGTTCTTCAGTGGCTATTTTTAAACGAGGACCAGGTGTGTGGGGGTGTGTGTGTGCATGAGATGTGCTTTGGGAATGTACAGGAACACTCGGGCTGGGGGGAGATGGGCAAGGAATCAGCTGCAGCTCTGAGGCAGAATTTACTAGAGCAGTTCTGCAGAAGACTGGGTGCTCCTTGCACTCAAGGCAACATCTTCTCCTTTGAAGGAAAAGAAGAGGGTTGTCCATCATTTGGTTTTCAGAATTGCTTTTTTTAGCACTGACACTCAATTGTGAATGAGGCTTTCAAGGAAGAAGTCCTTTGTGTTGCTAGTTGAAGTAGGGAGAGACCTAGGAATTACAGATGGATTTCCCAGCAGTTAGTTCTTCCTGCTCCCTCTGCCTGCTGACGTGAAGCTGGCTATGTCCAAAGTTCCCAACAGCATCTCCAAACAATACCTTCTTTTTGTTTTTCACTTACTACATGTTTAGACTGCAGAATGCACTTCTGAATAGGTGAGAAGGTACTCTGGGTCTTTGCTAATTTGTTGTACTGTTGTGCTTGTTACCTGATTAGAAAAGAGTTAGGTTTGGCCCTTGCTTCAGAATTTTGGGTTAAGTTCTCTAAGAATTCCTGGCAGCTGGAAATCTGTTTTCAACCCACTTTCCTTTATCCCATTTTTGTCCATTCTTGTCTTTGGCATGGAGTTAAACCAGAGCAGCTTAGTTAGTGTGGCTGGCTGTTCTCTCATTTGGAGGGTTCGTGGAGGACTGCAGGGTTGCTTCGGCTTGCTGGAAGAGTTAACAGATGTAACTGGAACCTGCAGGAAATGTCCAGGGAAAGTGGTCACTGGGGGAAGCTTCTCCTCTTTAATCGCTGATGGCAAAGGGGAGGAAGAGCAGCAGCACTGCCTAGTGGGGATAACTGGTCTCAGATGAGTGTTCTGGGCCCTGCTGTGCCTCATTGGGCTCTCCAGGGACAAGTGAGTTCATCCTCTGCCTGGATTTCTCCTTCCACCAGGTAGGTAGAGTACTGCTGATCTGCTTTACCAGATGCTTGGAGGACCATGAGTAAAAGCACGATTTTGTCTGTTCTTGGCTGGTTTATCCTTCCAGGCAAAGACAAAGCGTGCCGTGAGTCTCCCAGGAGGCAGAGCAGCAAAGAGCCCTGCTGGGCAGTGCCATGCAGGAGTGCTCCTCTCCCTGCACTGCTCTCCGGTGTTTCAGGAGCTGCAAGTTTCCTGCATTTGTGTTTCTGTTTATTTTAGCCTGCAGCAGGGACCAGGCCCACAGACAATGAAGTTCCGGATGCGGCGGTGGTTTCGTTTTTAGGAGCACTGAGCACCACACAACTTCCCCCTCGCACACCCCTGTGCTGCCCTGCATGGGAGACGCTCCCAGCCTGGGGCCAGTCCCCTCTCCCCACAAATCCCATCGTGCCTGCTCCGAGAACATCTTGGAAGATCTTCTGGAGAGCCGCTGACGGAGAGAACAGTAAGTTTGGGGAAAGGGACTCCTTTTTTAACCGTGTAAGGCTTCCTGTGTCCACATGGGTTGTTCTTGCTGAGATAACATCTGATGCTAATGGGCAAAAAGTGACTCTTGAAAGGTCTGGCACTAAACAGTAAGTTGCAGGTAAAAATAAGTTTTAAATTCGGGACACAATGCACGTTCTCTTTTTTTCTTCTTTATTTTTTTATTGTGGTTTTCTGAAGAAATATTAACATTAACATTCCCACTTGGTTTTTATTCACTTCTTTGTGTGATCTAGACAACTGTTCCTAGGAAACTGAGCTAATGCAGAGTAGAGCTTTTTGTCTTTTCAAAGAGGAAGTAAAACAGTTGAAACAGTTTGGTACCTCTGGTAAGTGCTTTGTGAGTATTCTACAGGTAGTTTGTAAGCCAGAGACCACCACCCATTAATGCTTTATCTCAGGGATATCTGACAGCCAGACTGGGAAGACTCATTGAGGAAGAGTGAGCTGCTCTGACCCAACTAGAGAATTAGTTGTTTATCTCTCGTCGTGGCATTGCAAGGTTGTGCAACAGCCTAGTTCCCGACCTAAGAAAACTTCACTTGCAGGTCACGTTCACAGTCAATAATTAGACCTCAATTTTGTTTTAAAATGTCATCATGAAATGCCTTCACAATCAGTATTCAACAAGCAGTTGTCTCCCACAATGATCGAGGACCAAGCCTCGTGCCACACGAAGGGCTGCCTGTGAATGTTAATTGTTAGTAAAAAAGTCTACTGAGTGGTGAAGAGCTGCAGTTCTGGGGCTCTGAAATGCCTGTGGGGAATCAATATTGGTAGATGAGAGGTGAAACACAATCCTGGCTCTACAGACAAAGGATGGGCTCTGAGGGGTGTGTTGTTGCCACTTAGGAATAAGATCTTGGAGATATAATAAATAACTCCATTAAAGCGTCAGCCTGATCAAAAATCAAACAGTGCCAGGAACTGGGAGGAGAGGAACATCGATGTGTTGGCAGCTCCTAATGACCAGGACCCCGGTTTTGATTTCAGGAAGGCTGAGCTGCAGCCTGTTGGAAGTGTTTGTTTTTAGGGAAGTATCTGTATATCCTTGCTCTGCTTGTGGTTTTTGGGGTTCTTTTTTCTCCCCCAAGGTTCTGCTTCTGGGTGCTGTAAGGGACTGGGTAAGAGGCAAGTTAGTCTTACCCAGAGTAGCAGTTTTACACTCTTGACTGAATAGGACACACAGGACTGAGGCCTTAGAAGATATGATATTACATTACTGCAAATTCTGAATTTCAGGCCTTTCCTTACAGGTTTCCAAATTTTAGAGTGGCTTCTGATGTTTGGGCCATGCATAGCCCAAGGGTGTGGCAGGCACAACACATCCCTCTAAGGTGCAGACAGTCAAGGGAAATAAGAGAAACACAAGCTGAGTTTTGCAGCAAAGCTGAGTGAGTGTAAGTTGTGGTTTACACAGAAAATTACCATTATGAGCAGGACTTCCTAAGGCATAACAGCTGTCAGAAACCTAATTTAAAAGTAAGTAGTCCTCAGGTTTCTCTGTATTAATTAACTTTTCTCTCTCAGGGCAGTCTTATCTCAGATAGTTCAGTTGTTCCTCAGGCACTAAATGACTCAATTTCTCCTATCTTATTTTATCAAGCACGTTTTTAGAGACAGCACTCCGTTTTGCAGCCACCATAATGAAATTAATTCCCTTGTGACCCTCTCTCCTGGTGCCTTGCTGGCAATATTAAGCCAACTTGATTTACCAGGCTGATGTGCAAAAGCCATCCAGTGGCTATTTCGTACCAATATTCTCGGCTTGGCAAAATCCCTGTTAGAAAAACACGAGTTCACAGAGCACTTTGACTGGAGCCTGTGATAAATATGTGAGGGAGAGCCTTCAGAGCAGCACTGTGCTGCTGGGTGTCGAGGAGAGAAGTGTCACTGTGGAGGTGTCCTGTGGGCACAGCATTTGCAGCGGGCCCCTTGCTCTGCTGTGCTTTATGGGGTGGGTTTAGGAGCGCGTCACTTCAGACAGCTCAGGCTGTTTCTGGTAAGGGGATGGAGCAGCTGAAAAATCCAGACCAGGGCCAGGCACTCTTGAAATGCTCTGGGTTCCTTCTTAAAGGTGCCATTCCCACTCATTCCTCAGGGAGCCTTAAGGGACAGGGCTCCTAATAACGAGCTTGTGGGAGTCCTGTCCTGGGTGAACCTCTTCCATGGAGCATCTCATTTTCTGTTAAAAGCAGTCAGCATCCCCTCTCCTGCAGTGGTCCAGCACTGCTGAACTTCAGAGGGCACGAGGCAAGCAGGGATTTGCTGATTCAGAGTGTAAATGTCTCCCTGGTCATCGTATTTACTCTTGACTGTCACAGATTTTTGGGCTGTTGGGAGAGATGAGGTCTCTTCCCCGTGGTCGTACAGAAGCTGCCATGGCACAAACAATCCTCTGCCAAGAGAGTCCAGGGCTCAGAGCTGAGTCTCCTGCACCTCTTATTTGTGCACTTACAGCATGTAAGTCTGATTTCTTGCACTTAAATCAATATGCATTTAGTTAAAGTTTGTAAAAGAGACTGTTCAGATTCCAATATCTGTAACTTTTTGCTGAGTTGCAATCTTTGCCAAGCTAAAGCATCCTGGTTTTTTTAGTCTTATGGACCTTTTTAGTCTTGGGGACCTCGAGCAAGCACTTAAAACTGAACATTCCCTGCCCTGTAAGCTGCCTGTAGAGCCTGGCTCTGTCTTTGGTGTTATCTGTGTAGGCAGCATGGTAATTTAACTACTGTGCTCTTGATTTAATAATCCCTAAGTATTGGTAATTTTTACATTTTCTAGCAGATACTCGTTAATACCTTTGGACTGAAAGCTTTTTCATTTCAGTTGAAACAGGATTTTACTCACCTTTTAGAGGTAAAACAGAATTAGATGGAATTACAGCAAGTTTTAGTGCTTCAAGGCTTTTTCTCCTACATTTTGATGATTAACAGGAAAAATGAAAATTGCTTTTAGCTTCTTTTTCTTTACACACATTTAAATATATTTTCAGATTTTTTTTTTTTTTATAACAATCCACTGATCATGAAAGAGTAACTGATAAAATCCCCTTCAGTTTGTTTTCTTCTTAGCACTGATTTTGATCTTTATGTGTCTTTACTCATGTTCCTTTTTTCCCCCGATACTTTTTATCAGTTTACCAGGAGCGAGAAAAGACAATGGATTCAGACTTTTTAAATGTGTTTACACAGCCTTCTACACTTGATCGATTCCTAAATGAGACTGTCATTGCTAAAGGTATGTACTTTATGAACCTAGAGAGAAAAGGGTCCAAAGAACCATCTGAAGAACCAAACAGAAAATGTGCAGTGCGGATGAATTGTATATTTTTCAGCAGTGATCCCATGGTTTTATATGTGTGTAATTTGGCTGCTGACTCTTTGGAGGCAGATCACGAAGAAGCAACACAAATTCCAGGTGGTTATTTAACTAAAATTTAAATAATATAAGGTTCTGACCAACTTTGTTTTCCTCTTTCCAGAACTGTCCATCCAGATCTTACTGGTTTGAATTGCACTGAAGCATCATTTCCAACAGCAGTTCTAATAGTCTGATGTACCATTTTCTCACTGATAAGGAATCAATTAAAATAAAAAATGGCAGTGTTTCTCCATAGGACAGTTCGTGATTATTGGGAACATCAAACTCACAGCAGATTTTGCCACAGATTTGCAGTAGTCATATCTGATAATTGTAATGTTTGCTTCCTTTCATAGGCGAGAAGAGGAAACTCATAAAACCCACCTCAAGCAACAATCCCAAGTTGGAACAATTAAAACTGGTACCACTTCTTTCACTGTATCATTTAACTCTCACCTCAAGCTGCTTTAACCTGTTGACTTGAACCAGAGCAGCTGTTGTGTTCAGCCCTGTAAATTGCCCAGTGCTCAGATCCCACTCTCTGCAAGTGGGAGTGAGCTCTGAAGCAGAGCTTTTGCCTAAGAACAATGTCAGGGTGGCTGGGGCCAAACAGGACCAAGCTTCAAATGCTGTGACCAGTCCTGGGTGTGAAGTTAAGGGAAGTTCAAAAACTGGGTTGTTTCTTGGGTGATACCTCTCCTAGCCTGGGATGTGTGGGTGAGACACACCAGAGACACCCAGTTGTTACTTCATTGTGATGACAGTGTAATAACAAGGAGAATCCAGCTGCACTGGTCCCATGGTAACAAGTCTGAGGATTGCTGTACTGATTTTCATCAGTCTTCTGTCTTGTACTCTGCCTCCCCTCGGTGGAGCCCTGCTGAGGACAAAGAGCAGAGGGAGAAGGGATGGAGAGTATGCAACTCACCAGGAATCCAGGAGAAAAGCTTTCAGGTTCTTGTGTGGCACATTGCCTGCTTGAGGTAAATGTGAGGGATGAATCCTACTTCACGGGAAAGTGCTTTATTTTCAAGTAATTTTGGCACCACCACCCCCCCCATCCCACCCAGTGTGCTCAATCACCTCCTTTCTCTAATGGCACAGCCCAGGGGAAGGCTCACACACTGAAATTCCCTGGAAGAAAAGTGGCATGTCTCTCATGAGACCAGCACTTCTTGCATTGTGGAGGTGCTAGAATTGTTATAAATATTATGAAAAGCAGCTCGAGCTGGGTGCTGATGTTTGTGTTATCTGGCATTTATAAACCCGTGGATAGGTGCATTCCTATATTACGTTTTCGGGCACACTTGATCGAAAAGGTTTGATTTTTGTGGCAGGCTTTCACAATGTTTTTATACAAAAGAGAAAATCTGAAAGGTGGTGCTGCAAAATGCAATTATGTTGTCTGCAGAAACACTGGATTTGTTCTTTCCAGATTGCCAAAACCGAAGAGTTTCGCTCAGTTTATTATCTTTGTGAGCTGAATCCATTTTCTGACAGTGATTCCTGAAAGAATGTTCTTCATTGTCAAATTTATTTTCTTTGCATGATGTGGAGGTGGAAATTGAATCTTGAGGGAGGCACAGCCCTCTGGGTGCCCATCAGTGCCACTTGATTGTCTTCTTAATCTAAAGAATTGATGCTTCTCTAGAGAAGGGCTTGAGATAGGGACAGGGAAGTATGTTCAAGGGAAGAACAAGGGAAGGAAGAAAACTCACTTGGGAGAAAGATTTTTCACTGCATTTTCATTCTGAGGTGGCTTTGGAGAACTAAGGAATGAGAAATGGCTCACTGCAGTTACTATAAATATCGAGCTGCATGTAAAATAGAGGATGGTTACACTGAGAAGCCAGCAGCAAACTTCTCCAAGTGATCTCCTCTCTCCTTTTTAGACAGAAGGCTCTGCCCTGCAGCTGAGTGGGTCAGAAGGCAGAGCTGTGTGAGCTGCAAGCTGTGGATGTGGCTGTTTGGAGCTGAGACAGCAAGTGAGGGATGTCGTAGGTCTGTCCTCAGCAGTATTTGCTGCTTTTTCTGACTTCCCTCTATGTGTGGGGCACTGCTCTACCCCTCACACATCTGAGGCAAGGCCAGGTGTTAATCTGCAAGCACTAACTGAGGAGCACAGCTTTCTGCTCGGGAATATTCTTAGCACAGAATTTGTGTTACACTTTGACAGGGTTCTCAGTTCAGGCGTTGTTGTTTCTTGTGCAGTTTCAAGCAAGATTTTTTTTTTTTTTCCAAACCCTTTTTACATTTTTGTTAATGTTGGATAACTCGCAGGGATCTGCTGTGAATTTTCTCCTCTGTTTACAGCGAGTGAGAAGGATATTATCCACATGACAAACTCCAGACACTCACTCAAGTAGTGATACGAGCAATACCCTTCCCTCTTTCAAGAGGGATGTCCATGTTAGCAGCCAGCTGGGGCTACTGCTTTTCTGTTCTGCTTCACCAGGTCATCCTCCCTTTCCATCAAAATGTATGGATAAAACACATGCTTGGGGAAGTGCTGAGGAGCTGCTTTGTGTGTGGGAGCACACGTCATTCCTTTCCAGTTGTAGCCAGCTCTCCTTGGCTTCCTGAGCAGCTGCCCCTTGCAAAGGCAGGAGGGGATATTGGAAAGGCTGGTGGGAGGATTGCCACGTGAGAAAACCCCAGAAAGGTATTTGGGGACTGTGCAGTAAAATAATGCAAAAAGAAAAAGGAAACAAAAGTAGGAGAGGAAAGGGAGGAGTGGTAGTGACATGGATGAGTACAAGGAATAACCCACAGAATGAGCGAAGCCTCTTTTCTTACAAACTTCTGCGTGGCGCTTGAATTAGTGTGAATTCTGTGATGCATGATATAGGCAGGGGGTGGGAAGTGTGCTGTGCAGCCTTTTTCCTTGCTGGAGGTGGGAATAGGTCTCCCAACTCTGTAACCATCCCACAAAACTCATAGGAATATAACTAGTGAAGTGTCTACTTCACTTGGAAATTAGGAGGAACTAACTGATATTTCCCTTCAAAAACCAACCAAAAAGCATGAGGGAAGTGGAGGTTGAAAGCAAATCAAGATGTGATAAGGGACTACAGAGGAAGGTGAAACACAACCTAGTGCTGTAGTGTCTAAACAAGAGGAATATAATTGCAGCTGCTTTGTTTTCCTCTGCAGTTACTGATTGACTGGATTAACAGAACTCTGCAAGAGGAACACATAGTAGTTAAAAGTCTGGAAGAAGACCTGTATGATGGGCTGGTGCTTCATCATCTCTTGGGTAAGCCGTTCCTTTGAGTTTAGTTCCCAGACACATCATGGGAGGACTTCCAGATCAGAGAATAAACCCCACAACTCACACTAGCAGTGACCTGCCAGGGTCTCACTTCACTAGTGGGGGAAGAACTGCAGTGGGAACCACTGTGATAATTGCAATTCAATAACCCACTGTTGTTTTACATAATTATTTTACTTCTAAGAAAATCTTCTTCTTGGCTTATTTTCATAGTTGCCTGAGCAATGAGCTGGGATTTCTTTGTACACTGTCTACAGGATGGTTAGATAGTTGGATTTCTGTAGCATCCATTAAGAAAAAAAGGAATGGAGAGTGTTGGGGGATGATCCTGCAAGGAATGACTGGAGTCCTTTGCCTTTTGCAGAGCTTCAGTGATTTCACTGAGGCTTTCAGAGAGCACAGGAGTTAAACAAGGCATAAGTCTGTGGGGCTGTGGAAGCTATTAAATGCTACCAAACATTTAAAACAAGGCTTTGTGTGCTTTGCTGTCATTTTATGCTTCTGATTTATTTTTTTAATTTTTTTTTTCTCTCCTTCTACTTCCCGTGGGCTCTCCAAAAGAAAAGCTGGGATCCCTCAAGCTGGATGTTGACAAGATAGCGCTGACAGAAAAGAAACAGCGACAGAAACTCTCGGTGATTATGGAAGCTGTGGCCAAGTGTTTGCAACTGGAGGAAAGTCAGCTGAAGTGGAGTGTGGAATGTAGGTGCAGAAGGGAAACTGGAGGAAATTATCCATCACAGGGGCAAAGGGCTGCCAGAACTGTAATTAAACAGCTTTTTCTCAACTACTGGTTGAATCAAAAGTGAGACAGGAATCTCTGACCATGACTAGCTCTGCCTCCTCTGAGCATGTGGCTTGTGGATCACTCAACAGCCCTCAGTGTCCATGCATGTGTCTCACAAAAAGAACTTTCAAGCTGTGCTTTTGCTAAACTGGGATGTTGTATAAACCCCAGTCTGGTGTCCCACCTGTGTTACGGTCCCCCATGACTTTGGGATCCTCTGCACAGGGAGAATTCCCGATGCTGGAGTGAAGTTTACCAGTTTTGCACACCAAACTTTGTTTTCTTTCCTTCCATGGAACAGCTATCTTGACAAAGGACTTGCTGAGCACACTGCACCTGCTGGTTGCAATAGCACAGCACTTCGATCCCAGCCTGGCCCTGCCTCCAAATGTGCAAGTGGAAACAATCACCATTGAGGTATTTCTAGTTCCAGTGTTTGTTACAGTAGGTCCCAGAGTCCTTTCACAAGGCTAACTTGCTTAGCATTGTATTGGTATTTTCTGGGAGCCTTTTAATTTCTCAGCTTGTCGCATTAGATTTAGTTTTTAGTTCAGTTCCACCTTTAAAAGGGGAGAAACACTGTGCTGTTTTATTTCCTTTATTAAAAAAAAAAAAGGTGTTGTCCAAACTGAAAACAGCTGATGGTGCCTGTAAAGAGGAAAAAGAAGAAATTCTGCTGTTACTATCTTTAAATGTTTTAAAATAGAAGCCTTTACTCATAAATCACGACACTGGTTTGATGTTGAGGATTTCTTTCTTTAGGGGAAGGGAGTTTTTACTGGCCTGTCTCTTCAGGCAGTCCGTTGGGTGAAGCACTGGTTTTTTGATGCTATGTGGAGTACTGAGAACTATATATATAGAGAAAAAAGGAAAAGGATGTAAGAAAAGATCCCAAAGGGCTTCAGAAACAGTAAGAATTGCCATCCTAAATTTAAGCATCCCAGAGAACTGAAGTGCTCTCTGCAGGGGGGATTTATCTGTGGGTGGCAGGCCATGGCACAAGGTTATTATAAGGCAGAAGTGACCATCTCCAGTGCTGCAAACAAGTCATGAAAGCCTCATTACTGCTTATGATTTTTGTGTGTGTGTGTGTGTCACAACCTCCAAATTTTTTATTGTCCTTTCAACAGAACACCTCCAGAGGATTAAAGACATCAAATGCGGTGGAAAATATCACAGACGACAAGTAAGAGGGGATATATCTGGGTTTTTTTACACTGTCAACCAGAAAAGAATTATTGTGGGTGTGCTACCCCTTGGAAAAAGTAGCTGGGATCATGATGATGACAAAGGTTGCAAACCCAGGCATGCATATGCATTTGAGCTGTTTCTCTGATTTCTTTCCTTCCCCCCCCCCCACCTTCAGATTTGGTGTTATGATATAATACCTTTCTTTATTCCTTACCTAAACTTCTCTAAAATAATATACATGATTAGTTATGCATGCTTAGTGTTTGTCATTGCCATGGAACTTCATAGCAAATACAGCAATAAAATCCCAGCACTGTAAATCTACCTGTGCCAGACTAAACTAGAAATTTTCTAAAGCCACAGAGGTTTAAATGTATTTTCAACTTGCTGCTGTTGTGTCAATAAAGAAAGAGAAAGGAGGCAATTCTTTCCTTATTTTGCTGAGAAAGAAAGGTTTGCTGAGTTTATGAGGTACTACCATTATTAAAGGAGTTAAGTAGTAAGATACCATTTATATACTGAGAAAATCTGGATATCATTCCGAGAACCAGAAACAGATTTTCCTACTATCATTTTTATATGCTAGAACATCTTCAAACTCTAATATCATGAGCAGCTTATTGGAAGAGGATATTAAGGATTGTGCTTATAAAATAAAAGTTCACTGGTCTGTGGGCCAGCTAAAATCTCGCAGGCTTCCAGGAGCTTATGCAGATATAAAGTGTACTTAAAAATGTCTGTTGGAAAGTCACTCTGACATGAAGTTAATGGCACTTGGAGCTCTCTCTCCTGCTTTACAAGATAGCAGATAAGCTTTGCTTATGAATAAGATTAGCTCTGCTGAATGATTTTTCTAACTCTCACTTTTTATTGCACTTTCAGAGAGAACACAGAAGCGCAGTCAAGTAAGTGCTGGCACTGCCAAGCGCAGTGTTCCTTTATTATGTGCTGTTAGACACCATGTCCTGATCCATTTTTACCTCATGATAAAATCAGTGTGCTCCCACTGAAGTTAATGGAGATTCGGGGATTTTTTCCTGGTGTTTTGCCTCAAATGTCTTCTGTTAATGTCTGTTCATATCATCACAGTACAGTTTGGGAATTGGGTGGCCACTTTGCCCTTGGATTACGGGCAACAGATGGGAGGTGAGACAGGAAATGATGACCCAACAAAGACTTGTCCAGGGGCAAAATATGTCATGGATTTATGGAACTGTTTATGACCATAAAGCCTTCAGAACCGTGCTTGTTGCTCCCAGTTCCAATGCACTGTTTGCAAATGAGATTTTGAAATCTACTGATGGCAGCTCAGTAAAACCAACCTCCCCAGAGTTTTTGCCCTGGAGTGCTTTTGAGGGCTGGGAAACACTTGAGGTGAAAAATATCCACGTGCATAGAGCCTGCAGAAGGTCTGGGCACTGCTCAGGCTTCAGTGGGAGCTGCTCTTCCTTGTAAAGAAGGTAAAGGAGCACGTTGCATCCCCAGAGAACCAAGGCAGCTGTTTTAACTCTCTGCTGTGCCCTTTATTTTAGTGTTTTCATCCTTTGCAGAGGTCCAAACTATGTCATTTAATACGTATTTATCGCTTATTCCACTCAGTGTTCTCTACTGTGGGCTGAAATTGTGAAAATAAAAACAGAAAAAAAAAACCCAACCCATAATTAGGTGTTTCTTGCAGTGGGTTGGTTCTGCTGTGAAAAGAAATCTGCGAATTCGCTCTTCCAAATGCTCACTCTCTCTATTTTTGACACAGAGAGAAATCCCAAAGCGTGGCTCCAGGAGAGGGCTCTCTAGTTTGCACGATGGCTGCAGGTTTCAGGCTGTTGCTCGGGGATTTGTTTGATGGATTCACCTTTTCCCTGGCACTGCTCCTGCAGCAGCCCCTGAACAGGGAGAACAGGGAAACACCAGGAAACCCCTTCAACAAAGGAGGGAGGCCTCTCTGTCGCTGTCTTTTGGGAGGAATCTTCCTTAAGCAAAGCTGCCTTTGCTTTCCTGCAAAAACTGGTTCTCCATTAAAAAGAAACCCACTTGGTTTTCTTACAAAAACTGGTTCTCCATTTAATTCTGCTGCCAGAGTGCTCTTCATTTTTAGGAGCGTTTCAGAGGCTTTGTTCATGCTTGAAGCAGTGTTGTGGCTGGGTGAGGAGTTGGATCCTGCTCTCACTAAACCTGGGCTGTAAATGGAGGTGAGGGTGGGCATTCCATGAACCTCATTTCCAACTCAGTGCCAGCTTTAAACTGGTCATTTTGGAGATCCCAGAGTTTCCAGAGGAAGGGCAATGTCTCCAAACTCGTGGTTTGTTGAGGGAAGGAGGCTGGTTTTTCTGCAGATTTGATGTAACTGATGTTTCTGTCGGGGCAGAGCAGTAAAATGGACAGCTCTTCTTCTCTGCTCCCAGGATTTCGTCCCTGAGGTTCAGGGTTAAAAAAACCCATAAGTAAAAAGAGAGAAACTTGGCCATTGCTCAGACTGGTGGCAGCACAAATCTTGAGAACCTCTGCAGGTTGGAGTTACATTCAATAATTTAATTATTGAATGAAGTCAGCTGTCTTCTCTGATGTAGTCAGGCTGAAGGGAGGCCTGTCACCCTGTCCTCTGATAAATACAAATAAAATAAAATAAATAAATACTTAAATACAAAAGCAGGATCTCTCCCCACACCTCCCTACAACTCTGTTCCTCCCTGGATTTTAAGTTGTAAATACCTTTCTCTTTCTGGAGCCACATTAAACCTCTGAGCTGACAGTTATTCAAAATAAAACCAGTTAATGTTGTTTTGATACAGATGATGCCTTTGATGAATTATTTAGCCGTGCTCCAGATAAACTGGAAGCTGTCAAAAAGGTAATTTACTTTTTTTAGTAGACATCAAAATGTGTTAGGCAAAACATAAAAGATAAATCTCCACTGAAAAAGTTTTTTTTTTTTCTTCTTCCCCCACCCCTCCTTCCCCTTCTGTTTTCTTTAGGTGTTTTTGCAGTTTGTCAACCAGCATCTTGGAAAATTAGGATTAAGTGTGAAAGACATCGAATCTCAGGTAAACCACGTTTTTTGTCAGTGTTTCCTCTCACCATTATGAATCCTCCTTTTTGGTGTAGCAGTTTGAAACCTGGCAACATAACAATGATTTCCAGCCTCTGAAGTTATTGAAAAAGTATTGAAAAAATACAGCCTTTTCTTTTATTTATAGTTACACATTTGTCACTTGTGCCTTTCTCCACACCTGGAATAGTTTTGCTTTAACAGCTGTCCTTTTACAAGGTCATATCTTCACTAATATGAACTTGGAAACCTTATCTATCTAAATATGAATATTCACTGTGGAAGAGGTTGAGGGAGCTGAGTCATTAGACTGCTTGCCAGAGTAACATTTAAATTCCTTTCTTGCTGGGATGGCATTTATTGGAATAATTTGCTAAAGCCAAATAATTTTCAGATCATTCTTCCTCTAGTTTTCAGATGGAGTTATCTTACTTATCTTAATTGGGCAGCTGGAGGGTTACTTTCTGAATTTGAGGAGTTTCTTCCTGACTCCAGCCAGCACCACGGAGATGGTAGGTTGTTCTATAACCACTTAGAGCTTGAGACATCGAACATCTCGTGTGTTTAATGCTTTTGATGGCAGTGGAGAGCTCTGCTGCTGCTGTGGGTGAAGTCAGACACCTGCAGGGTTTGCAGGGTGGGGGTTTGGGACTGTACAAACACACCTTTGGTGCTGTTACAATACCTCGGTGTCTTCAAAACCTCTGGGAGGCAAACAACTGTTCCTTGCATTTGTTTGGCACCTCTAAGCTTCTGAAGCCTCCTGGTGAAATCCAGAGGGTCTGTGTGGTGGGGAATCAGGGTGCAATCACCTACAAGCCTGTCCTGCAGACATTTTTAAGTGGATGACACCTCTTGCACAGCACAACTGGATCCCTGTGGGTTCCTCTATGCTGCCCTAAAAATACACCTTAATCAAGACATGGCCAGAACATTTTCAAGGCCCCCTCTGCTTGGAAAGTTGACATCCTTTCCTCCCCCAAGGCTGGGAGCTGTAACCTCCCCAGCCAGACCTGCTTGGCAGCTTTTTCAGCTTGTGCCAGGCAGATTTCATCTGTGATTTAAAAGTAAAAGCTGTCATCAGCCAGAAGGCACCATGTGCTGGGCTGCCTCCTCCACGGGTCTGGAATGTTGATATATTTTGAGATATTGGAGATATTTTCAGATTGTCTCTGCTGTGGGTAGGGGTTTTTCATTTGGGTCACGGAATAGCTCTGAAAATCTTGAAACTATTTTGGCTGGGTTATACTCAGACTTCTGAAGGTGAAATGTGTCAGATCCTTTTCACTTGAGAAGGAAATGTCTCATCTGGTGTGGTTTGCATTGCAGGTTCCCCACACAGGTGAAGCTTTTGTCTGATTCCCAACCTTAGCACAGTTAATGTCTTATTTGTACTGGAAATTCTCAGAGGTCCCATAATAATGAATAAGTATTCCCAGGGAACTTCTCATCAAAACATTTAGAAGCACAGTTGTTTGAGGCCTGGGTTCAAATGTTGTCAACATTTCACTGCTGTCAGTTGGTAACAGGTGTTAGGAAAAATAGGGTTTTTTTTAAAATCTAAGAACAGGGAAAATATATTTTGAAGGGTTGAATCAAACATAATGAAAGCATTTCTTTGGAGCGGTTTTTCTTCTCTTTCTCCTTCACCCAGTTTTCAGAATTGTTTAGCCTGTTCCACTGACTTGGAAAGACATTTTTAACATTTTCATTAACTTTATCCAGAGGAAGTCAATGAATATTTTCTTATTTAAACTTTCATAGATAAGCATTTTCGTTTTGGTTCAGCCCTATTCAAGCCTCACAGATTTCTCTCTAGACATGAGATGGTCCTGCAATTCAGGTACAAATCAGAGCTCAGACTTCCCAATTCTTACCTTGCACATCACTGGCATCAGAGAAGAACAGAATGGGGTTGGGCACTGCTTCAGTACAGTTCTTTCCACTGGAGCAATTCCATTTTAGCAAAACTACTTACAAGTACTGGACTTGCTGTTGAACAGTTTGCCAAAGTGGTATTTACCATTTGTTTCTCCTCTGATGTTCATTGCAAGATGCAAAGTGGGATGACACCATAACTAAAAATATTGATCGACCACAGTTCAGCTGTCACTTGGACATAAAATGTGTCTTTCAATTCCCCCGTGCTTTGTGACTCCCTGTCAGTTTAGACATTAATTGGTGCAGCAAAGTGGGAAGATGTGACCTTTGCTGAGATTGAAAAGATCTCATTTGTGCAGCAAAAGTGATGACAACCACAGGCACTGTTGTGATCGACTTTCTCTCAAGCTGAAGGGACAGCTGGATGTTCAAAGCTTCACTTCATGAATTGCAGGGAGGGGAAATTAGGCTGGAAGGAGTGAGAATGAGGAGGAAATGGATACAAGGAATAAGGAGGGACGGGAGGGGGGTGAGGAAACTGGGAGCAGATGAGCCTTAAGATCCCTTCTAACCCAAACCATTCCATGATTGAGACCGGGACATGATCAACCTGCAGGTGCAAGGAGACAACTCTGGGTGTGTGTGGGTTTGTTGCAGGTGTTTTGGGGTGTTATTGCCCAAAAAAATGAGGTTTGCAGGTAACTGTGAAGAAGTCCACCTCGGGGTGCTCGTGTGCAGGGAAAGGTGTGTGTGTTCTGTGACAAAGAATATGATCACAAAATAGTTCCGGCTGAAATTCGGGGTGAACTTCGTAAAGTCAGGAGATGAAGATGATGATGAAGGACGGCCCCTGGGCTTCTCAAAACTGGGTGAACTTGGTACTTTTGCCAAAACAGGCCCAGAGCTGAAACACCCTGAATGTCCTGACTCCTGTCCAGCTGTAAATCCTGGAGAATTGTCCAGCTGGAAGTGCAGCTGAATAAAATAACTTCCTTTTCAAGCTTTCCTTTCTTTGGTAATTAGCAGTTTTTCTGTCTGAATGTTCGTTTTGAAATCTGCATGTTGTCATTCCTTGGAAATCTCATATGCATTCCAGAGAGGGAAATGTGTCCATTTTACCTATGCTGGTTCATTAATGAAAGAATTAAAAAAAAATTCACAACTGCTGCTTATGTGTGTGATGCAGTTTTTATGTGGGGAAGGAAGATAAAAAACAGAGGAAATCTTAGAAAAAAACCCCAGCCCTCATTCATAGATGTGTTTAATTCCTCATGAGTGTTATTAAGGATATAATTTATGCTCTTACTGTGTATGGACGCCTTCATGTGGTGCAGCAGAAACTTTTAGCTCCCAAATACAGCTGTTCCAGAGATTTCCACTCCTGAAATTCTGAATAACACATAAAGAACTTCTCCTTATGTATTTTTTGTTTGCTCCAAGTGTGCTAGGCATGTGGGCATTGTTAAAAAAAAACCAGAAATAAACTCCATGCATCTATCAGATCCAGTTATGAATCTGGCCTGTTTTCCCCATGGAAGCATCCATTAACACAAGTCTTTCACTTGTGAAGGTCTATTTTTAACTAGATGGATTCCTCTACCCACCTCATGGGATATGTTTTGGTGGAGATGGGTTTTACATCTAATTTTATATGATAATTGGTAGAAATTCTGAAGAGCACTCCATCAAAACTAAGGAGATAAATATGAGTACATATTTATGAATCAGTATCTTTAGCTACTGGAGAAATATTTTTTAAAGCCTTCTGGCCACTGCACTGTTGGGGAAAAAAATATTTAAATATTTTCTATTATTTTAATCTCTCTCTAACAGCTCCACAATGTTAACCTTGCCTTGGACTTGCTGGCAGATGGAGGTCTTCTGAATTTTTCTGTGAACTCTGAAGGTGAGTCATGACATGCAAACTTGTCTGGAATAGAATTGCTAATATTCCTGGCTTAGCAAAAATTAGATTAATTGCAGAAAGCAGGTTCTGCAATGTGACACATTTCATTATACAGCTGCCTCACAGCTCCTCACTCAGAAACGAATAGTAGTGGTAAAATAAAACTTGTTTTGAACAATCCTTACTTCTCTCCTAAAAAAAGTTGGATTGTTATAAGTTTAGTAGCTTTACCCTAAAAGTGTTCGGTAATTCAGTATTTGTTAAAGATTTAAACCAGTGACAGCTCCCAGGGAAATTACAGCAGCTGAGCTGGAGGGAAAATTATTTTCCTGCATCATAAAAGGTTTCAGTGCGTTAAAAACAAGATTGTTTCACGTGGGAAAAAAACCTTCCAGAATATGTCCTGAAAATCAGAAACACTGATCACTCTATTCAAACCCAGCAGAGCTGGTGGGTTTCAGTCTCCTGAATATGAAAATCATAGGTTTTAAGTTTTTATTGTGCTTGGTTCCGATCTGGGAGCTGAGTATTGATCCAAGTGAGTGCTCTCATCACTGAATCAACGTGCATGCATGTTCCACCAAAAAGAAAACAAAACAAAACAAAAGCTTCATTTGGATGAGTCCAATATTCCAATTAAAAAAAGCCAATACAGAAATTCCACCAAAAAAATGTTTTACCAGCTCCTGGTGCATTCCATTAATGCCCACCACGTTAAGAACCACTCCTGAGTGTGGTTACATTAATGGATGGTGCTGGGACTGCACAGCCTGACCCCTTGCAGGAAACAACCCCCATCCTTCCTCCACCAAGCCCAAAAGCTTGTGGCTGAAAAAGAAAGTCAAATCTCTATTATTAAAAATGGAAAGGATTATCTCTACTCCTAGTGGTGGCTCCTGAGAGAGGAGCGTGTGTGTTTGGTACAGGACACCTGGAGTCATGGAGAGGGAAAGATGGAATGTAGGACTTCCTTTGGTTTTTTCTTCTGTTCTCTTTTTTTTTTTTTTTTTTTTTTCTCCCCATGAATGAGTTGGTGATGTCAGCAGTTTGCCTGTCAAGCATTCATGAATTGTGGGCTTTTTGCTGTGCCACGTAGAGCTGGGAATCTGAAAAGCTAAACAGCCTTTATTTATGTTAATGTTTAAAGAGTGAGCTCACGTCTCCATGCTGAGATCCACCTTTTGTGGGAAAGGAGATAAATCCATGCTTTCCTTCCTTCCCTCTGGCTGTTCTGCACTGCCTCAAACACAGAGTTGATCAGGATAAGAAATACTGGTGCCAACATTTCCAAGTCCTTTTTAGCTTCCCTGGGAAGATCCTCAGCTAGTGAGTAAATTTAATATGATTTAAGGGTACTTATTACAGCTACGCCACTTAGGCTGCTCAAGGATCTCATGTACTCGTGTTTCATTGTTACTCTTTCTCCCAGTGATTTACAACGTTGTAAGAAACCCTCTAAATCAGTTGCCCTCTTCCATTGCCATTATTAAATGCAAGAGCAGTTTGTTTAGCCAAGAACACAGAAGCTGGAAAACTAAATGAAAACAAACAAACCGAAAAAAGAAAGCAGCCAATGGCAACAAAACATAGTGGAAATATTACAACAACAAAAAAATACCATGTCAGGTAATTCCCAACATGGTTCCTGACATAGAAGAATCATAAACAACTAAAGCTATAAAGCCCTATTAAATTATCTACTCTATTCTCTACTAGCAAGGCATTATTTCTTACTATGCATTATTTACCCTGTCTTACAGCAAGATAGGGCAGTGAAGGTCCCTTTTCCTTAAGTTCCTCTAGTAAATAATTTGTTTTCTAGCTCTGTAGTTCCTATTTTGCTTCTTGTTGCAATCAGACTGTCTCAGCTCCCACTCTAATTGGGGAAAGGTGGAGGATCCTTTGGCAGGTGCAGTCTCTCTCTGTTCCAGGCACTGCTAATACTTCCCATCTGCTTTTGTTGTTCCTGGTTTGTGTATCCACAGATATTGTGAACGGAGATATGAAGACTACAATGAGGATTCTGTATTGCTTGTATTCCAAGTACAAGACCAAAGAAGCATGAAGGACAAGGCCAAAAACTTGAGCTTCTTTCCTCCCTCCCAGCATGTCATGGTGTGATTTTTGGATTCCCAGCTCTGTTTGACACCGCTTCTGTTTGACACTTGCTGTGTTAACACTGTTTATGCAAGTCTGTTATTCATGCAACGTTTCACATATACAGCCTGAGTAACTTTAAATATTGTGTGTCCATGGCCAGTGTAATTCTGTGGCTGTAACTCTTGTTCCAGACCCTGCCTTTTGCTTTCTCTAGTGCTGCAAAGAGGTGCAGTGTGTGTTTTTTTCTGGACTCTGCGTTCTTTGCTCCTTAAGGTGAATTTGGAAGTTGTTGTTGCAGCCTCCCCACTTTTCCTGCTTCGGAGTCGCTCTGGAAACTGGAGAGGTGAAGACTGAGACCCACTTGAAGCTCAAGTTGGTCACCTCCTTTGGAGAGCTGGCCAGAGGTCGTCAGACAAGAGGATATGGATTGGACACCAAGTGAATGGGCAGCAGAAAGGAAATCTGAACTTACCAAATGTGTGATGAATGTTCCACTGCTCAGATATGGAAAAGGGACTCAGAACAACGTGAGACTGTGCAGTGACAGAGGGGTCTCCTGCACAGCTGGAGGAAGATGCCCTTATTTCCTGGCCAAGCCAATGCCAAACTGTGGCTGGCTCCAGCCTGTTGCATAGTCTTTGACTGGCAGGAATTCCAGTTCCGGTGTCAAATTAGAAAGGCTCCCATGTCCACGCTTTCCAGTAGGAGGTGGAGAGTTGCCGGCTTCCTCTGCATCTGGGAGAGACCATCATGGGTGGGATTAGTGAAACTCCGCTTCTGGCAGCTGAGCTGTGCTGCAGGGGCTCTCAGACTCCTCTGAGACTCTCCCAGCTGAGCTTATCCAGCCACCATCCCCAAGCATCCCAGTATCTCCCTCTGGATGTGTCAAGGCTAGCCACAATTTATGTTAGCTGTCACCCTCGCTCTTCCTTGGGGGTTTTAAATCACAGCTCCTTCAAAACCTCCATCTACTCCCTTGACCTTAAAATTATGTCACGTTGCAGAAAACTAGAGATCTAATAATAAAGTTTTGGTATTATTTTGGCTTCCATCTAAACTGATTTAATTTCCTGTCGTCAATGCCTCTGACATTTGATCTCTGGTCTGGTCCTCCATCTGTGTGTTAACGGGAAACCAGAGCTCCAGTGCTGACATTTACAGATGAGAATTTGTTGTGTCTACCCCTGGATACAGAGCCCAAGGAAGATCCTTAGATAGCAATGCTGATGAGTCTTCATTGCCTCTGACAATGGTAATGCTGCACAGCTGCTGGGGACAGAGCTCTGCAAAGTGCCCTGAGCCCAATCCTTTCTGCACCGAGAATGAGCTGGTTACAGAGAAAAATACAGTATGTGGTGCCAGTGGTCAGCACCTGCTAGTTGTGTGTGCTGTTCTGAATTATTTGAGTAAAGAATACTTAGCTTTTTTCATTTGCAAGTCTCCATCAGTACCTTGCTTTATTCTTTAATGGGCTTCTAACAATCAGCTGGGGGACCTGAGAAGTTTGTTCTCTGGCATAAATAAATCCGGTGCAGATTTCTGGCAGGGGAAATGTGGATCTTGATATTTAGTAAATGAAAGGGTCATATTCCCTTCCCAACACCAGCTTGCCTAAACCTGTTATAAACAAATCATTCTTTTGGAAACACACAGTGGAAAACAACAGTTAATGTGCTTGAATCAAGAATTAATGTTTTAATCTGCTTTTTATGCTGAGAGCCAATTTATAACACACTTGATGTGTCTGAGCACTTTGATAAAGAGGCTGTGTTTGATTCCTAAAACATGCTATGGAATTTTACTAATCCATCATCCAGACACCCACTCCATAAATTGGTGTCGAGTATACAAGTGCACTGTTTACATTTGAGATGTAGTCACAACCTTGGCATAGCTTTAATAATAAATATAAAGTGACAGGGCTACAAAGAATATTCCAACACCTGGTTTAGTGGAAGATGTCCCTGCCCATAGCAGGGGAGTTGGAACTAAATGATCTTTAAGATCTCTTCCAACCCAAACCATCCTCTGATCCTATGAAACTGGAGAATAAAGCTATAGATGTATAGATATTTAGATTTATGACAGTTCTCAGATGTTACATCAAGCTAACCTATTTCTTTTTTCTCTTACAAGTGTAAGCTTATGAAAAGCAAGACTCTTACTGTAATTGCATAATTAAAGTTGCAATTTTCGTGCTTGAATCCTAGATGGCAAGCCTTTTGGGATGGAAAAGTGTGGTGGACTACTAAGGTGTTGGGTTTTTTAACTGTGCTCTGTAGCTGGGCTTGCAAGTTTAACTGCAACAACTCTTTGGTTTTCCAGTGGAGTCACTGAGTGACTGGGTCATAACCTATTTCCAAGGAAGAAAATTCAGCATCTTTATCTTTTACATAACTGGTAAAATGGGCCAGGAGTTTTGGAGCCAAAGAGCTCTACAGGAGCTTCTGCTGCTGTCCTTGTCTCGCAGGGGAGTGACAACAGATCCAGGGATATGGTACATATCCCCAAAGGCAAAGCTTGGAGGTTGTTTCTGGGACAATTCCAGCACGGACAAGAGGACCCACACCAAGGCTCTTCCAAAGTCGTGTATTTTAGGTAAGAGAAATTTAAGCCTATAATTTCTGTACTCAGATACCTGTAAAGTTTTGCATCCTGGTAGTGTTGCAGAACTTGAAGAGCCACAGTGCTTTCTTAGCCCTGAAAGTTACTCATGAGATCACCAGCAAGACTTTGAAAAGACTTTTAATTCTCCTATCTGGAAGGGCAGTGAAGTACACTGGGAAAGGCATTTTCTTGGATCTCGGACACGAAGCCAAAGGGGCAAGAGCTGTTGATAGAATTTCTTAGAGGGGATCCCCACTGTAGAAATGTTGACTCTGGCTCGCTGCTAAGTTTAGAAACCGTGTAAAACACGTCCCCTGCACTTTACACAGAGCAGATGGTACAACAGGCTTTACTGGTTGCAGTGTGTCAAATAACAGATTGTCTAGAAAAGTTTGCTTGCTTTTGGCAGACAATTTAATTCAGCTCATGGCGTGTTACTGAAGTTCACTGTGCATCTCGGCAAAAGTAGGCAGCTAACACATTTTGTGTCATCTGCTATACCAAAAGTTTCTTAAATAACAATCAAAAAATGTTAGAAGTTGTGTCCCTACTTGTTCTCTTGAGTGGAGGTGGAAGAAGGCACCTCGAGTGTGTGAGTAGGAAAAGCAGTCTGAAATCCAAAAGCTTGAATCATATTCCAAAGCCATTCCAAATCTCCTTCCAGTTGGGGAAAAAATTGTATGTTCATTTTCTTTTTTATATACTTCTTGAAATAATTCCTCTCTTTGTTTTGGAATGGGGTAAACATAAAATCTCAGATTTTATTGCAAAAAAAAAAAAAAAAGAGATTCTACAGACTTTTAACATTGAATAGGTTTGGTATCAGATGGACAATGGTTACAGGTGATATCTGAGGAGGTAAAAGACCTGCAGACTGTGGTTGTATGTGGTTCCAAGGGGTGACAATGTCTTTAAAATGGACTTTTTCTCTATCAAATGCCATATCTGGAGCTGTGAATCACTGTGCATGTGTCACATTTCGTTCCCTTGTTGCACATCTTGCCTGTGAACTCCCTTTGCCAAGGTGTGTCTTCTGTGAGCCCATCTGTGCCAGGCCCAGAGAGTGGGAGTCAGTAATCTTTCCGAGTTCTTCAGTGTGAGCCCTAAAAACTCCTGGTTTTAATCCTGCAGAGCACTGACCCAGTGCCTGCCCTGGCCAAAGGGGAGGCCAGCTCTGTGCCAGGTGCTGGGACTTTTCTGGAGGGTGCAAGATGAGACTTTTGCTGCCAAGGGTTGAGTGGAGGAGGTGGAGTCCTCACCACACACAATTCCCCCAGGCCCCCGAGTTTTCCAAGGCCCAAGATGCCAGCAGGCTCCTTCCACACAAACCCAGCCTGCTGACAGACCGTGCTGTTGCCAGCTGGCATGCTTTGATTATATGACTTCATTATTAATCAGGATTTGTCAGCTCTCTCTTGCTCAGCCTGTCTGCCATTCCCTGTCCTCACCAGTGGAGCTGCCAGTGCCCCCAGTGGGGTTGAGGGGACTGGCATTTTCTGTGCCTCTTTTGCCATCTCCTGGGGAGAGCAAAACCTGCCTGGGCTCTACAGCTCTGTGAGGAATCCACCTGTGAGAGCAGCAAAGACCCCCCTGACTGCTGGGAGTCGTGGCAGGGCAAGGAGGAAATGGATTGGAGAGCTGCAAGGGGAATATTTTACCTGGAGGAGGAAAGAAACTTGGCTGGTACTGGAGGGGGGAGCTGGAAGGTGCACAGGGAACGTTTGTATTTTCTCATTGGTGTCACAGATCTCTCCTTTGAAGAGGATGGTGAGGACAGGAGGACACAGTAATACAGGCAATAAACCTGCCCAAAATCTGACCCTGGGTGGTTGGGAACCTTCAAATTTGTGTCCCTCAGAGCTCAGTGACCAGCAGGCTGAGCACAATCTGGTTTAATATCAGCTGCTGCCCCTTCTGAGATCCCAGCTTGTACTTCCTCTGCTGCCTGAGACAGGTGGCCTCAGACCTGAGTCTTTTCTGGGGTCTGACTCTATAAAAGTTGTCACTTACCTTATATGCTCAGGACAATATTACTTGGGGAAATGCTGGTGGGCAGACAGTCCTTCCAAGGGCAAGTTTAGTGACTTGGTTAATCGAGTATATCAAAATCCATCAGCAAACTATCTCACTGGGCATGCTGGAAAATTCTCTGTTCTCTGACTCCTCACTGCCTTGCCCCTCCTGAGGTTATTCCTACAGAGAATGGGTATGAAATGGGTATGCCAGCACATCATGGTGGTGATGCACAGGCAGCTTTATTCACAGGAGTAAATGACCACACAGTGCTGAGGGCAGAGGACAAGAAGGTCTCTCAGAGGTGACTGTGCCTTCCCTCCTGCCTCCTCTACCCAGAGGAGGTATTGGCACTGTCCAGAATTGGTGCTTTCTGTGTCCTGTGGGTGTTTCTTTTTTTTTTTTTTCTCCCCAGACACCCATCACTGACTTAACTGTGAATTCAGTGGGAGTCAAACCAAATTAGAGCATTTCGGAAAATCCTTTTCAAAATATGTAGTCTGCCATCCGTGGGGATGTTCATGGACGCCTTCCAGAGCAGCTCCAGACCAAGCAGGATTGTTGCTCAGTGCCTGGGAGAGCGACAGACTCCACCCGTGGGACACAAATGGAAGGAGGAGTGGGATGGGCGTGGGCACTGGGTGCTGACCCGGTACAGGGTGTGTTGGGGGTGATCCCACCTCCTCCTCACAACCTTTCCCTGGAACAAAATTATAAACTTGGTGGCTCTAGAAAATCCATTTTTTAATTTTTTTTTTAGTGCTGGCCTGGAGCCAGTCCAATCAAGAAACGCTCCTTTGCAATCCCGGTAGCAGCATGAAATGTTCACTTCAATTTTGCTCATAAGCTATTTCTGATGAGCTGCAGACAATTGCAGTGACTGTTCAGCACCAGCCTCCTCTCATATTTAACCATATTTCCATGTAGCAAAGAGTCTTGGAGCGTGGACAAGGATATTTCCTTATTACTTGCTGGTATCTCGGATTTCCTCTCGTCCAAGCACAGAAGCAAATCCAGCATTAGTGGTTTAAGAATTAATTGTCTATCAAGGAGCTCAGGCAAGTACTTTATGGAAATCCTGCTCACATTATCTTTGGAGAAATGGCTGTGGACAACCCAGGCAAGGGGTTCGGTTTTTAACTGATTGCTAATCAAACATGGCAAAATCCATCAGCAAGTAGCCTGAATTAGTGTTCTGGAAAATTAACTAATAGCTGGAGGTGTGCTCCCCCCTGAAATTACTCTTTCTGTGATTTGACAGCTCGAGCAATCCAATTGCTGTGAGTTTAATTTCCTATTTGTATTTCTGTGAGGATGTGTTTTAATGCTGGCTTTGCCTTCCTGCCTTCTAATGAAGATTTTTATTTAAAAAAAAAAACAAACAAACAAAACCAAACCACAACAAAACCATAAAAACCAAGATTGATTTCATAGCAAGGAAAGCCAGTGTTTCTGGGGGAGGTGTTCCTCATGCCCTGAAGGGGAGTGGTGGTGCCACGTGCTGCAAGCAGGTATGGCCAGGGGTGTGCACGTGCTCTCACCTGCCTTTCTGCAGGCTAAATTCTGTATCAAATTCCGTTTCAAAGTGCCTAAATGAACATAATGACTAAGTCGTGAATAATCCAGTAAATGAGACATTTCAGAAACCATTTTCTGATATGAGAAGTGAGAGTGGGAAAAACACGTGCTAAATTAAAGAACTTCTTGTGAAGGGTGAGGGAGAAATACCAGGTTTACCATCAAGAGTATAGTTAGTTGCAAATCCACGTTTCTCTGTGATTACAAATCAAGGCAGAGGAACCTTTCTTATTGTCAAAGGAAAAGAAAAAAGCACTAATGTAAACCAGTACCTCTGACAGAGTTGCTCTGCAGTGCCTCTGTGTTAGACACTTGGAAGATTTCCTTGGGAAAAGCCACTGATTGTGATGGTATGGTACCTTTGTATTCCTTTGGGAGGGAAAAAAAAAGCCTTTTGAAGTGGTGACTGAATTGTATTGTTTTTTAATTCTTCAACGATTGCCTCAAGTAGGTGAGAGAAAATCCCAGATAATGAGTCTAGAAAATAATAGCATTAAGGGTGTGCTCTCAATAATTCCTAATAGAAATATCCAGGCTTATCTGCTTTCAAAAGATACTCCACTGCATTGCTGGCTTTTTTTTCAAGAAAAAAGAAAAAAGAGAGGACAAAAGCTGCCAACCTTTCCTTCCCACTCAGACTCTAATGCCATTATCAAATTATTTGTGTTCTATTTTTCCTCTTTTTCCAGGACTTTGGGTTCCTCCCCCTTTAAGCTTTGAATCTAATCCTACACCATGTCAATAAATACACTAAGATCCAGAATCTGGCTACAGATCTTTGAATTTTCCCTGGTTTTGCCTTGTCCTTCCCTCTCTGGTGCTGTGGGAGGCTGGGATGGGGGGAAGAAAGTGGAAATGGGATCTCTGACATTGCTGCTGCTGTTGTGAACTTTTCCTGGAGCTTTTGTGGGGCTGAAGAGATTCTGTCAGTATTTTAGAGGGAGAATCATCCCTCCTTCAGAGGGGTTTCAATCCCAGGTACCACTAGAACAAGGATTTCTGCTCCTCTGCTTTCATCCCAGCTCTCTCTTAACAATTCTTTGCTTGGGGAAAGTGGGCTTGGTAAATGAAACAGCTTCATAAATAATCTGAAGGGTAATCAAAAAATCATGCAAGGGAATGGCTAAGGAGGACAATGGCAGCTGAGGGTTGAAAGACTGACTCAAAACACCGTGTTTCAGCACTCAGCCTGGGAGTGAAGTAACAGAGGAATGGGCTGCCCAGGGAAGTAGTGGATTCTCTGTCTCCTGGAGGTTTTTAAGATGAGACTGGATGTGTCACTTAGTGCCATAGTCTAATAACCATGGTGGTAGTGGATTAAGGGTTGGACTTGAGGATCTCAGAGGTCCTTTCCAACCCGGCTGATTCTCTGCTTCTTTGTTTCTATGACTCTTATAAAGAAAGGAAAAAAATATTTTAGGGACACGTTTATTTTTAATG
Source organism: Myiozetetes cayanensis (assembly GCF_022539395.1). NCBI lineage: Eukaryota > Metazoa > Chordata > Aves > Passeriformes > Tyrannidae > Myiozetetes > Myiozetetes cayanensis. Next base: position 69,135,704 of record NW_026087521.1, on the reverse strand, counting down.
AAATTCTGTGATTGACTATTTAGCTAAGAAATTACAGCTAATTTAGGTGGAAATGGGATTTTGAAGTTAATTGCTCTAAGTGAATTTGAATTCAGCTGCTATAAGATTAAGCTTTACAGTAGCTTAATCCTTTACTCATTTCTATTCTATTTTGCATGTGTGTGTTTGTCCCATTTTTGGATTTGTTTTGGGGTTTGTTTCGATTTTTTATTACTAGCTTTGTTTTTTGGTTATTGTTTTGTTTTGTGGGGTTTATGTTTGGGTTTTATTTGTTTTGATTTGCAGGGGGTTGCTTTGTGGGTTTGCTTGGGTTGTTTGTTTGTTTGTTTGTTCTGCTTTTTTTGTTTTGGGGTTTTTGTTATGGTACGTGGGGGTTTTATTGTTAGTGCAAAAGAAAAATAAATCTCTTCTGTGAGAGAGAAATCACCCTGGTAGTGAGGCTGCAATGTGCCTAGAATCACAATCCCTTCTTAGAGCTGAGCTAATCATGGTACCTGATAAGATTTCTCATGCAAATATATATTTTCTTCAATATCTGCTTAAAAGAGACTTCTGTGCCTATTGACTACAGCGTTAGCAGAGACAAAAGTAAAAAGGACCCAAAGGTGGTTTGGCCTGTCCGATCTTGTTTTATCTGGTGCTCAGCCTCTGCAAAGAAAAAAACTATAATAAAAGGCCTTTCTCAAAGCCTGGTCACTCTCAAGGGCTCAGGCACTGAGTTCTGTCCGGTTTCTCTCCTAATTTTCGGTAAAATAGTGAAAAACCCCCAAGTACATCAGTTTCCATATCTTGTAAAACCGATGAATGACAGACCTTCAGAAAGTTATTAGGAGTTGGAGTTGCTACTTCTGAATTTTTTTTTTTTTTTGAGATTTTCCAGGTAACACCAGAAAACTCTTTACATTCAATTCACTTTTTTGCTGATTTGGAGGTTTCTGATTTCCATATAACTTGAATAAAAGTGAGGGGCATTGCTGGCATGTAACAAACAACTGCTTCCTTTCACTGCAGGACTACCAGTACCACTCTCCATGTCCAAAAGGACTCCCTTTGGAGTGTGTTTAAGCAGGAACATGTGCTAAAGCACAGCTTTTCATGCCTCAAACACTTCACTCCCATGCTGTGGGAAGCCTTCCAGCTCGTTGGCGTACACTCAGTTGTAATCCAGGGAAATCACTTCAACAGCCAAAGGCATATTTCCACGATGATGTCTTATGTCTTAACGAGGACAATCCTTTGGAGTGCTCTCTGAATCTGCTGTCTGATGGAATTTAGTACTTAGAAACGTGCTGCAGAAATAACAGCTTGGTTTGGCTCTCCTTTCTGACTCAGTTCTGGGTAGAAATGGCCCGGAAGGAGGAATGAAATTTTTGCAGGCTGACAAATGTCATTACACTCTCAGAAGCTCTAAACTGGGAGCCCCAGGCAGCAAAAGATGATGGCTCTGGGGTCTTTTCTCCCCCTAAATTCTCAGGATCTCATCACTATAATGATTGGCACTCATGGTCAGCTTGAGTTACTCCATTAATTGTTCCATAAATGCCAACGGTCATTCAGATGACATTCCTAATCCAGAAATTGGGATTTAACCTGCAATGCTGCTCAAAAGAGAGTCTTTTTGGAGGCAGAACATGGCAGTGAATCCATGGCATGCCCTTGACACAATCTGTGTGTGACTAAAAATGGATATTTATTTATTTATTTATTTAGGCTTGCATTTTACAGTTCCCTAATATACACATGTATAAATAAATAAATAAATAAAATGGGTATTTTATATCTAAAATCAAGGTGTTTAGTTGGTTGGTTTTTGTTGGTTTTGTGTTTTTCTTAAACATAATTGTGAAAATAGTGGAATTTTTGAACAGGTGGGGTGTGTTAAGTTACAAAGGTTCAAAAAGAAGCAATGATATTCAACTCAGTAGGAAAGTAAGAGTCTTTTAACTTCAGTTTTCACAGTTGTATCAGACTGTTGTTTTCCTTGGCCGCCTTCACACCAAATCTGTGGTTGCCTGAGGCTCAGAAGAAAGTCTGAATATCAGAAACCTGTGCTGCAGGGTGAGGAGCATCCTTTGATGGAGACACCAAGACATGCTGTCTTCTTATTTTGTGGTTTTGTTGGAAACTGGTAAGTTATTTAGTTTTACATCCTGAGAATTTCTCATTTAATTTTTCCCCATAAAAATCAACAGTTGCTTCAGAATCAAACTAATCAAGTCCCTTTATTAGAAATAGCAGAGCTCATCAGAAATCTGCAACTTATTGCAGATAAGAGATATTGGAGAGAACAATGTATGCACCAAACTGGATTTAAAACCAAAAACTCTTAAAGCTTCAAAGTCAGGGAGTGCCGATCATTTAGAGAGCTTGATCAATTAACACTGTTTTTTGCATAAAAACTACAGAAAGGCATTTTCCCACCTTCTGTAGAACTTCAGCAAAAGAAGTTCCTGTGTCCGTGCCCCTGGTACATTTGTTGGGTTGTGACAGAACAGATGATTCCCTAATTAGGACAGTGTTTTTCTGCCCTGGATGTATGGATCCTGCCCTTTTCCTTGGTAAAACCCTGTAAGAACTTGGTTTTCATGATTTTTGAAATTAAACTTACTGACTTCTTCTTATTAAATGATATTCTCATTTAAAAATCGACATAGTCCAAATGGCATTCAAAAAGCCAGTAAAATAATTATCCTGTTAGAAAACAACTTGTTTGTATTTGAAAGAAATAGTCCAGGTTGACTGGAAATTCATTTGTTCTTGTTGAAAAATTGTATATAGCTTTTTTTGGATAAACCAAATAATATTGACCTGTGTATAGAAAACCTAGGTCTGGATGTTGAGGTATAATAATAGTAGCAGTGGTGATAGTAGTAGTAATAATAATAATATTAATAATAATAATAATAATAATAATAATAATAATTCACAAACAGCTTTCCTTGCCCAGATCTGTTCCTATCTGATCCTCATTCATATAAAATCAACTTTTCAGTGGGGATCATTAATTATGTCCTTATCTGAGACTTGAATATCTGGATTTGCAGATACACTGAGCACAGCTGGAGTCAGGCTGCTCTGTGTGTATATCAATTTTTGTATTTGTTCACTAGGTTGAAGCCATTTATTTAAAAATAGAGACACGTACCACTGGCAATAATCTCACAGAGGCCCTGTATGAAAGCTAATTGCCCTGGTTTCAGAAGAAATGTGAGCAGTGGGCAGTAAACAGAGTTGGAGCATGAGGGATATCTGTGCACAGAGGCCTTCAGAGGCGCCCTGTGGGGAACCTGCGCGGGATCAGACATGTAAAAACCATGTCTTCGTATATGTGAGTTCAGATCCCCTTCTACGCCTCCAGTTTTACACCTCCCAGCTGCTGGCTGCCTGCTGCTTTGGCTTTTATGATGCTCCTTGCAGCGTGTGTGTGTGGATCAGCTGAGGGTGGGGAAAGGGGAGTGGAGCCGTTCCCTCAGAGCGGTGCTGAGGCGGAGCGGCCGCGGGGCCCACACAGGGAGCACTGGGGCTGGTGGCACAGCGGTGACAAAGGGTGGCTGTCCTCTCTGTGAGGCAACACCAGTGAGGGGTGAGGTGTGTTCACTGGGAAACAGCTTCCACCCCTTGTGCTGGAGGGGATCCTGGTCTAACACCCGCCCATGCTTTCGCCTTCCACAGCTGTTTGACTCCTCTCTGCTGGCGCCTCACGCTCGTTCCTGTTTTGGTCCATCTCTACCTTCAAGGACTCATAGAATCATAGAATATCCTGAATTGGAAGGGACCTACAAAGATCATTCAGTCCCTGCTCAGGACCATCCCCAAGCCCATGTGCCCCAGAGGATCATCCAAACCCTCCTGGAGCTCTGGCAGCCTTGGTGCTGTGCCCACTGCCCTGGGGAGCCTGTTCAGTGCCAACCACCCTCTGGGGAAAGAACCTTGTCCTGAGATCCAACTTAACCCTCCCCTCCCCTGACACAACTCCAGCCATTCCCTGTGTCCTGTCCCTGGTCCCCCAGAGCAGAGCTCAGTCCTGCCCCTCCTCTGCCCCTCCCAGGCAGTTGGAACTGCAGTGAGGTCTCCCCTCAGTCTCCTCTTCTCCAGCTGAACACACCAAGTGCCCTCAGTGTCCTCACAGGGCTTCAAATCAAGGCCCTTCCCCATCTTCATTGCCCTCCTTTAGTGGCTTCATTGCCACTCTTTAACGAGTTAATGCCTTTTTTCATACTGTGGTGCCCAAAACTGCCCCAGTATCGCAGGTGAGGCTGCCCCAGCGCAGAGCAGAGCGGGACAATCCCCTTCCCACTGACTTTCTCATTCTTAACCCAGCCCACCCCAGTCTCCAGATCCCAAACTTCAAATCTGGGATGTACACAGCCTGGCTGTCCTCCTCCAACAGGCGTGAAGCCTCCCCGAGGTGGGAACACACTTGGTGGCACCGAGCAGACGGTGCATTTGTGGGCTGTGCAGCCCTGGGAACTCCGTGAGACGTGATGAGGCAGAGACTTGGGTGATTTCTGAGATCTCACATTGTAGCTGTTCTACTGATGGCAAGAACAATATGGGATCATGAAAAAGCACCTACTGCCCTGTTCACGCTGCCACCCTCACACGGCAAAGTAGCAGTTTTTCCAAAAGATCAGCAGGGAAAAACACATTTCCCATTCACAAGCCCACGTTTTCTGAGGGAAGTAAATTATCTTGTCTGAAGCTTTTAATCTGGAAAAAAAAAAATCTCCTTTGAGGAAGACATCCAGAATCCATCTAGAGGGCTGAGTGAGGCATGGCTCTGAAAGCAACCACAAGTGTGACTCTGTGCAGGCAACACTGAGCTATTTCAATAATAGTTGGTATTATCAGCCCTGCCTCCAAGAGAATTGAATGCATAATGTGAGATTACAGTACAGCACCATTATTCAGCTGTTGCTGAGACATGGGGAGAGACTCCTGTTATTATGCATTTGAATTATGGGGCAGGAAGATTAATGATGTGCAAATTAGCAGCATTCTGCTCCGAGTAATTTTTGCTTTCATTCGCCACTATCATCCCCAAATGCCAACATCCGCTCCCATTTACCATGTTCAAATGGTGTATTAAATACCAAATTATATATTGACTCATCTAATTTTCCGTGCTGAAATGCATCGAATACGGAGAAACTTAGTGCTTCTGTGAACCTCTGCTGCCCCTTTGTCAACAATTGCCATCAGGAAACATTCACAACGTGCAGCTTGCTTTAAATTGCAGGGCTTTGTGACTATCTGGTATTGTTTAGCTTTTCATTTAGAGACAAAGTATTAATTCTGTCTGCAGGTTGGTCTGCCTTCCTGGTAATTCTCACCATATCATTATCATATCATCATTTTCTGTTTGCTGAATTCCTTAGGGCAAATGGATTTTTTCCTGCGGGATTGTTATAGGGAATTACTGCTTTGTCTGTCACAATGCAGTATTCTGCTGCCAGGCATTTTTTACCTTGTAATGCAGTTAAGAAGTGTCAGCAGTTGCTTCCTTTCCTCTATGATTATGTTGTCTGTGGCAAACAAACCAATTTTCTCATTAATCTTACTGGTAAACCAATTTTTTTTTCTTTTAATGAACACTGGCAGTACTCAAAGCATGAAGGTGCTGACCTAAAACGTGCCTCTGCCGGGTCGTCAGTGATTTGAGGTTTTAAAAGGCTGTGACCAAGTTCAAAAGCCTCCTTCACCAAGCTGTCTGTGGGTAGTGCAGCTTTTAAAATAGCTTGGAGTCACTTAAAAGTCACACTTGTAGGGATAATGAAGGAGAAGGAGAATATCTCCTGATATTTGTTTTATGGAGAGTATTCAAGGCAATTTTTTCATGAAAATTAATTTAGGCTGTGAACAGTCCAGGAGAATCTACCTGAAACACTGAATCAGAGGTGATAGAGAACTTAATACTTGTTGGTAAATGATCTGCTAAAGAAGGAAATATTTTCCATTTATAAGACATCCTGTGGCCAGAAGTTTTGGAAATTTGCATCCACGAATGTTTATGTCCTCATGAGGTTGTTTGGCTATTTTAAAAAAGGATTTGGGCCTAAATTAGAAAGAAAAAAAAAAAAGGATATATTTAAAATCACGTGATAAAACATTGCAAATAGAACTCATGGTTGAGCAGACCATTTTGGACAAGAAGATTGTATTAAAATGTATTATATGAGTTGTTAATTGCCAGTTGCCAGTTTAGAATTTCATTTACAATGTGCTGTGATGATCTTGAGCTATCCTTTGTTTCTCAGTGTATGTTTTACTTAAACAGGGATTTGTTTGTAGAAAACGTAGGAAAGGATGTGGGGCGATTCTTTTTCAGTTTAATCTGACATTTGTGCAGTATTTAAAAGGTCTACAGGCCTATGAGTTTTAGTTGCAACCTAATTATGAGTGGGTAAGGGGTAGAATTAGTTTTACCAGTAGTACATCCTTTGAAAGTGGGAATCAGGTCACATTTTATTTTTTAAAATAACTTTTAAAATGAGTCCAATAAAGAAAAATCCAGGGTGAACCTGGGCTGCCTTAAAAAAAACAGTGATAATCTCTTCAATGTGTTCTATGGATTTCTGAGTGGGAGACAATAGATGGCAGCCAGGTTTGTAGGATGCAAAGTCCAAAGCATGGTCACTTCAGCCCTCTAGAGAAGACAAGCAGCTTCTCTCAAATTAGGGTGCATGACTGAGATACTGTTTTTTCTGCAGCGTTTGAATTAGCTTTGAACATATGGAAGTATTTTTTGCAGTTGCTTTGTTATGATTATTCACTTCTAATCTGTGGTTTTATTTTTAATTAAACCACTGGAATCCCACGTTACTTGTATGATTAAGAGTGACAGAGTGTACTGGTAGCAGAGCTGAATCAATAAATCAAAGAGGGAGAAACAGAGCAGTAATTTGAAACCATCCCGTGTGAAAGAGCAGTGTAAGCCCCAGCCTGAACCCAGGAGCCATTGCACCACCTGCCTGGGTCAGAGCTGCAGATTTAGACTGATGTCTGTACACACACATAAAAAAAAAAGCCTTTATTTTGCCCCAGGGAAGGAGTATGGTTTGATTTTCATACCCACATCTACCTGTGCAGGTCTAGAAATGAGAAGAAAATACACTTCTCTCGGTGAAATGATGTGGATGTTCTGCACAAACGGGTGAAATGGCCACAGGTTTGGAGCAGAGTGGCACAAGCAGCTATTAGCTGATCCAGATGAATTAAAAATCAGGCCAGTAAGAAGATTCTAAACCATTTCATGGCTTCTACACAAGCCGTGCTTTAATCTCATGCAAATTAACACTAATTAACACACCCTCCCCCCCACCAGCATACATTGAAACATCATGCAGGATAAACAAGCCAAACACAGTTATTATCGTTTTAATTTGACCATATTGTAGAAATGTCAAAATATTAGCTGAGAAAATTAATTCCCCCATTTTAGCATACGGTTTTTCCTGAAGTGAAATTGAGGGTAGCAGTCATCTGCCTTCAAGTCCTCCCACTTGTATTTGTGGAAACCTTTTTCAAAACTTCGTTTGAAACACCCTCGTGCATTTAACTGGCAGGGAGTCAGAAAGTGTTTGCATTTCTACATCCCTTTCCTAACTTCCCTTATAAAGAAAGAGCAAGTAGGCAGGAGGTTGTGGGGGTTGGTGGTGATACTTCCATCCCAGAGAGAACCCAGCACTGGCTGGAGGATGCCCTCAGACACCTAAAAGCACTTCATGAGCAGTAACATTCAGTTTGGTGCTGTTGTAACCTTAGGACATTATAATATTTAAAATGATTACAGGGTTTATGCATTACTTAGGTTGCCTTCATGTGTAGATGTTTTTTGGTGTATGATTTATGACTAAGGTGCTTATGCTGTGTGGTAAACTTGTGTATGGGGTCATTTTAATTAAAAAAAAAGACAATTATTGGAATCTCTGTAAGGAAACACTTCATCACTCTGCCCTCCTAACTCATTTTTGTCCTCCTTTGTATGTATGTGCAGCTGGAAACAGGATGTTCCATGGAGGAGTGCTGTGAGCATCAGAACACTCCTAATTGTTCCAGGTAAAACAGAAATGGATTGAGGGCTGTTTTGGGAGAATGTAGTGAGAGAGGTGAAGGGAAGTGCATCCAGGCAGGAAATTGGTGTCATCTCACACCCATGAGAGACGGTGGCATCCAGATCCCAGCCTCTGCCAAGCTCTGAATTTACCGTGACCTGAAGCAAAATCATATAAATGAAGGATTTTTATAGAGGTACCTAAACATTTATCTTCTTTGTGAGGATGGTCTTCACACCTTTAGATTACCTTTTGCACAGCATCTGCATCCCCTTTTCTGCCACTGAGAATGAAACAAATGTCCATCCATTTCCCCATATAACTTTAAAAACCACCTATTTTTTGTTGGAGCTTTGAGTGCTCTCTCTCCTCTTAGGACAGGGGTAATGTTGACAGCAGTATGTCTGGTTTTTCCCCACTCTTCTTTTTGTGTTTCTTTTTGTAGGGTCTTCAAACCACCTTTTGACTTCCTTGGGAGCAAGTGGTAAGTTGAAGGGTCCAGTGCTGCCACACTGGGGGTCAAACTGAAGAGTTTGAATTAATGACACTTATTTTCATGTGTTTGAAGAAGAGGACAAAGAATGTCAACCTCCTGCTGCTTCTCTGCCTTTGCAGGTTTTTACTTCTCTGCTGCAGCTCTGAAACTTTGCCTGCAGAAATCAGGTATTGTTTGCACTGGAAAGACAGGCAATGATAAGGAAAAGTCCAAGGAAAACTAAACCAGCTCTTGTTTCCGAATACAAAGCATGGCAAAAAAGCATTTGGGCAAATTCATGAATAGAATGCTTTGCTTTTTCTAATTGGTCAAATGCAGGAGATGAGAAATTACTGATTAAAAGAAGTATATTGTTGACTATTTTCTGCTCTGTGTACAGCAACATCCCGTGCTGCTGCAGCATTCACTGTACTGCAGTTCCTCCAAGAGGCTTTCTGTGACCAAGGACTCTTGCACATGGATTTTCTTATTTTCATCTTCCCTCTGTACCTGTAACAAGAAGTACGGATCTTAATTCCTGAAGGGAAGATATTTATATAAACCACAGTGATATTTGCTGAGCTATTTCTTTTGAAGAACGTGAGAAGTGTTGAAATCTCCCTGGGAATAGGGGGCTGAAAAATTAAGAAATCAAACCTCAGATTAACTGGAGCTAATCAACTGTTTGTGTGTCTGATCAGCACAAATTACCTGTACCTGTGATTTTCGTGGCTGCTGGGTAGCTAATTGGTGACCCTGAAACTAGAAGGGTAACATGATCAATCTGTGATTGAATGCTCTGTTTTTGGCTGGGATAGAGTTAATTTTCTCCCTAGGAGCTGGTATAGTGCTGTGGTGTGGATTTAGGACAAGAATAACATTGATTACACATCAGTGCTGAGTAATGCTTACTCGAAGTAAAAGACGTTTTATTTCTCTCTCTTTCTTTCTTCTTTTCATTACTACTATTATTATTGTTGTTGGTATTATTATAATAATTTCATTTCAGTTAAACTGTACTTATCTCAACCCACAAAGTTTCCTTTTTTTTTTTTTTTTTCTCATTTTCCTCCCCAGTGTGGGCAGGGAGGGTACTTAATTGCCAGCTGGGATTAATCCAGACACTGATGGAGGTATCCACTGACACCTGGGAGAGGCTGATTTGTTGGTCTGTAGAGGGAATGCATGCAGGCACACAAAGCTATTTATCTCAAAGGAATGGCTTGGACTTGAGGAAAGATGTAAATTCCTTTCCAAAGCCATTACAGTTTCTCAGCAAAACCGTGCCATGGACTCAGTGGCTGCTCAAAAAATACTTGTATAACGCTGAGCAAAGTCCTGTGACTTCACTGCTTGGGGAGGAACCCCCAGGATGCAAATGGGCCTTTAATTGGGGCCAGGTGCAAGTGGGAAGGTGATCAGGCTGTGCTCCTGGGGTGTTACCCTGAGGGAACAGCAGTGAGGAGGTAAGAAGGTTTTTTGAAAGAAAACATGCTAGTTGGACTTTTAGTTGTTGGTTTTTGTAATTATTTTTATTTAGCATTTTATTTAGTGGCATGGACAGAAGAATGAAGAGTGCATTGAGGGAATTTGCTTCTGGCACAGAGTTGGGAGCATTTATCTGTCTGGGGATGAAGGAGTAGCAGGCAGCAGGAAGGAAAGGAGGTGTTTGCACTAAGAGAGGAGGAATAGGTGTTTGTACCCTGGCTGAAACAGCCAGAAATACAAGATTTTGAAGTAACCTTCCTGTAAGGGTAGTGGAGGAAAAACTGTCCTTGAGATAGAAGTTGGAGGGCTGGAAAAGTATTTATACCATTGCCTGGTAGCAACACTCTTGACTATGCTGGAGACCCTTCCAGCACCCTCAGTCCCAGCCACGTTGTCCCAGTTTCACTGCATTTTGCAGAAGATATGCAGGTAGGAAAGCTGGATTTTCCTTTGGCAGCCTATGGCAGAGTGAGCCAAGGGTAAATAAATAAACTTGGGGAATATAGCTGCCAAACTCTCTCTCTGTAAAACACGCCTAAGTTATTGTACTCAGAGATGTGTTATTAGCCAAGTTAGCATAAAGTTTTGCCAGAGTGGCAAGGGATGACCAAATACTGAAATAACCTCTCAATATTCATAATATTATCTATTAAAGAATGTGTAATATCCTGGAATCTCACTGATTTCTCAGTAAAACAGCTTTAAATAGCAAAGCAATATTGTGTCCTGACTGTGTGCTAAAGAGCATCGTTATTCTTGTCACATTCAAAAAGCTGCTTACTCTCCAGTGCTCTGCATTCCATGAATTTGTGCATCATGGAAAGCCTTTTCATAAGGAGAGTCAAGAATCACGACTTCTACTATTAATAAAATGAGGAGGAATTTTTGTCAGGTATTTATTTACTACACTTTTATCAACTCCCTTTCATTACTAAGGAAAAATGTAAGTCACTGTTGCTTGTTTAACACATTCCAAAGGTATTGAGACCCACAGGATTTAAGCAAAACATTCTTGCTAAATGTATATTTCTGTGCTTGGTTGAATAGGGATAAAAACCAGAAAAAAAAAAAAAAAAAGTGGATGTTTTGCTGGTTTGAAGATCCAAGGAATAAAAGACAAATCTGGATGAGTTCAGAAGGGAAACAGTTGGAGGTAAGATCAGTTTTATTTTCTTATTTCTTCCATTATTTCTTATGGCACATTGGAGGTTGTTGTAGGATGTGGATCTATTCCTCTTATTGGGGAAACCACTTTGAAGTTAATATACTGGAGAGCGGTGAGGGAGAGAAAAGGTGTGTAACGTGGTGCTCAGCCCAGGGACTCTGAGTGACTTTGGTTTAGATGGGGCAGAAATGTCTGAAAATTGAACTGTGGGTTCTGGATGTTTTGTCACACAACACTGAGCCTTGTCTGAAGGCCTGAAAATGTTAACTAGCTCCAGGGGGCTGCTCTTGCCTGTCCTGGAGCTTTGGTTCCTTGGCTGCAAAATTAGATGATTTATTTATCCTTTCCCGCTTTCCTATATTTAGACTATAACAAGGAATATTTTTGACTTTGTGAATACACTGTGATTGCCACAATGAGGCCCTGGATGAAGCTGTGATTTCTACATGCCATTGTATTCCAGTGTTGCAATCATTTCAGAGAAGTCTGGGAATGATGAGGGTAATTTGCCACATGGTCAGTGTGGAAGGGAAGCTGATTTTGGAAAAAAACCCCAACCAAACAAGGAAATGTGCAAGATGCTGTATGTATCTAGGACATTCCTCTAGTTATTTAGTCATCTGCTACTTTATTTTATGCCCTTCTGCCCTTGGATTTCATCACTTTTGTGCAAGAACAGCTGAGTTATGTTTTGGATCTGTAATGCAGGTGTTTTGCCTGTGGAGTGGGCAACACCACTGGCCCCCAGAGAGTTTACTGGCAAACAAATGAAATAAAAGAAAAAGCAGAGCTTTGACATGTGTGATCCCTCAAGGGTCAGGTTTGAGCTGGGATTAGGACTTGTTTTTGCCCAGGGTACCAAGTCAAGTCCCACAGGGGCTCTTTTACACTCGGGCATCTGCCAGAATCTGTGGTGAAGTTTTGCAGGTGGCCCAAATAAAGTGTGATTTAAATAAAGGATGTCATGGAAATAGGTTCTGACTGTAAGGTCCTTCTGGGGAAAAACAGTTTCTGGTGGAAGAACATTTTAAAGGACATTTTTTTTCATTTGAAAACATGTCTGGACACCAAAGCAGTGACTGTACAGGCTGTTTGTAGTAGGTGGTTACGTCTGGGAAGGTCTCCGAGTTACACAGTGAGTTCAATGCACATGGAGATAGATTTGGGGCAGTTTCAACATTTTTGGTGGAGTTTCTGATGTTATCTTTCCTCAGATTTCTTCTTCATCTATTTATCTAACAGTGTGCAGTCAGTCCTGTTCTGCAGTGTGAGAGCTGAAGCACTGATGCCCCCAAAGCCATGGCTTTTGGCTTTTGAAGCAGTTTTATTCCCAATATGATTGAGAGGTGTTTCATAAAGTGTCAAGGCACCCAGTGCCTCTTGTCATCAGGGGGACACGTTGACTGCCCCTGGTTTGTGGGGTCCCTCCCAGTAAAAACAGAAGAGGTGTTGGGTAACCTCTTTTAATGGCAGCTGAAAAATGACAGTGTGGGAAGTGGGTAGAGAGACATTCCCAAAGTCTAATGCCTCGATTCAAACTTACCTTCAAGGCAGCATGATGGATTGCCAGCAGAATTTAATCTTTAACGAGTTTTTGTCTCTGACTTCATAAAGCCCAGTGTGGCTTAATGCTTTTTATCATCTTTGGTTAAAACGCAGCATCCCTTTGGATGAAATTAATGTTCCAGCTAAGAAGATCATTTTTTAACTCGCAGTGGGAAAGAAAAGCGAGGAAGAATTGAGATGCTTATTTGGGTTTTGTGGGGGTTTTTTATTCCCTGGGGGTGTAAAACAATATATTGCACATTCTTCTTAAAGCAATAATTTTTATTGCAGTGCACTCTCTCCAGTTGTGGTTCAAATCATCTCACAGCTACAATATATTTTTTATAATTCCTACATTTGCTGTTGTTATTAATAGATGATGATTATTATTTGAAATCAAATGAGGGTGGCATACTGACCTGCTAGAGTGGAAACTATTTTCCCGCTTTTTTCATTCTTGTTTCTAGAGTTTGTAGAAAGGACTTGTGTTTGTGGGGAAAAAAAAAATGACACACTTGCTGACCAGGCAAGTAACCAGGCAACAGAGTGGTTCCCAAAATTCTTCCTTAAATGCTAATCAGCCCTTTTGAAAGCTCTCTGGGAGGAGAAATAATAATCAATGATTTAAGTACCTCTATGGGATTTCCTGGTGCCTCTCTTAACCTCAGAGGTTGATAATGGTGCCTTTGTCTCCCTGAACAGAGATTTGGGTTTGAAGACACCTCTTTTTTAGAACCAGTTTGCTGTTTTAGGATATAAGATCAGAGGCAACCTTGACATTTTCCTTTGAAATCAGTGATGTTACATCCTCTTAAACCAGACACAAAGATAAGTCTCAAAGCTTTACATATTGTGCTCAGCAGCCTGGTGCTTAAGGTATCAGTGCAATTGTGGGGAGAAATAATTTGTCATGGAGACAAAGAGATTTTTTTTCTTTTTTTTTTAAAAGGTTTTTCTGCTTGCAGGATGTTCAGCAGCTTATATTATATTCATAAGCTGCCATTCTAATTAATGTACCTGGTCTGTGAGCTTTTTTTGTTATGCCTAATGGAGAAACATGACAGAAGAAGGGAGAATTATAAATCTAACACATTTCCAATGAGTATTGTAATTAAATTCTCCTCTATCCCTGTCTTTGTGATGAGGAAATTTTGCTGAAATACTTTCACCCCTAATTAAATATTAGAATGTGCACAGCTTTTTTTTTTCATTATAACGTTCTTTCACAGAAAGATGAATAATCTTTGGCTTTTGATGGAAAAGGAAACCCTCTTCTGAAGTGTAGTCCTTTGCTCTTTTAATTCCATGAATCTTCAGTTCCTAGGGTTGGGATGACATCCTGCTGATGTGCTGCAGGGCACAGGGGCAATTTGGGTGATGTCCTGTTAAGACCTTTTAGCCCTTTTTGCTTTGCAGGCCTAGAAGTTTCAGACTAACCCACATTTATCAGTCTGATAATTTGAATAACTGGCAGGGCTAATTTTGGCTGATCAGTAGTTCCTTTGATAACTTTTGGTGGATGTTTAGTCTCATGTTTTATATAGCTACAAGTTCTTGAGTAAATGAATATTTTAGATGGGGAAGAAGAGTGAGAGTGGGTATGAACATGAGGAGAAAGGAGACAGATCTTGCTTATGGGAACACACTTTGTAAACAAGTAAGGGAAAAAAGGATTAATTGTTCTGCAGATGATTTCTCACTATGAGACAATATGCTTTGGGTTTTTTTCCAATCCAGCTTCCACAAAAGCAGCTGGGGAAAGCAGGCAGGACAGGTAGATCTCATTTGTATAAATATGACTCAGTCTCAGCTTTCCATTCTAATTTTCCTTAGTTCTGTAAGAATATTGGCCATTTCATGAGGTTCCTTAGCAGCTGTGCCACTGTAACCAGTCAACCAGCTGCAGGTATTGTGCTAGAAACCCCCAGAAAAGTAGAGCCCAGGGGCAGAAAAGGCCGAGAAAAGGGCAATTTGTGCATTTGTACCTCACTTGACACCTTCTCCACCAACTTGTCCACCCAGGCAGGCAGGGAAAACCCCCACCAGCATCTCCCCTCATGCAGTTTGCAGAGAAAGCAACAGAGGGACAGATTTTTGCCAACTTGTTTCATCATAACTACAGTTTTTGAAGACATTTCATGACACGTGGTGATATTTCCTATTTGGAAGCCTGAGCAAGTGACTCTTTGTTATACAATGACAGAATAAATGTTGGTGAATTCATTTAAATGGATTATTAACAGCTTTTAGAGATGCTGCTCTGATATCAAATTCCTCAAAACCCCCCCACTGACACCACCCCTTGAATTAAACTCATTGTAGTCCTTTAAAAAGTTCAGCATTGCCCCTCAAAGGAGCTCAGATTTTAGGAATATTCTGTTAAGTGCTTGCAAAGCTGTGATAAAGATGGATAGAACAGTTTGGTGCAGAAGAAGCTGCTTTTGGGAGCCATCTGTGTTTTTACTGATGAGAAGGAATTTTAACTAATGAAAACTTCAGTGATGAATGTTGTGCATATTGCAGCAATTACACAGTGTGATTAGATTTTATGTATTAACATAAAAAGAGAGGTGGAAAAGCCTGCATGGAACAGCTGCCTTGTCTTGAGATGCAGTTGAGTGGTGGGGTTTGATTTTTTTTTTTTTTTTGACCCCCAGTTCTGAATTGATATATCCCATTGAAAATGTTCAGATCAATTTGGCAGAAAAGAGCAAATGTGCCAGAGTTGAAGTGATCTGTGACAATTAAGGTCAGGATTGGCAATTATATCCTCAGAATCTAAAGGTCTGGACTATATATAAAACATATATATATATAAAAAACATATATATATAAAAACCCCAAATATATATAAAAAAACATATATATATACATAATAACTGCTCTGGGATGCTTGGAGGAAAAAAGCCCAAAAATATCAGAATACAATTTGTGTTGCAAACTTGTATTTTGTTTTCTCTGAAGAGGCTGATGCTTTGATGGATTTAGACCACGTGTTAGGGATTCCAGTTTTTCAAGTTGACTGTCCAAGGAGTGTAGATACAGATGTGGATGTTAAAGAATCCCTTCTTTCCTCCCCACCCTCAGTGTGGGGGTCCTCTGGCTGCCTTTATCTTTGTGGAAATGAAAAAGGAGATATTTTAATTCCTTTTTTTTAACCTGGATGTCATTTTGCAGCAGAGATTTAGCCCAAAGCTATTTCCACTCCCCATTCTCGCCATCACCACATTTTTAAATCTCATCTGTGATGGCACAAAACTGTAGAAATACTATCAAAAGTCCCTGCAACTAATTTCCACTTGGCCATGCTTGTGTTACTTTGGTTCTTGGTGATATGACCCCAATACACCATTTCTTTGCTCTGTGTAACCTTCTGTAATCTATTGCTTTACATTAAAAAAAAAAAAAAAGAACCAACTGCTCTATTCAGTGTGTTTTCAGATAAACTTGCCTGAACATGAAGCAGAAAGGGGTGAAATAAATGCAATTTTTCAGCCTTGAGCACCCGGAAAAAAGTAAATATTAAGGAAAAATATCAAGGATGGATTCTTCCTCTGAGCTTTCATGCATTTGCATTATTCTAATTTTTCTTTTGGGGAAATATTAGATATCTTTTTTTTTTCTTTTCCCCAAGTGAATATTAAGATGGGCTTGAAAGAAAGCAAGTCTAAGAGGCATCAGATACACTGAGAGAGCTACATGAGGGTGCAGGTTTGCTCCATCCCATGACAGATCTCCAGGATCTGGCCCTTTTCCTCATGGCTCCATTTCACCTTGTTTCTTGTGAGGTGCAGTCAAGAAAGCAAGCTAGAAAAAGGAGGAAGGCTAGCAGAAATAGCTTTTATTATTATTTTTTTTTTTCCCATGATGACAGGGAAAGATATGTGGAGGAAGGGGAAAAAAAAAATCAATAAGTGAAATGAAAATGAATGTGCTTGCACAGTGACCTGGTTGGTCACTGATGTCTAAACCCCAGCATTTCAGACTTAAGGGTTTGGGTAAACACAATTATTAGGGCTTTGCAGGGAGGTTATAACGCATCATTAAAGATGAAAGGTTCTTTTCAGAGCTCTGTTAAGTTTTAAATTGCATCCTTAGAGACCGAGAACGACCTTTTAGTGCGCTTTGGACAGGGAGCAGTATCTGAAAGGTGGAGCAGCACGGGATGGCTGAGCGGTGATGCCTCACTCGGAGGGGCAATGGATCACTAGTGGGGTCACTTAGAATTTCATTTTCTTTAACTCCAAAATGGTTTTCAGTACTCTCATTATCTGGCTTATTCTTCAGAAAGAAAAGAAACACAAAAGGGCTTCTGTTATATAATGGCAAGAAATGGTTAGTCAGAGACTGAATATATTCACAAACTCACTTGTTCTAAGCTTGGTATTTGGTCTGAAAGAACCTGTGCAGCTTTACAGGATGACAGGGAAATTTATGAGATGGCAAGGGAAGAGAATTACCCTATTTTAGTGTTTTGTTATACAAGAATGATTCCCTAGGATTGGAAGATAAAGGGATTTTTGATAATTCTTCTAATTCTGCCTTTACAATTGGCAACGTTTTCTGCTGTTGTAAGTCCCCAGAACTTTGTGGAAGACAGTGAAATACTGCAAGTTCTCATGAAGAAACTGCCCCTAACAATTCAGGAGTCAAATGAAGAATAAGTATAGGGGAAATTATGCTCTACAGAGTAACCATACTACAGTTCTTCAAGCGTTTTATACTGAATTTTATGAAAAAGGGCATATTTGGGAAGAGGGACCTCCTTACCTGTGTATCATCAGGATGTTTCTAACTGGAAGCATTGCACTGTAAAGTCCTGTCTTTTATTTTGTGACTTGTGGTTTTAAGCTGGAAGAAATTGCTGCGGATGTTGAGTTGTGGAAACCAAAAAGTCCTCACAGGCTCATTTTTGGAGCTGAGACTCTGCACTGGCTGAGCTTTGTCTGCAGAGCTTTAGGGCAGCACCTTGACACTTTCCAAGAGCATCATGAGCACTGTGAATACATTTTCTCCACGTGAACTCTGCATCTCTAAGCAGCTCTGTGTGCAAACCATTTAGCCAGCCATTGAACTGTCTTGTTTATACTGAATAATGAGGCTTTTAATTAGGAGGCATAAATATAGATGCCCTTTGAAAAATGTGCCCTTCAGTATCAAAGAAAAGCAAGGAATGGATCCCTTTTTGTTGTTGCCCAAATGAGCCTGGATCTGTGTTTGATTTGTTCACGTAATGAAGCTTTTTGAGTGCAAGTTTTCCACGGGATCCAAAGCTCCTCACACCTGTCTGTGTGGGACTGGAATACCTTGAGTGGAGCAGATGTGATATATTCCAGCATGCTGCAACAGCTACATGAAATTAAAGACAGGGAGTAAAGGTACCTTTCCAAACTGAAATCATATGAAGTGATTCCCAGTGGAGAAAATAGTCAAATTAGAGGCAAAGCAGAAGGCTGGATAGTCCTAAGAAGGTCACCAGGGGATCTGAGCTACCACATGAGCACAGGATCTTGATTGTTCTGTCTCAGACAAAAAAAATATTCTTTTCACCTGCACCAGAGGGATTTTTTTTTTTTTCAGTGATCACTGGTGTGAGTCCAGGATTTAGAAATCGTCACTATTTCTGAAAGCCTTCATGTGGGTCGGTTAATATAAGTGTTTTCCCATCTTTTATACTTGCATCCACCTCATTTCAGCATCTGGTTTCTCATGGGCTGCTGGAGTTAGAGATTAATCCTGCATGTTGTTTTTCTGAAAAAACACATCTATTATCTCTTGTATTTTTGCAAGGAATAAAGCCTTAATTTTCCAGACCTGGTGAATCCTAAATCCCAAAAGTTTCATAGCGAGGTGTATAGAAAAGCCTAATATAATTAGAATGACATTTTAAGGCTTAATCTTTTTTTTTTTAGAATACCAGGACTAGAATACGTTTAGCTTTGCTAGTTTAGCTTTGCTAGTTTAGCTTTGCTAGTTTAGCTTTGCTAGTTTAGCTTTGCTAGTTTAGCTTTGCTAGTTTAGCTTTGCTAGTTTAGCTTTGCTAGTTTAGCTTTGCTAGTTTAGCTTTGCTAGTTTAGCTTTGCTAGTTTAGCTTTGCTAGTTTAGCTTTGCTAGTTTAGCTTTGCTAGTTTAGCTTTGCAGTGGTGATTAAATTTACCTTTGCTTTTTAATAGATCTGAGGTTTTCTAAGATATGAGGAATTTAAAGTGAGTTTAAAGTAGCCTTGTTTTTAAGCTAAATATGTTAATTTTGACCTTGAGCTGAACCAGATACAGTGAGTCCCAGAATTTGGACCAGTGAAGATTATAGTCCCGTTTTCCTGGTAACTTTGGTAGTTTCTTGGAATGCGCTGCAGGAATGCAATCCAAGTGATTCTGTTCCACCCCTGGCTTCTGTGATTTGACAGGGTCAAAGCATCGATGGCCTGTGCTGGAAAACACAGTGTGTGAGGTAGTTTAAGAACTGAGGGGAGTAATTTGTTCAAATGCAGAGCACATAAGGGAAAAACATTTGGGAGAGCACAAACAGATTTCCAAGGCCATTTTTAAGTATGTGAAGACATGTGCAAAAGAGAAAACTGTTCATCAGCCAGTATCATGGGCCAGATTTGATAGAATATAGAATATACTGAGCTGGAAGGGACCCACAAGGATCATCGAGTCCAACCCTCAGCCCTGCACAGGACCATCCCCAAGAGTCACACCCTGTGCCCCAGAGGGTCATCCAAACCCTCCTGGAGCTCTGGCAGCCTTGGGGCTGTGCCCACTGCCCTGGGGAGCCTGTTCAGTGCCAACCACCCTCTGAGGGAAGAACCTTTCCCAAGATCCACCCTGACCCTGCCCTGACACAGCTCCAGCCATTCCCTGGGTGCTGTTCCTGCTCACACAGAGCAGAGCTCAGTCCTGCCCCTCCTCTACTCCTGCCCAGGAAGCTGGAACTGCAGTGAGGTCTCCCCTCAGTCTCCTCTTCTCCAGCTGAACACACCAAGTGCCCTCAGTGTCTTCACAGGGCTTCAAATCAAGGCCCTTCCCCATCCTCATTGCCCTCCTTTGGACACTCTCTAATGGCTTAATGCCTTTTTTATATTGTGGTGCTCCAAACTGCTCCCAGGACTGCCAGCCTATGTATACTGTCACCCCTTGGTTGCTCACCCATCGTGTCACATGTTTATACATTTGTAGGCTGGACAGTTTGTCCAGAAGGATCCTGGGAGAGGCAGTATCAACAACTTTGCTGATGTCCCAGAAGATCCCGTCGACTGGGTTTTCCAGATCAGCTCAGTGGGTTATCCTGCCATAGAAAGAACTGGGGTTCACTGGTGCATTTGCAATGCAAAACTTTACACAAGTTATGAGGGGAAAGGCTCTATAACACAACTTCAGAGTACTCTCCTCTTCCTCTGATAGGAATTTTGGAAAAACAGTAATAAACAAAAAACAAGTACCATCGCTAAATATGGGAGTCATTTTTTCCTGGCAATGGTGCTCCTTCCCAGGAAAATGGTGGAAACATTTGTCTTCCTGATCACATCCAGTGCCTTACCCCCAGTTTTCTAATTCCGTCCCCTGCATACAAAGTAATTTCATCCAAGTGATCTTCTGACACATTCAGTGGACTTGATTGTCCAATCCTAAGTGCCTTTGCCACTTTAGAGTGACACTGGCTTTAAGTCAGCGAACTTCAAAGCCAAGTTCAATAACTTCAAATCCAACTTCAATTTGCTTCTCAGTGCCAGCCATACTTCCCACACTTGTGACTGGACTACTCCTAGCCAGACTCAGACTGATTCATCCTTTATACATGGTCATACTGAACCATTTCCTTGCTCCTCTCCAAATTAATTCTAATTGCATTACACTGCTATTGTCACAAGAAAAATTAGTTGCATGATGCTAATAATTTCCAGTAAGCTAAAAAGCCTCACTTGAGGAGCAAAACTCCTGTGTTTTTACCCCTGAGCTCTACAGCTGTGTTTTGTGTCTTCTCAGAGCATGTTTTAATGTGTGTTGTTTTCCCAGCAACTGGAAAGTATGGAAAAGCCTGGGAGATGGTTTGAGTTTTCTTTATTCTGAGATAATAAAATTTCAGTGTACTCCTACATTTCCAGGAGCTGAGTCTTTGAGCAATGTGACTGACCTCTGCATCCTACCATCCAGTCTTCCCTGATTTCAGTGCCTGTTTCAGGAATGCTTTAGAAGTGACCTCGTGGCCTCCTCAGTAACTTTTCACCTTCATCCCTTTGACTCTGGAAAAGAAGCCTTTATGGTTTATTTATTTTATTTATTGATCTATTTCCCTTTCTTCTACAAAGGCTACACTAACACCTGTGTCTTTAAAGAGAAATGGAGTACATCCAGCACACTGGGGTAAAGGAGGACTTGCTTTCACTGGAACAGAGAAACTTCAGCATGAAAAGTTTATCCATTTGTCTAATGGAACTGCCACCACCTGGAGAGCCAAGGCAGGAGAAAGGAAAGGGAATTGAGCAGCTGCTCCCTCCAGTAAGGAGCTCTCACACTGAGGTTGAGTTTGCTGAGAAGACACAGCCCCGTAAAGAAAGAAAAGCAAATTTGTATTGGGAAGTGTTAGGGAAATGACAAAACCAGGTTAAACTTATCTGTGGCCCTCAGGAGAGCCAATTCCATTTGTTGGTTTAGCACTGGGCAACAGCCTTGTGCTGCCATGCTTTTTACACACAAATGCTGTGTGATCCTGAAAGAAAAAGGTTTTCTCCAGCTTCACTAGATAGATGCTGAAAACAAATGCTGCTGCTCAGCACAAACACACTCTGAGAAGGCCACCCTGGGCTTGAAACCCTCAGTCCAGGTCTGAGAATAAAATCCAGACCCTACCAGAGCTCTGACTTTAAAAGCAAGGCAAAAAATCTTTTGTTGCCATTCCCAAAGTGTGCTTGTACCTGAAGGCTTAAGAAACAAAGCTGAGCGAGATAATTCCTTGGATCCTTGGTCCACTCTTTGGTGTTGCTTGCCCACTTGTTCTCAGTTTGAAGCTGTAAAGGTTCTGTCCCCACCTTCTTGCCTGTTCTGGGAAATGTGTTGCTGTGCTTTGCTCCCGCCAGTCCCTCTGCCATGGGCACTGCAGGGACATTTAGTGCTGTTTAGATACTTGATCTCAGCCTCCTGTGCTGGGCTTGATGCTGTATGATGGGGTTGTGGGGAACAGAAGAGCTCATGAAGTGCTGCTTAGCTGTGTAATAATTTCCTGAGAGTCAGTACTCAAATCTCCAGCAGATTAATTTTGCACTGAACAACATCCTGCTTGTTTGTGAATAAAGTCCCTCATCTCACTGCTGTCACTGTGTTGAACTTGCACATTGGTGATCTTTTCTGTCACCAGACAGATGGGGGAAAATGGGACAAAAGCTTAGAATGGGGAAGAATAGGACAAAATATGTCTGGAAAATATGTTAGGTGACAAAAAACCGATCTGGGAAAACTGTGGTTGAAAACAACTGTCATTGACTCAGACATCCCAGAGGTTATTTTCCTTATGAGATAATATAATTACAGGAATTACAAATGGAGAGAAACTATTGAAGTCATTTTGTCCCTTCCATGGCAACACAGTGCTCCTACATCCCTCTTCCCTGATTTTCTGCACATCTACAAGCACTGGATACTACTTTGCTAAAATCAATCTTTTATCTGAACTCACTGAATAACTATGAGATAAACAACATTTAGCTCTCTGATAGTTTGGGAAAGTTAACTAAATTAATTAGGTGAAACCACATGAAAGGGTTTTTTTGGGGTTTTCTGGGGGGAAGAAGAGAGCAGGGCTGTGAGGGGGGATGGTTGGTAAAGGTATTTGATCATATGTAATGTCTTGTATTTAAGTTCTGTCACTGCAGTGGGGTTTGAAAGTAGACAAATTCTGCAACAACCTTTCAGGGAATGAATCCTAAAATGGGAGAGAGAGCACCCTTTCTAACTTGTGAAACTGTAAACCTTCTAGAAAGGATCTTGTATTTCTTCTGCTCATGCCAGAACTACTGCATTCCCAGGGGAGACTCACACTGCTGGTGCACTCTTTGTGCCGCCTTGTTTCTGTGACCTATGTGGCCAATTCTGAGCAACCAGAATTGCTTTGCCATTTCATCTGAGACTTGGAAGACTTAAAAGAAACTCTTTGGGATTAGTCCATCAAGGTAAAAAAACAGATTTCTTTCAATCTGTGGAAGAAGATGATGCTCAAAACCCAGCACGACTAAGACGTCCAGACATTACTGCATATACTGGTGTCATAAATGTGCCTGGGGAAATTCAGTCTGGTTGTGATCACTGTGAGAGCAGGAGACAAGCAAAGCATGCTAAATAACAATAACTTAGCTCCAATTTGTGTTGTCAGCTTGGAAAGGCTTATTGTGAGTTTTCCCAACTATCTCCAGTTAAAACCACTTGTGTCGTTTCATCTATCTGCATTCACAGCAATCACTCTTTATTTGTGAGAGAATACCCACTGGATTTCAGAATTTATTCACGGAATATTTATACAAAATTATCTGGAGATGGGCAGTGTCAGACTCCCTGGGGCATTCAAACCTCTGGGAGGGCACTTGGAAGTGCAGGAGGACAAGTGAGTTGTCTCAAAATTCACCAGCTCAAGCACATTTATGTGGGGAGGGAGTGCTGAGCACAGGGGTATCTTTTAAATCCTATTGCTCTCATGGAGTTAAATTCCCTGGGTGCTGGTTGGCAGAACCTCACAAAGATTGATTCACAGCCTGAAACTCTGTCCTGGCTGTGCCTGGGACCTTGCTGAAGTGCAATAGTCCTCTCCTTACTGCTTTACCCCCAAAGGATGCTCCAGACCCCATCTGCAGAGATGTGAACAAAGGATAAGTTTCCAGCATCCTCCCTACCCTGCACATGGATCCCTAAATGAAACAGTGCTGGCAAAAACAACCACTCTGGAATTCTCCTCCTGGGTGTGTTTGAACACTTGTGTGATTAGACCAGCTGAGATATGACATGTGTCTGTTCAACTGAAAACAGGTTTTCACAGCCTGCTGGCCTTCAGAGAGGGTGTGTGGGCTGGGTGGATCACTATGAAGGAGGGGATGCAAATGTTTGCAGTTTCATTTTTTTCCATGGGAGGAGATGGTGTAACGGTGGTTAAAGTAAATTCAATTTTCCCCTCTGCAGAAGGTTCATTACAGAGGCTTATTCTGAGTGCCTTCAACTCTTTGCTTTCTGCCACAGCAGTGCAGAGATAATCCCCTCTCTCAGTATCTTTTGCAGGAGATAATGGAACCCTTTTTAATAAGGCAAGAAGAACCTTTGTATAATTTGGGCTATTTGTGTCTTACCAACAAGGTGTCAGTTTTCTCCCATTTCTTCCACACTAAAATCAAAGGTGCATCTTCTTTAAAGGACATGATCCTACCCCTTCCCTTCCTTTTGCCCTACTTCTCTGGCTGCAGTAATCTCCCCCCTAACACCTAATATTAAAGACTACACTTTTTTTATCTCAGCTAAAACATTTTCCATTAAGTTCTTGGAACCCTGCTCTTCTAAGGGCTTGCTTTACAAGCCCTGGCACAATATTCTGAGTTCCTCTGGGAGCAAATGAAACAACAAGGTGGATGAGAGTGGCACTAGGAACCTGTGATGATTCCTGCTGCTATTTTGATAGGAACAATAGCTGGAATCGATGGTAATCTCTGGGGATTTTTTTTCAGCAAATGCCAGAGATTTGGCACATGGAGTTGGGCAGACTGTGCAAGGAAATACCTGAGGCTGCCTGTCTAAAGAATGAGTTTCTAGCCCAAGCTCTGCCAAGCAGGAATCTTCTCAGCTGCTAAGCCAGTATATTTTATAAAAGAGAAGATCTCTGCTTGTTTGCTTTTTTGGGGACAGGGGTGCATGAGTAACATCCTGGAAAGATACAGGTGATAACTCTAAGTCAGTGATCTGTGGGGTGTTTATTTTCTATTCAACCTTCTTGCTCAGAGAACAGCCCTGATTTGTTTGGCAAAACAAGCAGTTGGGTTTTCTGGTGTTACAGAAGTGAGGAATAATCTGGCATTACAGAGGAAGGAAGGGACTGTGGCATCATGTTGCAGCTGCTCTGTCTGGCATCACTGAGGAAGGAAGGAAAGAGTTTGGAATCACAGAGGTAAAAGGGAGTCTGTCATAGAAGAAGAAAGGAGTCTGGCATTATAGAAGTAATAGGAAGTTTGGAATCACAGAGGAAGGAGGGATTTTCATTGTAGAGGTAAGAGGGACTCTGGCATCAGAAAGTCATTAGATGAAAGTTTTAAAGAGTGAAACTGAGGGGCTTCTGGTTTTGTGCTCACACTCATGGGAGACAGAAAACCAATATCACTCTTTGGGAAACTGAGCCTTTAATTTGTTTGAGAAAAACCCCTGCAATTCTCTCCCACTCACAGGAGTAAAAGTGGTGGTGGTTATCCATTATTTTTTAAAGACTCTCTTTCTGGAAAGGATTAGGTGGCAATCCAGAGGGCTCTGCTGGAAATCCCCCTGTCCATGGGGAGAGAGGAGAAGAGGGTTGCCAGAAAGCCCAGAGCTCTGGTGCTGGAGTGTAGGATGCAGCCCTGCAGCCTGGGAAGTGCAGAGGACATGGAGGTTGTTTGAATCCATGCAGGGACAAAGTCACTCCATATGTGTTAATGTCCCAGCTTTACACAGGTGATGTCCTGTGGGACTCAGGGGTCTCTTTGCAGTGGTTTTGGATGGACATGTCTCTTCCATAGTCACGGAAAAGTAGGGAGCTCAGGGAAATCTTTGTTCTCCCTGCCCTTCCTTTCCTATTTCTCCTGTGCATTAATTCCTTGTATTTCCTGCTCCTTACACAGTGAAGCAAAACTGGTTTTCCTTTTGTTTCCATCTGTTTTATCTCTCTTCTTCTCATGAATTAGCACAATACTGCAAAACCTGGACTGAAATCAAGCAGAGATCAATCAAGCTCTGTAAATGGGAAATTAGATCTATTTTGCTTAAAAAAAAAAATCAAGTGATAAGTCAGACCTAAAAAAAAAATGCTTAGAGAAAATTCTCTGAGAGCATTGCTTTTAGATAATTTAATTTCAATTTACAAGATTACCCTTCATCCCTGGTATGGGCTTAGTGGAAAATACAGATGAAAGAATTTCATAAATATTTTTTAAATCATACATTCATGTCCTAATTTTTAACTGGTACTTAAATAAATCTCTATCAACTGCCTTAGCACTGGATTTTCCAATCACTTTTTGAGTCACACCTTTACTTTACATGGAGCACTATTTAGCCCAAACTGGCATTATGGAACAACATGGATTTCCTTCTGGCCCCGTTTGCTTTTAATACCACAAACACAGATGAGACCTGCGGGCCACAGTAATTTTATCCACAGTTTAATAAACAGATTTCTTATCTGTGGTTTATTCTGCATATCCACCTTGAGATCAGACAAAAGAAGGCAAGGGCTGTGGCACAAAGTGAAGGTGAACTGGGCCAGGTTTCAGGCTGCCTCAGCACCCACAGAGCAAACACAGAATCCACCCATCTCCAGCCTGGAACACGAGAATCTCACAACCTGGCACAGAGATGTCATCTCTGAGCTGTCAGTGCTTCATTGCCAGGCTTGTGGTTTGCTGTTCCCAATCAGTTTGTCCCTGAGGACTGTTCTGATGGAGAGGCTGGGAAGAAGTTTGGGAGGAGTGAGCCCTGACGGTGACAGCTCAGGGATGGCGATGCTTCCTCCCCACTCACCTTCACGGCAGCTGATGGATAATTAGCCAACCCTGCTGCTGGTTCTTCTGCCAACTCTTGTTGCTCTCCTACTCACTCTCATCATTTTCTTTTAATACATGCCATTCTTCATCTTCCACGTGCATATCCCCATCCTAAAATGAGCTGGAAGAGCTGAGCTTGTCTCCTTGTCTCCCCTTTCAAAGCTTCTCTTGTTGTAGGAGCAGTGCACAACTAGCAGTGTGACCCTGCCTGTGTAGCATTTCCTCTAGGAAAGGTCACAACCCCCCAAAATTTGCTTCCTAATCCATAAGAGGATACTTGGAATATATTGAACCTCTGTATATTTAACTTGTACAGTGCAAAAAGGCGGGGTGGTTTCTCCCTTGTTTTATCAGTCTCTTGTTTAATTTAAAAAGATGGTTGCTGGGATGGTAGATCTGAATGTATTG
The DNA here is from genome assembly GCF_022539395.1 of Myiozetetes cayanensis. Taxonomy (NCBI): domain Eukaryota; kingdom Metazoa; phylum Chordata; class Aves; order Passeriformes; family Tyrannidae; genus Myiozetetes; species Myiozetetes cayanensis. The sequence continues at coordinate 69,108,807 of NW_026087521.1, read as the reverse complement.
GTCAACCAGAGGTTGAAGCAGCTGATTCTACTGAAAAAGGTACAGGGAACAGGGAAATATTTGTATTCTCCCTTGGGACTGTGCTGGTTTTATCTGAGATAGAGTCTCTTTTCTTCATAGTAGAAATAACAGGGCTTTGATTTGGGTTTGTGCTGGAAACAGCGTTGATAACACAGGGATGTTTCAGGTTTTGCTGTAATTTCACCATTTTTTTAAAAACACGTTTACAGTTGATATTAAGTGGGTAATTGGTTGAATTTCTGCAGTTTGCAGTAGTCAGTCAGTGAGTCACACACAAATTGATAGATGTGTTTGCCTCTTATTATATTTGTACCACTCTGTACCCTGACTGAGAGGTTCTGGTGTACTTTGGTTAAGGGCTGTCTGTACCTGGGATTCTGCTGCTTGTTCCAGTTTTATTCACTCTCTACAACTATGGAAAGAGGTGAAAGAGGCTGACCACCACCCTCTGTAATTTTAAGGGTACTACATGTTGCCACGTGGAGAAGCTTTGAATTAAAAAAGTAGGGTGAAATGATTGAAATCACAGAATAAACTCCTTAAATTCGTAGAGTAGGGGAAGGTTTCCAACCATCCCAAGGATGAACTTCAAGGGAGTTGGGGGACACAACACACAACCCTTCAAATCTCTGAGAAAAAGGACTGAGATCTACACTAGACCTTCATAAATTTACGGAAGGGATCTTATAACACAACAGAGAAATCCATGTAAATAGAAAACACAGCTTGCAGTTCATGTATAGGTTTATAGACTGGTTTGCTGTTTGCATCAAATTGATATTGTACTAATCCTGTGCTTTAAGCTTCAGCTGGTTGCTTGCTGAGACTAAAAAGGAATATATTTTTATATATATAAAAATATAACTAAACCCAGGAGATAGTGGCACTTGTATGTCTTACTCAGTGACTCAGAGTGAAAGACATCACCACACTTGGAGACCAAAAAGGCAGCTTCCTCAGGTGAGACTGGCAAGGACTACACAGATTCCTCTCTGGAATTTGGCTTTCTGGACTAAAATGGAGTGTGGTTAGTCCAGGCTGTTCTGGGCATTAAATCATCCATATTCCCTTTATTACAGACATTTAGGACACTGAGAGATCCCCTAATGTCCTTCCCATCCATTCCTTATAGATGGTTGCTTTTAACCCTTTACAAAAGGTTGATTGCCAGGCACTGGTGGTTCTTTTGTGGCTTTTGAAGTTCTCCTGCTGAAAAAGGGCTGCGCCCCAAGCCCAGGATACCAGGGCAGCTCTGACTGCAGTGTTGCCTCTTCTCTGGCAGGAGTTTGACAACCTCCTGGTCCACAGACCTTTTAGAAATTCAGGTCAAGATCTTTGGGCTTGGGCTCTCTTTAATTGATCTCACAGATTTAAAAGCAACAAACTTTATTATTGAATTTCCATCGCACAGTGACTACTTTGTTTTTTTTTTTGCTACTGGTTGTGGAACTCATTCAGCTGTGTTTCTAATAAAAAATCCTTCCAAATAATGGCCAAAAGAGAGGATGTTTTAACCCGTGAGCTGGAATATTTGGCATTGCAGAGCAAAGAGACAAATGGTAACTGTGAAGGTCCAGACTCCCCCTGCTCTGCAAACGTGACGATCTTTTTTTACACTCAGCGAATTTTACGATTTCCAGAAGTATTGATCAGCACAGAAGCTTTCTGAAGGGCTTTGAGGCAGACACAGATGCAGAGCAGGGGGCTGACAAAGGATAAAGATGCTAAAGCATGAGGCTGGTCAGGCTGTTGCTGAGGAGCAGAACAGAAGTCATCAACTCTTCATGAATAGTTCAGTTTTAGAAGCTAAGAGGTGACTGTGTCCCACAGCCAGCTTAGCAAAAGAACTGCCTCCTGTGGGCTTTGCCATGAATTTAGCTGAAGGTGGAAAGCAGGTCCCATAGTTGTAGTCAAGCTGTGCAAATAATCTGAGCACATTTAATGTATGTAAATTAAATTAATGTTAAATCACCGTGTCTCTGTGGCAGTGAATAATACAGAGAAAGCAAATGGGATGCACAGCAAAAGGAGGTGATTCAGCTGTCAGAGTCTGTGCATGAATATTTCCCCAAACTCTTCTCTAAATGGAGAGATTACAAAAGTACAATTTTACTTGAAAGAGCAAATATTTAATAAATTCAGAAATGGTGATGCTATTGTGTTTCTGCTTAGTCCTGCACTGCTCTAACTTTAATGTTCAAACTTGATAATTTAGTTTTCTAAAATTAGCCTGCCAGGCTATGCCTTGCATTTCATTATTTTATGAATACTTCCTTAGACATTCCAGGCCATAAAAATCAGCCCCCAAACTCACATATTATTCCTTCCTTGGGCAGATGATTGATTGAGATTGCACTTTTTTGGTGCAGGAAGTTCTGCAACAAAGACTTATAATCAGTTTTGCAACAAGGATTATAATCTTGTCTCTCTGAGCTCTTGGTGCAGGCAAGTTTTAGATATAGAACTAATGAGTTATAAATATTACAATGCTGATGAATGCCAAGCTAAGGGGAAAAAAGTGGCATTTTGGAAGGATACAGGCCTTGGGTCTCTCAGAGCTTGGGGCAGGTTAAAGGTGCTGCTGGGTGGGGGCTGCAGCTCTGCTTGGGTGGTTGTTCTCAGCAGCACAAAGTGCCTGAGTTTTTGTCAGAGCTGCTGTAAGGAGTTTCTGGTGAGGTGTTTTTTTCTTTCCTGTCCTTTCTTAAAACCAGTGGACCCTTAATATTGACACTCACAGACTTTTAATAGGAGTGGGTGTGTGAATATAAATTATTGTCCTGCTGCTTCTTAGGGAAGGAACATTAAACTTGTGTTGTATGAAAAAAAAAGGAAGCTGTCTCTTGGATCATTTTTAAAAATAAAGTGTAGCATTGATGTTTTACACAACTAGTTGGGAGAGAATTATTGAAGTGTGCAAATGCTGTTCGAACTGAAGGGCTGCAGTAATCAGGCACTGAGGGATTTCTTACCCTAGAGACCTATTTTTGGTGGTGCTTCTCTGTTTTTTAAGGAAAACTGATTGACAACAAAAAGCTTGGATAGGAAGAAAAAAACTCTTCAATAAATCAGGGTGTTCGGTCTAAAAATGCTCATTAGTAGAAGGACATGCTGTGAAGTGTAATTACTAAAGGAAAAAAAGAGGAATTTCTGCCATAAATACCCAGTTTGTAACCCTGAGCCAGGTCATCAGACACAATCCTTCAGTCAGCAGGAAGAGGTTTGGATCTGTGCTTTCCTTACTTTGTTCTGCCTCAGGATGGGGTGAAGACCCCACTCCACCTTGCTGGGATATTGTGCTTTATTTGGGAAGAGACTTGGGATGTTGTGCTATATATGGGAAGGGATTTGTTGGGAAGGGTTATGGCTGGGTTGGACCAGGATGCTCGGTGTTGGAAAGTGCTGTATGAGCAGTCCCAATTAAGTCTGGATTGTCAAGTGATGGTGTTGGAAATGATATCACTTTTCTAATTTTTAATGGTCCTAATTAACCTTTTCATTTGTTGTTAGTGTGTTTTAGGCCTTAAATCACTTTTAGCCAGCATATGGCAGAAACTTGTCATAAGCAACTTTTGTGAGAACATAGCTTGGGAAAAGTACCAAATTACGTAATTTAGAGCCAGTGAAGGTTACTTTCTTCATTAAAAACATATAAATAGGTGAAAAAGTGGTGTATTGGTGGGGAGGCAGGATTTTTGTCAGCCACAGACACACCCAGGGCTGTAAATAAAGTAATGCTTTGCTCTCTAACACTAACAAGACACAAAACTATTGTTCTGTGTGTTAATGGATGATGCTTTCATTAGTGCTACAGCATCGTGCCTGTTTACAGAGTCAGGAGTCGCTTATTGCTTGTCAGTGATTTGTTAGGTGACTAATGTACATAAAGGAAGCATTTATGAAAACATAACTGGTGCTGGAATGATTGCTATTACAGTACTTGGCAAGGGGCTTGTGGCAAGAGGTGGGAGCTCCCCTGAAGTCAGGGGCAACCCCAAAAAATAGTAGATACCTCAGCGTGGCTGATTTAAATAGAAAAGAACTGATATGAGGGAAGGAGAAGAGCTGAAATGGGCTGTTTGACAGCACAGCAGTGATTGTGGAAGGAGCTGTTTTCCCTCGGGAGGTGCAGCTTTGGGAAGTTCAGATTTCTGTGGGGATGTCTCAGCCACTGTCGGCAGGAACAGAGGAATTAATTCCAACGATGCTGGCACATTTCCTATTAATGTGTTTACCAACGTTCACCTTCTGTTCAGGAACAATCACTCCGAAAAATCTTGGCACACTAACATCAAATTACTTGGAAATTTCTGCTCTGCAAGGACATTCTGTGTATTTCAAAGCTGACACTGAAAAACAAAACAGAATCCAAAATGTGCAGCCTTTTCTTTCAGATGCACCAAGTTTCCTGCGTTGGTAAAACAAAAGCATGAGCGCAGGTCTTGTGGAACTTGGTCCTTCCCCTGGGAACACAAAGCCTTTGAATGCTCAGCTTTGCAGAGTGCCCATTAGTCACTGCTGATGTCAGGCTGCTTGAGCTTCTCAGAGCAAAATCCCCCTGTGCAGGTGTGCTGGGAGACCATCCATTTCAGCAGGAAACGCTGTGATGTTTTTCTGGCTCTGACACAAAAGATCAGAGCACAAGAGATCTGCAGGCCCCCAGGGGCAGTGCTGCTTCTGGCATTAACCCCTCCAAAAGTGGGGAGGTGGGGCTGGACCCATTTCTGGCACAGGATAAGGGGGCAGTAGGAAAAGCAACTCGTTCAGACCTGGAACGTGTCACAGAAACTCTGCCTGGTCCTTAACTGAGCTCAGAATCTGGATTTCACCCTGATGCCATCAGCTCTTAAGTGTCCTGTGGCCAGAGGAGTGCCCTGTATCACCCTGAATAAGATAGGATGGGAGGGGAATGGTGTCCCCCTTTCAGAGCCAAAGGGAGGATTTTTAGATTGACATCTCTAGCTATTTTTTTTTTTTTGCCTTTGTCTTAAAAGTAAAATATCAGCTAAGAATTTCTGCTTTTCCCTGGGGCCCAAAAGCTCATTCCCCAGGGTGGACCTTCCTGGTGGGTGCTGGACTGGCAGTAGCTCCAGTGGGGAGATCTCCTTTGCTCCTCTGAGCATCAGCAGCGGAGCTGGAGGCAAGGCAGGGTTGCTGGAGTGCCAGAGAGGAAGAGGCTTGGGGTGCTTTCCCTTGCTCAGGCTTTGGGGTCAGTTTTTATGGGTGGAAAACCACTTCTCTGTGTTCCCACACGGTCATCAAGCCCCCTCTGAGCCTCTTGCAGCTGAATGTGCAAGGTGACCAAGGAGCCCCACGGGGTGGGTGCCATGGAGCTGCTGCCTTTGCTGGCTGATGAGGTAGAGGTGGGAATTGCTGTCTCCCAGATCCACTCTGTGCCTGTGGAGTGTGAGGGAAATATGTGGGGCCTGCAGTGCTGGGGACCCTTTTCTTTGAGCTTGCTGTGGGCACAAGACTTTGTTTTTCATGCCCTCCTTGTTTAGCTGGAATGGAGGATGCTCTGGGGTTTGATTGTTTGCTGTGTGGATTATACATGACAGGAATGGGGAAGCAGTGAGATCCCAGGAGAGCTCTCTTTCGTGATGATTACAGCAAATAAATAAAATTTGAGGTGCTCTGTTCCTTTTTCTTCTTTTTTTTCTTTTTTTTTTTTTTTAATTTCAGCTCCCTCAGTATAACTGCACTTGAAAGGATTGCGTGACAAGAGGGCAAACAGCGAATTCTTCCCTTCAGAAATGGGGGAAGGTACTTCTTTATTTATATAGTTGGGGCCAGATTCGTTCCTTTGATCATGAATTTCAGCTTGCCTGTTACCAGCATTATTTCATACTTCATCTTTTCTCGTGTAGTTTCTTTTCCTTTTGATCTTGCTCTGTTACTTCTGCCAGTTGTGCTACGTGAGAAGAATAAGAAAACCCAAGATCTGAGTTGGCACTGCAAAAACACATCTCTGTAGCCAGCAAATTGCTCCTGTCAGATGCCTTGGAAGTTTGACCAGGATGCAAAAGCTTAGTGGTTGTGCTGGACAGTGAAATCAAGAGTTTGTCTGGCATCCATCGGACTCCATCTGCAGAGCATTCCCCCTGCACTTGGTTCCCTGTGCTCTGGGGCAAAGCAGGCACACAAATCTGCAGTCTCTGAGCTCCCAGGAGCAAATCCCAGGGAACACTGGAAAATTCTGATCCTTTTTTTTTTCCCTCCAGGAGCTCTGAAGGGCTGGAGGCTGCAGTGTGTGTTTTAACTTAGAGGACAGGGCAGAAAGGTTGAATGTGCCCCTTGTGAAACCCAGAGGCATCAGGTGTATTCCTTCAGAAGAACTTCCAAACTCCTCTTCGTAACATATTGTAGGAAGTAACGATATATGTTTGCAGATCTCTCGAAAGGCCCTAAGCCACAAATCTATCCTGAAATTCGGATCAGGAAATTTACTCAATTGATTCATCAGTAGTTTTTCTCCCCACCCCTCCCTTTGAACTCCCACCCTCTAGAGGCAAATGACTACTTGAGAAATTTAATTTTCATTTTTAAAAAACAAGTTTTCAAAGATAAGAAGATTAAGAAGAAAGAAGCATTGTTAGGTTGCAAATAATTATTTTTAAGCTGAGTCTCCTGACCAGATGGAATTAGGTTTTTTTTAGGGTTTGGAGAGTCACAGGCTGTCAGTGCTGATCTCCACTAAAAAACTTTTCCTAGGAAAAGCAATTTTTGCTGGTGTGATTTGAAGCCAGATCAGTCCTACGTCAACCTAATTTTTAATTCACTTTCTTCTCGTTTCTGCAGTGTAATAAGTTGTGCTGCACACCATATTACTCCTGTGTTGTAGTCATTGCATTTTTCCCCTTCATGTGATGGATTTACCCAGTGTTAGCCAGGAGGGTCCAGAGACGTGTGGTGTGCAGGGTACATTTGCAATGCTTGAAGAGTCCTCCCAGCTTTCACACCAGTGTGTTAAGAATTGGAAATACACAGATGGTACATTTTTTCCCCCTGTTTTTTTATGTCTGTGACTGCCTGCATCGCTGATTCAGATCCTCCTCCCTCAGCTGTAAAGATTTAAATGCAGAAATTCTCCTGTGCCTGCTGTGAATTCTGTGTCCTACCCCTGTCCCTTCTCCTCTGGGGCTGTTTGATACCCCATGGCTGGGTGGAAATCTCATGCAATGCCAGTTGTAGCACAATTTTTGGAAAATCCTGCCAGTCCTTGCAGCTGCAGGTGACCCTGAGGAAGCACCAGTGGAAAGACAAGAAAGAAAATAGGCCACAATGAGGGCAACTAACTCTCCTTTGATGCTGGTAGAGGACAAATCCATTCTTTTTGGGTGTTTCAGAAGCTGCAGCTGACCTGTATTGTGTCACTTCTTGTGTCATTATTCCAAGGCAATAGTGATTGATGCCTTACTTTTCCCAAAGATTAAAAATCTCTGAATATCAATGCAGTTCCACAATTGAGAAAAGAAGGCAATAAAGAGGAGAAATACAAGGGAAAGAAGAAAAAGGCTGTAAGTAAAAAAAAAAAAAAAAAGAGAGAAAGAAAAGGAAAAATAAAGTGGAGAGGAAATAGGAAGAGATTACCATTTCCTAATCCTGTCAGCAATCTGAAACCCTGGGAGCACACGGAGGATGCTGGACAGCAGCACCTCTTGGCATCTCTGCACCTCTCACAGGTTTTGAAAATCCCAGTGATCTGGGGTGCTGCTTCCCATCCAAGTGATCTCAGGGTGCTTCCACGGCATCAGTAAACCCTTGGTGGACATGGATGTCAGGAGCCAGGATCTTGGCATTAGGCCCCTCCAAACTTGTTTATTGCTGAAGGAAAGGGGCCCTGCATGGGTTCTGCTCTTCCCCTGTGGGCTGTGGGGCTGCTGAGCCTGCTGAGGGCCGGCTGTGTCCCTGCTGGTGCTGGGAATCCACGGATGCACCGGTGCACTGGGGCATCCACTGATCCCCATCCGACGCCGTAACCCGAGTGATGCTCCCCCAAAGGGAGAGCAGCTGCACCAAGGGGAAAGCAGCAGGGCCAGCTTTGCATTCATGGGCAGTCTCAACCCTTTGCTTGTTTGCCAGCATCTTATTTCCACGATTGGTTGTTTTTACTGCACAAGTGAGCACCACATCAGATTCCAAAGCAAGCCGCACAAGGCTCTGGATGTTGCTGGGAAAAAGCCCGGTAAAATAAACCAGATGCTGTCATAAAAAATAAAGCAGAGAGTCTGTTAAATAGAGCTTCCCTTGAAGAAAAGGAAAGTATTTCATGTAGCACATATTGAATTTTCTGTGGTTTATTGTGTTTATTTTGACCCGTGAAGCCGCTGAAGCCTCAGCCTGGTGTGGGTGTTGCATGTGCTTGGAAGGGCTGTGCACCCAACACTGGGAAGCCGCAGAGGCTGAATTTTTCAGGAATACCTCATTGTGCTCTCTGACTTTTCAGGGGAGCCAGCTATTGACTTTTCCATGCAAAGAAAAATAGCTGAGGAGTATCTAATTTGAACTCAGAGGACCCCGACTAATTTTTTTTCCGTTATTTTATTTTATATCTATTTTAATAGAACAAAACCAGTTCTTGCAGTCTGTTTTTTGTTTGTTGGTTTTTTTGTTTGCTTGTTTGTTTGTTGTTTTTTTTTTTTTTTTTTTTTTTTGGCAGAAAACCTGCCAAGATAAAATTGATGGAAGATGTTGTGAGGAGTAGGCCAGTTGCTGTAATGGAAACCCTGCAGCTTCAGGGTAGGCTCTGGTCTAGGAATCAAAAAAGATGAAGACAATGTCAGGCTGTGATACTTCCTGAGGATAAATTTCACAGCGTTTTCCAGAGGGTGAAATTCAGATTTGGGAGCAGTGTCTGGAGAAAATCTAGAAGATTGTGAATCCTCCTTTTCTCAGTGGTCAGCTGATACATTCCAGATTTTGATAGTATTGAGGATTTAATCTAGACTAAACCTTCCAGTTTGATGGATGTGTGTCTAAGATATCTCTGAATTACTTCACACTCAAGCAAAAACAACAGCAGCTCTTAATGAGCAGGAAATGAGGAGGTAGAAATGGTTTTGCAGCAGTGATCCAGGAATAATACCACTATCTGAGCCTCTTTTCCATCACCTCATATCATGTCATTACTAGTTTTAGTGGGGATGTGTTTCCTTCTTTTTTGGGAATGTGTTTCCTTCTCTGTGTAGCATTTTTCCATAGTTCCATAGGGGTGGCTGCTTTGGATGTGGTTGGACTTGTGCTCTCCCAGGGAAACACCATCAGACCCAAACCCCAGAAAAACAGATTCATGTTTTAGGGGTCCTCTGATCACTCTTTTTACACTATAATGGAATTAATTCCACGACTTCTGTCAGGTTTGAATTTCCTGTTCCTTGTGGGCCCTTACACCTCTTCTTAAAGCTCATCCTCAAGAATTTTCCTAGGAAGTTGATGTTGAAAAAAAACTTTCCTTCTTTCTTTAAAAATAAACAAACAAACAAAAGTGTTGTATATTATAACATTAAAGACTGATTTTTTATGAGCCCACAAAAGGAAGATGATGGGAAATGTCCATTCATCCTTTTTCTTGCACTAGTTCCTGACAGGAGGAAAGCCCAGCATGAAAACATGACCTTTTTTAGCTCCACTTAAACTTCCCTTTCACTTTAACAGGTACTCATTTTCTGTGGATCAGCACAGGCAAGGGTTTGAGCAGTATCTAAAGTTCTGTATCTGTGAGCAGTGCTGATCAGAGAACAGATTGGTTTATTCTGCAAAAAGTTGAGATCTGGGGGGGAGCTCCCCCTCCTCTCTCCAAGCATTTGCAGAGGCTGTGTGCACGAATTCATTTTATCTCCATTTCAAACTTTAGAAGAAAATGTAATATAGTCCATACGGCTTGGAAGATTGTTTGTTGGTTTGTGTTTTTTTTTTAAAATCCATTTTGGAATATATCTTTCTGAAACATTTGTGATGGAATAAGGTCCAACTTCATTTTCATGAGATTTTCTTCTTTTCTATTTTCTTCCAATTTTAGTAGAATCGAAGGAGCATTTTCCACTGAGAAAAGTGTCAGTTAAAAAATCCATCTCTCTTTGGTTCATGGGCTTAACCTTATCCACACCACCCAGGCAGGCCGGTGTTTGTGCACAGCCTTCATTTACCCTCCCACCACATCACAGACTTTCTCTGCTATTCTGGGCTGCTCAGGGAAAATTATCCTTGCCTCTGTTTACATTTTGTTCCAAGGAGTTGGAGGTGGGCTCCTCACAATCTCACTAAGAAAAACACCTTATATCAGAGGGCCTGTGCAGAGATTGTGACTCTTGTAAACCAAGAAGTTGTTGCTGGTTAATTCAGTGTAGGAAGACAATAAGGCTGCTTTAAAAAGTATAAGGTTTTTTTCGTAAGGAAGGGTGACACGGTGTCAGCTGTGCACTGTGAAATGACAGCAGCTTTGCCCTGAAAAAAACTCCATATGGTGACTACACAAATGGAGGGTTACAAGAGAAAAATAGTAAGTTAAACACACCCAGTGTGTTTGATTTGACAGTGTATCAAGGAACCCAGTAAGGCCTAGAAACACACCTTAAAAACTGGCGTGTCGAGAGCAGATCAAAGTTTACTTGTTGGTGCCACCTTGGTTGATTTTATTCTGTCTATTCTGGTTAAGGATGTTCATGTTTAACTTTTCAGCTTGAGGTGAAACTATTTCTGACATTGCTGCATCAGTTCCCATGATGATCTTATCTCTACCCAGCTCTTAAGCCCTTTAATCTCCTTGTATTCTGAATAATGCCAAAAATTAGCAGAGTACCTTTTTTTCTCCCTGCTTCTTTTTTTTTTTTTTTTTTTTTCCTTTGGAAAACCAATTCACTTCATTGCCTTTCATTCTGGAGGAATATTGTGAATATTGTGGGAATTGGGAATTGTGTCTCCCCATTGAAACATTCCTTTTTTTTTTTCCTTTTTTTAATTTTTTTTTTATTCTTGCCAGTAGTTGTTTGTTTGTTTGTTTGTCGTGTGTTAATTTTGGGATGAAAGAGAAAAGTCCAGAGACAGCTGGATATACATTAATCTTAGCTAAAAGCTTTTCAGCAGATTAACCCTGGAAGGCAAAAAGGATGTGAACACAGCTGGAATAAATGATTTTTTTTCTATTTCACAGAAATATCCACGAAGCTCTTTATTTGGGGGATTCACACTGAGTATTACAAAATTATCTCTTTCTCCCTTTTTTTTCAGACTTCCCTTTAGAAGTGTCCCAAGAATAACTTGCTGTATACACCTGTTTCACCTGTTTCTGTTGAGCTGATGAAAGATGTTGCCCAAATTCTTCCCCTCCCTCTCCTGGACTATCAGTGGTAGCTCTGATTTCTTAGGGATTTTTACCTGGTAAATGGTAAATTTGCTGGGAATTCATTAGAATTAAGACTCAAATCAAGGACTGTGGGGCGTGTGCACAGTTTGGTGCTTGTGCCACCAAGGTGCCTGGTGTGTCCTGTAGTTTTCATCGTTTTGTTTGGTCCTGGAAGGCAGTCAGAGTGCTCATGGGGGTAAGAGAAGTCATTTCTGACTGAGTCATCCAGCACAAAAACCCAGAGAGTCAGAAATAAAGAGTTAGAGCTTCCTATCAGGCACAGGAGTGCCAGTGCACACAGGCAATGGAGAGGAGAAGGGTTTACCTCCTCTGCCATGGTGCCTCCACAAGGCATAAGAACACCCCCTTGTGTTCCCACTGGCTTTGTTCCAGCAGATTTGACCAGGAACCAAACCCAGATTCAGTCAACCTCAAGCTACCTTTTTGCTTGGCTGGTTTGGGCAAGGCCATGTGTGGAGGAAAGAGGGAGGGAGGCACGTGCAAGCCTCTGCCAGGTCGTTGGCTTCTTCCACTGAAATGCTGCACGTGCAGCTTGAGCTGAAGTGCTAAAAAAACCCTAAGGAAACCTCCAACTCCAAACGCTCTCCCCCACCTCCCCCCTCTCATTGCTTTGCTCCTGAATGCTTCTACCTCCTCTTTCCCTGTTTGAGGCACTTCAGTTGGCTTCCAGAAAACTTCATTGCAGGGGAGGCTGTTACAGCAGTTCCAGCTGTGTAGAAAAGGCAGTTTCCATGTGTCAGCTGAGGATTCCAGACTCCAGCTGCTCCCAGTGCTGCTGTGACAGTATGTGACCTGCAGGGCAGGGCTGCACTGACTGATGGATGCAGCACCAAAACCTGAATGTCACAGCTGGGCTTGGAGGACTTTGCCTGTGGGAAGGAAGCTGACACTGGAAAAGGGCACATCAGTGATGGAGACGATGCCATGACTGCTTTAGCAACCTCCTGATGTGATGCAAGGGATGGATTTGTATCCCTAGAGTTTGGAAGAGGTCTGGACAAACATACTATAAATTAAAGTAGTGCAATTTTTATTTTCTTTTTGACCAGTGTCTGACTGCAAAATCCCTACAGACTCTGTCTTTCTCTGCCATCTTCATCACAGCATCTGAAAACTTCGGAGAGGTTTCCAGTTTGTTTCCTTTCATGAGGGACCTGTGCTGGTTCTGCCTGGGATGGAGTTAATTGTCTTCCCAGGGGCTGGTGTGGGCTGTGTTTTAGATTGGTGCTGAACACAGTGATAATTGGGGATGTTGTTGTTATTGCTGAGCTTGCACAGAGCCAAGGCCTTTGCTGCTTTTTGTGCTGCCAGGCTGGTGAAGAATTTGGGAGTGCATGGGACACTGGGAGGAGACCCAGCCAGGACAGGGGAGCCCAAGGGGATATTCCAGACTGTGTGACATCATGCTCAGTGTATAAAGTGGGGAGAGAAGGAAGAAGTGGGGGATGTTTGGAGTGATGGTGTTTGCCTTCCCAAGTCACCGTTACATGGGATGGGGCTTTGCTGTCCTGGAGATGCTGAACACCTGCCTGGCCACAGGAAGCAGGGAATTAATTCCTTAGTTTTCTCTGCTCGTGTGTTCAGCTTTTGCTTTCCCATTTTAAACTGAGTTTCTCTCAACCCTTCATTTTTTTAGTTTTCACCTTTGTGATTCTCTCCCCAGTCCCACTGGTGGGGCAGTGAGTGAGGAGCTGTGTTGGGGTGGTGAGGACCTTGGATGGTGAGAGCTGAATGTGCAGCCCAAGGGCTTAGAGAGAGATTCTCACAGCCAAAAACCTACCCAACCTCTAGCTGTGGTCTGCCCTTGGGGTCACAAAATGTGTCTGTTCACATCCTCAATCACAGATTGATTTCTCAGAACATATTGCCAGGCAGACTTGGAGAGAGGGTATTTTAGATAAAAGTGATAAAAGAAATATTCTGAGATGAACATCCAGGGGTGATCTGTAGTTTGTTTTCCAACAGCTTGTTGAAAAACAAAGGATAATGAGAAAAAAAATTAAATTTTTACTGCCTGTATGACATCATATTTCCTGTTGAGCTAAGTGTTTTGATGAGAAATATTGCAATTGGGTTTTAGCTGATTCTTCAGCATTGTTTTGGTAGGGATTAACCACTGCTGCTGGCTGAGGATGTGTGAGCGGGAACTCCCACTGCTTTCTCCTGGAGCAGGCAGGGGAGGGAATCTTGCCCTGCTTGACAGATAGTTTGTAAAAATTGGATAAGTCTTCAGTATTTTAGAGATGGAAATTGTAAGAAAGACTGTTATGATACCTGACTAAACTGCAGCTCCTTCTGGTCACCTCGGGGGAAGCTGAAGCCCTTTCCTCTCCTGTTTCCCAGGAGCAGAGCACATTGCACACCCACTCCCTGGCACCTGGACCCACCATCGTGGATATTCAGGTGGTTTCCAGGTGGTGTCTATCCAGGTGCTGCTTCAGAGGGTCAGGTCTCTGACCCACCCTCCTGCTTCTCTGTGCAGAGCACTCTGGAGCCTTTAACTTGCTGCCTGTTCCTTTAAGTCCAGGGGGTGCAAACTCCCTCCCGATTTCCCAGTGAAGACAGACGTCTTCCCCATTGTTCATTTATCACCATTATAAGAAATAACTTGAGCTCCTTGGGGAGGGGGATCTCAAGACGTTCCTGCAATGGGGGAAGTTCATAACAAAATTCTAGCTTCAGTTTCACCATAAACATTTATTTCCTTTGTGCGTTTCAATTTATGGGCAAGAGGGAAGAAAAACCTTAGACCATCTATTTTATTCTTTCCCAGGGTTTATTAATCACCAGAAAGCAAGCAATGCTTCCTGTAGAGTGTGGTTATTACTGCTTTGTTCTTGCTTCTAATACAAATATTTTTGAGATTGTCCTTTGTGTTAAATCAGGAGCTCTGTTTATTAAAACCAAACTTTCCCTTATTGAGTATTGTTGTAGAATTAATTACCAGCCTGTTACTGAGCTCCTCTCTTTTCCAGCAAGGGAGGATTAAAGCACCAGACAGTGGGAATACATCAGCCCACAGCAGTTCTCATAAAGCTCTGACTGAGGCCTTGAATTTGCTGGTTTGTTATGCTCGTGCCTTGACCCAGAGATCAGATGAAGGCATTAGAAGAAATCCCTCATATTTACATCCATATTTACACCCTGCTAGGAGGAACTGTGCAATATTCTTCAGGGTAGGCAATTTTCTTGGTGTCTTCCCTCTGATACAGTCTGTGGCAAGAAATAGCCCAACTTTTGCTTTTTGCCCTCTTCCCAACTTCTGCTTTTTGCTCTCTTCTGAGTTTCTCCCCGTCCATCCCCCCCACACACACGTTTTTAAGCTCCAGGGATGATGCTGACCTGCTAAATCTGGTTGCTGCCAACTCTGTTCCACCCAAGCTCTGTGATCTGTACCTTGGAGCTGGAAGCCCATAGAAATCAATCTCTAGGTCAGCTAAATGGCTTCAGGTGCAGCAGGGTGAGTTTTCTGGATGAGAAACACAGCTACTTGTCTGAAATGGCAAAGAAAAAATAATTCTGCCAGTTGCTTTGGTAAAAGCCTCATGTTTTTGCAGAGGGTCCTCCCATGCCATCCAGTTTTATATTTTCCTCCGTTCTATGTGTCTTTCAGTGGGTAGCTCTCATTTTCCTATGGCAGTTCTGGAGGAATTAATGACATAACTTACACAGGATCGAACGGGACGGCCGAGCTGGCACAGCAAAGATGAGCCAAAGTCCATCAGCCAAGCAGGCTGAGACTTTCTGGGTCTGGGCCAGGTCATTCCTCACGCTTCCAGACACATCCTTGGTGTGTGCTCACATGAACTGGGTGAGTGGAGGCTACTTTTGATCTGAGGCAGCCTCTGGATGTTTGACTTTGCGGTGGGAAAGGAGCCTGGCTGGGCTGTGCAGCTGCTACTTGGGCATTGCAAACAGCTGGGCTGGCAAGAGGGGCTCAGGTTCCCTCTGGCTTAGAGGGGTCCCAGCTCACAGTTTGGCCTTCCTTCAGACTCTGCTATTTTTACCCTGCTCTGCTCCGAAGTTTATTTGCCAGTTGCCAACTCCCCGAGGTTTGGCTCCTCAATTCCACCAGCAGAGCCCGGGCAGCAGCAAAGCCAAAACCCAGCCCTGTGGTACAAACTGGGCAGCACAAGGACAGCAGAGTGTGGGTTTAAATCACAGACACAAAGCAGGTACTTGAAGTGTTTTAGCAACCACTTCCTTCCCTCGGGGCATGCAGATGTTTCTGGCTTCAGGGAAAACAGAGGGAAAACCTCCATGCCTGGTGATGGAATGGTGGGGCTGCAGCATCAGCTCTAGGTGTTTTACACAGTTCTGAATGTTTCTTTTGGGAACAAGGTTTGATCCAGAGCACACTGGATCTCCAGTGTGGACCCTGTGTTGGCATTGCATTTGGGAGGTCTGTGCCTCTGGTGGGCACAGATGTGGGGCTGCAGCAGGGAATGGGCATTTTGCACCAGCTGGGGAGAGGTGGCGAGTAAAGACCCTGGTCCAGCCAAAATATCCTTTATTTAACTGCTGGGGAGGAGAAGTGAAACAGAAAACTGGATTTGCCCAATTTGTTCATTCCTACCAACAAGGAACGTGTGCTAAAGGTTGCTGGAAGGTTTAGTGCATATTTATGTGTGTCATGGTTGGGGAGAAAGGAGATTTCTTAGTACTGGTGGTTCTTCCATGTGTCAGCATGGCCTGCTCTCCTTTGTTTGAACTCTGGGAAATGGGAGGAGGAGTTGAAAGAGGGAGATGCAGAGTTCAAGTAGGCCAAGTGTTCCTGTTTTATTTCCATCCTGAATCAGTTTTGGGCACTTTTTCTGAAAGTCTGTGGTTTCCATTCTGTTGTTTTGAGGCTGAAAGACCTGAGAAAAAGGAGCAGGTCCCCAACCAAAGCCATCACCTGCAGCCCAGGAACTCCATAAAAATGTGACTGTGGCTTTTTATTTCTGTGGGTAGGAAAACATAAAATCTGTGAGACTCACAGTATTGTGGGATTTCTTTCCCTCAGGTTTGGGGCTTCTGCCTTTTTTTTTTGTTAGCTAGAGATGATTTCTGTAACAAACACCCATGCAGCTAGTGAAGAGAAAAGGGAAAGGCTGTGAAATATCTGAGCTCCTCTATCTGCATAATAACAGCAGAGACAGCACAGGGATGCTGTGCCTCCTCACTAGATAAATTCCCTTTTTCTGGTGGCTGCTTAGAGCAAATTCATTCAGGGAAAGAGAAGGTGTGGTTGAAATGATAATGGAGTTTATACAGCAAACCCCAGCTATCACTTTGTCACCATGGGTGGCACTTCCTACTGTGCTCCCACCTGCCCCAGCAGCATGAATTCTTCTACCAAAATCCAGGCACGTTCCAGAAAGGTGGCTTAGCAGTGAAGAGTTTGATATTGCACATTAATAGCATCAAACAACGATGCACTTGATTCCTGGGACAGCAGATGCTGAAGAACAGAGCTGGGGAGCAAAAAACTCAAGGTCCAGTGGGAACACAGCTTTTTAGATGCTTCTAAGGTTTGGATTGTTTTCAATAGCCCTACTCAAAAAAAAAAAAAAAAAAGGCATTTTACAGCAGTTATTATGAAACAGTTAATAAAAAAATTAGTTAAAAAACTAATTAATGAAAATGGCTTAAATCTGGAGAGTGGCCACGGGGAGAGTATTCTGAAACGTTACCTACATTGAGCTTTTTTTGTTTGTGGGTTGTCAAAGCCAAGGATTTAAATCCAGTTGTCAGTTGTCACTGCCACAACAAAGCATCACCTGTTTGTGTTCAGGTCCTCACGTCTGTCCCTCCTCGTGGCCCAGAAAGTGGCCTGAGACACCCAACATCTCCTAACAAAAGCTTCCCTCAGCCTCTTCATTTCAAGTCTGCTCTGCCTTTAGTGCTTTAGGGGTTTTTTTGGCTGTGAAAGACTCAACAGTGAGGCAAAAAGCTCGTTCAAGTGGGACAGCACAGCGAGTTTCCCTCTCTGTAGATGACTTTTCAGTTCTTTATAACATCCTACTGATTCCTCATTATCCTTCCAAATAAACACCAGTGATGGAATTGCACTTAAGGAAGAAATGGTGAATTCCAATTTGAGAGGAGCTCAAGGCTCTGTACAGTTCAGCTGTTCAGAGAAGAGAGTTAAAAGTTCTGACTGGGAAATTCAAACCATTACATGCCTTACCCATGGATACCCACACATACCTTATGTATTAGTGTGTTTTCCCCAAAAAACATTTTTCCATTTTATGCACAAATTGAACTAAAGGTTGAGAATAACTTGGGTGAGAGTGACAGGGGTTTGTTTTCTTGGCAATAAATATCAAAATGTAGGTTTCTTTTCTCTCCTTGTCCTTCTGTACATGAGAACAACCAGCAGATCAGGGCAGTCTTTGCTTTCTAATCAGAATAAACAATTTAAAGGAACTGGCTGTGATGCTCCTGTTTGTTTTAGTTTGGTGATAATGGCGCGGTAATGACAGTCTGTAAGTCACTATCAGCATTTTAACATCTTCTGTGGAAATTCCAGAGGTATTTAATTTGCTCCTTGGTATATGAAAGCTGTTCCTGCTGAGCATAATGTGTTCAGTATAATTCTTACTCAATTACTAGAAGCACACTGTAGAAATCGTTTCAACTTGGTAAGGGAGCTGCAACACACCCAATATGCGCATTTACCATTTCCCTTCTCATTTGTCTTCCACATTTAGCTGTTGTCACAACTGCAAGTGCAGTTTGAGAAGGGGAGTGGGTTGCAATTATTTGTAATTTTACGTATTTATGTGTTTTTAAAGCTGCTTTTTGTCCTCTTTCTTTCTGCAATATGTTTCCATAAGTCTTAGCACAGTGGGATGCAATTATGGTCTCTCACAGTTGCGAAACCCCTAAGAATTACTGGAGTGTTGCTGTAATGAAAATGATCCTTTTCCATTTCTGAGCTGACTCGCCTTGTTATAGAAGCTGCAGGAGAGAACTGTGGTACATGAAGTAAATGACATTGCAAAAGATTTCTCATCGTTAAATGGGGCTTTAAAATTTCTGTAGTTTTGACTGGTTTAGGTATATTTCTACAGCACAGTCTGAGGCCAGTGATCTGCTACTGAAAGAATGATTTCTAATGTGAAAAAGTTTGTAAAATGTCGGGCTTTCAGTTGGACATCAAGGTTTGGGATGAGCCAGGGAGGACAAGTACAGGAAGTACAGGAGAAGCTGAGGAAAACATGCTTGGGAGCAGCAGGACAGGGAAGAGAAAGAACTGTTGCTGTTGAGGGAAGGAACCGGTTCCAAGAGGTGAGAATCCCCTCTGGAATCTCCTTCCTGCCTGTACTCTGTATTAGGACCTGGACACCCCAAGTGCATTCCTGACATTTCCTCGAGGAGTGGGTGGAGGGAGGCACAGCTTGAAGCATCAGCAGAGCTGCCAACACAAAGCAGCAGTTGTTTGCTGGTTATTTTTTCTGGGTTTGTGTTTGTGTTTAATCCAGTTGTGTCAAAACTGTTTCTTTTTACTGGTGTGAGAGCTGAAATTTCAGCTCGGTGTCCTCAGTGTTTTGGGAACATCTGGAATGATTCCTGTAAACAACAGGTGACAAAGGGCCTCGAGAGAGCATAGTGTGTTAAGAAAACGTAAATCTTTCTGGAAAAACTGTCCAAATCCTCCAGCCTGGCAGGAAAAAAAGATCTTTCTCTGTGAATTGTTGGTCCTGCCTTTTTGTAGAGAGCAAGTCAAATTGTGTTTGCCTCTGGGAGGAGGACCCATCACAACAGCCATGTGATGTGGGATGGAGTTCTTGGTGTGTGGAAGTCAAAATGTTGCTTTCCTTCTGCTCAGCTGCAGTTTCTTTTCAGCTCACCTCGAGCAGTGGAAAGGTTTTGTTTATTCCTTAGCAGTCTCTGTTCAGTATCCCACCCTTCCCTCTTAAATATCTGGGTATAGAAACTGCTGGAAACGTGATTCAGACTAAAGGGACAATGTATTTATTTATGCAGTGGCCTCAGCCACGTTTTTGTGGTGTGGTTTGGTTTTTGGGGCCCCTTCCCCCTCTCTCCAATCCAAGCATCATTCTTTGTATTAAATACACTGTGGAGTGTTGGTATCTGGGCATTTCCCTGCACACGGAAAGGAAGCCACAGATTTTGGAGCTATTGAAATACAGGGAAGCTCAAATCTCTACAGCTATTCCAGGCAGCCTTTGAAACACTAAAGAGCAAGTTTTATTACAGAGATTAGTTTACATTACACTCATTTATTAAAACCTAAGGACATCTTTATAAAAACTACTGTATATAAAGACAAGAGCAGTGCAATAGCAGTGTAAAACACATTTTTGGTTTACTTGGCAATCACTTTAGAAAGACAACATGATTCATAATATGAAGTCAGAGAATGCTGCAAAATATAGGACAGGATTAGATCCAAAACTAGGTTAGCAAATCACTGGACACTGGCACGTATTGATTTCAAACATCAAGTGTTATGTAAACAGTATTATTGTCATTGTATTAATAAAGAGAAATCACTGCAACCCTAGAATTTCTAGTTAGCTTAATTAGCCTAAAATTTGTCTGCTGACTATTAAAATAGACTATTGTACTGTATATATTCTTAGTAATTTACTACTTTTGTAAAAGGAGGACTAGAAGAAATGCTTGTCTCACAGAAGAGAATTTTTTGAGGCTGAGAAAAGATGTTTCTTCCTGGTGAGTGGCTGAGGTTTTGTTTTTGCTGCTTTACCTTTCATGCACCATCACTGGTGGTGAAATAGAACTGACTTTACAAAACCATTTTGACCTGTTGCTTGTTCAAGTGGACAGTCCTCATACAGAAATTACAGTAAAACTATAAAAAACAGTTATCTAAAAGAGCTGCTACAATATGCTGAAGTAGACATTGAGAGGCCAGATTATTTTCACTCTGTTTTTGTAAAATTGATAACCAGGCACAAAAGATGGTTAATTACAACATCAAGTCCTGCACAAGCTTTATAACTTATCTTTTTATGTCCTACGTTATACACAGCAATTATTGAGAAGTTGGACAATGAATTCTCAGTAAAACTAAGGAGAGAAAATGAGTTGGACAAGGAAGGAGGTTTCTGGAGCATGAAGGTCATTAATAACCACTGAGACAGAGAGCTGCCATTGTAACATAGACTGTAAATGTTAATTTTAGATCCCTTATTTTTCCAACTAGAGCAGGATGGACACAGAGGAAAATATATCTATTTTAGTCCAGATTGTTTCTTACAGAGAAAAGTTATGTTTGAACCAGTCTCTGCAGGAAAAAGTGAAAAGTTCATTGCAGTTTATCTGGTTCACCATGATTTTGGTCAAGTAAAAGCAGGGAGATATCAGAGCCCAGCTACAGAGATGGCCGAGATGTTGAGGTGACTGTTTGTGTAGCCAGTGCTCTTCCACAGTGTCCCAAACACTGAGGGAGAAGGGCTGGTAGGGAAACACATGAAGTGCACTATTTCCTTGGAGTTTAAGGCCCAGCTAGCATTAGTCTTATTCAGGATCTTATATTCTGCTAGAACAGAGAGACTCTCAGAGGATTCTAACAACACACTTGGTGAACAGCAGCTCACCAGCTACAACAGGGGTTTACCCATAAATTAACTGGTAGGCAAAATCAGAATTCCAGCCAGAGAGTATCTGCTTTCTATTAACTGGCTCTGTGTGTAGAGCATAAAAGAAACCAAACAAACAAAAAGCACATCCATTACAAGGTATACGTGTACTAGAAGGAAAGCATAAAACTGCTCAGTTATAACGCACAATTCCCAGAGGGAAAAAAACCCTTACAAAATACAGTAAGTCACACAAACCAGTATCTAATACAAATTCCTCCATGAACATAAGCTTTTTACAAAGCTCTCTGTGGCAGTCGTCACCTCATGATGGAAGTAGGTGCTGGCAAAAGGGAAAAGGAGCCAAAGAGTTACCGCAAAGTGCCTTGGTGAGTCTGCAGACATGCATGTAGACATGCACCTTTTGGGTGTAGATATGCACTTTTTTGGGTGTCTGCGGGGGTTGTGGATCTTGGAGACAATGAGGGAATGTGGAGAAGGTGTGATGTTGGCAGAGCCATGGATAGCATTGCCCCCAGCTCTGTGGTTTCCTTTGCTTTCTGTGTGAGTTGGCACTAAGAGCACCACCTTCCATCTCATCAGGATCAGCTCTCCCAGCCCAAGAGCACAGACCCTTTCCCTGCAGAACTCCTCATCCTCAGGGAGAGAGCAGTTTGGACTGTCTGCCAGGATCTGCAAGCTACTTTGCTGAGGGTCTTTTCTGCTCCCAGCTGAAGTGCTTTGGATGGTTCCACAGTGCCCTCATGACATATTCTTTTTGGAAAAGTTTGCAGTGCTCTGATGACATATTCTTTTTGAAAAACTAGAATAATCTCTGAGGTTTAGTGTGAATCAAGGTCTAAAAAAATACTGGCCCTGTTTTATTTGAAGTACTGTGTCACTCACAGTGTCAAACAGCCCAGCTGCACTGTGGCAGCTCCTCTGGGGCTCTACAAGGGAAGTTATTTACTCAGGAGCTTCTGTGATGGGTGAGAATGGGCCAGGCATCAAGCTTAGCTGGGACAGGATGGAGTCTAAAGCCCCCCAGGGTGGCACTCCTGCCTGTGGCATTTGAATTCTTTCTCTGAGCTGTTGCCTGTCCTTACTCAGTGGTACCAGGCAGGTTTAGTACTTGGTTTGTAAAGAAAAGGGGCTTGTGCATATTGGTATCCTGCTCAGATTTTGAAGGCTGAGCACTCTGATGGTCTCCAGCCTTGTTGGGTTCTCCAACACTATTTATTCCTGTCTGGTTTTAGTCATGTATCATCCTGCATTCCAGTAGCCATGAATTAGTTCAGGTAACTCAGAATAGTGTCCCTTTTTAAGTTCAACAGGAGAATAAAATTCACTCAGTCAAAGAGGTCCAAAAGAAAAATTTGATTCTGCATGGACCAGGTGTTCCTTGTGTTGGTTGTACAGCAGAATGTATGGTCATTTTGAAGTTATTCAGACTTACAGGGCAAAATATTAGGACTGAAGGATTAATTTGGCATTATAAGGGCTTTGTGTTATGATTTCCAGATGAAACTCCTCTGTTTGGTTGCCACTGCCAGGTTCTCCATGTATACCTCTTAAATAATTGAACTTCACAGAGTTTGCTCATGTAGTTGATACTGGAGAATTTTAAAATAACTCTGTCCTGTGGAAAGTTAAGTCAACCCATTGCAACCTGGTGACCAAGTACTTCTGTGGTAACATCATTGTCCTTCTGGCTTACGAATGAATTCTTGGATTTGTGAGGTGTAAACTCTGAAGCCAGTCAGTAACTGAGGGAGTTGGACTATTGTCTTGTAAAGCAGAGGGAAAATGGTATTATTGCTTTTGAAATACACAGTTGGTCAACTTTTTTTGTTTGTTTGTTTCTTTTTCATCTTCAAGGAGTGTGGGGGTGGAATTGAGTGCCTGTGTTGCTTCCTAATAAAGCTCCCCTCTTGAAGATGGTGTGTGAACTTAAGATGTGCTCAGCTGCTTGATGTCTTAGCAGAATCATTGCCAATCATCTTAAAATGTGCATTAAGGTTAAAACAACTGCTACCCTGCAGCTGGACTCAGTAAAAAGGGCTTTGCTTACCTTGCAATGCACATGGTAAATATGGTTAACAGTGATATGGATTGCCAGCATCTACCCTACTGTGACAAAATGCTCACCAGAGAACTTTGGAAAAACTCACATTCAGTATTCTGACACTTAGATTAGGCTCAAATGGCAATAGATGGATGGGGAGGCAAAGAAAAGTTATCTACCACAGGTTTGTCTTGTGATCTTTTTCCACCTTTGTGTGGATTTGCCAGAGCAACTTAATGTTCTTCTTATTCAGCATTTTCTCAAATATGGTGCTTTCTTTCAGAGATAACATTGTTGGTCTAGAACTAAAATATTGCTTACAGACTGCTTTCTCCTGGAGACTCTTTCCGTATCATTTCCTCACAGAAATTGTCTGAATGATGTTTGTCTTCAGGTGACTTCCTCCATCTTCCTCATGTAGTCTTTCCCTCTCCTGCTTATCCCTAATTTTTCCTCCTCTTGGAATTCAGTTGGTTTTCTTGAAAGCTGCTCCTTGAAGTCTGGTCCTACCTCTCCCATCTTGAGGCACGTCAATATGATTTTCTGGAAGACATAAACCACAAATGTTTCGTGAGCACACAACATCAAAGTATTTCCTGTAAAGGAGATCTTGTAGATTTCTCAGTCGTGGATTTGATTTGGGGAGGCAAAAAAGAGGAAGGAAAAGCACGAGGAAGGTGTTAAGAAGCCTCTACCTTCCCTCATTAGTTCTGTTTGGTGCAGAGTGAATTTTGGGCTGTGGATGGTTGCATTCTCCTCTTTTTATTCGATACAGTCAGGGAGCCTAAGCTAGTTTCTCCCTGTTTGTATTAAACTGAACAAAACACTGCTCTAAGATTTGGATGCATGTCTGAACTCTGCCCCCTGTTCCTTTCACATGATGAGAAAATGTGCTTCTATTCCACAAATGTAAGTGGATAAATAATATATTTACGTGCTTTCCTCACAGAAGTGTTGTAAATATTCGTAAGGTTGTTTTTGCTCGCAGTGCCTCCAGGACATAACAAATGCTTTAAACCTGCCCAACTTCCCCTTGTGCAGAGTGTGTGTAAATGGCTCTGGGATTCAGCTACATATGAGGTTGAACTGGCTGAAAGCCCAACTAGGCAAAGCTTTGAGATCACTAATCATAGTAATAAACTCCAGAAATGCATCTGTTTGCTCCAGCAGGCAACTGGTAGCGGTACAAATACAAGCTGTTGGGTATCCAATAGCAACAACACTTAATTAACTTCTCCCACCAGAGTTCTTTGCATAATGGGTAATCCTAAATGTATGTGCTACAATATACATATTGCATTCCATTAATGTATAAAATACAAAGAAACATGTGGTTCAGACAGCGGAATATCTGTGGGAATCAGCACGTTCAGTGTCTCACCCATCAGAGACTTGAGTCTCAACTTCCACCTCGGCAAAACTCTTCTTAAAATTGCAGCAATAGACGTGCTCAACAGTGCACAGGTCAGGTATGCAGTCACCTGGGCTGTAGCACAACTGTATTATCTTAATTCAGATTTAGAATTCATTCAGATTTAGGCACTTCTCACAGCACTCTCAGCCAGGGAGGACCCCTGGGCAGAAAAATGCAATTTTCTCACAACTAAGACTCTGAGGATTTTTAAGCCAAAACTTAATCACATGAAACCTATTTCAAGGTTGGACAACTGATTACTTTCTAATAATCAAACAGGCTAGATAGGCTTATTCATGTTAGAAATGCAAATTTAAAAAAAAATTACATTGTTTCGTTCTGCCACTGTCCTTTTTTGACACTGGCAGAAATGCACACTAACACAACATGCAGACCTGCCTCTTGTGAGTCTGCAGGCAGCTCAAAGTTGAAATTGAGTTGTTTGTACCTAGAAGAGAGTCTCAGGAGACTTAGTTACAACTGATTTAAAAAATACCTGGGAAGAGAGAATCTGAAAAGTACGAGAACGCGTCATGGCTGGGAGGCACCTACGTCCTTCAGAGCACCTTCAGGTGTTTCTGTAGATTGCCTGGTGTGCTTTAGCTCTGATGAAATGCTCTACCAATCTAAAATCTGCATAATTTAATTCACTAGACTGTTTGAAGGGATCCAGTGTCATTCCTTTATTTATTTATTTATTTATTTTAAAAATGGTTCGAGATGAAGAAGATAGAGCAGCCATTTGGGTGTTCCAGGACAGTTTTAAGTGTGTCAAACCCATCAGCCAGTTAGTCTTTTCCTCTACTTGAGAGTCCCAAAGTTGCTCCTGGCCAGATCCTTCTTCCTAGGTTAATGTAAAATCAGGAGTGTCATCAAGCTGGTGTAAAGTGAGAGTTACTGGAGTTCCTGGAGCCAAAGACCATAAAAAAAGTTTATGAATGTTTCTATGCAGCACAGAAGCTAAAATATCGCTCCTGTGAGTAGCTTCCATTTCCTGCCAGTTCCTCTCCTGTGTGCAGAAAGCTGTGGGAGGATGTGAAGAGCAGAGCCAGCAGCACAGACCCCACTCTGCTCTGAAAGCCTCTCACAAGTATGAAGTATTCACCCTGTGTTTTCCAAGCTCCTGGCTGAGCCTGGTGCTGAACCAACAGCTTCTCCCTGAAACCAAACCCTTGACAGGACAGAGGCTGGACTGAAAGGTCCCCTTCCTCCAGGGTATGTGACTGATTGATTGATTGATTGATTGATTGATGGTTGGACCAGGAAAGTTGAGAGGTACTGCTTCAGATCGCTGGGATCCCATAAAAATACTTGCATTTTCCTAAGGAAGACAAATGCTGATTTCTGTGTGCATTTGGAGTATTACATCCCAGTCTCCCATCACAATGTGCTTGGCAGCAGAAACCCCGTATTTGTCACTTGTGGTCACTTCTACAGGATTTTAATGTCTTTAGAGCTGAAGCCTGTGCTTTGGTTCAGGTTGCTGCTACTCACTAGCAAAGGTTATTGTCACTCACTAGTAGAAGTTATCATAACTTTAGATTAGATATTGGGAAAAAATTCTTTACCATGAGGGTGGGGAGGCCCTGGCACAGGTTGCCCAGAGAAGCTGTGGCTGCCCCATCCCTGGAAGTGTCCAAGGCCAGGTTGGATGGGGCTCTGAGCAACCTGGGATAATGGAAGGTGTCCTTGCCCATGGCAGGGGGGTTGGAACAAGATGATCTTTAAGGTCCCTTCCTTTAAGGTTCCTTCCAAACAATTCTACGATTTCCACTGCCTGACAAGGAAGTAGCCAACTAAAATATTGCCTCCTCTTTCACATCAATAGCTTTGTACAGTGGATTAGTTCCACTGGAAAAAAAAATGACATCCATTAATAATGAAGGAATGATTCAGAGCCTCTGGAGGCAAGTGTTTTTTTCAGAGATTTCTGCCATTTTCTGACAAATGAGGTAAACGGTTGCCACTTCCAACGTCTTGAGGCCTCTTGCTAAGTTGGTGTTCACATAAAAGCATCATCCATCACCACAGCCCCTTCAGAGCTCAGGTACACCCTGGATCCATCACTTTCAGGAATTGTGGCTCACAGTTCACAGCAAAGGGACCAGTCTCTGCAAATGTCCAGATCTTCCTCTGGCTGTTAAATTGCACTGCACTGCTCTGAGCAGACCTGTTCTGATCTGTGCCTGTTGAGGTTCTGCTGCAGTGTTTTCAAACGTGGGCATGCTGGGAGAGAGAGAAAAGCTTTCACTCTCTTTGTTGCTAGGAAAAGCTGGGGTGCCAGGCTGACAAAACAACTTCCAGCAGTAAGAAACCCTTGGTGGATACACTGATTGTTACAGGCAATAGGAATGCCCTCCATCCCCAGGAAAATGGAAGGACAAGGGAGGACAAAGCACAATGCACTAGGCTCTGTAAAAGCCTCCCAAGATTGAAAGGAAGGATATGAGAAATTAATTGCAGGACAAGCACTAAATGAAAAGCCATTCAGTTGTCTGAATATATTTTAAACCAGAAAGAAATAGAATATAATCTAATCCCTCTGCCTGTGCAGTCTGCCAAAGAGCAGGGAAATAATTTTCATAGCTTGGCATCTGCACACTCCTGTATTATACATAGCATTTAATGTTATACCCAAAATGTATGTTGAAAGGTTGCTTGGGTTACCAAGTCTAATTCTTAAAAGTTCTGAAAGGCCAGAATGAACAGTGCTGGTGCAATCTCAATTTGGCTGTCTTGTTTGTGTGAGAGAAAATGGAAAGTCTCAGACTTTTTAGGTGGGGCTCATCATCTCTTTTTTTTTTTCTTTGGGAGAACATCAAAACAGCGAAATTATTCAGGTTTTTCCGATGTAGGGGAAACTTCAACAACAGTTTGCCTCAGGTTGGCTCAGTACTGAAGAGATTGAATGTTCAGGTTTTTTGAATTGACAAGGAGCATTTCAGCATTAAGCAGTGGCAGTGGGTGTTGCCATTTTCACAGAATCACGGAATATTCTGAGTTGGAAGGGACCCACAAGGATCATCGAGTCCAACTCTTAATTTTGCCATAAAGGAGCATGGGATTTGCCTATGTTTTCACCCCCAGTTACCTCATTTTTGGTGAAGCACAAATTCTCCTCTGGTCTAGCTATGAAATGCACCTACATGAGGTCAGCTGAGAGGATGACCCTAAACAGTGGCCAGTTCTGTCACAGCCACTGTGTAAAAGGACCACCACCACTGGTAGCCATTGCTGATGTTTTTAAAATAATAGCTGGCTCAGGGAAGACAGACATCTGGTGCTTAAGAGTTTAAACAAAACCCAGGCCCTGGACATTTTCAACTCGAAAAACAGACTGAAATTTCAGCTCAAGTGTTATTTCTCCTGCAGCTGACAATCCTGCAAAGCTGGAGAGAAATGTCAAAATATGTTTGAAAGCGAATACCTCAGGGGGGTGTTAAGGCAATACATGCCTGATTTCATCAGAGTTAAGCAATCCCTTACCTGCAGACCTAAGGAAAGGTGATGGAAATACCTGGGATATGTCACAAGAAGCTTTTTCCCCTGGTAGGTGTGTTCTTGGTGGTCAGGGAAACACATAAATGGGATCAGCTTCTCCCCATCAGCTGGTAGGAAACAACATGGGAGTTCATAACAGGTCCATAAGGCCCAGGGGGGCACAGGACAGATGGGGTTGTGAAATTTTGATCATGTTCCAGTGGGGATATTTTGGAGGGGTTCCTATTTGAGTGCAAGTACCAACTGTACGAAGGTGGCAGCCCATTCCTTACCTAGTGCAGGTGTGGATGGCAACTAGAAAGGTTCCTGTGTGCTCTGGATTAAGCCCAGATGGAGAACTGTGAACTCCAGCTCCTGTGAGTCATGGGGAGCAGCACCAGAGTGCTCAGGAGATAAAGCAGTTTCTGTCAGCTCAAGAGAAGACTTTCTCAGCAGGATTTCTCTGCTTACTGCTGGTTTGGGTAACATAAACTGCCCTTTTGCTATCTTGGCTTGGGAATTGTCACCTTTATTTAGCACCCTAAGGCAAAAGGCAGATCAGTTGCAACAATAAGCATAAGAACACGTTTATCTGGTGCCTTCTGGAAAGACAAGGTGTATTTACAAGTCTCCTGCAACGTGCCCTGAGCAGTGCTGGGATGTTCTGTGCACTTCAATATGCACAAGGCTATCAGGACAAAGAGTGAATGGCCAATTCCAAGATAAACTGAAAGTGAGTGTGACTTTCTTATTCTCCAGACATTTATAAAACCCTCACATCCCCACCAGGGTGCTCAGATGTATCACTTGAGGCTGAAATTCACCTGGCTGACTGTTTCCCTGTAGCTGAATACGTGGCAGCCAATAAGCATTGTGGAATGTACTCAAGAGTGTGAGAAAGGGCTGCTAGAAAAAGTTAAGTGCCCAAACTGTGAGTCAGCACAATTTTAAAGAAATTTCCATTTTAATAGCTTGTTATGAGTGTTGGTAAACCTGCTTTTTAAATTGCTCACTCCATTTGTTAAGAATCTCACCTCTTCTACACTGGTTTGAGGTTGTGTAACTTCTGTAAGGGCTGGGGGAGGGGGAAATAAGACAAACTGCAGGTTACATCAGTGCTGAGAGCTGCTCACTGGCTTTAAAGGAGCTTTAGGAACTTCGGGAACGTCTTGTGTTCCCATTGGGAAGGCCGGTTTGGGCACCTGTAGGGGACAGGGAGCTGCTGGTGGATGGCTGTGGTGGTTGTGCTGCTGTCCTGCAGAGGAAATCCTGAGGGGTCAGGGGGTCAGGGCAGGGCTACTCTCCATACCAGAGGGAACCTGAAGGATTTCTACTCCACTGCTGCTTATTTTCCAGCTGAATGTAAACCCAGTACTAAGACCTTTTAACTAACAACAGCTGTGCCCCTCACTGGTGTGCAGGCACCCACGGGACTGGGTCACTCACATCAGTGCAGGTCTTTGTTCGCCTCTTTAAATTGCTTTTAAATTTGATCCCACGATTTTTGCTGCAAATATTGAGTTCAAAGGTGGTTTTCAGAGGAACACTTTGTCTACAGCATATGTTTGGGCTTCACTGGCTTGGACTTGTGTCTAGGCCAGTGCTCTGAGCTGGTAGGAAACAAATTGGAACCAGTTAGGAATGGCCTCCCAGCTCTGCCCTGCCATGAACAGGAGGGCCCTGCACCAGCACTGGTTTTGGCACAAGGTTTATGGCATATGGTCTCATTACCCATGATCTGGCTGCTTTTTTGGTAAGGGAAGCTTGGGATCTGCTCAGATCCTGTCTCACAGACGGATGCAGGAGGAGATTTGGCGCTTGGAGTGAGCCTGGAGAGCTGCTGCAGGCAAGGACTCTCCTTCCCCACCTCCCCCAGCAGCACTGCGGGTGTGAGAACAGCAGCTGGCCTAACTTTTGTTATTAATGTGGTGCCTGGCTAACACAGCAAAGCTAAGAGAGAAATCTGGTTTCCTGCAGGGTTTCTGGAATATCTATAATTGTACAAATTAAATACATCTTCTGTCCCCTCAGCTGGACTGGGTGGGAGGGGGATGAAACCACACAGGATACAATTTTTCTCTATTTTTTTACTAGAGGCCATATTTTACAATACTCACTTGCAAAAGTAGTGATGTGAAACCAACAGGGTTGCTAACATAAATAAATATTACTGTAAATAATGGTTTCTGAAGTAATCCCGTGCTTCTGAAAGTCAAGTATTTTTCAATTAGTGGCAACATTTTTCATTTGATAGTTCCTGAAATGGTCGATACTCCTGGACACTGTTGTGGAAGGTAAAAACATCCAGGAGAATTTTTTGTTGTTGTTGTTTTTAATGGAAATAGGAAGCATTCAAAGTTCTGATTTACAAGTTTTGAATAGTGGAACAGATGAAGTTGTGAGGACATAAATTGAAAGGTGATCACTGAAAAGCTGTGTCTTCTCTCACTGAAGCGCTGCAGTCTGACTTTCAATGATCTGAAATGTTTTCTTCCTCCTCTTAAACTTATCTAAAAAAAAAAAAAAATTCAAAACATCCTGGGCCTTCCACAGCATCTTAAAAGACTGAATGGCCAATTATGAGTTAAACTGAAAGTGAATTGGACTTACTCATTCTCCATGACGTATAAAACATTTATAAAACCCTCACGTCCCCACCAGGGTGCTCAGATGTGTCACTTGAGGCTGAAATTCATCTGGCTGATTGTTGCCAGATTTCCCTGTAGGTGAATACGTGGCAGCCACTAAACAACTGATTTACCTGAAGCAAAATTAATTTGCATTGTTCACCGAACAACCCCAACCCTGGTTTTGTTTTGTATAGTCTGAACTGTGGTCAACTATTTTCAAGACCTCAAGGCACTGTGATTATGGTGAATATGGATGTCACGTAAAGAGCTGTAGACTTATTATTCCACCTCAGACTGTGCTTGTTTCCATGTATTTTCTGATAACTGGAGTGACCAAATAGCTTTAATTGCATTCCCGTCATAGGGGAAGATGACTTGAGGTGTTTAGAAACAGAGAGGGCAAGAGGAACTATTGCTAGAGGCAGGAGAGTGTATTTTTGAATGCTTCTTGAAGGTCTGGGGCAGGCATGTTGCTTTGGAAAGGAGATTATTGCTATTTGTAGTGTAATTTAACAGCATGGAGTGGGTTTAATCTCACCTTTCTTTAGGCATCAAAATGGTTAAATGCCTTAATTTCCAGACCCCAGGGTCCTTTATTGTCAACAGATAGCAACAGGCACCTCTGCAGAGCTACTCTAGTCCTCCTGGGGTATCAGGCTGGGTGAATGATGCTGCAGGGACTCCCTTTTTGTCTTTACTGGCTCCAAAAATCCCCAGTAATTACTCAGATCAGGTGCAGGAGCCTGAAAGTCCCCTGCCTAACTCAGGGAGTGAGCAGTCCCACTGCCCCCAGAAACTGAGTTATAAAAATGTGTAGGTTGGATTTCTGTTAACATCATCTTCAGTCTCACACTGCCACATGCAAATATACAAAATACAATCTTCTATGTAAATATATATATTTACATAGAAGTACCACCATGTGGAATTTGAACTGGAATCTCCATGTTCTGGTTAGAAGCCTTCTTTTATTAAGCCTAGTAAATGTTATTTTTTTATAATTCCTTTGCCACGAAGTGATCAATTTATTTATAAGTGAAAGTCATATTTTACAAGGGTGTTTTCTGCAAGCTCTACTCAATGTAAGGGATCTTTACTTGTGGGGATGGTCAATTCTAAGTGTTGCAACAGGTCTTAGCAACTTACAGCTGAGGTTAAGTGCAGGATGGTGTGGTTTGTACCTTGACTCTAACTGAGCTGTACAGAAAAATTAGTGAGAGAAGGAAAAATGTGGCCACAGGAACTATATGGGTGTATGTATTATGCTATCTGTACATTTATCTATTTATTTATCTGGCCCACGGTTTCTGTATATAATCTTTGACATTTTGTATAGAAGTGTAGCTTGGTTTCTTGGTAAAATTCAAATTTAAACCCCTGAGCTAAACAAAAGCTCAGGCCACCCTACATCAGGTGAACATCCTGCTCCTTTTACCATCTCTTTTTGTCCTGGAGCTCTTTGCTCCCTTTGGCATCAGCAAAATTCAATCTGTTAAAATTGTTGCCTAGCATGCCTAGCATTTTATCCTAACAAAGGATAAAAAAACCCAAACACTTCCATGGAAATCGAACTGTTGGAACTTGCTGTAGGGGGGGAAAGGGATTAGCCAAACATTGGATTGGAGTGTTCAGGTATCATTTGCAGACCTTCAAGGTGCTGATTTCTTTCAAGGATCATGAAGCCAATAAAAGTGAAAGGCACTGAGATTTTAGGGGATTTAGAAGCAGGACTCTATTTGAAAGAAGGTGGCAATGTTGGTTTCCAAAGCAGATCAAATTAATCTTTTTACACATTTGAATAATGAAAATATGAATCCCTTGAATTGGATCCCAGCTGGATCACTGTGAAATACTCCAGGCTCTCCATCCCCCTGGTAGGAAGGTGGGTGCTGAGGGGCAGAGGGGGCACAGCTGTGGCCCTGAAGAGCAAAGTGGCTGATCTCTGTGCCCTCATCCAGCAGCAAGGAGGGCAACTGAGCCCCTCTGGGTGCTGGAATTGCTCAGTCCCCACCTCACCTCTGCGTTTCATCTGACTGAGGAGGTTACACCCCCTTTCTTTCTCCCATTTCCATTTTTCTCTCCTGATTATTAACAGTCTTTTCTAAGAACTGCTGCTTCCCCCAGGAGAGCTGAAACAAGATTCATGTGCTGCCTCCCTTACCCTCGCCAGAGGCTCAAATTGCTCCAAGTGCACAACAACTCCTTCTATTTAGGAGGGAGGAATCTGTTTCAGTACTTGAATTTTGATCCCCAAAACTGTGGTTTAGCCCAGAGTTGTACATTTACTCTGAGTTAACTTAGCTTTTTTTTTATTTACCTCTGCACAACACAGGGAATTCTGTCATTTGGGGAAATAAAATATTAATGGCGTAAGAGAAATAAAAAATAATTATTGAAATGGTTATTTCTTTTACCAAAGAGCTTTATTTCCTGCTTTCACTTTTCAGTATTGAGGGTTAGTCTTCTGAGTCAGAGATCAAGAGAAAATACGTAATAATTGCTGTGTTGATAGCCAAATTTCATTGTAGGATGAAAGTCATTGTGTTTCCTGCAACTGTTCTTTCTGTGTATGATATTTTTTCCCACAACTGAATTTGTGTGGCTTTTCCAGTATGAAATTTAAAGCCATTTCTTTTAAAATAACTTCCTGAGGATACTTCAAGAAAGAGCTTTTTAACATAAACAAAATTATCAACAGTTAAATAGGAGCAAAGCCTTTGCAATTTAATCCAGTTCTGTGGTAGATCCAGATAAGTTTCCTTGCACATAATCATCCAAGCAATAAATAATGTTTAACTGTGTTTATTTGCAGCTGGGAGCAGGAGGATAACAGCCACAACACCATCACTGGAAACAGCACAACAGACTGGAAGAGATACTGGAAAGACAATTTTACACAGAAATGTTTCTTCCCTCTTTTCCTCCCTGCCTTTCCCATGTAAAAAGCAATAGGAGAAGTTGAGGTGTGTTGTGATGTGGAAAGAGAAGAAGCCAAGGAGGCTGGGCAATTTTAGCAGAGTGCAAGAGGCAAGAAAACAATTTTTTTTTCCATGGTTATCTGAGCTGTATTGCCAGTTTTACAGAGAAACAAGTTTTGACACCGCTGGTGGAACTGTGACTGGTTTATTATTTTTAAATTGTCTCACAGCTGCACCCAGATAAGGGTCTGCTGGGGTATAAAATATCCTTTGGCTGCAACAGGATCTTCGTGCATGGATCAGTGACCCCTGCTGAGCAGCATTTCTGGAGTCACAGAGGAAGAAAACCAGCGCTTGGTTGGCGTCACTGGACTGAGGTATGGCTCGGCTGGAGTGATAATTTATGAAGCAATGAAATATTTTTGTTGTGAACAATTATGACTGCCAGCTGGTGGGTTATTCTCAGTTTGTTCTAGGTTATTTTTCATTGTTTGCTCATTTTTTTTGCATCTGTGTGCAGGTTTCATAATGTGGATCTGTTGTACACTCATTTTTTCAGGAGAGAAGTTTAAGCTTCTTGCAGTTACCAGTGGTGAGTGCAGTTATCAGCTGTGCACCTTAATGTTAGATGAGAGGCAGAAAGCCTGGAGTAATTCAGAATGATGAATTCAACAACAGCTATTACATACACACACTCTAACAGAGAATCAATTTCCTTGTGTCCACTGTAATCTTACAGCAGTTCCACATGAAAAATTGGCAGCCAGTTACACACAAAAATAATCTTCACCTCTTCAGTGCTACCACCACCAGTGGCTTTCTGTGCCCACAGAATGGGAGAGATGAGGATTTGGCAGGTGGTGCCTGAGATGAGACTTTGCCCAGAGATTCCCATTCTTTGGCGTGATTGTGCAGTCCTGTGGCATCAGCAGCTATTATGCAGCAGCTGCATAATCAGGCATTTATTGGAAGAGGTGGGGAGAAAGAAGGCCACATGTTTGTCCCCTGTGTTCCCTAGTAGTGGCAGAGGATGATACAATTGGAAAAAAAAAGCATCATGTGATTTTTTTTGATGTGCAGCTGCTGGTTCGTGTTTTTTGACTGCTCAGTTAAATGTGACAAGATTGCAACAGTAGGAAAATGTGCTGCTGGGGGTCACAACCATCCCCCTGCAGCTCCAGGCTGGGGAAGAGGGGTTGGAAAGCTGGGAAAGGCCCTGGGGGTGCTGGTGACAGCGGCTGGACACGAGCCCAGCTCTGCCCAGGGGGGCAAGGAGGCCAAGGGCTGGGTCAGCAATGATGTGGCAGCAGGACCAGGGCAGTGCTGGCACTGCTGGGGCCACAAATCAAATCCTGGGGACAGTTCTGGGCTCCTCAGGACAAAAAAAAAGACATTGAGGGGCTTGAGCGTGTCCAGGGAAGGGACTGGAGCTGGGGAAGGGGCTGGAGCAGCAGGAGCGGCTGAGGGAGCTGGGGGGGCTCAGCCTGGAGAAAAGGAGGCTCAGAGGGAAAGTTACTGCTCTCTACAACTATTTGAAAGGAAGTTGAAGACAGGCAGGGTTTGGTCTCTTCTCCCAGGGAACAAGGGACAGAATAAGGGGAAACAGCCTCAAGTTGTGCCAGGGGAGGTTTAGATTGGATATTATGAGAAATTTCTTCAGGGGTGGAGCCCCCATCCCTGGAGGGATTTCAAAGCCCTGTGGATGTGGCACTTGGGGACATGGGTTAGTGGTGGCCTTGGCTGGGCAGGGGAAACGACAGGACTCAATGACTTTAAGGGTCTTTTCCAACCTAATGATTCTATGAAAACTGATTTTGGTGTGAGTGAGTCCTCTGGGACTGCAGCCTCACACATTCCCCAGATAAATCAGATTTTAAAGAGCCATTCTCCTTAGGGTCTTCAGTTTGGTCTTCTGTACAGATCTAACTTCCCATCCTTCCCACTGTTTCTTATATTCCACAAGGTCCCTTGCCAGTTTTAAAAATCCCAAATAATGGCTGTTTTGTTGCATCTCCAAGACATTTCCTTAATGACTTGCCAACTCTGAAAGAAGTGCACTCTTAGGTGAGATGAATCCACTGGCAAACTTCATCTGGTTAAATGTTAGTGACTTTTACAAACTCATCTTCCAGCACGATGTCAAAAAATTAATCAAGATAAGCTTCCAAGCAATTCAATCCATTGAGAGAAGGTGGAATGAATAGCCTTCTGAAAAATGCCTCTTTCAATGTGCTGGTGAGAGTCCTTAAATAACTAGTAGATGTAGGACTTCTAAATGGCCAAATTGACTGAGGTTAATCCTGCTCTTTAGCAACAGTCAAGATTTGTATAAATAGATCTTCCAGGTATTGAATATTTTTCTGTCTTTGCTTGCTGATTATCTGACATCTCCTCACCATGAAGAATTTACAGACTGAGTTCAAATTGCCTTTTAATGTTCTTTTAGCCTTGAGCTTCTTAAACTTCTTACAGTTTGACAGAAGTCAGATAAGCTCCGCAGCTCTTTCTGAATGCTTTCCCATCTGGCATTACAATTTTTCCTGTTCCAGGCCCTAGTGCAGGTGGTGTTTCCCCCCAGCAATCTCACTGCTAGTGAGATAACAGCTCCCTACTTCTAATTGGCATCACCTCTCTACATACTCCAGAATTCCATTAGCTTGCTTATTATCCATCCTATTGTGTAGGGAACTGGTGAGTAGTTACCTCTTGTGTCACTGGATATTTCAAATCTACTCATGTGCTCCCCTGCAGGCTCCTCACAGTGTGTCAGGTAAGGGCCAACTAGAAGAATCTTGCTCTTATTACAAAAGTATTACAGAGTTTACACATTATTTACACAAATTACAATAATGGAAGTACTGTCAAATACTTTCAGCGTGGCCCTCAGTAACCAGATAAGCTTTTCTGTCTCATCTGTCCAATGGAAGCACCAAAACTTGATTAGTTTGGCACTGTGGGGATAAATACACCACAACCTATGGATATAATAGGGAATACTGAGGATTCATGGATTTCTGTAGTACACAGGAGCAGCTCCAACTCCAGCTATGGCCAGCAGTCATGAGAAGTGCCTCTAGGAAAGATATGGAAATGCCAGACAATCCCCCAGATTATTTTCACTAATTTTGCCTTTTAAAAAATTCTAGACCACGTTTGCATTTGTTTAACTAGAATAAAGGAAGAAATACAACTGAGGCAGTGATTGCCCTCACAGGTTAAACTTATTAGTGTAACACTGGGAGATTAGGGAAGGTTTGGATGACTCTTTTCTGTATCTTAATGCTTAACAAGGTGTTTTTTCCTTATTATCTCACTTGTCTCTAACTTTTTCACAACATGTCCCTTCCAGCCAAGTCTGGTTGTTGGGTTGCCTCAGGTACTTTTAGTTTTGCTTTATGTATTCCCAGGACGAGTCAACCTGAACAAGAGTTGGCAGCTACTGAACCAAGCTTATTTTTTTCCTTCAGTAGCATCACAATTAGGCAGTATTTTTAACACAGCCCCAAAAATGCAGCCACATTTAGTTGTTCATGCAAACACTGGGGCTCTTTTTAATTAGGATGCCTGTTTTTGTTATGCTCTGAGAGGCTTCAGTGAATATTTAAAAAAAATACAGAGTCAAGTCTCATGTAATTTCCTTTAAAATGTCTTAAAATGCAAATTAGGCATGTGTTCTTCTAGTGGATTTAGCTGTTAACTTCAGCAGCACAAGAGAGGGTTTTGGTGAGTGAAAGGGTGATCTCTGCCTGCTTTCCAGTCCCAATTTCTTTAGAACTTTTTTGGTGAAAGTGGTGCAGATGAGCTGTTGGTGTATGAGTGATAAAAGGTGCTGGGTTCAGCAGCTCCCTGTGACTCACTCACCACTTTTCAGGGATGAAAAGTTTAGAATGCAATAAAAAAATTCCTTTGCCTCCCTCCTCACGTGTGACTGATTAAAATCTGTAGCACCAATCAATGCAGAATATAGTTAATAACTCTTTAATTAATTTACTCTAATTTTTGATGGAGCTCACTGCAGTTACTTTCCCACGTGCTGCTCCACAGTAGTGATGATTTCCAGCAGGCAGAAGGTGGCCTGTGTGGGGTGTCAGCTCGTGGGGCAGCAGAATTCAGCTTAGAGATATGTTTAGCATATTAATACACACAATTCCTATAACCTTTATGCATAAAGTCATTCAGGTACTAGAGCACCAGCCCTTCAGAAAGAAAAATTGGTACTGGACCTTTTTCCCTTTCAGATTTGAGCCCAACAGTCATTTTTCTGCCAGGTGACCAAATGCAAACACCTTTCTATCCCTGCCTTTAACTCTCACTGTAAATGATTGTCTCCACAATCATTCCATCTTTGATATTTTTTGGATCCCAAAGGTTACCAGTACATATAAACAGGAAATAGATACACCTATTGGGAAGTGAGGTAACTTATTTATTTCACACATACATAACCACTTTTTACAGCTCTTTTTTACCCTCCTGTATATTCTGAGGTGTGCCAAGTTTCTACCAACTATTCCTTTGCTGCTGCTCTGTGGGGACTCCATAATTTTGAGCTGATTAAACTCATTTCACTGTTTAAAGTAATGTGTCCCACTTTGGGATCATGTTATCACCTGGCTGGGACTAAAATTAGCAGCATTTCTAATTGTGTTTGAATGAAATGTCACATTCCTGCCATTTAATGCCTTGAGCTGGTTTTACCTCGTTAGCATTTCCAATTTCCAAGAAATTCTTTTATAGCGGATTTCAAAGTGTTTTCAGAGGCATGGGGTTTTTTCCTGAAGTGAATTGCAGATATGTTGTGCATATGTATTTATGACAGTGTTGGTCATATAACTTCCCCAAATCCTTTTAAGTTCCTGAAAATTGTTTGCTGATTGGCATCGGTGTTCTCTCATGATTTAATGAAGGGTAAAATTGACTCAAATTTCAATGCTTCTTCATCTGTTTTGCTTCTGGGACTTCAGCAGCCACATATGTGATATCTTGCTAATGATGAAAAACTGACTGTGCCTAATTTCTGGCCTTTTCTTGAACTGTTCAGTGGAACATCATTACAAAAGCAGGGTCATACAAACATGTTTTAGCACTTTTCTGATGAAGTGACTAATTGCTTGTTGTGGTTGTTATTGTCATGAGCAGGGGACAGTGACAATGAAAGTAATGATGTGGTAGATTCCTGACCTCAGCTGTCACTGGAAATAATTGTCTGACATCCTTACCATTTAGAGTCATGTATTCAGCATTAGCAGAGAAGCTTTTGATGATTTCACTACTGAATTTCTTTAGTATCCCATAGTATGCCATTATTTAATGTACAAATCTCAGCATCCTCGGAAAGGATTATTTATTACATGTGGGTTTTGTTTAATGATACCTCAGAGAATAACAAATGGGTCTGTAAACGATCAACTTTATTACCTACTTGTTCCTCATCGAGTCAGGGATTTATTTGTTTCTTGACATCCAGAGTATAAGTTGGGAGTTGATCTTCCAAGCTGAAAGCAATGGGATTTTACTTTAGAGACTCTTCTCTTGGTTTTTTTGGTTTTGTTTTTTTTCTTCTTCATCCTCACTTCAGTTAAAAGCACCAAATGCACATAGATCGTTGTTTTGCAGGTATTTTTAGTAGCTTTCTGGGCCATACACTACTGAAGATGGACAGTTTTCTGCCCATCATTTTCTTTTTTTTTCACCTTTTTTTCCATTTTTTCCCTTTTTCTTTTTTGAAAATGTGCTTTCTTTTATTTGTTCCTTAGAAACAAACTGTTCCTTAGAAACTAATTGTTGTTGCATTTATTTGCATAAATGCAGTTATGCCTTTTTAGATCATGATCTCCATCCAGCTCCTTAACACCTCCCCTTCTATTATTTATTATTACCACTGGCGATATCTTTGGCTGATGCTGTTTATTCTCCCTGTCACGTGCTTGTCCACCTAACTTATTCAGCCTGTGGAAAACTAGAAGCAATGAGTTGAATATCATAAATGTAATAAAAAGCTTTGGTCCCTGCCAGTTAAATCTGAGACCCTGTAATTTAATACAAGATATGGGAGCTACCCACTGCTTTATACCTTTAACATGCTTTTATCTGGGTCTAGAGTAGCAGAGACAACTGGGCTCGTTTTCAGTGAGCTCATTTTATTTTTCAGTGCATATTTAGGAGGTGTGAAACGTGCATGCGCTGTTACAATCACTTGTGGAGCACCTGGCACCTAAGAGGATGTGACAGATGAGACTTCTGTAACCACCCAAACACCTGTAGAGTGCTTTAAAATGCCGTGGTTTCTGTTGTGACAGAGAAGGTGGAACTGGCTGATAAAACTCAGGCTGTCACATTCACTCCTCTCTGTGTGCTGCTGTTGTGACATCGTGCAGAGAAATTGTGGGCTTAATTGGAGCCTCCTGATTTCACACACATTTTCTGCGACTTCAGTGGTTTTATTCCAGATTTGGATGATGTAGATGAGGTAATGATCTCACTGCAAGAAACTCTACTCCAAATGCACGAGGAAATTTAAATGTGGAAGTTGTTCAGAACTGCTTTCCAGTGATTCTACTGGCTTTCATTCCTCAGTGTGCAGAGCTCATTTAGCCTTCAGATAACCTTTTAGCTACTCACTTTTGTCTTAATTACTACTTTCTGATAATTCGTTACCATATTTGAGTTAAATCCCTTTAACTGTACAATCCATTTAAAGACTTCCCTGAAGCTGCTGAGTGTGACAGTCCCAATTCAATGGAAAGGCTGAGAAACAGCTAAAATAGGGAATATCCAACAGCCCACATCCTGTGAATCTGAAATTAGGAACATAGAGAAATAGATGTTGCAATATGGGGCCTATAAACCAAAAGAAAAGGAGAATAAGGCATGAAATCAACGTGTGTATCAGCAAAAGATGCAGTGTATAACAATATAAACAAAGAATGTCTATATTCAGATTGAGGTGAATGGAAATCTTGCATATTGCCTTAACTTCCTATGCTAATAGTGAATTTCTAAGTGCAAGGGAGAAGGAAAGCAAGTAACTCACGTATCTTGGGTTTATTTTTATCATTTGAATTTAAATAATTCAGAATCTCCCAATTTATTTGAATGTTGCATCATTGGGGCAAACAAACAAGACTCAGAGCGTGGCAGATCTTGAGGTTGTTGGTTCCAGTCAATTAGTCAATTGGTTAGTTGGCCCACAGCCAATTAGTGCTGTTGGTTTCCTGCCCTGATGTGCTGGTTTTAGTTGGTGTAATTTTCTTCACAGGGGCTGGTGTGGGGCTGTGTTTTGGATTTGTGCTGAACACTGATAATAATTTCTGGTTTTACAGGTATGCAGTTCCTAGCAAAGAGATGAGAATATTTAGAAGAAAATATATTCAACAATAGCTGTTATTTCAACCCAGTGTATTCTGAAGGGAATGGAGGCACACAGGTAATGGTGGATATTTCCTGACACACCTTATCTCTGTTACCAGACATATCCTCCACATGATGTTAATTCCCAGACAGTTCATTCCTAAAAGTACTATGAAAGTATTCAATTTTATTTATTTTCAACTTTTAAAAAACCCCCAAACTACTACTGGTGTTCTGGTTTGCCATATTTAGTCTAATATAAAAATCCAGGTAAGTGCTGTAAGTAAAAACCATGCTTTGCCCTGTGATGCAAATCTTGCACCTTTAAAACAGTGCCACCTTATTCCTGTTTAACGTAGCAGCTTTGCAAATGTAAATTTGAGATATTTCTTACCTTTTTTTACTGTAAATAACTTGAACCAAGAGCAGCCTCTGCACAAAACTCTCCTGTCACCCCAGTGGCTCATGTTTTTGGAGGACTGTGGCCATGTTCTCACTGCATGAGCAGCTCTTAGAAGGTATGGAAGTTATTATTTCCTGTTTAAAAATTTGGTATCAAAGCAAATTCTTTCCCATAGACTTTCTAGCCACCAGCAAAGTATTTAAGTGGTTTTTGTACACTTGCTGTGCACATGCTCAGTTACCTGCTGGCTCCTAAGCCCTGCCAATATTTTTGTAGGCTTTTTTTCTCTCTTTGTATAGAAGTCCTTTGGAAGAGCTGTCAAGCAGCAGGTCAACAGCTGCAGGCTAAAAACCATTCTCTTTGTTGTCCAGAAGACAATGTGACTCGCAGGAATTCACAGTAAAAGTTGACTAATGAAGGAAAGTAAAATAGACTTGCCTTTTTCCAAGCCATTCCAACTGTATAAAGGAAATAATCTCTGGCTAACCCTGCTGGGCTGATACTTTTCCCGATTCTGGACAACCAGCAGGTTTCCAAAACCTTGAGTCCTGTAGCATAACCCTTATGATCACAGGCATTGCCTCTGCGTGCTGCTGTGCAGAAAGGTGGGGAGCAGAGAGGCAAATGTTGGACTTCAAGACAGTATTCCCTGGGATTTGCATCCTTGAAGGAGGTTGGGAGGAGTTTAACATCACAGAGCAAGGCAGAGTGATCTTGTTCTCTCTCAGATCTGGAACACGGCACGGCCACGGAGAACCTGGGGAAACTCTGCCCACACTTTCTCCTCCTTGCAGGTCTGACCTTTATTTTTAGTCAACCTTGATGAACAATTAATTTATTAATTAATAATATTCCCAGGGTTGTAGGATTGGGTTGTTGTAGTGGTCAGAATTTTGATCTGAGCAGTGGAAACCATTTGCTTGGCCAGCTCGTGCCCCACCCCCAAGGGAAGGCACCTCCGTGTGAGCTCCTTCACTCGCAGTCTGTGATGGTGTTTGGGCTGTTCAGATTCACTCACCAGGACCCTCTGACCACACAGGCCTCTGGGGAGCCCTCAGATGGTTTTCATACTGAAGAAGAAATGACATTAGTTGGGCTGCAAAATCCACGTGCTACAGGGTGAAGTAACGTTATTCCAAAGGGGGTTGGATGTTCTCTGAGACAAATGGTTTTCCTTCCTCTCCTTGCCCAGCGCTGCAGAGCAGCCAGCAGGGTGTATAACAGATTCCAGACTTCTTCAGTTACAATAATATTATGCCTATACATGGTCCTCTTTGTCTCAAGTAAATAATGAAGTGGTCTGCTATGACAAAACATTTAAACATCCTGGGGCTGGTTCTACCCACTATATACTATCACTTGCTTGATTTTTCCTCTCTGACATACCTGTTTCTGTCACTGGTTTCACTGCTGATTCATGGCATTTAAACCAGGACAAGAGAAGAAATGATAAACTAAAAGCCACTTACTTAC
Source organism: Myiozetetes cayanensis (assembly GCF_022539395.1). Classification (NCBI taxonomy): domain Eukaryota; kingdom Metazoa; phylum Chordata; class Aves; order Passeriformes; family Tyrannidae; genus Myiozetetes; species Myiozetetes cayanensis. The sequence continues at coordinate 69,066,137 of NW_026087521.1, read as the reverse complement.
CTACATAATTTTTATTTTTTTTTTCTATCCAGGAAGATCCCAAGCCGCTTTACAAGCTGTAGTTTAATCCTGACATCTTTCTTGGGGCAGTTTCTTACTCTGTCAGTTCTCTAAGGATACTCAAAGCCTTCAGTGCGGTTGAGATTCTTGATGTGCAAGAATTCTCATGCAATGTGTCTTCTAGAATGGGTATATTTTTGACTGTACTTGGATAAATGTGGCGCAGGAAGTTAACAACTTCCACAACATCTGTCGTCATGAAAACCTGCAAACTGCTTCGGGAAGACGTTTTAAACAGTATTTAAGTTTTTACGCCCTGGGATATATTCACATCCCCCGGGATTAATTTTCTATTTTCAAAATACTCATCTGTAAACAGGAACTGTTCTTGTACCACCCCCTGTATACGCATGGCGTGTTTTGTGAAGTGCTAAAGGAAAATGTTTATTTTTTTCTAACTTGGGATACGTTAAAAACAGCAACACAGACTGCAAAGTGGCTTATTTTAGCCTGGAAACCTGCTGGTACCAGAGCAGGTGTCACGATCTAGAGAAACGGAAATTCAGGTGTAAAATTAAAAAAGGAAAAGAATTACTAGACTCTGTAATTTTAAATCCAGTGATGGAAAATAAATCCAGTAAGCCCATTGCACTTCTTCACTGATAGTACAATTAGATTTTGAGCAGACAGTACTGAGGTTGCTCATCAAACATGGACTGAGAAAACCAGACTCTGAGCTTCATTTCTGTAGGGCAAAATTACCATATTTTCACGTATATAACCTGCAGATTATCTAACAGAGGAATAAATAGCCAGGCAACCCACTCCCCACTGTGGTAGCAATTGCTGTAGTACACAAATCTGTCGTTTTCTGAGGGAGCTGTTTACTCAAAAACCTCCTTTGCATGCTAAACATCTTGCCTGTGATCACCAGTGCCTCCTGCTATTTTTTATGTATCCAACTCACACTGAATCATCTCTGCACTTACTTGAGTTTCAAAAGTTGCAGGTTATCAGTTTGAAAATATGGCACCTTTTATAGTGTTTTACATGCTGAAATAAAAGGGATTAATAGGGTTTTGCCAGAGAAACATCTACTTATTTCTTCCATTGAGCAATGAAAGGATTAGGGGAAAAAAAAAAAGGAACAATTTTATGGGAACTGAGGGGAGCAAAGACAAAGAGTTCACTAGGAAAGAGGTGGGGGTTATTGGAGTGACTTATCAATCACACAGGACTCCAAACACAGGAAAAGGAGCATGTGGGATGTGCTCACCTGATCCTAACATACATTGCCCTCTTAACGCTTCAAGAAAAGCAGAGAAACAGAACAAGGGAAATCAGCAATAGAATGTGACCAGGAATCCTTCAAGAATTATTGGATAGCTACAATTTATAATGTGTGGCAGAATTACTAAGTGGTATAACCAGAATAATAGCTTTTTATGTATATATGTAGTCATTTTTGTATATGTACACAAGTATTAAGCTAAAATACAATTACTGTGCTACAAAAGTTTTTAACATACACGGGAATTTTAACTGAAGACTCAGAAATCAACTTGTAAAAAAAAAGCTGGAAGAATTAGAAGAAGACAAAAGGAAAGAAGAGGAAAAAAGGAGTGAAAAGAATAGTGCTTACAATGAAGCACAAGTAATCCTTTCTCTTAAGTAGCAGCCTTAGATTCTTCTGTTTGGACAAGGCCTGCTGGAACAGTCCTTAAAGCCTGACCTGGATACATCCAGTACTGGCTGTGATGCCAAGAAACCTCCTCTTTCACTGATCTTTGTCAAACTATCATCACTAATTGCAACAAACCTTCAACTCTGTTTGCTCTAGACTTAAAATTAAAGGGGCGAATTATGAAATAAAAGGACTGTTGCTGTCATCATCCCACCTGCCACACAGGGATACCCAAAGATTTCAGCCCGAGATCAGTGCTGTGGCTTTACATGTTCTACAGATTCAGGAATCATCTTTTTTCACCCTCTTCATTCTTAGATAATTTTATTTTGCCAAAACTCAGCAATCAGCCTTCTGGAACACTTCTAAAATGCACTGCTGACTCTGTACTCCCTCTGCATTCTTCCAGATCTTTCTGCTTTCTTGCCAAGAAAAAGTCCCTGCCTTTCTTGACACCTTATTCAGAGAAATGTTTTATTCAGCTCTTTTGCTCTCCTTTTGTTTTCTTTGGTAAAAAAAACCCAGTCCAAAATAATTCAATATCACTTTGTACCATGGCTACCTGCATTTAATTTCTTCTATTTATACTTCCAAGTTCTGCTTGCTCCCATAGTATCTGTCTCCCATTTGATCTGGGTTTTTTTTTCGAGATTTTGTTCTGGCTTTGTAGAATTTAACTTTACAGTAGCCTACTTGTGTCACTCTGTCAAATGAGCCCAAGCTACGCTTTTTTGGCTGGGCATATAAAAAAGACTAACCTGGTTTTTACGTTGTTTCCGTCTCTCATGCCATAAATAAAGAGGATTTGTGACATCTCACATTGAAGCTCTTTCAGTGCTGCTATTTATACAGTCTTTTAAAACCAGACCAATAGATACACACAGTCTTTTATAACCAGACCAACAGATACACACAGCAGTCTTTGAGACTAGATTAAAACTAATTTTATAATGGTTGATGTAGAACAAAGCTTTGCACAATGGTAGTAGAACTGTTAATTACTGAGAGGTGGCAGCATCTATTTCTCTGAGAAAAGCATCAAGAGATGTCTTAACATATTCCAGAGTAAGACATTGCTCCTAAGCAGTAATTCCATAAGCCAGTTCATGATATCAAGAGCTATGTGCTAGAAATGGCGCTGTTCAGCCTGAATTTGCAGACCCTTCCAAAACCAGGTGATTATTCACATGACAAAACAGCAGAGCCAAGAGAATATGTATCAGTTGTCTGAAGTTACTCACCAGGCAGATGAACTCTGAAAAGACATCAGGGGTGGGCTTAAAGCATCTCCTTTTAGAGTGTGTACTGTCTGTGATGTCTGAGGCTGGGGCTGAGTCTCTGGCTGAGGCTGTGCCTGAGCCTGCCTTGGGTCCTGAGCAGGGTTAATCCATCGGCTCTGTCCCTGGGTCATCCACTTCCCCTGGATCCCCCACCGTGCCAGGTAAAACTTGCAAATGTCATAGTTCATTGAGGAGTAATATAAAAGGTCCAGGATGAGCAGGATCACCACAAAAAAGCCATAGATCCACACTCCCAACAGGGCGCTGTAGTTGCTGGGAGAGAAAAAAGAAAACGGGACAACAAAGGGAGTTCTCTCTCTGGAATGGTCACTGAGGGGTTTTATTGAGGCATTGTTTGTTTCATTAATTTTATAATATATAAAATTAATTCCATAATAGAATATATTAAATTATATATAAATATACTATATTATTCTACAGTTCTATTGTATGTATTCATAGTAATATATTACATAGTATATATGAATATACTATAGATTATTAATACACTATAGGTTATAATATACTATGGATGATTACATATATTATATATTAATATATACTATTATAGTAATATTATAGCTGTAGTTGCTGGGAAAGAAAAAAGGGACAACACAAGAAGTTATCTCTCAGTCACTGTTATTTTATCAAGGTTGTTTAATATATATTATATAGTAAATTAATTACATGATAGAATATAACTAATATAAATTCTATATTATATAAGCTATATAATCTATAAATACATAAATATGAATGTTAAAATATTAATTAGTATCCATAATATAATATTTATTATTACTAATCTCTAATACTGTATATTAGAGATTATGTCCATACATATTATTATATATTAATATATATTAATATATTGATATTATAGCTGTAGTTGCTGGGAAAGAAAAAAGGGAAAACAAATTATCTCTCAGTCACTGTGTTATTTTATCAAGGTTTTTTCCTTAATTATATATCACATGAAATTATGTAATGTAATACATAACTATACATATTATTATACATTGATATAAATAAGTAAACATATAGATATTATTATATTAAATAGTATCTATTAATATATATAATAAAATATATACTATTATATATTACTATATATGTTATATATTATTATGGTAATATATCATAAATAAGTATAGATGATGCATAGAACATAAAATATAAAATTATATCATATATAAAATATATTGATGATGAAACAAAATTTTGTTCTAAAGCACGAGCCTTTAAAAATTAGTTATTATTTCCATCTGAATACTGCTATATGCATTGACATGGGAGATTTTTAAATATCAAGGCCCCCCCATATCTTACCAAAAAAATTTTATTTCTCCTTCTCCTCTGTGTACCTCTATCAGCACACAAATTTGGTGTACAATGCTTTAAAAGCGAGAGCACTGACATGTATTTGGTTGATGGGTTGTACGTCTTATTCTGCAAATTCTCACTCCCAATTTCTCCAAATTCTCACTCCCAGAGAGCCACCCAACGGAAAATAACAGGGCACTTCTGAGAGTGAGGGCTGACCCCTAGGAAAATAGGCTGGAATTAATAATTGAGACCCAAGAGTGCCCATGATTTGGAAACATTCACTGCTGACCTGCATCACAAACCATTTCTCTTACCAGATGTTTAATGTGCTTGAATTTGCTTTGGATAGAATAATAATTACTACTGGATGAAGAAGATAATTGTAGAAGCATAGGATTTCAAGTGGGGCTGCTAGAGACCCCTCAGTTTCCTGGTAATAAATTCAGATATGAAGAACATTGACAACATCCTATTACACAACTCCTTTCATAGGAAGATTGCACTACACTGAAATATATATATTGCTGTAGTTATAAAGTGTATTTTTAGATAAAGGCCATGAAAATGATCAGCTGCTGACATGGAGCTGTAAAGCTATGACAGGTGATTAAAGATATTAAGAGAAAGGTGGGGGGAAACAGGAGGAAAGGGTATAAGGGGTCAAGAAGTTGGAGATCAAAAAGGGGAAGAATTGCTAAAGCTCTGTTGGAGATGAAGTATTATTAAAAGAAAAATGACTGTCAGGTGTAAATGCAGTTTGGATTGGAAACTGTGTGTGGGGAGGATGAGGTCAGAACAGAGGAGGAGAAATCTGGGTAAGAATGAGATTGATTAAAAGCAAAAAACCACAAAGTATAAACCAAAAAAAGCTAATTTAGACCCATGAGCTAATGTGGAAGTAAGTACCTGTACCAGAGACTGTAAAAACAAGAGGAAGCTGAAGGGACATTAGCAAAAAATGCCATTAGGAAGACAGTCTTAGAGAAAAACTATATCAAAGTAACAGGTGGGCAACCCACAATCTCCAGGGACCTGAACTCACAAGAATAAAGCTGAACACACACTCAACCACGGCCCCTTTCACAGAAACTCAGAGGAACTTTGAGGGAACTGCATTTTATCAGAACATCGATCAAAACAGAAGTGCTGCAAGAAATAAAAAGGCTGAGAATATTATAGGTGCAAGCCAGAAAGATATTTTGACTTTTAAAAAAAACCAACATGTCCCCAGCCTTTTGGTTTAAAACATTTCAAGTCTCTGCTTTAAACTTCCCCTTCCATTTCAATGACTCCCAGTGTATGCTTTAGGAAAAAAAAAAATAAATCAGGATTTGAAACTAGAAATCAAGGTAAGAAATCAGAATTCTAGTTTCTGTCTCAGTGTTTAAGGAGGTTGATTCTTCCTCCAGGGAATGATTTTTCCACTCCACAGATGTGACACCTTTAAATTAAAGAAGGTTCCATAGCAAATGGAATGTAAGTAACAACAGGAGGGTCCAAGCTGTTAATGGGTCCCTTCCTGTGTAACTTTAGGACTACACAAGACTAGAATTTAAAAAAAAAAAATTAAAAAAAAATTAAAGAATTAAAATTTAAGCATTAAAATTTAAGAATTAAAAAAAAAAAAGGCAGTAAATATCCTGGAGGATTGGAAGGAGACAAAATATAAAGCTTCTGAAAACCCTTAACTCCAGAGTCTTTGCCTCTACTGCATTTGATCCATAGTAAGAATGGAAATACCAGAAAACTTTTGTTTTGTTTTGTTTTGTTTTTGGCAGCAATTCAAGAGGCAGGAGCATTTCTTACAGTTAACTCAAAATGATTTTTTGGGTGTGTTTTAGATATTTAATTTCACCCATCAAAATTTTGATTAGTGAAAATTAGAGCTAAAGCAACAGTTCATTAATCATATTCATCTGCTCCTCCTAAATAACATCTGTTTCTCACAAGCCCAAAAACGAAAGGCTGCTTTATTTTAAATAACAGACAGTGGGACAACAGCACTATCAAAAGGGCCTTGTGAAAAATCACAGGCAAAAATAGTAAGTAGTAGGTTTAAGTACACAGAGGGAAATTCCATTCCTTGGTGTTTTCTGTTTCTCAAACCATTAAGATGGAGAAAATGTTAATTTTGTTGAATGGCTAGTAATTATAGTAAAAATTGAAACTGTCCTGCAGATGATGTCTTAATTAGAAAATGAACAATCTTATTTAAAAGAACAGTAAGACCAGAAACACAGAAGAGAAAAAACAGGGTAGTTCATGGACCTATCAGAAAAGCTTAGGAGCTCATTATTTTAAATCATCTTTTCCAGAAATAGGCTGATACATAGAATATATATGGAATAACCTCGATACAGAGCCCACTTGTGTAAATGGAAAGATTTGCTCTGACTTCAGGGAGCCTTGAACTGGGCTCTCTGAGAACAAGAAATACTTTTGCCATCCTTCTCCTCCTATAGCATCTACAGAATCCTGCTTGGATTTCTCTAACATCCCTACAGACAAATAAAAAGACACATCCTTTTAATATTATTTTTATCTGTATGATTCCTCCCATCCAATAATTCACTTTTTGAGGCAGATGACGAGCTGGTTATGACCAGGCTCTGTCTTTTTAGTAGATTTTGTTGGGTTTTATGTGCAGCACATTAGCAGAGAATAATTCATGTGGGAATTCAGGTTTGAAAACCAAACCAACAAATCAAAACGAGTGTGAGCTGAATTCTGCAGCTGCAGAGTTTAAATGTGGGCAGATGGTCATGGAAAATGTTTCTTTCCCTGTTCTCCTTAAATGGGGCTGTTGCTCCCAGTAGTAACAGTGAGTGTTGCCCCAAAGAAATGCAAGTTTATATCTTTCTTAGCAAACACCTTGGTACCTCTAGCACTGAGGAAACGAGTGTGGGTTTCTGCATGTACACTTTAAATGTGGTTTTTTTCTGGACTAACAGATAAAGAAAAACCATGGATACATTACATACTTCCATAACACAGTTCCAGTATCAGATTAAGGACCCCTAGAACAGTAGCACTACTGATAATCCACCAAAACATGCATGACAGAAAATCTGAGAGACTATGAAAACCAGATTCAAGTGAATGTATTTTTAAGAACAGTTAAGCAACTTCTCAGACGGTTTTAAGGCCTCACAGAACTTTTCTTGTCTGTTAGACACCATTTGTATTTCTATATTTAATACTGAGAGAATTGTTCACATTAAAAATATTATAAACTGATTAATCTGCATGATGGCAAAGACTTAGAAAACATAGAAATCTTTTGTTATAGTAATGGAAAACTGTAAATAAATGTGGCTTTAGTTGTATTGTGTGACTGTAGAAGACAAACACATCTTTTCAGCTGTGCCATGACAAGTCACTTCACTGATTTCTTCCCTTAACTGTATTATGAAACAAGAAATTTGTTTTGACGATCACGAGAATGGCTAAGGGGAAAAATAAACCAGATAATAATATTGAAATAAACGAAGCAATAATACTGAATCACTCTTCCCTGAAAACTATAATCCCTTTTTTTTTTTCTTCAGTTCATTGCTATTCCCATATCCCAAATTATTCTCCCCTGCTACAGTACAGGAGGTTTCATCAGGATTTTTTTCAGTGGTGTGTGAAATTAGATCTAAGCAAGAGTTAGCTTTGTCAACTGAACCCTGGATGTATTAGAATCCAAATAAAGTTTAATCATTGTACATGTTAAATCAAGTCAGAGTGTATTAAGTAAGAAGCTTTTTGCAGTGTTTTAAAATGTAGGCCTGTAGGATTCACTCCTTTCTCCTCCTCCTAAAATTACCAGGAAGTTTTCCACCCGTATCAGTGAGCTCAGTCTCACTATAGTGGTGGAGTTTTACGTAGGAAGAAGCAGCTCTTCGTTTTCCTGGTCCTGACAGGTCTATCAGAAATGATGTCTCAGGGATTTACAAAAGGGCAACTCTGGTTTCACTCTTGCACTTGTCTAAGCTGCATCTCCAGAAGCTTTTTATTCTTTTTATTGTGTTTAATGTGATTTCACCTACCTTTGTGAAAGATCACACAGAGCTAAAAGTCCCAAGGAAACTTTGAAGACATTTAGGGTAAATATACTGCAGGTGCTTCTCAACCATGAATCTTACGCCCGAAAAAATAGAGAGGTACCTTTCTCCATCACAACTGAGTAAGATGAGTTTGGGTTTTTTTGTGGTTTGTAGTGGTTTTTTTTTAATCTAAATGAAAACTAATATAATACACCATGCCCTCCACACTTCAGGTTGAAGGAAGGAAGAGCAGAAGAGCCTTCCCTTAGTAAGCTCTGCCCATGAGTATCTGCTGGGATATTGGGAAAAGCCTGAAGTGCTGACTTCGCACTTGTCTGAGCTGCGTTTGGGCGGTGACACCCCGAGCTCTGAGATGACTGTGGCTCTTTTCATCACTCTGAGCACACAGCACATTCTGGCTCTGTCTGCCACTATGTGGTTTTTAAGGAAGATAATGGTTTGCTGACTCCAAGCTGGGCTGCACTGCACTCAGGGAGTTACAACAGGCATCGGTATTCCAACACCACAGTCTCCCGGGAGCCCTGCACCTGCTTCCATAGGAAGGAATGTCAACGCACAGACTGACTTTTGCACCGCAGAGGAAAAACACCAAAATCCCTGATGTAAACAAAAATCCCCAGCCTGGGATTCCAGTTGTCTTTGATCTGCCCCTTCCTTGCCCTGGAGGACCTGAACACCAGAATAAAATGGCAGGGGGAAAGCAGATAAATCAGAATTTGACTTGGGGGTTTACACCACATCACAGCTGCCCTCGGCACCCAAAGAAATCACAGCAAATCAGTGTGGCCTGAATATCAAACACCAAACAGGGAACAGACCACCACAAATGAAGGTTTTGTCCCTGCAATTACCTAATCAGTACCAAAGATCTGCTTTTTCTACTTACCGGTTCTTAAAAGAAAAAAGAGTGCTGACATTTATCTTGGAGGACAGCCCCCAGCAGCACATGGAAGTATCCCAGGTAACAGGCAAGGAGACCGCACAATGCTGGTATATGAGCAAATGCATTCTGTTCCCCAAGGCCAGCGATTTGTTACAAGGGATTTATATTCAAAACATCACAGATTCAAAATAGTGCACTTGGGCTGATAGGGAAAATGTCAACTCACTCCCTCTCTCTCCCCTATGAACAGCTTTGGGGTTTATTTTTACTGATGCACATTTAAACATAGTTCAGACCAAATTAGGGTCAGGGAAGAGGCTTTGGTAACTTTTAGATGTAACTTTATATCTGTTACATTTATATGCAACTTTTACATGTATGCTCTGCTCGCAGTGTTTACAGCCCACGTCAAAGCAGGGCAAGCAAAGCTGAAATATCCTGTCTTTTAAGGAAGCAAAAACTTTTCAGCAATGTTTTTCTGTAAATGCAATTATTCTAATTGCTCCCATTATTAAATACACCTGAGACCACGTTATTAGATCAGGACCAGTTTGGTGAGGAGAACTGTAAAACTCATGTACTTACTTATGCATGTATCCATCTGCACTCCCCGTTAAGTTCATCTGCATGACAGTTTGGAATTCTGTCTCATTGCAGCAGTATTTAAACACTGTGTTGTTATGGTGACAGCAAAAGATGTAGGATTTATTGTCAGAGAGACGGGGGCAGTGAAACCCGAAGTGGTAGCGACCTTTGTAGTCGGTGTACGGCTCGCAGACCCGAAAATGTGCAGACAACACTGTAAAAACCAAGAACAACATCGGCTTTGTGAGTCACTTGTGTCCTCTGGGTGTCCTCAATAACAGCTTTTCAGGTTTAAACAGTCGGGGTCTGATTTCTGAAAAACATTAATATCTCAGAACTTTCAGCATCACAACATTTAGTACTTAAAGACCACAATGTTTAGGCTCTTGTTGTATTTTGAATCTTGCTGTTTCTGATTAGCATTGTTTAAGGGAAGAGGAGAAGTGCCCTCTGTGCTTAGAGCCACAAAAATATTTTGGGAAGCATTTTCCTATTGCTGTTCTAAATATAGGGATATCCATAACACACAATGATGCCCATGTCTGATTCTCCTGGGATGACTTAATAAAAACAAAAGGTCTGCATAGAAACTGCAATAAAAGTTTGCTGGCACTTGGTTTACGGTCACCGTTCCTGACAGAAAACATCTTCTCTGTTGTAAAGGTCATTCTTTGATAAGGATTATTCTGTCAGAAACAGTAATTAAAACCAGCATAACAAATCTGAACAACTCTGAATTTGCAAATAGACAGAACTAATAATAATACCTTTAAAATACTGTAATACCTGTAAAATACCTGTGAAGAACTAATAATAATAACTGTACAGGTATTCCTGGGAGTTCTTACACTTCTCTTTTAATAAGTTCTCACCTAAAGAGTTTATTACAGCTCTGAGAACACTTTTTTTTTTACAGCAGTTTGTCACACTGATTTCACCATCACTTTTACTAGGGGGGGGAACTCTACAGGGATTTCCTTTCCAAAATGGTCATAAGCAACCACATGAGACCTCCTGGTTGATCTGAAAAGTCTTTGAAGAGACAATATTGGGTTCCACATTATGCCAACATTTTAATTCATTCATAATTTGTGTTACTAGGCCTTATATCATCATTTATAGCACATTTACCATACAGACACCCCAAAGGGCTTAAACTCTGAGGAAATGTAGAAGTCAAGAGCCTGAACACTCTCAGCAGTGAAATGTTTTTCCCCTGACCAGAGAAGAGAGTCACAGCCATGCTGTGGGCAGTGCAGTTCATAAGGTCTCACCAGTTAGCAAAGGATATTCACTTCAGACTGAAAGAATTAAGCCCTTGTAATTTGGTGTATGATTTTTCCATTAGTTTTCCAGCACAAGAGGTTACAGATAATGACCTGCATGGATTTAACTTAGCTGTGCTGTATCCCACACTCCCTGTTGATCTGTAATTGCATCTTACCTGCCTAACCCTCACTTCTTCCTATCTTGCTTTAAAAAAAGCCTATTCCTAATGCTTTTGTTTCTCAAATTTATAAAATATATTAAATTCAAGATACATTTTAAGGGTTGTGACAGTGCAGATAACTTTATTTCTGCGTATAGGGAGGAGCCTAGAACAAAAAACAAAACTGAAGCAAGGTAACTTGTACTGCCCTCTGAGTCAAAAAGCATCCCCTTTAAGCATTTAATATTTATATATATGTGTGTGTGTGTACATACCTGGCATCATTCAACAAAAGAAGAGACCCTTTTGTAGATTAATTCAGTCAGGAACTGAAAGTGCTATTTCTAAAGGAACATAGATGCTGAGAAAGGTAATTACATATTTTGCCCTGCCTGGGAAAAACGTTGTGTTCCAGATGTGAGGACACTGTCACCAGTACAGAATTTGGCCTCTGGTCCTGTCACAGAAGTTTAGCTTGCTCTGTGTTTTTCTAACAGCATGTGTGGAAGTGTTCCCTGATCCTTAAATGGTTCCTTTGCCCATTTAAAAAGGAAAACAAACTTCTTTGGGAATAAAAACTGAGGGAAGTATGATTACAGACTGAAGGGAGAATTAAGATAACGTCAGGTCATAGGAGGAGGGGTGTCTGTAATAAGATGTAGTCCTAAGCACATCCTTAAATAGTAAAATGTGTGTCAGTGATTAAAATAAATGCACAAATAAGAGCATAATGTGATGATTAAATTACATTCTGAACTTGGGAGTCAGTGTGTGGTGGATTAACCCTGGTAGGCAGCTGCTTGTCACTCCCCCTCTACCAGTGAGGGAATCAGAAAGTGAGAATATTCATGGGTCATTGAACAAATGAGTAAGAAAAAACCCCATAGCAACATCAACAAGTACCTGGTGCACAGTGAAAGAACTTTATCAACTTATTGTAAATATCTCTGTAAGTTCACCTGCTGTCTCTGCTTCTCTGTGAATCAGAAAGCCAATAAACAATGTGTGATTTTTTTTTTTAAGTTTTTTTCCTGAAAATAACTTTGTTTAAATCCTGAGGATTGAAGAACCTTTTTTCTATGGAAATACTTCAGCTAAAAGCATTGGACCTGGAAGGCTCTTAAGTTGTCTTTTGCAAAGACAGCAGCTGTTTCTGGAGCTCTCCTGTGCAGATTCTCATCCTGTTATTGAACAAGTAACTGATAAAAATGCTCCCATCTCTGTTCCTACTGATTTCCAGAGGATACTCTGTCATGCTTCAAAGATTTCAACTCATCTTAAGATTTATCTACTCTGCCTTGAAGTCACACAAGCCAGCATACAACAAACTGCTCCTTCCCTACCTGTTCACAGTTAGAGATCTGGGCAACACTGATCACATTTTAAATTTAGCTACTAAATTTTTAAAGCCCTGAGACTTTGAGAAGGGCTGGTCTTTCCAAGCTTTCCGTGTGGATCCACAGAAATATTCCTGTGTGTGCATTTTACCACGTGTTAATTCGCTGTGTGGACGTTCATTTCCTACTGCAAATTAAAAATACTGCAATGTGCAAATGATCTGTCAATTTTGGGATTGTTAATGTAAACCTTGCTGCCATCCCTGATTTTATAAATGTATTTCAGTGCATTAAATGAGTAAGCATCAGCATTGTTCTGGGGGCTTTTCTATCACTTGTGCCCTTACTTCTGTTCCACTTGTGGAAGTCAGTGGAAGTTATGCTTCTAATTGTTAAGCGGGGTTTTCAGCCTTTGCTACGGATTTCAGTGTGAATCTTGGGATGCCAAAGACTTGAATTTACAGTCTGTAAATCTGGGGAACTCAAATGGAGCCTTGCCATTCGATTTGCACTTCAGCTCAGGTTGAAAATGACGTTCATGAGGCTCCAGTGAGAGTAGCAACCTTTTTTTAACCCCTGCCATTCTCACTGCACAAAGCCAGCAGTTTTCTTTTATGGAAGCTGATCTGTCTTGGGAAACAAAAAATAAACCAAAAAATTCCATTGGCTGGCTGCAAAATGACAATAAATCTCCTCCTGTAAAATGTATGTGAGTTAGCAATGACCTCAACCCTTTCCTACAGATGTCAGTAGCAAAATTCCCCAAGGAGCAGAGTTTGGAGGATGTCAGATAATAAAATACCTACAGCCAAGGAGCAACAGGAAGATAAGATGCACATTTAGAAACCCAATAGCGATCAATGTGAATAGATGAATTATGTCAGGAAAGCTATATGTAATTAGTTTCAAATAAACATATTGTATTTCAGAGGCAATAGTTTTCTTCTGAGGGGGAAAAAATTATATATATATATATATAAGAACACTGGCTTTATGTTTGGGTTTGAGGGAATAAAGGTTTATTGTACCAGGGGTTGAATATATCTATTTGCACACATGGTGTTATTACAGTGTCCCATTTAGCTGCAACACAGGTGACTATAACACAGGTAAATATTTATATCACCTTGAGGAAAAAGGTTGGAGAAGTGGGATCTCAGGATGTCTCTATTAGAAGTCCCCTATAAAGAGTGGCAAAGGTATGAAAACTGAAAAATCAACCAAGGAGACTGGAGCAGCTTTGGAGGAGTTTTGTGATGGTTGATCACTTCATTGAAGTGTTCTTTATAATTGACTTCACTCATGCAGCACAGAAAGAGATTTTTGAAATTATTTTAACCTAGAAAACAACAAAGAAGCTGCTACAACCCCTGTGTCCAATTCCAGTCCAGAGGAGGAGGGAGGGCAGATACATAACTAGGGATGCAGTGCCATACAAAGAGATGATCACTGGAAGGACTGAAGGAAAACAATGTTTTCAGATGAGAAGGGGTCTGGTTGATAATATTCTAACATTGTTAGCAAAAGGACTGTGCCATTTATAGCTAAATAATAAACTATCATTAGCAAGAATCAACTTCAACACTGCAAACAAGCAATGGGCAACAAAACGCTTGAACTAACTGGGAAAGATGCAATGCTGAATATTAAAGTCCTTACAGAGACATAGCAGTAACAATTTTCACTGGAACACAAGGATACTTTAATGCACATGATGCCTGGTGAAGTTGTAAGTATGGTGGTCAGGGATGGGATGTGGTAAAAGGGAAAAAGAGCAGTGATAGAAAAAAAATCCCTTCAGATTAAAATCTGCTTCAAGAATGGAGGATAAAAGACATTGAAACGCAAGTTAAAAACCTGTAGGATCAAATCTATTTGGACTAAGAACCTTTAAAATTATTTTTTTTTAAGTAATTCATAAATAACTCCTGAAGAACAAATGCAACAAGTAATCAGAGCACTTGACTCATTCTCAAACTAAAAGCTGACACATTTCTGCACAAATCCATTCCGTGGTTTATTTATTATTCAATTAGCAATCCATCTGACCCTGTTTTGCAGGAAGTCCATATTAATTTGCAACTGTTTTCTCCCTGGGACAGAGATCAGTAGAAGACAAAGTATCAAAGTTACCTGCTGACAAGAGTAACGAGAGCAGAACCATCAGCACATTCAGGGACTGTCGACCACAACTTGTCATCGTTGGCTTTCATTGGTCCATTAGAGAATTACCTGTTTGACAGGATGCAAAAATCATGGTGAAGTATCTGTTTCATCTCACTTTCATGGTTCAAACTTTTACTTCCCCACAAAGCTTTGGTAAAATGAGATGGCTTTGCACAGTAAAAAAAAACCAAACAACAAACAAACCATATAATTTTTCTGGACTTAGAAGTGAAATAAATTCTCCTTTCCGTGATTTCATTAAAATTCTTTTCTCCTTTCACCACGAATACAAACAGCTGTTTACATACTTTCCATTAAGCCAGAGTGGAGATGAATCACACAAAGCCTTTATTGGATGTTCACACCTCCCCTGTAATCTACACTCAGCCAAAGTGTGCTTGTTTCCCTGTCACAAGAATGGGCTGTTGTCTGAAGCCTCTAAGGACTAGAAACACATAAACAATACAAAAATAAATTGGCTGCTTTGAAAGCCAATCTGTTTTACCCCATTAGAGGGTGCAGTCGCTCAGAAAGTGGGTCAAGCAACTGAGATGGTTGGAAACACTTCAAAAAGAAAATTAAAAAAAAAAAAAAAAAGTCTTTTCATTAGAATCACAGCATTTCATGCCATTGTTATTTCTTGTTTTCCTAGAGAGCAGGGTGAGAAGCGGTGTGGTCTGGCTGGCAAAAATCCTAATAATCCTAAAAAAGGATCCTCACAACTGGGTGAGGCCAAACACATCTTGTTCCACGTGAATTCAGCATCACCTGCTGCACATTGAACAGCTCCTACAGAGACTCTGCCCCAAAGTGTTGCCACCAACACGAGAAGATGTTGTCACTGCTCATACAGACTCACTCTTCATCCTGACCTCACACCGGCATTAATAAATAGGTAATTTATAAATAAATAGGGATTCATAATAGAAATAAAATTAATAGTATAACATACAGCGAAGAGGTAATTTATTGGTTTGGACAAGAACACTGGGAGCTCAGGCTACAGATCTAAAATAAAATATTTTATTTATATTATTAATCACCTATTTATTTTAATTATATTATTAATCACCCATTTGTTTTATTTATAAATAGGTGATTATTAATAAAAATAAAATATAAAATAAAGAGGGAATTTATTGGTTTGGACACTGGGAGTTTGAGCTACACACCAGATGGCCTAGGTGGTGTTACTGCAAGGTGGTGTGGTGAGTCTAATTCTTGGGTTGTTAACATTGTTCTAAGGTGTTGTGTTTTTTGGTGGTTTTGTTTTGTTTTGGGTTTGTTTTTGGTTTTTTTTTAAAAAAAAGAAAAAAAAAGAAGAAGGAAAATGGCAATTTATGCAAAACATTCCACTGTTTCTGACAGCTCGAGAGACACATTTTGCCAACTGTTTATGAAAAAAGTGCTGGATTATATAAATATGTAGTTTACTAATAGTTTACTACTGAATCAGATTAAAACACCAAGACAATTGCACCTGATGTAACAGAAGGGGAGGGGGTGAAAATTAACACATGAGGAGTAACTAAATCCTGAGCAACACGGATAATGGAGGGGAGACAGAGCTGTGCAAAGTGTTGAGAGGCCAAAGATTTCTCCCACAAAATGCTGTGTGTGGCACAAGCAGATCCACTAAAAAGTCATCTTAGCATATGAAAAACAACAGATCACAGACCTCAAAAAACTTTTGTACAAGAAAGCACAGCAGTTTGCACTGTTATGTGCAGGCCAAACCACTGTATTGTAACTTTAAAATAAGTTTTCAAGGGAAAAACAGTTAGAAACCATAACACTGTGAGGAGAAACTCATAGTGCAATAAACTATGAATACTAGTTAAAAATATTCCTCATTAATACTGTTTGAAAGAGCTGCCACCTTTTCTTGGGAAGGAATATTGTGTTAATTAAAACCCTGAGCAGACTTAAAGTTGGAATTGCATTAAAAAAAGAATAATACTGAATATAAGCCAGAGGTGGAGAATGCAGGAGTTTGGCCAAGAAAATCAGCTACAGAGAACACACTATTGCCAATATTGATAGGGCTAAAAGGGTATGATATTTTCCTGAGTAAACCAAAGCTGCAGGAATTCTGGTAGTGATTCATTACTAAGGAAAATCTTGGCTTTTGTAGCAGTTCATTAAAAAGAGATCAATAAGCACTCCTGTTGTGTATCTGGGAAGACAAAGATGTTTGGTACAGCTGAGACTAATAAATATTTCCATATCAAGAATAATTTAGGATGACATTAATGAGTTGATACTATGGTTCCTAATTTGATAGTTGCAAATCCGTGTAATTTGTATCCAGTTATTTCAGCAGAGCTGGATGGGGAATATATAAATCATTTTTTCAGTTAGCTGGGAAACAATGGCAGCTTTCAAAGGACTTGAAGAAAACTAAGAACCTTTTTAGAAGCAAATGAGATAATTCAGGTTAATTACAAGCGTGATGTGGATCTAGAGAAATTTAATGGAATTGTTAATACAGAATCCAATCAATAAATAATTAAGAAGAGCAATATAGTTAATATGTATCACTCTGGGCTTATGGTAAAGTTAACTTTGTTTCTCTCAGGGTTGTTGATTAAAGCAGATTAAAGATAGTTATAGTACAGTAGATGTCTGTAAAATATCTCTCTTAGTAGCATGGAATTTGAGCAGGCAGTGAGAACGAGGAAGAAAAGCACATCAGTTATGGAAGACTAACTCAGATTGGAAATCAGATGCACATTTTTTGGAAGGCACAATCTTGTTAGTAATTGAGTACATCCAGCCTTACTGGGAATTTCTTAATCAGTACTGGAGGTAAAAATCTAGGAGGAAAAGATTTATTTCAATTATGTCCAACAGACCTGGCAACAATGAAATTGGCATTTTAATCCAAATCATGGGATGCTTGTGTTTTATGTCAGCTGGAAAATCAGAGGGAGGGACTAGAACACAAGAGACCTGCACACCAGTGGCCAGGAGAATCTGTGTAAATAAATGCATATACACAGCTATCCACATTTGTGACAGCAGGGAAACGCTCCAATTTTAGAACTGCTCTTTCTGTGATCATTACACTGAATATGAGCATTTTTAGGATGTAACTAACTGTTCATTTGTTGACTATTCTGAGGGTTTTTCTACATGCTGCTGTCTGGCTAAAGCAGTCATATTTTGTGTAGTACCACGAGGATGTCTCTGAGATCTTAGAGCTGGAAGAGATGGGCAGGAGAACTGGTGACATGGTAAAAGGAAAAGCCTAGACCATACAAAGTATTTCCTGATGTTAGGCCACGGAACAGAGAGGGTAGAAACATGGTAATCTAGTTGAATATTTTTTTATTATTATTTTTAAGCAGCTACATGGTACTTAGCTTCCAAATGGGGTTAAACGCTGACACGTGTCCACTGTGAAATAGAAGAAAAGGTCCTCACTCAGGTTTTTTAATTTTTTTTGCTATCTTGTCATGGAATAAGGATTATGTTCAGAATATTGCTTTCCCTTGCAGAGGATGCAGCAATGAAAGGTTCAAGGAGAGCAACACTCAAAGGAAAGGTGCTGTAAAATCATGATGAAGGAGAGCAGAAACTAATGGGGGACAGAGCAGGTGGGTGGCTTTTTGTTTCTGCTGATGAAGAGCCTGTGACTGAACTGCAACTTCTGATCTCACCCCCGGCACAGAAACTGAACTGGTTTGCCTTTAACCTCCCTCCTCACCACGGCCTTTAGGTGCAGAGACCATGCAGATCATCCTGCAGATTTTACTTCTCACTTCCACACTGTGACATTTTAGCTCTTCCTCTGCTCCTACATCCACTGGTTTGATTATCCCTGCAGTTCTATCTAGCTGTCTTTTCTTGAAGGGAATCAGTGAATCACTGGAAAGAAAAGCTGCCAACAGAAACAACCATTTCATGAGGTAAGATTTTGATGTAGGAATTATTTTCCCCTGACTCTGAAGGAGAAGAAAGGCCATGTTTGGAAGAGATGTTTGAAAAACAATACACATTTTGCTTTTTTTTTTTTTTGATTGTTAGAAAGAACAAAGGGAGCTAGCAAGAGAATTTGCTAAATACATCAGCACTGCCTCACAAGTTTGTTCTTGTAGAGACAGAAAATGGAGTGATTCAAGAGATCATTTAACCCATCTTCCTGCCATAGATTAGATACACCTAAACCATTCTTAACACAAGTTCACAGAATGTCCACCACCAAAGTGTTTTCCTAACCTTCTCAGACAATTCCCTAAAGTGTTTCTCCAACCTAGAAAGGTTTTCCCACATCTAAACTGCAGTTCCTTTGCTTGATTCAAGCCCATGGAGCTGGAGAATGAGTTACCTCCAGATACATTATTACACCTCCGCATCCATCTTTAATTAACACATACAAGTGCTATCATATCTTCACTCAGTCTTTTCTTAAGACTAAAAACTTATACTTCTTGCAATCTTTCCTTAAAAACCACTCTTGTTACACCTCCTATACCTCCTCTTGTATCTGCTTCTACACTTTATGGCAAGGCTGTGCCTGTAACTTCAGTGTCATTTTGGTTCCTGTTGTTTATATTTTCTTAGTGCCCTCCAAGTCCTAATAAACATCCCAACAGCTGCCAGCTCTTCCAAGGGAAATAAAAGCACAGCATTGCAAGGTGCAGATAACCACAGAGCTCCTGCTAACCCTCACAGCTGACTCAAAAGATAGACAGGTCCTCCCTGTTACACCAGGAGAGGAACATCTACACACACACAAAACTATATAGGTAAAAACATACCACCACATGGGACATAATTCATGTCCAGCAGTCCTTCCATTTCTTCCTCCAGTCTTTTGGGACCATGGTAATCTTTCACAGATTAAATGATATTTAGGAAAGCTCTGGTTGCCACAGACCCTTATTACCCACTCTCCTTCTGGACAACACCCTCACTAACCACAGACACGTATTTAGTTTTGCTGCACTTCCTGCACCTGTGGGACAAAGAGAGTCAAACCAGCAGGGAAGTGGCCTCCTCTCAACCTGTTTGCTCATCTGGAGGCAACAGAAAATACTGGTTGGTTGTGGCAGCAGTGGGGGAATGAATGACACAGTCACAGTGTTTGAGAAAGCTGTTCAAAAAATCAGGCAGAAAAGGAAAGGCTGTGATCCAAACCTAACTCCTAGTCCAGCTCTGTTCACTTCTCACATTAAAGCAGGCTTAAAAATGCACCCAGCCTGTGTTCATGGACACTATTACAATGAAATTACAGCCTTATTACAAAGGAAGCAATAGGACTGGCATGAAAGAAAACCTGATTATTAAGAAAACATGTGGTTTCACACTGCAATAACCTCAAGAAAACGTTTATGAGAAACAGACACCCGTTTTCAGCTTGAAACGACTGAAACAACCTATGAAAAGGAACTGGTGATAGAAAACCTTTTGAATTTTAATGAAGCACTAACTTTACTCAGCATCTCTTCCTTCAAAACATCTTACTGCACATGTGCTTTAAGTTAAGCATGTGTGAGTCTCTACACAGCCACAGATAAAGCATCTGCAGTCAGGGTTTTAGTACTGCTAGAGATGAGCAAATTTATATTACTACTACCTCAGACATGAAATTCTTCCCTTCTATTTTATAAATTTTAAAACTGAAAATGTGAACTGCTTTGTTTCATTTCACACCCCCACGTTTACTGTTTCCCACAGCTGTTCTCTGAACAGCTCTGAAGAGACAACACCCATGAATCCTATGAAATAAAGCTCTTAAGTACAGCCTGAAGATCATCCTGTGAACTTCAAGCTGTTGTTAATAGGATGAGGCCAAGAAACCTGTCCAGACTGACACTGATAGACCTCCTGCCTCTTTTACCCCTTCCCCTTTTCACCCACACCTTTAGTGAGCTGCTGGGACTGTCCCACACTCACATCCTCAGAGACACCTCACCTGCATCCAAGTTGGAAGTGGATTTTAGCAGTTCCTACCCTGAGTACGATGAGCAGCAGAATCTGATACAGAAGTTCAAGGATCCCTTTATTACAGGAGGATTAATTTTGGAGAACCAGTGGTGCATTCAGACCTTATCATCACAAAATTTAACTGATGAGGAACTTCCCTATGATAGCACAAACTCGTCGTGGACAGTCAGACTGTCTCCACAGCACAGCTACAGATATTAAAGACATTACCATAATGCAAATAAACTCCAGCTAACCGAATTCTTGTTGTGATTCATTAGGTATTTGCATCTGGTAGGATAAGTGTTTGATTTCCCACATTTATTGCTGATGGAGGTCAGGAGAATTTTAGATTGTTGTCCATCTGACAAACGGCCCTTCACTGTGTACATGAGATTTTTTTAGGGAAAAATACCTAAATTACTTTGGGGAGACAGTCAGCTTTGTAAAAATAACAGCTGCAGCTGGGATGATTTACTGCCACTGATAAAGAACTTCAGCTACAGGTGGTTTTGTGCAACCAAAAATCTACAAATCTACCTGTGTGAGCTGAACCAAGAGCTTCATCAATGAATTAATAAATCCAGTAAGATGAAACTATCAAGTCTGGTCTCCTCATGGAACAAAGTAACCTGAAACAACTGAATTTCAACTCTGAAACTATGAATGCTTTTGGTCTCCCATGAGGGAGGAATGACAAGGAAACATACACAGCTTTGTAATAATTTTTTAAGAGCAGGATAGGATACATTTTTAAGGGATTACAAATCCCTATTGTTAACCAAGTTATCATTTCAGTTTTAAGAAGTGCAAAGCTCTTCTCTAAGGAAACTTCTGCTTGTGTTTTTTTGAGCTACTTTCAGTATAGAACCAGAGCAAATGTACTTTAATTTAAAATATTACCATTTCAAAGTCTTAAATTAATAATGTAATACCTATGAGTTTATTTAAAATAGTTTGTCCAAGGAATTTTAAAGATGTTATTGAGAAATAAAATTAGTTTTGATGGTAACATTAGAGGTTTTATAACAGCCATGTTTTAAAAAACTCCATCTCTGCGTTATAGCAGAGCTCTAAAACCTGAGAATTTGTGTACCTACAAACAGGGCAGTAAACCTGGCTTGTGTGTTTTTATCACCCATTTGAGAAAAAAAGTAATATATCAGCAATTTATGTAGTGAAAAATGTGAGTAAATTTTGAGTTTCACCAATATGTCATCAGCTGTATACCTACAGAAATTAAGAACTACCTATAGTCTCTGTGGGAGCATTTTGGACACATTTTCCTTTCAAAAAGGGCCTCTTCTGAAAAATAAACCTTCTTGTGCAAAGTCTGGGACACCCAAATTTTGTTTCATTCTCACATTCTTGATCATCATTAATCAGCATCGGCATCTAATCCCACTGGTTTCTAATCTTCTGTCACTCTGGGTTTATAAAACACTATTTTGTTCCAAACTGACAAAATATGAGGAATAAGTCAAGCAAAACTTAAAGTCAGCTCAGAAAAAAACACATCAATTTAAATACGTCAAATTCAAAGGAATTCAAGAATTCTCATAAATACTTTTTTTCTTCTTCCCATCAACTTTAGGAAGATGTTTCCTTTTACAAACAGAAATTATTACTCCATTCCTTTACAGTCTCATTAAACATTCCAAGTCCCTGTATAGGTATCAAGTATTTGAGCTCTGGCCACCCACTGGACATCAACCCTTGCAAAGCTATTACCTCGAGCACGGCCTGTCTTACAGCACGAGAGCTTTCTGAAAGGCTCTAAAATTGCCTTCTGTGGTCATCAAGTATTGAAATAACTTGTGTTCCTGCTCAAAAATGTCACTGGGTTATTCAGCATATTTGAAACCCAGGGCACATTCCAATGGGAACCCCAGCTAATTTTGTTGGCTCTGAATCAGGAAAGGGTGCAACCCCTGACTAACAGTGCTGGAAAAAACGCTGCCACTTGTGGTTAAACCAGCAGAACCACTTATTTTTTTCCCTCCTCATGAGGCCCATTTAATGATGCCAACACAATGTGTAGCTTCTCTGACATAGATGGATCTGCACTGCAAGGATTTTGGCAGCATTATTCCAATTTTTCTAAGGAAAACATCTCAACGTGCACAGCAAGGCAGGTCTGAGTGAGAACTGAAAGCTGTGCAGGCTCATCTACCCCAGGAAGAAATAGAGGTACCTTCCAGTGCTAAATCTAGAACCAGCTCAGCTGTTGATAGTGTTGATACACCCTGAGTGTTGGCAAGGACAAGGCTCAGGAGAAATCAAATGGCCCAGGGAGGTACCTGAGGTGAACTGGCAAAATTCTGCACCACGTGAGCGGTGCTGGTGGTAACGGGACGGAAAAAAATTGTTCAAAAGGCAAAACTTCTTCACTTTTGAAATCTGAAACTAGCCATCAGTGCTCCCTGAAGAGGTAAATAACTCTCTGGATTCCAGGAAATGTTTTGGTCTCAAACCTTGCCCACCCTGTCATTAATGAGGAAAAACACCCACCAGAGTAAACTGAGAAGTCACAGAATCGAGAAGAAAGGGACCCACAAGGATCATCAAGTCCAGCTCCAAAAGAATTTCCCTCCCTCCTTAAAACATCTGTGATGGTAAATTCAAATGTTTCATCTACTGAAATGTTTCTCAGTTGCATCACAAATAAAGGCTGTTCTTAAAGCAGGACAGATCAGGGTAAGGAGCTGTCACTGCACCAGCCAAGGAGAAAGGAAACTGTGTGGGAGCCTTAACCAACAAATGCTGGAAAGGGAAAATGTACTGAAGAAGGTGGGAATAACTTCCTTTCACCTGTGCCTTTGAACACACCAGCCCCACACTGCAGGAGGAAATGCACTTCACAGTTACACGAGAAAGCTGGTTTTAAGAGCAGCACATGCCTGTACTGCTGCAACCATCCTAACTCACAGCCATTCTAAGCAAAACCCCTTAATTCTGGAACCCCAAGAACACTGAATTGTTAACAAGAACCTAATGTTGAAAGTCACAAGGCAGAAGAACCAAGGAAAGTGCTGGTGAACCCTTTGTCCTCTCCCCTTAGGCAGAAATACTTGCAGGACAAAAAGGACAATTTTTAGTAGTCAGAACAGCAGGTGTGGAGGTTGCCAAGCAGAAGGAGAAAAGGCATGCAGAGCTACAGAAAAGTGGCTTTCAACGATTTTTTTTTTTTTTTCATTTTTGGAACTCAAAAACCAGGTAAAACAAAGCTGTGCTGCTGCTGGTGACATCACACCCCCCAAACTTCGTTCCACATCCTTTACAAGATGCAAAACCTGCTTATTTTATGCCTGGCCTGGGGTTTGTGGAGATTTTATGCTGTGCACAAGCAAGTGTGAGAGAAGCTCCATGAAAAGACTTGTACAGAATTCCAAGAAACTCTGTTTGTTGACCTTCCATGGATCATCAAAGCCCCCTTCTCATTGAACCCAGTGGAGCTGAGCAAAATTACAACCATGCACCAGAAGCATTAACTGCAGACTGAAACCACAGTTAATTTAGAAGTGGCTTCCTTTGTTTAATATTTATTTATATTTAGTTGTATTATCTATTTATAGCATATGAATATTTACAACAACAAATAAATTTATACAAAATGCAAATGTACAAATATAAACATATTCTAAATATTTGTATTTAATATTTATATCTCTGCTTACTGGGCAGACATATATCAAACACACAAAGCAGAATCCTCAGTGTTCCAGGTACTACAATAGCACCTGGGAACTTAATTATGACCCACATCAACACCACAACTGCTCCAAACAGTCCCCAGGAAATGGCTCCCACCTGAAAAACACTTGCCATTTCTATCCCTGTAATTCCAGGAGTGCACAGAGGACAATCTGACAGAGCCTTCTGAAATGGTTCCTCTGAAAGAGAGATTTATTTCCAGTTTGCCTCAGAGACCACAGAACACCACAGATTTGAGAACAATATATCAAGTTCTAGATTTAATGCCCTAAACAGGTAAACACTGATTAAAAATGACATGTGAAAACTGACCAAGGCAGGAAAAAAACCCCTTACCTATGAGAATATCACCTTGCTTGATGTTTAAATCATTTTTATAAGGTTTATGTACAAAAGAGAGCATGGATAGGGAATTTTGCTTCATAACTTCAACCTCTGACTGCCACTTTCCAACCTTACTAGCCCAGAAGGCATCACTTTCAGGTCATTTTAAGGCATAATTATGCCTTGTGTACTAATAAAGTTGGAAAATGGCAGTCAGACCTCTAATTTATGACTTTCTGATGGGAAGTAGATGCCAGCCCGGTATCTTTGAGATACTCCTACAAAGTCTCTGACCCAGAGAACTTAAAAGAGAATTATTTAACCCTTGTGGGATTAAACACACACCTCAACTCACTGAAAGATCGTGATGAAAGGGTACAGGGATACCAATATGACTTGAAACCATCCTTGCAGAAAACAACCCTAAGATATCTCCACACTCACAGATAGCGAGGAACAGGTCACAGTCTGGACATTAATATTAAAGAAGCAAAATAAGAATGCAGGGGTTTAAATCACAAGAATTATTTTCAAACTGAGAGGCTTTGCTTCTGGAAATTTTGGCTGAATAACTGCAATAATCACCTGCATTAACCCATTAAAGTCGATGTAAAGAACCCCTTATTCATACAGGGAACAGTCTGCTCTTAGTGACCCGTTCTTTGGGGTATTTTAGCAGTATGAAATTACTTACAGTGGCTGACAATCTGATTCTCCTATAACACAGATACTTACAGCTGTTTCACTTGAATGGGGAACACAGAAAAATGAGCATAAAACCAAATTGTGAAATTTAAGACCAAAAAAACCAAAGCTGGTGCTGCAGCATCAAAAGGCAGGGGGAGCACAATATGCATGCAAATTTTACAAGCAGAGCGTTATTTTAATCCTGGTATCTCAATGCATTTTCAAGGCCTGTTCCCAAACATGGTAGTTATTGTAACAACATTTTTTTTACCCTCTTGTCTAATAAAAATATAATCCTTTTGGCAGCTGCCACAGATGCTCATTCTGCAGTGATTTTTCTCTTCACTAACCATAAGGCCTTTGATGCCCATTCCATAATATATTTATCAGTATGGATGAAGTCAGAGAGCCCAGACAATCAATTTTGTGTCTTGGGACAGCAAACTGCATCCAAAATATGCTGAACTGTGAAATCCTCAGAGCTCAAATGTAGCTGAACTGAATCTAATGGAGTCTGTGAAGAGCAGAGGGGCTTTATTTAGAATTTTTATTTATTTAGAATATTTAGAATTAACCCATTTTAGCTACAGGTTACAAACCTGAATTCCAGTCTTCCCCCTCATAAAGAAGTCTGATATAGAGGAAAAAAAGATTGACATCTGCCTTTCTTATTTTACCTGGAATGACAACTCACAGAGACACCTCTGGACAACTCTGGGGGAAAGACAGCTGTTATTTTAAGAGGCAAAGGATAGAAATGAGATATTTCTATCTCAGAAATGAGATAGAAACTGAATGACAGTGTAATGAAAAATGGGGTTGTCCAAGTAAGGGAATAGTAGCCAGATGCAGACATGATTTCTCCCCTTCTGTATAATCTTATTCTATTCCTTCCCATCTTTCAGCTGCTTAAATAGTTATTTAGTCCCTCCAGCCAAAATGGGGGGAATAGAAATGACCAGATGACTTCTGAAGAACTCTTTCTGTTGTCAAATTTTATTCTGAATAACTATTTTACTCTAAAATCCTTCTCTACCTCTCCATCATCTCTAAGTTCATTGACACATAAATCATTTCCAGCCAAAAATCAAAGTCAGCAGTCCATTCCTCAGCTTCCTTGGTAATCAACTGTCTTCTACACTATTAAACATATTGCTTTGGTTTGTGGCATTTCAGCAAAGGTCATACATCACTCTGCATTGTCCTCAGTGTCCTGTTTTTTCTCTTCAAACAAATCTTTATATCAGTTACACCCCTTTCCCCCGAAACTTCATGTTTTAATACCTGGAATTCAACATCAGTTAAAAGGGTAAGCCCAGACTGCAGCCTGGTTTGGTGTCATTTGTGTGAGGTAATTACCATCTAGGATTACTGATGCAGGTCTTAAACACAACCATAAATCAAATGCACTTTTAAATACCTTGTCAAGAAGTTCTGCTTTAAGAGCATAATCTGGATTTGTAGTCATAGCAGAAGGTAGCAAATAAACACAGCCCTCCTAAGACAGACTTAACTAATCCAAGGTCTTTCATGCAATGATGTAATTTATTTCAATTTATCATCTTATCCATTCTGCACTAATAAAGATTTGATTGTCCTGGCCACAATACTGAAGGTCTTCTAAGCACTGTAAACTTGCCAAGTAAAGGAAGTCATCTGCCCACAGAATGGAATAATACCTTATTCCACATGCATGAGACTCAAAACATGAGACTAATCACTGGAAATGCAAGAGGGTTTTTTTGGTTGTTTCTTTAGCTTCTCAGCCTATTTTTTTCCTTTCTGGTAGCACTATCAGATGGCTGTACTTTATTTCATATCATATCAGCCATAGCTGAAATCCCAGTTTTCCTTCCGCAGGACAGATGTTTGAAAATGGGCAGGAGCAGAAGTTTGTCTTAGAGATAAATTTCTTCTCTATTCCTCTAGTGAAGCAAACAATGTTTTGAAGAAAAATTGAATTGCTGGAAAATCTTTATGTAATTATCATAACAGTGATTTATTGCACAGTTATTTCATTGTTTGTATAAATGTCTGTTCTTCTCCAGAGCTCTTACCAGCATGGATATTTTTTAGCTCAATAATTTCTATTGATTAGCTGTAAATAAATAATAAATGCTCTTGGAGCAGTTTAATATTCCCTTATTTTTGCCTTACAAAAGGGCTGATCTGCCCTTGCTGTGTCCTTTTGCACCCCAATTTCCAATAAATAGTTTCTCACTTCTCAGGATTCTTGTTAGAACAAGTCTTGTATCACTTATTATGTGAGTAATTCAGGAGGAGCTCAACAGTCTTTGATCAGGAAGCTGGAAATATCTTTTAGTAAGGCTGGGATCGTAATGCTTCTCTCAAAGATGCACTTAGAAAATTAAATATTATTGAAACACCAATTTGAAGGAAATATTTTAGATTAGACTGATGTTTACATAGCTTAAAAATTGGGTTTTCTCTGAGAAGGTAAATCACACTAGCTCAGAAACCCTACCAACTAGAAACACCATCCAAAGAATAACAAAAATTATAAAAGTTCTTAACCTGATATATTTCTAGCTAGGAGTTATTTATTCTCACAGAATGTTTTTGGGTCATATCTTTTTTTTTCCCCCCAACTGCTGTCTTTACCTCTATTGTACCCTGAAAACACCACCAAACAAAAGGGTAAAACTGCCATTGCATCATAAGCTCTAAGGCCTTTTTGAAAAAACGAATCTCCAAAGCAAGTCATGCAATTAATCATCTTCCTTGTATTATAAGGTAATTACCAATAATTAGGAAGGCCACTCTAAATTACAAAAATCTCTCAGTCTAAAAAGAAAAAGCACAGCACTGATTACAGAAGGATTTAATAAAAAAAAAAAGACAAAAAAAAAGACAAAAAAATCACACTTAGGAAAACGTTTCTCACTTAATCAGCCTTGCAGCTGGAAACTGCCAGCACTGTGGGCACCAAGTTCCATGTAATCCTTCCCAGGGAGGTTCATCCCCAGGCTTGGCACCTGCACTGGGCCTGCCTCCCAAACTGCCTGCAAACTGCCACAAAGGGGCCTTTCCAAAGAAAACTGTGGCAAAAGATGCTCAGAAACAAGAGCCAAGGTTCATCTGAAGAAGTTGGTAGCCTTCCTCAGAGAAGTCACGAGGTAGCAATCGGCACTGAAACACCCCTGTGTGCTCTTCTTGCAGGGCACAGCCTTAGGTAATTAATGAAGGTCCAAGTTGCAAAAAAGCACACAGCTGATGCATATGAATGCATAAGCCTGTTTGTTTAGCTGGGATAAAAACACCTGGAATCCTCCAGTAGATGAAGCAAGCCAATAAAGAAATCGAGAAGTGTTTGTTAAAGGGAGCAGAAAGGAAAACTGGCATGGAATGAAGACAAGACAATTAATGGTAACAGCATGTTATCTGGCTGAGATGGGGTTCATTTCCCCACAGCAGCCCCCACAGTGTGCTGTGCTTTGCACTGGGGGCTGGAAAGGTGTTGATAACACTCCAGTATGTTGGTCCTGCTGGGCAGGGCTGGCACGGCATCGCCAGCGTCCCCACAACATTCCCCCCATCCAGGGACTGGGGATGGGCAAGGTCCTGGCAGAGGACACACCTAGGACAGCTCACCCAAACTGACCAAAGGGATAATCCAGACCATGTGATGTCAGCTCAGATATAAAAGCCAAGGAAAGGAGGAGGAAGGAAAGAGCATTCATTGTTCACAACGTTTGCCTTCCTGAGCAGCTGCTCCTCATGGTGAAGCCCTGCTTCCTGGGAAGTGCTTGGACATTACTTGCTGATGGGAAGTAGAGAACAAAATCTTTGGTATTTTCCTTTGCTTTTGCTTTCACTTCAGTAAACTGCTTTATCTCGACCTGCCTGCTGTTTTCCATCCTATTTTCTCTCTCCTGTGCAGCTGAAGAGGGATAGAGTGGCTTGGTGAGCACCTGGCAGCCAGGTATTGGGTTTGCCTGGCAAAGCTCTGCTAGCAGGGGGGGATATAGGGCTGGCTTCTCTGAGAAGCTGCCAAAAGCTTCTCCCCTGTCCTATTGATCCAATTCCAGCTGGCTCCAGGAGGGACCCACCGCTGGCCAAGGCTGAGCCCAGCAGAGATGGCAGCGACACCTCTGGGATAACGGGTTTAAGAACACAAAAATATTTGGCAGCATTAATTCCAGCCAGAGAAGTGAGGAGTGAGAATATGTGAGAGAAACAGCCCTACAGACACTGAGGGCAGTGGAGAAGGAGGGCAGGAGGTGCTCCAGGTGCTGGAGCTGAGATTCTCCTGCAGCCAGTGAGGGTCCACAGGGGAACAGAGGTCCTCCTGCAGCCCCTGGAGGAGCCCACACTAGCCCAGGTGGATGCCCAAAAGAAGGCTGTGACCCTGTGGAAAGCCCACACTTGAACAGGTTCCTGTGCCAGGCCCTGTGGAAAGAGGGACCAGGCTGGAACAGGTTTACTGGCAGGACGTGTGACCTCGTGGAAGAGACCCAGGCTGGAGAGGTCAGTGAGAAACTGCAGCCTGTGGGAAGGACTCAGGTTGGAGAAGCTGGTGGAGGACTGTCTCCCATGGAAGGGACCACCCAGTGGAGCAGGGGAAAGATTCCTCTCCCTGAGGAGGAAACAGCAGCAAAAACCACGTGTGATGAACCAACCGTAACTCCATTCCCCATCTCCCTGCTCCACTGGAGGTGGGGGAATTGGAGGAGGGAGAGAACTGGGAATAAAATTAAGCCCGAGAAGGAGGTCTTTCAAGATTTGTTTAACTTCTCATTATGCTGCTCTGATTTGGTTGGTAATAAATTCAACTAATTCCCTGTAAGTTGAGCCTGTTTTGCCCGTGACTGGTGAGTGATCCCTCCCTGCCCTGCCCTGCCCTGGCGGGTCTTCTGTTGTGTCTTCTGCCTCTTGCCCCGTTGATCAAGGCAGCGAGGGAGCAGCTTTGGTGGGCACCTGGCACCCAGTCAGGGCCAACCACCCACCACACAAACCCAGCAGAAAAGCCAAAGCAGCCACGTGTGTGGTAGAAATAAATCGACCACCGAAGGTCCCTGACTGGCTGCTAAATGTGTGCAGTGCAAGGCAAAGAGATGCAGTTCAGGACAGACCTGTGGGGACATCAGCTCAACGAACCTGAAACGAGCTGCTAATAAAGCCCTGTCAGAAGAATATTCACATGAAGGGAAAACAAAGCATTTGCAATTAAAATAATCCATCTAGAAACGCAGGCAGTTGTATTGGTGTGACCACCCACAGGCATCTTCACACTTTCTGTGGGAAGAGAGTGATCAGCGTGTTTTTTTTGAAAGCAAATATTGCTATTAAAAAGGCAGGTCTCCCACAGAAGCACCAGGTTTCAAAGCACAGCTTTAAAAGTGTTTATATTGCACCATATATATTTATGTCACCTATTTTTACTAAGAAAAGCCAGATTGAAGCTTTTTTTGCTTTTAATAAAATTTATTGCTGAAAATAAAAAAACTATTTGTATATTCTGTATAATACTTATTGTTCTGCCATGCAAAAATACTGCTCAGATTGTTCATTCATATGAAGATAAATGTGTTTGTTCACCCACTGGCTCAGTGCTATGAGAAAATTAATGCACTCTAAAGATACCCATAATGTAACTGAAAAGATGAGTACTCCAATCTTTCAGATCCTTCATACTGGAAAAAGGGAAGTCAGAGAATTAAAGAAAGCTGCGTTTCATTGGGAAAATCAGCAGTTTTTATGACACAAAAAACCCCCACTGAAGACTGAAAAAAAAATCAAAGATCCTAATTCTCTTAATAGACACAGACCTCTTTGATGTCTCACTCTTCTAAGATTCAGCTTTTTTAAAGATAAGAATTATTCTGTCATTAATTATAAGCAGTATGACTTCTGTTCAAACACTGCAAGTTTTACTTCTGGAGAACAAGTGATGTGAACGTGATTTCCTTCGTTATTTATATAAAGATTTATATATATAAAGATTTCTGAAGCATTTTCAGATAAAGTGTTTTCAGGCGTTCATCTGAAGTGACAAGGAATATTCTTGGATATTAATATTCTTTTTCTCCTGAGGTATTTTTAAGTCTGGCAGGCATATTCATATTGCCTTAGCTAAAAGGCTCCCCTGGTTGGGTGCAGCAGCTTGACTTTCACCCCTTGGATATTGCAAAGTCATCCCTGTGCTGGTCCTTTCGCTCACCCACAAGGATTTGGTATTGGACAAAGCCAGAATATTTCATGTGATCAACACCTGGTATTTGAAACATTCTTGGTTTTAATTGTATTACAGAAAACTTGCCTCTCAAAGTTTATTGTGCCGTGTACTTCACAATAAAATGGAAGTGGCATTTCAGGCTTTTCTGCTTTAACTGTCCTCGGTTGTTTGTACTAAAACGATGGAAAAGGAGCTCTGTGATATGTGTGACATGATACACGTAACATATATCACATGACAGGTAAGACATCTTAGATATAACAATATGATACATTACATATATCATATATAACAGGTTATATGGCACATGCAATATGTGACGTGATATACATGATAGATATAATTATTATTAATAGCATATATGTGATATATGCACATATATATATGATATTATATAATATATGGTACATATATGGGAGAGATATTTGAGATGTGACATAACAGGACCTTGTTTTTTAATAAATTCTCCTGAGATCAGTCACCAGACTAACCTCACCTGTTATCTGGACATCTTGAGTATTTGAAGAAGGGCACAGGACAGGTTTAGAAAAAGAGGTGGCAGAACCTTTTGCATCCTGACCCCTGAATGACCAGGAAAACAATGATTTTCATTATCACAACACACGGTGCACGTTCAGTGTAATGAAAACTTTAAATATCAGTGAGTTCTTGAAGGTGTTTCCACTTAATAGCTTGATGTTTTGATTAATCTAGAAATTACAAAACCTCGTCTCAAGCTGCTAAATGTGACACGTTTGGTTTTCAAACACACTGAAATATGTTTTAAAACCTATTCCAAAAGCCTTTTTACCGTTTCTCAGTAAAAATCACCTATTAATTGTGCTGAAACACAGTGCACTATATAAATGGAAACAAGAAACTAGTAGGAGTAGGCTATTAATAACAAAAATGAGGAGTGAGAAGATGGGCCAACAACTGAGAAAGCTGCTTAACAACAGGATCCAGGAATGAGAAGGATGGTGCACATATGAAGCAAGTCTATGCAAAGCATGGGCTGGAGCCCAACTGAGCAAGTATCTGTCTTTGGGTAATAAAAGCACATTTCTTTCAGATGTTTAGGAAACTGTACTTAGTCAAAAAACATTAGCACTTACTCACTGCTGGTAACTGGACTACCAGGTATGGGCAAGGTATTTTTGAGCACTGTAATGGTTACAGGAGTTTTATGTCCTAAACACACTTTGAAACTAAAACCAGTTGTGCAGAATGAAACCTCAGAGCCTGTCTCAGCTCTTTTAAGAACCAGGGTAGCTAAGAAGGGCTTAAGTGGAAACAACAGGAAGAGTGGTATTTTTTATTTCCATAATAATCATCGTGTAATACTTCATCACTGAGTAATGTTTTAAGTTAAGTCACTTTACAAACTACTTGGAACACTGTCAGTTTTGCTGCCCAGTGTCTCAGATCCAAACATGGAGGAAATTTCTGCCTCATTTAAGCCCACATCTCTTTAACTGGTACCACATAATGGGCACCTTAGTGTGATTTTTGCCAGCTCACCTCTCCCCAGTCTCTCACCTCCAAAGAATTCAAAGCTTAACAGCCACGAGCAACCCATGAGAACAAGCAGAATTCAGGAACCTTAAAATAATCAATTATATTTTAATATATTTAGTAGATTACTAGTTAAACGATGCTGCACAGACCTGTGAAGGGCCTTGTTTGAAATGTCAGACTGCAGTAGTGAATGCACAAGGCTTGAGTCGTCTGTGCACTGGAGCTCTGTTGTCTCAGTTTGCTTTGCTTGTCCATCATCAAAAGGATGGACTGAGTACTTATCCAGTAAGACAGGGACATTGGGATTATTCTAGGTAAGCTTATATTATCTAAAGCAGGACCTGCCTACTGGCCCGTGATAATGAGGGATTGATTAGCTGTGATCACTGGCCTTGCTCCCCAGCTCGAGACACAGCCTTGTAAAGCCCAGCTCTTGGGGCAAAGACTGCAGTGCCCCATGCTTCATTTCTAAAATCAAGTACAGGAGAGGTATTAAGGGTCCCTAAGCAGAAATTCCCCTGGGATACATCTCACCTATCTTCAGAAACTTTCTGCAGCATACAGTCTGTATATGCACCCAGTTGAATGGAGAAGGACTCTCCACATGCAAATCAACGTGGACATCTCCATTTGGAAGACGAGGAATGTGCTGCTGACTCCAGTGAATCAGGGCAGGAGGAGAGAACTGCACTGTGCAGGAATACATCCAGATCAAGGAGTCACCTCCTGCCTGCCAGCCCCGAGCACCAGGTAAGGGAGACAGTTTTGAGAAACCTTGTTTTTGACAGCAGTTGATTGTCTTTTAGTCATATCCAACAGAGAGGGCCAACTATGGAACATCACTGGAGATAAACAACAGACACTGCACTGAGTGGAGACCAGGCTGTAACTACAACATACAACAGAAACAGAGAAAGAGCACTGGAAGAGGCAGCCTTGAGCTTTCTTGAGGAAACGGGGATGTGCCAAGTGAGGAAAATCCAACTGTGGAGTGGACAACAAGCTGCAAAGAACCCAAACTGGTACAAGCAGAAGAAATCTGATACTGAAAGGTCAACTGATGGCAAGACAACTTCTTGCCATGTGAAGAACAGATGCAGTGACTGCAAGAGGATTACGTTACTTAACAAGAGCACATAAGAACCAGAGCTTGCATAACACATCAGTAAGATCATTAATTCAAAAGTATTTCATTTAACAGTTAGGTACAAGGTTTTAGAAGAAGATAAGCAAGATTATCAGCCTGAAATCAAAGAGGCTGTTTGTTACGCTTGTATTTGGCACACCAAAGTCACCGTGGTTAGCCAAAATGTGATATCCAAACTTTAAAAATCAAACACCTCATGGAAAGAGGTTTAGTTGAGGTTCAAGAGTACTAATAATGCTGATGCCTTAACCTAAAATAAATAGTAAACCAGCATGACTAGAGAGTCTAAACAGTTCCAGAAAGAACTAGAATTCACACGGTAAATCAAAGCAAGAAGGTAAATTCCCTAAAAATAAATAGAAATAACATTAATACCATGTTTGGGAATGGAGGCACCTCACACTGTTCAGGAGACCACAAAGATGCCACAACAAAGGGCTACAGCAAAAATAACTCAATTTCCTTCAGTATGTGATCTGTCATTGTTTGCTGTTTATAAAGTTCAATAATTGTTCTGTCTCCTGGAGATAAACTCACTATCTGGACAATGTTTCTCCAAATTACCCTGTCTAGGAACACTCTGTGACTCCACAAAGGACCAAATTCCTTTGCAACACCAGTAACAGAAATCTGTTTTCCCAAAGATGTAATGATTCCCCATGCCATAACCAAGGTAAAGTCACCAGGAGGGAAAACCCCTACAAATCCAGTGACTCACTGAAAACTCTGCTCTTTTCCATGTGGGCAAAACTTACGGTTTATAGGGGAAGGAAGATTTGATAACCCTGAAGACTTTCCTTCTTTTTTTTTTTGTTTTATGAGGGGACAGATCTTCAAATTGCTTTTCAAAAGGAGCCCAGCTACTGAATCCCTGAGAACACACATTATATCCATTTCTAAAGCAGTCTGAATAAGCACAGGGAATTCTGACCACTTTGAAGGTCCCTTCTCTCAGCACCAAAGAGTCCAACTCCTACTGCTGACCAAAACACTGCACAGTGAGCAAAAACCAAGTGCCATTTCTGCCTCAGAAACTTTAAATCTGTACAGGAAACATAGCATGGAACCACAGTGAAAAACTGCTTCTCTGCTGAGCTGCCAGCTGAGGGAACCCAAAAATCTACAGAATAACGACCAGAGGGCACGTGTTCTATGAATGTTTGTGCTCTCAGCTGATCAAGCACCTGACCATATTGTCACTTTGCTACCAAGATGCTCTGTTTAAGTTAACAGATTTCTAGTGAAGACCAACCTTTATCTCTTTTTTGTGATTCAAGGTCATTTTTCCTCTCCTTCCATTGCCCTTGATGCTGAAAACTAGTAAGGCAGACCTTCCACATTCCTGCTGTCACTACTTCTCCCTAACCCACCTGTCAGGTTTTGCCCAATTCAGTCTTTCAAAGACTCTGTGTTAGAAGGCAAAGAAATGCACAGAATTAACAGAATTTCTTGGCCAAATTTATTTTATAGAACTCAGAAGTTCCAGTTCCTCAAACCTATGACAAGTCCCAAGACACACATTCCCTCACACTGAGCTGACTCCCTCTCCAAAGCACCCACAGCTTGGCAGGACACTTCCTTGCCTTCACCCAGAAACCATTCCAGTGGGATCCACCACTCACTGAGTAACTGGGGGATAAAATGGAATGTGAAATTCACGTTGGTAAATGCAAAGGGATGCAGGGAAGAAACTCCTTCCCCTCACCAGCTTTGCACATGGGTTTGCTCAGCACTGGGTGGGCCACTGCATCTAAAATAAAATTGTGCACATCGGTTCTATGCAGATGGTGATTTACAACTCGGGGGCAAACAGAATTTCAGAAGCTGATAAGAAAAAAAGAAAGGAAAAAAAAAGGTAAAACCCCAAAAGCTCATTATACCATGGCACTAGTTTATGGGTTTTTCTACATCTCTAGAGCTGGAAAGGGATCAGGAGGGGAATGAAAAGGATTGTAAGAAGTTGTGGAATGTTTGCTGTATGCAAAGCATTTAAACAGACCAGGAAGACTCAGTTGGGAAGGAATCTCATAAAAGTCCATAAAAATTTTCAAGCTGCCCTGACAAACTGAACAGACAGCAATCACACATCACTTCTGATCATACAAGAATTACAGCACTGCCAGATAGCACTTCCAAAACAAGCACAAGGAGGTGGTTTCCACCTCCTCCCCCCCCAGCACCCCCCGTGCAGTTTTACTGGATTTCTCCCTGTGACAAAAGCTTCCTTACCTTTTAAGAACAATTAAACAAATTCCACGGATAAACCCTCCACCAACAGCTACTGACCACAAAACTGGGACTCTACTGACAGGCTGGAAGTACCTGTGAGGCAGAAGGCCACAAGCTGAGAGGGTCTGTCTGGGGGAATACATCAGACATGGCAGCAAGCTAGATGGATGCTTAACCTGACCCAAATACCCACTCTGACATCCTTTTTTGTGTCATCTGCCCAATCCCATATAGTCACACCAAAGTCCAGTCTCCTTGCCCTGTCCCCCATCCCTGCAAATACCTATACAAGAACAGATCATGGCTTAAAAGTCACCTTTTGATGGCCACAAAAAGCAGTTTTCTGAAAGCTTTTGATACTAGAAAATGATCTCCAGGCTGTCTGAAAGTCTGCTTCTGGACAAACCCAAACTGCTGTGGCCTCAAGTGCTGATGTTCAGCTACAGGAACAAAATGTCACTGTTTGATACCTAAAACCCACTCTTCTCTGTGCCTTCCTGAAGAGCTGACCCAACTCTGAATTCTTCAACTACAGAATAAAAGGAAGTCACAGCTCAGTGTCAGAGCACACAATAACACTCTTCAAACACTCTGTTACATCTTGAAAGCAGAGTCATGTTAAAGGCCAAAGCCACTGTACTGATGTGCAGTTAATTATTGTCTACAGAGAACTGGTGTCTAGGAATTCAAAACACAACTGCTCTGGACCCTGCAGATCAGCAGGCAAGAGCTTCAGCACGCTTGTTGTCAGTCTGTAGAACAAGGTCTTCAGGAAAACCAGGCTTGTATGCTCCTTAAGTTGTTTCTAGGAAAGCAGGTATTCCCTTTTGTTAGCACATTCAGATAGAAATGAGATTTTACCTCTGTTATTTCCCCTTTTTGAGGGCTGTAATATTGCAGAGATATTTATGCCTGAGCATCCTGCTGGTCTCTTGTGGTTTGAGGGGTTTGCTTTCTGCTGTATGGTGCTCTGTACAGTGAAAAATGAGGAAGGGTTTGTGTTCTGGTGAACTTCAGTTTTGACCAAAAACTGATACAACATACCACTAAAGAAAAAAAGCAGAATAATTTTTTAAATTTTTTAGATTTAAAGTGGTACTTGACTACTTCTATCTTAAAGCAGCATGTTCTTCAGACACTATTTCATCCTTCTAATGTGGGAGAACTGCTCCTGCTTAGTCTTGCTGGAAATTCTGGATCCCTTTCAAAGGGGAAGGAAGGCAGAGATCCTGATGAATTTCCATCACATCCATCATCGCTTGGTGCTTCAAAATTCAGGCTCTGTACTTGTTAGATCACTGTTTGGTTTTGTCATATATAACATTTTTTTAACAGCAGCAAACACTTTAATACATGGCTTGTTTTACTGGGTCTGCTTTGCTGCTCATAGCAAAACAATTTGGGTTACATCCTTCCTCCCCAAATAAACAAAACCATCGTGCTGATGGATTGCACTCAGCATGGGAATGTAAATAACACGTGAGACCCGAGAGTTATCTATCAAAAATACTTTTCTACTTCACATTAACAGCACTTTCTGCAAGCAGATTGAAAAAGTTTGTGATTCTGTGATAAGCACAGCCAGTATGGGCTCAAGAATGGAAGATACCAAGTTCCTTGAGGACGGTGTCTTAGCATTGTTTTCAAGAAAAGGACATAATTAATGTACTCCCTTAAAGCTTTGGGGGTTTGGTAGTGGTTTCCTAAACTCTTTGACTTTATGGAAATAAACTTTTCAATCACGGAAAATGTTCCTGTGCAAGAAGACAGGACTTCTTAGGGCTTGTGGTGATGAGGACTCTACAAACCAACTGATCATATCATGTGCTCAGCACCTCAATTTGCAGGAAAAAAACATGTTCTTTTGGAGGGCCACTCTGTGCCAGGTACAAATTCTCCATAAAGGCTGTGCGACTGTCTGGTGTTTTTTGTTATTTTGGCAGCTGAATTAGAAGGAAAAAAAAGAAAAACAAGAAAGAAAAGACATTAATGTTTGAATGAGATAAACATTCGTTTGGTTTTGATGCTTGAAACTAAAACACCAGAACCTTTACTTCATACACCACAAAAAGGAAAAAAGCAAAGGAAAGAGGAATTAGGCTCATGAAAGAGGAAGAGGATTTTCCAGATTCTGATCAGTACTGCATGAAACAAAACCATTGCCACTGTCCCCAGTACCATTTCATATGGATGATACAAAGGAGAAACACTTGAGATAGGAGAGTGGTGAATTTTGGAAGTTTGTAGGCAGCTGCTGGACACCCAAGCTTTATCAGCCCAGTCCAAGCCAGCAGCAAACTGCAAAACACAGTCAGTCCTGACTTTGGTCATTAATTAAAACAAATTACAAGACTTCCTTAATTGTGTGCCTGCCTAAAGAAGTCTTGACTAGGGCTTTCTGGGAGACAGCACAGTACAGGATGCTTATGAAAAGCATGTTGGGAGCTCTGGCTTGATGTTTTAAGGTTGGACTATAATTACCATTGATCTGAGGCTGCTGGATTAAATTTCAGAGAAGAACAAAAGAGAAAAATCATCTCTTAAATGCTTCAAACTGGGAAACCTTGTGAATATATTTATTCTGTATTTCATTCCCACTGCTGCAGTAAGTTTAGAGTAATGTCACTAACGTTCAATACATAAATCAATAAATTTTATTCTTTGTAGTTCTCAGTCATTTGGACTCACGTTCATGCTACTGAGAATCTCCCACTGCAGTCAGATTCAGAAGATTGAGGGAGAAGTGCACAGGGATGCACCGATCCTGAGCTTGGAGGAAGTGATGCTGGAATATTATCAGCTCTCTTGGATCCCTCTACCCTCTAGAGCCCTAACCTGTGGGTGTCAGGGTGCCTGAAATCCCCTCAAAAAGTCAGGACCTGTGATTCTGAGGCTACCTCTGTAGCTGTCTGCAGAAAACCTCTTACTGACCAGGTGGCCTGTGGTAAAACCCACACAAGCCTGTCCCTTAATCCCTACCCATGAGCTCCCAACTCCTTCTTCACCCACCCCTTGGCAGAGCTCTACAAATTCCAGTTGCTCTCTCACACAAACAGCAGCTCCAGCACCTGGCCTTGCTGCCCTGTCTTTCCTAAAAGGAATGTAGCCATCCATGACAGCATTCCAGTCCCAGGAGCTATCCCACCACATCTCTGTGAGTGCAATGAGGTCATGGCCCTGATGATATGGAGCAGAAAGGCAAAAGAACTGTCATTACTGCCAGTTCCCTTCCTCATAAATTTCCCATTGCTATATTTAGCTCCCTGCCCAGGACTGCATCCCAGTTCCTGCAGAGGGGACTCAGCAAGGCTCTGCTTTCACAGCAGCCTCCCTCAGGCACATGGGGCTTGAGGCTGCTCCCACTCAAATAAAATGGAATTTGCCCAAGGTCCTGTAAAGGTCTTGAAAACAACTATTTCATATAAAGAAATATGATAGCCCTGTCCAGGAACTCTTCACCTGTTCTATTCTGAAGTAAAGGCAAATTACTGCGAGATGAACTTGTAATTTATCACTATAGTTCCACGTGTGAGGCTCCTGAAAAGTAATGTATGATATGAGCTGGTTTCTCATGTAGACTTTGTTCCTGATGGAAACCCTCTAGAGTTTCAAGGGAGCTGCCTGTGACTGACACAGATGAACAGTGAAACTCACCCTGAGTGAACAGGAAGGGAACAGAAATGGGAAGAAGTCAGGAGTGTCTGAGCCTGATTTTGCAGCAGAGATGGTGCCCACAGTGATTTGTGCCCCCTGCTGCTCTGCCAGCATGAGAATAACTTGAAGACTGTCACAAATCACAGGTTAGAGGAGCACCAAGCCCACAGCACCCTTTCCATGTGCCACCTGCCCTTGAAGGGCTGTGGGACAGGACGTGGCTCAGTGACCACTGCACGGATTCACCCAAACACGGATGAGAGAGGCTGCAACACCAAGCGCTAATTAACGGCCTCCAGCTCGTGTGTATAGAATCTCCCTGCATAGTTGGCTTCGGTGATTGTTCATTTTCTGGCTGGGGTCCAGGTTTCTAAACCTCTGCCAGCAGTGTTTCCAAAAAACGAAATTTCAGTAGTATCTTAATCAACAAAACGCTGCCACGTCACAACACTTTACAGCGGGATCACAGCGAGCTACTCTTAAAGCTCCACACATTCAAAGGAGGCAACAAGCATGACTGCAATGAACTGACTTCATTAAAATGGTTTCAATACTGAGATGAATCTTAGAAGAACGAATGTATTTTTTATATTTTTTTCTTCCACCACGAAACAGCAATGAAAATCATCCTGTGAAGATGTTGCTCGGTTTCCATTCATTTCCAACAACGCACCCCTCCTTTTGGATAAAGTTTTTCAGGACTACGAAATTTTCAGGACTATGAAAGTGGCTGACACCGCTCCTGGATGTTGTTGTGTTCTCTTTTACAGCTTTCAAGCAAATAATTCAAACAGTTTTGTATTCAAGAGCTGCATTTCGGGATGTTTGTACCCTTAGAAACAGAAATATTTTATGTCTTTGCAATAGGAAGTTTGGTCTATTATCTTGGCAGCTTTCTGTCCAATGACACGCAATACTGGAAAGAAAACCAAGACAGGAACGAAGAACCCAACCTTAACTAGATTAGGACAATACCACTACTCTGGTTTTTAATGCATGTTGAACATTTATATTTGCCATTCAAAGATAAGTGTCTGAAGTGGACACAGTTTCCTTGGAAAACTTTTTCTCTCTAGAGTTTTGCCCGCATTTTTGAATGGTAAAATATTAATTATCAGAGAAGGGACATAATGGGAAAGCATGTCAGCCATGTGCTTTACAAGATAAAGCTTTTAATTTTTAGAAGTGTAATTATTCAGCAGGGGAGTAGGTGAAGAAGGATTTAACAAGTGTCAATGCTGTTAAAACACATCAGAGGAAAAAAACCCACAATCTCCCAGATGTTCACCACAAAACTAAGCCGGTCAGAGATGTGAGATAACCAGAGAAAATGGTATTTTCTGACTACCACAAGCTGAAAATTGTGTGGAAAAGCAGCCCTGGAGCTCTCATGTTTGGGAATGCAACACAGATGGCAAATGCACTACCCATATCGTTCCACCACTTCCTTGAACCTTGAAAGCTCTATTTGGACAGAACAGCGACAAAATTAAGGGAATACATGGATTTTGGAAAGCAAGCAAGGGATCACAGGTATCTGTGAGCTCCATTTTGGAAACCACTGTCTCCAACAGGCTCTAGGTAATCCATTTCAACCTCTCCTAAAGAAAAAGGTTTCACGTAGGAATGGCAGTAAAAGTAAGATGAGGGGTGGAAGGTCCCCACCCCTAAAAATTACTACCCAAAGAAAGAAGAAGAAGAAGAAAAGAAGTAGCTTTAGTGAGGAACCCCTCTGGCTGGAGCACAACAACTCAAAGCAGCAGAACTGCAGTCCCAAGTTTTCCCTGGTAACTTCCAACAGTCTCCACACGGGCATGGGAAAGGGCATCTTGCTTCTTCAGGTAAATTGAAATCCCACTGCCTTTCCCCCTTGATGTGGGAAATCCACTGCTTCTTCAGTTCCATTCCTGATACAACCTGGGGGGCTTGAGTTGCATCCCTCAGAATAAACAGGATTTTGTCAGTAAGGTGCTGAAGCCTCAGTTGTTCCTCTGGGCAGAAGAGTGGATAATCCCCCACAGTCCTGCCAGGAATGCCCCGGGATTTGCAGTTTGCAGTGCCTGGTCTGCAGACATGCTGCTGTTAAGAGCTTTGAAGCCTCGAACAATGCTTCATGTTTTGTGTAATGTCACAGTCTGGTTCTTTATTAGGAAGTTTCC
The DNA here is from genome assembly GCF_022539395.1 of Myiozetetes cayanensis. Classification (NCBI taxonomy): domain Eukaryota; kingdom Metazoa; phylum Chordata; class Aves; order Passeriformes; family Tyrannidae; genus Myiozetetes; species Myiozetetes cayanensis. Next base: position 69,023,836 of record NW_026087521.1, on the reverse strand, counting down.
TTCTAGCTACTGAAGTATGTTTAGGAATACATCTCGTTCCTATGGAAATCAGTGAGCATTCTGCCCTTGCCTCCAAATAGAGCAGGAACAGACTCCCTGTCTGCAACATCAGACATCCTGGCATAAAGTGAGAAAATTGGGTGGGCCTGCTAAGCCTCACCAGTGTGGAAAGGTCAGCCTACAAACCCAGAGACTCTGAAGGAGGAGCTGGCAGGCTGCTGGGGCTGCTGCACATGCAGAGGTGAGGTCTTTCCCTGCCTTGCTCCCTGGGAACATCACAGATCTGCACCTTGGCTTCCCTCGCACAGCCAGGCAGAGCACACCTCCCACAAAAACCCAGCCTGGGCAAAGCAGCTGTGCCATCAAAGCAGAGCTGTACCACGTCAGCTGAAGGCAAAAGGCAGTGCAGAATCACTGCTTGAGGTGCTACTCAGCTCCAGCAGTGGTTTGAGCAACAAACAGAAAAGGAAGTCACTTGAATTTACTGATTTTGGCTGATGTCTCTTTTCCCTTGTTTTGCAAGTAAAAAATACACCCAGGTCCGAAACTCCCAAAGTGACAAGAGAGGTTGTGCCTGTGAACTTGCAGGGGTGTAACATGAGGCATCCTAGAGACGTGGGAGACATTTCCCTCCAGAATAAATCTTTTAAAAGATTTTTTAACAGATTTTTGGGGGGTCTTTTGAAGTTGGGCCTTAAAAGTCTAAGTAGTTTTGAAATGATTGTACCCAGTTTCATTAAAAATATGGTAAGCAAATGAAAGGTAAGGAAGGAGCTTTTCTACATCGTCATATTTAAAAAATCTCACTTTTTAAAAGATTAAAATGACTGAAACAGAAGAGTTTTACTCTACCGCTCATACAGAAAAATACATTCTCTGTTCTACCATAAGTGTAGCAGTCAAATTCTGGTGAAAGATGGAAGTAAATCTACCAGAGAGAACAGAAAACTTCACTTTAAAAGTCAGTTTTCATCTGTAAACCTTTCAACCTTTCATAGGAAACAACCCTGCCTCAACCTAAAAGACTGTTTTATGAGAAAGCACCACTATTGATTAGTAGAGTGATTTTGAAATTAAGACCAAACCAAAAAAAACAACACAACATAGCTGAATCAAGTACAGCACATTTTGAAGTGTAAACACTTTATAGTAGTTTATGAAGAACATAACAGAGCTCCCAACTGGAATAGCTCAGAAACAGCTCTTGTACCTTCCTAACATCGTTACTCACCCCTGTCAAATGAAGCTGTGTATTTTATAAGCTCAGAAAGTATACCTGGTAACTTATCTGCCCTTCTCCCTCCTAAAAGCACTGGAAAAGAAAAAAAATAAACAAATGAAGAAGAAAATCAAGATGCCACTTTGCATATTTAGTGCTGGTTTCTGCTCTCCTCTTGCTGCCAATGTCTATTTTAAATTCATAGCTGCCTTATTTTTACATCCAGAAAGACAGCACATTCAACCTGACAGCAAACAGGTGTTCAGGAAAGTCAGGAATGAGCCATTCTTCATTCCCAAGTCCTTGGAGTACAGATCTGTGAACTTTTTTTCTCTGAAAGCTGTTTTCTTCAAATATGCTCAGCAAAAGCAGTGTTAAGGAAGCAGCACTGGAGGCAACTCCTCCTGTACATCTCCACACTGATCTGCAACAGCCTCAGTGCCTCTCAGCCAGTAACTGGGGATCGTGCAAAGATCCCAGTGACCAACACAGGAAAAATGTTGGCTATAGTTTCTTGTTATTGTGCTGCACTGACATTTTTCTCTCTGGTAGAGATCTGTCTGGGCACAAAGTATGCACAGGGGAAGACTCTGCCCTGGGGATCCTACGATCCAAACAAGCAACGCTGAGCGATGAGAAATAGGGGGAGGAGGACCAGGGAAAAGTTTAATTAGAGGGGAAAAGTGACTTGTCCAGAGTAGATCGGTTACAAAGAAAGGAGCTCAACCACCTCCACTAAATACTGGTCCTGCATCTTATTCATCCCCGTTGAGGGACTTCCAACACCACAGAAACAAACAATATTAAGCTTATTTCCACAGGACAGCAAAGCATGAGCAATAGGCAGCTTGAGCAATAGGTAGTACCTTGAATATAAACACCACTGGAAGCATTTTTGTTTATGAAAACCAGTGCACATTATAGCCAAGGTACTTCACTGTAATGCTGAGTAAAATACAATGTAAACCAATATAATCATCCATATATATAGATTCAGCCTTCATGTCTATGTAGATTTTTCCACTCCCTCATACAGAACACCTTTATCATTGACAGCTCATATGCTCAGCTGCCTTCTTACAACCTCAAGTGATTTTTGTTCTGAAGAATATCTCCAGAGGTAATGAGGGTTTCTTAGGAACTATCTTTCTTACTGCACAGCCTTAAAACAATAAAATTAAGATTTTTTTTTTTCCCCTCGTGGCAACCAGGGTCTGAGAACTGAACTGGAATGTCTGTTTTTCTTAATAGCACCTGTAATAAAAGACTGAGCTTTACAGAGGATGCAAAGCACAGAGTAAAGCCTAGATAGATCACTTCCTCTCTGCCTGTATTGACTGTGCAGCACTAAGTAGTAAAAAATTAATCATCAGCATGGAAATTTAAGCCCATGACATCCGAAGGAGACAAGATGCTGACTAAGATTTCTTTCTTTCTCTTCATAGGATTGTCATAGAACTACTTCACTGGTAACTAATGGCTGTTAATGGCCCTCAACTAACTCACAAGAAGTATTTTTGGACAGATGTCTGGCTACCAGGTCGCTAAAAACCAGAATACAAAAGTCAAGGTCACAGGCCTTGATTCTTTCGGATGTTTAGGTAAAAGCTTGAAGTATGATTTGCCTTCTCTAATGCATCTGGAACGAGGCATGTTTTAGCACTTTGCTGGACTGAGCTGAGTCTTTCTCACAGTATGAGAGAGACAGTTACTTCATAAAAGCTTATTCACTTAAAAGGAGTGTTTCAAGAAAGCAGCAAAATGTGTGCTTCATACTGAGGTTCCCCTGCTATTATAACTTCCTACTCCTGTAATCTAAACCAGTCACAACTGAACATCTCTCAGGCTGTATTTTAGTTCAGAACTGTATATTCTCAGACGTTTCTTACACGCTCCCAGTGCTTCTCAACGTAACACTATATATTAAAATGCTTCTTGCAAAACTAGGCAAATCGGTAGAACAGTTTCAGATGTTTAACCTAACATACAGTTAAGATAAAAGTGGGTGTTTGCTTGCTCTCAAAAAGCATTCAAGTCCCTCTCCTGTTGCAATGCTAAGGCAAGTGATCAAGGCTGTCATTCAGTTTACAGTCTAGTCTTTCTTTACTCTTGTATCTTTTCATTGGATGAATACTCTTTTTTACAGTAGATATTTCTACAGATTTCAGAATGCTAAACTCTCCTTTTTACCTGACTCTGAAGAAGGTAACCCAGGACAGCAGTGATTGGTAGTTAGCAAAAATGGGATTAGAACCGCTGTTTTCAGATGGGTGGTAACAGCACACATCATCTGAAGAGCCAGCTGTGCTGAGTTAAAGACAGACTGGATTTAAGAAGGGGGATTTTCACCTATACCACTGGGGAAATGGGATGTATAGGATATGTTTACTCCTGAAACAGAAAATAATCTACGGTCAGCTTTAACAGTGCTCCATCTCAGACCAAGTGTTTTGTTTGATTAGCTCAGAGCACGTTGAGCAGGATGGGATATGAACAAGTTAAGAGACCTGTCAAGGTCACAGCCCGGGAAGGTGACAGAGTCACTCAATAACTCACTACCGATCCCCAGCTCTGCCGTAGCAATAAAGCTGCAGTACAATGCTGCTCAAAGGCTTCTGTGCTGCTGAATGATACACAAACAAAAAGATAGAAAACATCACACTCTTTTAGCACCGACGTGTCTTGAGGAGTGCTCTGAACAAGAAACAAGTCAAACCATGTCTTATTAGTCTGAGCTCTATAGCTGAAGGAGGCAAAGGCATCAAAACAAGTACTAAGAAATCTTGTATCAGTCACACACTTGCTTAATCCCATTCATATACCGATAATTAAGTCTGGGGAAATAATTGAGCGTTAGAGGAAAACCGAACAGGGGCCACAGGATCACACAGGGTTTATTTGCCTGTTTTCCTCCTCGATGACAAAACACGACACTAGTACAAACACGCCTCATGAAAAGAAAATAAATAAATAATTAAATCGGGCAAACAGATAACCCCGAAGGCTCCGAGGGGTCCCGTTGTCATGGAAACAAGTCACCGCTAATGAGCTTTCCGAGGCACGAGTGATTAATACCTGAGCCCCGTAAATAAATATTGATCCCAAACGCAAACACGCACATAACCCGCTGCCAGCAGCCCGGAGAATGGCAAACAAACAGGACGAGCCATCCCGGTCCACCGGGATGCACTCACCGCCCCGGCCCCGGGAGCACACAAAGTTTCCCAAACGCGGATGCGCGGGGTGGGGGAGAGACGGCGGCGGGAGCGCATCCCAAGGCGGGCCGGGTGCTCTCCTCCCGTCCAGAGGCTCCGCTCCCTCCCAGGGGCTCTGCTCCGCTCCAGGAACCGGGCACGGCGCCCGCAGGTCCCCGGCAGCGCCTGGGGGAGTGCGATCCGCCACCTCCCGCCCGCCACAAGCGCCGCACAAAGCCGCGCCTAACCTTGCGCTCAGTCGCTCCCCGGGCACAGCCACTTTTCCCAACAGTTGTGCGGCGAATTCCCGAAGGAAAACTCGGCTCCAGCGGTGCTAATGTGAGCCTGCGCCTATTCCTCTCGGGTGCTTCAGCCCAGGCGCCGATGCACAGGAGCCGCCGCCACCTCCTTCCCCATCTCGCCGCTCTGCGGCTCCCCCATCCATCCCCTCCTGTCCCCGCCCGCTTCCCCACCTTCTCCCTTCCTCCCCCCGCCTCCGCTCCAACCAGCTGCTCTCCCTCCACCTGGGCCGGCTCTCCAGGTGCCTCCCGCTCCCACGCGTGTCCCTTTCAGCAGCTGGAGCCGCCGCTCCTCCCCTGCCCCGCACGAGAACTTCTCCGGGCCCCGGCGCTCCCTTCCCGCACGGAGCGGGATGCTCTGCCCGGAGCCCTGCCCGGCCCCGGGAAGGGCAGAGCCGCCCGCGGGTGGCCACTCACCTCGGGAAAGCCCGGCGGCGCCCTCGGGGGGTGGGGGGTACAGGCAGTGCTGGCAGCATCACCGCCGGAGGTGAAACCTGGCGGGGGCACGGAGCGCACCTCCTGTCCTCTTCCTCTCCCGCTCCTCCTGCTGGGCTTCCCGGGCAGGTTCGCGCTGCTCGGGCGCTGCCGGCACTGCGTGGCCGCTCCCCGCCCTCCTGAGGGGGCTGAAGGGATGGAAAGAGGGATGGAGGTAGCGGGGGGCTGGCAGGGCAGGTGCGGGAGCCGTGCGGGGCCCGCGGATTGCTTTTCCCGGCCACGCTGGTCCCTGTCACCAGCGAGCGGGTGGCTGGTCCCCGTGCCCAGCTGTCCCCAGGGAGCTGGTCCCTGCCCGGCTCCCAGCGTGAACAACGACCCGAGCCTGCCCTCTCTCCTTGTTATCCCCCCTCACCTCCCACATCGCTACGAGGGGATTAACGTGTACTTTCAATGTTAAGAGCATTATATTAATAAACAGCGCTTCAGTGATTTTAAATTACTCTGGGAGCATCCAGCAGCCCAGTAAGAAGCGATCCTCACCGGGGACGCTTTAATCGGAGGGATCAGAGAGCTGAACGCCCTCCTGGCTCGGGGTTCCTTGGGAAAACGCCCTTCGGGAGAGCCGAGGCGGCCCTGCCCGCCCCGCACAGGTGCGGGAGTCGAGGATGGAGTGAGGTGTGAGCACCGCGGGCATCCCCGGGCTCAGCCTGGGAACAGCCCCAGAGTCCGAGTTCCCTCTCTCAGCGCAGACTAAACCAGCCCCGGCTAGGCGGGGCTGTCCGTCCAGCTGGAGTTTAGGCACGGGAGTAAGCGCACGCCTTACAGCACTGGAAGCCTGGGCTGGTTTTTTTTTAAGCCGTGACGCCAACACACACGCACGGGCAGCGCAACGCGAGCCCTCCTGGCTCCTCGCTGAGACAGGATTCTGAAGCTCGTCTGCGCACCCGGTGGTCCCCGGCTGCTGCAACAGCAGAGCCTGCCCCTCCGAGACAAACACCGAAACAGCCCTGAGATAGAAAGACGATGATTTGCACGCAGATTTGGACACTGATTCGTACAACAATTTGGGGGCTCACTTCTCAAAAAAGGCGGCCAAAGCTTCCCCTTCTCCCCCTCCCTCCTTTTGCATCACAGCCCCGTAGCCCAACAGGTGGCTGTGACCTCACAGAAGGTCTAATCTAAGTAATGTCTATAAATGACCTCTCTCCTGATTTCAAATTCTAATAAAAAACTGCTTTTCATTTACATTTTAATGCAGGAATCATGCAAAGCAGGGAGCTCCACAGACACTGTTGAAAGTGTGATGACTCATGCCCACCACATGTACATTATTTATTGTCTGAAGATGGAACTATGTTTAAATTAGACTGCTTGATAACAAAATCTGGATGTTCTGAACTGTTTCCCTATAATTACGTTCTGGAGGAAGTAAAGCATCATTTCTTAACCCTAGTCTCTCTCTTCCTGACATGTTTTAACTCAGAATCTTGCTTGAAACTTCACATTTTGAATATTGAAGCAGGTGAACTGCACTTTCTGCACAGGCCCTGCACGTGCAAAGGAACAATCACAGAGCTGCTTCTCAGATCAGGCAGGAATATAAATGATGACTTTCTCCACATTAGCAAACTTAGTTGTTTAAAAGCTGTAAGTTGAGCGATTTCAAACAGAAATGAAGGTCCCCTGTCAGCTTGTGCCAATTCCTTATGCTGGGATGTCTCATTACACGGCCACGTAAAACTGGGCTACACTGTCCCATTGGGGCTCATTCTGCTACAGACACCAAATAAAACTCCTTATGGCTGGGTGGGCTGCTGCAATCTTTTCATAAAATAATTACAGAGCAGAGAAATGGTGGACCACCAATTCATCTGTTTCTCTCTTTCTTATAACTCTGTAGTACTGCTGATTCCTCCATTTCACTAAACCCTGAGAGTACAAGGGCAATAAGCTGTTCTGTTCCCTATTCTTCATTTGTGCTTGGGGGTTTATTTTTCTTTTTAAGCAGATGGTATCAAGGAAGCTCTTCCCACACATACACAAAGATTCAAAGCCATTCCTGTGAGGTACTCAGGATTCAGCTACTGCTTTTTTTTCCATGCTTCTCTTTCTATCAGAGGGACAAACTCTCACGCTCATCCATTCCATTGTTAAGAGTGACCAAAGGAAAAGCTACGGGCAGAGTCTTCTTTAAACCTGGCTCAAATGATCCTGTGTTATCCATGCCTGTTTCCCGAGGAGCAGACTTTTTTCCAGTGGATATATGTGTGAAGGGAAAAGAGCAGGAGGGAGGGTGTTTATTTTTGTTCAACTTTTTGGAGGAAAGAAAGAAAGAAAGAAAGAAAGAAAAATGCTGGACTTCTAGTGGTTTTAGAGCTTTCAACTGGCTTTTGGTCAGATCCCAAACCCACAGGGCTGAAATGCAACAAGCAGTAATAGGAAATGCAAATTAGGACAAGAAATTAAAATTAAATCCTGATCAGTGACTCTGCCATCCCATGCTAATGCCAGATGCAGCAACCAAATGCTTGTGTCCCAACAGCCTCATCATCATCTGCTTGATGTTTTATGGCTCTTTTGCAGTAAATATAAAATAAAATTGGTCTTATATTTTAGGCAGTTAGTAGACACTTCTTGTGCTTTTAAAATAGTTACAATCTTCCTGCTCTAGCACTCCTCTCTCACATAATAAATGCAGTTTAAAATCATGACTTCTGTCACAGTGTAAACTTCAAGTACATAGCTTGGTGTGGAGAGTGACATCAAACAGAAAATGTATCACTCTGGCTTAAACCAGTGCTGGAAGTGGTATTAAGACCAGGTTTGCTGAGTGTGGCAGTGTTCCAGATCAAGCCTATGCTACTTCAAGGTTTTGAATTTAAAGCTTTATATAAAAATACAAAAGACGGTTAGAGCAAAGCAGTGATTGCTTGTGTAATTGTGGTATAAAGAAGCCTTGGATGGGAACCTCCTTTGGGCCTTGGGATGATACCACAGTAAATAATATAATCATGAAGAAGACCATAAAGCCACTATTAAAAGAATCCTTTTTTTCCCCCTCTGAAGTTAGTTGTGAACTATTTTGCAGTTCACATCGTCTGAGTAGGTAATTTCCTATTTTAGCCCATACAAGGGAGCTCTGCTGGCTCCAAAGTCCCAGTGACTTCATCAAGGACAAGATCACACCCTGGGCTTTACTGAACAGAGTCTGTGCTGAAACAACCCTGTCACAGGCCAAATGCTGTAACAATTTACATGCATGAGTTACACACAAAGATAAGCATGTCTAAGCCCTTGTGGGTCCCCAAATTTCTCAGGTTTCAATCACCAAAGATTGTACTTTGCCAAAGCCAACAAGGCCATGTTATTCCATCCTTGGAGTTCCACACACTTTCACCCTCTGTTTAACTGTTAACATACAGTTTTTTCCTAGGCAAGGTCAGGAAATCTTAATAATGCATTATAAGCACAGAAGTAAGAGCACACCATGGTATCAGGTTCATTTTTCAAATGGCTAATTCACCTTTTAGTGTTTTTCAATACTTTTCATTGGCCTATTATGATATGAAACACACACTGTTCCCACGTAGTTCTTGGAAAAGAGAGTGTTTAAATTATTGTCTCAGTCATCTTTCATAGCTCAACTTTAAATATTATTTAGGGAGAACCTGCATGGATTTTCCTTTGAGAGGGACCTGCCTGCTAACAAGGTGCACCTAAGGCATTAGATCCTTCCAGATGAGAAGTGTTGACATCTGGAATGAATTAACAATCCCAGTGCTGACTGCAAACAGGGCAGTCCAAACTCAGGTGGTTTGGACATGGCCCTGGCTACCACGTGGTCCTCCAAAATTGCCAGAAATGGTTTTCAGAGCTAAATGTCAAGGAAATGACTCAGGGACAGGCTTTACTGTGCTGTCCAGGCTGTATATATGGACATAAGTATCTATGTTTCATTTGCAAGAAAAAAATGATGTTTAAAAAGTGGATGAGAACCCAGAACATTGGAATGTACCTCTATAGATATTGTTGGAGCCACGAGTTTGAAAAGAACAAGCTACAACATAAATACTAAATACATTAAATATATTCTTTATATCAGCTGGGGTTTCAAAAAGAAAAAAAAAAAAAAAGAAAATAAGAGAGACCAACCAGTAGTTACTTATGGCAGTGTAAGGACTTCTAGCTGTGTGATTTATGCACACATAAATCACATGTATCCAAATATACATTGACTTTCAAGCCCAATCCAGGGAAGCAGAGTGGGTCACAACACTGCACAGTGCAGGTGCCTCTCCCAGGCCAGCTCATGGTAAAGGCTTGTACCAACAAACCCACCTCAGAATACACACCAGTGTGAGGGATTGGCATTAATCCTGCTATCAGGGAGGGAAGGACATTCACTCCTCCTCCCACAGAGCAGCCTGCTGTGAGTTCAGGATGCTCTCTCCTCCCTTGGATTCCCCAGCGAGCCAGACTGCAGCACCTCTCTCCCACTCACACACACTCCCTCCAGCTGCTGCTCGGGAGGGAGACACGGGAAAGCAGCTATTTTTGTGGGAGCAAATAAAAATTAGGGGTTACTTCTGTGTGTAGACAGTGGGTTATGCCCCAACAGCCAACATTTAAAACCCATTAGCACCTGTACCACAGAAATATTACAAAAGGGGGTGCATTGTCCCTCACCAGCTCAGCGAGGCCACCCCCAGCCTCTCTTTCCCCCTTTATCCTTTAGATCCTTTTTGCTCTTTCCCTTTCTCTGATTGCCTGAGAGAAAATATAGGATTGTTGCCGAAAGGTTAACAGGTAACAAGGCTGTTACAATGTGCTTGTAAAGCAGAGAGTGCAGAGCTGGAGTGGAGTTTCTGTCTGACATTAAAAGCTGAAGTACCTTTACAGTTCTCTGTGAAAAGACAACCCACCCTTCTGAATCATTCCGTGCCTTAGAAGTTATCAGTTCCAAAACACTCAGAGTTGGATGGGACTGTATAACTTTGTGTTGGTGGAGAGAGGAGGGAGGAAGTGGAAAGAAAGAGAGAAGATTTGGCTCTCCAAAATCCAAGTAGATCTTTGTGGCCACAGTGTCCAGCCAAACCCTCCAGTTATGAAAAAAAAAAAAAATAGTGATGCAGCTAAATGCAGTATTTGGAGTTGGATGTGGAATCCTTAATAAGAAAAAAAAAATATAAAAGTGATGGAAGAACAATTGCAATGGAAGTAGATTTATGGAAACCAAATGGGAAGTGTGAAGGGAAAAGAGAGTAAATGCTGGGACAAGTTTTATGTTCTCCACAATTTACTGCTTCAATTATTGTACAGTGCATATCAGCTAATAGTTTTTCCACAAGTTCAATTTTGTCACTGTTCACTTTCTGTCAGAGATTATTACATGGAGTTGGATTGTTGAACAGCGGCTACATTTCATTCCTAATATGGCTGCACTTCAGGGGAGGGATTGTTACTTGTTACTGCTGAATTATCTCAGTTTTTAAAGGAATCTGAGGTCCTTTGCCTGGAAAGGGCTCCACAGATGTGTGATGAGTGTATTTTACTGGGAAATACTCAATAGGGTGGGTTTCCTTGTAGTTACATCACAAGGCTCTTGGCAATAATTTTTTTTTTTTTTTTTTTTGATTCTCTGGGTACCCTTGACAAGTGGAACATGTTTTCGTTTAGCTCCCCATAACATAAACACAAAAATATCTGCTCTCCCAGATGCGCTGGGGAACGTATTGTTTGTGAAGTATTTTAAGGTCCTCCGAACGAGAAGGAATTTGTATTGTTGCATTTTGCTTACTAGAAACCAGCAAGAGCTTTTCCACAGCTCATTCTGTCACTGCCTGCTCACATCAGGGGGTTGGGAGGGTGGGACACGTGGGGACACGTGGCACTGACTCGTGTTCACGTTTGCCAGCATAAATGACCTTTCTGGGATAGATTGTTTAGAATTTTGATGGGAATATAGGTTAACTTTGGGTTCACTGGTCCCTTCCAGTCCTCTTACAGCTGCAGGGCATTTAAGGATCTGGTCCAATGAGGGAGAAAAGGAAGGCCGCTTTTCTAAGGTTTTATTTTGATGGGTGCACAAAATGAGATTTCCCCCTAATCCCCCGTGTAATTCACTCCCGTAATCTCTTTGTAGGCACATCAATTTAATCCTTGTTATTACAGAGAGGACCTAAAACATTGCAAGGGTCAAACCATACCATTACACAGACGAGGCCAAGATGTTGGATCTCCCTACACTTTATATATAATAAAGATTCACGTCATTTACATCTCAGCGCTTTACTGGAAATATTCCTTGCAGTAAGCATTCACAGAAAATTTAAAACAAGGGGGGAAAAGAAAAGAGAGAAAGTATTTGAATGAGAAACATGCAGTGCAACACTGCCAGCAAAGAGATTTTTCTGCTGCATGATAATGAATGGCAAAAGCTGGGGGAAAGGGTTTTTAATGTCAGTGGAACCCAGAGATGGAAGCACAGTTTGCAGAGTTGCTTATGATTTCCTTTATATTCAGCTCCATGGACTGTGTTAGTGCAGAGCAGACACACAGAGGCAATAATCTATTAAACCCTGATGTAAATAGGTTTCTTCTGCACAGTATTCCAAGGTCTCAGGTTATTTGCATACTGAAAATGTGCCTTTGCTGTTAAATGGGCATGGCTTATAATCAAAATCCCCTGTGTATTAATAAGTGATTACATCCAGGACAGTATTCCATCCTCCTGTTTAGGATTTCTTACTGGTAGACTGGAAAAGGAAATTCTTAACTCCATTGTAAAATCCTTCTGCCTCCTGAAATGGAAACTGGGATGGTCACCTCCCCCATGATGGGATGTTTGTCCCTCACTGTGCTGCTGAATCCTCCTTTCTACACTTAATACTGCAAACAATCATAGAAATACGTGTGAACACCAGGATACCAAACTGCACCACTGCTTGCACCAGGCTCTGGGTACTTTCTAGAAAGTCTCATGAGCTCATACAGTGTTCTCATTTCCCTGTATGCACTGTATTATACTCCCTTCAGTGTTTTCTCCTTTGCAAAATGGACTCACCAAGCACAGGCTGTTTGGAGGACAGATATTTGCACGTCCTCCTGAGTCATCTGTGCCCACATCCTTAAAATTATTTAAGCATCAGAGTAAAACAGCTACATATCCATGAGGATCTGGGTCAGGGATGGATTAGAAAATGCTATCTTCACTTTGAAGTCCAACTTCAATCCAAATGTGCTTGCTCCACGCTGCTCCTGCCCTTCTTGCTTATTTATACCAGAAACCTCTTTGTTAGTGAGGGAAGCAGAAATAGGTTACTTTGACTCTCAGTCCCTAAACCACGAATTCTTGGGCCACTGTTGGTTCTGAGGAAAATAATATCTTTGTGGGGGTGGCAAACCTACACTGAGGCACCACATGTCAGGGACAGGAAAAGGAATAAACCATTGGGACTGGTGGCCAAGCCCAGGGAGAAAGCAAGTATAGATGACCTGAGTACAGCAGAAATTCCTGCTCTTACTGGAAGCACTGGTTGAAGCTCATCCACTTTTGTATGAGACAGAATAAATACTGCTTTAGGTGTCTTTCTACAGGGAGAGACTTCTAAACCAAAGGTCCTTTTCTGTTCAACACAGGCCTTATCAAGGGTTGTGGTTTTGCTGTGCTTTGCTAAATGGTGGCTCACACCTTTGGTGCTCTGTGAGCAGTGGCCGGTGACATTTTTTTTTCCAGAATGAAATACATGAAGCAATATCACTGTCTGCAAGTAGTAATAACTGGCCATCTGTATGTCATAATATTAAGCCTCCATTTCCATAATTTTCATAAAAATAGAGGACTGTTCTTCATGGTGCTTTTGGGGGAAATTTTAAGTTCTCTTGGCTAAAGTATCTCTTTTTTTCTTCACAACAAACACGTGGAATTTTAAGGGATGAAACAGAAACCACTCGTTCACAGAATCCCAGAATCATTCAGGTTGGAAAAGGCCTCCAAGACCATCAAGTCCAGCCTGTTGCTGATCCCCACCTTGTCAACCAGAGCAGAGCACGGGACACTTGCAAGAAAACATGTACAGACGAGTAAATAAAAAGAGGTCACAAGTATTTTCAGAGCTATTTCTCAGTTTTGAAGATAACATTCAAAAATATATCCTTCCCCCCTTTTCCCACATGTCAAGACCTTGTCTCAGCCTCCTGAGGATCAAAAATTAATGGGAGAGATTGTAGAGTCCACGTGGAACATAATAATGATAATAATAGTTTAATTTTTTGGTCTCTATCTTACACAGTTCCAATCATTTTTCTGACTCTTCTTGTATTTTTGTAGTACTCCTGCATCTAAAAGGATATTGCCTAATCAGTAGCTGTCACTGTTTTAATTATCATAGCAATATTCACTCTACAAAGCTATTTAAATCAGGCACACTCACATTCTCATCTAGTATTTCCACATTCCATTTATTTCCAATATTCTTAAGAATCTTGTGAGACTTATTTGAAAACTGTCTCTGTTCTCCTCTGCTGAAGAATCACCTCTGGCTGGATTTCTCCTGCAGTATAAACCAGCCTGGCCACCCTCTTGTCGTGGTTTTGCCCACCAGCCCATCCCTGGGGCTGAGGATGGTTTTGTCCAGGTGATTTCCGGACAAAAAAACCAATCAAAAAGTTCAGTGACGCCTTTGCTAATTACATCTTTAAGAAAACGGAAGAGAAGGTTGTGGCGCAGTTGAAATTAAGAACAGCAGCCATGTAGAAGGGTAGCGGGCCCGAGGAGGGCCAAGGCCCCCTCCTCCCCCGGCTTGGGCCGGAAAGGGGGGGCAGGTGCAGCACTGAAGCCTCTCTTCTCTCTTGTGAGAGAGTGAAGAAAAAAAAAGGTTTAAAAGACGAACTGCTTAGACGAGAAACCGCTGCAGAAGAATTCCAACCATGAGATAACAAGACTTTCAAGGTCAAAGCTGCAGTCGCAGGAGAGAAAAGAAAAGTTCGAAGGGGAGAGCTGCTTTTTCTCCTTTCGCTCTCCCTCCCTTCAGCAGGGTAAAGACTGAAAAATAAAACCCTGCCACCTGTAGAAAGTTTGTTGGGGTGAAGAGACCCCCATGCGGCTCACAGAGGAGCTTGTGGATGCACCAGAGATTTGTGACTTTAACAGAGAGAAAGCCTTATGCTGGAGTAAAAGCGGCTCAGATGAGGCAGAGTCCTGTTAAAGACTTTGTGACCCTCGAAGGGATCGATGCTTATGCTGGAGCGAGACGGCTCAGATAAGCTTGGGATCTCAGTGAGAGATCCATGCTGCTGCTGTTGAAGATTTATGACCCTGACGGGTATTAGAACCTACGCTGGAACACAAAACGGTTCAGGTAGGGATGTTGGGATCCATGTGTGGGATCCGTACTGCTGGTGCTAGAGAGAACCTACACTGGAGCAGAAAATGGCTCAGGTGGGATATTGGGATCCGAGTAAGGGATCCAGACTAGACCCATGCCGAGAAGTCAATCAAGAACTGTTCTCCCATGGGGAGGGACCTCCGTAGGGAAACAGGGGTGAACTCTTAAACCATTATCCCCTGTAACCCTGTGGAAGAAAATCCATAGTAAGCAAGTGTCCCCTTGCAAGCCTATGGAAGGAAACCCTTCAGGACCTGGGTAACCCTCAGCCTTCGGTTTTAGCCCAGGAGGGGGTAGGCCCAGCCCTGGAGGCCGACATAGAAGAGAGAGAGAAAAAGTTCCAACTGCGACGAAAGTGCTGCAGAGTTACTAGAGAGAGAGAGAGCTGGAATTCTGAGAACAGAAAAGGAGTGCTTCTCCTCCTTGGACTGATATAAAGGGAAGTGGGGGGAGAAGTATCTTTTGTAAATACATAATACCTTTTACTCAAGTAGAATTGTTGTAAATATAATTCTTTAGTTTTAGTTTGTTAATAATAAATACTCATACTTTTTTTAATTCAGTCTCTTTTTGTCTGCATAAACCTTCTCTCAGCTAATAGTAATTGTATGGGAGGCAAAAGTAAATTGAACCAAGGCAAAACCACGACACCTCTCCTGGGCTGTTACAGCCCTGTTAGAGATGGGAACAAGGACATACAGTTTCCTGGGAAACTGTATCCACCTGCTCATTGTTGGCTTCAAAATGGTAGGAGGAGGAAAAAAAAAAAAAAAAATCACACATCATTTTGTGCTTTTTCCTTCATGGCCAAAACTTGCCCAAAGTTTGAATGGGCTAGGCAGAGCTGTTAAGAGAAATACAGACTGTGTTGGCAATGCCTGCTGTGATTGGAATCACAGGGAAGACTGAGGAAGGGCCTTTTGGGATTTGTTCAACTGGCAAACAAGAAAATAAGTATCAATAGCACATTCTAATAAACCTTCATGTGACCAGAAGCTTTATCCAACTGCTGCCACCTTTTAATCACGTGCAGTTGTGGCAATCCTTGCAGTGTTCACACAGAGAAGATTCCCACTGGAATTAACAGGGATTTGCCTGAAAAAGGGTTGAACAAGTGCAGACTCACAGCCCAGCCCGACAAGCCTTTTCTCATGACAGCATCCAATTAAAATTAATGAAGTAACTTGGTCAGGATCACCCAGGGAAACGATGGGAGAGGCAGAGGTAGAGCTCAGGTTACCAAGATCCTTGATGTTACAAAGTTAAAAAGCACTGAGAAGACAGAAATGCTGAAGAACTGTGAGAAATGCTGCCATTAGCTGAAGTGGCTCCTAGGCAGTCTGTCTGAGCTCATCAATTTACACATATACACATATTACATATATATATATATCACTACCAAGATAATAATCCTGCAGTATTTCTAACCTCTCTCCCATGTATTATGATTGAAATGTGAGAGTATCTTATCTTCTGTAAAGGAAAATAATTAGATCTTAACACGCCAGGTGGACTCAACCTCAGTTCTCTCCACCTACACCAAATTCCAGCTCCCCCTCGACACCTCAGAGCAGCCCAGAGATGATGCTCTTTCACATGCAGTTGGCTGGGCCTGATTTTGCCCCTTGCCCAGCTCAAACCAGTAAATTATATTCTGACTGTGTCCAGCTCACCCTGGAAGCAGCTGAAGGGAGGTGACATCCCTTCTCAGTCTGGCTGAGAAAGCAGCTGTTAAATCAATTCATAATCACCTGTGGTGTCAGATTGGCATGAGGGGAATGAGGAGGATGTGAGGATTTGGCCTGTTAGTTATAAAATAAGCAAATTTTATTGCTTGTGTTGCAAACGCCACACAGGACTCAGTAAAAACAGGAAGAGTTTCAGAAATCTAATTTGCTTTTCATTGTGTATGCTGTTTGATTACCTTGTACCTTTCTTTCTGCTTGCAATAAAAATAGTTACTTTCCAGTCATTTTCGTTTTAGGTCTCTCTCTAGCACTCACACACCAATATAACATTTGAATTGCAAATACGGGGAGAAATATTTATTAAAGAGAATCACTTCCTCTGGATTTTATGTATATATGCATCTATATCTTCCTAATGTTTTCAGCTGCTCTGGGGGTTTATTCTGTCTTCTGGCAGATGGCTTTTAACCAGCTCTGTGTCTCTAAGTGAGGAAGCAGGGAGGAGCAGAGAAAAAAAGTCAGGAAAAAAGTACATTTAATGTACTTTCCTGGAAAACTGTTCAATCACAGTTTCTGAAAGGAACATCTGAGGATTGTGCAAGAACTTCAACGCTCAGAGAAAGCTCCCCCTTGACTAGACGCTCACTGAGACCTTGTGTGACTCCCATGCAATTTAAATGATTAAATGAATTCAAGAGGAAGATCCTATAATGAAAATTGCATCCTCTCCTATTTTTCCAGCTGCCTGCCCTTCTCCCAGCTCACCTCACCGAAAATGAGGAGATTGCTTGCTGTGCTCCATTACACTCCAAAAGGAACAAGGAAGAGTGGCTGAACAAAAAAAAATATAAAACACATCAACACATGTCTGCAAACACTGTGATGGTGCCACCCAAATGTCCAGAATACAATATATTTCCTCCAGAGTGCCAGCTTCTCATGGGAACAGCACAAGAGGAACAAAAAAAACCCCCACCTCCCTGACACGCAGCTGAACAAATCCACGCAGGCCACCGAGAAAGGCAAATTGGGTTAGTCCCCTGTGGGAAAAGCAGTTTTCACAAGCTTCTTCCATGGAGAACATGAAGTGTTTTCCCACTGGTGCAGACACTGTTAACCTTTTCTGCAAAGGAACCAAGGCTACATCGGATTTTCACTCCCTTGAGCTGGAGTTGCAGAAATCTCTGTGGCTGTGCGGGTGCAAACAAAGGAAAAGGTCCCCTGGTCATATTGAAACATCATGGTACAGAAATAAGACCTAAAAGTCCCATCTTTCTCCTCATCTTTACAAGCTGCATTTCAAAACCACTTATATTTGCTGCTCAGGAGATACTGGTTTTTTGGAAGCCTGTATATACTTCCATATGTGATTTGTGTCTGTCCAGAGGGTCTGTCTTATCTTTCACTGAAGTCAGTTGGAGATGCACTAATCTGGCATAAATTTAGGGGTTTTCTCACTTCCATAAATTCAGGATTATGGTGGCATTGCCTGTGACAGGGCCAGGCAGTGAAACCATGCAAGACAGAGGCCATAAATCTGTATATAACTTCATATAGAACTATATCATAACAATGAAGATCCCCAGCCATCCTTCTCCACTCTGTGACCCTCCCTCGCTCTTGGTCACCATCAGCTTGGCTTTCAGCAAAGATACTGATGAGAGATATTAACATAAATGACATCAGAATAACGCCCCTTAATTACTCTCCATGCCTGCATTTTCCCTCTACTCCTCTGACAAAGAGATTCTGCCTTTTTTTTTTTTTCCCCTTAAATAAGTTGATAAAACGTTGTCAGCTTAGGTACTTTGTGCTTGATGAGCTGTAAACTTAAGATGGAAGGGGTGAAGAATCCAGATTTTGTCTTAATGTGTGTAGATCCACGTGTTCCAGTGATGTGACACAACACAGATCCATTGCTCTCAGCCAGTGCCTTGAGAAAGGACTTCCTAATTTCAAACACAACAGACTCTGCTCCTTCCATGGAAATCCAGGAGGATACTGGTTTGAAAAATTGCAGGATATAGGTCTTGACAAGTGTTATTTTAGCAGTAGGATACCCCATTCTCCCACTATTACTGCATTCATAAACTGAAATCAATATTTTTCAGTGTTATTTGCAGACTAAATCATGATAGATGTTTTAATTTTGAGGTTGCTGTATTGAATTGAGCCATTAATAGGATTTTCCCCCTCTCTGTCTCCCCTAAACAATGTCCCTATTTTCCCTTCACAATAAGTCTCCTGACTACATTTTTAACAATGCCAGAAAGAAAAATCCTTTATTACAGAATGTATTTTTAAGGTTAATTTCTTTCCTTTTATAGGACATGCACATATAACTCTGTTTCAGAGCAGTACCAATTGAAACACCATTTGAGTCTGGAAAGATGCAATTACTAATGTAGAATCAGCAGGGACACCCAGAGGCTACACAAAATCACTATTTTTTTGTAAGTCTTACTCCTAGTTCATTGAGTCTGGTGGTTTATCTCCAGGAGAAACTTAGACCATGTATTTCATCTGCAGGCAAATCTTGCTTCTGATCTCATTCTTTTTTGCTCTTGTGGCATCTTAAATTGGCTCCACCGTGAAAACTGAGCTGTGAATTCAACAAAGAGCCATGGCTGGTGTTGGACCTTTCCCCCCCTGAGGAATGTCCACCTGGTAAATTCAGGTCTGCAGTTCACTTTGATTACCTGTGACAAAAAGCTGCTATTCCTTCCTTCATAAGGAGAAAATGATTGCTCTGCCAAAATGTCAAGTCACTACAGTGAGAAAGAACAAACACAAACCTCACTGGCAGCCAAAGTAGGGGCAGAGGTGGGTTTTGTTGAGACAACAAGGTATTTAAAACCACACAGTATTTAAAACAACTTTCCATTTTCATTCTTCCATGATAGAGAGAAAAAGGAAGACTTCAGTCTGAGTGAAGCAATTTCCCTTTCACTTAGAGGAAAAAATAATAACTGACTTCATTCGCTTTCCTTTAGGTAGGACGGAGGTGCACCTGAGAGAGTATCTTTGGTGTATCCTTGTCAGAGCACAGAGGAGGATGTTATGACACTGAAAATAAGGCCTTTGTGCTTGCCCAGGAACGTGACACTATGTTAAATGAGAATCCAATTCCTACTTGACACTAAAAAAATGCTGAAACACCCCTCCCCACCCCCGAATTATAAATGTGGGCAGGAGCACAGCTCCTTATACATTTTGAGACACTGTTCATTTGAGAAAGTTGACTCTGCTCTTGACATTTGCTTTTACATTCATGGCACTAAAGCTCTGGAAATCTGTAGGGGCAGTTTCTTAATAGTTTGGCTTCCAAAAAAATCCGAGAATATCCAGCCAACTAAACAGTCCAACCAGCAACGTATGCCAACTTCAGTGCTAATTGCTTGTTTTATGCCAGACCAGCTGAGTGGCTGCTACCTTACATTTTCACTGAGCTAAACTCAACTTCTATCTTTGATTTTCTCAGTAACACAGATCGTAAAAGGAATAATTTGGAATTACTGAATATTTTGGCTGAGCAGAACAGAAGCGCTATCTTTCATTCTTTAACTCCCCCCCCTTTTTTTTTTTATAAAATTAAATGTTGGCAACTTCAAACTGATTTTGAAGGCTAAAGTTGAAAAATCTTGTTTGAATTGCAGTGTATTTATATTTATATTTCCAACATTTTTTCCATTTTTAAGCCATCAGCCAAATCAGTGAAGAACTATGACTGTTGAACAAATGCATTTTTGGTAAATAAATCATTAGTAAAATTTATGAGTCTGATTCATTCCACTCTAGATACTGTTTGTCATAATTTTCTAAGATCATTCTTTGCTTAGAAATATGGCTCGCTTTCATCTGTTTGTAAATCCCTGAGTGTATCTCTAACCTTGAATTAAGGAAGTGATTGATGAATAGTCACTAATATTTCCATGATTGCTGCTACACTGCAGCCCCACTGATACTCGACTCCCACTGGATCAGATTTTGGGCAAACAAAGCAAATCTCCCTGTCTAGAATCACTCATAACAGGAGTGCTTTAGAAAGAGTAAAAGAAGACAAGACCAAAATCTGCTTTTTAGAAGTTCAGGGCTGAAACAGAGGCAGAGGGAATGATTTTCCTCAGGTTTTGCAAGAAATCTGTAGAAGAGATCAGAAACTGAACCATCTCCCAAGATTCCCTGAGGTTCTTTACTACAAGACAATCCTTCCTGGAAAGGAAAGGCAAACCACACTTGTTATTTCCCCATTTGCTGAGCTCAGAATGTGGGGAGGCTGCTAAGCCAGTAATCACCTCAGGCTCTGGGAGCACAGCTGCTGCAGAACAGGGCAGAACAACCCAAATAAAACAGCACTTTCCTCAAAGAGCTCATAATTTAGACACTACTGGTGCCTCCAGTACCTAAAGTGCTTAAGATTACAACTGAAATCAGGAATTGTAAAAGCAATGACACATGGCTTCATTATTTTTGCAAACAGTGACAGGCTCACAGGGATAGGAGGATCTGAGTTTTAATATGCTGATGAGAAGGTCTGTGTTTATATTCTTATGGGAGAAGTTATTTTTGAAACGAGAAATGACATGGAAATATGAGAGGAGGAAAAGCTGTTTTTCTCCTAACTGGCATGCAAATGAAATGGTACAGTTGTTTTTGAGAATATTTGTCTGCTAAAAGTAATTCAGATATTTAGAAGAAAAGGATAATCCAGAGAAGATCATGAGGCACAAATGAAGGGAAGGAGATTTAGCAAAATTCTTAGCTTTCAGTTTAATTAACAAGAAAAGACAATGTCTTTGGATTCTGAATCCAAGGACTGTTCCCTTCCCCCCAAAAAAAATCTGAAACTGTTGCAGCACGGATTGTGTTTAAATAAATTTGAACTAGAACTTATTTAGCTCTTCATTAAACTAACTTTAACTGCATATTTCTGATCATTGGTTAATGACAATGAGCTGAGGCACATCACGGATAGTTAGACACAGAGAAACTGTGTGAAAAGCTGTTTCAAGAAAGCAGATACTCTTCTGCCAGGCAGCATCTCACACTTTCTGCAACAACTTACTTATGCACCAACTGCACCCCACTGGCAAAACAAGTTCTGCAGTAAGAGACACATTTCAGGACAAGAAGTGCCTTTTTCCAGGAGGAAACAGGAGACTGGTCTGTTTAATTAATATTTGACAGCATTGAGCAACTTTGTTTCCCTTTTTTTTTTTTTTTAATTGAGTGTTACAAGGGCAGAACCTTAGTCAAGTGGACAGTAAAAGCTCTTCCCTTTCCATTATTCTACCAAAGACTGGTTACTTTCTCATAGAAAGTTTTTCCATGTGTTTGCAACAAAGCACAAAGGTTTCTAAAGAAGAGAAGGAAAAGGGTGAGAGAGGAGCTTCAGAACAGCCAGGGTCTGAAAGAGTTCTCAGCATCCTTTCAGCTTCCATGAAAACCCCCGATTTTGGTCATTCTAAACCCATAAGAGTTACTTAACAATAAAACTGCTATTTTCATCTCACTGGCCTGAATGAACATTTGTCTGATGTTATAGAAAAAATATTTTAAGGAAAATGAGTAAGAGGCCAAGAGCTCTTTGGTGCTCGATTCACCGCAATGGGTTTCAATCTGGATTCACAGGGATGGCTTGAGAGGGATGGTCAGAGATTTCAAAGGAAGCTTCCAGAAGGTGGGAGGGCAGGCAGGATGCTGGAAACCATCACTGGAAGTGTTTCCCAGCAGGTTGCACCACCCCTCAGTCTGAGTGAGGCAGGTACAAAGTGATGAACTGAAAGACATCCTGAGGTCTTCTGCAGCTCTATTTTTGTGATTTGGGGTCAGTGTTTGCTGGTGAGCCTTCCTTCTGTGAGCTGTGCAAGAACATGTGTTGGTGTTCACACACCATTCCAAGGCTTGCTGAAAGGAGCTGGCATCACTCCCGGGCCGTGGCTGAGCCGCTGTCAGGCCTTCCAAGCAAAGCTGGGTAGAGCTGAGCCGGCACTGGAATGGAGGACCTTTGAAGAGCACAAAGTCACTGAGAAAACCTGGAAAAGCTGGCAAATTACAGAACTGATGTGTTCAGCATGGGACAGAACACCGTGGCTCCAGTCACTTCTGATTATTGCTCAGGACATCGTCGTCATCCCGGCCGTACTCACAGCTGGCCAACCATTTCTTGCTCCCTAAGCTGCCTTTGTGATTTAACGTGTAAAAAGACTGTTCACTCTTGCTATCACAGCTTTGTACATGACTGAGAGCTGACTGCTGGGAAGGAAGGAAGGTCCTCAAGCAGCTCTGGGGCAATCAGAACTGCTCCTGGGTTTTCTGGCTTTCTGGGAGAGGGTT
Source organism: Myiozetetes cayanensis (assembly GCF_022539395.1). Classification (NCBI taxonomy): domain Eukaryota; kingdom Metazoa; phylum Chordata; class Aves; order Passeriformes; family Tyrannidae; genus Myiozetetes; species Myiozetetes cayanensis. Next base: position 69,001,279 of record NW_026087521.1, on the reverse strand, counting down.
TGTGTGTTGACAGGTTGGAACTGTAACACACCACAGGCTTGGCTGTGCATGAAGTGCCCACGTGAAGAACCAGGCTCAGGAAACCACACTGCAGGTGTCTGATTTAAATACTTAGTTCAGGTACCTGAATTAAAGAGCTGTCTAGTTTATACCACTATCTATTTACACCTCTGCTCTGACACAGATCAGCAAATGCAATGAACAGCCAAGCTCGAGACCTACTCGTCTTGTGTTGGTGTTCACTGTCAAACTGGGGCTGTGCCCCATTTCATGACAAGTTACTTCTGGGGTGAAATGTCACCCCCAAACATTAAAAAACTTTATTTTGGAAGGACTGGAGTGAAGCCTAACGTGGTCCTCCCAGACAATTGTGATGGCTTGACCACTAGTATTTAGATGAAGAGCTGTGCAGTTGGTGTTTGGTGACAGTTTCAAGAGAAATGGCCAATAATCAATGATGAAATAAAGATGAACCTCGGTATGTAAATCTGAGGGTGCTTAAACAGGAGTTTTCTCATGTGCAAAATAGTGGTACTTGAACATCCCAGACAAAAGCATGAACGTCTCTCTGAGAAAAATCTCTTTTGGAAAAACCACCTCTGAAAACAGTGCAGAGAGTATACACAAACCACCCCTTCATCAAATGAAAACTGAATTGGGAAAAAATCTTGAGAAACTGCATTTAACTCTCACAGTATTTGTGTGGATATTGCCAAAACTGAGAACTCAAAACTGCTCTTGCTCAAAATTCTTGAGGAGAAAAGTAAAATTCATAACAAGAGTTGCTAGAGTTCTGCTGCTTGTGGTGGGAAAAATGTTGTAAATTCTTGCATTCTTCCAAAAGGAGAGCTGAGGTTACTCTGTATTACAAGCAAGAATTGTTAAGTGCTCGTTTTTAAGAATCACATTCCATTAGATGGCTTACAGGAAACCTCATTTATCCATCTGCTTTTTCTTTCCTAGGAAAATGCAAAATTAAGTCATCATGACAACATTTTATTGTGTACAAAATTAGCTTGATTACTAAATCAGACAAGAATTCCAATTGAAACAGATATAACAATAGTTTGGAAAATAAAATCCTTATGGTTCCTCCTTCCTGCACTTTAAAAATGAAGAAAGATTAGCCCCATGTTATGGCAAGTGCTGTGTTGTTGGCTGTATAGTGCAAAAATGGGGATTTTAAGGGGTATAATCCATGCTCCATTCTGCCTATTAAACTTGTTCTGCTTTATCCTGATAATGTTCTGGTATATAAAAAATATCTGGGAACTGAGGATCCCAAGCATCTGTTCTTTATTCCTGTTTATTGTAGATTTTGATTTTATATTCGTGTCACAGCAGCCCTGACACGGTTTTTGTGGGATTAGGAGTTGGTGCTGATAACTCTTCACAACACATGCACATAATAAATCTCTAAAAGGATACAGGGTACAAGGATAGTAAGTTCTGTTCCTACCTAACTTGAGGCCTTGACAAGTCAGACACTTAGCTGATGTGCCTAAATTAGAAACAAGGTCATGTCAGGCTTCCCACAGAGTTAATTCACCCTTCCTGAGGGAGATGCAGCCCACCTATGGAATGAATCACCCACTGCAGGTGCCAGGCCTTCCTCCCTGGCTGCAAAGAGACCCTCCAAGTGACCTTCATCCAAATATAGATTCTTTACTCGGGTACTTGAAGGTAGTTTAGAAGAACCCAGGTAAGTTTAGATGAGAGAGGGAAACAAAAGGCAAGATGAAATGGGAAGGCATGCTGTGTTTAAAGAACCAGAGCACACTTGGTGTTTGAAGTTTTGATCAGAAGAAAACCTGAACACCTTAAAGAACTTCTGTCCCTCATTCTTTGTGTCCCATTTTGGCCTCTGACCTTCCATTCCAATAAAGAACCCGAGCCAGCAATAACCCCTCGACCCTCCTGCCCTGGTTTAAGGTGGGTACTTGCTCAGGAATGCGAGGCCACCTGTCCTGGGTCACACCCAAGGGCCATCTCTGCCAGTTCCCAGTTTGACAACAGCCAGAATTACTTCCCTGTGGAGGAGCTCAAGCACTGGAACAGGCACAGGGTGACATTTTTCTGCAATATTCCTCCAGTTTCTAACAGTCTGTGGCTCAGGGTGCCCTTTGTGCTTAACAACCTTCAATTGTGTTTCTCTTACATTGACCTCCCAAATGCCCCCTGTAAACTGTTGTCCCCACTGTTTCCTGGGGCAAGGAATTGCACTGCTGAACTGCTCCTTTCCCTTTGTCTCCTCTGATTTTGTGGTGTTTCCTGCACCACACCAGGAACCCTCGATGATCCTCCCCTCCTCTGAAACCCCTGAAGGGTTAGTACTGAACCATTTGGTGCAAACTCACAAGAGACTCAAAGACCTGGGGAATGGTGCCTCCTTTTTGCCTTTTCCAGGCTCAAGAGGACACAACCGTTCGGCTTAAAACACAAAAGGCCTCATAAACACAATATTATGGAATAATGACATGGAAGGAGAACACTGATGCTGGATCAAGGGCAAGAGCTTTGTAGCCAGCTGGAGATTTAACACAGACATGTGAAATCCAACTTATGGAGATCTTCAAAAGAGGTCATTCTGCCAGAGTTCCTGAGAGGACAGAGAAAAGCAGCCTCTGAAACTATGCCTCTCCCTATTACCTGAGGAAGTTTTTACCCTGTTGGATAAAAACTAAAATAATTTTGATGGGTTACTGTCTTCTAAACCAACAGTGAATGCTAAACTTTAGGAACTGATTAGAATGATTTTCAAACTCCCTTTAATAAAAGGGAATGCAGTTAGTCAGTGATAAAAAAAGAAACTATGTTAGGGAACACAGTGTGTTAAGACAATTATTTTTTAAAGTTTAGGCAAAAGACAAGCAAGAAGAGAGCTCAGACTTTGTAAGGAAATATGCTAAGCAGGAAAGACCATGTTTCTCCATGAACTTTTCAGCCCAGCTGGAATTCCAAGGCAGTTACAAAGTGCAGAAGCCAGAAAAACAGTTTAAATATTTGCATGATTTTGTTTGTTTGTTATCACACCGAGTTCCTTCTAGCTGTCTACTCGTATATAAAAACTTCACCAGTGGCTGTGACTAACGCAGCCAGTAACCTTTTCCACTCCAAGCACAGGCTTTATTACCTCCTGGAATGGGTATAGCAAGTTTACTACATGGTTGAACGTGAAATGGTGCAGGAAGAGGGAAAAGCAGTGCCTAGTTCCACAGGACTCTTCTTAAGGGAGTGAAATAGTGGTGAGAAGGATGCATTTAAATTGTGTTATCAGTTCCAGGAGGTGTGTGGTTCCTCCAGCCGTGGCAGGGAGTTAATGACATGTTGGCAGGCACACCTAAGTGGACAGATCAATACAGATCCTTTGTTTTCAGATACTGCACTGTTAATCTCAGCGCTGAAGTGCCCCTAAAAGATGGTTTCCCTGCAGGGAAGCACAGAGTTTGCTTTTGGAAAGGAGTGCCTGCAGACACCCCCTCTGGGCCATCCTGCCTGGATTCCCAGAGCCCACAGAGACCGGTGATTCCATGCTCTGGAAGCATCAAAATAAGCTGCTCTTGCAGTGTGACACATGGACAACCCGAATGAGGCACAGATGGGGAGCACTGAAGGAAAATACAGATAAAACAAGTTGCTGAGCTTTGGGGTACTGTGATTTCTATCCATCTACAGCTTCTCTTTGTCTTGACCTCACTACCTTTAATTTTTATTTTAGTCTCAAATGCTCCCCCTTTGCTCAGATCCATCTCCTCTCTTTCACAGGCCCAGTCCCTTCCCTTGTGTTCTCATCTCCTCTCACTCAGTATCTGGGATTCCCTGTCCCTGTTTTCTAGTGAGAGCTCCCCAAAACCACTCAGACCATGTAACAACCCATACAACAACATGGCACATGACATGTGCCAACAGGAGCCTTTATACAGAAGTTAAATAGGCTTACAATACAGTAAGTTTATTTTTCTTGTAATTTCTATCTGCCTCTCAGATGGGAAAGGGAATCATCTTTTCATATCAAGTCTCTTTGTGAGGATATTCAGCTCCCACAGTGTCAAACGTCTCAGTTCAAGCCCAAGCCTCTGTTACAAGCATTTAGCAATCTTATTAAGAGGAAGCAATAATAGACAGGAATAATTTGACAGCAGGTAAAAACCACCAAATTTCTGAGTTTCCATTTCCTAGGTCCCTCTAAAGTACTTGCTCTCCTGCCATGACTGAAATACCCAATGATCAGAGAAGCTGCTGAGGGTTGGAAAAAGTCCTGACCAGGATGTCACATCTGCTCACCATATCCCACCCACGCCTCCATCTCATATATGTTTTGGGGTGCTAACTGCTGGGTTTTTAATTCCAATTTGATATTTAGGAGGAGAAGAGCTTGCAGAGCCTGGTGGTGCCCTCGGGGCCCTGACATCAAGGTGAAAATGGATCTAATGGATCATTGCTGATCTATATAAATATGTATTATGTACAAGCCTATCCAGGATTTCTCTTTGTTTTAAATATGTTTTTTTATATCTATACATTAAATTACACACATGGCTGCTGTGATTGCTTTAGCACCTTGGGGGTACATCTGACCCCAAACTCCTGAACCATCCAAAACTGCAACAGTGCTGGAATTACATTTTGAAGATGTACAGGTAAGTAACACCCTTATAAGGATATAAGTCCTTATATCCAGAATATGGAAATTATTTGTACTTTTGCCACTCTCTGGGTTCTGTACTTGTGCAGATTTCTTTCTGCTTTGCAGTGGCTTGGTAATTTTCTATCTGTCTCCTGTGTTGCTGCAACTGTTCTCTCTGATTGAGCATCTGTAACACCCTGAATGGAAACACATCCAAGGCACCGACACTCCGGGGATTAAACACTCCTGGTAGAGACATTCTTCAAGAATTTTACAGAGGAAAATGAACTTGCTACTGGGAAATAAAAAAAAAAAGAAGCATCCCCTCTCTTCAACCTGTGACACAGAAAGTACCAGATATGTCCTACCAAAAGGGTAAATTAGCATAGAGAAATCTTAGGGGACTTTGAGAAAAAAACACAGATTCCTGTGTTCTGACTGGCATTGCAGGCTCTATTTCCAGATACACAGCAAGCCCTGGCTAACAGCATCATGATTTCAGAAAGTACATTCATGTCAGGCTCAATTCCTCCTTTATGGACAGGCATTATTTCTGGGAATTAGCTGAAAAAGCAGTCATTTCTCAGCTGATTGAGGCTGAAAGGGCTGATTAAACGGCCCTTTTGGGTAGAACAGTAGCCCTGTATAATAAGAAATGGTAAATTATTAACATCATCCAAGGATTTCTGAGGAAATGAAAGTGGTTTTTTTTTTTTTTGCAATTCCCAGAACACCAGGAGCACACTGGTGTGGTGGGGCTGCTTCCCCAAAAACTGCCAGGAGCTAAGGTAGCACAGCACAGGCACTTTCATCACCAGATGACAGGGCAGTTAAGAATTTCAAAGGAAGGAAAAGCCTGGAGGACATCTGTCACAGGGATCAAAACGCTGTTCCTTAAACTTCTTTTTCATAAGAGGCACTTGGGATGTTTGAGAGTTATTTTTGGAGGGTGACACTGAGGAAAGCCCTGATCCTGTGCTCCCTGGCTGAAGCAGAGATGCCATGCTATGGTTTAACTCCAGATTGGTGTCTCTTCTCATCAGTTACAACTGGCACAGACAGAAGGAGCCACAGCAATGAGCCTGAAAATGCCTTTGCACTTCATTTTGCATCCAAATCCCGTTGGATTTGTTAAAAACTTTGACAGCCATTGACAACTTATTTGTACCGCTGTGATCACAATGCGATATTTTCGGCTTAGGTGGTGAAAAGGGGGGTTATCTTCCACCATCTACAAACTTCAGGGTTTCAGCCCGTGTTTCACTGCAGCATTCAGATCTTGTGCTCTCACCAGCTTCTCACATCATGAGCTAGAGAGTCTCTGACACTTCCATTATCTCCAGAGGCACTAAGCCATCATCACATCATTCCTGCCCATTTGCTGCTGAAGCGAAAACTGAGAGTTCATCTACACAGCAGACACTGCAATGGGGCATAAATTAACAGTATACACTGATTGATACCCCGTGGTACACACACACAACTCTACAAACCAGCAATCCAGCCTTATTATCACTTCATTCCCAAAAGGAGTCAATATTTGAGTCTGAAATTAATCGGGAAAAATGCGAATGGTTGGAAATCTTCCAGCAGTCATGTAATGGAAAGTCCCTCTCAAAGGAATCTCCATAGGGAAATGAATGCAATTAAAGACCAAGGTAATAAACTGCCAAGAAATCTTAAATTAGCTAGGGAAGCTTATTTAAACCCTGAGTTCCCCCAGTGAGGTGAACAAGGAGTGTCATCTGTCCCTGAGCTGCTGCAGAAAAGTACAAATATGAATATTCTACATAAACATCTCCGTATTTTCTGTTGCCTCTCTGCAAACACCCTACTGACTTACTAAAAATAAATTAATAACATTTATAGAGGTCTCCTGTGCAGTTCTGGTTAGCACCCTGTCTATCATTCAAAGAAATCCAAATTATTTGAGGCAAAGCGGCAAATGTGTTCTCCTTTTCCCACTGCTAAACAGGGCTCTGAATTGCTCCTTTTCTTTCTGTAGCAATAATTAAAATTAAGAAACTAGATCAGATACCACTGGACAGCCACAGGTCCCAGAATGCCCTACAACATTTTGCTAATGAGCACCAGCCTGAAGCTCTTTATGAAAGCAGGTCATCCCTTGAAAGGGGGGCAGAGCATGTGTTGTAATAAGAGACTTTTTTTATGGCTCACAGACAGAAAATATAAATATCAGCTTTATCAGACACTCTGTGGAGTTTGAGCTGGCAAAAGCCTTTTCCTCGTGCCTGAGAGTGCCATAATAAACAGAGCAGGGCAGTGGTGAGTGTTGCCTGGGTCTGTCCAGCAGTTCAGGCAGCTGAAGGAGCAGAGAGAGCCCCAAGAACTAAAACGGCCCTGAGGAGACAAAACGTGTGCTGAGCAATCCCACTGGCTTTGTTTATTTGCTGGAATTGTCTTCCATCGGGTCACCACGACTTTGGACTTTCACAGCTGCAGGGATCATCCTGCCTGGAGTGGATGATTTCACAGAAAAGAGAGAGCCCAGAATAGAAAAAAAGGGTGTTTGGCTGTTCAGAGGGAACAGACCAGAAGGAGCAGCTTTCCACCCCCGAGAGTAATGAGAGAAATTCAAACGCACTTGGAGGATGCAGCTGGATACAATTGTTTAAGAACCACTGAGAAGGAATTCCAGCCTCCATTCCCCCCCTGCCCTTTCCCCATTATCCACATCTCCTCTTATTTTACAACTGTACCACTCCTCTAATGTCTGATGTCTGTGCTGTATTGTCTGGCCTTGCATTGTCTGCAGCTTTGACGAGCTTTAAAATTGCCTAACTGCACAGTCCTAGCTGAGATTCTGGGTAGCAAGCAGCACTTGGGAACACAAAAAGTACTTTCCATTTGTCTTTATGACTTTGTAGGGGGAAAAAATAATTTAAAAGTTTTCCCAAACAGTCCAGAATACCAGGTCTCCAAAGAGAACGGGATAAAGCTTGTTTATCACATTAAAAAAACAAAAAAACCAACCAACCAAACAAAAAAACAGTGTGTGCTTTTACATACAGAGAGATACTCTGCTTCTGGTGGTGAAGAGTAGCAGCATAAACATGCAGGATGGCAAGGGCTGGGGCTGGAACAGAGAGGGAAGCTCAGCTCTGATCCTGCAGGAGAACCTGCACAAGGAGGGAGCTGTGTTTGACAGGAACAAGAGAAGGAGTTCTTTGAAAAGCAAAAGAAAAAGCCAAGCAGCCGTGTGTGTGCCTGGAAGCAGTGGGATAAGTGCCAGGTAGAGACTAAAGACAATAGTAGGAACTGAGAGGAGGAGCTGCAAACAAGGGCACGGGAGACAGAAGCTTTTTGGGAAGACAATGCTCTGGAATCTGAGTGACTGGATGAAGGACTGGGATGTGACAGCCAGGACCACGCAGAGGGGGACACACAAAAATAGATGGGCTGGGGGAACAGAAATAGAATTGATGGCTTGGATGAAAGAGGAGCTCAGGCCAAAGTGCACAGTCAAGGAATTCAGAGAAGATTTTGCCAACCCAACAGATAATAAATCTGAGACTGAGTGAAAGAAAATCTTTCTACATATTTAAAAGTCACAAGAAGTTTATTGTCAAGTTAACCATGGAATTATATTGTGAAGCAGGAGTTCCCAAGTATTCTGCTCAGTAAAGGCTCTCAACCATCTGAATTCCTTGTGGGTCACCATCTGAATTGAAAACATACTTGATTCGAAAATTAAATTATTTCCTAGACTATTTGCCATTACCTCATGGACGAGTAGTCTGAGAATTAGGCCATTTTTAGAGACTCCAGAGGGCACAAGGCTGAAGGAAGAGGTGGCAGTAAGTGTGGGATAAGGAGAGTTGGCTGTGTCCTGCCAGGGCAAAGGAGTAAGATCTGGCACTAGGAACATGGGGAAGAGGAGATGAAAGCAGGACTGTGGGATATTTTGATTTGAGAGACTGAGCTGGTTGGCCAAAAATGCAGACAAAAGACAAGGAACAAGGGATGGGGAAAATTGGGTTGAAGTCAGACAGGTAGGAATGGTTCAAAATAAAGTGAGAGTCTCTCCAGAGAGTACAGTGATCTGAATCTCCACAGTGATGCCAACAAACAAGAAACTGGATTACAAACTTCCATATTCAGTAATGAAACATGCTCAGTTTGATTATTCTCTTGGTCACATTCCTCCAGTATTTTTGTATTTTACTAAATATAACCATAGCCAAGTAGGTTTTAGGAAAGTACTCTCAGCGAACCCAAGCAAATTCCAAATTTTCCCCCTAAAATCTCAGAGCATTTGCATGCCTGTGGCAGTGTTATAGTGAGAACAGTGTGCTCACACTACTATATATACTGGGAATAACAGCCCTGAGAGGGCACTGGCTGGCAGACTTGGTACATCTCTGGTGTGAGCTGAGGGTCTGGCATCTGTGTTCTCCTTCCCATATCTGTATTTTTACTGAAATTCCCCTTAAAGTCCCTGCAGAAAATGAGGAAGAGGCCACCACAGACAAATAACACATCATATATCCCAGAAAATATTCATGATGAAACAAGAAATCTGCCCTGCAGTGGTTATGAAATAATGAGTATGCACAAAATTAATTGCTGTTAGATGTATAAATTATTCCAGATCAAAGGGGTGTGAAAGGCCACAGTGCTGCTGATTTTTACTGAATTCCTGACTGGTGTGCAGGACACAGAACACTGATGAGCACAACATTAACAGCTGCATTGCTGTGGCTGTAATTGTCTACTGCTACCAGCCAGGGAAAGTCTGCAGGGAGCAAGAATAGCTTTTTTTTAAAAATAACAGGCATATTTTAGGGGAAAAAAAAGTCTATACAAAACCATAGATAGCTGGGGTTTTACATATACGTGTCTATTATGGGTGTAAATTTGTGATTTTCAGATAAGCCATTGGGAACTGGGGTTATGCAAGTCTGAACTTTTCCTTTCTTGCTGCCTTTTGAAGGTATTCATGAAAATGAGTCAGATATAGAAGAAACAAATGAATTCCGGATCGGAAAACAAAAATCAGTTCATTAAAGGATAAACATATGTACAAAGATGAATTGTTCTTCACACAGTTTTCAGAAGTACCGATGGTTGGGGCTACAACCCTGGAACTAATGTTATTCTATCAGGATCAAACTGAAGACCTCTGTCACCTGAAGCCATAAATTCATGGAAGCACCAATTTCCCAGCTACAATGGAAACCCTACCAGAACATCCTGGCTAGACAACACAAGGACGTTTTTTATTGCTTGGATTTAAAATTTTCCTTGTTTTTGTTCATAAATCAAACTGAAAAGCCAGACAAAGAGCATAACTGCTGATATGAGGGGCCTGTGCCACTTCTGGCACCACAAAAAGACTGTGCGTGCATTAAATTAATCAGGTTACTCTAAAACACAAAAGAAATCCCAACCAATTTGGGGAGACAAATCTCACTGAGGGAGAAACATGGCTTCCTGCAAGAAAATATATGATCCAAATCCATAACAAAACCAAGAATTCAGGTTGATGTTCAGCAGTGCAGCTGCAGAGCTATGCTGGCTGTTCAGTATGAGTGCCAGAGGAGTTCTAGTTCCAAATAAATCAACATAATACAGGCTTTGCCTGCAAAAGAGAAAGTGGCAGTGGTTTCACTAGGATTGTTTCTTTAAACCAATTTCATTAGACATGAAGCAAATCCACATGTGGAGACAGTTAAATTGATTTACAACTGGCTTATGTTGATCTAGCTTAATTCAAAGGGTGGAATTTTATATGGCAGTTATACATTGATTTAAGTGCATCTACACAAGACTGCAATTCAATTCAATTTAAACAGACCTAAAATAAGACTTCAGTTAAGCCACTTTTGCAACACTTTAAATAGCAGGTTAGGCTGGACTAAGTAAACACACACTGAGGTATATGACAGCAACGTTTCCAAAGAGTAGGAGGTTCAAATCAATCCAAGCTAATTTTATGGAACAGACCTCAGGCTGCCTATTTGTACAAAACTACCAAGAATCAACTGAGATGCCGACTTGAAAATTTTCCTTTTTGACCTATGATCATTGCATTCTAAAACTGACCCTACTTTTAAAGGGATTTAACCAGTTTAATCTTCCATCAAGCCTCTTTTTTTGTCGTTATTTACTAAACTTTTGCATGTATGTTCAACATTCTCCCATTGCCACAAGTTATGGAAAACATATATTAAGTATTCCAGCAGCCTTGAAGGACACTTAAAACTCACGAGTTTTTTATCATCAGGATGTTTTCCTACAGGGCACAGAAATAATAAATGAGAGTTTGCTAAGACACTAAATACCTTTTTCTCGTCAGTATGTTCAAGTCATGCTCCAGAGCCAGTTTTTCCACGGCATTCCCAATGGAGGAGGGGAAGAGATCACCAATTCCCATCTGCTCCCAGTTCTGCGGTCAGGTGGCCAATCCTGATTTCAATTCATACCTGAACAGAAGGGGAAGAAAATACCAAAGGGAAAAGGTGAGTTCTAAAATATCCTTTCTGATAAGCTGCATTTTGAGATATTTTTATTTAAAGTGGTTTTTTTGCAGTGCCTTTGACAGATGCAAAAAGAAACAAATGAACAACACTCGGGATAAATATCAGTACAAATGAGATTCATTTATTTGGTGGAAGCAGAACGGTGGTGACAGGGATTAACCTGTTTATTAGCTTTAATAATAGAACATTTTTTGGCATGCCCCTGCCACAGCTAATGGAGAAAACACCACCAATCTGCAGTCATTTTATGGGTGAAAATACTCTTCATTTTGATTATGTTCTTCACAGGCCCATTTGTGACATTAGACATGAGGGATGGGGAACTTTACCTGGGAATCAGGAATGTTAATGTTCTTGGGTAAAACTCAATTGGGTTCCTTTTGCTGGGAATTTTTGTGTGTCGTATCATCTCATTTGTCTTTCTTTCTTTTTCTTTTCATTGTTGTTGAATAACAGCAATTACTGGCACGTCAGAAGGCAAAACATTTTTGTAGCCTCAGAGATAAGTCATCTCTCATAGTCACCATTAAATGATACGTGGAAAGGGACTGACCTTTGAGGCAAAACAATTTCCACTTACAAAAGTGGAATTTTAACAAGATGTTCTTGTGAGGCCCCTTCCAGCACGTTTCTGGAAAAGGCTTCTCGTGGCATTCCCAGTCCCCCAAGCTAAACCACTGAGGCAGAACAGCTTTTAGCTGCCAGCCAAGGCACACTGCTATTGCTGGCCCTTCATGGGTCTTGGATGACCCCAGGGCTGTTCCAGACTCCACATCCACACAGAAAAAGAACAATATATTTACTGTCTGCTCCGAGGAAAAGAAATCTGTAATGACTATGTGAGCAGTAAAAAGATGCACAAAGTCTGTCGAATACAGATAAGAAATTAAAAGCTCGCTGGGAAGTGTTATACTGAACTTTGAAAAACACTCAGAGAAAGAAGAGAGGAAGGACAGCAGAACTAACAGAATATGCTGGATTTCTGTCAGTCTTCTGTGGTGTCCAGTGCTGTAAGTATATTTAAAAAAATAAAATCAAATGTACATCCTGATTCCACTGAAGTCAGTGGTAAAATGCCCATTAACTCAAACAAAACCAGAATTACTTCTACAGCAGCCTTGTGTGCTTGTCACAATATACGAGTCAGTATTATAATCTGATAAAATCATCATTAAAATGTGACTGACTCTGGAAGTTTTTCACTGTTTTCCATTCTGGTTTCCAGAGATGTGGTTCCCCTTCTTAGACAGATTAAAGCAGTACAGATTTGCTTGAAAATCAAAAGGCATAAAAAAATTCTACCTTAATATTATAGAATGTGCTTCAGAGAATAGTTTCAAGATGCAGCTGAATATAAACACAATAAAATCAAATTAAAAAAAAGGGCAAGTTTAGAGTGCCATTTCTACCTGTGGCCTACAAACTGCTATAGCAACATAAACTATTCCTAACAACCTAGAAAAGACAATGTAAGTCAACAGAAATTCACCCTGCACTGACCATGGAAGCTTTTGAGAATACAAAAATTCAAAGAAGATGAAAAGTCAAATATGTTGAAACAATGTCATTGCTAAACTTGCTAACTTGTGGGCTTATAAAATGAGGATTATCAATATTTATGCAGAATAATTTCAGAAATGAGTAGCAAATCATTTTAACAAGAAGTTAGGATTTGGATGCAAACCTATTCATTCAGGCTGAAATCCATGTATGGTTGGTAGATTGGGAACTATGTGAGGAGGGATTCTTTGGGGTTATTAAGATTTTAGGCTGGTTCCCTAAGGAAAAGAAACTTCTTTACTCATAGTTTTTGTGTGCTTACTTCTTTTGTCTCTCCACCAGCAGCTTCTGAGCAGCTCAAGTTCAGCCAAACTTGATCAATGTTTAAGTTCCTACAAGTTTTGTAAAAACAGTCAGGTGAAAAAGAGCGAGGCAGTACGAGCCCCTTGGCAAGGGGGAGAAGCTGCAGTTTTACTTTGAGTTTTACTTTGCTTGACACCAAAGAATTCGTACAGAAAGCAAACCCACTAAGTGCCATTGTCTTCAGTCAGCCCTCAGAATCACTGCAGGACACTAACCCATAAAAATGCAGCTTTTATTACCTCTGGCAGTCCTGGAACGATTTGTTCTGAGAATAGATATAACAATAGATGTATCACTGATTAGGAGTTTTGCTGCTGTCTCAAGGGTATTCAGGACTTTAACCTCCCAGACAGAGGGTAAAATCAACAGTGCACACATTCCATTAGGAGCAGATGATGTAGCCCAGAGTTCCTGAGCTGCAATCAGGCTGAGGTGACAGAGCACACAGTCCTGAGTCTGTAATGACTTCAGGACTTGTTGAATTACCCAAAGGTTGCAAGTTCCCTGATAACCTCGGTTTTGATTAGGATTCCAGGCTGAAAAATCTGTGGTAATTTATTGGAAAACCTCAGGCTCCCTTCCTACTGCAGTGACTGGATTGGTGCTCACCCTGCTTCAGCCTCATGTGATGTCAATACTTATGTTCACTTCTTACAACAACACTTCAAAATCCTTAAAGCAAATCAGCTCATCTCATTTGGGAACGACCAATTGAAACAACTGGAATGATTGGATGTTAACTGAAAAAACTGGTTTTACTGTACAGATAAATTTTATACTCAAAATAATTTTTAAGCAACTGGAAGTAAATAGCAAAACTTTTTTTTCATTAGGTGAGCTTAATTAGACATCAGGAGCTGAGGAAGTGAGCTGACTTTTCTGAGCACTTCCCTGCTGCACTGCACAGCATCTGCTGGACCAGAAGCATCATGTGGCAGCAGAAGTGGCTGAGCTGATGCCAGGGCCCAGCAATGTTGCTTAGCAACTTCCCGGGGATGACTCTGGCAATTAACTCTCTTGTGTGTCGGGTGTGAGCTTCTGCTTCGCTCAGAACAGGAAAAGACAGAGCAAACAGCCCTCCAGAAGAGCCCAGTAAAGCTGCATGTGCCCATCTGCCACGGGACTGCAGCCAAAGAGCTGGGAAAGAAGCCCTTATGCAAGAGCTGTTTCTTAACAAGCTCATTTTTTGGACACCCTCGTTCTTTCCGTGCAAGTACAGTATACTTTTGAAAGGGATTAATCAATACCAAAATGCGCCCACCTGTTACAGAACAAGAGCATCTGCAAAGGGCATTGCTTCAAAAATGGCCTTTTCAGTTTGCAATCACTGTTGAGTCTGAAATGACTTTCAAGTGTGAAAAGCCCCTGTTTAACCTGAGCTATTGACCCGTCCACAAAACCATTTTGTTTTGCCAACTACGTATTTTTTTCGCTCTTTGTTTGACAGCACATTAAGTAGTGCCTTAGTCTGAGTCGAGGTGTCCCAAGATACTGAGAAGGAATGAACACTGAGTCAGTTTTCTCATCTTCAAAGTGATACCAAGTTGCTCCAGAGCTGGGCCATAATTACAGTCCCTCTCTCCGGCATCCCCTCTCCTGCTTCTTAGGGAAAAGCACCCGTGTCTCAGCCTGTGCCCAGATTATTCTTCAGGGTCTCAGCTCTGCAGAGAGCTCAGAGTAGCTTTATCCTTCCTCAGGTGGTGGCAAAAGGCAGGTTAGAGGTGAGCTCTGCTCTGGAAGTGCTGAACAGTGACATTCCTGTCTGGTGGGTGAGAGGAAGAGGAGGGGCAGGACTGAGCTCTGCTCTGCGGGGACCAGGGACAGGACACAGGGAATGGCTGGAGCTGTGTCAGGGCAGGCTCAGGGTGGATCTCAGGACAAGGTTCTTCCCCTCAGAGGGTGTTTGGCACTGAACAGGCTCCCTAGGGCAGTGGGCACAGCCCCAAGGCTGCCAGAGCTCCAGGAGGGTTTGGATGATCCTCTGGGGCACAGGGGGTGACTCTTGGGGATGGTCCTGTGCAGGGCTGAGGGTTGGGCTGGATGATCCTTGTGGGTTCCTTCCAACTGGGTATTTTCTGTGATTCTGTGATCATTCTCACCAAGTTCTCACAGCTCTCAACCCACACATTTATTTTGTCTGGGACACAGGAGGTGGAAGCAATGCTGGAAGTGTTTGAGTCCATCTTATTAATTTCCCTCAAGCTTTCGTGTGAACACATTGAACTGAATTATTTAGGAATTCCTACCTTTTCCCCTACCATGACAAAACAAGGCCCCAAAAACAAGGCCCTTAAGAAAGGCCCCTTAACAGTGGCAGATCTTTTATAAGGGGGGAAAAAAAGCATTTCCTGAGTGCTTGAAATATGGTTCTTTAAGAATGCTGAAAGCCAACACTTTGCATGAAATTGCAGGGAAGGAAAACTTTAAAGTAAATTTACTCTTTTTTGTAGTTAAAAAAAAAATCTCTGAAGGGTATCCTCTTTTCCTTCAGTGATTACGAGATGTTACAGTTCCCTTTCAATCAGGATTCAATAGTTTTAATATAACTTACATAAAAACTATGGGAAGAATTTGATAATGCACCTCAGAAAAACCAACCAGCTTGTTCTGTGGCAGTCAAAAATAGCGACGGTCTTTTCTGCAATTCAAAATTCAATCATTTAAAACATTACACAGCTCTTGTCTTCAGACTTTCCAATCAGCTCTTGTACAGGAACGAAGCCTTATTATTGCAACCACTACTTTTTGTCTGTAGAGTCAAGTCATTCAAAAAAATGATTTCATGGTGGAAGAACTGCCCTAATGGCAATGAATATAATTTTGAAAACTGTTTCATTGCATGAAGGACTTTTACATAATTTACACTAACTGATTTTTAACATGCCAGTGATTTATGAAGTACCAACCACAGAAAACACCCAGCAAATGAAAATGCTCTTTGAAGATTGTGCATTTACATAGTGAGTTTACATTTGATTGGGAGTTAAATATGTAAAACCACGACTGTACTGGTTATTTCCATGGCAAACATCTTTGATTTTTTTTTTCCCCACCATCTTTGACAGTGAGATTTTATCATCTATCATAAATTGATCAAAAATGGGTAATTTCTATTGTGGAAGTTTCAGCAATTGAGAAGGAGTGAGTGGATATGGGGGAGTGCCAAGAAGCAGGTGGATGCACTGAATATTCACTCTTGGTTTCCAGGCAGTGGCATCAAAGACACAAACTCCCATCAGAATTGGGCTGCAGACATTCTAACCAAGCTATGTTGAACAAAATTGATTCTGAAAGTCAATTTTTCAGCTATTATTAAAGTTCTTGTTTTCTAAAACATTACTTCAAACAGATATGAAAACCTATGTCATTGCCACATATCCATCCTCTCACCCACACACTGTCTATCTAGGTATTATGTTATCTGGCTGAAAATTGAGTTAGTTCCCAGGTTGAATGAAGTTCATAAAACTTTCAGCAAAACTGGGCTGGATTTTATGAGCACGAAGCCACACTGCAGCTTGGGAAAGGGATCAGGGCAAGCTCCCTCAAATTGCAGTTTCCATGAAAATCATGCAAATTTTTGTACTTTCATCTGTGTCCTGATTTGAATTTATGAATTTTCTCAACTTCTAAATTACAGGTAGGGTGAGAACCTGCTTGAACTCGGTAGGAGAGCAACATATCCCTGGTCCCTCACAGCCCAATGAACTCTAGGGACCCAAATGTGTTTGCAGGTAACAAAGAACCCTATATTAGCAATGAGGTGAAAATTAGGAGTAGGCAGCAAGGGTTTATGAAGGGGAAATCAAAACACAATGGGCATAAATTGAAACAGGAAAAAGCCAGTTTAAACCTAAGGAAATACATTTTTTTTTACTCTGAGGGTGACTGAGCACTGTCACAAATTTCCCAGAATGGTCGTAGATAATCAAAGGATCACAGAATATGCTGAGTTGCAAGGAACACACAAGGATTATCGAGACCAACCCTTATCCCTGAACAGGACCATGCCCAAAGAGTCACACCTTGTGCCTGAGAGGATCCTTGGAGGTTTTAAAACCTCAACAGAACACTGTCCTGAGAAACCTACTCTAGTTCCCCCTACTTGAGCAGGGGTGCTGGACCAGATGAGCTCTGGGGGTGCCTTTCAACCTCTTTCTTTAAAGGAAATGCTGGTGCTTTTGAGAAGCAGCTTCTCTAGAAGCATTTCTGAAGAAGGACAAGATGTGTGTCTGATACTGAGCTTATCTCCAGGTAGAAAACAAGAACCCTTTTGTATGTAAACATTGACAGCACTGGGAGTGCATCACAGGGGTCACCTGCACCTTGTACAGCTTTTTATCTCAACACAGCTTGCAGTCTCACACTGTTGATTTCAATAAAAATACTCCAACCACCTTTAAGAGCCCCCTTCACCTCTGCTAATCGAATTAGGAGGTGTGTAATTAAGTTTCAGTTCTTACTAAGACAGAAGATTGAAGACCCCTTCTAAGAGCACTAATGGGATAGGGAGCTGGAAAACTGTTTTCTTTAAGTGTATTTGGGGCAAGGGAGTGCAAGGATGACACTGAGGAATTATACAATACCACATGGAGTTATGGAGAGAATCTCAGGCATGTGCCATTTAAAATCTGTCACAAATGAGTGTTTCAGGTTGCTCTGAGATCATAGTGCAGCCTGAGGAGTGGGGGCAGATGCACCACCATAAAACCTAACAAAGGATCAAGCTAATACTCAGAACTGCTTTTAGGATGCATGGGAAATACTTCCTCTCCCAGCAAACGATGCCCCTTTGGATGCAAAATGGTTGTGAAATGATGTGAAATGTTGGCAAGAGAGGGAAAAGCTCCTCCTGTCTGTACCAGTGCATGGTGTTTGTCCTCCATGAATGAGAGGGTTTGGTCTGCACAGCCACCAGTTTGGCAGAGTCCTCACACAGAGAACCCTGTTGTACTGTCTGCAGAAGAGGATCTTTTCTCTTGCTTTCAATAGCCACCAGGCCCAGTTCCTCCAAAATAAAGCCAGGAATCAATACAGTCTCTGAAATAGCTTTCAACTCTGACTTCATCTTGCTCTGTGTCAGGGGCTCTCAAGCTATGATACACAAAGCATTTGCAAGTGCTGTGCCTGTGTTCTGCTGCAGCTGTGGCAGCTGGAATTGAATCCCAATTCATTTAACAGCACAAAGTGAAAAGCATGAAGTGCTCAGGCAGCTTGGTGAGGCTGCACAGCCCTGCAAGAGATGTCCTAGAAAGAGCAAGATGCACAGAGAATCATGGCTGGGGGAGGTCTCAGCTCTGTGCTGTGCTCAAACACAGATTTTAGGATGAAAAGGTTTCCTCTGCTCATCTGGTGAAAGAAAGTTTGGTCAGTATTACTTATGACCACTGATACAAAATGGAGGCAGCAGGGAAAAGTAGAAAATGAATGGCGAGTCTTAATGAATTTCCTCTAAGCACCTTTCATCTCATACATCCCACATTAATGCAGTGTTTAAAATTCTATTTCCTTAAGTCAGTAATAGAAAAATTAATTGATGCATTATTAACAAAGTAACTTGCAGAGAGGCCTTTCAGGAAGGTGAGCACAGCTTTCAGGGGCTCCACTGCTGAAGCAGAGATGGCAGCGCTACCCAAGGAGGAAAGCATCTGGGACCCTTTCTAAAACCTCTCAAGTGTTTCTGGACACAGCTGCAAAGGATTTACTACTGGGATGGCAACTGTCCATGCTGGGTATAAAGCTGGCTTTGGTGTTCAGAAAGGGTTGGTGATCACCCCTCAGTCACAGAACATCACACAGAAACCTGGCTTATCCGGCACCGTTCAGGTGACAGGGAGTCCTGTGGGACCCATCAGTCTAGAGACAACAGGCCTCATGAAATCTGATTGTCACACAAAGCACCTTGCTCCACAGCCAAGACACAGAGAACAGAAAATCAAGCTGTTAGCAGACAGAAAATCTCCACAAGCTGCTAGTCGGAGTTACAGGTATGTGTGAGCTTCAGGATGTATCTGTGGTGTCTGATGTGTGGGAGGCTAAACACTGAACTGGACACCAACCAGGCTCCATTTGTAGGGAGCTCAACCCCATAAAAACAGTAAAAAAAAAAAAGCCCAAACCCAACTAAACCAACCAACCAAGCAACCAAAATTAGGTAGGGACACCTTCCACTAGCCCAGGTTGCTCCAAGGCCAGTCCAACCTGGCTTTGGGCACTTCGAGGGATGGGGCAGCCACAGCTTCCTCTGGGCAACCTGTGGCAGGGCCTCCCCACCCTCATAGGGAACAATTTCTTCCTAATATCTAATCTAAACTTACCCTTTTTCATGTTTGATTGTTTGTTTGTTTGATTTTAATTATCACAGGGTAAAGGAAGACAAATACTGAAAGGTTCCCACTGAGGTTTGTAACATTGTAACTGTGGACTTGTAAATATTCTATTATAACACATAATATTATAAATATTATATCATAAATATATAATAGGTATTAGTACAATATATAATATATGGTGTATATTTTTATAAATTATATTTTAATAAATATATATATAATTATACAGAAACCTGTAATAGTTACCCCAGCACAAAACTGCTAAGACAAGTGTAAAGCTTGTGATCATATAATCCAAACCAAATCAAATACTAAAATTTGTGTCACTGCACATCAGCTGGGCACCGTGATAATTCATAGCCTTTTTTTTTACACATGCTAACTGAGTGCTTAGTCCCTTTAAGCTGATTTTGCTTCTTGGCTCAGGTGGATTAAAAAGCTCCTGAACACAGATGCAAGCAGAAATTCGTGAAGCTGTGGTATTTTAACAATTTTAAGTCATAAAGCTATATCCCACTTGTCTTATCCTGTCAGAGCTGGGGTGAAGTGACATTAGTGCCAGAGGAAGAACATTGCTTTTGCAGAGTTTCTGGGGTAGGGACAGGGGTATGCACCAAGTGGAACAGAATCGAGAATCGAGCCTCCTCCTTTACTGCAGTAATAAATAATTACCGAACTGAAACAGAGAAGGGCAATTGCCAATGATCATGAGAAAGATTATTTTAATACGGAACAGAGCACTGCTAAAGTAATTAAATAGAGTGTAAAAGACCCTAAAACTCAGTAAGGTTTCAAAAACTGCAGATGGGCAAACCTATCAACACCACCGCTGTGTTTTCAAGTCAGGCACCACGGTCCTAACGCGTTCCATGGTGCTGCTTTTACTGCTGTGCTTTGCCACTCCTGTGCAAAGTGGCTGTGCCTTGGCAGGGGGAGGGAGCAATCCCTGCCTACCCCGGCGATAGTTAATGCAGCCCTTTTGTCTGCTGCTACCAAAACCCCTTCACACCCTGCCACACACTCACACAGCGCAGCCCGCCTCCAATTCAGAGGTGTCTCCTTCCAAGCAGGAGTGGAGGCGAAGGGTGGGAGCGTGTGGCAGAGGTCTGGCAGGAAGGGAAGCTTCTGCAAATCACCATTTGATAAAACCTAAAAATCATTTCCAAGTGGCAGACCCAGAATGCAACTCAAAACACTTAGCCCATCCAAAAAAAGAGAAGGCATTACACAACCTGAATGCAACAGGGCAATAAAAATACAGCTTGCTTTTGTGATAGCAAGGTCTTAACTCACTTATTCAGATTAGAAGCATCGTGCATTGAACCAGATTTCCTTTACTATCTGGGATATGTTTCCTCTCATATGAGATACACCATGGCAAACTTTCATGGATATTTTTCAGTATATATTGTGTGAAGCTTCCATTCTGGTGTGGGCTTTTTTTAAAATTTTGTACATATGGGTGGGTTAACAAGAGATAATACCCAGCCCTGCATGCAGGACATTCATTCTTAGCTGAGTCTTCACAGGGCCCAGAGAGGATGCTCTGTTTCTTTTCTTTGCAGCTATTTGTGGAAAAGTCAACTTGCTGAGGGTTAATTAATAATCAAACCTGGGTAAATTGATATGCAAAGGAGCACCCAAAGTGTCCAGACATTTCCAAAGAGGTGGTGAAAGAAGTGATTTGCTCCCCACGTTCAGCTCTTTCACAGGTTCTATAGGTGATTTTACATTATCAGCATCTTCCTAATTAAATTTCAACAGCTTTACAAGGCTATTACTGCTCATAAGATTCGCTTCTAAACCCTGGAACTTTGCTCTTCTTAACTGCCTTCTCTCTCATACTTTTTTTAGAGAATTACACTACTAATGATGGGATTAATATTAAGCCATTCCACTATAAATGGGTTGGATGTACCGCTGATACCTTGAATTAATCTGCATTTGGCAAGCATATCTCTGCCCTCGTCCTGCTTTCCAGAAGAAATTTGGAATGACAGATTCATTAGATGCCATAAATAAAATGTCTGCAAGGTTAACTTGTGAGATAGGACTGGTCACCTTTTATAAGAAGAGAAACTAAGCAGACATTTCCAAAGAACACACAAATTAGGCAAAGCTACAGGGGGGTTGTGTTTGCTTTTTTTTTCCCCCCCCTCCCACCACTTGCTAGTAACTGCAACAATTGCTTTAATTCTGAGAGCTGAGCTGTACAGGTGGTAAAAGTGCAACGTCTCACTCATTCACCCTTAGGTTTGTCACATGTAGTGAGTTTGGTTTTGAGAAGGCCTCAGCCTCCTGGTTTGTCTGGTTCTCCACTGCCCCTGGTGACACTGCTGAGTGTGTCATCAGTCAGCCACCTGCACCTTCCCAGACTCCCACTGCACGTGGAGCAGAGCTCAGTCTGAACCAAGTCATCTTTTCCTTTCTGTAAAGTGGTTTTATGGAATTGGGTAGCACTAAAATGAGGGGGGGGGGATGGGGAAAGACTTCCTGAATCATCTACCCCTTTGCAGCACAGCCAGTTAAATGCAGCCTCCAGCCTTCTGCTTGGCTTGGAGGCATCTGCAGTTGGATCCTGCACTACGTGAGGGAGCAGATGGAGATGCTGAAGGGATAAGAAGTGCTGCTTCCAAGGAAGAAACTCACCCTCCGAGGGGAGGTCGGGGACAGGATGCTTTCCATGACTCACCTTTTGATAATGGTTCAAAAGTAATGTTTGGGGAGCTATTACTATTATGGGCAGTGTTATTGGCCACATAAATCAACAAGAGTTCCTAGAACAGTGCCTGACCTGTTGCAGGAGGTATTACACTGCCTGAGCAGGGGCACAGGAAAGAAGGAACATTACTTCAGGCTTCTGCTTAGCTCAGAAGTGAACTGTTGCAGACAAGAGAGAAAAAAAAAAAAAAAAAGAGAGAAGAAAAGAAAAAAAGATTGATTTTCCTTTTGGCAAATATTTGGCTACAAGGAGCTGCTCATCTGTCATTTGTCTTGCCTCGAGAATTGGCCTTTGCAGAAGGAAACAAACAAACACTGCTGTACTGTATGGCATTTGGTATTGGCATAAAAGCCTTGCTGAGGATAACAGACATTTATAGAGCAATTCATGACTTTAAAATTATCCCCCTTTGCCTTTGCTTAGCATTGTTTAATCTAATAGTTAGCATTTATTTGAAATGGATACAGGGTGGATCTTGCTGCTGGTAGCTGCGTGAAAAGCCTGCTGTCTGTTAGGCAGACGTCACTTTTGTGCAAGGAACATCCTCTCCAGAGGACAGGATTTCACATCAACAACTACAGGCAGACTGTGTTCCTCCCCTATTCCTTAGAGGGGGCAAAGAATGTCTGCACCTGCACAAATTCCCCAAAAGACTCATATAATTCCCCAGGAGAACCTTTACACGTCACTACCATCGCCCCCTGTACGGGAAACAGAAAATGGGTTGGAAACAGAAAATATAAACTACTATACTTGATTATGCCCAGCTTGCTCCTGTTCCCTCAGGGGTCACTGGCAGCTGCCAAGGGTTGGCATAGTGCTGCAGCTTCCAGAAAGCTGCTGTGTGGACAGACAAAACTCAGGGACGTGAAGGCAGCCCACTCGCACCAAACTCCCTGACAGCTCATCCTTCACATTTCCTGCCACCCACTCACTCACAACACTCCCTGCTCTGCCAGCACAAACACGGTGAGACAGGGAGTCAGGCTTTAATTGCCAGGAGTCTTATCCTGTGGTACTTTTTGGGAGATAACAACTTCACAGGCAACTCCTGTGAAGCACAGCTAGGACTTGGTCACCACAGAGAGAGAGAAAATTTCCTGTATTTGTTGGAATAATTTAATTCTTGGTGAGTCTTCAGCGAAGGTCCATTATCCTCCAGGAAGAGAGAATTTGGACTATTAATGTCCGTATTCTCATCTTCACCATCCCATGTCTTGCCTTGCTTCAGCGTCACAAATAAATGGATAATTTAATTCCCTAGCTGACAACGCTCAGAAGAAAACTCCAGGAATAGAGAGAGTTATTTATGCCTGAATGTAGGGCTCACATTCATATTTATGTAGCTGGATAAGCATTCTGACTATCAGGGTTATTATCACATCAAGATTTTTAAAGGCAGCTGATCCAAATAGCTTCTGCAGAGATGTCACTCAATCCCAGCTCTTTTCTTCTGGGGTCCAGGAAGCCTTCGTGATGCACAAAGTGTACCTTTGTGCGAGCTCAAATCTCGAGAAGTTTTGTTTCCCACCAAAGCAACGTGTTTTACTGACAACCAGTGAAAAGCCTAAGAGTCACAAAGCAAATTACTATTTTCACACTGAGTTCCAGGCTTTTCTCCAGGCAGTATTAACTTCTGAAATGCATTAAAAAGCCGTGCAAAGCTGGGAATACCCTGACAATCCGAGCAATACCCTGACAATCAAAGCTCTCATGACCATAAGCCAATTATTACACCTTTCACACTTGTCTAATAACTTCAAGGTTTCAAAGATAAGACCTGGAGTTGTGGTGTGAGAACAAGCTCGTGGTGAGGTTCTGGTGCTTTCTGGCAGGCAGGTTATTGTGTGACTCAGTGGTGACTTCTGTCCTCAGTGGGGAGGTGAAAACATGACCCAGCAGTGGCCCCCGAAAATACAAACCATTTATTTTGGTTTCAGAAAGCCCTTTTCAGTAAAGCCAGAACAGTTGCTTTAGTAAATAATAACAGATACTCTTAAAAGAGCTGTTTTCTAGCTTTTTAGTAATAAACAAACACTCCAACACTACTTGAAGAACAGTTTAGGTGGGTTTTTTTCTCCCCTAAGGGTGTGAAGGCAAAGCAATGTGCCACAAAACTTTGTTTTCAGGTGACATTAAATGGACTCCACCCTATGAAAACACTAGTGCTAACAGGGGAACACAAAACTAGACAAGACTCTGGGCACAAAAGCCCTTCCTAAATTCCCAGGTAGAAGGAACAGCCTTTAGAGCCAAACACAACCAAGTACAAATGCAAGTGAGCAGAATTCTCCGCGCTAGGTTGGGTGTGTTAACTGTTTGACAACGAAATAAAAGGTATTTGGTACCTTGAAATGACATTAAGGAGGGAAGTGTTGGGCTGGATAAGGGACAGGGAAGCAGCACAGCTCCACTGAGGGGGATGAGACCACCAGTGGCAATTCCTGGCCTGGCTGTGCCAGGCTTCCAGCAGGGGTGCTTCCTTTTCTGAGATTCAAGGATTAGGATATGTGACATTTCCACAGCAGGAGCCTTGAACCAGCAGGCTCTTAAATCGCCAAGTGTCCAAACAGTTTTCATTGTGCTTTCATCCATTCCCTGCTAAGTACAAGCAGCAGGGGGGGGTGGAACTGCCTCCATATAGGAAACGAGAATAGCACAGCACCTGCTGGGTTGGAAAATGCAGCCATGAGGTGCCTAAATGAGTCGACAACAGGAGGACACCGTGACTGGTCCCA
This sequence comes from Myiozetetes cayanensis, assembly GCF_022539395.1. Lineage (NCBI taxonomy): Eukaryota > Metazoa > Chordata > Aves > Passeriformes > Tyrannidae > Myiozetetes > Myiozetetes cayanensis. The sequence continues at coordinate 68,976,494 of NW_026087521.1, read as the reverse complement.
CAGCATAAACTCGGCTGCAGACAACGCAGCTTTCCTAAGATGTATGAGCTTCATGAGACAAAACCGGGCTGTTACAGAAGCTGTTGTTCAGAAAGCCCACAAAATGCAGGAAAACTGGCCTTGCTCTCAGGGAAAACAAATAAAAGAAGGGAAAGCAACAATTCTGGAGCATTCACGCCTAAGAGAGCTGCAGATTTCTATCCACAGAAGCCATAAAAAGTGCCCAAGCCTATGAAGGTCAGCCAGTACCAGGCCTGCCCAGACAAATGCACATTGCTTTATGGATCCAGGAATGTATTTTATCCAGAGTTATGGTGTTAGCCATGGGGAGGAGACACTGCAGAGTCAGGTGTGCTGAGCAGTGTCTCCAGCAGCACCTCTTCGCAGCTGCTGGCATCAGAAAATGAAAGAGAGAGTCAGAAACAACAGAGCCACATTAACAAAATACTCCTTTACATCCAGGCTAATGAACCCAGGCAAGGCCCTGCATTGATTCACCACCCTATGGGTTAAATTTATCTCTACCTGATACTTCATGCTGTCAAGACATGCCCCAAGATCTTAGAGCTGAGCCTGAGCCAGAAACCTCCTCAGGTCCTTTCTGATTTAAATTTCCCTGTGATACTGTAAAACAACCAATTTTGAAACCTGGTAATGAAAATGCAATTTTCTTCCTGCCAGGAAAGTTACTTCCTACCAGTAAAAAATATGTGCTTGATTTCTGCTCTTTTTAACTCTGAACAGAACACTTCTCACGGGCTCAGGGCAAAGTAAGGCTTTTTTATCTAGAACTCAGATTTTGTGATATACTGCAAACACATTGCCTCTGTGGGGAATTAATGTAATTTTGGTGGGATTACTGAAGGAAATAAATACTTATCCAATAGAAGTGAAGATTTTGACCAGTAGTTTCGAAATGACTAGAAGAAAAATGTCTAGTGATGGATCATATCAGCAAGTGTCAAGGTACAAGCCACACAGCAACAAAACGCTACAGGATCTTAATTGCCAGAAGTAATTTTCAGTTCCAAGCAACTTCTTTTCCTCTATTCTTTCTTTTTAAAATTTTCTCTGAATGGGAACTGGTGTATTGATAATGAAAACCGTCATTAATCCTTTTCTAGGACATTCTTCAATTAAACTAAATATAGCCACAAAAACCCTCTGTTAGATAAGATAATAGGGCACTGCAGCAATAGTCCACCAGCTGTTAATGAGAGCTGTTTAACTCCCCGAGAGAATCAGAGGGGCTGGCATTGCTGCACTGTTAAACCCTTCAAGGACAGAAATACATATGTAGGGCCAATTAAGAGAGGGGCAAGAACAATACAAAAATATATGGTGCAACAGCTACACAGACTTTTGCAGGTCAACACGGCTCAGGTGTGGCTTTGGGGAACATATGGTTGATGAACAAATTTGTTTTGTTACTGTTTGGTTAGTGCTGGAATTGTTTTTGTTTCTGCTGGTAAATTCCAGAGTTAAGTTAAATATCTGATTTAGATCAGAGGAGATGCTGATTGTTTGCCTTTGGGAAAGGAGGAACATGACTGATAAGACACTTTTCCTCTTGAGGAAAGACCCAGACATGGTGGTGGAGGAGAGCGTGTGGGTAAGCTCACAGCACCCAGGCTGTTACTGTGGTCTTGTCTACTCAGCCAACGTTTTCTCTTGAAAATTGTATTTATTATGCTGCCATTCTATGGAATGATGTGGTATGTACACATCATAGAGTGAACACAGTGTATTCACACAGAAGCATGAAAACTGTGTGAGGGTGACAAGAAAAGAAAACGAAAAAGAGGAAGAGAAGGAAATGGATGGGTGGGAGAACAGAGAAAGGACTGTGTGGTGCTTAGCTCGAATAAGAGCCAATAAACCCTTAATTGTACCAACTTTTCTTTTTGCATTCAGAGTGTCTCACTTATCTGGGCTACCAAACAGTTAAATCTACAAGTAAACACGAAGAACAGCATTGCCTACAGAAGAAATGAGGGAAAGGTGGTGATTGTTGTACCTGGACAAAAATTGGATGAGTCACAACTACAACAGTTTGTGTCACTGTGCTTTGCTGTGCTGAGAGATAAACTGAAGGTTTTAGCTTACTCAGAAAATGCCATTACTCTTAAGGAAGATGCCACTTGCTTCAAGGTGGTCTTTCATTTGGCAAAGGATGGAAATTCAACTGTGACCCTTCCTTTTATTTGGAAAGTGGGAAGAAGTGAAGTGGGAGAGTTGGGTTTGCAATTAGTGATTTATTTGGTAGCATTTCACTGTTTGCTACTACAAACTTATTCGAAGATGGGACTGCAAGTTTAACAAGCTGGAATGCCTATCTGAAGTGCAGGCATCTATCTCCCCTGATTTATAGCCCCACTGGGATTATAAATATGCCCCAGTATGACTATGGGAATATCTGCATGGTGGAATTCAAGCACCAAGGCACAAAACACCTCAGTCCTGTAGGTGTGTCCAGATAAGAGGTAAGAGTGCTCTCAAAAAAATCACAATTTTAAACTGCTTTAAACCTGCAGAGCTCAGGAAATCTGTGCTGACCTTTTTTTTTTTTCTTTTTTTTTTCTTTTTTTTTTTTTCCCCCTAAAAAGGCCAGTGTGTGGGGATGAAATAAGGGCATCTCAGAGAGGTGTGAGCAACCCATGTGAGGAAGAAGAGCTAGAATGGAATGAGCAGAGGGGAAGGAAGAGTAGGGTGGCTGTGGACTACCATAACTTGCCAGTTCAAAACTGGCAATTCCCTTCAGGTAACCTTAATTTCCCTCTGTATACACGCTTAGGGAAAACTCCCCACACTGTCCCCTTGGAGGAACCTTCCCAGGAGGGCTGTTCTGCCTGCACAGACACCTTTGCCACCACCTCAGGATATGGAAAATGAGGCTTTCAAATGAGGCTCACAAATACATCACCTGCATTTGCTTTAGAAGTACATTGCCTGAGGACTGTGGCTTCAGGAACTGCTGCCAAAACACCCTGTGTGATGACTCAACCCCTCTAGGTGCGCCCTGCTGCGTTAATGGGGCAGTCAAATGTCCCATCCGAGGTCTGGCAGCTCTGGGAACAGATGGGAGGGAGGTGAGAGCACGGCTGCAATTTTCAGGGCTGCTGTGTCAGGGATCTCTCTGAACACAGCTCATTCCTACTCCCCCTTGCCCAATTTCCCACCATCCAGGGATGGTGCAAACAAAGCCATTATGGAGTTTATGTAGAAAGAAGGTTTAACATTTGGACTGACACTCTTCTACTTGAAAAGAAGGGGGGGTCAACAGAACACAAGATCTGAAAGCACCAGGAACACTATTAGGGGTAACTCTGTCACACTAATTGTTCTTCCTAGGCTTTGGACAGGACAGGACAGCTGCATACATCTTCCAAGAGAATGCTTCACAGAATATATCTGCCAGATTTAAATTGCCTTCTCAGAAGAATAAAACAGCTTATGTGCAGTAAGGTTCAATAATCTCAGCTGAATGTCTCTTCATTTATTTGAACTTTGAGAAATGACACTTAGACACGTTCCATTCCTGGCTTTAAAAGAGTCTATGTAACACTTTAGATAGAAATATGAATGATACAATCCTCAATTTTCATGTCATTGTTAAACACAATGGTGCTTTTCCTCACAGGAAAGGTGCTCCATCCTTCCAATCACCTTGGTGTCCCTCCTCTGGACTCCAGCAGGTTGATGTCCTTCCTGTGCTGGGGACCCAAGATGTGCTGGCTGAAGCTTAATTTGGATGTAACAGATTCCTCTGAGGAGCAGCTGAGGCAACCAACTGATTGCACATGCCAAGAAGCTGAACTAAACTTTACTTCCCAGAGATTCTCAAGTGTTTTCAGAATCCTGAACTACTGGATAACTACAAAAATGCTTTGTAAATAGTGGGCATCTCTTATCATAGCCACTCAGTGCATTGATATTTTTAATATCAACGTAAAAACAGAGGATTGTCTCATTGCAATTTCTATCTAAAGTGTTGAAAAAACTCTTTAAATACGGGAATGGAATGTGGTTAGATATTAGGAAGAAACCCTTCCCTGTGAGGGTGGGGAGGCTCTGGCACAGGCTGCCCAGAGAAGCTGTGACTGCCCCATCCCTGGAAGTGTCCAAGGCCAGGTTGGATGGGGCTCTGAGCAACCTGGGCTAGTGGAAGGTGTCCCTGCCCATGGCAGAGGTAGAATGAGATGAGCTTTAAGGTCCCTTCCAACCCAGGCCATCCTATGATTCTCTGATATATATCTGCAGATACTTAGGTGTACAGAGGTAAAAATAACAGCAGGAAAATACCAGGACTTGAACGGACACTGCTTACCTTGGTACACTCATCAATTTTTAACAATGTTAAGTTCATTTATGTTAAAACACTGAGTAAATGTCTTGGATTATATGCTGGGAAAAGAAAGATTTTTAAAGTGACTCAAAAATTACAAATAACTTTGGTCTAAATCAGGACAGGACTCAGATGGGTCTGAGGAACAGAACTCTTCAGTCAGATCATGACTTTTTTCCCAAAGTCACTTCTCAGAATATAATTGTATTTTAAGTACTATTCAACCCACTTATTTTTCACAGTTGTAAACCATCTCTTGGGTGTGTTTTTTTTAATTGCATAATATTTTGTGGCTTCCAGTTTACACTTCTCCTTGACAGCCTGAACTTAAATCAAAAGGACTAGATATATTTTTTTTTCCTGTGGAAAGCTTAGCAGTGAAGTGTTATTGTTTTTTAAGCTCTGTCACTGACAATTACTGGTAAACAAAATCAGGAAAATCTTGACTACTCCGAAGTTCCTTTTCCAAACTACTGACTGCAGTCAAGAGGTAATTAACTCACTCTCTGGATTCAGAGCTCCTGAGGAGGGGGTGGGAAATGAGAGTAAGTTATTAGCAAGGCTGTTAATGCAAATTTCTAATTTCCCAGCACTGCTTGCTAAGAAGTATTGCACACTATTAGTGACCCGAAAAATATGTCGCTTATAAATCTGAAATATTTCCATTTAGCCTTGGCTTTAATGGCTCCTTATTCCTCAGTGTCGTTATGAATATGCAAATAGGAAAACAGTCTTATATAAGCATGATTTATACTGTATAAGAGCATGATTTATACCACCTGAGCACATTTCCCAGCAGAAACACTGGAATTTGCTAGAACAAAAAAATAAGGTATGTGGAGGTAGGGAAAAGAACCTATCAGAAGGAGGATATACTGTGGTTTGGATATGTTGGGTTGAAGATTCTGTAATGACAGGGAGCAGTAAAGAAGCTTTTTAAGACATTCAATGGTGTTACTGCACCCCAAACATCTAACTTGGCTCGTGAGATGGTCCCACTCCCGGGTTTGTGAGAGGGGCACTCACAAGTGCCCTGCCAGGACAGGTGATCCTGCTGCCTGTGCTGGGCTCCCACTGAACCACGGGCTCTCTGCCTCCTGGCACGAGCCAGGGAACCCTCCTGGAAGTTTCTGGGGTAGCATAGGGTTCTCTAAATTAATCTTTTTGCTGTCTGAGTGGATAGAGGCCTGATAAGAAACACAGATCCAAATTTCCATTCTCCTAGTGACTGAGTGGTCCATAACATCTTGACTGGCCACGAGCTTCTAGAACAGCACTTTGGTGAATGCCTGGATAGTCAGGCCGGGCCTGCAAGACCTTTATCCTATGAAAACATATAGGGCATATTTAAATTTCATCACTGTAATTAGTTGCACTTATTGTGGTTGGATTATTTTCTTTCATGTGTTTGACTTAAGGACTTTATACAGCAAAGGGAAATTGGTGTAGCACATATCAGACAACAGAGACTGAAGGAAGCATTTCCTAAACCCTGTTTAATACAAACAACTGCTGGATAAAACCAGAAAGTTTTGAGAATTACACAGCACCAGACTGAACCACCATTGAGCACTCTGAGGAACAAAAAACCCTCCTGGATCCGGGATGACTTTAAAAGAGCTTGTTTGAGAAAGCTGGTACCATTATTCCTTTCTGATATTAAGACCCTTATTGCTGCCCTGGGATCCTGTGGGTGGCTCACTGCATATTGGAGTGTCTCCATTTAATTAAGGACTGCACAACATTGGTACAACTGAGAGGAAATCTTGGGCCCAAGATCCTGACTCAGAGAACATTAATGTCAGTGCAAAGACTCCCATCAACTCTGATGGTTTTAGATTGGCCCTAAATGAGTTGAAAATCTTGAAAAAACCTTCCTGAACTTGTCAAAGATTTTCAAAGGCATCAGACAGATGTAGTTTTGCTCTTTAAAACATAGAAGTGGCTTTTCATTGAAATGAAAGCCACCATTCTGCTTACAATATGTGTCTCAACACTGTCCAAAATCCTTTATTCTCAACAATTACTGGTACAAGTGAAATATGGGAGAGAAGTGTATCTACAAGGAATAGAAAGCAGTTATAAATTGCCATGTGTCATAACAGAATGCAACACATCTCTATCACTTAAAAAAAGCTTCTTGACTGAAACACTACATTAAAAAAAAAAAAAGTGGCAAAGGAAATAAACCAAATAAAAAGATGATACTTGGTTAAAAAGTCTTTTTTTTCCCTATCCACTTCAGTCTGAGTCTTCTCCTTTTTTCAAATTCTTTTGTCAATGGCCTCAGAGTTTTAACTAATTTGAGGTTTCCTAATTTCTTCTAAGAATTTATTTTAAAGTCATATATAAAAAAAATGAATAATCGATTAGATGCTTTTGCCAAGAATAACCAACAAAAGGTTTTATGTTTGTTCCTTTATTCTTCCTTTCCCTTAACCTTCTATCTTTTGCAAGCGTAGAAAATAGCAGGGGCAGGGAGAAATATTAAAAAAAAAAAAAACCCACAACAAAAAAACCAACAAAAACTCCCCAAAAAACATTGAAATCCAGACAGGCAAAATTACTTTTGTCACTTGTGTAGGAAAATGCAAAATGATTACAAGGTTTCCATCAAATGACATTGAACGCTTCGGTTCAAATGCAGTTACCACTTGTCATGAGCTCTGGTTTAGGAGTGCCTTTTTGATTTATGAAGTGCAAAGTTATTCATTGAAACATCATGCAAATTTCTAAGCCCTGGAAACAGAAAAGTGAACAGAAATTTGAAATTCAGCTCATGGTTTTGCTGAGGGTTATCGACTCGCTTACTGCAGTGCTGGGGGCTCCCTTTTGGCTCTGGGCAGTGACCCTTTAGTGCCTCGCTTTTACAGATTCTCTGGTGAGAAGAGGTTTGAGCTGGTTGGTGTCAGAATAAGCCAAGACTTAACCCAGTAAATCACTGTTTTCTTTACAGGGAAGAGCAGTTTGTACCAGTCCCCCCTCAGAAGGAGAAAACCTGATCCACAGGCTCTGGGGACGCTGCAGTTGTTGCTCCCAGTTCTCACACCGGACTGGTCCAACCGAGCCTGTGGAAAATTGCTCCTGGTGCTGAACTGGCCAGAGAAGGGACTGCTGCAAACTGCTCTTCCTCTGCAAAGAAAACATTGATTTATTGGGTTAAGTGTTGGCCTGTTCTGCTGACACCAAGCACCTCAGGGACTGCAGGCAGGGAGAGAGAGCATTAATCATCAGGACAACGAGGTGAAGGTGTTTGTAGCTCGTGTGTAAACAGAGCCAGAAGGGCTTTTTCCAGGTACTGATTGGAGCAAACACTCCTTTGTAGTTCTTGCTTTCTCATCTTTTGTTCTCACTGAGGTTCGTGGCTAAATGAATGTCAAGTTTGGCCACATTTTGGTCACAGTTATGTGACATGCAGTACTTCATTGATACAGTTGAACATAAATGAGATACAAATCCATGAAAAAAAAAAAGCTTTTACTGCCTTGCTAGTGGCCTTTTCACATTTTTGAGCTCTCCAGTTCGTTCAGTTCCTCAGGGCATTAGCAGAAGGCCTGTCTGTCTTTCCTGAGGAGCTCCTTAGCTAAGTAAGGTGGGTTGACAGCACAGTACAGAATCACAGAATTATTAAGGTTGGAAAAGACCTTCAAGATCATCAAGTCCAAACTTCAGCCAAATACCACCTTATTTTATAGACACAGGAGAGGGTTTCTGAAGGGTATCAGTCACAGATAATGCATAGTTTTCAATCTCAACATGAACCACTGCTGTTGGGGAATCACACACACCACCACCCCCACCCCGCCACGCACCCTCAGGAAAATCACCGTGATTGCAAATACAAAGTCCTGAGTGAGAAAAGACAAAAAGACAAGATTTGAGAATAATATATATGATTATTGTAAACATTATTGTTATTTAACCCTGCTGATGATAGACAACATTTAGCAGATAGTAAGATCTGATCCATGTAAGCACAGCCCATTCTCTCTCCAGCTTTACCTCTGAACACACTGCAGAGGAGAAACATATAAATGTTTCCATTTCACAGACAGGGGAATGGGCACCTGGTGAGATGCAGTTGTGTATCAAGCTGTTCAGCAGACAACCCCAGCATGAGGAATTACAGTTCGTGCTTCTTAAGGAAATTTGACTTTCTGTCCACAGGGTATTTCATTCTCCATTTTAAGTATTTTCCTCTGTAAAACACAGATTATACTGAAAAATCTGTATGGGGTCAGATTAATGAACTAAGGGGAAAGATTATTAGGAAGGAGATTGCTTATATATGCTGGAACTATAGAAAGCTGGCAGGGCACAGCGTTCTCTTGGTACATATAAACACTAATGGCATTCATTAACACAGGCTCTGAGAGGCCTGAAATGAGGAGAAGAGGAAACCCTTGATTTTCATGAGCTTTGCATTCAGTTTTGAGAGAGACTGGTTGGGTAAAATCTCCTTTCTCCTCTGGCTGATGCCCAGAGCCAGCTGAGGGGAACCACTGACGTAGGAAAGTCGTATCAGGCAAAACCTCAGAGGGAACCAGGCTGAGCAGTAATGCCTGAAAGGCTTCTTTTACAAACAGAACCTTGTTCCACTTGTGAAACTCACCATTTGCCTATAAACCAAAATTTTTTTTAGAGGAAAGAATGTATGGCTGATGAGAAAGCAGACCTGAAGTTCACATGTGTGATCTGATGGACTTTGCTTCAGGGGTTTGCAAATGCCCAGATGTCTCTGGTGCTTTGGTTAAAAGCTGCTGTCTGAGCTGTGTCAGGTTTACTGCTGCAAGGTAAATGATTCCACGTGAAGACATCCTGCAAAAGGCTCCTTAGCTCAGCACAGAGCAAACCACGTCCTCAGCACTTTACTATTCATAGCTCAGGGAGAGTCAAGGGCAGAGCAAAACCGGCTCCTAGATCAGGTTACCCTGGCACAGCCAGAGGAACACTGATCACTCTGCTTTTGACAAACCGGTTTCTTTTTCACAGGAAACGGGGATTTGCTTTCCTTTTTGGCAGTTAACAGGTGCTTAAACTTCAAAAGTCTGGTTACTGCTGAGTGCCTTCAAAAGAAGCCAAGCAGCCACCCTGTAGCAAATGTGTTGACATTGTAAAAGGATTTATGAACAAAAGCAAAAAGGGAGGTGGTTGCTGCATTGCAGACAGGTGACAATTAAATCGTTTTAAACACCAGCTTGATGTGCTGTGGAAGCCATTTACCATGCTATTCCTATCACGCTAAATACTAATTAAAGACTTGTATTTCATATCGTTCTCCCATCCTGCAGCATTTCCCCAACCTCTTTCAGTTTTTCAATAACAATTTAACACCCTCATGCCAAGCTGTGGTGAATTATCTTGCAGCTGCAGCATCTGCTCCCAAGCTAAGTCTGGTATTAAAGCCCTGCCTTCCTACCCTGCTTTGTTAGGCAGCTAAAGGACTGTGGCATCTCTCATTTCCTCACCAGTCCTCAAATGAGAGGTGTTTGATTAAGATAAATGTGTGTTTGTACTGTTTTAATGAAAAAAACCCCACAGTGACAGTGCTCAGTTGTCCATTCCAGGAAACTTTCTCCTTTGCTGCGTGGAGGGGGGTGGGGAACAAAAGCACGTGCTCATTTTGAGAGAGAGAACTTTAGGAAAACGAAAGCAATACCATCTTTTTGCTGCTGGTTACAAAGTGTTATGTGTGATATTCTGCCCTTCGCTTGTACTGATGTAAACATTTTGCTGTGGGTACTTTTCAGTTAGAAAGAGACCACGAAGCAAGGCTGAATGCTACTCCTTACCCTGTTTTAAAGCCTGGAATATCATTTTTCCAAAGTAACAAGTAATGCTTGGTGTCCATCTGTCAGTGCCTTGAAAGAACATATTTTTCCAAGACTAACTTAAAAAGTCAAACTAGATTAGGTACAGTTCCTAATCACCTATTTTTTTCAAAGCAAGCAACCAAACCAGAGTAGGCTGCACAATGTGGTTCCCAACAAACAAAGCACACACTTGTGCTGTCAGAGCATCTGTTTAGCTTTGGATAAGAAGCCTCACACTGACAAAATGCTGAGATGTGGCTTTCAGGTGAGGAGATCACAGGCCTTTTGTGTCCCTGTTGTACACCCCAAGCCATTTTTGTTTTCAGATACTGTCTTTAATAATTTGGTATTTCTTCTAATCATAGAGATTTCTTTCTGAAAGAAAACCTAGCTCAGTATTGGTTTTGGTGATAATTTCTTTAAATCTTAGCATTTACGATCTACTGAAAGACGTTATGTGTGGGGGGAGATTTAATTTGGAATGCATTAACTATTATGCTAACCTAGATGTGTCCTAATCAAGAATAGTCAAAGCCTGAATCTTTTGCAACATTTGTATAAAGAATGAGACATCTTAGCAGGGAAAAAACCCATGAGAATCATAGAATGGTTTGGTTGGAAGGGACTTTAAAGCTCATCCTGTCCCACCCCCTGCCATGGGCAGGGACACCTTCCACTAGCCCAGCTTGCTCCAAGTCCTGTCCAACCTGGCCCTGGACACTTCCGAGAATGGGGCAGCCACAGCTTCTCTGGGCAACCTGTGCCAGGGCCTCCCCACCCTCACAGGGAAGAATTTCCTCCCAATATCCAACCTAAACCTGCTCTCTGTCAGTTTGAAGCCATTCCCCCTTGTCCTGCCACTCCAGGCCTGGAAATAGCCTCTCTCCATCTCCCTCACTGGCTCCCTTCAGGTCCTGGAAGGCCACAATTAGGTCACCCCAAAGCTTCTCTTCTCCAGGCTGAACAATCCCAACTCTCTCAGCCTTTCCTCCCAGCAGAGCTGCTCCATCTCTCTGCTCATCTTGGTGCCTCCTCTGGACTCTCTCCAGCAGCTCCACGTCCCTCCTGTGCTGTTCCCCGGGGCTGGAACAGCTCTGCAGGGGGGTCTCAGGAGAATAATGTTTTGCTTTCATGTCAGACTAGATCTGGAATTTGTGAGTAAGAGGTAGAATAACCTTTACAACAACTACAGCATTAGTTTCAACATTCCACAGACTTTTTTTAGCCTTCCTTAAATACGGATGGAGAAAAAGGTAGATTAAGAACTAATCTTCACAGCTTGCTTTCTATTAAATCCATACACAATAGCTCACAGAAACCCTGATCCTTCCAGAGAATTTCACGTGTAGATAATCTTGTAATAAATTATGTCCCATTATGAAGTTATTTTCTGTATCTCCAGTCATTAGTAAAACACAGCTGTAAATAGGTATGGCAAATTAGAGCTGGTTAGGCATCATCCATCTTTTCCTCTCCTCCTACTACTGCTGTTTGTGCAAGCTTGAATGCTTCAAAGGCAGAGTTTTAATTTTGCAAAAGAGGAGAAAAAAACCCAAATACCCTGGTGAATGGTGAGCAGCTGATGAACTGAAAACAACATTTCTGGGAATTCTGTCACTTAAAAGGAAAAAAAAAAAGTCTGGTTTCATCAGCCCAGGAAGCTGATCACCTGTTTGTTTTTCGAAGGCTTGCATTTTTTGTAAGATATAATTCCAGAATTTTTTATCGCTTTTAGCTGCAACAGACCTCTTATCACTGGCTGATTGTCCTTACTCAGGACTATTCTTTAGTACTTTTCCTGTTACTAAAAGAAATTAAATACTGAAAGAGTCTCCCAAAGAAAGCTGATTACAGTCAGCTTTATCCTTTCTAAAATATAGGGATGTTTAAAATATCCTTTACTTATATTATCCCCTTTCAAGTTCATGTAACTGTTCAATTATACTAATTTCATTTACATGATGGTATTGTTCCTATTTTATGAAAACCTATAATTCTATTTCATGATCTCATATTAAGACTATTAGATTTATCTTTGCAGTTCCATATTACCACCATGAATACACAGCACCTACAGCCTATTATTAGTTCTTTGTACTTCTCAGCATGTTAGGAAGGCAATACAGACATTAACATCACAAAAAAAACTTGCTGCCTCTAACATATCTAGGTATTTTCAGTGTATATATTTCATTAATTGCTAAATTAGGAAGTCAGATAGGGACAGATATCTTATGTTTTAAGTGCCTTTCCTCAAAATCCCTGCTATCCCAAAGATATTCCTGTACGAATGGAAATAAGGTTCTGCTTGTAAGAGATTTTGCCAGTGAAAGGGAGGTGGAGCTGGTTGTAGGAATGAGTGTCATCTTGGCACTGGTTAGACACCGATTTCCCTGTAAATCCCAGCTCTCTGTTAGACTCTGGCTTTGTCCCTGATTTTTCAATCTGATCGTGCATCCCCAGGGAAGTTCTGGAAGTCCTGCACACTCAGGCATTGCCACATCAGGTTCAGTAAATTGGTGGTATCAGATTTTCAGAAATGCCTCCTGGTGACAAAATCCCCTTGTCCTCAGGAATCCCACTAAGCTACACAAGGTATCCTGAATCTTTTGAGCCTGGTTCCGAGGCCTCCAACATTTCAGCACTAACAAATATCTGGACAGACAGGGTGGATGAGCACCTCAAGGATGAGAAGATGTGGCACTTAGAGCAGAGCTGCAGTTCTCCCTGTATTCTATTCAGATGTTTTTCCAACAGGAATTTTGGGAACAGCAGGGGCACCTGCAGGTACCCACAGCCTCAGGCAGGTGCAGTTTGTGTTCAGCAGAGGAGGAAAGTTCTGCCTGTAAGCTGTTCATGGAGTGTGGTGGAGCTCTGGGCAGGTTGGGTACACAACACCACAGCAAAGAGAGATTGGAGTCTGATGACATAAAGCAAAACACATTCCTTATCCTTTTTTTTTTGCCACTGGCTGTACACTTTCCTTGACAATAGCCTATCTCATTGCTTATTCAATAGCCTGTGCTCCCCACTCCCCCACACTCTTTATTGAAATCTTCCTCCCCTCCCAATTGCCCTGAGCAGTAAGTTTTCAAAGGACCCAGCCTTGCATCAGCATGATTTTATTTTTAAAACTGTTTCTTTTGTGTGGCTTGGGATTTTCAAGACAATGTGCTTGAGGGAGGTCGGCTGAGCTGGGCACTTCCATTTTTCTCTCAGGCAATATTACCATAAGAATCATTTTCCTTTATCTGATCTTGCTTAGATTCATGGTTTTTAAGGCAGCCACTCAGCTGGTGTGAGCTGAAACCGTGTGTTACTGGTGGCCAGCTCAGCTTGAGGCTTGGAAAAATGAGCCCCTTGATTCCTGAATTAGCAAACCTTCCAGGTAGTGTGTGGAGGAGTTTTTCCTGCTGTAAAGGAGCTCTGCTTTGTCTGGTCTGGTGACAGATATATGACATAACAGCAGTCACTAAAAAGACTAAAGCACCTCTAACCCTGTTTAGTTGGTACTGACACGTAAAGATAACAGGATATATTATCTAAATCAACCCAGCCATGCAGCAAATTCAACGAAGGAATTTATTGCAAGTCAGAGTGATTAACTACTGAAAAGAAACCAGGATTTTTCCCTTGGAACTGGAATTGATACAGATACTTGTATCAATGTTAAAGGTGCCAATAGCAGTGCAATGTTAACGTGACTTTTGTCTGACTTTCCTTTTGTCAGTAAGTTGAATGGTTACTTATAATAAATATATAAAAATAATAATAATAAATATTTATAATTTATTTATATTAAACAATGGTAGGAGGCCCTGACCAGCTGCAGATTCCCCTCAGCTCAGTCCTGCCTGGAAAGCACCACATGGAAAAGCTCCCACCCCAAAGGGTTTGAACTTCAGCAGCTGGAGGGTCTGTCCAAGTACCATCTTTGTTGTCCTGACAAGTGAGACACCCAGAAAGAAGATGCCAAATTTCTGTTCATCTGGGAGCTGATTCCAGGGCAGTCAATTGCCAAAAATTAGTGTTACTTTGTAAGGCTTGGGCCCAAGTGGGTGACTGCAGATGATGCAGCACTGGCAGGACTGGGTGAAACCTGTTGGTCCCAATCTGGTGCACTAATGTTGGAGTCACTCAGCCATTCTTGAATGTCTGCTCCCTGTATTGAAATTATTTTCTCCCTGTATTTGTCCCTTCTCAGGTATTTGCATCATATTGCATCCCCTTCACATTGTTTTCCCATTTACAGTAAATAAATGCAAATCTGACAGATTCATCTCATGGATCACATTTTAAGATCTCATAAAGTTGAGTTGGACATTTCCACTATAAAGCATTAATGTAAGTTCCCTTTCACAGACAATACTCCAGGCTATAAGCACAGAGATGGTGGATATTTCTCCTTCTGGTACACTATCATTATTCTGACAGTTTAATTTAGCTTCTTATAATTTGTCTCTTTCTGTAGTGTCAGTTCCTAACGTGCACAACTAATTTTTCCCCAGCAGACACCACTGTGGGGACCATCATTTCCTTCATCCCACATCCACGGGCACCTTTCCACACCCTGCTGTTTTGTGCAGCCTTTGGCTCTGTTCCCACCAGAAGAGCACAGCATTTGGCCACAGCACTCTCCCAATAAAGCAATAAATCTTTTTTTTTTTTAATGCACTTTTCAATTGCCCTGCTGAGGATGAATGAATAAATGAACAGCAAGGAATATTTGACATCCTAAAAATCCTTGGAGACAGGATACTTGTGATGACTTTGGAAATGGGTGGCTCTTCCTCACAGGGAGCTGCAGGTGCTGGAGCTCCCAGTTTCCCTTCAAGGCAGGCAGGAAGGAAACCAGCAAGGTCAAAAGCTGAAGCTGACATATCGATTCCACCTCCATATGTTCTTTCAAATACATAGGAAGCAAATAGAAAACCTCTGACACAGCTTCCCTCACCTGAACTCAGTCTATAGTAACCATAGGGTACCTTAACTGCATTTAGTTATTTCACATTAAGCACAGCCTTTTGTGCATCCCTCTTTAACCAGCTGCACAGATGTGCATTTTGTCAGTTTAGAAGTACCCAGATGTGTAAATATGTGACCCACTGACACTCTCAACTGACTTGATTGCTACAAATCAAGCTTTTAAAATACCAAGGTGGTGGTTGGGGAGGGAAGGCACTGCAAAACATAATTTCTAACGAGCCAGACCATGTTTATTTTGCACATTTTGTAATTTCCAACAAGCCACACCACATTTATTTTGAACATACACTATTTCCTAGGTGTTTGTGGCCACCAGAAGAGTTATCCCTACAACTGTTTTCCAAACTGACAAGGCAAGTGCCATTTGCCCTGTTCCTCTGAAGACCTTCCCAGCCCAGTGGCACTCGGTTCTCTGTCCCACTCCCACCTCCACTATCAGTTTTTCCTTATTTATAGATAAATCATGGGATTCTGCAGCCATTTGGTGCAGGGCCAGTTTCCAAAAGGCACATTCCCAGGGGAGGGATGTTAGTGCCGTGATCACTATTAGGGTCAAAGCTGCTTGGCCATTATAATCCTATGTCTACAAAGTACAGCTCTTTCTTAAATGAGCATTCCTGTGCTGGACCAACAGGCTTTGATACCTTCTCTCCATGCACAGCAGACATGCTATAAATGGAAATCAGATACAGCAGATCAACAGACAAAGAGTTCTTTTAAAAATACATAGGGGAGGGGGCTCCTTAAAAAGGCTCGAATTCAATGTATACACTGTAATATTACCTCCATGCCTAAAGATCCTGCCAGTCACTTTTGCAAGCCTTTGGCAGGAGGTTTTACAGCTATTTAAAAACACTCTCTGTATCCTCAGTCACCAACATTTAGTAGCTTGTGTCAGCTACATGTTTAGGATGGGAAAAGGGGAACTCTGGCACAACCGGCACTCATTTCATACCCCTTGCAGCTGCTGAGCAGCACAGGGAAGGCACAGGACAAAAAGATTAGCCAACATTATTTCATACACTGCTGGACAGAGCCACTAAGCAACCCACTGAAGATATTTCCAAGTCCCAAAAACCCCTGAGCCTGGAAGTATTACCTCAAGTAAGATGAGTGGCTGAGAAATAACACCCTCGAAGAGTGTGTAGAGATAATACTGCACAAGAGATTTGTAAAAGGTTCCCTTCAATACCCAGACTAAACTTGCACACAAAGCATGGCTTCTGGAAGGGCCCTAAGAGCTGCTTAATAGTAACTCTTGCTTCTGCTACACGCCCATTTACAAGGCTTCGAAAGCAAGCTTGCAGTTTATTACTCCCAGGCATCCTATTTATGTCAACAGTGGGCAGATACAGCCAGTCCTGTGTGCATCTCGTTAAAAGCCTTTAAAAATACATGAAGAACCAGACAGAATAAAGGTCAAGTAAATAGTTCTAACAGGGCTGTATAAAATATGTTGCATTAAACATTAAAGCTGGCTGTTTTCTTAGTGCTTAGAACTGTTTCTCTGTTTCATGCTTTTCCTTCACAATATTTTAGGAACAAATTTGCTTTGTGTTCTGGTAGGTGAGACATTGCAGATGTGCTGGGAGTAGCTAAGAAGTGTGGAAACAGTGGAAACCTTGGTGATCTGTCAGCTCACATTACTCTGTTACCCAGCATTTGTCATCTCCTGGTAACGCAGAGATGCATCACAGCAGTGCCAAATACAAAGGCTCACACTTTTCCTGTTGTTTAAGTGACACCAACAAACGAAAACCAAGTGCTTTGCAACCAGAAGGGGAATTTTCAGAGGCCAGGGGTGAAAGAGAGTTTAATTTCTCTTCATTTCTGGCTTTAGTTTATTGTTGAAACCACAGGGGAAGTCCCAGCCATTTACACTTACAATTCCCGTTAAAACATTTAATGGTATATAAGAAAATATTGAATAAATACTTTATGAATTCTTTGAATTCAGTTACTCGTTTTTATTTTCATTTTCTCTTGTCACTACATAACATCACCAAGTCATTGTGACCATTCTGCCAATTATTCAACAAAAATACTACTATTTTCAAGGCAGTAAACATTTTCCCCCTCACTCAAAATTCTATGGAGAAAAAACCCAATAATCTCAAAAGTTTGGCTTTCTTACTTGTTATATCACCTCATGACCTGGATATCACAAATTCCTGGTATTTTTTATCTGTATCAAAATTGGGCTCATGGTACCCAGCATGGACAGAAATCTCACTCTGCCTCCAGAAAATACAGGTTTAAAACAGGAAGATGTTACCTCAAAGAAGTTATAAACTTGTGGCTACACTGTTTAACCTTATTTATGGCAGTGTGCATTTGGGGGTTAGACATTAAATTTAAATGGGTAGTTCAATAAAGGCGTTGGCAGAGAAGGAAAATTGCACAAAAGTTATATAATCATATTTATGAAAAGTCTGTCATATAATCTACCTTCCCTTTAGTCTGTTATCATCATCAAGTGGGTTATTTTACTTTATCAGATCTGTGTTTCCATATAGGAACTCTGACATCTAATTTTAATCACCTCAGACAAAGAAACTATGCCACTAGATAAGGAAATACAGCTTCAGTCTAAGTTATTACTAGGTTGTTCTATATGTCTTATACCAGAATGGGGGGTTGAAGTTACAGATATTAATACCAAAAAAGGGGAAAACTTGAACAAAGTTTACCATACAGGCCTTAAATATTCAATATCCATGAGGTTCCTAAAATGACATTTCTTGCAACTAGTAAAACCAAACAATATTATTTATTTGAGTCCTGACCTAGCCCTCCAAAAATGCCTGAAATGACTGAGTTTTGGGCCAAGCTACAGAAATTTATTCAGCTCTGCTTTTGGTATCTGTTAAGAAAATCCATTTGAATAATGTTATGTACATTTACACCAGGTTTATAATATTTCAGCAGATAATAATTACAGTGTTTCAGGTTAAACCCCTCCCACGGTGGGGTATGGAAGCAGGGCCCCAAATCCTATTTACTGATTGATTTGGACATTCAGGTGTCTGAGTCTCACTGAAAATCAGTGGGACCCAGATTCCTTGCAGGGTGTCAAAATATCAGTTACTTCTGGGAAGAATGAAGGAGGAAGGTTATTGGAGACATTTTTGAAGAAGTCTGTGAGTTAGAACTTAATTTTTTGCTGGTTTTTATATCTATCCCTTTTTCTTTTTTTTTTTTTTTTTTTCTGTTTCTTCGTGATGGCAAAGCCTGTGGGTTTGCATGAGAAAGACAGAAGGAAGCCTCAGGACACACAAGGCTTGGCCAGGTGAGCTGTGAGTGGTTCAGGGTAACATTGGTCCCAGCCCTCTTGCTGCAAGAAAAGTCAGCAGAAATGAAGCAATTCTTCTGGTCAGAGCCTGGTATCCTAGTAAATAATCACTGCCTTAAGGCTAAACGTTGAAATCTGCCCTGTAACTGCCTGGCTAAAGGGACAGGTTCCCTCCCAGCCTTCATTAGAAAGGCTGGTGACCTCTGGCTGTGAGTTTGGAGAGAAAGCTGGATAACACCTTAACCCTCAGCAGTGAGATTTGCCAGGGCTAATCAGTCAAAACCTGCATTTTCCTCCCATTTTTTTTTTCTTTTTTTCCCTGCACTGAATTGGAGGTTGGAAAAAAGGGGATTGCTAGTTTTATGCCAGTAAATCCCATTCTTGTCTAACACAGCTGGATTAAACGCTCTTTGAGCTTTATGATCCGGAATTACTGTCCCCTAGCTATGGAATATATGTCTTGATAATAATTCCACAGATTTTTATAAGCCTCTATCTAGCTGGGCCTCCAACCAGAATGAGAATTATAACCTCATCTGAAGAAAAGGATTATGACTACATCCTCCCCTGACATCTCAGAGGAGCTGCTCCCTGAGGACTCCCAAGACAGGGCTCGGAGACGCTTCATTTCATGGGAGCTCTTAAGTCACAGTGACGCAAGTGCCAAAAGGAAGAATTACACTGGCTTTTCAGCCTGCATGCAGAACATACTTGGGAAACAGCTTCCTCCCAATTACCAGAAGGGATCCACAGAACAGTGGCAGGCTGCAAAGTCCTCCTTCACTGTCATGTGGCTCTCGCTGCCTCACTTCCCCCTGCACGCGGTGACCAGCTCGTGCACCAACTGGTGGGGGCTCATTAACTTGTTTCGAGGTGATGCACAGCTGAACCATTGTTCAAAAAGTAGAAGTAAAGCCCTCCCTGTGACTGTGTTACCGTGAGCTGGTTACCCATAAATCTCTGGAAAGCTGTGAAAACACTCCTCGGGGACAAAATAATTGCTGATGACTCAGTCAGAAAAGTGACAGTAAAGGTTAATTGTCTAGAAAAGAATATTTCTCTAATAGAGCTGCAGTATGAGGAAGCTAGAGACAGAATTCTGCAATTTCTAGAGCGTGTCAGAATTGAATCAGAAAACTTTCTAAAAAGGTCAATATAAACCAGAAACTCACCTATTAAAAATATGGAAAATAAAAGAATACAAAGACAAGGTGTTTGTTTTTTTTATAGCAGAGAAAACAAAAGGCACTGATGTATGGGAGTGGAAAAGGACTTTAGTAAGAACCCGAGGGACCTTCATGAATAAACATAGAACCTTTTAAAAGAAACTGCACAAAATCTAGCCACAGGTTAAGACGCCTTTAACAATTAAGTAGCAAGGAAAAAAAGAAAATCCCAATTCTTCTTTTGGTCTGAACAGACTGCCATGTTCAACAGCAAGCAAAGCCTTTTTCTCTTCCTTTCTCATTTTTTCCTTTAATTCATCTCTCCCTTTTTAATTATATTTTTTAATTTCTCTTTTCCCTTCCACCATACCCTTTTATCCAAAACCTACTGCCATGTATTTAATTCCTCTTTTCCCCTTATCCCAAACCCATGCCGTGCGTCTGTATCAGCTCAGGGACTCACACACCAATTTCCATGCCAAGTGTATAATTTTCTGATAAAACACAGACCAAAAAACTGATGTGCCCAATATAGGGCCAGAGCAACTTGGAAAATCTGTGTATGGCTTATGGATTTCTGAGAAACCATCAGACAACGGTCAAGAGCTGACAAGCCACCAGCCTCTGAAATTCCTTAAGTGAGGTGAGCTGACAAAGGAAGGATTGGGAAGGACTGACAGGAAAAAAAGCCCTGGAAATGCTGGAGGGAGAAGAAGATGGACAGAACAGCTTCAGAGCTGAGAGGAGAACAAAGAGCTTTATGGGGAGGTGGCCTGGGCTGGGAGGGACTGAGCACTTTGGAAAACAGCCTGGCTGTGCAGAAAACCTGTGGGTTGCTCTTGGCTGCTGAACCCACCCCAAAGAAAGCTTCAGGAGAAAGAGGAGATTAAAGGAGCAATGCACAAAGAAAACTGCCCCCATCTCTAGGCATTTTGTCCCTTCCTGAGAGAGCAGCAGGAGCAACTCCAGGAGAAACGCCTGCACCTGCCAGGCCATTTGCTTTCCCTTTGAAGTTTGCCTTTGTACAACCTTTGTGCTTGTTTAGAGTCTACAGCTACTGCACAGGAGTCATGCTCTTTTCTAGGAACACCAGCACGTGGTAGTTACAACAGAAGGGTGGGAATTCAGAACTGAACTGAGCATTAAAGGTGTGAGCACACCACGAATGTAAACAGAGCAGCTTAGCCTGGCTTTCTATGGCTTTCCCACCAGTGATACTCAGTTTCCCTTTTGATTGTCTCTGAGCAGTCGTGTTCCAAGGAGTTCTGTATCATCTCTATGATCTCTTTTCCACGTGGAAACAGTTAATTTAGAGTCCACCACTATCCACATAACATTAGGATTGCAGTAAAATAGATCTTATGGGGTTAGGACCTCTCAAAGAGAACTGATACTTCTCCAAAGAGAGATACTGGGACTATGTGCATCCCATATGCAGATTAAGCCACAGAGTGTTAAAAAACAAGGAATGTCACACTGCTGTTGACATCTTTAACCCACTCATGACTGAAAATCAACAAATACAAGACTGAAAAAAATTGTATTTTATTTGCTGAACTACGTGACTGTTTCCTTAAAGCCTTAGACTCTGTATCCACCTCTTCATCCCAGTATTGACTGGAAGAAGAGCAAGGAAAATGGATCCATAAATTTAGGATTACCACAGAAGAATCTAAGAATTAATCATATAGTGATACAAATCATCATCAGCAGATCAGGATCATTCCTCAGCACCTGAGATAAAAGACTTCCTTAAGAACTGCACTTGATAGAGATAGACTAAGAAAATATAAACTTCAGTTAAGTGGATGAGGTGAAAGATTTGGCTTAATTTGGGTCTAACAAAAGCCAGTATTGATATTCAAAAACTTTGATCAAGTCACATTTCAGGAATCAAAGACATGGGTTTCTGATACAAGTCCCGGCAAAAAAACCCCAAACCACACACACAAAACAGCAACAACAAACAAACAAAAAACCAAAACAAAACCACAACAAAAACCACCAAAAAAACCCCAACCTTTTTTGATATAGTCCCTTCTGTTTACATGTTTAAACACTGCTACTGATCCCACTTAAAATACCTCTTACAGTTATTGACTTTAAAAGCCTGTATACACTCCCAGCTACATTAACTAAAATGAAATATTGAATCTCTGTCTTCAGTTGCCAGGCATATCCTCTACTAAATACAGTGAAAAGTTTCAATACTGAAGTAACATTTGCTGCTCAATGAAAGTGAAATTAGCACGTGATAATTTATGTTCTTTGTAAGAAAGGAATCCCATTGAATGAGATGCTTTGATGTGGCTCAAATGAGGAAAAAGGGAAGGACTTCAAGTCAATTCTATCAGCAGCTTCATTAAGGCACTGGAAAATTTGTGGAGATTATTAAATAAGTTTATTTATACCTCCTCTCTCTCTCCTTCCCCCTCCTACCACCTTCATCCCCAGCACACTCCCACATACCAACACTGGGTGTAGAAATACAAAGTTATCCTTTATCCTATTAGTTAGGCTCTAGTCTTTGACAATATCTCATTATAGATTTGATGTAATGATATTATACATCTCAGACTGACCAAGGAAAAAGGGCCATAAAAAAATATTACAATAAAGAGGACCCAAACTATTTCTAGCATTTCCTATCCCTGTTATTTGCATCCAGAGGGTTGGGTTTGATCTTTTGGCCCATATTTCTGTACTCACACTGCCAAAGCAGTACAAGAAAACCTGCTGAAAGGTGCCTGTGCTGAAGGCAGTGCTTTGGGGCCACTGAAATCAATGGGAGCTGCTTTGTTTGTCCAGAAATGGATCAAAATTTCACTGCTATTTTACTTGCTCATTAAGCTTGGGGTTCATTGAGATGTTTCACTTGCATTCTTGGGTCAATTCAAATTGTCATTTCAGTCCCCAGAGCAGGACAGAATCCCATAGATGGAATTATAACATGTAATGTGATCTCATTGATTTTTTTCAGTCAATGGAATTGGTTTGTTTTTTATTTCATGTGTAATAAGTGGGTATGTTAAAAAAAAACTACCATATTTTTCCAAGCAAATTACAATCTCAGGCTAATCATACTTATATGATTTGAACGAAGTGTTCAATATGGTAGGTGATTGTTTTGCATTGCATGTTGTCCTTAACACAAACAAATCTGGTAAGAAATCTTTTAGGAAATGTTTTTCAGCAGAAAGTTTGTGATCATCAAAGCCAAGGCTTCTTAGAAGGGAGACTTGAACCAAAACATCTGGAAAATACATGTTTATCCCAAAATTGTAAAAATGCCTTGTTTTAACATTTTTTTAATCAAGCATTTTAATTTTGCTTCAAAATTGCAGGGTGCTGCTGTACAGATCACAAATGTGAAAATAACCTATACAGCTGTTAAAGAACTTCTATTTGGAAATGAATCTTCAGGTATCAGTGATAAAATCAGAGCATGAACAGGTAACTTACGGGGTTGGAGGGAAAAGGCTGCTGAGGATCAGAGAGATAGGAATCTGGTAGGAATTTCCCCTCACGTTACCTGTGCACAAACAGCCACAGCAGGGGAGGCCGTTCATTTTTACACATTAAACACAGGGCTTTTTTGAATCAAATATGCTATTTGATTCAAGGGATATCAAGCCTTTGCTCAAAGGACTGAAGTGAAAACAAAGCCTTCTAATGCATCTAATTAAATATTATTTTTAAAGCAGTTTTAATAGTTTTCTATCCATTTAAAGAATGTCTCTCAGTTCTATGAGATCTTGCTATATGTTCATTTGTCATTGTTTGCCTGTGAAACATCTCATGAAGTCCTTATTTTTAGGTAAAGACTGTGTTCTCTTTTCATTCCTGACAGCCTAAGAAAGAAGAAAAAAGACTGGGAGAAAGAGGGAGGAAAAAAGGCACCACCTTTCTACATATCCCACCAGCATCCTCATCTGCAAACTCCCAGGAGATCAGAACTTTGGCTCCACCAAGAACAGCATAGAAATAGCAGTAACAGTGTCTTTCACATGCAAGTTTTGTGCTGCCAACACAAAAACTCCAGGGCACAGCGTGTAACACTTGCTATTTTTGCACTGTGTTTTCATCCTGGAGAACACCTTTGGAAATGGGGTTGGAGGGTGTGTGCAGAACATGCTGAATAATAGCAGGAGGAGGAGGAGAATGCCAACCCTGCCTCTCCTGTGCTGACACGGAGCAGAAGGGAACCCAGTTCTTGAATGCCAAATGACTGCACGGTGTAATTAGCACCTCGGATTTTAATGGCAGTCCGCACAATTAACTCTTCAGCAGCCCGAGGGTGTAAAACAGAGACGAGCTGTGCCATGTGAGGTGCCTCAGAGCTCTGGGAATGCTCTGAAGGGCTGCAGACACCAGGCAGGAGCGATGGGCGATGAGTCTGGAGCTGCAGCTGAAGGCCAGGCCTAGTGCACTGGGAACAGTTTTAGCTATCTGTGGTTGGGCACCTAAATCCTTCTCTAGTTAGAACAACAGACTACTGAATCCACTGAAATAAATTAATTTTGCTGGGTAGCCCATGCAGTTTTCTGCTACTTGGTGCTAGCTGTGCACTGGCAACTAAGTTTTCACCCAGACTTCCCACAGCACTTTTAGGAATTATTGCACAGGTGGGGCACAGGGACAAAGGAAGAAGCTGCAGCTTTTGTAGTCACAAAATTGACAACTGAGATTGTGACAACAATGTAATAACTATATATATTCATCACTGTACCATTTTAGTATTAACTAGATTGTGGCTAATGCTGCAGTACAAAGAAATGAAATGTCAGTGTTTTCCAAAACATCCAGGTATGCCCCCAAAGAAACACCCCAGAAGTGCCCCTGCAGCCCTTTGGGTGGATGTGCAAAGCACAGGCTCAGCACTGATGACAGTGATCCCTGCAATACCTGCCATTCCCTGCTTCACACATTCCCTGGAATAATGAGGCCCATCATCTTTTGATGAGACTGTGGGAGTTGATATTCCCAAAATACAACATTACACTATCAGATAATCACTACAAGTTAATACTGCTCTAGGAAGGCTATTTCTGTGAAAGCTACTGGGAATACAACAGCATCATAGGGAAGTCAATACAAGGCAGGATCTCTGTTTCTGCAGGGGATAAAAAAAAAAACGTAATTAGGGACAAACTCAGCTAGGAACATTAAATAATTATAAGCCTGCTTTTAAAAGACTTTATGGACCTACAGAGCTGGACTAGGCACAGAAGCCAAGACAAATAACATCTTATCTTACTACGTGTGCCACGAAACCACCTACTGAGAAAGGTGCAGCCAATTTGGCAAGGACTGGTATCTTTGTACACACTGGACATTAGAAAATACAGTCAAGTATCTTACAGCAGCACTGAAATGGGGTCAACATCGTTGCTGGCAATGCTTGGAGAAAGGATGTGACTAACAGCATAAATGGAGAAAATTAAAAGAATCAAAAAGCATTCCTCCTTTGTTGGATTATCATAATTATTTTTCCAACAACAGAAAAATATAACTGATAAGCAACTTTGGAGATAACTGGAAGAGGTAAAAGCATGGTTCATGTTCTGCTGGCAGGATTTAACCATTTTTATTCAGCTTGTCACACACCATTAGTGACCTGGGCTGATCTGCAGACAAAGAGAGACATAAGAAGATGCAAACACAGAATCCTCAAAGCTTCCACTGGGAGAAGGAGGACTCAGAGTTCACTGTGTTAATGCATTATGGAAGACAACTAAGCGTGTTTAATGAAATCTTTATGAACTGCCAGGATTTTATGTTCTGACATAATCTTCTGGTAAGAAATTTGGGGAGGGTTTTTTTTCTTACTGCTTTTCGTTAGAGAGCAATTTAACAGCCAAAACATTCCCTCCAGATGCTACAGGTACCAGTGGTTGCTGGTCCACTTCACTCTGGGAGAAGCTTGGTATTGTTTGGCAGGTTCTGTGGCTTTACTGAGACCTAACCTGATACTGCACCTCTGTGTAGATACAGAGCAGCACAAATCCCCCTCTGTCCCAGAGATTGTGGCCTAACTTTGGGTACTTACACAGGGAAGCACAAAACCAAGGAACCTTCCTTCACATCTCCCAGATTCTCTCAGCTTGCAACTAGGAATACTGGAAATTAGGAAGAAAACCCATGGACCTCACTGCAGGACTCACATCTGTGAAGCCAAGCAGGTCCCTCCAGTTTCTTTCACAGGACAAAAAGAATCAGAGACAGAAATTACAGGCAGCCTTTGAGCACATTAACACATTAATTACAGCAGCAGGGCCACTGACTGTCAGCCAGGAGGAAATGGTTTATTTTTGCCTGTTCTCCCAATTGTATTTGTAACCTGCAGTGATTTGTTGAGGTTTTGTAGAAATTCAGTTTAAATGAACTGTTGTTATTTAAAAATGGCAAGACACACTGTATGTTCCAATGTGTTTCAGAAACCTGCTGAATAATAGCTCTAATAGTATATTGAACAGACTAAGGCTAATACATGAAAATTAACTAAACAAACAGCACTAAATCCTACCAGAATTTAAGATCGGCCTTGGTAAGGTCTTAGTCCCATCTATTTAAGTACTTCTGCAAAATCCAGAAAGTGTTTCTTAAAATTTTAAACCTATTGGTAAACCTATCAATTTTTTTTTTTTTTTATTTTTTTTTGAGTAAAGGAGATGCCTTAAATTCCTGTATTACTTACATGTATAAAAGGCATAGAACAGCTTGGTTTTTCTAAAGTCTCTGAGTGAAACATATATGACAAAGAAACCCCTTTAATCTCACAGTAAAACCCTGGTAAAAACTCTAAATGTCTGCAAATATGAGTTCCTTGATAGATCAGACAATCTGGAAAATCTAAACTTATTGTCATAAACTCTCACAACATTGGAATATTCTTTAATATTTTGGCTTTTGCTTACTTAATAAAGAAAGAAATCTAGCTTTCTGCTTTCCAATTTAAAGAAATCTACTTTCCAATAAAAAGCTTGAATCATTATGTACTTCTCTCAAACAAAAAAACCTGCAATAATCCTTAGCTTTCTTCAGTCTTTGTCTAGTAGAAGTGTAATGATTTATTGTTCCTACTTTATACATAAATGCAGCACTTGACTCGGCCAAGGACATCAGACAGAAACACTTGAAGAAGTCTGAAATTTCAAAGTCTTTAATTTCCACAGTGGGCAGCTTTTTCTCTCTGTCTGAAGAAATAAGGGAGTGCAAGGTGTTTCACTTTAAGATACGTTTCTGTTTTACTGATTGTAAGCTTAGCTCATGTCTTGCCTCTAAAGCAGAGGAAATATTGCTTTCCAGGTAATTTCATTTCTAATGCTGACTATAAAAGGGACGCGGCAAAGATTGTGCTGGGAAAATGTTCTGCTAAAAGCCAATGTCATTTACAAAAGATCAAGTGCTGCAGGTGAAAGCTAAAGAAAATGGGATTTAAGAGTCAGGCTAGTTTATGTAGAGCATTATTAAAAAAATTACCCTGCACAGCAACTCTATTGAAATGGGGACAGGGAAGCTGTAAAGGTCACCAGTTTCATCACGTTGAACTATTTAGGAGACAACTCTTCCAAACAAAGCTCACACATTAATTTAAGGCCACTTTTTTTTTTAGCCTAAGAAAGGTTGGTTCTCATCCAGGCTACAGACCCTGCTGCCTACAGGGAAGCAAGGAACAAGGAATTGAAGGGTGCAGGATGATCTCCAAACCCATCAGTGCGGTGGGAATTGAGGATCAGGTTGTCTTGCGAGTGGTTTGGCACTTGTGATAGTGGGGAGATGGATCCTGAAGGTACATCTTTGCTCCTCAACAAGCTCTGCTGCCTTGGATAAGCCTGGGCATGCCAGTGAACCATCAGTGACCGCTGGAAAGTGCAGCTGGAGGGAACAGGGGAGAGTTCAAAGCTCTGCTTTGGAGCAGATCCCCTCAGCAAGTCCTTTGAATGCTTTTCTGCTGAAACTCCACTGCAGAGCTGTTCGTGTGGCACTTAATTATGGTTCTGTAGGACACAGGCTGAGCCGGGAGCTCCCTCATTTGTTTTGTGGGCAGGGGGAAGAAATAACAATGATGTATGGTTAGTACTTTAAAAAAGGGAGATAAAAAGACAATGGACTGTGAACCAGCTAGATGAGGAAATGCAGGATGGAGGAACTGCTCTTTCCAAGTAATTAATTGCTGTAATTGCTGTCTCCCCACACAAATCCTCCCAGGTCAGTTTTACTAAAAAACAAGTGCAGTTTTAGACCTTCAAAACAAAACTTTTCTTCAGGAAAGACAGCGTTCTCTAGTGAAGGAAGATCAACTAATTATAAGTTACTTCAACCAGTATTCATCAGTGCACTGAGGAGAACTATCAACAGCCAAGAACGTGAAACAGTGGGATGTGCTCCAGCTGCTTTGCCTTTCTGAGGCCACACTCAGAGGCTGTAAAACTGCCTCAGCCCGGGCTGGTGGGAGTTTACAGCTCTCATGCAGCACCAAGGCTGCACAGAACAAGACGATGATGATCCATTCGGCTCAGTGCAGAGGCTTTCAAGCTTAATAAATGGATGGTGAAAATTAAAATGCTGTGAGGCTGATGCAAAACTTTAAAGAGGGGGAGACAAGGACAATAACTGTGCTTTGCTTTAAGGTCAGCTTGCTAAGTCATGGAAGGATCAGAGAGGAGTTTTATGCACCCTACCATAACGGTGATTTAAAAGAAGTATGAGAACCATATGCTGGAGCCACAGAAAGGTGGTCAAGATGTTTCTCCCTCCTACTTCTGCCCAATTCTGTCAAAAAAATGTAGTTTGAGGACAAATTTGCCTTGTTGACATTTATTTCAAAGTCAGCCTACAGACATCACGTAAACAGGACAACTTCACAGGAGTTCTTTTCTTTCAGGAATTCTTTTAGGAACGTTACATTTAATACCCTTGTAACTGATTACTGGTTAATATCAGTATTTACTTATCTCTCAGACCACTCTAAGTCAGGGCCAAAACTCATTAAACATTTATTTTAAAACCTGTGCTCTAAGCTCACACCAAGGGTCTCAGAAATTACCTCCCCTCTCCTTTATTTTTACAGCTTGCTAATAAATTCCAAAAGTACAAGAGCAGATGTTTGAGAATACTCTAAAAAGCAACATTAAAAGAAAAAAAGCAAAGAAGTCTGCAGCTACAGAAAACATGGGTATCCTTCTAAGGTAAAATTATTGAGGAAAACCCTCCCTGTATTTTTATCACAAATCACACACATGCACAAAAAGAGGAGAATATTTTTGACTGAGTTACACTAATTACAGTGGAGGTGTGGTCTTAACTATTAAACTGAATCTTCCTTGCCGTGAAGCCTGTTAATTTGTAGCTGGTCAGTGCCAGCAATATTATGGGTCCACATATATTTTGCAGAAGAAAATCTCATTACTGGACCCTTTCTTAAAATGTTATATTCTGACAAGTGTCCCACGGGCATATTCCATAAAGAACCTTTGCTGATTCCATTGCTTCCCCTAAAATATCCTGGCTTGCTGCAGGTTTGGAGAGGGGGTGAGGATTTTACAAACATGAGTTTATGTCAGACAATATTTGAGCTAGCACAGGCCTGTAGGATTAGGCAGATAAAAAGATTTACCTTTGGAGGAAACAAGCACTAGAGCTTGTTCCTTTTAATTGGCAAAGAATGCAATAAATGGCAACACGGGTTTGGGAACAGTAAATCTTGTGACAACGCTGCTTTTATATGGAAAAGGGCTGAGATAGGCCTTAATGCAGAGCTCTAAATGTCAGCCTTTTGTTTTCTATCCAGTGCTGCTTTACCCACCTCGGTAACCTACAGCCTGCTTGTCTTTACTAAGATATGAACAGAGGAAGAACTGCTGCTGAGAAACACTGATCCAAATCTGAATTTCAGAGAGGCTTTCACTGAGGCTTTTCTGTGGTCCAGGGCAGAACTAAAAGTAGGAGAGGACTGGGCCTCCTAGCTCAAGAATATAACACTTAAAGACAGTCGTGTTTGCATATTTTTGGGTTTTTGGGGTTGTGTTTTTGTTGTTGTTTTGTTTGTTTGTTTTTCTGGTTTTGTTTTGGGTTTTTTTGAGGGGGTAGGTGAGCAAGAGGAGGTTTGAACTAGCTCTCTGAATAACGAGTTGTAGCTACAAGGATATACATATTTTTATGTCTTATAGAGAGGAAGCTAGAAAATTATCTTTTCTTTTGCCCATGGAGGTTTTTGGTACCATCCATCTTCACATGGGGACAATGTGGGAGACTTCTGAAACCATGAATCCACACCTGCTAAACTGGAAAATCCAAGGTGATGTGCTCCTTTCTGAGAGCAGAATCCCAGGCTCAGGAACAAGATCAAATCAACTTAGCTGTCAGAGTCCACTACAATTTCAACAACTACATCTATGTCACATCACTGGACTTCTCAAGCACTCTTCATAAAATTCATTTCCACATCTTCAGCTTCTAGACCTCTGCTCTCAGACTGATTTTTCATTTGTAGCTCCTTGAATTGTTTCTGTTACTGCAAGAGTGTGTCTGAAATAGTCACTTTGTCACTCCAGAATATTCTTCTATAAATTTTCACGTTGGACTCCACATGTCTAAAGGTAATTTTATTTCTGTTTGAAAGCAGCAGACATCACAAAGCTTGTTTGAAATTCAAAGTCCTATCAAGTATTTACTTTTTGACTCTTATTAAATAGCTAATTTCCACTTCACTGATCCTCCACACTTCTTCACAGGTCCAAGCCTTCATCTGCCCAGCAGGGCTTGCAGAAATGTTGTGGATCAAAGGACACAGACTTACAGTGCACTTGAAATTTTAGCTCTCAAGCTTTCAAAATTTGTAAAAGGCTCACAGTTTTTATCCGAGGCCTTTTACTGAAACCTCAAGAAACTTGTGCTTGGTGCTCTTCGTCCCTTGAGGAAGAAGAGCACATCCCTGCCAGGATGACTTCACAGGGCAGTGCACAACAAACCAGTGCTCTGCCCTTCCTTTGGAGCCACCTTGTCCTTAATCCCCCCAAATCCAGGCACAGCAGGAGCTACAGAACAACAAGACTGGAGCCAGCTGTCAAGGTGTCAACATGACAGGTCACTCTGGCCTTTGCAGAAGTTCTTGTCACAATCTTAAAACTCAGAAGTCTGGCTCATTTCAGGGAACATCAAGATGCACTTTTTTCAAAGCAGAGATTTCCTTCCTTTTCCCAGGATGGGGGCACTCACCACAGGGTGCAGGGAAGCAGTGGCAGAGCAATTCTCCAGCTGCCAAGGCAGTTCTCAGCCTCACCACCTGAAGCTCTCTGTTCCTTCCCTGGCTCTCTCTGGGCAAATGCCTGACAGGTTTATCTTGAGCAGCTGAAACCTCCTGTGGTAGCATCAGTTTCCCCCTTCTCTCATTAATAACCCTGAGACAAATGAAGCTTTGCAAGTCTGTCATTTATTTCACTCTTTCCTCAGGTCTGCTCCAGCCTTTGAACACCACATCAGTGGGCAGATTGCTTTGCTTCAGCCTGGACAACCAGCCCTGGTTCCTTGTCCTCACCAATTGTCACACTGAGTCAGAGCAGAGGTCACTTCTCACATCCAGGGACATTCACTAACCCTTTCCAGAGCAAAATACTCAATTATTGTGGAACACACTGTGCTCTTACCTCCCTGAAATTCATGGCTGAGCTGAGTTCTGGCAGCATGGCTGTGCTTCATGCATAGGTGATTCAATTAGAGAGGTACTTTTCTCATGGAAAATAGTTTAGTCGTTATTTCTACTAATTGTTTCAGTACTCATTTTATTCTGCTTGTAAGGTCCCTCATAATTATTTCAGATGGAGCATGATTGATCTGGGTTATATTTGTTAAACCATGAGCAGATTCATGTTTCAACAGCAGCATCACTAAAGGTTTCACCCAAAGGCCACTGGCCTTCTGCACACATTCATAATTAAACTACTATGCAAATGTGCTCTTTTGCTAGAAAATGGTGCTTCTTTAATATCAATCTCTGCAAAATGATTGCTATTCAGCTATTTAATCCCTAACCTTGGGTTTCAATTCAGAGAAATAATACACAACCATCTACTAATTTGTTTTCAAGTACCTGTTTGCTTATTCTGTAGGGTCAATATTTTTAAGACCTTAAACCTGGAATCAATTTCCTGTGGGCTCACATTTGCACTCAGGTAAAGCCTGACTGATTTTGCACTTGCTTCTCTCGGGGAAAAAAATTCTACATTGTGTTTCCTCAGCACCATGAAGTATTTTGGGGGTTTTTGGTTTTGCTGTTTGGGGTTTTTTTTTTGGGTGTGTTTTCTGTGTGTTGGTTGTTTTGTTTTGTTTTTTTCCCTCTCTATACTTTTGATGTTGTTTTTTGTTTGTTTTCTTTTTAACTCTTAGTCCCCTAAGTTTCTATCTCCCTTGGACATTTAGAAAAGAAGCAGTGCTCCCTACACAAAAATATAATGAACAAATGCAGGATTTAGACTGTGGCCCAGAATCAAATCCAAATGGATTCCTGCTCACTCTCCCCTACATGAATTATTGCTGCAGTACCAGTGAACAATAACAAAATGATAGTTTATTCATCAAAGAAATCAAAGTCTGCAGATAAAGCTTGGAGTCCACACATGAAAGTTGAGTTTGGTTTATATGTAATATTCACTCTCTGCTATGAGGGATAATACAGCTCTAGACCAGCTGTCAGCAGCTTTGAAAGTTGATCAAACTGAGTTTACTGGGTTTTTTCCAGCCAATTTACAAAGCTGGGGTGGTAAAACACTGTCAGCACCCACTGGTGGCTTTGGCTCTAACTCTCAATAAGGAAGTTACTGTTGATGAAGTCAAAGTTGTTGCAAACTATAGATTTGCCTTGGATAGGAAGCAAAACATGTCACAACTAAATTGTGGGTGAGTAAGGTTCATAAAAAAAAAAAAAACATTAGAGATGCAATAATTAGAGCAATCAATGCATTTTGACTGACTGATTACCACCTTTCTCCTGCCAGTGGCAGAAATAACCTTCCTCTATAAAATCCCCAGCTCATTCAGATTAAATTGGGAGCAGATGGAAAGTTGTTTGTGTTACTTGGCATTTCAGTTCCTGAACACCCTTCAAACGCGTGAGGTGCTGCTACATTGTGATTAGAATAAAGCAACAAAATCAATCTCTCTTCACTCCACAGGCACAAAGATTATCATCCAAAAGGTCAGCCTGGCATACAACAAATATTGACAACAAGGAGTGCACGGCTTCCTCAGTGTCATTTTGCAGTGTTCTCAGCACATGTAATTGAGATTGGATACAACCTCATTCAGAAAATAACTCTTAGTGAGAGGAGACTCACTAGGACTTTACATGGGGGGATCAAATGGAATCAAACTCTGTAAACTCATGCATCCCAAACTTGTTTCAGCAGGATTTGGACCATTAACAAATTCTGAAACAAAACACAGCTATCCTGCATTTGTGTAAGTTGCTGTGAATAGACTGCTCAGCCTTTAAGAGGCTGAATTTGAGTTTTGAACATTTAGTTTATATTGACCTGTCCTGTTTTCACCGAAACGCCAAAAAATATCCTTTTGTTTTGGGAAATATCTTAACATGAGTTTAGCATATGTTTGGTTTTAGATGTCCTGTTGTTCCCACACACAGAGGAAGAAAATTAACACTTCCAAACCCGCTTATGTTGTCTGGAAGGCAGTTCCTTGTTTCCATATGGATGGTGGTACTCTGAGTTTTCGACAGAACTACCTGCCCACCGGTCCCACACACTTCTCAAACTGAGTTTCAACAATAAGCACATGGGTTTTGTCCTAAAGCTTGTCTGTTTTGACTGGTCCCCATTTACAATCACTTCGAGCTGCTCCTTCAGATATAGAGCTCTAACTCTGGCAAGGATGTGTGTTGGTTCAGACAAAGCTGCATGGGGGGTAATTCTCCCACAAGAGTCACTCAAAGGAGCATCCCAAACCCTATTCCATATCCAGGGAGCAGCACTTTTAAAATAGTGATTTTGTACATGATTTTACATCCTAATAAATCCAGGGAAGCACTTTGCAATAAGTGGGCAGACACTTTATACAAAAGGCTAAAAGTTAAGGGCTTTAAAATCACAGGGTTGTTCATTATAGAGCCCTGCTGTGTGAAAATTCTGTTTACTGGCAGTACAATCTCATTGAAGTCCATGAAGTCATTTGCACTCAGCATGGCCAGTGGTTCTAAGTGGGGAACATAAAGACATTGTTAAGATCTGGGAAAAAAAAAGAAATGGCCCTGAAGAACTGAGATGTGGTGTAATCTTAAAAACATCACAGTGCAAAATAGTTCAACTGTTTGCTTTAGAAATATATGTAAAGAATAGTACAAATCCACCCTTAAAGTAATTTTTGAAACCTTTTTGAAAATACACTCCATTATTTAAAAAAAATTAATTTATTTTATATTTTATATATAAAACATTATATCTATATACATATCTATAGAAAATAATAGTTTTTAAAATCTATTTATTTCCTGATTAATCCAAGAGGTTTGTTAGTAGTTTCTGAGGTTTGGGTGTGCTTTCTGAGCCCTTTCATAACATGTTGCTTTAGGGTGCTTTCTACAGGAGAGATAACATTTCTCAAAAGGTAAATATTTAATCAAGGGATTGCTCCTCTTATCAACCCTCTGATAATATTTATTAAATATATTACTTTCTCTGAGCAGCAATCCAGAGAATTAAGTTGCCTTGGATTTACAACCTTTCTTCAAAGTAATACACCCTCCTGCAGTGTTTACCGTGTAAGAAACAGGTACATTAATCAAACTGACAAACCATTTTCAGCATTATTGTTCAGCACAGCACAATACCAAGTGGATATGAAAGATTTACATTTATCTCTCTCCTGGCACTTGTACAGGACT
Source organism: Myiozetetes cayanensis (assembly GCF_022539395.1). Classification (NCBI taxonomy): domain Eukaryota; kingdom Metazoa; phylum Chordata; class Aves; order Passeriformes; family Tyrannidae; genus Myiozetetes; species Myiozetetes cayanensis. The sequence continues at coordinate 68,941,996 of NW_026087521.1, read as the reverse complement.
GAAATACTTTTAGCCAAATACAGCCTTTTTACTTTTACAGGCTTCACTGAGAGGCAAGAAAGGCTGATTTAGGGTCACTCTAGACTTGTTTGGGAGCAGTAAAAAGAGTATGTTCTTCACACAGAATTTAAGTTTCTCTTGGTCTGAATCTAAAGTATCCCTAAAGTACCTAACTGAAACCACTATGTAAGTCTTGATTTCACAGAATATTCTGAGTTGAAAAGACCTTGTCCTAGCAGACAAAGACAAAAGATTGCTTAGTTACAAGGAACCCAAATATTTACTGCTAACAAGAATATTGACTCTTAATAGCAGTTTCTAGGGAAAATCTCTGTATCTCAATTAAGAGGTGAGGTTTGGATAAAGAAGGATTGGCTCCATTCTTGCCACAGTTCCCTTCTCTTCAGGCTGCAGAAATGAGCTCTTCCTGTGCTTTAACTTTAAGCTGCACAGGTAAGGGCAGGCAAGCTTACAGAAAGCTCAGTACTGCACATTTCTAGGAGATTTATGTATGAAATTAAAGGGGAAGGACCAGATGACCCTTGAAGTTCCCCTTCAACCACAAACTATTCTTTGAAACCAATACCTAAGTGTCTACCCCAGTTATCAGTAAACAGGTGGCACTCTGTAGTCACAAAGTCAGGGCTGCAAACGATGAGAGCTCCTTTGAACTGGGCTGTCACATCATCTCTTCCTGATTTCTGGAAAGGACTGCTCTGAATTTAATGAGGAGTCTGGTCAAGACTGGGACAAGAAGCATCTTCAGAAATTGCACAGGCCTTTAGAGCTGAGGTGCTGAAAGCATGAAATGCAGGGCAGGAATGGAGAAACAGTGGAAGCTTTGGATCTCTGTTCCCAGTGCTTGGGAACAGCACACAGCCCAAGTGCAATCCATGTATTTATCCATCCATCATTTGCAATTCACACAAATTATTAGCTTTATAATTTTCCACCCCTTCATACAATAACCCCCCACATAATGCAAGCTTATGTCAGTTAAACTAATGTAGCTGCTATTACTGTGGGATACACTCCTATAAAAGCCAGTTGAACTCCAGTTTTGTCCTCAGGCACATTTTGCAGCCCCAAAGAAGCAAAAAAGTCCCTGAAGGCACAGTAAGAATAATTCTAGTCCCTGTCTCCATGGACTGCATTGGGTACACAGAATGTGAGATTCACCAGTTTGGAGGGAACAGGTTTATCAGCTTTTTATATACTACTATATATTGCATATATAATACTATATATTGCAGGAATTATGCCTATTTCAATGAGTATTCCACTACTGGATTGTTTCCAGCTATTTCTACCACCCTAAGATCCAGAAGCCTGCAGAGGTGCTGAAACAGGTCGCAGTAGGCCAAAGGTTTCCTGTGCCCCTGACTGTGATTTTCTGAGCACTGAGATGATCTCAGCTCTCTGAACACACTGACCCTGCTCCAACAACTTTGTCTGACACCCCCAAGGGCATGAGCTGAACTGCACTGCTGAAACAAGATATGCAGGTGCCTGAGAGGAAGATCCAAGAGATGGAATCACAGCCTTAAGAGAAGGTCAACACCCAAAGTCCTGTGAACCTTATAGGACCATTCCCACCAGTTTGCAGACTAACTAGTACTGTTGGATTTATCCTAGCATGAAATACCTCAACAATTTAATTAAAGCTGAAGAATGTTCATCCTGCAAAAGCTCACTGAGGCAGCTCTGAGATGTCAGTGACAAACACCAGGGAATTCTCCCCCACATTGATATGCACTAATAACTCCCACCAATTTCAATAAATAATCATTGCAGACCAAAGAGTAATCCTAGTTTTAGGTTGGGAAACTTGAAGTTTTCTTCACTAGCTGTAAGAATAATTTGTTTTATATAAAAACCTAAGAGGCTGGAGCAGAAATAGACTTGTTTGCTACCTAAATTTTTATTTTTTTTATTTTTTAATACCTAAACCAGTCTGCTCAAAGCCACTTATAACTGACTAATAATTTGCATACTCAAAAAAGCTATTAGTGAAAGCAATGTAATTTTTTCTTCTCCAGTGCCCCAGTTTAGTGTTTAACTCAGTGTTTTGAAAAAATAAAACATTGGGTTGATTTATGAACCTAGAGAACATATTTCCTTCTTTTTTTTTAATCAGCTACCATTAAGCTGAATTGCCTAGCAATGAATTTAAATTAAAATGACAACAGCCATATTTAAAATTTATCCACACATAATTGTGTTGAATTAAATAAATATTGCATTTTATAGGATGGGTTAGTACAGTTAAAGTGTCTATGAACAGAAACAAGTAGTGAGGGCTGATTATTTAATTAATTCAGAGGTCTTTTCTCTGAATTCTAAGTTTTTACAGAAAAATGGTCAATGTGATTTCAGCTAAGGTAATTTCACTGGAAGAATAAGACTTTCAGTTACAAGATCCCCGACATGTTTCATTTCTCAGGGATTTAAGAGTAAGTAGCTGCCAGTAACTGCTCAGCAGATGCTCAAATAGGTCCTTTGATTTCCTCCCAGAAGAGACCTGGATATAGCTATAAACTGCTTTTCTTGTCTTTCTTAACGAAGAACAAAAGCAAAGAGTTCATACAGATACCAAATTTCCACCTTCTCAAAGTCTTTTTTTACCCAGAGTTTTGAATAATGATACAGGTACAGGTAGAGATGCACAGACCAGTTTCTCTTAAGAGCAGATTAAACTCTGAATATGTGTTCCAATACAGAGAGTTAATATTACCTTTACATGAAAAATGAAGTGAGCCTGTTATCCCCTCTCCCCTCTCCTCCCAGTTGCTTTGGTTTATGTGGCCAATACCTATAAAGTATTACCCTTAGAGCATTAGGATAACTTTCTGATCACCTGTCGGTGAGTCACCTGAATTTCAGTCCCTGTCCAACTAAATGTAGATATTCATATGTAATTTTGACAATGTAGTTTCTTCTTGGAGAGTTTCAAGATCTGACTGGATAAAGCCCCACAGAGTTCTGACCTCAGAGCTTGCAGCATTTGAGCAAGAGCTTGGACTACAGACCTTTCACCCTGAATTATTCTAAGAGTACCAGGTTACAAGATCAGCAGAAGATTTAATGCTAATGATAAGATTTACTGGTTATTAGGGCATTCCATCCTGGGGAATTGATAATACAAGTTCTTCAACAAGCAGGAGCAAAGCACATTAGCTCAAGGCTATGAAGTAGAGATACAGATGAAGACTGTATTGCTCCAGCATTTCTGTGACTATCAGCCTGGTCATCTCACTCTGATATTCTGGTAACTCTATTTAAAAGCTTATAAACACATTTAAGAATGAATTTAAAAAAAAAAAAATCACTTTTCAATTTGCTAAATCCTTCTTCCCATTTCTGCCTCACTAGAGCTTCATGTGTCCCATGTTCTCTGCTGAGGACGCTGAAGGACCACTTCCCTCCATGAGGAACTCCTGGAGTGTGCAAACATAATTTTCCCTTTATTCCCCACTCAGAGTTGCAAGCAGTACCAGAGAAGAGGGACCAGTAATTTCCTTGAAGCCCTGGAGCTCTCCATACTTGAGGGCCATACTGTATTCATCATTCCTTTACTAGGGGAAGTCTCTACCTGAACAACAATTTTACTTCATAAACATACCAGGTGCTTATTTCTGATCTCTGCAGGGAAAAAAAAGTCCTGTATTTCCCAGAGCAGGATGTTTATGCTCACACTGTTTTAGAATAGCTTATTTAAGGAAAGCAGCAATATCATGAGGAAAACATTTCATATACTACTGCCTTTTCCTATAAAATATTGTGAATATCCTTCAGTCAAATGCCTTCTTTCAGTTACACAGCCAGGTGGGATGGTAAAAGCAGCAGTGATTGTTAAACAGCTAGTGCTTTCTAAAAAAAGAGACTAAAAGATAAGAAAAAAAAAATCTTTTTTCAATAGGTGAAATAATTTTACAGATGAAACATGGTTGTAGTGAGCTTTTCCTACTTGTACTTTATATTGGCCACAAGTAAGAGAGTTCTTGGGAATGAACAACTTAAATAGGGATTTAAAGGGCTTATCTGCAATGAATTATTCAAGATCTTCATGAATTAACTACAGAGCTTTTCATGCTTTTTTCACTACAACATTGGACCTCTCAGTCAGGTGAAACAATATTATTAATTCTCTAAATCTACAGTGACAGTTTTAGGCCTCTGTGAGCTTCGAACGAAAACCCAGGCCCAGGTGGACAGTGAAATTCCAGCAAGTACCCTCCTTATGCACAGGACATTTTTCCTCATGTATATAACTCCAAGACCTGCTGCACGGGGTGAAAGAGCAAAAGGAAAGTTGGAGGAGGTGGATTTTCTTCATTTGTTGGTGCAGCAGAGCTTCACCTCTCCCACCAAGATACTGGCCATCATTTAAACACTTTTATTCCATTTTTCCTTCAAGTTAGGAGGTATTTAAAATACTTATATACACCAATTGCACATTGAAGAAATGACATGGTAACAGAAAATGAGGCATTTCCTTCAGCATAACAAACTGGCAGATTTGTAGGCTGTGAATCCTTTAAATCACCCTTCAGGCAGGTTGTTGATGATACAGAACACACAGGGACACAAATGCTGCTGTTTGCAAAGCCTCTCATACCAAACAGCTGAAGATATTTAACTCCTGTTTATTCAACTCCTGTTTACCATCAAAGCATTTTATTAGCAGTGATTCACAATCCTAAATATTACCCCTCTTAAATGCAACATAGTCCATTCCTTTAACCTCAGCTACTACAAAGGCAAGTGATCCAGTGACTTTATTGAGGGTTAAGACAGCACAAAAAGGGAGGGAGAGGTGTTTTCAGGTAGAGGTAAATATGCCAAGAATTATGTCCAAAAGTGTTCACAGGCAGGTGTTTCACTTTTGCTTTTTAGAAAAATGCGTACTTCATTAAAATTTGAGTTTGCTGTGTTTCAGTGGAGCTATCTACACTAAGAACTTGAAAGAAATTAGGTAGGGTGGTGTATAATAGTTAAACTGGTAAAAACTTTGCCTTAGTGGGCAAGGAGATGGGATTTTTTATAATGGTATCAATTCACTTTCTTGAACTCTGGAATTAAATGTCATTGAAATTAAACAATCCAAATGCTTTGATTTAACATATGGACTAAAATGGCTTTCATTACAAAGGTGATTACTGTATAATAGTCAAGAAGCAATGGAAGAGAGATGAAAGATGATTCACTGAAACAAAATTAGATTGAAAAAGTCACCTTTTAGCAATTAAGATCATTACTGCAGACCCTGTCAGTATTTGAACAGCTTTGATCCAATGTTCTGCAATATGAGAGTGTTATTCACAGGAACACCCAGGAGCACCACACCTAACAGTTATTTAATGTCTGCAGAATGGTCCTGCTTAAGTGAGCCAGTCTGTACTATTGAAGTAATTTATATATGAGAAATGCAACACCAGGATCAAAATTGTCTGTTAGTGTATCTGTACAGAAGGGACACATTATGCTTAGGTAATAAAATCATATAAGTACCTCATTCAGTACACAAATCAAGTGACTGTACATGGCTTGTGACAGATCCAGATCTCCTGCTAATATCAGTAAAAAACTCATTTGTTTGATGAAAGAGAATTCTAACAAACACAGATAAAAGATAAACAGGAGAAGGTTGAGTGCCATATTTATATCATGTATATTTAGATGCAACCTTCTTATTACAAATTGCCCATTATGCAACATAAAAGGACTCACTTTCTGCATTAATGGCTAAGACTCTTTCCTCCCTAAATTGATGATGTGACATTTGAGATCTGATTTAATGTTTCTGAGCTAGTACTGTATTATAGGAATAAGGAATGCAATATGCACATACACACAGAAAGCAAAAGGAATAAAATTATGAGTATCTGAAAAAGGTCGTCTACGAGAGCAGCATCCAAAGATGACATCAGGGCTCTTAGTGGTTTTTCCCTCCCCATCTCTGGCAGAATAAAAGTGAAAGTGCAAGTCCTATTTATCTTGAGTAAACATAGTAAATGGCAAAATATGCCAAGGCCAAGTTTCAGAGCTAAATGACTGCAGTGATCCAAAGGTTATATTCTTTTGGAGGAAATGAACATCTCTGTAGCTGGAAAACATCTCTGTGGAAGAGAAGACATAGAAGGGAAGTCCCAGCTTCACAAAGTGTTTACCATGAAACAGGAATGATTTTGTTCTGAATAGGACACTTCTAAAGCAGAGAAAATGGTATGTGAATGTCTGCTCAGAGCTGACACAGAGTTACAAACAGAGCTGCCTTCAGTGATTCCACAGGCACAGAAAAACAGATTCTCATGGCTTGAAAAATCCCCCAAACTGCAAATTTCCTGCAGATACTGAGAATACTAGAAATCACAAGGTTAAAAGGAGAAAGCTTTTGGTACCGGATCCCACCTCTGCAGGCCAGGTCTGAACCACTGCCAACTGAAATAAGTGGAAGGAACTTTGTCTGCCTCAGTCTAAATGCTCAAGTGAACGATTCCTGCTGCTGTAAAAGGAATCTGAATGCTAGAATTGTGGTGGGTTTATGATTTTGTCTAATTAACAAGGAATCTTAGGAGAAGAGAACATCAGAAAGGCTCTAAACTAGCAACACTATAATAAAATGAGGACAAGCAATCTGAAACACAAATCACTGTAGAATTACTGTTCAGATCATCTTTTAAAAATCTATAGAGAAGGGGGAAAAAAATTAAGTACCCAGTAAGACTTTTAAGGAAGCTTAGAAGACTTAGCACTACATCTAGAAAGACAGTTTTCCTTTCAATAAGGCCTTTTTACATTAGCAGTAAAATCAAGATGCTTTATCATCATTATTAGCTGCCTAGTAATCCACCCCGAGTGTGTGGTCGCCTGAACTTACTTTAAGTATTTTAGGAGTGTCACATCCTAATAGCTAAGATATGTTTTATTTTGTTTGTTTGTTTGGGGTTTTTTGGTTTGTGTGGGGTTTTTTTGATTTGTTATTTATCATGAGTTTGGGGGCTTTTTTAAAACTTCTCTGTAGACACCAAAAAAAAAAGAAATTCCTTATCTCTCTCTTACTTTAGAGGGCCAGTAAAATTAAATATAGCTATAATACTGTTCTCTAACAAGTGAGGAGACTTTAGGCTGTTACAGGTGTTTAGATCCAGTAACTGAACAAAACCAGAGGGGAGATCAGAGAATTTGGGAGAGACAAACCTTCTCTTTGAGGTACTTCATAATTTCTTGTAGCTGAGGATGAAATTTCAGCACTTAAAGCCCAAAAAAAGAAGCAATATATTAGAAATAACAGTATCACCACCATCAATATTTTTTGTATAAGTGATTGCAATATTGGAAAACATCAAGAAAGAATTTAAGAGTTTATCATTTTTATTGAAATTGAATTAAGAATTGTGCATGAGGCTATCTGGGAAAAGAGAAACTGGTAAAACACAATGAGAGGACTTTCAAGCAGGAAGGGAAACAAGACTAGGAAGAGTCTTTATGGTAGAAAGGTCATAAGCTTCATACAGCTTTGTTTGCAGTCTTTGTGCTTTCAAACAGCCTCTAAAAGTTAAACACAATGAAATGGCTTCTTTAGAAAGGGAGAGTTTCTCCCTGCAGTCCTATTCAATCACTCTGTTTTGGCATTTGTTCTGAATAGAAACCAGGTACACAAGGCCCAGCTACAGAGAGCTGGAAAAGACTGTTTCAGAAAGTGTTAGTCATTCACTTGATGTTTTTTGAACTTGTCTCCAACTTGGCCAAAGAAAATCTTTTGCTTCGTCAGAATAAGCTTTTACCATGGTCACCTTGTCCAGGTTAAACACAAGTGTGGGTGAGGTGAATAAAAAAATCACAGTTATCAGAATTGCTCTGGATTCAGTGGATTTATCACTGGAACTCCCTCATCTTCTGCCCCAATGTGAGCATCAAAATGCCAATGAAGCTGAGACTAATCACCATGAGATCTGATACAACTGTGGGCCAAGAGCTGTGGGCAAATCTTTTATGACAAAACATCTATCTGTAAATCTCTCTTTCCAGGAAGAGTCATTTGGGCTTCTGAAGAATTTCTTGCTTTGACCACGTTTTATGAAGGCCCGTTTACAGTATTGTACACACAACAGAAAGGATCTAAACCATGCTGTAAAACAACTTCCATTTCAAGTCAGTCTTCTTGTGCTTTGTCAGTATAAATCAGGACCAGTGCATAGGAATGAGGTCATTAAGTGCCAGGCACAGCAAAGATTGTGGTGGAATCAGAATTATTTCATTTTACTTTTCCACCTAGGACATATTTAATCAGTAATTACACTAATACCAACTTCAGAGATTTTATTAATTTGCACAGTTATAACCTCCACTTAACTCAAGCGCAGCAAAGAGCAAACATACTTTACAAATAAACTTTACTTAGTGTATCTTCAAGTAACTTTATCCGGCTCTCCTGAGGCTTTGGCCTCATGCTGAATGACTACACATGGTCAGATATCATCCAGTTCTAGATTACAAGTAATTTGGAATTTAAATGAGCTCAATTTGTCTGAAAGTCCTCAGTTGTTTACAGCTGGTTGGTTCCCCTCCTTGCTGAACACACTTAGAAATCAGTTTTTGTTATCATGGTCACAGGATCATCAGGAGAATACAAAAAGTTAATTCCCACCCAGAAATTTTTTTTGAGCCCCATTGCAGAGTCAATGGTATTATGCTACACTTAAGAATTTAATCAGCTTCTACCTCATCTTAAGTACCTGGAGCATCAAAACATAGCGTACCATGGGCAAGAATTACTGCAGTGAGGCATTTCTGTTGCTGAAAAAATGTATTAAAATGATCTGCAGCTCCACAATTAAAACCTAAGCTTTAGAGGCTCTGTGAATGTTAGTGTATCTTCAAAGCACTTTACAGATCAATCCTTTTCAGCATCACTCCAGAAGTGGAAAGAATTACCTTTATCTGATGGAGAAAGAAGCTGCAGCACAAAGACACAGTGAGTCATCTGCCAGTTAAGTGCCTGGATACCAGGGGGATGATGCCAGAGCAGAGAACAAAGTGTCCAGAGCAGATCACATCATCTGCAGCTGGTTTCCAGTACATTAATCTCATCTCCTTTCTATATTTAATCTTTCATTTATTTGTTCTGTTCACCACTTTCCATGCCTGTGCTACACTGCTATTCAGTCACTTCCCATAAATGCATCTTCCACCTGCTTCCCTCCCTCCCACATGACACTTGGTTCCCCTGCTGCCCATTGTCTCACGCTGCTGGTACCTGAGAGCTGCAAACATTTCCAGCTCCCTGTGTCCCCCTGAGCTTCCTTTTCCAGTGAGTCCCGGCAGTCAGGCTGCTTTTCATTTCCAGTAACTCTGGAAATAACAAGGGAAGAGGGCTGAACACTGAAAATGGGTTCTGCAATACCTTTGCTCCTGAAGGATGTTGCTTTCCACTGAGCCTGCAAGGGCACAAATCTGAAGCAATGCTCTGCTCCTCACCAGAGCACTGATTTTAACTAGAAATGATAAGTGATAAGTCTTTCCCATATATCACCAATCTTCAAAACTCTTTCTTTTGGGTAGTCAAGAATTCAATGTTTTCCAAGTACTCCTGCTAAAGCCACTGTTCATTTCACACACCATTTTTCCTCAGCCACTAAAATTTAGACCAGTTATATGCACAGCTCAAATTCTGTCCTCAAGTACCTAAAAGGTGCCCTCTGTTTAGTGGCACAGTAACACAATACCATCAAAAATCAATTAGAGCTTCACGTGCAAAATCTATGAAAAATAAACATTTATATTTATTTCTGTTGCCCAGTAGGGATTTCAGAGTCTAAATTTAGGCACTCTGGGAGAAGGGAGGAAGACAGGAGACCATATCCCCTGTGTTTCCTGCCACCTTCCCAAGGCAAATCTGATTTAACAACTCTAATTGCCACCTATTCTATTTAAATCTAGCTGAGAACTGAAAAGCCCTTTTGTTCTGATGGATAATCAGATCTGAAGTTCCACATAACATGTACTTCCTACATGAAACACACATTAAACAACAATGAGCTGCCTTCCATCTCTACCCAGTTCCATCTCTGCTTAAATCCTACTACAGCACCTTGACACCCAGAGAAGGCAAGGGGTAAAAATATGCTCAATATGTTATTTTCTCTTCCTCAGATGCCTTAGTTCCTTGTCTGAAAAGTCCTGTGGTATCAGTAAGATCACAACAAACCTGTTGTTTAAACTCACTGTGTCTCAGAAGGGCTCATCCTTGTGGATATTGAGTTTTCAAAAACTCTGCCAGACATTTTTCTCCATGGGGATAAGGTGACCCTGAGGTTTAACTAGCTGAGATGTTACATATGATTTTATCTAGCAAGTATTAGCTAGACTTTTGATAAGTCTACAACTCTTTCAAAGCACATGCTTTTAGTCCTGGTAGACTTCAGATAAACAGGCACATGAAAATTTTATCAGCATTCCACAAGTGCTGGGGTCTGTACAGTTCTTCACTAAGCATCTGGTCCAACATTGTCTAGAAGAAGCCCACACTGATCTTTGCTGTGTCCTTGCTCATAGGACAGTTTACAGGATCTCAGATTATAACCCAGACAAAGCAACAAATCAAACACTGGAATGAAAAGCACCTCAAGTAAAAGTTAGTAAAACAGCAGAAATTTAGAACAGCTCATGATCTCCAAATTCATTGAGAAAGCAACCCATCCAACCAGTAATATGTTAAGGCAGCATCATCATCGACTTGCTCAAACTTTTATTTAGACTTAAAATAGTCGCAACATCCAGCGTGATGGCAGTAAAAAACATCCCTGTACTTGCAACAATTATAAACTCTCTCAAACACACCTATTGTATCACCATGAAAATGTCAGACCGACTCTTATTTTAAAATACTTCCCTGCAGCTTTACATTTCATTACAGTGCAGCAAAGAAATCCCCTCCCGCAGTAACTGCAGTGGTTATTAGTATGTTATTGGGGCAGCTGCTAATATAATAGTGTCATGCTTCTTAACTCAGGCCTCTGAAGCTGTGAACAATGCATAGCAATAACCTTTACATCCTCTCTCAGCACAGTAGCAGGTAGTTACAGCAAAATTAACGGAGGTAAGTGGCAGTGAAATCACTTATCCATGCTACAGCCACACACACAACTGAGGTTCTGAAAGACTGCTGTACCCACAAGGGCTCTGTCACAGAGAACATGGGCAAGAGCCTGTCCTTGGTGAAATGGCTTTGATGTCACTGGTTGTAAGGTTTTCTAAGAGTCCAGTCCTTCCTAAGGTGAGGAAAATTTGTCCTCTCCCCCTAAAGCCCCGGTCCCAGTGTGACCCCTGATTAAGTGGAGTCCTGACAGCCTCCTCATTTGCCAGCCCTGCAGTGACATGTCCAGCTTCCAGGCCCAGAGCTGGCTGTAAAACACTGGATACTCTGCTGTTCCCCACCTCTATTTGCACATGCACTCTTAGCTAAACACTTCAGCCCTATTGCCTGCAGCCTACACTGTTTTTGGCTTCAATATTTGGGTGTTTGGGAGCATTACCTGAAGAAGGTGAGTATGGGGTTATCACCCATTGATAAGAAAACTGATCACTGTCAAGCACAAGAAAGGCTTCAATCCCAATAGAATCCTGATTCAGGAATAGTATTTTCTACGTGGCTGGAGTTTTGGAAGACAAATTTGCTTTCAGGATGAATTAGCAGATTATTTAACCAGCACAAAAAAATACAGACTAACACCCACACAGAAGTGGAAAGTATCTTCTAAACCATCAGAAGTATTTTGCTATGTTGAACTGCAACTTCAACTGAGAAGCTGCTGAGTTTGACTTTACTGAGTGGCTTCAACACCATCAATCTTGCAGACCTCTGATGTTTGGCACATAATAGAGATTTTCAGCCCTTCAGCTCCACTCCTGTACTCCTTTACTCCTACCACTAACATACCTCAACCTTCTCTCATGCACCACCATAATATATTAACAGTGGGAATAAACAGGTTCACAGGAGGCAAAATGGGATGCAGGGTTCATATTTAGCTGGTCCTTTACAGCCTCCCAGGGGCCATGTGACTAATGAACCTCAGATTTATAATTGTCTGGAACTCAAAGCCCAAAGACTTTTGCACTGGCCATGCCTTACCTTTATACTCTGTTAAGTAGAGAAAGCATAATAAATTCATGCTGTGAACTATCTTACTAATGTAGCTGTCAGAATAATGATTTCTCTCTTTTTCATCTTCACAGCCAGGTAGTTGAATCCTGAGTTAGAAGAACCTACTTGCAATTGATTTGGCCATCATCAATTTAGGGAGAAGTTCAGAGGAGAAAAAGCACATCACATTTGCACCCTGGGTACAGAAATAATGCTGGATGCCCTAAGTACTTCAATAAAATGATCTGCTCTTTCACAAGGAAATTTGGATCAAAAAGAATGCTTTTGCCTTAAGCATCCTTTGTGCAGATTAGGCAAAGAATCCGTTTAAACAGGAATTAATAGGTGGGTATGTCCCTATACCATAGCATGAACAAGTCCCAAAGCATTAAGTGAATCATTCCCATCAACCAAGACAAAAAGAGGTTTAATAGAATGATTGTGTCAGCTTACAGCTGCTGCAGAATGAACTGCATGAGTGTCACCTGCAGAGACCAGCCCTTAAAAACTGGGAAGGTGCTGATCTGGCTGGAGTGAAGTGACATGGAGACATGGCAGAGGTGCCCATTTTTCCTTGCCCACAGCCTGACCATTCTCCTTTCCAGAATGCTGAGGGGGAGCTGAATGCTGCTCTTCTAGGAGTTAAAGCCGTTTATAAGCTCACATGTAGTATTCTGAATATTCTTCTTTTTTAACAAACTCTAACCTTTCAACATCTCATTTTTTGTGTCAGCTTGGAAATTTGTCACTTCCCTTATCAATCTCACTTGTTTTCTGAAGAGCACATCTTAAACATACACAGTATAATTATGTGGGTTAGAAATACATTACAGTAGAAATCCTAGGGAAGTGGCACTTCACAAAGATTTCTCCCTGAAAAGACAGCATTTAAGACCGTGCAGATGGCATTCTGACAGAGAAATCTAGATTACTTTGCTAGCCAGATTAAAACATATAAATCTTTAATTTAATACCAGCAACTTTTCTGTACGTGGTTTAAAAGTTTTATTTTTTGGCACGTATTAAAGCTTTCGAGAAAATCCACTGGAATAACAACTCAGCCTATTATTTTTAATGCAAGTTTCAAAATCCTGTCAAAAGACTTCTTTTTGGCAACAAGCATTAGCTAGATTATTGCACTCTGAACAATTGCTGATGAGCTGAAAGAGAAAATGTGTTGCCAGGTATTTAAGAATGAGCAGTATTACCACCTCAACCAAGACCAAAATTAGTGCTAAGCAATTTATACCTCCAAGAAGGTCTATAAATAACATTACCTGTTAGCAAGTCAGTTGTCAGCACTGCTGTGTCTGAGAAGCAAATAATAACAGCTCTCCACGTAGGTGCAGATCTGAATGAGCATCACCTCACCCCAGAGCAGGTTCCCTCAGATGTCAGTTCCGTAACACAGCCCAAAATAAAGTCTTTCTCTGTCCTCTAAAGTCACCTAAAGCACCACTGCAGCTCAAAAAACCAGATTAAGTCTCAAATGGAGGATGAACTGACAGGAAGCCCTGGGTAATCTGCCATCACAGCATCGATTCGCACTGGTTTAATTTCCCTAACTATGAGCACTCTGATTGTTTCCCCTTCTTCGGTTGTCTGAAAAGGTTTATATTTAGCTCACGACCCCTTTGCACAGAGGAATTACAGGAGTGCTTGGTGAAGATATTCAGATTCACAATTGCAGCCTGTCAGTTTTTCCTTGGAGCAGCTCTGAGCCCAGTTGTGAATCTGAGGGGGTGGATGTGTGGGGGAGTTGCAGGCTTCTTTCTCCTTCTTGCTGATGGGGAAAGATAGGCAGCAGAAAAGGTTTACAGCACTAAGACAGGGAGAAAAGGCAACTTTTAACGTGTGTAGTTGCCACGGAGCTCAGTGACAGAGGGTGATGGCTCTGAGGGAGAGCTGTACATCACAATGACAACGCTCAACAACCCCAGGGCTGTCTAAAACTCCCTGCCATTTTAAGCACCAATGTTTGTGAGTGCAGGATGTGTTTATTTTTTAAGCCAAGAAATGGGTCACAGCTCATCAGCTCCTGAAAGTTTTTGTGATCCATCCAATCAGGAACTCTGAAAACAGAAGGACTTCTGAGCCTACCAAAAAAAGGAGCATAAACTCTTAAGAAAGATTATCCTGCACATAATGAAGATAAATATGTAAGAGGCAGTCAAAAAGATGCCTGCTTTTCAAAGCCTAAACAGGTGGTTCTGGAGCACGACAGATTTACATCCCACCTTCACGGTGTAACTCCCAGTTACACTCTGGTATTTTGAAGACAACTAGACCCAACGTTTCATCACATCAAAAGGTCTCATCAGAGCTTTTAACCGGAGAATCTCTCCTGTATTGCTTTAACTTGGCAGATAAAATTTTCCTGACACCCAGCAGAAGCTGAAGTTAGATATACTCAGAGAATAAATGTGGGGTAGTTTTCCTTTAATGTTAATTACGGTAAGGGAGGTTAGACATGGCACTACCTCAAGGGACAAAGGACATTCTTCATTGCCTGATACCTTCAAGGCCAGAATGTCTTTTTTCACATCACTCTACAGCTCTGATGCACAAGGGCCAGGTGCTGTTCTCCTTGAGCACCATCTCTGAAACCAAGAGATGCTTTTCAGGTAACAGTGCTGGCTGGGAAAAGATTAGATCTACTTAATAATTTGGGACAAGAGTGTCTCCAATAGGTTTGCTAGAAGAAAGCTTTAAACTACTGGTGGATGAAGAGCAGAAACCAAAGAGAGGGAATAATAAGAAATTGGGAAAAAAAAATGGGGTTGCCTAGAGGAGGGTAGTTTTCTGATTGGCTGATTCCATAGTTTGCTGTGGAAAGAGCTACACTAAAGAAAGTGCTGCTGCAGTTTCTGCTCACAGTAACTGCACTGCAATGGGTCCTGCAGGACGTCTGTGGGAAGCAGCTGCTCTGCACTGCAGTCCATGGGAAACCATAACATCTGATCCCACACATCAAACTGGGATGAACCTAGACCCAAAGTCACTTTTCCTACTGCCATTTCACCTTGAATGCAGAGAACACCACTCTGGTTTCCTGAACAGGAGGCTGCAGACACAGTAAGGAAGGGATCTCCCACAATTGTTCCCTTCAGAAGAAAAAACATTCCTGTCAATACCTGCTAGATGCAAATACTGTTTCAGTGTTTCTAAGCTTAAAGCCACCTAACTGTATATTGCTTTCTAGCTTAAGGATATTGCTCTGCCTACAGCAAACACTCTGTTCTTCCAACTCTTTTTTTCTTTCCTCGGAACGCTAGGCTCAGACTGGAATTCCCATAGTCGTGTCACTCATACAGTCTTTCATTTTCCACAAGCTACCCCGCTTAGAAATCCTTCCCCCTGTCATTTTCAAGCCATTAAACTGCCACTACAGTGATTCAAAGTATTGCTTTAAAATCCTGTTAAAGGATTATGCAAAAGCCTTTTGGCAATGCTCAAGGACAATACATTAGGATGCGATATGAATGTAGATATGCAGGAGAAAAGGTGGGAGAAAAGCGGGAGGAAATTGCCTGGTACTAAAAATGAAAGAGGAAAAGCTGCCATCCTCTAAGCCTGAGCAAAGGGACAACATAAATGAACACAAAACATGAATGAAGCTGGAAGTGGAGGGTCCTCCAGCATCTTACAGTGGGTGGTCCCACCACTTTCAGTGGTTCCTCCCACCTCACAGAACCAGCAGCCTCATTTTATCCCAGCACTGCCAGAATTGCTAAATGGGCAAGACTGAATATTATGACAAAGCTGATGAAAATATGTGTAACTTATTTCCAAGCTGCCCACTCTGCAGCTCACACGTGGCCAAGGCATTTGAAGTAAGTAACGTGAAATATTTATTTTGGGCACAGAGTTTAAAAGATAAGTTCTAAGTGCAGAACCCAGATCTCCTGTCAGTGATTGTGTATCCCCAAACAATATTTTCAAGTGCAAGCCTGTCTCAGTTCATAAGGGATGCTTCTTCTGAGAATATTGCCAACATTTGTAATATGTTGCATATGTAATATGTTACTGCAGCCTCTCACTTACCATCTATAGTCACAGGCAATTAGGAGGTATTCTAGAAACCCTCCTTTGTTCCAAAGAGAAGAACATGCCTGGATTTAGGCACTAACTAAACATCTAAAAGGAACTGAGATGCTTAAGATGTTGCCTGATGACAAGGCAGAAATAGAGAAGGGGAACAGTAGAAGGGCACCTGTTCTGGTAGGTTTGTTAAAAGTAGTTTAACTACGCCAAGGTTAATTAATTTTTTACCAATAGCCAAATGTTTTAACACTTTCTGGAGAGATATGCAAACTCTTTTAGGTAAGAGTTTCCACTGACTGCACACAGGTAAGTTGGATACTCAGCTATTTTTCTGGGTCAGACCACATAATTCAAGATGGTCAAGAAGAATAAAAGGGGGGAAATCTAAATTTTATGGAAGATGCAGACAGGCATCTGCTAAGTTTTCATTAAGAAGGCTCAGAATGAAGTGTCTTTGCAGTTTTAAATACATAGCTTTTTGTTGTTACTCAAAATGTAGTTGTACACTACTCTTGTTCAGTGGAAAAAGAGGAAATCTACTGCTTTAATGTTCCACTCCTGTCCAGAACTGGGTGAACCAGCCAGGAAATTTCTTCCCTTCCTACTCAAATCAAGTTTGAAAACCAGACTCAGGCTGAACCTCTGTGAAGGAACCACTGAATCCACCTTCTCATGTCCAAAAAAGTCCAGTCATTTTATACTAACTTAATATCTGTTGGTAACAACACAGAGCTTTATCTCCCCTGGAAGTAAACTATATAAACCTGCAGAAAATGTACCTTAAATGCCAGCTGCCAATAATGGTCTGGTAGAGGTTCTGTACTGGGACTTCAGCAATCAAGGTTCATTTTCTAACTCTTTACAGGGTCCCAGCTGGATTTTGGGCAAATTGCTTTCTTTGTTATTGTTCTTTTATAGGAAGACACATAAAATCCAACCTTCACCAGCCCTCTTGCCTTGTCCAAGAGACCTTGCAGGACACTGTTTAAAGTTTTTGTTATTTGCTTTGATTATGATAATACAAAGAGATCTGGTCTTTCCCGTCTAAAGCAATAGGGGATGAACCTTCCATTCATTTAAAGGTGAGATTTCCAAGCTTGTTTTTTTGGCTTTGTATGCTCAGAGGGGTGGCAGGGTCTGCGTGCAGACTTGAGTATTGTTACTGCCTTGGAGACGCTTTTGCACTGAACAGAAGCACACACCAAATGAAAATTCATGTTTGAAAGATTGGTTTGATCTAACTTCAGTACTTTCTTCTGTGGCATGGAAGAGGAAGCTAAAAAACACCACAAATTTGCCTCCATAAAGTGTTAACGACGTTTTCATTAGAAGTTCAACTTGTGAAAGTCTCACTTTCTGTATACAAACAACCAGCATTTCTTTTAAGAGTCACTTTTTAATTAAATACAGTCCCAGCTGTCATTTCTAGCTATTTAATCACAAAGAGGTTTCCTAGGAACATAAAGCTAGAAGTGATTAAGTTAAATTAGGGCCTATATTTACAGGCATCCCCTTATGCAAGCAGATTACCTGCAGCATATATATATATATATATATATGTTATATATAAGGGTTGTTAAAACTTTTTATCTGAATAAATGAGACTTCTAATGGCTGGAGTGCACAGTATTAATCTCACTTCAAGACAAGCTTTTCTCTCTTTAGCAACACAAGTGTTGCTGGTCAGCAGCATCACCAGAGGGCCCAGGGGAAGCTGAGCTGGTACTTTCTGTTTTCTTTCCCTTTATCCATTTTCCATCCAATTCCAGCTACAAAACAAACATTTCTCAATACAGTTTGAGGCACCAGAGGTGACAGCTCCTTTTCTGCATCCATCAGCCTCATGGTTTGGACACTCACTCCAGACAACCTCACTGCCTTCTCAGGAGAAGGAAGGGGAAGCAAAGCCCCTCAACTCTGAAACAAGAAGGGAGGGTTTTTCTCTTCCACCGCAGACACTGGAGGAGGATTAACAGGAGCAGGACCCAGGACATGCAGATCCCAACACTGAGCTCCATCATCATTAATTTACCATCTCCCAACAAAAAATTATTTAAAAATGCACTTGTTTTCCGCATCAACCTATGACAATGAGAAGATTTAAAGACAATTTGAAGACTCCAAAGCAATTGGCTGCAGCAAAGTAATATCTTTGAGATAAGTTAGATATGAAAAATGAGGAATATAACTTCTAATAAAAATCTTGCCAAATAGGAGAACAAAACTCCAAATTGTCTTTTCACTTCTCCTCCTTTCCAGCAAAATTATCCTCTGTCTCTTGAAACATCCTGACAAGTATTCTAGTTATCCTGAATTTAAAAAAATGGAGCAAGATCTTTATTTACAAACTAGATACTTGCAGCAGTTTCTTTTCAGGTTCTTTTGTATTCTCCATACATTGTATGTATTCTATACCTTGTGATGGGGAGGGTGTGTATCCTCTTGGCTACTGTTGGTGAGCTGAGGGAAAAGAGGGTGCTCAGGAGCTTTTCCTGCATGCCCACTCCTCTTCCTCCTGAATACCCCAGACTGTCTTCCACAGGTCTCACAGGCTTCTCTTCCTTTTTTTACTGCTTTGGGTTTTTACATAAGCCAAAATGTTCAAAACATTAGTTTTCATGGCTTTAAACGGCATATGGTACTGGGTACCTCGAGCATGCTGGGAGGAGAACAACTGCTGTCAGATGGGCAGGCACAGATTTAACTCCCAAAGCCCAGTGACACTTATTCAGTATTTATGAGCACTTTTTTTTCAGTAATACACAACTCAGGAATTATTTCAGAGCCTGAATCCCCAGTTTGCCTGTTGTTTCCAGTAGCTGGAGGACAGATGCTCAGGAAGACTGGCAATTAGCAGCTGGAAGGTGGCCAATGTTATTCCTATTTACAAGGCTGGGAGGGAAGACCCAGGAAAGACAAAGTGCTTCCCTTTGTTAAAGGCACTCAGATGTGAAACAGAACTCCCCCTTACACCCCAGCTCCAAAGGTCAAGCATTAGGTTCAGCCTAAGGTATTTTTCAGTTCTCACAAGAAAACATACATATACTTGCAAGCAAGCTCAAAATATAAAAATCGGTTTTATCTATGGGACTATTTCTCCATGAGTTGGTCTCATCCAGGATTCACCTCCAATATCCTGTGCTGGACATCAGGACCAGGTGTTCAGATGAGAGACAGAAGCAAACACTTAAGTTTCCCTCAACTGAGCTGCCTCCAAATGGGTTACATTTATTGTCTATTTGCTTGGCATTCATACAATGTGTGCGGAGAAACAAAATTAACCTCAGTGTGGCAGAAACATATGTAAGATTTGTTTCTAATTATCTTTCTCAATATATTCCTAAGGAATTCCTATTATGTACAGATGTAAAGATGTGTGACCTGTTATCTTTAGAGCTCCAACATTTATCCGTGACCAGTTTCTCTTACTGGTATTCCACACTTTTATCCACTGGAAGAGAGCTTTGCATGCCTGGTTTAGTTTTTGACTATGGCTGTGTTCTGACAGTGTTCTTGCCTGTATCCAGACTGATGGGGTGGTACCTTTAATAACCAGGCTTAAGGTAAGGTAGAAATTTATTCAAGAGCATCAGAAAATCCAGATTAAGCAAGTTGTACACACTGCAGCTGTCACCACGTCCTGTCAACCCTCAGCACTGTGGGTATGTTATTTCTATTCCTGTGTCCTTGAGGCAGTGTGTGCCATCTACATTTGCTGTATTCCTACTAATGGTATCCACCCACCCAAAATACTCTGCTTTATTTATAAAGGTTGATAGCAATAATAAGACACATTTAACTGGCTGGCAGACATCATCTGTTAAGACAAGTTGAGAAAGATTTTGCTCTTCCTGCTGTGCAGCTGTGCCTGCACTTTCTGGGGCTTATGGATGCTGTTAAAGAGATTCAGCAACTGCCAAAATGTGGCTGCACTGCCAGTGTTTAGAGGTGATGGCAAGTTTTAGAGATAAACCAACTGAAGTTAATATTCATTCTGTGGTTTGAGGTAACTCATGGGCCAGCTGGAACTTACTGTTGGGCTTTGTGATATTTTGAATAGCAAGATGACACGGATGATAACTTTACCAAGAGCTCAGAACACACTAACCCAGAAATTAACTGCACAGTAGAGCTCACAAAGGTCTTATTAAACTTCTTCCCCTCAAATGAATACATATTCTTCTCCAAATGCGGTTCAAAATCAAAACTGACAAGGAAGGGAAGAAGTGTGACTTAGCAAATTCTACTGAGGAGTGAGGAGCTGTTCCCAAAATATAGGGTTATGCTGCTCCAGGAGTGGAGAACTGCATCAGATGTACAGGTTTACTGTGTTCACCCTCACCCATTATTTGACCTTGTCTCTAAATTGTTCCTCTTTCAGGATGTATCTAATTTTGGTATAAACATTCAGCAAATCTATAATTCTTTTCTAATCCCTGACTTTTCTCCCTTCTGGCTGTTGTTTCAATAAATTTTGTCACAGTATTTTGAACAGGAACCTTTTACTCCTTTTCAGGTCACAGATTTATGCCTTTGCTCATTGTTTTGTTCTCGAGTTACTTTGGGATCATATAACAGCTTTTCTTGGGTCAACGCTCTCCAGTTCACTCTTCAAGAGTTAGAAAGGAAATCATTGGACACTTTCCCACCTCAGACACCCCTTTCTTTCACGTTCTGTCAGACTAATTGAGTTGCCAACATCCCAAGAAGATAAGGATGGCAGGAGCAGTGCAAGATCCACCTGGATGTGGATCAGACTTCTCCTTGAACAACTGCACTGTTTCAAGGTTACTCTGTCAATTGGCTCACTATCAGAACTGGAATCCACCAATTCTCAGGGCACAGTGGGAGACCATTTTTAAGATACTTCTCTCCTAAAAAGAAGTCCTTCATTTGTTGATTTTCAAAATTGCAGCAGCAATTCTTACACATTCCCACATAGTTCCCACAAAAGCTCTGTGTAAGTCACTAGAATACCCACATCACACCCTTCCCTTACAACACTGATTTCATTATTTCTCCTGATTTAAACAGAAGCAAGACCCTGCCATAGCTACTTGCCAAGTTTGTTGACTATCCTGATCTAACAGGCTGTGAATCATTCTAGATAAATTAAGTCCCATGTCCTCCTTCCTAAGGGAAACTGTTCAGGCTTCCTGAACTTCTATGGTCTTCACTTGCTGTACAGCAGATGGCACAGATACCTTAGACCACCATTTAATCACCATGAAGTTAACTTCATACAAACTAAAATATTTAGGCATGAAATTTAACTTGTATCTCCCCAGATCCAGAGAGGTTGTAAAAATGCTAATTAAGCACACAGGATAATGAAACACAGAAGCTACAATTATACATTCACCTACGGTTTTTTCATGTGACCTCGTGGAAGGCACCACGCCATTCTCCACTTAAAAGGAGGTTGTAGTGAGAGTGTCTATAAAGCCTCCTCCCTTCTCTGAGGAGACAGACTCCCTCCTTCCTCTTTGAAGGGGGACAAAGTTCCCCCAGAAGAACACAAGTTATTCTTCTCTTGATGTGTCAGAAGGGCTGTAGTTCTGTCTGCAAAGGAGGTTAAATCTCTGCCTTGTCCCACACACAAACAAGTCCACATCAAGTCTCCACCTGACTTTCAGCAAAGCATCAAAGCCAAAACTTTAACCCTACACTTGATTTGCACTTCTCTTGCTGCAAGTCCAAGTTTCAGGCCTGAAGACACCTTGAAGATACTGTTTTAGAGACTCAATCTCACATCAGTCAAAAGATCAAACTACCAAATAAATAGGAGTTCTCCACCACTTACCTTTACAAAGCCTACCAACAGCCAAATCTCTCGTGCTATCCTACCAGCCTCCTCTCCCTTTCCATTTTAGAAATTAATTTCTCCTTGTCTTATTATACACATCATATTTAGCTAATATTTCCTTTCTGTCAGGCCCCTGCAGCAATAGATCTCACCCTGCTATCAACCAAATATAAAATATTAATATCTTATTATAGATTTAGTTGAGTCAGATGTCTATTCTGCTTCCTTTCATTTCAGGGATTGGTGGGAAAGGGGGTTTGGATTTTTTTTTTCAATACCAATATCCCCAGGGTACAAAGCAATACAGACATCCTCTGCCTGCCACTGCTGACAATAATTACAGCTTAGTCAATCCTACTTGCACTTAATGTTCAGAGATGGAGTATTCACCTGGAAAGGGCCTCGAATTGGAAAGATCCAAGAGATTCTTTTTCCCTGCAGGACAGTGAAGTATTTGACTCTTCCCAGCTTTCAAGGTTCTTTAGTAGCTCAGGGAACTAGTTGGTAAAACAAGCACAAAGCAGACCTTGAGCTGGACCTTTAGTGCTGTGGCAGGATGGGAGTTCTTTGTTCTCCCAGGTTTTCTGGTGGGGAGAAAGGGGGCAATCGGGAGGTGAGGGTACTGTATTCATACACAGCAGGGATCCTCTCCATTTGGGCTGTCTAAACCAGAAAGATGAAGGGCTTTGAGCTTTCCCTCCCCTGCAAGGCCTTCCTTAGAGCTTTTCTTTGGAGCCTAGGGAGGGGAAGGTAAGCAGGGGAGCACAGCAAAAGCCAAACAAAATCATTTCTTTTCCTTCCTAGAGCACTGTGGCTTTTAGCTGCTGCACTCAGAGATAGAAGCCTTATCCATCCTCTTTCCCATTTTCACCCTGTTAAATGAATTTATGGGGGGAGGGGGAAAAAGAAATCCTAATTTTCCAAGTTTCTCTTTGTCTGAGGTAGGACTAGGAACTACATCCCTCCCTTCCAATGTAATTCTGAGCCTGCAACAGCAAAGCAAGCAGCCCCTCAATAGGAGCAGAGACAAACCAAAATACAGGCTAATGAAAGGAATACATATCGATAAACAGACCTTGTGACACAACCTTTCTGCTTCCTATTGATTGCCTAAAACCTTAATATTGCAATATCTGCCTGCAAATAGAGAGACAGAAACGAGATAGGCTGGCCTGAAGCACAGCATTGACAGGAAGCAAAATGCAAATACCCTCAGCGGCTTCCACATCTGGAACTCAGAAGTGCAAGGTACTTAAAATCTTTTTCTTTTCAATAAAAAAGGCCATGCAATGCAGGGGAATTACCTGTGGCCAAATCAGAGTCAGAGAGCTTCTAGATATAATTGAAGAAGGGAAAAGGGCAACAATTTGAAAGGGAAAAGAGAAGCCTTAGTGGCTCTTGTGTTGGTTTTTACTCCTGACCCAAAGGGCAGTCACTTCTTAATGAGCCTCTGGTATGATATAACAAGATAACAAGTGTTAAGATGCCATGTGGATGCATGTGAGGCAAAAATAACCAGTGTTCAGGGAGTAGTTCTGGGATAAAGGAAGACAAGAGAAGCAAATAATGCACAGAAGTGATGTGTACTCCTTGCTATCTTACCAAAGCTTATATATTATATACAGTCACACTATGTATATATTTATATATATTTATATGTACACACAAAGCTGAAGAAAGCCTCCCCCTGTGACAATTCAGGCCCACATGAATCTCAAAGGCATCTGACAGACTTGTACATGTGGATCCACAACTGAGCAGGAAGGACCTCCTGCCTGTAGTGGCACTTTGGGAAATACAACTGCAAGGAATTAATTTCCCTGATTTCCTGAGGGCTTCAGGAGGCAGGACCTGCACAGACCTCAGGCTGTGCAGGGTGAGTGCACAGGGGTGTGCACCTGGACTGTGTTTATTAATACAGCCAAGGACACTATTCCTCCTCAATGGGCTCTTCCCATTTTTGCCTTAGAGTATTCCCATGAAATCCATGAAACCCAAGCACAATATTCAGGCATCGTAGCAGAGAGACATATGGAGAGAAGGAGTGTTACATTGGGAGCTGCTTTTTTAACCAGGCAAATACACCAGCTGCTTTTAAACTGTTCTAAACAGGTTTCAAGAGCTGCAAATAGTCTTGAGATGCAGCTCTTAAATAAAGGGAGTGTGAGCAGGTGGTCAAAGTTCAGGAAAAACTGCATTTGATCCTTCAGCTTGTATCATCTGCTTATTTCCATGGATGTGAGCACTAGAACATGCACAGTATTATAAATAATTGAAAGTGCAACACACAATTCTTCTGTGTCTAGAGTCAGAGTTCCCTGGATTAGGATTGAATTAGTCAAAAGGATAAAAAAATTAACCATTTATACAATTTAGAAGAGTACTGATGTGGAGAGAGTTTTTAGAAACAGAGCAGAGTTCTGCAGAGGGAGAAATCTCCACATGACAGATGGAGCCATTACCACCTAATGTGCCTCAGCAAGGCACTTGGCCGGGCATGGCACAGGGATATAAAGAACACGGGGAATAAGCACCAGTAAACACAAAACCTGCTAGTGCAGACAAACTGAGACCATGGACACTGTTTTTGGTTACAAATGGGATTTACTTGCAGTAGATACATGCTACATCCTCACTTACTATTAGTGAGGATGAAAGCTTCATGTTGTCATTGCACTGAACAGAGACAAAAACCACCATAAAGTCAGCAGTAGCAGGAAAACAAAGAGCTTAGCAGGAAACACCAGACAAGAGCAGAAGAGGCAAATAGACAAGTAATATTAACATAAAATAGTCCCCAAAAAAGCAGTGATTGGCAGGAGTGAGGTGCTCTGGTCAGAGAAGGAATTCAGAAAACAGCAAGTTACCATTTCTTCACTGCAATGAAACAGGACATCCCAGAACTTGAAACAAAGAGCCCATTACTGCTTATTAAACGAGGCAGAGAATGATTCTTGGGGGCTGGAACTAGGTGATGTTCCAGGTCCCATTCCAACACAAGCCATGCTATTTTCTGCTTGCTGGGTAAACATAAAGGGGGGAAAGTTTCAGTGCTGATTAAATACCAACGTGCAGATGACCACGTTTTCAGGGTGGGGGTGTTTTCAGAGATTCATTCAGGAAGACAGGACTTGCAGGAATGTTATGGCACACAGTGGCTGTCTGGGAAGACATGACCCTCCCCCTGCCCTCAAAACAGCATAGAGACAGTGCACCCATGCCTCAATTTTGGCCTGGGCTTGGTTTACATGTTCCAAACCTTGCTATGAATGAGATGGATGAAATGCAGCAGCATCTACTTTTATTCTTGCTTGAAGTTACCTTCAGTCAGACAACTGCTGATGGTAAACTCTGCAGCCACTGCTCCTGCCATCCCTCAGTCCTGCCTGTCACGTCCTTTGTGCCAGCAGTGGGACAGAGACACAAGTGTCTCCTCCCTGTGAAGCTCTCCCTGCTGATCACAAACATCCATCCCTGCTCCCTGCAGAGCACGTTAACCTGACTAGAGCTGCACACACAAACTCAGACACCAGGGATTACAATCCATCAGGGAAGTCAAAAATGACAACCCACATCTTGCAGAAGGATGGCTTCAGTTTAGGAAATGAAGCCTTACGGTCTTTGCATCACAGGGCTCCCTCAGATGGGGATTACTGCACCGCTGCCCTTCCCATTTGACTCTCAATAATTTGTTCCCACTGCTTCAGACACCTCATCTTCTCACAAAATATCTGCTGTAGGGTCAGAATTCACAGGGAAAATGAAGTCACAACAAATTTTACCTGCACACCAGCTGCAAACTACAGCACTCCAACAGCTGTGCCTGCACAGGGAGCAGGAATGTTTTTTGAAGGACTGAAGAAGAGCATTTTACCTTGAAAGGCTGCACCTGCTCTTATTAACAGGCCAATAGTCAAAAGAAACAGGATTAGGCAGAAATCCCCTTTTGTCACCTTAAGGTAAATTCTGTGACTACAATGAAGCATCATTACTCTCACACATGAGATCCATAACAAATTGAATACTGAAGACATCCTGAAAATTACACAGAAATTAAATGCTATTTATAAGTCACTTTGAGTCTTGTGTCTTAGAACTGAAAAAATAAAGAAAATCCAATTGTTGGTGAGAGTGGGTAATTATTCCACATGAGATGGGGATCCAAGTCCCAGATGGTTCTCTGCATTCATGTGAAACTGGAGGTTGTTTTTATTTCAAGGAAGAGCTTTCAGTGGCAATGCCTGCTGAAGTCATTCCCACTCCAGGCATCCCAGTTGTGCCCCTTGGCACGACACAGACCTGCCTCAGCTTGAGCAGTCACATCGTGAACAGGGTCAAGGAACTGATCCAGAAACACAACCAGGCAAATGTCAAAACATTATTGTTGATATCAACTTTGTCAAGAGCAATCTCTGAACACCCTCCAGCTTTGGAGGAACCAGGCTGTTAACTGTGATAGGCAAACCTACCAACACAGACAACTCAAAATCCCAATATTTCACGTCTTCAAATACCCTCTTTCACTCAAATAAAGTTGGAAGTTAAACTCTAAGCCTGATCCAGACCACTGGGAAACATCCTCTGACTTCAGAGCTCCGAGTTCAACCTCACATCTACAGGGGCCATTTGTGGTACATCAGAAGTAGATCCACACAAATTCCCCTCTTCAGCTTTTGGGAAAACTCAGAAGCATCCAGAACACCTCAGAAGGGAATAAAACAAAACAGGGAAATTTGAAATAATTCAGTTAATGAATCCTAAAAGTCTCCCAAGGGCACTGATGTAGTTTTCTTTAGGCTCTTGCTTTCCCAAAAGGATACTTGAACACAATTGTCACAATCACACGAAGTTCCCATTTAGACAGAACATGAACAGTTTGCATGAAAATTCTTTAAATTCTAATCAGAAGACAGTAACTTCAGAAAAATATTTGTATTGCCAGAGGATGCCTTATTAAAAACATCCTTGTCCCTTGCCATAATAAAACTTCCTCGGACACCACACTTTAAGGAACCTTAATGAATTTTCTACTGCAGTAGCTTGTATGAACAAGTTACATTTTTCTACATTAAAACTGATTTTCTGGGCTTCTTTTCAGTTTGAATATGCACTGTAAAGCTGTTGGGTAAACAGTACTTTGAAAGGTTGTGACATGCCGTGTACTACCAGCTGAAACAAATGGACCCAGACACTGAGATCACTTGCCATCTAGCCAGGAGGCAAATCCACCTTCCTGCCTTTTATACATTGGTTTAATTCATTCTCCCCAGCAGCAAATACTTTAATATGAAGTCAAGAAAAGTTGACTTCACAGAAATTTGAGCCACTGAAACACAGGCCTACTAAAAGAGCAAAGAATCAAAGAAAATTGACCAAAAAACCCCTCAAGTAGAAAAGTCCCCACCAAATAAGCTAGTTCACTACTGCTCCTGGATAAGCCAGGGTGCCCATAGCTTTGGCCCTGACTCCATGGAGGTGCTTCAGAGCATCCTGATTAGACCCAGAGATCCCTCCTGTGCACCCTGAGCCAGCTCAAACACTGAATGTTAAAGAAGACACAGTAGGTTTCTGTAATCAAGAGTTAGAGCAGAGGTTTCTAAAATGCCTCAAAGGTTCTTTTTTGACCCAGAACATGGCAGTGACCACCTACGTATTGGCGCCACTGGCAGGAAGAAGCTGTACGGTTTTGAGGTGAAAAACTGAACTCCCCAGGCTCTCACTCCCATCTTTGGGAAGGAAAAGGTGTTCACACACTTTTTTTTTTTTTTTTGTCTCCACACCAACCACAAACCACAGGGACACTGCAGAGCCACTTGAACCAGAGCAGCTGTCCCAGGACAGTTCCCCCCCAGGAAGATGTGCCCATGAGGAGATTCCCCCCTCAGAGACGTGGGTGTAACTTCACTCAGGGAGAGGTTACAGCTTCATCTGAGTTCACAGCTCCTGAAGCACCATGCTCACAGAGTCACTGTTGTAAAAGTGCATCTCTCCCCTTCTCTGGGTTTAGGAAAGGACTGACACCTGCTCAGTGTTTAAAAGCAAAGCATCTACATGAAAATGCAAATATCAGAGCATGGGGCCCTTATATTTCCTTAAATAAACCAAGTGCTTGTCCTCAAAGGGTAAGATAATCAGCTTTCAGAATTTTTTTGTTTACTACCTCAGTTAAATCAATACTCAAGGTGCTTCTTACTGCTCTGAATTTTTTTTAAGACTTTGGTGGTCTCTTTATTCAGCACAAATAACCCTGTTTTAAGGAACTCCCACTTCCAAAAACCCAAAGGCACAGCTGAGAAGAGACCATGTAGGTATAGTTGCCAATTTATTGCTCTGAAAAATTCTGTGGGATACCACACACAAGCTGGATGCTCAGTGAAACTGGAGCTAAACTGCATATCCTAACATCATGTTATATTGCTGGGGGGTTGGGGGGTAAAGAACTGACATTTAGAAGCAACAGATCCAAATGACAGTTTGCCAGGCATTCCCTCTGCATTCACTTTTATGGAAGCTGAGCTGCATGCACTTGAAAATAACTGAGATGCCTGACCCACCATTCACATGTACACAGCTGCTGCAAATAAAGAGCTCTAAGCGTAACAGGGGGAAGAAGAGATGCAGAGGAGCCAGAAAAGCCAACAGTGTCCTTCTTTCCAGCTAATGTTTATGTGCATTGTGTTAGACAGTGACCAGACTCCTGCCACTGACATTTGAGTGCCTGTAAATGCTCTGCTTGGGCAAGTGCAACGGGTTCTGGTTCAGCTGTGAAATCCACTCAACAACTGAGAACCTTCTCAGATGAAAAACAACTTACTAGGCCTGCTTTCAGTGTCCAAGGACTGGTAGGTTCACTCAAGAAGCCACACGGCCACACAGCCCAAAGGCCTCATGCCAGGTTATCTTCAGTGATGGAATAAAATTCAGTGTTTCCCCCAACTTACTTCTTATAATTCTGAGAGGGACAGACCCTAATTCTGGTGGTGTTTATAACCTGAAGATGGAGGGCATGGCCACAAACAACTCCAGAACACCTCAACTGGAAGTGTTTTATGTCACAAGCCCCCATCCCTCCACACAGCTGACACAGTTTAGTAAAACACTGCCAATCCTCAGCCAAAAAATTCACAGGGCTAAAAGATGCAAAGGCCTATTTTATGTCCCTGAGGCAACAGTCACGTCCCTCAGCATTTATTTCCCAGTTAGGTTTAGCAGCTTCCCCCTTTGCTGTGGGGCAAGGATCCCATGGAGAAGCCTGATCACACTCCTGGCACAGGTGGGAAGCAGCACAGAGGAGCTGGGTGCTGTAACATTTGGGTGCTCTGAACAGCTGAAGGTCAAGCCTTCATTTCCCAGTAACCTGCAGCTGGTTTAGTGAGCCAGAAAATTGGGCCAGGTATTGATTGCATTAGTCTGTCACCTGAATACTTCAGGCTTAGATTTTCAGAGAATAGCAGGCGAGGGAATGCATATAAAAAAGAAGCAGAAGAAAGTGGATTTGTACTTGGTTGTAGTTTTGAGACATTCTGAGTGTAGGAACTTCACTCAGGCTCCTTTCCTTTTGAACGGAATATTTTTCAAGAAGCATTCACGTTAAGGAAAGCTCCAAAAGAAGAGTTACATAAATTTAATGCAGCTCCTTTGTGCCCAGTTATTAAGAGACACAGCAGGTACTCTTTCTTCCAGGGGATCCCTAAGACTGAGCACAGTGGATGGCTGGTGCTTAGCAGGTAAAGCAGCCATCCAGAATATTCCCCCTCACTGAATTAACAGGGCAGAGTTAATTTATTGCACAGGATTTAGATGATTAAATTATTTCCTGACAAGCTCACCCAAGGACTTGGCAGATATTAATTTGTCTTCACAGAACCCCTGCAAAAGTGATTTTAACCGCAGTGTTCGTACAGAAAGCTGTGGAACAGATAAATTTAGAAGGCCAATCTGAGATAGTACTTTCAGCCACCTCCAAAAAGTAGAACTTTCCAGAATGTTCCAGCAGAACAACTTTCACTTTTCATTTTCTCCAACAAAAATCAAATCCTGGCCTCCTATCTGATTTCACCTCCTATCCATGTTTCCAGTTAACCTCCTGCTCCTCTTCTTCCTACTATAAACACACTTGATGTTCTGCTCCAACCCCTCCTAGAGTCTTCTTTCTTTTTAAGCCCTAGTTTTAACCTTGCCTGCTTTATTGCACCATCTCTGACCTTCCCCATTGCCTTAGACTGGTCTGGACTCAGTTCTCCCTGCACAGCAGCTCCTCATTGCAGAATCCCTGTTTAGCAAGCCCCAGCAGCCTGCTCCCTGGCTTTGCTATAGGAAGAGCCAGACATCAGCTCAATCTTGTTTTTTCTGGCTTTCCAGTGTGTTTACTGCCTCAAACCTCACCTTGTGCACCAGGTACCCAGCTCACAACTCACTCCCCTGCACTGGCAGCCAGGGGTGAAGAAAGTCACTCAGGAACACTGATACAGCACCTACTAACCCAGGTGCAGCTCTTCCTGGAGCCACCAGCATGAGAATATGGCAAGGGAAGTTCATCCCTTTCTAATGAAAGGGTTTCTCTGAAGGTGGTCTGCTCCACATGCCCTCGTTATCATATTAGTCACGCACTTGAGCTGAGAGACTGAGGATTGGCAACAAACTCCATGGCACACACCTGTCTTTGCACCCCTCGGAGCTTCACAAACACTCATCAGCCACTCTGAGTTATCAAACAACCACTGCAGCACCAAAACCTCTGAGTACCTGCAAGGTTCATGTTGCTAACACAGCAGTCACACTCCAGGGCTTACCTTTGCAGGCTTCAGGGCACAGAACCAGGGGAGCTTCTCCACAGTGGAAGGCAAGGCAGCTCCCAAGGACTGGACCCTCACAGATGGGCACAGGACCACAGAGGCTGAAGGCAGCAGCCAGAGCTGGAAGGGTCCAGCAACAACCCCAGGACTCCCAACAAACCCACAGCCTCATGCGAGTGGATGAGCCAGGTCTGGAGAGTCCAGCCAGGAGCAAAGCAGATGGATCCAAAACCAGGACTGGAAACAAGTCCAGATGAAGAGACAGCAGAGGCACAAAGTCCATGCAGAAAGACACTCCTGAACACGAGCACAGCTCCAGCAGAGCTCAGGCTGGGGCAGAGGGCCCAGGGCAGGGCTCCCGTGGGGCTCCTGTGCCCCTGGGTGTGGGCAGAGGTTCCAGGTGAAGCTCATGAGGGCAAATGATGATTAAGGCAAAGTGTTAACCCCTGTGGAAGCCCCAGGGCCCTGACAACAAGGGTGCAGAGATGTCTCAGCTCCCCAGGGGACAGCTGGGGCAGACTCCCCCAGGTGTCCTGCATCAGCCTCCCAGGTTTTACTGCACAGCAAGTAATAAATAATTTTACTGTTTCTGACCTCCATTGCCACCTTCTCTCCTGAAAAGTATATTGAGCAAGGGAAGCTTAAACTTCCACGGGGGAATTTCTCTGGTTTCCCTCTTCTGACAGACTGACTGTCCCCCACCTCCTAGACTTGCAGAGCAAAGTAGAGCAGTTCTTTCTGAGAGGAAGAAACACTGCTGCTTTTATGCAGGAAAGTCAGCAAACAGCCTGCAAGGCCTGAATTATAGTTAATGACCCATATGCTTCTCCAGCATTGGGCTAAAATCCAATATTTATATTTTTACGAGCTTACTGAATTGATCTAGATGGAACCAGGGTGGCTGGAAATGATCTGGAATTTAAATGGCTGATGTTCCTGGGAAACTGCATCAACACTGAAAGCCATTTTTGGAGAAATACTAATTAAATTGCCATATCTCTTCCTGGGGAGGGATATAATTTTCCTCCTTTTCTCCAAATACACTTCCAAAATTTACAGTGACTATCTTTCTCCTTTGTTAGGAAATCTGTTACCCCACAATCAACAACTGGAAACTGGTGGTTTGGCTGCTGCTTCTGCTGAAGTGCATCCTAGATTTGTTACTGAGTTACAGAAGGAATTTGGATCAATTATTCTTGGCAGATACAAGGAAAGACAAACCTGCTGAATTTATTTCTAGCTTTCCTATTCTCTTTAGTTGTATCTGATCTAGTGCAGTGGAACTCGCTGGCAGTAGTAACACCTTGCTTTCATACAGTACCTTTAACTTTCAAAGTCAAAGCATTAAAAAAAAAAAAAAAATATATATATATAAAGGAAAATGAAACTGTTTCACCAAGGTCACAGTGTGTATCACTGGCAGAGTGAGGAAAAGGCTTTCTGAGTTCCAGAGCATCACACATTTCAGAGTAGAGAGGGAAATCATCAGTTCAAAAGGAAACATCACTCATCCAGTGCTGAATTAACTTAAAGAGGAGCTCCCAACACTTTCTCTAACATGTAGGTTTGTTTAATCTCCCTGACTTTATAATACCAGATATTTTCATTTACTTTTAACTTTGACCACTCTATTAATATATGAGTGATCTCAAAGACAATTGTAAAGAAGAAAAGTAAAGTTTCTTATGGTCACCAAACTCATCAGATCCTTAGGCACAAGCACAGTGCTTAAGTAATATTTTGCCAACAAAGCAAAATGTAGAATTCCTTTTAGATTTACTTTTCATTACCTGGGTTAATACCTCAACCTCTCTGCCACCCCCTTGGGAAATTTTCTCACGTATTTCAGACTTATTTGAAAGTCTTTGTCTGGAACCATTTAGGGTATAAGTAAATGAGTGTCTCAACTTGAAAAGATAGTGTCTAATACGGTTTAGGAGCTACGACAAATAATATAATGAAATAGATTTTAAAAATGTATAATATAATTTAGAAGCTACTACAAGCAATATCACAAAACAGACTTTTCAGTAGTGTGGCTGGAAGACTGAAACTATGCCATGCTCTGACTCCACTGGAGTCACCATCTGACCTTCTTTCTTTTTCCTTCTCCTCTGTTTCATTTCCTCTTTATCTACACTGCCATTCAGGGCAGAGAGAGTTTCTTCTTTCCTGCGGAGCACCTGACCCAGCAGGACTTTGGGCTGACCTGGGATACTGGGCTTCACACCAGAATGTTCCAGCAGAACAACTTTCACCTTTCATTTTTTCCATCACAGAAGTTGAACGATTTATTGTGTCATAGTCCTGCATTCTATTCGTAGCATCAATTCCACTGCAAGTTCTTCTTATAAAGGGCTGGCTGGTTGGTTTGATTTTTTTTTTCCCCAAGCTTGCTTATTCTTGCAAAATGTTGCCAATAAATGACAGGTTGCTGTAAATAAATGGGACTGTTCTTATGGGGACCTCCTGCAAGTACACCAATGAATATTGAATTTCACACCTCTGATCCCTGGCAGTGCTTCACGATACCTCACATATATTTACAGAAGAGGCTCTTGTAGACAATTAACTTGTGCTGTGCAGTATTTCCAGATAACCTGACTGCTCTAAGAGGTCCCAGATTAGGGTTGAGTATCGAACAGCAGGGCTGGGAGGTGCTCTCAGCACTTCATTCTGTTTGCAATTGCTTTTTCTATTTTGTTTGTAACTCCGTGGCAGGATTGGAGGACAAACAAATATATCACTTAAGGACAAGAGGACACTTGAATACTTGTGCCTACTTCACAGGCAGACCTGCATTTGTAAAGTTGGACTTTCCTCAGGTCCTCTCTTGGCAGCAGTCTAAGCACAAACCAGAATAAACGTGTTCTGCCTCTTAGTGCTGTGTTTAATACCAGTCTCAGCTCATACTTTAGCAAATCAAGGTTGTATAATAAGAGAATTACCAGGGCTGATTTTCTTCTGACATCAATGCACACAAGTGCACACCAGCAAAACACTGCTCACATCAGGGGATTTAATCCTTGTGTGCACCTGTGCAAACCACAGGAAAATCAAGTTCCCTGGGCAGGACAGGAAGATAGAATCCCAGTCCCTTGCTGATGTGGGAGGCAGCTTAGCCAGAGGGATCCTTTTTACACTGGGAAATTCTCAGGCTGCAAGAACAAACTCTGTAGATTGAGCAACTGGGTCTGAGCTACCCCAAAGTGATCCTAATTTGCATTTAAAACTTGAATAAAAGAAGTAGTTTAAACCCAACCTTTTAGTCCCCCTACCTGCCCAGTCTTACCCTCAACATCCTCATTCACCCCTTTAAAATGGTGGTAGAGGCAACTAGAAAACACTGAGGTGCTTAAGGTAAGAAAAAAAAAAAACTTAAAAGGAAGCAATAAATCAATAAAAATAAGAAGCCAAAAGTGAGAAGAGAGCTCTATAGTGCCAGTCTGAAGAACTGCCAGGGACAATAGGAATGAGGGATTCTCAGTAGCTGAGGACACGGGCATGAAGGAATCACAAAATACTTATTTTTAGTCAAGTCTGCATGTTGCTTATGTAAGAGATCTTGTACCAAACAAGAAAGGTGCTTTGAAGTGGAATTCCACATAAAAGAGATTGTAAAGATTGGCAGAATAATGGCATACCTAGTTATTGCTTCCCTTTTTGTCTTTGCTAATTGTTGTGCTCCACAGGGCTGGAGCTAATTTGGGTCATAGCAGTACCAGCATTGATCTTACAGCAACAGATTTTTTTACATTTTTTGTAACTTTGCAGGAGAAATAACAATTCTGCATGACCTGTGTGTCTTGATTTCTCTAACTTATGAAAGCAGTGCAAAACCAAAAGTGAAACCAGGGGGCAGCTAGGTTCAACACATTCAGGATTATACAACATCCCAGAAATGGGGAAAGTGGTGCATTCCTAGAGACAGCCAATAATGGGGTTCCACAGTTTTGAGATTAATTCATCCCTGATTTGTACCAGTACAGTCAAGATGTTTCTTACACTCTTAAGTCTGAAGACCTGCAGTTAAAACATGTGAATGTCATGAAAGCAGAGGTTTTCATTCCTGAAGTTTATCTATGCTTCTGTCAGTTGTATGTAGGTAAGATCCTATCAGGTTTTTATGTTGGTACTTAATCATCCATTAATTTCAGTGGATAACTGGAAATCAGAACAGGAAAAAAATACAACTAGGAATTTGAATAGATGGATTACATAAATCATGTAAAAAATACCTGCCCTGGGGGATGCCAGAATAAAGAGGTAAAGTGACCTTAGCCAGAGTCAACACCAGTATTAAATTTACAGCATTGCAAGAATTGTATGTCAAAAAAGTATATAAAATACAACTTTTTTGTCTTGTATTTCTGCACAGGGTCACTGGCTTCAAGATTAAAGCTGCAGATTCAAGCATTCTTAAAGAAATGTAGTGTTTGATATCAGCCAGACTGCTGCATAATTCATGATCACTGATCTTCAGAAGATGACCCTTGTATCAAGCTTGTAACTGCTGCATGAAGTTCCAGTCTGACAATTACTGTTCAGGAACACAGAAAGGAACAGAGGAAAAGGAGGGAAAACAAGGCATCTGAGTCAAGGATATGCCTCCTGCCATCCCAGCAGAGCAGTGTCTTTAGTACATCAGCACAGAGGGGAGATAAACCCCTCTAGTGGAAGCCACACAATGCTTTTCTGGGAGCATGGGTTGCAGCACAGTAGGTTTCCCTCCCTGCCTGTGTTGCTGCAGAAGTGTGGGGTGTTTTGTGCTGTGACCATGCAAAGTGAAACACGGCACAACCAGCACACACAGGAGAGGAGAGGAGAAAAATCACCCCACTGTCTTACAAAGGTTTCCTTGGAAAACAGACCCCATTCAAACCGACGAACAACCAAAGTAAATTCAGGAATAAGGCTGTCAGACCCTCCTGGGCTAACTGATGACTGGAAGGAGATTTCTTGTCCACACCTGGGAAGAGCTCCCTTGAGTGACACTTCACCTACGGGCTGTTTGATGTTTACATTTTCCCTGTGTGAAACAGGGAATGGGACTTTCCAGCTCGACGTTCAGCCTGTTCTTTCCTCTGTCTTTGCCTTCCATAAATCTCTCTGTTAGGTCCTCACAGTTTTGATTTCACCCTGTGTGTGTTTGATAGGTTTTATGGAATGTTCCCCATCTTATCACGTGGCCCATCTCAAAGCAAGCACATTCATTTCCAATTAGGCATTATTTAACATACAAACCCACCCCAGCAGCTTTGCTCCAAAGTAATCAGGAGAAGGAAAAGCAGCTGACAAAATGGAAACCGCAGGATGTTCCCTGACACGAGTAGATGGGGAACAGATGTCACTGCTGAAAGTGAGAGGTTAACCTGACATAAATAACCAAAGGAAAGCAGTGGGGAGTCCAATCAAGGCTGAATCAATGCTCTGATCTTGCACAGCCTGACAAATCTGTCTTGCTATTTATGGCTTCGTTTCTCCTTCTCTCTCTGGGATTGCAGGTGGCAATTAGGGGAGAAATTGCCAGAAGTGTGGGGGTTTTTTCCTTTTGTCACTGTCCAGCTCCTGAAACCTGTCAGAGGTTGATGCTGAATGAGGAAACACAGTAATCTGCTGGGATTTGAACATAATGTCAACAGCTGCACGACTCAGGTTTTGCATTGCTTTGACCTGTGTATTCCCCATAAACTCCTATAAAAGGCAAGAAGGCATT
Source organism: Myiozetetes cayanensis (assembly GCF_022539395.1). Taxonomy (NCBI): domain Eukaryota; kingdom Metazoa; phylum Chordata; class Aves; order Passeriformes; family Tyrannidae; genus Myiozetetes; species Myiozetetes cayanensis. The sequence goes on along the minus strand of NW_026087521.1, from coordinate 68,905,487 downwards.
TATACCCATTTCAGGGAAACTTTTCATCCAGAAACTCTATTCTCGCCACTTAATAAATCACTTCCTTGTGCCATGAGACAAAAGCTGTGGTCTCAATAACGTGTAAGAAAACAAAAGTGAACACAGGCAAAGCTATTTTTCTCTCTGTAGGTAAGTACTTGTGCTGTAAAATCCCATATACATAATCACAGTAGAAACCAAACAGCTAAAAAAGTCATTTTATGAGACCATCTAGTTCATCTTTTGCACTAAGGGGAGCAGACGAGGCCTTGCCTGAGACTATAAATCGGAAAAGCAAAGCAGAAAAGACAAATTTTACAAAGAGGTAGAGAGCCTTTTGGTTTAAATGATATTTTTGCTGTATTGAGCCAGAGAACAAGCTGTTTTCTCAACCCTGTTTAGAGACACTGAATTCAAAGAGCATCCTCAAGGCACCTTTTTCCTCTCTTCCTAGCAGGCATCTACGTGTTGTTTTCCAGTTCAGCCTCTCTGACCCACAGGAGAAACTTCTGGGATTCATTCATGATTTCCAAGTGTGCCAGTGCTTTTTTTTGCTAACCACAAACACATAGCTGTGCACAGACTTTTTAGGAAGGAGTACCCAGACAGGGGTGTCACTGCATCATCTCCTGCTGGAAAAATACCTTTACAGAGTGGGAAACCTATAACACTCATATAACATTTTCCCAGGAATATGTCTCCATCCTTAGCAGAAATACATCTTTTAAAGGGTAAGCACTTGTCAGCAATTCAGTGAACAGCCAAGGAAGAAACTGTAAGGCAACAAACTGGACATGTTTTCAGGTGTCAGAATGGTTGTACTTTCAGTCCTGAAAGGACACAGGTAAGTATAAGCCTTCAGAGGTCTGTGGGAGCTCGGAAGGGAGAGACAAAGTGAGAATGTGCGTGTATGTTCACATGGGGGCAGAATGCAGAGCAGGAAAGCTCTCAGATGTCTACAGCAGAAACAGAAGCTGAATTTGGTGTGAAGGATCTCAATAAGGTTTCTGTTCTATGTCTATCCCCACAGCTTTTAGACTTGCAGCTGCTCAGAGCAAAAAGCATTTTCTCTCTCCTCTTATCAACTGCTGACCTACAGCATCCTCCCCCTTAATTCTGCTTGTCTAGAAATACAACCATGGCTAGCTGGGAAGCACAAATTGATCTATTTCCATAGCATCAAAGAGCAAGACACACACAGGAGAAGGATGATCTGTGTGTACTAGTTAGAGGCAGCTGCTGTTCTGATAGCTGGGCTGGCACAGACATCAACGACGACTTTGGATGGGTCTGGGAAAGGCAGTTCTTTACCAGGTGAAGGACACAAGGCTCAAAAGGCAGGTCAGACCAGCATAGAAAATAAGTAACCTCCCATTAAATACCTTTGTTCTACTGCTTTCAGGAATTCCCCATCCATTTACCTTTTGATTCTCCTCATGCTTATGTAACACACTTTGGGGTTTTTTTTTTCTAAAAGGGGGAAAAAACCTAAAAGCCTTGGAAGAAGCTTTTTTTAATACCATTTATACCCCTTCTACAAATCCTTATTTAAAACCAACCCTAAGTCAAATTAGTCTTGGAGAAAAATCAAAGAAACCTCTTTAAATTCCTCTGATTTGAATGATCAAACTAACTGTGGGATGTTGCTGGAGTGTGGAAAAAAGAGAGATCTAATTACAGTACAAGATGAGTGAGATGGGTCAAAAGGCACATCAGGGAAATTGAGGGAAAGAACAAGGGAAAAAACTGAGTAAATTGAGCTGAAAGGCAAGTGGGGATGGATGGATGGATGGAAAGTGAAAACTACTGGCATAGTATCAGGGAGAAAACCTCAGAGTTCAGAGTCATATTTAAGCATTTTGGGGCTGTCTGGAGCCTAAACATCCAAACCCACTGAGTTAAGCATTCCACTAGAAGACATGTTCTCTGTGTAATTGCAAGTGTCACATGGGGAAAACGTGACTTCCAGAGTAATAGCTCTTGTAAACCATTTAATCTTTGCTTTATTAAAGGCAAAAAGAGGAAGAAGAGAAATGGCTCTTTTGTAGGTGGCATTTAAACACCATGAGCCTCATGGATGAGTGATGTGGATATTCCAGAACTGCTGAATAGTACAAAGGCTATTTCACACTTCCCTGACCTTTTTGCTGAGGGAACTGCTAGTTTACTCCTCCATAATGAGATTTTTTTAGTGCTTAGAAATTCAGATTGAGTTGGGAAAGCCACAGGAGCCTGATGTGAGGTGTTTTCACTAAAGGAATTATCCTTGCATTTTACAAGCGGGAGATCAATATTAAATTAGCTTTTGCATTGAAAGGATGGGGCTGTTTCTTTACAGCAGGCTATCACTTCACGTCACATAAATCAGTATCTTACCACCAGGAAGATGCTATAAAGGCAGCCTGGAAAAAAAAAATCCCAAATGATCCTTGGTTGTTTTAGCTTTCCTAGCAAATAAGTGAAAGAAATGGACTTTATCAAGAAATAAACTATAGTCAGAAGGGAACACTGACTTAATTTCTGCCTCTGCAACTTCAGCTTAAACACAAGCTGCCTAAACCACCTGGAGGTATGAAATTATGTCCGTGGATCCCCACTGGACACGAGCTGGCAACACAAAATGCCAGCAGATCCCCCCTGGCACTTCTGTTGACAGCCTCAGGTAGGAATGGTCTCTTCTGTCTGCAGAGCTGGGTGTTGTGTCTGCACACACATTATCTGATTTTCTTGGTGCCTCTGTTGTACACTGGGCTCGAAAAGATACTGTAATAAAGATATCAGTGAAAATAACATCCATCACTGCATGATTTTGAGGTCATTTGCTGTGGGCAATTTACAATTAACCTGCCCTGTTTCTCACCTGTAGAAAAAGGAATTTCAACTTTCTTATATGTTTTGTTAAGATTTAGTTCTGTGGGGATTGGGAAGTACTCAGGTATGAGAAAATCCACGTAAAATTCCAGAACAGGCTGCGTTTCACACATTCCTGAATTCTGCTGTTTGTTCTGCCCCTTTCTGGGAAAAATGCACCACTTAAATATATTTTTAAGTGAAGGAGGTGATCTTCCCCTCTACTTTGCTCTTGTGACACCCCACTTGGAGCACTGGAGTCTGAGTCTGCCCAAACCACGCTGAAAACTTGTTCAGAACAAGGTGCTGAAGCCAATTTCCAGAGCAACCCCCAGGGAATAACATCCCCCAAAACACCATTACATCAGTGACACAGACAGCCAGGTCATAGGTGGTCACCACAAAAACGTTTGCAAATGCCTTTTAATTTAAATCTCTGTTAGACTCTGCTGAATATTTTATGAAGCTGAAAAGTTTTAATTATCTCTGAGAAGCAAGATTCACTTTTTGACTTTCTCTTTAACAGCTCCTGTTACAGAGGACTTCTGAAACACGAGAGCTCCTGGCAGCTTGAATTACCTGCTGGGTTTGTAAAATCATCAGCTCAAGCAGTTAGAAATTGCTACAGAAAGTTCTTGGATATGCATCTGAAGGTTATGTTTAATATGGAATTTGGCTGGGTAGGCCTAATCAGGAGTGAAACCAGAGCTTAATTCTTATGAAATTCAACCACCCTGGCTGACAGTGTGTGATGAGATAATGACCATGTGCGGGTTTGAAATCTAATTTTTTGGCTGTCACAGGAATGAGACATTGATGCCCAAAGCCTGCCCACAATTATTAGTGCCCATAACCTGCAGGGTTTGGGCGTGGGGCCCACAGGGGAGCCAGGGAGGGGCTGTGGTGACAGGACAAGGAGCAACAGGTACAAACAGAGAGGTGAAACTTGGGTTAGGTATTGGGAAGAAATCTTTTGCTGTGAGGGTGGTGAGGCCCTGGCATGGGGAAGATCTGGCAGCCTCCACCCAGGGAACTGTGGCTGCTCTGGGTAGCTGAGGGATCCTTGCACTGCCCACAGTGTGTGCCTGCTCTTTGAAGCAAGGCTAATTAGTCTGAGTAGGGTATCGCTTTAATTAAGCTCTGCTGATCTGGGAGCTGAACTTGCACCTCCTCCCAGCGTGGGACCTGAGCATGCATCTAATTCAGGGCCTTGCAAAGTGATTAAATGAACTAATTTAAAACTATTTCCTATCTATGCGCTTGGCATAGGTAGATGTATCTATCTGCACTGATAAAACCTTGGGCTCTCAGATTTCTGCTGACTGATGACATTATTCCAGACTTTTTGCTCGCCTGGGTTGTGTTGCAGCTCCCCAGTAACCAACTAAAAAGCCCGAAAAGAACTTTCATTTCTGAGCCAGCAATCTCAGGTCAAAGTGGTTCACATACAATTCTACAGAATTATCACCCAGAAAATCTCGCCTAGCAAAGGGAGTTACCCTAATTAGTAAGTTTAAGGTGAAAATCCTGGGCTTTATTAGCTTCAAGATATTGCTGTCAAGCAAAACCTTCAAAGCCATTACCTTCACAGATGGCATTATTAAAATAATATCGACTTGGTGTTGAAGAATTCCCTCTAAGAGAACCTTGAGGAAGTGGACAGGAAAGGGAAGGTCAGTGAGGATCCCTGATTCTGCCTCTTTAATGGCATATATGTATTTTCATAAGTGATTAAGCCCTTATTCACAGTCTGCTTTCTCACATTTCCAGACACCTACATAAGAAAAGAAGTATGTGCAGGACAGTGATAAAAATTATCTGCTCCCACAAAGGAGGCTCAGGGACAAAGCTACATGCAGAGATCAGACAGATCAGCATTATGGATCTGTGCTTTTTAATTCTAAGGGGAATAAAAACTACCCAAGCAAACAACAACTCATTTAAAAGGCAATGAAATCCAGCTCCTGCCTGGAAGAATCCAGCAGTGGTGCCTTCACAGCTCGTGTCTGAACTTTGAAGCCTGTTTATGTGCAAAGCCTGTCTCACTGTGAAATGCCACCAGCACCAAAGCTGCAATGGAATGAACCCCAGTGCAGTTCTGATGAGCCAGAAGCACTGTCTGTCAATCGGAATAATTTTTTAAAAATCATTTTCTCCTAACAAATGTGGTGAAACACAGAGAGGTGGACAAGCAGAGACCAAGAACGCTGAAATGACAAAGATGTGTCAGAAACGAGGGCAAAAAAAAGGAAAGGGCTGTTTGATGAAGCCAAGACCCCCCCGGGGTCACCCCTTCAGCTCATGTGTGTCGGTGCCTGGACTGGGTGATGCTGGTTCAGAACCAGACAAGAGCTTTAGCTCCCTGTTTATGTCTGAGCTTTCCCCAACCTTCGGTACTAAAACAGAAAATAAAGACTCGTGAGTGAAATGCACAATTCCTCGTGCTAAAGGTCAGCATTCCAGCTGGGTGGGAGGGTGTGGAAGTGCTCAGTTTAGAAACCAAGGTTGTTTTCCCCTCTTCCACACTATCACATAGGAGAAGTTTGCTGTGTAAAATGACAAAATATTGTGGACTGAGGTTACTCTCAAATTTTAAGAAGGCAAAACTGTTTATAAATGTATATATGATGGAATTTTAATGCCTTTTACTGGAATTCATTAATCTTTTATCCCAACAATATATCATAGAGTGACAGTCAGTCAGAGGCATCCAAAGGAACTGTGATAAAACAGATTTGTAGGTCAGGAGTCCCAGGGAGCCTCTGAAAGATCTACAGGAGCCCAGAATAATGGATTATTCTATTTTTCTACTGGAATTTGGCCCAAGTTGGAATGATCTTATAGTCTCTATGCCTCCTGTCAGTCACTCTCATTACTAACATCAGCAACAATAATAAATGAATCAAATTTTTGTTTCAATTCCATAAGCAAAGAGAAATATTTCTATGCATTAAGAACAAACTATCTTCGGCTCCAAATAATTAATGATCTTGGAATCTGGCAGCCTTAGAAAGGCATTCCAGTAAAGACAAACCTGGAATCTGGCAGTGGTGGTGGGATTGGAAACTCTGTACAAAAAGGAAGAAAAAACCCTAAAATGTAGAATATGGATCACATAACAGGGGCCATTTCAGAGACCTTCTGGATAATACTTGGAATTAGTGATTTTTTGCTCTGTCTCGTACAGAATTTCCTCTTCTAAAATTCCACTTTAAAGCTCTAAACATCAATTAAGGAGGTAGATGTGACCAGAGCAGGAATCTATAATAAAAATTCCTGGCTGCTAATAACCCTCAAATAACTGGTTTGGAATATCTAGAAAGGCAGTTATACAGAGAGGAAGGAAATCTAAGTTATATCAGTCAGGTGGAGGCTGGATGGAGCAGCTGAGGACATGAAATTTAATATTTCTTTCCAAACCCATCGTGTGTGAGGACCTGTGAATTATTTTCCCCTCTCAACATTCCAAAGCTTTTTAGGAATGCTGCTGCAGTGCTGGGACCAAATAAAAGGAATAAGACTTATTTCTATCTGAACATTTTGATGGCCTTTACTACCAGGATGCTGGGATTCAAAAACATCAATTGATCTTTACAAAACACCTGTAACATGAAAAAATATTATTGCTTTGATTTCTAAATTAAGGAAAAAAACAAGCAAGGACAATTAAGTTAAAAATACATCTACTCAGGTGCCCAGAAGCTGAAAGATTCCCTGATTGTGAACCACCCTCGGTGGCACAAGTAGATGATTGATCATGACACTCTGTGTGTGCATCAGAACTCTTTGAGTAGAAGTCTCACTGTCAGGGGTTTGACACATCACATAGGGGAAGGAGGGCCAAAGGCTGAAAAAGAGCCCTTCTCATCCCTAGGAAGGTGCAGAAAGGAAGCCATTCCATGGAAAAGTCCCTTATCAATAACCTGAGGGCACACTTGGCCCCTTGGCCAAAGCTGAAACATCGAGGGGAGGAAAATCTTTTTAGCAAGGCACAGAAAACGTGTGAGAGGCAAAAAAAAAAGGGGGGTTGGGCAGCAGACGGGCTCAGATGGAACATTTGTGAGTATTCAGTGGGATAAAGATGTTTGTCTCCAGAGTGTGACACTACGACCCCCACCTGAGCCCTGCAGGACTGGGGCATCCACAGGGGCCTCTGAAACTCTTCCACTGCCCCTTAGTTGAGCCCTGCTTGGCTTTTTCTTTCCACTTTCAGCAAACTTCATACTTTGCATAGCAACACCAAACCTAGATCCAGACACAACTCTGCTGTGATGTAACAGAGCTCTGAACAAAGAGTGAAATCACAGTGCTGGTGACATCAGTGGAAATATTTAAATTTCATTTCAGGCAGGATTTTGTGTCACTCTCTGGGGCCTTGGCAAACTCCACAAGTGGACAGCTAATTAATGGAATACACCTCCATGAGCAACACAGAAATTAAGGGCAGATGCTAAAATAAGTTCTGTTAGACCCAGAGGAATAAAAACATTTTCATTAAATAACCTCCTCATTGAAAACTAAAGGTAAATATAATGATGTGTATGGCTCTTCTGTATTAATTTTCCAGTTATTCAGATGGCTTTGCTTTAACTCCAGATATCCAGAGTTCAAATGTTCAGGCACTTTCCAGCTCTTATTCCACTGTCACGTTGTTTTCAGTTCTAATAATTTAAATTCACCCTGTTTTGTCTGGACTTGCAAATAATCTAATTAGGGAAACACAAACAACCCCGGTGACTTATATAACTTAGCAACCATCACCACAGCCAAAGTTCAACCACTCACAACAGATTTAATCACAAGATGTTCCCACGGAAAACTCGTTTTGAAGGAACACACAAGTCATTTCAGACATCCAATCCTGGCCCTTCATCATCAGCTCATAACAGGAGCAGACACAATCAGACTAATTGTTCCTTATAAATTATTCACTCAGCCCTGCGCTTGCTAATCTGCTGTCAAGTGATGTTTAGGTGTGAGACGAGGGAGAAGTTGCACTTGGTGGACTGAGTCACTTCAGACCTTACCCAGTGTGTTGTGATATCTGCCAGCTTCACATCAGACCTATAAAACTGAGCTGAATCCCCACTCACTGCCTGGAAGCGACACCATCAGAAACTCCAGATCCCAAACACATTAGAGCTCAATAAAATGGGCATTAGTCTGCAACTCAGAGGCTAAATTGGCTTCAGAGGACATTCTCTCTTCTTGCTGCCAGTGATGAATAGCTACTTTTCTTATTTTTCCAGCAAGTTGCTACTATTTTTTGAGATCTGATTTGAATTAAGAACTACCACCTCCCAGGGGATGAGGAGCAAAGCTGTCTTCTCTAGGAAGACAGTTGTCAGAGATCAAGTAACAAGCCCTGCAGGCGCTCAAAACAGTAGAGAAAACAGCAGATCAACTGGAAAATACTGTTAGTAAATAAACTGAGGGGGCTATTTATTTTATTTATGCATATAAATGATCTCATGTGCATATGGAAATGAGAGCAGTAGTCAGATCCCTCTGCAACGTGATCTTTCACAGAAGTCTTGCTACAAACTGGGCTCTGTGAGGTTTGTTCCCAACCACAGGTTTCTGTCACTTTGTCCTTGAGATGCTGAAGATCGTTATTAGAGACTGACTTACCGAACTCCAAAGTTTCCTTGGAACACACAATAAACCCCTGAGGCTTTATGAAACACCCAAGACTCCCTGGGATATCTCACATGAAAACAGGGAGTAGTGGGCAGCTGATAAGAGAATCCACCTCCAAGTTCAAAGTAACCCCCCCTTTCCTCTGACCAGAGACAAAAGCAAACTTGAAAATGTCCTAGTGAGGTTTGGGTTATCAGCTTTGTGGCTATTTCACCACCTAGAGAGCAATCCTGCCTCACCCACTGCTCAGAAGGTTAACGACATGATAGAAACCAGGGTTTGCTAAAGAGAAAATATTCTTCATAAAAATTTGCTCTGTTCGTTATCTCCCCCTCACAGAGAGTGGAGGGAGCCTGGAGGGTGCTGATAAAAAGGGCTGTGCTGGAGGAGAGAATGGAAAGGTGCTCTGCCCAGCCTTGCAAACTTGTCACTCAGGCTAAGCAATTCATTGTGCAGATAAGCTATTTCTACAGAGGCCATTGAAAGGGGGATGCCTGAGTACTCTTTATTTTTCAGGAAGGGTAGAGAAGAGATTTGAGGCACATTTGAGGAAGATGTGGACTGAATGCAAACTGCGTGGACAAAAGTCAAGATGCTGTTTGTATCCTCACTGCTCCCCTTTCTTAGCAGAGACCTCAGCTCTTAAATGAATTAATCATTTTTAATCACTTCATACCAAACTGAAATGCTCATTTCCTTAAAATACTAAGCCTTTTTAGAGGCACAAGAAAGGGTTTTTATGAAGTTAAAGTGTATCTTTCATAACGAACACACATCATATATTCTAAAAACTCGTAAGAGTTTCACAGATGGGCTGTGATACAGTTTTCATAACATAAATAATCAAAGGTGAATTTTGCAAACCCCTGCTGAACAAGAGCCCTTTGCTGGGCTCATCCACTGCATTCAAAGCACTGACTAGAATTTAAGTTGCTGTCTATCCATCACATATGAATCTTGAACACTTATCTCCAGTAACTGTAAAGCAAAGTCATTTCAGAATGTTGTGTTTTATCACAGGAGTAACCAGATCCTCAGCAAGGTAATAACCAAGTTGGTGTCACTGGAAAAGGATCTGACCTAAGATTTCAGCAGGAACACCTTGAAGGAAGTAATATTTACAGAATCCCTTTCGAATGAAGCCTTCCAGCAGCTCTTTAAAGACATTTTCATTGTTCCTCTGAAGCTACCTCAGGCTGTCTACAGAATAAAAGATTATGCACATTCAGATATATTAAATTTGTTTATTTTCTTGGCTATTCACAGCCCCTACTGCCTATTCTGAACCTGCAGACCACAACCACCTTCACTCAACACCTGCTGTTCACAGATATCCAGACTTCCTCTCTTCCCTTGAAGTCAATGACCAAACACTGCATTTTGGAGAGTGGGTTTAGCCAACCTTGAAATGATGTGCTAATGCCCACAGGGAAAAGATTCCTCAGGCAAAGGTGACCAATGTTCCTATGTTACTTCTGCATTTCCTTTTAAAATTCCAACTCTTCACAAGAAAAAAATTTCATCCTTCAATTTTTTCCCCTATAGAAAACAATAATTTGGAGTTTAGCAGAACAATTTCTAACATTATAATACCTTTTATATCCAATAAGAAAGAATTCATTTTAGATGCTGAAAAGTATCTAAAATGAGAGGAAGAAATGGAGCTTAGTGGTTGTATTTCAGTGGTCCTACCATAAGTGTAGATAGGCACCTCCCAGTCTATGCCCATCCACTTTCAGGCAATTATACAAATTATTCCATTACTTAGTGTTCATTTCCAGTGATTAATTTACATCTCTGTTTGTACGACACTGTCTAAGTAACAAAAACAAAAAAAAAAGGCTCTGCAGGGAGTTTTGCATGAAAGTCTGTTCACAGGCAGAACCTGCGGAGCCTTCTAATCTCAGGAGAAGCTTTGGTCTTTCAATTATTTCACTGCTAAACAGTAAATTAATTTTCAGTAATTTTGTCTTGTACAAAGTGTGGTTGAGTTGTTTTTTCCTCAGTTTAAAATAACACATTAATTCCTTTGTGCATCATGGCATAGGTAGAAATTTTTAGGGGTTTGGTTTTGGTTTTTTACTGGTACGAATCTATGAAGCAATTTGCAAGTGAACACGTGTTGGGTGCCTTACAGTGGAGGAATTAGAAATCCTTGGAGCATCCAAGTCTCTGTACTAAATCTGTGCTTGAGAAAATGAAATTTGGGGTGAAAAACTGAAGAAATACTGAGACTTGCTGATGTAGGTCTAAATAAGCTATGATAACTCACCCATTTGGGAATAAATGAAGGCACTTCAGGTATAAAACACAGCAGGAGGAGCTCATATTTAAAGAACTTTACATGAGGAATCTCCTTAGTGGTTCTTTAGTGGGTCACCCACAGGCAGGTGCAAGAGGTTGATGGGGTTACATCACACACACTGTAACTCAGCCAGCTCTTGACAGCAGCAAAGCATTTCCTCACAAGGATAAACTGAATCCTCTCAAAACTCCTCTAGAAATTTCTTCCCAGGCTCAAAATGCTGCTTCCACCCTCCCTTCCCAAACAGAATGGCACTGCTTTTCCCAGAGAAAGAGTCATACAAGCTTCAGTCTTTCCAGATTGGTGGGAAGGGAATTTCAAAATCATCTGGCTGGCTGGTGAGTCCAAGTGTCTTTTTGCACTGTGCTGCATGTAACTGGCACTGCCACCCTGAACTGCTGCTTGCTTGGATGCCAAAATGCAAAGCAGAGCCATCCAAACCAGGATTTCCTTGGCATGTTCTCAGAACCGACATAAATCTCTTAAATTAAGTGCAGGGCAAAGGCAGGATGGCTTCCTCACAGAGGAATAAAGAAAACAACAATAAAAAAGCTGGGAGATGTAGTTTCCTTTTAGATCTCAAACAGCATCCAGAGCACATAATTCCTTCTCCTTCCCTCCCCAGAGCCAGGCATGACCCAACCCTCAGATAATTCCTGAATGTGTTCCCCTACTCTATATAACACCATTTATAAGTGTCAAAGTACTTTGCTGACGTTACCCTGCACAGATTTGTTCCCGTTTCTTTGGCCAAACTCCTGGTAGCTGCTTGCCAAGAAAACTGAATGAAACCTGACAGGAAATGGTCTTTTGGATTTACCAAACCTGAGCTAAGCCAACCTGTGCCCTGTTCTTTCTGCCTGGTTGCATCAAGAGAGAAGTCTGACAGAAGACACCTGAGCTGGGAGTCTCTTCTTTGTCTTTGTTGCCAATGAAACGAAGCCTCCAATTCTGGTGGTTGGGCAGGGACTATATTAACAGATCTGGAAAAATGAAGTGCTTTGTGGGAAATCCATGAGCTTTCAGGCCCTAGCTGTGCTTGAAATGGGCACTGCATTATAGACACGTTAGATTTTTAGCTGGTTTTCAGATGAAAGTCAGTAAGAGGGTGGGGGTCCAAACTTCTTCATTAACTGCTCAGCACGCCCTGCTACTGCATCATTATTTTTACATTGGGAGCACTACATGGAACGGAAAAGGAATATTTCATAAGACCTTCAGCAGCTAATGGACCTGATTGAAAGATATTTCCTCAGTCTTTCTGCCTTACACTTTTTCCCTGTGTTCTGGGGGAATGCTTTTTGGCTTTTGTAAGCATAATTTCAAAATTCTCTTTTCCTGTAATTCAGTGTCAGAGGACATGACTCAATTTCTTCATTGTAATAAATCTCCATCTAACTGAAAAGCCTGGCAGAAATATGTGGTGCTTCCCTGCTCTAAACAAAGCAGGTGATTCTGAGCTCACCTGTCCTTCATTATTTTCTTACCATTATTCATCTATATTAATCCAGAGGAGAAAGCTTTGAACAAAGCAATTTCAAGATCATGAGATGCCTTGCACATAAAAACAATTGGATCCAGCTGCAAACTGCCACTCAAGTCTCCCAGTATTTCAGGTTCCTAACTGATTAATTAGGAAGTCAGTTGCTTGATATTTTTACCTGATTGTGCCTTCCTGATCTGTTAGTCCAGACTGTGCACCAGGAGTTTAAAAGCACATCCCAGCTCCTTCCTCCTCCTCACTGACTCCACTGATATTTTGCCACCAGTGAGTGCTCAGTAAAACACAGTAATTACTGAATTTTAGCCAGAAATTTATTTTACATCTTTTATGATCGCCATAGGGTTTTAAAAGCTTCATTTCACAGACCAAAGTAATTAGATAGATCATCTCCTTTTTGCACATCGAGAGCAGACAGGAAAAAAATACACGAATTGGAAGAATTCAGCAGAGTTTGATAGCAAAAACGAAAGTTGCAACAAAATTTATCCGTGACTGGGAGGTAATTTACTGTTGCTTAATCTACAGCAGAGGGGTCTATTGAAGGCAACCAACGTGACAGATCAGAGGTGGGACACAGACCCAGTCAGTGGCACTGGGAGATGTTCACCTCAAAGACTGAGAACCCAACATTAACACTGGACTCAGGCATTCTGTTTCCCACAATCCAGGCTTTGTCACACACTGGGGTACAGTGGTGGATTTTTGTCAGGATTACAAACAAGCTTGTATTAGATTTATTAAAAGCCATTTCCTGATGTCTGTCAGGGATGGTTTAAGACAATCTGCTGCTCACACTACCCAGGTTACAGCAAAAGGGTTCACCATCCTAAGGCAAGCATACAATTTTTCAGGAAAAGAGGAACAGGCTCTATTTATAAGGGCTGGGTTTTTTTTAGTTATAGGTGGCTGAAAAATGAATTTAATACAAGGCCCTTCTTCCCATGTTTGCTCCTTGGCCACAGGAATCATTTTATTTCATTTCTACAAAATATGCTGGCTGACATTGTTTAGAAGGGATTTTATGTGATCATATTCTTGCCCCTGGCTTGTTCATTAACTGCCTCTGGCCAGCCTTGCTTTTGTCATTCTTTACTTATAATTTGCTGTTTCTACAGCGCTTGGTACCATCTTAAATCCCAGGGTGTTCATTTGGTTGTCTCCACCATCCAATCACACTTACAAGGGGAAGAAAAAGGGCTTGAGTAAGTTTTATAGAAACGAAAATTCATGCAGACAGAGTCATCTGAGAATTCACAACACTTCCAGGGCAAACACATATTGGCATGATTAATTTTAAGCTTCCAAATGAATGTTATTGCTAAAAAATTGCAGCTTGTATGAATATTCATGGGAGCAAATAAACTTTCAAATACCAGACTGAACTAATTTCATTAGTATGTATTTTCATAATGGCATTTGGAAGAAGTCTCACAGCTTTCATGTAAATTATTTCATTTTTTAAGCGTTATTAGTTCCCTCCCCATCTGCCAGTACAATGATCTATCACTGATGCTCTGAATAATACTGAATAAATTTACCTTGATAATGCTCAAAATACACATAAATAGGAAACATGCATATATTCTACAAGGATAGCTATGGATAACAGAATCATCAAGGCTGCAAGAGACCTTCAAGATCTAGTCAACCTACGAACATTTTATCCAAAAGTGATTAATTTGACCCAGATGAAACTACACAACAACCTACAAAGGGGATAAGATAAAGCTGCTTGCTTTAATTCTAAATTAATTAGACTTCTATGGTGTATTTTCCAGAATAGGATTATAAAAAGTTACTTCTGCAAGTTAGTAACCAAAAAATATCGGTTACTCAAGAGGATGAGATGGTGAATCATCTAATCCCAAGATACAATTTGAGTTACAGAAGAGCTGCACTGTCAGAGAACATCCCCCTTTACAGGGAATGAGAGAGAACATCGATAAAGAAACTAAATACATGCAGAGCTTGGTGTAACCACAGATGAGAACTGAGCATTTCAGGATGGTGATACTTATGAACATGGCATAAATTAGAGCCTCTTGGGAGATAATAATAAGCTGACTTCGATATGCTAAAAATAATTGAAACTGCTCATCTAACCACGTCCAACAAATGTTATCACAAAATTCTATCACCATCAAGATGATGTTGGCTCCTTAGGATACGGCATCTGGCAAATTAGGATGCCAGATGTTCTTTTGTTTTGGTAATGGCATTAAAGCTACTTTCTGAACAAAAATTCAGGACAGAATTGTGCCATATTTGTGCAGAAAAATGCAGATTACAAAGGTGGGAGAACTGGCAGATCTGGGGGTGCCTCGTGGTATTTCTCAATATCTGTTGCAAGCGTTTTTAGCAGTGCAGTGTGTTGTGTTCATGGGAATTGGGCATATGTTGGAAAAGGAACAGTAATGACAGCTCACAATGAGTGTTTTACTCCCCTCCTTTCCTCAGGGTGGTGTGAAGGATTGTGGGGTGGGAAAAGGTTGGAGAGGACAAGAAAAGGAATGAAGATTTGCCTTTGTCACCCTCTCTCAGAGGGGAAAGACAGCTGTTTAGGTCACTCACACTGAAACTACAGCACATGCAGGGGGTTTTCTGAAGAAAATCCGGATATCTCTGGGGTGATAAAACACCAGGGAAGACAAAAGAATTCACTTAGGTCTTGCCATCTGAAAATATGCCTAACGCTGCTGCTCCTACCTCTGAATAAGCAGTACTTTGGTTTAGGCAGGATCTTTAGCCATGAGGCACCTCACTGGTCACGGGAAAAACTGCCAGGACCAGAAATCCATTGACTGATCGGAGTAAGGTGAGCAGAGACAAATCACTACATTTTGTTTGAAAATGTGTTCCTTTTAAATGTTTCTTTATCCCCTAACCCTCTGAAAAATATATTTGACTCTCTTGAGTCCTGTTTTCACTAAACCCTCATTGAAGAGAGCCAAAGTAAAATAGTAATAGAAATACATATGAATGACACTGTAGAAAATAAGGTGAAATGGCTTCCCTCTTCAATAGCCCATTCAACACTTTCACAGTGACTAAGAACAAGTCTCTGACTGAAATCTTTACATTAGTTCAATGTGAACAGTCATTATTTAATCAGGCAGAAATGGAGTTCTGCTCTGACAGTGGAATTGATAAAAACAGCATCCCAGGTTTCCATTCCCATTGTGGCTCCAGTTCATGTGAGCTGTTTAGAAGAGAAATAAATACTTTATTACTGATCTCTTCTTACCTGCCTTGCCAAATCCAGCTTGAATCTGGGAGCCAAGTTGTTCTCTTCCCTCATTTATCTCAATCTTAATGGCTTAAAGTTGTGCAAGCCACCTTTGCAACCCCTTTATTGTCTTCTGGGGTGATATTTCTATTACCATCAAATACATAGTCAGCTCATCAGCTTCCACTCTTATCTGAGACTGACTTTGCCAATGCAGATGGCAGTAGGACTCTGGTGTCACCCTTCCCAGCCTCACACTGCACTTCAGAGACAGATTCATCCTGGGATTTTCACCCTGGGGGACTGCAAGGAAGAGGAGAAGCCAGTTTTGTGTCTCAGTGCCTGCCAGGGCTGCAGACACTGTTCTGAACTGTGAGGAACAACTACTGGGGAGTCAGCGAGTCTGGGATAATGACTTAGGAGAGTACAACCCTACTTGGTTCAAAAAGGAATGAATGTGCACGTAAACGTGGCAGGGAAATGCACCATCAAGTATCAGAGGAGACCTCTTCTGGAGGGGGAAGTAAAAATAGTACAAATCCAAAAAAAGTGTTGGGAAAACTACAGCAGGTTCCTCTCAGCAGACACACAGATCCAAATAACAAGGGGAGAGTGCCTGTGACAGGTTAAATATTTATGATGTAGCAGTGACAGTTCCACTCATGTCAGTTGGACAGTTTCATTCCAGTCTCTGCATATATTAGATTAATACACATTGCAGTCATTCCACGGTTTTCCTCCTGTCATAAGTCTAACACATTTTTGTCCCTCCAAAAATATTATTCCAGTCAGCAGAAGACTTCTGCCTGAATGGCTCACCACTTGCTAACACAGTTTAGATAAAATTGCCATAAAAAGTTTCAAAGGCCCATGGTCTTTGTTTCAACAGCAAAACAAGTGTAGAAAACACTGCTACTCAACAAACAACTCTAAGAAGAATTCAGATGAATTTTTTTAAAAGTTGCAAGAATCACCTCTTTCTGCAAACTAGCACATTCAGAAAACCAAAGCTTTGCCTGCTTCAAAGTTCAGCATTGTTAACTTTATGACTGAGCATTTTTAAATTAATTTATCTTGTGGTAGTGGAGATACACCGAGAGCAACAGAACAAATTCTCTACCCCATGTGTTTCACTGAAGACACACTCAGGCAAAAATAATGGGCTACATCGTACAATGCCCTCCTAAAAGTGAGTTTTACCCTAAATATGCAAACATCCTTCACTTTCTGTGACTACAATGAAAACTGAGGAAGTGCTGTGTCCTCTGCTCACCAGCTGGTGCTCCTTCTCTGAGCTCAAAGAATGGCACACATTAAAATGGACTTTAACTTACATAAAATGTTAAATCAGATGCTGTCCTAGGCAGCCTCCTCCAGCTGAGCCATTTGAACTACAGCCCCAGAGTTCCCTTACAAACACAACTACTCTGGGAGTCTGCAAACTCAGCTCCCAGTTACTATCTGGGAACGATCACAGAGTGTTCCCTTAGTGAAGACTCCGGTCCTGGTGGTTTTCCAGGTGGGAAACACGAGGGCATGAGCTCCCCCTTGAATCACTTTGGTCCTTGCTTTCCTGAGGCAGCTGGAAAGCCCAGCCTGCTGTTTGCTTCAGGGCTGCCCCACAGTGTAAGAACGTTCAATGGTCTGTGCCTGTTGCCTGATCACAGTCTCAGGGACCCCTTCCCACAGGCTACAATAAGTGCTGTGGGGGAATTCATGTGAGTTCAGAGTCAGAAAATCCAGTTTCTTTTTGTTATGTACACCCTCACTGGCTAAATAAGGTGTTGTATTTCAGGAGTATTTACTGACTGTAAATACTGTAATACTGACTAGTATTTACAGAGGAAAAGAAAAGGACATCAAGGAGAAGCTGCCAGCTGTCCTGATGATTCAGGTATTACACTCATTTCAGAAGCTGAGAGCACTTAACCTTCTTGCATATCTCTGTGCTCCAATATCAAGTACTAGTCATCTGTTTAGCAATTGAAGCCAATTATTTCCTGCCTGTTCCACTGCAAACACTGAAACCTATTATTGTCTTTCCTTTACAACAACCTCTTTTATATCTCAGACTCCATCATGTCCTTGGTTCTTCAGGCTACCTGATCTCATGGGCACTTTTCTCTGCAAACCATCCTTTCCAGCTGCTGATTAATCCAGTTGTTCTTCACCACACTGTCCTCTGTCAAAGTACATCTTTCTTTGAAGTGTCATGTCCAAAACAGGGCACTTCTCCAAGTGAAACTTGCCTAGTTCTGAACCCAAGGAAATACTCCAACTATTTTGCAGGCCCTGCTTGTTTCTACAACAGCAGGTCACATTTGCCCCCTTCTGAATAACTATCTCACAGATGCAGCTCCTGCTTGGAATCTACTGCAGTCCACAGGTCCAGTTGTACACAACGGTTTCACTTCAGAAGTTTCCAAAATCTAAATTTTTCCAGGTCATTATTTATTATTATTGTTGCCTATTTATTTATACTTTATATACTATTCTACTATTTATTTATACTTTGTAAATTCTTATTTTGAATTAATTTGTCTGTATTATACTTTGTATTTGCCCCTGATGACAGCACCTTCTGTTTTTTTTTATCACTGATTGGACTGCAGTCTCAGGCCTATGGAGTTTATAGCCAGAAAACAAAAAGGAATTCCATAGGAAATTGGTCACTGTTTAGGTTGTGATACTACTCTGTAACAAATCAATACTTAAAATGAAGTGAGCCATTTAATTCAAGCTGGAATGGCACCAAAAGCTTTAAAACAGTATAACCCCCCCATCACCTTCTAATCCTGGCTTTGCAGGGACCACAATACTGGGGGTTATTGATATTTCTAGCTGTAAGAAATAGTTGTGAATGGTAGCCAAGCCACTACAGATGTGAAGGTCTTTGGGTAAGGAGAAGCAAACTTATCAAACACTATTAAGTGTTTAAATAAACTTTCACTTTGGGGAAGGTTTCTCACTTCACCGACATTTCCCACTTGAAAATTATTAGTATATGAGGGTTTTATTCTGTTTCTATTACTGTTTCGTTTAACAAACCCACCTTGCTGGCTCAGCTTTTCTCCCTGGCTTGCCTCACAGATGGATCAAGGACACACAGTTATTTTCTTCATAAAGGACCTACCCACAAGGGATGTTTAGAATTTAGACACTATGGGACTAAGATGTTAAATGAAATGGAAGGGCTGAGACCTTTCTCAGACCCATAAACACTTTAAATCAAAGACTATCCAAAAAACGTGGCTGCTGTAAATATTTTTTACATCTTTAACACAGGCAAAGTGAACTTGTTTGTCATTACAAGCATTGCAAAGTAGCAGGAGATATCAGAGAGTGATGAGAAAGGTGGTTTTAAGAGGAAGATAAATCACGGTTCATAAAAATGCCAGGAGTGATACAAACATGCCAAAAGCAAGGAGGAATAGGATGAAATATGAGTGGGACACATGAGAAGCCTATCAAGGGGGAAGGAAGACCGAATCAGGGTTGTTTCTCAGCATCATCTGAGCATTTACTTTGCATGACAATTACAAATTACCATTTCAAAATAAAAATTCATGTCAATGCACACCTATAAATCATCATACAAGAAGATCTCTCACTTTCAGATGTGTAAGAACTCAAGAGATGAACCTAATTGTTTCTTAAACAGAGATTGTCTCCCTCCCTGTCAGTGAGTATTTTTCATCCCAGGGCTCTAAGAAAGATCGGGCTGATCTTGCTGTCTTGCCTGGCAGTAATACTGAGGTACAGCAAAGACATCTCTGGGGAATTATAAACTTTTCCCCCCAGTATCCAAGTTCCCACAATGAAAACCAGAAAAACTAGAACAAGAGTGCGATTTGTTCTGTCCATAATAAGTGACAATTGGAAGTGATGGTAAAGACGACAATATATTCTAATAAAGATTAGTTTAATTTATTGGATGTGAAAGGACAAAACAGTTTAAAATGTATCTAAGAGTTTGCTCTCTATTGGCCACTAAGTTCCCAGCACAGTAAGTCTAAATAAAAGATAAAATGTATTTTAAAAAGCATAAAAGCAAGGTCATCTGTGAAGCTTATCCACATGAATTATGGAGAGGCAGCAAGTCACACACCTCAAGAGAAATTTGAACTCTGTTATCTTAACTGCAAAAGTATTTCCAGAGAGACAAGTTAGCTTTATATCTCAAAAATGCACATGCACACATGTATTTTATACTCAGTGGCCTGCATGAATGTATCTGCACCAACACTTCTGAACAGCAAGGAAAACTTTTGGGATACCCCTTCCAAATCCCTACTGTTGCATTTGTGTAGCAGTTCTTCCCTTCTGAAGATCATTGATTAGCATAAAAGAAGCAAAAATAAAGGAAGAGGGTGAGGAACATTAAATTGCCAACAAATAATTCTATCTGTTGTAAAATTATGTCTGAGGAATAAAACTGATGATTTAGTAGCATTTATTAATTGTACAGCATACAGTTGAGCTCTGACCCAGGCTGTGATTCTCTAATATCCTTTCCAAGGCTGTAAAATGATAAAAAGTACTCAAAATGTTTCATAGAAGGCCTTCTGAAATCAAACTTTACTGCTGACCCAAAAGGGAAGGGAAGATGCAGAGATGTCAACACACCAGTCTGGATAGTTAATCCAGAAGGCAATCACATGGATAAACTGACCTCAAGCAACAAATCATGAAGCAATGCCTTCCTAACACCATCTCACGATGCTTGAAGGAACTTCCTAAAAGTGAAATCTTGTTAGTGTCACCGATTTATTATTTTTTACTTTGGACACTTTCTTGAAGATTGATCTGATTTGTTCTTCTAGATTAGAAATTCCTCTGACAACTCACTGCTTGTTTAAAAAAGTGGATGCCTATTTTTCACTGTCACTGGGCTTTAGGCTGCCCCATTTTACCAAGATTTATAGTTCAGTTTGCAAGCAGATGCTGAGCTGGGGGTGTTGCTCCTCATTTTCATCCAGCTCAGGTCGCCATCATTGTCTTAAAGCACCAAGAAAGTCAAATCACAAGGAAAGCCAAAGGCATGTTCCCAAATGCTATTTAACTGACAAAAGGGCAGGAGTTTGGGCACTTTTTGTTAATTCTTCTTCATCTGTGGCATTTTGCCAGTTGAAATATTAAACACACCTGTTACAAAGGTGCAAGGTCTAAAGGACATTTGTCAATATGCAAAAAGATGTTTTTATCTGGTCTTTTAATCTGCACAGACAACATAATCCAATAAGATATACAGAAGTCTGGCATAAACCTTTTGCAAAAAAATAGGTCTATTTAATTTAAACTGATACACAAATAATTGACTTTAAGGATCACAGCTTGGGTCACAGAAACACGGTGATGACTTCTTTGGAAAGAGCAAGTTTTGCTAGAGATTTATTTTAAAAATTTATTAAAGAATCCCTGACATCTGTGTGGGTTAAGCGATAAAACAGATTACAGAATAAGAAAGTTTAAAAAAATTGGCCTGAGAATGCCCTAGGGCAGGGCACTGACAGCATAATACACTGACTGTCACTGGAAACATCTGAGTAGGATGTTAATTACTTGAAACATTGTGTACTTAATTAGTCCCCTGGGTCTTCAGGCACTGCCTTTTGTCCCTAAGTCTGCAAGCTACTGCCTGAACACAGTGAACTGAACAGTTCATTAGGGCTCTAATTAACAGATTCTATACATAAACCAAGATTATGGCCCTGACAGATGACAAATAAGCACAGACCCATCTTGTCATCTCCCAGGCTCAGTTCTTTTCCTCGCAGTTTTCCAACCAGTAGATTCTTACTCCTGCCTATTTTCAGCCTCCACAGCAGCGGTGCCAAGTTTCCTTGACATCCCAAAGATGTCAAGGCGAGTCATTTCCCCGAATATTTCTGATCTGTATCAACCCTTTATGCTGTTTGATGTGTAGACAGCTGCGGGCTGCTTGTGCAAAGGAGCTGCTGGGCAGGTGAGGAATGTGTGTCAGACCACATTACTCAGCTCTCCTCTTGCTCACTGTGCACTGAAAGATTTGGGGCTTGTTCTGCCACTGACCCGTATAGATTTTATTCAATAAAACGGGTAAAATTCTACCAAAATAGGTGTCCAGCTTTGTGCACAGACAGGTCAATAAAAATTCTGCTGCTGCTGTTGCAAAGTCCTAACTACAACACCACAATTGACTTCTTCCTGCTCATGCTTTTAGAAGCCACAGAAGGATACAGCTTTTTCTCTTTGTTGATAAATTCAAAAGGTGTGCAGAGCTCCCTGTACAAACAGTGCCATTCCCGATCCCTTCCCTGCAAATGGCATAAAAAGTATCTCTTATGAAAACCACCTCAAAGTACTGATTTCATCGGCCTCCCCTGATTTCTGTTAGAATCACATTATTTTTACCAACAGAGTGAAGAAGCTCACAACAGTTGGTCCCACAGATGCTCTACCTTCCCTCTACAGAGAAATATATATTTTTAATATATTACATACACCATACAGAGGAGTGAAAGAAGTTCTGCAAGCCTTTTATCTGACCTATTTCAGCTCAGTGAGGTTCCACGGGTGAAATCAACCCCTTTTTGTGTAGATGTACAACCCAAACTACCTCACACATATAAATCAGACCATAAAACTTAGGAGCTGCACTCAGTAACAGCTGTATCAGTACCAAGGGACCAACAGGATGAAACAAAGCCAATGCAAAAAAGTCAAACGATAAATGAGAAGAAAAAAATGAGAATTGTTCTATTTGGAGTGGAAGATACCAGCTTTGTAACCTCTTATCAGAACCCTGGACAATTGATTGCTGCAGTCCCGCTTGGAAAAGCTTGATTTTTGAATTACAGGAAGATAAGAGTACTATTCAGAGAGGACCTGCTATCAAAAGCAATGGGACAAGTCATAGCACAAAAGAGGAGAATGTGAGAATGTATTTAGCAAAAGGAAAATCAATTAAGGCAAAGTTCTTTCTAAGCATTTGTCTAGTCTTCTAAAAGATTAAACCTTTCTTTTTTTGAATTTGTACTTGTGTCAGGACGTGATTAAATGGAAATGCACAAAGTACTGTAATTTTGCATCAAATACCAAAACCTTCATTTTTAATTCCACGTGTTACAAAACATCAACTCCACCAGAAAGTCAGCTCCATTAGGTTTGGGGGTCTTAAACATTTCTTAAAACTAATTCATTTTGGCTGCTTGGTGGCTGGTAGTTTGGCCCTAAAACAAAAGTTTAAAAATACAAATCCTTTTTCCTTCCAAAAACTCAAATGTTCACAAAAAATGCTTCCAGTAGGAAATTACTTTAAATTTCTCTTGATGAGTGCTAAATCTGACTATTATTAGATCTTCCCACATTCCCTGGGAATCCATTCAAACAAACTTTCATTCTGCCCACCGGGCAATGGAGGGAGATGCCTCAGATCCTAAAATGCTGTCCTTTGGCACCTGTGCTGGGGAAAAGCTTAACCACCTCTTGGTTAAAGTACTTTCCAATGTTTTGCTGCTTCCAGAAGGGCTTCATTTGGGATTAAGGGGTTAGAAGGAAGAGTGAATGTTACCACCATCACTAAAGAGTAATCCATCTTTTATACCTTTAAAAAAGGATCAGGAAATGTTTATCCTTCTCTCTTTTCCTGAGGTGGAAGGACGGTGACAGGATTATTGCTGGCTGTATTGTTATACTCCACCACCCACCCCAGAGAACAAATGCGATTCTGTTCATTGTTTTCCCTCCTAATTTTGTCTTTTCCCTTAAAGCAAAGTGCAAATTAAAGTATTCAAACGCTGAACATAATGAGGTCTCATTCTCTGCTACCTGAAGGACATAATCACCACTTCTTGGAAAGTCTTTCACTGACCAAGGTTTTGTTGCTATGGTGACTTCTGCCATCGTTTGCTTTGGTGTTTACAGTATGACAGTGCGTCAAAAGCTTTTACAAAAAGGAAAATACACAAAAAACCCCATCCAGTCTCTCACCTTCCTAAAGGAGGTTTTCGTTCTCCTCTCCCCTCACTGCCCCTGTTTTCTAGGCAGCTTTTAAAGGAGAAAAATGATGAAAAAGTCATTCTACAAATGTGATGATAAGGGTAGAAGTGGTTATACTGTTATACTACAAGCACCTATTAGAAACACTTTTTATTTTCTGATCTACATAACTGATACTCATTGGGAGATGTAGGAATAGTAGTCAAAGATTTATGGCACTGTAACAGTATATCCTAAACCACATCATCCAGTGCCAGACCCAGACAACTCTTCAACACCTCTAGGGATGGTGACTCCACCACTTCCCTGGGAAACTTATTCCAGTGCCTGACCACTTTAACAAGGGGGAAAAAAAGGTTTTTTTAATATCTAATCTGTCTCAGCTTAATTAAATCCATTTCCTCTGGTTCTGTCACTGCAGGCACAGCAGAAGAGACAACCCTCACCTCACACACCCTCCTGTCAGGGAGTTGTGGAGACCACGAGGTCCTCCCTGAGCCTCCTTTGCTCCAGGCTAAGCAACCCCAGCTCCCTCAGTGGTTCCTCCAAAGACATATTGTCAGATCCTTCACGAGCCTCATCGCCTTTCTGGACACACTCCAGCCTCTCAACATCCTTTTGAAAGAAAGGGACCCAAAACTGAATGTGGCACTCGAGGTGTGGCCTCACCAGTGCCAGCACAGAGGGACAATCACTGCCCTGGTGCTGCTGGACACACTATCCCTGGCACAGGGCGAGATGCCATTGGCTTTCTTGGCCACCTGGGCACACACTGGCTCCTGTTCAGCCCAGCCCAGCCTGTCCCCAAGGAGGTCCCTCTGCCTTATTCACTGCTTGTGCCCCCTTGAAGTAATTTGTGCTGCAGCAGAGCACAGTGTGATGCTGTGAAAAGCCTGTCCCCCTTCCAAATTGCTGTGGCTGCTCTGAGCAACTGCACCCTCAAAGCAGCTCCTCAGTTTAGCAGATTTTGATTTTTTTTTTCCCCTCCAAGATTACCTTTCAGAAGTCAGCAGCCAACTTAGAGACATGGGTAAAAGAAAAAAGCCAGTACAAAAATCCAAATCATCACAGGCAAGACTCAGGCTGGGGATTTCTCTTCTTTCAAGACATTTATGTTTATGGGAAGATGGGAATTTTTAGGATCTGGACCAAGCCAGTGAGTACATCTAACACCAGGGGAATCCTCTCAGCTAGTCCTGGTGCAGACAGGAAAATCACCCATGTGGTGCCCACTGGCACAGACTACACCAGAGAATGCCCAAATTTATCCTTACGCTCTTAATAAAGTAAGGAGGAAGAGAAGTAAAAACCCCTCCATTCCTGTTCTGGAAAACCCGATGGAAAATTATTAGGTGTTTTCATAGGTTTCAAAATGACTGATGAAGTGAAAGGAAACAAAGGATTAGAGAACAGATTATTCTCAGAGTGGGAGAGGTTAATGGAAAGTTCAGGGCACCTGGTACTAGATTATTTATTAATAGCTTAATAGAGAAAATGAGGAGAAAATTGGCAGAGTGCAGGGCAGGGAAAAGTAAGGTTGAGAGGAGAGCAAAAAAAAAATTTGCAGTGATTACACTGAAGAATTTAATTTGCTGAGAAATGTTTTAAATATATTTATTTCTATATATTTAATACACTGGAAAATGTTCATCAATGAAAACTGATGAATCCTATCCTATGCAGTATAAAATCACACGGAGTTTTTCTGAAATTATTTCTTTTTAATTACTTTACTGAAGCACTCTGTAGACACCCACTTTTTGGGGTCAAACAAATGCAGGGTATAAAAAAAAAAGTCACCTTGTTTGTCAGACATTTGTACATGCTACAGGCCTACACACTAATACAGGTCCCAAATATTCATCTGAAAGGCTGGAGGCTCAAGGGAGGTATTAATTGTTGGTTTTAAGGAAAACCAAACCATAAATAAACAAATAAGCACAAAGCACCATCTTGCAGAAGGCTGCTCTCCCCATCCAGCCTTACCAAGAAATAGAAGCTCTGAGTTGGTACTCTATGATACTTACACATTTTTCCTAAAGCACTGGCTTTATTCCATCCCAAAACTTCCCTGAAACAAAAATGTTCCAGGAAGAACTGACTGAAATGAAGTTTGGACTATTTATGTAGAATATTTATTTTTTAAATTATGAATATTCATTTAAAGCTTCTAAAACCCTTTCATTTATATAAGGCTTTGTCAGGGGAATATGCCTAAAAGCTGAAATTTATGAGTTCATTGTTTGAGTATTAGGGCTCTAGAGAGTAATCCAAGGTATTTTGTGAGTAATTTGTTATAAGTGATTATGCAACTCAGCTCAGCTGTTGAAATGAAGATTAAATGCTTACAGGATTTCACCCAAGATCTTGGCTCCTAAAGTTAATATTCTACAAGACCATGCAGACACTAAAGAGGGCCAGGATGTGCTTGCTGGAGAAAGCACTGCGTTTAAAATCTCTGCTTTCGAAAGAGGTTATACCCTTTGCCATTGTGACTTTCAAATTAGGATCCACAGATGAAGCTGAGAATACACAGAGATTTCAAAGGGACCTGGCAAAGAGGAACTATAAAAGCAGTTTATTCCCAGCAGTACATTTGCCCTACTGAGCCTGCTACTGATTTTTTTAGGATTTCACAGAACAAGAAAGGTTGAAAACCACTGGATGAACAGAAGAAAACTGACTAAACCTCACTTTCTTATCCTTTATATATTGTGAACTGGTTTCCAAGATGATTTATTTGATCACCTTTCCAGTGATTGAGGTAAGAGTGTCCTCACCTTAATCTATCAAAATTGAAAATTATTTAACTTTGAACGAAAAAACACTAATTCCTGTAGGAGTCTTACCTTTTATAACCTTAGTAACTATAAGAAAGAATAAGGGTCTTGTCCATAGATCCCTGTTCCCTTTTTTAGTAACTCAAATCTTCCTATTTTGAAATCCCTTCCAGCTCTCTGGAAAGCAGTGGTTGTTCCTCAGCAGCACACCAGGAATCTGTGGGCTTTGCCCTCTCTCTAACACTTCCAAAATGCATTTCCTTCATCTCAGTTCCAGGTCCCCTCCCACCTCTTTCTATCCTACCCCTCTATTCCTTCCTTCTTCCTTTCCCAATCCAAGCCTGCAGCCCAACAATCCTCAGCATGCTTTGCCCTACATTACCCCAGTATTTCCAGTCCTTCAGCTACCAGAACAGAACTCAGTTACCCCCCACCCAATTTCTATGAAACAAGCTTAAAATCTAACTAGAAAAAGCAATATTAACTCAGAAACCAAAATACATCAAATCAATAAACCAAGTACCCAGATAAAGCTCTGGTCAACAATCCATTGGGATAGAGGGCTCAAATGATGGCAGGCCCTGCTCTGGATGTCTGTAGCATCACAGTTGTATTTAAACAGCAGACAAGGTGAGCACAGGCCCAGGGAATGAGAGTTATTCACCAGCAGATTGAGTTCTGGCAGTGAAGCCAGAATTACGAAGCATCTAACAGAGATCAGGGTAACTTGACATATTTGGGACTAAGTATAAGACACTGTGATAGGATCCATTCCCAAATATGGCTTGAGAAATTTATTCCGGTGTGTGTGTGTGGATATTGCCATGTCCCTGTGAGATTACCATGTCAAACAAACCCCTCAGAATGGCCTTCAGGCCACCTCCATTACCTGTGAGTAGATGGTCAGGATTGGGCAAGACAAGATCCCATGTGTTTCATGCTTTATAATTTCCCACAATCCTTCCACTTCTCTATGGCTGTTGCCAAGTTACAGCCAATTCCCTGGAAAAGTGTGGACAGTGACAGGCTGATCTCTGACCAGCCCCTGGTCACAGCTCATCCTGTTCCCTCAGGTCTGTTTGGGTTTGTTTTCACTCATTATTTGTGTGTTTATGAGTGCTGACCTTCCTAAATGAAGATGCTTTAGTAGGAAGTAGAACAAGTAGCATACACATTATCTAAAGGATATTTTGAATGTTTTCTGGGGACAGAGTATCACATTTGCTCTATTTAGGGATTTAGGATTTCCAGGAAACTACTGTTACTGTTTTAGCTTAACCAAGCTTTGGTTTCCACAGTAGCCTCATCAAGAAGATGGTGTGAAGCCCTGTTTGACATCCTAATCTGGCTCAAAGCTGTAAAGTCATGCACCCATAGCAATAACTTTTGGTGTTAGAGCTGTACTGAAAAATCTTGCTTTCACTGCCACAGACCAGCCATGCACATTTCCCCAAAGAAATGCTACTTCTAAAAGTGCTACTGGGGAAATAACAGTCTTAGGATTTGTATTTACTTCTTAAATTTAAAGCAAGCACGAAAATTTGGTCTTACAACATTGTAGGTTCTTACTCCTATAGAAACTAAGATACTCAGAGTCTTACTCTTACATGAAATAGGAGGCATTGAACAACTCTAATTGACGTTCCACCCTTTCAGACCACCTTTAAAAAATGCCTATAGTCAAAGCAGAGAAAATCATGTAGTGACTAAAGATGCAGCCACCAACAGGACTGTCTCACAGGCATCCATCTGACAGCTTCTTTTTGGCACGAAATCACAGTTAATTGAATGCCAAAATATGTTTCTGCTTCCCTGTACAATTTACAGCAGATAATTATGACTCTTGGGCATGAATCTACACTTTTTAGTGGAAAGAGATTGGAGGGAACCTGTTTGTAGAGTTTTATCACAGGATAATTAATGCATCAGCAGCACTTTGATACCAAAGTTGCAGAGCAGAAGCACCGTGGATTTGATTGCAGCCTTACTTCAGAACAGCCATCAGCCCCTGCTCAATGTTCTGGGCTATTGTGCAGCAAATGGATGGTGCCTTTTCTCCCTTAATCCTTTATAGTGACATAATCATAATGCACCACGTTACTTTGTCTGCAATAAAATCACAGGGGGCAGGGGATGTTGGTTTCTTGAAGCAGTAAAATCTGAGTCATTTAGAAGTTGCCATTTGGAAGCTTCATTATATCTTTTTGTATTCTATATTGCATCTAGAACATATTACCTGTATATAACTACATATAAAATATGATAATGTGTTTTATATCTCCAGGGTTGTGTGACATGCAGAGTCAAATTACCAGAGAACAGATAATTAGGATAATCTCAGTAATACTTCATGACCCAGGGAATAGTTTCAGATAATAACTTCTGAGACTGCATTTTGACAGCACTACATAAAAAAATGTTAAATACTCTTAATAATAGTATTCTACAACACACAGGTGGGCACAGAAGTCCGTAGATGACTAGATCTCACATGAATTCCAGTTTCACAATCACAGGTTCCCCTTTCTTTTTCTTCTTCCCTTGAACTTCCCCTGCCCTGGACAACACTGGTTTCTTTACTGGAACCCTCTCAGTTAAAAGGGAAGCAGCTTAGTTCAAAACTTTTTCATCCTGCTGATGAAGTTAGAGCAGAACAGGTTTCCTTCACTTTTTCCTAAAATTTTCCTTAATTTTGCATGATAACATTTACATTTCACTTGTACTCAACTCTGTTGGTGCCAAAGGGCTCTGGAGTCCCTCAGCAGGTTCTGGATCTTAGCAACAACAGAGCTTTCAATAAGTAAATTCCCCTTTTCCTCTCTTTCATATTCAATAGCTCCCGAGAACAGTGGAGAACAGGGTAATTTAATTATCTCTGAGCTATGTTTGTGGGAATTCCAGAGCAGTTGTATCTGAGGTGGATCTCAGTGAAAATGGTTCCAGTGCCTCAGCGATCTCAGCCCTGCAAAACCACTGCAAGCCCTGCTCCCTCTTGCTTTCATGTCATTACTGGTGATGACCACAATCACAGACTGTCATTAAAACCTCTTAACTCCTTTGCTGATGAGGCTGAACTCTCATCCTTAGCTGGGCTGAGTTCATGCCGTGGGGAAAAGAGTAAGAGCCCAAAGGGTCGGTAGGACATGGAAACAAAAAGTGGGTCTATATTTAAGTATACATATCCTTATATGGATATTCTGCCCCCAAATCAATGCTCACACAAGCTGAAGTAGAGTACAAGCTGATTTTCTCAGGTAAAAAGCACTTTGCCCTTTCCCTGGTGGGTAAGTGCTGTCCCTGTCAGCACAAATTTCTCTTCTGTGCTGAACAGACTAAAATACCAAATGTAACAAACCAGTTTTGTTCAATTTGCTTTTACATCTAGAAAAAAAAAAAGGCAAATAATTAAGAATATTCCTTTGGCTTTTCTTACCTCTCCCTGCAGTGAAATACAAAGGTGTTAAGGCCATAACTCCCTTTGTCCCTGCTTTTGCCTAGTTTGACGTATGTCTGTGACATGAAAAGTGGGGACTAGTAGTTTGAAAACAGAAGCTCTGGAGTATTTTTAGACAGTGGGATTTGCCTTGCTTTCTCATCTTCACTTTTCTGATCAGAAATATCTTTTTAAAACTCCTAAATACCAGCTGGTTTCTGCTCCACTGCATAAAATTATGGGTTTGTTTTATCTGATTTCTTGTGGTCCAAAGGAACTGTCTTATTTGGTTAGTAAAAGAAAAATTACTATTTTTATCTAGATGGTAAGTCTTCAGCTCTACCTGACTGTACTTACAGAGAGATAAACCTCAGTTCCTTGTGGTTTCACCTGGATTTAAAACTTTTCCTGTGTAATTCTGTTTTCACTTTTGCCCCATTTTTTCAGCACTCTCCTTACACTGATACCACATAGCTGAGTGTACTATTAAACTCTGTCTGGATCTTGAAAGGAATTTCAATACAATATTTACAGCAATGAAAAAACAAGCAATAATCCCATATGTAAGTTTGTCTGACACTCATCAAAAGACTCTACAAAGTTTACAGTAGCTTTGTCTGCCCCTTCAGAGACCCAACTTCATTTCTAACTTTGCTTTTACAAGGACTTCTACAACATTGATCTTCAAAATAAAGTCCTGTCTTTCATTTTATCTTTTTATGTGTCTTTCATTGTGCAAAAGCTAATTTTTATTTTGTAACCAAGCTCAGTGCACTGGGAGGGCATCTTGCCACAATGACAACTTGCAAACAATCCCCACAGTCAAGTCAGGAAAAGATCAGTTAAAAAAAATAAATAGAAAAATCCCTAGAACTGGAAATCCTGAGATCCTTGTCTGTCCTTCCCTCCAGAAACATCCCTCCTCTCCCAGGTATCCACCTGCAGCCTTTCCTCTGAGCTCTTTTGCAGGAAGACAGAATCCAAGCTAAACTTTTCCCTTATGCTCCAGAGCCTCCTGGATTATCCCAGGCATGCCACAGTCGGGAGTGTGCTCCTGCAGTGTGTGTATCTGTGGGGACAGAAATAAAGACTACAGCGTTTATGGAACAGCTGCTGAGCCCCTTGATGAAAGCAAGTGGTGAGAAATAATTCAGGAGGAAGCACGGTCGGCTCCCACGCATGATAGACTGAGCAGGCAGCACGAAGGGAGCAGAACCAAACGGAAAGAAACACCCTGGGAAGAGAAAATAGCCTTATTTC
The DNA here is from genome assembly GCF_022539395.1 of Myiozetetes cayanensis. Classification (NCBI taxonomy): domain Eukaryota; kingdom Metazoa; phylum Chordata; class Aves; order Passeriformes; family Tyrannidae; genus Myiozetetes; species Myiozetetes cayanensis. The sequence continues at coordinate 68,874,509 of NW_026087521.1, read as the reverse complement.
CTCATGTTCACTCTGCCACTCAGGCAAAATTCAGAAGGAAAACAATACTTCCTAGGTTTTTTACATACAGCCTGATTATGGGTATCTTTACTGAGAAGGACAGTGTTTTCTCCGGACCAGAAGTTTATAAATTGATTTGTAGTAAGAACCTGAGCATACAGAAAAACATGAGGAACTGCTCTCTGTGCCTTAGGAGCCCTCTTTAATTGATTTTTGTTTGCAGGACTGAAAATATAAGCAATAAAACCCCGAGGTTGCTATCTGTTTTCTTACACTGACACATACAATCGGGTCTTTTAAAGCAGTGTTTTCTTATATCCTCTGAGGGTTGTTAGCACAGTGTAACTGCAGTGCACAATCAACACTCACTCAGCAAGCAACTTAATTGTTTTATCTCCTCTCTTCTTAGAAAGAAAGATGAATACTGGGACTGGAGGTGAGTATTTAGATTAAAAAAAAAGGAATCCTGTGGCCCCAAACTGGCACTCACATCCACTTTTTTAACACACATTAGGTGGAAAGGCAGCTATTTTAGCAACTCATTTATATTTACTTAATTTGTAGGCTTTCAGTGTTTTTTAGCCATTCTTCATACGGATACTCCAGCTTTTCCCACACCTTGCAGTCCAGGTGGTTGTTCCCTGCATTTCCAAAAAGCTTCTGTGTGTTAATCTACAGAGCCCACCACAAAGGAGGTCAGAGGAAATAACAGCGCTGTGCTGTCAGAAACACTGTGCAAAGCCTCAAACATTTATTTCCAATATTCCACCTTAAGTTATTAGCACTGAAAGCATGTTAAAGAGCTAAGACATTCAAGCAGTAAATTAGCTCCTTTGCATCTGACAGAACTATTCATGTGTGTACGTGTTATTAAGATAATGGCCTTAATTGCTTTTCCTCATTTGTACAGTTTTACTGTTTGCACTAAATTCAGCTGTGAAAATGAAAGGAGATTAGTTAGGTTCGAGTTTTAGCTATAATGCATTAGCAAAACGCTGGCAGAGTCACCCTGCAAGCAGAGTGAAGACTTTTTACACAGTAAAAATATTAATATAGTTCATATAATTTATGAATATATTTCTATTAGAAATCCCATTTTGGTTCCTGAACTGGAACATAAACTTCCTTCCACCACAATCAAAGCAAAGGAACAAAAACCCCCCACAGAGACACCACCTATTTTCAGTATTTTTTAAAAAGGAGACCTGAATAAAAGCAGAAATCTTTTCTTATCCTAGCTATAGGAAATGTAGTTAAGACCAGGTCCTGATTTTGAAAGTATCTCTGCATTGTTATTCACTATTTGAAAGAAATGTTTATTTCCATTTTTGTTCAGGAAAGGTATGTATTTTTCATCTCTACCCACACAAACTTATAGAGAGACTAATTCTTCTCTATAAAACGGTTTTTAAAAGATTTCTGCTCATCCTAAAGCACTTAGAGGTTTCAAAAAAACATTGCCAATTAAAAAAAAAAACCCAACTCAGAAAATACAAATGAGAAGAATTTCTGTGGCAGGTTGTTTTGTTTGTTTGGAGTTTTTTTAAAGGATACATTTACCTTTTTAGTGTATTTTTTTTTAAACTATGCAGACTTATCTTTAAAATCTCAGGTACAGGAACCTCGTCTTATTCTGTTTCTGTAAAGGACCATCCCATAATAAACACTTCAGGCTTAAAACTGAGGAATATAAGAAAGGGGAAATTTTTGCAGAGCTGTCTTCGATAGCACTGATATTGCCACACATTCAAATACAGTCTGGCACTTATTTTGGGAAGAGCTCGGCTGGGATAACAATCTGAAGTATTTTAGTTGCATGCCAATTATTTCAGAGATTTCTGCCAGCTATTCTCACCCTGCATGGCAAAGTAATCAATCCTGCTTGCTGGACACAGCTGAACATTGCCATCAGCCTCAAGCTGCTTCTCCAGGAAGACAAGCAGGATTTCACCTGCATCGTGGACAGTCAAAGCTGGCAAATAGTTACGGTCACTCTCCCAGTTTTCCGAGATAGAAATAGCCAGGATGTCTCAGGACATTGTTTACGGTGAGGCATCCTCACAGAAACGCTTTGTGGTGGTGCCACTCGCCAGGAGATGAGCAACAAGCTTCTGTCCCTTCCGTGGCTGAAACCATTGATGCCAAATGACTCCGGTCATTTGGTGTTTAAACAAAAGTTAAATATCGTTCCCACCCACTAGGATAAACCACCTGGGGATGTTTACAGCGCAGATGACAAACAAGCATCATCGGAGAGAGAAAGCCTTGATTTCCAGCCTTGCCCCAGATGCTAACAAGATGTGCCTGCTACCTGGGAACGGAGGACAAAGGGAGACAAGAATCCACAGGCTGCCAAATAATTGGACAAGAGCAGAAGGACCATTCCCGTAATTGCTGCCAACAGCATTCCAAGCCCCTGCTCCGGGTGCCTGTGCTGAGAGATGTGTCCCTTTCCTCACAGAGGCTGATTTGGAGGCAGTTCTCTGGAATCACAGCACGTTGTTTCATCAGCCGGCTTGTCAAAGTCGGGGATGAGAAAGCCCTGATGCTATTGCCACTTAATTCGGCAGAAAGCAGCCTTTTGAGCATTTTGATTACACTGCAGCCCCATCACCCACCCCAGATCTCCTTTAATGACCTCACTGTGGAGGACCAGAGGAGGGGGAGTGCTCATGGAATGCTGCTTAGGTGTTCATGAAAACATAAACTAATAATACAGCAAATAATAGCAGCATTTTCCTCCACCCTGAGTAGTGACAAGAACAAATTTTGTGAAATACATTTCAAAGAAACACAAAGAACACTATTAAAATGAAAAATGCACAGTGTGGGAACCTTAAGAGGAGAAACCATAAAGTTTTTCCGCCAGTTATGCTGTTTGTAAAAGTGAAATAACTTAGTTACTATTACCTGTTCTTTCAATAATCCACGTATGGATAATATAATTTCACATTCCTCACCTAACTTATGGCTTATGTTGCTTTAAAAGCAACACCCTTATTTAAAGAATAGACAAATCTTTTGTTTAGATGAAAAAGGAATTTGCCCTACTTTTTTCGCTTTCCAAAAGGAGTTGATAAAATATCAGTGATACTTTGTGTTACTAGGAACAAGGAAAACCTTCCAAAATATGAAAACTGTGTTTATGATATAACAACACATGCTGCTTAAAAGAAGGGACTCACAGGTCTGGCCCAGCCTGGACAGACACAGCATATGTTCTACCAACCACATGCTTGGGATACACCATGTTCCTGACAGTCATAACTTGGAAAATGGCCCACAGAGCTTGTATTTGAGGACAACTTCCTCATATCATGTCTGCTGCACACAGGGGAAAGAGGGAGATGAATTAGGAATGCACATTTCCAAATCCCCCATTGCAAGCAGCAGTTGTGACTGTTAATCCAGGGGATGAGAGGGAGCATCCTGGCACAGGCTGCCAGGGACCTGATAATAAAAGAACATTAACAGCTCTGCGTGGGGGGTTGGCTTTGATCCCACAAGCTTTCCAATATGCTTCCTGTTATGTTTTAATAATTCTAGACTGAGAAGATTGGCATTTCCTAAGGGGGCTGATTGATACAGTGGGAGTAGGGTTGTACTCAGTGTGTACACCAGGTCTGGACACAGAGGGTAGTGCTGAAGCTCCACTTGGCTGAATTAAGATTTCCTTGGAGCCTCACAAAGGATAGCATTTAAAAAGAGGAGAAGGCAGAGGGAGAAGAGGAAAGCATTTGCTGTTTCACTATTTCCCTGAAGACACACTTTGGGAATGCTTCCCTGGGACTACATCTTGCTCAAAATGTGGATTTATGTCTGGAATTACCTTTAGAAATTTCTCGTAATTGTCAAAGTTCAAAAAGCTCATAGAAGTATTTGGTTACTATGCCCTGTTTAATATATTTGTGCACACTTACACCATAAGATTTAAAAAAAAAAAGTTCCTTTAACATTTCAATTTTCTGTTAGAAACAACTTCAATAACTTTATAAAGAGTGGGGAAAGACTAATAATACCATCTAGAATTCTAACTTTATACAGCTATGTACAGATCTCCAGTCTTCGCACAAGAGAAAGAATTTAACACCACAGTCAGAACAGAGATAACTGGCACAGCAAAAGAACCCCTGGAAGCCAGGAATAACTAGAGTTATGCCTGTTCTGAATCCCTGCCATGTACCAAAGAGTACTCCTGTGAAATTGCTGATTTTTAGGAGCCCCATCATATCACACTCAGTCTCTTTTTGGCTGGTATATTTATCACAGAGAGTTGGTTTTGTTTGTATAATTGTTTTTGAGACAGTCACTCCAGAATCCCCTTCTTCCACTTAAAACTCAGGACGTAAAATTAAAAAAAAAAAAAAAGTGATTTCTCAAAAAATAATGTCAAAGAAATGTCCAGGCACTCCCTGTTGCGTTCATTCCTAGTTTATCTGTTTCTCCTCTACAGAGCAACATGTCAGATTTCCTGTAATCTATTTTCCAATAACGGAAAGCTTGGAAGTTTATTTTACTCTATTAAATATACTCATTAAGATATAGAGAGTTTGCACTCCACAGAGACATCTGTTCAGCTATTGAGTGAATTATTTATAACCCATTTAAAGGCAGTACTGCTATAAAATATTTAAATGTAGTTTAGCCTCTGAATCAAAGTCAATATAAACCAGACTATATTTTCCAAAGGGAGTTCTACGTTACAAAAATTCCCTTTCTATTCTGAAATCTTTCTGTTAGGATAATTTTTCACCAGGACAATGCCTATCTCTGAAGAGAATTAAAAATATGTGTATTTTATTGGGGAAAAAACCCTACAGCTGCATTGATAGAAATGCAAACAAACCCCAACAAAACCAGACCTGTTTACAGCCACGCAGCATTTCACCATTACAAACAAGTTTCACAAAGAGTTATAAATCTTGTAGGTTTACTTCAAATGGGGTACCTTCCATGGCAAATTATGTTTCATATTTGAGGCTTATTTGGGATACTGGCTGTGTTATCATTGTGCTTAAGAAAAAAAAATAATAGAAATCATAATGGTTCTGAATCATAAAAATCCAAAGTGTTTAATGGAAAAGGTGTGTTCCCACTCTCAGTACTTTAACCACTTAAATCACCAGATTACTCATGCAAATAGTGATAAGAAATTATGAGCAAAAGCAGATTTTGGAAGTGTTGTCTTTCCTGAGGGTAGCTGGGAAGATTTATAGGCTGCAAAACAAGACCTAAAGTAACTGAGGGGGAGCAAAATGATATTTAATCTATTTGAAGCATTGGAAAAGTTTAATGTTCCTTTTCTTTACAAGTTCAGAGTCTTCAACTAGATAAAGATTTTATATTTACTTTGCTTGTAAGTGATTTTTCTAAATTCAAACCCATGTGTACACAAAGAACTTACCAATGGCTCTTTAGACGTATATTAAAGATAACTAAAAACACCTAAGCAAAGAGTAAAAAGGGAGATGAACTAGGTTGGAGTAGTGAGCACATATTCTGATCCTACCCTCTCTTGCCCAAGGGTGAAAACCCTTCTGTTTCTGCTGTGCCAAGTGGAATATCCTTTCCTCAGGAGAAAGGCCAATATTTAATGTTTCCTGATTTAAAAGAAAGTGAGGACTGGGAAAAAAAAAAGTTCCCTGGGAGTGGCCAGCAATAGACATCTGGCCCCAGTGCTCAGTATGCACATATTGAACTGAGTTGTACAGTTGGATGGAAATTACAAATGTACAAAATAGACTTGTTGATAATTTGCATGAAATCTCATCCAGAGATGCACGAGGTTTGGCTGCAATGTCACTGCTGATAAAGATGTAAGGAAGGAGGAGGGTAAGTGAAACCCTGCCAGGTCAGCAGTGAGTGGCACATCATTTGAGCATGACCAGAGGGGCTCTGGGTGCAGGGAGCGGGGCTGAGAGGGGACCACGGGCTCCTCTTTGCCAGGCTGGCACTGAACGGGAAGTGGGAGCTGAGCAAAACAGAGCTGCTGGGCTGAGCTCAGTTTTAATTAAGCATGCAGCTAATCATCATGTCAACAGGTGCAGTTTTAGTGCACAGCATACAGGCCCTCCTTCCTAATTCCCAACTGTGAACACCCCTGCCAGCTGCCTGAGTTTTACCAGCCTTTATCACGGTTAAATCCTCTGCACTCAGAGAAACAGGGTTTCCATCCTTCACTGTTAACTCACTTGTGGTGATCATGTCCCACTGGGAGTGCCTGTGACAGCGAGGCAGGAGTTACTGCTGGGAATGGGTTTGGTTCTGGAATGTCCACCCCATCATGCTCCATTTGTTGAACATATTTACACCAATGACTCACTGTGTGTTTGCTTTTTTTTTGGTAGCTTGCAGCCTAAACATGTGTCACATGAGGATGTTATGAGACAAAAGGTTATTAGGCTTGTATTTCTTGAAAACTAGATCTGGGAAAAAAAAAACCCACAACCTATCTCAGATGAAGCACTTGCTAAAGTGCATTTGACTTCACTGTTCCATGGAGGGCATAAGTGACATTATTAATTCAGTCACAAATTTCCTGGAATCCCGAATGTTTCACTTTGGAAACTTTACTTAGCATTAACAAGGAGGGTCTTGGCATGTAGGTTGGCTTATTCTTTGAGCTCTCATGATGTGTTCAGTGCTGTGTGGGCACAGAAGAGACAGCTCTGCCCCTGGGATCTTACAGGGCAGAGGAGAGAAAAGATCTGCACTTGAGGTGTGTGTTTATATTCTAAGCATACAAGATTGGAGTGTATCTGGAGAAAACATGAGATAGATTTAAAGCAGCATGATAAATTTTAATTTGAAGGGACACAGGTATGCAGGAAATGAGTGGAGAGACCAGGATTTGAAAGGAAGAAAAGGAGGTATATCATGCCCAGTCCAAATTCTTTTGAGGTTTTGATTTTATAGAAAACCAAAATCCCCTCAGTTGCAGATAAAGTTGGTTTAAGAAGTTCACAGCAATTTAAATATCTGGCACAAATGGATAACACATGATGTCTTTTTGCTATAAAATGTGTAATAAATATGCTTACCATCAACCTAAACAGATAGAATAGACAAATAATATTGTTTGCCAACATTATTATATTGATGTGAAATATACTAGACCTATTCAGTGAGGTTAAACCAAGGCCAGAAATCACGTGAAATTGTGTATTAGTTTTAACTTAGCAAAGTACAACATCAGTAGTAATGGCCAAAGCCAACTGCTTGGGGCTTCATTCTGTAAAAATCATAACACTTAACAGTAGAAAACAGTACTGGATACTCAAGGAAAAAAAAAAAGAAAACAGAAGAAAGTTAAAACTATGCTCACATTAGATAGAATTACTCATTTGTACTTCAGAAAGTAGCAAGCTGAGCTCCTGGACAAGATGAGGTCAATTCAAGAGCAGAGTAATTAGGACTTAAACAGCTACATGTGATGGAGTGGAATCTCTGCAAGAGAAAAAACTCCACAACTTGAGAGGCTGTTTTGCTGCCAGAAACACAGTTGTCACCAGGTGACATTTGTCTTCACAGGCAACACTGCAAGAATAAGGAAGGATGCATAAAAGCAGAATAAAAGTTGCTGATACAGCCCTGGAGAGAGAGCAGGATGAAAAACAATGTATTTGAAGGTTAACAGTCTGCACACAGAACTCACGTTGTTCAACCACAGTGTTACTGCCTTTTGATCTAAAATTAATCTTTAGTGTTAAATAATATACTGAAGCCCACTAAAAGTTCATAAATGCACATTATTCTCATTCTGCAAACACATGACAAAGTTGAAATCTATATGGAAATCACTGGGATGTTCAGGGAGGCAACTCTTCAGTAAGATTCAAAGTAAGATTAGGAAGCTACTTCTGTGAAAACAGAATTTGTAGCTAGAAGACAAAAGTCACAAAGGTATCAGAGAAATGATAAAAAATAATTCCTTGCAGAGAGAAATTGCATGAATGGACAAATGTATTGTGGGAATGCTTAAACTAATAATTAGTATTTGTAAATTTTTAGTCAAGACATGTCCTTTGCTTCCTGATCTCACCTTCAAGTTCAAACAGAAAAAAAAGGGAACAGTTTGTGAAATGCATATTCCACCTTTTACAAGCCACAGATAGTTAAAAATATCTAGCTTAGGTTATTGTCAAGGGAACTTGTCAGGGAGTCTCCATGTTCTAAGCTTGTTGAGTCAGAAATATGTCTAAGATTTTAGTAAACAAAACATCAGATAAGACACTCAGATGTTTAAGACACCCAGAGGGAAAAAAAAAAAAAGGAAGGCTACAGGGTGCTGCTTGGTACAGCTAAAATCTAGGCCTTGCAATATGAGAAGCCCTAGGAGACAAGACCTTCTGAAAGCAAAGAAGATGCTTCTGGAAAGAGAAAATAAAGCTTCCTCTCATGAAACAGAAATTCAGCAAGAGACTGGAACCCTTGATTTATTGATTGCTCTGACTTGCTTTAACTTCTTCAACAACTGACCAATATAATCTGGTTATTTTTCATCTCAAACAAGACAGAAGTCAGGTGGAACACAGGGCATTCAGAGGAATAACAGGGGTATTTAAACTGGCCAACACAAACAAACTACAAAGAAAATACATCATCTAATCCAAGGCAAAGCTGGATTGATCATCCAGATGCTCAAATCCCTTGTCCCGCCTTTCACACAGCTGGAAGAAGGAATAGGAATTTACTGCTGTATTGGTGCACAGTGAAATGCAACAGAGATACACATTTTTCAAAAGTACAGTTGCTGTAGTCATATGTTGTGAATATTCTTCATTATCTTCTCAAATAAGAGTAAATGCTTCCACACAGACAAAGCTCTGCATCTGGAAGGCAAAGGATTTATCAGGCTCCACACCAGAGCTTCAGGCCTTGTCCAGTGTGTTTACTTGTCCAAACATTTTCAAGCCAGATTTAGAAAGGTTCAAGCTGCTCATTACTGGTCAGTAATAACACAGTGTAAGATAGAGATTTCTTCCTAAGCCTTTCTTCTGGAGACAAGCAGAGCTGTGTTTCAGAGCTAATGTAATGATTTCAAACACCACATCTCTGGAGAAGTGCAGCCATGCCCTGAGTGATGTATATGAAGCCAGGGAAAAATACACAGACAAATGAGCTGAATCCTGAACTCCTATGGATGTCCTTGGGACTCTGCATAAGTGAGAAAAGCATCCTTCTTAATGTCCTCTCTCCCAGGAATGCAAACCCAGGTCCAGTACTGAAAATGAAAATTCACAGTGTCCCCTGAGCTCACATCCTGGACAACTGTGGGGATCTGATGGGTGATTTCTCTCAAATGGAATTCTTTCTCCCATATAAGTTCTGCTTCCTTGGGGAACGCATTGTACTAGTGTGTTAAGAGTGGTTTAAATTGGCTGCAGTATTATGTGGGGGTTTTAAGTGCAGCATTATATGATGAAGGAGCCACTAATCTTTACAAGGATTTTTGTGCCTGAATAATTTTATGGATGGCAGTGGTGCAGGCTGATCTCCTTACCACATAAAATCTCACTGGAAGCCTCAGTGACTGGTACTTCATGTTCTTGGAGTGCCACCTAACTTACATAGACTGCTTACAGTTTTCTGATATTTTAACAAAATCTTTTGGCATAGTACTGGTAATTGTTTTCATTGCAAGTAATAATATCTGCTAAACACAGGCACAATGAGGAGAATTCCAAACAAAACTTTGTTAAACGCAAAGTTATGTTTAGGGGGCAAAAAAAAAGTATGTGTAGTGAGCTGAGCTGGCTGCTTATCCTTATTAAACAGCCAAGGAATTGAGCAGTGTCACAGAAAGGGCAATAAATAAAATTAAAATGCAAATTAGAATTAATCAAAGAATTCCCAAGGTCTGCATGCAATTTCAAAGTACACTCAGACTAATGTAGGATCTCTGCCCCTTCTGGCTTCCTTTTGGGAGCTTCAGCATCATGGAGAGTGCATGGGGGCCAGGAGCTACAGAGCTGTTTTTCCTCCTGCAAGTTTTCTGTGGCTAACTGACTTCTCTCCTGAGCCCCCAGGAACACTCTTAATTCCAGCTCCCAGACAGCCTGTGTGTCCCAGAAGTGTCTGCAGAGGGTGGGGGGGCTTGAGCAACACGGGGTCTCTTACTGGGGTCCAGGCAGAACCTGCACAGGTCCCAGGGTCACTCTGACTTTCACCTTGTGTTGCAATAACACGTCCTACATCCTCTCCTGTTTCTCTTGCACCACTGAGAAGCACCTTGAACTCGATACTCCAGCATTTCCCCAGCAGTGACCTGTGTTCCTGCTCTTTTTTCCCCCCTCTCCTGGTGGCCCAAATGTGCTTAAGGCACAAGGTGAAATGCCTGCCTTTCACATTCCTAAATGCCTGCAAAGACATCCTGCTCATTATCTTTCCTCCTTGAAGGAAAAGATAACAAGAAATTCTTTCCTCTTGCTTCATTTCTACATTGCAAGACCACAGCTGGCACAATGAATCGTTTTTATTCTTCATTTTTTATCTGTGAGCTCATTCAGGTGCCAGCACACAAGAAAAACAGTGGAACATAAAGACAGATCACTGCTGAAAGCTTCATTCTGTTAAAACTTTGTGAGGCTAAGGTAAATATGACATTTCTTGTCCCTGAAAAAGTGGTGGCAGGATAAGATCCATAAACAAAGCTTCCACTGCTGACCTCAGCTCTGTAAGCTGCTTCAGTAAGTGTGGATAACCCACAAAGGGCAACACAGGGGAAATGAAAGAAGGAAGACACAAACCAACAAGGAGTCCTGAAGGGAAGATGGAAGGAGAAGGAAAGGGAAATGCTGTATAAATCCTTGGGCAGCACAGCAGACCTCAGAGAATCATGGAATATCTGTGGCATCCATTGCCCATCTGGCCTTTGGTCACAGAGGTCAAAACAAGAACTAACACAGTGCAGCTGTGTTGAAGTTTAATGCCTTTTCAGCTCCTAAATACCTTGGAAAAGCACCCTAGGACAAGCCATTTTCAGGGAAGTTTTGTACAAGGCACCACCACAGGAAGCACTCAAACTCACGTTGAATCCTATGGATACCCCTGATCATCTGGGGTGAGGAGAGATCAATACCAACAGGAAAAGGCACAAATGCACTTAAGATTATCAGGAGCTGGGCAGCCCCACCACAGCAGAGCACATTGTTTAGCACCCCAGACAGAGAGAGAGGACAAGGACAGGAATATCCACCCCATGCCTGCAGTTCATTATCCGTAACCTTCATACAAGGGCTGTGACAGAGAAAGTAATTCAAGTTACAGGATGATGTTGGCACAGAATCAAAATATAAATAAATATAGATAAGAAACTAGGAGAGGTGTGTAACAGTGGAAAAGTATTTCTCTGAAACACTGTCCTGGCAGATGCTGAGAAAGATCTTCAGCCTAGCACAGTCTAAGATGTATTTTTGTAGCAGATAATGTATTATTACATGTCATGCCTGTGACAACCAGTAAACTGGACTCAGGACACCAGAGGGTCCATTCAGCACTAAATTCCCTCAAACAGTTGGACAGTATATGAGTCTCTCCAGTCCTTATCTGTATTTATTTGTGAATTCAGCTGTATGTAACAGGGCACAGTGAGGCTCTCATCACCACCCTGCTATAAATAACCTCAGTGCAGGAGCAATTCCTCACAGCAACAGAGCCATCAGAACTACTCCTTGGGCTACAAACAGACAGGGATCTGATTCCATGGGCACCATTCCTCCTAACACAAGCAATCTTTCAGTGCACATCCACGCCCTGCCACAATACAAAGAAAGTAAGCATTCCTCTGGCAGGATTTCCAGCAGTTGTTCTGAGGTCTTCCCAGTATCCCAAGTTTTACACACCAGGAGATTTCCCACCTTATGCTTGCAAAGTAGGAGAGAGAGTGTTCTATCTCAGGAGGTCACTTCAAAGGGTTTTAGTTTGGGAACAAGACACATCAGAAACACAGAGACTGGAGCAGAGCTACTTCAAGTACATAATTTTCCCCCTTTGTCTCCAAGCAGCTCCCTGGAAATTATATGGGAAATTGCACACAGGAATGTTACAGTTGAAACTACTCCTTGGCAGATCTCTCTTCAAAGTGTGGACATCTCTGTGTTAGAAGGTGAAAATGGAATTGCAGAGAAGGGTGTAAACATGAACATCCCATTCTCTGGCATGCAGAGGGGTAGGGGAACACCCCTGGCACGCTGCAAGGAGGTGTTTTCCTTGCATCCAACTCCACTTGCTTGTACCATATGAAAGGAGTAGGATCAATCAAACTGATGAGCAGAGTTTAGGAGGGGGAAAAAAGGTATTACCAACTTCTGCAAGTGAAGGACTGGCACAGAGGGACAGGCAAGTTTCAGGAAGGTTTACAGTTTGCCCGTGTTTCTAGGAATATTCCTTCCCCTCTGCTTTATCCAAACCACATCAGTATGGGCTGCATACTTCAGGAGAACATTTATTTCTACAGAGAATCAGGACAGCAGCCTACAGTGAGTCATTTTTAAACAGTTTAAGCCTTTATCTGTTCATGAGGAACATCACATCTTTGTATTTATTTACCAGCCAGAACCATTCATTTTATGGCTATTTATCTATGGAGATTGTTCTCCAGTGAGTTCATTACATCTGCCTAGTATTTCAAATGCCAGGTTTATTGGTTGTTGTCACTGGATACTAATTCTCTTAGCAATGCTCCTGGCTGAATGAATACTGCTGCTCTTAAAAATCTCGATTATAGGAGAAATATTTGCATACATCAAGCTCCACTCTTGCTTCTGCAAATATCTTTTTCTCAATAAAGAAAAGTCTGACATTTCTGGGGACACTAACAAATAGCTCACTGTGGGGAATATTTAGAGGAAATAAGATGGTTCCAAAAAAATGCCCCAGAAGACCCATCTTTGCCCTCTCTCCTGATCACACAAGATCAAAAATAGTCTGTTTGATCAAGAAACTTTCCAGACAAACTGATCTTTGATCCTAGCCAGAAAACACAGGCCTCCCTGCTGGTTTGTTGGGGGGTTTTGTTGGGGTTTTTAATGTTTTTCATCACAGGTCTCCCTGTTTGGTTATCAGTCTTCTCTACAGTCCATTAGTGAATAACCAGCTAATTCAGAATTCCAAAGGATGGACTTCATGGACTTCCTTAACTCCCTTCAAGAGCCATAGAATTGAGAAGGCCACTAACTACGCTGCTCTTCCTAAATTGACTCTTCCCTAAATCCGTTTATTTTGGGTAGGGAAGGGGTTGTGTGAAATTAGCCACAGTTTATTTACTTAGTCTAGGGCTGGTATTAATTTTTTATTTCCTTTTCCTGGAACTTTCCATTTGCCCCTTGGGCACAATTTGCTCCTTTCAGACCCCCAAGGGACCCCTCTTTCCCTTTTGGAGGCCCAAAGAGCTCAGGAATGCAAATCCTGCCAAGAAGCAAAAGGTGATGAGCATTTCAGTTCCACTAAAATGATGCTGAAAAACAGGTGGAACTGATTAGTTCATATCTCCCTAATCTTAACCAACAGCCCAATACTTTTTATAGCAGGAAATCATTGGATTCAAGTTCTATTTTATAGAATAGTAACTGAAGACTACTCATCACATTAGGATCTGTGAGAAAATGACTCATATGGCCACGGAGTCATTATCTCACACTAACAATATGCAAAGCCTAGAGAAGCTTTTGTTAATGATCCCTAGTGAGGGATGGATGGTCACACAAATGGCTGGCATCTGCTGTTCCAGAAATCAGCTAAACTCATTTCATTCTCCTCTCTTGAAAGAAAATAATCTCCCCACACACATCAAACACCGAGTTTCTCTGCATTTCTCTCTCATTCATTCCAATCACAAGCTGGGCCAATATGAGACTGTAAGAAAACTCGACAGCCTTTGAAATCCAGGCTTTTAAGGAGCAGACACACAATGGAGAAAGGACTGACAATATATTGGCAAAGAAACAAAAAAAGGGGAAGAGCAGATAGAAAATGGCAGAATGGAAAGTGCATTGATCCCTTGGATTTCCACTACACTGCAGGACTGCTTTGAAAAATCAGTCAGTTAGGAGGTCTTCTTTCTTTCTGGTTACCCAGCTAATTAGTACACAAAATTCTAAAAAATAGAGCACACCATGAAGAGAGTGAAAAGTAATTTTGAACCAGCACAGAGACAGCTCAACTTCTCTCACGACCAAAATCAGAGCTCTCCCGTCCCTTCTTCAGATATTCAGACATCAAATCCTCCGCTTTCTTTTTGTACACTGGAATCATGAGATAACTGCCACAGGCTTTAGAATAATATTTTCAGGCACACACACTTTTCTGTATCCCTTCGTACAGGAGGTGATTAAAGAAGCACATTAAATTAAATGAATTGTACAACGAGACCACAGCTCCTTGAAAATTGCCTTAAGAGTCCACTCATCTTACAGTTAATTCTAAAACCCCACTTGAACTGAAATCTTGGTTGAGACGAAGGTGAAAACTTTCACTAATATCAACAAAGGCAAAGTGAATAAAGGTATGAGCCTTAATCATTGCTTATACTGTTATTTATCTACTCTTAGTGATCTTGGGGTAGGAAAATTTGATAGATTTTTCTCATAAACCTCATACATGCTATTAAACACAAGAGCTGCTTCAATTTTCCAAGTGTTACCAGGAATACTGGAGCCAGGTTCTAGGTTTTAGCTCAATGGTACCTCAGTCTGGTACCCCTCTTGACTCCCACAGTAAAGATTTTTAGGCAAGTGCTGGCAGATGATGTGGATCTGAGGCAGAAAAGTAGCCTTTAGTATTTAATGTGGTAATGAGAAAATAGTCTGCCTGAGGCATGAAATATAATTGTTCATTTACACTGAAAACACATTGATGCAAAACCAACCATTACAGCCATGGATGAGAAAAGCAGTAAAATAATAGATCCAAATCTGCTACAAACCACACTGTTGGAGCTTTAATATTTTCTCTAAGTAGCCTCTGGGGAAATATTCCCCAGGATGCCCCTTGGCAGAGGCAGTAGGCACAAGGAGGCAAGAGGCCTTCAAACACCCCAGCAAAGGGGAATTTCCCCCATTCAGACTGATGAAATGAATATTTTTTTGTGTGTAGATAGAAAGCCTTGGCCACCATGGCACGCTACAGGAAGGGAGGATCTTCCAAATTTTTTCTGGAAGTTGTGTTATTTTAGTTGGTGTTTAAATGTTTATCCAAAGTGAGTAACTGAGGTTTGCCAGTGGCTGAGTTAAGGACAGGTTTTCTGAGTAATGAGCAAGGGGTGTGGATGCAGCACTGGAAATAGAACTTCCTAGCTGATTAGACCAAAAAATGAGAAAGCTTGAAGCACACACCTCAAATTTTCACTAAGAGAGAAAAATAAAAACCAACCAAACAAAAAAACAAACGAGGTTCTGTTGCTGCTGCAACCTGAGGCAGCTGCAGTGGCAAAGGAAAAGCAAAACCGAGGTGTTCTCTCTCATTTACACGTTTTAAAAACCAGATTCTTTACTGCAGCTTTATCTCAGATCAATAAAACAACAAACAGGACCCAAAGAAGGCATAATTCTGTAAGGCAGAACCATGGCAGGTAGGGAAAAGGGAAAGACTCCAGGTGAGCTCCAGAAACAACCAGCCCATCACAATGTCATGCTCTTCCACTGCAGCAGAGGAGCAGCATCTCTAATTATTGTTCAAACCACACACTGGATATAAAAGCCCCCAAATCACATCACTGTGTATAAGAAATGTAAAAGGCAGTTTTTATTAATTACTCTGTATGGAAAACTTCAGCCTCCCCAAGAAATGGGTTATCCCCATTTCCTCCCACCATCTCCTCAAGTATTTAGGACTTGGCCCACTTTTATCCAAGATCTACATGATTGTAGCTGTTGTAAATTAATAACATCCTACTAACTTCAGTGAGGCTTTTGTATAATATCTTAACTCTCTCTGTACTAGACTTCTACTGTTCATTACCTTTGTTTTCAGAAAAAAAAAAAAAACCCCAAACACCAAGGGTTTCCAACTTCTCCCTGTCTGGTAAGCTTGAATCCCTGATGGTTTCCCCTATCCCAAGCAAATAATTTAAAATATGCACACCTTACATTAGAACTTTGGTGTGACATAAGGCTGCAGTCCCAAAGCAATTCAAGAAATAATGTTTTCGTTATGAATATTAAGGATTTCCTACTTCAGAATGAAGCATTTTATGAAACATGTCATTTTTCCTTCTGGCAGTTTCCACACCAAAGGTCACAGAGAAAGAACTGATGGAGTTCGGGGAGTTTAATTGCCTTCAAGCTTTGATATTAAGCAGGGTTTATATGCGATTATGTTTGACTCGGAGCTGAACCTATTCATTAGATCCAGAGCAAGTTGTTTGTTTGATTGTGGAGTAATAAAGCTTCCACTTTCTTACCAGGGAGTCACCACCATTATCATTTGTCAGTGTAATTTTCTCCCCCTGCACAGCAGCAACAATAGATCTTGTTTGCAAAGTGATGGGCAAGAGCTTTACACCCCGTCAGCAGCACCAGCGGGGAGCTGGGGGTGGCAACACGGTCGACTATTTCCACCCCTCCCCATCTCTGGATGCCTTCCATAAATAATGAAACTACATTTCTTCTCCCTTCCTGGTTGGCACAGCAAAGAACGAAATCGCTCTGCCACCAAAGGTCCCGGCAGGCAGGATCCACAGACAGCACCTCAGGGCTTGAGATAAGGAGCTGCCCCTCTGCAACTGAACCCACGGCAGCGAAAATAAGGAGCATTTAGAAGTTTATAGGTGAGTTTAGGATAGTTTATTCCTTTCCCAACCTCGCTACACTCAGAGAAATCTTTCAAAAGCCCCTTCCCATGTATTATCCCCCTCTTAGTTCTTTTCTTGCTAGGGCAAGAGTCATGAGAAGCCTAATTTAAATGAAACCAGAGTTTGGGTGCTTAGTTCAGTCTGCTTAGCCCACTCTCCCCCCACACACACCTTTTCCACACTAATTAAAGACAAAGAAAGTAAAACACGGAAAGGACTCAAGGCAAAGCAAACAATTCTCAGAATCTTCCAAGAAATTCATTTTGTGAAACATTCTTTTTTTTCAAGAAGTGCTGCAATTGAAGTGTGGCTTTTAGAGGAAAGAAATGGCATCATCTTGGGGAAGAATATATTGAATAGATAACAGATTTAGTGTCATGAGGCAGTGGTCACAGTGAGCCACCAGGTCCTCATGGCTGATGGTTCTAAGCAAGCAAAAGATGTAATATGTATATATAAATAACTCCTCTATTTGCCACAGAGAGATGACAAGAGCAACTGTCTATTTTTTTTCTTGGCTTTTCAGAAAGAAAAGCTTCATACTATAATAAAAGAAGGAGGGAGCACACAGAGCTGATGTCTCAATGGGAAACACTGAGTAATGGGGAAAGAAATAAAAGGAAAATACTGTAAAACCCAAACAGATTATCAGTTATATAAACAGATGGTCTGAATGACTGAAGCTGGTCTGAATCACTCACTAAAAATAATTAGTATTTGGGGCTTACACAACAGTTTTTCCTCCATTGAGGAAACCACAAAATCAGCTCATACCACATAAGACAAACCAGTCAAAAAACTCATCCTTCTCTCTGAAATCCTTTCAGTTCAAGTAAAACATCTGAAATCCTCTTTCAGTTTAAGTGAAACTCACTGAGTAAAACAGTGCAAATAAGAACTGCTTAAACTGACCCTGAAATAAAATATTTTGCTCTATAAAAGGAAATAAAACATGTCCAAATCTGATACAAATATTGAGTTAAAATTGGGAAGTTTAAACTGGAAGAAGGCACTGCCTTCGTTTTTCTCTTAAGTAGAAAGGATTATACAAAAATAATCAATTTTCATTTAAAAAATAAGGAATATCTAATGTTGATAATCTTCCCATCTTTGTTTTAGGTTCTTCAAAGAACTTTCGAGGTGCGACTCTAACACTTGTTATTCCCTGAAGTTACACCTAATAATCGCAGTGGAAGGACAGGACACACAGCACCCTGCCAAGTGATAAAGTTTTAGCTACAAATATTAATGTTTTAGTACATATAATCAACTGTTATTTGCACATAATAGCTCTGCTTGGCAAGGTGACTTTTTAGGCCGTGACTTGACTTCAGCAGAGACACTCCCACTGCAGCAAACCAAAGAAACCTTTTGGAGAACTCAGTAAGACCAGCACTCATCCCTTGAGCAGAGGGGTCTTTAGGTGGAGTCTCTGCCCCAGCAACAAAATAAAGGGTGTGAAACGGTGACACTTTTCTGCCTGCAGTCACACTCTGATCTGGGATGGTGGTACTGGTTCAGGAGAGTCCTTCCTCTGCTCACTTGGGGCTGGCTAACTTAGACTACAGGTGGGGATTTAACTGACTTCATGGTTCCTGTTCATGAGCTCCTATTCTCACCAGCATTTCCACTGCTCAGCAAACCCTCCTGTCCTCTCCAGCTGCCAATCCAATATTTTTCCTTCTGAGAATCAAACACCAAAACTTTCTGATGAGGTGGGGAAAAGAGAATTAAGCTACTTTCAAGTGCAATAAGAAACTTTTAGGTGGCTTTGTTCATTTGACAGAACGAACACCTCCCCTCTCTGCACTGCTTTCACTTCACGTGCAGTTCTGACAAGGGCTGTAAAATTACCTGACATTCTGTGGTGTGCACGCTGCCATTGAACAACAGGAAAAGACAGGCAGCCAGGCTATAGCACTGAGAGCTCTTTGAGACAGAATCTCTGTCCTAAAAGCATTTTTGTATGCAGTCCTGAGAGCAGTGGACTGAAAACCAAGCAACAACAAGCTGTTTCAGCTACAAGTGCTCAGGTTCCAACATCAGACAGACTGGGTTTTGCTTTCAACTACACAGGAGGGCAGAAGCTGTAACATGATGTTTGGTAAGCACTGAGTGATGCAGGAGAGTGTACATTTAAATAGACTCATAGAATTATTTAGGTTGGAAATGACCTCCAAGGTTGAGTCCAACCTTTGACTAAACACCACCTTGCCAAGTAAGCCCGTCTGCCTGTCCCCACATGTCCATCCCTCGCTAGATATCTCCCTTATCAAGGGCAGCATTTCCCTCTGTGGCTCTGAGAACAGGGTGACAACACCTGGAGAAAAGCCAGCGAGGGGGTCAGTCCTTACCTTGCTCAGGGACCTCCCCCCCAGGCAGCACCAACTGCGACCCTTCCCAGCTCACCCTGTTCCTCCTCCACCCTGCAGGTCTGAGGGGTGACCCAAGGGGCAACCAAAGGGTTGCCAAGGGCAACTGACACCAACACAACATGGAACCTCTGCCCACGGTGTGCCAGAACGTTCTAGATTCTGAGAATCATTGTGACACAAGGGCAGGACCCTGCCCTGGGGAACCTCAGAGACCGCTGGCCTCAGCCCATGGATCCAGATCCCTCTGCAGATCCTTCCTGCCTCCCAGCAGATCCACACTCCCACCTTCAGAGTGACTGAGGGTGCCCTCAACCCCCTCATCTAAATCACTGTACATTTTGAGATCACAGAGCCACAATTTCAAGGCAAGACTCTGAGTTTGCTGCATCGTCAGAGCCCCTCTGTGGGAAACTACCTTTCCAATCAGACACTGATTTATTAGACAGAGACCCCTGAATAACTCTTTAGATCCATAAAGCTCAAAGGCAGTTATGTTAGAGCACCAGCAATCAGACAGGCCATGCCTTTCCAGTTATGATGAATTTTTGTTGGTGGAGAATGGGCATTTCAGTGCAATATCTGCCTCAGGAAGTCTCACTCATGCTGTACAGACTCATGGTTCAGAAAAAATAGGAGAAAAAGTTCTTTTGGAAGCCAGATACATTGGCAGAGAGACTTATTTTTTCTTGCAAATAGTCTGCAGGGATGGTTAAGGACTTATGACTCGTCTGCCATCTAAATAAAAGAAAATCTAACATATATGATCTGTGCACTTGTCTCCTAGTTTGTCTCTGGAGGTTTTGAGTGTGACTTGCCATTAGTGTAGGGCAATGAAAAGAGACAAAAATACACCCTCTCAGAAACGCCTTCTCAGCTACATCAAAAGGAGGAAGGCTGTTCTTCATTCCTTATTTATGAAAGGAAGGTAACAAGCAAAGGAAAACAGACAATGAAGAGGCATCTTCCTCCCACAACCAACTGTCAGAGTTGATGCCATGAGAGGAATGACACTTTTTTTCCTTGCATCAGCTTACTTTTCAATCATATATATATATAATTCACAGATGAATATTTCTCTTTAAACACTCAATGAGACATCATGATTAGGACAAAGATTTTCCACTGAAGTCTCTCTTCCACCAAGAAGAATTGTTATTTTTAATGGAAATTCCATATGCACCCAAATGGTGCAAATGAATTACAGAGAACATTTTTTTTCCAGTGTTTTAAGTGAAAAACTCTAATTTTAGGCTATGCAAATCCACTGTGTAATACAATTTCCCAGTCCCTAGGATTTTATGAAATTATATTCATTGATTCAAATAGATCTGCTTCCAAAGATGATTTTTGCACAAACAGCTACATCAGTGCAAGTTTTGGAAGCACAAAAGTACTCCAAGGACTTGGGGGATGCTCTTTTGCTTCGGACTTAAATCAGGTGAGGCCAACCTGCCTGATCCAACCAGCCATTCATTGTCAATATGAAAACATCGCTGTCTTCCTGAAAGATATTTTCATCACAAATAAAACCACGCTTACTTGTACTTATTGTTGTTGAACTTCTCAGGTTTTACAAGATGAATATATAAAAAAAATAAAAAAAAAGTAAAGAGAATGACTGAGCAAGGGAAAAGCAATTTATGGAAATTATTAAGGAGGAAAATAGAAGTTGCTCCATGAGGGAACTGGGAACCACAAGCAGAAGGAAGCACACCTGGAAGGAAATGACATGGATAGTACTTTGAACTGCTTTGAGTGAGTTTGGTGGTTTGTTTTGTTTGTTTTTTTAAAGGCCTGATAATTCAGGTGATTTTGACTCAGATTTATTGAGTAATAAGTGAAAACGAGCAACTTCTACCACTGGAGAATGAAGGGGAAAAGACCAGGAGCATAAGCAGTTGCAGTTATGCTACTAATGGGCTAAACAGGTCTCAACCCCTTCCAAAAAGCAAATTTGGACCAGGGGTTTGGACTGGGATCCTTCATATATCTACTCAGTGCACTAGACCTCTAATCATTTGAAGTGACAGGAGATTGATGCTCTCATTTTTTTCAAGAATGGAAATTTTCCTTCATGTTATTCAAAACTCTGAGTTGCCATGCAAAGCCTCTATTTTGGCTTATTATAAATAAGCTTTTAAAGTATCATCTACCTCCAAATATCTAATTTGTGCCAAAATTTAAACCCCAAAGCTTTGAAAAAGAGAAAAACAAGTGAAAAAAAAATACATTACACAAATCCACATGCAGCTACTTCTGGAGACAGGATCAGGTACAAGATCTTTTTCCTCAGAGTAGCACAGCTGTTGGATTGGAATACTTTAAAAATTGTATAAAACAATGTATAGGGTTCAGGTTGGAAATGGATTTTATTAAGCAATGTTTGTCTATGCAGCAAGTGGGCTAAAAAATGAGGTTTTTTTTTTTTGTTGAGCAGTAGATTGCCCTCACCAAATCATTTCTAGTCCTTTAGACTTTTACTTTTAAATTTTATGTCTTTAGACTATGCTTTCCCATTAGACTGTATTTGCTGGGTGAGTTTTTACCAGTGGTATACTCTGCTCCAAAGCAGATTTTCCAGTGAATATCCTTCATTTTATTTTGTGGGAAAGACCAAAAGCAAATCAAAAGTCCACACACCCTCTGAGTTTTACTAACAAAGCTTTTACCAGTACAGGGACATCTGCCTGAGCCACCACCACTGTCACAGTCACCTCCAAAAGCCAAAAGAGCCAAATAGCTGGAGATGATGTTTAGGAAAGAGATTATATAGAAACATCCAGTGTTTTTAGAAAGAAAACATCTACAGAAACCCATTTGCAACTCAGTTTTGTGCTGTTGAACAGCCCTGCTGCTCCAGAGAAATTAATGTCACAAAACTTATCAGTGCTGATCAGAACAGGGGAATTTTGGAGCACAACTGAGTCAGCAACACCAACAGCAAGAATTAACCTGTGGAGCTCTTGGAAGGATGCAAACAACTTCAATAGCTACAGGAGATGAAGTTGTTGGGGAAAACAAGCCACTTATACAAAGAAAGTAGAAGGAAAATTATAATTAGGAAGGAAAATGATAATCCTATTATATCTATAATAGGATTATACTACATATATGTATGATGTTTTTCTTACACATAAAGAGTCTGACTGTGTCCAGAACCACTGGGTTTGTTGAGTTCACAATCTCCAGCTGAGTACCTGAGTGTTCTGCAATCCCTCATCTAATCTTTGAAAGAAATGGGGTTTACTTAATGGGCTTTAATTTAAAGAATTAAAGAATTTGAAGAATTTAAGCCCTTGTGCAGAACACTTGTGAACAGGCTGACAGCCAACAGCCCCCAAGCATGTGGGTTACAGTCAGACACTTCTTATCTATTCAAATACAGCAACAAACGAAGCAGCCTGTTCAAGATTTTTGTTTCATGATTGAAAATATCAGATCAGAAACCTCACACTTGAGTATTTCCTTCATGGAAATCTAAGAAGTCTTCCCTCTGCTCTTCAAATCACAAAAATGTAATGCTCAGCCTCTAATGAGAAAAAGATGTGGTTTTAAGTTTTGAAAGTAAGCTTATTATCTTATATTTATTGACAATAAATTGGCACAAGTAGAATGTTTAGATTTTTTTTTTTTAATCAGCAGAACAAGTTGTTACAACCTGAAAAAGTGAGTTTTGCAAAGGAAGAACCACCTCACATGGTGATATTTTCTAGGCCTCATGTACTTCTGACAGGAGTAGTTTCAGAATCACCCATTAGAGCTCTACAACGAAAGTAAATAACAGGATGAAAATAGCACGATGCCTTCACATCAGCCAAGCAGAATATTCTTGAAAATTATTAAAGCAAGGGAAAACAATGCAGAAGTGTGACATGCTGAGGAAAGATTGGGGGAAAAGGAAGGATTAATATCATTTAAATACATTAATAAGGAAGAAAAGTACAAGACTTTCACAAAAAGACATTCTCTGTCTCTACTAATCCTATAAGTAACACCTCAAAAATTTTAGTAGTCTTTGAAAATGTGAATAGAATAGACAAGATATCAGATAAAGAAATAGAAAATAGGTAAGACATGAAAGAAATTGTTTCAAGTATTGCATGAGAACATATGATGCAGAAAGAGGGTACCCTCCTTTGCCTGTAGAACAAAAGTGATGATTAGGACCACTTGAGTGTCATAACATTGGGGCCCTGTAGCTGCTGCAGGAGCCAGAAGTTGTAGGAGACTGTCACACCACAAACTGCAGTATCTGCCATTAACACATGTGGGGAAAGGAAAGAAATCTGAATTTCTAACCAGAACTTCAATGCCCAGAACGTTATTACAATATCTGCTATTGAAGCCCTCCTATTTAGTCGTAATTAAAAACAGAAAGGTGGTCAGACTCCTTTGTAGGTGCTCAGAGCAAACTGAGCTCACACTGGCACCCTCTGTGATGCCACAGAGTGCAACTGCTCTGTCCCCCTGTGATTCCCCTGAAAAGACAACAGCTGGCTCTTCCCCCCCCCCTTTTTTTAATGAAAAGGAGAGCAATGGTTTAGTCAAAAAGGATTAAGGGTATAAGTGAAAATAAACAATGAATTTAAACTGGTGATATTTTCTTCAATCTGTATAAATAGGATGATCCTGGAAAAGATGCTATGAAAGTTCATTCAATTGACTGACTGAGTGCTGCTCTAAGAGTAAGAATCCAAGGATGATGCAAAGTTGCTAAACAAGATCCTGGCTCCTTAATACAAGAGGAAAACCCAAAGTTTCTCTGAACAATAGAATTACAAAAACCAGACTGGTAAAACAGAAATAATTAGTGAGCATGAAACTGCCTGATTGCTGAGACACAGGAGTGACAAATCACCAGAGCAACCCATTTGGGGCCAGAGCAGCATTCCCAAGGTCTCCCTGACACAGAGCAGCAGCAGCTGCTAAGGAAAGAATACAAGCAGAGGATGCAGAGATATTTATACACACATAAATCAATGATTCATGACTTGATCTCTTCACTTAATAGCCCCAAAAGCATTTTGCTTCCTTTAATTTGTCTAAGGCTTGCTCAGCAAAATTACCCATGTTTTTATAGCCCTATATCCTGCTCATCCTGTGCAGAATGTAACATGATTCTGATTAATGACCACTTACACAAGGTCCAAGTCCAGTCCCAATGTCTCCTTGCACAGCCTCCACAGGTTGCTCCTCTCTTCCCACAGGAAGTCTCTCTGTGCTGCTCCTGCCTTTTAATATTCTGTGGGATAATTTATGCCCTCTCCCAGTTGAGGTCTGTGTCTCGAAGGGGCAATTATTTTATCATGGCATAGATTTTATCCACAGTTT
The DNA here is from genome assembly GCF_022539395.1 of Myiozetetes cayanensis. Lineage (NCBI taxonomy): Eukaryota > Metazoa > Chordata > Aves > Passeriformes > Tyrannidae > Myiozetetes > Myiozetetes cayanensis. Next base: position 68,850,014 of record NW_026087521.1, on the reverse strand, counting down.
ATTTTGAAACAAAAGTGACATACAAGTGTTATTACCATTTGGAAGAAGAGGGGTAAGAAGAAATTGTATTAGAATGGTCAAACTTTTTTGTCCCTTCACTTCCTTAAAAGAGCTGGTTTTGTGTTACACCGTGAGTAATAAGAAATTATATTTATATACCTAAAAGCCTCAGTAGAACAGGCTGTTCTGTGTTTTTTCCTGTGCCCACACTGACTCTAAAGCAGTTGCACATGTTCAGGCAGACACAGTCCTTCCACTGCAGCCATTCCCAAAGAAAGCCTGAACATGCTGCAAACTGGCACTGGGGATGAGATTCCTGGATAAGTAATCCCTGTTTACATACAACCACTGAAGCTAAGAGAGATAAACAGCTTTATTTTAATCAGGAAACATTAAAAGTATAGACAGAGTGGACATATTTATTACACAGATAAATCCTTCTGATGAATCCCAGAGCCTGAGAATCCCATTACTGAAAGAACAAAGAGGTCCTTGATGCAAGTAGGGCAGAATGTAACCAAGAGTTAGTCCCCATTTTCATGCTTACACAAAGTCTGCTACACAAACTTTTGGCACAAAAGAGATTGCAAACACCATAAAAACCTTCCAGTTATCCAGAAAAGAATTCTCAGGCTACAGCTGGACAGCACTGGGCTCAGAGTGGTATTAGGAGATGTATTTTTCCTGAATAGATTCTGCAATAGCAATTTGCAGGAAACATTGGGTTTCATATATTTGTTTTCCCTGTGGTATTTTACTTTAAAAGAAAAAAAAACCAAAACAAAAAAAACCACCTAGGAGACAGCAGCATTCTGTCATTTTTTAGGTGGAAAAGTTCCTGGTTTTCCATTTCAAATCATGTGGGTTTATCTTTTAAAAAAAAAAAGCTATCTATAATAGAAAATTAACAATAAATAAATAAATAGAATCAAACTATCTGCAGAGTTTTCTTTATCAGAAATTTCCACTGACTTTCTAGTACTTTCTGCCCTCCCCCCCCTTTTTTTTTTATTTCAGAGTTGAGAGGGAGGGTGTTTTCCATGGAAAGAGCAAAGCATTTCAGTGCTGGCTCTGGCAATCCCTCAGCAGGACAGGAAATCTCCACCTCCCCAGCACTACAGAGGTAGTGTCCTGCAGAACCCACAGCATTCCTACTGCCTGGAATTCAAACCTTTCCTCTCTGACCCCCCAGGGCCTGCACTGATGGCTTTCAGCAACCAGAGGGTCATGGCTCATCAGAGACCCATTTGGTACCACTTGGAAAGGCACCAGACCTTCAGAAATCTTTCAGCTCCTCAATCACTTTGTGGTTTGAACTTCAGGAAAAAGATTCAGATGGAAAAGATGGAAGTTTGCTGAATTAGCAGATGAGCAGAAAATTCATGCCAGAGGGCACTCATGCTTTTTTAAAAGACAAGGGACAGGTCCCAAGTCTCTTCTCACTGAGAAACTGTTTAATATTAAAGACTTTTTTAGACGTGTTTCCCAGTGATCCAGAAAACAGCCAGCACAGGGAATCCCTGGGACCTGACAGTGCCAGAGCACTGCAATAAGAAATATGCAGTGAAGATCTTGTTAAATCTATGCCATCACCAGGAAACAAATACACACTGCAGCCACACAGCAGTGGAAATGGAAGGATAACAAAGGATTTTCTGTGTTCAGTGCCAGCTGGAATATCCAGAGAGGGGTGGTTACACAGGATCCTTCCCATTATCCCACCTGACTGGCAGAGGACACATCTGCCCTATAAACAATTTGTATTTTACAGCAGTAAGTGTATGAAGAATATGATTTTTCTACAGTAACAGCACACTACAGAAGGCAATCAAAAAATATGCATCTTTATGTCTCTGAAGATAAAGACCAGGACAGTAAATTAATTCCAGACTGGGGAAAAAAACCCAAACACTCAAAATGAAGTGTCTACTCAGAAGAATTTTATATTATAGAATACAGAATATTATCACTGACAGTGTTGCTCTCCTGTGGACACTTTGCACTTACATACTTTCCTTTTCACAGTATATTTATTAGAAACAGTTGTTCCTTACAATGTATTCCTGTGCCTTTCTATTCCAGACCCACATCAACATCAGGGATAGCAAAACAAAAGCCACTATTAAAATATTAATCAATCTCCATACAGCAGAGAGAAAGGAAGAGTATATCTCTGATTTCCAAATCAGAGAGGTTTCCTTGGAGCACATCTGTGCTTCTCAGAAGATATTGAGGTTCCAGGCCAAGGAAAACACCATGAAATCTTGGTTATAACAAGAATTTAACTTATTGTCCTTGATATTTGTACATGAGTTACTGGATACCATTGTTGAAGGTTTTACATTTAGACCAGACCATTTATCAAGTGTAATTAATGCGTCAGACTTCAGTTTGAAAACCTTGCACTTATAATAGTAATTTCCCTATATTAGGGGGATTGTCCACACTAAGTTCATCAAAAGGAATGTCAGTGATTAGATTGAAAATACAATAGCTTGGTTCTTTTCATTGTTCAGTCTCCATATTTTGCAGATAATACATACAAAATAAAACAAAACCAGTCCCATTTCACTTTTCATGAATCAAAAAATATTACAGAATTGAGTAAAAGTCTCACAGAGGGACTTTAAAGGGTTGTGAATCTAAAGGAGTGCTAATAAATCACTGCAGAAGTCTGTACTTCCTTCAGCTTTCATCCTTATTCCCAAGATCCTCATTCAGACAGACATGAATTAGCTAAAATTTGGGTGAAACCATGAATGCTTTTACCGTTATGATGCAATTCCCATGTGGCATTAACTTGCCTTGAGGTTGGAACCCCAAACCAAACTTCTAGGACTGCACACAGTGGAAAGCTACTTAAAATGATTGAAAGGTTCAGCCTTCAAACTGAGCTCTACAGAAAGCTTGGAGACAAAACTGCTATTATTTCATAAATTTTGATTTGTCCATTAAGGTTTTAAGTCACAGAAACAGGCAAAATAATTTACACAGAGACTAAAAAGTCTAAGTGCCTAATCTGGTTATTTTCTAGTTCTCTCTGAACACTTATACCTACATCTTTAGGCACCCAAGTACTACTTAGAGAAGCAAATGTTGTTACTTTCTTTGCAAAACAGTTCCCAGGAGCCTGACATAGCATGCTGGGCACTGTCAAATTTAAGAAAAAAAAATAATCTTAATTTACTTCCTGACCCTCCAGCACAGTTTCTTCATTTCCCTTTTCAGAAAGTCAGATGATAAAGAGCCCAAACAACTTTTCCAAGTCACATATGACCCTGACTGCTCTCAAAGTGCACATTGTGCTCTGGGCATACAGAATTTCTCAACAGCTTTTTTCATAAGCAATGAATCTAACAGAAAAACCCAATTAAAAATCCAAAAGTCAGTCCTGTGCAGTATCCTACAGCATTACCAAGGTGGTGTAATTACCAGTAGCATTCAACTCTCATGCTGGTTGAGAGTTATAGTTTTGATCTACTACAATTTTGGGGGGAGGAAATCAAACCTAATTATTAAGTGAAAATGCAGTATCAAGGGGAGTGACTGCAACTGATGTATATTCATTGTGTTTCCAGCTGCTTTAAAAGACTCATTTACCAAAACTGGAATGAAGTACCAAGTAATCTCATATTTGGTGTACAGGTTGCTGGATACTTCAGTGCATTCTTTCTTTTGGGGTTCAAAACCAGTTTTCACTGAATGCAAGTTTCTAAAACCAAACCCCACCCTTTCCCCAGCATCTCCATTAAACTTGTCCATAAAATTGTCTCACAGGGATAGTAAAACATGAGCTTTGTGGTTTTTTTCCTGAGCAAGTTGGGCTTCACTTTGGGCACCATCTTCACTGTCACAGATTTTCCAAGGAGGTTCTGGGGCAGGTGAAGCTCTAAAATCTACAGTTTGACTTCTACTAGGCCAAAATTCCCTAAATATCACACAACTTCACTTTCCAGTGTGAGAAGTCCCATGAAAATGCAAGATACTGACTGCTATGTGTTTTGTTTGGTTTGTTGTTGTTGTTGTTGGGGGTTTGTTTGGTTGGTTTTTTGGGGGTTTTTTAGTAACAAAATTAAGATTAATCTGTCACATGGATCCACAATAGAGACAACCCTTAAAGGCCAGAGTGGCTGCATAAAAGATTTTCATTCCTGGTTTTGAGCATTACTCTCAAAGTATGGTAAAACAAAACCAACCCAAAGCAATCTACATTTTAAAGAGCTTCATGATGAAGGAACCATTGAAAATCCAAAACCAGGCAAAGATCAGTGCTTTGTGCCTCTTTTGGCACCTGGGGAGTCAGTTTAAGGCTGTGCACTGGGAGCAGGTTTTTATTCCTATATATTATGGAGCTGTAAAATAATTTCTGGATCAAACTGCAGCACAGCAGAAAATACATTTAAAGCAGTAAGTGCTACTAGAAACAAGATGCACTCAAGCCCACATCTCTTATCATTTCTAAGGCAATAGCTTCTGCCACAATGTGCAGCACTGAAGAAATTATCCCTTCATAGTTAAATAGCAAAGAAACAAAATTAGACCTTTTGTGCACATAAGGCTTTCAGTCTGTACAAGTACAATGGCCTCCAACAGGAATGATTTCATGTCATTAAAGCCTCATTCTCAACACTCTGCTCAGCTCATGTGAGCTGCATTTTCTTCATATTGATAAAAGCCATCACGATCTTCTTGTCCCTCTCTTTTAAAAAACCCCAAACTTCCATTTGGATTGTGACATTTGTTGCCACCATCCCTGTCAAACACTGATTCAAACATTAAAATCATCATTTCAGCACTTACTTTTCAGTTCAAATAAAGGTTTTGGAGTGGTTTGAGGTTTTTAAACTTCTTGCTTCTGCAGGGATGAACACTTAGTTTTTAGAGATGCTTTCTCCAGCTTTCATCTAACTAAAATATTTTTCCTTCAAAGGCCAAGGAAAAGCCTCACTACAGTAAAAAATGTTCACTAAACATCATATTTATCTACACATATAAGTCAGGCTATTAACAATAATTTTAAAAAAGTAGACTCCTTTATTTCATGGCAGATCTAAACAAAATATGAGCCTTCCTGTAAGAACAAGTAAATTTTAAAGAAGGCATCTTTAACCTTTCAAAATTTATCTAATATTTCTGTTGATTAGATTTTTGAAACTCCAGCTTTGCTGTCTTGGCTTTAAGTAGAACATATTTCCTCACTTTGAGAGATAATTAGTCTAAATATAGGTGTATATACAATAGGTTAGTAACAAATTACCTCTGTCTCAGTCATAAACCTACTGCTAAGGGCAGAAAGGGTTAAGAAATGACAAAAAGAGCTGCTGTGCTGTTTCTAAGCTTATTTAGAGAGTGTAATTCTCTAAATATTATTATTTAGCTTATTTAGAGAGTGTAACTCTCTAAATAAACCTTTATTTCAGCCTTTAGATGAACAAATTGAGGCTAGAAAGGACCAGAGTAGAGAATGACTTGCCCCAAGAGCCCTATACTGAAGCACAGCAGGTCCCACCTACCAGCAGCAGGGGCTTTAATAGAATCTGTGCAGCAGGGTCCATATCCAGGGAAAACCAAGCTTTTGAGTCGTGACAGATTTTCCTCAGCTCACTCTGAGGTGACCTTTGCGCCCACAGCTCCACAGCTCGATTTACCAAATGTCTCCTGAATTATGAAAAAGAGCTTCTCTCCAAGGGATTTGCATCCTGCAGATCATAAGTGCTTTTCCTTCAACTCTGAAGCCAACTTTGCTGCCAGGCACAGTAGTCCTATGGAAAACCTCACCGTGAAAAAAAGTTATTTAAAAAGGGACACTGTGCTTTGCTTGGTCTCTGAGCAACCAGAAACTACGGCATCATCTCTGTGACAACCTGAGTGCAACTCACACAAACTCCCAAGCACACCCAGCCCTGGCAGGACTCAGGGAGTGGAGGGAAAAGCTTTGATGGGCAAGTAATTACTGCAGGTTGTGGACTGAACCCAAGCATTTAGCAGGGCCCCAGAAACCTCCCAGTGTCTCACTGCCTTTCCTGTCCTTTGTCAAAAGGGTACTGACTTGTGCAGAAGCTCATGTAGATATCGCTTGCTGTGGAAAATAACATCCCCAGGGAAATTCTCACTGAAGTTGCAGCATTTTTGTTCCCCCACGCTGAAATCTTTGAAGAAGGCGGCACATGAAACTAAAAGGAACTTCACCAAGGCCCTGTCTCACATCTGTACAGTCACCTGTCTATGCACACAGTTTGTTTATATAGAAAGTTGTCTGTACTAAGCTCATTAATAGGATTTTACATACCTTACATATGATGGAATGGCATTTTAACAGTGTAAGTATTTGAACAAAAGTACCTGAAACTTGTTTTAATGTTAGGTTTAGGTATCTGTTATCTGAACGTATTTCAAGTCCTTCCTTCATTTCCCAACAAGTTATTGCCAGAACTACAGTATATGGCACTAAAGCATTCACACACCATGGGTCACCAGCACCCCCAGGGCCTTTCCCAGCTTTCCAGCCCCTCTGCCCGCAGCCTGGAGCTGCAGGAGGGTTATTGGCACACTTCCCAGCACTTGGCCTTGTTGAACTCCCTACAATTGGCCTCAGTCCATGGATCCAGCCTGCCCAGATCCTTTCCTACCCTGAAGCAGATCAACACTCTCACACAACGTGCTGTCATCTGCTGCCAGCCCAAGTGATGGAGTGACCTCGTCAAGCCTCCTTTCATTGCCAGTGAAAGCCATTTGGCTTGTCCTCCGTGCCACCTGCAGCCACTGCCACTGTGTGCACACCAGGAAACAGCCCAATCCCATTAGCTGACAATTACAAGTGATCAGCAGCATCCACTGCTTGACTGGTCTCTTTTCAGATACCTCTGTTTGCCTGAGCATTGATGCAATGCAACCAATCACAAGTGGGGCAAACCTCGATGTGAAGAGCCTGGAACACCCAGACAAGTCCAGCATGCTACTCTGCATACTTCCCAGGCAGCACCCTGAAATCAAGGTGTGGGGGGGACAGAATACCACGTTTTTCATAGAGAGTCTTTGCTTGCAGAAAAATTTGGCAATCCTAGTGCTCCACTGATGAAGGATAATTAAATAAGTATTTAAACAAGAATGGAAGTGTTGTTCTAAATAGTCTCAGCAGGCTGAGCACTCAGCAGTTCCCATCACCAAAATTGTTATGCAGCTAACAATCAGAGCATGTAAGTGCAAATAGGTAGCTAAAATAGCAAAGCACAAACTTGGTTTTGAGAACTGGAGTACACAGGTGCTAATGCACACACCGGCGTGACATGAAAAACCAGCAAAGGGCAGGGTGTCCTTCTTTGTTGCCCTTTTCCTTAAATTCCTGCAACATCACCAAAGAGGAGCTTACAGCAAGGGTTGCACTATTCTGCCAGCAAACTGTGGTTTTGCCAACGGAACAGATTGCAATTGACAGGTGGGAAAAGTGATCCTTGTAACCATTATACATCTGAGTAATTCAATTTTCTGCTGGTTCTTAATTTAGTACTTCAATGGTTCCCAGGTCAGCACAGCACATGCTAATTATGTACCTGAAATCCCCTTTGCAGTAATGAAGCAAGTCCTGCCCCTTGGGCTTACAAAGGCAGCTGCCACAAAGGCTCCAAGTGAGTCAGAACAGTGTCAAAGTGACATCTGATTCTGTAAGGATCAGAACATTTTACTTGCCATTAACTATGGGCCCCATCCTCCCTGCAGTTCCCACTTTAAGTGCCTGTGGTGCAAGGTTTTCCTTTGGGATTCTGCTTTTAAAAACAGTCAAGTTGCCAATCCAAAGTGGAACCAAGATGGATATAAACCCTGGGGACTTATTTAGCCCCATACCTCATGAAGCAAAGAGAGTGGGATTTTGACTTACATGATTTTGAACTGGACTTTTTCAGTTGTTATTCTGAAACAGCAACTTCGATATGGAAAATGGAAATCCAGAAAAGGAAAATCCCAAAAATGAAAATCCCTTCCCTACCAAGATCCACTGGCCTGGACTTCTGGGTATCTGCAAACTGAAGAGAGGATTTCACTGGTGATTGAGAAAAGCAGTGTCTGCTCTCATGTGAGCTCCCTAAAGCTGTCCTCATAGCTATTTAATTGACACATTTCTCACTCTCTACTACTTTTTTCTAATTCAAGTCTTAATACATAGGTGCTGCAAAGTCTCTGTATTTGTCTTCCCAACATTCCTAAGGAGTCACATGGACACCAGGCCCTCAGAGCAAAACAGGAGCTCAGGCATAGGATAGTCAGGTCCAAGGGCTGAACTAGGAGACAACATTTTCAGAGGAACTCATGCATATTTTGAAGGAGTCTGCAGGGTCAGATGAGCTCTAAAGGCTCATATGTCAAATAAATAATATCAGCCTGGCTTTTAAAGGGGAATCACCTGTCAAAAACATCAAAGGGTAAAGCATTTTATTCAGGTGCCACTTGGACTTTTGGGTTTCCTGCTCACTCACCCATGTGGTAAAGCAGACACTGAAGTATTTAGGGTGAAGCTTGATAAACATTTACAGGATTGGTGAGTAGCTCATTCCTCTGAACCCTCATCAAATGGTTTTTGAATCTTCATCAAATTTGTGTTCAGGGGCTGAGGTTCAGAGTTGGCTGGGACACTGTGCATTACAGGGGAAGTGATTTAGAAAACTGAGAAGGGTTTTAGCAGTTCAGTCATTTCCTCTTAATGTGAAATCACAATCCCATCCAAGCTGGGTGTCCTACTAATGAAACAAAATGGGCACTGACTAACTCAGTCACTTCTACATCTGTGCTGTCTCAGAATGCATTAGCCAGCAATTATTCAGCTGATAACACTATTCAAAAAACTTTACATCTTTTTTATATTCTCCCTCTGCATTACTTTCTTGAAAGGCTTATTTTAAAACAGAACTGCTTCCAGCATTGTATTTTATTATAATATTTGCACTTGTGTGTGGGGGAAGCGGTTTCAAAATAAAAGCATATTTAAAAAATAAACAGTACAAATAAAATCACTGACAGCAAGAATTAACTCCTTACAACTGACATGAATCTCATTACTGCTATATTTAAAAATAATAAATCTGGGGTTTTTTTCCAGAAGCAGTAGACATGACATGAGTGACACATCTGAAAGCAGGCCCTATGTCCACAGTCAATACAAGAAACATGCAACCTTGTTACCTACAAACATTCCAAGTAATTATTCCTGAAGCAGACTTGCACTGCTATTTAATCATGGGTGACAGGCTTCCCCTGATAAGCTTTGAGCACTTTGTGAAAGAAGCCTTTCTGCTTTAACACATCCTGAAGATCAGGAGGATGAGGAGGTCAGAGTTTCCCCTCAGTGGGGTTACATTGCATGGATAATTAAACCTGGCAGATTTCTTTGTCCTGACATGAACTCACAGCCAAACTTCCAGGCAAGGATGCTCAGCACAAGGCTGCTACCTGAGCATTTCCAATAACAGTGTCCTGACTGTCCAAGCCATTGAGCATTTACAAGTTTGAAGGCTTAAGTTTGCCAGCCTAATTTTGACAAGATACCAGATGTCAATACCTTCATATACCAAGAAGGATAAAGTTTGTGTCCATGAGACAGGCTTTGAACAGAGATGAGACTTCACATCTGACTTCCTCGGAATTAAATACATTATTAGTTGAGACCTGATACCTTTATCAGTTGATGAACATCAGCTTCTTATGCTAAACTCTGTATCTTTATGCCAGAAATGAGGAAAAAAATGTGTTTAAGGTCTTCATCATTCCAGTCATGGAAAAAATTATTACCAGATACAAGTAAAATACATCAGGAACTTTCCACACATACCGTCCCTTAAGCTAAATATGCTATCCATTTTCTGTTTCTTTGAATCTGACTGAAATTAAGTGGGTTATCTGAACATTTCCACTTTTAAAATGAGGAAGTCCTCATCATGTAGATGGGATTCTCTCCCTGTAATATTCTGATAAGCTCCTTCTTATCCTTGCAGCAACAACCCAGTATAGATTCTTATAAATATACCACTTAGTATAGATAGGTGCCTACTCTCAGGAACATCCTGCACCAAATAACTTGAGAGCCACCAACAACAACTTCCAGTACCCACACAGCTTTCTGAGGATGTCAGAAGAAAAAAAAAATCTGAGCAGAATTGTTCAGGGCAGTGGAAATCATTATTTATCAGGGTGTTTATATTTATGACCCTGACTGAGAGAATAAATTTATCTAAATCAAGCAGAACAGGAGTACCTCTTTAACCAAGAGTTACTTTACGTCCAGGCTAACTCCAGTTGGGCAGCTTCACAAATAAAGTGGAAATCACACACCATTTCATCCCAATTCCAATGTACAAACACTGCTTTCTCAAATGCACATATTGTCACATAACAGACCCAGCTCCCAGCGAAAGGACATGGACTTAAGCAAAACAGAAGCTGTTGGCAGTGGTCTAAAGTGATTTTTTTGAAAAAGGTGTTTAACAAAAAGCACTTCCCCTACCTCATAGCACACATCACAGTCTCCACATGCAGGCAGTTTCCTGGGTTTCCTACGAGCCCTTAAAGACCTGTGTAAACATAATAAAAGACCAGAAATGAAACGAGATCACTGATTGTAAAAGAAAGGTAACAAAAGAAAAATAAATCAGCAGTGAAAGAGACAGACAGAAACAACAACATATGAAACAAATAACAAAATTAATGGTGCTTCAGGAATTGTGACAGTGCTGACAGCAAGGCAGAGGAGCCCCACTGCAGTCCAGGTCTGTTTGCTCGTGATTACAATTCTGCAGCTTGTCCCCAGTCCTGTGTGACAGCAGTGTTTAAATAAAGCTTAGCAAGGAAACGGGTTTTATCACCAAGACTACACACCACACTCGGGGAATTATCTCCTTGGGCAGTCAAAGAAATTTTTATCTATTTCATTTGGTTTCAGACACGGGCTGTAATGATTGATTTCCAGAGGAATGCTGCCAAATCCTATTATTCTCCTGGAAACAATAGGAGAGAGCTTGAAAAAAATGTCAGGGAGACTTTTTCCATATGCTTTTAGATACAGGGAACTCCCCCCAGTGACTAGTAATCAACTCCTGGTCTGTCATACCTAAGTTTTTCTTACCATTTCTCTGATTTGAAGATAACAAAGAAGTTTTTAATCTATTTTAACAGCTCAGTCACATTCCAAATCACCTGATTACTCCATAAAACTACTTCATCCTATGAGAGAACCCCCATAATCTTGCTCATATACCAGCTACTAGTAACAATAAGGTTACTACCACACTGTTTTGGTGTCCTAGTTAATGTAGCATTAAGTGAATGCAAATAAATTAGCTTATTTTGATGGTAATTCAGTATTATAGTCAAAGACAAAAAACCTATGGGATCAGCTCATAAAACTGAAAGAACATACCATGAAAATGCTGGACAATTAACTGGTTATGGCCAAAAGGCCAACAAGAAACACCAGGATAAAAGTATAGGATTTAAAAGAACAGGGTAACATGTCTAGATTTAAATGCTTGTGTTACCAAAATATCATAATAAAAAATATCAAGAAAAAAAGAATTGGTAATGCTAAAGCTGGAGGAACAGACTCAGGTGAATGCAAATAAAGGCATTCCAATTATCTTATTAAATTTTCTGGTTTAAATAGATCCTCTCTTTAATAAATATTCTGACTATACTCAGGTTTTAATTTGCTATTCTTAAATTTTGAGTTGGATTTTCTAAAGTCAACTCAGGCTCTATGCTTTCAATGGGAAAAAAAAAAAAAGAAAAAAGATATTGGGTCTGCCTGGTTGGTTCCCAGTTAATGAATTAAGTAACCAAAATTGAAGAATCAGCTCAGATGGCAGAACAGAGCAGGTTATTATGTCACTGTGTGGTTTAACAGCCATGACTAAACATTATCAGATCCAAAGGGTGAACCACAATGGGAACAGACACTGCTACACAGAGGGAATAAAGCAAGGGGTCCTTCCCACCTCCCCACCCTCCCTTTCACCCTCCACCTGCACTACTAAAAAATATTCTTATTTTGCTGTTTATCACCCCAACAATTCATGGGACTAAACCAGAGTTGCAGCTTGATGCTGATGGAACTGTGTAGCTCAGCTGGACAGAGAGGGCTGGGTTTGTGATATGGCATCACTAAAAAATGTGACCAGCAGCTGATCCTACAGAGGAAAGAGAAAACTGCCTCTTCCTCCAGCTCCTGTGCCCTCAGACCCTTTTGGTGGCTGATTCAGCACCAGAAGTACATCTTTTTTCTTCTCTGTGTTAGTTCTGTGCCTGCTCAGCTGCTTGAATCAGTGCTCTGGAGAAAGTAAGCAGTGAGAACACACAGCCAAGGAGCACCAAGCATGGGTAAAGGAGTAGGTCAGAAACAGAGGAACTCCTTTTTGGAAGCTGGTACCTGGTGCAGGTAACAGCAGACAGAATGGTTGCACCTGTTCTTCCAAATAAGGAATGGAAATATGAGGGATAAAATCAGATGATTCAAGACTAGTCATAATTTTTACTAAGATGGAGCTGGCAAAAATTCATTTTTTCCTGAGTCCAGAAGCACTAAGTGTATCCACTTAAATGAGTAAACACTCAGGGTTTCCATGAGTCAACAAGCCCTTTACCAAAACAAGGCTTGCAAAATAAAACCCAAATGCATCAAACACAAGCCTGTCCAATATTTAGGTGCCTGCACAGAGAAGAGACCAAGTGACACCTCAGTGCTCTTGAATTTTAAAAATTTAATTCTCAGCCAAGCTGTACATCTCATCTTACTCACATATTTCCACTTGAGTGAACATTTAACATGAATAATGGTATTTGTTCCACAGCAGGAGGACCTCTGAGCTTCAATGGAACACACAAGCACACGACAGACTGTCCTGCCAAACAGAGTTCTAGCCTAAACCAAGTCTCAGCACATGGATACAGAGGCAAAAGAACCACAAAATAAAGATTCTATCCTGCTTTAGTCACTGCATTCAGTTTATCAGTGATGCCTGCTTTGCTTGCAAATGGGATAAGAAAGGTCAAAGGAAAGATGGGAATACTGAAGTATTTGGAGCTTCTATACACAGAAGAAAGGCCTTCCTCCTAATTTGAGAGAAGAAAACTAAAATAAGCTGAAATACAAAAATATAAAATTAAGCCAAATATGTTCTATTATACTTAGATCTGATGTACAATTGCTGTAAAATTGCACTACATTAACAGGGGGGAAAACATCACAGGTTTAACAAGTGAAGGGTCATGCAGCTTTAAAACCCTGAATTTATTCTGTTTCTGAGGATTTCTTTAGAACAGAAAACACTTTAGATTTTATTTTTTCATATTGAGCTTTATTATTTTTTCTGCCTTCAAAATTTGTCTTTAAATGCCTATCACACATCAGTAAAATAAATTCCTCATTACACTTTTTTTTGCTTTTTCTTTGAGATCATTGATTCCAATAAAGGATGTGAAAATAGAGCCATCCATGCTGCACAGAAATGTTTCCATGCAGAATTTAACTTAGGTTTGGGGATTTTTCTGAGCCTCCAGGCTGTAATTTGCTGAGGTTCATTTAATCAGCTGAGGTGCTATTATGGGAACAACCAGCTGAGGGAAGTTTATTTCTAATAATCTTCAACAAATCCATCAGAGAATACTCCTTCACACATCCATATTACAAGTATTAAAATAGACAGTAATCATGTTATAGTTATACAAAATCCTATACTCATTCCTAGAATTCTAGGATTAAGAATTAAAGAAACTCAGTGATGTGGTTCATTGAGTATTAAAGTGTGGTGCAGCTTCTAGCCTGGAAATTTAAAGTTCACTAAAAAAATTTCACAGGAACCTTATTCTGTGTCTGAATATGGTTTAAAATATAATACAAATATAACATTATTGACTGCATGAAATGGCAAGTGACACACAAATAACTTTGCTTTGAACAGTTAATTGCCCTGCATTTTACTCCAAGAGACACAGCATGGCCTGGAGGACAAAACTTCTTAGGCCCCTCTCATAATTTCCTTTACTTATTTAGACTGGGCTCTTCAGGGTATAGCTGAGCAAAATTATCAAAATACAAATAAATATCAATACTCTGTGGCAAAATACAGAGTAAGTTCTGCACATGGGCATACAACACACACCAGTATATCATGAAGATGACTGTAAACTACTTTTTACATCTGTTAGACATTCCTTGCCTTTCTTGTGATCTATTTAGAACTAAATTTTCATTTAAAAATCAAAATGCTGCAGGGTCCAATTACCAAGGTTCAGATTAGTACTTATTATTCAATTATTCATCTGCACAGTCATTAGTCCCAAGCTGTCAGGATTTCCTCCCACCCAAAAAAAAGTCAACAAAACAAAATTCAGATATTAATTAGGCTATTTTGGATATTATTGAAGCTGAAAATGCTTTTCTCTTGCAGCAAGTTGCTCTTTTATTTTAGAACACCTTTCAAATAGAACAAAATCTTTCTTTCCCCAATCAAGATCACCATCGGTGGGCCGTGAGTCTACCAAGTCAAGCAGTGATTCTACCAAGTCAAGCAACACCACAGATCCTGTCTAAAATAAACTTTGCACAACAACTTTAAGAAGTATGGGGAAAGCAGAGATATTTGTTAGCACCAGAATATGCAGTGGTAAGAGGAAAACATATCAAGAACAAGGAGTCCTTACCCAAAATTGTTGGAAGACCACAAAATTAGATGAATTCACTGCTCCTTCACATAAGGCTTGCTAGTTTATCTCTAGTATAAATGTTTATCAAAAAGCTAAGCCCACAGACAGTACTTGAATAGCTCCATTTTAACCTCCCTATCCCAGAACAACTGATTTATAGTGGTGGTGGCCAGAGCTCCACCTTTTTAAACTCAACAGCTTCACCTGCAGTTTGTTAGTCAAGTTTGCAGTTGCAGGTGTGGGGTTGCCCTGCAAAAATCAGTGAGGAATTGGCTTCAGCTGCTCCTTGGGGTGGTGGGAGGGACAACAGGAAGGGTGTTCAGGCACTGGCAGGGGCTGCCCAGGGAGGTGGTGGATCCCCACCCCTGGATGTGCCCAAGGAATGACTGGACGTGGCACTCAGTGCTCTGGGCTGGGGGTCAAGGTGGGGATGGGGCACAGGGGGGACTCCCCGACCCTGGAGGTCTTTCCCAACCTCAGTGATTCAGGGATCCTGTGAGAATAAAGATCTAAATCGCATCAAGAGATGCATCAAGTTAGATTTATTTGTGATGCATAGGAATAAAGATATGCATATGGACTCAGGCAAGCAAATTAAAAGTTTTTATAAACTTACTTACCACTAAATGTGACATCAACAAGGATACATTTGTCAACATAAACACAGGAAATTATTAGAGCAACAAAATGCTGGAATAATTCTTTTGAATTGTCTCTGTTGCATAAAATGTTAAAATAATTTCTTTTTTTTTTTTCTCATTCAGGTCTGTTACTTAACATTTCAGGAACGTTAGGTGTTATTTTCTTCCATTTAACCTGCAATAAAACCAAGGAAAAATAAGGATTAAATGGAATGGAACAAGACTGTGCCATATTAAAGGCCATAGCTATATGAAGACCTGAAGGAGCAATGCTTCAGTTGTGACAATATAGATTGGTATGCACAAAATTTAATAATTTCTCCCTAAATAATTACTGATTTTCTTTGAACAGCTCTTAAGAACTTGAAGTTTTCCTGCAGTATCTCTCTGGCTGGAGCACATGCCCTCTCTGTAAGTGTGACCTTGTTTGAAGAAGACATCATTTTCTATTACCACTCCCTCAGAATTAGAAATCCATAACCTTTTCCTTCACTGCCAGTTACAAAAAGTGCCATTAAAAGTGGACACATTCATGTTGCATGTGCAGATTTGTTTTAATACAGTGCAATTTTTTATTCATGCTCCATTTCCTTTTTATAGGCCGAGTTCCCAGTGGAGTCTTGCACTTCTCAGAAATATCCTTGCATGCTATACCAATCTCCTAAAAAAAAACCAGTAAGTGGAGATGAAAAATAGTCCCTGCTGAAGTTCCTGCTTGGGCAGAGTCAGTGTGGCCTCGTGCAGTAGTTTTGACTGCACTGCTTTGGTAGAGGAGTTTCCTCCAGGAAAGTGAACCTTGTCTTTTTTGTTTCAAAAGGCACGAGACAGCGGGAGCCTGGAGTGTGGGCTGTAGAAGAGGGCTCCTTTTGCCTGAGGACTAGTGTGTTAATTAGAATGAGGCTAGCACAGCAAAAAGTTGATTCCCTTTGCAATATGTTTTTGCCTCTCTGCTGCAGGATCTGTTTTCACAGAAGCAGCTATTTATGAACCGAGTTGTCATGTTCTGTCAGGAAATCCATGACTATTCCTATTCTCTGACGGCTGCTCCTTCTGACTGCACCCGTGGCAGTTTGCCTCAGGATGGCTGTACCAATCCTTTGCACTAAGAAACATCCTTGATTTTGACTCCCTTTCATCTTGTGGCACAAACCCCATCCCATCTTCAGCAGAAGTCCTAATTCTTAGCTGTGCTATTCACATCATTAAAAAGCATCCTCTGCTTCCTGCTTACTTCCTATTTTAACAAAGCATAAGAACAGTTCTACCAGCAGCTATTCTTTCCTGTGCAGTGCTTCTCAAAAGGAGAAATAATGGATCCAGTCCCGACCTAAACCTCGTGTACAGATGGCAGGGACTGGCAACACGGGTAAGGAACTCCTGCTTTGAGCTCTCCTTTCCAGTGGAGTTCAGGCAGTTGTACATGATTGTTTTTTATAGCAGAGCTTTACATTCACTGTCCCTTGGAATTTTGATACCAAGCTACATGATCATTATTCCTCTTGCCACTTTCCTTTCTGTGGCAGAGAACCCTTCGTGAGTTGATGTGAGAATCAGATCTTTGATAAAGTGAGCAGTAGAACATGGGTAGTTATAATTACTCAAGAACCTCTATTTTTTATTAAGTTGTGATGGTCAGAACAGGCAAAGGTAAATACCTGCCCCTGCAAATATGTTTTTCCAGTGTTACCTGAGCTCAAAGCTATTTTTCCTAACAGGGAGCAGGGAAAGATGAAGTGACCTTTGAGATTAGCTTCAAAACTGCATTCCTTGCTTCAAACAAGTCTGGAATCAGTGCTAATTAATCTGAAAGAGTAGGAAGGTAACGAGAGTTGTGAGGTAAAAGTGTTTACATTGCTGCACGTGCATTGCTGCTAAAACAACAAGAGATACTGGTGGAGTGGGGACCAGTTGGCTTTTCATACTTACTTTGTTGGAATTACAGTTAGAGAAGTGTAAATATCTTTAGACTTAATGATCTGCAGAATTATGAAGTTAATGAGGATCTTCAAATATCTCAGCAGTGCATTAATTTTTCAACCTTAAATCATTCAGCTAAAATTTCCAATTATAAGCTTCCCAGGCTGAAATCCTGGCCCCAGCACAATTAAAATTAGTTTTCTCATTGACTTTGATGGAATCTGGACTTCACTTTTTCATGTGTGTATTATTCCTGTAAACCTGTGTGTGCAAACTTGTGTGTTTTAAACATCACTGAGACTCTGGTATCACCAGGTGATTCCCAAAGACTGAATCTGCTTTAGAAGTCATGTAACCCATCTGTCCAGGACATAACTCAAGCCCTTTAAATGATTTTTCCTAGGTTTTCCTAACGAGTCCACTAGTAAGGCAGAGACCCAGATGTCATTTTGGAGCCAGCACAGGGTAGGAGCAAGCAATCAAGCTGTATTCTGAAGAGAGATGCGGGCCAGAAGGCTGAAAAGGCACTTTTGGTGATACTTGTCTCTGTGTTATTGACCCTGAACCACAAAAAAAAAAAATCCCCACAAGTACCCTGGTGAGTGAAGTGTGAGAAAGCAACAAGGCCCTCAGTCATGCTGGTTATTTAATGCACACTACATTCATTTTAGGGGAGCCCCTGGTGGTCTAGGGGGTAAAGGCGCCGCGCTATCACCGCGGAGACCCGGGTTCGATTCCCGGTCAGGGCCACTCCCGGGCAGGTGGGGCTCGTTAGCCCTTAAAGGCAACCCACCTACGTCCTAAGGACCTCGCTGCCACCGTCCAAGCTCGCTTGGCCCCGGCAGATGAACCTTAGGATTAAAGGGTGGGCTCAGTTCCGCGCACACTGTGTCTCACCTAAAAAATCCAATGCGCAGGCTGGAAGGTGGAAAGACCTTCCCCGGATCTTCGCTCGCGAAGACTGGCCATTATACATTCATTTTGATAGAATTCCTAGCTTTCCTTCTGCTTCTGTTTAACACAGTTTCAAAATTTGCACGGGAAAGTGGGTGGAATAAGAGAAATTAATGGCATTTTGAGGCAGGCTAAGCTGGAACACTCATGTGGCAGCCACCACCTCTTACTGATTCTGTAGCTTGGAGAGACACAAACCACCCTGGACAAGGAACCTTCTGGAGACCCTTAGGCACAATCACCCTGCTGCAAACCTTCCACTCTGTAAAGTGCAAGCTGCCCTGAAGAGCAGCAAAAATATATTTTAGCAAGATCAAGATGCCTGCCTGGACTTTGCTTACTGCCCTTTTCGAGAGTCACATTTGGAAACCTGGATCTCAAAGTTAATTTGTTTGGGCACAATTATCAGTAAAGGCTCCTTGATCCACTCGAGAGCCTAGAGCAGCTGCATAAAAACAACCATCAGTTCTCTTCAGTAACAATTCCCTTTTCAGATTTAGTTCAGTTGAAATTTATTTCTTAGGAAAGAAGCTCCACAAAAAAAAAAAAAAAAAAAAGGAAATAAAAAACAAGGAAATATATGTTGAGGCTTGGCATGCCCAGTTGTTCCCTAAGTGTCTGAAGCATTCAAACAGATCATCAGGCTGCCTCCTCCAAACGTTTTCTGATGTTCACCAGAGTAGAAAGGACACAGCTGAGAGCTGCCAGCTTTTCTTTCCATGTGTTGCTGATGTAATGACTACTGTAAGTGCACGCAGTTATTGCCCATTTGACCTGTCCTCTGTTCCTCTTCCTAATGGTGACAATTCTCTTTACAGGGGGTCACATGGCAGAAAATCAGGCTGCTCACCACGGAGGGTATTACTGAGATGATATGATACGTGCATGACCCAGAGCTCTCTGTAAGGAGTGCCCAGACATAGCTGAGGCAACTTTAAATGAGACAGCTCAGGTACAGACAGCAGAATTGCAGCAGGATGGAGCTCAGCATAGGCTCATTCACCCATTCTGACAATTCCCAGTTAGCTATAAAGCAACAGTCTTACTGCCTAGAAGGCTGGCAGAGGTTTGTGTCCGATGTCTGTCATGGGAAGGGCAGAAATATGAATAAACATATATATATATAAATCAGCCTATACACAAATGTGCTTTATGCTTTTTGGTTTACATAAAATCCATTTTCTTTATGTAAAATCTATTTTCTTTAGGAGCTAAAACATTCACAAGTATCAGGTAAAGTACAGTTAGGATTGCATTTTGGGTGAAGCTGCACAAGTGAGAGGCACAGACCATGAGACAACAGATAGGCTGGAGATGTGCTTTAGCTTTCATTCCCCTTTTTGCCCACTCCTACCCTCTGAGAGCATTTTCCTCAGTGATTTTGGCTGTGTTCTGTTTTAATAACCAATGCTAACCCTGCTTAACAGCAAATGCTGTACTGGGGATGAAGGGGGGAGCATCCATGTGTTTCCTTTACTCAGGAATATTCAGCCTGATGTGGATAGTGAGCAGCAGCCTCACCTTCCCTGTTTGATATATGTGCTCTGGAAAACAAAAAAACACTCAAGGAGCTCCTTCAGAATATTTATAGGCAAGAGGAGCTCAGGAGGTGAGCCAGTGACAACAGCATGCATATCAATAACTTAACAAATACACTGGAGGGGGAAACATCTTGCTGATCTTATACTGGGGACAAAGAGCACAAAGAAGCATGATTTAAATATTAAATATGGAAAGGTTATTTGTAATGTTAAACTGAAGAAAGGGATTAGTAGATGGCAGTGATGCATTTCTTCTAACCTACTTCAGTGGAAATATTCAAAATTCGTATTCAATGAATGTTCAAATGTCATGAATATTCAAAATTCCCGAGGATTTTTTTAAGGCTCCAAAAAATAAGCTCTGTCTCTTTGCTTTCTGATTTGGGCAAACGTTTTCAAGGAAGTACAAAATCTAAAAAGTTTCCCAGACTCATAATAAATGTGTGTATAAACACATTGCTAAGCATCCATACCCTCCTCCATGAAATGAGGGGTCTCATTTTCAATTTCTGAGTAGTGCTTAACACAGCAGTGAAATGCCCTTTGTGCTACCCCTGTAAGAGCAGTGGTGCACAAAAACCTCAGCATAAGATGTCACCAGTCAGTCAGACTCTTTCCTGATGGATTTACTAAATGACAGATTTAAGAGAAGGAATCTGCTATAAATCTAAAAAACCCCACCCCAACATATTCAATGCAGATTAAAGTGCTTTTCAGTCACTGTAAAAATAAGATATTTATTTGCTTAACTTTTTCCATGCCAGGTGACATAACTCCCCTGCGCTGTTTGGCACATTGTAGACACAGATATACAAACAGAGCACCATAGAATATTGTGGTGTGACACTATAGCAGTTATAAATTTATACAATCATGCCCTTTTTACCCAGGAACTTTGTGCTGAATTTACTGTGGTGTAGGAGCAGGGCTGTGTTGGTTCTCTCTGGATATCTGGTCACTTTAAAGCTGAAGATTAAACGAAGTATTCATTTTTTCTATCACATTGTCAAAAGATAGCTAAGAAGATTAGGGGGGGGGGGAAATTTTATTTCTTTAAATGAAAGGAGATGAGCTCCTAAGAGGAGCAAAGACATATGGAATGACAAAGGGTGAATGATGGAAAAGAAGTGCTTGGGGTGTGTTTAAAGAGAAAGCCCCTTTTCTTCTGTAATTCTCTAATTCCTGCTATTCTAGAGCAGAAAAGAGTGTGCCCTGCTGAGCATCTCTGCAGAGCTAATGGGGCACCTTGTTGTGTGCTCCACTGCCTTGCTTTTTAACCAGAATTCCTGGTGGGGCACCATTTTTAAATCCTAGAGCAGGCTGGTGCCAAACTCTCTGGCTACAAATGGAGCTCCAGGGACCAGAATTCCTGCTTCCTGTGTTCAAACAGTGTGAGTCCAGCCACAGATCAGATCCCTCAGCAAAGGGAGCAGCTGAGCCTGCAAGTTGCCCTGTCTTTTATTGCTTTGAAATACAAGGACTGAGGCCCTTTGGAGCCTGTCAGTGCTGTGCATTACACCTGACAACACACGGAGGTGCTGGGACCAGAACACCTTCCCTACACAAAGTCCCTCACCCTACAATCTCCCCAGGTGTGGTTTAGGTACCTTATTCTTGTCACATTCATGTGCTTTGAGCAGTTAGAGATGGAAAGCAAATGAAAAAGAATAAAAACAATGCCATGTTTTTTGGAGCAAGAACCCATTCCCATTGGAATGTTCTTTCATGGGGGAACATGCTGAGAAAACACAGTGACAATGAAAGCATTTTGAGATCAGGAATGCTTCAAATTCTATACCTTTTGCTTTTATTTATCAGATCCTCTTGGAAGTAACTTCATTTTTGGTCAGTAATTACAATGTAAAGCAATCTGCGCTTCAAATCCTTTCCCCTTCATGAAATTCAATTTCAGAGATATGCAAAAGGGGGAGTGTAAGTGCATTTAGGATTCCTTCAGCCCTTGTTTCCAGCTCTACTTTTACATATTGATCCTCTGGGGCACTTCATTCAAATTTCACAGGATTTCCTACTTTTAGGAGATGTGGCCAGTTCTGCAGATCAGCTGCTGGGCTGATCCCAGTGTTTGGCTACTGTTTCCTGCATCTTCATGCAATGAGGGGCTTGAGTTCCACTCCTGGCTAAATGAAATCCTCCCTTCTACTGTTGTTCTTTGCTGTGTCTGTTTTCTGATATTTCACCCCCAAACTGTTTATCTTTATACATAATTTCTTAAAACGTTCTGCAAACAGAGGCATCCAATATTATTATTTTCCCTCCGAAGAGGAATTGAAAAGGAATAGTGTTCCTGTGCCTTGAAAAGGATCATGCTTGTGATTTACTTGTGGCACTGTCAGGAACATCTGAGGAGCTCAGGTATTCCCAGATGGGAGCAAACACACCAGGCCTCCCCTCTCTCCAGTTCTGGGTTCCTGTTACCACCCATAAACGAGTTCATTGCTGATTTCTACTGACTCATAATCTACTTACTGCCAGGAGTTAACAAATGCAGAACCGCAATCTTAAACTCCACGTATAAATAATTTTATGGACAGCTTTAACCAAGTTTTTCCTTTAGCTTTTCGTGGAAGTTCCAATTTCAGGAGACAGTGTCCATACAACCATCCTGCGCAGAGTAATTAAGGCTGATCTGCTGTATTAATTAAATTAAACTAATTTATTCTCCCACTGGATTATTTGAGGGTAAGATCAGATGCACAGAGAAGGAAATAGCCAGATTTTACCCTTTTAAACTGTCCTGCCCTTCTAAAGATTTTCCGCTGTCAGACTTTCCCTGTCATTAACTAACCCCACACCTCGAGGCTTTGAACTGCCAGCTAGAAAGGCTTTTGGGGACTTTGGGACTTTTTTGGGACTTTCTGGGATCAGTTTCTGTTTATTAGCCTTAGTATAAGCAGCAGTCACAAAGTTAAAAATTTAGATTGCATTGTGGTGCAAGAGCAAGAAAAAAACTCACCCCCAAATAGATTGGTTTTTAAATTATTGCAGCAGAACAGCTGGGTTTTGCACAAATATGATATTAGAAGTTTACTGTCTTGCTGCTTTCCAGACCAACAAGGGAAGTACTGATCAGCTTATTTGTAGGGTCAGGAAATCAAGCCCTGTTGATTTTCTGGGCCATCATGTGTAGTCTCCTGCTGCTCAGGGAGCCACATTGTCTATTCTCATTTTTGGGTGATGAATTTTCCCTATTAGGTGTTTCAGACCTTCACTCCTTGCAAAGACTGGAACATTTTTAGTTTCTTTAATGCATTTATTAGTGTGTTAGAAATGTAAAAATAGTTTTATTTATTGATGAATGAAGTTCCCCAAGCCATAATGAATAAAGAATAAAAAGCAGTGTTTTAAAGGAATTAGGATTAGCAAATGCCTCGAAGCAGAATTGAGATAACACAGTAAGAAAAAGGTGAAATTGTACTATGTCTGAATGTGAAAGATAAAGTAATTTACAAATATATTAAAGTGGAATTTACAATGACTTTTAAGGACAGCATTTTTTACCTCTCTCTATGAGTGGAAAATGGACATCAGCTTTTATGATAAATCTATGCAGATATCCAAAGGTTTAACCTGATGGCAAATCTTCTGAGTATCATAAGTCTGGTATAACTAAGTGGAAGTTTATTGATTTTCCCCAACATTACTTTTTTGCTGAGCCTCCACAAAATTGACTTTATCTATCCATTAATAAATGTCTGTTGATAAAACTGAGGACCACTGGAAGCCTGTTGGTAATTGAAAATATCTGTTCTTCAGTATTACACACACACAATGATGCTTTTGGAGCTTTTGGCCATCTAGTGGGATGTCTTAATTTATGTCTTACTAGTGAAATACTACTTTTTAACCCAATTTGATATTATGGAGTAATTTGTATTTGATATTTAAAGACATTTGTCCTTCTGCCCTAGACAATTTTATGTGACCTCTCTTGGAAACGAAAAACAAAGTCTCTAAGTCTATAAAAGATGTATAAAATGTATTTTTCTTGTTTATAGTAAAGGAAGTACTTTGTCGTGATTTCCAACATCACATTTAGACATCTGACATCTACAAACAATGACTAGTTTGGCTTGTCTTAGACATTTATGTTAGCTTTGCTGAAAGCAACACTTCTCACCCTGTGAGTCTCCTTTGTGAATTCCTGTAGGAGTTGGATTTACTTGTACAATAATTCATGATGTCAACTGTCAGTCCTGTAAAAATCCTAAATTCTGAGTCATTTACAAAGCCCACTTTTAGTTCCTGACAAAGATCACACCCAGGAGAACCAGTCTGTAGGTGCACTTGGTGAAGAGTTGGGGAGATCAAAGGGTATATATTAAGGTGAATGCACTATTTTTAACAATAAGGATCAAATTCAACAGTTGATTTCTCAGAAAACACTAAAACACTTGACCTCTGAAATCCAGCTGCAGAAAGGTAAATTCAAGTTTCTTTACATATGTCCTGAACTGGGTGGAAATACCTAACCCAGAGAAAATAACTTAGGAGTAATCCTTCAAGCAGATTTCAGGGAAATGGTCAGAAATACACTGTGAGACTGTCTGGCCCAGCAGAGGCCTTAAGTTTTATGCAGGTTTTTATGAATGGTCTGAGTATTTAGGGCAGGCATTTCTGTTCTCTGAATGTCCCTCTCACAGCCAGAGGCTGAGGTGCTGTTTCACCAGTGCTGGTGAGCTGCAAACTGAGCCAGGGGAATGTGTGCTCCACTGATCCTAGAACTGAGCTGTACTTCAAAGTCTGTGGAAGTGTCAAAAAAAAGACCAAGGGTGTCCCTCCTCCCTTGACTTGAAAATTGGGGAAGTAGATAAAAAGACTTTTTCTCATCCTTCATCACTGTGATTCCCCTTGTATCCAATAAAGGATGGAGATTTTCCTTAGTTTTCTTTTTGTTGCTGCTGCATTTATAAAAGCCCTTTTTGTTGTCTTTGACAGCAGTAGCCACATTAAGTTCCAGCTGGGCTTTGGCCTTTCTAATTTTCTCCCTGCATGAAATCATGACATCCTTGTAGTCCTCCTGCATTGCCTGCTCCTTCTTCCAAAGGTCATAAGCCCTCATTTTCCCTGAGTTCCAGCCAGACCTCTCTGTTCAACCAGGTACTTCCCCAGCAGCTCATCTTTTCAGCTCCATGGTTCCCACACTGGAGCCAATTCATGTCTAACCAACTCAGAGGTGGGATTTGTCTGCCCCTCTGTTGTAGGTGTTTCCTCAGGTACCTTCAACACGTGTCAGTTTAGCTATCTAATGTCATTTATCACCTTGTAAATCTTACCCACGCTGTCAAAATCTGTCAAGCCGCACAGGAAACATTTCCTAGTGACTGAATAAATGTATATTGCTCACTGTTCAATGTATTTTATGGACTCTGAGAACAAAAATTCCCACCGCTAAAATAAAAAGCAAGCTCAAGACCTGAAGCTGAGCTTCTAGGAGAAGGGGTTTGGTGTTAAAACTAAAAGATAGGCTGGGGAGCGAACCAGAGAGCAACTTAAAGGATCATGCTGAAAAGGATGGAGATAATCCACTCTGGAGTTTGAAAACTGAACTTCTCAGATGCAGCTTAGTCTGCTTCCTGGTGTTTTCCCAAGGTGAGTAAGTTTCTGTGGTTTGGGGTTTTTTTGCCCCTGGAATTCTCAGTCGAGCTGACTGCATCTTTCCTTTCTCATTCCATTTTCCTCTTCCATGTTGCTAAGAGGTTTCCATGGCAATTCTAATATTGGATTAAGGAGGACATACTACTGAGGGTAACACATCATCTCTTAGCATGTGCTGACATGCTAAGAACTGCTACCAGCGGATGTCAGTAACAAAAGACAGCAGAGAGAAATGATGGAATATCAGCAGGCTGCAGGGAAAAAAGCAAACAGCTACTCCTCTGATCCTCTGCAAACAGAGATTCACTGATTTTGATGGAACTGCACAAATTTCTACTACTTGAAACCTCAGCCCCAACAGATTGCACTTGTACTAATTCCATGAAAAGCAGTGGAATTGAGGTTGCCTGCACTGTCCACTGATGCCAGAAAACATTAATTCAATGTCTCTTTGCCCTTGCACTGAAGACACTCTGAATGACATTCTTTCTCTTTATAACACTCAATATTCATATTTCCTGCATGGCCTCTGACTGTGACTAGCAAGAAACTTCAAAGAGCTCAATAATTGCAGCTCTTGTACAGAACTGTTGTGCCCTGGGTGGGACTGATATTGTTCAAAAGGAATCAATGAATTATCAGAAGGCTATCAGCTTAATCCACAAAGGGCAGTAAAGTGCAAATAATTGTCTCTTTCTGTTGGGAGGTTAATTTATTGTCCCAAGGTGTTTTATTGATTCAGCCCCCAAAGATGTGGCTCAGTGTGCACTTTCATGCAGGTTTCTGTGTAGAGAAACCAACTCTTTTGCTTATCTGGTGTCACATCTGAGGGCTGGGCTGGAGAGAAATATCTGGAGATTCCATCTTCCTGTTCAGTGGGAGCTCTCTCGTGGGGAGGAGGGATGTTTCTCTTTCTGGTACAGTCAGAAACTGAAACAAGACCAAAGATCTGATTCTCTCCAGCCACTAAACATCTGTCTAACAGTCACTGCAGGCCTGGTCCGTGTTCTGAAAAGACTCTGTCAAGAAATTTAGAATGTTGAGGTTGGAAACTATCCATGATAACCCACAAACAGCAACAGTACTATCTACTTTATCTAAACCTGGCAGTTCTGACTGACTTAGGAAATATAAGGATATTCTGGATATCACCTCCTGTTGCCTCACAGGGCACCCTGTTCATTGGGACAGCCAGGCTTTTAGCTCAGCTCTTCAGCCCATGTAACAAGGTATTTGTTTGTGGGCAGTCTTAGAGCTGGCTCAGTGAGATTAAGGCTTGTCCAGCTGATGGGATCCCGGTTTTAGCTTCCTGCCAGTTCTGGAAGGGTGGGCAGGATGGATGTGCTTTGGTCAGGATTTGTTTTCAGAGCTCTGATCCCAAACACGAAGTCATGCAGCTGGGAAGACAGACGGTGCTCAAATGAATGGATCAGCTGCTTTTCCGGGAAATATTTGGAGCCATAGCTCTACCTGCTGGAACAACGGGAGATGACACTGCACCAAGGGGCTGGGATGAGAAAACTGTCTGGATGCACCTAAAAAGTTCTTTTCCTTTCAGGATTCCCAATTTAGCTTCTGTTTGCAATGGCAGAAGTTTTCACGAGTTTTTGGGGTTCCATGGCATAAGGTGGGAGAGATCTCTGTCCCTTCCTTGCAATCCCTGCTGGAAATACTTGGGCTGCACCACAAACCAGCCTTTCTCTACCAGGGGAACACGTAGGTTTAGGACCTGCTCTCGTTTAATCTCCTTTAAAATTTCTGACACTGGCTGATTTAGACAAGCTTAGTCAGTGGTCTATTTTCTAATGAACAGTAAAGACAAAATAAAATGGCAAGGTGGCTCATGGATAACATTTTCAGGGGCATGAGTTGAGCACTTCTAAACACTTCATAAGGTGCCACTAAGTTTCTATGAAGGCAGTAACAGCTAAAAATCTAAGTGACCCCTTTTGGGTTTATATAATACACTGATTTACAGTAGTTCTTTAATACTTTGTTTTGATTTTGTTTGTGTGTTGTTTTTTTGGAAAAGCTTTGTACTTCATACCAGTCAGGCTCAAATCAGCCCTATTACAGAATGAGCTTTCTCCAGAAAGTCTGCTAAATTTTTTATTTCTATAGTGCTTCTATCTAAGATTCTCAGTTCTGCTTTGCAAACACTTATTCACAAGCCAAGCCATATTGTCAGTGTTATCATCTCTATTATTCTCTTTCTGATGCACAAACCACCAGCACATCTTCCAAAGCTGGCCAAAACAGTCACTTATTTCACAAAGAACTGAAGGGAAAATAGATTTTAAAAACATCATCAAGTCATTTGTGTGGCTTTGTTAAAAATGCATTTTGGTTCTATGAACTTATTCTCTATTTCAAATTTTTAGGTTTGCAATCAACATTATTTATTGGAGTGCATGGGATCCTTGCTAAGAAGCATTTTTGCTTTATGTTTTCTGTGAGAAAAAAAGAAATGGATTTGTTGTTAGTTCTTTTTCCTCCTAATATTTCTGACACCTCTCCAACACTGAACACGGAATGCAAACTCTCCAAACCTGCAGAATCACAGGATGGGTCTGCCTGGAAGGGACCACAGTGGCTCATCTGGTCCCACCTCCCTGCTCCAGCAGGGCCATCCCAGAGCACATGGCACAGGATTGTGTCCAGATGGTTCTGGAATATCCCCAGTGAGGAGACTCCACACCCTCTCTGGTCTCTGTTCAGTGCTGGGTCACTGCCCAGCAAAGAAGTTCTTCCTCATGTCCAGGTGGAACTTCCTGGGCATCAGTTCCTGCCTGTTGCTCTTGTGCCATTGCTGGCCACCCCGAGCAGAGCCTGGGCCATCCTCTGCCCCCTCCCTGCAAACCCTGACACACATGGATGGGGTCCCCTCTCAGTGTCTCCTCTGGAGGCTGAACAGCCCCAGCTCCCTCAGCCTTTCCTGCTCCCAGGGATGCTCCAGTCCCCTCATCATCTTCATAACCTGCAGGATCTGCTCCAGGAGCTCTATATCCCTCTTATTCCGAGCAGTCCAGAACTGCACACAGCACTCTAGATGTGCCTCACAAGGCTGAGCAGAGGGGCAGGATCACCTGCTGCCAATGATCCTCCTAATGCCCCTGGGATCCCATTGGCCCCCTACAGCTGTATCCAATTTGCCAAAGGCCCAGCACACATTTATACAGCCCATACAGAAGCAGCTGCTCTCTCCTTGGCAGATGGCAACAACCCCAAGAACCCGCCAGGGCTGCTGTTCCTGCATGTTCTGCTACTGCGGTGCAAAACCAAACCCAGTAGCTAAGTCTGAGGTGATGCTGAAGTGGAGCTTGATCAGACACTCAGAAACCCCTCTTTAATATCCTCTCCTGCTGGCTTGTGCTTACCTTTATCACAAAGGGGAATTTGCTGCCTGTCAAGAGGGACAGTCAGCAGAAGCTGGAAGGATGCAGTGAGTATTTTTTTCATGTTGTCATTATTATAATACATGAAATAGCAACTTGGATTACCGTAGCAGAAGCTCTTTCAGTAACGCAAAGCAATCAGCATTTGACAATATAATTCTAAAATACCTTTTTAGGCCTGGACTAGATGCTATGTGCATGTATGCAAGGGCAAAGCCCGCTTTTTTCTGTAGTGTTTTTCCCAAACTTGTACTGTTCTGAGGATTGCCCTGTTGTGCTGAGAAGAGCCAATGCTCGAGGGACAAGGAGTGCAGTCTCATTCTGAAGTAAATTCAAAGAGTGGAGCCTTCTCTTCCTAAACTAGGATGGGCATCCCTCAAAGGGAAGTAATGCACAGGCATTTGGAATGGGGTCTGTGCTGTCTTATGTGGTGCCTCTGCTGGAGAGAACCATCCCCTGCACCAGCAAAGGGCCTTTTAGCTTTTGCTTTATGTCAGTCCTCTGATGCAGTGGCCAAATGAAGCTCTTTTCCAAGGTTTTCGTCTGTAGTGATACCCTGGCCCCTTGACATCTATAACAAAACTTACACAGCTCTCCCAAGGCCTGCAAAATTGTTTCCTCTTGCTCCAAAACCATGGTTTTAGGAACAGCTCTCTGCTTTTTTTGCTTATGTTGCATCTGCTTCTCCTTGGGTGTATCTACAAATAGAACGGGACCAACACTGCACGTGATTTATGACTGGCCTCTGCCAACTTCAGCTCTAGCATCCTCACAGGGGCGTAAAAAGTGGCCTTAAATGTGTCCAGAGAAAGATCAAGTAAAGTAATCCTCTTTATTAAGATCACTTGCATATTAAGAAAAAAAAAATTTCTGCTCAAAACAAGCAATGAAATTTTCATAATTTCATGCATAAATACTGAAACTCTTGGCTCTTAGTGCAAGTTTTTAATTGGAAGACTCTCCTTGTCTTGAAATTAGGAATTTCAATATGAAAAATCATGTTAAAGCAACATGAAGCAACAGAGCAAAATACAGCCTGCCCGTGGTTCTCCCTACCTCAACCTCAGTGGCAGCAATTTAAAAGAGCAAAGGAATTTTGTTGGAAATAATCTATTAGAGTGGAAACTAATTTTCTGATTGTCATGGAAGCTAATAACAGGAGAGGGCTGTTTTGTTGTACTTATTTGTCTGAAACTCCAGATGCCTTTAGGCATCATTATTGCTCCAAAGAAAGCAATAATGATGGTAATGAGAGGGTGAATGGATAATGCCATTTATGGCTGCAGATCTGCAGAGATCCCAGGACAAGGACACATAAATATACAAGCTGAAATGTGTGTGATATTAAGATCTCAGTATGCAGGCTCAGAAAGTAGGGAAACATGCTGATATACCCATCTGTGGTACTGATAGGACGTACCACCATGTATTTTAAAAACTGAGAGTACCAAGAAGGAAACCCACAGATTTTTTGTCATCAAAACCCCTGAACGTTGCAGGACTTTAATATGAGACAGAATCCTGGAAACATTTGGAAAAAAAACCAAACACCAAAATCAGCTGTTTGTGGTCAGAAGCATTTCAGCAAAAGTTAAGCACCTGCTTGTGTTTGGGGCTGGGGGATGTGCTACTGCCTTTATATTTTTGTTGTACACTGGCAATATTTTAGGTGAAGATGGAAGTATAGGTGAAATCAGTGTTGTCTAGTGGGCAGTTTGGTCAAAATGAAAGGTGAAGTAGGTCTGTTTTCATCATCATGACACTTCTCCATGTCAGCTGGTAAGAGAAAGACCTGATCAAAGGCAGACAGGAGCAGTTTGGAAAACATCCTAAGATGTGCTCAGAAAGTTTCATCCTGACTTTGGACCAGTCCAAGTTCATGATTAAAGTCTTCTGAAACTCCTTTTGCATCAGCTGAGCATGATGGCAATTACTGTGTAGGTGGAAACACCTTGTGACCCAGGCAGGGCTGGTGGAAGGATGGGAGCTGAGCTGTGTTCTACATCTTTGTCTGCACGAAATAGCACCGTTCTCTTTGAAATAAAGGCTTCCATTTCTTTCCAGTGAATTTTCAGCAGGTTGTTTTGAAGCAGCTGTGAGGCTGCCTGGGGTGACTGTTTCAACATTGCTGAAATTGAAGTGCCTCACATTAGAATTAAAAGTGACCCTGTGCTATTGTGGAGTCGAGGACTGGAATAGGAAATCCGAGAGTTCCCCTCTCTGCTGGCAGGGAACCGTGCTTTCTTACTTAGCAGAAACAGGAGGAGGGAATCGGGTTTCCATAGTGATCCATGAGGAAAGGACACGGTTACCTGGAAACAGGACTGCTGAAAAAGCCTTTCCTATATTTGTTTATTGATGAGAGATCCAAACCAGCTCTTCATTCACACTGGAGGTTGGACCCGGAGCAGCTGCTCTGCACCAGGTTTGAGCACAGGCAAGTAGAGTGAGATACCAAGAACTTTCAGTGGGACCTCTACCACCTAGAAATGACTGTTTCTGTTTCTAAATGAAGTCTCTATTGTCAAAGGCTTAAGGAAAGTGGCTACTAATTTGGAATGGTTGCTGCAGTCTCTGGTCCCGCTTCTCTCACTCCTCAGACACAGGCAACTTCTGCAACACCTGGGATTTCCTAGGATGTATTCACAGAGTAATAGGAAGCCAAATCCCTTTAAGGAGATGCCTGGAATAGGTTCAAGAGCTCCCCAAAAGTGCTGAACAGGGTTAGAATGAAGGCAGAACACCAGGCAGCAGTGTGATAATTTGGCCAGCTTTGCCCGAAAGAGCAATCACAGATAAATTAGAAATCTGCTGATTGAGGAAATACTGGTTGGGTAAGGAAGAGGAGGAAATATTTAGGATCATCTCATGTTCTTCTGAGAGGGTTCTCATTTCTTGGGAACAAGGGCATGAAGATTGTGCTCAGCACTAACTTAATGCCATTTCATGTCTGTTCAGTTAAATCAGGAGAAAAGTTAAGCCTGTGATTATGAGTTGTTTTCACTTGTCTCAGGTTCTAATTCCAGCTTGAGACTTAATTCCAAATCCTGTCTTTGATAGCTGACTCTGAAATCCTTCTGAAACAAAGAGAAAAAAAGAGAACTCTTACCTGGCTGTGTAATGAGGAAAACTAATCAGATTGAGCTCTGAAGCACAATTAAGTTATTGCTCTAACATAGTTTTCTGGTAGCTAACAAGAGCTCTTTTGTCCTGTAAATATTTAATTCCTTCTTTGTTTATTTAAAGAAAAACTCCACCGCACAATGTCTCAAAAGTATTCTTATGGCAATCACTTCCCTAGAATGACTTTCTGTTCAAAATGTAAATATTTCCTTTTATCTGCTTGAAGACAAGCTTGAGTGCAAGCCTTCCCTAAGCCTGTTTCTTTTGGTAGAGATAAAAAAGATTTTAGGTTGAGTACCAACAGTGTACTTATTCATACTTTTAGATATTTTTACATATTTATAGGTATGTAGTTGTGCCTTAGGAAATTGGTCTCCTGAATGGTCCCTTCAGTCCCCCGGTATGCTTAAAAGCTTTGTTAAGTTGACATCACTAAAAAAAGGCCATTATTTTCCCTTCATGCTTTTGCTTCCCACATCACCCAAAGAAAGAACACTGCAACTGTGAGAACTACATGTTACTCCTTCAGAGTTACTGCAATCCAGTGATAAGGATGCCATTTATTTTTAATTTAATTTTCAATTGATTCAGTCTGCCGTTGAGTCATAGCCGGAGTTTGATTTTTCTTTCAAGGAGGCAAATTGACAGGGATAAGAAAAGCACAGGTTCTGAGCAAAATAAGTGACCCCAAAAACCTTGAGGGTTTTTGCAGCCCCCCACCATCAGCGTTCAATGTGTAACTCTCCAATGACCGTGTTTGCCAAGCAGCTGCCACGTTTGGGGCAGGTTTAGTAACAGAACTCATCACTGAGATCCTCTGGAGTCAGCACAGCACAAATCCCATGTCCATCAGCTCCTGAAGGCAGCTGGTGTTATCTGCTAATCGATTCCCTCTGCACAACGGCAGCCTTGGAGTTTAATCTCCAGCTGTTTCCAGAAAATCAGGCAGCAGGACAGCACTGAGGGGGTGCTCAGAGAGAGAGGATGTGGGGGACAAAAGGGCATTCCAGGTGTCAGAGCACAGGAAAACCACTTTCATTCTTTCCGCTGGTAGCAAATGAAGGGGAACAAAACCCAAAAAGTTTTATTTCTCTCACTGAATTATGAGAACACACAGAAGCTTCAGGTAAAATGTGCAAAGCTTCATTTTGGTAGGTGTTTCACATGGAAATGACCATGTTGCAAGAGGTTTTACTGTTGAGGTAGTCTGGAATCTGGCTGGGAAAACTAATTCCTGGAAGAGTGAGGATTCTCTCTGCAGTATCTTTGTGAGCTACAGCCATCAGTTCTGCTGAGTTCAAACTCCTTCTTCAACAGTGTTGCCACTATTTGTATTGACTGGGAGGGCTGTTGTGATCCATCAAATCAGCAACTGCTGCAGCAAAGTGAATAATTAGAACAGCATAAACAGGAGTCTCCTTCTTATCTGATCCATATTTAGGGCAGAATCAGTTTTCAGTCCTCTTGACAAGCCTGTATTTCTAAGCAGGAGTAGGGACTGCAGAGACTGCACTGCCCACAAAAGGTCCATGGCCTTTCTAACCATCCCCTTTGTATATTCAACCCAGTCCCAACAAAGTTCCTTGCAAGCTGAACCCCAAATTGATCTTTTAATCCCTCTTTGTTCTGGACAGCTTCTGCCTCAGGCTGCTGTGGTTGCCTCTTAGTAAGGCAAGTATTTGGATGAAGCCAGTGTCTACACCTGTAGTGAGATAACATGGGTAGGATTAAAGTTCACTGGAAATCATGAGGATTTCAGGTGTTTCTCTGACACTGTCTGCTCTGAGCCTGAATTCCATGCTTTTCACAGGCAGAAGGACTTGTGACAAGCTGCACAAACATTAACTAAGGAAAGTTTTGGGGTTTTTACAGTTCAATAAGCCAGGAGATGGTGTCTGAAACAAGTCATAGGTGGTTCTAATAAATTTTCCTCATGAGCACAATTTTCTGCTTTTGTAATTTAAATAACTTTGCAGGTCCCCCATGAGCAGAGTATCATAAGCAATGAAACAAAAGATGCTCACCTGTGCTGTGCAAACACCATATAAAAGAAGGGGGGGAAGGGCAACCTGAAAAAATTATCCCAATGTAATCAGAACAGATTAGTGGGTTTGACACCGTGTCAGTAGCTCCTCTTATTATGAGAAGATACTCAGATATAATTAGGCTTCATGACACAAAGACTCAGAACTAATAACTCTGCAAATGTTTGCAAGCTGGGGATGTGATGTTCTCAGGGGCTCTGCAGGAGATGTTTTACTTTCTGTCTGTTATGTGTGAGGACAGTCTTACAGAGTTTGCAAATAGTCTGGAAGGTCAGAGTTCTCTGGTGACACTAATTACTCTGGGGATAATAACTACCTGCTCACAGCTGATTAACTTTCCTTCTTACGTGTTGTAAGAGTTTACTTTCCTTATGATCCATTTAGTTCTCTGTAAAAAAAAAAAAATTAAAAATCCAGATGTTAAATACTGAGAGGCAATATGCATGAGAAGGCTGTGTTTGTGTCAGATTGATCTGAAAGTCTGGAGTTGTGACTGCCCTCAAATTCTGCCCACTGATGCCTCTAGGTTGTCCGTCTGAGCCCCTGCTGTCTCACACCTGAGAGATGTGAATCTCTGTCACTTCCAGATGGCAAAATACAGTTTAAATGGTCCTTGAAAGCTCTTGATTTGACAGCATTTCTACAGGTGTGAAGCTCTATAATAAAAATAGATATGCAGGGGCAAACTTCACGTTCTGTAAATCACTTTTTATTTGGGGCTTTATGGGGGGTTCAGATTCGACTCCATCCCATCGTGGTGGCAGCTGATGCTTAGGAGTGCTCAAAATCTTAATAAAAATGAGGCCACAGCAGTTGAATTCAGCCTTTCAGCACGCTGACAGGTCAAAAAACAACACAGGAGCAAAGTATTGCATATTTTGTTGCTTATTTGATGATCATTTCCATGTTCCTTTGACCACTCACATCAACACTCCTTCAAAGTGATATTAAAGTGAATGAGATGAAAGTGGATGAGAGATGGAAAGAGAGAAGAATCAATTAAGTTAATTAATGGCTGAAAAATAAGAGTAAAAAAAGTTTCATAGTAAGTTGCAAGTGATATCAAAGTCAGAGAGCACCCTGGAGGGAAATAGTGAAGTTACCTTAGAAAATATGATTAAATATCATATGTTGTTCTAACCTAAAGAAAGCAAACAACAGAAGCTTGAAAAGGAAGGGTCAAATTATGACTTCGGCCTTTTAGCACAGAGCTCTGAGGGAAAGGACATGGAGCTGGGCATCAGAAGACACTGGGAAAACCTCCTGAGAGGGGGTTGTTTGCTTGCTGGGAGAGATTGGGTAAGCCATTTACCTTTTCTTTCCTAAGAAAATGAAATTTCCACAGCTGGGTTCACTTTGCCTGACACCTTGGGAATTTCCTTGGCCAATTTCCACACATTTGACAAGAAGCAGATATTCCATTCCCTGCAGCCTCGTGAAGGCAGTTGTGGCTTCAGGAAAAGTCTCTGAATACCCCATTCTGTTGTAGATGTCAGAGAAGAGCTACATATTACAGAGGGATGTTAAGGACTAGCCTTGGTTGGTTATGCCATCCACTGAAATCTCTTTTCTTCTATCCTAATTTTCCTCCATCTCTCCTTTTTATTTAGATTTTAAGTCACCCGATGAGCACCTGAGTGCTGCTCTATCTTTAGACCAGATCTGAACTCAGCTTTTGCCAGTGATGCATCTCATATCACAAAAGATGTGCTCATACGAGAAGTAAAAGGATAATTTCACATGGACATGACATTATTTATGGAGAAAACACAGCACAGGAAACAAACAGAACTGTGGACACTTCCCTTCTGACAGATTAAAGTCTTATGGTTGAACTTTATCCTAAGGGAGACTGCACTGTAATAGAATTTCTTTCAGAACTTGGCTTAGGACAGAAAAATCTGTCATGTGACCTACAGTGTAGCAGCATTACAGTTAAGCCAGTTTTAAATGTAAAGAATTCCTGCCTACAAGCTGCTGTCTTAACATTGTTTTATTAACTGTGCTTCCTATCAACCTTGATTATGGGGAAACCATACCAGAATTTATTATCCAAAGGGTATGATGTCCAGGTGACACCATTTTTGAGGCACAAGGAATAGATAAGAAAGAGTGCCCTGTAAAGTACTTTTAAGTGTGTGTGTATATACATATATATATGAATTATTTAATAGCTGCCTAAGTAATGGGGAATAAAAGGATTTGTGGTACAATACAGCAAAATCTTAGAACAAGAAATAGAAAGGATTCTAAGTATTCATAAGGCTATTTCACAAATTCACCTCAGAGATATGGCAATTGTTTCCAAACAATTTAGCACACTCTGAAAGCCTGGTAACCTGCTGTTGCAGGAGTTCATGCTCAGTGCTCAGTGTTTTACTGTTGTAACACCTCCTGAAGATCAAAATGGTAAGTCTGCACTTATTAAAATTGAACAGCCATCCCTGGAGGTAATTGGAGGGCTGGCATGTGCACTCTGCAATTCCTCCACGGAGCTAAGAATTGGGTTACTACTCTAATAGTGCTCTAAGGATGGTTTTGAAAAACAAAATAGACAAATTGAAAGGTAAGGAAATGCTGGATTAAGAAGAGAAGTTCACCATTATCATAATTTTTTGATTTTCCTCTTCATTAAGTACAAATCTGAACACTGCCTAACCATTCACAGAGCTGTTAACTCGATTTTAGCAGGAGCGTGAATTAACTCAATGAAAAGGTGTATTTCTTTCCATTTCAATGGATTTTAATTTAGAAAGAACTGAAATTTTGCTACTGAAGCCTTCTCACAGCACTAGTGGGAGCAAGAAGTGAATGCAGCCTGGGTCGGTTTGTTTTTAAGGGGAAATTCTTGAGATATATTTAATACCTGAGATACTATTTTTAATTCCAGCTGAAGGAAATATTAATATTAAGAAGATTATAAGAAAAAAACCTCAATCCTAAAAGTCTTTCAAACAGGCATTACCTAAGACACCACTGAGTTTTAGCTGTGCAAAAAATCTGGTTACCTCATAAGAAGATGATTCTAGAAAATATTTATTTTGATGTAAGAAACATTTTAGTCTTCATCTATAAGTAACTTAGTCTGGTTTTCAATTCTCGCACAACTGATTTTTTTTACTGGAAGAGAAGAATCTAATTTTGAGAATGCACTACACAGTTGAACATGGAAGTTTGGTCTTCTAACAGGACCACTGAATGGGCTTTTGAATTCTGTTTGCCATAAAATGGAAGATTGAGCAACTGAACAAGATCAGTGTTGTTTTGCTACTGCCTTCCCACACTTATTCCAAATCGTGAAACTAATTGTTTCTAGCTAAGCTTCATCAGGCTGAAAGCAAAACTGCCTCTCCCATTTTCTTCCTATCCATCAAAATACCTGTGCATAGTAATTTATAACTGCTAAGCTTCCCATTCTTGGAGCTTATATGGCTGTAGCTTATTTCACAATAGATGGTGAATGCACATAAATCCGTTTGTTCTAAAGGGGTTTAGCAGAAGAAAATCAAGTGTTTTATGGGGGAGCTTTTAATAGGAGCTTTGATTTGGGGCAATACTAATAACTCTAAGGAAAATGCTGAAATGAAAGAATCTGACAGAACTATGCAGCTCTCAAGCCTTTTTGCTGTCAAGCTTCAAAATTACAAAAATCTTACTTTCCTCTTAATGCTGTCACAAATGTGAATTACTGTAAACTTAAAGTTAACGTGGCATGTTCTGGGTCATCAGGCATTCTGACTCTTGCAATGCTTTTAGCCCTTTAATGAAATGCACTGCATTTTACCAAGCCTCATTGCCTTCAAGGGCATCAGAGAGTCGCTGAGGTTGGAAAAGACCTTCAGGGTCATGGAGTCCAACCCATGGCTGATCCCCACCTTGTTCCCCAGCCCAGAGCACTGACTGCTATGTCCAG
Source organism: Myiozetetes cayanensis (assembly GCF_022539395.1). Taxonomy (NCBI): domain Eukaryota; kingdom Metazoa; phylum Chordata; class Aves; order Passeriformes; family Tyrannidae; genus Myiozetetes; species Myiozetetes cayanensis. The sequence continues at coordinate 68,812,184 of NW_026087521.1, read as the reverse complement.
TCCCTCCTGGGACACCTCCAGGGGTGAGGACTCCAAGACCTCCCTGGGCAGCCCCTTCCAAGGCCTGACCGCCCTTTCCAGCACAAAATTCCTCCTGATGTCCAACCTGAGCCTCCCCTGGCACAGCTGGAGGCCGTTCCCTCTCCTTGTTTCCTGGAGCAGAGCCTGACCCCCTGTCCGGCTCCCCCCTCCTGTCTGGGAGTTGCAGAGCCAGAAGGTCCCCCCTGAGCCTCTTTTTCTCCAGGCTGAGCCCCCCCAGCTCCCTCAGCTGCTCCTGCTGCTCCAGCCCCTTCCCCAGCTCCAGTCCCTTCCCTGGACATGCTCCAGCCCCTCAGTGTCTTTATTTTTGTCCTGAGGGGCCCAGAACTGCCCCCAGGATTTGAGTTGTGGCCCCAGCAGTGCCAACACAGAGGGACAATCCCTGCCCTGGTCCTGCTGCCACACCATTGCTGACCCAGCCCAGGTGCCCTTGGCCTCCTTGCCCCCCTGGGCAGAGCTGGGCTCTTGTCCAGTCGCTGTCACCAGCACCCCCAGGGCCTTTCCCAGCTTTCCAGCCCCTCTTCTGCAGCCTGGAGCTGCAGGGGGGTTGTTGTCGCTGGATGAGGCTTTAATTGAAAGGATGATAATTAACGAGGGAAGGCTTTTTCTATCTTCTTAAGATAGTTGTTGTATAAACCCAATTCCCCATCTCATTAACTGCCTTAAGCTACAATATAAATACAAATATTTGATGGTGGAATGTTATTGTTTTATCCCTTCCTGAACTAAGTAGATTGCACAATACATCACTGTCCAGTGGAAACACTAACTGTTATTGTGGAGGAAATTAATTGCTCAATTCCCCTCTCTAAGCTGCAATCTAATTAGCAGAGTAGCACTAAGCATTAGTTACCAGCTCTCCAGTATTTCTCTGAAATGTCTCTCACTGTTTCACTTCTTTTATTCACTCCCCAGAATAAACTCTCAATATCAGATGGTATTTAAGAATTTGAACTGGAGGTATTCTCTCCAGATTTCATATCAATCAAATTGTTCATGCAAGTGATCCTAAGCCCAAGCTTATTTGTACTTCTGGAAAATGTTTCAGTGTATAAACACAGTGTAGACACATAACACAGAAGGTAAAATATTCTGTGGTCTCAAAGGAAAATGTGCAATTGCTTTGGAATACACATAGTATTTCATCAAATATCAAAAGTTCAACAAATTACATGATATGACTCATAATTCACCTTTCTTTGAAGAATCCTGTTAACAGTCCCTAAATATCACAGTTAATTCTTTGGAATGTAACCACTGTATGTTGATTTCTGTTCTTCAGTAATCCTCTTGGTCACTGCTGGTTTTCCAGCATTGCTGTGAGACTTTGAATGATAAAAAGCTTTTATAATCTCAGCAGATGTTGCCCAGCACATCCACCAGCAACATAAACCATCAGGTGTAAGCCCTTGTGCACACTCTTTCTGCTGTGAATAGGACTGGCAAAAGCTACGCTGAAAAAAAAAAAAATTAGGAAAAATCCTGCATCAGAAATTGGTTAAAATCTGTATTTATATTGCACAACTAAAACGGGTTCAGAGAAATTCACATCATTTCAAATCAGTATTAAACCAGAAGAGCTCAAATTCAACCCATTTCCATTTTAAAAGCTTTCAAATAACTTCGTCTCTGTAGGGTTCATTTCTGCCATGCCTTACATTTCAGAAATATTGATAACCCTGCTTTCTTCTTTCTCTAGCCTGCAAACCCTTTTACACAGAGCATAGCATTTTCTCAAGACCTGAAGTCAGGTTTCAGATTTTCTACTGCTGCGCTTCTCCTTGCCTTGTTTCTTGGCTGCACTCCTCAGTGAGCTTCTAAACTTAAATACTTTTTCTGTAATTAAAAATTAATCTTTTTGCTTTTCTCCAGAATAGTAAAATGACTATTTTTAGCACAAGTTTCTCTTGTGACCTTGGCTGAAATTAGACAAATGGTGCTTTCAAATTCTATCTATAATTGGTTTAAGTTCTGATCTCCTCCAGATGCTTTGCTTTCCTCAGTATCTCCTGGCATTAGAGAGAAGTTGAATTGTTAAAATTAACTCCTTGTGAGCCTGCAGGCTGCTAAAGCAAATCAGAGGGCTTGGGCTTTAAAATAAGCCAGTATAATTTATTACTTTTCAGAAGTAGTTTTCTTTGTGTGAGCAGAGAAATGATGGGGAGAACTTCAGAGAAATGCCTTATTATCACTTCACTAAAGCTATACTAGAACATGTGAACAAGCCAAGCTTGACCAGAAAAGCTTAATTCTATTATTTCTTACAATATGAGTGGTTGATCTTGTAGCTTCAGTGTTCTTTCAGAGCAGTTTTAGTTCTGGATAGTAAAGACTGGACTGTTGTTAATATTACCTCTCTGCCCAAATTTACAGGGTTGTGTTTGGGCTTCCAGCAGCAAAGCAGGTTCTGCTAAATAACAGATTGCTGACAATCAGCTGCTGGGATAATTTGCTCACAGAGGAAGGAAATGTCAACGAGCAATATGTTTGCATATAATTATGTTAGTGTCTTTCAGAACATCCTCATGTGTGCTGTGTTAGGCACAGTTAATCAAATAAATCCCTGTATCTGATTCCCCCTGTACTTCCTGATCTGGAAGTGTGTCAGTTCTGGAGCAAGAGGAGCAGGGGAGAGGCTGGACTGTGCCTTGGCCCTTGTGCATACACAGCACCATCAGCAGGTGCACTTAGATCAGCAGTATTGTCCCTGTGACATTTCCTTAGGAAAAAGTGGATGAAAAAGAGACAAGGCTTAAGCAGAGACAGATGAAAACAAATCACATGCCTTTGTTCCTCAGCACATCATGCCTCTGAATTTAGAGGTGGTAGGAAGGCTTGAGGACTCACTTGAATTCCTTCTGGTCTGGCTGTGCATGGTCCTTAAACATAAATAAGCAGGACAATTTGTTGGTTTTTAATGAGCACCCAAATGATTTCAATTGTTAAATAGCATGAGAGCCTACAGGGAAAGCCACATGAGGAGACGCTGAGGGCACTTGGATTGTTCAGTTGGAAAAAAGGAGATTGAGGTCAGAGCTGATGGGGATCTGCAGCTCCTCCTAAGGGGCACTTCTGATCTCTACTCTGTGTGACCAGTGACAGGACCTGAGGGAATGGCCTGAAGTTGTGTCAGGGGAGGTTTAGGCTGGATATCAGGAGAAGGTTCTTTCCCCAAATGATGCTCAGGCACTGAACAGGCTCCCCAAGGCATGGCCAATAAGGCTGCCAGAGCTCCAGGAGTGTTTGGACAATGCTCTGAGGGATAGGGATAGGATTGTTGGGGTGTCTGTGCAGCACCAGGAGTTGGACTGGATGATCTTTGTGGATCCTTTCCAGCTCAGGATATTGAAGGAGTAAAACCCTAGAGCTGAGGGAAAGCACATTTCTAAAGACAAGTCACACTCATGAAATGACCCAGCCTGGAACAGCAAATTGATTTATCAGGAAGAATCACTTGACCCAGATGGCTTCAGGGACTGCATTTCCTGGGTGGCCCCACAGGGAGTGCCGAGCTCTCCAGGACTCTGAGATGGATGTGGGGTGTGAATGGTGAGTCAGCACCTGCCTCTCCTGGCTCTCCATCACAAATCCCAGTGCTGTGGCCCTGTTCCCAGGTGCCTTATGCACTCACAGTGCTGAGGGAGGAGAAGGGGCGTGCACACGTGTGTCAGTAATTCAGAACGCTGACCCCGCTCCCTGGGGTGAGAGCCAGCCCTTCCCAGGGAGGAAGGAGGGATGGAAAGGAGATGGGGATGGAGGGGAAGGAAGGAGGAATTAAGGTGATGGAAGGAAGGACAGAGGGGAGGGATGGATGGAGGGAAGAAAGGGATGAGGGAGAGATGGAATGAAGGAGGGACAGAGGGGAGGAGGCAGGAATGAATTGGAGAGAGGGATGGAGGGAGGGACCCGCGGTCCCCCCCACCCCGCACCTTGGGGGTCGCTGGCGGGTCTGTGCCGCCCTCTGGTGGCTGCGAGCGGGACCGCCCGGCTCGGCCCCCCCAGAGCCCCTCTTTTTGGGGTAAAATGGACAGAAGGGACAGAATGTGCCCAACCCAACCCAGAGACATCACAAAACAGCGCTCTGGGGGAGCGAGGAGCAGACGCGGGTGTGTGAGAGTGGCCACAGCAGGGTCAGCGCTTGGCTCCGCGGCAGGGACAGATCCCCTGGCAGTAGCACGGCGGTGTCAGGATCATATGGGGTGGATGGGACTGGCAGGGCTCTCTGGAGATCATCCGGTTCAACCCCGTGCTCAGGCAGGGTCACTTGCAGCAGGTTGCACAGGATCGTGACCAGGAGGGGTTTGAATCTCTCCGGAGTAGGAGACTGTCCTCCTTCCCCCCTTCCTTCTGATCAGTCACAGGTTGGAGTTGATGATCTCAGAGGTCCTTTACAAATATAACGGATTCTGTGATTCAAACTGACAGAGAGTGGGTTTAGATTAGATATTAGGAAGAAATTCCTCCCTGTGAGGGTGGGGAGGCCCTGGCACAGGCTGCCCAGAGAAGCTGTGGCTGCCCCATTCCTGGGAGTGTCCAAGGCCAGGTTGGACAGGGCTTGCAGCAGCCTGGGGTAGTGGAAGGTGTCCCTGCCCATGGCAGGGATTGGCACTGGATGGGATTTAAGGCCCCTTCCAACGCAAGCCATTCTATGATGACACTACACCACCTGTGTAAGATCAGAAAGCGAATATCAAAAACAACTCTTGCACAGGGATGACTGAGGCTGAAGGAAGATGTGACATGCTGCTACAAACGTGGGGGGTCAAATTTATCAGAAGCTCCTTGCCCATGCAAATCCATGGCATCAGCTTACAAATCAATTCCAGACAAATCAATTCCTGCATTTCCATCTTTATTCAGCTTCCCCCGCAGCCACTAGCTGCCGCTGTGAGTAAAGCTCTCCTCGAGCAGCCAGCAAAGATGAGCTGCAAACTGGCAGCAGTGAAGATCATTTCATTTCTTTTTTTCCCCCACTCTCCTCTGAAAGATGCAGACTGCTCCTGAAATCTGGATTTTTCTAAATTGTCAATAAGGAATTGTTGTTCTTACCTTCCTGTGTAGTTAAATAAAACATGCCTAGATTTTCTACTGGAGTATTTTTCCTAAATTATCCACCACTTATTATTCTAGTTAGGAGGCATTTTCCAAAACTCTTAAACTACTTTCACCCATAAAAATATTCTGTCATTCACCAGAGGTCAATAATTTCTATCTCTAAACTACTGAGAAAGATGCCATCATTTTTAGGACCATCTCTTTTTCTTCCTGGTCAATAATTTTTCCTTTTTCACAAAAACTGAAGTATAAGATGTATTTGCCTCACCCTTCTAAGATAAATATTTCAAATTTTACTGTCTGTTTGTAAAGCCGACCTGGAGAAATTTGAAATTTCTACATAAATTAGGTCAGAGAAGCCTAATCATTGTGTTATTTATCTTGTGTGATTTATCTTGTGTGTTGCCTTTTTCTGCTGAGGGTTAGTAGAAAATTTATGCCTCCTGACATCAGAAAGAAAAGTCATCTTTGTGGGGAAAAATATTTCCCCACAAACTCCTTGATTTTCAGTTTCCCCTGTCAGCAAGAGTGCCCCCAACCCAAAATAGCTGGCTTTTCCACTGTGGGAATGATTGCATGTTGTAAGTCAGGAGATTCACAGTACAGAATATTTATTTTTTCACTCTCAGCCTAAATATTGTGAAACATTGCACCTCTACTGCTGAATATTTACAGCTATCGGTTTGTAAACTGTCAAAACAATTTAAATTATTTAGAAAATGTCAAGTTCTTATATGGGAAAAAATATGTAACAATCCTTATTTTTCAATTCCTTACGGTATCCCAGTAATAAATGCATATTAGCCTATTCCCATTTTTCTAGTTGTCCTCTTTCTATTAACTCTCAGGTTCCACAGCTACAACAGAAATGACAGATTGGGCATGAAAGCTGTTAAGTTTTTGTGGTTTTTTCTGTATCATTATAATTTGTGCATCTAGAAATCCAAAAGGAACATTTGGTATAAGCGTATTACTAACCTTGTGATATGACAGAACCATGGTGCAGATGTTATTTTTATGAACAGGAGTCTAGAATTAGGGATTAATCAAACTAAATATGTGTTTAAATATTCTCAAAGTCACCTCAGCGATGGTCCCTGAACACTGGATTGCTTTATCTGCATCAATATGCTGTTAAAACATTGCAAATTACATGTTCTCGTGCTGGTGAGATTTGGGGAAGCAGGAAAAGTGGAGGGAGAGGTGAGTGATAACAACCTGAGTAGAAAGGGAGGGATAGAGGGAAGGGAGAAGGAACAAAGCAAGGAGATAACTTTCTACCCCATGCCCCGGTTTTCTTCTGCAATAAAAACTTGGCTGAGGAACTCTGCTGTCTTGAAGATTTCACCAGCCCTCCTTCTCATCTCTACCTGCTTTTGTTTGCCCAGGGTCTTTGTTGCTGATATCCTAGGCAATTATTTGAGTTTTCTGAGGTCTTTGCTCCTCATCTAACACGTGGGTGTCCAAATCACAGAATTCTTTTCTGCTGTCTATGTAAATATTGCTGTGTGTAAGCTCAGGCTCAGAGGAGACAGTGGTCCAGACATCTGAGCTGGTACTAAGCCCAAAGTCTGTCCTGCCAAGTGATGTGAACAAGAGATGGGTACATGGAAACACTGGAGCTGGTGGAGACCATCGTGGTCCATCTTTGCAGCCCCTTGGAGAGCTGGTCAGCAGGGCCCTGTCAGTTCTCAGGAATGAAAAACAATGAACAAATCTTAAAAACCATTTCAGTACAAAGTTTGATCTGTTGAGGAAAAGATGATGGAACTATTCTTAAAACTTAAACTGTTCATTTTAGTCTTTGATACTGCGAAGGTTCCAGTTAAAATGAGGATGTTTTCAAAACATCACAGCATCTGTCACGTCTTCATTTTGCAGAAAGTCCAAGTGAAACAGAAGCAAAAGTGTCAATGACTTCTGGTAGAGTGTTTGATCTCTGTGGGATCCTTTGCCTTGATTCTCAGTCAAGGATCTCATTATTAAAGCAAAAAATACACTTGTTTAGCTTTTTATGTAAGAGTAGCAACTATTTGCTCAATAATAACTTTTTTTTCCTCAGAAGGTATGACCTCATTCTTTTCCATCGTTACATTCCACTGCTTGCTTTCTGCCATCTGCATTATTTTTATCCTAATCTAAATATTTAAGAGTAATTTAAGAGGACAAGAACAATGATAAGCAGCTATTAGCTGCTTACTGCATTGCTAAGGCTTGTATGGAGTGTAGCAGATTCTTAAATATTTAATATAACTTACTCTTCCCTTTAACCATTCCATTCTCTGTGAAGGATCTCATGAAATATGAATTATGCCTGTGTAATATTTTGCATACCCTAGTGGCTGCCTCATTTCAGTCATATTCCATATGCAACTTCTAGGCAAAAAAAAAATGAGGAAAAGGTTTAGTAGAAGTTATTCTGCTCCTATTTGAGGTTCTCAGGTTTCCACAGCATCTCCAAATTCCCTGCTAAGCATTCAAATCAAGAACTGGAGTTATAAGGAGCAAACTCATCGTGACAATTCCTGTGGTGAACCAAAAGATGATCAATTTAAACCCATGAAAATTCAACCCCAGCTTTTAGTTCAGCCTTTACAACTGTGTTGAAAGGAGAATTTTGCAGAGTGCTGATTTTTCCAAAGCAATCCCTCCTGCACCATCAGGTACGGAACCAGCAGCTGCTCATGGGTGCCCCAGTTTCCTCTGCTCACGTGAATTTTGGTCTGAGGCTGAGAGGGGTGCAGGGAATGAATTCCCTGTGGGAGTTACATCTGGGAAAAGCGCTCGAGGCACCTCAGCACCTCTTTTCAGTGGCCGAGTTCAGCAGCAGGAGCAGGTGCTGCTGTCACTTGGAGGGGCCTTCAGTGATGCTCCAGCTGAGCTCTGGCAGCCAGGGACCAGCTGGGAGACTTCAGCAGATGGAGGGCATACATTGCACTGCTGTCTGCGGGATGAACCCCATTCCAGCTGTCTCAAATTCCTCATCCCCCTCCCGCTCAGCCTTCCACCCACGCAGGGACTGTGTCTGACTCCTGACACCCCTGAACGGGGGCTGAGGTAAACATGTTTGTGAAAGGACTGAATTCCTCCTAAGTGCTTCCCCATTTTCAGGTGCTCGTGTTAGAGAACTTTTCGGGACCCATGGATACCAAAGTATAAATCGCAGCCCAAAAAGCCAAACATGTCCTGGGCTGATCCCACAGCGTGGGCAGCAGGTGAGGGAGGTGATTCTGCCCCTCTGCCCCCTCAGGTGAGACCCCCCTGCAGAGCTGCCTCCAGTCCCAGGGAGCAGCACAGGAGGGACATGGAGCTGCTGGAGAGAGTCCAGAGGAGGCACCAAGATGAGCCAAGGGATGGAGCAGCTCTGCTGGGAGGAAAGGCTAGGAAAGCTGGGATTGTTCAGCCTGGAAAGAGAAGCTTCGGGGTGACCTAACTGTGGCCTTCCAGGACCTGAAGGAGCTACAGGAAAGATGGAGAGAGAGACTGTTTACAAAGGCCTGGAGTGACAGGACAAGGGGGAATGGCTCCAAACTGACAGAGAGTTTAAATTGGATATTGGGAAGTAATTCTTCCCTGTGAGGGTGGGGAGGCCCTGGCACAGGGTGCCCAGAGAAGCTGTGGCTGCCCCTGGATCCTTGGAAGTGACCAAGACCAGGCGGGACAGGGCTTGGAGTAACCTGGGCTAGTGGAAGGTGTCCCTGCCCATGGCAGGGATTGGCACTGGATGGGATTTAAGGTCCCTTCCAACCCAAACCAATCTGAGATTCTGTAAATTTGGGAGAAATTCTTTCCAATTACCTAAAGGAGCCATTTTGATATATAAGGTTCCTAATGAGAGACTCTACAAATACAGCATATCCCTGTCTAGAATAATACATTACATCTTACAAGTGGGATATTTTTGTAGGGTCTCAGGTAATGTGGCAACACAAACTTTCCTTTAAAAACAAGATGTTTTAATTTGCATGATCAAAGAGAAACACTTGCTAATATGGTTCTGAAAAGCTCAGAATCGTGACCTTAAGTAGAAACCTGTTTGATTCCATTATTTACAGGAGACCTCCTATACTTTCAGCTCTTAGACTTGGCAATGTGTAGTAATTCCTACTAATTATTTTTCTTTTCTGTTTGATGTGAACAGTTCAAAATGAGGTGCTATTAGTTCATTTATTTATGAGCTGAAACCTAGTGCAGGCATTATTCTTTTTGGGGAATACCTTGGAACAGCTTGGAAGAAACACTATTTACTCGGGTCTGTGCCAGAGAAAGATTGATATATGGAAGAAGTGGCAGCACTTCTATCAAAATATTAGTATATTTGCCCCCTCTCTAAAAGAACCCACACAATCCCACCCCTCTTCCCCACAGGTCTGTTTTCTGTTTATAGCAGAATGACTGAATAGCAGAGAAAAAAACTCAAAAAACCCTTCATTTTCTGTAGCAAAAGAATTGTTTGTGAATTTATGTTCTCACATTCTTCTCCCTTTCTCTTTCTAAATGTACTTGAAACAAGATATAAATCAGTAAATCTTTCCTCACCCTTTTCATGCCACCCAATTTTTAAGTCTTCCCAATACCCTTTTGTATTATAAACACACTGAACTTCACAGTGCCTTGGTGAAGATAAACAGCTTTTTAACCCTCAAGTTTCTTAGTAATGTGTATTTAACCTACAAGCAGGTGTGGGATTAGTGGACTCACTCCTTGGACAAGACTTCAGAAGGTTCCTTCTCCAGAAATCTACCCCATGAACTTTCCTAAATATTACTTTTTGTAATCCAAATAATCCAATATGCGTTTCATTCTATATCTAGGACGTCTTATATCTTTCATTAACCATAACTCACAAGACATGAAAGCCCAATTCAAGCAAGGAATAGAAAGAAAACAGAATAATAACAACAAGAAGACAAAGACCTCAGCAGGTATTCAAATTATTTCACAGAACCTGCCATTTTTACTGAATTTTAGCAAATCTAAATTTTCTTTCTCTGATGGCTCATATTTCAACTGGGTAAGGTGATACTTCTCCCTGTATTGCCTTCTGGTTTTTTCTCAGTTGTTTCTGAGTTGTTTTATATGAGACAACTACAGAAAATGCAAGAAGCAATGCAGTGCTAAACACTGGGTGCCATTTGAAGGGTGCAGTATTTAACACCTGATATTAAAGCAAGACAAAAAGCCAGAATAAAACTGAGAAAATCTTGGTTTTCTGAGCAAAATATTTGCTATTTTTAGGGAAGCAAGTACCTTCTCTGTTTTTATTTCTACCAATTCTATCCAGTGTTATTCTCTCCATATATTTCTTTTCCTGCTTTCTATTTTTTTTTTTTTTTGAAAGGCTGTTGTGATTACTTTCCATCTTCTATTTATTAATGATGAAAAAACTTGGGTTTTTTCTCATCCTAACTTTGCACCAATCTAATTTAAATACCAACATATATGCAAGAGAAAAGCCAACCAAGTTTTTTATCAGGGCACAAAGTAATTTCTAGAAGTTTGGCAGGCTGTATCTATGAGGTTCTGAAACCAGGAGAACAAAATATTCAGAAGGTTTTAACTGGAAAAGTTACACTTGTGTCTATGTTTGCCCTGTGGAATTTATTTTTCCCTAAGAGATTTTGCCATCATTTCAAATTAAGACACACGTAAAGTATGTGCAGTGATGTAACGGGGAGATGGTTATTTCTCAGCTCCTCTGAGGTGGTTGGGGATTCCTTCCAGCTGCTTCATGCCAGGGACATGTCATTTTGTGTTGTCCTTAGTTTCACTTCACTCCAAACAAGTCTTGTAACTTGGCTTGGGGTGGAATTTTCATCTTGCTGAAGTCAATGGAAGTTTTAATACTGGCTGCAATTGCAGATGAGATCTCAGAAGGACAACACAAATCACATCCTGCAAGTTTCTTCTTCATTGCAATGAAAGAAATTACAGCACATAAGAAGGCTCTCAGCACTTTCTTGGATCACCTGCCACTTTCCTGTGCCTTTTGCATCCTTCTAACTTCCTCTTCTTACTCCATCCTGCTCCTTTTCAGGGACATGCTGTCAGCAAACTACCACCTTTGCAATGGCAACTGCACATCAGTGATTTTTAGGACAGATTTCATTCTAACTCAGTATAAAAATAAGATATGACTGAAGAGAGTGAGCATGTGAAATGTATCTGTGTCTTACAGCATCTTCCTGGAGCTATGATTCCTCCAACCTGTAAACAGGCAGCATCTTGTACATTAAAGTGTCAGGAAGAGGGCAAGAAATGCAATCCTGGCTTTGTGTGGACTATAACGTTCACAGCAGCAATGAGTGAGATGGTGAGAGACTATTTCCAAGGGCCTGGAGTGACAGGACAAGGGGGAATGGCTCCAAACTAACAGAGAGGAGGTTTAGGTTGGATATTGGGAAGTAATTCTTCCCTGTGAGCGTGGGGGGGCCCTGGCACAGGGTGCCCAGAGAAGCTGTGGCTGCCCCATCCCTAGAAGTGTCCAAGGCCAGGTTGGATGGGGCTTGCAGCAGCCTGGTCTAGTGGAAGGTGTCCCTGCCCATGGCAGGGGGTGGCACTGGATAGGCTTTAAGGTCCCTCCCAATCCAGGCCTGCAAAACTGTCCTGCTTGGTGATAACATCAGCTGAGCACTGCAAGTCCTGCTTCCCAGGCATCTGAGAGCAAAAGTAATGCAATCACCTGGACAGTTTTCAGTGGAAAAGACCATTCCTGCTTTCCCTGAAGGTCTGCAGTTGGCCTGCATTTCCCAACTTGGCTTTGACTCCAGGGCCTCAAATCACGATTTGCTTATCAAGATAAATTCTTCCACTCTGGAAATGCTGGAGTGTGTCAAGAGTTATCAGTGATCTGACTTTGACAGCTCTTTTATATCACTTTTGTCTTCTTTGCTCCATTTGTTTCAAACTGTTCAAGTATTCATGAAGGACAAATAGGCATCTTGCCCTGTGAATGTCATCCTGGGCGTGAACTCAGGAAAATCTGCACTATAAATGATCCATTCTGACTCCTACCTACTAAAATGGCACTTAATTGGCTTATTTAAAGGTATCAGATAAAACTTTTCTGATGCCTGTGCATTTCTGTGCTGGGTGTAGGAGCTGTAATGGAAGGGACAGTGCTCTTCAGTGGAGCTCAAGAGCATGAGTTAAAGGCATCTGGTGAGAGATAGCTTTTGTAAAATCCCTGGAGTAATTCACAATAGTTTTTCCTTTCTTCAAATCATATATTTGGACAGAATAGTCAGACCTTGGGTGTAAAGCTTTTTTCACAGATACCCCTTTGTATCCTGATACTGATTTGGTGTCATTAGGTACAGAGAGCTGTCCTGCAGCTCTTAAATTTTGGGGGGGCTAAAATAGAACCTGTAAAAGTGAGCCAGGATGAGTCTGTTACTTTATTTCAATTTTACCTCTTTTTTCACAGAATCAGATATGGTTTTTTTTCTTCAGTTTTGGATGAATTCCCCAGGCTCTTTTGTGGTAGAGTTGGTACTATGATTGAGACCCTTCTGTAGCTTCTGCTCCTCTTTTTCCAAATGTTTTTGTGGAAGAATGTGATAAATGATGATGCTGATCCCTCTGAGACCCATTAACATATCTTCCTGGCAACCCTGATAGTCTTCTGCTGGCAGTTTGATCTCTAAACAACACTCTCGCCCATCTGTCTACTGAGCAGTGTCCAAACCTGATGATATCATGATAATTTTTTCTACAGTAACTCTTTGGTGTGAAATCCTGTCAGTGTGCTAGGTTAGGCTAAGTTGCAGAATATTCTTGATTTTTGGGAAGGAGGTCGTTTTAGGGCACAGAGTTGCTTGATCTTTGCAACGGTGAAGCTGTCAGACTCCTCAATATCCAATGTTCTGTTAACATGGGCCGTAGCACTTTAGGAAAGATTTCTGATTAATCCATTGCCTTTATTACTCTCATTACTTCTCTGCATGTAATTGTTGTTTTCAGCAGCAGCTGTTTAACCATCTGAATCATTTTTTTCTAGCAGAAACTTATTTGGGAATGATCTTTCTGCGTAATCTTTCAGTACGGCTGTGATAGTGCATTGTCTGTTGTGGGCACGTGTTTTGGATTCCCTTCTGCACCCATTCTATGCCCCATTCGTGCCAGTTTTAGTGCCACCAAGTTAATTCACTTATTTCAGCTGTCACCACTAACTCCTGTGTTGGAAGCACTGAGTGAAATCCAGACTCTTTTACAGGTGTCCCATTCACAACGTAAACTGCTGTGGAAATACTGGGGACGTGCAGTCTCATCATTTTAGCTTGGTTCTTATTCTGTTTCTTCTTTTGCATTGCCCTGGGGAACTCTGTAGCTTGTCGTGACTGCATTTGGACTTCCAGCATCCTGCTGGCTTGCCTTGTTTCAGCTGCTGTGTGTCCCCTGTGCATCATCACAACTGGCTGAAGGAACAAACATCTTTGCCTTCTCTGCCACGTACGACTATTTTTGGAATGTTTCTTTCATATCCTTCATGTGTTTAGATTTGTTCTCTTTCAGCAGTGCTCTGTGATGCCATTTCTGAATCCCATACATGTACTGAAGAGTCCTTCTGCCTATTTTCTAATTTGGTGCCTGTGCTTTACAGTGAAGGCCAGTTGCAGAACCTATTTTTAATGTTTAACACATCCAAGAGTTCATTCTGTCACTTGCTCTCCTGCCACAGTCTCACTTTGGAAAATACTCTTGTTGTAAGGTATTACTTGCTAAAATATGAGTTCAAATATAAGTGATAAAATATTCCTTAAACTTGAGAAACTTTTAAAGTGACATTGATCCTTTGAAGGCAGTTTTAGGGAACTGAAAGCAGGAAGTTACAATTACAGAGTATTTCGTAATATTCACTACCATGTGTTGTTTGCTAGTAGCAAGAGTAATAAATGGCATTTGTTTGTAAAAGCAGGGGGTACCTTTCCAAATCTCATGAACTGAGGGGCCCTGTGATTTGCTTCAAATTTTACCGTGGTTGTTAAAATTTCCCTTTCAGTTCCACTGCAGAGAATACTTTATGTAAGAAGAGGAACTGAGAGCTTTCTCCTCAGCATGTAGTGCGGGGAGAACTTAACACAAGTCAAAAATGTGCTATATTTCAGCACCGGGGCATCAAGAACACTATTCCTTGTGCAAGCTGCTGTTTGCTGGGTTCCACTGCTCCAGCCTGTCGTGTTCAAACCCACTTGTCTCCAGGAACTGAGTTTGCATTTTCTGTTTCCATGCAACATAGGAAGGAAGGGGTATTTTTGGATTTGTGTAGCATCCTGAATGTGCTGAGGTGAATCAATCATTAAAATAATCAGGAGTTCTGGATTTCAGTTAAACAAGAGTTTGGACGGCACTAAAAACTTCCAGACCGCTTCAGGTTTTCAGGTACACCCCATTCCTGGGGCTGAGGGAACTGCCTCCTGGGTGTGAGCCATGCTCAAGACACTGCTAAAGTTTACAGATTCAAAGACAGGTTTTCCAAGTGTGTGTTTAATACTTAGAAAGCCTTAGTAGCCAGTTTGTCACTAATTTTAAAAAGGAACCGTTTCAAGCTCTTATTTATGAATATATGATGTCAAAAGGATAAGCAGCTCTCCTTTAACACCTGACATAACCAGGTTTGCAGGTGTGAGGGTTTTACACTGTTTCAGTGCATTCTCTTAATTCCGTGATCCTGGATCCAAGCAGCAGAAGTTAATGAATCCACAGCAGGCCTGGAGGGAAATGCAGCTCTACCTCTATTCTTTCAGAGTTACTACAGCAGAGGAATTAAAGAGCTGATCAAATGCTCAGTGCTGTCAGAGGAAAAAAAGAAAAAACACCCCTTGAGAAGACTTGGAATTCCTTTCTTTTCTGAGCAGGGAGTTTTCTTCTTAGCTTAAAAATATATTCCTTTTTTACTACACGCAGTCCTGCATGAAGCAAGGAGTACAAGAAAATATTATTCTAGTCAGACTCAGCAAAAGTGAGATTTTGGAGAGCTCAGAAGCCTGAGGACTACAATGAACATTTGCAGGGCAGCACTTTTTTTTTTACTCCTAATTTGATTAATGGACATTTTGGCTGCAAGTACTTGAAATGTGTAAAGCAGCACGGGACGAGATGAGCAGCTTGTAAAGGGATTCATCTGTCTGGCTCAAGGAAACGTAACTTCCCAAAGAGCAGTCAGATGGCTTTGTGATTTTCCTGTAATTTTGGAGGGTGTCCTGATGCATCTAGAGGAGAGGGGAAGGAGGAAGTCACACTGACTACTCTAGAAAACCATTGTGAAACATTTTATTCCAACAGAACTTATCTATCCCTAGTTTTTCCATCTGATCCCTGTGTCCTCAACATGTAGGATGCACCACTTGCCTCTACAATTTTCTCTCCATTTCAGATGGATTGAAGCCTCAAAGGCTGCTTGGCTTAGCAACAGCACTTTTTGCAGCACTTTTTTGAGCTGGACAAGTCAGAATTTGAAAGCCAAACCAAAAATTTGTTGTGACTCACAGTGCAACCCTAAGCAAGTGCTCGCTTTGTAGTGGGCCCAGTACTACAACTGAAATAGCAGATGAAAACTTCACCACTTATTTTGGAGCCTCTACAGGAGCCAATCTTAGGAACTCTTTTCTTTTATGTTTGTTAAACTAATTTAGAAATATAAAGGAATAATTCAATCTCCTAAGCCAATCTTTTGTTGTGGAAGGATTTACCAAGACAGCGTGTTTTCCAAGGGTTAGTACAGTTCATGTTGAGATTTCAGCATCTCCTTTGGCAGAGAATGATACTCTCTTGTATATATTGATAATGGGAAGTTTTGCCTGATACAATCCCTTAATTTCTTCAGTGTGTTTGATGGTTTTTCACTGAGCCCAGAACAACTGTGGGTTTCTTACCTGTTTTGGTTTTTTTTGTACTAGGAAATAGGAGCTATCTCCAAACTAGCTGTTTTCTGATTTCAGCAGTGCTGTTTTTAGGTGCTCTGATTTTTAGGTGCTCTGATTTTTTATGACTCTGCTACACTGTAATTATCCAACTGCATTGTTGATTCACTTAAAAGAGCTATGATTAGGTAAATGCCTCTGAAAAGACATTATCATCAATTGGAGTAGGAGTAGCAAAGTCAATATTTTGTATGAAATAAATGTCACTTTTATTGGTCAGAAAAATACTTTTAGATTTCAGGGAAGCAAATGCTAAAAGGATCTGCTTTGTTCAGGTACTTATACAAGAAAACAAAACTGGGTTTGGATTTCTTAGCTTCTAGTTAGTTATTTTGTTCTGAGAGCAAGTTTCTTTGGGTACCAGCAAGCCAGACCTGTGTCCTGGAACCTGTTATGCACAAAATGCACCTGACTTCAGTGCTGTGCAAGGACAGACCTTCCCCTGAGGAAGAGTGAAGAGCATTGGAATTAAAGGAAAACAGTCAGAAAACGTATGGGAACAAATAAGTCTGCAAATACAGTTTGGTTCTCTTTGAAATCAGAATGACTGAGCAGTGGTGTGAAACTGTTTGTCCAGATCACAAGGCACACGTGGGAGGGCAGAGAAGAGTGGCACTGCATGCACTGGGAGCACTTTTTGCATTTGAAGAAGAGTTGTTCAGATGTTTGCAAGCACAAGAATGGGTTTTATTGTAGACTGCTCTGTTACTAAAAGTGAATGTTCTTTACCATCAAAAAGAATATCTTGTCTTTGTGTTAGTAGTGACAAAACCTCAATCTTTTCCTGTCAGAGCTATGATCTTTCCTTTTTCCCAACTCTTTAATGTATTTCCAGTCTGAATAACACAAATACACATTTACTTCCGATGTCCAGTAAATAAAAATACCTTGAAATGAATTATACTGAGCCAATTTAATGGAGTTGAAGTGCCTTTCTAATGTGTCACCTGGTCTGAACTAGCAGCATGTTAAAACAAGGCTGCAGGAATGAAAGGGCTATATGGGAGAAACGTGTTGTTTAGGACAGGACCATGAAGCCAGGGCCACAGAAGAATGATGAGGATAAAGACCTGAGCATCGCCACGGAATGCACCAGGATCACACCTGAAGGCTGAAGATGAGCAGACCCAGATCTTGAATGAAGGACCTTCCCTCGCGATCTTTGGGACCCAGGGCAGTAGTTAACAAGTTGCAGCCAATCTTGGCAAAAGCCACACCACACAAATCAAATCTGTGGAATCAGCACTGAGCTGCTGTGGGAAAAGGGAGAGGGGATTGCACACCTTCAGCTGGGAAAAAACATATGGAATCCAGAGCTCTCTGATGACATGCATCAGTTTTTGTCACAGCCAAGAGTCTCTGGCTGCTCTGCATCTGAGCTGCTTTTCAATGCCAGTAGGAATTCATTTGGTGCCTCTCGTCGCTTGTGCCTGCACAAACAATACACCCAGCATTTCAATGACTGTTAAACTGTTGTCTGAAATTTGAGTTAAGAATAGCAATTGTAATTAAACAAAACTTTGAATTAGAACTCAAATGAGGCCAAAAAAGAAAAAGAAATGGGGCAATCCTTTTGGTAAGGAGTTGAACACTTTTGTTTACTAGTTCTGCTGCTGCCTTTAGCTTCAATTAGCTTTCATTCCAAAGCATTTTATGCAATTCTATGTGCATGGCAATCATCCATATTAAAAGGTCTCAGGCTTCTCCTTCCATTCTCATAAAATTTTGGATGTTCAATTCACTTCCAGCAGCATTGCCAGTGTCAGGAAAGCTCACTCTGCAGTTCCTCAGCAGGTCAGCTTGGACTTGCCTACACTTGAGATGGCTTCTTGTTCATTCACAAAGCTCAGGAGAGCTCAGCTTCCATTTCTTTATCCCTGGAAGACTCCTTGCTCAGCAACCCATAATAATTTAGGGACTGATTTATTGTCTCTTTCAGAACCATTTAACATCCTTCATTTTGAAAGATCCTGAAGCAGGAATGTCACAGCTGACCATGGAGCTCAGGCACACGGATTGTCCTGTGTCAACTGGGACAAGTCAGTTGGGCTACAAATACAGTCAAGAGTGCATCTGTGCAGAGTCCTCTGTACAGTCCCTCACCCTGTCCTGAAAAGCAGCAAGACTATGACACATGTGCAGCAGAAATGTTGTTAATAACTTCAGTTAATGTTGTCAGATACACCTTTAATAGAGTTTAGGTACAGGAGGAGATCCAGTGCAAAGTGAAAGGGGCCACAGTGGTTTGGTTCACATCTCCCTCCTTCATAAATGTCCTGAGGATCCTTTAGGGAGCACAAACCACAGGGAACTTTAATTTGTGTCTCTTCAGAAGGTTTGGATCTCCTGAACCACAAAGCAGCTCTTCATCAGGCCAAGACGTTCTGCAGACAGAATATTTCAGCTTATTCACTCCTGAGGGCCTTGATGCAAATGCAGCACAGTTTAACAGCACAGGGAGAACACTTTTGCACCCTGTTTGCTGTAGGACCTGCTCAACAGCTCTCTGGTTTTCTTCCACTTCTGTACAACCTTTTCTGATTATTTTTGCATTGGACATGCAGGTAGTTGATGTCCTTGCTTGAAAATATGGCAACATTTTTGGAGTGTGTATTTTTTTTTGGAGCCTGTGGTACAGGCTCCTGGTATCCAGGCAGGGAGGAGAAAGACACAGAGACACCAGATTCCTGATGGCCTCTTCTCTCTGCTGGCAGCTGGAAAACATGCTGCACTTTAGTCTTCATGTCCAGCAGCTCCACTCCTGCCAAGATCCCTGGAGACACAGCGAGGAATCAGCCACAAATGTCTTAACACTTCCACCATCAAACCCAGGAGGGAACACTGTGGTTTATCAAAAGAAATCCAGTTTTATGAGCTCATCTTAATATATCAGAACAAGACACACAGCCATGTTTTGGTTTGTTTGGACTTATTTTAAATCCCATTTCCTGTTTTACTAGCTCATAAAAATCAAGGTCATATAGTCTGTGGTAGAATCTGACACAACCCCAATAATTGCAAGGAGGCAGCTCTATTTATGCTGCTTGAGGCTCTGGGCCTTTTAAACAAGCTTCACATGTCAAAGATTCTTGGAGGATACCTTGATGCAATAAGGAGAAATAGAGATTTGGGATTCATGGTGCAACTCTGCATGATAATATAACTCATATTGCTTTC
This sequence comes from Myiozetetes cayanensis, assembly GCF_022539395.1. Taxonomy (NCBI): domain Eukaryota; kingdom Metazoa; phylum Chordata; class Aves; order Passeriformes; family Tyrannidae; genus Myiozetetes; species Myiozetetes cayanensis. The sequence continues at coordinate 68,792,991 of NW_026087521.1, read as the reverse complement.
ATGTCCCCTAATACCAATTTATTAAAAAAATATAGCTGCCTACATTTTATCCCTTCTCTACTTGTCACAAGGCAATATTTCATGTGTATTGATTACATTCAAAAAGTATCCAAGTGATTATTTCTCCTCCTTTACTATTCCTGTATTTCACACCCTGTAAGGCTTGATCTGAGACGTGTTTATTAAAAGTGACAGCCGGGAGCATAAGAACCTGAGCACAATGAAGACCTTATCTACCTTGCTGCCTTGTGCTCTGGGAAGTTCTGCTTCAGGCGAGGCTGCTTCTTGAAGGATTTTATCGTTTGAAAAGTCATTATTACACAAATGTGTCCCTGGAAACATCGATAACAAAATCTTGGTGGGGAAAAAAAAAATCAAGATTTAAAAAAATGGGCTGATTTTTAAGTCCTTTTCAGTCTAAAGGTTTTGAAAGGAAGTAATTTTGTGTGTCTGCAAACATTTTCATGCAAAATGCTCTTTTGTCTTCTAATATTCCCCCTTTCATATCCCTTTTGTCTCTCTATGTATCCTTTCCCAATCTTTGCATGCTGCTAAACAAAGGAAAGAAATAAGGGGAGAAAAACAGAAAAGGTGTAGCAAACAGGGTTTTCTGCATATTTTCTTCTCTCCTGCTAAGAAGAGGCAGAAAACTGAGATGAAGAAGAGATAAAACGCTTTTCTCTTAAAAAGGTCTTTAGCCAATAATTTGCACATTAATAGTAATTAATTAATGGCATCAGTTCCTCCCACCATCACCACTGCCTTGTAGGCATACTTTCATTCTGTCCTCTCTAGAGGCAAGATGGGGGGGAGAGTATAAGAGTGTGGCAAGAAAAAAGCCTCCCTGGTGGATCTCAGCATTAGAGTTAAGCTCTTTTCCCTCTTTCACAAAGGTTGGGAAGGCAGATTAGGGGTTGGTGGCACATTCCCCTGAGGGACTTGTAGATCCACAAAGTCCCTCACCTGCAGTTCTGTTTTCCCACTGGTGACAGCACCGGCAGGGGGATTTCTGGCCAAATTAGTTAGGTACAAAAAGCTTTGTGAGGTACAAAGAGAGTCACAGGAGAGGGAAACTCCCGTGTCCAGGGCCAGCCTGGAGTTGAAGCTGACGATGGGAACCAGCTCCAGCTGGAGGAAGACAGGAAGGTAGCACTGTCCTGGAGAGGATTTTCTCTAAGGACCCTGGGGTCAGTAATAGACCTCAATGACCTGACCAGCCTCACCTGGGGCCTTCACCCACGCCCATGGGTGCAATTTAAGCTCAGCCCTGAGGGTTTTGCTCTTCTCTGAATTATACTGGAGAAGTGACAGTAGCTGACCCACAGCTACTGCTACAACCACCCTTGGTCTGGATCTCAACTCAGGGACTGACTTCCTGGCTTGATCTGGGACCTGCTTATTCTCTGTGGATCTGCAGTTGCTCCTGGGAGAGCTGGGCTTGCAGAATAAGGAGTGGCACAAGAGGAATGGCTCAAACCACCACACCAGTGGTGTCTCGGACACCAAATGCTTCACACGGACTGCAGACCAATTAGTACCTACAGGTAAGGCTGGGAAAAGGACACAGCTCGATCACAGCAGCCCAGAGAAGAGAGCTCTGGGATGTTTACAGCTGTACTTGAGGAATTAGGTGTTATATATTAAGTTGTTTGGTCCCCCTGGAGGCATGGGGGCTAGGACTGGCTCTTGAGTAAAACATGCAATCGTTAGAACTGGAATATTTAGTTAAGCTTCCCCAGACCTCTGGGTGAGACCTGAACCACTGTTGCGTTAGTGATGCTTTAAAACTCAATCTGCAGCTGTTGCATCTAACGAAGCACTGGGAAAAACCCTTGTGTTGAGGGTGCTAAGAGTACAGCTCACAAAACTGCTTCTTCAACTGACTTTCCTTCAGGGGAAGCCTTTCAACAGTGACTGTCGCAAGTGCTCTTACTTTTCCACTATAAACTCTCCACCTGATAACCCTAATCAACCTGCATTCCCTTTCTGCAGCCAACTCCTACTTTTATAGAGAAAGGCTCTAAAGAGCCAATTCATGTGATACTCCTGGTCTTTACATGCAGTTGTTATGTCATGGTGAGGCTTGACTGTGAGATCCAACAGCTCCTGTAAATGTTAACTCATGGCCAGATGATAGGAAATGTAGGATATTCTCAAGTTCTCATCTTAGAAAAAAGATGGAATGAATGCCTGAGTGATGAATTTGTCAGGTGTTTTCACTGTGATAGCTCCCTTCCCACACCTACTTCTACTCCAGCCAGCTCTGCTGAGTATTGCTGACTAACTCTTACATGGGTGACTCAGAGGAACTCACTCTGGTTCAGTATTTCCCTGTGTAATTATAGGGTACCAACGTTGTTAATAATGTTGGTGCAACGCAAAAACATTCCCCCCATTCTCCATCTGTTCTGTCAGAACAAATGTTACTGCTTCAAATGACACTTCTGTACCGAGTCCTACAAACGTGGCTGCTTTCTCGTGCCACTGCTGTTCACTTTTACCTTCCAAATAACTGTTTACACTTCGGAAGACGAAGTGAATCCATCTGTGTTTTGCGAGGAACGGGCCCATGTGTGTGGTGGAGGTCAGCTGCAGGCATTCTGTGAAACCATGGGAGTGAAGATGAGCAGTGAAAACAGCAGCCTCTGCGCTGTCTCACTGATGGCAGACATCACATTTGATGTTTAGCCAAATGCCTGTTCCAGACATTTTTTTGGGAGGAAGTGCCAATGACTGTTGGAGACACTGTCAGGAAGGCAGGATGCTCCATCCAGCTGAATGCTGGGAGCGTTTCACCACTTGCTGTGAATGTCTGAGCAAAGGGAGTGTTAGAGAGAAGTGTAAAGCGGTGCTGAAATGAGCAAAAGGGTGAGGCAGAACTGCACTTGTGCTGCGCTGCAGGACTAAATCTGGTGCCAGTGAAGTCCAGGTTTTCTTCTCCCCTCATCTGAGTTCTGCTTTCACTCAGTAGGTCTGTAACTGCAAACATTTTTGCCTCCTGACCTTTTCTCTGTTCCTCACTTTCCCCACTTACTCAAGCAGTTTGCTCCTCACTTACAGCCCATTCATGATCCACAGGTTGCATCTCATTTGGCTTTTGTTTTAGGGAGCCAAATGTTTTGGCTTTCTGGTTTATTGACCCTATGACCAAACCTTCCCCTTTAACATCTTTGCTCTCTGCCTTTGAAGAGGTGGACTAAATGATTTTCCAGTCACACAGTACAAAATAACATTCACAGCTTCAACAGAGGGATCCAAAATTTTCATCCACAGCCCGACCACCTTCAGAGAGCACCCAGAAACTGGACAGTGTCTGAGGGAAAAATGAGAATTTGAGGTCTCACAGGTACCTGTCACTAGTCCAAATGCAGTGCAGGAGGTTTACCCTTGGAGTGTGTATTTTGTAGATAGTTTATGGGGTTTTCATGGTGAGCAGTGCTGGTATTCACTCCTTTTCGTGGGTGCAGATACAGGAAGGATGTCAATGATAATCTGATAAGTTGATGCAATCACACCCATACTGGCTTGCTATTCCTACCTAGCTGTCTTGGGAATACTCATTCTGTGGGATGCAGGCAGACCACCCATTCAAAAATCATCTGAATTTCAGCCAAGGCAGTAAACTTGAATTATTCATGAATGCTTGTCACCAGCCTTGCTTTTTGCTCACTTCTTTTTTTTTTTTCTTTGAAGAAAAGTAGATAAAGTCTCTTTTCTTTCTTCAGCACTCTAACTTTGGGCTTCTGGGAATCTTCCAGAGCAAATCAACAATAATCGATGCAAAGAAGTGAATTAATGCAAGTTCCAGACTAGACAATCATGTGGGATTTATCAGGTACATATGGGTGTCTATTGTTAAGGTGCCTTTGTGATTTTCACTGAGTTTCCAGGCTGTTCTGATACAGCAATAATGAATAGGAAAATCAGTCTGAAAAGAAAAAGGCATTTCTAGAAAGTTGGAGAGACTTTAATAAAAGAAAAATATTTCACTTCATATATTACATGGAGCCCACTCATAAAACAGGTGTAGCAATTCACTTTTAATGCAACTCTTCTGAAATGCAGTGGGCCTATAATTCTATATTTTAATTTATAGATAAATGACAGGACTCTATCATCAATAACATGAATTTGTTATAACCATTATTTCTGTGACCCAAAACAAGATATTTAATACTTTTTATTACAAGTCATGGTCTTTATTAGTGTATTTTCTGGGTGTGTTGTAGCTCAGAGGGGCAGCTTGCTGAATGCATGTTTTGATCACAGATTGCAGTTCAAAAACCTTCAGAACATGTGTATTGGTCAGTATATGCATAAATGTGCCCCTTCCACCCTGACAAATCAAGGCCTATCAGGTTGCTATTCCTCAGCAGTTAAATATTACTGTGAATAAAATGGACAGTTTATTCAATATTTTTCATCTTTTCACCTTCACAGTGTGTTGTGGCTCCTCCCTTTTAAAACATGTTGGCATTCCACATGGGGGACACGCCTGTCTCTGAGTTGTCCCTGACAATTTACCTGCAATTATTTCATCTTTTATTTCTTCGTGGTTGCAGTTGTTATTCCAGCCTAGTTTGCTCATTGCTTTAATTTCATGCTCATCATTTAGGTGCTGTTGAAAGCACGATCACTGCTCTGTTGTAAATAGGACAAGACATATGAGATGTCTGAAGGAGTTTAGAATTGAAAATAGATTGACAACCAACGCATTGCATTCCAAAGTAATCCTTCCTGGCTTTTTTGTGTGTGTGTTTTTTTTTTTTCTGATGGCTTCCAAATGTTTCACAAACTGATTTCAGCGTAGAGCACTGGCTCCTGTGGTTCATAACTACTCCCCAAATCATTTCTGCAGTTCACATTGCCAGCCTTCTGTTCACTGGGTGCTGATGTTAAGGTTTGTACCTGGGATTTGCATTGCTGCTTTCACAGGGATGAAAAAGATGTGGAACCCAGGCCACAGAATGTCCATTCCCTCCTTGGTTATCCAAGGCTGTGACTTCACCAGCTACCTTCTCTGATTTATGATGTGCTTTTAAGAAGGGCAGCCTTGTCCTCATCAGCAGCCTCGCTGGCAGGAGATCACCTCACTCATCTCAAAGACAACAAGTTTCTGTTCTTGTTTCTGTAAACTGATCTGATTTGGCCCATGGCAGCAAAAATCTGTATTGCATGCAATGGGATGAGTGGGAGGACACAGCCAAGAGAGGAGAGACAAGGTGAGGAATAAAATTAAACCACGCCACTAAGTCCCACTGGTAAAATTAACATTATTGGTGGGTTTAAAGGCAGTTGTTCAGATGAGTTGCTCCTAAACCCTTGAATAGGAGACTAGGAATTGGAAAAAAATTAACAAGATGCTAATGTTATTAAGTATTTAATTCCTTGTAATTGTGTTCTGAAAACCACCATCTTAGGTCCAAGCTACAAGCAGACAAAAAAAGGAAAGGTTGTGTAAAGTGTATGTAATTTCTTTTTGGAGAGCTCATTGTATGAAATATGTATTTTATTTAGGATTTCATTCTAAAGAGAGAACATAACTTTCTCTGTGTTGTAAAAAGCAGTCTTTTCTTTTGGAATTCTTGAGAGTTCTGTCTCAGTGAGTAATTTTGTTGCTATCTGGATTTCATTTATCTCAAACTTGCCTCTCTGTAGATAAGTCACCATTCCCTCAGGCCATCTCTGTATCCCAAGGAATGACCAGTGCAACTCTGCAAGCAGGTCAGTGGCAGTGTTCCCATTCATGATCACGTTTCTTTGCTTTTCCCAGTTTGGGTTTTTTTGCCTTTGATCTAATGGCAAACAGCTCAGATGAAGAAAGCACTGACTGAGGAGGGTTTGGAGGAGCCCTGCACCAAGTGATGTAGGTCTCCTAAAAATACATCCTGCTTCTTTCATCTGCAAGTCTTCCTAAAAGAGGCATGGTAGAAAGGGGGCTGCCTCAGAATGCCTGTGAGTAGAGGGAAAAGCAAAACCTGGCACATGTAAAGAACTAGGAAGTGTGGTAAAGATTTGGGAATGTCACTTGCCATATGTGCCTGCCAAGTAAAGAAGTGCAGCAAAGTGTTTCTGCCTTGTTAGCCACGGGGTTTTTTTAGGACAAGCCTCTTTATTGTCTTTCTTCTGGTGCATTTGAATGTTTAACCATGCAGACTTTTTATCATTTTTGCTTTAGAAAATTAGTTATGAAGCCCATTGCCCTCACTGTTTACTTGTCTCCTTCCTTAGCAGACACAAATGCAGGTAACTATGGAGCAAACAATGGTCATTTCACTGCAATATCATTAGAATTTCCACCCTGGCTACAGATGGCTTCAGGTCTTGTGGCCAAGCAAAATAGCCTAAGTTTTTGCAGCAACAAAATGGATCAAAAGGCCTCTCTTTTCAAACTCACAGCTATTAGATAATCTAAGCAGCTTCTCCCATGTATTTTTTTTTCAGTTTGTGACAAGCACAACATCCTCAGACTGGCTGAGGGGGGAAAAAACCTAACAAACCTATCCTGTACATTCAACACAATTCTTTCTGAGGCCAAAAAGATGTAAAGATTAGCGTTAAGGATCCCATCCAGGAATCTGTCTTCATCTTGTGCCCAGAATTGCCTGAAGAGCTAAAGATGTTGCTTCTTGGGAAGGTTAAGCTCTTGTTTGCCCTAAGAATATTTCTCAGCGGGGCTGTGCCTCCCTGCTCTGTTCAGCTGGGCAAGACTGCCTGCCCAGCCTTCCTTCCCATTTTGTGTCTTTCTTTCTTTTTTTTCCTCCCTCCCCACCAGTTACTGTTCTATTTCTGCATGTGTGTGAGGTGCCTACGTAGCTTTTTTTCTGTTCTAAGCCTAATTAAACCTAACTGAGGTGCCTGGGTAGCCTTGTAGAACTTTGTCTGCAGCAACCCATTTGGTTTAACTCAAATGTTCAGCTCAGTAGTGGGGAACAAGGAATAAAATGAGAACACCATAGCTCCTCTCTTGAACTCCTCCTCTACTTGGAACTGCACATACAAACAAATATTCTGAAAGTTTAGTGCTTTTGTAGGACTTGTGTAGGTTCCTGAAGGGGGAGGGTATGATGAGGTGAGGGGCTAAAAGTCCCACAGCTTGAGGTGAGGGTTATGGGACTGCAAGCACTGGACCAAGGTGGGAGCTCAGTTAATGCTACAGGACATGGAGCAAGCCCTAGGGGAGCTGCACCCCTCAGTGTATCATTTTCTATCCCAAAGGGGGAAAGGCTCATGTTTATCAAGTGACCAGTGCTCACCATCCCTTTGGGGCCTGGACAAAATCTTGTCGGACCTAGACTTATCAGTATCTCTAGTAGTTACGTTAATCTTTGAATAAAGTTTATATTTTGAAGCTAAGGTTTAGGGAGCACTTTATACTGGTACGATGCTCTTGCTTGTGTGTTTTACAGGGCCAAGGTGCAAAGTTGGCAGTGAGTATTGTGATAATGTTAATATGAGGGATCCAGCTGACAGGAGAAAGGGGTGGAACGTGCAATGGGTTTATGTTCACACTGTTACAATGCCCACCCCTAGAAAGAAGACAAGATCTCAAGTGCTTGCACTCCTTTTCCCCTTTAAATTACTGACCTCAAGTAATGATCAGAAGTGTGTGTTAATAGGCAATAAATTGAATGAAATAAAAATTCCCTGAGTCAAGGCTTTTGCCTGTGATCTTGCTGAAGGACCAGGAATACTCAGGTGAAATGAAGAATAAAAGGTCAAAAGAAAAGCTTTCAGTAGGAGCCTTGGGTCCAAACTAAAGAATACAAGAGAGCAAGGAAGTGAGGCAAGAATGGTTACGGGCATTATTACTTTGTCTAGACCATGTATTTCTTGGCTAGAGCCAGGAAAAGCAGGAGTCCTGCAAGATTCATGTGGCACTTCTGGGTATGTGCCTGTGTGTCTGCACGCATGGGTTTACATCTATAATCCATCCCAAAAGTAACTGCAAGGCAAACAAAACCCAGCTCACTCATGTGCCTGAGGTTGGAGTGTGTTTAGGTCACTGCAGAGCTGGGACCTGGCAGGTGATGCCAGTGTAGTAGATACCTCATGGATCACCATTTTGGTGGTGTGACACCTCAAAAAGAGAAGCCTGTTGTCTAGCTCTGAGCTTTTTCAACTTCCAGTCACTGCATCTTGTAGAACTATTTGCTACTAGGACTGGATCCTTGATGATCCCTTCCAACAAGGAATATTCTGTGATTAGTTTAATTATCCATCTAGTCTCTCAAGTCTTTTCTTTATGGAGCTTGGTAAGAAATCATTATCAGATCTCCTCCAGTGTGATGAAATGAGGCCAGGCTTTCCAGTCCTCAAGTCATCCATTTTATCCTTATCCCTTATTTTGGCTTCTTTGAAATGTGGCCTGGGATAAACTGCTGCCTTGGAACTGGGAAAAGGAAAGTTGAGAGACCATGATCTTTGAACCTTTTCATTTCTGTCATTGAATTTGTCTTTGCCTGGAGGCTGGGTATGTGGAAAACACCAGACTTAGGTTAGAAATATCCCTGGTTCTTAGACTTACTTGTGTCCTACAGTGCAGGTATGTTTTTCTGAGAACATTTTTAGAACTGGGTAGGCTTTTCCTCCAAGAACTAGGAGTTGTCTCTGTCTATTTAGTGCCTTAAAATGGTCCTTCACAGCACTTCAGCTGAATATTTTTGGGAAAGGCTAATCAAATCAGCTGCTTTTGGCACTGAAGCTCAGTGCTTTGAATCATCCCTTCCCCCAGCAGGAAATGCAGCCTCTGTTATTCAGTAGCTGCATAGGCAGCATGAGCATTACTCCAAATAGGAAAGCAGCTTAAGCTGAATGCCTGAAGAAGCTGGTGTGAATTTTCCCTTCTGGATACGTGTTCATGGCATGGTGCAGTGCTGAGTAGAGATATTCTTATTTCCATGCAGAGGTCCACTGAAGTCAGTGATCCTGTGTTTATAGACTGTCTAAAGCATCAAGTCCACAGCTTTGGCTGCTAAAATATAGAGAGACCTCACTGCAGCCTAGGCTGAAGCAAGATTGATTTTTAGACACGTTGGCAGTGATGCAGCTGGACTTCATTCTTCTGAACTCTTCTACATGTACTTGTTTCTATCTGTCAGTATGACCTACAACAGAAACCCACTGAAACAAGTGCAGAGCATGAGAATATTAGAAATGTGTCAAATAATACATTTCTGTCCTAAAGCTTTAACACATCATGTAGTGCGTGTTTGAAAAATGAGGTGTTGTGACGTAAGGCTTGTTTAAGTTAAACTGCTGGGAGAAAGAAGGAAGGAACTGAGAATGAAGAATTAAAATTGGCTTTTCTGGAGCTCTTCTGAGCTGGAGTGACTATCAGCAATATGATACCTGGAGTACAGAACTGCCATGATCTTATTCAAGTAGAGAAGCTTCACCTAAAACCTCCTGAAAATGTCACAGAAGTCGCATTTCCTATTCTGGTATGTTGTCATGAATGTGTCCTAGATGCAGAAATTGTATTTGATCTCTATTTTCTGTGCAGAGTCACTGTGGTGGGAGTAGGATCAGTCAGATATTTTGCTCTGTGCTCTGTCTGTCTGTCTGCACCTCCCTCTCTCACGCTCTCTTTAATCTCTCTGAGCAATTTTCTCTCTTCCTGCAGGGGCGACTGAAATGATCCTTTGAAGCAGCACAGCTTTGACGTTTGGAAAAAAAAATAAATTCAAAACCGAAAGAATGCTCTAATTAAGAAAAACATCAGTTAAAGCTCAAGCAAAAACCTAAGATTCTGATCAGTTCTTTCATGTAGGCTTGGAAAACTGCTCAGTGTTAGCAGAGGGGCTCATTAGAGGGTGCTTGCACACAGTCCAGATGATGGAGCAGAGACACCCAGGAGTGATGTGCAAGATTGGATGGAGGGAAATTAAATATCCAGCGCCCTGCACATAACACGTGTTGTGATCTGCTGCCCAAGTAGTTCAGGAAAAGAGAATTTTTGTTTACACTGGGGCCATAGAACACTGTGTCAGAAATGGTTTTATGTGGTTTTGGAGTGAAAATGGGCTAAAAATGGTGTGTATGTTCTCCACTGCTGGTTGCACTGAGAACTGAGCCCTCTGGGTCCACGTGCTTGCACATGTGTGTGCTTAATCATACCAGTGTGATTTAACAAATACATGGCAAGGTTAAGAAAAAGATCTTCTCAAGGCTGTGGTCTTTTGTTCTTCCTCAGTGTTGTCCCCTTTGTAGGTGTGTGGCAGGTTGAGGGAGTTCTGAAAGCACAAACTTCACCTGGTTTTTCCTGTCTTATGGCCACCCGGTATAAAAAGCTGAATTTGGGTGTTTTGAGTGGTTCTGCACACGGGATTCCCACAGCTCATTGTTCCAGCTGATCTGTGACGCCGTTGTGGGCAAGGCAGTGATAACTTTTATTGTGCAAATGCCACATGTTTTAATGAGGAGATGTTTTGAGAAGTTTGGGGAGGGTCTCTGCCAGGCTGGGCTGGGGAGGGTGTCAGGGCCAGCAGGTTGAGCCCAGCAATGCCTAAGCCAGCCAGTTCACAGAATCCACTTCATACCAGTAGTGAGATACAGCTAAAAAATGAATAATTGTGGCGTGCCCACACACCGCCCTTCGCAAAGCTGTTTAAGTGGAATGATATAAATCACTCGCATTGTTTTACTCACTTTCCTTTTCTTTTCTGCTGAGTGAGGAATAATTTTCTGCAGTGAGGTTGTGCACTGCTGAGTTGGGTTTTTTCCCAGATGCTTTCTTAATTCATTTAGTGTTGTTGGGTGAAAATGCTGGAGGAGCAAGGTGGGTGGAACTCACAAAAGCCCCCGATTTCAGCCCCCCCCGAGTTCTGGGTGTGCCCAATTCCTGGCATGGTGGTCTTCATTTAGTCATAGGATTTTTTTGCTCTGGGCCTGCACACAGTTAAATGCATCCTTGAAATTATGACCACAATGGGAAAGCTGCACAGCCCCAGGAGGAACAATGGATTAAATGGGCCCAGAGGCAGAAGGTGACAGCACTTTGGCAGGATTAGGAGTTTATTGCCTGCATTAAAACCGTGCTAGTGCAGGAGAAATAAATTGTGTGGGGGTGGTCCTATGGTGTGAAGAGTTTTGCCTGCAAGAATCCACAGCCTTTGCCTTGCAGTGGCCATTTGGAGCTGGGGAGCAGCTTCTACCCACTTTGCAGTTGTCCTGGTGGTGCTCCAGAGATCTCCATAGTATAGCTGAGATGTAGATGCCTGGGTGGGAATTATTTCCTTGGGCACAGGTACAGTACAGGTTAAATAAAAGTGATATTGGGGGAGAAAAAAATGTGCTCTGAAGTACTAAAATCTTGAACTGTTAGCAGAACAAGGAAGAGCCTGTTCTTTACTCCTTCAGTCATCAGGCTTTTGCTGACAATGGTTTTGGCACGCACAGCACACACACAGTGACTGACCATACATTTATGCAGCCTCCTGTGTGATCCTGCAGCCTTCTCTGATGCCCAGTGTGACAGAAAATAAGATCTAATAGAGTCATTTTTGTGTTCCTTTACTTCCAAATACATGTATTTTAGTTTTTTATCACTCTCCCAGAACATTTGCTGGCAGCAGATATGGTGATACCCTTTTAAATCTGACTCCTTTGAAAGCTTCCATCAGACCTGACAAGGAGTCTGTTCCCAACAGATATTTGTTGGGGCTTCTTGGCTAGAGCATCTTCCCAATCTTTTGACAAATTCAATGTCTCAACACTATGAATCTCACACCTACCACCCCCAAAATACTGTCAGAGCAAGTGGCTTTCTTTAGAAATGTCCTCTTTCCAAGTTTGGGATGCTGAAAGTTCCTTTTCAGATTGACAAAGTCTAGCTTGTGGGAGGATCTGGTGATGTCCTCTCTCTTTATCTTCATCTGCAGCATATCAGTTGTTCTTGCCCTGCACCCTCTCCTGCCTGCCTGTGTGTGTTAATGAGGCTGGAAAGGGAGTTTCTTGGGGCTGGTCCTGGGAGCAGGACCTTATGCTGGGGCACCTGCAAAGGCTGGGAAGTCAGGTTGTGACACCTGGTGATCAGAGAGTGACAGGTATTAATTGGCATCTGCTGACTAACAGTGACAGCTCTCTGCTTGTTCTGGCTGTGTAGACTCTCCCCCTGTAAGGAGAGAGTAGCTGGTGAAGAGCTCTCTGGAAGGAGAAGGATGCTCCTTCCCTTAGGCAGCAATTGAATGTGCCCAAGGGAAGGAGAGATTTGGATTATGGGATGGATCAGAGGCAGCACAGCAAGGCAGCACTTTGAGCACAGTGATGACACCGAAGGCCGCTGAGCGAAGCAGTGAGCACAGGGCTCTGCTGATGTAAGAGAAAATGTCTTAGAGCTGAGTGTACATAGTTGCAACCCACCAAAAAGCCTCCCAAATAAAGCTTGAGAGTCTGCTTTCCTTGGATGCAATGTGCAGGGGGAGATTTTTTTATAAATCTTTGAAATGAGTCCTCTGTCCAAGTGACTCCTGGTCACCTGGCACCTTCTGAGCTAAAAAGGCAGCAAGTCAGGCTTGTGGTGTAATAAAGACTGGCTTTTCCTAAATTTGAATTCCTTCTAGGTTGTCTTTGAGGAGCTCCCTGTGACAGAAAAAGTCAATAGATCTGTATCAAAGCCTGGGCTAGTCTGGGATCCCATCACACAGTCCTGTTGTCTTCATAAAATGAATTAGCACTCTGATCCCAGTGAATCAGTTGTAGTAGTAAATGACACCTCGTTCTCACCTTACCAGATGCCACAGAAAATCCTGGGAGATTAAAATCATTAGATCACCACGAAGATAAGGTGCTTTTCCCTCCTCTGTGCCCGATATCTGCAGATCTGCTCTGAGCTGCATGGCTGAGCTGCCTCTGCCTGGGTGGAGGGGCTTGATCTCTGCAAAGCAGAGGACACTTCAGGTATCTCCTCCTTCGTGGTGCTGGACATCTCTAACACTGAGAAACTGCCTCCCCACAAGGTATGTGTAAGTTTTGCAGCATGTTGGGGTGGGTCATGCTCTCCTCTGTCCTGTGGTGTAGAGGGCACTGGCACAAGTGCTCAGATGAAGTGTGGGATGGAAAGTAAAACCTTCCCTTGTGCGGCTGTTCTGTCCATCTCTGTTCCACTGGCACCTCTTGGGGCAGGAACTGTCCTGCACTGTGTGACTGTAGATGCTCATTAACGGTCTTGCTCTAGCTTGAGGCTGCTGGAAGATGCTCTGAAGAAGAAAACGCTAAGGACTTTACCTGTCCTGACCAAGGCAAAAGCACATCCTCCATGGCTTCTTTAGGAGCAACAAGATTTGCCTGTGGTGCTCCATCTCCCTCTCTGGTTTCAGACTTTGGCAAAGGCAGGGGAAAATTCCATGGGGAGAAGGAGGGAAAGTGTTTTCTACCCAGTACTCACAAACATGCTGGTGTACGTTAAATCCCCACTGTCCATGTGAGAAAGAAGCACAGTAAAAGGAAAGTAGGTACTTCCCACTGAGGGGAAAAAAAAAAAGGCATGAACAGTACAGAGCTGAACTTGAAAAATGTTATACAATATCACTTTGAAACCCTTCAGTGGGTTTGCAGCTGGTCTAACCAGTCTTCTACATCATGGAATCTTCCCCTACATATTATTCATGAAGCAAAGGTATTTATTAGAGCAGAACATGGCATAGATAAGATCTCTAGCACAGAGTGGGGGGAAAAGCTCTAATTATTCCTTAGAACACACCCTGATTTGGTGTGAAGGGCAGGTAGTGCTCCTTCAGTGGCAGGGACAGCATATTCCTGAGGAGAACATGCAGGTTTTCCACTGCTGGAGGAGTGAGGAGCCAGCAAATGCCCTGCAACTGCTTCCACCCACCCCATCCATCCTTGGCTGTTGCTCTCAGGGTGCATTTCCACTTCATTTTTCGGCATGTTCCAGTCTGAGTTTTTGTTCAGCAGCAAAAGGAGGTTGAAAAACTTGGTGTGGCTGGAATCAGGAAGGGTTATTATAGGTGTAGCTTTGTATGCTTTGGGTGCCTGATAATGGCCATACTGGAGCACAGGACTTCTCCACAGGAACCAAATGGCACAGGCAGCGTTTCTGAGGCACACAGGCCTTTCCTCTAGTTGTTTGCAGAGTCTGGTCATTTTTCTGTGCTGATAAATGTTTTTCTCTTTTAAATGTCCTTGAACTGACTCCCTTCAAGGTATAAGCAAGAAAAACTCCTTAATGACTGCACGTTGCTCCCTGAGCAAGGTTATTTCTCTCACACAGAGCTGTTCTTTGCCAATGTCCTGATCTTTTGACCCTGGAGCAGAGTTGCTCAGGACAGCAAAGTTGTCTTTTAGGCAGGAATGCTATATAACTATCTATATATGAACTTATCCACATGGATACACCACTTGACCTCTTGAAAATAGAAAACTTGCAGCAATGCATCTTGACTGAATGTTAAGGTACTGACTGACGTTGTTTTGTACAAATCCCAAACTCTTCAGTCATTCCCTGAAAGAGGTAAATGCTCATCATCAACAGCTGGAACTTTCTCAGTCTACCTTCACTGCTCCTCTCCCTTGCAGTGAACTGTACAAAGGTGTCTGTACTGATGCCTCACTGCTTTTTGTAGCCAGTAGAGGCCAGCAGCTTAAACTCAGAAAACTTCTAACCCTCAAATATATAAGATTTGATATAAGAGTTGATCTGTATTTGCTGTTGGAGAAAGGTCAGCTGCAGTGCAGATGCTGCTGCAAACAACTGTTAGCCAAAGGATAAATGAGGTGGAGTGGTCTGAACAGTCCTGGGCAGCCAGTCATCAGGCAAGTAAAGCATCTGGATACACGAAGAGAGATCAAACACGGTTTTATTTTTTTTATTTGGAAACAGCAGTGGCTGTGCAAGGACAAATAAGATATGCTGGTAGAATCTTACAGAAATTTCAAATCTCTTTATGGTAATTTTTTTGGAAGAACTGCTGCAACAGTGGGTATAAGGCAGCAAATATGCATGAATTTATAGTTTTATTACTTTTAGTCCAGCATCAGTCATAATGTTATTTATTAAAGTAATTTCCATGTATGGATATTAAGGAAGATATTATTCCCTACAGCATTACTAATATGCTGCCATTAACACTTAAAATCTATTACATAGGGCTGCTGTGAGTTTGATCTTCAGAGTATTTAAAACTGTACTTTAAAAAGATAGAGACTCTCTTAAGGAAGAGAGTGTGTAATAAACTCAGCAGTGCAATACACAAATTGTTTGAAGAAACAAATCAGAAAATAGACACTGAAAAATATTAAAATGAAAATATTTTTGTAAAAACCTGAAATCCCTGCAAATTATATGTGTGGGCTCTTTAGCCAGAGACATCTCATCTTGACAAAGATCAATAGCACTTGAACTTTTAGTGATATGAGGTGCAAGAATCCCTTCTGCAATCAGGAAAATGCAGCCAGCCCTGGTATGGAGCGTGGCAACCCCTTAGTAGCAAGGCAAACAGCACTTCCACTTTATTCATCACCTGAAATCTAGGAAAGGATGGCCAGAGAAGTCCTATAACCTAGTTCCCTGATTTGGGTGAAAAATTTCAGTCTGGATTTCTGATATTTGAAAATTACCCAACCCTTGTTAGTTTACAAGAGAAGATGAACACATGAAGAAGGATCATCTACTGCTGTACTTATATTTAACTCACCAGAACACATGGAGGTATCTTGAGGCTGGAAAGTTTTAGGACCTCTGAGAAGCAATATGAGATGGCACTTCACTGATTTGCTGAATGCCCTTCATCAGCTCATATCTGCTTTAACATCTCTCCTATTGTAAGGACCCTTAGGTGTATTTTGGTGTTTTACCCATTTTGCCAAACAGTTATCAGCATCTCAACTGGATGCTTTGAGAGAACCAATTAATTAACATTAGTGAAGCATTTGGTATTCTTGGATAAAAGACATTACAGGAAAACAAATTGCTGCCCCTTATGTTGCAAATCAAGATTTCCACTCTGTTCCTAAATACTTGTATTATCTAAGGCTGATAGCTAAAACCAACAGCTCATAAAAATAAAAAGAAAAAGTAAGATACGGTTGCCTGAGGGCATCTTTAATTAGAGAAGATATTTCCTTTTCAGATGAAAAGACATCTATAGTGAATAATTTCACTAGCCAAGAAACAATAAAGAAAAGGCTTCCCATGATAAGTTAAATAAGAGGTAATTAGATTGTGGATAGAGAAGGGAAGAAGCCTGAGACAAGCATCCCACTTCTAAGCCATTCAGGTTATGAAGGAAGCCAAAGACCTACAGCTCCATTAAGAACCAGAAGTTAGAGGTTTTTATCTCAGCTGTGCTACAATTGAGAAAGTTATTTAATCAGTTGGTTTCCCAGGTGGTTTTCCTTTTCCACTGTCTGCAACTGTGCCTTCGTGGTACAAACCCTATTTAAAATTGTGTGATTATGGTTCCTCTTCACTTCCCCTGAGCTTCCCATCCTCAGCTCCTCTGCCAACAACCCCTTGTGCCACTTGGGGAGATGGAACAGCAGGGACACGTAAAACAAGTGTGCACACAAGGCCAGTAACTGAGTGCAACAAAGTAAATCCGGCCTCCTATTAATTTTAACCAGCTGGTGAAAACTGAGCTGTCTCTGCTCTTACTTCATTGTTTAGAAAAAGGACTGGTTGTGAGTTATTGTTCTTGCAGATGGAGGGAAATGTCTGCCTCCAGTAATATCTGTGGAATGAGGCTGCCTGGAGTGGGCATGCTATGGCTCAGCAGAGGACACTGGCAGTGAGTGCTGGTAGTTTTCCACAGCCTTTACCCAGTATCAGGACATCAACCTTTTTCCATTAACTCATCCTTTCTGCCGCTCTGTGGTTTCCTGTGCTTGTTCTGGTGCGAATTTCCTTCCATCCACAACTTTGTTGTGCAGCTTTTACTTTAGGAGGCGAGAGGTTTGCCTTGATTTGGTAACTGTGAACTGCTGAGGACACAAAAGAAAGCACTAATATCTATCACCCTGCATTTCCCAAAGCCTTACATATTCTTTCTGCTGTCGTAGGTGAGATATCTGAAAAATGGGCCAGTTCAGCTTATCAGGCACCAGAAAATATTTGCTGAAAACTGATTTTACCAATCTCCTATTGCTTTGGCAGCCTGAGAATATGAGCACCAGGGTCTCCAACAACACGTGGAGGACCAGGTTTCTTGCAGAGCTGCCTTGGAGCTTGGCAGCCTGGCTCAGCACAACTTGGAGAGGTGTTCTCACTGCTCCCCTCAGCCTCCACTGTGCCACTCAGGATCAGATCCAAGTGGAAGATGTGAGTCTTTTTCTGATGCAACTGGATTCCTCTGGCTGTTAGCAAATTATTCTGACTGATGTGACTCCATCTGGCCCCAAGATTAATTTGAATCCTGTGGAGTTTTTTGCTGTTGTGAAAACTTAGCTTAACTAAATATTTCTCACAGCAAGATACCATAGTGGGGTGGCATTTCACTTACCCAGCATAATATACAAATTAATCCTGGAAAATGAGGCTCTGATCCCGTAAGAGGTTCCTAAGAGAAGTTTTGTGTTCCATGCTAGTTCTGATGGAAACCAGCTGGGCTATGGAGAGGTGCAGAGAGGTTGCTCATTCAGCTGTAGCTATGATACTGGTAGTCAGCATTACAATTAATTGTAAGTACCAATTTCTCTCATTTTTATGCTTGTTTGTAGTTTTTAAAGCAAAGCTTTTGGAAGCTTTCCAGAGAGAATGTAACCTGCACATCTTTGCTTTGTTGAATAAACAAATGAATGTATTTGAGGCTTCTGATGGCAAATTCAGATACCAGTTCCTACTGAAAAAAGCATCTCTCAATAGTGATTCTGTAACACTTGTGGATCAAAGACTCAACTCAGGTTCCTTTGCATGTTACATAATTATGTTTTAATCATTTGGTTTAGATTTTTAAAACAGACACAACTTAAAAGAAAACAGACAGTGATGAAAATGTCTCTTCCATGGGCTTTAGTTTGTCCTCTGGACCTACTGTTGGAAAAAAAAGCCAGATCTGGAGAAGAAACTGCTCCCTGATTCTAAGATTAACTCTTCTTTGCATTCAGGGACAAGGGCACTCAGGGACATTCCTTTCATTCCTCCACAAAGACTAGAAGGGCAAACTTGTCTTCCCCAGATTTCTGGGTCAATTAAGCTGATGGAAAATCATGGCTTTTTTTTTTTTTTTTTTTTCTATGCAGGATTACGGCTTTATAGGCTACATGACTCTTGGCCTACTTTGTCACAAACTTTGTGGTTTCACCATTTAATCACAAAAGGCACCATGAATTCAGCAGGTATGCCAATGACCCAGTGCCAGCTCACACACTGCTGCTGGTTTTTTTGCAGTCAGAAAATAAGACACCACAACATCACTGCACTTCAAAAGCAATTATTGCACCCAAAGGCTGCCAAGGAGGGCTTCTTTGTACCATCCTTACTTCTCTTCATCTCCTTGTCTTTCCTTCAGCAATGCCACCATTCAAAGTCATTATAGTTTGAACATAAACTAGATCAAATCATTACAGTAAGTCACTGATGTCCAGCTTCCTCTGGGAGGGGAAGACTGTGAAGCACAAGCAGCCCCTTCTGAGATCAGACTACATGTGTTGAAGCCTATGGTACTGCGACATGAAATTGTGTCATTAACAGCCAAACAAAGCCACCATTTGAGCCTTCTTGGCACTGTCACTCCCTCAGGCAGGTAGGAAACCAAAGCAACGTGTCTGCCAGATAGCCCAACCGAGCTATGATTTGATGTGGCTGAAACTCGAGGTGGAATTGGTTTGTGTAAAACTTCCTTTGGCTTGAACCCCTGCAGGGTGTACTTAAAATCCTGTAGCTCAGAGCAAATCTATGAACTACAGCTCTGGCAAAACCACAGGTTTTTGCTGTGGATCTCTCCACACACAGGTTCATGTGCTGACAGAAGAAGGGCTGATGCTTCCCAGTGTCCTTCCAGCTCCTCCAGCACTGGAGCAGCAGGAGCAGCATTGTGTCTCCTTGAGAAACACCACCTTTGCTGGACGGATGTGGATGTGCTCCTGCTCCATCTGCACCTTCCTGGTAGGCATGAAGCGTGTGTGTGGCTGCCTGCCCGTTCCTCCCTTGTGTTTCCCTGGCTGGAGAGGGGAAGGGGCCCCTCAGCTGGGCCATAAGAAAGATATTAAGCTATTAGAGAGCGTGCAAAGGAGGGCAATGAAGACGGTGAAGGGAAGCCGTGTGAGGAGCTGTATGGTGTGTTCAGCTGGAGGAGAGGAGTCTGAGGGGAGACGTCATTGTGGTCTTCAGCATCCTCCCGAGGGGAGGGGCAGGTACTGATCTCTGCTTTGCAGGGACCAGGGACAGGACCACAGGGAATGGCCTGGAGCTGTGTCAGGGCAGGCTCAGGTTGGATCTCTGGAAAAGGTTCTTCCCCCAGAGGGTGGTTGGCACTGAACAGGCTCCCCAGGGCAGTGGGCACAGCACCAAGGCTGCCAGAGCTCCAGGAGAGTCTGGATGATCCTCTGGGGCACAGGGTGTGACTCTGGGGATGGTCCTGTGCAGGGTCAGGAAGTTGGACTCGATGATCCTTGTGCGTCCCTTCCAGCTGGGCATATTCCGTGATTCTGTGACACCCCGGGGGCTGCCCCGACAATGCCCGGCCGGTGCGGTCGCAGCCCCGCCGTGCCCCGCTCACGGCCGCGGGTGTCCGGGCGTGCCTTGCCGGGGCGGGGCTGCGCAGATTTGGGATTTCTGCGGTCCTGCTGTCTCCGCGGGTCCCTCCCCGTGCCCCTCCCGGCGGCGCGGGGGCGTCCCCGGCCCGCCCGTCCCCGCCCCGCCGGCGCGGCTGCCGCGGCCGCGCGTTCAGCATCGCTCGGAGCCCGGAGCAGCGCTCCGAGCCCCGGGGACACGGCTCGGCAGGGCAGGACCCCCCGGCGCCCCCCGCACTCTCCCGCGCTGTAAGGAGGGCGCTCCGGCTCCTGCCCCCGGCGGCGCTGCCCGCGGTCGTGCGCGGTGAGTGGGGCTCGGGGGGAACCGGGCGATGCCACCGCCGGCTCTGCGAGCCCCGCAGAATTGGGGGAAGGCAGAGAGGGTCTGACCCTGTGCCCTTCTGCGCCGGACACAGGGCTCGGGGAGCGGCCCCGGGGACCTCCTGGTGAGAAGGGTGGGCTCGGGGGGCTCCCGGCTTTGTTTGTGGCTGCGGAGTGCGGTGGAGCACAGCCCTGGCAGCGCTCGGGTGGTCCCTGTGGATGCTGGAGCTCGGGCTCGCAGGTTCTGCTCCCTGCGTGAGTATTCAGTGTTTGTGCAGACGCTGCTCTCCTTCTCTTCCAGTCTGAAATAGCGATCTCAGGTAGCTGGAGTTGGCTCCTGATGTGATTCCTGGGGGCTGGGAGCTGTAAGCCTTGTTCACGCAAGTAAGACCTCTGTGCCTGAGTAAGATGGTTTTTGCAGGATGATTTTGCATGTTTCCACCCTGGAGTGCACATTCTCCGACAGCTCCTGCAGGAGATGGGCTTGTCCCTTTCTCTGTGTGTGCGTGTGCGGTCCCTGTTAATTTTGGCAGTTCGTATGTGATCGTTGGTAAAGGTCCGGTGTCTTCGTGCTCTTCAGGAATACATTACAGTGGATGTGTGCCAGTGTTTTGATATTGTAAAAGCAACAAGAGGGAAGAACCTTAGAAAAAGGTTCGAGGAAACGATTTAGCTCTTCTTATGTTCATCGTTTCCAGGCAGTGTACTTGTAGGCATCTCAGGGTAAATTGCAGGAAACAATGTGTTTACCAGCACATTGATGAATAATGGAAAGACGGGTCTAAAGCTAAACGTTGATGCTTCATTTAAAAGAAATACTTGTAATTTTTTCTGTCTCACGCACCTATTAGCTTTTAGGGAAAAGACGACTATTAGGGGGTGATTAGGAAGCTTTCTTACAACTTGAATAGAATAAGTAGTTCAGTATAGGAGAGCTGTAGGATAATGGACTCATCTGGTATCTAGTGCATGGTTGGATGTGGAGCTGTGGTGCTGCCAGGCAAAACTGTTCTTTGTAATATCTGTAGCCAAAGTGGAGCTAAAACTTTGTTCTGGGAGTCAGGTGAATACTCTGGTTCCTCTGGGGTAGATGAATAATATGGTACTTGCTATGGAACATGTACTGACAGGGGTTTCATATTTATATCCTAGACCATTGACTTAGTGCTTCATGCTTCTCTTTCTCATTAATAATCTAATTAGGGGAAGACTCTGGAAGGAATATGGAATCGAGAAACGTTCCCAGTGGATATGCAGTAAAAAAGACATTGTGGAGCAGGCAGCGTAAGAGGAATTTCCAGAAGTACTTACTCATCACCCAAAACAGAGCCAGATTTCAAACGCTCCTAGGCTTGTGCTTAGGCTCCAGAGAAAATTGCTGGATTTTCAGGTCTTTCTTTTCAGTTTTCAAAGTCTTGTATCTAGAGTGCTGTGGGGGTTTAGTAAGGGAAACATGTCTGTGTAACCCAAGTTCTGAATCTTCAGTGCTTAAGAAAATCAAGCCCTGAGCACTTGAAAAATTCTGAGCCTTGGGTTGTAGTCAGACCTCTTACCACTTCCATTCTGGAGGCATTTCCTTTTAATTTTTCCAACAGATAGACTTATAGCTGTAAATTCTAGGTGCAATAAAGCACGGCATTAAAATTACTTTAATTATTTTTTTTTCAATATAGAAGCCATCAGGATTAATGAACAGCTCTGTAAATGTCTATGAAAATGTAAGATCAGTAATAGAACTGTATGTGGCACTTTATCTCAGAACAAAAGTAATAGGTAGTGGCTAAAAATAGTATTTCCTCTTTCAACAATAGAGTTAAATATTGCAATGGATGTAAACTACAGCAAGGTGGATTGGTCCAGAGCTGGAGGCTTGATCACTTGTGCCTACTGACCTTTTGGCCTTCTTCTTCATTTTCCTTTAAAGTATCACTCTTGCACGTGTATTTTGATAATAAACCACAAATGCAAACCAAAAAGCTGTTCTTTAAAGGGAGAGTTGGAGGTTCTGCTGCTGCACCACGGAGGCCCAATAATTTCTAGAATGTGTTCTGATCTCCTGTAGCTCAGCACAAACTGCTGAGCCGTGCTCAGGTTGTGCCTGGGTTTGCATGTCCCACGTGTGGGCAACAGCAAACATCCTTCCACCAGAAGGAAAATTATTAGCTCTGGTTCTGATCGTTTAGCGCTGTTTGAAGTGGTCCAACGTCACTGCTCGAGAAATGCCTTCATAATAAGGTCAGTGAAAAATTTGCCTCTCCAGTAGCCCTGTCACAGCCTCTTGAGGAACTGTTGAGTTATGAGAGCTGGTAATTATCTGCCTTCATCTGTGGCCCGGGACTCAATGACACTGAGCACAAAGAGGAGGAGCAAATGACAAATACTTGGACAGCAGCACATCCTCTCGGAGGTGTTTGCTTCTCCCCTGGTTACTTAGGATAAGATTGACAAGTTTGGGGTGTGGATAAAGCAGTGTTTAATTACCTAGTGCTTATTTAGCCCTTGGAAGATGGAAAATACTATGTGGGCATGATTTGAATTAAGTGCTGTTATTCCCTGGTATTAAAGAATTTGCTTGCCTGCTCTGCATCTCAGGTTGAAGTCGTAGGCGATTTTAAAGCATTATTTGAACTGTGGTTTAAATTTGTTTTAGCAGAGGGGCCTGGGAAAGTCTTTCAGTAGGAAAAAATAATAGGTAAAGATTTTCTTGTTTTAGCCTTCCTTTTTTTTTAGTAGTTGCAAAATCTCTGTATTAGGGAAGGAGGAAAAGGGAGCTGAATGGAACCGAGTAAGGAGCTGTTGTGTGAGGTAAAATTCTGATATTGTTCTCACATGCCACCCTGCAAATACATTTGCATTTAAAATTTCCAGGCAAGCCAAAGCGTAGGACCGGTGCAGAATGCTAAACAAAACCTGACAGCGAACTCTGAAAACACCACACAAATGGGCTGGGCATTCCTTTGCTTGAACAATTTAGTTGGAGATCTGCTTCTTTTAATGATTATGGATCTGAAACAAAGATTCTGACAAAAATGGGATGTCAGTTTTATTCTAAGCTGTTTTCAGTGGAAAGATGTTTACTTTCTGTCACATTTCCCTGTGAGTGTTTGAAAACTCCCAGGAACTGTAAACCCCAAATCCCTTTCTGCCCATCAGATAGCCACAATATACTCCTTTGTGTCGCTCAGGCTGAAATTCAATCTGCTTGGGAGGCTGAGGAGTGGTTTGGGGCGCAGTGGTGATCCCAAAGATATTGGATATCACCACAGAGGTAGCTTTATGTTGATGGTGTGAGCAGACAAAGCAGCAGCTCTTTTGAGGAATGTGGTGATGCTTCTCCTGTACCGGAGTAAAACAGTTCTGCTCAGGGGTAGTGTGATAGAGAAGCTGGGGTGATGCCAACTGAGGAGGGAACAAAACTCAGTGGGTTTTACGTCTTCAAGTGTAAAACTCGTGTGTCTGCAGTTATTGGCAATAAACTGTCCCTGTGCAGACAGAGCGCTGGTGCAGAAAAATCTGAGGAGACTGAGGGTTGGGAATGGGAAAAGAAAATGAAGGATGGGTTAACGTGTGAACTGGGTGTGAACGAGCACCCGCAGTCACAGGGCTGGAACAAATCGAGGGCCCGTGGTCGGGCAGGGCTGCAGGGAAGCAGTGACACAAGACAGCTCAGTTGGCCGTGATATTCCAGTTATGAATGGGAGAATAACAAGCTTTCCATGTGCAGTGTGGGTGCATCTGGCTCCCTGGCTCAAATATAGGACACCTACCCTTTGAGAGTTTCTGAGGGAAGGGAAGGAGCTGGTTAGGAGAGCAAAGGGACATTTCTGGGGAGTGATTAAAAATGCTTAATATAGATAATCTAAGAAGCAAAGACACCTGCACTTTCAGGTATGGGTACTCAAAAGATAATCTTAGCCTTTGCAAGAACAACTAGATTTAACTTAGGGTAACTTGAACATCAAGAAAAGCTATTTGGAATGAAGCTAAATAATCTTCCCCCAAAATGCTGGTTGGGTTGTTGGTCGGGGTTGTGTAAAGTTCACAGATAGCCCTGGAAGGTGTTCTACAGGGCTGGTGGCTCAGGGTCACATCTCCCCTGGCTGTGCCTGGGGGCCAGGGTGGTTTTGAAGTCATCAGGGCAGCTCTTCTGCTGGGATTTGACTGCTCAGCTACCCTGTGTGGTCTGCACAGTCATTCCCTGCTGCCTGCTGTATGGAAGGAGATGGACTGGATGAATGAATAAATATTATTCCATCCTTAGCTGCTGATCTAGGAAATATTTGATCACTTATCTTGCTGGCAGCTGACACTTAGGCCATTATTCTATAAAACAAATGCTGTTCTGATCACGTGGGGAGGGAAAATGGGAGTAGGGAAGTGATGGAAGACACTCCTGTGGGGAGCTCAGCAGGCCAGGCTGGAAATATTGCTGGGTTTGCATTGACTGTTCATTTGTGTCCTTGGACCCATGTGGGATTCTCCTCTTGAGGAAAAGCTGGAAAGCAGCAGGCTCAGGGTGTTTTCCTGCTTTATGTTCCAGCCATTATTGGTGGGGGAAAAAAAAATTAATGGATATTCTTGGATATTCTTACATCTTCCTTTGCTGAGACTAGACACAACACTGAGTTCTTGCCTAAGTGTGAAGAGCCACTTCTAAGGGTTGTGCAGCTCTGCTGAAGTTGCAGGTGATGCATAAATGGATGCATCATCTTTATGGATGCATAAATGTTGTAGGTGATGCATCAATGGATGCATAAATGGAAGGGCTGAGGACTATGATCCAAAATGTGGAAGATGCTGCAGCTTTGGGTCAGCCCCAGCAGGTCTTCAGTCCAAGATCTTGTCTTTGCTTGTGTTTGGATTTAATCACTTTCTTCGGGGTTGTTTTTTAGAATGTGGTTCCAAGAATATAAAGATGTTGTAATTTTGAACTTAATTGTTTGTTATGGTGTTACTGTGTGCTGTAACTTCTCTCTTCAGATTCAAGGTGGGTCAGCTTATGAAAAGCTTGATCAGACCCCTGAGGTTTGGTGTTATAACATGCCATCATTCCTCCACTAGATTTCTCGTTGTATCCCAGAATAAACCAGAGTTATATAAATTAGACATGCTTATCCTGCAGAACAGGTGGAGTTATAAGGGCTCCAAGATGGTGTGCTGTTGCTGGATAGGGAGGAGTATTTTTATTCTGATTCACAGTGGCTGCTTTAAAAACTGGAGACTGTTTGTCTTCAGCATGAATGGTTTATTGGAGGGTAGGCAGGGAAAACATTGAAAAGAGTTTACAAAGCTGGCTTAAGGATGAGCCTCTTTTAATTAAGTGTAACTTGAGTCCCAGAATTTCCTCATCTGGTGACTTGGTACAAGGTTTTCACTTCCTGTGTTGTCCATTTGATGTTGGAGATTTAGAAGAAAAGGAGCTGTGAAATTTTGTTGTCTTGGTTGCAAAGGAGATGAGAAAGCTGAGAGAAGTTAAGTGATCTTCCAGAAAGCGTGTTAGCCCAGCTTGGATGTGCTCATCCAACCCCTCTGTAATCCAGTACTGCTGGTTTTCCTTTCACCACTATATTAATTTTTCTCTCTGTAAAATATTCTGGTGAGGTTCTCTCCAGGAAGAACAGAGGGCCACTTCTTATTCCTTTGATTATCTACTTATATCCTGATCTCGGAAACACCAGCAAACTGCATTTGGTGATTTTCACTGCTTACAATGAGTAAATTAATTTCACATCCAGTTTTCCCTGTGAGAGGAAGCACCCACTGCTGTCTGCACAGGTATGGTTTCGGTTTGTAGTATCAACTAGTTTTTAAAATATGGGCCCTGCGGATCCTGTACAGAGTCTTGGTGCACCCCTGACTGCTCTGTGGTGGTGATCATGGCTTTGTGCTCGTGGTTGTGTTTGTTTGTTTTGCTGGGGTTTGTGGTTGGTTTTTTTTAAGTTTATTTCCATTTTTGCTCTGGAGGACTAGGCAGAGGCTGCTGTCAGTGGGTTATCAGGCTTAACAGATGATTGGTTTGGCTTGGCATGACAAAACCACTCCTCCTAAATAAAGTTCCTGGTATGAATTATGCTGTAGTGTGTCCCATCAGGGAGGTCTGAATCACTCCAAAGTGCCAGGAAAAAGACATTCTTGTAGTAATTCTGGCATCCCTGAAGACAGAAAGTATTGGAAATTTTGAGAGTCTCATAAAATATCCAAGCCAGTTTTGTATAACTGAGAAGCAGCTTGGAAGGTTCAGATAAGAAGCCAGATGTTGGCCCCAGCTAGTGAGATTTGCTTGCATGGATCAAATTTGGCATTATAGCATGCTTCCCAAATTAATTCTGTAATGTACAATTCCAGCACGAGTGGATTTTCCATTTTATTCTGCATGACTTTTGTTCATTAATCATTATTAAACAATTTCCTGGAGATACTCAGGCTTAAGTGTGTGTTTTGTATGACTACCAGAATTGTCTACAATTACACAGACAGGAGAGAAAATACTAATCCAGGTTAAAAGATGAATTTTTCTCATCTACAGCACTGTCTGTACCTTGTTAGAGTCATCAGGGACTTCTCAGTTTACCTGAATATTTGATTTGAAGCCAGGAAGAAGATGCAAGGTTTATGCTTAGCATCTTCATGTACAATAAATTCTTCTGCTGTTTTTAGGGTCAAGTTTTTAACATTGGTAATACACTCCTGGCATCATCTCTTTTGACTTTTTTTTTGCTGGAAAAAGAATATTTATTAGCTGATTTAAATTCAGTTAACTTCATTTCCCTTTCATGGAGCTTTTAACAATGTTTCATGAGAGATGCAACTGAATTGCAGATATGTTATCTCCCTCTGAATACTTCGAGGTCTTTCCTAAACTCCCATGAAGGTTTCTTGATCGTTCTCATTTTAATTCCAGCTCTCATAATTATTTTGTAGCATATGGGAAGTTCTGGATGCTAATAGATGCTAATTCTGGTAGCCTTTGTCATGCTTACTTAACAAATAGTTCCAGTCCCTTATTTATCTGCCTTAGTTGTTTATTGGTGATTTGGTTTTCTGCCTTTAAGCCCCTGGGTTGAGGCATTAAAACCACCCTGTTAGGCAGAGTACAAACCCCAAACCAAGTGCAGACCCTGCCCTGCATATTAACATTTCCTTTTTATGACTAAATGAGGGAAATTCCTCTTCAGTGCCTTGTACTCAGACCTCTCCAGGCTCTCAGTTGCCACTTTAGCAGCATTTAGAAAGTAAATCTCCAGCTTAGGGGGGAAAGAATTAAAACTGAGCACCACTCTTGCCGAAACAATCCTTGTGCTGTGGGAAGCCGTAAGAGTTTAAGTTTGTAGAGACTACCCATGATCTGCCTGTTTAGGTAAAAATGGATGGTCTTTCCTCTCCTCCTTGCTTTGCTTTTCCTCTCATTCAAGCGAGGGGGATGATGAATGCTTGGGAGGAATGTGCCCCTCCTATTATCTGTCTTCTTTCCTTGCCTTCTTGCAACAGCTTCCCCATTCAGTGTTAAACAACAGAAGAAAAACGCTTTAAAAATAAAGATATTCTATTATCGGCCTCATCCTGTGAAAAAAGGATGTTCTGGTTCCCCCACAGATGGGCAAAGCGGAAAAGTTCCTTGCTGGCCCTAAAATCTATGATGGCAAGAAGAATGAGAAAAGCACATTGAATTTGCAAACCATTGCATTGCTGAGCACAAACTCCCGTGTGTGGAGCTCTGAACCCTTCGGAGTCCCCAGCCTGGAGTGGGTTTTGTAGGCAGCAGAGGTTCCAAGTTAACTGAACTGGGCTCTTTCCTAAGCATTCCTTGTTTTTACTGTGGCTTTCTGTGCAGGTGCCCATCTGTACACAGATAGATGTGGGTAAACATGCAGACAGATGATGGGTAACAGATGGCTGAGCCTCTGCTCTTGAAACAGTGACCACCCCTCTGCAGGTTTCATGTGTCCTCCCTAGAGCCTGGTGCAGCCTTGTTTAGGGAATTAAATGGAATATGACTCCTGGAAAGACACATTGGGTGTCTGGATGATGTCTTTCTTATGCTGACACAGCTGGTGGAAGAAGTGTGTGGGGCTTGCCATTCCTTTGGGCCAGGAAAAGGCATGTCCAGACGGACCCTGGATGGCCCCTGTGGGGTGATCCCATCAGCATCAGCTGCTGAGAGGGTTGGATGTGGCTTTAAACAGCTGGGACATATCCATGAATGCTCCTTCCTTCATGCTCTTGCAGGGAATGTGGAGAATGATCATGAAGCCCGCTGGAACAGCTGACAGGCACATCTTTTTGGGGTTCCTGCTCTCTCAGCCTGAGCTTTCCAAAGCCTGGCAAGATATATCTGATATGTTCTGATATATCAGATACATTCTGACTCCCAAAGACCCAAGAATGGCTTTTTATCCAGGAGCCCTGCTGAGCAATATTTGCATAACTTGGGGTGGGATCCCCTGTGGTTTGATCTGTGGGTGTGACCCAACTCTTCAGCACTGTATGATTCCATATGAAGTCCAGAGGTGGGTTGTGGTTTGGGGTGGCCACAGTGATTAGGAGAATTCCTGGAGGGGCATGAGGGAGTTTAGGCAGCCATTGCTACTGCTTGCTGCCCCAGAGCTCTGTGCACACATTCAGAGATCCCAGGCAGAAGCAAACTAAATCCATTTGCTTTGGTGTCCCCCCCTCCCACTGATTTTTGTTTGTTTTTTTTTCAAACTCCTGCATCTGCTGTCTTGACAGTGTCCTGCCTGCCCCTACAAATGAGACAGCAACAGAGAAGATTTTTTAAGCTGATAAAGAACAGGAAGAAACAGTAGATTTAGTGGAATTTGAAGACAGTTCAGGCCACTGAGCAGCACGGCATGGTGTGCTGGAATAAAGTGCTGGAAGGTGATGCCCTTGGTCAGGGTGAGCAAAGTCACGAGGGATGTTTGAAGTTAAGAGACACTTGCTTATGTTTTAAAACCACCTTGTTTTGCTGACTACAGCAAAACCCCCATCTTCCTACCTTGGGAACAAAACCTTTAGCATGCTGGTGCTGCAGATCCCTCTCAGACCAACACTCAGTTTAGCTCTTAATTTATTGTGGGTTTTTTTACTTACTGAGAGGTGGCTAAATGGGTTGTGGTGCTTTGGGTGGTGGCAGGAGGTGTCTGGGAATGGTGACTCTGGTGTTGCAAACAAATCTCAGTGCTCATGTCTTGCTTTGCAGGTGGTGAGCCAGGGCTTGGACTGTGGTGCTGCAGAGCTGGGCAAAGTCTGGAAGGACTTTTGAGTGCAGGGTTTATGTGAACACATGCGAAGTCAAGTGATGCCCATGCATTTACAGTAGCCAAAGGTATCTGTTACTTAGCACTGAGTTTTTAGCTGTAGCAAAAGTGTCAACTGGCCTGATCCAGGAATCAGTGGACAAATACATCTTGGGCTTTGCTCTGATTAAACCACCGGCCATCCTGCAGGAAGAGCTTTCAAATCCCACTCTGCTTGGCCCATAGGCAGGGTTTCCTCCCTTGATTTCTTTGCAGCTGGTGAGCCAAACCAGCATCACACCTGCCTGCCATTCACCCACCAGCTCTGCCAGTGCCAGGCCAGCTGTGCAGCAGCAGTTGCCTTCCGTCTGGGGTGAGGACAGATTGCCAGTAGAGGGACTCAGGAAGTGATTAGAAGGAGAATTAAATTTGCTCTTCAGGCGCGTTGAGGTCTAAGTAGCTCTCCTTCCCCCCCCCCCCTCCACCCCCCTCAACAAAGAATTGGAGGGGGGGAGGTGGAGAAAAGAAAATTATAGGAGGGAAACAGAGGGAGGAAAGAATCGAGCTGCATCCTCACCATCTGTGCACTTGGACTGGTGCAGCTGCTCTGCCATTGACACGCTGCTGTCTCTGAACCCAGCACAGGCAGGCAAATGACTTGTATTGTGAACACAAATCACTGAAGATTAATGCTGGTAAATAGCCTGGTCACAAAATACTACCCCAAAGGCAGAGCCTCGAGCGGCTTGAAACCTTTAAGGATCCTCTCCCTTTTATCTCGTTCCTTGCTTCTCTTCATCAAAGATTTTCTCAGAATTCGGGAGCCGAGCAGAATTTCAACGCACGTGGTTTTTCTGGATCAAATCCCATAGCTCTGAATGCAGCACCATCACTTTTGAAACATTAAAAGGTTATCTAGAAGCAAAGGGGAATGGCCAGTTGGAGCTGTAAGTGGGACTACTTCAGTGCTTAAAA
This sequence comes from Myiozetetes cayanensis, assembly GCF_022539395.1. NCBI lineage: Eukaryota > Metazoa > Chordata > Aves > Passeriformes > Tyrannidae > Myiozetetes > Myiozetetes cayanensis. The sequence goes on along the minus strand of NW_026087521.1, from coordinate 68,762,770 downwards.
TTAGTTAAAGAAGTGTTTAAATGGTTCATTAGCTCAGGGCCTCCATCTGCTACCTGGGGCTGCACAGTTTGTGACAGTCCCAGCTCCGGGGGTGTGTGGTCAATGCCCTCCGTTTATTTGTGAGGAAAAGGTACTTTGCATCAAGTGCTGTGGAGAACAGGCAAACACAGCGTGCAGGGTAACAGAGCCCAAACCAAACAAAATCACCAAGGGGATGGTGTGCTTTTGTGAATGGCTTCGGTACCTTTGTGGAAATCTCAACTGGGCTGGCAAGAGGTGTCTGAGCACAGGGTGTGTGGAGTCCACCTTTCCTCTCCCAGAGCCGCAGGCTCTTCGAGGTGGTCTCATAACAGCCTGGGTCCTGACCCAGCATCTGTTGACAGCAACAGAAGAATACCTTGTGTACCTAAGATAAAAAAAGCCCACACAACACTACTTTTGATACTCCTCTCTTGGTGTTACTAATGATGATAGAGATTTTCCAGAGTTTAGTCACTGCCAAATGCCCCTTCCTGAATCTGAAGGACCATTTGGGCTGTTGTTAATCCCTGAGAATAGCTCTGCAACTGAGTTATTGCTGAAAAACTGGATATTGTTTGGAAGCTCAAGGAGTCTCTCATGACTGCTCAGAGCTGATGATAAGAGTTTTTACATCCCTAGTGTTTGCACTATAGTACTGTAAATTAGTGATGGCAGGACACAAAAAGATGAGTGGAATTTAGGTCCTTTTTGCCCTGTAACGGCTGCTACTTCTCTTTACCTCTTGTTTTTAAGGTCAGTTTTATTTCCCACAAAACCTTTCCCTCCATGCGGCCTCCAGCACACCGAAAGTCCCAACTTTGCTGCACAGTTTATCCAGTGATGGAGCATTGATGGAGCCATGAACTTGCCAGCTTTTGTGTAAGTCCAAGCCCAATACTCACATCTCCACAAACTTTGTCAGCTCAGAGGTGAGGGACCTGGTCTGTCTCCTCCCACAGTAATTTATCCTCTGATATCCAGGCATATCATCCTCACTAGAGAGGAGTCAAATGCTGCTTTTATATCCTTTTCTCCCATTATTCTCCAGGGGTTCAGGCAGCAGTGTGTGCTTTGAGAATGGCAGCAGATGCAGGCTGTGGAGCTGTATTCTCATGTTTCTGGGTTTCCTCAGGAAGCTTTTGACTAAGCAGCTGTCGCCTCGTGCAGAGTCACAATCTATGAGTCCGAGAGTGTAGTAGAAACGTCAGAGGAAATATAAGAAGTTGCTGCCTGCAGCTATTTGCTACCTTTCTTCCAAATCTGCAGGGCTGGTGGAGCAGAAAGTATCTCAGTATTGCATCTGGCAGCTTCACCGGATCCTCACCCCCCTTGGCACCACTGGATTTGCACAGGGACAGTAAAACAGAGCCCCTGGCCATCCTTGCTTTGGTAGAGCAGGGAGGAGCAGGAGGGGTAGCAGTGTCATCATTTCTTAAATTTCTCTTTGCAGCCTGGGAAACCATTTGTAATGAGCTTAGGATGAGCTGCCTACTTATTATTCTTATTAATTTTTTTCCTATTTCCCTCACGTTATTAAATGCAGGTGACAATTACTTCTGCTTTCAGGATTCCTGACTGTGGAGTGCTATCCAGTTTTTTTTTTTTTCTTTCCCTGAAGTCCTAGCGACCACAGGAATGGAGGATTACAATATTTCCCATTCTTTTTGCCCAATCCATGCCACCCAACCACAGTTTTTCGTTGCAGCCAGGGCCTTGTGAGCATCTCTTGTAAAACTCCACTGCAGGTTCTGCATATGTCTCCAGTCTGGTGCCAGTGCTGGCTCTGTAATCCCTACAGTGGCCAGAAGTGACCCCAACTCTGCCCTAAAAATAGACCTGTGAGAGGTGTGTGCCTGAAAGGTGCTGAGCCAGAAGCTTGGTGGTTTGGGTAGAGATGCCCATGATAATGCTGGTGAGCCTTAGAGTATATTCAGCAGAGTCTGCAGATATGTGAAAAGAGGCAGATAAAGCTGTTGAGGGGGGGTTGTGGGTTGGGACTTTGTCATTCCTTTTTTTGCCACGCAGGCTTTAAATTCTTGCTGCCTTGGAAGTCACTTTTGGCTCTGCTCTGCTGTCAGGTGCCTCTCCCCCCCTCTCCTGATGCTCCATCCAAAACTGGCTGTGCCAGGAGTGAAGGGGTCGGATGAGAAGAGTGAGATTTGTGTCACTAAGCTGGCTGGGACTCTGTAGTTGCCCAGGATCCACCTGTCTCTTAATCTCTCCATTGTTCTTAATAGGAAGCTCCTGTCTGTGGCAGATGTTTTGCAGGTTGGCTCCAGCAGCAGCTGCTTTGTGTGGTCTGGCAGCTCTGCAGGCAGAGGCTGAGCACGGGGCTGGGGCAGGGTGGCTGTGGGCAGGACCTCCCCGAGGTGCAGGAATTGCTGATAAATAGGGGGGACACATTGAAATGTTCCCTTTTTTGTTTTCCCACCTCCCACAGCTCTTGGGAATGAGGAAGGAGGCCACTAAGAAATGTTGGCATTTCAGTCAGAAGCAAAGGCAGCTGAAGTGGAATGCTTGCCTTTTTTTTTTTCTTTTTTTTTTTTTTTTTTTTTTTTTTTTTTTTTTTTTTTTTTTTTTTTGTGGTGGGGGGTTGGTGGGGAGAGAAATGCTGCTGCAGAGATACTGCAAAGCTGCTGTGCAGAAAATCCTGCCTGGATTTGTTCAGTTTTCAAATTCAGGGGTAAAGCAGTTGACAGTTCCTGTGCCTGAGATTGCCTGAAGTGACTGAGCCAGCAAAGGAGACCCAGCAGGGGCTCAAGTGAAATTCTTCCAAAATGCTCTTGTTTACACTCACTGCATCCTTTTCCAGTAAAACCCTTCAAATGCTGCTTCAAAAATTCATGAATTTGAGTGCTCTAATGGAAGCAAAGGAGAGACTTTTCTGTCTCATCCTGAAAAAGCCTGTGGAAAGTTCAAAGGGAACTTTCAGTGTTTAGTTATGCTGCACTCACCCATCCAGGAACTCTTCTCCCTGAGTTAACCTGAAGCTTTAATGTTTTATTGAGATCACTGTGGGATGTTGACTTTCACATGAGCCCTGTAAATGGGTAGCCTGTTAAACAGGGCACTGATGTGAATTTAGTTTCAAATGATACACGCTATGAATAGGATTTTCTAGTCTTTTCCTGCTGAAATTGTTGATTATTTTTCTGTGATTTTCATTAAGGCAGAGCCCTCCCTGGAACTGTTCAAGAGAGAGTGGCTTTACGTTTTCATTTTTGGTTTTGGTGTCTTTTAGCTTTTTCCTTGTCGCCACAGAGTTAAATCGGCACTTTTCATGCAGAGCTTTCTGCAGCTTTTTCATCTGACTTCTTTTAAGAGTAACACCAAGGTTTTCAGGGAAAATTGTTGCCTTTAGGTTTTGATCTTCATTAGTTTATGTCCTCGGAGATATAAAAGCAGATTAAGTGCCACTATTGCAGCAGAAAAGAAACTCAGCAATACATGCAGCAGAAATGGGCTGTCAGCAAAAAAAAAAAAAAAAAAATCAGCAATGAGAAGTCAGCCTTAAAAACAATCTAATTATTTGTCTGAGGTACAATGTTGCCCCAGGGAAAGTCAACAGGAGCTTTTCTGTAGCCAGAATTCATCAGAATCCATCCTTTAGTTATAATTTGAAGCTATAGTAAGAGCTTTAATTCCATTAGAGGAAATTTATTTTTCTTAAAGGAGAAAGATCAAGGAAGGAAAGTCCAGAAGACATAGTGTCATCTTTTTATATCTGGCAAAAAGGGAAGAAAAAGTCTTTCAGAGACTGGAAGATTTTGGGAAGCCAGGGATAGCACAGGGTGAACCCTCTGGTTGTGCTTGTTGGGACCAGTTGAGGACTGACCAGTTAAATGGCTGGGGAGGGGAAGGCCAAGAGCACAAAAGGCCTTTTGCTTCATAGACTGAAATAAAGCTCAGCAAGCCCAAAGGAAAATCTGCATGTATGTAACTTGAGGAATGAAGCCAAGAGTACAGATGGTGCGTTTTGCATTCATGTCTTTGCACTTCATTCTTCCCATGCACTTTTTTTTCCACACTTCTGGTCGATTGAGCTGAGCTGGTAAAATCCTGAAAGGGATGAGCGAGCCTTTGCAATTCCCAGCCATGGCCGAGCTGCCCTGTCATTGCAGCCCCAAAGTAAAATCTTCCAGTAGGAGAAGGTCCTTAATGGTCCTGCTGTGGGTTTTAACAGCCAGACCTGGATCACGTCAGCCCGCCAGGCTGATTGTAGTTTATTTGCAATCACCAGTGCTTTGATTCTTGGCTTGGACCTTTGTAGGCTGCAGTCACTGAAATTATAGAGCTTATTTGCTGGCCACTCGGGGCTGGATTGAAAGACATGCACAGTAATACCCGAAATTAGAGCCTGTGTGACCGATTTCTTGGGCCGGAGCTGCCTGAGCAGTAGGTGATAAGTGGGGCAACTCTGTCAGCTCCACTGAAAGACTGATTTACAGCAGCTCTCGTTGTCAGTCCTGAGGAGGAGCTGACATTCCCTTCACTGAGCAAGCTCATGCTGTAGGAGAAATCAATTTCACCCACAGTCACAAATAAATTAATTTTAAAATGCAGTCACTTAGCAAGGGAGGGCAGTTGTATTATTTGTCATGCACTTGTGAGGAATGATCCTGTGTTTTACCCTTTATTTTTGAATACTCTCTAACATTTGGACATCAAGACTCTCTGCCAGGAGTAGCATTTTGGTTTTGAACAAATTCCTGAACAGCTGGGTTTTTTTCAAGTGGCATCATTAGCCAATAATCATTTGCTGCATCTTTTCCTCCTCTGCCTCACATGTAGAATATACCTGGAAATGACACTGCCCTGTGGCTCAGAGCAGCTTGAGATGAATCTGGATTTTGTGGCAGCTTTAGGGTCCAAAACCCTCTGGAGTCAGATTTTTTCCATGCTGGACAGGAGTCTCTAAAGCTACAACCTGATGGTTGTGCCTGCAGAATTATGTTGGGTCCTTCGTGTTGATTCTCCTGAGAGACTTGAGTTGCTGCTTTCCCTGTGTTCAGGTGGAGGGGTGTGTAAGCACTGTGTGCCTGAGGAAACTGTAAAACAGTCCTGGAATTCTGCCTCTGGGAGATGCCTGATTTAAGGCATGGTATCAGTACTTGATAACAAATGAATTCTTCATTTGCTTTATCTGCCAAAGTAACCCACTGATTGCTCAGCAGGAGTGAGGAATATGCTTAATTACAGTATACAGCAGCATCATGGGTTGGGGTTTTTTTCAGGCATTTTCTTTTTTTTTTTTTTTTTTTTCCCTGATTCTATAAATAGTTTAAGATATACAGGATATTAGATGAAAGCCAGATAAATGTAATTCACAAGTTTTAAAAAAAATAATAATTTATACTTCGTGCTTGCATTGGTGGACCAGCTGAGCTTTGATCTTCAATGTTAGGTTGGTTTAAGTAAAAAAAGGCAGTGGAATTTTATTCTGAAATGACCCCTCAAATCCTGAAGAATAGCACTGGGATGTAAGTTTATTATCCTGACTAATCAAATTATCACAGGTTATAGGCAAAATGGAGGCCTTTTTTTTTTTTTTATCTGCTGGCATAGAAATGTCAAAGCATGATCTCCAAGCAAAACACTATTTCTTTATCTATGAGCATTCAATCTTCTGGGAACTAATTAACTATTATTGCTCTTTTTGTCCATAATATCTGTCCATAAAATCAGTGGGATTTCTCTTATATGTTAGAACACAAGATGATGAATCTTCTTCAGTTTGCCTTTTAAGCAGGAGGGGAAAAAAAAGCAAAAATTGATTATAAGAATCACAGACTTGTTGAGGTTGGAAGAGACCTCTGGAGATCATTCAGTCCAATGCAGGGTCACCTGGAGCAGGTGACACAGGACCTCGTGCAGGTGGGTTTGGAAAGTCTCCAGAGAGGGAGACCTGTTATTTTAGGGGTGTGCTTTGGCAGTATCCACTTCCAGCTGAGATCAGTTGATCTTTTGGAAGCTTTTGGAAGCCCTCAGTGTCCTGAGCACTCTGGCAGTTGCCAGGCACTCCCAGTACAAACCCAGCTGTATTAAGAAAGCTCTACCCTGACACAACTTGTTTGCTTAAAGCAGTTTTCCATGTACTGGTGCAACATCCAGCTGTGTCCCCAGGAGTTTTTGTTGGTCCGGTGTGTCCACATCCAGTGTACCAAGCTCACATCTTGTGGTTTTGTTTACATCCCGCGCTTCAAATCCATTCATGTGTCATCTCCCAGGTGCCACTGAGAGGTTGCTTTCCCTGCCTTGCCCCCAGGTGCTCAGAGCAGCAGTTTGTGACTCTGTGTCCTGCAGGCTGGGGGTGATGTCTCTGTTTCTCTGCAAGGCTGTGTGTCTGAGCTCCTGAACACACTGCAGGCAAAAAAACCAGCTCCACACAGCTCTGCTTCAAACCAGCACCCTAAAATAAGTGGTAACAGAGTGAAGCTCAGACAAAAGGTGGGAGTATAAGGGGATTATTTAGTTCTCTCAAGCACAGCAAAGATTAACCGTAAAATACATATTTTTGAACTCAAGCAGCAACATCCTTGGGAAGTGGGTGTGAAATGCCATGAAACAAAAGTAAGAGTGATTTGTGCCCAGGGTGAACTGAGCCAAACAGGACAGCTCTACATTTCTAGTTAAATTTAGCAGTGTGTTACTAATGACTGTGCAAAGTGCAAGGCATGAAGAGCTGTACTCAGAGTGTGGATGCATGTGAATACCACTGTGTATATGTATGTATATATGTCTGTATATATATGTATATATGTGTGTATATATATGCAATTTTTTTTCATAATAGTGTTTGATATTTATTGACCAGTGATTAAAAAAAAAATTTAAATTGTGATGATATTTGTATTGGGGTTAGAAGTCACATAATTTTAAATTCTGTGCCATACCAAGTTACCCAATCTGGTGTTTTTATTGTGTTAATAGTCATCTTAGAGAGGCACTTCAAGACCAGAGCAGGGCAGGCAGTGACATTTGAATAATTTGAATAATTTGAAGCCCTAAAGAAGGAATTTCCAGTGTTTCCAGATGATGCATTTAAGACTTTTGTGGGCCTTCCAGGACAACTGCTCTCCAAAGGTGATCACAGCAGATCGTGCAACATATTTCAAACCTCTTCATGTCACCTCCTTAGTGCTGGAACACAGAACCACTTGCACCATGTGTGCTCTTGGAAACTCCCTTACCCTCTTTAGTGATAAGTGTAGCTCTCAGTGTTGATGCCAATTAGTTGCTCCCCCTGAAGAAAATAAAACAGAAAGGGGGAAAGTACAAGAAGAAATATTTGTGTCAGTGATGAGGTAGAACAGCACTGATTACCATGCTTATTTTACTTCTTTGTATGGCATTGGGGGGTTATTAGTGCACTCTTGAAACATATTCCAGAATAGCAATATTTGCAATGCTGCTTTTCTGTTCATCTGTTGTTGCAGAGCTGCCTTTTTTGCAAGGGGCTGAATTTTTTCAACCCATTTGTGTCACCTGTCAAGAATTTTCTTGTGACTCTCGGAAACCTGCTGCAAAGTCTTCCCTATTTGCTATCCAACCCTGTTTTCTTCTCCCTTTAGCAGGTAAGCACATGTTTATGCAACGTTACTTGCAGCTGGAAAACGTTTCCAATTTCAGACACCTGCAGAGTTTTGTTGGACTCAGTAGGGTTAATGTCTCTCCTCCAGAATTTCCCCCAAACCCACTGTGTTTTCTGACAAAGGGAAATATCTGAATCCCAGTGCAGCACTCTGGGCTTTTAGCATCAGTGCATGTCAGCCTGCATCCCTCTAGCTCTGGTACAGCTTAAAAAGATGGTACACGTGGACTTTCAGCTGGGAGTCTATTTACAGCTGAATCAGGATGGTGAGCAAGCCACACAGAAAATTGCTCGAATTTCTGCTGTCTGAGAGGAGCCTCTAAATAACTTTCATGTCCTTGGGGGAAAAAAAGCCCTGAAGGGGAAGGGCCAGGATGGGTGATGGGAGAGCTCGGGTGTCACCCAGCACGGGGACCTCGAGCTGGAGAGGGAGAGGGTTCAGATGCTGTTCACCAGGATCCCAGTCAGCGCTGCAGGAGCAGATTAAGGCTGGCTGTGCACTGGAGCACGGGAGGGATTCTCAAATGACCTGTGTGTGATTGATGGATACATGGGTGTGGCGAGAAGGGGCACTGAACAGCTGAGCAGGAGAAATGTCTTCCCCAGCTGCAGCTGTTCCTGCAGAGGGGCTTGGAATGGCCCTCCAGAGTTCGAGATTGGAGGGTTTGGTGCAGGAGGAAATTTTTAAAGATTGCTTGAAACCGCTTCCAGTAAATGCCAGTCATCAAAGAGTGTGCATGGGGGTGTGTGAGTGCATTTATGTTAAAGGAAAGTAAATGTGCTTAATCTGTCTTTGATGTTGTTCTGTTTTTCTTTTAACGTCATCGTTGCATGTAGTTATTTTTTTTTAAAGCAATTTAGAAATCTCAGAAAACAATTGCCAGTTTCCTCCTTCAAAAGAATTTTCTTGAGAATTTTATTGAGAGGCTGTTAAACACCTATTTACTTTATTACTAAACTGCAGGATCTAATCTCTGCCATGGCTTCAGCTTTTTTCCTGTGTTTTTTAAGGAAAGAGGTCTTTTCTAAAGGGTTGGCTCTTGAAAACTTCTGGTTTGATTTACTTGGTGGTAATGGATGCTTTCTGCCCAATCTATATCCAGTGGTAAATGGTGGGAATTCCTGTTCTATGCTACTTTATTGCAATTGTAGCTGGATTTTCCCACAGCATTAGTTGGTCTCATCCCAGGCTTCAAGAGTGAATGGTCCCCTATAATCTGCAGTTTGCCAGGGCCTTGCATGGTACTCACAGAGTCACAGTTTTGGGGTGGAAGGGTCTTTAAAAATCATCTTGTTCCAAAACCCTGCCATGGGCAGGGACACTTTCCACTAGACCAGAGCTCCGTCCAACCTGACCGTGGACACTTCCAGGGATGTGAGCAAGGCTGGGACCTACAGCAGAATTGAGCTTGTTCTGTAACCTGGGCACAGATGTTTCAAAGTGAGAGAAAAACAAGAGAACTCATTTTGACTTGTGCTGCACCTTTTTTCCCTGAGGATTTCCAGGGTGTTGTTCAGCTACTGCTGCTCTGCATTCCCTGAGAGGTGAGTTAAGGATATCAGTAGCAGAGAGGGGGCATTGTACAGTGGGAACTTGATAGTCCCAGGTCATCAAGAATGTGATTATGGGCATGGCTTTTCTCTTTATTCCTCTGGGAAAGGTGAGGGAAGAATAACTCAGGCAGGAAATCCATGCTCTCCCTTCCCGCATTATTTCAAGCGTACCCAGAAAATTTCTGCTCCTGAACTTAACAACTCTCTCTAAAACAAATATCCACATCTGCTGTTAACTAAGTTACCAGTCTACCAACTAACCTGTTCCCAAACATGAGTTCTGTCAGCAGCAACTCCAAATACAGCTCTTGGGAGGGTTCAGCCCCTGCCAGCAGAGTTAAAAGCTACTTTAATGCTTCACTGAAATATTTCGGAAAGCTCACTGTGAACAATCCATCTTTGTTTTGTTCGTTGTTAAACTTTTCATTCTTGGTTTTCTAAATAACTTCCCCTCAGAGTAAACAGAGACACACATGCAAACCTTCTGTATTTAGCGGAGCGTTTGCAAACCATCCCACTGTAAACTGTTTATAGATTATTGTGTAATCTGTAACTGTATTGTGATGGACAGTCAGACTTCCCACCATGCAAGGAGTCATTATTAAACATCATGCCTTGAGCAGCTTACCACCACCCTGACAGAGTGTTTGCTGCCTGGAAATACCAATTCCTTCTGAAAAAAACCCTGCCTGCCTGCTGCAAACCCAGCATTTCATAAACGCTTGGGGTTTTTTTTGTTGCTAAAGCCATAACTTACTGCCAAAATAGTAAACTTTAAGTGATGCTTACAACTTTATTGTATTAAAATTTTACTTTCCAACAGTATGCATAAACTCACAAGTATTATTTGCTCTTTATTGTGTTGTGGTGTAATTTAAAGGTCTTAGGAATCTGACCCTACTGCAGCAGAGACCATAGAAAACAGGTATTGAAGGTGTCAGGCCCCCATTAATTTACATCTGCAGGCCATGGCCTCTGTAAACAGGTGTACAGAGGTTTTACTTTCTGGATGTGCTCTGGGTTCGGTATTATTCCATGGAAATGTCACGGGTTTCAAATGGAGCATATACAGGATCCGTGGGATGGCAGGGGCCTAATCAGAAGCAGCAAAGTAATAGGTTTGCTGTCCTCACAAGGGCACAGAAGTCAGTAGGAGAGTGTTGAGATAATAAAAGAGGTTAGCAGTGTTTAGTGGGTCACAGGGGATAAGCACTCATGTTTTTCATAATTAGTATTTTCAGAAGTTCCTGTCAAAGTTGTAACCCTTTGTTTGCTCCCTTTTTTTCTCCCCCTCCAAATACAAAGAGGAGAACCTGGCAGTATTTTTATTTATTTTTTAATTCTTCTCGTTCATTGCTGGAGGGTGTTAACTCTCAGCTCACCTCTCCCCTAAAATTCCAGCTGACTCCCTAACCAGGCTGCCCCATGAAGGCTGCAAACTTTATCCTTTTATCTCAATCCCTCAGTGCCTTTGGTCAGCAGCAGATTCTTCTAGAAATACTAATTTAATACCTCCCAACTTGAAATACCAGCTCAGCTTGTAAACCAAAGATAGCTCTCAAAGATTTCTTCATTGAGGGTCAGAGCATGTGCTCGAGGAAATGAAACATTCATTAGTTGGATGCCAGATTATTTACACTTGTATAATGATCAATCAGGCAATAAGAGACTGGGGATGACATTCTTCTTAGCTAATTTTAGATATTTACAGCTTGGGATACCATATCCATATCTGAGCTGCTCACATTATGTTCTCTTTATAGTCAGTGGGGAGAACAGGCACATCCCCAGCGTGACACTCCTTGACCAGGCTGAAATATCCTGTATAGGATGCGATGAAGTGCACCCTGAACGTGCCCAGTTTTCTCCAGCAGCGAGAAATGGGTTTGCCTGTACATCTCTACTTTTTGAGGCCCACTTCTGATGTCCATCACTGCATTTCCCAGTAGTCAGTGCTAATTGAGCTTAAAAAAAAAAAGAAGAGCATACTGGAGTGGCAGAACTTTAGGACAAGAGTGTCTTAATTGCACCTTTGAGTTCTGACCTCCCAGGTCACTGCACTGCTGTCACTGCAGTGATTGTCTCTCTTCACAACTCTTTGCAGAGAATTTAATCAAAAGGAAGGAATTTTTTCAAGTATTATTTCCACTTTTATTACAGTTACTTATTTGCCATCTCACTAAAATACAGGCAGGAGTAAAGTGTAGATAAAAGTGTAAATATTTTATCTGTAGATGTACTTATCTAACATTATATAAAATAACTCAGTATAACAACTGAAGACTTATATTTATTACGTTTAATTTTGCTAAGTGAAGGTGAAAATAGGAGCTTTCATTCTTGTTGCTTCCCCAAGTCCACACAAACACAACCCAAATAACTCTCATAACTGAGCAAAGGAGAACAGGTCACCTCAATGAGGGCTGAATAATCTCCCAAAAGTTAAATAATGAGGATTACCAGAATAAAGCCTTAAAAGGTCATGTGCCTGGCACCAAAAAAAAAAAAAACATAATGTGGGCTTGAAAATTGGTGGGTTTTTTTTTTAATGTCTTTAGAACTTGTGTTCTGCATTTGAACTGAAATGGGGCATTCAGTTTATGCACCAAATGACCTGTTTTAAAATAGAAGTTGGGTCTACAAAAATGCCAAGGATTGAAAATTTCTACAGTATCTTTTTCTCCCTAAAATATACAAAAATCTGTTTCAACACCTAACACTGACAACCAGGTAGTCTTTTTTAATAAAGGTATAAGAAAAGTGTGAAATGCAAGTGGCTCCTGATCATATTTTCATTAGACCTCTTAACTAAGACTTAACAAAGTGTCTAATAATTTTGGATGCCTTTGGTTTTGACTACAGAAGTTTAGTCTCTCTCAGAGGGAGGCACAGTTATACACTATTAAGGATTCAGCCTTTAAAAATTAAGGCTCCTATACTTTGTTAATTTGTTGCTTTGTTTTGTTTTTGTAGTATTATTGGGTACCAACAGTAGAGTTGGGAAACCTTTAAAAAGAATGTTTCGAAACACGTGAACCCAGAAGATTTTTTTTGTTGAAAGCATTAGATTGAAAACAATGCACTACAAACACACACTGAAACTTTTTATTTTGTTCCAGCAGGATAAGTTTAGATGGGTTTACGTTTCATCTCACAGGCTGAATTCTTGCACTAAACAAACCAAGGAAACCCAAATGGAGTCAATGAACCAAAAACCTGGATTCAAAAGCCATTTATCTTTGTGCCAGTCTGAGTCAAAAGTTCAGTCCTGGATACTGTCCTTCCTCAGAGAGTTCAGATCTGGAGCCCAAACTTTCTGTTGGAACCAATCTCTGTAACAGATGACTAATAAAACCAACATAATGACTTTCACATATGTGCACACACATATCTCCTTTGTAACATGTGGAATATTAGCTGAGGGCCAGGATCATTTTAGATTTATCTTCTGAAAAAGTGATTCAAGGCCCTTCCCTTTCCTCCTCCCTTCTCCCAGTCTGGTCAAATGTTTGTGCTGGCTCCTATTGCTGCATAGACAAATATTGCAGAAAGGAACTGCTTTATTTATTTTTTTTTTGTTCTAGCAAGAAGATAAAAGGTTTGGTTTACTTTTTTCCCTGTGTTCATCAATCAAATTAAACAGATGGCTTAAAAATTGATGCAAACAAATGGCATCCAAAGTCCCCTTTTGCATTTTGTAATTGCACCCAGCTGTGATTACAGTCTCACAGAAGATATTTTTGCATTTTCTTTTCTTTCCCTACACTTCACTGGTGATTCACTCCCTAGAAGGGATTCACCCCTTTTAGGAGAAAGAGAATTCACTGGTTTCATGACCTTTTATTTCTGCAGTAGAAATGGGTGAACTCACTTGGAATAAATACAAACCAAGCCAAAACATTACACAGGATAAAATTAATTCCAAATCTGACCTTTCTGAGACTGAGGGGGGGGAGAAAAGAGATATCTTTTTTTTTTTTTTTCTATCTTTTGACTGATGCCCCTTTAATTTGCAAGCACTAAAATATCACAGCAGGGACTCAAGCTTTAAGGATGCAGCAAAGCTGGAAGACTCGCAGTGCCACCGTTCAGGAACGTGGTGGGGGTGCCCTGTGGAGAACAGAGCAAAAGTGTGAGGTGAGGAGGTTCTAATTGTTTGCCAGGGTCACAGAGTGCCTGGTAGGAAGCATCTCCCACCAAGGAGGGGTGCTGGCCTCAGGTTTGTCCCCTCTAAATCAGGGATGGCTCCACAAAGTTCCCTGAGGGAAGTGGGGGCCAGGGATGGGTCCTGCCTGTCGTGTTTGCCTTGCAGCCACTACCCCTTTCATACTATCTGGAAGACCCAAAGGCAGACCCCTTTTATAAAAAAACCCAACACATGACAGAGCAGAGGTCGATTTATAAATGTTTGTGGGAGTTAAGGTGTTTCACCCTGGGAGGGGCTCAGTTAGAAAGGTAAAATCCTGCTAAAAGCAGTGGGCCAGGGAGCACGTGCTCACAGATGTTAAGGCTCAGGTTTTATTGTGGGTTTTTTTGTGTTGTACATGGCTGTTTTCCAGGGCCCCCTCCCCAAGCATCTGATGGATGGGGATTCCCAGCCCCTGTGCTGCTGAGGGAACACAGCCCCAGCCCAGCCCTCCCGGGTGGCCTCATCACCTCAGGCATCATCACACCCAAACCTGGCACGTGGCTCAGATGGGCCTGAAATAAAATGTAAAAAAAGTAGGCTGACACAAGTGGTTTTGGCAGATTTTAAGACTCAGGATGAGCAAAGGCTGCAGCTTCTTCTGGGGCCGAGCTTTGTCCGTCCTCCTGTGATCCTCCAGTCAGTGTGAAAACATTGAGTTGTGGAGTTTGGTTTGAACCTATTTATAAAGACCAAAGTATCTCAAAAGGACTTGAGAGACAGATTGGAGTGTGGAGCTCACCACTTCTCCACTCATGAGAGGCTTTCGATTTATTTATTCTTCCGATGACGTTCCCAAAATGGAATATGGAAGGAAGGAAGCAGTTCACACAAGTGCTGGCTGCAAGCCTGGCAGCGACTACCTGGTCTACAGCTTTCTGTGTGAAGGAGCTGTGCATCCCAAAAACATGGCTTTTGGTACCAGGATCTCAGCAGAGCATCTGGGAGCCCTGCTCAGGATTTAAGACCATCAGCCTTTGTGTTTTGGAGTGTGGGAGCTCAGTCTGGCACTGGAGCAGCCAACCTGAAAGACCCTGTGTGGCTCACAAAAAGCTTTATGGTCCTCCCCTCAGCAGTTTTCTGAGGGGGACCAAAAAAAAAAAAAGTTTTAAGTTTTCTGTAGATTTAGAGAGCTTGAAGTGTTTTGCAATGGAAAATCTCTACAGCCTGAGTTTGGAGAACAGATCATTTGAAATGATTAAATGAAGCCTGGTGGACACAAAAACTGGAGCTACAGGACTTGTCGGGAAGGAGAGACAGGGAAGGCACCATAAAACTGGTGAAGATGCATGAGCCTTCTGAATGATGCTCTGTTCTTGCCCTGCATCCCTCAGTAGCTTGAGGAGGCTGATGTTAATGCTGGTTTTAGGGAGTACCTTGACTTGTTACCTAGTTGTTGCTGCCTTGTGGGGAAAAGAGTGTGTTCCAGAAGGAAATGTAATGGAATTTGTCTTACCTCCTTGGTAATGAGGCATTCCTTTGAGGTGATAACTCAAATGGTGATGTCATTTTGATGTTTGACTGAAGACTGAGACAGGCTTAAGAGCTGGAGTCAGAGTGGAAGGAGTTTTTCCAAACCTTGGTGTGGAGTTTGAAAAATTCCATCGCTCTGCCTTTTGAGATAAATTATTTTGCAGAGCACCCTGAGAAAACACTGAGGATGTGATACATACTGAGAGGTCATAGTACTAGACCTGCTCACCTGGTGAGGTGGAGATTTGTAGGTACAAGTGGAAAATAATGTGTGGAATGAAGCCTTTTTTTACTCTTGTTGTTCCCACTGCCCCGTGTCTCAATCTGCAGGGACTGTCATCGCATGTGCGGATGAAAGGTGGCAAAAGGTTCCCATTTTTATGTTCCTGATGAACATGAGCTGAATGCTGCAGAGTTCAAGTACACAGCTAGTTGTTGCAAGGTTGGATTATCTTTTAAATCTTTCTGGTGAATTTTGTATTCCTTGTGATGCAAAGAGAGAAAGATAAATTTTCTGTAAGAATCCATTTGTACTGAAGGCTGGACTTTTGTGATTCTGGTAGGACTGCAGGATGTGCTCCAGAGAGCTGTAGTACCCTCAGAGTACCAGCAGTGTAGTACCACCAAAGATCCCCCAGGTGTGCAGAGCTGTCTCCTCTTGCCTTTGCTCAGGTCTGAAGTGACCTCTCTGACTTAGGCACAGGAGGTGGCAGTAGTCTCAAGGCATGGTTTATGTTTCCAGCCATGCTCAGATTCTGAGAGAGAACATCACGCAAGTGATATCCCATCTTTGAGAGTAAAGCCAGGATTATCACTCAGAACTACCACCAGTGCAGCTTATTAGAAACTCAGCTAGTTACTGAAGTGGGTTCTTTATCTTGGTGACCTTCCAAGGCAATCAGAGCCTTTTGGAAGACCTTGAATCAAAAATATTTGGGTAGAAGAAAAACAGCCCTTCACAGCACACACTTGTGATCTCTCAGGGTTCACGGATTTGGAAGGCGCCGTACCATATATAACTGTAGAAGACAGCACTGAGATACTGTAGCGGCTGCATCAAGGTCATGGTGTTCCAGGATCCAATTAAAATTATGCAAGATAGGCAATTTAGGAAAGAATTCACATAGAGCTCAGGAAGGGAGAAAAGTCATGTGCGTTATGAGCTCAGTTACTTTGCAAGATTAATTTTCCACTATCTCATGATCTTGTAATAAGAGTACAAAGTATTTTAAACGTTTGATTTACGTATTGATCAGAACTCTTGAGACTTTACTTCCTAAATCAAAATTAAAGGTTTGACTTCCATTTAATAGCAGAGTTGTGAGCTTACCTTGGATATACACTGGTTACAACGGGGTTGTGAATTCAGTGAGTGGGCAGCAGTGAAACCTGGAACAGGCACATCTGGTGCTCAGAAATCCATCTCCTTCCTTCCCTGGATGGGGTGTGAATGGAAGGTGGTAATGCCACAGGTCCTGTAATCCAGAGCATTGATTCTCACCTCCTCCAGCATAACCATTATGTTTATTCTGATCCCTGCACTATCTTTAATCCCCAGAACCCCTAAAGAGGTAATAAGGACTGATAGTGCAAGCCAGGGCAATTGCTGTATGATGGAAAGCTTGATGTTTTGACATGGTGGTGTAACAGACCTATTGCTATCCTAATTCTCTCCTAATACCTTTCTCCTGAAGGGGAAGGAAATAAGATTTAGCTGTCTACTGTAGTTTAAGAACTGCTTATATTGTTGTGCTCTGTAAACCAAAACTGCTGCTGACAAAGGGGTGGGATTTCATGGATGCTTTGAGCAGGTATTATTCGATTCATGACCTGTGTTAGATTAAGCTGGGGACTGGAGACTTAGTCGGAGCTCAGGGCCCTGTTTTGCTGCCTGAAGTACAAACACCAAGGGAAAAGGGTAAAGAAGAACTCACAATTCAAACATAAAGCCTTGATTCACCCAGAGCCAGCTAAGGAGTGTTTTGCAAACACTGAGTCAGTACCAACATTTTGGTCTCCTTTTTCCTTTATGTTTAAAAACTGCCAGAGCATCCCTTTCTACTGTAACCAAAGGGCTCTTCTTAGGTGTCACCTTCTGCGTGCTCAGGAAGGAGATGCTGTCTTGGGTGTTCCTTTTCACAACATAA
The DNA here is from genome assembly GCF_022539395.1 of Myiozetetes cayanensis. Taxonomy (NCBI): domain Eukaryota; kingdom Metazoa; phylum Chordata; class Aves; order Passeriformes; family Tyrannidae; genus Myiozetetes; species Myiozetetes cayanensis. The sequence goes on along the minus strand of NW_026087521.1, from coordinate 68,745,798 downwards.
AAGACAAACCCCATGTGTGTCCCACATGCAGGTGAAGGGGCAGAGAGCCCAGCTCTGTCCAAAGGGTTGGAGGCAGCTGTGGTCATGTTGGCAGGATTGGTCACAGGATGTGAAGTGCAGGAGTATGCAGGAGGTGTTCCAAAGATTAAGGAGAAGTGTAAGTAAGCCCATGTCCCCTCTTATGAATCAAATCATGTGGAGAGGGCAAAAATCAGGCAAACCCAAGGCTGTGCTATGACCAACCTCGATAAACAACAGCCAGAAACTGCCCTTGAGAGCGCCTTTATCTCCAGAGGTTGCAGAGAGTCAGTGGGATGGAGGAGGAAGGGTGTCAGTAGAGCCTGCTTGGTTTCATACTTTCTTTACTCTCTTTATTCTTTGTTTTCTGAGGATAAAGGAGCTTTATGTGGATATTGCAGGAAAGGAATTGATGAGTCATAAGGTTTACAACTGCATTTCCCCCCGGCTCTCTTTATTTTTTTCCTGATGGTCCCATCTCCTTCCTTTCTACCTTTCCTCTCCTCTGCTGGCGCAGCAGGACATGCGGTGCCTTTAAGAAGTGTTTTGTCAGAGAACTAATTCCTGAGCTTTGGCATATGTCAAGGCATGCCCTCAGTTTTGTGGTGTGTTTTATGAAAAACTAAAATGCATTTGTCTAGGGAGGTTTTTAACTCCTTTCTGCCATAGATGTGCTTTACCTTTCTGTTCTTTGCTCGCAGAGCAGACACCACTCAGCCTCACCATGGGGAGTTCTGCTCTCTTCTCCAAAAGAGATGGGGAGACAAAGTGAAATAAGGGGCTTTTTTTTTTTTTTTAATTAAAATTTTTATTGAGTTGTTCTTCTGCATGTCAGGTTCTTTTACATGGCAAGCCAAGATGGCAAATTCTCTTGCTGTTTATACCCTCTCTCTGGCACTGATATCGCTGCAGTGCTCACCTGCAATTGCAGCAGTAGAGTGGTGTGGCCTAAAAGACATTGGCCCACAGCAGTCACAGCACTGGCAACTTTATTATAAATTTCTTATGTTGTGAATTTCTTAATGTTTCCCCCACACACACATCATGGTAAAAAAGAAACTTTTAAGAAGACAATACAATTATACTGTAAAAATTAACTTATCATTACATAAATAAAATGTAGGGGGTTTAATCTTCTTTTTATTTTCCTTTTTGTTTGTTTGTTCGGGTTTTTTTTTTTTTTTTTAGCAAATCTCATTCTTTTTAAACCACATATATACTTGGGGACATGTGCCTGGATTTTTTTTTTAACATTTGCTAGGGACAGCAATATGATCTTAAAACCACAGCTCCCAGGGAGAATACTGCAGACGTTGCAGGCTGACCAGGAGGTGATTGCGGAATTACCCTTGTTTTAAAAGCCATGTTTGCTGTGAGGTCCTGGAGTTGTAGGCTAACACTGTCTTCTAAAAACAGCATAAATCCTCTTGGACTCCCAGCCTGCATGTTGTTTCAGGCCTCGAAGTAGAAAGTCCAGGTGAGCAGAAATTCCCGGCACTTTGGTGGCTCCGGGACTTGCCGTGTGGTCCCCACAGGACGTGGGCCCCACAGATGAAAGAAGGGTGTCTAGTAGAGACGGGCCTGGTTTTATGAGGAGAGATGTTGGAGGGGAAGGGAGGGAGCAGGAGTTAGGATGTGTCTTCCACACCGAGGTGGTTGCATGGCTCTGGTTCAGTCCCTTAACCTTGGAGCTGAGGGAAGTGGTGGAATTAGCAGCGGGTACAGCTTGCTGCGTTCAAGTGAACTGAGGTAACGCTGCTTTCCAGTCTCAGCTCTGTGACTGAGCTGAGTGCAGTTGTTCTATTGAAGAAGCTTGTGTTGAGCCTACGGGAAGGCTTCTCATTACTCCCTTCCCTCCCGGCAGCACTTGGTGTAGTGTGCTGGCACAGGAGGCAGAGGCCCTGGGACATCGTGGGGTGGCCTGGGCAAGTCACAGCCCCTTCCTCTTCTTCACCCTTAAAGCTGAAGTGCAGATCACCTCTTTTCCCTTCATTCCCAAGGGCTGCTCAGGCCGAGGTAATGCCGGGCAGTCAAGGGTGGCCTTGGACACAGAGCTCAGGGAAAACGTGAAGTATTACCCTGCAATTATGGGTGGAGGCAACACGTGTTGAAAATGATTTATTTTATCATAAATCAACATTTGATCAGGTGAAATCGCCGAAAGGAGAACGAAGTGTAGAGAAAGCCTGTTAACCTCAAGCAGGAAATTTTCAGGCTGCTGGAATGCTGGCTCTCCCATGTATTTGCATGCATAGGCTCTGAATCTAGTCCTGGTTACTGAGGTGGATGGGTGGCATAAAAATAAACTGACTTCTATAGGTGTAATATTTCACCATTCAGAAGGAAAGAGATTTCCCCACCCCTCCCCTTCTCTTGGGATTCGGCATTTTATGAGGAAGCAAAGAACTGCTTTTTGCAGCGTTGTCTGGTGTATCCAAGGCTGACACAGCAGCTCCTTGCATTTAGTCAATTAGCTAGTTGAGGATTTTAGGGGAAAAAAGCAGATGAAACATTAGTAGGTGGATGCTGACATACTGGCACCATCAGGATACAGTTTGTAAAGTCTCTGGTGCTGCCAAGGAATCAAAGAGTTAAAAATTCCCAGGGTTTAATCCAGTATGGTGACATTTTGCAAGGCCTATCAAATTCATGGAAAGTGAGAAGCAGAAAAGCAACCGAGCTAGCTGGAAAATGAAATTAGGTGGCATTATATTGCCACGGGTTTATCTAACTGGTTATTTCACTTAGCAGGGCAGACACACGTTTTATCTGAGCCCTCAGCAGGAGCTCAGCCCGAGTTGTGCTCCCTGGCTGTGTTATCCACAGAAATGGAGTGCCCTTCACTGGATTTGAACAGGGCAGTGTTCTGCTGGAGCTGTGCTTGGGCCCTGATTTGTATGCTGTAGGAGCCATCTCATTCCTTAGAATACAGCCATATATTGTTGTGTTTGTTTTCCTTCTGCTGCCGTGTACAGAGTGGATTGTTTGCATGTTTGTTTGTTTGAAGGATTTAAACATCTGGAAGAGACCACAGATAGAAATGTCTTTGTACATGGGTTAGACATGGAGCTGCAGGTCCCTTACAAAGTGAAACGTTATGTGGTATCTAGAGTGATGCTTGTTTGTAAACTTGAGAGTTATACGTGAGGATTTGGGTGTGGGAAGGGCAGTCAGTATAATGCTAATCCAAGCAGCTGGATAAAACCACTACTGCTAAAACCAACATAAAGTAAAAATGGATTTATTTCCCTAGGTAGTTCTGCAGCTGGTTCACATGGAGGTAATATCAAATACAAACTTTGGAAGTGAATATTTACATGCAATAATGTTACCTGACTTTGGGTGAATAGTAAGATAAATTGCTTTTTACTAAAATATGTCAGTAAATGATGCACATAAGGCACAGCTCTCTGAGAGAAACTCAGGTTTGCCATATTGTTTGGACACCAGTAAATGTAATTATGGCCTGAATCTGGACAATAGGTTATCACAGATGAAAAGAGTAAGTAGAAAATAGGAAGAAAAAAGAAAAAGAAAGAATAAGTTCTATATTGCAGTCCCTTTGCAGTGAGTGGGAGGTTACTCTGCAAGGAGCCTTCGTGGCTTTTACCAGACTATTTGCAGACCAATGCCGTAGCAACAGAAAGCAGTTCTTACACTCTGGCTCAGTCTGTTGCAAACAATTCTTTTTCTGAGAAAGCTAATCACTGTTTTGTTACATTACTTCCCAGCAGATGAGCCAGGCACTCCTGAATTTAAAGCAGAACTGCCAGTGAGTGACAGCGAGCTAAGCATGGGCTGGAGTCTTGTAGCAGCATATCCTTCAGCTGACTGCTGCAGTCAGGGAGAGAAAGGAGATTTTTCCTTTGAAGATAAGACACCTGGGGCTTTTGTAGAAACGAAGTATGCCCTGAGTCGTGCAGCTGTTATCTCAATTAAAAAAAAACAAACCGAAGGAAAAAAAAAGGCAAGAAAGACAAAGCATCTGGCTCTTCTGTGCTCCACCAAATATTCCTCAAAATGCTGAACCCCAAACCAGCCCTTTTCACTCCATAGTCATGCTGCTTGTGAACCCTTTGCCGTCCTGTGGCTTTGTGGCACCGTGAGGAGGAGCAGCCTGGGAGGCAGCTGAGTGTGTACGATGAAGGGAGGGTGTGGATATGTCTGTGTGAGCGTGTGTGTAGTGTCGTAACGTGGCAGGGCACAGCCAGTTATGAAACTTTCCAATAGTCTCAGTGCGTCAGTATTGGTTGCTTAGGGTTTGGTTGGTTTGCTTTTTTCTTTTGTTTTGGTTTTGGTTTTTTTTTTTGTTGTTGGTTTTTTTTTTTCCTGTCCGTTGCCCTCCAGTTTCATTTCCATTTATGAGTGCAGAGACAGAGAGAGGGGGAGAGAATGGGAAATGCCCTGAGAGCCCCCGAAGCCGCTGGAGGAGCCGAGCAGTTCCCATGACAGGTGGAGCACGGCACCGCGGCACTGAGCGAGATTCCCGGGACGTGGTGCCCGGGATCAGGGGGAGGGGAAGCCCTCACACTCGGGACAGCAAGGGCCCCTTCCAAGTGCTGCAGCAGCAGCCGCCAGAAGTTTGACTTTTATTTTTTTAAAGGACTGGAGAAAATTATTAACCACAGTTGATGACGTCAGAGTTGATCTGATTAAAGGTTTGTTTTCTTGCTGGCAGAGGTGTGCTCCGTAGAGACTGGTTCTCTCTTCTTTTTTTTTTAAGTTTCTTTTTTGAACAGCAGACGGAGGGAGCTGCCCGCACTGCCGCTGCTGCCGCTGCCCCACCGCGCGTGTGTGTGTGTAAACAGGATGGTGTATCTGTAGCTGCCACGCGCAAACACACATTTGACCATGAGGACTCTTCGCAGGTTGAAGTTCATGAGTTCGCCCAGCCTCAGTGATCTGGGCAAGAGAGAGCAGGCAGCCTTGGATGAGCGGGGGACCCAGCAGCGCCGGGCCTGCTCCAACGCTACCTGGAACAGGTAAGGGCTCGCTCCACGTGCCGGCTCCCCGCAGCCCTCCCCGCGCTCCTGCCGGGATTAACGTGCCGGTGTCCGCTCGGGTGTCCGCTCTGCTGGCTCCCAGGCTGGAATGCCTGGCTCCCGTCCCAGCCTCGGCGTGGAGCGCCGTTCTCGTGCAGGTGGAAGCGGGAGCGGCGCTTTCCCTCATCGCTGCCGACCTTTCTCTGAAGGCTGACAGCAAAGAGCCTTCCCTGCAGATGGCTCAGCCTTCCTCCTGACAGACAGAGACTTGTTTCACGGGGCCCGGCTGCAAATATGACTTTGTGTCTATCCAGATACTCTCATTCAAGCTTTATTTTAGTTTGGCCTTTTTGAAAATTACACACAGCTATTAAAATACATTGTTGTTATCAGCGTAACTATGTTGCTGGTTGTTGATACAGATATGAGGAAGTCTACTCAATTTACTCCCATTATTACAAATAATAATAATTACTCTGTGTGTGTGTATGTACACACGCAAGCACTCGCACTTTGGACAGGAAAAAGTAAGCCCTGCTTGTTTCCTTTATTGTGTTTATACATTTGAATTTTATGACTTTTTTACAAGAAAACCCATACAAACATTTTATTGTGAATGCCAATTATTCAGAAAGCATCTTAATGACTGTCTTGGTGACACTATTAAAAGATGAACATGAGTCTCTAAGTTGTTAGGAATTAAATTCTCAAGTCATTTTTGAAAACGAAATGTCATCTCCTGGGTCACAGCTTGGAAAGTGTCATTTGTAATGTTTTATAATTGTATGGCGGTACAAGTGCAGGAAGAAAAATACCAGTGGACTATAGACACATTTGTTAAAGGTAGTTCAGTTTTGAGAGAAATGAACTATATAAAATACCACATCTTCTGTCCTTCTCACCTCTTCATTTGTGGTTTCATGTCAGCGTCAAGAATTAGTTGTTGAATGGCAGCAGAGCACTGAACACTGAAACTGTGCTGGTCACAAAGGAGACTGAGCTTCTACTCAAAGATCACGCTGTTTGTATGACCCAGAGTTGCACCCGAGATCTGGATGGATAGTGGTGGTAATTAAAGGATAGACTGGGCAACCTTTGTGCCAGTTGGACTTTATTTGGCCAGCAGCCTCACGGGAAGCAGCAGGGAGTAATATACTCCTTGGTGTGAATCAAGGTGACAGAACACAGTCCCCACAGCCTTTTTCTGATGGTGTGCTGGCAGCTTTTGTTGGCAGGGATTAGCTTTTCCAGGTCCTGCTTCCAGGGAGGGAGCTGTGGAGGCAGATGTGAATGGGGAGCAGGTGAGACACCAGGCTAGCTGGGAGGGGGAGACTCGCAGGCACAGGGGCTGCTGATACTCAAACCAGAGGGTTTTCCTAACTGAGATGGAGCAAGAGTTTGTTACTTTAATTTGGACAGGACAGGTATAACTCTAGCCAGAAGTGTCATTGAACTAGACATCTGCACGTTTCGTCCAAACAACTAAACAACTGTCCCACCGCCTGTTCCTGGAATAGGTGTCTGCCAGTCATCCTGTCCCTGCTTTGCATGGATTCAGTCTATGTTTTCCTGCCCTGGCTTGCCTTTTCCCTGTGCAGGGATTGCTGGGCTGTCCCTGCTGTTTGGTGGCACGTGCCTCCAAAACGCCCTGGGAGCACTGGCAGGGCTGTTGTGTGGTGTCAGGTCAAGTGGGCACCGCGTGCCTGCACTGAGAGCTGCCTAAAGCTGTGGCAAGTAGTCCAGATTACGAGCCATGGGCAAAGGGAAGACATCTTATTTCTTATTTAACAGTGCAAGGCTTTCTCCTGAGTGAGAGTGAGGGTGGTGCTTCTTTCAGGCACAGAAAGGCTTGTATTCCCTGTTGATTTTAAGAAACTCAGGTAGTTTACAGGCTGTAAAACTGGGGCTTTCTCCTCAGAAAAGCCAGGGCTTAAATGTTGTTGGATTAGTTGCATTAAGAATTTATCCATTGTAGCTTCTGCCTATCATCAGTATGTGGCCATCTTGACACGTACAGGAGGGTCTGCTCTTGAGGGAGTTGATGTTCATCTCTCCTGGAGATGTCAGTGGGCATCTGAACTTGGACTCACCAGAAATCTTATCCAGGTTTTTAAAATCTTGGGCTCTGGGGAAGATTTCTTTTTATTTTTCTGCTGCAAATTAAAAACAACCCAACAGAGAACTGGCACACCATCCTTCGGTTTACAGGGATATTTTTCCTTCCAAACAAAAGGATTGCCTGTGCTGTTTCATTCTGTGCAATATTGACCATAAGAGCTTGCTGATCAAGAAGTCGAGGTGCACTGGCAGAGCTTTTCCCTCTCACCAAGCCTGGCTGTTCTATATTTAAATGTCTGCTGGTTTCTTGCCTAATGTTAGCAGCCTTAGCTGGGTGTGGCATTTGTGTATCTGCTTTTGAAAGAGGCTTTGAACCAAGCTCATCAAAACCAAAGTGGGGAGAGTTAGAGCGCAACCCCACTTGGGCCTGGCCCCATACAAGTCTGCTTGTGTGAGGGGTCTTCTGAAAAGAAGATTTTTTGAGGCAGACTAAGGATACTGCTCCAGCCATGCCAGGGAAAAGCTGAAAAGCTTCAAGCTGGAGTCATCCTGGTGGGATCTGTTAGCAGCTCTGTCACTGTGGGGTCCTTCCGAGGAGGAAGTGCAGCTGCCCTTCTGCAGTGCCCCGGTGTGTGGCTGTGGTCTGGCTGCCCAGTGATGTCCCCTCCACCACCTCCGCTCTGTTCAGACCAGTCTCAGCCTCAGACTGTTTGCCAGAGGGTTCCTGCTGCTCTGTGACACCAGGGGAGGACAAGCTGAAGGAGCCTGATGCCATGTTCAGCGTGCAGAGGTCACGCAGCACTGTGGAAGCAAGGAAGGTCTCTTCTCCCTGATAACTTCCCTTCACCTCCAAACTAAAACTTCTCCGCGCTGTGAGATCAAAGGGAAATTGGTGCCCGAGCTGCTGTCTGCTGTTATGCAAATGAGGCTTTATATCATGGCTTTCTCTGAGCCTGCTTTCCCATGAACCCCAAAAGATCTGTGCGGCAGAGCACCGTCGGTGCACGTTAACTAGCAACCAACAGCAACATAGCGGAACAGTACGGTTTCCTTACAGCTCACAGAATTTGCATTGTATTAAGATAGTTCAGATTTTTTTTCACTAGCATTGTCTTCTGTTCTTCCCCCCTGCTTCTGCCTCAGGCAAAAAACGAGGGCTGAATGCTGACTAAACCAATTGGACTGAGAAACACGGGGTTTTAATCTTGAGCTTGCAAAGCCAAGGGGGCCCTCTCAGGGCAAATAAAATCCATCGCGAGGTTTTCGTTCTGACTGAGCTCACACAGACTGCCTAATCAGGAGCTGATACTGTCTCAGTTGGGCTGTGGGAAAGCCTCTGGTCAAAGGCACTTAGATCCTTTTTGGTGTAAGAAAATGGGGAAAATCCACAGAAACATGAAGGAGTGGGAGACAGCAAAAAGGAGGCGAAGAAAACACAGATGAGATGCCTGAGACATTAGTGGGATCAGCAGTAAATCCAGGGAGACATATGGAATCACAGAGGGTTTTATGGTTAGGGCTAATTTTTATGGGGTTGTAATAAGCACAATAACTTGCCGTAAAGTAATTTTTACAGTTATACAAACCATATTTCATCTTCTAATTAA